>NC_091987.1:139724800-142124800 GCF_044704955.1 Pristiophorus japonicus | reverse complement strand
GTTGAATTAAATGGACTCCCAGTGTCAATGGAGCTGGACATGGGCGCGAGTCAGTTCATTATGAGCAAAAAGACTTTTAAAAAATGGTGGAGCAACAAGGCCTCAAGGCCAGTCTTGACTCCCATTTGCATGAAACTGAGAACTTACACAAAGGAACTGATTCCCGTAATCGGCAGTGCTATTGTAAAGGTCTCATCCGATGGAGCGGTGCACAAGCTACCACTCTGTATAGTACCGGGCGATGGTACCACGTTGCATGGCAGGAAGTGGCTGGGAAAGATACGCTGGAACTGGGACGATGTCCGAGTGCTTTCGTCTGGTGACGACACTTCGTGTGCCCATGTCTTCGCTGTTCAAACCAGTCATCGGGACGTTCCAAGGAGCAAAAGTGCAGATCCACCTAATTCTGGGGCCGCGATCGAGCTGGACCGACTGCAACGAGAGGGCATCATTTCACCAATCGACTTCAATGAGTGGGCCAGTCCGATTGTTCCAGTCCTCAAGGGAGACGGCACCGTCAGAATCTGTGGTGATTACAATGTAACTGTCAATCGTTTCTCCCTGCAGGATCAATACCCACTACCAAAGGCTGACAACCTTTTTCTACGCTGGCAGGAGGAAAGTCGTTCACGAAGCTGGACTTGACCTCAGCCTACATAACGCAGGAGCTGGAGGAATCATCGAAGGGCCTCACCTGCATCAACACACATAAAGGTCTCTTCATTTATAACAGATGCCCATTTGGAATTTGATATGCTGCAGTGATGTTCCAGAGAAACATGGAAAGCTTACTGAAGTCGGTCCCGCGCACCGTGGTCTTCCAGAACGACATCTTGGTTACGGTCGGGACACAGTCGAGCATCTTCAGAACCTGGAGGAGGTTCTTAGTCGAATTAGTCGCGTGGGGCTTAGGTTAAAATGCTTGAAGTGCGTTTTCCTGATGCCTGAAGTGGAGTTCCTGGGGAGAAGAATCGCGGCGGACGGCATCAGGCCCACCGATTCGAAGATGGAAGCAATCGAGAACGCACCGAGGCCACAGAACATGACGGAGCTGCCGTCGTTTCTAGGACTCCTGAACTATTTTGGTAACTTCTTACCAGATCTCAGCACATTGTTAGAACCACTGCACGCCTTACTGTGTAAAGGAGACGAATGGGTATGGGGCAAAAGCCAAGAAAATGTCTTTGTAAAAGCGAGAAAATTGTTATGCTCAAACAAATTGCGTGTGTTGTATGATCCATGTCAGCGTTTGGTACTAGCATGTGATGCGCCATCGTATGGCTTCGAGTGTGTATTCCAACAAGCTAATGAATCTGGGAAATTGCAACTGGTTGCTTATGCATCCAGAAGTCTGTCAAAGGCTGAGAGAGCCTACAGCATGATAGAAAAAGAAGCTTTACTGTGTGTCTATGGAGTAAAGAATATGCATCAATATCTGTTTGGGCTAAAATTTGAATTGGAAACAGACCATAAGCCACTTATATCCCTGTTTTCCGAGATTAAGGGGCTAAATACGAATACATCGGTCCGCATCCAGAGATGGGCGCTCACGTTGTCCGCATACAACTACGCCATCTGCCACAGGCCAGGCACAGAAAACTGTGCCGATGCTTTCAGTAGGCTGCCATTGCCCACCACGGGGGTGGAAATGCTGCAGCCCGCAGATTTAGTCATGGTTATGGAAGCATTTGTGAGTGAGCAATCACCCATCACAGCCCGACAGATTAGAACCTGGATGAGTCAGGACCCCTTACTGTCCCAAGTAAAAAACTGTGTGCTTCACGGGAGCTGGTCCAGTGTCCCAGTGGAAATGCAGGAAGAGATAAAGCCGTACCAACGATGCAAAGATGAAATGTCTTTACAGGCAGACTGCCTTCTGTGGGGCAATCGGGTAGTGGTCCCCAAGAAGGGCAGAGACACTTTCATCAGTGACCTCCACAGTGCCCACTCAGGCATCGTAATGATGAAAGCAGTAGCCAGATCCCACGTGTGGTGGCCCATTATCGATGCGGACTGAGAGTACTGCGTGCACAGATGTAACACATGCTTGCAGTTAAGCAATGCTCCAAGGGAGGTGCCACTAAGTTTATGGTCTTGGCCCTCCAAACCGTGGTCTTGGGTCCATGTCGACTATGCAGGCCCGTTTTTGGGTAACATGTACCTTGTGGTTGTAGATACGTACTCCAAATGGATTGAATGTGTGATAATGTTGGCAAGCACATCCACTGCCACCACTGAAAGCCTGCGGACATGTTTGCCATGCACGGACTACCTGATGTCCTTGTGAGCGACAACGGGCCATGTTTTACCAGTGCCATGTTCAAAGAGTTCATAACCCGTAATGGGATCAAACATATTACATCTGCCCAGTTCAAACCAGCATCCAATGGTCAGGCAGAGAGAACAGTGCAAACTATCAAGCAGGGCTTGAAGAGGGTAACTGAAGGCTCACTGCATACTCGCCTATCCCGAGTTCTGCTTAGCTACCGCACGAGACCCCACTCGCTCACAGGGATCCCGCCTGCTGAACTGCTCATGAAAAGGGCACTTAAGACAAGGCTCTCCTTAGTTTACCCTGATCTACATGAACAGGTAGAGAGCAGGCGGCTTCAACAAAGTGCATATCATGGTAGCGCAAATGTGTTACGTGAAATTGAAATCAATGATCCTGTATTTGTATTGAATTATGGACAAGTTCCCAAGTGGCTTCCTGGCACTATTATGGCCAAAGAGGGGAGTATGGTGTTTCGGGTCAAACTTTCAAATGGACTCAATCACTGGAAACATTTGTTTCAAATCTGAATCAAACTCAGATTCACGGACTATCCTGAGCAACACACTTTGGACCCAACCTTCTTTGACCCCCCAACATACACACCAGTGGCAACCGACACCGCGGTTGGCCACGAAGCAGAACCCATCACCCGCAGAAGCCCAGAAGAACTCATCACACCAGGCAGCCCAGCAAGGCCAGCTGCATAACAGCCCAGCAAGGGCCCAACAAACGATTCACCAAAACTAGCATTTGCACTGAGACAATCAAGCAGGGAAAGAAAGGCCCCAGATCAACTCACCTTGTAAATAGTTACACTATTGACATTTTGCGGGGGAATGTTGTTGTGTATGTAAACTTGTGTATACCTTGAACAGCCACCAGAGTCCCAAGGGATCCCACAATCCCTTGGGAGCACAGGTACTTAAGGAGGCCTCACAGGCTGGAGAGGCACTCTGGAGACCTGCAATAAAAGACTACGGTCACACTTTACTTTGAGCTCACAGTATCCAGTCAGACTCTTCATTCATATATAACTCTTCCCATCATCTACAAGGCACAAATCAGCAGTATGATGGAATATATTCCATTTGCCTGGATGAGTGCAGCTCCAACAACATTCAAGAAGCTCAACATCATCCAGGACAAAACAGCCTGCTTGATTGGCACAACATCCACCACTTTAGACATTCACTCCCTCCACCACTGGTGCACCATGACTGCAGTGTGTACCATCTACAAGATGCACTGCAGCAACTCGCCAAGGCTTCTTCAGCAGCACCTCCCAAATCAGCGAACTCCACCATCTAAAAAGACAATGGCAGCAGGTGCATGGGAACACCATCACCTGTAAGTTCCCCTCCAAGTTACACACCATCCTGACTTAGAAATATATCGCCGTTCCTTCATCGTCACTGGGTCAAAATCCTGGGACTCCCGCACAGCACTGTGGGGGTACCTTCACCACACAGACTGCAGCTGTTCAAGAAGAAGGCTCACCACCACCTTCCCAAGGGCAATTAAGGATGGGCAATAAATGCTGGCTTTGCCAGCGAGGTTCACATCACGGAACAAATTAAATAAAAACTTGTGGTGGAACAAGGCAGCCAATTTGCAAACAGTTACTTCCCACAAACAGCACTGAGGTTTATCATTAGATAATCGGTTTTAGTGATGCTGGTTGAAGGATGATTATTGGTCAGGACACTGCGAGAACTCACTACTCTTCTTCTGATAGTGCCATGGGATCTTTTACATTGACCTGAGAGGGCCTCAGTTTATCACCTCATCTGAAAGATGGCACCTTGCCCACTCCCTCAGTACTGCACTGAAGTGTCAGCCTAGATTATGTGAGGTCATGAAAGGTTCTGATATAAATGCAGATTCTAACTTTCCATTTCATTAAATCTTAATGATTACAATCAAAATGGCTGGTGTGCACGTTTTACTCCAGCAATTTCCTGCAATATGATTTGGTTAGTGTTGTGTATCTGCAGTGCATGCACTCCCATGTTCCGCCACCAGGGAGCTCTTCCCCTGAAGTCCCAAGGGATCCCAGCATCTCTTGGGAGCACTGTATGTAAGCCGGCCCTTAAGGCCTGTTCCTCACTCTGGAGTGTCTTATTAAAGACTGAGGTCACTGTTACTTTAACCTCCCTGTGTGCAGCCTCATCTGTGTTAGGAACACAATAACTGTTGACGAGAATACGAATCCAACGCAAAGATGCAGCAAACTGTGGGCATCCGAGAGAAGTTCTCGGAGGGTGAGGACTGGGAAGCCTATGTCAAATGGCTAGACCAGTACTTTGCAGCCAATGAGCTGGACGGAGAAGAAAGCGCTGCAAAAAGGAGTCTACAGCCTCATGAAGAATATTCTGGCTCCGGTGAAACCCACAGATAAGTCGTATGAGGAGCTGTGTACACTGGTTCAGGAGCATCTTAACCCGAGGGAGAGTGCGCTGTTAGCGAGGTATCGGTTCTACGTGTGCCAGCGATCTGAAGGTCAGGAAGTGGCGAGCTACATCGCCGAGCGAAAGCGACAATGTGAGTTTGATGGCTACTTGGAGCAAATGCTCAGAGACTTTTTTGTACTGGACATTGGCCACGAGACTGTCATGTATTCAACCAGCATTGTAACCCATGTATAATCTGACCTAAGTTGTACACTGTGAGAATACTGACCGCTAGGTGGTGAACTTGTGGGAGACACTCCTAACCTAGACCTTCAGATATAAAAGGAGAAGCTCCACCCACTTCCATCACTTGAGTGCTATGAAATAAAGGACAGGTCACAGACTGACCTTCTCTCAAGCATGGGCCTCGTGTGCATTTATAGTGTATAGTAAGGACGTATCAATGGCGACAAGAAATTGGGATTTAAACCATGCGAGCATGACCACTAGCAGAACAGACGAGAGGTACTGTGTTAAGGAATGGTTAGGACAGAGATTCAACATTGTTAAAGTAGCACACAGTTCTCCAGGCAGACAAGGGCAGTCAGGCATGCCCCAACATGTAGTCGAACCCAGAGGGGGAGTTCGACAGAGACAATAGCAAGCTGAACGGCGATTCACGCCATAGCAAGGGACAAACCGATCAGTAATGGGGCCATCAACACCTGTTAATGGCACACTCAAGGGCAATAACAGGGGCAGTCAGGGACGATCAACTGGCAAGGGACCTTTTGTTTCAAACAGCAGCTCATGCTGGAGGTGTGGAGGCACACACTCAGCCGGAGTTTGCAGAGGTGAGCAAAATACCTGCAGAAATTGCAGAAATGAACGCTGGGGGAAATCGCTGGAAGCTGAAGTTCAGCGAGTTCATGTGGAGCACGTATACAGTTCATACACCAGGACGCCACCGATAATGATGAAAGTGCTCCTCAATGGCATCCCAGTATCAATGGAGCTGGACACGGGGGCCAGCCAGTCCCTGATGGGTATCGAACAGTTCAAAAAATTATGGGCGTCCAAGGCCAGGAGGCCAAAATTATCGCCGATTGACGCACAGCTATGGACTTACATAAAGCAGATCATTCTGGTGCTCGGAAGCGCCACGGTAGTCATGACACACAAAGATTCGGAGAACAGACTGCCACTCTGGATTGTCCCGGGGACGGTCCCGCACTACTGGGGAGGAGTTGGCTTGCTGTCATGAACTGGAAATGGGGCGATGTCAATGCAATTTCCTCTGTGGAGCGAGTATCATGCTCACAGATCCTGGACAAATTTGACTCATTATTTCAACCTGGCATTGGCACTTTCAAGGGGGCCAAGGTCGTGATTCACATAAACCCGGACGCCAGGCCAGTATACCACAAGGCCAGAGCGGTGCCATACGTGATGCGGGAAAAGATAGAAGGCGAATTGGACTGCCTGCTGAGGGAAGGCATCATCTCGCCAGTCGAATTCAGTGACTGGGCGAGCCCGATTGTGCCGGTGCTCAAGGCGGATGGGTCGGTCAGGATATGTGGCGATTACAAGGCCACCATCAATCGGGTGTCACTCCAAGACCAGTACCCGCTACCGAGAGCGGAGGACCTCTTCGTGACGCTATCCGGTGGCAAACTTTTTTCAAAATTGGACCTGACCTCAGCTTACATGACCCAGGAGCTGACGAGTGAGTCGAAGAAGCTGACCACCATCACGACACACAAGGGGTTGTTTGAGTACAACAGATGTCCGTTCGGGATTCGCTCGGCCGCCGCGATCTTCCAACGAAATATGGAAAGCCTCCTCAAGTTGATTCCAGGGATGGTGGTTTTTCAGGACGACATCCTCATTACGGGTTACGATACTGAAGAACACCTCCACAACATGGAGAAGGTGCTGCGCAGACTGGACCGGGTAGAGCTGCGACTGAAAAAGGCGAAGTGTGTCTTCCTAGCTCTAGATGTAGAATTTCTGGGATGAGGGTAGCAGCAGACGGGATCAGCCCGACTGCGTCCAAGACGGAAGCGATCCAGAGAGCACCCAGACCCTGTAACATGATGGAGCTGCGTTCATTTCTGGGGCTCCTGAATTTTTTGGTAACTTTCTTCCCAAATTGAGCATGCTGCTAGAGCTGCTATACGTGCTCCTATGCAAAGGTCGTGAATGGGTCTGGGGGGACAGCCAGGAAAGGGCTTTTAATAGAGCACACAATTTATTATGTTCCAACAATCTGTTAACGCTATATGACCCATGTAAGAAACTTGTGTTAACGTGCGATGCGTCGTCCTATGGTGTCGGGTGTGTATTGCAGCATGTCAATGCCAAGGGTCAGTTACAGCCGGTAGCTTATGCCTCCAGAAGTCTGTCCCAGGCAGAAAGGGGCTACGGGATGGTAGAAAAGGAGGCGCTCACATGTGCATATGTGGTAAAGAAAATGCACCAGTACCTGTTAGGCAGGAAGTTTGAGCTGGAGACAGATCACAAACCCCTAACGTCCCTTTTGGCCGACAACAAGGCCATAAATACAAACGCATCGGCCCGCATACAGAGCTGGGTACTCACGTTAGTCACCTATGACTATACAATTCGGCATATATCGGGCACCGAAAACTGCGCCGATGCACTCAGCAGGCTCCCACTAACCACCACTGAGGGGGCTACCGAGCATGGTGCTGAGATGGTCATGGCTGTTGAAGCTTTCGGAAGCGAAGGCTCACCTGTGATAGCCCGTCAGATTAAAGTCTGGACAAATAGAGACCAGCTATTGTCTCTAGTCAAGAAACGTGTCCTGAATGGGGACTGGGCAGCCACGTACAGGGCATGCCCTGAGAAATTTAAACCATTTCACAGGCGCAAGGATGAACTCTCGATTCAGGCCGATTGCCTACTGTGGGGAAACCGCGTAGTCATGCCCCAGATGGGCAGAGAGGTGTTCATCAGAGAACTCCACAATGAGCACCCGGGCATTGTCATGATGAAGGCAATTGCCAGGTCACACGTTTGGTGGCCAGGGATAGACGCAGATCTGGAACTTTGTGTTCGCAGGTGCAACACGTGTGCCCAGCTGGGCCATGCGCCCAGGGAAGCCCCCCTTAGCTCCTGGTCATGGCCCGCCAAGCCTTGGTCACACATCCATGTGGACTACGCAGGTCCTTTCATGGGAAAAATGTTTTTGGTTGTCGTAGTCGCCTACTCCAAATGGATCGAGTGTGACATTTTAAATTCAAGCACATCCTCTGCCACGGTAGAAAGTCTACGGGCAATGTTCGCCGCCCATGGTCTACCGGACATCTTGGTCAGCGACAATGGCCCGTGCTTCACAAGCACTTAATTCCAGGACTTCATGGCAGGCAATGGAATTAACCATGTTGGAATGGCACCGTTCAAGCCGGCCTCAAACGGCCAGGCAGAACGAGCAGTGCAGATAATCAAACAGGGGATGCTCAGAATCCAAGGGGGTTCCCTACAATGCCACTTATCATGCCTCCTGTTAGCCTACAGATCCCGACCACACTCGCTCACAGGGGTTCCACCCGCAGAGCTGCTAATGAAAAGGATGCTCAAAACCCGGTTATCCCTTATACACCCCACCATGAAAGAAATTGTCGAGAGCAGGCGCCAGTCACAAAATGACTACCATGACAGGAATGCGAGGGCACGATGTATTGATGTAAATGACCCTGATTTTGTCCTCAACTACGCTGCAGGGCCCAAGTGGCTCGCAGGCACTGTGGATGCCAAAGAGGGAAATAGGATTCTGGTAGTTAAACTTACCAATGGACAAATCTGTCGCAAACATGTGGATCAAACAAAAAGGAGGTTCAGCAACCCCATAGAAGAAGCAGAGGAAGAACACGATATAGAGTTCACTCCACCACAGGTGACCGAACACCGGAACCAAAGGGAGGAGAGCCCAGTCACTGTGGGCAGTCCAGACAGGCCTGAGGCACTGCAAACAGCAGACACTCAGGCCAGTGCCCAACAACCGGAGCCCCAACTCAGGCGCTCTACAAGGGAGCGTAAACCACCAGAGAAACTCAACCTGTGATCCCAATAAGACTATAGCGGGGGAGGTGATGTCATGTATTCAACCAGCATTGTAACCCATGAATAATCTGACCTAAGTTGTACACTGTGAGAACACTGACCACTAGGTGGTGAACTTGTGGGAGACACTCCTAATCTAGACCTTCAGATATAAAAGGGGAAGCTCCACCCACTTCCATCACTTGAGTGTTGTGAAATAAAGGACAGGTCACAGACTAACCTTCTCTCAAGCATGGGCCTCATGTGCATTTATACTGTATCGTAAGGATGTATCAGAGATCATCCTACGAAAACTTTTGACTGTAGAGACACCGACCCTCTGTAAGGCCATTGCGATAGCACAGGCATTTATGTCCACCAGTGATAACACCAAACAAATCTCTCAGCACACAAGTGCTAGCAATGTTCATAAATTAACTGGAACTGTGTTTGCGAGCAGAAATGTACAGGGCAGAAACCATGAATCTGCAACTGCCAGCAGGCCTCAGGTGACCCAGATGACTCAGAGTCCCCAACAAAGGATGAATACAAGGCAATTCACACCTTGTTGGCGTTCTGGAGGCTTCCATTCAACCCATTCATGCCACTTCAAAGGTTTTGGTTGCAAGAGCTGTGGAATAGTGGGACACCTCCAACGAGCTTGCAAACGAGCTGCAAGCTCTGCAAAACCTGCTAACCACCACGTGGCAGAGGAAGATCAGTCCATGGTGGATCAAAGCAATTTCGAGCCTCAGAGAGAGAAGGCAGATGCTGAAGTACACGGGGTGCACATTTTTGATGAAATGTCCACCTATAATGCTAAATGTAAAATTGAATGGCTTATCCGTAGCCATGGAACTGGACACTAGCGCTAGCCAATCCATCATGAGTAAAAAACGTTTGAGAGCCTGTGGTGCAACAAGGCATTCAGACCAGCCCTGAGCCCCATCCACACGAAACTGAGAACGTACACCAAAGAGCTTATCACTGTCCTGGGCAGCGCCATGGTCAAGGTCACCTACAAGGGCATGGTGCATGAACTGCCACTCTGGATTGTCCCAGGCGATGGCCTCACACTGCTTGGAAGGAGCTGGCTAGGCAAAATTCGCTGGAACTGGGATGACATCCGAGCGCTATCACATGTTGATGAGGTCTCATGTGCTCAGGTTCTTAACAGATTTCCTTCCCTTTTTGAGCCAGCATTGGAAACTTTTCTGGGAAGAAGGTGCGGATCCAATTGGTCCCAGAGGCACGACCCATTCACCACAAGGCACGAGCGGTACCTCACGTGATGAAGGAGAGAGTGGAAATCGAGCTGGACAGGCTACAACGCGAGGGCATCATCTCCCCAGTGGAATTCAGCGAGTGGGCCAGCCCGATTATTCCAGTACTCAAAAGTGATGGCACGGTCAGAATTTGCGGCGATTATAAAGTAACTATTAATCGTTTCTCGCTACAGGACCAATACCCGATACCTAAGGCCGACGACCTATTTCCGACGATGGCAGGAGGCAAGACGTTCACCAAGCTCGACCTGACATCGGCTTACATGACACAGGAGCTAGAGGAGTCTTCGAAGGGCCTCACCTGCATCAACACACACAAGGGACTGTTCATCTACAACAGATGCCCGTTTGGAATTCGGTCAGCTGCAGCGATCTTCCAGAGAAACATGGAGAGCCTACTCAAGTCGGTACCACACACGGTGGTCTTTCAGGACGACATATTGGTCGGGACACCGCCGAGCACCGACAAAACCTGGAGGAGGTCCTCCAGCGACTGAATCGCGTAGGGCTGCAGCTGAAGAGGTCGTAATGCATCTTCATGGCAACAGAAGTGGAGTTTTTGGGGAGAAAGTTCATGGCAGACAGCATTTGGCCCACAGACGCCAAGACAGAGACTATCAGGAATGCGCCCAGGCCACAGAACGTCACGGAGCTGCGGTCATTCCTGGGACTCCTCAACTATTTTGGTAACATCCTACCGGGGTTAAGCACCCTCTTAGAGCCCCTACATGTTACGCAAGGATGAGAACTGGGTATGGGGAAAAAAACCAAGTAATTGCTTTTGAGAAAGCCAGAAACATTGTATGCTTCAACAAGCTGCTTGTATTGTATAACCCATGTAAAAGACTTGTGCTAGCATGTGATGCGTCATCGTACGGAGTCGGATGTGTATGACAACAAGCTAACATTAAGGGGAAGTTGCAACCTGTCGCCTATGCTTCCAGGAGCTTGTCTAAGGCCGAGAGGGCCGACAGCACGATTGAGAAAGAGGCATTAGCGTGTGTGTTCGGAGTAAAGAAAATGCATCAGTACCTGTTTGGGATCAAATTTGAACTGGAAACTGATCACAAGCCCCTCACATCCCTGCTCGCTGAAAAGAAGGGGATAAATACTAATGTGCTAGCCTGCATACAAAGGTGGGCACTCGCGCTATCAGCGTATAACTATACCATCCGCCACAGGCCAGGCACCGAGAACTGTGCGGATGCTCTCAGTCGGCTACCATTGCCCACCATGGGGGTGGAAATGGCACAGCCTTCAAACTTATTGATGGTGGCGCATCCCGCAGACTTGTTGATGGTCATGGAAGCATTTGAAAATGATAAATCACCTGTCACGGCCCGCCAGATTAGGACTTGGACCAGCCAATATCCTCTGCTGTCCCTAGAAAATAACTGTGTACTGCATGGGAACTGGGCCAGCCCCGTTGAAAAGCAAGAGCCAATCAAGCCGTTCCAGCGGCGAAGGGACGTGCTATCCATTCAGGGAGACATTCATCTCTGATCTCCACAGCACACACCTGGGTATAGTAATGATGAAAACGATAGCCAGATCCCACATGTGGTGGCCCGGTATCGACTCTGACTTAGAGTCCTGTGTATGGCAATGCAGCGTATGTGCTCAGTTGAGCAACGCGCCCAGAGAGGCACCAATAAGTTTGTGGTCCTGGCCCTCCAGACTATGATCGAGGATCCATATCCACTATGCGGGCCCGTTTTTCGGTAAAATGTTCCTGATGGTGGTGGATGCTTTTTCAAAATGGATTGATGTGAAATAATGTCGGGAAGCACCGCCACCGCCACTATTGAAAGCCTGAGGGCCATGTTTGCCACCCACAGCCTGCCTGACATACTGGTCAGTGACAATGGGCCATGTTTCACCAGTGCCGAATTTAAAGAATTCATGACCACAGTGGGATCAAACATGTCACCTCAGCCCCGTTTAAACCAGCCTCCAATGGGCAGGCAGAGCGGGCAGTACAAACCATCAAACAGAGCCTTAAACGAGTCACAGAAGGCTCACTCCAAACCCGCCTGTCCCGAGTACTGCTCAGCTACCGCAGGAGACCCCACTCGCTCACAGGGGTGCCCCAGGCTGAGCTACTCATGGAAAGGACACTTAAAAACCAGACTCTCGCTGGTTCACCCCAACCTGCATGATCAGGTAGAGAGCAGGCGGCAGCAGCAAAATGTAAACGATGGTCACGCCACTGTGTCACGGGAAAGTGATCTGAATAACCCTGTTTATGGACATGGTACCAAGTGGATCGCGGGCACGGTGATAGCTAAACAAGGGAATAGGGTGTTTGGAGTCAAACTAGACAATGGACAAATTTGCAGAAATCACCTAGACCAAATGAGGCTGCGGTTCATAGACTGCCCTGAACAACCCACAGTAGACACCACCTTTTTCGAGCCCACAACACACATCAAAAGGATCAACGACACCATGCTGGAACAGGAAAGCGAAACCATCACGCCCATCAGCCCAGCAAGGCCAGGCTCACCTAGCAGCTCTGCAGGGCCAAGAACATGCCAGCCCAGCGAGGGCACAGACAACACACCAGAACAGACATTTGTACCGAGGCGGTCCACCAGGGAAAGAAAGGCTCCCGACCGCCTCACCTTGTAAATAGTTTTCACTTTGACTTTGCGGGGGGAGTGATGTTGTGTATCTGTAAAGTATGCACTTCCATGTTCGCCACCAGGGAGCTCATCCCCTGAAGTCCCAAGGGATCCCAGCATCCCTTGGGAGCATTGTATATAAGCCGGCCCCTAAGGCCTGTTCCTCACGCTGGAGTGTCTTATTAAAGACTGAGGTCACTGTTACTTTAACCTCCCTGTGTGCAGCCTCATCTGTGTCAGGAACACAATAGTTAGTAGAAAAGACAAAAAGCTGGTCATTAATGAAACACCTTCAACAATGATTAACATTTTTCAAGCATTCAGTGAGCCATTTAATCAGTGTACATAATGACACCTTCATGAATCCAGCTGTTGAACTGTTCAATAGATTCAGCAGCACATTTCTAAAGATATTTTCACTGACTGGAGCAGTGTGGAGAAATCCCAGGCCTTTCTGGGCAGAGAGAGCACCCGACAAGCCTGATTGGAAAAAGTTGATTGGCAACATGTTACAGGTGAGGTGCACTCTGGGTCAGGCATTGTGAGGAGCTGGAGGTGGGACCGGATGAAGTTTGACAACTTATAGAAGAGCACCAAGATAAGGTGTGACTATTTCTGTGAAGTCGCAGCAGAGGACAGACACGTCGATGTAATTAGGTGCAGCTGTTAGAATCAGCGGCTCTCCATGGACGATCACAGCCCCTCGAGTGGCTGCGAGCACCAATTGAGGCAGGTCGCCATGTTCTACTCCCTGAGGGATTCTGCTGGGCCTGGCTCCAGCTTCTACCTCCTGGTCTGTGGCTCTGGCACCAAACTCTTTACAGTGCACAGAAATCCCTGATGGTGTGCTAGCTTTGGCCGGATTAGAATTTCCCGCCTGCAGCATGTGGTCGAGTCTACTGCTGTAGTGAAGTAACAGTGTCAAGGAGGGGAGAAAGCCAGGAAAGGCTGGACTGAGCACCAGGCCAGTTGTCATCTGTGAAGGGAAAAGGCAGGGTATGAAATTTCAGGTTGGATCTGGAGCTAGGGCCAGCAGTGTGGGGCAAAGGTGGTTAAAAAGGCTTACGGAATACTTGCCATTATTAGCCGAGGCATGGAATACAAGAACATGGAGGTCATACTTGAACTGTATAAAACACTAGTTAGGCCACAGCTGGAGTACTGTGTGCAGTTCTGGCCACCATGTTACAGGAAAGATGTGATTGCACCAGAGAGGGTATAAAGGAGATTTACGAGAATGTTGCCTGGACTGGAGAATTTTAGCTATGAGGAAAGATGGGATAGGCTGGGGTTGTTTTCTCTGGAACAGAGGAGGCTGAGGGGAGACCTGATTGAGGTGTATAAAATGATGAGGGGCCTAGATAGAGTGGGTAGGAAGGACCTATTTCCCTTAGCAGAGGGGTCAACAACCAGGGGGCATAGATTGGTGAAGGAGGAGAAGAAAGCAGAAGAGTGTGTGAAGGCAGAGAGGGAGAGTGTGTGAAGGCAAAGAGAAAGAGTGTGTGAAGGCAGAGAGGGAGAGTGTGTGAAGGCAGAGAGGGAGAGTGTGTGAAGGCAGAGAGGGAAAGTGTGAGGGCAGAGAGGGAGAGTGTGTGAAGACAGAGAGGAAAAGTGCCTTATGAATTGGGGAAGCCGAGGGAAACAGTCGCTTGTGAACTGGGAGGAAGCAGAAGACCACCTGAGATTCTCATTCACGTTTTGCCACAATTGGAATTTTTTTCTAAGCACGTTCAAATTTATGTGCTAGCAAGACAATTAAAAAGTACACCAGGAAATTCTGCACTGTTTAGTGCATTTTGTAGAATGAATAAATTTTAAACAGATATTGCATCAGAATTTAAAATACTTAAGTTGCAAAATACATGGACACATATTGTAAACCACAGCCTTTGTTGATCGCCTCTCTATCATTCCCCAATTTCCCTCTCTAACTTCTCTGCCCGTTTTTTGCTATATTTTGCATTGGGGTCCTAAAAGAGCTGTTGGGCCCTTGACCAGCATCTGCCAGGGGCCTAATTCCTGCTTCAGGTGGGTACACTGTGTAGTGTATGTGGGCACCTTTAGTAATGACTCCACGAGGCAGGGTATGGTATTTAAACTGTGCAGACCTGCAGTCCTTTATTAGCAGCTCCTGAGTGCTGACAACAAGCTGTGTGTTCCTTTTTATACTGGGTAACCTGCCGTGTGCAGTAGTGTACTGGTAAGGTGTATACAGTACAAGGGTACATTCAATGTTGTATGACAGTGTTACAGACATCACACAGTGAACAGGCATGCCCACACAACAATACTCCCCCCTGAGCATTTTTCATATCCTAGTTGTCATGCCCAAGGGAGGTGATCAGAGGTGGGCTATGGGAGGTTGTGGTGAGGGGTGTGTGGTTGCCAGGTGTGACCCCTGTGCTTGAGGCTGGCCTCGTACGTTTCCCATACCCACACACAAACCAGGTGGGTGTCACTGTTGTGGGATCCCTTGGGGAGGTAGCCACGGCAGCAGTGGGTGGTGTGTATGCACTGAGATGTGGGTAGTTGTGGGGTGGTTGGCAGGGCCAAAAGACTGGGTGGGCTCCTTGTCCACCAATGGGGATGAGGGTCAGGTCATCTCAGGGTTTGCCAGGGAAGCTGGAGGGTATTGGCCTCATGCTTCTGGTGTTGCCCTGGTGGCCAGGGGCTGTAGGGTTGGTCTGGTGCCGGTTGCCATTGGTGGTGGCTGGGCTGCCCATTGACCACTGTCCCTGTAGTGGGTCTGCTCCCACTGCCTGTGTGTCCTGCAAGGGGCATCACATTTGTTCCAAAGGTCCAGGCTACATGGTCAGGTAGCCTGCTGGACCTGGGGGGTCTCCCACAGGGGGATTACATTGGCATTAGCATGGTCCCTGTAGGATCCAATATCCTTTGGCAGTGTCCAACCGGTATACATGACACCTTGGCTCTGATCACACATAGTCAAGCCTGCATTACACATTCTAGCACTTGCATCACTTTTGGGTGTCCTGATTTCAACAGACATGTTTACATTAGACATTTCACAATCTCAATCATTATTGTTAAGCATAATAAACTTGTTCTTAACCTTACTGACACCTGCATTCATCTCATTAGTTACATTAGTTAAACCAGCATCACAAACCATGGTTACATTGCATACATTTTCATACTTGCACCCTTTAATTGAATCTTTAGTATTAAAGTCCGTGTACTCAAATAGTTGGAACTTTCCCTTTAAATATTTTTGGTTACCGGTCTCCTTTAAGGGAGCTTTCAAATCCGATTGGCCGCTCGCTGTTACATGATGCTCCTCCATGTTGACTCGTGGCATGGAGGAGGCCATTTTGAATGCAGGTCTGCTGCTTGTGATGCTGCAGCCATTTTGTGGTCTTGTTGCAGGCAGGCTGTGGTGCTCTTTTCTTCCACATGCTTGTGGTGCTGCAGCCATGTTGTGGTCTTGCTGCAGGCAGACTGTGGTGCTCTTTTCTTCCACATGCTTGTGGTGCTGCAGCCATTCTGTGGTCTTGCTGCAGGCAGATTGTGGTGCTCTTTTCTTCCACAGCACCACTCCACCTGGTATGGACCCGGTTCATCCAATTCCTGCCCAGCAGCGTAGCATCGTCGCCGGCTACAATCCACATGGGGAGTTTGTGCAACACGCCGCCCTGGGAGACCTGGACGTCTACACTGCCAACGATTTGGATTTTACCTTTGGTATAGGTGAGCAGCTTTGCCTGGACAGAAGACAATTTTGGTCGAGTGGCAGGATTCCTCCAAATTTTTTCAAAGATCCTTTGACTCATCACAGACTGGCTCGCCCCGTGTTAATCTCCATGGAGACTGGGACCCCATCGATGTCCACTTCCATCATCCACGGAGAACTTCCGGTGGAGCAGGTAAAGATTCCATACTCCTCTCCCAGGGTTAGAGCAGCTTCATCTTCATCTGTTTCAGAGCCCCGGTGATTAGCCAACTCATCAGAGACACAGTGAGTACAGCCTTTTCTGCACATTCTCTGAAGGTGCCCTTTTTCTTTGCAGCCTTTGCATGCATAGTCTTTGTAGCAGCACTGGTAGGCCCTGTGGCTTCCTCCACAGCGCCAGGACGGGGCCATCTGGTTTGCCCCATGTGGCGGACTCAGAGTTGCGGGACTCGGGGAAGCATTTCTGCCTTTAGAAGTGTCCATGCGGTGCACTGCACTCGCCGGTTTAGAGTCCTGGGTCAGTATTCGCCTGGAGTCGCTGGCCGAAACCATGTAGGCCTGGCTCACTTGAATTGCTTTCTGCAGGGTGACCGTGAAGTCAGCCGAGAGCAATTTGTGTAGAAGGCCTTCGTGGCCGATTCTGATGACAAATATGTCCCTTAGTGCTTCATTAAGGTGGTCGCCAAACTCACACGGTGCAGTTAGACTTCTTAGGTGTGCAGCATACTTGGCAATTTCTTGGCCCTCAGGTCGCCGGTAAGTGTAGAACCGGTGCCTGGCTGTGAGGATGCTTTTTTTCAGTTTTAGTTGTTCCTGTATGATTTTTGCAAGTTCCCAAGTTCCTCATTGCTCTTGGTGGTTGTCTTCTCCGGGGCTAGTAAGTCCCTGACGAGACCGTAGATGGTGGGCCCACAATTGCTAAGCAGGATGGCCCTGCTTCTGTTCGGTAGTGTGGCCGGTGTGTCCCCGTCCAGGTTGTTGGTTGTAAAGAAGTGTTCCAATCTTTCCACAAAAACATCCCAATCTTCCCCCTCTGTAAAATGCTGAAAGATGCTGAGGTTAGACATGTTGAGCGTGTAGTTCGTGATCCCGTATTCCTGTCGCCAGTTGTAGTGTATGTAGGCACCTTTAGTAATGACTCCATGAGGCAGGGTATGGTACTTAAACTGTGCAGACCTGTAGTCCTTTATTAGCAGCTCCTGAGTGCTGACAACAAGCTGTATGTTCCTTTTTATACTGGGTTACCTGCCGTGTGCAGGCAACCCCTGGGTCTCCAGCAATAGCACCCTCTAGTGTACCGGTAAGGTGTGTACAGTACAAGTGTACATTCTATGTTGCATGACAGTGTCACAGACATCACACAGTGAACAGGCATGCCTACAGAACACACTGGGCCTTCGGGGATCGCTAGCTGTCAATGTGGCCACTGTTCCGAGAAGGATCCAGTGTGGGATAATGTGCCTGGAAATTGGTCCCCACAATTCTTACTTTAGCCAGAAATCAGACGTGATGAGCACCAACTTCCCCCTTAAATCAGCGCTCCTATTTCTCTTACCGCATCACTCAGTGAATCTAGTTCCCATTGTTGTGTTCTATCGCCTCTAAGTCGCAAGGCTGTGTACACGTCTCAAGCATCAGCTTGGCTCACGCGCTATCATTTGGGTGTAAATCAGAAGGCCGTGCCTTCACCCCCCACCCCAGTACAGAAATCGAGGCTAACATTCAGTGCAACATTCAGGGAGTGCTGCATTGTCAGGGGAGCTTTCGTTCATACAAGATGCTAAACTAAGACCTGCTCAGCTGGACATAAAGTAACCCACAGCATTTAGAGAAGAGCAAGGGGGTTCCTGGCCAACATTCCACCCTTAGCCCAAAGAATATAAGATTAGAATTCATTTCATGTTCCAGTTTATGGGAGCTCGGTCTGTGCAATTAGCTCATACATTTGCCTGCACTTTAAAAGTACTGAATTGTTTGTGAAGTTCCTTGATCTGCCCCAAGACTGAGAAAAGTTATAGAAGTGCAATACAGCCACTTTAAAATGAGAGTTACAATAGTGTGTGGTTGGGGCAGGAGAGACGGGGAAAGAGACAGAAAGTTTCGGGGTATTGAGAAACAAGGCTGAGTGAGAGAAACAAAACCAGTGAAGGTCTGCCAGGATCAGTTTGTTGGTTGATGAGCAGCACTGACAGTTGCTGCAGTGGAATCCAGGGATGAAACATTGCCGCCTGAAAGTCCCACCCTGCCCGGAGGCAATAGGTCGGATGTGCAGTTACAATCGGCTTCACATAGTGTCCCGCCCCATTCTCGCTTGATTCCCCGATGGCCAACACCTTCACTGGGCCTTTCTTTAGGGGAGCGCCTCAGACGGGATCCTCATTAATACATGAAGATTAAGACCTCAAAGGCATTTTAGCTGCCGACAGTGGGCCGCCCGCCATGGCCATCCCGCTCAGTAACGCCTGTCGGGGCAAAGCGGCAGGTTCGGGTGGGCAGGGGGCTGCCAAGGTATGAATGAGGCCCGTGAGTTATACAAAAGCAAAATGGTGCGGATGCTGCAATCTGAAATAAAGACAGAGAATGTTGGAAACACTCAGCAGGTCAGGCAGCATCTGTGGAGAGAGAAACAGAGTTAACCTTTCAGGTCAATGACCCTTCTCCAGTTATAACTGCCCCGGGCCTCAAATTGGTGATGTCAGAGGGAGGGGGGAGTGTAATACTCACCCGGCCTTTCCTGCCCAAAACCTGCTGCCAGTTAAAATTGCCCCTGGGATATTTACGGAGAGGCGGGGAGGGTGTGCACGGGGCTGAAAACGGTAAGGCTGGGATACGGTGATCCGCCGATCTGAATGGCATGGCTTGATTAGCATCTTGTCGCTCTGACTCTCACCCAGCAGCTGGCCAAAGGGACAGACAGGCCGGTGGGCGGGAAGACTGGGCAGGAGGTTCCAGTCAGGGACTCTGGGGGATAGACCCCAGCAACCAGGGGGCGGGGGAGGAAGCTCCGGTCGGCAATCGGGAAGTGGGGGGCGGGTGGGAGATCGCGGCTGGGGGGAAGGGGACGGAGCTTGCAGGGCCGGGGGGAGAGGGCAGGGCTGGGGGGTGGAGGTCGGGACTGGGGGGGAGGAGGAGGAGGTCGGGGCTGGGGGGGAGATCGGGGCTGGTGGGGCAAGGTGGGTGGGGTCGAAGCTGGGGGGAGGTCGGGGCTGGGGGGGAAGGTTGGGGCTTGGGGGGGAGGTCGGGGCTGGGGGGGGGAAGTTTGGGGCTGGGGGGAGGTCAGGGCTGGGGCGGGAGGTCGGGGCTGGGGGGGAAGGTCGGGGCTGGGGAGGGGGAGGTCGGGCTGGGGGGGAGGTCGGGGCTGGGGGGGGTGGGGGGGGATGGTCGGGGCTGGGGGTGAAGTTTGGGGCTGAAGGGGAGGTCAGGGCTGGGGCGGGAGGTCGGGGCTGGGGGGGGAGGTTGGGGCTAGGGGGTAGGTCGGGGCTGCGGGGCGAGGTTGGGGCTGGCCCACTTGGCCTGATGGCACGTCCTTGCTGCGATACGGGTTCACAGGCAGCAGTGTCTGCTGTTAGTGTGGTGTGTGTAGCACACAAAGCACTGACTCCACACGGTCTGGTGTAAGTCTAACTGCTGTGACCTTCGTCCTTTATTGTTCAGCTCCAGAGTGCCTCCCAGGTGTGGTGGGTCAGCCTTATATAGCCCTTGTTACAGGTCCTACCAGGGTTTCCCACCGCAGTGCCCTCTGTGGTGTGGCATAGTACTTACAATACATTTAAGGTACTGGGACGATACACACATCATTACATAACATCACCTTCCCCCCCCCCCCCGCACCTGGACGCAGGACAACGATACACACATCATTACATAACATCACAACGGAAGGCACGTGGGCATAGACAGTGCGTTAGTATGGTACATTTTATCTGGTACATTAACTGGTTATTGACTGGTAGCGGAACCTTGATTTCCTTGTTAGCCGTTATCATTAATTGTACTTCATCCATTATTTTACACAAATACAGTGGCCATTCAGCATAAAAAAAAGTAATTCTTATTATAAATTCACTATCTCACATTAATATAGCTCATTTTAGACTCGCTCTGCCAAACAGAAATCCTTTGTGGGGACCACCTCTTTGTAAGGCCCTTTTAAGACTCCCGGGTGCATTTCCTCTGTAAGGCGCCATCTTTGATGCAGGAGGATTCCACGAGGCTTCGCCTTGGGCGACATCTTTGATGCTCTGCAGCTCCGACACGATGCCGCCGCAATCTTCTTCTCCGCCGCTCCGAATGCCCTCCGCCGTCACAGCCTCCGCTCCCCTACGCTGCCACCTGACTTGCCGCCTCTCCTGCGGCCGTCGTGGCCTCTCCAGCGGCCGCACTTGCCGCGTCCCCCACGGCCTCCGTAGCGGCCTCCCCTGCGGCTGCCATGGCCGCCGACCCCCAGCTGCTGCCGCCGCCCGACGCTACCAGCTCCTCGGCGGGGCCCGCCCAATTGCCTCTTCCACTGCGGGGCCCTTCCGAACCGCCGGCCCCTGGATCCCTCAGCACCCTGCACGCAGCGCCCCCGCTGGCTCACCCCCCTCCCCCCCGCCACCACTAGGCCCCTCTGTGCAAAGCTGCTTGCCTGTGGGGGCTGGGGCTGCAGGGTCTCTGTGTTAGTTCCGGGGCTGGGACTTGCCTGTGGGGATTAAGGCTGCAGGGTCTCTGTGTGAGGTCCAGGCCTGGGACTTGCCTGTGGGGATTAAGGCTGCAGGGTCTCTGTGTGAGGTCCGGGCCTGGGACTTGCCTGTGGGTGGATTGAGGCTGCAGCTCCAGCTCGGTCGGCGCTGCTCTCTGGGGACCCAGGGCACGGCAGCACCCCGGGGAGCAGCAGCCTGTGGAGTGATGAAGTCTTCCCAGCTCCCACGGACCGTCCCCATCCACCTCCGGCCGAGGAGCGTTGGCCCATCGCCTGCAACGACCCACAAAGGTAAAGCGTGCGTCTCGTCCCGGTGGGATACCTGCACCATCGCTCTGCTGAGAACAGGTATCAGTTCCCTGGTGTAGGTACGCAGCTTCGGGACCAGCTTGGGTCGTGCAGCTGGGTTAATCCACAGTTTATCAAAAGTTCTCCGACTCATCAATGACGGACCCGAGCCCGTGTCCACTCCCATCTCACTGGGACTCCGTTGATTTTTACTTCACTTATCACTGGGGGCGAATCGTCGGTGCACGTATACAGTCCAAGCACCTCATCTTCTTCTACCTGCTCCTCGCTGAACAGTGGATCATCCCCCATCTCCTCAGCCACATGGTGAGTCCGATTTCTTTTACACATACGCTGAAGGTGGCCTTTAACGTGGCAGGTATTGCACGTATACTCCGCAAACCTGCACCGGTGAGCCCCATGGCTTCCTCCACAGCGCCAGCATGGTGCTGCTTGATTGGCCCCCCTCGGCGGACTCTGAGCTCCAGGATCCCGAGGTCCGTGCTCTCTGCCCTGGGCAGAGCCACGTTCTGCAGTTTTGTCCGTGGTGGGCGCTATCCTGTGGACACTGCCTGCTGGGTTCGAGACTGTGTGGATCATTTGCTTGGTGCTGCAAGTCGAGGTCATATATGCCCAGCTGATGGCGATGGCCTTTGTCAGAGTGACTGTGGGTTCCGTGGCCAGCAGCTTGTGAAGGAGGCCCTCGTGGCCAATCCCCATAACGAAAACGTCCCGCAAAGCCTCGTCAAGGTGTGCCCCAAAATCACACGGCGCCGCGAGTCTCCTGAGGTCCGCAGCATATTTGGTGACATCCTGGCCCTCAGATCTGCAGTGATGGTAAAATTTGTATCTGGCCGTGAGGATGCTCTCCTTCGGTTTCAACTGGTCACAAATGAGTTCAGTCAGCTCCTCGTATGACTTGTCCCTGGCGCTCCCAGGTGCCAGCAAATCCCTGACGAGACAGTAAACCTCATCTCCACAACTGGAGAGCAATATCGCCTTTCGCTTCTCTCTCATTGCGTATGTGTCCTCCGTCAGGTCATTTGCTGTGAAGTAGTACTCGAGCCTTTCCGTAAAGGTCTCCCAATCATTGCCCACGGTAAAATCCTTTAGCGAGCCCAGAGTAGCCATGGTTGCGTGGAGTTCATCCGCTTCCTTGTCGCCAATGTGGTGTATGTAGCACACAAATCACTGACTCCACACGGTCTGGTGTAAGTCTAACTGCTGTGACCTTCGTCCTTTATTGTTCAGCTCCAGAGTGCCTCCCAGGTGTGGTGGTCAACCTTATATAACCCTTGTTACAGGTACTACCAGGGTTTCCCAACGCAGTGCCCTCTGTGGTGTGGCATGGTACTTACAATACATTTAAGGTACTGGGACGATACACACATCATTACATAACAGTTAGTATGTTTGCCAGCTTTATTCCGTGGACTGGTGCCCGCTATACACTCAGACACTCTAACCACCAGTCGGTAAAAGGGAGCAATTTGGATGGTGTTGGTTTGGGTTGGGTTTAAACTCTTGTCCCCCAGAAGTGAGAGCTCAGGATTCGAACACAATGTGAGCCCACATCTTAAACTATCTGAAAGAATCATATGTCAAAATATCATCTTATTGTATAAAGCAAACATCCAAAACAAAATGGGCCAGTAATTCACCCGAGCACAGTCCTGGGGAAGGGGCCGAACGGTCACATTCTGAGCATTTTCTGATGAAATGTGCTCTTCTGTTTGCATTCATTCCCTTGCAGATTTTGTATGTAAATTCATTACTTTTCCCAATACACCACAACCAGGGACTGAACAAGTCAAGGTCCGTGTTAAGTCCATGGGGTTACAGGGATTTTGCCAGTACATTGGCATTCATTTTTCATTATTCCATCAACTTAAACTAAACCCATTGGTTTCATAGTGACTTTTAATTTTTTAATGACCATGTGGGATTCTGGAATTTTAGAAGAAATCAAAACATTATTTGGACCATTGTTCTGTTAAAATTGGCCTTGCTCATAATGCTTTAGCCTGTTACTCTTTTACATCCAATATGACACATTTCTTTGGATGATGAGGTTCTGTTCAATATCAACAACAGCTTGCATTCATATAGTGCTTTTTAAAGTAGAAAAAATCCAAGGCACTTTACTAATGTGGGGAATTGATATAGATTGTAAATGGACTAAGGGACAAACCAGATTTGTCAACAAAAATCAAATGCACCACCAGATTTTCAACATGTCTGGTAGGTTAAATGGTTGCAGGTGTCTCTGTGGGTAGCACTCTCGCCTCTGAGTCAAAAGATTGCGGGTTCAAGTCCCACTCCAGGAACTTGAGCGCAAAATCCATGCTGACATTCCAGTCAAGTACTGAGGGAGTGCTGCATTGTCGGGTGGACGTAAATGATCCCATGGAACTATTCAAAGAAGAGCAAGGGAGTTTTTCTCTGATGTCCTGGCCAATATTTTATCTCAACCAATATCACTAAAACAAGTCATTACCTCATTGCTGTTTGTGGGATCTTGCTGTGCACAAATTGGCTGCTGTGCTGAGGATGTCGTGAATAGCACATTTAGTGAGTTGGCCACACCGCAGGTAAAGGGTACAAGCCAGATAGGGGATGTGTGACCAACAGGAAGAGGAGTGGAAGGAAGGTAGTGCAGGGGTCCCCTGTGGTCATCCCCCTGCAAAACAGATACACCGCTTTGGGTACTGTTGAGGGGGATGACTCATCAGGGGAGAGCAGCAGCAGCCAAGTTCATGGCACCGTGAGTGGCTCTGCTGCACAGGAGGGCAGGAAAAAGAATGGGAGAGCTATAGTGGTAGGGGATTCTATTGTAAGGGAAATAGATAGACGTTTCTGCGGCCGCAATCGAGACTCCAGGATGGTCTGTTGCCTCCCTGGTGTGAAGGTCAAGGATGTCTCGGAGCGGGTGCAGGACATTTTAAGGGGGGAGGGTGAACAGCCAGTTGTCGTGGTGCATATAGGTACCAACAATATAGGTAAAAAAACAGGATGAGGTCCTACAAGATGAATTTAGGGAGCTAAGAGTTAAATTAAAAAGTAGGACCTCAAATGTAGTAATCTCAGGATTGCTAACTGTGCCACATGCTAGTCAGAGTAGGAATCGCAGGATAGCTCAGATGAATACGTGGCTTGAGGAGTGATGCAGAAGGGAGGGATTCAAATTCCTTGGACATTGGAACTAGTTCTGGGGGAGGTGTGACCAGTTCAAACCGGATGTTCTGCACCTGGGCAGGACCGGAACCAAAGTGCTGTTGGGGAGGAGTTAAACTAATATGGCAGGGGGATGGGAACCTATGCAGGGAGACAGAGGGAAATAAAATAGGGGCAGAAGCAAAAAATAGAAAGAAGAAAAGTAAAAGTGGAGGGCAGAGAAACCCAAGGCAAAATTCAAAAAGGGCCACATTGCAGCAAAATTCTAAATGGGCAAAGTTTGTTAAAAAGACAAGGCTGAAGGCTCTGTGCCTCAACGCGAGGAGTATTCATAATAAGGCAGACGGATTAACTGCACAGGCAGCAATTAATGAATATGATATAATTGGCATCACGGAGACATGGCTCCAGGGTGACCAAGGCTGGGAACTCTACATCCAGGGGTATTCAACATTCAGGAAGGATAGACAGAAAAGTAAAGGAGGTGGGGTAGTGCTGCTGGTTAAAGAGGAAATTAACGCAATAGTAACGAAGGCAATTAGCTTGGATGATGTGGAATCTGTATGGGTGGAGCTGCGGAATACCAAAGGGCAGAAAACGCTAGTGGGTGGGTTGTTTACAGACCACCAAACGGTAGTAGTGAGGTTGGGGACAGCAACAAACAAGAAATTAGTGATGCGTGCAATAAAGGTACAGCAGTTATCGTGGGCGACTTTAATCTACATATAGATTGGACGAACCAAACTGGTAGAAATATGATGGAGGGGGATTTCCTGGAGTGTATTAGGGATGGTTTTCTCGACCAATATGTTGAGGAACCAACTAGAGGGCTGGCCATCCTCGACTGGGTGATGTGTAATAAGAAAGGACGAATTAGCAATCTTGTTGTACGAGGCCCTTTGGGGAAGAGTGACCATAATATGGTAGAATTCTTTATTAAGATGGAGAGTGACACAGTTAATTCAGAGATTAGGGTCCTGAACTTAAGGAACGGTAACTTCGATGGTATGAGACGTGAATTGACTTGAATAGACTGGCAAATGATGCTTAAAGGGTTGACAGTGGATAGGCAATGGCAAACATTTAAAGATCACATTGATGAACTTCAACAATTGTACATCCCTGTCTGGAGTAAAAATAAAACGGGGAAGGTGGCTCAACCGTGGTTAACAAGGGAAATTAAGGATAGTGTTAAATCCAAGGAAGAGGCATAGAAATTGGCCAGAAAAAGCAGCAAACCTGAGGACTGGGAGAAATTTAGAATTCAGCAGAGGAGGACAAAGGGTTTAATTAGAAATGGGAAAATAAAGTATGAGAGGAAGCTTGCCGGGTACATAAAAACTGACTGCAAAAGCTTCTACAGATATGTGAAGAGAAAAAGATTAGTGAAGACAAACGTAGTCCCTTACAGTCAGATTCAGGTGAATTTATAAGGGGGAACAAAGAAATGGCAGACCAGTTGAACAAATGCTTTGGTTCTGTCTTCGCGAAGGAAGACACAAATAACCTTCCAGAAGTACGAGGAGACCAAGGGTCTAGTGAGAACGAGGAACTGAAGGATATCCTTATTCGGTGGGAAATTGTGTTAGGGAAATTGATGGGATTGATGGATGATAAATCCCCGATAAGGCCTGATAGTTTGCATCCCAGAGTACTTAGGGAAGTGGCCCGAGAAATAGTGGATGCATTGGTGATCATTTTCCAACAGTTTATCGACTCTGGATCAGTTCCTATGGACTGAAGGGTAGCTAATGTAACACCACTTTTTAAGAAAGGAGGAGAGAGAAAATGGGTAATTATAGACTGGTTAGCCAGACATCAGCAGTGGGGAAAATGTTGCAATCAATTATTAAAGATGAAAAGCAGCACATTTGGAAAGCAGTGACAGGATCGGTCCAAGTCAGCATTGGTTTATGAAAGGGAAATCATGCTTGACAAATCTTCTGGAATTTTTTGAGGATGTAACTAGTAGAGTGGACAAGGGAGTATCAGTGGATATGGTGCATTTGGACTTTTAAAAGGCTTTTGACAAGGTTCCACACAAGAGATTGGTGTGCAAAATGAAAGCACATGGTATTGGGGGTAATGTACTGACATGGGTAGAGAACTGGTTGGCAGACAGGAAGCAGAGAGTCGGGATAAACACGTCCTTTTCAGAATGGCAGTCAGTGACTAGTGGGTTGCCACAGGGCTCAGTGCTGGGACCCCAGCTATTTACAATATACATCAATGATTTGGATGAAGGAATTGAGTGTAATATCTCCAAGTTTGCAGATGACACTAAGCTAGGTGACGATGTGACCTGTGAGGAGGATGCTAAGAGGCTGCAGAGTGACTTGGAGACATTAGATGAATGGGCAAATGCATGGCAGATGCAGGGGCAAAAATACGAAGGCAGAATATTATCTGAAAGGCGGCAGTTTAGGAAAAGGAGAGGTGCAACGAGACCTAGGTGTCATGGTACATCAATCATTGAAAGTTGGCATGCAGGTAGAGCAAGCGGTGAAGAAGGCAAATGGTATGTTGGCCTTCATAGCTACGGGATTTGAGTATAGGAGTAGGAAGTCTTACTGCAGTTGTACAGGGCCTTGGTGAGGCCTCACTCAGAATATTGTATTCAGTTTTGGTCTCTTAATCTGAGGAAGGATGTATTTGCTATTGAGGGAGTGCAGCGAAGGTTCACCAGACTGATTCCCGGGATGGCTGGACTGACATATGAGGAGAGACTGGATCAACTGGGCCTTTATACATTTGAGTTTAGAAGGATGAGAGGGGATCTCATAGCAACATATAAAATTCTGACAGGACTGGACAGGTTAGATGCAGAAAGAATGTTCCCAATGTTGGGGAAGTCCAGAATCAGGGGACACAGTCTAACGATAAGGGGTTAACCATTTAGGACTGAGATGAGGAGAAACTTCTTCACTCAGAGAGTTGTTAACCTGTGGAATTCCTTACCGCAGAGAGTTGTTGATGCCTGTCCATTGGATATAGTCAAGAGGGTGTTAGATATGGCCCTTACGGCGAAAGGGATCAAGGGATATGGAGAGAAAGCAGGAAAGGGGTACTGAGGTGAATGATCAGCCATGCTCTTATTGAATGGTGGTGCAGGCTCGAAGGGCCAAATGGTCTACTGCTGCACCTATTTTCTATGTTTCTATGTTTCATGCTTTTCCCTACACTTTGGCAAACCTTCATTGGCTGTGAAGCACTTTGAGATGTCTTGAGGTTGTGAAAGGTGCGGTATGAACGTAAGTTATTTTATGTAAATGCATTGTGGAATATGATTGAATAGTTGGGGATGGGTTTGTTTCGTTGACTTGTGAAACCTTGATTTGTCCAGTGATGCTCAGATTCCCAAGCAGCTTGAAATTGTGACCCCTGACCTTTCAGAAATGTGGCCAGGCTGCATTCAGCCTCAAACAAAGCAGCAGCAGATCAATTGGACCGACCCAGAAGGCCAAGTGACCCTTCAGGTTTTATCTGTAATTCTAACCAGAATGGAGTTGCCCTTACAGATGCCCTCAACCTTTTGTGCCAGTGCAGGCAAGTTTACTATGAGGGAAATGCGAGGCTTGTGAAGCAGCAACGTTTGGAGACATTTGTTGGGCTGTCCAAGCTGGGATTTAATAATCTAAACATTTTTAAAAATGCCTCAGTCAATAGCCGTCTGGACGAAGCCACCACCTGGTGTAGCACTAAGCCGTGCATACCAGAAGCACCCAAGTTTGATCCTTTCTTTGGGATGGCTTGGTTGACCTCCGCTGTGGTCGAAGTTGAGGTGCCAAAATTGGGCTCAGCACAATGAGGCAACTGGTGCAAGGTTTTCCTGCTCCTGATCAAACCGCCCCCAGATGAGGTCACTGATTGTGTGCCTGTGTGTGCATGCAGCGTGCTCATAAACATCAGATGAACACAGAAATGGTCTCGGCCGTGTTGGTCTTCACAGTACAGCAGCCTGCAGGATGCTTGTTGTCTCGGCTTGCATGTGAATGATCCACTTGAGTGATGTAGAAAGAAAGAACTTGCATTTCTGTAGCACCTTTCATGATCTCAGGATGTCACAAAGCTCTTCACAGCCATTCAAGTACTTTTGAAGTGTAGTCACTGTTGTAATGTAGGAGATGCAACAACCAATTTGCGTGCACCAAGCTCCCACAAACAGTGATGAATTTAACTGATCATCTGTTAGTTGAGGCATAACTATTGGCCAGGATACTGGGCGAACTCCCCTGTTCCCCTTCGAATAGTGCCATAAGATCTTTTACGTACATTTATTAGGGCAGTCGGAGTCTCGGTTTAACGTCTCATCCAAAAGATAACACCGCCTACAGTGCAGCACTCCCACAGTACTGCAGTGAAGTGTCAGCCTGGATTATGTGCTCAAATCTCGGGGTGGGCTTTTAACCCACGATCTTATGGCTCGAGTGTTATGACTGAGCCAAGGGTAACATCTTGGATACTGGTGGCAGGGTGAGGGGTGGTGGATGGTTCAGTCTCCCTGAAACCACCCCGAAAGAGCCAGTTATTGTAGGGGAGAAAATTGACAGGAAATAGAACTGCACTGAAAGAGAGATTGTCTCTTCACTGGCTGGCTGGCGAAAAATCCCAGATCATGCTTACACAAGGGACCTGCTCCCAAGGGGGTAAATACCTTCCGAGGCTTTGCTGCTTTTGAAAGCCAGAGATCTGGTTTCCTCCACATCGGGCTGTGCAGCTGTCATCTTCTGGTGTTTTCTTGTTGGCAGATGAGGAAAATAATGGCACAAAGGCAGCAAATGGAGAAATAACGTTGCAGTTTGAGGTCTTGCTGGAGACCATCAGTGACGTGACCTCCTTTGTCTGAGAGGTGGGATTCAGTTTTCGCGAGCGGCTCTCTGGAGACCTTTGTTTTGTAAGACAAAAAACATCAGGTACAGAAAGTCCATGAATGACAGCCCCCCCCCCACCCTGAAACACAGCCCCCACACACTCTGCTGCTTCACTGTTCTGCTTTCAGGCACACCTGCTGCTACAGCTCTTTTTAGTTGATAAATTTGGAGAAGTTTTGAAAGTGTATAAGTTATCACAGAGCCACTGCATTGACCGAGAGAGGTTCCTGATTGCTATTCAGGGTCTGCAACTAGAGAATGCCAAGGTACAGATATCGGAGTGAGGACAGGATCTGGCTCAGCTGCAGGAGCTCTCCCCCACCCCGCCAGCCGTGCTGTCTGACAACATGCACTCTCCAGGCCACACATAAAGGAAAGCCATTCGGATGAGGTTCTGGACTGCGGCAAGTGCTGGATGAATAGTACTCCAGCACCTGTGGGAGAAGTGTCTGTCTTGGCTCAGTGGGTAACGCTCTCACCTCCGAGTCAGAAGGTTGTGGGTTTGTGCCCCACTGCAGGACTTGAACACATGACACTTTAGTGCAGTACCGAGGGAGTGCTGCGCTGGTACCGTTTTTTGGATTATATGTTGGGCCGGGGTCCTGTCTGTCCTCTCAGATGAATGTAAAGGACTACATGGCACTAAGGAATGGGAGTCCTAGCCAGCATTTATCTTTCAGCCATGACCACCACCAACAAATCATTCAGCTCATTGCTGTCTGTGGGATCTTGCCGTGTGCACAGTGACTGCCACATTTGCCGATAAAACAGCGACTGCACTTCAAAGGTAATCCAGTGTTATAAAATACCTGAGGAAAATGGGCACACATACACAGGAACAAACTTTAAGTGAGGAAGAGATGAACGATTGTGTCTCTTAATTTATTTATATAGGTAATGGGAGCTTTTTAAATTCTGGTTTTCACCATTTCATATAAAGCACCATTAAAGTAGTAACATGTTCCAAGGTGAGGCCAGAAGTGGAGGAGGCAGAGATGTTGGATGGTCATAGGGTGTGAGGGGTGAGGAAGGATGAGAAATTTAAATACAAGTCATTGCCAGATCGAGAACCAGTGTAGGTCAGAGCACGGGTGATTGATGAATGGGACTTTGAGAATTATGGGGCTTGACTGTACCTGTAGATTGTAAGCTAATTCCTGTGCAATAAACAAGGTTGCTGCTCTAAAATGGGAGGCTATTATTTTGTGGTTTTGATGCAGTTTGCGTTGGGAGCTTGAATCATGAAAATGAATATAAAGACTTAAAACACCCAGTTACGTGGATAGACTGGAGAAGTTGTTCTCCTTGGAGCAGAGAAGATTGAGAGGAGATTTGATAAAGGTGTTCAAAATCACGAGGAGTATAGACAGAGTAGATCGAGAGAAACTGTTCCCATTGGCAGGAGGGTCAAGAACCAGAGGACACAGATTTAAGGTGATTGGCAGAAGAACCAAAGGCGACATGAGGACAAACTGTTTTACGCGGCGAGTGGTTAGGATCTGGAATGCACTGCCCAACGGGCGGTGGAGACAGATTCAATTGTGGTTTTCAAAAAGGGAATTGGATAAGTACCTGAAGGAAAAAAAATTACCGGGCCACAGGGAAAGGATGGGGAGTGCGACTAGCTGCGATATGTTGCCTGCACCTTTTGTTCTGCGTGGGAATTCCAGGATGCTTCATGTCTCCTGGACAACCACGTGAGCAGGAAGTGCCTCTGGCTGTTCGAGCTCTAGTTCAGTGTTCCTGAGCTTGAGGAGCGGCTGGTGTCACTGCAGGCCTGACGGGAGGCTGAGAATTTCCTGGATTGCATGTTCGAGGAGGTGGTCAACGGGGAGCGATAGTCAGGGTGATGGACTGGCATTTCTGCATCTGGCGACGTGAGTCTTGCACAGTGAGCCTTGCACAGTGAGTCTTGCACAGTGAGTCTTGCACAGTGAATCTTGCACGGTGTGTCTTGCACGGTGAGGCTTGCACGGTGAGTCTTGCACGGTGAGGCTTGCACGGTGAGTCTTGCACGGTGAGGCTTGCACAGTGTGTCTTGCACGGTGAGTCTTGCAGTGAGTCTTGCACGGTGAGTCTTGCACCGTGTGTTGCCTCCCTGGTGCCAGTCTAAAGGGTGTCATGGAACAGGTACAGAATATTCTGTGAGGGGAAGGGGAACAGCCAGAAATCCTCGTCCAAGTTGGAACCAATGACATAGAAAGAAAATTGAATCTGGGTCCTTCCTATACTTAGTGGTGCTCAGCACCACAGTGGGTGAGATCAGCTAATTCAGCACAGGCTGGGGATGGAGCCTGGGTCTTTTTTGTTCTGTGTGGGGCTCAGTACCACACCACAGTACCACACCAGGTGAGATCAGCTAATTCAGCACAGGCCCTGGATGGAGCCTGGGCCTTGTCTGTGTGGGGTCAGAACCATACCGAGTGAATGAGCTAAAATAGCACAGGCTGGGGATAGACCCTGGGCCCATCATAGTCTGTGTGTTTCAGTACAACACTGGATGAGCTGAAATAAAATCATAAATTCATAGAATGGTTACAGCACAGAAGGAGACATTTTGGCCCATTAAGCCTGTGCCGGCTCTCCAAGAGCACTTCAGCTAGTCCCAATCCCCCACCCTTTCCCCGTAGTCCTGCAAAATGTTTTCCTTCAGGTACTTATACAGTTCTCTTTTGAAAGCCATGATTTAATCTGACTCCGCCTGTCATGTATTTAACTGTCATTGAACCCATGTATAAACTGACCTAAGTTGTACACTGTGAGAACATTGACCACAAGGTGGTGAACTTGTGGGAGACACTCCTAGCCTGGTCTTTCAGGTATAGAAGGGGAAGCTCCATCCACCTTCATCACTTAAGGCTGGAATAAAAGTTACAGGTCACAGAGTGACCTTGTCTCAAGCATGGGCCTCATGTGCATTTATGTTGTTTAGTAAGGACAAATCATTGGCGACGAGAAACTGGGATTTAAACTACGCGAGCATAGCCACTAGCAGCACAGATGAGAGGTACTGTGTTGGTGATGATTGGGACGACTTTACTGAGAGACTACAGCAAAGCTTCATCATTAAGGAATGGCTGGGACAGGGTTCGGCCGACAAACGCAGGGCTCATCTCCTGACGGTTTGTGGATCCAGGACCTACTCCCTGATGAAGGACCTTCTAGCGCCAGAGAAGCCGGCGGACAAGACGTTCGAAGAGCTCAGTAAGTTGATCGGGGAACACGTGAGCAGCATGCACATGGCGAGACACCGGTTTTACACGCACCGGCGGCGAGAAGGGCAAAGTGTTCCAGACTTCGTGGCAGACCTCTGACGACTGGCGAGCCTATGTAAGTTCCCAGATGCATGCAGAGCGGAGATGCTGCGAGACTTTTTTATTGAGGGCATCGGGCACGCTGGGGTTTTCAGCAAACTGATCGAGACCAAAGACTTGACCCTGGAAACAGCGGCTTTGATGGCCCAGACATTTATCTCAGGGGAGGAAGAGACCAGAATGATGTTTGACAAAAATCTTGGTTTAAATGCAGCAAATGGACAGGGAGTCAACATTGTTAACGCGGCACACAGTTCCCCAGGCAGACAGGGGCAATCGGATATGCCCGAGCATGTAGTCGAATCCAAAGGGGGAATTCAACAGAGACAGTGGCTAGCTGAATGGCGATTCACGCCATCGCAAGGGACAATGCGGCCAGTAAGGGGGCCATCAACACATGTTAATGGTATGCTTAAAAACAGTTACACAGATCATCAGAGACGATCGACTGGTAATGGACCTTTTGTTTCCAACAACGGCTCATGTTGGAGGTGTGGACGCAAACACACAGCCAGAGCTTGCAGATATCAGAAATACACCTGCAGAAATTGCAACGTCAGCAGTCACTTGCCGCGTATGTGCAGGAAGCCTGCAGCCAGGTTGATGTACGAGGAGGACGGGCCTGATGTAAGCCCTACAGGGCCAAATGGACATTGGGGGAAATGGCTGGAAGCTGAAGTTCAGCGAGTTCATGTGGAGCACATATATAGTTCATATACCAGGACGCCACCGATAATGATAAAAGTGCTCCTCAATGACATCCCAGTATCAATGGAGCTAGACACAGGAGCCAGCCAGTCCCTGATGAGTATCAAACAGTTTGACAAGTTGTGGGCGTCCAAGGCCAGGGGGCCAAAATTATTGCCAATTGATGCACAGCTACGGACATACACAAAGGAGATCATTCCGGTGCTAGGCAGCGCCACGGTAGTCGTAACCCACAAAGATTCGGAGAACAGGTTGCCACTCTGGATTTTTCCGGGAGACAGTCCCGCACTGCTGGGGAGGAGTTGGCTTGCTGTCATGAACTGGAAATGGGGCGATGTCAATGCAATTTCTTCTGTGGAGCGAATATCATGCTCACAGGTCCTGGACAAATTTGACTCACTATTTCAGCCCGGCATTGGCACTTTCATGGGGACCAAGGTAGTGATTCACATAAACGCGGATGCCAGGCCAGTACACCACAAGGCCAGAGTGGTGCCGTACGTGATACAGGAAAAGATAGAAGGCGAATTGGACCGCCTGCTGAGGGAAGGCATCATCTTGCCAGTCGAATTCGGTAACTGGGCGAGCCCGATTGTGCTGGTGCTCAAGGCGAATGGGTTGGTCAGGATGTGGTGATTACAAGGCCACCATCAATCGGGTGTCACTCCAAGGCCAGTACCCGCTACCGAGAGCGGAGGACCTCTTCGCGACGCTATCCGGTGGCAAACTTTTTTCAAAATTGGACCTAACCTCAGCTTACATGACCCAGGAGCTGGCGAGTGAGTCAAAGAAGCTGTCCACCATCACGACACACAAGGGGTTGTTTGAGTACAACAGATGTCTGTTTGTTATTCGCTCGGCCGCCGCGATCTTTCAACGCAATATGGAAAGCCTCCTCAAGTCGATTCCAAGGACAGTGGTTTTTCAAGACGTCATCCTCATCACGGGTTGTGATACTGAAAAACACCTCCGCAACCTGGAGGATGTGCTATGCAGAATGGACTGGGTAGGTCTGCGACTGAAAAAGGTGACGTGCGTCTTCCTAGCTCCAGAGATAGAATTCCTGGGGATGAGGGGAGAAGCTGATGGGATCAGTTCTATTGCGTCCAAAACAGAAGCGATCCAGAGAGCACCCAGAACCCGTAACACGATGGAGCTGCATTCGTTCCTCGGGCTCCTGAAGTATTTTGATAACTTTCTTCCCAAATTGAGCATGCTGTTCGAGCTGCTACACGTGCTCCTATGCAAAAGTCGCAAATGGGTCTGGGGGGACAGCCAGGAAAAGGCTTTTGATAGAGCATGAAATTTGTTATGATCCAACAATCTGTTAACACTATATGACCCATGTAAGAAACTTGTTTTAACGTGCGACGCGTCGTCCTATGGCGTCGGGTGTGTGTTGCAGCATGTTAATGCCAAGGGTCAGTTACAGCCAGTAGCTTCTGCCTCCAGAAGTCTGTCCCAGGCAAAACGGGGCTATGGGATGGTAGAAAAGGAAGCGCTTGCGTGTGCATATGCTGTAAAAATTGCACCAGTACCTGCTTGGCAGGAAATTTGAGCTGGAGACAGATCACAAACTCCTAACGTCCCTTTTGGCCGACAACAAGGCCATAAATGCAAATGTATCGGCCCGCATACAGAGGTGGGCACTCACGTTAGCCGCCTATGACTATATAATTCGGCACAGACTTGGCACCGAAAACTGCGCCGATGCACTCAGCAGGCTCCCACTAGCCACCACCGAGGAGGCAACCGAGCATGCTGCTGAAATGGTCATGGCTGTGGAAGCTTTCAAAAGTGAAGGCTCACCCGTGACAGCCCGTCAGATCAAAGTCTGGACAAATAGAGACCCGCTACTGTCTTTAGTCAAGAAATGTGTCCTTAATGGGGACTGGGCAGCCACATACGGGGCATGCCCTGAGGAATTCAAACCATTTCACAGGCACAAGGATGAATTCTCGATTCAGGCCAATTGCCTACTATGGCGAAACCGAGTAGTCATTCCCCAGATGGGCAGAGAGATGTTCATCAGAGAACTCCACAATGAGCACCCGGGCATTGACATGATGAAGGCAATTGCCAGGACACACATTTGGTGGCCAGGGATAGATGCAGACCTGGAACTTTGTGTTTGCAGGTGCAACACGTGCGCCCAGCTGGGCAATGCGTCCAGGGAAGCCCCCTTTAGCCCCTGGTCCTGGCCTGCCAAACCATGTCATGCATCCATGTGGACCACGCAGGTCCTTTCATGGGAAAAATGTTTTTAGTTGTCGTAGATGCCTGCTCCAAATGGATCGAGTGTGACATTCTCAATTCAAGCACATCCTCTGCCACAGTAGAAAGTCTACAGGCAATGTTCGCCACCCATGGTCTACCTGACGTCTTGGTCAGTGACAATGTCCCGTGCTCTACAAGCATTGAATTGCAGGACGTCATGACAGGAAATGGTATCAACCATGTCAGAACGACACCGTTCAAGCCGGCCTCAAACGTCCAGGCGGAACGAGCAGTGCAGATAATCAAACAGGGGATGCTCAGAATCCAAGGGGGTTCCCTACAAAGCCGCTTATCACGCCTCCTGTTGAACAATAGATCCCGACCACACTCGCTCAAGGGGTCCCACCCGCAGAGCTGCTAATGAAAAGGACGCTCAAAACCAGGTTATCCCTTATACACCCCACCATGAACGAAATTTTTGAGAGCAGGTGCCAGTCACAATGTGACTACCACAACGGGAATGCGAGGGTATGATGTATTGATGTCAATGATGCTGTCTTTGTTCTCAACTACGCTGCAGGGCCCAAATAGCTCGCAGGCACTGTGTTTGCCAAAGAGAGGAATAGGATTCTGGTAGTTAAACTTACCAGTTGACAAATCTGCCGCAAACACATGGATCAAACAAAAAGGAGGTTCAGAAACCCCATACAAGAAGCAGAGGAAGAATACGATGTATAGTTCACTCCTCCATAGGTGACTGAACAAGGGAACCAAGTGGAGGAGAGCCCAGTCACTGTGGGCAGTCCAGTCAGGCCAGCGCCCAACAACCGGAGCCCCAACTCAGGCATTCTACAAGGGAGCATAAACCACCAGAGAGACTTAACCTATGATCCCAATAAGACTTTGGGGGCGAGGTGATGTCATGTATTTAACTGTCATTGAACCCATGTATAAACTGACCTAAGTTGTACACTGTGAGAACATTGACCACTAGGTGGTGAACTTGTGGGAGACACTCCTAACCTGGTCTTTCAGGTATAAAAGGGGAAGCTCCACCCACCATCATCACTTCAGGCTGGAGTAAAAGTTACAGGTCACAGAGTCACCTTCTCTCAAGCATGGGCCTCGTGTGCATTTGTACTGTATAGTAAAGACATATCACCGCCAACCTTTCAGACAGTGCATTCCAGATCCCAACAACTTGCTGCGTAAAATTGTTTTTCCTCTTTTCACCTTTGGTTCTTTTGCCAATCACCTTAAATCTGTGTCTTCTGGTTCTTGACCCTTCTGCCAATGGGAACAGTTTCTCTCTATCTACTTTGTCTAGACCCATTATGATTTCAGACACCTCTATCAAATGGCCTCTCAATCTTCTTTGCTCCAAGGAGAAGAACCCCAGCTTCTCCAGTCTATGCACGTAACTGAAGTCCCTCATCCTTGGAATCATTCTCGGAAATCTTTTCTGCACCCTCTCTAAGGCTTTCGGATCATTCATAAAGTGCGATGCCTAAACTTGGACACATTACTCCAGTTTAGATCGGGCCAGTGTTTTATAAAGGTACATCATAACTTCCTTGTTGTTGTACTCTATGGGGGCAAAATTCAGGGTCCGAATAAGGCCCGTTACCGCCATTTTGCGGCGGCCATGTGATGGAATTGTTACAGTCCATTGGCTGCCACGATCCAAATTCACCTCGGGGATAGAATCAGAGAAACATAGAAAATAGGTTCAGGAATAGGCCATTCGGCCCTTCGAGCCTGCACCGCCATTCAATCAGTTCATGGCTGAACATGCAACTTCAGTACCCCATTCCTGCTTTCTCGCCATACTCTTGATCCCCCTAGTAGTAAGGACTATATCTAACTCCTTTTTGAATATATTTAGTGAATTGGCCTCAACAACTTCCTGTGGTAGAGAATTACACAGGTTCACCACTCTCTGGGTGAAGAAGTTTCTCCTCATCTCGGTCCAAAATGGCTTACCCCTTATCCTTAGACTGTGACCCCTGGTTCTGGACTTCCCCAAAATTGGGAACATTCTTCCTGCATTTAACCTGTCTAAACCCGTCAGAATTTTAAACGTTTCTATGAGATCCCCTCTCATTCTTCTGAACTCCAGTGAATACAAGCCCAGTTGATCTAATCTTTCTTGATATGTCAGTCCCGCCAGCCCGGGAATCAGTCTGGTGAACCTTCGCTGCACTCCCTCAATAGCAAGAATGTCCTTCCTCAAGTTAGGAGACCAAAACTGTACACAATACTCCAGGTGTGGCCTCACCAAGGCCCTGTACAACTGTAGTTACACCTCCCTGCCCCTGTACTCAAATCCCCTCACTATGAAGGCCAACATGCCATTTGCTTCCTTAACCGCCTGCTGTACCTGCATGCCAACCTTCAATAACTGATATACCATGACACCCAGGTCTCGTTGCACCTCCCATTTTCCTAATCTCATTCAGATAATAGGCTGTCTCTCTGTTTTTACCACAGAAGTGGATAACCTCACATTTATCCACATTATACTTCATCTGCCATGCATTTTCCCACTCACCTAACCTATCCAAGTCACTCTGCAGCCTCATAGCATCCTCCTCGCAGCTCACACTGCCACCCAACTTAGTGTCATCCGCAAATTTGGAGATACTACATTTAATCCCCTCGTCTAAATCATTAATGTACAATGTAAACAGCTGGGGCCCCAGCACAGAACCTTGCGGTACCCCACTAGTCACCGCCTGCCATTCTGAAAAGTACCCATTTACTCCTACTCTTTGCTTCCTGTCTGCCAACTAGTTCTCAATCCATGTCAGCACACTACCCCCAATCCCATGTGCTTTAACTTTGCACATTAATCTCTTGTGTGGGACGTTGTCGATGGCCTTCTGAAAGTCCAAATATACCACATCAACTGGTTCTCCCTTGTCCACTCTACTGGAAACATCCTCAAAAAATTACAGAAGATTTGTCAAGCATGATTTCCCTTTCACAAATCCATGCTGACTTGGACCTATCATGTCACCTCTTTCCAAATGCGCTGCTATGACATTCTTAATAATTGATTCCATCATTTTACCCACTACCGATGTCAGGCTGACCGGTCTATAATTCCGTGTTTTCTCGCTCCCTCCTTTTTTAAAAAGTGGGGTTACATTGGCTATCCTCCACTCCATAGGAACTGATCCAGAGTCTATGGAATGTTGGAAAATAACTGTTAATGCATCCGCTATTTCCAAGGCCACCTCCTTAAATACTCTGGGATGCAGACCATCAGGCCCTGGGGATTTATCGGCCTTCAATCCCATCAATTTCCCCAACACAATTTCCCAACTAATAAGGATTTCCCTCGGTTCCTCCTTCTTACTAGACCCTCTGATCCCTTTTATATGAGGAAGGTTGTTTGTGTCCTCCTTAGTGAATACCGAACCAAAGTACTTGTTCAACTGGTCTGCCATTTCTTTGTTCCCCGTTATGACTTCCCCTGATTCTGACTGCAGGTGTCCTACGTTTGTCTTTACTAACCTTTTTCTCTTTACATATCTATAGAAGCTTTTAAAGTCCGTCTTAATGTTGCCTGCAAGCTTCCTCTCGTACTCTATTTTCCCTGCCCTAATCAAACCCTTTGTCCTCCTCTGCTGAGTTCTAAATTTCTCCCAGTCCCCGGGTTCGCTGCTATTTCTGGCCAATTTGTATGCTACTTCCTTGGCTTTAATACTATCCCTGATTTCCCTTGATAGCCACGGTTGAGCCACCTTCCCTTTTTTATTTTTATGCCAGACAGGGATGTACAATTGTTGTAGTTCATCCATGCGGTCTCTAAATGTCTGCCATTGCCCATCCACCGTCAATCCCTTAAGTATCATTCGCCAATCTATCCTAGCCAATTCACGCCTCATACCTTCAAAGTTACCCTTCTTTAAGTTCTGGACCATGGTCTCTGAATTAACTGTTTCATTCTCCATTCCAATGTAGAATTCCACCATATTATGGTCACTCTTCCCCAAAGGGCCTCGCACAACGAGATTGCTAATTAATCCTCTCTCATTACATAACACCCAGTCTAAGATGGCCTCCCCCCTATTTGGTTCCTCGACATATTGGTCTAAAAAACCATCCCTTATGCACTCCAGGAAATCCTCCTCCACTGTATTGCTTCCAGTTTGGTTAGCCCAATCTATATGCATATTAAAGTCACCCATGATAACTGCTGCAACTAATTAATCAGGTTAGAAGAGTGAGATCCACGGCTAACAGAGCAGGGAGAGGGTCATTCATCTTCCCGTCTGGATCAATTCTCGCTTTCATGCCACCTCTTTAGACCTGGACCACGTTCTTCCCCCATCCCCTCCCCACGTTCCTGACCTTCTCCCCCGAGTTCCTGACCTTCTCCCCCCGAGTTCCTGACCTTCTCTCCCCGAGTTCCTGACCTTCTCTCCCCGAGTTCCTGACCTTCTCTCCCGAGTTCCTGACCTTCTCCCACGAGTTCCTGACCTTCTCCCCCAGAGTTCCTGACCTTCTCCCCCCGAGTTCCTGACCTTCTCCCCCCGAGTTCCTGACCTTCTCCCCCGAGTTCCTGACCATCTCCCCCCAAGTTCCTGACCTTCTCCCCCCGAGTTCCTGACCTGCTCCCCTCCTGAGCTCTGAGCTCACCTCTTCCCTCCTGAGCTGCTCTCTCCCCTCTCCTCTCTCTCCTTTCCCTCTTCTCTCCCCTCCTCTCTCCCCTTTCTCTCCTCTCCTCTCTCCTCTCCAAGCTCCCCTCTCCTCTCTCTCTACCTCCATTCCTCGCCTCCCCTCCACTCCCTCGCCCCTCCTGAGTTCCTCTTCCCCCCTCTCTGAGCCCGCCTCTCCCATCTCTACGTTTCTCTCTCTCCCCCTCCTCTCCTCCCCGCCCTCCAAACCCCTTTTCTCTGAATCTACTGATTTCCTCAAACACCTGCAGCACAAACAGGCCGATAATTTGGCCTGGCATCATGACGCCCTGGCCCTGCAGCGGCAGAGCCTGAGTCTGGTCCCCACACCCAATGTCCCACCCTGAGGCTCAGGTATACATTTGACTCTGCCCCCCACCCATGCAGTCATTTGCCCCACAGTGCTGTGGACGCGCTCGAGACTGCACTCACCCAAAGTGTCATCATGCTCACTGGTGTTCAGCGCAGTAAACCAGTTTGAGAGTGCCACACTCCCGGGGGATTCGTACAGTGCCTGCTTCCTACTCTGCCGCCTGGCCACCCACTTACTATCCTGCTGAACTCTGAGGCTGCGGGGTGACCACCCACTTGAATGTGCGCTCCCGAAAATGCTCAGCCTCCCATACGCCCTGCAGTGACTCCAGCCGCTCCTCGAGCTCAGAGACCCTGAAGTGCCTCCAGTTCAACCCACTGGAGGCACTTCCTGCACATGTGGTTATCCAGGATACACAAAGCATCCTGGAGTTCCCACAGGGTGCAGGAATTGCAGGCAATACGTCTCAGCTGTCCCGTCATTTTGTATAAAATCCCTTTAAAATCGAATAAATTACCCTGATTATTTATATATTTACTGTTGTCTCTCAGTTTAAAGCACTGACCACACCCATCCCACGCTGCACCGAATTCCCACTCTCACTAAATTCCCATTGCCACTCTGATAACCAGCCACTTGGTTTAGCAGATACCCCAGCTCTGTGCACAGAGCTCTGTGTACAGCAGACATTAATCTCTGGTTCTTTGATGAAATAATTGAGAGAGTTTATGGAGGTCATGCAGTTGCTGTTGTGTTCATGGACTTCCAAAAGACACTTGATAAAGTGCCACATAATGGAATTGTTAGCAAAATTGAGGGATTAATTACTTGGGGTAAGTGCCATAATTTCAAAGTTTGCAGATGATGCAAGGGTTGGAAACATGTGAAACAATGCGGATGATAGTAGCAACACTTCAGAAGGACATAGACAGATGGGTTACATGGGCAGACACATGGCAGATTAAATTTAATACAGAGATGTTTATACAGGAGTTCAAAATTCTGAGAGTTTTTGATAGTGTAGATCGGGAGAGACCATTTCCACCAGCAGGAGGCTCGGTAACCAGGGGGCATTGATTTCAGATAATTGGCAAAAGATCCAGGGGACAACTGATGAGAATTTGCTTTTATGCAGCGAGGTGTTAGTATCTGGAATGCAATACCAGAAAGGGTGATGGAAGTAGATGCAATAATAACCTTCAAAAGGAATTGGATACATACTTGAAAAGGACACATTTGCACAGCTCGGGAAAGGGCAGCGCAGTGGAACTGATTGGATAGCTTTTTCAATGATTCAGCACAAACACGATGGGCTTAATTACCTCCTTCTGTGCTGTATGATTCTATGAAATGTGAAGTGATGCATTTTGGGAGGAAGAATGAGGAGGGGCAATAAAAAATAAAATAGTACAACTTGAAGCTGGTTCATGAACAGAGAGACTTTGGGCGGGGTGGGCAGGTGGAAAATCTGTTAAGTCTTACAGGATCCCTGGCGTTATAAATAGAGGCATCGAATAAAAAAGCAAGGATGTTTTGGGGAACCTTTATAAATCACTGGTTAGGCCCCAGCTGGCGTATTGTGGCCAATTCTGGAAATCAATATCTTGGTGAGAATACAGAGGAAATTTACTAGAATTATATCAGGGATGAGGGATTTCAGTTACTTGGAGAGACTGGAGAAGCTGGGGTTGTTTTTCTTCGAGCAGGGAAGGTTAAGGAGAGAATTAATGCAGCAGTTCAGAACCATGAGGGTTGTGATCGAGTAAATCAGGAGCAACTGTTTTCACCGGCGGGAGGGGCGATACCCATAGACACAGATTGAAGATAATTGGAGAAAAACAGGGGTGGGGGAAATTAAGAACATATTTATTACACAGTGAGTTGTGGTGGTCTGGAATGCACTGCACGGAAGGGTGATAGAAACAGATTCAAGAGTCACTTTCAAAAGGGAATAGTATATATGCTTGTAAAATAAAGAATTGCAGGATATGTGGAATGATGGGGGAGTAGGAGTAATTGGATGGCTCTTTCAAAGAACCAGCACAGACACAATGTGCTGAATGGCCTCCTTCAGTGCTGTAACATTGAATTAAAAATGGTATAATTAAAACTGAGCATGAAGCTGTTAAATTTCCCGAAACAACCAACTGGTTCTGTAATGTCCGAGTGAAGCAATGCTGACGTCATTGGTTTGTGACTGGAGCCACTTATAATGAGGTGACTGCTTCCCTGCCTTACATGTGGCTCGGGGAGCACTCAGTGGTATGAAACAGTTCAAAGTATAAAGACTGCAGCCGTTCAAGAAGACCCACCCTCACCTTCTCAAGTGTCAGCCCTGACTCCATGGCAGCACTCTTTGGTAAATCAGAAGGCTGTGGGTTCAAGTCTCACTACAGGGACTTAAACACATAATCTAGCCTGACATAGGAGGTGGGTGGGGTGGCTTGACCCATCCACCTCCATGGAGGTGGGTGGGGGGCACACACCCATCTCCATGGCACGAACCTGGTATTGCAATACTTCCAGGAACAGTGCAGTGGCTAAGAGCATTGGCGCAGAGTGATCCTTGATAGGTGCAAGGTGAACTCTGGCGTTTGTGATTTGACAAAGAATTGGAAAGATTGGCAACGAATAAAAAAAAAATAATAATCTAGCCTGACACTTCAGTGCAGTGCTAAGGCAGTGGTGAACTGTTGGATACCTTTTGGATGAGAACTTTATCCACGGCCCTTCTGCCCTCTCCAGTGGATGTAAATGAGCCAGGGCACCATTGGAGGAAGGGAAGCGGGGTGGCGGGATGGAGGGTGGGAATTCTCCCTGTTGTCTTGGCCTAGTTTATCTTTCAAGCTTTATCACTAGAACAGATTACCTGGTCAATGTTTACCGATTGGGACCAGAGCAAATCTTCCTCCCGCGGTAGAAATAATAAAATGAACACCCAAGATGAACTTTATATTTTATTTCAGCATCATTCAGTCTGAGAAGTGAAACCAAACAACTATACATTCAATGTTAAACAATTCAAAATTGAGCAAGTTTGTCATTTGTATCGGGAAATATTTCAGCTTCCATTTGGTGCAAGGAACTCGCAAAGGCCTTTTACATAAACGTCAGTAACAGGGCTTTGTTAACTCTGGTGCTCAGCTGGAATCTGACCGGCAGCTCACTCTTCCCCAGCTCCGCGAGAGTTCGCAATCTTGCAGGCGCGAATACGGAAATATTTACCTTGTTTTGGCAATAAATGAATTGAAAGGACATGTTGTTGGTCCTGTTGCTGAGTCCCTCTGGAAATGTGGGTGAGAATTGTGATATGGGATTGAGTTGTGACATTGGGGGAGTCAGCTCGAGCTTCACTTCAGCTGCTTTCCTTGTTTATTAATTGACCAATGAGAGTAAAGGGATATTTGAGCGCATTGAGCAACTCCTCTCTGAACTTACTCTGGGTCACTGTGTAAATGGCCGTGTTCATACAGGAACTCAGGAGCTGGAGCAGAATTGCCACTTGTTCAAAATCACTAAAAGGGTTAAACAAATATCGGTTTTTAAAGGCGGTTGTAATTCGAAAATATAAGAAATATACGACGGTTGTCACCCAGAGCAGGATAAAATTGCCAGATATCGCAAAGAGTAAAACGATGGACCTTCTGCGGTTCCTCATCTCGGGGTCCTGGTCATTGCCACTATTGCTGCGCTCCCAGAGGCTCCTTCGGGCCCGGCTGGCCACTAAAATGCGTCTGACGGTGAGAGCGTTAAACAGTAAAATCACACAGAAGGGAAGCAGTGGGGTCAACAGCTGGTCAATCCAGGAAAATGCAATCCATGTGGATACAGTGTAAAAGTCTCTTGATAAACGGCAACCCCTTGGTATACCATTACGTGAATAATACTGGATATAAACAAAGGGCCAGGGAGTGTTTTTCACACAGAACAGTGTGCTCACTGTCACTATAACCACCACTGAGGTTTTCTCGGTGCAATGTTTTGTTTTCAGCTTCTGACAACAAATGGCTACAAAGCGATCAAAGCTAAAAGCGACTGTTAACCAAACAGAACTGTCAATGGCAGCAGGAGCCAGGAAGACAATGAACCTGCACACAGGAGTGTAGAACAGGAAAGTGTCCCACCAATAAAGCAGTGTCATCCGATTTAATATCACATTACAGACAATCACCATCAGATCCGCCATCGCCATGGCCACCAGGTAGCGAGTGATGCATTTGGAGAGACCGCACTTTCCCCGGGACAGGATTATAATGGCCATCAGGTTCACTGTGAGAAGGAGAGATAAAGAAAGAGTCATCGGGTGGCACCGTTTAATGTTTTATGTTTTCGCAGATAAACTCAAAAGATTAAAGAAAGAGTCAAATCATTAACCAGACTAAGAAATCACCGATCAGTTGAACCGATGTACACGGGCAGTAAATGTGTTTATTGAGTTATTTCTCCCCGTGACTCCTCTTCCGAAGGGGAAGCTCATGCTGGGGATTATTCCGGGGATAGTGGTCAGCCACAGCTGCTTTTTCACTTGTGACCCTTGACATAAGTTTACTGAGCAGATTCCGACACTGCGAGGTCCGCCGTGCGGGACACCACCAACTTTGAAAGCAAAGGGCGAGTTAAATCAGGAAGTACAGATTAGGAAACGAAATGTGGCATGAACCATAACACGGAAAAAACGACTGATTGACTCACACAATGTCAGACACGGTGAGTTTTGAAAATACATTGGAAACACCAGCATGGTACTGAGTTGCTGCCTGTTAGCTGTAAGCAATTAATTTGATTCGGTTCCCAGTGGAGCATTGTGAATGAATGATGACACAATATGTCAAGGGATGTCATTCTGTAAGCTGCTCCAGTATAACTCGCTCCAGTCTTTATACCTCAGCACAAGGTGTGAGCAAAGCAAAGGGCAGCAGGATCCGCGAGTCAGGGATCGGTCCCAAACACTGCACTGTATAAGAACAAATCACCACGAAACTCCACTCCTGTTCTCCATCTAATGCCCCCTCCTGAACCCAAGTGAGAGCCAGTCCCAATACGGAAACCGCCTTCAGGGAAAGGGGCAATGAGAGTCGGCAGACAATGGTGAATCTGGGTGTTGTTGCTCGAGTGGTTCAGTTGCACAAACAGATAAGTCACTGGGTGAAGTCCGCCTGTGAGAATTGTTCAATTAAAATAATGAAAGTGTTAACATTTAATGGGGCGAGTCTGCACAGCAACGGGCAGTACCGGATCCACCAACCATTTCAGTGTAACCACAATCGGGCCAAGTCCCGCCCGTTTACTGACGGAAAATCACTACAATCCACGATCTCCCAGTCGGGAAGTAAAAATACCTGAATAGAATAATATAGTTAACACACCCTGTAAAATATTTGGTGGTATATCTGAGAAACACTTTCCAAGATTGTTTTGTTCACATTGCCGACAAGAACACACAGCCACTTAAATTAGATTTCTCTCAGAAGATCAAATACATAAAAGGTCCTGTAAAGCCAATTAGCACAAATGTAAATAATATTGGAGACAAAAGGTTGATGGTAAAACAAAGTTGCACCTTCAAAGGGGGGAGACAGTTTCTGTCATATGTTTACTTTCTGATGCGCAATCCATTTCTTCCCCATCCTTCTCTCATGAAGGCACTGACTCATGCCGGCATTGGTCCTGGGAAAACACGACAATCACAGGTGATCCTTCCTAACCCGATCCCCACAACAGGCGCGCCCTTCAGCAGGAGTCAGTGGATTACAGTCAGGAGTGACATGTGCCTGTTCGACCGCTGCCTGGCGAGGGAGCAGCAAGGAATGACCCAGTGCCCAGACTCGGCCCTTCAGCACATCGCAAGGATGAGTTTCTCGGTCCATTTACTATCCAGACAAGAATGGAATGTTCTAAGTCAGTCACAAAGCAGGAAAGAATAACATACAACTTTTACAAAGTTTGCAACACGGACAACAACATAGTTAAACATAGCTGCTGATAGTCACTCACCAGGTATTCCAATTGCTGCCAAAATAGGGTAGTAAATGGCTGCTATCTCTGCAATTCGTGAAGCATGCATCTCTGTGTGGAGACAATTTTATTCAGTGCTGTAAAAAAGCATTCGGATTTCAACAGTCAGCTCACAAAATTAAAATACCGGTAATATTGTGTAGGTACACCCTTAGTGGGACAATTAGATTGCATCCCGACTGACATTACTTACAGAAACTTGAACAAACAGGTTTTGCTCCCATGTGACGTTTAACTATCATTCTCATTGAGGTGACCAAACATTACACATCGACCAGCTAAGTAACCTTTTGGAACAATGAATGGTGCAATGACATAGCCACATTTTCTCAGTTTAAAACATTACATGTAAAGTCCAATCCCAAGCCCATCTTACAAAAAATATCAAATCCTAGTTCATCAATGTGACATGTTTAATGGCATCCCCTGTACTCCCATTCCCATGCCGGTCCTGCTATTCCCGCTATTGCCTTACTTTCCACTTTCTCACAATCATTCTGGTTAATCTTTGTACCTCGGAGAAAGTCAGAGACAGGCATCGTCTGGAAATCTTTGTTACTCGTCATCTGCCCGCTGCTGTGATGTGTGCATATCTCCAATTGTCAGATTTTTCCAAGTATTTGGCCTTCTCTTTTAATTTTAAACCTCTATGGATCTTACCTCCCAAATATGTGTTTCAAGGTTGACAGCTGTGTCTCTGTGAAGAGAATTGTGAGCCTTCTAGTGAGGCCGAGACCATTCATTCTTCGTAGCCATGTTTAGGAAACATTCTGTGGCCCGGGTTTTGAAATCTGGCTTTTTATTGGGCTGCTCTTTACTTTGCTCATCACTCATTCTGGTCACTAACTGGACTAGCATGATTCCCAAATTGGATTTACAATCTAGGAAGTAAACATCAAGATTCCATTTTCGACGTGTGTTTAGAATCAGGGAAAGAGTGGTTGTTGTTTTGCGTTGTGTTGTGAACGATAGGTACCATAGCAGCAGTCAGATGACGTGGACCAAAGGCTTCCAGAACTGTGTCAGTCTCTGTCTTTCTCTGATGTGTGAATATAAGCTGGACAGCAATGCAAATTTCATTCACCTTGCAGAAAAAGAGCGAGTAACAATTATTTTTAACCCGGTGTGTGAACAATATTAAAGTTGAAAAGTACTGTAACTGCTGTCGTTTGTCATTATTATTGTTCATTTATATGTTCCTTTTTAAATCACGGCTATGATAGCAGAGTGCCTATGTTACAAGTAATCCAAAAGTTTACAATACAAATCCGGAGAATGTGAGTCAAATCTCACCTTGGCAATTTGCATAATTGAATTCATGTTAAAAAGAAGAAAACTAAACATCTGGAATAAAAAGTGACCATGAGGCTGTCGCATTGGTAGCTGGTTCACTAATGTTGTTTAGGGAAGGAAACCCACCATCCTTACCTGGTCTGGCCTATATGTGACTCTTAACTGCTCCCTGAAATGGCCCAGCAAGCCACTCAGTTGCATCAAAATGCTAAAGAAAAGGCTAATAAAAATGAAACCGTACAGTCCTAGTCATTAAATTCGGTCACGAAAAAGGCACCCAGTCCAGTAGACCATCCAAACACATCTGACATCCGGCGGCCGGTGCAAAAGTCGGGAGAGCTGTCCGATGGACTCGTCCAGCCTACAGAACAATTCCTATCAGAAAATGTCCCATCATCATCCGTGGGTATGCACTCTCTCGCCGGCAGGTCTGAACCACCTGGAGTGGGTATATAGATGAGTGAGGGTGGCCCGGGACGTCCATAACAGCAACTCTGGCCCACAGGATGTCTTATGACTTTAAATCAAACACGGACAATGAAACCTCTTGCTAGTGACCACCTACCGCCCTCCCTCAGCTGATGAATCAATATTCTTCCATGTTGAATACCACTTAGAGGAAGTACAGAGAGAATCAAGAGCACGTAATATATTGCGCATGGGTTTTCAATGTTGATCACTAAGAATGGCTCGGTAACACCACAACAGACCAAGCTGGCTGTATCCTGAAGGATAAAGCTGCACGAATGGGCTTGCGCTCGGCGGTGAGAGAACCAACATGAAGAAACAATGTAATTGGCCTCGTCCTCACCAATCTATCTGTCGCAGGTGCATCTGTTGATGACCATATTGGTAGCATGTGACCACCACACAGTCCTTGCGAATACCGAGTCCTAGATATTCATCTCAGGCGAAGATTCAAAATGGTCAGTATCACGGTCAATGTAGTTGAATGTCGCGTGTGACGGATGGTATCACGGTCAATGGAACTCAATATCGTGCATAACGGGCGGTAGCATTGTCAATGGAGCCGAATGTCACGTGTAACAGGTGGTATCATGGTAAATTGAACTCAATATCATGTGTAACGGGTGCTATAGATAAGTTAAGTCAGTGGGAAAAAAATTGGCAGATGGAGTATCATGTGGGAAAATGTGAGGTTATCCACTTTTGTAGGAAGAATAAAAAAAAAGACTACAATATGCTAAGGTACAGAGGGATCTGGGGGGCCTTGTACATGAAACACAAAAAGTTAGCATGCAGGTACTGCAAGTAATTCGGAAGGCAAATGGAATGTTGGCCTTTATTGCAAGGGGGGATGGAATATAAAAGTAGGGAAGTCTTGCTGTAAATGTACAGGGCGTTGGTGAGACCACACCTGGAGTGCTGTGTACAATTTTGGTCTCCTTATTTAAGGAGGGATATACTTGCATTGGAGACAATTCAGAGAAGGTTCACTGGATTGATTCCTGAGATGAAGGGGTTGTCTTATGATGTAAGGTTAAGCAGGTTGGGCCCATATGCATTGGAATGTTTAAGATTCTGAGAGGGCTGGACAGAGTTGATGCAGAGAGGATAAACCCTCATGGTGGATTCTAGAACTAGAGGGCGTAGTTTCAGAATAAGGGGTCGCCCATTTAAAACAGAGATGAAGAGGAATTTCTTCTCTCAGAGGGTTGTGAATCCTGGAATTCTCCACCCTTGAGAACTGTTGAGGCTGGGTCATTGAATATATTTAAGGTAGAGATAGACAGATTTTTGAATGATAAGGGAATCAAGGGTTATGGGGAGTGGGCAGGAAAGTGGAGTTGAGGCCAAGATTAGATCAGCCATGATGTTATTGAATGGTGGAGCAGGCTCAAGGAGCCTATTTCTTATGTTCTTACCTCGTATGCCTTCTGAACCACTTTACCTACCTGCCCTGCTACCTTCAGGGATCTGTGGACATGCACTCCAAGGTCCCCTTGTTCCTCTACAGTATCTCACCATTAATTGAGTATTCCCTTGCTTTGTTAGCCCTCCCCAAATGCATCACCTCACACTTCTCCAGATATAATTCCATTTGCCACGTTTCTGCCCACGTGACCAGGTCATTGATATCTTCCTGCTTTCGATAGCTTTGTTTCTCACAATCAACCACACATACAATTTTTCTATCATCTGAAAACTTCTTAATCATGTCCCCTACATTGAAGTCTAAAGTATTGATATATACCATAAAAAGCAAGGGACCGCTGAGCCCTACAGAACCCCACTGGTAAATCACAAAAATGCCCTTTGACTATTCCCCTTTGCTTCCTGCCACTGAGTCAATGTTGGATTCAACTTGGCTCTTTTCCTTGGATCCTGTGGACTTTAACTTTTCTGGCCAGTTTGCCATGTGGGTCCTTGTTTAAATGCATGTAGACTACATCAAATACGCTACACTCATCGACCCTCCTTGTTACCTCCTCAAAAAATTCAATCAAGTTAGTCAGACACAACTTTCCCTCAGCAAATCCATACTGACTGTCCTTAATTAATCCATGCCTTTCTAACTGACGATTAATATTGTCGCTCAGAATTTTTTCCATCACCGAGGTCAGACTCACTGGCACAGTCTATACCATTCTCCCCTTTTAAACAATGGTACAACGTTAGCAGTCCTCCAGTCCTCCAGCACTACACCTATAGTCCGAGGGGATTGGACCATGATGGCCAGAACCTGTGCTATTTCCTCCCTTGCTTCCCTTAACAGCCTGGGATATATTTCATTCGGGCCTGGTGATTTATCTACTTTCAAAGATGCTAACCTTTTAATAATTTCTCTCTCACTATGTTCAGCTCATCTAATATTTCACATTCCTTCTCCTTAACTACAATATCTGCATTGTCCCTCTCTTTTGTGAAGACATGCGAAGTATCCATTAAGAACCATACCCATGCCTTCCGCCTGCACACACATTTTAGTCTCTAAGAGGCCCTATTCTTTCTTTAGTTATCATCTTGCTCTTTATGTATTCACAAAATATCTTTCTGTTCTCCTTGATTTTATTGACAATATTTTTTCATGCCTTTGTTTCCAGTTTCCTTTTTAATTGCACCCCTGCACTTTCTATACTCCTCCAGGCTTTCTGCAGTATTAAGCTCGGTATCTAACATAAGCTTCCCTTTTCTGACATCCAGCACTATATACTGCTTGACATCCAATGGACTCTAGATTTGGGAGTCCCACCGTTTTTCTGGAGCCACTCGGCTTGGTCCAAACTTAGACAAAAGAGGTGAGGTGAGTGACTGCCCTTGACATCACGGCAGCATTTAACTGAGTGTGGCATCAAGGAGCCCTAGCGAAACTGAAGTTAATGGGGATCAGGAGGAAAACTCTCCACTGGCTGGAGTCATAATTAATACAAATGGAGATGTTTGTGGTGGTTGGAGGTTAATCATCACAGCCCCAGGCCATCACTGCAGGAGTTTCTCAGGGCAGTATCCATGGTCTACAGGGCTGTAGTAATACACACCCTCCTGTATAGCTCAGAGGCAAGGACCATGTACAGTAGACACCTCAAGTCGATGGAGATATATCACCAATGATGTTTCCGCAAGATTCTACAAATCCCCTGGGAGGACAGGTGCATCAACATCAGCATCCTCGTGCAGGCTAACATCCCCGGCATTGAAGCACTGACTACACTTGATCAGCTTCGCTGGACAGGCCACATAGTTCGCATGCCAGACATGAGACTTCCAAAGCAAGTGCTTTATGTGGAGCTCCTTCACAGCAAACAAGCCAAAGGTGCGCTGTGGAAACCTTACAAGGACATGCTTAAAGCCTCCCTGATAAAGTGCAACATCCCCACTGACACCTGGGAGTCCCTGGCCAAAGACCTCCTGAAGCGGAGAAGGTGCAGCCGGGAGGGCGCTGAGCACTTTGAGTCTCAATGCCAAGAGCGTGCAGAAATCAAACGCAGGCGGAAGGAGTGCTCGGCAAACTAATCCCACCCACCCCTTTGCTCAGCGAATATCTGTCCCACCTATGACAGAGTCTGTGACTCTCGCATTCGACTGTGCAGCCACCAAAGAACTCACTTCAGGAGTGGGTGCAAGTCTTCCTCGATTCCGAGGGACTGCCTATGATGATGACGATCCTAGATCCAACCATCTTCCGTTGCTTCATCAATGACCCCCCCTCCATCGTAAGGTCAGAAGTGGAGACATTTGCTGATAACTGCACGGTGTTCAGTTCCATTTGCAACTCCTCAGATAATGGAGCAGTCCATGCCCGCATGCAGCAAGACCTGGACAACATTCAGGCTTGGGCTGATAAGTGGCAAGTAACATTCACGCCACACAAGTGCCAGGCAATTACTATCTCCAACAAGAGAGAGTCTAACCACCACCCCGAGACATTCGACGGCATTACCATCGCCGAATCCCCTACCATCAACATCCTGGGGCTCACCATTGACCACAAACTTAACTCGACCAGCCACATAAATATTGTGGCAACAAGAGCAGGTCAGAGTGTCTGACCTCCTGACTCCCCAAAGCCTTTCCACCATCTACATGGCACAAGTCAGGAGTGTGATGGAATACTCCCCACTTGTCTCGATGAGTGCAGTTCCAACAACACTCAAGAAGCTCGACACCATCCAGGACAAAGCAGCCCGCTTGATCGGCATCCTATCCACCACCTTAAACATTCACTCTCTCCATCACCAACGTACCGTGGCTGCAGTGTGTACCATCTACAACATGCACTGTAGCAAATCGCCAAGGTTTCTTTGGCAGCACCTCCCAAACCTGCGACATCGACCACCTAGAAAGACAAGGGCAGCAGGCGCATGAGATCACCACTACCTCCCCATTCCCCTCAAAGTCACACACCATCCTGACTTGGAAGTATATCACCGTTCCTTCATCTTCGCTGGGTCAAAATCCTGGTACACCCTCCCTAACAGCACTGTGGGAGTACTTTCACTACACAGACTGCAGCAGTTCAAGAAGGCGGCTCACCACCAAGGGCAATTAGGGATGGGCAATAAATGCTGGCCTTGCCAGCGACATTCACATCCCTTGAACGATTAAAAAAAACATATTTGCTCTGAACCCTCACTATCTCATCCTTGAATTCCTCCCACTGCTCTGACACTGATTCACCTTTAAGTAGCTGTTTCCAGTAGCTAAATCGCATCTCAGCAAAGTAAAATTGGCATTTCCCCAATTGAGAACTTTTACTCCTGTTCTATCTTTGTTCTTTTCCTTAACTACACTAAATTATTATCACTACCTCCAAAATGGTCTCCCATTGATAACCCTCCCACCTGCCCACCTTCATTCCCTAAAACTAATACTGGCTAAAATGTTCTCCTCAATGTATTATAAGAATTCTGCACCCTCTGTGCCTTTTACACTGGATTCTATCCCAGTTAACATTAGAGTAGTTGAAATCCTCTACTATTACTTGTCGAAATCTCGACCTCCGAAAAGAATGACTCCGACACTTACAGCTCCGATGGAAGTTTCCCTTTTAATTTACTTGCTCGCAAGGGGTAAGTTTCACTCAGTCAAGGGCTAAAATGAAACCTCCGCAATGGTACAGCTTCACAAGATATTTATACAGTAAAACCCAAGTTCTGGCCTCTCCCTGTGTATTGCTCTGTCTCACAGTCAGTGAATACAGATAAAGAGTTAATTACTATATCCTGGTACTGAAATGGTGTCAAGATATTTCCTTTTGTCAGGGTTATCAGAAAGCCAAACGGCCATTACTCCATGAGTCATGGGTAATGGGCTATCACCTGTCTTGTATTGTATCAGGATTATCCAATTTCCTGGTCAGCTTACCTGTTTGCTTCAAATGGATGAGGTAAAGGAAAAGAGATAATGGCTAGAAGATAAGGGTGGGGTGACATGGAACTCCTGTAGTGTAGTCAATAGGAGAGCACCATGGGGGGTTACTTGTCTCAGCATGACTTGTCTCCTAGCTGTCTGATAACCATCAGCCATCTAACAGCAGATTTAGCTGTTAATAATAAGCTGGCTGCTAAAATGCAGAAAGTTCTGGAAGGGCCAGGACTCCATTTTAATCAAAAGGCACACAAATACCGTATGGTATCAGCTTAGATAAAAATACATTTCCACATTCCCCCATTTTGTCCTTCACAAGGACAACTCAATCCATTCTGATCTTGTACAGTCTCTCCATTTCCATTTCTTTTAGTTTCATTACTCACTAGGCATATTATACCCTCAGGATTTCCTATTCTGGGAGTAATGCTTAGGAAGGGAGGCTGATGGTTATTATAATTGGGCTGGTACCATCCCTGGAAGGCTGTAAGTTTATACCCTGCCGACCTCCATTCTGTTTGCTCCTTCGTTTCTGGCCCCTTAGTTAGTTTTGTCCTGTTTTGCACTGTCAACCATTCTACCATTTCTGATTCGTTAAAGGGGACAGATCTCAGGGGAATACCCCCCTGGAGTGGACAGGTACATGGGAACATATCCAGCAACTCGACAAGTTTCTTTCTTGAGCATACCTATGACTCAGTGCCATAAATACGTTTACGTGCAATTCCCTTCGGTGGTGGGTCTGTACCCCTGGTGTAATCAATAATGCGAAGTAAAACCCTGTCAAGCCCAGCACCATCAGTCCCCATAGTCCATACAGTTCTTTATTCAGTCTTCCTTTTTCTGTTCCTCTGATTCCTTCGTCCCTTCCTCCTGGTCGGGTGCCCGTTTGCAATGGGATGCGTGGATCCATGCTGGTCTTTCCTTTACCTTGATTGCAGTATTGGTCGCCAGCAGGACCTGGTATGGTCCTTCGAATCTTGGCTGTAGACTGCTTTTCCTTTTAAAAATCTTGATGTAAACGAATTCCCCTGGCTCCAGGTTATGACACTTCCCTTCCGCTGGCTTGACTTGGGCTTCCTTTACCTGTGAATGAAAGCTGGAAATACATTTGGTTAGTGCAATACAATAATTCAACATATTTTCCTCCATTTTGTGGATGTCCATCTGTTTTGCAGTAAATGGTGCTGTAAAAGGTAGTCGTTGGGGACGTCCCATAACTATCTCATGTGGTGACAAGCCTGTTGTTCTGTTGGTTGCAGATCGCATTACCATCAAAGCTAAGGGCAGCAGTTCTGTCCATTTCAGTCCAGTGTCATTACATAATTTTGCCAGCTTATTTTTAAGCATTCCATTATATCTTTCAACAAGTCCAGCTGATTGTGGATGATAACTGCAATGAAAACGTTGATTAATCTGTAAAGCTTTACACATTTCTCTTATGACAGTTCCCGTGAAATGTGACCCGTTATCACTGGAAAGCTTAGCAGGGATTCCGAAGCGCGGTACAATTTCTTTTAACAAACATTTAGCAACAGTAGTGGCATCGGCCTTTTTACATGGAAAGGCTTCAATCCATCTAGAGAACACATCTACAATAACTAATACATACTTGGATCCCATACACATAGGTAATTCAATAAAATCCATTTGTAAATGTACAAAAGGCCCGACTGGATTTGGGTGGGAGGCAGATTCTACTTTTTCCGTCTTACCCGGATTCATTGTCTGACAGGTAACACAATTTTCACAGATTTGTTTTGCAATTGCCGAAATACCTGGTGCATACCAAGTTGCCAAAATATAATCTGCCAATCCCCCTTTGCCTGCATGTGTGAATGTATGAACACATCGGGCAATCCATGGAAGTAAGGATCTAGGGGCCACCACGCGGCCGTCATGGTGAACCCATATTCCTTCTGGATTTTTATAACATTGATCCTTCGTCCAGGTCACCACCTCCTCCGTACTGGCCTGTGTCTGAAAGGCCAGCACGTCATTAATAGTGGGTGGCGGGTCTGAGCAATTATTTTTCCTTAGTGGGAACAATGACACCTGCATCCCCCCTTTCGACAGAGCTGCTGACTTAGCTGCATTATCAGCTCTGGCATTCCCAAGTGCCACCTCATTCGACTGGCCTGTATGTGCCTGGCATTTGATAATGGCAAGTTTTAAGGGGCATTAAATGGCTCGCAGGAGATTTTCCACTTGTTCGGCATTTTTGATTGTCTGAGCCTGTTGCATAGCATAATAAGCTGCTGCCAACGAAGGAAGACATCCCGATAGTCCGCGTGCCACTGGGTCTAGTTGGGTACTGAAATGCCTGTCCCCATGTAACTGAGTCAAAACAGATTGTGCAAAACCCGACTTGTGATGCACAAATAAGTTGAATAGCTTAGTGTAATCTGGTAATCCCAAGGCTGGTGCTGAAGTGAGGGACTGCTTAAGGTTCTGGAAAGCATTCCGGGATACTTCATTCCACATCCTTTAAGCATTGTGAGAATATAGTAGATTCATTCACAGCTCGTAGGTCATGGACAAACCTCCATTTGTGTGGGCTTCTGAACTGGACAAATCTGTGTGTTACACGGACTTCTCATTTATGCTTATAGTGATTCACAGATCACAGAATGTAAAGTACTTGTTTTCTAATTTTATTAAAAGGCTTCCAAACCCAAGATTTTTTCCCAATACACCCAAAATGTTGATCAAGAGATCACCTGAAATATCTCAAAATCCCAATTCAACTGTTTTACTGCCACTCTTTATCAAAAAAAAATCCTCTTACTGAGCTAGAAGCTTTTGTACCAAGAATTTACACCAAGGACAATGAGAGTGTACTCCCCCAGCCTGCACCTCGAGAGACCCACAAAGGCTTTTTAAAAAAAAACATTACAACTTTTAACCACCGGGACCATGTCTCAACAAACCCATCCCTTGTGCATTTCCTAGCTCCATAACCTCTCATCCGAATAAATCCACACCTGCGCTTCTAACTTAAAATGTCTTAAACTTCCCACATACAGGACAACACTATGAAGGGTTAAAAAACTTCACTTTGTTTGAAAAAGTGGGTGGAGCTAAAACAAACAGGCAGCTCCACAACTTTTCCAAACAGGCTTCCAGACACAAGGAAAAAAGACAGAAGCACTCTCATTCAAAGACAAGACATTCACGCACTCTCATTCAAAGACAAGACATTCACAAGTCTCTCTCCATTCAATAAAGCTTTTTCTTTTACTAGCTTCATTTTTTTTTTTTTTCTAAGTCACTATCAGGTTCTCTTTTTTTTTTACATTTGATTTACTTCCTCTGTTAATTTTACATGGACTTGAAGAATCGGAACCCAGGCCTTTTCTATTACTTTCCTTTTTTTTTAACCTGGATCTCTGTTTATAAGACATTCCTCTAGACACGTTGTTCTCTCTAAATTAAATGAACCATCGGGTGGAAATGGCCTGTTTTCACCCTTAGTCCACTTTACTGGTTTTTGTTTCTTTGGTCAATTGAAGACTGACCACAATTCTGGAGCAAGACATAGGCTGGTGTGCCTTTTGTGGTGTTTTAACTTGCTCCGGCACCCATTCTGGATGATTAAGATTTTCCCACAGTTTCTGATCTCACAATCCTTTCGGCCAACCGAGTTCTCTACGCCCACTTCTCCTGGCCGTTACGTGGCCTGAAAAGGCTCTTAATTCGGGCTCAGTCTGGGTGTGTGAGATATGTTGGCACGAACCAATCGTAGTTGATCAATCAGTTACTGTTTCTTTTCTTAATCAATCCTTGTGGGTTTTTTTTTTTTCCGAATCACAACTTTCCCTAGTGACTCTTCCCGTTTCTCTAATGGCAATGACTCACAAAGGTATTGCAACCAACAGTAGTACAAGGACAACAAACAATATTCCCGTGAGTACACAAATCATAACCTCTAAACAAATTCTCAGTCTGCGTTGTACGCCACTACAGACCGAGTCCTTAACTTATCCTAATAACAGCTGATAAAACTTAAGGTTCCGTATCCAAACTCTTTGATCGATTGCGCTCTTTTTTTTTTAATAGTCTTATCACAAAAGAACCCCTTCCGAATTAAAAACAATAAAAATCTTATCACATAAGAACCTTCGATCGATTATTAGCGCTTTCTTTTTTCTTTTCTTTTAATAGTCTTATCACATAAGAACCCCTTCCGAATTAAAAACAATAAAAATCTTATCATATAAGAACCTGGAACCCTTTTCGATCGACTAGCGCTTTCTTTTACCTACTGAAACCTTCCCCGGGCTGTCTCGAGATTTTTTTCCAGAACCTGTTCTCTTCTGCTGGCGAGCTGAGAAAGAAATGGTTATAAAAAAAATACCTTTAACTTTTAAATGCCGAGTCTTGTAGATGCAGTACCTCAGCTGTGGACAACAGATTACATCTGCGATTCAACAGTGAAGAAACCTCTTGTGAGCAAAGGCTCACCTTGTTTGGCCACCGAAGCCTTTCACTGGAGAGGCACTATGCCTGTATCCGTTTTACTCACAGAACAGAGAGTATGCATCTCGGTGGAACCTCCAATAACTGTCGAAATCTCGACCTCCGAAAAGAATGACTCCGACACTTACAGCTCCGATGGAAGTTTCCCTTTTAATTTACTTGCTCGCAAGGGGTAAGTTTCACTCAGTCAAGGGCTAAAATGAAACCTCCGCAATGGTACAGCTTCACAAGATATTTATACAGTAAAACCCAAGTTCTGGCCTCTCCCTGTGTATTGCTCTGTCTCACAGTCAGTGAATACAGATAAAGAGTTAATTACTATATCCTGGTACTGAAATGGTGTCAAGATATTTCCTTTTGTCAGGGTTATCAGAAAGCCAAACGGCCATTACTCCATGAGTCATAGGTAATGGGCTATCACCTGTCTTGTATTGTATCAGGATTATCCAATTTCCTGGTCAGCTTACCTGTTTGCTTCAAATGGATGAGGTAAAGGAAAAGAGATAATGGCTAGAAGATAAGGGTGGGGTGACATGGAACTCCTGTAGTGTAGTCAATAGGAGAGCACCATGGGGGGTTACTTGTCTCAGCATGACTTGTCTCCTAGCTGTCTGATAACCATCAGCCATCTAACAGCAGGTTTAGCTGTTAATAATAAGCTGGCTGCTAAAATGCAGAAAGTTCTGGAAGGGCCAGGACTCCATTTTAATCAAAAGGCACACAAATACCGTATGGTATCAGCTTAGATAAAAATACATTTCCACATACTGCCCTATTGTTTTTGCACATATCAGAAATTGGCCTAAATATTTGCTCTTGTATCTCCCTGTGACTATTTTGGGGTCTATAATACACTCTCAGCTGTGTGATTGCCCCTGTTTTGCTTCAGTTAAACCCGTACGGCCTCATTTGATGATCCTTCTAACACATCATCTCTCCTCACAGCTGCAATAGTTTCTTTAACCAATAGGGCGGCTCCCGCACCTCCCCCACTTGTTTTTAATCTCCCGCTCTATCTTGTCTGAAAACCCTGTAACCAGGAATGTTGAGCTGCCATTCCTGTCCTTCTTTCAGCCAAGTTTCAGAAAAAGCTATGATATCATACCTCCACGTGTTTATCTGCACGCTCAGCTCATTGCCTTATTCTCTAAACTCCTTGCATTGAAGTACATGCCATGAAGCACTGCGAATCCCCTTTGTTGTCTATTTTCTAGCCTTTGTTACCTCTGCCTTCCACACTCACAAATTTTTTGCCTTCCATTTCCAACTTTGCTTCTCTCTCTTCTGAATCTACACTCAGGTTCCCATCCCCTTGCCAAACTGGTTTGAACCCTCCCTAACAGCACTAGCAAGGTCTCCCATCCCCCGGGAGGATATTGGTCCCGACCCTGTTGAGGTCCAACCTGTCCAGCTTGTACACATCCCACCTCCCCCAGACCCGGTTCCAATGCCTCAAGCATCTAAAGCCCTCCCTTCTGCACCATCTCTCCAGCCACATGTTCTACTGCTCTATCCTCCTATCCTGTACTTATTAGTGTGTGCAACCAGGAATTACTACCTTTGAGGTCCTGCTTATTAATCTCTTTCCTAGCTCCCTAAAATTTGCCTACAGGACCTCATCCCTCTTTCTACCAATTTCATTGGTACCGATATGGGCCATGACCTCTGGCTGTTCACCCTCCCCCCTCAGAATGCCCTGCAGCTGCTCAGTGACATCCTTAACCGTGTCCCCAGGGAGGCAACATACCATCGCAGAGTCACGTCTGTGGCCGCAGAAACACCTGTCTGTTCCAATAAATATTGAAGCCCCTGTAACTAATGCTTTTCGGACCTTCCTCCTCCCCCCATGTACAGCTGAGCCACCCATGGTGCCATGGCTTTGCTTCTGGCTGTACTCCCCAGAGGAACCATCAGCCTCACAAGTATTCAGAACTGAATATCGCTTAGAAGGCAAGATGCACTCAAAGGACTCCTGCACTATCTGTCTAGTCCTCCTTGTCTGTCTGGCAGTCATCCATTCCCTCGCTGTCTGAAAACTCATAAGCTGCAGGGTGTCCACCTCCTGAAATGTGCTATCCATGTAGCTCTCAGCCTCGCGGATGCCCTGCCTCATGACAGCCGCTGCTCAAGCTCCGAAACTGGAACTTAAGCTTCTCCAGCTGGCAGCACTTCCTACAGTTGTCCAGAACACGAGAAGCATTCTTGACTTCCCACGTGTGGCGGGATGTGCATTCGATGGGACTGAAGTGCCGTGCCATGCCTCTATGCAACTAGTTCTAATAATTTAACCATCTTCACTCCATATCATTCGCGTGAATCTGTGCTGCAGCCCCTCCAAGGCCAATATATCCTTCCTGAGTTGTGGTGCCCAGAACTGGAAGCAGTTCTCCAAATGTGGTCTGGCCAGAGCTCTGTGCAGCTGGAATGTAACTCCCACCCCATTTATTCCAGCCCCTTCGAGATAAGTGGCAACATTCCATTAGCCTTTTAAATTATTTTTAGTATTGGGTTACTAAGTCTGCCAAAGAGATTCACTTGCTTCTAAAATTCCATCAACAGACATGACATTTCTTGTAGATGCTTTGACTCCTTTTGGACCCCACTTATTTATCCTCGGTAGAGGATAGCAATTAATTGTTAGTTGTCTGATAAGCATGGGACTGACCACAGTGTGAAGTAACATGACACTGCATCTATCGGTGGTCCCACGACCGTGCACTTTCCAACCATAAACCTGTATCTCCCCCTGCTCCATATCATTCTCCAATTATCAAATTATCCAGCAGGTGAGTGCAAAAGACAAGGCTGTATCATTTGCAACCACCTTCAGCCAGAAGTGCCAAATGGATGATCCACCTCGGCCTCTTCCTGAGCTTCCCACCATCATAGAAGTCAGTCTTCAGCCAATCTGAATCACTCCGCGTGACATTACGAAACATCTGAGCACATTGTATACAGCAAAGGCTCTGGGCCCTGACAACATCCCAGGTGCACCGCTGTAGACTTGTGCTCCAGAACTAGCCATGCCTCTAGCCAAACTGTTCCAGTACAGCTACAACACTGGCAACAAATTACCCAGGTGTAACCTATCCACAAAAAGCAGAACAAATCCAATCCGGCCAATTACCATCTCATCCGCCTACTCTCAATCATCATCAGCAAAGTGATGAAAGTGGTCTTCGACAATGCTATCAAGCCACATTTATTCCCCACTAACCGATGCTCAGTTTCGATTGCACAAGGACCACTTGGCTTCACACCTCATTACATTGACAAAGGAGCTGAATTGCAGACATGAGGTGAGTGCCCTTAACATCAAGGCAGCATTTGACCAGTAGTGGTATCACGGAGCCCTCGTAAAATTGAAGTCAATGGGAATCAGGGAGAATCCTGTCCACTGGCTGGAGTCATACCTCGCACAAAGGAAAATGGGTGTCGTTATTGGAGCTCAATCATCTCAGCTCCAGGACATCACAGCAAGAGTTCATCGGCGCAGTATCCTCGGCCCAACCATCTTCAGCTGCTTCATCAATTACCTTTTCTCCATCATAAGGACAGAAGTGGGGATTGTGGTGTCCCTGCACCTTACTATAAAATCACACTGCAGACACAGTCACTACGTGACCTTAACCTTTATTCCCAGGACCAAGGAATGCTGACCCTGGGTGGGACCTCCCCTTTTATACCTGAAAACCCAGGTGAGGAGTGTCTCCCACAAGTTCACCCCCTGTGGTCAAGGTATGCATTTCTAGGGTATAAGTACAGTGTATAGGAGTTGCATGAAGGTTACAGTTACATGAAAGTTACAGTTGTATGAAGGTTACATACATGACATCACCTCCCCCCTCACGTCTTTTTGTGTCTTTCAGGTGGTCGACGATCTCTCGTGGAGTGTCGCAGTTGGAGCTCTGGTGGCTGAGCCTTGGCATGCGTCTCTGTCACCTGAGGTGATTCCGGCCTGTCCGGGCTGGCTGCAGGGACTGTGCATGTTGTGGACTGTCCTTGTTGCTCGTCCACTGGCAGTGACATCTCATGCTCTTCTTCAGATTCCTCCGTGTCTATGCTGAACCTTTTCTTTACTTGGTCCAAGTGTTTGCAGCATATCTGCCCATTGTTTAGTCTGACCACTATGACCCTATTCCCTTCTTTGCCAATTACTGTGCCCTCAAGCCACTTGGGTCCCAAAACATGGTTAAGAACAAATACCGGGTCATCCATTTCTATATACCACCCCCTTGAGTTTCGATCATGGAACTCGGTTTGGGACTGGCGCTTGCCCTCAACAATGTCTGCCAGGGCTGGGTGAATGAGGGACAGCCGCGTTTTAAGCATGCGTTTCATGAGGAGTTCCGCTGGCGGGACTCCCGTGAGCGAGTGCGGGCAGGACCTGTAGGCCAGCAGGAGGCGCGATAGGCGGTGCTGAAGGGAGGCTCCTTGGATGCGTAGCATGCCCTCTTTTATGACTTGGACCGCACGTTCCGCCTGGCCATTGGAAGCCAACTTGAACGGCGCTGTCCGGACGTGTTTGATATCATTGCCCGACATAAACTCCTGGAATTCATGGCTGGTGAAACGCGGGCCATTGTCGCTGATGTCCGGCAAGCCGTGGGTCGCGAAAACCGTACGCAGATTCTCCACGGTGATGGATGTCGTGCATGAGTTTAATATGATGCACTCGATCCATTTCGAGTATGCATCGACAACGATCAGGAACATTTTCTCCATGAATGGGCCCGCATAGTCTACGTGAATACGTGACCATGGCCTGGTGGGCCAGGGCCACGGTCTGAGTGGGGCCTCCCTGGGAGCATTGCCCAGCTGGGCACACGTCGTGCACCTGTGAACCCAGTGTTCCAGGTCTGAGTCAATCCCCGGCCACCATACATGTGACCGGGCAATTGCCTTCATTAGCACGATGCCTGGGTGCTTGCTGTGGAGTTCCCTGATGAACGCTTCCCTTCCTTTCTGGGGCATGACTACCCGGCTGCCCCATAGCAGGCAGTCGGCTTGGATGGAGAGCTCATCCATCCGTCTCTGAAACGGTGTGACCTCCTCGGGGCACGCCTTGTGTGCGGGCGCCCAATCGCCAGTTAGAACACATTTCTTTATCATGATTAGGAGGGGGTCTCTGTTGGTGCAGAGTTTGATCTGGCGGGCTATGATGGGAGGCCATGACCATCTCAGCGCTTTGCTCCGACGCCCCCTCAGTGGTGGCCAGTGGGAACCTTGCTGAGCGCGTCAACGCAATTTTCAGTGCCTGGCCGGTGCCGTATGGTGTAGTTATACGCAGCCAGTGTGAGAGCCCATCGCTGTATGCGAGCTGACGCATTGGCATTGACAGCCTTGCTGTCGGACAACAGGGATGTTAACGGCTTATGGTCCGTTTCTAGTTCGAACCGTCTACCGAAAAGCTACTGGTGCATCTTTTTCACACCGTAAACATACGCGAGTGCTTCCTTTTCAACCATGCCGTATCCACACTCTGCCTGGGAGAGCGACCTGGAGACATAAGCCACCGGTTGGAGTCGGCTGTCACCATTACCCTGCTGCAACACACACCCAACCCCGTAGGATGATGCATCGCACGTTAAAACCAGTTTTTTTACAGGGGTCATACAAAGTCAACAGTTTGTTAGAACACAGCAGGTTCCTCACCTTATTGAAAGCCAGTTCTTGACCATCCCCCCAAAACCATTCACAACCTTTACACAGGAGCATGTGTAACGGCTCCAACAATGTGCTTAGGTTTGGCAGAAAGTTCCCGAAATAGTTCAAAAGTCCCAGGAATGATCGCAAGTCTGACGTGTTGCCGGGCCTGGGCCCACTGCGGATCGCCTCCGTTTTTGGTTCAGTGGGCCGGATCCCGTCTGCGGTAACCCTCCTGCCCAAAGACTTGACATCTGGGGCCAAAAACATGCACTTGGCCTTTTTCAGCCGCAAGCCTACCCGGTCCATTCGGTGTAGCACCTCCTCCAGGTTGTGGAGGTGTTCCTCGGTGTCTCGCCCCATTATAAGGATGTCGTCTTGGAATATGATTGTTCCAGGAATGGATTTGAGCAAGCTTTCCATGTTTATCTGAAAGATAGCTGCCGCCGAACGAATGCCAAAGGGACACCTGTTGTAGATAAATAAGATAAATAATCCCTTGTGCGTCGTGATGGTAGATTCTTCAGCCAGTTCCTGAGTCATGTAGGCCGAAGTGAGGTCTAACTTCGTGAACAGCTTGCCACCCGCCAGCGTGGCAAAAAGGGCCTCCACTCTCGGGAGCAGGTATTGGTCTTGCAGCGACAATCGGTTGATGGTGGCTTTGTAGTCGCCACAAATCTTGACTTAGTCATCTGCTTTAAGGACAGGAACTTGCCCAGTCGCTGAATTTAACGGCCGAACTTATGCCCTCTCTGAGCAGCCTGTCCAATTCACTTTCAATTTTCTCATGCATCACATACGGCACCGCTCTGGCTTTGTGGTGCACTGGTCTGGCGTCCAGAGTGATGCATATCACTACTTTGGTGCCCTTGAATGTTCCGACACCGGGTTGAAACAGTGACCCAAATTTTTGTAGGACCTGTGAGCATGAACTTCGCTCCACAGATGAAATGGCGTGCACATCCCCCCAATTCCAATTCATCATGGCTAGCCAACTCCTCCCGACGATCCAGAGTGGCAGCCGGTTCTGTGATCCATTATGTGTTACCACCAAGTTTGCACTGCCTAGCACTGGGTGTATGTCCGTAGCTGTGTGTCAATGCGTTCCAGTTTGGACCTGCTAGCTCTGTGTGGCCATAGTCTCTCAAATTGTTGGGTGCTCATAAGTGACTGGCTAGCTCCCGTATCCACCTCCATGCGCACCGGGATGCCATTCAATAAAACTTTCATCATGATGGGTGGCGTTTTAGTGTATGAGCTGTGGATGTCAGCCATATGAACCCGCTGAACTTCAGCATCCATGGCTTTTCCCCAGGCATCATCCTGCATTGCAGACATCTCGTCTGGTTCCCCTGTCTCGCAGATTAGCCTCGCTGCAGCCTTTTTGCACATCCTGGCCAAGTGTCCACTAACGTTACAAATCCTACAGGTATATTGCTGAAACCTGCAGTTTTTCGCAGTATGTCTACCCCCACACCTCCAGCATGAGCTGAGATTGTTGTTAACGAAACAACTGCTACCAGGCATTCCTCTCTGATTGCCCATTTGGTTGATTCTAAGCACTCTGATGATGAGTGTTAATGGTCCCATCGTGGGACGCATTAGTCCTCGTGATGGCGTGAATTGCCAAACGCTTTTCCATTGTCCCTGTTGCGGGCCCACCCTAGAGTCTGTTGCTGCCTGGGCGGTTTCAAAATGCCCTTGCCTGCCTGCGGGGTCCCGAGCCGTGTTCACCATGTTAACTCCCTGGTTCATCGCCACGTTGGGACCAGGGCTGCGCGCGTAAATTAGCTTGGTCTCCTCTTCCCCTGCCATGAAGGTCTGAGCTTTCAACGCCACCCCTTCTAAAGTCAAGTCCTTGGTCTCTATGAGCTTCCTGAAAATCCCGGCATGATTAATGCACTCAATGAAGAAATCCCTTATCATCGCCCTGCTTCAGGCATCTGTGAACTTACAGAGACTGACCAAGCGCCGCAGGTCCGCAACGAAGTCGGAGATGTTTTGCCCCTCCCGACGCCGGTGTGTTTAGAACCGGTGCTGGGCCATGTGTATGCTGCTCACCGGCTTGAGATGCTCACTGATCAGCTGGCTGAGCTCTTCAAAGGACTTGTCCGCTGACTTTTGGGGTGCGAGCAGGTCTTTCATCAGTGCACACGTCTGGTCCACAGCTGGTCAGTAGATACGCCCTCCGCTTGTCATCCGCTGCCGCTCCCAGCCAGTCCTTCGTGACAAAGCTCTGCTGGAGTCTTTCCACAAAGTCGTCCCAGTCCTCACCCACACAGTAACGTTCCTCTGTGCTACCGGTGGCCATCCTCGTGGTTTGGTGATTCCCGTTTCCCGTCGCCAAATGTGGTGTCCCTGCACCGTATTACAAACTCACACGAGGCATGTACTGCAGACACAGTCACTACGTGACCTTAACCGTTATTCCCAGGACCAAGGAGTGCTGACCCTGGGTGGGACCTCCCCTTTTATACTGGAAACCCAGGTGAGGAGTATCTCCCACAAGTTCACCCCCTGTGGTCTGGGTGTGCATTTCTAGGGTATAAGGACAGTGTACAGGAGTTGCATGAAGGTTACAGTTACATGAAAGTTATCATTGCATGATGGTTATATACATGACAGGGATGTTCACTGATGATTGCACAGTGATCAGTTCCATTCGCAACTCCTCAGATAATGAAGCAGTTCATGCCCGCATGCAGCAAGACCTGGACAATATTCAGGCATGGGCTGATAAGAGGCAAGTAAGATTCATGCCATGCAAGTTCCAAGCAATGTCTATCTCCAAGAAGGGAGAGTCTAACCACCTGTTCTTGACATCCAATTCCATTAGCATCGTTGAATCCCCCAGCAGCAACATCCTGGGGGTCACCTGTGGTCTCTTAATTTGCGGAGGAAAGATCGAATGGTTCGAGATTGACACCAAGACGTTTTATAATGGCAACAAGTAAAAGATCGATACATGTGAGTATTTAAGTGGTCGTTAACAGAGTAGGGCAAGGATTGATTTTACCTGCTCCTATCCAGGGTAAGGCTCAATGTCCCTTCACCAGTTGCCTGTCAAGCTGTGCCTTCCTCTGTTGCCTGGACTCCACACTCCTTCGGCCTGACTCCGAGTTCTGACCTGACAACTTGAACTGCAGACTGGCTTCTGCTTTTAAACCCCAAGGAACAAGAAAGCTGCAGACTGCATTCTTGTCCTTTGCAGAGTAAATTGCATCCATCAATACCTCCATACCATTTCCTGAATCATCACAGCTGTAGTTAGCATCTCTGTCTAACAGTTAATGGCAATCCTGTTTGTTTGACTGTTGCTCAACTTAAACTGTCATTTTGTATTTCAAAGGAACGTGAATCACATTGAAACCATCTCAGATTATTAATGTGATTTTACAGATAGTCTGTGTGTTAGTTTCTGCGTCTCCATTCCTCTCGCCAATCTGAAATTAACATCTCACCTGGGATGCCTTCCACACAATCTGGGATGTTGCCGGATCGTCTGCTTGTTCCAGCTTCCCCATTGTCCAGACCGATCTCCAATATTAGTCTCTCCTAATCGGGATAATGACACCATGATCTGATCAGCTTCTGACTTGCATCAGCAGCCTGTGGTTTTAAACAATATCACTTTGTGACTTGCAATGCAGGAAGAAGAATGTTTCCAAGTAAAGGATGTTCATTTTGCTCCTATGTCCAACATTCTTACCAGAAACCTAACTGGACCAGCCACATAAACACTGTGGCTACAGGAGCAGGTTAGAGGCTGGTTATTCTCCAGTGGGTGACTCATCTCCTGACTCCTCAAAACCTTTCCCCCATCTATAAGGCCACTATCGCCAGTGGAATTTTGAGAATGTCTGCCATAAGAGCATAAGAATTAGGAGCCGGAGTAGGCCACACAGCCCCTCGAGCCTGCTCTGTCACTCAGTAAGATCATGGCTGATCATCGTACTCAATTCCACTTTCCCACCTATTCTCCATATCCCTTGATTCCCCGAGAATCAAAAAATCTATCGGTCTCAGTCTTGAATATACTCAAAGACACAGCACCAACAGCCCTCTGAGGCAGAGAACTCTGAAGATTCACAACCCTCTGAGTGAAGAAATTTCTCTCATCTCGGTCTTAAATGATCTATCCCTTATCCTGAGACTATGCCCTCTAATTCTAGGCACTCCATTCAGGAGAAACAACCTCTCAGCATCTACCCTGTAATCCTCTTCAGAATCTTGTATGCTTCAATGAGATCACCTCTCATTCTTCTAAACTCCAGAGAGTATCGGCCTATTGTACACAATCTCTCATGATAAGACATCCCTCTCATCCCAGGAATCAATCTAGTGAACCTTTGTTGCACTGCCTCCAAGGCAATTATATCCTTCCTTTGATAAGGAGACCAAAACTGTGCGCAGTACTCCAGGTGTGGTCTCACCAAGGCCCTGTACAATTGTAGCAAGACTTCCCCACTCTTATACTCCAACCCCCTTGCAATAAAGGCCAACATGCCATTTGCTTTCCTTATTTCTTGCTCTACCTGCACGCTAGCTTTCTGTGTTTCGTGCACGAGAATATCCAAATCGCCATGGACACCAACAGTTCAAAGTTTCGCACCATTTTAAAGATATTCTGTTTTTCTATTCTTCCTATCAAAGTGAATAACCTCACATTTCCCCACATTATACTCCATCGGCCATGTTACTGCCCACTCACTTAGTCTATCTCTGTCCCTTTGCAGACCCTTTGGGGGAGAAATTCGGCCGCGCCTCTGTTGCGGCATTAATCCAGACGGAGCGGTACTTTTAGTGCCTTGAAAAAGTTTGCGCCTCCCGACGGGAAATTCTTCAGAATCGGTCGAAGAGCTGACGGAGGCACTAAATCAGCCATTGTACACCAGAGCTGGGGCGGGGCCCGCGATAACAAAAGTTTGGTCGGTACATTTTGCGGACCCATTGCGCATGCACGGATCTCCAAATCAAATCCCGGGAAAAGCCAACTCTTAAGGGTATGACAAATCACTTACCCGAGAGCGGGAGGATGGATGCGCAGGCAGGCAGACAACAAGCGCACCATTTCTGGGCCGTGGCCCTTGAAGTGTTGCTGGAGGCCGTGGAACGGCGCCAAAATGCCCTGCTGCCTGGAGGGGGATGAAGGCCACCCCTCAGAGTGTTTAGGAGGCTGTGGAGGGAGGTCGCACGGCACGATTCTTCCCACGACAAGGTGCTGAGGACCACAACTCAATGTCACAATAAATTCAATGACCTTACAAGGGTCGTCAGGGTAAGTACGCATTTCATTATCCTTGTAATGCCTTCATGTGAGCCTCACTGCTTCACATTGCCTACACCTTCTCTATGTGTGCCAGGCAATGCTCCTCATTGCTGTAGACACCTATCAAAGCTCAGTATTGCCTCCCCATTCATGCCCCGCCCATCCAAGCGTCTCTCACCTTTTAGCTCCCGACTCAGCCTGAGGACACCAACAACACCTTTTAACTCTCCATATGTGATCACAGGCCTTCAGCCTCATACTTACTCATAGCTCCTTTTACACATCCACTGTGAGCTACCACACAGGCTGAGATGCAGACATTCATACCTTGTGACATCAGTAGCGAATCACTTACGACAGACAGATGTTGCACACCAGTCGGTATACACTCACAGACAACATCTTGTTTTGTTCAATGCAGGCCAAGCTCGCCCACAACAGGCGAGAGCAGGAGCAGACGTGAGGAGGGGAGCCACACCTCCAGGACCTCACCGCCATCGAGGAGCGAGTGTCGACCCTCAAGAGCCCACCAGTTGGTACAGTGGCAGCCGGACAGGCCGAGCCCCCGCAGGACACTGACGGTTTGTCAATGAGATGTCTGTTTTCTGTGACAGCCCTGACCCTTGATCCCACACACCTTAGACATGTAACTCCAAAATAACAATGCCCCCTCCTTCTTGCCTACCTGCCCCCTCCCCAACTGCTCCCCACACTTGTGTTGCTTTGTGCTTACAGATGATGAACCAAAGGAGCCACAGCCTCCCATCAGCCAGTGTCCTCACACGAGGGGGAGGATGAGGAGGATGTCGAGACGTCTGTGGCGACCGACCAGGACCCGACCCCAGTGCCCACGAGTGGGGACACTAGCTCGGTGGAGGACAACATCAACTTCAGGGCTTTACGGATGCTGACGCTCCTGGACCCAGTGGCCTGCAGCAATGCGCAGCACGAGGGGAAGCTCGGGGCCAGCTCTCCAGAGGGTAAGTCGGCCCAGGAGTCCTGCTCACTGTCAGGCAGAAGAGGACCTGGATTGGGAGGCTCCATCCAGGGAGTCATCGCAGATGTACCGTGAGATTATGGGTGCACTGGGTCGTGTGCCACGGAGAATGGATTGCTGAGTGTGGCGATGGCTGCCTCCAGCATGGTCCCTGCCGCTCAGCAATCCACTGAGACCATCATTGCCCGTCTAAACTGGGAAATGGCCTCAATGAGCGACACTGGGGTTCCAGAGATGATAGCGCCTGCCATGGTTGACATGCGAGCAGCCATGACATCACAGGCCGAAGCCATGCAAGGTCTTTGCAATGTCACGCAGACACTGGTTGCTGGCCTGCAATCCCAGACTGCAGCAGTTGAAGCGCAGACTGCATCGTTTCAGGCGCTCCCTGTGTTCCTTCAGTCTCACAGTGCTGCCATACAAGCAATGTCTGCTGCTGTCCTCTCTGTCTTCCCTACAGTCGGATGGGGAACAGATGATGCCGCAGCAGCTCAGCATCTGTGGGAGCACATATTACTCCTGATGCTCTGGCACCACCCCGGAGGAGTGGCAGCGTTACGCAGGAAATGGAAAGTGCTGTCCTTCCTCACTATTGTGTAAGCATAAAGTATGTACTGTAACACTAGACCACTGGTTGTATCTTCACACTGTATACACCATCCCTTTACCACCAGAGGGTGCTATTGGTGGAGACCTAAGGATCACCTGCACACTGCAGGTAAGCAAGTATAAAAGGGTGCTCACCTCACTGCATCCTCACGCAGGAACTACAATAAATGGACTAAGGTCACAACAGTTCAAGTACAATACCTTACCTCATGAAGTCATTACTCGAGTGCTTACATATATAATAACTGGCGAAGAGATTATGAATTTCCACACGCAACATGGCTAACCTAAGCAAATTTCAACAATTCGCTGATGGGGAAGATTGGAAAGGCTTTGTGGAAAGGCTCGAACATTTTTTCATCGCAAACGACCTGCCTGGAGACACACCGAACTCGCTGGCTGATAAGTGCAGAGCTATCCTGCTCAGCAGTTGTGGGCCCACTGTCCATGGCCTCTTCAGGGGCCTGCGAGCCCCAGCAAAGACGACAACCAAAACGTATGCGGAGCTCGTAACCATAATACAGGAACAGCCTAAAGATACACCGGTTCTACATCCAATGGCGGCCCGAAGGCCAAGAAATCGCAAAATATGCTGCAGACCTGAGACGATTGGCTGCACCATGTGATTTTGGCGACCACCTCACCGAAGCACTGAGGGACATCTTTGTTATTGGAATCAGCCACGAGGGCCTCCTCTACAAGCTGCTCTCTGCGGACACTATGGTCACCATGCAGAAGGCAATTAAAGTGAGCCAGGCATTCATGATTTCGGCCTGTGGTTCCAAGAGGATGATGACTCACCCACAGGACTCTAACCCGACAAGTACAGTGAACCAAATGGCGCCTTTCAGAGGCAAGGCTGCTACTCCGCAATCCTGAATCCGACACATGGGGACAATCGGCCAGCCCCATGCTGGGGCTGTGAAGGAAATCACAGGGCCCACCAGTGCCGATACAGAGACTATACTTGCAAAGGCTGAAACACTAAAGGTCATCTCCAGCGAAAGTGTGGAAGAAATTTTACTCACCGAGTTGCTGAAGAGTTGGCCGATCACCCGGGATCCAGCGCTGATGAAGAGGAAGAGAGAGTCGATGAGGCAGCTCAGCCTCAGGAAGAGATGTACGGAGTGCATACCTGCTACACCGAGAGTTCCCCATTGAAAATGGAAGCAGAAATCAACGGTGTTCCAGTCTCGATGGAGGTCAACACAGGGGCGAGCCAATCGCTGATGAATCAGATGGCCTTTGAGCAACTCTGGGACAATCCGTCGAATGACCTGAAATGCTCCCAATCCAGATCAAGCTGCTCACTTACACAAAAGACACTACCCCAGTCGTTGGCAGCGTGGATGTCCAGGTGTCCCATGGCGGCGCGATGCACAAGCTACCGTTGCGGACCATTGCTGGCGATCCTACCGTCCAACTCGACTGCGTGGCGACGAGATAGACCACACAACTCAATGATGAGATGATTCAATCCAAACGACCAGACCTCACCTTCCGGGCTCAAGTGGCAGGACTCCGAAGGAAGAAGATCGGCGCAGAAGGTAAACTCCCGGCTTCAGTGGCAGAACCTGTGGAAAAAGGATCAACGCTGCCTCCCTCATGGAGAGAAAGAAGATGGCGCCCGCACCATGAGGTGAAGCACTTGAAATCAAGATGGTCACGACCAGACCATGAGGGGCAGTGTTGAGGGAGCAACACGTGATGCCGAACAGCGAACTGGATTGGGGTAAAGATTACAAGGCCCTCTTAAAGGAGATCGGCAACCCAGCACAACTAAAGGGACAGTTCCACTCTTTGTACAGCGATGCCGGTGACATGAATGTAAAAGATGTAATTAATAAATATAGGTATCTATATGTAACCTTACACAGCGATGCCAATAGTACACAAAAATTGACAAATGCAAATTTGTAAAGACAGCTAACAATGTCGAGTCAGCTGATTGCGGTCGGAGCCAATGTATCATGAATGCAAATGATGAAATGATATGCGATGCCGGGTTCTACATGCACGCCGACAAAGCTAAGGGAAACCTCCCGTGGGAAGCACCCAGGTCCAGCGGGCTACCCGATCATGTAGCCTGCGCCTCCGGGACCAATGTGATGCCCCAGGGAGTGTTGTCTCACACACAGTGGGAGCATACCCACTGCAGGGCCAGCGATCAATGGACGGCACAGAAACCACCACAGGCACCCTGCCTCAGATTGGCCCAGCCCTCTGGCCACCAGGGCCAGCACTGGGTGCAGGAGACCAGCACCCTCCGGCCTCCCGATGGGTCCTGGGATGACCAGACTCCCACCACCGCTGAAGGGCAGCAGGAAGACCCTGCAGCCCTCAAAGGAGGACAGGGAGACCACACATTCCGGTGGCTCTGCCCACCACTAGGCAACGGCAAAGGCCCTGAGACACAGCCAGGTGAGTGATCCGAGCCCACCCAGCTGGCAGGGGGCGCAGCGCCGCCATCAGACAACCTGGACACAGTCCGGTCACTCTGGAACTAGCGTCCTCACCCACCTGCACCTACACCCCAGACCAAGACTGTAATACCATTTATGTACCTTACCTGTAATAGGTACTTGTTCCACCACTGCTGAACTCAAAAACAGTGATATAACGAATCCTATTAGTCATTCTCTGTATATGTACGCCAATGCAGATGTTGAGCCACACATGGTCTATGTATGGTGGTGGGGGGAGGGTAATGGATGTATGTAGCCATGGACATACTTGGATCACACCCAGAACCCACACCAACCCTCACTACAACCTCCAACCGTCCACTACTGACCATTTCCCAATGTCGTGGCAATGAGGACTTGGAGATCTATAGGGATAGAGCCATTCCCAAGCACAGTCAAAATGCAAGGGCTTTGAGCACTCAAGTTGAGGGCCAGAGCACACAGTGCAAAAGCCAGTGCCGCAAGACTTAGGGGGGAGCGATGTTGTGTATGTATAATGTATGTACTGTAACATTTGATCACTGATTGTATCTTCACACTGTATACTCCATTCCTGTACCACTAGAAGGTGCTACTGGTGGAGTCCTAAGGGTCACCTGCACACTGCAGGTAACTGTTATGTCTCGAATAAAGAGTCAGAATAGATACTGCAAGCTCAAAGTAAGTGTAACCGTAGTCCTTTATTACAGATCTCAGAGTGCCTCTTCAGCATGTGAGGCCTCCTTATATACAGGTGCTTCCAAAGGATTGTGGGATCCCTTGGGACTGCAGGGGATAAGCGCTCTGGTGGTTAGACATGGTAATTACAGGTTTGCATACATAACAACACTCCCCTCGCCAATGTCAATAGTGTAACTATTTACAATGTGAGTCGATCTGGGGCCTTCCTTTCCCTGGTTGATCGTCTCGGTGCAAATGCTGGTGTTGGTGAGTCGTTTGTTGGGCTTTCGCTGGGCTGCTGCACAGCTGTCCTTGCTGGACTGCTGGGGCTGGTGAGTCTTGCTGGGCTTCTGCGGGTGATGGGTTCTGCTTCATGGTCAACCACTGGGTCGGTTGCCACTTGTGTGTGTGTTGGAGGGTTGAAAAAGGTAGAGTCTATTGTGGGTTGTTCTGCATAATCTGTAATCTGAGTTTGGTTTGGTCCAAGTGTTTTCTGAGTCCATTTGCGAGTTTGACTGCAAACACCCTACTCCCCTCTTTGGCCAAAACAATGCCAGCAATCCACTTGGGACCTTGTCCATAGTTCAACACAAATACAGGATCATTTACTTCAATTTCGCATGACACTTTTCCGTGATCATGATATGTATTCTGTTGAAGCCGCCTGCTCTCTACCTGTTCGTGTAGATCAGGGTGGACTAATGAGAGCCTTGTCTTAAGTGCCCTTTTCATAAGCAGTTCAGCGGGAGGGACCCCGGTGAGCGAGTGGGGTCTTGTGCGGTAACTATGAAAGACTCGGGATAAGTGAGTCTGCAGTGTGCCTTCAGTTACCCTTTTCAAGTTCGACTTGATTGTTTGAACTGCTCGTTCTGCCTGACCTTTGGATGCTGGCTTAAACATAGAAACATAGAAACATAGAAAATAGGTGGAGGAGTGGGGCATTCGGCCCTTCGAGCCTGCACCACCATTCATGGATCATACAACACAAGCAATTTGTTTGAACATAACAGCTTCCTAACTTTCTCAAAGGCATTTTCTTGGTTTTTACCCCATACCCATTCATCTCCTTTATGCAGTAAAGAGTGCAGGGGTTCAAACAATGTGCTAAGACCCGGTAAGAAGTTACCAAAATAGTTCAGGAGTCCTAGAAACGACCGCAGCTCCGTCATGTTCTGTGGTCTCGGTGTGTATTGACTGCCTCCGTCTTCGAATCGGTGGCCTGATGCCGTCCGCCACGACTCTTCTCCCCAGGAACTCCACTTCAGGTGCCAGGAAAACGCACTTCAAGCATTTTAGCCTGAGCCCCACACGATTAAGCCGACTAAGAACCTCCTCCAGGTTTTGCAGGTGCTCGACGGTATTGCGACCTGTAACCAAGATGTCGTCCTGGAAGACCACGATGCGCGGGACTGACTTCAGCAAGCTTTCCATGTTCCTCTGGAATATCGCCGCGGCCGATTGAATCCCAAATGTAACTGTTGTAAACGAAAAGACCTTTGTGCGTGTTGATGCAGGTGAGGCCTTTTGAAGATTCTTCCAGCTCCTGCATCATGTAGGCTGAGGTCAAATTCAGCTTCGTGAAAGTTTTCCCTCCCGCCAGCGTCGCAAATAGGTCATCTGCCTTTGGTAGTGGGTATTGATCCTGCAGCGAGAAACGATTGATAGTTACTTTGTAATCACCACAGATTCTGATGGTGCTGTCTCCCTTGAGGTCTGGAAGAATCAGACTGGCCCACTCATTGAATTCGATCGGCAAAATGATGCACTCTCATTTCAGCCTGTACAGCTCGATCTCCATCCTGTCTCTCATCACGTAAGGTACTGCTCTCACCTTGTGATGGATGGATCGCGCCCCCAGAATCAAATGGTTCTGCACTTTTGCTCCTTGGAACTTCCCAATGCCTGGTTCGAACAGCGAGGGGAACTTGCTTAGGATCTGGGCACATGAGGTGTCATCGAGGTGTCCGAAAGCGCTCAGACATCGTCCCAGTTACAGCATATCTTTCCTAGCCAATTCCTGCTGAACAGTGTGGGGCCATCGCCTGGTACCACCCAGAGTGGTAAATCGTGCACCGCTCCATCGTAGGAGACCTTCACGGTAGCACTGCCAATTACGGGAATCAGTTCCTTTGTGTATGTTCTAAGTTTGGTACAAATGGGAGTCAGGACTGGCCTTGAAGCCTTGTTGCATCACAACTTATCAAAAGTCTTTTTACTCATTATGGACTGGCTTGCGCCCGCGTCCAGCTCCATGGACACAGGGAGTCCATTTAATTCAACCTTCAGCATTATCGGGGATACTTTGTGGTAAATGTGTGCACCCCATATACCTCTACCTCCTCGGTCTGAGGCTCTGGTTCGTCATCCTCATTCGTGGATCTGTCCTCCTCTGCAACATGGTGGTTTGCAGGATTATCAGGATTTGCAGCTCGCCTGCACATACATTGGAGGTGTCCCATTGTTTCACAGCCATTGCAAAAGTATCCTTTGAAGCGGCATGAATGGAATCGATGATCACCCCCACAGCACCAACAAGCTGTTAATTGGCTTGTATTCACCACCCTTGATGGCAGTCGCTGAGTCATCTGCGGACCTGCAGCTACAGGCGTGTAAGTCCTGCCATGTACATTTCAATTTAAAAACAATGTTACTTTGTTCACAGTACTTGCAGCAGCACTAGTGTGCTGGGAAATTTGTTTGGTATTGTCACTGATGGAGATAAATACCTGGGCTATCGCTATGGCTTTACTCAAGGTTGGGGTCGCTACAGTCAAAAGTTTGCAAAGTATTACTTCATGGCCAATGCCAAGTGCAAAGAAGTCCCTGAGCATATGCTCCAAGTGTCCTTCAAATTTACAATGTCCTACAAGGCGCCTTAGCTCGGCGACATAGCTCGCCACTTCATGGCCTTCAGACCGCTACCTCGCGATCAGAATGCTTTCTTTCGGGTTTAGATGCTCCCGGACCAATGTGCACAACTCATCGTATGACTTGTCTGTGGGGTTTGCTGGAGTGAACAGGTTTTTAAGGAGGTCATACGTTGATGCCCGGCAAACGGTGAGGAGGATCGCCCTTCGTTTGGCAGCGTTCCCTTCTCCTTCCAGCTCGTTGGCCACGAAGTATTGATTAAGTCACTCCACGAAAGTTTCCAAATCATCTCCCTCCAAAAATTTCTCCAAGATGCTCACAGTTCTCTGCATTGTTGCAGTGGGATTCATGATCAGTATCTCGTCGCCAGTTGTTATGTCTTGAATAAAGAGTCAGACTAGATACTGAAAGCTGAAAGTAAATGTGACCGTAGTCCTTTATTACAGATCTCAGCGTGCCCCTCCAGCCTGTGAGGCCTCCTTATATACAGGTACTCCCAAGGGATTGTGGGATCCCTTGGGACTCCAGGGGATAAGCACTCTGGTGGTTAGACAAGGTAATTACAGGTTTACACATATAATAGTAGCCAAGTATAAAAGGGAGCTCACCCCACTGCACCCTCACTCAAGAGCTACAATAAAAGGTCACAACAGTTCAAGTACAATACCTTCTCTCTTGGAGTCTTTAATAGAGTGCTTACATATATAATACTCACGATGACAGCATTCCAGCTCCCACCACTGCCAGTCTGCCTTTGCACCTGACACGGCCTGCACACTAGCCATCCCACACTGCTGCCACCCATCCTGAGGTGGTGCAGTCAGGATTCAGGCCTTCCATGTCCACAGCTGATTGAGGGCTTCCTCCCAGACCATCTGTCCTGTGTTCCTCAGACACACAGCAGGCCTCAAGCAGCATTGCTGCAGGCACTGAGGACCCATTGAGGAGTAGCAGTAGGCGAGGGAGGGGGGTGAGGCAGAGGGATGGGAAATGCCAACGGAAAACCCACTGATGAAAGATGTCCCCATGGGTCCTATGTTCATAATGGTGTCAATTTTGTTCAACTCGTGTATAATTTGAAGGGCCGAATGCTCTATTTTGTATTATTTGAGGGTGCAGTGTTTTAATTAAAATGTCCAAGGTCTGATGTTTCTTTCTTTCTTTGAAAGGGCGGGTGCTCCATGGTGATTTATTTGAGGGTGTTTTTTTTTTCAGGTTGTTTGTTGAATAAAGTGTTACTTTGACAATCAATCTGAACACCTCTGCATTCTGGAATGGTGCTCGCAAGGCCACGTGCGTGCAGGCAATTGCTCCTTGCACCCTGGGGATGCCCGCTCTCCTGGCAAATCCACATGCGTGCTCCTGCTGTTTCTCAATGGTCATTGGGAAGGTAATGAACTCCATTCGACGGGTGTAGAGAGCCTGTGTGATGTCGTGGATGCAGCAATGTGCTGCGAATTGTGAGATGCTGCATATGTCTCCTGAAAGGAGCCGGAGGCATAGAAGGTAAGTGCCACCGTGACCTTCACTGTATTGGGCAGCACAGTCCTGGTGCCGATGTGAGGCTGCAGGTCTGCCTGCAGGAGATGACATATCTCTGCAATGACCTTCTTTCAGACGCACAGCTTTCTGACGCCCTGCTCCTCGGACAGGTCCAGGTGTAGGATTTTTTTCCTACAGGTTTCAAACACCAAGACTTACAAGAACACTGTGATTTTCCAATACAATGGACTTTATTAAAAATGACGATCAGTTCCTTGTTCAACATTTAAAATCAAACCAAACTACAAATTATCAGCTTACCGATTTCAGATTCATCCGTACATACAAGCAACTTCTATGCTCTAAGAAAGACAGTTTATGTACAATTAAAAACAAGTTCTCCTTCACAATATCTATGCCTCAATTTAATCAATTACATAAAATTATAAACAAATTTAAACTTTGCTATGTATATGCCCCTAAGTTAACTGGTTACGCACAATCTTTCTCGGCAATACCAATGTTCAACCTGGCTCACGTATAATACTGTGGGTGATCAATCCAACTGAATATATCTTCCATGTGTTCGACCGGCCATCTTCCAAAATCTCCCGCTCGGTTTCCTTTTCCAAGCTCATAAGAAGATAAGAATTAGGAAACGGAGTAGGCCATCTAGCCGCCATTCAACAAGATCATGGTTGATCTGGCCGTGGATTCTGCTCCACTTACCCGCCCGCTCCCCATTAACCCTTAATTCCCTTATTGGTTAAAAATCTATCTATCTGTGACTTGAATACATTCAATGAGCTAGCCTCAACTGCTTCCTTGGGCAGAGAATTCCACAGGTTCACAACCCTCTGGGAGAAGAAATTCCTTCTCAACTCAGTTTTAAATTGGCTCCCCCGTTTTTTGAGGCTGTGCCCCCTAGTTCTAGTCTCCCCAACCAGTGGAAACAACCTCTCTGCCTCTATCTTGTCTATCCCTTTCATTATTTTAAATGTTTCTATAAGAACACCCCTCATCCTTCTGAACTCCAACGAGTAAAGACCCAGTCCACTCAATCTATCATCATAAGGTAAACCCCTCATCTCCGTAATTAGCCTAGTGAATCATCTCTGTACCCCCTCCAAAGCCAGTATATGCTTCCTTAAGTAAGGTGACCAAAACTGTACGCAGTACTCCAGGTGCGGCCTCATCAATACCTGCTGCACCTGCAAACTAACTTTTTGGGATTCATGCACAAGGACCCCCAGGTCCCTCTGCACCTCAGCATGTTGTAATTTCTCCCCATTCAAATAATATTCCCTTTTACTGTTTTTTTTCCCAAGGTGGATGACCTCACACTTTCCGACATTGTATTCCATCTGCCAAACCTTAGTCCATTCGCTTAACCTTCCTAAATCTCTTTGCAGCCTCTCTGTGTCCTCGACACAACCCGCTTTCCCACTAATCTTTGTGTTATCTGCAAATTTTGTTACACTACACTCTGTCCCCTCTTCCAGGTCATCGATGTATATTATAAACAGTTGTGGTCCCAGCACTGATCCCTGTGGCACACCACTAACCACCAATTTCCAACCCGAAAAGGACCCATTTATCCCGACTCTCTGCTTTCTGTTTGCCAGCCAATTCTCTGTCCATGCTAATACATTTCCTCTGACTCCGCGTACCTTTATCTTCTGCAGTAACCTTTTGTGTGGCACCTTATCGAATGCCTTTTGGAAATCTAAATACACCACATCCATCGGTACACCTCTATCCATGCTTGTTATATCCTCAAAGAATTCCAGTACATTAGTTAAACATGATTTTCCCTTCATGAATCCATGTTGCGTCTGGTTGATTGCACTATTCCTATCTCGATGTCCTGCTATTTCTTCCTTAATGATAGTTTCAAGCATTTTCCCCACTACAGATGTTAAACTAACCGGCCTATAGTTACCTGCATTTTGTCTGCCCCCTTTTTTAAACAGAGGTGTTACATTAGCTGCTTTCCAATCTGCTGGTACCTCCCCAGAATCCAGAGAATTTTGGTAGATTATAACGAATGCATCTGCTATAACTTCCGCCATCTCTTTTAATACCCTGGGATGTATTTCATCAGGACCAGGGAACTTGTCTACCTTGAGTCCCATTAGCCTGTCCAGCACTACCCCCCTAGTGATAGTGATTGTCTCAAGGTCCTCCCTTCCCACATTCCTGTGACCAGCAATTTTTGGCATGGTTTTTGTGTCTTCCACTGTGAAGACCGAAGCAAAATAATTGTTTAAGGTCTCAGTCATTTCCACATTTCCCATTATTAAATCCCCCTTCTCATCTTCTAAGGGACCAACATTTACTTTAGTTCTTCTAAGGGACCAACATGCCTCTGTGCTGCCTTGTTTCCATGGGAAAACTTGCAGTCTGAGCTCCAGGCACAGGTCCGCCCCTTTGGGGAAGGCCCAGGTAATCCTGGAGTGATGTAAATGGGTCTTTGGTCCAGTGTTTGCTGAGACTCTCCCCTCTTCCTTCCTATCATTAGCAGTCGGGGAGAATCAGATCCTGAATATCCAAGTGTCAGAAGGCATGTATAAGACATTGTTGAAAGAAACCAGAGAGGAGGTGTACAGGGCAGCGGGTAGAGTAATAAAAGATTCTATAAAATGAGCCCTAATTAAAGGAATAGCTGTTGGAATTCAGACTAGAAGGTGGAATGAGGGACGGTTTTGGATTAAAAACTCGGAACCAAAGAGCATTTATGAGAGGTGCCAGGGGCTCAAATTTGGGAAAGACTGGTGAGCAGGTGGGGCAGAAACCAACCCTGCACAGCCAGGCAGGCAAGCTGGAATCACTTGGGATGGGTGAGCAATGGGGCAAGGAGCACTTCTGCACACAACCGTTAGTGGGAATCTGCAACTTTCTCACCAGAAAGCTGTTGAGGCTGGGGGCAAGATTAAAATTTGAAAACAGTAACAGATAAATTTTCGTTGGGCGAAGTTAACTCGGATTACAGAACCAAGGGTGTTGATTGAGTTGAGAAACAGATCAGCCATGATCTAATTGAATGGTGAAACAGGCTCAAGGGGCTGACTGGCCCAGTACGTATTGTAAAAATAGTTGACGAATGATCAGGGTCAGCCATTTCATAGCTGTGCTATTGCTGGATCCACTCGGAGTCTGTGATTGGCTTGGAGCCCCATCGAATCGCACGGTCCTGAAGCCGCCGAGGTCTAAATTTCCTGCACTAAACCTGGAGGGTAAATTTTCCGTTCTAGATGGCCAGCGGCAATGGGGGACACGAGGCAAACCGGAACAGGGAGATGGCCAGGGAGATAGGATCTGGCACAGGGTGAGTTTCACTTCAATTTCCTGACATACTACCTTTTCCCTCACCATTCTATTCTATGTCTCTCCCTTCTTTACTCTAAGCTTATCTCACTAGCCTTGTCCGTGCTCCCCTCTCACCAAATGCTGAAGACCCCACCGCGGTACACAACCTCCTTCTGAGCCTGTTCAACACTTTATTATGTTTTCACCATCCACTCACCACCACAACCCCTTCCCCACTCAACACAACCCCTTCCTCACTCAACACAACCACTTCCCCACTCACCACAACCCCTTCCCCACTCAACACAGCCCCTTCCCCACTCAACACAGCGCTTCCCCACTCAACACAGCCCCTTCCCCTCTCAAAATAACCTCTTCCCCACTCAACACAACCCCTTCCCCACTCAACACAACCACTTCCCCACTCACCACAACCCCTTCCCCACTCAACACAGCCCCTTCCCCACTCAACACAGCGCTTCCCCACTCAACACAGCCCCTTCCCCTCTCAAAATAACCTCTTCCCCACTCAACACAACCTCTTCCCCACTCAACACAACCCCTTCCCCACTCAACACAGCCACTTCCCCACTCACCACAACCCCTTCCCCACTCAACACAGCCCCTTCCCCACTCAACACAGCGCTTTCCCACTCAACACAGCCCCTTCCCCTCTCAAAATAACCTCTTCCCCACTCAACACAACCTCTTCCCCACTCAACACAACCCCTTCCCCACTCAACACAACCACTTCCCCACTCAACACAGCCACTTCCTCACTCAACACAATCCCTTCCCCACTCAACATAGCCACTTCCCCACTCACCACAACCCCTTCCCCACTCAACACAGCCCCTTCCCCACTCAACACAGCGCTTCCCCACTCAACACAGCCCCTTCCCCTCTCAAAATAACCTCTTCCCCACTCAACACAACCCCTTCCCCACTCAACACAGCCCCTTCCCCACTCAACACAAAACCCTTCCCCATTTACCGGCACAGCCTCTGATGGTAAATCCTAACACACCAGTTTCCTGCCAGGAGCATGAGGTTAAAATTTCCTCATTCCCAAATGAAATCTGCTGCCATTAAGAAGGTGCATCGCTTTAAATTTGAGCTGCAGCCAACTTTCTCGCATTCCACATTTTACCAGCTATTGTCGTAAACCCAAAATGATGTCAGGATGTGATGGTAATGATTGAAATGAGCTGACCATGCTCACTGTGGGCAATCAGCTTAATGCCTCTTTAACCAGCTTTGCGCTAACATCTCACCATTCCCTCATCCATTTCATCAGTTTCACAAAGTGGGCCACTCGAGAGTCCAGGATATAGGGAAATGAATCAACACTTACATGGAATTACATAGAATTTACAGCATAGAAACACGCCATTCAACCCATCAGTTCTATGCCGGTGTTTATGTTCCACATGATGACTTTAATGGAGAGTGAGAATGGGCAGGGCGCTAAACCAGTGTTACACCAGCAGTTTCCCAATGGAAGGCTTAGAGTAAAGCTGCCCCAATGTATCTCAGGTCTGTGCTTAACCCCAGCCCCCAGGCAGCCTCAAAAACTTGCAGTCCTTATATGGACACTCAACCCAGGCCCTGCATCACCTCCACATTGTTACTCGGGAGGTTATGTCACATGACATCACAGTGAAAACCATGGCAACGCAGAGTGAAGTGGGTTTCACCAGTAGCTGAAGTGCAGATGCTGAAAGGCGCTCGACAAGTAAGGGGCAAGTTTGTTTAAACCTTACCAAAATCTTCAAAATCTGTGTAGATCAAAATCGTTTGTTAATGCAACTCAGTTTTTAATCACATCAGGAACCATGGAGCTCAAAACCATTGGTTTCCAGAGTTCAGTTTGTAAATAGGTCCGAATCTGTTATGATCAAAATCGTTTGTTTATAGAAATACGTTGTTAAATTAATCAAATTCCAAGGAAGGGATAATTCTTCAAAATATCAGGCAAAAGTCATCAAGGAGACAAAGAGTGACTTCAGACGGTAAGTAAATAAAAGAAGGAATCTTTAGTTGAGAATTAAAATGGTTTAACAGTGAAATTTCCCTTCAGATTGAACAGGAATAATCACAACAAATAAGACAAGGGCAGGGAAATGGGACTGAAGAGCCAGCAATGCCTTCCTGTTAGCTCGTTTCCATGGGAACGCTAGCAGGCGATGGTCCAGGCGCAGATCCGCTCCTTTGGGGAAGGCCCAGGTAATCCTGGAGTGATGTAAATGAGTCTTTGGCCAGTGTTCATCATCTCCCCTCTTACTTCCATCATTAGCAGCTGGGGAGAATCAGCCCCTTAATCTCCATTTGTCAGAAGGCATCTCTAAGACATTGTTGAAAGAAACAGAGCAGCAGGTAGAGTAATAAGAACATAAGAGACAGGAGCAGGAGTAGGCCATTTGGACCCTCAAACCTGCTCTGCCATTCAATAAGATCATGGCTGATCTGATCTTGGGCTCAGTTCCACTTCTCAGCCCGCTCCTCATAATCTTCAACCCCTTATCACTCAAAACTCTGTCTACCTCCACCTTAAATATATTCAATGTTCCAGCCTCCGCAGCTCTCTGAGGCAGAGAATTCTACAGATTTACAACCCTCTGAGAGAAGAAATTCCTCCTCATTTCAGTTTTAAATGGGCGACCCTTTATTCTGAAACTATGTCCCCTAGTTCTCGATTCCCCTATGAGGGGAAACATCCTCTCTGCATCTACCTTGTCAAGCCCCCTCAATATCTTATGTGTTTCAATACGATCACGTCAAATGCATCTAAACTTCAATGTGTATAGGCCCAACCAACTCAACTTTTCCTCAGAAGTCAACCCCTTCATCTCAGGAATCAACCGAGTGAAACTTCTCTGAACTGCCTCCAATACAAGCATATCCCTCCTCAAATGAGGATACCAAAGCTGTACATAGTACTCTGGGTGTGGCCTCACAAATACCCTGTACAGTGTAGCAGGACTTCCCTACTTTTATACTCCATCCCCTTTGCAATAAAGGACAACATTCCATTTGCCTTCCTGATTACTTGCTGTAACTGCAAACTAACTTTTTGTGTTTCATGCACAAGGACCCCCCAGGTTCCTCTGTACTGCAGCATTTTGTAATTTCTCTCCACTTAAATAATAATTTGCTTTTTCATTTTTTCTGCCAAAGTAAATAACCTCACACTTTATCACATTTTACTCCATCTGCCAAATGTTTGCCCACTCACTTAGCCTGTCTATATCCCTTTGAAGATTTTTATTGTCCTTGCTTCCCCACCCATCTTTGTATGATCAGCAAACTTGGCTACACTACCCTCAGTCCCTTCATCCCTTCATAATGGAAGGTTCATATAAAATGAGCCCTAATTAGAGGAGTATCCATTGGAATTCCGTCTAGAAGGCAGAACAAAAGAAGAAATTGGATCAAAAACCAGGAACCAAAGAACATTTATGAGAGGTCGATTTTGAGAGACACCAGGCCCTGGTGAGCCCACACACAACCCAGTGGGACAAAGCTCTGGGGTCGGCCATGTACGGAGGGTGGGAGGCAGTATGGGTGGAGAGACAAGTGGGCTTGGTGAGTGCACAGCTTCTGCGGGTCGATGGGTGGGTGAACAGGTGGGGCAGAAAGCAACTCTGCGCAGGCAGGCCCCATCCAATTGGTCTGGTCCTAAAGATGCCACTGCCTAAATTACCTGCTTTAAACATTGAGGGTACATTTCACTTTTGGGATGGCCAGCGGCAGTGGAGGGCACGAGGCAAATTGCAACTGGGAGATTGACAGTCCGACTGGATCTGGCACGGGATTCCCAATGGACGACTTAGAGTAAAATTACCCGCAATGTATCTCAGGTCTGTGCTTAACCCCAGCTAGCCTCAAACAGCTTGCAGTCCTTATATGGGCACTCAACCCAGGGTCTGCATCACCCCCCACATTGTTACTCAGGAGGTTATGTCACATGACATCACAGTGACAACCATGGCAACACAGAGGGAAGTGGGTTTCACCAGTAGCTGAAGTGCAGATGCTGAAAAGGTCTCGACAAGTAAGGGGCAAGTTTGTTTAAACCTTACCAAAGTCTTCAGAATCTGTGTAGATCAAAATCGTTTGTTAACGCAACTCAGTTTCTAATCAGATCAGGAACTGTGGAGCTCAAAACCATTGGTTTCCAGAGTTCAGTTTGTAAATTGGTCCGAATCTGCTGTGATCAAAAATTGTTTGTTTACGGAATTCAGTTGTTAAATTAATCAAATTCTAAGGAAGAGATAATTCTTCAAAATATCAGGCAAAAGTCATCGAGGAGACAAAGAGTGACTTCAGACTGTGAGTAAACGAAAGAAGGAATCTTTCGTTGAGAACTAAAATGGTTTAACAGTGAGATTTCCCTTCCGATTGAACAGGAATAGTCACAGCAAATAAAACAACACTGTACTAGGCTGCACGAACATCCTTGCGGCTCTGCACATGTGCGCGGTTTCCCGGAGCCGCACATGAGCAGCGAGTTCCCTTCGTGCTGCTTACCGAAGCCGCTCATGTACAGCACCCAACAGTTGCAGCATGCACCCTGGGCCACGTTTTCCTCAGATCCATAAGGAGTAGGTCAGTGGATCCGTTGATGGTCGGAGGGGGGGAGAGAAAGGATCGAAAGGTGAATGAGAGAGGGAATCAGAGGGGGTGGGGAGGGGGCGGAGGAGTGAGAGGAGGGGAGAGAGAGGAGATTGGAGGGAGGAGGGGGATGAGAGAGAGGGGGGTGAGAGAGAGGGGAAAGAGAGAAGATTGGAGGGGGGGTGAAAGAGAAAGGGGGAGTGAGGAAATTTGAGGGAGAAAGGGAGTGGGAGGAGGGGGTGGGTGAGAAAAAGAGGGGGTGGTAAGAGGAGCGGAGAGATAGGAGATTGGAGGGAGAGAGTCTGTGTGAGAGAGAGAGGGAGGAGTGAGGAAAATGGAGGGAGAAAGGGAGTGGGAGGAGGGGAGAGAGAGGAGGGGAGGGAGAGGAGATTGGAGGGAGACAGAGAGAGAGGGAGGAGTGAGATGAGGGGAGAGAGGACATTGGAGGGAGAAAGAGGGGTGAGTGGGAGGAGGGGAGAGCGAGGAGATTGGTGGGAGAGAGAGAGGGAATTGTAGGGGAGAGAGAGAAGAAATCGGGGGGGGGAGAAAGTGTGAGAATCGGAGTGGGGAGAGAGGGAAGGAATCGGAGGGGGAGAGAGAGGGAATCGGGGGGGGGGGACAGTGGGAATTGGAGGGTGAGAGAATGGGGATCAGATGGGTAAGAAAGAGTGAGAATCCGATGGGGGAGAGAGAGAAGGAATTGGAAGGGGGAGAGAGTGTGGGAATTGGAGAGGGAGAGAGAGTGGGGATCGGAGGGGGGAGAAAGTGTAGTAATTAGAGGGGTGGAGAGAATTGGGAGGGGAGAGGAGGTCGGGAACTCAGAGAGGAGAGAAGTTCAGGAAATCGGCGAGGTAGAGCACGGAGACCACAGTGGGGATAGGGGGTGGAATGAGAGTGGGATCGTGATCCAGATGGTGAGATGGAGGGGATGGAAGGGGTGGGGAATGGTGGAACAGGCTCAATGGGCTGAATGGCCTATGCCTGTTCCGGAGCCCCGTCCTAACACATCATTTAAAAATAGTTGACTAAATGATCAGGACCAGCCATTTCAGAGCTGTGCTGTTCCTGGATCCATCCGGGGTCCGTGATTGGCTCAGAGCCCCATCCAATTGCACGGTCCTAAAGATGCCACTGCCTAAATTTCCTGCACTAAACATTGAGGGTGCATTTTCCGTTCTGGATGTCCTGCGGCAGTGGAGGGCACGAGGCAAATTGGAATCGGGAGATGGCCCGTCCGACGGGATTTGACATGGAATGAGTTTCGTTTCAATTTCTTGCCATACGTCCTTTTCCCTCGCATGTCTCTTCTTTATATCTGCCCTAAGCTCATCCCACGAGCCTTCATCAGGTTTTCACCATCCACTCACAACCAGAACTCCTTACCCACACAGCACAACCCATTCCCCACTCTCCACCAGAACCCCTTACCCACACAGCACAACCCATTCCCCACTCTCCACCAGAACCCCTTACCCACACAGCACAACCCATTTCCCACTCTCCATCACAACCCCTTACCCACACAGCACAACCCATTCCCCACTCTCCATCACAACCCCTCACCCTCACAGCACAACCCATTCCACACTCTCCACCACAACCCCTTACCCACACAGCACAACCCATTCCCCACTCTCCAGTAACCTCATTCCCCGCTGACCATCAGTCTCTGTAGGTCAATGGGTGGGCGAGTAGGTGGGGCAGAAAGGAACCCTGCACAGGCAGGCAGACAAGCTGGCAAGCATGAGGGATGGGTGAGCAATGGGGCAGGAAGCCCTAACACGGGTGGGGAGGCTTGGAAGCACTTGAAGTAAGGGTGTAGAAGCACTGAGGATGGCCGGGTTGGTTTGTCAACTCATAGAACGATAGAATCACACAACACAGAAGGAGAGCATTTGGCCCATTGTGCCAGTGCTGGGTCTTTGAAAGACCCATCCAATGAATCCCACTCCCCTGCTCTTTCCACATAGCCCTGCAACATTTCCCCTTCAAGTCTTTATCCAATTTCCTCTTGAAATTTCTGATTGAATCTGCTTCCACCACTCTTTCAGGCCGTGCATTCCAGATCACAACTCGCTGCGTAAAAAACGTTTCCGCATGTCGCCTCTGGTTCTTTTGATAATCACTTAACTCTGTGTCCTCTGGTTAGTGACCTTTAGCCACTGGATACAGCTCCTCCTTATTTACTGTGAAAACACCTCTGTTAGATCTCCTCTTAACCTTCTCCAAGGAGAACAATCCCAGTTTCTCTCATCTCTCCACGTAACTGAAGTCTTTTATCCCTTCTACCATTCTGGTAAAAGTCCTCTGCAGGATTCGGCAGGATATCTGTGGCATTGCACCAGATGGCTAGAAACCTGTCACACAGGAGTGCTGACAGTGGCCTCAGAGCAAAACTCAAGCCACAGGCTCATGGCAAAACATAGGCTTCATGGCAGAACATTTCTGAGAAAATTGGAAAATATTTAGCAGATTTTAATGTTTTTACATATTTGTTCTGTTATAAATTGTGATGTTTACCTGGGAGTAGCTGATTTGTTTCTGTGTAGAATTGATTATTGTTATTCTGATTGGAAAGCAATGAAGCACTTGAATTGTGATTTGTTTATATTTTGTGATTATGATATTCGAGTGAGTGAAGTGTGAGAGTGACACAGAGAGTGATTCCGGACACATGACACTGGAGGGACCGAGGAGAGTCTAGAGGGATGGGGGAGGATATGGAGGGACTGGGGAGGACCTGGAGGGCCTAGGAAGGGTCTGGAGAGACTAGGGAGGGTCTGGGGATGGTGTGGAGACACCGGGTGGGTTTGAAGTCATTAGCGAGTGTCGAAATGCAATGGGGAGGGTCTAAAGGCATTGAGGAGGGTCTGCAGAATCTGAAGACTCCCAGGGTTGGGAGCAGTGGGAAAAGCTTCCAGCAATTCTAGCAGGCTGTCTGATTTCAGGAGAAAGGGGGATCCTTGGGCACAGTGGATGGGTTTCCGAGTTCAGTATCACAGTGGGATCCAGGATATCAAAGTTTCTAACCGTTTATTCTGGATGACTTTGGCCTTGAAGTTGGGATGTGTGGCCCACGTTTTCGAGGTGCTACATGACCTCCATGGTCCCCAAAATATCGGGCAGGAAGCAGGCGCACAATTCCGACAGGATCCGCGCCGTCCGCCATATTGGCTGTAGGTGACAGACCAGGCCACCTTCTCTCAATTTCCCCTGGTACACCAATGGAGCATTAGAACAGTTGATGGGCTGGGACGGATACCACTCATATTGGAGAATCAGTAATCATACACCACTCCCGTACTCTCAGACACACCACATTCCCCAGCACTCACCATCTCCACTCTCACACACCACTCCTGTACTCCCAGGCACACCACATTCCCCATCACTCACCATCTCCACTCTCACACACCACTCCCGTACTCTCAGACACAGCACATTCCCCATCACTCACCATCTCCACTCTCACACACCACTCCTGTACTCTCAGACACAGCACATTCCCCATCACTCACCATCTCCACTCTCACACACCACTCCCATACTCTCAGACACAGCACATTCCCTATCACTCACCATCTCCACTCTCACACACTGCTCCCATACTCTCAGACACAGCACATTCCCCATCACTCACCATCTCCACTCTCACACACCACTCCTGTACTCTCAGACACAGCACATTCCCCATTACTCACCATCTCCACTCTCACACACCACTCCTGTACTCTCAGACACAGCACATTCCCCATCACTCGCCATCTCCGATTTCACACACACTCAAATTCAATCTCTCACTTCATTCACAAACTACTTGCTGCACTACATATACCTTCAATCCCAGCAATCCACTTCCGCCATCCATCACCTCACCCAACATGTCATCTCAGGAGAGGTTCACCACTACACAGAAAGAAACCTTGGGTCTAGCACACGTCTGCCTCACACCAGACTCCCCCACTTTGTAATCGATGCAAAACATTGATAGTAAAGAAAGCCAATCATTGGCACAGAAAAAGTGAACCCAAAATATTACATTACATCTTTTCATGCCAAGTGGAGAAATAGAGATGTAATTAAAATGAATGAAAAATGCATTTCTAACTCAAAGGATGATCAATATTTGGAATGGGGCAGCAGCTAAGGGGATGAATTCAAGATAATGGAGGAGTTCACCATACAGTTGGTTGCGAGGCTGGGATAGCTGGGATAGAGCTAAAGTCAATGCATCAAATGGAATTTACTTCTGTCCTTATACCCCTGCTATAGTGATATTACAAATTGCAGAGAAACCAACCGAGACCCAGAAAATGTCACAGCAACCAACTGGAAGAATTGGCACTTTCTTAATGGCTCTGTTAAAGAGACTGGTCGATAATGATAACAACATTCGACGAGAAATATCCCAGACTATATATAGACTAGGACATCATTGGCCAGAATATGTCCTCCTCACTTGCCGTCACTACCTCTGGGACCGTGTCTGGCTCCGGGATGAAGAAAGCACAATCATTCTGAACACCATGGAGATGATCGTCCAAGACAATCTCAGCTTCATTCAACACCATGTGGCTGACTCTCTCATCGTTATGGCTTACCTCAGAGGGACCACGTTGATCGAGGCACACAAGCAGAGCCAGGAAGATGCATGTAACCTCCTGGTTGCCATTGGCTTAGGATTTACACAAGAAGTGCTGGCGGTTACCTTGGAAGATATGAAGAAAGGGTATCCATCCCATGTTTATATGATCAAAACATTGATAAGGCTGTCATCAGCCCATGTCCATGGGATGGTACCTTTAATCAAGCCCATCCTAGAGGTTATGATGCCAGTGCTGATGGATGTCACATTCGACTACCATAAATCAGTGTTTGCCGCAGCACTGGGTGCTTTCAGCAAGAACATTCTACTCCACATGGATGATATCGAGAAGCGGCCACAGACAACAGTGACTAAAGAATCCTTTGCCAATGAGATGGACATTGCCTATGATTTGCTTTTCAATAAGTGGCTTGAAAAGATGGAGTCACCATTAAACATCATAATAGTGGAAGCTCTAGGCTACTGCACGACCTTGATGCCCAAAGACAGCCTAGAGGTAGAACTGCCGAGATTAATTCCTGGAATCCTGCATCTCTACAAATTTCAGTCCGAACACCTTGTTATCACCCGTAGTCTGTGTCAGATTGTAGCTACTGCCGTCAATATGGGAAGTAAAAGTCTGGGAACACAGATAGAGGATCTACTTAACAACTTGTACAAACAGTTTTGTGTTCCAGTGGATTGTGATAACCGGCTCGCTGCTGAGAATCACAATCAGATCCTTGGCTGATACACTGTTCTGGCCCAAGATCATGCCGACTCACTCATCGAATTCCTTCTCCCCCAGCTGGAAACCAAGAATCCACAAACTAGACTGGGAGCACTAAGTGTCCTCAAGCAACTTATCAGGGCTGTCCCTTCACAGCTGGAAAGGAGGAAGGTCCAAATCGTGGCTGGGCTGAAACTGGTGCTTCTAGACAACAACAACAATGTCAAGAAGCTGATTGTGGAGACAATTGGTGCCATGGCCCTCGAAGATTACCTAGATCTAGAGGGAGGAAGAATAATGGTGGAGTTTGTCATGAAACAATATGTTCTCTGCACCGACTCATGTAACCAAATCCCATTGGATATTGATGAAGATCAGGTTACCCATGAAGACTTGAGTCGAATATGTGAAGTGATGCTGTTCACTCTGACAGCTCTGGAGAGTATGGAGGATGTACTCTGGCCATTCCTACTGCACATTACCTTGGCTCAATACACCAAAGGGCTAACAATGATCTCTCCGTGTTTAACACAACTTGCAAAGAAGAAGCTGCAAGCCGGAGATGAGAAATATTTCCTCATTTATAAACAACGTACAAATCTCCCCAATCCTCAGGCACTGCTAACCCTGCTTCTGGTTATAGCGGGTTGTCCCTGTGAGGGAGAAGGCCGGGGTGCTGCTGCACTGAGGCTGCTACAGGCCATGAGCCTGAATATTCATGCAGCAATAGTGCAGAGGTGGGAGGAGGAAATTCCATTGTTCGTTAATAACTTGATGGAGACTTCAGAGAAACCCCTGTCCCAGCAAGAATGGGAGGAGAGACTCATCCTGCTGTTGTCCAAAACTCTGGAAACAATTCATGACGAGCAGTGGACATGCCAGTTGATTGATGAAATAACCCAACAGATCTCAATCTCCCACAGTTATCCACAGCAGAAGGGTTTCTTTACAAATGCCTTGGGATGGTGCTACATCACTCAGGTAGCACAGATATAAAGAGGCAGATTGGACAAATGCTGCAGAGTGCTCAGCACAGGGAGGCCGTTGAGAGAGAGGGTGTGTCTGTTGGAATTGGTTTCTGTTCTATCACCAACTTTGAAGCCACCTTCAGCAGCCTCATGGATTATAACTTAAACCTCCTGAAGAAGTCCAGAAGTTCCCTCCATGTTGATAAGGATCAGTCTGATCTTGAGGTGGACAATGCTGAGAGCACACTGGTCCTTTGCTCTGGGTATCTGGCAATCAATGCTCCACCGGATCTTTTATTATCACGAACAGAGAACCACATTCTGCCACTTTTAAATGACCAACTCAGCCAACTTGGACAGAGGTTAAAGGAAGAATCCCAGGACTTGACTCTGACCTTGAGCCTTATAAAGAGCGTGACCCTGATAGCCAGATCAGTGCAGTCCAGTAGTCGGACATTCCCCTCGAGCAGTAAACATGACCTCTAAGCTGCTGACATTCTACTGGCAGGAGCTTGATGCTGAAAATATAATGGCACCGATTGACTTGGGGGCTGTAGTTGGTCAGCTGCTGCCACGATGTGTTGACCCATTACGTACCATACGGCTGGGGGCCATGGACTGTTTGTACATCCTACTAAAGATCCAGGCGTGTTCCGAAGGTGTGAATCCAGTTCAGCAATATGAGCAGGAAGGGATTCTGAGAAGAATTGGCCAACAATTGGCGAGCACAGACACCACAGTCCTCTTTAAAGGATGCTCCGAGCTCGCACAACTCATTTCCCAGCACTTGCCCCGGGACCAGCTGGCCAACCTGCTCTTTATGCTCTTCAAAGGGCTGGTTGACCACCAACCCAGCTCTTCCAATGCAGCTGCTGTTACACTGAAAGCTGTGGTAAAGCGACGTGGCCCTGAGCTGGAGGATCAACTCTCAGAGATCCTCGAGGCACTGCACCTTCAAATGGCAGCAATCACACAGCAGGAAGTGACACTGACAGTTCTACAAACCTTCACTCTGCTCACTTCCCAGCACCTGCCAGCCGTTGTGCGTTGTCTCCTCAGGTTCCCTGTGGGCGAGTGCACCAGCGCCATCTGGAGGTCAGTAGCAAAGAAGACCCAATTGGCTGCCACTTCATTGAAACAACTGATGCAATACCTGAACAGATCGGTGGCATTTCGTGAAAGGAGCCATTCAGTGACAGAAATCGAGAGCCCTGATCCTCTGGCTGTTGCTTGCGCTGTGTACGAGATGGTCTCAGAGCCGGAGTCTGCAGAGGCTGTATACACCTTGTATTCTAACTTATTCACTGCTCTGTTAACACATCTCGGTTCCTCCATCTATGTGAATGTGCCTTCTGATTTTATTCCTTGCTGCAAATTGGAGCAGTCAGAAAACCGATCAACAACAGCAGTGTGCAGAAGCCGAGAGCTTTGCCTGTCCTTAGTAGAGACTCTCAGGGCCGTGCTGAATCGAGCGCACAATGAAGTGGTGGTAGATTTTGTCCAGGAGAAGGGAGGCTGGGATTTGATGTTGACCCACACACCCACCACAAGGGGATTGCTCTGCTCGCTAGAGCGATGAGCTTGTTCAATGAGCACCAGCTGGTTGGGATTGTGGTGGATCTAGCACCTGTCCTGTCAACTACACAGGTGGGCCAGAAAGCCACTGTGGCTACCTTCTTTGCTGAACTTTTAAAATGTACGTCCATCTCCCACATGCGACTCACTAACACCCTGGTGGATAGCTTGCTCATGGGTCTACTGGATTCGACTCTGGCTGTCAGGTTGCTCTGTATTAGGGGGCTGGGGAATATTCCAATTGGAGTACCTGGACTGATGGAGAGACATGCTTCAGACCTGTTGGCTGGAATGAGTAACATGCTGCAGAGCAAGGATTACCATGAAGAGGAATTCATGACTGAAGTGACATCAACTCTCTCAAAGATCTTGGACCAGCTCAGTGTCAATGCTATCGGACCATTTATATTGAACGAGCAAAAGGAATTCGATCTTTCTTTGAGTTCAAATCCACTCAGGTTCGTGCTGCCGCATTTACCGTGTTTGGTACTTTGGCCAAATGTGGACACGGACATTCAAGGGCTTCCTTTATGGAACAGATCCACCTGAACCTGGTCAGTTTGTTGTTACACCTGAATGAAAAGAGTGAGGAGGTACAAAGGGCCTGTCTTTTAACATTGTGCTCGATCGCCCCATATATCGGCTCACAGAGGGTTTGTGCAATAATCCAGGAGCATTCGCGGGAAGGTAGCCTGAAGTATGAGGAATTTTTGAAAGTATTTTCCTTACAAATCATCAAAGATTTCTCCAGCAGGATCAACTCATATATAATGTGCTGCAGTTCCTTCCTACATATGGGGCCTCGTCTCCGAGGGGATGCAGTCTTCTTAAGAGTCGTCCTTTGTCAAATTCCACAGGAGCCGACCCAAAGGAGGACATGGATTCAGAAACTCTGCTGTTTAAGGATACAGCGTGGACAATCCAACTCAACTCGACAGACTCACCGATCCTTCTCCACCTGTTTCAGATTGTGCTGAGAGTTTCTTGTTGTAAATATGTTTATTCTTCATTTGTAAATATGTTTGTTCTTCATTTTACCTCATTTATAAGGAAATAAATAGCAATCCTGTTATGACCAATGGAGTTCCCAGCGGATGGATTCAATGCTGGACGTGTGACCAGGCAGGACCTCCAGCATCAGCTCCCTTTGCACTGCATTCATTCTCATTTGTTTATTGTGGTCGGGCTCCCATTAGGAGGTGTTGAAGGAGGGGAAGCAAGAAATTGTAATCTACTGCTGTATTTACGCATCATATTCCATTCAAAGGTGGATGTGCAGAATTTAGTTTTGCTTCTTGCACAACCCAGTCCTGGAAGACAACCGAGCCCTGGATACATGAGCCTAAGCTAAAATCCAGCTCTGAGCACCAAACACAGAGAGCCAGCATGGGCTCGACGGGCTGAATGGCTTTCTTCTGTGCTGTAACCATTCTATGATTCTATGAATGTACTGGTCAAATCCTTGACTCTGCTCCTCACCGACAGGTTTTGGCAGATGTATCTGTCTTCCCCCATAGAAAGTCCATCCTCTCTATCCATAATTGCTTCCCCTTTTGGCTACAAATCCACGCTGCACAGATCACCCATTAATCTTCTATACTCAAGGAAATATAACCCTAGTCCCATAGAATCAGTGACATTTATGGCACAGGAGGAGACTATTCACCCATTCAGCATAATCCCACTTTCCAGCTCTTGGTCTGTAGCCCTGTAGGTTACGACACTTCAAGTGCATATCCAAGATCTTTTTAAATGTGGTGAGGGTTTCTGCCTCTACCATCCCCTCAGGCAGTTAGTTCTAGACCTCCACCCTCTGGGTGAAAACAGTTCCCCTCAAATTCCCTCGAAACCTACTACCACTTACTTTAAATCTAAGCCCCCTGGTTATTGACCTCTCTGCAAAGGAAATGGATACGAATCCACTCTGTCTCGGCACCTCATAATTTTATAGACCTCGATTAAGTCTCCCCTCAGCATCCTATGTTCCAAAGAAAACAATCCCGGCCTATCCAATCTTTCTTCATCGCTAAAATTCTCCAGTTCTGGCAACATCCTCGTATATCTCCTGTACCCTCTCTAGTGCAATCACATCTTTCCTGTAGTGTGGTGACCAGAACTGTACACAGCACTATAGCTGTGGCCTAACTAGTGTTTTATACAATTCAAGCATCACACCCTGCTTTTATATTCTATTCCTCGGCTAATAAAGGAAAGTTTAAAAAATTAATTTCTGGGATGTGAACATCGCTGGCAAGGCCAGCATTTATTACCCATTCCTAATTGCCCTTGAGAAGGTGCGGTAAACCACGTTCTTGAACCACTGATGCAGCGGTTTGGTACAACCGGCTTGATAGGCCATTTGAGAGGGCAGTTAAGAGTCAACCACCTTGTGGGTCTGGAATCATGTACAGACCAGACCAGGTAAGGATGGCAGATTTCCTTCCCTGAGGTGCATTCGTAAACCAGATGGGTTTTTATTACAATCGAATAGTTATGTGGTAACCATTATTGATACTAGCTTTTTATTCCAGAATTATTTACTAAATTCACTGAATTTAAATTCCCCAGCTGCCGTAGTGGGATTTGAAGTTGTGACTTCAGACCTCGGGATTATGAGTCCAGTAACATAACTACTATGTCACCATACCCTGTAATCCCATATGCCTTTCTAACCACCTTATCTACCTGTTTCCTTTAGGGACCTGTGGACCTGCTCTCCAAGGTCCTTTTGTTCCTCTGCACTTCTCAGTGTCCTACTATTTATTGTGTATTCCCTTGCCTTGTTAACCCTCCCCAAATGCATTATCTCACACTTCTCTGGATTCAATTCTATTTGCCACTTTTCTGCCCACCTGACCAGTCCATTGATATCTTCCTGCAGTCTACAGCTTTCTTCCTCATTATCAACCACACGGACAATTTTTGTATCATCTAGAAACCTCTTAATCATGCCCCCAACATGTTTGTCTAAATCATTGATGTATACCACAACAATCAAAGATCTAGTACTGTGCCCTGTGGAACCCCACTGGAAACAGCTTTCCAGTCACACAACAATCAAAGGACCTAGTACTGAGCCCTGTGGAACCCCACTGGAAACAATTGTCCAGTCACACAACAATCCAAGGACCTAATACTGAACCCTGAGGAACCCCACTTGAAACAGGCTTCCAGTCACAAACACATCCCTTGACCATTACCCTTTGCTTCCTGCCTCGGAGACAATTTTGGATCTAACTTGCCACATTCCCTTGGATCCCATGGGCTTTTAGTCTTCTAACCAGTCTGCTATGTGGGACCTTGTCAAAAGCCTTGCTAAAATCCATGTAGACTTCATGAAACGTGCTACCCTCATCAACATTCCTTGTTACCTCCTCAAAAAATTCTATCAAGTTCCTCAGACACAACCTTCCATTAACAAATCCATGCTGACTGTCCTTGATTAATCTTTGCCTTTCTAAATGACCATTAATACTGTCCCTCAGGACTTTTTCCAACAATTTGCCCACCATCGAGGTTAGGCTGATTAGCCTGTAATTACTCAGTCTATCTCTTTCTCCCTTTTTATAAAAACAGTACAACATTAGCAGTACTCCAGCTCCACACCTCTAGCCAGAGAGGATTGAAATATGATGGCAGAGTCTCTACTATTTCCTCCCTTGCTTCTCAGCCTGGTCTACATTTCATCCGGACCTGGTGATTTATCTACTTTCAAAGATGCCAAACCCCTTAATACTATCTCTCTCACTATGTTTATTTCATTTACTATTTCACATTCCTCCTCCTTAACTACAATATCTGCATCGGCCCTCTCTTTAGTGAAGACAGATTCAAAGTATTGATTAAGAACCATACCCAGGTCTTCCGCCTCCACACACAAGCTTCCTTTTTGGTCACTAATAGGCCCTACTCTTTGTTTAGTTATCCTCTTACTCTTTATGTATTTATAAAACATCTTTGGGATTTCCTTGATTTTACTTGCCAATATGTTTTCATGCCCCCCCCCCCCCTTTGCTTTCCTAATTTCCTTTTTAATTTCTCTCCTGCACTTTCTATACACCTGCAGGCTTCCTGCAGTATTTAGCTCTCGGTATCCAACATAAGCTTCCCTTTTTTGCATTATCCTACCCTGTATGCCTCTTGACATCCAGGGGGCTCTAGATTTGGGAGTCCCACCCTTTTTCTTTGAGGGAATATATTTGCTCTGAACCCTCACTAAATCCTCCTTGAATGCCTCCCACTGCTCTGACACTGATTTACCTTCATGTAGCTGTTTCCAGTGATTTGCTAAATCACATCTCAGCTCAGTAAAATTGACCTTTCCCCTATTGAGAACTTTTACTCTTGGTCTATCTTCATCCTTTTCCGTAACTATGTTAAATATAACTGAATTATGATCACTACTACCAGAAATCTCTCACACTTGCCCTTCCACTTGCCCAGCTTCATTCCCTAAAACTAAGTCCAGAACTGCCCCCCTCCCTTGTTGGGCTTGCTGTGCACTGGCTAAAAAAGTTCTCCTGAATGCATGTTAAGAATTCTGTACCCTCGATATGTTTTACACTGATTCTTACCCATTTAATATTGGTGTAGTTGAAATCCGCTACTATTATTGCTCTGGTTTTTGCACTTCTCAGAAGCTTGCCTACATATTTGCTCTTCTATCTCCCTCTGATTATTTGCGATCTATAGTACACTTCCAGCAGAGACCTGGGAAGTCGTTACTGTGGTTTCATTCATCCCACAGTTCATCGGCTTACTATCCCCAATATATACAGTCCCCGTGGTGACAGCTGTGTGTTGGCTCCTCTCCATTGACCGTGATGCTGCATGCTTGAGTCGTTGGCAGTGGGCCCGCCCCCAGGTCGGATATCAGTCCGAGCGCTCGATACCGTCCAGTCTCCATTTCCAGTTTTAGTTCTGTAAACCAAGCATATTATGTGTTAATTATCAGTTTCACTTCTGACTGACTTAAGCTGGTTGATCTGGTACCATTTATTTACCTTTACCTATACACCGGATTAGGTAAAGGGCTGGACTGGCTTTGTCCACAGTAGGAAAAGATCCTTTCAGCTTTGGTTCAAATAGGTGATCTTTCACTATTCCCATCATGACAATCACAGATAAGGCCAGCTTGAGTACGTATCACTCTCCATCCACATACCCCTTCACCCGCTCCACCTCCAACTCCCCTCCTGGAAAAAACTCACAACTGCACTTACAAATCCCAACTGTCCAGCCTGTGGCCCTCCATTTACCACGACATTTCTGCAGCTGCCGATGTGTTCAACCCCACCCTCATCACCACTTTGCTGCTCTATTCACGACTAAAACAATTACTCTCTCTCACTTTGGCCGTTCCCCCTGGGCTCTCATCTTCACTCCTTTAAGTCCCAGAGATGAACACTTGAACGGATATGGCGGACAACTGGTTTAGCCATTCACCGCTAAATCTGGCTGGACCACAATAAGCATTATTCGGTCCTGCTCTTGTCTGCCAAAACTGCTCACTATTCCAGAATCATTCTGGAATGCAAAGATAAACCCCAGATTCTATTCTCTACTGCTAACTGTCTTCTTAAACTGCTCTCCCCTGTCTCCTTCACCCTCACCACTGACAACAAGTGTAAGGATCTCATGGCCTGCTTGGTCTCTAAGATTGAGACCATCCAATCAGCTGCCTCTGCCACTTCCCTTCCTTCCCCAGCCCACTGGTCCAAACTTCCTCCAAATTTCCCCCTGCCATAGCCATGAACTTGCATCTTTCTGTAGACTTCTATTCTGACATCCAGTACTGGATGACAAGAAATTTTCTCGTACTAAATATTGGGAAAACCGAACCGATTGTCTTCGGTCCCTGCCATAAACTCCGTTTCCTAGCCACCGAATCCATGTCTCTCCCTAACAACTGTCTGAGATTGAACCAGACTGTTCACAACCTTCGTGTCCTGTTTGACCCCGAATTGAGCTTCCGACCACATATCCATACCATAACTAAGACTGCCTATTACCACCTCTGTAACATCGCCCATCTCCGCACCTGCCCCTACTCATCTGCTCATGAAACCTTCATCTATGCCTTTGTTATCTCTCGACTTGACTATTCCACGCACTCTTGGCTGGCCTCCCACATTCTTCCCTACGTATACTTGAGGTCATCCAAAACTCGGATGCCCATGTCCTAACTCGCACCAAGTTCCACTCACACATCACCCCTGTGCTCACTGACCTACATTGGTTCCCGGTTAAGCAACACCTCAATTTAAAAACTTTCATCCTTGTTTTCAAAGCTCTCCATGGCCTCGCCACTCCCTATCTCGGTAAGGTCCTCCAACCCTACTACCTCCCCGCCCACCCTGAGATATCTGCGCTCCTCTAATTCTGGCCTCCTGAGCATTCCTGATTTTAATCACTCCATCATTGATGGCCGTGCCTTCAGCTCCCGAGGCCGTAAGCTCTGGAATTCCCTCCCTAATCCTTACCGTCTCTCTACCTCTTGTATGTTGCTCGGTGTCAAATGTTGTTTTATAACACTGCTGTGAAGCACCTTGGGATGTTTTACTACATTAAAGGAGCTATAAAAATCCAAGTTGTTGTAAACTACAAATGAAATTTTGCCGATCGGTGCTGCTGAATGTTGCCTAAAATGGTCCCGAAATTCCTCAGGCTGGAATCCCGGTGCTGATGCCGGGACTGTGCCCGATGGTGCCCGCCAGCACTGCTTAGTCTGCTGTTTAAATTTTCCAATGTTTTTAGTCATAAATTGTTGGTCTCATTCACATACTCTATCATCTGATTTCCCCATTTAATTCCTACTGCCCCCAACAGGGGCATCAGAGGGAAATCGCCCCAGGAACCACCTACGTGTGCAGGCTCTTTGGCTGCTTTGTCAGCTTGGGAGATTCCGATTGTGTGTGAGTCTATTGCCTTGGTTTGGGCTTTTACTTTACCAACAAAGCATGGTTCCTGTCTCTCAATGCTTCCCACAATGATCTGAACAAATTGCCATGCACCAACAATTTGACATCAGAAGCCATACAATCATTTTTACAATACAAAGGAGGTGAGACATAGGGCAGTGAAACGTTTGTCCGAGGCGGGCCATTATGCACCAGGCACGGGGCCCCGCTCTCTGGGGCGGTAGTGGGGCAGACGCTCCGGGAGCGGGGCGCAGTGTTACGCACTGGGCCATGTAGCGCTGCCACGTGGGAGGGGCCCTTCCCTAAATTAAAAGGAAGGGCTCAAGCTGCAAACTCTGCAGTAAAGAAACGGTTCTCCCTGGCCCACCGGGGAAAGGGGTGCTGCCCAACAGATCATCCCTCAGAGTGTCGGGCTGACCGATCACGGCATGGACCCCGCCTCCAAAGCAGCAACTGAATGGAAGAATATTTCACTGTGCCGCCCGCCACCTCCCCTTTAACTTGTGCCCCGCTAGCGGTACACGGACCCGGAAGCTATCGCTGTCTTCACCCAGCGCAGCTGCAGGGGGCAATACCCAAATAAGGGATTAACAAAAGTGTCCAGTGGCTCAGCCCAGTCGAGGAGACAAGAGTGTCTCCGGGTTTCATGAGCAAATTCAGCGGGGTGTGTGGAGAGTGGAATATCAACACCAACAGCCCAGTAATGTGTAAAATGTTTGCCTGCCCAGAATGTGGGGACAGGTGTCTCTCGCATGGTCCATCACCAATGTTCCCTGGAGTTTTATTTTGGGTCGTATGGCCCCTTTAAGCACGCGCGATTTTTCGTTTAAAAGTCAGCAACCCAGAGGTAGGAGGCTGGACTGCTCTTTCACCTCTCTGTAAAATCATGCCAACAGATTGATACCCCCCATCATTTCCCTTCCTTGTTGCTTCTCCTCATCGTTCCCTGTCTCTCGATACTTGGCAAAGATTGCTAATGGATTAAGACTGGTGTGGCCGAATGTTTGTCCCTCTTTTGTGACATTCTCTTTGACTTGTCACCATCCCTTTAAATGTCACTGCCACTCCGTGCCCGCTCCCTTCACCTGTCCGGATCTGCACCTGAAGCTCTGCCAGTATGTTCACCTCACCTGGAGAGTGTAAAACCCACCAATAGTGATTCTGGCCTCAGCTTCACTAATGGTGCAATATCCAGAGTCCCTATTTTAATTCTGGGCAGTCAGTGGGCGGGCGGGAGCTGAGGCTGGTGGTGAAACTGTCTGACCTTAGCAGTGTGTCCCGGGTGATGTTAACTCCCAGGCTTCACCTGCACACCCTGGGTCAGTTGCCTGCCCGAAGGTGGTGGGGAGCGATAACTGGCTGGCGGCTGGGGGCAGAATGTCAGCTGGTGGGAGGTCGCTGCTGGGGACTGAATGAATAATCCCAGATTCTCAGATAGGTTGTGGGGAAGAGGATCGGAGGGGCTAGGGGCTCACCTTGTCATTGAACTTTGAACTTTTCAATCGAATTTATTTGTGAACTTTTCAATGCTGGTTAGTGGCAACTCATTTTGTGAATCCGCTGGTAAAATGAGATTGTGGGGGATGGAGGGAAGGCTTAAACTTTCCTTGTGGCCCAAGGAGCACTCCTACTCTTCCTAACCCCTCAAGGAAAGTAAAACATAAGTTACAGAAACCTTTGTCTTCTTGTGGCCCTGAGTCCTCTCCCCACGAGGTTGATGTGCTGGGAAAGCTACAACCGCTTCCCCCCTCAGGCTACTGGTTAAAATAACAGTCGTGCCCCAGGGACATCATTGGAGCCTGATTTGCACATTTACCATTTCCAGCGGATGTCCTTACCCTCGGCTCAGATCAGCAGGTTCAAATAGAAGACTGCGGGAAACATAGAAACATAGAAACATAGAAAATAGATGCAGGAGTAGGCCATTCGGCCCTTCGAGCCTGCACCGCCATTCAATATGATCATGGCTGATCATTCCCTCAGTACCCCTTTCCTGCTTTCTCTCCATACCCCTTGATCCCCTTAGCCGTAAGGGCCATAATCTAACTCCCTCTTGAATATATCCAATGTACTGGCATCAACAGCTCTCTGCGGCAGGGAATTCCACAGGTTAACAACTCTCTGAGTGAAGAAGTTTCTCCTCATCTCAGTCCTAAATGGCTTACCCCTTATCCTAAGACTCTGTCCCCTGGTTCTGGACTTCCCCAACATCGGGAACATTCTTCCCGCATCTAATCTGTCCATTCCCGTCAGAATCTTATACGTTTCGATGAGATCCCCTCTCATCCTTCTAAACTCCAGTGAATAAAGGCCCAGTTGATCCAGTCTCTCCTCATATGACAGCCCAGCCATCCCTGGAATCAGTCTGGTGAACCTTCGCTGCACTCCTTCAATAGCAAGAACGTCCTTCCTCAGATTCGGAGACCAAAACTGAACGCAATATTCCAGGTGAGGCCTCACTAAGGCCCTATACAACTGCAGTAAGACCTCCCTGCTCCTATCCTCAAATCCGCTAGCGATGAAGGCCAACATACCATTTGCCTTCTTCACCACCTGCTGTACCTGCATGCCCACTTTCAGTGACTGATGAACCATGACACGCAGGTCTCGTTGCACTTCCCCTTTTCCTAATCTCCCGCCATCCAGATAATATTCTGCCCTCGTATTTTTGCCCCCAAAATGGATAACCTCACATTTATCCACATTATACTGCATCTGCCATGCATTTGCCCACTCACCTAACCTGTTACAGTCACCCTGCAGCCTCTTAGCGTCCTCCTCACAGCTCACACCACCACCTAGTTTAGTGTCATCTGCAAACTTTGGAGATATTATAGTCAATTCCTTCATCTAAATCGTTAATATATTTTGTAAAGAGCTGAGGTCCCAGCACTGAGCCCTGCGGCACTCCACTAGTCACTGCCTGCCATTCTGAAAAGCACCTGTTTATCCCGAAGGGAGCGGGACGTGGGTGGGTAAGTCTCCTGGCCAGTCACCCAGTGTGCACCGTGCAGCAGTGCTAGAATGGCTCCTTCACTCTCTGTGTCTTAAAGCGAGAACAGAAAGAGACAAATGTGAATGGCCTTATTCGGAAGGACTATTTTGGTGTGGAGTGCAGATCGGGTGGTCGGGAGACGCTGATGGAGGTGGGAGGCTCAATCCAATTTCATGTTTGGGCCTCAATTAAATGTAATGGCTGCCTGCCATTGCTCCTCATATTCCCTATAGGCTGCTCTCAGGCTGGGAGGCTGGGAAAACTGGCAGGGCTTCCATTATTTAAAGTGCCTGCACTTTTTAAATGAACGGTGCACTTTTGAATAGAATTTATTTGTGAACTTTTCAGTGCTGGTTAGTGGCAATTCATTTTGTGATTGCGCTCAGTCCCTGCACCATCCTGCAACGTGCCGCTGAGTGCCGGCCACAGCACTCCACGCCTTCAGTGGCAGTGGGTGCCAGGAGCCACTTAAATTGCGCCTATTCGGCACTTGAGTGCGAAACCTGTTAGCCCCTCCTGCCAAGTACAGATTATAGTAATCGGCAATAAGGACCAAGATGGTGTGCAAAATCCGGATTTTGAAACAGGCAAATAAAACCTGCAGGAAGTTCAGGAAACCCTGCTCTCCCCTCGCTCCCGCTTCCTCGCACCGAACGCCCCTCCGAGGAACATCAGCTCCACTGAGGTGGAAAGCCCTCTGGAATATTACCATCCCTTGCTCTTGGCCTTCCAAGTGCCAGCACAGTAACTGGAGCCCCGCCTGCTTGAGATAGTGGCTTAGAGCAGACTTCGGGGCCCAGCCTATAACAGAAGGCAACTCTCTGTGCCCCAAGGGTTGCCGAAAGCATTGGATTGCTTGCCAGAAAGCTTCTGCAGCATGACAGAGTGTGTGGGGGAGTCCACTGCCAATTTATTTAGGATCCTGGCACATGGCATTGACACTCTTCACTCATCCATGGAGTGTGTGGTCATCTGAGTAGACACTGAAACTGGACCTTCCCTGAAGGACTCTCAGGCACCACTTATACCGTCTCTTGGATGCTCCCACTGAGGCCATGCCAGCTCTGGTCTCCATCACCTCCCCTGATTTGGGCAGGCTGGGAGACCGAATGAATCAGGGCACCAGTTGGATCCCCGATCTCCTACAGCCACAGCCCAGCAACAGGGGCAGTCCAGCAATGGGAAGGGAACATGTTGCTATCTCTGATAATGAGAGCATGTGTGGAGTCTTGTGTGCTCCTCCCCCAGTGCCCACACTGTAGCTGGAAGGCTGGCTGGGCCCAAAGCAAACTCTTGCAGTCTGCAGCTGGGCCTGTTCAGGCCCCGAGCTCCTGGAATCACCGACCATCAGCATCTCAGGAGCCTTTGACTCAGCCGCAGTGTCCCTTCATCTCCCGTACTGCAGCCATTGGAGAAGCACCTTGTGGGAGCACTAGAGTCAGTGAGAGAGCACTGAAGGTCATCACTAGGCTCTCTTACCAGGGCCATACTTAGTGTGAGCAATTATTACAGCCAGGACAATTATCATCCTTTTCAAATCTGTGTGTGCAGACAGAGCTCCTGTAGTAGCTGGAGATCCTGCAATATTAGTGAACATGAATAACAATGTTGGTCTTTGAGTGGATGAAGTTGATTTGAGGTTAAAGGACTGGCAGAGATGTTGAATATGACTGTTACTGCAGGGGAGCTGCCGCCAAAGACCACTGACTGCTCACAATTCTTGGGGCTCTCCTACTTCCTTACCATCCTCTGTATCATCAGTGTCATCTCCCTCATCAGGCTGAAGATTATCCAGTGTTGGCTCCCTGTCTTCTTCTCCTTTCCAAAGCAACGCTATGCAGCACACAGCAATCTGCTGTCATATGGGAAATGCTTAATGGTGTGTGTTGTAGGAAGCACCAGACTGTCCAGACAGTGGGATCATTGCTTAAGGACTCCAATGGTCTGTAGTTAAGCTCGAGATCTGATTGTGGCACTGCTCAGTCACTAAGTGTGGGTTCTTGAGAGGAGCCATGAGTCAAGTGTGCAATGGGGAACTCTTGTCCTCAACGTTAGAACATTATAGTATTATAGGAGATGGATGGCATTCAGAGCTAGTTGTGTGTTTCTGTGACTGAGCATGAATGTTCTCATTCTAATAACCAGCACTCGGCCAGTACTTGCTAGTCACCCACACACTGATACACATTGCACACTCCTACACACTAATACTTTATCGAGTATTATATCCATATACAATATTGGCTATTTTTAAATACACAAAAGCTAACTTTTAATGTTAAATGTAATTTGTTGTCCCAGTAAGCTGTGCCATGAGGGAATTGTTATGTTGAGTGCTGCTCTGTGAAATCAGACAGGCAATACGTGTTACATTGTATGGCAATATGTCTGGAGATAAGTGGGTAAGGAATTGTATTTATTAATAATACTGGTATGTGTTTAATCATTGGAACATTGTTTAGCATGTTACACTTAAGAATATTTTTGACAGCACAAAAACTCAAAAGCAATTGCCTGAAGATCTACCCCATAAAACAACGTACAGAATTCATTCCATGCCTAATGCTTGCCACAGAGCCTGACCCAGATATAATGTATATCTGGTTGTTGAACTGTCGAGTTAGTCTCTCTGACTATCAGCAGGTCACAGCTGGTCAGCGACAGACATCTGACCATTCCCTCAAGCCTCACAGTTTCTGTGGTCTCTTCCAGCCTCCGCAAGTGTAAAGTCATTGACAGATCAGAGAAAAATGTGTCCCAATTGTTGTGAGTTGGCTGATCGATCATTGTTATCTTTCTGCCACAAAGACAAATGATTTGATAGAACTGAAAGCAATGGGATGATGTCACTGTACAGATTCAAACAACTCAGGGTTTGCACCTGACCGACTGAAACAAATATTTATCCAATCAATCTGGACAAACATAATTCTTCCAACACTCAGTAAATGTGGGACAATAAAAACAGATAACTAAAGAAATGGATGTGCTGTAAAGCGGAGTTTGAGTCTGACTGTAAGGTCAGTGCAGCGCGAGCACTTTCAGACCGGGAATCGCAGGACGTACGGACATCAATCAGTGGCTCAGTCATTTTATACTTTTAGCATTTTGCTTCTGTTGTTTAATTCAAATGAAAATCTTGGGCATAAAAATCTGTGGCTGTCGTGGCTGAAATCTACAGTGGATATTGGGCCTGGGGACAGAATCTGCAGTGGACATTGGGCCCGGGGCCAGAATCAACAGTGGACATTGGGCCCAGAGCTGGAATCTGCAGTGGACATTGGGCCCCAGGGCCAGAATCTGCAGTGGACATTGGGCCCCAGGGCCAGAATCTGCAGTGGACATTGGGCCCAGAGCCATAATCTGCAGTGGACATTGGGCCCGGGGCCAGAATCTGCAGTGGACATTGGGCCTGGGGCCAGAATCTGCAGTGGACATTGGGCCTGGGGCCAGAATCTGCAGTGGACATTGGGCCTGGGGCCAGAATCTGTAGTGGACATTGGGCCCAGGGCCATAATCTGCAATGGACATTGGGCCTGGGGCCAGAATCTGCAGTGAACATTGGGCCCAGGGCCAGAATCTGCAGTGGACATTGGGCCCAGATCCAGAATCTGCAGTGGACATTGGGCCCGGGGCCAGAATCTGCAGTGGACATTGAGCCTGGGGCCAGAATCTGCAGTGGACATTGGGCCTGGGGCCAGAATCTGCAGTGGACATTGGGCCCAGGGCCAGAATCTGCAGTGGACATTGGGCCTGGGGCCAGAATCTGCAGTGGACATTGGGCCCAGGGCCAGAATCTGCAGTGGACATTGGGCCAGGGGCCAGAATCTGCAGTGGACATTGGGCCCAGGGCCAGAATCTGCAGTGGACATTGGGCCCGGGGCCAGAATCTGCAGTGGACATTGGGCCCGGGGCAAGAATCTGCAGTGGACATTGGGCCAGGAGCCAGATAGATGAAGTCCCGGCCTCCACTCACAGTTTCTGCGGAACCACAAGTGAAGTGGGAACTCCGTCTTCCTCAACATGGTGTGTGACATCAGAGAGGTGGGGCTGGAGGAGAGCAAACTCCCAGGCCAGAAATGTCCCCATCCTCAGCCTGGTACAACACTAAGCACCAGCAGGTGCACTGGCTCTCAGCAGGTCAGATGTGGGGCCCAGCTGGGGATTCGGGCCTGGACACCAGAAGAAAGCAGCCTGTTATTTTGGTTCCCTCATTAAGAGGCAGATGTGATCGCATAAATAATCTGCTAATAATGGGGCCTCCAGCTCCAGACCTCGGGGCTGCCCAATGCCATATTACCCCTCCCCCTCCCGAGGCCCCGCCTTCCGCAAGCAGGTGAGGGAACATACCCCCTGGCCACAGATACTTTGGCGGGGTTCAAAGCAGAGTTCTCAGCACTTACTGTGCAGGTGCAGTCCCATAAACTTTCAGGGTCATCAACAAAGTTTTCCTTTGGGTCGTTGGGTGTCAGCCTCGGCTCATTGGTGGGACTCCCATCTCTGAGTCGGAGACTGCGAGCTTCGAGTCCCAGTCCAGAAACTTGAGCACATAATCTAGACTGACACTTCCATGCAGTACTGAAGGAGTGCTACACATAGAATCATAGAATAGTTAAAGCACAGATGGCGGCCATTCGGCCATCGAGCCCATGCCGACTCTCTGCAAGACCACTTCAGCTAGTCCCACTCCCCCGCCCTTCCCCATAGCCCTGCAAATTATTTTCCTTCAGGTCCTTATCCAATTCCCTTTTGAAAGCCACGATTGAGTCTGCCTCCACCACCTGTTCAGGCAGTGCATTCCAGATCCTAACCACTTGATGTGTAAAAAAGCTTTGGTTCTTTTGCCAATCACCTTAAATCTGTGTCCTCTGGTTCTTGACCCTTCTGCCAACAGGAAAAGTTTATCTCTATGCTCTGTCTAGACCCATCCTACATCTCCTCTCAACCTTCTCTGCTTCAAGGAGAACAACCTCAGCTTCTCTAGTCTATGGGAGAACCTTACTTCTCTACACTGTCGGGTGAGCCACCTTTTGGATGAGTTATTAAACCAAGGTCTCATCTGTCCTCTCAGGTGGATGTAAACGATCCTATGGCAATATTCTAAGAAGAATAGGGGAGTTCTCCCTCATGTCCTGGCCAATACTTAGCCCTCAACCTACATCACTAGCAAATAGATTATCTGGTTATTACCTCATTGCTTTTTGTGGGACCTTGCTGTGCCAAAATTGGCTGCTGCATTTCCCTTCATTACACAGTGACTGCAAAAGTACGTTGACTGCAAAAGTACGTTGTTGGCTGTAAAGCCCTCTGGGACGTCCTGAGATTGTGAAAGGTGCTATATAAATGCAGTTTCTTTCTGTGGTTAGCTCTGTCTTGCTGAAAGTAGGAAGGGGATCCCCAGGAACGTGTGGATTCACAGGAGGGAATCCCCACACAGAAAAGTTTGAAAGTTACTAGTCGAGACAATCTGGAAGTGCTTGAGTATTTTAGTTACTTCATTGGTAAATATGTTTTAAAATATATTTGTATGCCCATGCTCCCATGTTAACCGCAGCTGTCAAATCAGCTGTAAGTTAATCCATGTCTGTGTCGGGGTTAAAGGCCAGAGTTGCTGGACCGCCAGCAGGATTCTGATGCCTAGCACCTCACCACCAAATCCACAGCTGATTATAATTCAAGAATAATGACTAACCTCTCACTACTCCTTGGAAAATAAGGCTGGAATTTTACCAACGGTGAGAGGGCGGGATCGGAAGTGGGTCAGGGGTCAAAATAGAAATGATTGACAGTGGGTGGGGAGCCCGCTGTCACCCCACCTCCTTTCTAGTCTCCCATGTGTCGGGTCTGTCAGTGTTTCACAGACCCGACACCAAGCGGCGGCACAGGCAACTTAGATCATTCAAAGTTAGTTAAAAGACAATTAAACACCATTTTGCCCAGCACTTACCATTTTTCCAGCTTTTTCATGAGGATCACGGTGTTCGGGGATCACGTCAGGTAAGCGGGTCGGGTGTTCCATCAGTATCCATTCTTCTGAATAGTTGACAGCTGAAAATGTGGTATAAAAGCTACCATTTCATAGCTGTTCACTTTCCAATCCTAGAAGCTGGAACCTACAGGATTTGGAAGATAGATTTGAGCTTCATGGAGACTGGAAGTGTTTGGAGTAAACATTCTATCCACTTTCACCTCCTTGAAACAACCTCTCTCACCATTGACAGATCGCTTCTATCTTCTCAACTTCAGTTGCCAACTATTTCATCAGCATCGGTGCCCTTGAAAAAATCTCACCTTTGCCTTCAGAATCCCAACATAAATCAGCCCCAACACCAGCATCACCAGGCACACCGGCATCACCACACCGGCATCACCAGGCACACCGGCATCACCAGCAACACCAACCTTCTCCACAATCACCTGATGCTGCACAGGACACAGGACATCAGCACTTGACCATATTGCTGCCCGGGACATCAAGATGGCCTCACCATGACCAGCTTTATTTCACTTGACACTGTACACCCTGGCTGCCACATGATGTGTCAGATTTGTACCACCCCACACCAACACCTTAAAGCATCCTAACAATACCCAAGCCATTCATTTTACACTCATCAGCATTGTGGGGGGAACTATTATGTCTCACCATTCACTACAACTCATTAAACCACTTCATGGAGATGCACACAATTCTGTCCAATAACGCAAAGTGTTGAAAATAAAGATGTTGATGTTTGACAGCACATGAACAGAAACTTTAATTGAACATTGGATAAAACACCCAAGTGCCTACCCTTGTGTGTTGTTACTTGGTACGATTGGACTAGAATGAGTGTGTGTGAGGGGTGGCAAATGAGATGGGGAAGTGATAATATAGGTAGAGAGAGGGATGGGTGGAGGTGCAAGGTAAGTTGGTGTGAGTAAGGATGTGCAGGAGTAGGGTGGGGAAAGGCAGAGTGATGGGGATGTCATGATTGGCACAACAGGATGAGGTTGAGTGTGGCTTTGCAGTAATGTTTCGTGATCTACTGAGATCATTGAAAGATTTGCGCCACTGCAGCCAGGTCCTCCTGACAACATCACTGCTTGTCCCTTCCTGTGCAATGTGCCTCAAGGCTGCGTTGATCCCCTGGGGAGGTCTCTGACACCCATTGGAAGGGAAGAGAACCTCCCTGCGTGCTGTGACTGGGAGTGATGGGAGAGCCTGGGTGCAGCCGTGCCCCTCTGTGCAGTGGTTGTCAGTGTTTGCAGCACCTCAATACTGTACAACACGACAGCACAACTGTCAAAATCAATGGGGACGTGGTCCCTTTCAGGAAACCGGCTGATGATGTGTCAGTAAATGACATCATCAGACCCGCTTTCTTTTTAATTGGCTGGAAACCTCACTGGGTGGGCTTAACAAGCACCATCAAGGTAAAATCAATTGCAGAGAGAGGGATAGAACCGGCAGCGGACCGAGACCTCACTACAGACCCGGTAAGTGAAATCGCGGCCTAGGTGTCGAAATGGGTTGGAGGAACAAAGGTTCCTCTGGAGGTTCAAACACACAAATCACAAAGTAGCAATGTAGGTTAATAAAGCCACTCAATAAACAAAGCAGCAGGGCTCATTTCTCGAGGGATAGAATTGAAAAAGCAAAAAAGTTATGTTAGACTTGTATAGGACCTTGGTTAGACCACACTCTGAGTACTGTGAACAGATCTGGGGCCAAAATTCAGGATCTCAAAGAGACCCGTTAATGCCTGTTTGCTTCAGCCATTGATAAAAATCGAATGGCCACCACTTTGGGGTCAACAGGCCGACCCGACCTAAATTCAGGTGGAGGATTTTTCGGCCTGGATCCCATCCCACTCGAGTGGTTGCACCGCCAATGAAAACAATAAAATGTATAAGGCAGGTGTTACATGTACTGCACTTGTACGGGTAGGTGCTGTGGGAAGGGGAGGGCTGCTGGGGGTGATTGAGGAGGGGACCAGGGTGTCGCAGAAGGAGCAGTCACTTCACAATGCTGAAAGGGGAGGGAGGGGAAGATGTCTTTGATGGTGGCTTTTTATGTGGCTCAGCGTCAAATTTATTTGTTTTGTCTGACAACACTGCTGTGAGGTGCCTTGGGACGTTTTACTACGTTAAAGGCGCTATGTAAATGAAAGTTGTTGTTGGATCATGCCGGAGGTGGCGGAAATAGCGGAGGGTGATCCATTGAATGTGAAGGCTGGTGGGGTGAAAGGTGAGGACAAGGGGAACCCTGTCGTGGTTCTGAGAGGGAGGGGAAGGGGTGAGAGCAGAATTGCGGCAAGTAGAACTGACATGGTTGAGGGGCATGTTAACCACGGTAGAGGGGTATCCTCAGTTGAGGAAAAAGGAAGACATATCGGAAGCATTAGTATGGAAGGTGGCATCGTCAGAACAGATGCAATGGAGATGGAGAAACTGGGAGAATGGAATAGAGTCCTTACAGGAAGCTAGGTGGGAGGAAGTGTAGTCCGGGTACTGTGAGAGTCAGAGGGCTTATAGTGAATGTTTGTCAATAGTTTATCCCCAGAAATAGACAGAGAAGTTGAGGAAGGGAAGGGAAGAGTGGAACATGGATCATGTGAAGGTGAGGGAAGGGTGGAAATTGGAAGCAAAGTGAATTAGTAGTTTTCTTGTTAAACTTTTTCTTTGCTTTATTTTTGTTTATTGCTTTCAATCCTGTTGCAAAAGGCACAGAAGCATAAAAATGACAGGTAACTGAGACAGGGAATTTTGGAGAATATTGTGCAGGATTTCCAAATCCTATTGGCTTCTCGGGTACAGCGGCATGGGGCTAAATTGGATCATGTAGCACCTGTTTTCAGGCGCTACACGGCCACCTAACACTAAAAAATGGGGCCCAAGATGCGCGCACAAACTTCCAATGGGAAATGTGCAGGACGCCATCTTGGTCAAAGGGGTTTGCATGCGCGCACCACCATCTTAGTAAAGGGGTTTGTGTGCACGCACCACCATCTTGGTAAAGGGATTTGTGTGCATGCACTGCCATCTAGGTAAAGGGATTTGTGTGCATGCACTGCCATCTTGGTAAAGGTGTTTGTGTGCACACAATGCCATCTTGGTAAAGAGGTTTGTGTGCACGTACCACCATCTTGGTAAAGAGGTTTGTGTGCACACACCACGATCTTGGTGAAGGGGTTTACCTGTGCGCACCTAACGACTGTCGGCAACAGGCAGAGCAGGCAGGTCATGACACAATTCAGTGTGCAACCGTAATTTGACACCAGCAATTTTACAACTGCACCCTCCAGCCAGCACCATGTGTTAACCTCGTACAGCTGAACACAGCATTAAACGGCATGTAGGATTTCCCCACACCAGCGCTATTGAAAGGGATCATTAGCTAGGATTATAGAATGGTGACAGCACAGAAAGAGGCCATTCGGCCCATTGAACCCCTGCTGGCTCTCTGCAAGAATACTTCAGCTAGTCCCACTCCCTTTCCCCGCTAATGTTTCTCCTTCAGGTACTTATCCAATTCCCTGTTGAAAACCACGATTTAATCTGCCTCCACCACCCTTTCAGGCCGTGCATTTCAGATCATAACCACTTGCTGCGTAAAAATGTTTTCCTCACATTGCCTTTGGTTCTTTTGCCAATCAGCTTCAATCTGTGGCCTCTGGTTCTTAACCCTTCCGCCAATGGGAACAGTTTCTCTCTATCTGCTCTATCTAGAGCCCTAATGATTTTGAACAAATCTCTCCTCAACCTTCTCTGCTCCAAGGTGAACAGCTCCAGCTTCTCCAGTCTATCCATGTAATTGAAGTCACTCATCCCTGGAATCAATCTCGTAAATCTTTTCTGCACCTCTCCAAGGCCGTCACATCCTTCCCAAAGTGTGTGCCCAGAATTGGACACAATTCTCCAGTTGAGGCCGAATCAGTGTTTTATAAATGTTCATCATAACTTTTGTACACTATGCCTCTATTTATGAAGCCCAGGATCCTGTATGCTTCATCAAACTGCCCTAGCACCTTCAATGATTTGTGCACATATACCCCCTGGTCTCTCTTATCACGCACCCACTTTAGAATTGTACCCTTTAGTTTATATTGCCTCTCCACTATTCCACACAACAATGATTGCAGGAATTGACCCATTCTCTCTCCTCCATGTGGATAAATATTAGGTATCAACAGTAAGTGTGTTATTGAGAGAGAGAGAGAGAGGAGGCAGGGGGAGCGGGGGAGAGTTGTAGATCAGCCTACTAACAGTAAGTGTGTTATTGAGAGAGAGAGCGAGGATGGGGGAGGTGGAGAGTTATCGATCAGCCTACCAACAGTAAATGTGTTATTGAGAGAGAGAGCGAGGGTGGAGGGGTGGAGAGTTATAGATCAGCCTACTAACAGTTGGTGTGTTATTGAGAGAGAGAGAGCGAAGGTGGTGGGGGGAGAGTTATAGATCAACCTACTAACAGTTAGTGTGTTCAAGATTTATTAAGATTATTAAGCAAGGCCTTGGGGCTGAAACTTGATGTGCTGCCAGTAGAATATTCCAGACTGTAACTGTTACAATGGGGACACTGCGACTGCAGCTGTGATCACGTGATGGTTGAAGGATGCTGATGCACGGTGAATAGGCAAGATATTAAGAATTAGGCCGGAGATTATCATATCAGGCAATGTGCAGCAGAAGGACCAAACAGGAGAGAGAGGGAAAGGTCCAGCGCTGCTGAGGAAAAACAGAGTATAAGAAGAAACATTTTCTTTCTTTCAGAAGGTACAATGGGACGAATGCATGTCTACGTTCAACTGTGCTCTGTCTACTGATAACCCTCTGCTTGTAAATTACTTTATATGCTGAATCAACAAATAAAGTGATTGTAACAGGAACCACTGACTGACTTAATTACGACTGAAGTGAACAACGCATGTTTTTTAACACTTACCCACACAGATAAGTCCGACATCACGGTTAATTCAGCATAAGCACTGCGGGAAATAAAGACAAATGATTAGGTTGAATCGAAAGGAAACCAGTCTTTACAAGGGAAATACATATTGCTGAGGGATGTATCAGTCAGGATTACTATTGCAGGGCTGCAGACCAGTCATTGCAATAGGAAGTTGTCAACCACAAACATCACTTCCATTATAAAGCAATCGAGCGAGAAGATAGATTGAATTTATCTGCATTGGATGAAGAACATGTTTTTCAACAAAAAACAATTGTGTTATTACAGAACCTGTTACAGGAACGTGTTCTACTGAGGAATACACTGAGGTGAAGGATTTGTGTGTGTCATTTGCTTCGTTATAATTTATACCGGACTTTTTAAAAGTGGAAATAAATGTAGTGGTTTGTCAAATATACAGATAACTCTTTTAAAATTTAAAGTAATGCAACAAATCAGTAGAATATACTTCACCTCAGTGAATATCAAACGATATCTTAATCAAACCTTAAACCGATTTTATTTCTGTTCCTGTCCTATTAACTGAATGCCATCCACTTCCTTTAAAGGCAGCACCAACATTACATATTTCCCTGCTCATTTCTCAAACTCAGCTGATTACTTCTGAACATTTTCCAGTGGACACTGTGATACAATGTGTGTTATGTTTAAAGAATGTTCCTGTAGTCAGCACTCCATAACTGAGATGGGCTGGAACCATCCACCACATTGTCAAGTCAACAAATGAAGAAGTTCTCTGATGGTGTAACTTGATGCGCTTTCTGTACCCTGACACAGGCAGACCGACTCGTGCTGTGTTTGTGAATGTCTGGAGAGAGATCACTGTGGAGGTCTCGGGGACCTCCATTCATGACCACACCACCACCCAACGCCTCAAAAGGCTGACTGACATCATTCGACTGATGAAAGTGAGTACATGTTCCTCCAACTCCTCACCGTCCATCTGCGAGCCTCTCCTTTACATTCTCTTATTTCCCACCTTCACTATATAGTCACTGAAGCACCATTTGATTGGTGAGGCCTGTATATATGTACGTTCTCGCAATGGAGGCTCCCTTTCCTGTGAGAGTTACACCTGCACGTAATGGACCCACACTCGCACTAATTACCGAGGTCACATGTCACTGCCACTCAGTAACCCTTCTTTGCTTTCCAGACAAAGGTATCTCACAACCGTTTGGAGCAACAGAGGACTGGTGGGGGCAAGCCAGATATACAGCAGCTCAGTCATCTTGAAGAAAGGCTGCAGCGGCTAGTGGGCCCACATGTTGCCTTCCCTGTGGCCGCCGGTCGTGTGGATCCCGCTGGGGGCAGCATCGGTAAGTGAAGGCCTTCCTTTAATGCCATCTCTCCCTGAAAGTGCCAGTGCCTACCACGTGTGATTGTGTGCAAGTTGCTGGCTGAATGGTGCAATGCCTACCTCACCATCACGGGATGCCTTGTGCCATTTATGATTACAGGAGCGACCCCGAGTGTGAGTCAAAGCCAGGACGTCACCCTTGAGACCACAGGGAGCCAGAGCCAGGAGGACACCCTTGCACCCATTCCATCTATTGCCGGCATGTCCGATTGAGGGCAAGGAAGAGGGGGACACTGTTGGTAGCACCACGTCACTGCTTCCTAATCTCGCACGTGTAAATGTGGATTCTTTTCTCTCAATCTTGTTCAGTAAAATTACTGAGTCGAATACCTCTTGTGCTTTGAACAAAGCAGTCTTTATTTTACCAGCCGGAAAGACGTATCAGACAGGGGATATACATTCTCGATCGAGCGTACACACTCCCTACGGATAAGTGAAGTTACATCGTAAAGCGACAACAGTTATACATTCTCAGCAAAAGATAACAAGATTGGGCTAGAGTGACATCCTAGTTCAACCTATCTCTTTTGGTCCCTCTTTCCCTTTGTCCACTCATAAGCCGACCTAAGTATGGTCTGATTTTAAACAAAGACCTTCTGTTAATGTTTCAGGTTAATAACATGATTTAATAAGACCTTGAGGTTTTTCTGCAAGCTGTGGGTTTTGTTTCAATATGTGTTAGTGTTGTAACATTTCGCAGTCTCGAGTCCGAGATGTCATGGCTATTCCTCCATGAATTCTTTGTTAGCTTATACTGTCCCTATACAATTCCCACGTTCTCAACTTCAATGTCTCTATACATTTTAAACATTCACACACGCACCAGCTGAGATACTGGGAGTACGCGGTCGGGACAGTTAGAATTAACAGAGGGGTCTGCACTGGGTGATGCACCGGGGCCTATCGGGCTGCAGCTTGGTCAAGGACAAAGGCAACCTCAGTTGCCATCTCTCCGCGGGGGGGGGCGAGACCACACATGAGTTCTGCTGCAGTGGACTCAGACAAGCCCCTTGATAAGGAAGCTTTTGAAACAAGGGTGGAGGCCATGCATTCCCAGATATTGGGGACAATGGCAAGGGTACCCGAGAGCCTGTTGCAAGTGGTCAGGAGCATGGAGGAGTCTGCCTCCCACATTGTTGACAGCTCTGCGCACACCATGGAGCCCAGCATTACCAGTGTGCAGACAATGGCGGACTATCTGAGTGACCGTGTGGATCCAGCTGTGATGTCGCGTGTCGTGGGCGATGTGGCAGCTGCCTCTGCAGTACAGGCGCAAGGGAAGGAACGTCTGAGTGCTGCTTTGGAGCTCAGAATGCTCTCCTGCACTCTGGGCAACAGGCCACAGAGTGTCTTACTGCTGTCATCGAGACTGTGTCTGCTCTCATGCAGTCACAGCTGGATGCCAAGCCAGAGCTGACTGTTGCCATCACGGCTGGGTCCACCACGGTCCGCAGGGGACCTTCCGGTGTCACGCCACCAACCTGTGCTCCAGCAGATTGGTGGGGATGGTGAGGTGCTGCCCCGGGGGCATGGCGAGGCTCTTTGGACCAGGATCCTGATGTGTTCTCTCAGGATCACAGCAGTCCTGAGCCCAGACCTGGCATGGAATCGCCCAGCCAATCCCGACTGAACACAGCGAGGAGGGTGTGGCCCAGTCTGCAGCTGGCCCTTCCAGGGCCAGAGCTGGTCGGGGGCATCCTAGAAGGACATCTGTAGCTTCTACACCTCAAACACAGCTGCCTTCCCAGACCCATGAGGCAGCCCCAGAGGAGACACTGCGGCGCAGTTCGAGAATAGGTTTGTGTAAGAGGGGTTATATGGAAATGCACAAGGGGGATAAATGATCATATGTATGTATTTTTGCACCATTATTTCTTGTGTAATAAATCTTTATTTTGTGTTTCAATATCTGTGCAGGTCTCTCATTTCACTGTGGGCAATGCTGTGTGAAAGGGCTCATTGGTTTGCCCGTGGGGATGCACAGATGAAGGGTCGAATGCGCATGAACTCAGTGGAAACAAGCAGCAATGAGAGGGTTTTGCTCTTCCCTGGCAGGGTTCCCCTCCCCCCTCCCCCCCGGTTGTGCCCTCATGATTGCCAGGTTGTGAGGCATGCAGCAGATGACCATGAATAGGGAGACCCACTCAGGCGAATACTGCAACACTCCTCCTGAGCGATCCAGGCAACGGAACCTCTGGTTAAGGATTCGATGGTCTGCTCAATGATGTACCTGGTGGCTGAATGGGAGCCATTGTAGGCTTGCTGTGCAGCAGTCCTGGAGGTGTGAAGTGGAGTCAGAAGCCAGGTACACAGTGGGTAGCCCTTGTCTCCAAGGAGCGAGCCACAATCTTGGTTTGGGCCAGCAAACACGCCGGGCACACCGGTCTGGCGCAGGATGAAAGCATCATGGCTGCTGCCAGGATACCGAGCACCAACTGCCATGGTTTTGCGGTTGTGGTCTCAGTGATAGGAATACTGCTACACACAACACGCCTTTAAAAGCCGCTGGCGGTCTTGAGCAAGCAGTGTGTACCGACCCAAAAACCTGTCGCTGACACCAACAGGCGGCCGGAAGACTTTTTGAGGTGAATTTACCTTCCGGGGCGGAGCCGCTAAAGTGCGCGCTCTGGTGACATCAGGAGCAGGGCGGGGCAGAAGTACGGGGAGCGAGGCAGAAGTGGGGGGAGTGGGGTAGAAGTGGGGGGAGTGGGATGAAAGTGGGGGGAGTGGGATGAAAGTGGGGGGAGCGGGGTAGAAGTGGGGGGAGTGGGATGAAAGTGGGGGGAGCGGGGTGGAAGTGGGGGGAGTGGGGTAGAAGTGGGGGGAGTGGGGCGGAAGTGGGGGGAGTGGGGTAGAAGTGGGGGGAGTGGGGTGGAAGTGGGGGGAGTGGGGGGAGTGGGGCGGAAGTGGGGGGAGTGGGGTAGAAGTGGGGGGAGTGGGGTAGAAGTGGGGGGAGTGGGGGGAGCGGGGTGGAAGTGGGGGAGTGGGGCGGAAGTGGGGGGAGTGGGGCGGAAGTGGGGGGAGTAGGGTAGAAGTGGGGGGAGTGGGGTAGAAGTGGGGGGAGTGGGGTAGAAGTGGGGGGAGTGGGGTGGAAGTGGGGGGAGTGGGGCGGAAGTGGGGGGAGTGGGGTGGAAGTGGGGGGAGTGGGGTGGAAGTGGGGGGAGCGGGGTGGAAGTGGGGGGAGTGGGGTGGAAGTGGGGGGAGCGGGGTAGAAGTGGGGGGAGCGGGGTGGAAGTGGGGGGAGTGGGGTAGAAGTGGGGGGAGTGGGGTAGAAGTGGGGGAAGTGGGGGGAGCGGGGTGGAAGTGGGGGGAGCGGGGTAGAAGTGGGGGGAGTGGGGTGGAAGTGGGGGGAGTGGGGTAGAAGTGGGGGGAGCGGGGCAGAAGTGGGGGGAGTGGGGTAGAAGTGGGGGGAGTGGGGTGGAAGTGGGGGGAGCGGGGTGGAAGTGGGGGGAGTGGGGTGGAAGTGGGGGGAGCGGGGTGGAAGTGGGGGGAGTGGGGTAGAAGTGGGGGGAGTGGGGCGGAAGTGGGGGGAGTGGGGCGGAAGTGGGGGGAGTGGGGTGGAAGTGGGGGGAGTGGGGTAGAAGTGGGGGGAGTGGGGTAGAAGTGGGGGGAGTGGGGCGGAAGTGGGGGGAGTGGGGTGGAAGTGGGGGGAGTGGGGTAGAAGTGGGGGGAGTGGGGTAGAAGTGGGGGGAGCGGGGTAGAAGTGGGGGGAGTGGGGCGGAAGTGGGGGGAGTGGGGCGGAAGTGGGGGGAGTGGGGTAGAAGTGGGGGGAGTGGGGTAGAAGTGGGGGGAGCGGGGCAGTATGTAACCAGTTTTTGATCCTTGCCCAATGGTTGATGGACGGTGCGAATCGCCCCGCCTTATGAGAATTCTATACCCGGGGATTATTATTCAGAGTGTAAATGGAATAAGTCACCGGCAGGAATGCTTCGGTGAAAAATCGCATTTATTTATTTTGTCTAACATACACTACTAAACAAAATCACTGTCTCTGTGGAGAATAAGATCCAAGTTAAAACAACATTCAGTACAACACTGAGGACCGGTAACATGCAGTAATTTCCTTGTTGCTATGGTGGAGTCTAACTCCCCCCGACCAGCAAATTACCCAGTCGCATGAAGCTCCCTCCCCGGAATAGCCCGAAAAAGCTTCACTTCCAAGAAAACTCAGCCCTTTACACCCCACACAGCTCGCCTGGCGCTCTGGTTACCAGCTTGGGAACTCGCGACCATGCTCACCAGTTGGTCTCGATCGCTCAGCTGGTCCTTCTTCTTGTCACATCGGTTTTAGGTGAGTGAGAGGTGGGGGGGTGGGGGTGAACGCTCGAACGCTGGAGAACGCTCCAGAACTCTAGAGAATGGTGGGAAAGAGTCTATCTTTAAAGGAGTCCTCCCGCCAATCTTTGAAATCCTTTTGCTTCTAAGTACTCTGGTGATGGGCCATCAGACCCATGTTTATTGGACTGATGACCCTGGGTCTGGGACATCTCTCGACGTGTGTAGAGAAGAACTGGCCCCTTTTGGTCTGGCCAGGCTAGTGGTCAATTGTTCTGATTCTCTTCTGAAATGGAGCTGAGAAGTTCCTTTGCATATTAGAGTGGTTTTCTAATAGTTTATATATGCCTCAGATATCTGAGCCCCTTTCCTTTTGCTTGGGCGAAACCGTACATTCTGGATGACTGACAGTTCTTTGTCACAGGCAACCGACATGCGGTCTCTGGAGTTTTATCAAATCAACCTTTTCACGTATCTGCCCGGGGTGACCCCATCACAGGGAAAGTACCCTCAGAGAAAAAAACCCATAAAGTGAACAAAATATTCTCGACTGAGTCCATTCTTTCAAAAGAGACTTTGCGATCGCTTTAGGAAGTGGGGGAGCTGGGTGGAAGTGGAGGGAGCTGGGCGGAAGTGGGTGGAGCAGGGTGGGAGTGGGAGGAGCCAGGCGGAAGTGGGGGGAGCGGGAGTGAGGGGGGGAGCGAGGCGGGAGTGGGGGGAGCGGGGCGGGAGTGAGGGGAGCTGGGTGGGAGTGGGGGGAGTGGGAGTGGGGAGGGGAGTGAGGCGGGAGTGGGGGGAGCGGGGCGGGAGTGGGGGGAGCTGGGTGGAAGTGAGGCAGAAGTGGGAGGAAGCTGGGCGGAAGTAGAGGGAGTGGGGCGGAAGTGGGGGGAGGGGCAGATATTCACACTGCAGCAAAAGCCCATGAGGGCAATGCCGCGAACGTCAGCAAGTCCGCACTGCCCCGTGGCAGCCATTTTTCTGAAGGGGCATTTTCGGCCCCTCGAACCTTTTCCAGTTCTGATGAAGGGATATCGACTGGAAACATTAACTCTGTTTCTCTCCCCACAGGTGCTGTCTGACCCGTTGAGTATATCTCTGTTTTTATTTCAGATTTCCAGCAGCTACAGTATTTTGCTTTTGTTGAGAGCAGAGAATGCTGGGTACGCTCCCAATTCACAGCATTACTTGGGCAGAACTCCATAATGTTACTGAGGAGCAGATTCTCCCCAACATTTCTGCTTTGGATCATAAGGCAATTTGTTAAATGCAACAAATACAGTTTACTTTTTTGTGCTGGGCAGAGATAATTGATTCACCTGCATGGAATACCACAATCCTGCAATAAGCTCGAACAGATCGGTAAACTATAGTAACAACAAATAAATGATGAACCAATACTTACTGCAAATCAACAAAAATAAAATACATTGAGAGTTTATATTAAAAACAACAAAAGGGCTTGGAAACTGACAAGTGGCACAGAATCTGTGATAAATCCATGAGTCATCATTTGGAATATGCAGAATAGAGGGGGTAAGATCTTTTCATCATTTACTGCAATATCTACCCCATCAACGATGAAATGACACTCATACCTCCCTGCCAGTTTCAGACTGAATATAGAATTGATGCAGCTTTGTGCAGTCATTCATTGTAGGGACACGAGCAGGTTGCAGCAAATAACCCAGTAATGGACTCACTGTCTGCCAATCTGCTGTTAAACCTGATTCCCCTGTAAAAAAGAATTGGCATTTATATCATGCATTTCACAATATCACGATCTCCCAAAATGCTTCACAGCCAATGAGGTACTTCTGAAGAGTGGTCACTTTCACAACTCCTCAGATAATGAAGCAGTCCATGCCCGCATGCAGCAAGACCTGGACGACATTCAGGCTTGGCCTGATAAGTGGCAAGTAACATTCGCACCACACAAGTGCCAGGTAATGACCACCTCCATCAAGCGAGAGTCTAACCACCTCCCCATGATATTCAACAGCATCACCATCACCGAATCCCCCACCATCAATGTCTTGGGGGTCACCATCGACCAGAAACTTAACTGGACCCGCCATAATTTGGCAACAAGAGCAGGTCAGAGGCTGGGTATTCTGCGGTGAGTGTCTCACCTCCTGACTCCCCAAAGACTTTCTGTTATGTATGTAAACTTGTATACACCTTGTACAGCCACCAGAGGGCTCATTCCCTGGATCCCAAGGGATCCCACAATTCCTTGGGAGCACAGGTACTTAAGGAGACCTCAGGCTGGAGAGGCACTCTGGAGACCTGCAATAAAAGACGAAGGTGACACTTAACTTTGAGCTCACAATATCAGACTCGTCTTTCATATATAACAACTGGTGACGAGATACAGATGATGAACCAAACGATGCAGAGAACCGTGGGCATCCTGGAGAAATTCTTGGAGGGAGATAATTGGGAAACCTTCGTGGAGCGACTCGACCAATACTTTGTGGCCAACAAGCTGGAAGGAGAAGCGAACGCTGCCAAATGAAGGGCGATTCTCCTCACTATCTGCGGGGCACCAACGTATAAAAAATCTGTTTGCTCCAGCGAAACCCACAGAGAAATTATACAATGATTTGTGCACACTGATCCGGGAGCATCTGAACCCGAAGGAAAGTGTTCTGATGGTGACATACCGGTTCTGCACTTACAAAATGTCTGAAGGCCAGGAAGTGGCGAGTTATGTCGCCGAGCTAAGACGCCTTGCGAATTTGAAGGACATTTGGAGCACATGCTCAGAGACTTTTTCGTAATTGGCATTGGCCACGAAACCATACTTAGCAAACTTTTGACTGTAGAGACCCCAAGCTTGAGTAAGGCCATAGCGATAGCCCAGGCATTTACTGCCACCAGTGACAATATAAAGCAAATCTCTCAGGACATGAGTGCTGCTACAAGTACTGTGAACAAAGTGATGTTATTTTCAAATCGCAATGTACAGGGCAGGCCTCACATGCCTGCAGCTGCACGTCTGCAGATATCTCAGAGTCCACCATCAAGGGTGATGAATGTAAGGCCATTAAAAGCTTGTTGGCGCTGCGGGGGTGATCATCGTTACCACTCATGCTGCTTCAAATGGTACGGTTGCAAGGGCTGTGGAACAATGGGACACCTCCAATGTATGTGCAGGCGAGCTGCAAACCCTGTTAATCGTGCAAACCACCATTTTGCAGAGGATGTCAGATCAACGGCACATCACGATGAACCAGAGCCTCAGACCGAGGAGGCAAAGGTATATGAGTTGCACACATTTACCACAAAATGTCCCTCGATAATGCTGAAGGTTGAATTAAATGGACTCCCGGTGTCAATGGAGCTGGACACGGGCGTGAGCCAGTTCATTATGAGCAAAAAGATTTTTAAAAATTGGTGGAGCAACATGGCCTCAAGGCCAGTCTTGACTTCCATTTGCATGAAACTGAGAACTTACACAAAGGAACTGATTCCCGTAATCGGCAGTGCTACTGTAAAGGTCTCCTACGCTGGAGCGGACCACAAGCTACCACTCTGGATAGTACCGGGCGATGGTACCACGTTGCATGGCAGGAACTGGCTGGGAAAGATACGCTGAAACTGGGACAACATCCGAGTGCTCTCGTCCGTTGACAACACTTCATGTGCCCATGTCTTAACCAAGTTTCCTTCGCTGTTCGAACCAGTCATCAGGACATTCCAAGGAGCAAAAGTGCAGATCCACCTAATTCCGGGGCTGCGACCCATCACAAGGCGAGAGCAGTACCGTACATGATGAGAGAAAGGGTAGAGATCGAGCTGGACCGGCTGCAATGAGAGGGCATCATTTCACCAATCGAATTCAACGAGTGGGCCAGTCCGTTTATTCCAGTCATCAATGGAGATGGCACCGTCAGAATCTGTGGTGATTACAACGTAACTATCAATTGTTTTCCCTGCAGGATCATTACCCAGTACCAAAGGCTGATGACCTTTTACTACACTGGTAGGAGGAAAGTCGTTCACGAAGCTGGACTTGACCTCAGCCTACATAACGCAGGAGCTGGAGGAATCATCGAAGGGCCTCACCTGCATCAACACACACAAAGGTCTCTTCATTTATAACAGATGCCGTTTGGAATTCGATCAGCCGCGGCGATATTCCAGAGCTTACTGAAGTCGGTCTCGCGCACGGTGGTCTTCCAGGACGACATCTTGGTTACAGGTCGGGACACAGTCGAGCATCTTCAGAACCTGGAGGAGGTTCTTAGTCGAATTAGTCGCGTGGGGCTCAGGTTGAAATGATCGAAATGCATTTTGCTGACGCCTGAAGTGGAGTTCCTGGCGAGAAGAATCGCGGCAGACGGCATCAGGCCCACCGATTCGAAGACGGAGGCAATCGAGAATGCACTGAGGCCACAGAATGTGACGGAGCTGCGGTTGTTTCTAGGACTCCTGAACTACTTTGATAACTTCTTACCAGATCTCAGCTCACTGTTAGAACCACTGCACGCCTTACTGCGTAAAGGAGATGAATGGGTATGGGGCAAAAGCCAAGAAAATGACTTTGTAAAAGCGAGAAAATTGTTATGCTCAAACAAATTGCGTGTGCTGTATGATCCATGTCAGCGTTTGGTACTCGTATGTGATGTCATTGTATGGCGTCGAGTGTGTATTGCAACAAGCTAATCAATCTGGGAAATTGCAACCGGTTGCTTATGCATCCAGAAGTCTGTCTAAGGCTGAGAGAGCCTACAGCATGATTGAAAAAGAAGCTTTCGTGTGTGTCTATGGGGTAAAGAATATGCATCAATATCTGTTTGGGCTAAAATTTGAATTGGAAGCGGACCATAAGCTACTAATATCCCTGTTTTCCGAGAGGAAGGGGCTAAATACGAATGCATCGGCCCGCATCCAGAGATGGGCGCTCACGTTGTCCGCATACAACTACGCCATCCGCCACAGGTCAGGCACAGAAAACTGTGCCGATGCTTTCAGTAGGCTGCCATTGCCCACCACGGGGTTGGAAATGGCGCAGCCTGCAGATTTAGTCATGGTTATGGAAGCATTTGTGAGTGAGCAATCACCCGTCACAGCCCGACAGATTAGAACCTGGATGAGCCAGTACCCCTTAATGTCCCTTGTAAAAAACTGTGTGCTTCATGGAAGTTGGTCCAGTGTCCCAGTGGAAATGCAGGAAGAAATAAAGCAGTACTAACGACGCAAAGATGAAATGTCTATACAGACAGACTGCCTTCTGTGGGGCAATCGGGTAGTGGATATTTTCATCAGTGACCTCCACAGTACCCACTCAGGCATCATAATGATGAAAGCGCTAGCCAGGTGGTGGCCCGTTATCGATGCGGACTTAGAGTCCTGTGTGCACAGATGTAACAGATGCTCGCAGTTAAGCAATGCACCCAGGGAGGTGCCACTAAGTTTATGGTCTTGGCCCTCCAAACCGTGGTCTAGGGTCCATGTCGACTATGCAGTCCTGTTTTTGGGTAAAATGTAACTTGTGGTTGCAGATACGTACTCCAAATGGATTGAATGTGAGATAATGTCGGCAAGCACGTCCGCTGCCACCACTGAAAGCCTGCGGGCCATGTTTGCCATGCACGGACAACCTGATGTCCTTGTGAGCGACAACGGGCCATGTTTTACCAGTGCCAAGTTCAAAGAGTTCATAACCCATAATGGGATCAAACATGTTACATCTGCCCCGTTCAAACCAGCATCCAATGGTCAGGCAGAGAGAACAGTGCAAACTGTCAAGCAGGGATTGAAGAGGGTAACTGAAGGCTCACTGCATACTCGCCTATCCTGAGTTCTGCTTAGCTGCCGCACGAGACCCCACTCGCTCACAGGGATCCCGCCTGCTGAACTGCTCATGAAAAGGGCACTTAAGACAAGGCTCTCCTTAGTTTACCCTGATCTACTTGAACAGGTAGCGAGCAGACAGCTTCAACAAAGTACATATCATGTTAGCACAAATGTGTTACGTGAAATTTAAATCAATGATCCTGTATTTGTATTGAATTATGAACAAGGTCCCAAGTGGCTTCCCGGCACTATTATGGCCAAAGAGGGGAATATGGTGTTTCGGGTCAAACTTTCAAATGGACTCAATCACTGGAAACATTTGGACCAAATCAAACTCAGATTCACGGACTATCCTGAGCAACCCACTTTGGACCCAACCTTCTTTGACCCCGCAACATACACACCAGTGGCAACCGACACCGCGGTTGGCCACGAAGCAGAACCCATCACCCGCAGAAGCCCAGCAGAACTCATCACACCAGGCAGCCCAGCAAGGCCAGCTGCATAGCAGCCCAACAAGGCTCCAACAAACGATTCACCAAAACCAGCATTTGCACTGAGACGACTAACCAGGGACAGAAAGGCCTCAGATCGACTCACCTTGTAAATAGTTACACTGTTGACATTTTGGGGGGGAATGTTGTTATGTATGTAAACTTATATATACCTTGTATAGCCACCAGAGTGCTCATCCCCTGTGAGGTCTCCTTAAGCACAGGTACTTAAGGAGACCTCACAGGCTGGAGAGGCACTCTGGAGACCTGCAATAAAAGACTACTGTCACACTTTACTTTGAGCTCACAGCATCCAGTCAGACTCTTCATTCATATATAACTCGTTCCATCATCTACAAGACACAATCAGCAGTGTGATGGAATACTCTCCATTTGCCTGGATGAGTGCAGCTCCAACAACATTCAAGAAGCTCAACATCATCCAGGACAAAGCAGCCTGCTTGATTGGCACACCATCCACCACTTTAGACATTCACTCCCTTCACAACTGGTGGACCATGGCTGCAGTGTGTACCATCTACAAGATGCACTGCAGCAACTCGCCAAGGCTTCTTCAGCAGCACCACCCAAACCAGCGAACTCCAGCATTTAGAAAGACGAGGGCATCACCTGTAAGTTCCCCTCCAAGTTACACACCACCATGACTTGGAAATATATCGCCGTTCCTTCATCATCGCTGAGTGTTTGCTAGTGCTGTTTGGGAGGAGTTACACTAATATGGCAGGGGGATCGGAACCTATGCAGGGAGACAGAGGGGAATAAAATGGAGACAGAAGCAAAAGATAGAAAGGCGAATAGTAAAAGTGGAGGGCAGAGAAACCCAATGCAAAAAACAAAAAGCGCCACTTTGCAGCAGAATTCTAAAGGGTCAAAGTGTGTTAAAAAGACAAGCCTGAAGGCGCTGTGCCTCAGTGCGAGGAATATTCGGAATAAGGTGGACGAATTAACTGCGCAGAAAGCAGTTAACGGGTATGATGTGATTGGCATCACGGAGACATGGCTCCAGGGTGACCAAGGCTGGGAATTCAACATCCAGTGGTACTCAGCATTTAGGAAGGATAGACAGAAAGCAAAAGGTGGTGGGGTGGCGTTTCTGGTTAAAGAGGAAATTAATGCAATTGTAAGGAAGGACATTCGCTTGGATGATGTGGAATCGGTATGGGTGGAGTAACGGAATACCAAAGGGCAGAAAACGCTAGTTGGCGTTGTGTACAGGCCACCAAATAGTAGTAGTGAGGTTGGGGACAGCATCAAACAAGAAATAAGGGATGTGTGCAGTAAAGGTACAGCAGTAATCATGGGCGACTTTAATCTACATATTGATTGGGCTAACCTAACTTGTATAATGCCGTGGAGGAAGATTTCCTGGAGTGTATTAGGGATGGTTTTCTAGACCAATATGTCGAGGAACCAACCAGAGAGCTGGCCATCCTAGACTGCGTGATGTGTAATGAGAAGGGACGAATTATCAATCTTGTGCGAGGCCCCTTGGGGAAGAGTGACCATAATATGGTAGAATTCTTTATTAAGATGGAGAGTGACAAAGTTAATTCAGAAACTAGGGTCCTGAACTTAAGGAAAGGTAACTTTGATGGTATGAGGCGCGAATTGGCTAGATCAGACTGGCAAGTGATACTTAAAGGGTTGACGGTGGATCGGCAATGGCAAACCTTTAAAGATCATATGGACGAACTTCAACAATTATATATCCCTGTCTGGAGTAAAAATAAAACGGGGAAGGTGGCTCAACCGTGGCTAACAAGGGAAATTAAGGATAGTGTTAAATCCAAGGAAGAGACATACAAATTAGCCAAAAAATTTGTAAGCTGGAGGACTGGGAGAAATTTAGAATACAGCAGAGGAGGACAAAGGGTTTAATTAAGAGGGGGAAAATAGAGAACGAGAGGAAGCTTGCCGTAAACATAAAAAACGGCTGCAAAAGCTTCGATAGATATGTGAAGAGAAAAAGATTAGTGAAGACAAACGTCAGTCCCTTGCAGTCGGATTCGGGTGAATTTATAATGGGGAACAAAGAAATGGCAGACCAATTGAACAAATACTTTGGTTCTGTCTTCACAAAGGAAGACACAAATAACCTTCCCAATGTACTCGGGGTCCGAAGGTCTAGTGAGAAGGAGGAACTGAAGGATATCCTTATTCGGCAGGAAATTGTGTTAGGGAAATTAACGGGATTGCAGGCCGATAAATCCCCAGGGCCTGGTAGTCTACATCCCAGAGTAATTAAGGAACTGGCCCTAGAAATAGTGGATGCATTGGTGATAATTTTCCAACAATCTATCGACTCTGGATCAGTTCCTATAGACTGGAGGGTTGCTAATGTAACATCACTTTTTAAAAAAGGAGAGAGAGAGAAAACGGGTAATTATAGATCAGTTGGCCTGACATCAGTAGTGGGGAAGATGTTGGAATCAATCATTAAGGATGAAATAGCAGCACATTTGGAAAGCAGTGACAGGATTGGTCCAAGTCAGCATGGATTTATGAAGGGTAAATCATGCTTGACAAATCTTCTGGAATTTTTTGAGGATGTAACAAGTAGAGTGGACAGGGGAGAACCAGTGGATGTGGTGGTATTTAGACTTTCAAAAGGCTTTTGACAAGGTCCCACACAAGAGATCGGTGTGCAAAATTAAAGTATTGCGGGTAATGTACTGACGTGGATACAGAACTGGTTGGCAGACAGAAAGCAGAGAGTCGGGATTAATGGGTCCTTTTCAGAATGGCAGGCAGTGACTAGTGGAGTGCCGCAGGGCTCAGTGCTGGGAACCCAGCTCTTTACAATATACTTTAATGATCTGGATGATGGAATTGAGTGTAATATCTCCAAGTTTGCAGATGACACTAAACTGGGTGGCGGTGTGAGCTGTGAGGAGGATGCTAAGAGGCTGCAGGATGCTTTGGACAGGTTAGGCGAGTGGGCAAATACATGGCAGATGCAGTATAATCTGGATAAATATGAGGAGAGACTGGATCGACTGGGCCGTATTCACTGGAGTTTAGAAGGATGAGAGTGGATCTCATATAAACATATAAAATTCTGACGGGACTGGACAGGTTGGATGCAGGAAGAATGTTCCCGATGTTGGGGAAGTCCAGAACCAGGGGACATAGTCTAAGGATAAGGGGTAAGCCATTTAGGACTGAGATGAGGAGGAACTTCTTCACTCAGAGAGTTGTTAACCTATGGAATTCCCTACCGCAGAGAGCTGTTGATGCCAGTTCATTGGATATATTCAAGAGGGAGTTAGATTATGGCCCATACGGCTCAGGGGATCAAGGGGTATGGAGAGAAAGCAGGAAAGGGGTACTGAGGGAATGATCAGCCATGATCATATTGAATGGCGGTGCAGGCTCGAAGGGCCAAATGGCCTACTCCTGCATCTATTTTCTATGTTTCTATGGGTCAAAATCCTGGGTCTCCCTAACAGCACTGTGGGAGTATTTTCACCACGCAGACTGCAGCAGTTCAAGAAGACGGCTCACCACCACCTTCACAAGGGCAACTAAGGATGGGCAATAAATGCTGGCTTTGCCAGCAAGGTTCACATCCTGGAACAAATTAAATAAAAATTTGTGGTGGAATAAGGTAGCCAATTTGCTCACAGTAACTTCCCACAAACAGCACTGGGGTTTATCATTAGATAATTGGTTTTAGTGATGTTGGTTGAAGGATGATTATTGGTCAGGACACTGCGAGAACTCACTACTCTTCTTCTGATCGTGCCATGGGATCTTTTACATTGACCTGAGAGGGCCTCGGTTTATCACCTCATCTGAAAGATGGCACCTTGCCCACTCCCTCAGTACTGCACTGAAGTGTCAGCCTAGATTATGTGAGGTCAGGAAAGGTTCCGATATAAATGCAGATTCTAACTTTCCATTGAATTAAATCTTAATGAGTGCAATCAAAATGGCTGGTGTGCACGTTTTACTGCAGCAATTTCCTGCAATATGATTTGGTTAATAGAAAAGAAAAAATCTGGTCATTAATGACACACCTACAACAATGATTAACATTTTTTAAGCATTCAGTGAGCCATTTAATCAGTGTACATAATGAAACCTTCATGAATCCAGCTGTTGAACTGTTCAATAGATTCAGCAGCACATTTCTAAAGATATTTTCACTGACTGGAGCAGTGTGGAGAAATCCCAGGCCTTTCTGGGCAGAGAGAGCACCCGACAAGCCTGATTGGAGGCAAGTTGATTGGCAACACGTTACAGGTGAGGTGCACTCTGGGTCAGGCATTGTGAGGAGCTGGAGGTGGGACCGGATGAAGTTTGACAACTTATAGAAGAGCACCAAGATAAGGTGTGACTATTTCTGTGAAGTCGCAGCAGAGGACAGACACGTCGATGTAATTAGGTGCAGCTGTTAGAATCAGTGGCTCTCCATGGACGATCACAGCCCCTCGAGTGGCTGCGAGCACCAATTGAGGCAGGTCGCCATGTTCTGCTCCCTGAGGGATTCTGCTGGGCCTGGCTCCAGCTTCTACCTCCTGGTCTGTGGCTCTGGCACCAAACTCTTTGCAGTGCACAGAAATCCCTGATGGTGTGCTAGCTTTGGCCGGATTAGAATTTCCCGCCTGCAGCATGCGATCGAGTCTACTGCTGTAGTGAAGCAACAGTGTCAAGGGGTGGAGAAAGCCAGGAAAGGCTGGACTGAGCACGAGGCCAGTTGTCATCTGTGAAGGGAAAAGGCAGGGTATGAAATTTCAGGTTGGATCTGGAGCTAGGGCCAGCAGTGTGGGGCAAAGGTGGTTAGAAAGGCATACGGAATACTTGCCTTTATTAGCCGAGGCATGGAATACAAGAACATGAAGGTTATGCTTGAACTGCATAAAACACTAGTTAGGCCACAGCTGGAGTACTGTGTGCAGTTCTGGTCACCATGTTACAGGAAGGATGTGATTGCATGAGAGAGGGTACAGAGAAGATTTACGAGGATGTTGCCTGGACTGGAGAATTTTAGCTATGAGGAAAGATGGGATAGGCTGGGGTTGTTTTCTCTGGATCAGAGGAGGCTGAGGGGAGACCTGATTGAGGTGTATAAAGTGATGAGGGGCCTAGATAGAGTGGATAGGAAGGACCTATTTCCCTTAGCAGAGGGGTCAACAACCAGGGGGCATGGATTGGTGAAGGAGAAGAAGAAAGCAGAAGAGTGTGTGAAGGCAGAGAGGGAAAGTGTGTGAAGGTAGAGAGGGAGAGTGTGTGAAGGCAGAGAGGGAGAGTGTGAGGGCAGAGAGGGAGAGTGTGTGAAGGCAGAGAGAGAGAGTGTGTGAAGGCAGAGAGGAAGATGTGTGAAGGCAGAGAGGGAGAGTGTGAAGGCAGAGAGGGAAAGTGTGTGAAGGCAGAGAGGGAGAGTGTGTGAAGGTAGAGAGGGAGAGTGTGTGAAGACAGAGAGGAAGAGTGTGAGGGCAGAGAGGAAAAGTGTGTGAAGGCAGAGAGGAAGAGTGTGTGAAGGCAGAGAGGGAGAGTGTGAAGGCAGAGAGGGAGAGTGTGTGAAGACAGAGAGGAAGAGTGCCTTATGAATTGGGGAAGCCGAGGGAAACAGTTGTGAACTGAGAGGAAGCAGAAGACCACCTGAGATTCGCATTCACGTTTTGCCACAATTGGAATTTTTTTCTAAGTACGTTCAAATTTATGTGCAAGCAAGACAATTAAAAAGTACACCTGGAAATTCTGCACTGTTTTGTGCATTTTAAACAGATATTGCATCAGAATTTAAAATACTTAAGTTGCAAAATACATGGACACATATTGCAAACCACAGCCTTTGTTAATCGCCTCTCTATCATTCCCCAATTTCTCTCTCTAACTTCTCTGCCTGTTTTTTGCTGTATTTTGCATTGGGGTCCTAAAAGAGCTGTTGGGCCCTTGACCAGCATCTGCCAGGGATCTAATGCCTGCTTTAGGTGGGTACACTGGGCCCTTGGACATCGCTAGCTGTCAATGTGGCCACAGTTCCGGGAAGGATCCAGTGTGGGATAATGTGCCTGGAAATTGGTCCCCACAATTCTTACTTTAGCCAGAAATCAGATGTGATGAGCACCAACTTACCCCTTCAATCAGCGCTCCTATTTCTCTTACTGCATCACTCAGTGAATCTAGTTCCCATTGTTGTGTTCTGTCGCCTCTAAGTCGGAAGGCTGTGTACACGTCTCAAGCATCAGCTTGCCTCACACACTATCATTTGGGTGTAAATCAGAAGGCCGTGCCTTCACCCCCGACCCCCAGTATAGAAATCGAGGCTAACATTCAGTGCAACATTCAGGGAGTGCTGCATTGTCAGGGGAGCTTTCGTTCATACAAGATGCTAAATTAAGACCTGCTCAGCTGGACATAAAGTAACCCACAGCATCATTTAGAGAAGAGCAAGGGGGTTCCTGGCTAACATTCCACCCTTAGCCCAAAGAATATAAGCTTAGAATTCATTTCATGTTCCAGTTTATGGGATCTCGGTCTGTGCAATTAGTTCATACATTTGCCTGCACTTTAAAAGTACTGAATTGTTTGTGAAGTTCCTTGATCTGCCCCAAGACTGAGAAAAGTTATAGAAGTGCAATACAGCCACTTTAAAATGAGAGTTACAATAGTGTGTGGTTGGGGCAGGAGAGATGGGGAAAGAGACAGAAAGTTTCGGGGTCTTGTGAAACAAGGCTGAGTGAGAGAAACAAAACCAGTGAAGGTCTGCCAGGATCAGTTTGTTGGTTGATGAGCAGCACTGACAGTCACTGCAGTGGAATCCAGGGATGAAACATTGCCGCCTGAAAGTCCCACCCTGCCCGGAGGCAATAGGTCGGATGTGCAGTTACAATCGGCTTCACATAGTGTCCGGCCCCATTCTCGCTTGATTCCCCGATGGCCAACACCTTCACTGGGCCTTTCTTTAGGGGAGCGCCTCAGATGGGATCCTCATTAATACGTGAAGATTAAGACCCCAAAGGCATTTTAGCTGCTGACAGTGGGCCGCCCGCCATGGCCATCCCGCTCAGTAACGCCTGTCGGGGCAAAGCGGCAGGTTCGGGTGGGCAGGGGGCTGCCAAGGTATGAATGAGGCCCGTGAGTTATACACAAGCAAAATGGTGCGATGCTGCAATCTGAAATAAAGACAGAGAATGCTGGAAACACTCAGCAGGTCAGGCAGCATCTGTGGAGAGAGAAACAGAGTTAACCTTTCAGGTCAATGACCCTTCGCCAGTTATAACTGCCCCGGGCCTCAAATTGGTGATGTCAGAGGGAGGGGGGAGTGTAATAATCACCCGGCCTTGCCCGCCCTAAACCTGCTGTCAGTTAAAATTGCCCCTGCGATATTTACGGAGAGGCGGGGAGGGTGTGCACGGGGCTGAAAACGGCAAGGCTGGGATACGGTGATCCGCCGATCTGAATGGCATGGCATGATTAGCATCTTGTCGCTCTGACTCTCACCCAGCAGCTGGCCAAAGGGACAGACAGGCCGGTGGGCGGGAAGACTGGGCAGGAGGTTCCAGTCAGGGTCCCTGGGGGATAGACCCCAGCAACCAGGGGGCGGGGGAGGAAGCTCTGGTCGGCAATCGGGAAGTGGGGGGCGGGTGGGAGATCGCGGCTGCGGGGGGAGAGGGGAGTGGGTAGAGCTTGCGGGGGTGGGGAGAGGTCACGGCTGCGGGGTGGAGGGTGGGTCTGGGGGGGAGGGGGAGGTCGGGGCAGGCGGGGGAGGTCGGGGCTGGGGGGGGGGAGGTCGGGGCTGGTGGGGGGATGGTCGGGGCTGCGGGGGGGAGGGGTTGGGGGTGATGCTCGGGGCTGCGGGGGGGTCGGGGTTGAGTGGGGAGGGGGAGGTCGGGGCTGGGGTGGAGGTCGGGGCTGGGGGGAGTGCAGGGCTGCGGGAGGGTCGGGGCTGGGGGGGGAGGTCGGGGCTGGGGGGGAGGTCGGGGCTCGGTTGGGGCTGCGGGGGAGGTCGGGCTTGGGTGGGGAGGGGGTGGTCGGGGCTGAGGGGTAGGTTGTGGCTGGGGGGAGAAGGTTGTGGCCGGGGGCTGATGTCGGGGCTGGGGGTGATTGAGGACCAGGGGAGGGGGTGCTGGGGGTGATTGAAGAATTGACTCCGACCAATTTACCTTACTGGCGGGAAATGTTCCCTTGGGGCCTGAGGGCAGACTCCTGCCGCCCGCCATCCCACTCCCGCCTGCCGTACTCTGTGCCACTCCTGCCTGCCGGTCCCTGCACCGTTCCCACTGGCTTTGGGCCGGGTTCAGAGTTCCCCAATTCAAATGAGGCGGATGAGTTAAAATGGCTGGGGCTCAGGGTAACGCAGTCAGTGGAGCTTTCCTCCCACTCTGGCCCTCACGCCACACCCACACCCTCAGGCCCACACTCACACCCTCAGGCCCACACTCACACCCTCAGGCCCACACTCACACCCTCAGGCCCACACCCACACCCTCAGGCCCACACTCACACCCTCAGGCTCACACTCACACCCTCAGGCCCACACCCACACCCTCAGGCTCACACTCACACCCTCAGGCCCACACTCACACCCTCAGGCCCACACCCACACCCTCAGGCCCACACTCACACCCTCAGGCTCACACTCACACCCTCAGGCCCACACCCACACCCTCAGGCTCACACTCACACCCTCAGGCCCACTGTCCGAATCTCACATGCACCAGAATGACAGCACATAATGCTCATGTGGCCCAAACTGAATGAAAGTCCACTCTGGGAATCCAGTGCACAGCGATGATTGTCATACAGGGCAGGAATCCAGTGCATGGCAATGATTGTCATACAGGGCAGGAATCCAGTGCACGGTGATGATTGTCATACAGGGCAGGAATCCAGTGCACGGCGATGATTGTCATACAGAGCAGGAATCTAGTGCTCGCCGATGATTGTCATACAGGGCAGGAATCCAGTGCACGGCGATGATTGTCACACAGGGCAGGAATCCAGTGTTCGACGATGATTGTCATACAGGGCAGGAATCCAGTGCTCGCCGATGATTGTCATACAGGGCAGAAATCCAGTGCACGGCGATGATTGTCACACAGGGCAGAAATCCAGTGTTCGGCGATGATTGTCATAAAGGGCAGAAATCCAGTGCACGGCGATGATTGTCACACAGGACAGGAATCCAGTGTTCGACGATGATTGTCATACAGAGCAGGAATCCAGTGCTCGCTGATGATTGTCATACAGGGCAGGAATCCAGTGTTCGGCGATGATTGACATACAGGGCAGGAATCCAGTGCATGGCAATGATTGTCAAACAGAGCAGGAATCCAGCGTACGGCGATGATTGTCATACAGGGCAGGAATCCAGTGCACGGCGATGATTGTCATACAGGGCAGGAATCCAGTGCACGGTGATGATTGTCATACAGGGCAGGAATCCAGTGCACGGTGATGATTGTCATACAGGGCAGGCTTCGAGCTGAAAAGCCCAGGCTCAGTTTTCAAGCTTTCACTTATGTAGGAATTATTGTGGGGAAAAAATAACCTGACTATGTTAGTTGACAGTTTCAAACCAGTTCACATTAAACAGTTCACCCAAAACCTGCCCTTTTGTAGGTTCTGCTCGAGTTTCCATTTATCAAACTGACAAAGCGTTCCTCTCCCTTGCCACTGGCTCTGTATTTCCCAATAGCAGAGAAGGACATTGGATGGGTTGTTTAGACAATCCATTGTGTCCTGTTCAGTGCCAGTGGGTTTGATGATGATGTTAACAGGCCTTTGTACAACCGCTGCTAACAGGCATCATGTGTTTCTGCCCATGTCGGAACAAATCCAGTCCCCACACATGGGCTGAGGGGTGGGCTGGGCAGGGTTTGTTATGTGGCGGAGCACAAGCTGGTTTGAGTAGTCAGAATGATCATTTCAGCCTAGCACTTTTATCGATATTTCTGCAGATATTCTGCCAGAGCTGCGGTACACAGCCAGGAGAATTGCCACCAATATTTAATCCCGAAACGTTTTCAGTATAGCGCACACTTCCCGCACTTACAGGAAGATTCTGTCAGGGCAATAATGCTGTGTTTAGGTGTCACACCTGGTTATTGAGGGTGAGTGGGTGAGCTTTACATTGTTCATACATTTACATCGGTGCCAGCATTACCCGGATCATGAATCTGACCCTGCCAGAGTGTGTGGGACAGTAGGAGGGCACCCCGTTTACACAGGACAGGTGGGCACCAGCATTACTTCAGGGGCATCTCAGAAAGCAGAAGCAAAGTGAGACACAACAGAAGAGAAACAATGCGAAACAACATGGGATAGAGACAGAAGGATAAGAAATAGTTAACAGAAGCAAAAGAGGAGAGAGGGGCCTCAACTATTTACAACCTATATTAATGACATGGATGAAGGGATCGAGTTTAATGTAGCCATGTTTGATGATGATACAAAGATAGGTGGGAAAGCAAGTTGTGTGGAGGACACAAACAATCTGCAAAGGGATATAGATAGGCTACGTGAGTGGCCAAAAATTTGGCAGCTGGAGCTTAATGTGGGAAAATGTGAGGTTATCCACTTTGGTAGGAAAAATAAAAAAGCAAATTACGATTTAAATGGGGAGAGATTACAAAATGCTGTGATATAGAGGGAGCTGGGAGTCCTTGTACATGAAACACAAAAAGTTAGCATGCAGGTACAACAAGTAATTAGGAAGTCAAATGGAATGTTGGCCTTTAATGCAAGGGGGATGGAGTATAAAAGTAGGGAAGTCCTGCTACAACTGTACAAGGCATTGGCGAGACCATAATGGAGTACTGCGTACAGTTTTGGTATCCTTATTTAAGGAGGGATATACTTGAATTGGAGGCAGTTTAGAGATGGTTCACTACATTAATTCCTGAGATGCTGGGGTTGTTTTATGAAGAAAGGTTGCACAGGTTGGGCCTACACTCATTGGAGTTTAGAAGAATGAGAGGTGATCTTATTGAAACATATAAGGTTATGAGGGGGCTTGACAGGGTAGATGCAGAGAGGATGTTTCCCCTCGTGGGGGAATCTAAAACTAGGTGACATAGTTTCAGAATAAGGGGTCGCCCATTTAAAATGGAGATGAGGAGGAATTTCTTCTCTCAGAAGGTTGTGAATCTGTGGAATTCTCAACCCCAGAGAGCTGTGGAGGGTGGGTCATTGAATATATTTAAGGCGGAGATAGACAGATTTTTGAATGATCGGGGAGTCAAGGGTTAAGGGGAGTGGGCAGGAAAGTGGAGTTGAGACCAAGATCAGATCACCCATGATCTTATTGAATGGCGGAGCAGGCTCGAGGGGCCAAATGGCCTACTCCTGCTCCTATTTCTTAGTTCTTATGTAGAAAAAAGACAGAAATAGATGAGGAGAGAGAGAGGCAAGTGATGTCAGAGAAACTAAAACTTACTATGAGCAATGCTGTGGGAGATTGACTATTCATGTACTATGGCATGCAGGTACAGCAGGCGGTTAAGAAAGCAAATGGCATGTTGGCCTTCATAGCGAGGGGATTTGAATACAGGGGCAGGGAGGTGTTGCTACAGTTGTACAGGGCCTTGGTGAGGCCACACCTGGAGTATTGTGTACAGTTTTGGTCTCCTAACTTGAGGAAGGACATTCTTGCTATTGAGGGAGTGCAGCGAAGGTTCACCAGACTGATTCCCGGGATGGCGGGACTGACCTATCAAGAAAGATTGGATCAATTGGGCTTGTATTCACTGGAGTTCAGAAGAATGAGAGGGGACCTCATAGAAACGTTTAAAATTCTGACGGGTTTAGACAGGTTAGATGCAGAAAGAATGTTCCCAATGTTGGGGAAGTCCAGAACCAGGGGTCACAGTCTGAGGATAAGGGGTAAGCCATTTAGGACCGAGATGAGGAGAAACTTCTTCACCCAGAGAGTGGTGAACCTGTGGAATTCTCTACCACAGAAAGTAGTTGAGGCCAATTCACTAAATATATTCAAAAGGGAGTTAGATGAAGTCCTTACTACTCGGGGGATCAAGGGTTATGGCGAGAAAGCAGGAAGGGGGTACTGAAGTTTCATGTCAGCCATGAACTCATTGAATGGCGGTGCAGGCTAGAAGGGCTGAATGGCCTGCTCCTGCACCTATTTTCTATGTTTCTATGTTACTATAAGTTTTGTATATAACACCCACATACTGTAATTGTAACAGTTACATGCTGTAACACCGTACTGTCGCTGTTTTTTCTCGGTCACATTTTATCCATTGGATCAAAGAAAACAGCAAATCGCAACTGAGGAAGGAGGGAGCGTATGACAGAAAATGAAAGAAATCAGTCACCGACCAATGAGGAACCACTAATGACCGAATAAAATAACTTATCCTGAATGACCAATCAAGAAATCCGATGAATAAATGGAAGACACCTAATAACTATCTCCAAAACGTTTGTTTTCTTTGCCATATTTTTCCTCAATAACTAAAGTTTCGATGTCCAAAATAAGATTTGAAACAAATTTTAAAAATAGGTATTTCACAATAATATAAATTTATTCATGGAACTATGTCTTTCAATATCTTAATTTAAAGGTTTTATTTCAAGGCCTCAGCCCATCTCAGAAGCCTGGCTCTGGATTTGACGATTTGGAACACAGCACAATTCCTTTAGCTTGTGGGAGATATTGCAGTTTCAGCATGTGTGACGTCCCACCATGTGTCAGTAGGATATCCTCACTGCTCTTTGTTCTGGGGCAGAATTTCTAACTTGCTTTCAAGTGATTCCAAAAACATTGGAGAACAAATTAAATATTTTTTTCCCTAGCTCACCTTTACATTATTAACTATTGAGTTTTGCTGAAAGAAACTGTTTGAATTATACCCCAAAGAAGGAAGTCATACAAACAGCAGCTATCCTTTTGGTTACTTATGCTTATCCAAAGTCAAAGCCAATCAGTGATAGTCGAAGAGAAAAGTCCAACTTCTCTTCATTTTGGCTTCATGTATTTGGAGTTATGTGGGATAGAATGTGGGATTTGGTTTACTGGAAGATTGTTGGGGGCTCTGACGGTAGTGGGGGGCCAATATCCCAGTATTTCACAGCACCATGGTATAACAGCACTGAGGTGTGAGCCCCAGTAGCACTGGGTGAGCAACCACGATCTGATCACATTTGAGACGGAGGATCCCAGGAAGTGGCAGCACGATGGAGAGTTCCAAGATATCGGGCACAGGAGGGGGCTCTGGTCACCCTGAAGGAGGCCTTGAGATCTGACAGCATTTGGGGGACATGTCTGTTTGGTACTACTGGGGAGTGAAGTTCTGTAGTCTGAGAGTATGTTGAGGAGGTACCAGTGCCTGTCAGTGGATTAGTCAGAGGTCCCATAATGCAGCATAACTCGGGGGGAAGAGAGGGTGATGGGCTTGGCAGTACTGGAAAGGGAGGTGACAATATCTGATTGTAAGGTAGATGGTGGAATCTGTAGTATTGCGACCATTGGGGAGAGGCCTCCAAGTATCTGAAAGGGGTGTCCTTGGGTCTGTGAGCACTGAGATTAGAATTCTGAGATCTGGTGGGAAGTGGGAAGTGGATCCCAGCACTGAGCGGGGGATTTCTAAATCTGGGAAGCGGTTTGCTGGTGTAGGAGTATTTGGGATCTGAGACCACTGGTCAGGGGGAATTCTGAGAGCAGTTACATGGGCAAGGGGCTCTGGCAGTTTCGAAGGGAGGGTGGGGTCCGGGAGCATGGGGGAACAGGCCAGTGAATGTGGCCTGATCCACTTCCATTGCACTCTAGGACTGTTCTTGGCTGTTATCCCAGGTTTTGGCATGATACTGGTTTGTAAGCACAAATTCTGCTGCTATTGTATTTGCTAACTGTGCACTAGCATACGATTGACAAATAAAGTGCTTTTGACAAATGGGAATAGCAAACCTTAGCTTGGAATATTTTGCACAATTTTGGACACAGTACCCTCTCCTGACAACATGCTGGAAAGGGTTCAAGGAGAGTAATACGGATGATTTGCAGACTTGGGGCGTAACACCATGAGGAGGGATTTACAGAATAAACATTATTCTTGGAGTAAAGAGGATTGCGGGGAAACAGGATCCAGGATTCTGGGCAGCTGGCCAGAATTGAATAGTGGATTGTCGATGGCACCATTTTTGAAAATTGGAAAAACAGCAAACCATCATGACATTGAAGAAGGGAAAGATAAGTGGTAGAAACAAACTGTCAAACAGGAGGGGGGTGAAATTCCGCACCGCTGGAAAATGAGCGCTGGCACCGCAATGCATGATCTGCCTGTGCCTGTTCAAGGAGTGCAGGCAGTATGTTAACTTCGTGCTGCCTGCTAATTATAATGATGGCAGTGCACAGCTGAGCACTGAACATGCTGCTGACAGGCTGTGCACTCAACAGGGGGTCAAGTTCATGATGTTTGAGCCAGGCTGCGTCTCTTAAAGGCAGTCTGCACCTCTTAAAGGTGAGCTGCCTTCTGCTGATCAAAAATGGTAAAAGTGTTTCCAGTATCCAAATGGCTCAACAGGCCAGGGAAAATGCATCCCGGGTGTCAGACGCAGCACTTGAGATTTGTGCAGCGAATGAACACTGGAACAGAGGTCTACCCACAGAGGGCCAGGAGTCCCACCGGAAAGAAGAATGTCGGACCAGATCACCGAGGCAGTCACTGCCAGCAGTGTCACCCCCAAGGCCTGACTCCAGTGCCCAAAGAAATTTCATGATGTCAGACGAGTGGGCAAGGTCAGTGAATGCATCTTCAAAAGTCATCTCCTACCAACTGCACCACTAGCCTCACACACTGCTCAATGCATCACGTAATAACTAATACTTTATTAAATTAATAACTTAACTAGATAAACAAATTAATTAATATAACTCCAAATAATCACTTGATTAAAAACTTAAACTAATTTAAATAAGCAGATAAATTTTAAAAAACTCTCGAGAGGGCAGGGCAGGCTCTGTTTGGGGACTGTAATATGTGGCAGTGTGTGGACAGTGAGACTGTTCCAGATTCCCACACCTGCAGGAAATGTCTCTGACCCAGAATCATCGAGCTGGAGTGCGAGTTGGAGACACTCCGAAACATAAGGGAGGGGGAGGAATTTCTGGATAATTTTGTCCAGATTAAATTCACATCCCAGAGGAAAGCACAGGTTCAGGAAGGGGAGAGTGTGACTGCTCGGGAGATGGGTAGCCAGGACGTAGGAGGAGTTGAGTAGGACGTCCTGCAGACACTGGTCCTGTCCAACAGGTACAATGTACTCGCTGCCTGTGAGGACAAGGGGTAAGACTGCGGGGAGGACAGCACATTGCAGACCGAGGCACCGTGGCTCAGGAGGCTGTCCAAGGGGGAAGAGCAGAATAGAAATGTGGTAGTGGTAGGGGACTCTATAATTAGGGGGATAGATAGCGTCCTCTGCAGCCAAGAACAAAAATCCGAAGGGTGTATTGCCCACCCTAATTCTCATGGTGTTGGAGAGGAACCTGGAAAAGGAGGGGGTAAATCCAGTTGTGGTTGTCCATATCAGAACAAATAACATAGGTAGGAACAGGGAGGAGGTCCTGCTGAAGGAATATCAGGAGTTAGGAGATAAATTAAAAAGCAAACCTTAAGGGCAATAATCTCTGGATTATTACCCGAGCCATGTGAAAATTAGCATAGAAGCAGTCAGATCAGGAGAATTAACACGTGGCTAAAAGGCTGGTGTGGGAAAGAGGGGTTCCGTTTCATGGGACACTGGCACCAGTACTGGGACAGGAAGGAGCTGTACTGATGGGACGGGCTCCACCTGAACCGGGATGGGACCGTGTCCTAGCAGAAAGGGTAAGTAGGGAGGTGGCAAAGGCTTTAAACTAGTAAGATGGGTGGGGGTGCTAGGGAGGGAGGGAGGGATCAACAAGAAATGAAACCAGCCTAAATATAAACAAAACAGGAAAGGAAAGAATAGGAAACTAAGGGAGGATATTGATGGCCAGGGAATAAATGGTGTTATAGAACAGAAATGTAAAAAGATGGTGAAAAATAACATGAAAGGAACTGCTATTAAAATGAGTTAAACTATCTGTACAGCAATACATACAGTGTCTAAAATACTGAGACATGGCTACAGAAAAATCAGGCCTGGGAATTAAACATTGCTAGGTATAACATATTTAGAAAAGATAGAGAGGGAAAAGGGGGAGGTGGAGTAACTGTAATTATTCGGGTTAACATAATGGCAGCAGAAAAAAGTGACACAGCTATCAGCAAGACAAAAATAAAATTCATGTGGATAGAGATCAGAAATAATCAGGGATCAATCACACTAATAGAGCGAGTCTACAGTGGAAGGAGGTGGAGGAAGGAATATGCAAACAAATAAGGGAAATGAATAAAAAACATAAAATAATAATCATGGGGGATCTCAACTGCCTTGATATTAATTGGACAGAAGAGGTAGGAAAAGGGGATAAGGGAATGGAATTTCTACAATATGTACAGAACTCCTTTCTAACCTAATATGTAAAGTGCCCAACAAGGGAGGATTCGCGATGGATATAGTAATGGGGAATGAACCAAAGCAGAAAAGAAAATTAAAAGTAGGGGAATATCGAGGCAATAGTGACCATAATATAATACGATTTAAAATAACAATTGAGAAGGACATAATTATGATGAAGACGAGGGTAACTGATTGGAGAAAAGATGATTTTGAGGGGCTGAGATACAACTTGGTAAAATAAAATGGTCAACAATATTGGCAAATAATGATGTTGAACAGCAATGGGAAACATTTAAATCGGTGTTCGACAGAGTCCAGGAAAAATATATTCCGCTATAAAACAAGAGCAAGCTAAACACTAATGAGACACCATGGATGAATAAAACCATAAGGGAAAAATTGTGGGAAAGGAAAGAGGCATACATTAAATACATGGACAGCATGATAAGGGGAAATATGAAGCAATTAGGAAAGAAGTAAAAAAAAAAACAATTAGGAAGGTGAAGAGGAACTATGAAATTAAATTATCAAGGACAAAAACAAAATAGTAAAATATTTTACAGGCACATCAATAAAAAAAGAAGGTCGGGATGGAATAGGGCCATGAAGGGATGGACAGGATAATACCACCGGCAGTGATAGAGAGATGGCAAAAATATTAAATCATTACTTTGCCTCAGTATTTACCAGGGAGATAGAACAGGTGGATGTGATATTGGATCATGAGATTAGTAATGAAATAACTGCACTTAAAATAAAAAGAGGTGATAGATTAAAGAAACTAATCAAACTCAAAGAGGATAAAATACCTGGTCCGGATGGATTGCATCCGCACATTTTCAAAAAATCTAGGGAAGAGATGGCAGAAGCATTACTTACATATTTAATAATTCATTAAAAAAATGTGTGGTGCCAAAGGACTGGTGGATAATTAATGCAATACCTATGTTTAAGAAGGGAGATGGAACATGTCCAGGGAACTATAGACCAGTCATCTTAACATCGGTGGTAGGAATAATAATAGAATCCCTACTAAAGGAGAAAATAGAAGAAGATCTCGAAACCAAAAATATAATAATGAATAGTCAGCATGGATTTTAAAAGGGAAAGTCTTGCTTGACTAACCTCATTGAATATTTTGAAGAGGCAACAGAGAGAATAGGCAGTAGATGTAATTTATCTAGATTTTCAAAAGGCCGTTGATAAGGTACCACATAATAGGCTGATGAATAAGGTCAGAGAATGCGGAGTCAGGGGACAAGTACCAGAATGGATAGCTAGCTGGCTTCAAGACAGAAAGCAGAGAGTAGGGGTAAAGGGTAGCTACTCACAGTGGCTGAAGGTGGGTAGTGGTGTTCCACAAGGATCACTGCTGGGACCACTATTGTTCACAATTTATATTAAGATTTTGACTTTGGAATCAAATTGGTTGGGCGGTGGGGGGGGCGGGTGGAGGGGATAGTTAATACTGAGGAGGACTACAAAAAATTACAGGATGACATGAATAAACTTGCAGAATGGGCATATAATTGGCAAATGAAATTCAACACAGATAAATGTGAGGTATTCCGTTTTGGTCGGAAGAATAGGGAGATCACTTATTACTTGGAGGGTGTGAGTTTGGGTGGGGTGAGGAGCAAAGGGATCTCGGAGTACAAATACACAAATCACCAAAAGTAGTGACACGGGTTAACAAGGTCAAAGAAAAGCAAACCAGGCACTTGGGTTTAGTTCCAGAGGGATAGAATTGAAAAGTAGTGAAGTTATGCTAAACTTGTATTGAACCTTGGTGAGACCACACTTCGAGAACTGTTTACAATTCTGGTTGCCATATTATAGAAAGGGTATAGAGGCACTGGAGAGGGTGCAGAGAAGATTTACAAGGATGATACCAGAAATGCGAAGGTACACCTATCAGGAAAGGATGAACAGGCTGAAGGATGGCCTAATTGAGGTCTTTTAAATTATGAAAGGTTTTGATAAGGTCGTAAGAGTGTTTCCACTTGTGGGGAAGAGCATAACTAGAGGCCATCAATATAAGATAGGCACCAAGAAATCAAACAGGAAAGTTAGAAGAAAATTCTTGTGAAATTATAAAATGTATCAGCTTTGTGAGCATTTCATTTTGTAAGACTGCAATAACTGCTGAAAGATAGGATTCAGCTAAGGTTTTGCAGAAGTAGCATTAAAACCGCCGGCTAAGTTAATTGCTGTTCTGGCTGTATTCTGTCATTGCGAAGCTGTGTCACGGTCAAGGTGAGGTAACAGAACTGTAAAGACAGCATGAAAGGCACTCGTTAGACAAACCAAATATGGGACTGTCCACGTGAAGAGTGGTGTTGAAAATAAGGGGGCGATATTGCTCTGTGCCCCGACTGGGGGCGGTAACCATCTGGGGGCGGGACTTCTGCATCGAGTGCACACCGCTGAATTCAGCTTAACGCCCCTCAGAGGTATGCCCCGCGCGCTCCACTTGTTGTGGGGCGGTTACTGGGGCGCTAATCGCGGGGTGCAGCGCTGCCATGGTAACGTCAACACAAACTACCGGGGGGTGGTAACGCCCTCTTCACCCGGGCGAAAAGTCTCCTCCACCCAGTTAGTGACCCCCGGAGGCACTAATGGGGCTATAAAAAGGGGCAATTTCAACCCCTAAACATCGTGCTATGATTGGATAAGAAAAGTTAACTGGCCTAAGCAAAGATTGATAAAAGGAGATATACTGAGATATACAGAGGTGGAAAAACAGCACTTACTTGCAACGGTAGATCCATGCAGGCCATCTGAGCCTAAAACTGTCATGTATGCAACCTTCATACAACTGTAACCTTCATGCAATCACACTGTACACTGTATATATGTCCTGGAAATGCACACCTTGACCACAGTGGGTGAACTTGTGGGAGACACTCCTCACCTGGGCACTCAGGTATTTAAAGGGAGGTCCCACAAAGGGTCATCACTTCTTGGTCCTGGGAATAAAGAAAGGTCACGCAGTGACCGTGTGTGCAGTACATGCCTCCTGTGATTCAGTAGCAAAGTGCAGGGACACCACATTTGGCGACGAGAAACGGGAATCACTGAACCACGAGGATGGCCTCCGGTAGTACAGATTAATGTTACTGTGTGGGTGAGGACTGGGATGACTTCGTTGAGAGACTCCAGCAGAGTTTCGTCATGAAGGACTGGCTGGGAGCGGCAGTGGCTGATAAGCAGAGGGCGCATCTACTGACCAGCTGCGGACCAAAGACGTATGTGCTGATGAAAGACCTGCTCGCACCCGAGAAGCCGGCAGACAAGTACCTCGAAGAGCTCAGCCAGCTGATCAGTGAGCATCTAAAACCGGTGAGTAGCGTACACATGGCCCGGCACCGGTTCTACACACACCGGCGTCAAAAGTGACGAAACATCTCGGACTTCGTTGCGGACCTGCGGCACTTGGCCAGTCTCTGTAAGTTCACAGACGCCGGCAGGGGGGAGATGTTAAGGGATTTCTTCATTGAGGGCATTAGTCATGCCGGGATTTTCAGGAAGCTCATAGAGACCAAGGACTTGACTTTAGAAGGGGCAGCTCAGACCTTCATGGCAGGGGAAGAGGAGACCAAGCTAATTTACGCGCGCAGCCCTGGTTCCAACGTGGTGATGGACCAGGGAGTTAACATTGTGAATGCGGCTCAGGATCCCGCAGGCAGGCAAGGACATTTTGAAACCGGCCAGGCAGCAACAGACTCTAAGGTGGGCCCGCAACAGGGATAATGGAAAGGAGATCGGCAATTCACACCATCTCGAGGAACAATGCGTTCCATGATGGGACAATTGACACCCACCATCAGAGTGCTTAGAAACAACCAAAGGGACAATCAGAGAGGAATGCCTGGTAACAGTCCTTTTGTTAACAACAACCTCAGCTCATACTGGCGGTGTGAGGGTAGACAAACTGCGAAAAGCTGCAGGTTCCAGCAATTTATCTGTAAGAATTGCAACATCAGTGGACACTTGGCTCGAATGTGCAGGAAGGCTGTAGCTAGGCTAATCTATGAGACAAAGGAACCAGACGAGGGGTCTGCAATGCAGGATGATGCGTGGGGAAAAGCCATGGATGCTGAAGTTCAGTGGGTTCATGTGGCTGACGTCCAATGTTAAAATACCAAAACGCCACCCATGATGATGAAAGTTTTATTGAATGGCATCCCGGTGCACATGGAGCTGGACACAGGAGCCAGCCAGTCCCTTATGAGCGCCCAACAATTTGAGAGACTATGGTCACAGAGCTAGCAGGCCAAAACTGGAATGCATTGACACGCAGCTACGGACATACACCAAAGAGATCATTCCAGTGCGAGGCAGTGCAAACTTGGTGGTAACACATAATGGGTCAGAGAACCAGCTGCCACTCTGGATTCCCCCGGGAAACGGCCCCGCAATTTTGGGGAGGAACTGGCTCGCTGAGATGAACTGGAAATGGGGGATGTGCACGCCATTTCATCTGTGGAGCGAAGTTCATGCTCACAGGTCCTACAGAAATTCGGGGCACTGTTTCAACCAGGTGTCGGGACTTTCAAGGGCACCAAAGTAGTGATACGCATCACCCCGGATGCCAGACTAGTGCACCACAAAGCCAGAGTGGTGCCGTATGTGATGCGTGAGAACATTGAAAGGTAATTGGACAGGCTGCTCAGAGAGGGCATAATCTCGGCAGTTTAATTCAGTGACTGGGCAAGCCCCATCGTTCCTGTTCTCAAAGCGGATGGCTCGGTCAGGATTTGTGGCGACTACAGGGCCACCATCAACCGAGTGACACTGCAGGACCAATACCCGCTTCCGAGAGCGGAGGACCTTTTTGCCACGCTGGCAGGTGGCAACCTGTTCACCAAGTTGGACCTCACTTCGGCCTACATGACTCAGGAACTGGCTGAAGAATCCAAGCTTCTGACCACCATCACGACGCACAAGGGGCTATTTGTCTATATGGCATTCGTTCGGCGGCTGCTATCTTTCAGAGGAACATGGAAAGCTTGCTTAAATCCATTCCTGGAACGATCGTATTCCAAGACGACATCCTAATAATGGGTCGAGACACCGAGGAACACCTCCACAACCTGGAGGAAGTGCTACACCGACTGGACCGGGCAGGCTTGTGGTTGAAAAAGCCCAAGTTTGTGTTTTTGGCCTCAGAGGTCGAGTTTTTGGGCAGGAGAGTTGCCGCAGATGGGATCCGCCCCACCAATGCTAAAACAGACGCGATCCGCCGGGCGCCCAGGCCCTGCAACACATCGGAGTTGCAATCATTCCTGGGACTTTTGAACTATTTCGGGAACTTTCTGCCGAACTTAAGCACATTGTTGGAGCCGTTACACGTGCTCTTGCGTAAAGGTTGTGAATGGTTTTGGGGGGATGGTCAAGAACGGGCTTTCAATTGAGCGTGGAACCTGCTTTGTTCTAACAAGCTGTTGACCTTGTACAACCCCTGTAAAAAACTGGTTTTAACGTGTGATGCATCATCCTATTGGGTTGGGTGCGTGTTGCAGCAGAGTATTGATGACGGCCGACTCCAACCGGTGGCTTATGCCTCCAGGTCACTTTCCCAGGCAGAGTGTGGATACGGCATGGTTGAAAAGGAAGCACTCGCGTGTGTTTACGGTGTGAAAAAGATGCACCAGTACCTTTTTGTTCGGCGGTTCGAGTTAGTAACGGACCACAAGCCGTTAATATCCCTGTTGTCCGACAGCAAGGCTGTCAATGCCAATGCGTCAGCTCGCATATAGCGATGGGGTCTCACGCTGGCTGCGTATGACTACACCATACGGCACCGGCCAGGCACCGAGAATTGTGCTGACGCGCTCAGCAGGCTCCCACTGGCCACCACTGAGGGGGCGTCGGATCAAAGCGCTGAGATGGTCATGGCTGTTGAGGCTTTTGACACCGCAGGCTCCCCCATCACACCCCGCCAGATCAAAATCTGAACCAACAGAGACCCCCTCCTGTCCATGATAAAGAAATGTGTTCTGACTGGGGATTGGGCGCCCGCACACGGGGTGTGCCCCGAGGAGGTCAGACCATTTCACAGATGGATGGATGAGCTCTCCATCCAAGCCGACTGCCTGCTATGGGACAGCCGGGTAGTCATGCCCCAGAAAGGAAGGGAAGCATTCATCAGAGAACTCCACAGCGAGCACCCTGGCATCGTGCTAATGAAGGCCATTGCCCGGTCACATGTATGGTGGCCGGGAATTGACTCAGACCTGGAACACTGGGTTCGCAGGTGCACGACGTGTGCCCAGCTGGGCAATGCCCCCAGGGAGGCCCCACTCGGTCCATGGCCCTGGCCCACCAGGCCATGGTCACGCGTTCACGTAGACTACGCGGGCCCGTTCATGGGAAAAATGTTCCTGATCGTTGTCGATGCATACTCGAAATGGATCGAGTGCATCATATTAAACTCGTGCATGACATCCATCACCGTACAGAGTCTGCACACGGTTTTCGCGACCCACGGCTTGCCGCACATTCTGGTCAGTGACAATGGCCCGTGCTTCACCAGCCATGAATTCCAGGAGTTTATGTCGGGTAATGGCATCAAACATGTCCGGACAGCGCCATTCAAGCCGGCTTCCAATGGCCAGGTGGAATGTGCGGTCCAAGTCATAAAACAGGGCACGCTCCGTACTTAAGGACCCTTCCTTCAGCACCGCCTATCGCGCCTCCTGCTGGCCTACAGGTCCCGTCCGCATTCACTCACGGGAGTTGCGCCAGCGGAATTACTCATGAAACGCACGCTTAAAACGCGGCTGTCCCTCATTCATCCAGCCGTGGCAGACATTGTTGAGGGCAAGCGTCAGTCCCAAACTGAGTGCCATGATCGAAACGCAAGAGGGAGGTGTATAGAAATTGATGACCCGGTATTTGTTCTTAACCATGCTTTGGGACTCAAATGGCTTGAGTGCACAGTAATTGGCAAAGAGGAGAATAGGGTCATAGTGGTCAGACACAACAATGGGCAGATATGCTGCAAACATTTGGACCAAGTAACGAAAAGGTTCAGCATAGACACTGAGGAACCTGAGGAAAAGCATGAGATGTTACCCACACCACTGCCAGTAGACGAGCAACAAGGACATTCACCAACATGCACAGTCCCTGCGGCCAGCCCGGACAGGCCGGAATCACCTCAGGTGATAGAGATGCATGCCAAGGCTCAGCCACCAGAGCTCCAACTGCAGCGCTCCACGAGAGAGCGTCAACCACCTGAAAGACTTAACCTTTGACACAAAAAGACATGAGGGGGAGGTGATGTCATGTATGCAACCTTCATACAACTGTAACCTTCATGTAACTGTAACCTTCATGCAACCACACTGTACACTGTATGTATGTCCTGGAAGTGCACACCTTGACCACAGGGGGTGAACGTGTGGGAGATATTCCTGACCTGGGCACTCAGGTATTTAAAGGGAGGTCCCATGCAGGGTCATCACTTCTTGGTCCTCGGAATAAAGAAAGGTCATGCAGTGACCGTGTCTGCAGTACATGCCTTGTGTGATTCAGTAGCAAGATGCAGGGACATCACAAAAACCACTCAAGTAACTTATCCTGGAGGGTGGGTCAATGCTGGTGAATGACTAACACCACTCTCTTCTAGGTGAACAGCGGTTTAGGAGAGAACAACGGAGACATCGCACGCTACTCTGTCCAATGACTGAATGGGGTCATCTTATTCAGAGCTGTAAATTACTGTCATTAAATACTAGTCTTTTGACTGTATTGATTTCTACTGTACTTACCAATACACACCTACCATTACCAATATGGAGTCACGTTCAAATCCTTAAGTTTTAACCCTCTTACATTCCTTACCCAGAGAGTGATGAGAATGGAGGGATGGAGGGGAGAGTGGTGGAGGTCGGGGGGGTGGAGAAACCCAGGGTGGGGGACAGGAGGGGCCACATTGCAGCGGGGCTCTGTGCCTCGGTGCGGGGAGTGTTCAGAATGGGGTGGACGGGTTGACTGCGCAGATGGCGGTTGGTGGATGTGGTGTGGTTGGCGTCTCGGGCATGGCTCCGGGGTGGCCAGGGCTGGAGGCTCGACATCTGGGGGTGTTCGACATTTGGGAAGGATTCTGACTGGACGGGGTGGGTTGGGTGTGGGGGGAGTGTTCCCGGTGTTGGGTGGGTCCGGAGCCGGGGGGGGGGGGCACGCTCTTGGGATGGGGGGTGGGCTGTTTGGGGCTGGGATTGGGAGAGACTTCTTCACTCGGGGAGTTGTTGGCCTGTGGGGTGCCCTGCCGCGGAGAGTTGTTGATGCCAGTTCATTGGATGTGTTCGGGAGGGAGTTGGATGTGGTCCTTGCGGCTGGGGTGGTCGGGAGGTGTGGAGGAGGCGTGGCGGGGGAGGTGCTGGGGTGGGTGATCAGCCATGATCTTGTTGAATGGCGGTGCAGGCTCGAAGGGCCGAATGGCCTACTCCTGCACCTATTTTCTATGTTTCTATGTTTCTAATGTGGAACTCACTACCACAGGGAGTAGTTGAGGCAAATAGTACAGATGCATTTAAGGGAAGGCTAGATAAGCATACAAGGGAGAAGGTCATGCTGATAGAGTTAGATGAGGAAAGACGGGAGGAGGCTCGAGTGGAGTATAAACCCCAGCACGGACTGTTTGGGCTGAATGGCCTGTTCCTGTGCCGTATATCCTATGTATGTAATCCTATGGATCATCATCAGTGACCTCCACCGACTTCTGCTACATGCAAGGCCCTGTGGGAGACGAGAGACATGGATTAGTCCTGGCAAGGGAATAATATGTTGCAAATTATTATTATGAAGATAAGCATATTTCATTCGATGTTGAAACCAAGTCAACATGACCGAATGCTGTATGACATGTGGGTGGCTTTTATTTAATTGTGTCACCAGGTAGCTGGGAGCTCCCCGACTCCCCATCGCCAATGGTCAGGGACACCAAAAATCCACTGATACCCAGTGCCTCCTCCTCTGCGCTTGTTAGTTGTGAGATGTTTGGAGCCCCCTCTGGTTCTCTGCCTCACCTTGCTGTTCTGTGGTCTCCTCCTGCAAGGAGGGAATGAAAAGGTGTATGAGTGCGTGTAATGGCATGTGTTCATCCGATGGATGGGGTGCATTTGGTGAGAGTAACTATGAAGGAGGCATGACATTGTGTAAGGATGAGGGTGTGTGTGAGTGGTGGATGGATAAATGGTGTTATGTCTCAAATAAAGTAATGTAACTGAGTACTGTAGACGTGAGTAAGTGTGACCTTAGCTCCTTTATTCTAACTCCAGAGTGCCGGCACAGCATGGGAGGCCTGCTTATATACAGAGCTCCCAAGAAATGCTGGGATCCTTTGGGACTCCAACAGGTACGCCCTCTGGTGCTGGTATAATACTGGTTGCATAGGGTTGCATACATAACAGATGGAGATGTGAGGAGGTGTATAGGAAGAGAAGGATGGATGGACCTGCAAGGTAAGTGGGTGTGAAGAGTGATGGGCTGGAGTAGGCTGGAGACGGCAGAGTGAGGGGGTGGGGTGATGCGCACAGCAGGATGTAGGTGAATGTACAACTGTCCTCACCTTTCCTGACCTGCTGAGGCCAATAAAGCACTGTCTGCACTGAATCCCGGAGCGTGCCATCACGCTCCTGCTGCTGACCTCCTTCACTACCTCCAACCGCACCTTCTTGGTCTCAGCCGCGGGCTTCTTCCTCGCCTTGGTAGGGAACAGTATCTCTCTCTGATCCTCACAGCCCCCAGCTCCACATCCAGGGAGGCATCACTGAAACGAGGCGCAGCCTTTGCCCGTGGAATCCATTCTCCCACTTGCTGCTCTTCTCTTCCCAACCCCAAACTCCTTCAACTTGCATGCTTGGAGTGTCCCTTTAAATATTGAAGTTGAGATCATGTCATGTGTCTCCATATTGCACCCATTGTCACTGATTGGTCAGGAAGCCCGGAAGTGAAATTATAATGAGGTGGCTGAGATAAAAAGCCACTGACAGATGTGGTGACCTTACTCCCGGGTTTCCATCGCACCACCGGACACCCTCCCACCCTCCCACCTCCACAACCCTCTCCCGCTGTCCCCACAATCCCCCCCGCTGCCCCCACAACCCCCCCCCCCTCCGCTCCCAGCACTTCACGAACTGAAAGTCCAGCCCTCAGTGTTGGCAATTGCCCCCTTTATATGAGGACTGATTTGCAGTGATGTTTCTGGCAGCCTTCTGGGATATCCAGGCCAAGACCCAAGTTGGACCCACTCGCGTCCCTTCAAGGACCTGAACGCTTGAATCTTACTGGTGTCTGGATCATTGGGCACTCAGGGTGGCAGAGCTGTGGGAATTCAAATGGACTAAAAACATTCTATCGCCCCCTTCTCCTTGTGATATCACGGGCCTTGTATGGACTGGATAGAACCTCTACCCCCCTCAGACACCGGTGGAATATCCCTGTGGCTCCTCTTCTGAGTGGAGACCTGACGTCTCCAATCCCTGCCTGATTTTCCACCCCCTTCACTGCAGTCCTGGCTCTTTGTCACCTGGTATTAGGGCCCAGCTCCCAAGATAATTTGGCACCATTATCTTTACTCTTGTTAAAAATGCTTGCATTTCTCTTTCTGCAATAGATTGTAAGCATCATTTTCAGGTTAGATGGCAGAATGTTATTGTTATCCCTGCCACACCTCTTTTGCAATTCTGGCAGCAAGTTACAAACTGAAATTGGCATTGTTCTACTGGTGGGATATTGAGGTTTTATGACTGCAGCATCTTTTATTTCAATCAGAATAAAAACAGGGTGTGCAGTCCAGCAGTGAATATTGAGTCAGATGCACTTAACATGAACCAGCTTCCAGTTGCTGTGATTGACACAGCGAGTCTTGGCCTGCTGAGCCAATTATTGTGGTTGTTTAAAAAACAGCTTATTAGCTGGGTGAAGTGTTAAGGGCAGGTTTGAGCTTTCCTCATCAGCACTACAGTTTAATATTGGAAAATCAAAATCGGTGCTAATTATTGCCGACTTGCTTCCGATTAATATTGACTGTGTTAGTGCTCCAGTGAGCTCACAACATAAACTGGTATTCAACCACAGCCTGGTTATCATCATTAAAAGCTGCAACACTAAAGTCCAACTAACTGCTGTCCGAGAAAGATAGGGAGCAATGTTAACCCTACCCACTGAGCAGAATCCAGACAGGTGGCCATATATGGCCAGTGACCTAACGACTGACCTCAGGCACTGATCCCCGTTTTGAATTTTAACCTGCTCTTCTGAGCAGGCAGCGCGGACACCCACCTGAAGCCAGCAGGGTCCTTCTTAAATAGATCAGGTCCGATGATGTCATTGGGCCCCACTGCAACTTTAACTGGTGTCCTGAGGGGGAAGCATGTAATGGTGATCCTGCCAGGTAAAGATACTGGGCAGTGGATCCATGGCTGGAAGTGGGCCAAACAGGTACGTTTTTAAAACTTTTTAAAAAACTTTCCTTGTGGGGCCAGGTGGAGCCTCCGACTGCCCGGAAATCCAGATGCAGCTTCCCGCCCGCTGGCAGGCGGGCCACTGACCAGGGGCATGCAGATGAACCTTGGGAGTTAAAATTGTCCAGGTCCCCGCTCAACCAATTCCTATTCCATGTTAAAATTGGGGCTTTGCGGCCTGAAACACATGCACACATGTACAGCTGCCTATACACATGCTTCCACGTGTACACCTGCCTGTACACACGCTCGCACGTGCACATTTGCCGATACACACGTTCCCACGTGCACACTTGCCTATACACACACTCCCACGTGTACACATGCCTATACACACGCTCCCACGTGTACACCTGCCTATACACACGCTCCCACGTGTACACCTGCCTATACACATGCTCCCATGCACACCTGCCTATACACACACTCCCACGTGCACACCTGCCTATACACACGTTCCCACGTGCACACCGGCCGATACACATGCTCCCACGTGTACACCTGCCTATACACACGCTCCCATGTGTACACCTGCCTATACACACGCTCCCACGTGTGCACCTGCCTATACACACGCTCCCACGTGCACACCTGCCTATACACACGCTTCCACGTACACACATGCCTATACACACGCTCCCACGTGTACACCTGCCTATACACATGCTCCCATGCACACCTGCCTATACACAAACTCCCACGTGCACACCTGCCTATACACACGTTCCCACGTGCACACCTACCTATACACACGCTCCCACATGCACACCTGCCTATACACACGCTCCCACATGCACACCTGCCTATACACACACTCCCACGTGCACACCTGCCTATACACACTCTCCCACGTGCACAGATGCATAGAGACACACATGCAACACATACACAAACAGGAAGGTAACTGATTGGCCTGTTAGATTACTTGATTTTTGCTTTTCTTACATCTTTTTTGCCTAATTTGTTTCCATATTTTCCTTTCATTATCATTTCATCCTATGGGCTGGATTTTAAATCTTCTGCTGCCCCTGTTAGTGCCCTGTGGGGTGAGGGGGGCGGCAATGGTGGCGGTAAGCACTTCCGTGTGAGTGGCCTGCTTCCAGTGCCCCGCCGGGACATTCGGTGCCGGTTTCGGTGGTGTGCGGAGCATTATCGCCCGGACGTGGCTGTATTGGGAATGTTTTTGATGTATTTTTCAGGTCCCCCCCCCCAGCTCGCACTGAGGCCTCTCTTTTGGCGCTCCGAGGCCAGCTGTTTAGCTCAGGATTTTTGCAAGCTCAGCCGGCCTAGCGCCCTAAAAAAGGTGTGTCACCTCCCTTAGTGCTCCGCTCCAAACTCCAGGCCCAGCTGAGGAACCTTGCGATGACAGACGTAATCCATTTGCCGGCGCAAAACTGACCACTCCGCCCGGGACATCGCCACAACAGAGGCTCGATCGCATTTATCCCCCTTTGTCTTTTGTTTTATGTGCAATGGAGGCCTATTTCTTCAACATTCTCTCCTCTTCCTTTCTCTGCTCCTCTCAGTGATGTCCCCTGGTTGTGGTACAGTCCCCTGGCGACTAGTTCTCCTCTAGTGCCTCACCCAAGTGATTATTCTTCATATGTGAATGTTAGTGAGCTATTCAATCCCACGCACATCACAGCTCAGCGTGCTCCTTTATTCACGTGATGTAGATACACAGACACCGGGGAACAGCAAAACCCAGGGAACACCGACGCCAGTTTTAGCAGCCCCACTGCCAGATCCCCAGCTAAGTTCAGATCAGTCAGCCCACACCTGTGGTCGGACCTGGGACACTCCTGTCTGCATTTAAAACATAAATATGTTATTGGGATGTTGGAAAGCAGAATTTGTTGCCCATCCCTAGTTGTCCTGAGGCATTAAGAGTCGAGCACATAGTTTGGGACTGGAATCACATGTGGGCCAGACCAGGTTGAGGCAGCAGGTTCACTTTCCTGCAAGACATGAGTGAACCAGTTGGGTTTTTATAGCCATCAGCAGCTTTGATGATCACTTTCTGGTACTAGTCCAAAAATTAACAAATTTACTGAATTCAATTTCATAACTTGCCATGATCTCTGGGTTACTATTCTGGTAGCATTTACATCGGGCTATCACACTCTACTCTGTACTATCTTAATGAGCTGTGCATCGGAGTGAGGCCTGTTAATTTATTCTTCCTCCTGAAGGCTTGTGGGAGAAGAAAAATCATCTGTAACCCGTCTGAAGGGAATTCCTCAGGCGATGGGAATTCTACTACAAGCAGTTTGAATCAAACAGGAAGAGGCATGGTGAAGGACATTCGAGTTGGCCAATCAGCGAAATGGTCAAGTTATCTCTGGCCAATCAAAACTGAACATCTGGCTGTTACCCGGGATCAGTTTGTTTGAGGTATTATAAAGCACAAGAGACAAGGGAAATTCTTTCCCTGGAGCCAGGAATTCGACGGGAGTGTGGTCCAGCCAGACACACTGAAAGGTTTATTTCCATTGGTCTGATCAGCCATAGGATAACTGTAAACAGTTGGATATATACACAGCGAGAGGCATTGTACATGACCAGTTAACGTAGGAGCATGTATATTGCGAAGTTTAAGGTTGTTCTTAATTGTACGTAATTGGGGCATAGATGTTGTGAAGTTTGAATCTAAAATCGGTAAGCTAGAGGATTTGTAGTTTCGGTTTTTGATTTTAAATCTGTATGCGGTAGTGTTGAACTCGGAACTTATAGTCATTTTAATCTTTTTAATAAAGTCCATTGTATTGGAAACTCTGTGTTCTTATGTCTTGATGTTCGAAACCTGTAGGAAAAAGTCCTACAGTCCCTTAAATAAAATATCAGATACGAGAAAAGACCAAGTCAAACCCCAAATAAAAACAGTCCTGAAAGAGAATTGAATAAAAGTATCATGTAGACAGTACTGAACCTCCTGACTTCATTCAACGAAAAATATTACTGCCGTTTTCTTTTGACATAACACATGAAACTGAAATATTTTTCCCTTAAACATAAATGTCAATCACACGGACTGATGCAGCATTTTATCTACTTCTTTTTCAGTTATTTCAATTTTAAAGCGGTGTTACACGTAAAAGCTTTATAGTTGATATTGTGCAATGATGCAGCACTTGTTCCACTAGTGTATCTTGAATCTCACCTCTTATCATTTCTGTGTATGATTAAGGTTTATGCCTTTTATTTTAATATTGTAATGTTTCATGAGACAAAATAGCATTTGGAATTTGATTCACATTTTCGAACAGTTCCACAGTTTGCTTTTAAAAGCTGCAGGTGGAGAATCTCTGCTGGTGAGTTGTACCAATGTCACATCATTTATACCAATGGAGAATGATTTGTGATGGTCTGGAGAGGTATTTGCACTGGAATTTCCTTGGCCAGCTCATTTTATATAAAGATTGGATTAGTGATTAATATTATTCTGGGGATATGGGCGTTGCTAGCAAGCCATTTATTCCCCATCCCTAGTTGCTGTCGGAAATTGCTGAACATCCCATGTTCATTGGGAGTAACCTGTTGGAGTGGATGGAAGTTAGAATGCAGCCTTTAAAAAGACTGTTTTGGTTTAAGAATGCAGCAGTGATGTGGGGGAGCAGCATGTGCTTACCTCACTCACTCGCCTGCAGGAATGTTTTTGTGTCACACAGCTTGGAGTGTCCTGCAGATCCCTGCCCGACCTGTCTCAGCACTGAGAGCTTGCCACTAGGATAAAAGCATTGTGACAACTTCCAGCAGAACTGGCGTTAACGTGTCGGATCTGCTTCATATGTCACACAAAATCTGTACATTGATGGAGTGGAAGCCCTTCTGCTGAGGTTAGTTGATGGGGTTTGCTGTTGGAGCTTGCAACACAACATGGGTGTCATTGATTGCACCCCTTGACATTGAGAAAGTCAGCAACCCCATAAAAGTGGGCGACTATCTCACTGCTGCCTCGCTGTGATGCCAAAGGAGATGAATTCCTCAGCTTTTCTGTAAAGTGTGTCAGTCACTTGAACAATGCGACGCATGTCTCTCTTCTTCTTAGACAGTCCCCCGGAGTGGAGGATGACTTGCTTCCACACTAACAATGAGTTCTCAGGTGACTGATGAGTTTAATGCAGGACCTGCAGTCTCTGTCACAGGTGGGGCAGACGGTGGTTGAAGGGACGTTGGTTGATTGGACAGGTAGATGGGGTGCTTGAGTTGTCGTGCGCTCCTTCCGCTGTTTGCTCTTGGCCTCCGCTTGCTCCCGGCGAAGAGACTCGAGTTGTTCGGCGCCTTCCCGGGTGTTTCGCCTCCACTTTGAGTGGACTTGGGCCAGAGATTCCCATGTGTCGGTGGGGATGTTGCACTTTTTCAAGGAAGATTTGAGGGTGTACTTGAAGTATTTCCTCTGCCCACCTGGGGCTCGCTTGCCGTGTCGGAGCTCCGAGTAGAGCGCTTGTTTTAGGATTCTCGTATCAGGCATGCGGGCGATGTGCCCGTCCATCAGAGCTGATCGAGCGTGGTCAATGCTTCGATGCTGGGGATGTTGGCCTGAGAGAGAACACTGACATTGGTGCATCTGTCCTACCAATAGATTTGCAGGATCTTGCGGAGGCAGCGTTGATGGTATTTCTCCAGTACTTTGAGATGCCTGCTGTACAAGGTCCATGTCGCTGAAGCATATAGGAGGGCAGGTATCAATGCTGCTCTGTAGACCATGAGCTTGGTGCTGGGTTTGAGGTCCTGGTCTTCAAACACACTCTTCCTTGGGTGACAGAAGGCTGCACTGGCACACTGAAGGTGGTGTTGGACTTCGTCATTGACCTCCCGAGGCTCCCGAGGAATGGAAACTGGTCCATGTTGTCCAAGGCCTCGTCATGGATTTTGATAATTGGGAGGCAGTACTGTCTTTAACTGAGACTCTGTCTTTGATGCGAGTGTCCTCAGCATGCTACATCCCGCAGCATGCTACCCGCCACCACCTTAGCACTACCCAGATATGAGGTTGAAAAGGCCATCTGACAACTAAAGAACAACAAGGCCTCCTGAGCAGATGGAATCCCCGCTGAAGCACTAAAACATGGTGGAAAAGCACTATTGGTGCGAATACATAAACTAATTTCTCTTATTTTGAAGGAGAGCAGAGTCGCTGTAATTGTGACCACCTTTAGAAAGGGGACAAGTCCAATTGCGTTAATTACAGAGGAGTTTCCCTGCTGTCTGCCACAGGGAAAGTCATCACAAGAATCCTCCTCAATCGTCTTCTCCCTGTGGCTGAAGAGCTCTTCCCAGAGTTGCAATACAGATTCCACCCATTAAGGGGAACAATGGACATAATCTTCACAGCGCATCAAATCCAAGAGAAATGCAGGGAACAGCACCAACCTCTGTACATGGCCTTCTGTGACCTCACAAAGGCCTTTGACAGTGTCAACCATGAGGGATTATGGAGTGTCCCCAAAGGTTTGTCACGATCCGCCGCCTGCTTCGCGATGACATGCAAGCCGTGATCCTGACCAATGGATCCATCACAGACCCAATTCATGTAGGGACTGGGGTCAAGCAAGGCTGTGTCATTGCACCAACTCTCTTCTCGATCTTCCTTGCTGCAATGCTCCATCTTGCCCTCAGTAAGCTCCCCGCTGGTGTGGAGCTAATCTACAGAACAAACAGGAAACTGTTCAACTTCCGTCGTCTCTAGTCCAGATCCAAGGTTGCCCCATCCTCTGTCATTGAATTACAGTACGCAGACAACGCTTGCGTCTGCGCACACTCTGAGGCCGAACTCCAAACCATCGTCAACACTGTTACAGAAGCGTACGAAAGAATGGGGCTTACACTAAACATCCGTAGGACAAAGGTTTTCTACCAACCTGCTCCTGCCACACAGTACTGTCCCCCGATGCGACACATGTATTGCAGCCTGGCTGATGTTAGAGATCTCCATGGCTGTTTGAAATGAGTCAGTTCCATGAAGGTTGAGTGCAGTGGTCACCTTCATAGCCTCAGAGAGAGCGGTGTGGGAAGGTGAACGTGGCTACAGGTTGTCTTACAGTATCTGACAGAGCTGCTCTATTGCCTCTTTGGTGAATCACACTCTTCCAACACATATCTCCTCACTTTGGCCATTATATGACCTGTGTTGCCTGTATGTTTTATGGGGGGGGATAATGTCTGAGGGTTGCATCCTCCTTAAAAGCTGCCTTTTTGTTCCATTCTGCATTCTACAACGGCTTCTCTTCCCGCTCCCACATCATTACCTCTCGTGTCCCTCAAGGATCTATCCTTGGCCCCCTTCATTTTCTCATCTACAGGTTGCCCCTTGGTGACATCATCCAGAAACAGAGCGTCAGTTTCCACATGTACACTGTCAACACCCAGCTCTACCTCACTACCATTTCTATCAACCCTTCCACGGTATCCAAATTGTCAGACTGCTTGTCCGACATGCTGTTTTGGAAGAGCAGAACATTTTTTCCAATTAAATATTGGGAAGACCGAAGCCATTGTTTTTGGTCCCTGCCACAAACTCCGTTCCTTAGCCAGTGAATCCATCCCTCTCCCTCACCTCTGTCTGAGGCTGAACCACACTGTTCGTAACCTTGGTGTCATATTTGACCCTGAAATGAGCTTTCGACCACATAGCTGCAGCATAACTAAGACCGCCTATTTCCACTTCCGTAACACCGCCTGTCTCCGCCCTTGCCTCGGCTCATCCGCAGCTGAAACCCTCATCCATGCCTTTGTTACCTCAATGCCAACGTACTCCTGGCTGTCGTCCCACATTCTACCTCAGGTAAATGTGAGGTGATCCAAAACTCTGCTGCCGTGTCCTATCTCGCACCAAGTCCCGTTCACCCGCCATCCCTGTGCTCATTGCCCGTGTCCTATCTCGCACCAAGTCCTGCTCACCCATCACCCCTGTGCTCACTGCCCGTGTCCTATCTCGCACCAAGTCCCGCTCACCCATCACCCCCGTGCTCGCTGCCCGTGTCCTAACTCACACCAAGTCCCGTTCACCCACCATCCCTGTGCTCACTGCCCGTGTCCTATCTCGCACCAAGTCCCGCTCACCCATCACCCCTGTGCTCACTGCCCGTGTCCTATCTTGCACCGAGTCCCGCTCACCCATCATCCCTGTGCTCACTGCCCGTGTCCTATCTCGCACCAAGTCCCGCTCACCCATCACTCCTGTGCTCACTGCCCGTGTCCTAACTCGCACCAAGTCCCGCTCACCCATCACCCCTGTGCTCGCTGCCCGTGTCCTAACTCGCACCAAGTCCCGCTCACCCATCACCCCTGTGCTCGCTGCCCGTGTCCTAACTCGCACCAAGTCCCGCTCACCCATCACCCCTGTGCTCGCTGCCCGTGTCCTATCTCGCACCAAGTCCCGCTCACCCATCACTCCTGTGCTCACTGCCTGTGTCCTAACTCGCACCAAGTCCCGCTCACCCATCACTCCTGTGCTCGCTGATCTACATTGGCTCCCGGTCAAGCAATACCACAATTTCAAAATTCTTATCCTTGTTTCCCTCCATGGCCTCGCCCCTCCCTATCTCTGCAATCTTCTTAAGCCCCACAACCACCCCCCCCTCCCCCTCCGAGATATCTGTGCTCCTCTAATTCTGCCCTCCTGAGCATCCCTGATTATAATCGCTCCACTATTGGTAGACGTGCCTTCTGTTGCCTAGCCCCCAAGCTCTGGAATTTCCTGCCTAAACCTTTTTACCTCTCTTTTATCCTTTAAGATGCTCCTTCAAACCTACCTCTTTGACCAAGCTTTTGGTCACCTGTCCTAATTTTCTCCTCATGTGGCTTGGTGTCCAATTTTTTGTCTCATAATATTCCTATGAAGTGCCTTGGGACGTTTTATCATGATAAAGGCGCTACATAAATACAAGTTGTTGTTCTGTGTTCCTCCTCCTCGCTTATTTCAGACAAGGGTATTCCCGCGGAGAATGCCATACCTACTCCTGAGATGCCCTCACTGTGGATCGGAAGGTGGGGGGTGGGGGGATTCTCCTGGTGGTCTCACCCTATCAGAAGTACTGAGAAACAACTCCACATCTATACAGGCTCTATGACAAACAATTGCGGCAAAAAGTAGTGCAAAGATTTAAAGTGAAACTCTCCACATTCTCCGTAGTCTTCAGGCTGAGAAACTCCCTTCTGTCTGGCTCAGCTGATGGTGGCAACAGCTGTACCTTCTAATTCTCGGTCTAAGTTAAGTGTAAAAGCAGGTACCTCAGAGCTTCAGTAACACTGATCCTCATTATAATATATTCAAATGTGCTCACTTGGGACTGAGTTGGCAGATTCCATTTGGGAATTTACAGGAGTTGATTTTGGGCTGGATAAAACAGTATAAATGGCTTGCCCCATTTTACTAGAACAAACATTTCTTGCCCTGATAATGTGCTGAAATTATGTTGAAAACGGCATCAAAATTCTGCCCAGCCATATTTGGGCACAAAGAATGCAGCAATTACTTGTGTATATATGTCGCACTCCTCGCAGTGAGTTTCTGGGTGTCAGCATTGACTCAGTGGGCAGGACGCTCATCTCTGGGTCAGAAAGTTGTGGGTTCCAGTCCGACTCTAGAGATTTGAGCGCAGAAACTAGGCTGATACCCCAGCGCAGTGCTGAGGGAGTGCTGCCCTGTCGGAGGTGCCATCTTGCGGATGAGACATTAAACCGAGGCCCCATCTGCTCTCTCTCGTGGATGTAAAAGATCCTATGGCACTATTTCAAAGAAGGACAGGGAAGGTTCTCCCCAGTGCTCTGGCTGATATTTATCCCTCAATTAACAAAAAGCAGATTATCTGGTTATTTTTTTTGTGCTGTTTGTGGGAGCTTGCTGCTGCGTTTTCTACATTACAACAGTGTCTACACTTCAAAGTATCTCATTGGCTGTAAAGCGCTTTGGGACATCCTGAATCCATGAAAGGCGCTATAGAAATGCAAGTTCTTTCTTGTTTTCATGTGGTGCTCCTTGCTTCCAATCGTAGAGCACTCCTTATCTTGCATTTAAAGAACTCTCTTCACCTTTCATTTATACAGCGTCCGTCATCTTGCATTTATATAATGTTGCTCACCGTGCCTTTAAATAGTGCTCCTCACCGTACATTTATACAGCGCCCGTCCTCACTGTGAATTTTATATAGTGTTCCTCACCTTTCATTTACACAGCACTGCTCACCTTGAAACTGCACAGCACGGCTCACCATGGTCACACAGCTCTTCTAACCTTGCATTAAATCGCATTTTTCATCTCGCATTTATACAGCACTTGTATCTTTAAATTTATATTGCACTGTATGGAGTTAGGTCACAGTTCACTCATGATCTCATTGAACGGTGGAACAGGCTCGAGCGACTGAATGGCCGATTCTTGTTCCTATGTTCATCTTAGATCTATAAAATGCTCCTCACTGTGCAGTTATATACCATTCTCACCGTCAGTTATATACCATTCTCACTGTGCAGTTATATACCATTCTCACCTTGCAGTTAAACAGCACCAACATTGCCTTCATATAATAGAAACATAGAAAATAGGTGCAGGAGTAGGCCATTCGGCCCTTCGAGCCTGCACCACTATTCAATATGATCATGGCTGATTATGCAACTTCAGTACCTCATTCCTGCTTTCTCTCTATACCCCTTGATCCCTTTCACCGTAAGGGCCACATCTTTTGAATCTATCTAGCGAACTGGCCTCAACAACTTTCTGTGGTAGAGAATTCCACAGGTTCAAAACTCTCTGAGTGAAGAAGTTTCTCTTCATCGTGGTCCTAAACGGCTCACCAAGGCCCTGTCCAACTGCAGTAAGACCTCCCTGCTCCTATTCTCAAATCTTCTCGCTATGAAGGCCAACATGCCATTTGCCTTCTTCACTGCCTGCTGTACCTGCATGCCAACTTTCAATGGCTGATGTACCATGATACCCAGGTCTCGTTGCATCTCCCCTTTTCCTAATCTGTCACCATTCAGATAATATTCTGCCTCCCTGTTTTTGCCAACAAAGTGGATAACCTCACATTTATCCACATTATACGACATCTGCCATGCATTTTCTCACTCACCTAACCTGTCCAAGTCATCCTGCAGCCTCTCAGCATCCTCCTCACAGCTCACACTGCCACCCAGCTTAGTGTCATCTGCAAACTTGGAGATATTACATTCAAATCCTTCGTCCAAATGATTAATGTATATCGTAAATAGCTGGGGACCCAGCACTGAACCTTGCAGTACCCCACTAGTCACTGTCTGCCATTCTGAAAAGGACCCGTTTATTCCTACTCTTTGCTTCCTGTCTGCTAACCAGTTCTCTATCCACGTCAATACATTATCCCCAATACCATGTGCTTTAATTTTGCACACTAATCTCTTGTGTGTGACCTTGTCAAAAGCCTTTTGAAAGTCCAAATACACCATATCCACTGGTTCTCCCTTGTCCACTCTACTAGTTACATCCTCAAAAAATTCAAAAGATTTGTCAAGCATGATTTCCCTTTCATAAATCCATGCTGAATTGGACCGATCCTGTCACTGCTTTCTACATGCGCTGCTATTACATCTTTAATAATTGATTCCAACATTTTCCCCACTACTGATGTCAGGCTAACTGATCAATAATTCCCTGTTTTCTCTCTCCCTCCTTTTTTCAAAAGTGGGGTTAATTTGCTACCCTCCAATCCATAGGAACTGATCCAGAGTCTATAGAATGCTCCACCCCATGTATTTCTACAACATTCACAAGGATTTATACTGTACTGCTCCCCTTGCATTTATACAGCATTCTTCATCTTGAATTGATAGAGTGCTCTGCACCTTGCATTTAAACAGCACTTTGCACTATGCATTATTTCAATGCTTCTCCACTTGGCTATGTACAGCACTCTTCACCTTGCAGCTATATAGCATTCCTCACCTTAAATTTACATAGTGCTAATCACCTTGCTTCTACATAGTGTTCCTTAACTTGGAGCAGTAATTCAATCATCCCCAGAATTGAGCATGCACTGCACACATCTATCAGTGGGCATGCAGGCAGCTTACAATATCAGTGCTGCCCACTGATTTAATGATCCAGGCATGTAGCCAACACTACCCGTGCTAATCATTGGCAGGCGTGCTAATCATTGGCAGGCAGATATCGGACATCTATGATGCCAATTAAAGACGGCCAGCAGCTCTTAAAGGGGAACTTGAAGAGGTTGGTGAACAAATGGCTGAAGGAGGGAGTTAGTGGGCACCAGCTTTCTCCAATGCTGCACTGGAGGCCTTGGTACAGGAAGGACTGCCTTCGTCTGGCTCTGCTCTTAACTATTCAGTCGTAGCCAGAGAATCTCTTCCCGCACCATTACCTATGGAGTCCCCAAGGATCTATCCTTGGCCCCCTACAATGTCTCACCTGTACGCTGCCCCTCAGCAACATTACCCGAGGACAGAACGCAGGTACACTGGCAACAGCCAGCTGCACCTCCCCACCAGCTCTCTCAGCCCCTTCACTGCCTCTGCATTGTCAGCTTGCTTGTCTGACATCCAGTCCTGGATCAACCACAATTTCCTCCGATTAAATATTGGGAAGACCAAAGCCATTGTCTTCGGCCCTTGGACCAAATTCCATTCCCTCGCCACTGATTCTATTCCTATCTATGTTGAATAATAGAGTCGGGACAAACACTGCCACTAGAAGGTACACGCTTACAATGCACTCAGAAGGAAGGATGTGTACAGGAGTGACTGACAATTTCTAACATTTGGATGTCTAATGTGTGTCTCTAGAAGGGAACTCACACCCACAGGGAGAGCCCTCGCACTGGGATGGGGCGGGGGCGCTGCACATTCGGAGTAGTTGTCTAAATACAAAAAGATGGCACTCCACATATTTGGACCAGAGCCTATGGGAATATTAAGACAGGGAAAGTTTGGAGAAATGATACCACCAGCCAGCAAGAATATTTATTTTATTAGTCTCATTGCTCTTATTCACTCTCGAACTCTGTAACCTAGAGGCATACATTGCACAACAGTAGCAGGGCACACAAAATGTTGGCACCTTACATCCCTAAGAAGGCTTTGCATTCTGAAACCATTGTAACACATCTTCCTATAGAGTACACAGTAGGTGAGAAAGGAGAGCATATTGTTCATGTGTTGTTTAATTTGTTTGTATTACCTATGATGGGGTCACTGTGGAAGTAGTTATAAATGAAGGACCCAGAATTAGCGGACCCTACGGGCGAGTACGAGGTGAGCAGGTGCCCATAGGGACCCCGCAAATTACGGGTTTAGGTCTGTGAAGCGCATGCGCAAAAACCCGGAACTTGTGATCTGTCAAGAATCCTCTCGACGGATCGCACATATCCGGAAGTAAAGGGGCTCCGCCGGTGGGAGTTGGGCTATTTGCGTAACTTCTGCCCAGCGAATGCCCTGGAAATTCTTACCACTGATGAGGTCTGCTTTTATCAGCATAAGACTTTTAAATGGCAGAAAAATACATTTTTCCAAAAATGTAAACATTTAAAGTTCTCTTAAATAAGGTAAGTTTATTTTTATACCCTATAAAATATGTAAATTTATTTTTTCAAAAAATTACAATTTTGTTTTAACTACTTAATTAAATTCCATTTTGATTAATTTAAATATGTGATGTTTTAAAAAAATAATTTGAATAGTTTGTGTGTTTTGGGGGTATTCCTATTCACACATATGGTGATTCCATGTACACTGCAGCATAGTTAAGATGCATTTCCTTGCATTATGATGATTCTGTGATCAGATACCACTGAAACCTTCATCAAATGGAAGCCGTTTCTTTTGCTGGAGTGAATATGGAGTGATGTGAGAAACCCTGATGCCCATATGGGCGACATCTATCAAGGCCCACACTTTTAGGATCACTGCAATCCGATGACAGGTCTGTGCCGTGTCCCATTGATGCCTCTTCTCCACAGAGAAAGTGATGAAGGTGTTGTCCCTTGCAAACACTGTGCCATGTGTGTGACACATCTATAGACAGCATTCTGGTTGGTCTTGCAGATGAAGCTTTCGGTGACTCAAATGTGTAATGCAGTGGTAACCTTAAGAATTACAGGAAGAGCAGCCCCTGTTGTTTGCAGTTCAACTTCGGCGGCAGTCGGGAGCAGCGTCGGGAGTTCGTTGGTGAGGCCTGTAAAAGGCACAGCGGGAGTCCGGGGCCCAGCGTCGGCGGCAGTCGGGAGCAGCGTCGGGAGTTCGTTGGTGAGGCGTACTTGTGCAGCTACAGGGAGAAGGCAAAAAAGAAGTAGAAAGAAACAGAAAGGTGACGTCACAGCCAAGGGGGTAAGTGATTGGCTGGTGATTAGTGAGTAGTTTTTCTTTTTTCTCTTCTATCACAGTGAGTAAACTTTAGCATTGCTGTTGCCAATTTAAGTGTATCTAAGGGTTAAGTCATGACAGGAGAGCTCGGTCATGTGATATGCTCCTCCTGTACCACGTGGGAACTCGGGGACACTTCCTGTGTCCCTGACGACTACGTGTGCGGGAAGTGTGTCCGCCTCCAGCTCCTGACGGTCCGCGTTGCGGAATTGGAGCTGAGGGTGGATTCACTCTGGGGCATCCACGATGCTGAGAATGACGTGAGTAGCACATGTAGCGAGCTGGTCTTACCACAGGTGAAGGGTCCACAGCCAGCTAGGGAATGGAAGACCAGCAGGAAGAGCAGTGCAAGGAAGGTAGTGCAGGGGTCCCCTGCAGTCATCCCCCTGCAAAACAGATACACCGTTTTGAGTACTGTTGAGGGGGATGACTCAGCAGGGGAGGGCAGCAGCAGCCAAGTTCATGGCACCGTGGCTGGCTCTGCTGCACAGGAGGGCAGGAAAAAGAGTGGGAGAGCGATAGTGATAGGGGATTCAATTGTAAAGGGAATAGATAGGCGTTTCTGTGGCCGCAACCGAGACTCCAGGATGGTATGTTGCCTCCCTGGTGCAAGGGTCAAGGATGTCTCGGAGCGGGTGCAGGACATTCTGAAAAGGGAGGGGGAACAGTCAGTTGTCGTGGTGCACATTGGTACCAACGATATAGGGGAAAAAAGGGATGAGGTCCTACAAGACGAATTTAAGGAGCTAGGAGCTAAATTAAAACGTAGAACCTCAAAAGTAGTAATCTCAGGATTTCTACCAGTGACACGTGCTAGTCAGAGTAGGAATCGCAGGATAGCTCAGATGAATACGTGGCTTGAGCAGTGGTGCAGCAGGGAGGGATTCAAATTACTGGGGTACTGGAACCTGTTCTGGGGGAGGTGGGACCAGTACAAACCGGACGGTCTGCACCTGGGCAGGACCGGAACCAATGTCCTCGGGGGAGTGTTTGCTCATGCTGTTGGGGAGGAGTTAAACTAATATGGCAGGGGGATGGGAACCAATGCAGGGAGTCAGAGGGAAACAAAAAGGAGATAAAAAGCAAAAGACAGAAAGGAGACGAGTAAAAGTGGAGGGCAGAGAAACCCAAGGCAAAAAACAAAAAGGGCCACTGAATATAAAGGGGCTGCAGGAGGGGTCAAAACTAAAAATCATGGTTTTAAAAACTAGTATTAACACACTCTACCTAAAAGCACGCAGCATTCGAAATAAAGTAAATGAGTTGACGGCACAAATCATTACAAATGGGTATGATTTGGTGGCCATTACAGAAACGTGGTTGCAGGGTGGCCAAGACTGGGAATTAAACATACAGGAGTATCTGACGATTCGGAAAGATAGACAAGAAGGGAAAGGAGGTGGGGTAGCTCTGTTAATAAAGGATGATATCAGGGCAGTTGTGAGAGACGATATTGGCTCTAATGAACAAAATGTTGAATCATTGTGGGTGGAGATTAAAGATAGTAAGGGGAAAAAGTTTCTGGTGGGCGTAGTTTATAGGCCCCCAAATAATAACTTCACGGTGGGGCGGGCAATAATCAAGGGAATAATGGAGGCATGTGAAAAAGGAACGACAGTAATCATGGGGGATTTTAACCTACATATCGATTGATCAAATCGCACGGGGTAGCTAGGCGGAGGAATTCATAGAATGCATACGGGATTGTTTCTTAGAACAGTATGTTACAGAACCTGAAAGGGAGCAAGCTATCTTAGATCTGGTCCTGTGTAATGAGACAGGAATAATAAACGATCTCCAAGTAAAAGATCCTCTCGGAATGAGCGATCACAGTATGGTCGAATTTGTAATACAGATTGAGGGTGAGGAAGTAGTGTCTCAAACGAGCATACTATGCTTAAACAAAGGGGACTACAGTGGGATGATGGCAGAGTTGGCTAAAGTAGACTGGAAACACAGACTAAACGGTGGCACAATTGAGGAACAGTGGAGGACTTTTAAGGAGCTCTTTCATAGTGCTCAACAAAAATATATTCCATTGAAAAAGAAGGGCGGTAAGAGAAAGGATAACCAGCCGTGGATAACCAAAGAAATTAAGGAGAGTATCAAATTAAAAACCAATGCGTTTAAGGTGGCCAAGGTTAGTGAGAAAATAGAAGATTGGGAAAATTTTAAACGACAGCAAAGAATGACTAAGAAAGCAATAAAGAAAGGAAAGATAGATTACGAAGGTAAACTTGCGCAAAAAGTAAAAACGGATAGTAAAAGATTTTACAGATATATAAAACGGAAAAGAGTGACTAAAGTAAATGTTGGTCCCTTAGAAGATGAGAAGGGGGATTTAATAATGGGAAATGTGGAAATGGCTGAGACCTTAAACAATTATTTTGCTTCGGTCTTCACAGTGGAAGACACAGAAACCATGCCAGAAATTGCTGGTCACAGGAATGTGGGAAGGGAGGACCTGGAGACAATCACTATCACTAGGGGGGTAGTGCTGGACAGGCTAATGGGACTCAAGGTAGACAAGTCCCCTGGTCCTGATGAAATGCATCCCAGGGTATTAAAAGAGATGGCGGAAGTTATAGCAGATGCATTCGTTGTAATCTACCAAAATTCTCTGGACTCTGGGGAGGTACCAGCGGATTGGAAAACAGCTAATGTAACGCCTCTGTTTAAAAAAGGGGGCACAAAAGGCAGGGAACTATAGGTCGGTTAGTTTAACATCTGTAATGGGGAAAATGCTTGAAACTATCATTAAGGAAGAAATAGCGGACATTTAGATAGGAATAGTGCAATCAAGCAGACGCAGCATGGATTCATGAAGGGGAAATCATGTTTAACTAATTTACTGGAATTCTTTGAGGATATAACGAGCATGGTGGATAGAGGTGTACCGATGGATGTGGTGTATTTAGATTTCCAAAAGGCATTCGATAAGGTGCCACACAAAAGGTTACTGCAGAAGATAAAGGTACGTGGGGTCAGTGGAAATGTATTAGCATGGATAGAGAATTGGCTGGCTAACAGAAAGCAGAGAGTCGGGATAAATGGGTCCTTTTCGGGTTGGAAATTGGTGGTTAGTGGTGTGCCACAGGGATCGGTGCTGGGACCACAACTGTTCACAATATACATAGATGACCTGGAAGATGGGACAGAGTGCAGTGTAACAAAATTTGCAGATGACACAAAGATTAGTGGGAAAGCGGGTTGTGTAGAGGACACAGAGAGGCTGCAAAGAGATTTGGATAGGTTAAGCGAATGGGCTAAGGTTTGGCAGATGGAATACAATGTCGGAAAGTGTGAGGTCATCCACCTTGGATAAAAAAAAACAGAAAAAAGGAATATTATTTGAAAGGGGAGAAATTACAACATGCTGCGGTGCAGAGGGACCTGGGGGTCCTTGTGCATGAATCCTAAAAAGTTAGTTTGCAGGTGCAGCAGGTAATCAGGAAGGCGAATGGAATGTTGGCCTTCATTGCGAGAGGGATGGAGTACAAAAGCAGGGAGGTCCTTCTGCAACTGTACAGGGTATTGGTGAGGCCGCACCTGGAGTACTGCGTGCAGTTTTGGTCACCTTACTTAAGGAAGGATATACTAGCTTTGGAGGGGGTACAGAGACGATTCACTTGGCTGATTCCGGAGATGAGGGGGTTACCTTATGATGATAGATTGAGTAGACTGGGTCTTTACTCGTTGGAGTTCAGAAGGATGAGGGGTGATCTTATAGAAACATTTAAAATAATGAAAGGGATAGACAAGATAGAGGCAGAGAGGTTGTTTCCACTGGTCGGGGAGACTAGAACTAGGGGGCACAGCCTCAAAATACGGGGGAGCCAATTTAAAACCGATTTGAGAAGTAATTTCTTCTCCCAGAGGGTTGTGAATCTGTGGAATTCTCTGCCCAAAGAAGCAGTTGAGGCTAGCTCATTGAATGTATTCAAGTCACAGATAGATAGATTTTTAACCAATAAGGGAATTAAGGGTTACGGGGAGCGGGCGGGTAAGTGGAGCTGAGTCCACAGCCAGATCAGCCATGATCTAGTTGAATGGCGGAGCAGGCTCGAGGGGCTAGGTGGCCTACTCCTGTTCCTAATTCTTATGTTCTTATGTTCCACCAGCCATGCTGCAGCCACTGGGGTAGCATTGAGTAGGAGCACTCGGACAGACAAAGCCACAAACAAGACAGTCACTAAGGGAATGCACAGGGTGATTAGTTGACTTTGTTGTGTAATATTCGATGGATTGATGTATAAAGTTGGTTTGGAATGTTGTTTTGTGGTGGTTTTTATTGCAGCATTGTGGCCAAGAGGAGGCTGTGATGGTCAGTAACAGAGGGAAGGGAAGGTGTGGGACTGGGGTGAATGTGGAATTGGGGTTGTGTTGACTGGTACTGCAGTTTATCACGGGCAGCCCCACCAGAAAGGGGCTTGGCTGCCTCCTCCCTTCCTCCTTCTCCTCTTCTTCCTCTTTCTCCTCCACCACATACTCCTGCTCCTCCTCAGCTCTTCATTGTATACCTGGTGGCAAGGGCTGAGCCCTTATGATGGCGAGGTAGTGGGGCATGTAGCAGACATGAGAACAAAAGAACATAAGAATTAGGAACAGGAGTAGGCCATCTAGCCCCTCGAGCCTGCTCCGCCATTCAAAAAGATCATGGTTGATCTGGCCGTGGACTCAGCTCCACTTACCCGCCCACTCCCCAATACCCTTAATTCCATTCGCCTTCCTGATTACCTGCAAACTAACTTTTTGGGATTCATGCACAAGGACCCCCAGGTCCCTCTGCACCGCAGCATGTTGTAATTTCTCCCCATTCAAATAATATTCCCTTTTACTGTGTTTTTTTCAAGGTGGATGACCTCACACTTTCCGATATTGTATTCCATGTGCCAACCTTAGCCCATTCGCTTAACCTATCTAAATCTCTTTGCAGCCTCTCTGTCCTCTACACAACCCGCTTTCCCACTAGTCTTTGTGTCATCTGCAAATTTTGTTACACTACACTCTGTCTCCTCTTCCAGGTCATCTATGTATATTGTAAACAGTTGTGGTCCCAGCACCGATCCCTGTGGCACACCACTAACCACCGATTTCCAACCCGAAAAGGACTCATTTATCCCGACTCTCTGCTTTCTGTTAGCCAATCAATTCTCGATCCATGCTAATACATTTCCTCTGACTCCGCGTACCTTTATCTTCTGCAGTAACCTTTTGTGTGGCACCTTATCGAATGCCTTTTGGAAATCTAAATACACCACATCCATCGGTACACCTCTATCCACCATTCTCGTTATATCCTCAAAGAATTCCAGTAAATTAGTTAAACATGATTTCCCCTTCATGAATCCATGTTGCGTCTGCTTGATTGCACTATTCCTATCTAGATATCCCGCTATTTCTTCATTAATGATAGCTTCAAGCATTTTCCCCACTATAGATGTTAAACTAACCGGCCTATAGTTACCTGCTTTGTCTGCCCCCTTTTTTAAACAGAGGCGTTACATTAGCTGCTTTCCAATCCGCTGGTACCTCCCCAGAGTCCAGAGAATTTTGGTAGATTATAACGAATGCATCTGCTATAACTTCCGCCATCTCTTTTAATACCCTGGGATGCATTTCATCAGGACCAGGGGACTTGTCTACCTTGAGTCCCATTAGTCTGTCCAGCACTACCCCCCTAGTGATAGTGATTGTCTCAAGGTCCTCCCTTCCCACATAAGAACATAAGAACATAAGAATTAGGAACAGGAGTAGGCCATCTAGCCCCTCGAGCCTGCACCGCCATTCAATAAGATTATGGCTGATCTGGCCGTGGACTCAGCTCCACTTACCCGCCCGCTCCCCGTAACCCTTAATTCCCTTATTGGTTAAAAATCTATCAATCTATGACTTGAATACATTCAATGAGCTAGCCTTAACTGCTTCTTTGGGCAGAGAATTCCACAGATTCACAACCCTCTGGGAGAAGAAATTCCTTCTCAACTCGGTTTTAAATTGGCTCCCCCGTATTTTGAGGCTGTGCCCCCTAGTTCTAGTCTCCCCGACCAGTGGAAACAACCTCTCTGCCTCTATCTTGTCTATCCCTTTCATGATTTTAAATGTTTCTATAAGATCACCTCTCATCCTTCTGAACTCCAACGAGTAAAGACCCAGTCTACTCAATCTATCATCATAAGGTAACACCCTCATCTCCGGAATCAGCCTAGTGAATCGTCTCTGTACCCTCTCCAAAGCTAGCATATCCTTCCTTAAGTAAGGTGACCAAAACTGCACGCAGTACTCCAGGTGTGACCTCACCAATACTCTGTACAGTTGCAGCAGGACCTCCCTGCTTTTGTACTCCATCCCTCTTGCAATCAAGGCCAACATTCCATTCGCCTTCCTGATTACCTGCTGTACCTGCAAACTAACTTTTTGGGATTCATGCACAAGGACCCCCAGGTCCCTCTGCACCGCAGCATGTTGTAATTTCTCCCCATTCAAATAATATTCCCTTTTACTGTTTTTTTTTCCAAGGTGGATGATCTCACACTTTCCGACATTGTATTCCATCTGCCAAACCTTAGCCCATTCGCTTAACCTATCTAAATCTCTTTGCAGCCTCTCTGTGTCCTCTACACAACCCGCTTCCCCACTAATCTTTCTGTCATCTGCAAATTTTGTTACACTACACTCTGTCCCCTCCTCCAGGTCATCTATGTATATTGTATGTTCAGACTATGCTGAACCTTGAGACGTGCTGTGGAGAGTACTGCAGGGCTCCTCCAGAGCGGTCTAGGCAGGGGTAACGTTGTTTAAGGACCCCATGGTCTGCTCAGTCACATACTATGTGGCAGCATGGCTTTCATTATATGCATGCTGCCCACGTGTGCTTGGGTTGTGTACTGGAGTCGTGAGCCAGGTGGTCAGCAGATAGCCCTTGTCACCCAGTAGCCACCCTATGATTTGTGGTGGATCAAATGCTGATGGTACAGTGGACTGCCGCAGAATGAAAGAACATGGCTGCTGCCAGGATACCGAGCATTGGCTTGCATGATGCGCTGAGTACGGTTACACACCAGCTGGACATTGAACGACTGGAATGCCTTCCAGTTGCGGTACATTTCCAATTTCACATGCGGTGCCCACAAAGTGGTGTGTGTGCAGTCAGTGCCCCCTGCACCATGGGGAAGCTGCTATCCTGGCGACGCCACGTGCTCGGCCCACCTACGTCTCTCTGGCAAGTGATTATGAAGTGTATTCACCTCTCTCTGCTTATAGAGCCTCAGTGACCTCCCTTAGGCAATGGTGATCGTGAACTGTGGGATGTTGCAAATATCGCCTGCTCCAGCCTGGAAGGAGCCCAATGCATAAAGATTGATGGCCACAGTCACCTTGACAGCCACTGGCAGTGCCATCCACACCCTGCTCTGAGGCTGCAGGTCTGCCTGCAACAGGTGGCAGGTTTCAGAGAGCAGCTCCTTAGTAAAGCGGAGACGTCACATGCACTGTTCCTCACTGAGGATGAGATAGGAGAATTGTTCCCTGAAGACCCTGGGTGGATATGGCCTCCTGCTGAGAGCCCTGCTCCCCCTCCTCCCTCTTCGAGCAGCTTGTCCTGCTCTGTGTCACCTCTGCTCATTCTTCCTATCATGCTGCAGGCCAAGGGATATACAAACTACTGCACCATGTCTCGGAGTAACTGGTCTGAACGGAAGCCTTGCAGTAACCTGCCACACCTCGCAACTTCAAATAAGGCACTGAACCGAGAAACCCCTCCTCAACCTGACCGAGAAATCAAGCAGCAATTAACCTGAAAGCAGGTGATGATCCCTTTAAATATCACTGGTGGTGGCGGGGAGAGGGGTCCTTCCTGCTGCAGAAAGCTTGTTCAGCTGTAGGAGGTTCCAAGAGGGCATCAGCTCCAGCGTTGAGGTTGAAACTGGCAGCGCTGGCATCCAATCAGTGTTACACGTTAACTAATGTAATGATCTTCCTACCCTGCATAATTCTGCCAAACACTCCCTGCGCCGACACAAACAACCCCACCAAAATGCCGTCCAGTGTGACCCAGACCAGAAGTGTGCGCAGGCGGCGCGGACGCCATTTTTGCCACAAGACGGCACCCGTACGGAGCCGAATTTCTGTGCCACAAACTTTAGAGAGCTGATGGCTGTAGATTTACCCAATATTATTGACTTCACTCTGTGTTATTCTGGATACAGCATTTAGAAATTGATGAACTGCAAAGACAAAACTGAGCACTTCATTTGCATTCTGCCTTTGGCTGTTGTCATGTAAATGAAGAAGAAACATTGCTTGTAGCACACGTTTGCCCCTGATGAGTGGCTTTGTGTTTCATGAACTTGTTCCACTGTTGACAGGTTTGCCGAAAGTGAGCTAACAGGTTACGCACATCCTTAACTACACATCAATTTCTCTGGACAAAACGTAGGAGTATAGACATAGTTATTTATTTATAGTATTATAAATATATACACCATCTAATTAATCTTCCTCCAGTACTCTGTTACGTCTCCAGCAATCTCAATCTTCTGTTCGCTGAATTACCATTAAGGGTATATTTCAAATAATCTTTCTTGGTGTTACAAATTATTTGTTGCACAGCGCCTCCTACCTAATTGATCAAATCCATGCTCAATATTGGGACTGGTCCTAATCGCACACTTAATCACATAACAGTTTAATGCCACAGTTTTTATCCATTATTTGCTATGTAAATGACTTTACTGAACACAGTTACACCTTCTCGGGAGTGATTTTCACCGAATACTTTAGGCTAAAGAGATGGCCAAGATGGGGTCTTAAGCTGAAATGCTGGTTTAGACCACATTTAGTGCAAGACACTATCTTGGTAAAGATGTTGAAGCCAGCGCTTGGAATAGTCGCTTGTTAAACACCTGATTGCCATTTTAAATGCCTGCTAGCGCTCATTACAGAGGCTGCACGGCATTTTTGATAGCTAGCACTTCAATTAACATCCTCTCCTAACAGCGAGCAACTCTTTAGGAGTAAACATGGCATTGCTATCGATTTCAAGTGCTTCTTAAAGGGATACTCACCACTTAAAGGGATATTTACCATTTGCTGTTTGACTTAGCACCGTTTCACTCTGAATTCTGGCACTCTTGAAACTTCACTTTACTGCACAGAGAGATGTTTGGCTGTTTGTTTTTGCACCGTTGTTGCTCTTTGCCTCACAGATTGTCTGGCTCCAAACACGGGTGGTCTAGTAGGGCTGCCTTTGGCAATAGAGGGCGATTGGGAACAGCAAGCACTGAGCAGGAGAGGCTGCCAGAAGTGGGAAGAGGAGGAGGCCACTGAACAGAAGGCCATGTCCACAGAGGGACTTCCAGGAGTACTTCTCCTACCTCAACCTTATAGGGGTCCGGTAGCAGAGTGGTTATGTACTGGACCAGTAATCCAGAGGCCTGGACTAATTAAACTCTTTTGGGGGAAACGAAAACATTAAATCGTGGATCCCCAATCTGGGGGATGCACCAAACATTTACAAGGCCCTTTTTTTTTGTTTTTTGTATTTTTTTGTATTTTTTTTGTTTGTTTTTTTAAAAGTTTTTTTTTGGGCACTAAAATCATATTTTTTTCTCCAAGTGCCCCCTATAAAAAGGGAGGGGGACACTAAAAAAAACACCGGCAATTAAAACAAATTAAACTTTAAAACATAAAATCAAATTAAAATTTGGTTGCTGGGCGTGATGATGCACTCCAGTCCCTCCAGTGCCCACCTCTCGCGGAAGGCCGCGAGTGTACCGGTGGACACCGCGTGCTCCATCTCCAAGGACACCCTGGCGCGGATGTACGCATGGAAGAGAGGCAGGCAGTCAGGTTGAACGACCTCCTCGACCGCCCGCTGCCTGGACCGGCTGATGGCACCCTTGGCCGTGCCCAGGAGCCTGGACTAATGAGCCAGAAATGTGCCACGGCAGCTGGGGGAATTTCAATTCAGTTACTTAAATAAATCTGGAATTAAAAAGCTAGTGTCAGTAATGGTGACCATGAAACTGTCATAGTCGTAAAACCCCCCTGGTTCACTAATGTCCTTTAGGGAAGGAAATCTGCCGTCCTTACCCGGTCTGGCCTATATGTGACTCCACACCCACAGCAATGTGATTGACTCTTAACTGCTCCCTGAAATGGCCTAGCAAGCCACTCAGTTGTACCAAACCGCTTTGACAAAGTCAGCACCTTCACCACACGGACTGTAGCAGTTCAAGAAGGCGGCTCACCACCACCTTCTCAAGGGCAATTAGGGGGATGGGCAATAAATGCTGACCTTGCCGCTGACGTCCACATCCCGTGAATGAATAAACTTTTAAAAACTTGACTGAAGAGCAATGTGTGAGGCACCTTCGCTTTACCAAAGAGGCTGTCACTGAGCTATGTCACCTGCTGCAGCCACAACTACAGCCTTGCACCAGGGCATGGACAGCACTGCCTGTATCTGAGCTGCTGATTGTGAGTCAGAGCAAGTGATGGTGCATCTTCTGCAACACTGCGCTCGTCTTCCTCCACTGGCTGAGGGGCATTCACCTTATGAGCAATTGAAATCAAAGAAAGAGACAAGGGTGATGTTGTGGTGTGAGGAAGAGCCGAGAGAAAGAAGTGGGTGTTCAAAGCATCTTCAGCTTGACATGCAGAGTGTGAGGGGTCAGGGAGAAGCAGAAGAAACAAAGATTATTGGGTATAAAGAAACCCTGTGTGACATCTCCTCCAGCATCACCCCGGCCACAGCCTCCACTCTGCCCCTGCCCTTATTGCCAGGACGGTCTGTTCAAGAGGCCAAAGGTTGTGCAGATGAGCTCTTCCTCCTCCAGAGGCAGCCTGTTGCCTGGTGTTATGCACCGCCTTCTCCTGCATGTAAGAGGGAAGTGTGTTAGTGAGAGTCTTGTGAGGTGTTTGGAGAATGTGGCTGTAATGTGGAATAGCTGACAATGTGTGTGAGATGTGAGTGGCGCGAGTGTTACAATTAATGAAGCTGTGAGCGGTGCAACTGTGATGAGGAAGGATTTCAGCAGCGTTCTTACCTTATCATCTCCAGTCAAATCATTTAACTTCTTCCTGCAATGCAGCCATGTTCTTGGGACAATGCTCCCGGCATTGATATCCTGAGCACTGTCCTCCTACTGCCTCCTGATCAGATGTCAAGAGGGCTTCCTGCCCCCAGGGGTGAGAAGATTGTCCCTCTTCCTCTCCATTGCCTGCACCAAGCCCTGCAGTGTGGCATCAGGGAACCTTGGTGCCCACTCGTTCCCTCATTCAGCCATCTCCTTAACAAGTAGTTGCAATAAAGGTCTTGTAGACAGAATGTACCTCCCCATTAAAAGGTACTGGCTGCCTTTAAGTAGTGCCTGGCCTCCAGATATCGCCCCCCCCCCTCCCCCAACAGTTTTGGAGCCAATGAACAGTGCAAGTAATGCTGGCCGCATGCACAAATCTTCATAATAAGCCGGCCACACAAATTTTACATGCTGCATGCATGGGTTCCAACGGGCGCAGGCAGTCAGCAATCATTTTTGCACATGATTGAACTTCTAGGCCAACAAATCAAATACAAAATCCCTTATACTGTAATATGCTTACACTCTTAATGTAATTGGTTACATTTTCCAAATCCACAGTCCTGGTGCAGAGCGTTACACACCTGTGATTTCCCGATTCACAGATCTGGCTGGCCCACTACTGTGCCAGGAGCTCACACTCGCAGCACTTACCCCAATGTGTAATGTTGCTCAAAATAAAAGGCAACAAGGAGGTTGTTTAGTCGGTGGAGCTGTTTATCACTGGTGGTGATACAAGAATGAAATTGAATAAAGTGGAGTAATCCTGCGCTGGGATCAGTTTTCCCTGTTTTAGTGAGGCATTTAATCAATCAGAAGTTAACAAAAGCACTAGAAGAAGTTTTTCTGTGATAAAGAAAGTATTTATAGTTGTAATTGTGGTAGCAGAGATATAAACCTAGAAATAAAGCATCTGTATGACCGACCTGTGTTTGCTATTTTAGCACATGTTCACCTGTTTATCTTAAATGAATTAACACCTTTGCTAAAATATTGACTACATTCAGCATTTGTTCACTTGTATTGACAACATTAAATTCTGGGCACTAGAATGTACGAGTATGTTTTCTATAACCATGAAAATTTAACCATTGGTGCTCTACAGACCAGTTTATCCACATTTAACCATTGATGCTCTATAGACCAGTTTATCCACATTTAACCATTGGTGCTCTATAGACCAGTTTATCCACATTTAACCATTGGTGCTCTATAGACCAGTTTATCCACATTTAACCATTGGTGCTCGATAGACCAGTTTATCCACATTTAACCATTGGTGCTCTATAGACCAGTTTATCCACATTTAACCATTGATGCTCTATAGACCAGTTTATCCACATTTAACCATTGGTGCTCTATAGACCAGTTCATCCACATTTAACCATTGACGCTCTATAGACCAGTTTATCCACATTTAACAATTGGTGCTCGATAGACCAGTTTATCCACATTTAACAATTGGTGCTCGATAGACCAGTTTATCCACATTTAACAATTGGTGCTCGATAGACCACTTTATCCACATTTAACAATTGGTGCTCGATAGACCAGTTTATCCACATTTAACAATTGGTGCTCGATAGACCAGTTTATCCACATTTAACAATTGGTGCTCGATAGACCAGTTTATCCACATTTAACCATTGATGCACTATAGACCAGTTTATTCACATTTAACCATTGATGCACTATAGACCAGTTTATCCACATTTAACCATTGGCGCTCTATAGACCAGTTTATCCACATTTAACCATTGACGTGCTATAGACCAGTTTATCCACATTTAACAATTGGTGCTCTATAGATCAGTTTATCCACATTTAACCATTGGCATGCTATAGACCAGTTTATCCACATTTAACCATTGGTGCTCTATAGACCAGTTTATCCACATTTACCCATTGGTGCTCTATAGACCAGTTTATCCACATTTAACCTTTGACGTGCTATCGACCAGTTTATCTATATTTAACCCATTGGTGTACTCTAGACCAGTTTAACCATATTTAACCACTGACGTGCTATAGACCAGTTTATCATATCCTAGCATAAATCAATTTACGGCAGTGAGGATAAGGTAGCTAATCCTGCAATTGAAGGGTTATATATTTTGGGAGGTTTTACTCTGGATATTTTTTGGATTCAGTATCTCAGACCTTTCTTGCAGCTCTGTAGTCTGAGATGCTTTCATTTGCTCAGGTATCTCAGTGAATTCATAGCACTTCCTGGGATCAAACACAGAACCCCCTTCACTTCGTTCTGGATTATTGGTTTTATCACATACCCTCACATGATCCTCCGTAATTTCAGAAGGTAGCAGAATAACACCACATTAACTTGTCATGAATTAGGCTTTTATTGCCAATCAAGTTCATTAAGCGGTAATAGAATACGTGAATAGTAGCAATGACACACGTGATCAAATAATTCATGAGCAATGTGAGGAACCTCCACCATCCCTCTCCATTAACCAACGTACTCCTTACCTTTCCGCTATCGCTGACCATTACATCATCCGCTTTCTGACAAAACAAAGTAAAAACCACCAGAAAATGTACATTCTAATCCAATTTTATAAATTCAATTATTAAATAATGCATATAAAAATAACCAAATCCTGCTTGTGCATTTCCTTAGTGCCTGCCTTCCGTGTGCCTTTGCCGAAGTTAATGCTCCTACCTTCCCACATTACCACAGTGACTACACACCAAAAGTACTTCATTGGCTGTAAAGTACTTTGAGACATCCGGTGATTGTGAAAGGCGCTATATAAATGCAAGTCTTTCTTTCCTATGAGGTACTTGCCCAGTGGTTACAGCATGGGAGGTGGAAGGCAGCTGATCTTGGATTGAGGAGACTGCAGATGACCTTGCAGGGTGACCTGGAGTTGCTCTGGGTCGTGAGGGCCCGGCTTCAGACTGCACCATCTCGACCTGGGCTGCAACAGACTGGGCTGACTGGCTGACAGCAAGGCACTGGTGGAGTGGCAGGGGTGGGAGCAGTAATGCTGACATCCTGAGAGGACAGCAGATTTGTGGTCCATGGATCCATTGCCACTCTCTGGGCTGGCGCCTCAGAAATCCTGGTGATCTGTTGGACAACAGATTGATGGATTGCTGTGACGCTCCGGCAGCCCCTTTGAACAGTGCTATCCAGAGTCACGATGGCAGCAGTCTGAGCTTCCACTGCAGCACTCAGTCCTTTGATGGAAGCTGTTTGTGCAGCAGTTCAAGCTGTGACAGCGGCCATCAGATGCTGCACCATGGTGGGTTCCACGCGTGTGCTGATGGAAGTGTCCATCCATTCCATGTTGGAAAGGACAGGCTCCAAGCTCTGCACAAAGCTCGGTGCCAAGTTGGTGCTCGACTCCTCCATGCTCCGTGACATTGTGCTCAGGGTTTCTGGCAGGCTTTCCAGTGCACAAATGTACAGTGTACACAAATCAGCCATCTTCTGCAGCCTGGCCCATCAAAGTCCTCATCTGAGTCCCCTGCAACAGATCCAGTGTGTGACCTCACCCTCCAGTGAGCTGGCACTTGTGCTAACCTTTCTCCCCGCCCTGGCCCCTGCCCACTTGTGCCCTGTGCCACCTACAGATCCCTCCTCTGTCCCAGTCTCTAAAACACGCACAGTGTCAGTCCCCAGCTGGTGGCTCTGAGTGTAAGATTGAGATGGTGTCTCCTCGTCTTCACTGTCTTCTCCCTCTTCCTCCTCTGACTGGGAAGGTTCCAGATCTTGGGTAAGTAATGTGTGCTTACATCATCTGCACTTTGTGAGTCAGAAGAGATTGTGGGATGAGGGCGAAGTAGGAAGAGAGAAGGAGGATTATATATGCAGACACCCTCATCATTGACCACTCCAGCCCCACCAGTGGCCAAAGCCTCAGCGATGCCCTTTCCTATGATGGCCAGCGCTGTCTCCTCCGTGAGGGTTAAAACATACAGGTGCACTGGTCCTCTCCCAGTTCTTTCCTGCTGCCTCAAGTTATGGGCCACCTTCTCCGACAAGAAAGTGGAAAGTGTGTGAGTGATTGTCCTGAAATATGTTTGGGTAATGTGGCTATCATGGTTCAATATCTGCCAGTGTGTGTGAGCTGTGAGTTGTGGATGTGAGCCTTGCAACAGTGCTGAGTGTGTGAGGGTAAGGTAAAGCATATGAATAGAAGGATTGAATACTTATTGATAGAGGTTGTTGGTAGGTCAGTGATGGGACGAGGTTAGTAGTACACATTGGTTGGATATGGCATTTGATGATGAACTCATTTACCTTGATAACTCGTGTCAGATCATTAAACTTCTTCCTGCACTGCAGCCATGTTCTTGGAACAACACTCCTGGCCTTGATCTCCGCCACCACTTCTTCCCACTGCCTCCTGAGCACATGTCTTGAGGGGCTCTTGGCCCCTCACAACCTCCTCTCCCCCACACACCACCCCCCATGGATTCAGTACATCTCTCCTTCTCTCCACGTCTTGTATTGTCAGAAAACCTTGGTGCTCGCTCTCTTGCATGTTCAGCCATTCACAACCCAGATTCACAATTAAAAAAATATCCCCCACTTCTTGCAGCCACAAAGCACCTCCCCTTTACGAGATGCAGGTTGCCTTTAAGTACCGCTCCCCACGGGAGATATTGGGCCCCCTGCTGATGCGTGCAGCCAATGAGGAGCGCGGATAGCATTGGCTGCACACAGCAATCATTTAAAGCAGCAGGCAGCACCAATTTAACGTGCTGCCTGCAACACGATGCATGGGCACGGGTTAATCGCGTGCTGCAATCCCCACACCCGTTTTCAGGGGTTAGAAACATAGAAACATAGAAACATAGAAAGTAGGTGCAGGAGTAGGCCATTCGGCCTTTCGAGCCTGCACCACCATTCAATAAGATCATGGCTGATCATGCAACTTCAGTACCCCTTTCCTGCTTTCTCTCCATATCCCTTGATCCCTTTAGCTGTAAGGGCCACATCTAACTTCCGTTTGAATATATCTAACAAACTTGCCTCAACAACTTTCTGTGGTAGTGAATTTCACAGGTTCACAATTCTCTGAGTGAAGAAGTTTCTCCTCATCTCGGTCCTAAATGGCTTACCCCTTATCCTTAGACTGTGACCCCTGGTTCTGGACTTCCCCAACATCGGGAACATTCTTCCTGCATCTAACCTGTCCACTCCCGTCAGAATTTTATGTTTCCATGAGATCCCCTCGCATTCTTCTAAATTCCAGTGAATATAAGTCTAGTCGATCGAGTCTTTCTTCATATGTCAGTCCTGCCATCCTGGGAATCAGTCTGGTGAACCTTCGCTGCACTCCCTCAATAGCAAGAATGTCCTTCCTCAGATTAGGAGACCAAAACTGTACACAATACTCAAGGTGTGGTTTCACCAAGGCCCTGTACAACTGCAGTAAGACCTCCCTGCTCCTATACTCAAATCCTCTGGCTGTGAAGGCCAGCATGCCATTTGCCTTCTTTACTGCCTACTGTACCTGCATGCCTACCTTCAATGACTGATGTACCATGACACCCAGGTCTCGTTGCACCTCCCCTTTTACTAATCTGTCACCATTCAGATAATAATCTGTCTTCCTGTTTTTGCAACCAAAGTGGATAAGCTCACACTTAACCACATTATATTGCATCTGCCATGCATTTGCCCATTCACCTAACCTGTCCAAGTCACCTTGCAGCCTCCGAGCATCCTCCTTGCAGCTCATACTGCCACCCAGCTTAGTGTCATCTGCAAACTTGGAGATACTACAATCAATTCCTTCGTCTAAATTACTAATGTATATTGTAAAAGCTGGGGTCCCAGCACTGCGCCTTGTGGTCATCATCAACATAGGCAGTCCCTCAGGATCGAGGAAAACTTGCTTCCACTCTTAGTATGAGTTCTTAGCTAGCTGTACAGTCTAATACGAGAACCACATTTTCTCTCACAGGCGGGACAGATAGTTGTTGAGGAAAAGGGTGAGCAGGCAGCCTGGTTTGCCGCACGCTCCTTCCGCTGCCTGCGCTTGATTTCTGCATGCTCTCGGCGACGACACTCGAGCAGCTCAGCGCCCTCCCGGATGCACTTCCTCCACTTAGGGCGGTCTATGGCCAAGGACTCCCAGGTGCCAGTGGGGATGTCGCACTTTATCAGGAGGCTTTTAGGGTGTTCTTGTAACTTTTCCTCTGCCCGCCTTTGGCTCGTTTGCCGTGGACGAGTTCTGAGTAGAGCGCTTGCGTTGGGAGTCTTGTGTCTGGCATGTGAACTACATAGCCTGCCCAGCGGAGCTGATCAAATGTGGTCAGTGCTTCAATGCTGTGGATTTTGGCCTGGACGAGGACACTAATGTTTGTGCGTTTGTCCTCCCAGGGGATTTGCAGGATCGTGCGGAGACATCGCTGGTGGTATTTCTCCAGCGACTTGAGGTGTCTACTGTACATGGTCCACGTCTCTGAGCCATACAGGAGGCGGGTATTATTACGGCCCTGTATATCATGAGCTTGATGACAGTTTTGAGGGACTGATCTTCAAACACTTTTCCTCAGGCGGCCGAAGGCTGCACTGGCGCACTGGAGGCGGTGTTGGATCTCATCATCAATGCCTGCTCTTGTTGATAGGAGGCTCCCGCGATAGGGGAAGTAGTCCACATTGTCCAGGGCCATGCCGTGGATCTTGATGTTTGGGGGGCAGTGCTGTGCGGCTAGGACAGGCTGGTGTAGGACCTTTGTCTGACTAATGTTTAGCGTAAGGCCTATGCTTTCATATGCCTCGGCAAATACATCGACTATGTCCTGGAGTTCAGCCTCTGTGTGTGCGCAGGCTAGACCTCCTGCGATGACTCTACGCGACTTGGGCCTCCCGGCTGGACCTCCAGTGGTGACTGGGCGGCTGGACCTGGCTATCGGGCCTCCACCTCCTCCCCCTGTACCCTGCGGTACCCCACTAGTCACTGCCTGCCACTCTGAAAAGGATCCGTTTATTCCCACTCTTTGCTTCCTGTCTGCCAACCAGTTCTCTATCCACGTCAATACATTACCCCCAATATCATGTGCCTTAATTTTCACACTAATCTCTTGTGTGGGACCTTGTCAAAAGACTCTTGAAAGTCCAAATACACCACATCCACTGGTTCTCCCTAATCCACTCTACTAGTTACATCCTCAAAAAATTCTAGAAGGTTTGTCAAGCATGATTTCCCTTTCATAATTCCATGCTGACTTGGACCGATCCTGTCTCTGCTTTCCAAATGCGCTGTTATTACAAGTTTAATAATTAATTCTAACATTTTCCCCACTACCGATGTCAGGCTAACCGGTCCATAATTCCCTGTTTTCTCTCTTACTCCTTTTTTAAAAAGTGGAATTGCATTAGCTACCCTCCAATCCATAGGAACTGAACCAGAGTCGATAGAATGTTGAAAAATGACTACCAATGCATCCACTATTTCTACGGCCACTTCCTTAAGTACTCTGGGATGCAGACTATCAGGCCCTGGGGATTTATCAACCTTCAGTCCTTTCAATTTCCTTAACACCATTTCCTGTCTGATAAGGATTTCCCTCAGTTCCCCCTTCTCACTAGACCCTCGGTCCCCTAGTATTTTCGGGAGATTATTCGTGTCTTCCTTAGTGAAGACAGAACCAAAGTATTTGTTGAATTAGTCTGCCATTTCCTTGTTCCCCAATATGAATTCCTCTGATTCTGACTGCAAGGGACCTACATTAGTCTTCACTAATCTTTTTCTCTTCACATATCTATAGAAGCTTTTGCAGTCAATGTTTATGTTCCGTGCAAGCTTACTCTCATGCTCTATTTTTCTGCTCCAAATTCCTCCTCTGCTGAATTATAAATTTCTCCCAGTCCTCAGGTTTGCTGCTTTTTCTGGCCAATTTATATGCCTCTTCCTTGGATTTAACACTATCCCTAATTTCCCTTGTTAGCTACGGTTGAGCCACCTTCCCTTTTTTATTCTTACACCACACAGGGATGTACAATTGTTGATATTTAAATGTCTGCCATTGCCTATCTACCACCAACCCTTTAAGTTTCATTCTCCAGTCTATCCTAACCAATTCACATCTCATACCATCGAAGTTTCCTTTCTTTAAGTTCAGGACCCTAGTCTCTGAATTAACTGTGTCACTCTCCATCTTAATGAAGTATTCTACCATATTATGGTCACTCTTCCCCACGACCAGATTGCTAATTAATTATTACACAAGACCCAGTCTAGAATGACCTGATCCCTATTTGATTCTTCGACATACTGGTCTAGAAAACCATCCCTTATATATTCCAGGAAATCCTCCTCCATAGTATTGCTACCAGTTTGGTTTGCGCAATCAATATGCTGATTAAAGTCACCCATGATAACTGCTGTACACTTATTGCACACATCCCTAATTTCCTGTTTGATGCCATCCCCAACCTCCCTACTACTGTTTGGTGGTCTGTACACAACTCCCACTAATGTTTTCTGGCCTTTGGTGTTTCACAGCTCTGTCCATATAGATTCCACATCATCCACACTAATGTCCTTCCTTACTATTGCGTTATTCTCCTCTTTAACCAGTAACGCTACCATACCTCCTTTTCCTTCCTGTCTGTCCTTCCTGAATATTGAAGACCCCTGGATGTTGAGTTCCCATCCTTGGTTACCTTGGAGCCATGTCTCCGTAATCCCAATAGATCATATCCGTTAATAGCTATCTGAGCAGTCAATTCATCCACCTTATTTGGAATGGTCCTTGCATTGAGACTCAGAGCCTTCAGGCTTGTTTTTTAACACTCTTTGTCCTTTTAGAATTATATTGTAATGTGGCCCTTTTTGATTTTTGCCCTTGATTTCTTTGCCCTCCACTGTTGCTTTCCTCCTTCCTACCTTTTGCTTCTGCCCCCGTTTTACTTCCCTCTGCCTCTCTGCATAGATTCCCATCTCTCCCTGCCTTGTTAGTTTAAACCTTCCCCAAACACTCTGCCTCGGTCATCGGTTCTGGTCCTGCCCAGGTGCAAACCGTCCGGTTTGTACTGGTCCCACCTCCCCCAGAACCGGTTCCAATATCCCAGGAATTTGAATCCCTCCCCCTTGCACAATTCCTGAAACCACATATTCATCTGAGCTATCCTGCAATTCCTACTCTGACTAGCACGTGGCACTGGTAGCAATCCTGAGATTACTAACTTTGAGGTCTTACGTTTTAATTTAACTCCTATTTCCCTAAATTCAGCTTGTAGGACCTCATCCCATTTTTTATCTAGATTGTTGGTACCTATATGTACCAGGACAGCTGGCTGTTCACCTTCCCCCTCCAGAATGCGCTGCAGCCACTCCGAGACATCCTTGACCCTTGCAGCAGGGAGGCAACATACCATCCTGGAGTCTCATTTACAGCCATAGAAACGCCTATCTATTCCCCTTACAATAGAATCCCCTATCACTATAACTCTCCCACTCTTTTTCCTGCCCTCCTGTGCAGCAGAGCCACTCCTGGTGCCATGGACTTGGCTGCTGCTGCCTTCCGCTGATGAGTCATCTCCCCCAACAGTACCCAAGCTGGTGTATCTGTTTTGGAGGGAGATGCCCGCAGGGGACCCCTGCACTACCTTCCTTCCAATGCTCTTCCTGATGGTCACCCATTCCCTAACTGCCTGTGTAATATTTACCGCGGTGTGACCAACTCACTAAACATGCTATTCACGACATCCTCAGCATCGTGGATGTTCCAGAGTGAATCCATGTGCAGCTCCAAAGGTTTCTTACTGCTAAGAACAAGAAGAAAGATAAAGAAAAAGAAAACTGCTCACGACTCAACCAGCCAATCACTTACCCTCTTGGCTGTGACATCACCATTCGATTACTTTTTACTTCTTTCTTACTTTTGATCCTGTTGCAGCTGCAGCTAGCTGCTCCTCCTCCAGCCGCTGCTCCTCCTCCAGCCGCTGCTCCTCCTCCGGCCGCTGGGCCTTTATAGACCGCCGCTGCTCCTCCTCCGGCCGCTGCTCCTCGTCCGGCCGCTGGGCCTTTATAGACCGCCGCTGCTCCTCGTCCGGCCACTGCTCCTCCTCCGGCCGCTGCTCCTCCTCCGGCCGCTGCTCCTCCTCCGGCCGCTGCTCCTCCTCCGGTCCCTGCTCCTCCTCCGGTCCCTGCTCCTCCTCCGGTCACCGCTCCTCCTCCGGTCACCGCTCCTCCTCCGGCCACCGCTCCTCCTCCGGTCACCACTCCTCCTCCGGCCGCTACTCCTCCTCCGGTGTCGCTCATCCTCCGGCCTCTGCTCCTCCTCCGGCCACTGCTCCTCCTCTGGTCGCTCCTCCTCCGGCCACTGCTCCTCCTCCGGTCGCTCCTCCTCCGGTCACTGCTCCTCCTCCGGTCGCTCCTCCTCCGGGCACTGCTCCTCCTCCGGTCGCTCCTACTCCGGTCACTGCTCCTCCTCCGGTCACTGCTCCTCCTCCGGTCGCTCCTCCTCCGGCCACTGCTCCTCCGGCCACTGCTCCTCCTCCGGCCACTGCTCCTTCTCCGGTCGCTCCTCCTCCGGCTGCTGCTCCTCCTCCGGTCGCTCCTCCTCGGCCACTGCTCCTCCTCCGGTCGCTCCTCCTCTGGTCACTGCTCCTCCTCCTGTCGCTCCTCCTCCGGCCACTGCTCTTCCTCCGGTCACTGCTCCTCCTCTGGCCACTGCTCCTCCTCCGGCCACTGCTCCTCCTCCGGCCACTGCCCCTCCTCCGGCCACTGCCCCTCCTCCGGTCGCTCCTCCTCCGGCCACTGCTCCTCCTCCGGCCACTGCTCCTCCTCCGGTCGCTCCTCCTCTGGCCGCTGCTCCTCCTCTGGTCGCTCCTCCTCCGGCCACTGCTCCTCCTCCGGCCGCTGCTCCTCCGGTCACTGCTCCTCCTCCGGTCAGTGCTCCTCCTCCGGCCACTGCTCCTCGTCCAGCCGCTGCTCCTCCTCCGGTCACTGCTCCTCCGGCCACTGCTCCTCCTCCGGTTGCTCCTCTTCCGGCCGCTGCTCCTCCTCCGGCCACGGCTCCTCCTCCGGTCGCTCCTCCTCCGGTCACTGCTCCTCCTCCGGTCGCTCCTCCTCCGTTCGCTCCTCCTCCGGCCACTGCTCCTCCTCCGGTCGCTCCTCCTCCGGCTACTGCTCCTCCTCCGGCCACTGCTCCTCCTCCGGTCGCTCCTCCTCTGGCCGCTGCTCCTCCTCTGGTCGCTCCTCCTCCGGCCACTGCTCCTCCTCCGGCCGCTGCTCCTCCGGTCACTGCTCCTCCTCCGGTCAGTGCTCCTCCTCCGGCCGCTGCTCCTCCTCCAGCCGCTGCTCCTTGTCCAGCCGCTGCTCTTCCTCCGGTCGCTGCTCATCCGGTCACTGCTCCTCCTCTGGCCATTGCTCCTCCTCCGGCTGCTGCTCCTCCTCCGGCCACTGCTCCTCCTCCGGTCGCTCCTCCTCCGGCCACTGCTCCTCCTCCGGTCGCTCCTCCTCCGGTCACTGCTCCTTCTCCGGTCGCTCCTCCTCCGGTCACTGCTCCTCCTCCAGTCGCTCCTCCTCCGGCCACTGCTCCTCCTCCGGTCACTGCTCCTCCTCCAGTCGCTCCTCCTCAGGCCACTGCTCCTCCTCCAGTCACTGCTCCTCCTCCGCTCGCTCCTCCTCCGGCCACTGCCCCTCCTCCGGTCACTGCTCCTCCTCCGGCCGCTGCTCCTCCTCCGGCCACTGCTCCTTCTCTGGCCGCTGCTCCTCCGGTCACTGCTCCTCCGGTCACTGCTCCTCTTCCGGTCACTGCTCCGCCTCCGGTCACTGCTCCTCCTCCGGTCGCTCCTCCTCCGGTCACTGCTCCTCCTCCAGTCGCTCCTCCTCCGGCCCCTGCTCCTCCTCCGGTCACTGCTCCTCCTCCGGTAGCTCCTCCTCGGTCCGCTGCTCCTCCTCCGGCCACTGCTCCTCCTCCAGTCGCTCCTCCTCCGGCCACTGCTCCTCCTCCGATCGCTCCTCCTCCGGCCACTGCCACTCCTCCGGTCACTGCTCCTCCTCCGGTCGCTCCACCTCCGGCCGCTGCTACTCCTCCGGTCGCTCCTCCTCCGGTCACTGCTCCTCCTCCAGTCGCTCCTCCTCCGGCCACTTCTCCTCCTCCGGTCACTGCTCCTCCTCCAGTCGCTCCTCCTCAGGCCACTGCTCCTCCTCCAGTCACTGCTCCTCCTCCGATCGCTCCTCCTCCGGCCACTGCCCCTCCTCCGGCCGCTGCTCCTCCTCCGGCCACTGCTCCTCCAGTCACTGCTCCTCCTCCGGCCACTGCTCCTCCTCCGGTCGCTCCTCCTCCAGTCGCTCCTCCTCCGGCCACTGCTCCTCCTCCGGCCACTGCTCCTCCTCCAGCCGCTGCTCCTCCTCCGGTCACTGCTCCTCCTCCGACCACTGCTCCTCGTCCAGCAGCTGCTCCTCCGGCCGCTGCTCCTTCTCCGGCCACTGCTCCTCCTCCGGTCGCTCCTCCTCCGGCCACTGCTACTCCTCCGGTCGCTCCTCCTCCGGCCACTGCTCCTCCTCCGGTCGCTCCTCCTCCGGCCGCTGCTCCTCCTCTGGTCGCTCCTCCTCCGGTCGCTCCTCCTCCGGTCACTGCTCCTTCTCCGGTCGCTCCTAATCCGGTCACTGCTCCTCCTCCAGTCGCTCCTCCTCCGGCCACTGCTCCTCCTCCGGTCACTGCTCCTCCTCCAGTCGCCCCTCCTCAGGCCACTGCTCCTCCTCCAGTCACTGCTCCTCCTCCGGTCGCTCCTCCTCCGGCCACTGCCCCTCCTCCGGTCACTGCTCCTCCTCCGGCCGCTGCTCCTCCTCCGGTCGCTCCTCCTCCGGCCACTGCTCCTCCTCCGGTCGCTCCTCCTCCGGTCACTGCTCCTTCTCCGGTCGCTCCTCCTCCGGTCACTGCTCCTCCTCCAGTCGCTCCTCCTCCGGCCACTGCTCCTCCTCCGGTCACTGCTCCTCCTCCGGTCGCTCCTCCTCAGGCCACTGCTCCTCCTCCAGTCACTGCTCCTCCTCCGCTCGCTCCTCCTCCGGCCACTGCCCCTCCTCCGGTCACTGCTCCTCCTCCGGCCGCTGCTCCTCCTCCGGCCACTGCTCCTTCTCTGGCCGCTGCTCCTCCGGTCACTGCTCCTCCGGTCACTGCTCCTCTTCCGGTCACTGCTCCGCCTCCGGTCACTGCTCCTCCTCCGGTCGCTCCTCCTCCGGTCACTGCTCCTCCTCCAGTCGCTCCTCCTCCGGCCCCTGCTCCTCCTCCGGTCACTGCTCCTCCTCCGGTAGCTCCTCCTCGGTCCGCTGCTCCTCCTCCGGCCACTGCTCCTCCTCCAGTCGCTCCTCCTCCGGCCACTGCTCCTCCTCCGATCGCTCCTCCTCCGGCCACTGCCACTCCTCCGGTCACTGCTCCTCCTCCGGTCGCTCCACCTCCGGCCGCTGCTACTCCTCCGGTCGCTCCTCCTCCGGTCACTGCTCCTCCTCCAGTCGCTCCTCCTCCGGCCACTTCTCCTCCTCCGGTCACTGCTCCTCCTCCAGTCGCTCCTCCTCAGGCCACTGCTCCTCCTCCAGTCACTGCTCCTCCTCCGATCGCTCCTCCTCCGGCCACTGCCCCTCCTCCGGCCGCTGCTCCTCCTCCGGCCACTGCTCCTCCAGTCACTGCTCCTCCTCCGGCCACTGCTCCTCCTCCGGTCGCTCCTCCTCCAGTCGCTCCTCCTCCGGCCACTGCTCCTCCTCCGGCCACTGCTCCTCCTCCAGCCGCTGCTCCTCCTCCGGTCACTGCTCCTCCTCCGACCACTGCTCCTCGTCCAGCAGCTGCTCCTCCGGCCGCTGCTCCTTCTCCGGCCACTGCTCCTCCTCCGGTCGCTCCTCCTCCGGCCACTGCTACTCCTCCGGTCGCTCCTCCTCCGGCCACTGCTCCTCCTCCGGTCGCTCCTCCTCCGGCCGCTGCTCCTCCTCTGGTCGCTCCTCCTCCGGTCGCTCCTCCTCCGGTCACTGCTCCTTCTCCGGTCGCTCCTAATCCGGTCACTGCTCCTCCTCCAGTCGCTCCTCCTCCGGCCACTGCTCCTCCTCCGGTCACTGCTCCTCCTCCAGTCGCCCCTCCTCAGGCCACTGCTCCTCCTCCAGTCACTGCTCCTCCTCCGGTCGCTCCTCCTCCGGCCACTGCCCCTCCTCCGGTCACTGCTCCTCCTCCGGCCGCTGCTCCTCCTCCGGCCACTGCTTCCCTCCGGCCGCTGCTCCTCCGGTCACTGCTCCTCCGGTCACTGCTCCTCTTCCGGTCACTGCTCCTCCTCCGGTCACTGCTCCTCCTCCGGCCTCTGCTCCTCCTCCAGCTGCTGCTCCTCCTCCGGTCACTGCTCCTCCTACGGCCACTGCTCCTCCTCCGGCCATTGCTCCTCGTCCAGTCGCTGCTCCTACTCCGGTCACTGCTCCTCCGGCCACTGCTCCTCCTCCGGTTGCTCCTCCTCCGGCCACTGCTCCTCCTCCGGTCGCTCCTCCTCCGGCCACTGCTCCTCCTCTGGTCGCTCCTCCTCCGGCCACTGCTCCTCCTCCGGCCACTGCTCCTCCTCCGGTCGCTCCTCCTCCGGTCACTGCTCCTCCTCCGGTCGCTCCTCCTCCGTTCGCTCCTCCTCCGGCCACTGCTCCTCCTCCGGTCGCTCCTCCTCCGTTCACTGCTCCTCCTCCAGTCGCTCCTCCTCCGGCCACTGCTCCTCCTCCGGTTGCTCCTCCTCCGGTCACTGCTCCTCCTCCGGCCGCTGCTCCTCCTCCAGCCGTTGCTCCACCTCCGGCCACTGCTCCTCCTCCGGTCTCTCCTCCTCCGGCTGCTGCTCCTCCTCTGGTCGCTCCTCCTCCGGCCACTGCTCCTCCTCCGGCCACTGCTCCTCCTCCAGCCGCTGCTCCTCCTCCGGCCACTGCTCCTCCTCCGGCCACTGCTCCTCCTCCGGTCGCTCCTCCTCCGGCCACTGCTCCTCCTCCGGCCACTGCTCCTCCTCCGGTCGCTCCTCCTCCGGCCGCTGCTCCTCCTCTGGTCGCTCCTCCTCCGGCCACTGCTCCTCCTCCGGCCACTGCTCCTCCTCCAGCCGCTGCTCCTCCTCCGGCCACTGCACCTCCTCCGGCCACTGCTCCTCCTCCGGTCGCTCCTCCTCCGGTCACTGCTCCACCTCCGGCCGCTGCTCCTCCTCCGGCCACTGCTCCTCCTCTGGCCGCTGCTCCTCCGGTCACAGCTCCTCCGGTCACTGCTCCTCTTCCGGTCACTGCTCCTCCTCCGGTCACTGCTCCTCCTCCGGCCTCTGCTCCTCCTCCGGTCGCTCCTCCTCCGTTCACTGCTCCTCCTCCAGTCGCTCCTCCTCCGGCCACTGCTCCTCCTCCGGTTGCTCCTCCTCCGGTCACTGCTCCTCCTCCGGCCGCTGCTCCTCCTCCAGCCGTTGCTCCACCTCCGGCCACTGCTCCTCCTCCGGTCGCTCCTCCTCCGGCCGCTGCTCCTCCTCTGGTCGCTCCTCCTCCGGCAACTGCTCCTCCTCCGGCCACTGCTCCTCCTCCAGCCGCTGCTCCTCCTCCGGCCACTGCTCCTCCTCCGGCCACTGCTCCTCCTCCGGTCGCTCCTCCTCCGGCCACTGCTCCTCCTCCGGCCACTGCTCCTCCTCCGGTCGCTCCTCCTCCGGTCACTGCTCCTCCTCCAGTCGCACCTCCTCTGGCCACTGCTCCTCCTCCGGTCACTGCTCCTCCTCCAGTCGCTCCTCCACAGGCCACTGCTCCTCCTCCAGTCACTGCTCCTCCTCCGGTCGCTCCTCCTCCGGCCACTGCCCCTCCTCCGGTCACTGCTCCACCTCCGGCCGCTGCTCCTCCTCCGGCCACTGCTCCTCCTCTGGCCGCTGCTCCTCCGGTCACAGCTCCTCCGGTCACTGCTCCTCTTCCGGTCACTGCTCCTCCTCCGGTCACTGCTCCTCCTCCGGCCTCTGCTCCTCCTCCAGCCGCTGCTCCTCCTCCGGTCACTGCTCCTCCTACGGCCACTGCTACTCCTCCGGCCACTGTTCCTCGTCCAGCCGCTGCTCCTCCTCCGGTCACTGCTCCTCCGGCCACTGCTCCTCCTCCGGTTGCTCCTCCTCCGGCCGCTGCTCCTCCTCCGGCCACTGCTCCTCCTCCGGTCGCTCCTCCTCCGGCCACTGCTCCTCCTCTGGTTGCTCCTCCTCCGGCCACTGCTCCTCCTCCGGCCACTGCTCCTCCTCCGGTCGCTCCTCCTCCGGGCACTGCTCCTCCTCCGGTCGCTCCTCCTCCGTTCGCTCCTCCTCCGGCCACTGCTCCTCCTCCGGTCGCTCCTCCTCCGGTCACTGCTCCTCCTCCAATCGCTCCTCCTCCGGCCACTGCTCCTCCTCCGGTTGCTCCTCCTCCGGTCACTGCTCCTCCGGTCACTGCTCCTCCTCCGGTCACTGCTCCTCCTCTGGTCGCTCCTCCTCCGTTCGCTCCTCCTCCGGCCACTGCTCCTCCTCCGGTCGCTCCTCCTCCGTTCACTGCTCCTCCTCCAGTCGCTCCTCCTCCGGCCACTGCTCCTCCTCCGGTTGCTCCTCCTCCGGTCACTGCTCCTCCTCCGGCCGCTGCTCCTCCTCCAGCCGTTGCTCCACCTCCGGCCACTGCTCCTCCTCCGGTCGCTCCTCCTCCGGCCGCTGCTCCTCCTCTGGTCGCTCCTCCTCCGGCCACTGCTCCTCCTCCGGCCACTGCTCCTACTCCAGCCGCTGCTGCTCCTCCGGCCACTGCTCCTCCTCCGGCCACTGCTCCTCCTCCGGTCGCTCCTCCTCCGGCCACTGCTCCTCCTCCGGCCACTGCTCCTCCTCCGGTCGCTCCTCCTCCGGCCGCTGCTCCTCCTCTGGTCGCTCCTCCTCCGGCCACTGCTCCTCCTCCGGCCACTGCTCCTCCTCCAGCCGCTGCTCCTCCTCCGGCCACTGCACCTCCTCCGGCCACTGCTCCTCCTCCGGTCGCTCCTCCTCCGGTCACTGCTCCTCCTCCAGTCGCACCTCCTCCGGCCACTGCTCCTCCTCCGGTCACTGCTCCACCTCCGGCCGCTGCTCCTCCTCCGGCCACTGCTCCTCCTCTGGCCGCTGCTCCTCCGGTCACAGCTCCTCCGGTCACTGCTCCTCTTCCGGTCACTGCTCCTCCTCCGGTCACTGCTCCTCCTCCGGCCTCTGCTCCTCCTCCGGTCGCTCCTCCTCCGTTCACTGCTCCTCCTCCAGTCGCTCCTCCTCCGGCCACTGCTCCTCCTCCGGTTGCTCCTCCTCCGGTCACTGCTCCTCCTCCGGCCGCTGCTCCTCCTCCAGCCGTTGCTCCACCTCCGGCCACTGCTCCTCCTCCGGTCGCTCCTCCTCCGGCCGCTGCTCCTCCTCTGGTCGCTCCTCCTCCGGCAACTGCTCCTCCTCCGGCCACTGCTCCTCCTCCAGCCACTGCTCCTCCTCCGGCCACTGCTCCACCTCCGGCCACTGCTCCTCCTCCGGTCGCTCCTCCTCCGGCCACTGCTCCTCCTCCGGCCACTGCTCCTCCTCCGGTCGCTCCTCCTCCGGCCGCTGCTCCTCCTCTGGTCGCTCCTCCTCCGGCCACTGCTCCTCCTCCGGCCACTGCTCCTCCTCCAGCCGCTGCTCCTCCTCCGGCCACTGCTCCTCCTCCGGCCACTGCTCCTCCTCCGGTCGCTCCTCCTCCGGTCACTGCTCCTCCTCCAGTCGCACCTCCTCTGGCCACTGCTCCTCCTCCGGTCACTGCTCCTCCTCCAGTCGCTCCTCCACAGGCCACTGCTCCTCCTCCAGTCACTGCTCCTCCTCCGGTCGCTCCTCCTCCGGCCACTGCCCCTCCTCCGGTCACTGCTCCACCTCCGGCCGCTGCTCCTCCTCCGGCCACTGCTCCTCCTCTGGCCGCTGCTCCTCCGGTCACAGCTCCTCCGGTCACTGCTCCTCTTCCGGTCACTGCTCCTCCTCCGGTCACTGCTCCTCCTCCGGCCTCTGCTCCTCCTCCAGCCGCTGCTCCTCCTCCGGTCACTGCTCCTCCTACGGCCACTGCTACTCCTCCGGCCACTGTTCCTCTCCAGCCGCTGCTCCTCCTCCGGTCACTGCTCCTCCGGCCACTGCTCCTCCTCCGGTTGCTCCTCCTCCGGCCGCTGCTCCTCCTCCGGCCACTGCTCCTCCTCCGGTCGCTCCTCCTCCGGCCACTGCTCCTCCTCTGGTTGCTCCTCCTCCGGCCACTGCTCCTCCTCCGGCCACTGCTCCTCCTCCGGTCGCTCCCCCTCCGGGCACTGCTCCTCCTCCGGTCGCTCCTCCTCCGTTCGCTCCTCCTCCGGCCACTGCTCCTCCTCCGGTCGCTCCTCCTCCGGTCACTGCTCCTCCTCCAATCGCTCCTCCTCCGGCCACTGCTCCTCCTCCGGTTGCTCCTCCTCCGGTCACTGCTCCTCCGGTCACTGCTCCTCCTCCGGCCACTGCTCCTCCTCCGGTCGCTGCTCCTCCTCCGGCCGCTGCTCCTCCTCCGGCCGCTGCTCCTCCTCCAGCCGTTGCTCCACCTCCGGCCACTGCTCCTCCTCCGGTCGCTCCTCCTCCGGCCGCTGCTCCTCCTCTGGTCGCTCCTCCTCCGGCCACTGCTCCTCCTCCGGCCACTGCTCCTCCTCCAGCCGCTGCTCCTCCTCTGGCCACTGCTCCTCCTCCGGCCACTGCTCCTCCTCCGGTCGCTCCTCCTCCGGCCACTGCTCCTCCTCCGGCCACTGCTCCTCCTCCGATCGCTTCTCCTCCGGCCGCTGCTCCTCTGGTCGCTCCTCCTCCGGCCACTGCTCCTCCTCCGGCCGCTGCTCCTCCGGTCACTGCTCCTCCTACGGCCACTGCTCCTCCTCCGGCCACTGCTCCTCGTCCAGCCGCTGCTCCTCCTCCGGTCACTGCTCCTCCGGCCACTGCTCCTCCTCCGGTTGCTCCTCCTCCGGCCGCTGCTCCTCCTCCGGCCACTGCTCCTCCTTCGGTCGCTCCTCCTCCGGCCACTGCTCCTCCTCTGGTTGCTCCTCCTCCGGCCACTGCTCCTCCTCCGGCCACTGCTCCTCCTCCGGTCGCTCCTCCTCCTGGCACTGCTCCTCCTCCGGTCGCTCCTCCTCCGTTCGCTCCTCCTCCGGCCACTGCTCCTCCTCCGGTCGCTCCTCCTCCGGTCACTGCTCCTCCTCCAGTCGCTCCTCCTCCGGCCACTGCTCCTCCTCCGGTCACTGCTCCTCCTCCGGCCACTGCTCCTCCTCCGGTCGCTGCTCCTCCTCCGGCCGCTGCTCCTCCTCCAGCCGTTGCTCCACCTCCGGCCACTGCTCCTCCTCCGGTCACTCCTCCTCCGGCCGCTGCTCCTCCTCTGGTCGCTCCTCCTCCGGCCACTGCTCCTCCTCCGGCCACTGCTCCTCCTCCAGCCGCTGCTCCTCCTCCGGCCACTGCTCCTCCTCCGGCCACTGCTCCTCCTCCGGTCGCTCCTCCTCCGGTCACTGCTCCTCCAGTCGCACCTCCTCCGGCCACTGCTCCTCCTCCGGTCACTGCTCCTCCTCCAGTCGCTCCTCCACAGGCCACTGCTCCTCCTCCAGTCACTGCTCCTCCTCCGGTCGCTCCTCCTCCGGCCACTGCCCCTCCTCCGGTCACTGCTCCACCTCCGGCCGCTGCTCCTCCTCCGGCCACTGCTCCTCCTCTGGCCACTGCTCCTCCGGTCACTACTCCTCCGGTCACTGCTCCTCTTCCGGTCACTGCTCCTCCTCCGGTCACTTCTCCTCCTCCGGCCTCTGCTCCTCCTCCAGCCGCTGCTCCTCCTCCGGTCACTGCTCCTCCAACGGCCACTGCTTCTCCTCCGGCCACTGCTCCTCGTCCAGACGCTGCTCCTCCTCCGGTCACTGCTCCCCCGGCCACTGCTCCTCCTCCGGTTGCTCCTCCTCCGGCCGCTGCTCCTCCTCCGGCCACTGCTCCTCCTCCGGTCGCTCCTCCTCCGGCCACTGCTCCTCCTCCGGTTGCTCCTCCTCCGGCCACTGCTCCTCCTCCGGCCACTGCTCCTCCTCCGGTCGCTCCACCTCCGGTCACTGCTCCTGCTCCAGTCGCTCCTCCTCCTGCCACTGCTCCTCCTCCGGTCACTGCTCCTCCTCCGGCCGCTGCTCCTCCTCCGGTCGCTGTTCCTCCTCCGGCCGCTGCTCCTCCTCCGGCCGCTGCTCCTCCTCCAGCCGTTGCTCCACCTCCGGCCACTGCTCCTCCTCCGGTCGCTCCTCCTCCGGCCGCTGCTCCTCCTCTGGTTGCTCCTCCTCCGGCCACTGCTCCTCCTCCGGCCACTGCTCCTCCTCCAGCCGCTGCTCCTCCTCTGGCCACTGCTCCTCCTCCGGCCACTGCTCCTCCTCCGGTCGCTCCTCCTCCGGCCACTGCTCCTCCTCCGGCCACTGCTCCTCCTCCGGTCGCTCCTCCTCCGTTCGCTCCTCCTCCGGCCACTGCTCCTCCTCCGGTCGCTCCTCCTCCGGTCACTGCTCCTCCTCCAGTCGCTCCTCCTCCGGCCACTGCTCCTCCTCCGGTCACTATTCCTCCTCCGGCCACTGCTCCTCCTCCGGTCGCTGCTCCTCCTCCGGCCGCTGCTCCTCCTCCGGCCGCTGCTCCTCCTCCAACCGTTGCTCCACCTCCGGCCACTGCTCCTCCTCCGGTCGCTCCTCCTCCGGCCGCTGCTCCTCCTCTGGTCGCTCCTCCTCCGGCCACTGCTCCTCCTCCGGCCACTGCTCCTCCTCCAGCCGCTGCTCCTCCTCCGGCCACTGCTCCTCCTCCGGTCACTGCTCCTCCTCCAGTCGCTCCTCCACAGGCCACTGCTCCTCCTCCAGTCACTGCTCCTCCTCCGGTCGCTCCTCCTCCGGCCACTGCCCCTCCTCCGGTCACTGCTCCACCTCCGGCCGCTGCTCCTCCTCCGGCCACTGCTCCTCCTCTGGCCGCTGCACCTCCGGTCACAGCTCCTCCGGTCACTGCTCCTCTTCCGGTCACTGCTCCTCCTCCGGTCACTGCTTCTCCTCCGGCCTCTGCTCCTCCTCCGGTCGCTCCTCCTCCGGCCACTGCTCCTCCTCCGGTCGCTCCTCCTCCTGGCACTGCTCCTCCTCCGGTCGCTCCTCCTCCGTTCGCTCCTCCTCCGGCCACTGCTCCTCCTCCGGTCGCTCATCCTCCGGTCACTGCTCCTCCTCCAGTCGCTCCTCCTCCGGCCACTGCTCCTCCTCCGGTCACTGCTCCTCCTCCGGCCACTGCTCCTCCTCCGGTCGCTGCTCCTCCTCCGGCCGCTGCTCCTCCTCCAGCCGTTGCTCCACCTCCGGCCACTGCTCCTCCTCCGGTCACTCCTCCTCCGGCCGCTGCTCCTCCTCTGGTCGCTCCTCCTCCGGCCACTGCTCCTCCTCCGGCCACTGCTCCTCCTCCGGCCACTGCTCCTCCTCCGGTCGCTCCTCCTCCGGTCACTGCTCCTCCTCCGGTCGCTCCTCCTCCGTTCGCTCCTCCTCCGGCCACTGCTCCTCCTCCGGTCGCTCCTCCTCCGTTCACTGCTCCTCCTCCAGTCGCTCCTCCTCCGGCCACTGCTCCTCCTCCGGTTGCTCCTCCTCCGGTCACTGCTCCTCCTCCGGCCGCTGCTCCTCCTCCAGCCGTTGCTCCACCTCCGGCCACTGCTCCTCCTCCGGTCGCTCCTCCTCCGGCTGCTGCTCCTCCTCTGGTCGCTCCTCCTCCGGCCACTGCTCCTCCTCCGGCCACTGCTCCTCCTCCAGCCGCTGCTCCTCCTCCGGCCACTGCTCCTCCTCCGGCCACTGCTCCTCCTCCGGTCGCTCCTCCTCCGGCCACTGCTCCTCCTCCGGCCACTGCTCCTCCTCCGGTCGCTCCTCCTCCGGCCGCTGCTCCTCCTCTGGTCGCTCCTCCTCCGGCCACTGCTCCTCCTCCGGCCACTGCTCCTCCTCCAGCCGCTGCTCCTCCTCCGGCCACTGCACCTCCTCCGGCCACTGCTCCTCCTCCGGTCGCTCCTCCTCCGGTCACTGCTCCACCTCCGGCCGCTGCTCCTCCTCCGGCCACTGCTCCTCCTCTGGCCGCTGCTCCTCCGGTCACAGCTCCTCCGGTCACTGCTCCTCTTCCGGTCACTGCTCCTCCTCCGGTCACTGCTCCTCCTCCGGCCTCTGCTCCTCCTCCGGTCGCTCCTCCTCCGTTCACTGCTCCTCCTCCAGTCGCTCCTCCTCCGGCCACTGCTCCTCCTCCGGTTGCTCCTCCTCCGGTCACTGCTCCTCCTCCGGCCGCTGCTCCTCCTCCAGCCGTTGCTCCACCTCCGGCCACTGCTCCTCCTCCGGTCGCTCCTCCTCCGGCCGCTGCTCCTCCTCTGGTCGCTCCTCCTCCGGCAACTGCTCCTCCTCCGGCCACTGCTCCTCCTCCAGCCGCTGCTCCTCCTCCGGCCACTGCTCCTCCTCCGGCCACTGCTCCTCCTCCGGTCGCTCCTCCTCCGGCCACTGCTCCTCCTCCGGCCACTGCTCCTCCTCCGGTCGCTCCTCCTCCGGTCACTGCTCCTCCTCCAGTCGCACCTCCTCTGGCCACTGCTCCTCCTCCGGTCACTGCTCCTCCTCCAGTCGCTCCTCCACAGGCCACTGCTCCTCCTCCAGTCACTGCTCCTCCTCCGGTCGCTCCTCCTCCGGCCACTGCCCCTCCTCCGGTCACTGCTCCACCTCCGGCCGCTGCTCCTCCTCCGGCCACTGCTCCTCCTCTGGCCGCTGCTCCTCCGGTCACAGCTCCTCCGGTCACTGCTCCTCTTCCGGTCACTGCTCCTCCTCCGGTCACTGCTCCTCCTCCGGCCTCTGCTCCTCCTCCAGCCGCTGCTCCTCCTCCGGTCACTGCTCCTCCTACGGCCACTGCTACTCCTCCGGCCACTGTTCCTCGTCCAGCCGCTGCTCCTCCTCCGGTCACTGCTCCTCCGGCCACTGCTCCTCCTCCGGTTGCTCCTCCTCCGGCCGCTGCTCCTCCTCCGGCCACTGCTCCTCCTCCGGTCGCTCCTCCTCCGGCCACTGCTCCTCCTCTGGTTGCTCCTCCTCCGGCCACTGCTCCTCCTCCGGCCACTGCTCCTCCTCCGGTCGCTCCTCCTCCGGGCACTGCTCCTCCTCCGGTCGCTCCTCCTCCGTTCGCTCCTCCTCCGGCCACTGCTCCTCCTCCGGTCGCTCCTCCTCCGGTCACTGCTCCTCCTCCAATCGCTCCTCCTCCGGCCACTGCTCCTCCTCCGGTTGCTCCTCCTCCGGTCACTGCTCCTCCGGTCACTGCTCCTCCTCCGGTCACTGCTCCTCCTCTGGTCGCTCCTCCTCCGTTCGCTCCTCCTCCGGCCACTGCTCCTCCTCCGGTCGCTCCTCCTCCGTTCACTGCTCCTCCTCCAGTCGCTCCTCCTCCGGCCACTGCTCCTCCTCCGGTTGCTCCTCCTCCGGTCACTGCTCCTCCTCCGGCCGCTGCTCCTCCTCCAGCCGTTGCTCCACCTCCGGCCACTGCTCCTCCTCCGGTCGCTCCTCCTCCGGCCGCTGCTCCTCCTCTGGTCGCTCCTCCTCCGGCCACTGCTCCTCCTCCGGCCACTGCTCCTACTCCAGCCGCTGCTGCTCCTCCGGCCACTGCTCCTCCTCCGGCCACTGCTCCTCCTCCGGTCGCTCCTCCTCCGGCCACTGCTCCTCCTCCGGCCACTGCTCCTCCTCCGGTCGCTCCTCCTCCGGCCGCTGCTCCTCCTCTGGTCGCTCCTCCTCCGGCCACTGCTCCTCCTCCGGCCACTGCTCCTCCTCCAGCCGCTGCTCCTCCTCCGGCCACTGCACCTCCTCCGGCCACTGCTCCTCCTCCGGTCGCTCCTCCTCCGGTCACTGCTCCTCCTCCAGTCGCACCTCCTCCGGCCACTGCTCCTCCTCCGGTCACTGCTCCACCTCCGGCCGCTGCTCCTCCTCCGGCCACTGCTCCTCCTCTGGCCGCTGCTCCTCCGGTCACAGCTCCTCCGGTCACTGCTCCTCTTCCGGTCACTGCTCCTCCTCCGGTCACTGCTCCTCCTCCGGCCTCTGCTCCTCCTCCGGTCGCTCCTCCTCCGTTCACTGCTCCTCCTCCAGTCGCTCCTCCTCCGGCCACTGCTCCTCCTCCGGTTGCTCCTCCTCCGGTCACTGCTCCTCCTCCGGCCGCTGCTCCTCCTCCAGCCGTTGCTCCACCTCCGGCCACTGCTCCTCCTCCGGTCGCTCCTCCTCCGGCCGCTGCTCCTCCTCTGGTCGCTCCTCCTCCGGCAACTGCTCCTCCTCCGGCCACTGCTCCTCCTCCAGCCGCTGCTCCTCCTCTGGCCACTGCTCCTCCTCCGGCCACTGCTCCTCCTCCGGTCGCTCCTCCTCCGGCCACTGCTCCTCCTCCGGCCACTGCTCCTCCTCCGGTCGCTCCTCCTCCGGCCGCTGCTCCTCCTCTGGTCGCTCCTCCTCCGGCCACTGCTCCTCCTCCGGCCACTGCTCCTCCTCCAGCCGCTGCTCCTCCTCCGGCCACTGCTCCTCCTCCGGCCACTGCTCCTCCTCCGGTCGCTCCTCCTCCGGTCACTGCTCCTCCTCCAGTCGCACCTCCTCTGGCCACTGCTCCTCCTCCGGTCACTGCTCCTCCTCCAGTCGCTCCTCCACAGGCCACTGCTCCTCCTCCAGTCACTGCTCCTCCTCCGGTCGCTCCTCCTCCGGCCACTGCCCCTCCTCCGGTCACTGCTCCACCTCCGGCCGCTGCTCCTCCTCCGGCCACTGCTCCTCCTCTGGCCGCTGCTCCTCCGGTCACAGCTCCTCCGGTCACTGCTCCTCTTCCGGTCACTGCTCCTCCTCCGGTCACTGCTCCTCCTCCGGCCTCTGCTCCTCCTCCAGCCGCTGCTCCTCCTCCGGTCACTGCTCCTCCTACGGCCACTGCTACTCCTCCGGCCACTGTTCCTCTCCAGCCGCTGCTCCTCCTCCGGTCACTGCTCCTCCGGCCACTGCTCCTCCTCCGGTTGCTCCTCCTCCGGCCGCTGCTCCTCCTCCGGCCACTGCTCCTCCTCCGGTCGCTCCTCCTCCGGCCACTGCTCCTCCTCTGGTTGCTCCTCCTCCGGCCACTGCTCCTCCTCCGGCCACTGCTCCTCCTCCGGTCGCTTCCCCTCCGGGCACTGCTCCTCCTCCGGTCGCTCCTCCTCCGTTCGCTCCTCCTCCGGCCACTGCTCCTCCTCCGGTCGCTCCTCCTCCGGTCACTGCTCCTCCTCCAATCGCTCCTCCTCCGGCCACTGCTCCTCCTCCGGTTGCTCCTCCTCCGGTCACTGCTCCTCCGGTCACTGCTCCTCCTCCGGCCACTGCTCCTCCTCCGGTCGCTGCTCCTCCTCCGGCCGCTGCTCCTCCTCCGGCCGCTGCTCCTCCTCCAGCCGTTGCTCCACCTCCGGCCACTGCTCCTCCTCCGGTCGCTCCTCCTCCGGCCGCTGCTCCTCCTCTGGTCGCTCCTCCTCCGGCCACTGCTCCTCCTCCGGCCACTGCTCCTCCTCCAGCCGCTGCTCCTCCTCTGGCCACTGCTCCTCCTCCGGCCACTGCTCCTCCTCCGGTCGCTCCTCCTCCGGCCACTGCTCCTCCTCCGGCCACTGCTCCTCCTCCGATCGCTTCTCCTCCGGCCGCTGCTCCTCTGGTCGCTCCTCCTCCGGCCACTGCTCCTCCTCCGGCCGCTGCTCCTCCGGTCACTGCTCCTCCTACGGCCACTGCTCCTCCTCCGGCCACTGCTCCTCGTCCAGCCGCTGCTCCTCCTCCGGTCACTGCTCCTCCGGCCACTGCTCCTCCTCCGGTTGCTCCTCCTCCGGCCGCTGCTCCTCCTCCGGCCACTGCTCCTCCTTCGGTCGCTCCTCCTCCGGCCACTGCTCCTCCTCTGGTTGCTCCTCCTCCGGCCACTGCTCCTCCTCCGGCCACTGCTCCTCCTCCGGTCGCTCCTCCTCCTGGCACTGCTCCTCCTCCGGTCGCTCCTCCTCCGTTCGCTCCTCCTCCGGCCACTGCTCCTCCTCCGGTCGCTCCTCCTCCGGTCACTGCTCCTCCTCCAGTCGCTCCTCCTCCGGCCACTGCTCCTCCTCCGGTCACTGCTCCTCCTCCGGCCACTGCTCCTCCTCCGGTCGCTGCTCCTCCTCCGGCCGCTGCTCCTCCTCCAGCCGTTGCTCCACCTCCGGCCACTGCTCCTCCTCCGGTCACTCCTCCTCCGGCCGCTGCTCCTCCTCTGGTCGCTCCTCCTCCGGCCACTGCTCCTCCTCCGGCCACTGCTCCTCCTCCAGCCGCTGCTCCTCCTCCGGCCACTGCTCCTCCTCCGGCCACTGCTCCTCCTCCGGTCGCTCCTCCTCCGGTCACTGCTCCTCCAGTCGCACCTCCTCCGGCCACTGCTCCTCCTCCGGTCACTGCTCCTCCTCCAGTCGCTCCTCCACAGGCCACTGCTCCTCCTCCAGTCACTGCTCCTCCTCCGGTCGCTCCTCCTCCGGCCACTGCCCCTCCTCCGGTCACTGCTCCACCTCCGGCCGCTGCTCCTCCTCCGGCCACTGCTCCTCCTCTGGCCACTGCTCCTCCGGTCACTACTCCTCCGGTCACTGCTCCTCTTCCGGTCACTGCTCCTCCTCCGGTCACTTCTCCTCCTCCGGCCTCTGCTCCTCCTCCAGCCGCTGCTCCTCCTCCGGTCACTGCTCCTCCAACGGCCACTGCTTCTCCTCCGGCCACTGCTCCTCGTCCAGACGCTGCTCCTCCTCCGGTCACTGCTCCCCCGGCCACTGCTCCTCCTCCGGTTGCTCCTCCTCCGGCCGCTGCTCCTCCTCCGGCCACTGCTCCTCCTCCGGTCGCTCCTCCTCCGGCCACTGCTCCTCCTCCGGTTGCTCCTCCTCCGGCCACTGCTCCTCCTCCGGCCACTGCTCCTCCTCCGGTCGCTCCACCTCCGGTCACTGCTCCTGCTCCAGTCGCTCCTCCTCCTGCCACTGCTCCTCCTCCGGTCACTGCTCCTCCTCCGGCCGCTGCTCCTCCTCCGGTCGCTGCTCCTCCTCCGGCCGCTGCTCCTCCTCCGGCCGCTGCTCCTCCTCCAGCCGTTGCTCCACCTCCGGCCACTGCTCCTCCTCCGGTCGCTCCTCCTCCGGCCGCTGCTCCTCCTCTGGTTGCTCCTCCTCCGGCCACTGCTCCTCCTCCGGCCACTGCTCCTCCTCCAGCCGCTGCTCCTCCTCTGGCCACTGCTCCTCCTCCGGCCACTGCTCCTCCTCCGGTCGCTCCTCCTCCGGCCACTGCTCCTCCTCCGGCCACTGCTCCTCCTCCGGTCGCTCCTCCTCCGTTCGCTCCTCCTCCGGCCACTGCTCCTCCTCCGGTCGCTCCTCCTCCGGTCACTGCTCCTCCTCCGGTCGCTCCTCCTCCGGCCACTGCTCCTCCTCCGGCCACTGCTCCTCCTCCGGTCGCTCCTCCTCCGTTCGCTCCTCCTCCGGCCACTGCTCCTCCTCCGGTCGCTCCTCCTCCGGCCACTGCCCCTCCTCCGGTCACTGCTCCACCTCCGGCCGCTGCTCCTCCTCCGGCCACTGCTCCTCCTCTGGCCGCTGCTCCTCCGGTCACAGCTCCTCCGGTCACTGCTCCTCTTCCGGTCACTGCTCCTCCTCCGGTCACTGCTCCTCCTCCGGCCTCTGCTCCTCCTCCAGCCGCTGCTCCTCCTCCGGTCACTGCTCCTCCTACGGCCACTGCTACTCCTCCGGCCACTGTTCCTCTCCAGCCGCTGCTCCTCCTCCGGTCACTGCTCCTCCGGCCACTGCTCCTCCTCCGGTTGCTCCTCCTCCGGCCGCTGCTCCTCCTCCGGCCACTGCTCCTCCTCCGGTCGCTCCTCCTCCGGCCACTGCTCCTCCTCTGGTTGCTCCTCCTCCGGCCACTGCTCCTCCTCCGGCCACTGCTCCTCCTCCGGTCGCTCCCCCTCCGGGCACTGCTCCTCCTCCGGTCGCTCCTCCTCCGTTCGCTCCTCCTCCGGCCACTGCTCCTCCTCCGGTCGCTCCTCCTCCGGTCACTGCTCCTCCTCCAATCGCTCCTCCTCCGGCCACTGCTCCTCCTCCGGTTGCTCCTCCTCCGGTCACTGCTCCTCCGGTCACTGCTCCTCCTCCGGCCACTGCTCCTCCTCCGGTCGCTGCTCCTCCTCCGGCCGCTGCTCCTCCTCCGGCCGCTGCTCCTCCTCCAGCCGTTGCTCCACCTCCGGCCACTGCTCCTCCTCCGGTCGCTCCTCCTCCGGCCGCTGCTCCTCCTCTGGTCGCTCCTCCTCCGGCCACTGCTCCTCCTCCGGCCACTGCTCCTCCTCCAGCCGCTGCTCCTCCTCTGGCCACTGCTCCTCCTCCGGCCACTGCTCCTCCTCCGGTCGCTCCTCCTCCGGCCACTGCTCCTCCTCCGGCCACTGCTCCTCCTCCGATCGCTTCTCCTCCGGCCGCTGCTCCTCTGGTCGCTCCTCCTCCGGCCACTGCTCCTCCTCCGGCCGCTGCTCCTCCGGTCACTGCTCCTCCTACGGCCACTGCTCCTCCTCCGGCCACTGCTCCTCGTCCAGCCGCTGCTCCTCCTCCGGTCACTGCTCCTCCGGCCACTGCTCCTCCTCCGGTTGCTCCTCCTCCGGCCGCTGCTCCTCCTCCGGCCACTGCTCCTCCTTCGGTCGCTCCTCCTCCGGCCACTGCTCCTCCTCTGGTTGCTCCTCCTCCGGCCACTGCTCCTCCTCCGGCCACTGCTCCTCCTCCGGTCGCTCCTCCTCCTGGCACTGCTCCTCCTCCGGTCGCTCCTCCTCCGTTCGCTCCTCCTCCGGCCACTGCTCCTCCTCCGGTCGCTCCTCCTCCGGTCACTGCTCCTCCTCCAGTCGCTCCTCCTCCGGCCACTGCTCCTCCTCCGGTCACTGCTCCTCCTCCGGCCACTGCTCCTCCTCCGGTCGCTGCTCCTCCTCCGGCCGCTGCTCCTCCTCCAGCCGTTGCTCCACCTCCGGCCACTGCTCCTCCTCCGGTCACTCCTCCTCCGGCCGCTGCTCCTCCTCTGGTCGCTCCTCCTCCGGCCACTGCTCCTCCTCCGGCCACTGCTCCTCCTCCAGCCGCTGCTCCTCCTCCGGCCACTGCTCCTCCTCCGGCCACTGCTCCTCCTCCGGTCGCTCCTCCTCCGGTCACTGCTCCTCCAGTCGCACCTCCTCCGGCCACTGCTCCTCCTCCGGTCACTGCTCCTCCTCCAGTCGCTCCTCCACAGGCCACTGCTCCTCCTCCAGTCACTGCTCCTCCTCCGGTCGCTCCTCCTCCGGCCACTGCCCCTCCTCCGGTCACTGCTCCACCTCCGGCCGCTGCTCCTCCTCCGGCCACTGCTCCTCCTCTGGCCACTGCTCCTCCGGTCACTACTCCTCCGGTCACTGCTCCTCTTCCGGTCACTGCTCCTCCTCCGGTCACTTCTCCTCCTCCGGCCTCTGCTCCTCCTCCAGCCGCTGCTCCTCCTCCGGTCACTGCTCCTCCAACGGCCACTGCTTCTCCTCCGGCCACTGCTCCTCGTCCAGACGCTGCTCCTCCTCCGGTCACTGCTCCCCCGGCCACTGCTCCTCCTCCGGTTGCTCCTCCTCCGGCCGCTGCTCCTCCTCCGGCCACTGCTCCTCCTCCGGTCGCTCCTCCTCCGGCCACTGCTCCTCCTCCGGTTGCTCCTCCTCCGGCCACTGCTCCTCCTCCGGCCACTGCTCCTCCTCCGGTCGCTCCACCTCCGGTCACTGCTCCTGCTCCAGTCGCTCCTCCTCCTGCCACTGCTCCTCCTCCGGTCACTGCTCCTCCTCCGGCCGCTGCTCCTCCTCCGGTCGCTGCTCCTCCTCCGGCCGCTGCTCCTCCTCCGGCCGCTGCTCCTCCTCCAGCCGTTGCTCCACCTCCGGCCACTGCTCCTCCTCCGGTCGCTCCTCCTCCGGCCGCTGCTCCTCCTCTGGTTGCTCCTCCTCCGGCCACTGCTCCTCCTCCGGCCACTGCTCCTCCTCCAGCCGCTGCTCCTCCTCTGGCCACTGCTCCTCCTCCGGCCACTGCTCCTCCTCCGGTCGCTCCTCCTCCGGCCACTGCTCCTCCTCCGGCCACTGCTCCTCCTCCGGTCGCTCCTCCTCCGTTCGCTCCTCCTCCGGCCACTGCTCCTCCTCCGGTCGCTCCTCCTCCGGTCACTGCTCCTCCTCCAGTCGCTCCTCCTCCGGCCACTGCTCCTCCTCCGGTCACTATTCCTCCTCCGGCCACTGCTCCTCCTCCGGTCGCTGCTCCTCCTCCGGCCGCTGCTCCTCCTCCGGCCGCTGCTCCTCCTCCAACCGTTGCTCCACCTCCGGCCACTGCTCCTCCTCCGGTCGCTCCTCCTCCGGCCGCTGCTCCTCCTCTGGTCGCTCCTCCTCCGGCCACTGCTCCTCCTCCGGCCACTGCTCCTCCTCCAGCCGCTGCTCCTCCTCCGGCCACTGCTCCTCCTCCGGTCACTGCTCCTCCTCCAGTCGCTCCTCCACAGGCCACTGCTCCTCCTCCAGTCACTGCTCCTCCTCCGGTCGCTCCTCCTCCGGCCACTGCCCCTCCTCCGGTCACTGCTCCACCTCCGGCCGCTGCTCCTCCTCCGGCCACTGCTCCTCCTCTGGCCGCTGCACCTCCGGTCACAGCTCCTCCGGTCACTGCTCCTCTTCCGGTCACTGCTCCTCCTCCGGTCACTGCTCCTCCTCCGGCCTCTGCTCCTCCTCCAGCCGCTGCTCCTCCTCCGGTCACTGCTCCTCCTACGGCCACTGCTACTCCTCCGGCCACTGTTCCTCGTCCAGCCGCTGCTCCTCCTCCGGTCACTGCTCCTCCGGCCACTGCTCCTCCTCCGGTTGCTCCTCCTCCGGCCGCTGCTCCTCCTCCGGCCACTGCTCCTCCTCCGGTCGCTCCTCCTCCGGCCACTGCTCCTCCTCTGGTTGCTCCTCCTCCGGCCACTGCTCCTCCTCCGGCCACTGCTCCTCCTCCGGTCGCTCCTCCTCCGGGCACTGCTCCTCCTCCGGTCGCTCCTCCTCCGTTCGCTCCTCCTCCGGCCACTGCTCCTCCTCCGGTCGCTCCTCCTCCGGTCACTGCTCCTCCTCCAATCGCTCCTCCTCCGGCCACTGCTCCTCCTCCGGTTGCTCCTCCTCCGGTCACTGCTCCTCCGGTCACTGCTCCTCCTCCGGCCACTGCTCCTCCTCCGGTCGCTGCTCCTCCTCCGGCCGCTGCTCCTCCTCCGGCCGCTGCTCCTCCTCCAGCCGTTGCTCCACCTCCGGCCACTGCTCCTCCTCCGGTCGCTCCTCCTCCGGCCGCTGCTCCTCCTCTGGTCGCTCCTCCTCCGGCCACTGCTCCTCCTCCGGCCACTGTTCCTCCTCCAGCCGCTGCTCCTCCTCTGGCCACTGCTCCTCCTCCGGCCACTGCTCCTCCTCCGGTCGCTCCTCCTCCGGCCACTGCTCCTCCTCCGGTCGCTCCTCCTCCTGGCACTGCTCCTCCTCCGGTCGCTCCTCCTCCGTTCGCTCCTCCTCCGGCCACTGCTCCTCCTCCGGTCGCTCCTCCTCCGGTCACTGCTCCTCCTCCAGTCGCTCCTCCTCCGGCCACTGCTCCTCCTCCGGTCACTGCTCCTCCTCCGGCCACTGCTCCTCCTCCGGTCGCTGCTCCTCCTCCGGCCGCTGCTCCTCCTCCAGCCGTTGCTCCACCTCCGGCCACTGCTCCTCCTCCGGTCACTCCTCCTCCGGCCGCTGCTCCTCCTCTGGTCGCTCCTCCTCCGGCCACTGCTCCTCCTCCGGCCACTGCTCCTCCTCCAGCCGCTGCTCCTCCTCCGGCCACTGCTCCTCCTCCGGCCACTGCTCCTCCTCCGGTCGCTCCTCCTCCGGTCACTGCTCCTCCTCCAGTCTCACCTCCTCCGGCCACTGCTCCTCCTCCGGTCACTGCTCCTCCTCCAGTCGCTCCTCCACAGGCCACTGCTCCTCCTCCAGTCACTGCTCCTCCTCCGGTCGCTCCTCCTCCGGCCACTGCCCCTCCTCCGGTCACTGCTCCACCTCCGGCCGCTGCTCCTCCTCCGGCCACTGCTCCTCCTCTGGCCGCTGCTCCTCCGGTCACTGCTCCTCCGGTCACTGCTCCTCTTCCGGTCACTGCTCCTCCTCCAGCCGCTGCTCCTCCTCCGGCCACTGCTCCTCCTCCGGCCACTGCTCCTCCTCCGGTCGCTCCTCCTCCGGCCACTGCTCCTCCTCCGGCCACTGCTCCTCCTCCGGTCGCTCCTCCTCCGGCCGCTGCTCCTCCTCTGGTCGCTCCTCCTCCGGCCACTGCTCCTCCTCCGGCCACTGCTCCTCCTCCAGCCGCTGCTCCTCCTCCGGCCACTGCTCCTCCTCCGGCCACTGCTCCTCCTCCGGTCTCTCCTCCTCCGGTCACTGCTCCTCCAGTCGCACCTCCTCTGGCCACTGCTCCTCCTCCGGTCACTGCTCCTCCTCCAGTCGCTCCTCCACAGGCCACTGCTCCTCCTCCAGTCACTGCTCCTCCTCCGGTCGCTCCTCCTCCGGCCACTGCCCCTCCTCCGGTCACTGCTCCACCTCCGGCCGCTGCTCCTCCTCCGGCCACTGCTCCTCCTCTGGCCACTGCTCCTCCGGTCACTACTCCTCCGGTCACTGCTCCTCTTCCGGTCACTGCTCCTCCTCCGGTCACTTCTCCTCCTCCGGCCTCTGCTCCTCCTCCAGCCGCTGCTCCTCCTCCGGTCACTGCTCCTCCAACGGCCACTGCTTCTCCTCCGGCCACTGCTCCTCGTCCAGACGCTGCTCCTCCTCCGGTCACTGCTCCCCCGGCCACTGCTCCTCCTCCGGTTGCTCCTCCTCCGGCCGCTGCTCCTCCTCCGGCCACTGCTCCTCCTCCGGTCGCTCCTCCTCCGGCCACTGCTCCTCCTCCGGTTGCTCCTCCTCCGGCCACTGCTCCTCCTCCGGCCACTGCTCCTCCTCCGGTCGCTCCACCTCCGGTCACTGCTCCTGCTCCAGTCGCTCCTCCTCCTGCCACTGCTCCTCCTCCGGTCACTGCTCCTCCTCCGGCCGCTGCTCCTCCTCCGGCCGCTGCTCCTCCTCCGGCCGCTGCTCCTCCTCCGGCCGCTGCTCCTCCTCCAGCCGTTGCTCCACCTCCGGCCACTGCTCCTCCTCCGGTCGCTCCTCCTCCGGCCGCTGCTCCTCCTCTGGTTGCTCCTCCTCCGGCCACTGCTCCTCCTCCGGCCACTGCTCCTCCTCCAGCCGCTGCTCCTCCTCTGGCCACTGCTCCTCCTCCGGCCACTGCTCCTCCTCCAGTCGCTCCTCCTCCGGCCACTGCTCCTCCTCCGGCCACTGCTCCTCCTCCGGTCGCTCCTCCTCCGTTCGCTCCTCCTCCGGCCACTGCTCCTCCTCCGGTCGCTCCTCCTCCGGTCACTGCTCCTCCTCCAGTCGCTCCTCCTCCGGCCACTGCTCCTCCTCCGGTCACTATTCCTCCTCCGGCCACTGCTCCTCCTCCGGTCGCTGCTCCTCCTCCGGCCGCTGCTCCTCCTCCGGCCGCTGCTCCTCCTCCAACCGTTGCTCCACCTCCGGCCACTGCTCCTCCTCCGGTCGCTCCTCCTCCGGCCGCTGCTCCTCCTCTGGTCGCTCCTCCTCCGGCCACTGCTCCTCCTCCGGCCACTGCTCCTCCTCCAGCCGCTGCTCCTCCTCCGGCCACTGCTCCTCCTCCGGTCACTGCTCCTCCTCCAGTCGCTCCTCCACAGGCCACTGCTCCTCCTCCAGTCACTGCTCCTCCTCCGGTCGCTCCTCCTCCGGCCACTGCCCCTCCTCCGGTCACTGCTCCACCTCCGGCCGCTGCTCCTCCTCCGGCCACTGCTCCTCCTCTGGCCGCTGCACCTCCGGTCACAGCTCCTCCGGTCACTGCTCCTCTTCCGGTCACTGCTCCTCCTCCGGTCACTGCTCCTCCTCCGGCCTCTGCTCCTCCTCCAGCCGCTGCTCCTCCTCCGGTCACTGCTCCTCCTACGGCCACTGCTACTCCTCCGGCCACTGTTCCTCGTCCAGCCGCTGCTCCTCCTCCGGTCACTGCTCCTCCGGCCACTGCTCCTCCTCCGGTTGCTCCTCCTCCGGCCGCTGCTCCTCCTCCGGCCACTGCTCCTCCTCCGGTCGCTCCTCCTCCGGCCACTGCTCCTCCTCTGGTTGCTCCTCCTCCGGCCATTGCTCCTCCTCCGGCCACTGCTCCTCCTCCGGTCGCTCCTCCTCCGGGCACTGCTCCTCCTCCGGTCGCTCCTCCTCCGTTCGCTCCTCCTCCGGCCACTGCTCCTCCTCCGGTCGCTCCTCCTCCGGTCACTGCTCCTCCTCCAATCGCTCCTCCTCCGGCCACTGCTCCTCCTCCGGTTGCTCCTCCTCCGGTCACTGCTCCTCCGGTCACTGCTCCTCCTCCGGCCACTGCTCCTCCTCCGGTCGCTGCTCCTCCTCCGGCCGCTGCTCCTCCTCCGGCCGCTGCTCCTCCTCCAGCCGTTGCTCCACCTCCGGCCACTGCTCCTCCTCCGGTCGCTCCTCCTCCGGCCGCTGCTCCTCCTCTGGTCGCTCCTCCTCCGGCCACTGCTCCTCCTCCGGCCACTGTTCCTCCTCCAGCCGCTGCTCCTCCTCTGGCCACTGCTCCTCCTCCGGCCACTGCTCCTCCTCCGGTCGCTCCTCCTCCGGCCACTGCTCCTCCTCCGGTCGCTCCTCCTCCTGGCACTGCTCCTCCTCCGGTCGCTCCTCCTCCGTTCGCTCCTCCTCCGGCCACTGCTCCTCCTCCGGTCGCTCCTCCTCCGGTCACTGCTCCTCCTCCAGTCGCTCCTCCTCCGGCCACTGCTCCTCCTCCGGTCACTGCTCCTCCTCCGGCCACTGCTCCTCCTCCGGTCGCTGCTCCTCCTCCGGCCGCTGCTCCTCCTCCAGCCGTTGCTCCACCTCCGGCCACTGCTCCTCCTCCGGTCACTCCTCCTCCGGCCGCTGCTCCTCCTCTGGTCGCTCCTCCTCCGGCCACTGCTCCTCCTCCGGCCACTGCTCCTCCTCCAGCCGCTGCTCCTCCTCCGGCCACTGCTCCTCCTCCGGCCACTGCTCCTCCTCCGGTCGCTCCTCCTCCGGTCACTGCTCCTCCTCCAGTCTCACCTCCTCCGGCCACTGCTCCTCCTCCGGTCACTGCTCCTCCTCCAGTCGCTCCTCCACAGGCCACTGCTCCTCCTCCAGTCACTGCTCCTCCTCCGGTCGCTCCTCCTCCGGCCACTGCTCCTCCTCCGGTCGCTCCTCCTCCGGTCACTGCTCCTCCTCCAGTCTCACCTCCTCCGGCCACTGCTCCTCCTCCGGTCACTGCTCCTCCTCCAGTCGCTCCTCCACAGGCCACTGCTCCTCCTCCAGTCACTGCTCCTCCTCCGGTCGCTCCTCCTCCGGCCACTGCCCCTCCTCCGGTCACTGCTCCACCTCCAGCCGCTGCTCCTCCTCCGGCCACTGCTCCTCCTCCGGCCACTGCTCCTCCTCCGGTCGCTCCTCCTCCGGCCACTGCTCCTCCTCCGGCCACTGCTCCTCCTCCGGTCGCTCCTCCTCCGGCCGCTGCTCCTCCTCTGGTCGCTCCTCCTCCGGCCACTGCTCCTCCTCCGGCCACTGCTCCTCCTCCAGCCGCTGCTCCTCCTCCGGCCACTGCTCCTCCTCCGGCCACTGCTCCTCCTCCGGTCGCTCCTCCTCCGGTCACTGCTCCTCCAGTCGCACCTCCTCCGGCCACTGCTCCTCCTCCGGTCACTGCTCCTCCTCCAGTCGCTCCTCCACAGGCCACTGCTCCTCCTCCAGTCACTGCTCCTCCTCCGGTCGCTCCTCCTCCGGCCACTGCCCCTCCTCCGGTCACTGCTCCACCTCCGGCCGCTGCTCCTCCTCCGGCCACTGCTCCTCCTCTGGCCACTGCTCCTCCGGTCACTACTCCTCCGGTCACTGCTCCTCTTCCGGTCACTGCTCCTCCTCCGGTCACTTCTCCTCCTCCGGCCTCTGCTCCTCCTCCAGCCGCTGCTCCTCCTCCGGTCACTGCTCCTCCAACGGCCACTGCTTCTCCTCCGGCCACTGCTCCTCGTCCAGACGCTGCTCCTCCTCCGGTCACTGCTCCCCCGGCCACTGCTCCTCCTCCGGTTGCTCCTCCTCCGGCCGCTGCTCCTCCTCCGGCCACTGCTCCTCCTCCGGTCGCTCCTCCTCCGGCCACTGCTCCTCCTCCGGTTGCTCCTCCTCCGGCCACTGCTCCTCCTCCGGCCACTGCTCCTCCTCCGGTCGCTCCACCTCCGGTCACTGCTCCTGCTCCAGTCGCTCCTCCTCCTGCCACTGCTCCTCCTCCGGTCACTGCTCCTCCTCCGGCCGCTGCTCCTCCTCCGGTCGCTGCTCCTCCTCCGGCCGCTGCTCCTCCTCCGGCCGCTGCTCCTCCTCCAGCCGTTGCTCCACCTCCGGCCACTGCTCCTCCTCCGGTCGCTCCTCCTCCGGCCGCTGCTCCTCCTCTGGTTGCTCCTCCTCCGGCCACTGCTCCTCCTCCGGCCACTGCTCCTCCTCCAGCCGCTGCTCCTCCTCTGGCCACTGCTCCTCCTCCGGCCACTGCTCCTCCTCCGGTCGCTCCTCCTCCGGCCACTGCTCCTCCTCCGGCCACTGCTCCTCCTCCGGTCGCTCCTCCTCCGTTCGCTCCTCCTCCGGCCACTGCTCCTCCTCCGGTCGCTCCTCCTCCGGTCACTGCTCCTCCTCCAGTCGCTCCTCCTCCGGCCACTGCTCCTCCTCCGGTCACTATTCCTCCTCCGGCCACTGCTCCTCCTCCGGTCGCTGCTCCTCCTCCGGCCGCTGCTCCTCCTCCGGCCGCTGCTCCTCCTCCAACCGTTGCTCCACCTCCGGCCACTGCTCCTCCTCCGGTCGCTCCTCCTCCGGCCGCTGCTCCTCCTCTGGTCGCTCCTCCTCCGGCCACTGCTCCTCCTCCGGCCACTGCTCCTCCTCCAGCCGCTGCTCCTCCTCCGGCCACTGCTCCTCCTCCGGTCACTGCTCCTCCTCCAGTCGCTCCTCCACAGGCCACTGCTCCTCCTCCAGTCACTGCTCCTCCTCCGGTCGCTCCTCCTCCGGCCACTGCCCCTCCTCCGGTCACTGCTCCACCTCCGGCCGCTGCTCCTCCTCCGGCCACTGCTCCTCCTCTGGCCGCTGCACCTCCGGTCACAGCTCCTCCGGTCACTGCTCCTCTTCCGGTCACTGCTCCTCCTCCGGTCACTGCTCCTCCTCCGGCCTCTGCTCCTCCTCCAGCCGCTGCTCCTCCTCCGGTCACTGCTCCTCCTACGGCCACTGCTACTCCTCCGGCCACTGTTCCTCGTCCAGCCGCTGCTCCTCCTCCGGTCACTGCTCCTCCGGCCACTGCTCCTCCTCCGGTTGCTCCTCCTCCGGCCGCTGCTCCTCCTCCGGCCACTGCTCCTCCTCCGGTCGCTCCTCCTCCGGCCACTGCTCCTCCTCTGGTTGCTCCTCCTCCGGCCATTGCTCCTCCTCCGGCCACTGCTCCTCCTCCGGTCGCTCCTCCTCCGGGCACTGCTCCTCCTCCGGTCGCTCCTCCTCCGTTCGCTCCTCCTCCGGCCACTGCTCCTCCTCCGGTCGCTCCTCCTCCGGTCACTGCTCCTCCTCCAATCGCTCCTCCTCCGGCCACTGCTCCTCCTCCGGTTGCTCCTCCTCCGGTCACTGCTCCTCCGGTCACTGCTCCTCCTCCGGCCACTGCTCCTCCTCCGGTCGCTGCTCCTCCTCCGGCCGCTGCTCCTCCTCCGGCCGCTGCTCCTCCTCCAGCCGTTGCTCCACCTCCGGCCACTGCTCCTCCTCCGGTCGCTCCTCCTCCGGCCGCTGCTCCTCCTCTGGTCGCTCCTCCTCCGGCCACTGCTCCTCCTCCGGCCACTGTTCCTCCTCCAGCCGCTGCTCCTCCTCTGGCCACTGCTCCTCCTCCGGCCACTGCTCCTCCTCCGGTCGTTCCTCCTCCGGCCACTGCTCCTCCTCCGGCCACTGCTCCTCCTCCGGTCGCTCCTCCTCCGGCCGCTGCTCCTCTGGTCGCTCCTCATCCGGCCACTGCTCCTCCTCCGGCCGCTGCTCCTCCGGTCACTGCTCCTCCTACGGCCACTGCTCCTCCTCCGGCCACTGCTCATCGTCCAGCCGCTGCTCCTCCTCCGGTCACTGCTCCTCCGGCCACTGCTCCTCCTCCGGTTGCTCCTCCTCCGGCCGCTGCTCCTCCTCCGGCCACTGCTCCTCCTTCGGTCGCTCCTCCTCCGGCCACTGCTCCTCCTCTGGTTGCTCCTCCTCCGGCCACTGCTCCTCCTCCGGCCACTGCTCCTCCTCCGGTCGCTCCTCCTCCTGGCACTGCTCCTCCTCCGGTCGCTCCTCCTCCGTTCGCTCCTCCTCCGGCCACTGCTCCTCCTCCGGTCGCTCCTCCTCCGGTCACTGCTCCTCCTCCAGTCGCTCCTCCTCCGGCCACTGCTCCTCCTCCGGTCACTGCTCCTCCTCCGGCCACTGCTCCTCCTCCGGTCGCTGCTCCTCCTCCGGCCGCTGCTCCTCCTCCAGCGATTGCTCCACCTCCGTCCACTGCTCCTCCTCCGGTCGCTCCTCCTCCGGCCGCTGCTCCTCCTCTGGTCGCTCCTCCTCCGGCCACTGCTCCTCCTCCGGCCACTGCTCCTCCTCCAGCCGCTGCTCCTCCTCCGGCCACTGCTCCTCCTCCGGCCACTGCTCCTCCTCCGGTCGCTCCTCCTCCGGTCACTGCTCCTCCTCCAGTCGCACCTCCTCCGGCCACTGCTCCTCCTCCGGTCACTGCTCCTCCTCCAGTCGCTCCTCCACAGGCCACTGCTCCTCCTCCAGTCACTGCTCCTCCTCCGGTCGCTCCTCCTCCGGCCACTGCCCCTCCTCCGGTCACTGCTCCACCTCCGGCCGCTGCTCCTCCTCCGGCCACTGCTCCTCCTCTGGCCGCTGCTCCTCCGGTCACTGCTCCTCCGGTCACTGCTCCTCTTCTGGTCACTGCTCCTCCTCCAGCCGCTGCTCCTCCTCCGGCCACTGCTCCTCCTCCGGCCACTGCTCCTCCTCCGGTCGCTCCTCCTCCGGCCACTGCTCCTCCTCCGGCCACTGCTCCTCCTCCGGTCGCTCCTCCTCCGGTCACTGCTCCTCCAGTCGCACCTCCTCCGGCCACTGCTCCTCCTCCGGTCACTGATCCTCCTCCAGTCGCTCCTCCACAGGCCACTGCTCCTCCTCCAGTCACTGCTCCTCCTCCGGTCGCTCCTCCTCCGGCCACTGCCCCTCCTCCGGTCACTGCTCCACCTCCGGCCGCTGCTCCTCCTCCGGCCACTGCTCCTCCTCTGGCCGCTGCTCCTCCGGTCACTACTCCTCCGGTCACTGCTCCTCTTCCGGTCACTGCTCCTCCTCCGGTCACTGCTCCTCCTCCGGCCTCTGCTCCTCCTCCAGCCGCTGCTCCTCCTCCGGTCACTGCTCCTCCTACGGCCACTGCTTCTCCTCCGGCCACTGCTCCTCGTCCAGCCGCTGCTCCTCCTCCGGTCACTGCTCCCCCGGCCACTGCTCCTCTTCCGGTTGCTCCTCCTCCGGCCGCTGCTCCTCCTCCGGCCACTGCTCCTCCTCCGGTCGCTCCTCCTCCGGCCACTGCTCCTCCTCTGGTTGCTCCTCCTCCGGCCACTGCTCCTCCTCCGGCCACTGCTCCTCCTCCGGTCGCTCCTCCTCCGGGCACTGCTCCTCCTCCGGTCACTGCTCCTCCTCCGGCCGCTGCTCCTCCTCCGGTCGCTGCTCCTCCTCCGGCCGCTGCTCCTCCTCCGGCCGCTGCTCCTCCTCCAGCCGTTGCTCCACCTCCGGCCACTGCTCCTCCACCGGTCGCTCCTCCTCCGGCCGCTGCTCCTCCTCTGGTTGCTCCTCCTCCGGCCACTGCTCCTCCTCCGGCCACTGCTCCTCCTCCAGCCGCTGCTCCTCCTCTGGCCACTGCTCCTCCTCCGGCCACTGCTCCCCTTCCGGTCGCTCCTCCTCCGGCCACTGCTCCTCCTCCGGCCACTGCTCCTCCTCCGGTCGCTCCTCCTCCGGTCACTGCTCCTCCTCCAGTCGCTCCTCCTCCGGCCACTGCTCCTCCTCCGGTCACTATTCCTCCTCCGGCCACTGCTCCTCCTCCGGTCGCTGCTCCTCCTCCGGCCGCTGCTCCTCCTCCGGCCGCTGCTCCTCCTCCAACCGTTGCTCCACCTCCGGCCACTGCTCCTCCTCCGGTCGCTCCTCCTCCGGCCGCTGCTCCTCCTCTGGTCGCTCCTCCTCCGGCCACTGCTCCTCCTCCGGCCACTGCTCCTCCTCCAGCCGCTGCTCCTCCTCTGGCCACTGCTCCTCCTCCGGCCACTGCTCCTCCTCCGGTCGCTCCTCCTCCGGCCGCTGCTCCTCCACTGGTCGCTCCTCCTCCGGCCACTGCTCCTCCTCCGGCCACTGCTCCTCCTCCAGCCGCTGCTCCTCCTCCGGCCACTGCTCCTCCTCCGGCCACTGCTCCTCCTCCAGCCGCTGCTCCTCCTCCGGCCACTGCTCCTCCTCCGGCCACTGCTTCTCCTCCGGTCGCTCCTCCTCCGTTCGCTCCTCCTCCGGCCACTGCTCCTCCTCCGGTCACTCCTCCTCCGGTCACTGCTCCTCCTCCAGTCGCTCCTCCTCCGGCCACTGCTCCTCCTCCGGCCACTGCTCCTCCTCCGGCCACTGCTCCTCCTCCGGTCGCTCCTCCTCCGGCCACTGCCCCTCCTCCGGTCACTGCTCCACCTCCGGCCGCTGCTCCTCCTCCGGCCACTGCTCCTCCTCTGGCCGCTGCTCCTCCGGTCACTACTCCTCCGGTCACTGCTCCTCTTCCGGTCACTGCTCCTCCTCCGGTCACTGCTCCTCCTCCGGCCTCTGCTCCTCCTCCAGCCGCTGCTCCTCCTCCGGTCACTGCTCCTCCTACGGCCACTGCTTCTCCTCCGGCCACTGCTCCTCGTCCAGCCGCTGCTCCTCCTCCGGTCACTGCTCCCCCGGCCACTGCTCCTCCTCCGGTTGCTCCTCCTCCGGCCGCTGCTCCTCCTCCGGCCACTGCTCCTCCTCCGGTCGCTCCTCCTCCGGCCGCTGCTCCTCCTCCGGTCACTGCTCCTCCTCCGGCCACTGCTCCTCCTCCGGCCACTGTTCCTCGTCCAGCCGCTGCTCCTCCTCCGGTCACTGCTCCTCCGGCCACTGCTCCTCCTCCGGTTGCTCCTCCTCCGGCCGCTGCTCCTCCTCCGGCCACTGCTCCTCCTCCGGTCGCTCCTCCTCCGGCCACTGCTCCTCCTCTGGTTGCTCCTCCTCCGGCCACTGCTCCTCCTCCGGCCACTGCTCCTCCTCCGGTCGCTCCTCCTCCGGGCACTGCTCCTCCTCCGGTCGCTCCTCCTCCGTTCGCTCCTCCTCCGGCCACTGCTCCTCCTCCGGTCGCTCCTCCTCCGGTCACTGCTCCTCCTCCAATCGCTCCTCCTCCGGCCACTGCTCCTCCTCCGGTTGCTCCTCCTCCGGTCACTGCTCCTCCGGTCACTGCTCCTCCTCCGGCCACTGCTCCTCCTCCGGTCGCTGCTCCTCCTCCGGCCGCTGCTCCTCCTCCGGCCGCTGCTCCTCCTCAAGCCGTTGCTCCACCTCCGGCCACTGCTCCTCCTCCGGTCGCTCCTCCTCCGGCCGCTGCTCCTCCTCTGGTCGCTCCTCCTCCGGCCACTGCTCCTCCTCCGGCCACTGTTCCTCCTCCAGCCGCTGCTCCTCCTCTGGCCACTGCTCCTCCTCCGGCCACTGCTCCTCCTCCGGTCGCTCCTCCTCCGGCCACTGCTCCTCCTCCGGCCACTGCTCCTCCTCCGGTCGCTCCTCCTCCGGCCGCTGCTCCTCTGGTCGCTCCTCCTCCGGCCACTGCTCCTCCTCCGGCCGCTGCTCCTCCGGTCACTGCTCCTCCTACGGCCACTGCTCCTCCTCCGGCCACTGCTCATCGTCCAGCCGCTGCTCCTCCTCCGGTCACTGCTCCTCCGGCCACTGCTCCTCCTCCGGTTGCTCCTCCTCCGGCCGCTGCTCCTCCTCCGGCCACTGCTCCTCCTTCGGTCGCTCCTCCTCCGGCCACTGCTCCTCCTCTGGTTGCTCCTCCTCCGGCCACTGCTCCTCCTCCGGCCACTGCTCCTCCTCCGGTCGCTCCTCCTCCTGGCACTGCTCCTCCTCCGGTCGCTCCTCCTCCGTTCGCTCCTCCTCCGGCCACTGCTCCTCCTCCGGTCGCTCCTCCTCCGGTCACTGCTCCTCCTCCAGTCGCTCCTCCTCCGGCCACTGCTCCTCCTCCGGTCACTGCTCCTCCTCCGGCCACTGCTCCTCCTCCGGTCGCTGCTCCTCCTCCGGCCGCTGCTCCTCCTCCAGCCGTTGCTCCACCTCCGGCCACTGCTCCTCCTCCGGTCGCTCCTCCTCCGGCCGCTGCTCCTCCTCTGGTCGCTCCTCCTCCGGCCACTGCTCCTCCTCCGGCCACTGCTCCTCCTCCAGCCGCTGCTCCTCCTCCGGCCACTGCTCCTCCTCCGGCCACTGCTCCTCCTCCGGTCGCTCCTCCTCCGGTCACTGCTCCTCCTCCAGTCGCACCTCCTCCGGCCACTGCTCCTCCTCCGGTCACTGCTCCTCCTCCAGTCGCTCCTCCACAGGCCACTGCTCCTCCTCCAGTCACTGCTCCTCCTCCGGTCGCTCCTCCTCCGGCCACTGCCCCTCCTCCGGTCACTGCTCCACCTCCGGCCGCTGCTCCTCCTCCGGCCACTGCTCCTCCTCTGGCCGCTGCTCCTCCGGTCACTGCTCCTCCGGTCACTGCTCCTCTTCCGGTCACTGCTCCTCCTCCAGCCGCTGCTCCTCCTCCGGCCACTGCTCCTCCTCCGGCCACTGCTCCTCCTCCGGTCGCTCCTCCTCCGGCCACTGCTCCTCCTCCGGCCACTGCTCCTCCTCCGGTCGCTCCTCCTCCGGTCACTGCTCCTCCAGTCGCACCTCCTCCGGCCACTGCTCCTCCTCCGGTCACTGCTCCTCCTCCAGTCGCTCCTCCACAGGCCACTGCTCCTCCTCCAGTCACTGCTCCTCCTCCGGTCGCTCCTCCTCCGGCCACTGCCCCTCCTCCGGTCACTGCTCCACCTCCGGCCGCTGCTCCTCCTCCGGCCACTGCTCCTCCTCTGGCCGCTGCTCCTCCGGTCACTACTCCTCCGGTCACTGCTCCTCTTCCGGTCACTGCTCCTCCTCCGGTCACTGCTCCTCCTCCGGCCTCTGCTCCTCCTCCAGCCGCTGCTCCTCCTCCGGTCACTGCTCCTCCTACGGCCACTGCTTCTCCTCCGGCCACTGCTCCTCGTCCAGCCGCTGCTCCTCCTCCGGTCACTGCTCCCCCGGCCACTGCTCCTCTTCCGGTTGCTCCTCCTCCGGCCGCTGCTCCTCCTCCGGCCACTGCTCCTCCTCCGGTCGCTCCTCCTCCGGCCACTGCTCCTCCTCTGGTTGCTCCTCCTCCGGCCACTGCTCCTCCTCCGGCCACTGCTCCTCCTCCGGTCGCTCCTCCTCCGGGCACTGCTCCTCCTCCGGTCACTGCTCCTCCTCCGGCCGCTGCTCCTCCTCCGGTCGCTGCTCCTCCTCCGGCCGCTGCTCCTCCTCCGGCCGCTGCTCCTCCTCCAGCCGTTGCTCCACCTCCGGCCACTGCTCCTCCTCCGGTCGCTCCTCCTCCGGCCGCTGCTCCTCCTCTGGTTGCTCCTCCTCCGGCCACTGCTCCTCCTCCGGCCACTGCTCCTCCTCCAGCCGCTGCTCCTCCTCTGGCCACTGCTCCTCCTCCGGCCACTGCTCCCCTTCCGGTCGCTCCTCCTCCGGCCACTGCTCCTCCTCCGGCCACTGCTCCTCCTCCGGTCGCTCCTCCTCCGGTCACTGCTCCTCCTCCAGTCGCTCCTCCTCCGGCCACTGCTCCTCCTCCGGTCACTATTCCTCCTCCGGCCACTGCTCCTCCTCCGGTCGCTGCTCCTCCTCCGGCCGCTGCTCCTCCTCCGGCCGCTGCTCCTCCTCCAACCGTTGCTCCACCTCCGGCCACTGCTCCTCCTCCGGTCGCTCCTCCTCCGGCCGCTGCTCCTCCTCTGGTCGCTCCTCCTCCGGCCACTGCTCCTCCTCCGGCCACTGCTCCTCCTCCAGCCGCTGCTCCTCCTCTGGCCACTGCTCCTCCTCCGGCCACTGCTCCTCCTCCGGTCGCTCCTCCTCCGGCCGCTGCTCCTCCACTGGTCGCTCCTCCTCCGGCCACTGCTCCTCCTCCGGCCACTGCTCCTCCTCCAGCCGCTGCTCCTCCTCCGGCCACTGCTCCTCCTCCGGCCACTGCTCCTCCTCCAGCCGCTGCTCCTCCTCCGGCCACTGCTCCTCCTCCGGCCACTGCTTCTCCTCCGGTCGCTCCTCCTCCGTTCGCTCCTCCTCCGGCCACTGCTCCTCCTCCGGTCACTCCTCCTCCGGTCACTGCTCCTCCTCCAGTCGCTCCTCCTCCGGCCACTGCTCCTCCTCCGGCCACTGCTCCTCCTCCGGCCACTGCTCCTCCTCCGGTCGCTCCTCCTCCGGCCACTGCCCCTCCTCCGGTCACTGCTCCACCTCCGGCCGCTGCTCCTCCTCCGGCCACTGCTCCTCCTCTGGCCGCTGCTCCTCCGGTCACTACTCCTCCGGTCACTGCTCCTCTTCCGGTCACTGCTCCTCCTCCGGTCACTGCTCCTCCTCCGGCCTCTGCTCCTCCTCCAGCCGCTGCTCCTCCTCCGGTCACTGCTCCTCCTACGGCCACTGCTTCTCCTCCGGCCACTGCTCCTCGTCCAGCCGCTGCTCCTCCTCCGGTCACTGCTCCCCCGGCCACTGCTCCTCCTCCGGTTGCTCCTCCTCCGGCCGCTGCTCCTCCTCCGGCCACTGCTCCTCCTCCGGTCGCTCCTCCTCCGGCCACTGCTCCTCCTCTGGTTGCTCCTCCTCCGGCCACTGCTCCTCCTCCGGCCACTGCTCCTCCTCCGGTCGCTCCTCCTCCGGGCACTGCTCCTCCTCCGGTCGCTCCTCCTCCGTTCGCTCCTCCTCCGGCCACTGCTCCTCCTCCGGTCGCTCCACCTCCGGTCACTGCTCCTGCTCCAGTCGCTCCTCCTCCTGCCACTGCTCCTCCTCCGGTCACTGCTCCTCCTCCGGCCGCTGCTCCTCCTCCGGTCGCTGCTCCTCCTCCGGCCGCTGCTCCTCCTCCGGCCGCTGCTCCTCCTCCAGCCGTTGCTCCACCTCCGGCCACTGCTCCTCCTCCGGTCGCTCCTCCTCCGGCCGCTGCTCCTCCTCTGGTTGCTCCTCCTCCGGCCACTGCTCCTCCTCCGGCCACTGCTCCTCCTCCAGCCGCTGCTCCTCCTCTGGCCACTGCTCCTCCTCCGGCCACTGCTCCTCCTCCGGTCGCTCCTCCTGCGGCCACTGCTCCTCCTCCGGCCACTGCTCCTCCTCCGGTCGCTCCTCCTCCGTTCGCTCCTCCTCCGGCCACTGCTCCTCCTCCGGTCGCTCCTCCTCCGGTCACTGCTCCTCCTCCAGTCGCTCCTCCTCCGGCCACTGCTCCTCCTCCGGTCACTATTCCTCCTCCGGCCACTGCTCCTCCTCCGGTCGCTGCTCCTCCTCCGGCCGCTGCTCCTCCTCCGGCCGCTGCTCCTCCTCCAACCGTTGCTCCACCTCCGGCCACTGCTCCTCCTCCGGTCGCTCCTCCTCCGGCCGCTGCTCCTCCTCTGGGCGCTCCTCCTCCGGCCACTGCTCCTCCTCCGGCCACTGCTCCTCCTCCAGCCGCTGCTCCTCCTCTGGCCACTGCTCCTCCTCCGGCCACTGCTCCTCCTCCGGTCGCTCCTCCTCCGGCCGCTGCTCCTCCACTGGTCGCTCCTCCTCCGGCCACTGCTCCTCCTCCGGCCACTGCTCCTCCTCCAGCCGCTGCTCCTCCTCCGGCCACTGCTCCTCCTCCGGCCACTGCTCCTCCTCCAGCCGCTGCTCCTCCTCCGGCCACTGCTCCTCCTCCGGCCACTGCTTCTCCTCCGGTCGCTCCTCCTCCGTTCGCTCCTCCTCCGGCCACTGCTCCTCCTCCGGTCACTCCTCCTCCGGTCACTGCTCCTCCTCCAGTCGCTCCTCCTCCGGCCACTGCTCCTCCTCCGGCCACTGCTCCTCCTCCGGCCACTGCTCCTCCTCCGGTCGCTGCTCCTCCTCCGGCCGCTGCTCCTCCACCGGCCGCTGCTCCTCCTCCAGCCGTTGCTCCACCTCCGTCCACTGCTCCTCCTCCGGTCGCTCCTCCTCCGGCCGCTGCTCCTCCTCTGGTCGCTCCTCCTCCGGCCACTGCTCCTCCTCCGGCCACTGCTCCTCCTCCAGCCGCTGCTTCTCCTCTGGCCACTGCTCCTCCTCCGGCCACTGCTCCTCCTCCGGTCGCTCCTCCTCCGGCCACTGCTCCTCCTCCGGTCGCTCCTCCTCCGGCCGCTGCTCCTCCTCTGGTCGCTCCTCCTCCGGCCACTGCTCCTCCTCCGGCCACTGCTCCTCCTCCAGCCGCTGCTCCTCCTCCGGCCACTGCTCCTCCTCCGGCCACTGCTCCTCCTCCGGTCGCTCCTCCTCCGGTCACTGCTCCTCCTCCAGTCGCACCTCCTCCGGCCACTGCTCCTCCTCCGGTCACTGCTCCTCCTCCAGTCGCTCCTCCACAGGCCACTGCTCCTCCTCCAGTCACTGCTCCTCCTCCGTTCGCTCCTCCTCCGGCCACTGCTCCTCCTCTGGCCGCTGCTCCTCCGGTCACTGCTCCTCCGGTCACTGCTCCTCTTCCGGTCACTGCTCCTCCTCCGGTCACTGCTCCTCCTCCGGCCTCTGCTCCTCCTCCAGCCGCTGCTCCTCCTCCGGTCACTGCTCCTCCTACGGCCACTGCTCCTCCTCCGGCCACTGCTCCTCGTCCAGCCGCTGCTCCTCCTCCGGTCACTGCTCCTCCGGCCACTGCTCCTCCTCCGATTGCTCCTCCTCCGGCCGCTGCTCCTCCTCCGGCCACTGCTCCTCCTCCGGTCGCTCCTCCTCCGGCCACTGCTCCTCCTCTGGTTGCTCCTCCTCCGGCCACTGCTCCTTCTCCGGCCACTGCTCATCCTCCGGTCGCTCCTCCTCCGGGCACTGCTCCTCCTCCGGTCGCTCCTCCTCCGTTCGCTCCTCCTCCGGCCACTGCTCCTCCTCCGGTCGCTCCTCCTCCGGTCACTGCTCCTCCTCCAGTCGCTCCTCCTCCGGCCACTGCTCCTCCTCCGGTCACTGCTCCTCCTCCAGTCGCTCCTCCACAGGCCACTGCTCCTCCTCCAGTCACTGCTCCTCCTCCGTTCGCTCCTCCTCCGGCCACTGCTCCTCCTCTGGCCGCTGCTCCTCCGGTCACTGCTCCTCCGGTCACTGCTCCTCTTCCGGTCACTGCTCCTCCTCCGGTCACTGCTCCTCCTCCGGCCTCTGCTCCTCCTCCAGCCGCTGCTCCTCCTCCGGTCACTGCTCCTCCTACGGCCACTGCTCCTCCTCCGGCCACTGCTCCTCGTCCAGCCGCTGCTCCTCCTCCGGTCACTGCTCCTCCGGCCACTGCTCCTCCTCCGGTTGCTCCTCCTCCGGCCGCTGCTCCTCCTCCGGCCACTGCTCCTCCTCCGGTCGCTCCTCCTCCGGCCACTGCTCCTCCTCTGGTTGCTCCTCCTCCGGCCACTGCTCCTTCTCCGGCCACTGCTCATCCTCCGGTCGCTCCTCCTCCGGGCACTGCTCCTCCTCCGGTCGCTCCTCCTCCGTTCGCTCCTCCTCCGGCCACTGCTCCTCCTCCGGTCGCTCCTCCTCCGGTCACTGCTCCTCCTCCAGTCGCTCCTCCTCCGGCCACTGCTCCTCCTCCGGTCACTGCTCCTCCTCCGGCCACTGCTCCTCCTCCGGTCGCTGCTCCTCCTCCGGCCGCTGCTCCTCCTCCGGCCGCTGCTCCTCCTCCAGCCGTTGCTCCACGTCCGGCCACTGCTCCTCCTCCGGTCGCTCCTCCTCCGGCCGCTGCTTCTCCTCTGGTCGCTCCTCCTCCGGCCACTGCTCCTCCTCCGGCCACTGCTCCTCCTGCAGCCGCTGCTCCTCCTCCGGCCACTGCTCCTCCACCGGCCACTGCTCCTCCTCCGGTCGCTCCTCCTCCGGTCACTGCTCCTCCTCCAGTCGCACCTCCTCCGGCCACTGCTCCTCCTCCGGTCACTGCTCCTCCTCCGGTCGCTCCTCCTCCGGCCACTGCCCCTCCTCCGGTCACTGCTCCACCTCCGGCCGCTGCTCCTCCTCCGGCCACTGCTCCTCCTCTGGCCGCTGCTCCTCCGGTCACTGCTCCTCCGGTCACTGCTCCTCTTCCGGTCACTGCTCCTCCTCCAGTCACTGCTCCTCCTCCGGCCTCTGCTCCTCCTCCAGCCGCTGCTCCTCCTCCGGTCACTGCTCCTCCTACGGTCACTGCTCCTCCTACGGCCACTGCTCCTCCTCCGGCCACTGCTCCTCGTCCAGCCGCTGCTCCTTCTCCGGTCACTGCTCCTCCGGCCACTGCTCCTCCTCCGGTTGCTCCTCCTCCGGCCGCTGCTCCTCCTCCGGCCACTGCTCCTCCTCCGGTCGCTCCTCCTCCGGCCACTGCTCCTCCTCTGGTTGCTCCTCCTCCGGCCACTGCTCCTCCTCCGGCCACTGCTCCTCCTCCGGTCGCTCCTCCTCCTGGCACTGCTCCTCCTCCGGTCGCTCCTCCTCCGTTCGCTCCTCCTCCGGCCACTGCTCCTCCTCCGGTCGCTCCTCCTCCGGTCACTGCTCCTCCTCCAGTCGCTCCTCCTCCGGCCACTGCTCCTCCTCCGGTCACTGCTCCTCCTCCGGCCACTGCTCCTCCTCCGGTCGCTGCTCCTCCTCCGGCCGCTGCTCCTCCACCGGCCGCTGCTGCTCCTCCAGCCGTTGCTCCACCTCCTTCCACTGCTCCTCCTCCGGTCGCTCCTCCTCCGGCCGCTGCTCCTCCTCTGGTCGCTCCTCCTCCAGCCACTGCTCCTCCTCCGGCCACTGCTCTTCCTCCAGCCGCTGCTCCTCCTCCGGTCGCTCCTCCTCCGGCCACTGCTCCTCCTCCAGTCACTGCTCCTCCTCCGGTCGCTCCTCCTCCGGCCACTGCCCCTCCTCCGGTCACTGCTCCACCTCCGGCCGCTGCTCCTCCTCCGGCCACTGCTCCTCCTCTGGCCGCTGCTCCTCCGGTCACTGCTCCTCCGGTCACTGCTCCTCTTCCGGTCACTGCTCCTCCTCCAGTCACTGCTCCTCCTCCGGCCTCTGCTCCTCCTCCAGCCGCTGCTCCTCCTCCGGTCACTGCTCCTCCTACGGTCACTGCTCCTCCTACGGCCACTGCTCCTCCTCCGGCCACTGCTCCTCATCCAGCCGCTGCTCCTCCTCCGGTCACTGCTCCTCCGGCCACTGCTCCTCCTCCGGTTGCTCCTCCTCCGGCCGCTGCTCCTCCTCCGGCCACTGCTCCTCCTCCGGTCGCTCCTCCTCCGGCCACTGCTCCTCCTCTGGTTGCTCCTCCTCCGGCCACTGCTCCTCCTCCGGCCACTGCTCCTCCTCCGGTCGCTCCTCCTCCGGGCACTGCTCCTCCTCCGGTCGCTCCTCCTCCGTTCGCTCCTCCTCCGGCCACTGCTCCTCCTCCGGTCGCTCCTCCTCCGGTCACTGCTCCTCCTCCAGTCGCTCCTCCTCCGGCCACTGCTCCTCCTCCGGTCACTGCTCCTCCTCCGGCCACTGCTCCTCCTCCGGTCGCTGCTCCTCCTCCGGCCGCTGCTCCTCCACCGGCCGCTGCTGCTCCTCCAGCCGTTGCTCCACCTCCTTCCACTGCTCCTCCTCCGGTCGCTCCTCCTCCGGCCGCTGCTCCTCCTCTGCTCGCTCCTCCTCCAGCCACTGCTCCTCCTCCGGCCACTGCTCCTCCTCCAGCCGCTGCTCCTCCTCTGGCCACTGCTCCTCCTCCGGCCACTGCTCCTCCTCCGGTCGCTCCTCCTCCGGCCACTGCTCCTCCTCCGGTCGCTCCTCCTCCGGCCGCTGCTCCTCCTCTGGTCGCTCCTCCTCCGGCCACTGCTCCTCCTCCGGCCACTGCTCCTCCTCCAGCCGCTGCTCCTCCTCCGGCCACTGCTCCTCCTCCGGCCACTGCTCCTCCTCCGGTCGCTCCTCCTCCGGTCACTGCTCCTCCTCCAGTCGCACCTCCTCCGGCCACTGCTCCTCCTCCGGTCACTGCTCCTCCTCCAGTCGCTCCTCCACAGGCCACTGCTCCTCCTCCAGTCACTGCTCCTCCTCCGGTCGCTCCTCCTCCGGCCACTGCCCCTCCTCCGGTCACTGCTCCACCTCCGGCCGCTGCTCCTCCTCCGGCCACTGCTCCTCCTCTGGCCGCTGCTCCTCCGGTCACTGCTCCTCCGGTCACTGCTCCTCCTCCGGTCACTGCTCCTCCTCCGGTCACTGCTCCTCCTCCGGCCACTGCTCCTCCTCCGGTCGCTGCTCCTCCTCCGGCCGCTGCTCCTCCTCCGGCCGCTGCTCCTCCTCCAGCCGTTGCTCCACCTCCGGCCACTGCTCCTCCTCCGGTCGCTCCTCCTCCGGCCGCTGCTCCTCCTCTGGTCGCTCCTCCTCCGGCCACTGCTCCTCCTCCGGCCACTGCTCCTCCTCCAGCCGCTGCTCCTCCTCCGGCCACTGCTCCTCCTCCGGCCACTGCTCCTCCTCCGGTCGCTCCTCCTCCGGCCGCTGCTTCTCCTCTGGTCGCTCCTCCTCCGGCCACTGCTCCTCCTCCGGCCACTGCTCCTCCTGCAGCCGCTGCTCCTCCTCCGGCCACTGCTCCTCCACCGGCCACTGCTCCTCCTCCGGTCGCTCCTCCTCCGGTCACTGCTCCTCCTCCAGTCGCACCTCCTCCGGCCACTGCTCCTCCTCCGGTCACTGCTCCTCCTCCGGTCGCTCCTCCTCCGGCCACTGCCCCTCCTCCGGTCACTGCTCCACCTCCGGCCGCTGCTCCTCCTCCGGCCACTGCTCCTCCTCTGGCCGCTGCTCCTCCGGTCACTGCTCCTCCGGTCACTGCTCCTCTTCCGGTCACTGCTCCTCCTCCAGTCACTGCTCCTCCTCCGGCCTCTGCTCCTCCTCCAGCCGCTGCTCCTCCTCCGGTCACTGCTCCTCCTACGGTCACTGCTCCTCCTACGGCCACTGCTCCTCCTCCGGCCACTGCTCCTCGTCCAGCCGCTGCTCCTTCTCCGGTCACTGCTCCTCCGGCCACTGCTCCTCCTCCGGTTGCTCCTCCTCCGGCCGCTGCTCCTCCTCCGGCCACTGCTCCTCCTCCGGTCGCTCCTCCTCCGGCCACTGCTCCTCCTCTGGTTGCTCCTCCTCCGGCCACTGCTCCTCCTCCGGCCACTGCTCCTCCTCCGGTCGCTCCTCCTCCTGGCACTGCTCCTCCTCCGGTCGCTCCTCCTCCGTTCGCTCCTCCTCCGGCCACTGCTCCTCCTCCGGTCGCTCCTCCTCCGGTCACTGCTCCTCCTCCAGTCGCTCCTCCTCCGGCCACTGCTCCTCCTCCGGTCACTGCTCCTCCTCCGGCCACTGCTCCTCCTCCGGTCGCTGCTCCTCCTCCGGCCGCTGCTCCTCCACCGGCCGCTGCTGCTCCTCCAGCCGTTGCTCCACCTCCTTCCACTGCTCCTCCTCCGGTCGCTCCTCCTCCGGCCGCTGCTCCTCCTCTGGTCGCTCCTCCTCCAGCCACTGCTCCTCCTCCGGCCACTGCTCTTCCTCCAGCCGCTGCTCCTCCTCCGGTCGCTCCTCCTCCGGCCACTGCTCCTCCTCCAGTCACTGCTCCTCCTCCGGTCGCTCCTCCTCCGGCCACTGCCCCTCCTCCGGTCAGTGCTCCACCTCCGGCCGCTGCTCCTCCTCCGGCCACTGCTCCTCCTCTGGCCGCTGCTCCTCCGGTCACTGCTCCTCCGGTCACTGCTCCTCTTCCGGTCACTGCTCCTCCTCCAGTCACTGCTCCTCCTCCGGCCTCTGCTCCTCCTCCAGCCGCTGCTCCTCCTCCGGTCACTGCTCCTCCTACGGTCACTGCTCCTCCTACGGCCACTGCTCCTCCTCCGGCCACTGCTCCTCATCCAGCCGCTGCTCCTCCTCCGGTCACTGCTCCTCCGGCCACTGCTCCTCCTCCGGTTGCTCCTCCTCCGGCCGCTGCTCCTCCTCCGGCCACTGCTCCTCCTCCGGTCGCTCCTCCTCCGGCCACTGCTCCTCCTCTGGTTGCTCCTCCTCCGGCCACTGCTCCTCCTCCGGCCACTGCTCCTCCTCCGGTCGCTCCTCCTCCGGGCACTGCTCCTCCTCCGGTCGCTCCTCCTCCGTTCGCTCCTCCTCCGGCCACTGCTCCTCCTCCGGTCGCTCCTCCTCCGGTCACTGCTCCTCCTCCAGTCGCTCCTCCTCCGGCCACTGCTCCTCCTCCGGTCACTGCTCCTCCTCCGGCCACTGCTCCTCCTCCGGTCGCTGCTCCTCCTCCGGCCGCTGCTCCTCCACCGGCCGCTGCTGCTCCTCCAGCCGTTGCTCCACCTCCTTCCACTGCTCCTCCTCCGGTCGCTCCTCCTCCGGCCGCTGCTCCTCCTCTGCTCGCTCCTCCTCCAGCCACTGCTCCTCCTCCGGCCACTGCTCCTCCTCCAGCCGCTGCTCCTCCTCTGGCCACTGCTCCTCCTCCGGCCACTGCTCCTCCTCCGGTCGCTCCTCCTCCGGCCACTGCTCCTCCTCCGGTCGCTCCTCCTCCGGCCGCTGCTCCTCCTCTGGTCGCTCCTCCTCCGGCCACTGCTCCTCCTCCGGCCACTGCTCCTCCTCCAGCCGCTGCTCCTCCTCCGGCCACTGCTCCTCCTCCGGCCACTGCTCCTCCTCCGGTCGCTCCTCCTCCGGTCACTGCTCCTCCTCCAGTCGCACCTCCTCCGGCCACTGCTCCTCCTCCGGTCACTGCTCCTCCTCCAGTCGCTCCTCCACAGGCCACTGCTCCTCCTCCAGTCACTGCTCCTCCTCCGGTCGCTCCTCCTCCGGCCACTGCCCCTCCTCCGGTCACTGCTCCACCTCCGGCCGCTGCTCCTCCTCCGGCCACTGCTCCTCCTCTGGCCGCTGCTCCTCCGGTCACTGCTCCTCCGGTCACTGCTCCTCCTCCGGTCACTGCTCCTCCTCCGGTCACTGCTCCTCCTCCGGCCACTGCTCCTCCTCCGGTCGCTGCTCCTCCTCCGGCCGCTGCTCCTCCTCCGGCCGCTGCTCCTCCTCCAGCCGTTGCTCCACCTCCGGCCACTGCTCCTCCTCCGGTCGCTCCTCCTCCGGCCGCTGCTCCTCCTCTGGTCGCTCCTCCTCCGGCCACTGCTCCTCCTCCGGCCACTGCTCCTCCTCCAGCCGCTGCTCCTCCTCCGGCCACTGCTCCTCCTCCGGCCACTGCTCCTCCTCCGGTCGCTCCTCCTCCGGTCACTGCTCCTCCTCCAGTCGCACCTCCTCCGGCCACTGCTCCTCCTCCGGTCACTGCTCCTCCTCCAGTCGCTCCTCCACAGGCCACTGCTCCTCCTCCAGTCACTGCTCCTCCTCCGGTCGCTCCTCCTCCGGCCACTGCCCCTCCTCCGGTCACTGCTCCACCTCCGGCCGCTGCTCCTCCTCCGGCCACTGCTCCTCCTCTGGCCGCTGCTCCTCCGGTCACTGCTCCTCCGGTCACTGCTCCAATTCCGGTCACTGCTCCTCCTCCAGCCGCTGCTCCTCCTCCGGCCACTGCTCCTCCTCCGGCCATTGCTCCTCCTCCGGTCGCTCCTCCTCCGGCCACTGCTCCTCCTCAGGCCACTGCTCCTCCTCCGGTCTTCCTCCTCCGGCCACTGCTCCTCCTCTGGCCGCTGCTCCTCCGGTCACTGCTCCTCCGGTCACTGCTCCTCTTCCGGTCACTGCTCCTCCTCCAGTCACTGCTCCTCCTCCGGCGCTCCTCCTCCGGCCACTGCCCCTCCTCCGGTCACTGGTCCACCTCCGGCCGCTGCTCCTCCTCCGGCCATTGCTCCTCCTCTGGCCGCTGCTCCTCCGGTCACTGCTCCTCCGGTCACTGCTCCTCTTCCGGTCACTGCTCCTCCTCCGGTCACTGCCCCTCCTCCGGTCACTGCTCCACCTCCGGCCACTGCTCCTCCTCCGGCCACTGCTCCTCCTCTGGCCGCTGCTCCTCCGGTCACTGCTCCTCCGGTCACTGCTCCTCTTCCGGTCACTGCTCCTCCTCCAGCCGCTGCTCCTCCTCCGGCCACTGCTCCTCCTCCGGCCACTGCTCCTCCTCCGGTCGCTCCTCCTCCGGCCACTGCTCCTCCTCCGGCCACTGCTCCTCCTCCGGTCGCTCCTCCTCCGGCCGCTGCTCCTCCTCTGGTCGCTCCTCCTCCGGCCACTGCTCCTCCTCCGGCCACTGCTCCTCCTCCAGCCGCTGCTCCTCCTCCGGCCACTGCTCCTCCTCCGGCCACTGCTCCTCCTCCGGTCGCTCCTCCTCCGGTCACTGCTCCTCCTCCAGTCGCACCTCCTCCGGCCACTGCTCCTCCTCCGGTCACTGCTCCTCCTCCAGTCGCTCCTCCACAGGCCACTGCTCCTCCTCCAGTCACTGCTCCTCCTCCGGTCGCTCCTCCTCCGGCCACTGCCCCTCCTCCGGTCAATGCTCCACCCCCGGCCGCTGCTCCTCCTCCGGCCACTGCTCCTCCTCTGGCCGCTGCTCCTCCGGTCACTCCTCTTCCGGTCACTGCTCCTCCTCCGGTCACTGCTCCTCCTCCGGCCTCTGCTCCTCCTCCAGCCGCTGCTCCTCCTCCGGTCACTGCTCCTCCCAGGGCCACTGCTCCTCCTCCGGCCACTGCTCCTCGTCCAGCCGCTGCTCCTCCTCCGGTCACTGCTCCTCCGGCCACTGCTCCTCCTCCGGTTGCTCCTCCTCCGGCCGCTGCTCCTCCTCCGGCCACTGCTCCTCCTCCGGTCGCTCCTCCTCCGGCCACTGCTCCTCCTCTGGTTGCTCCTCCTCCGGCCACTGCTCCTCCTCCGGCCACTGCTCCTCCTCCGGTCGCTCCTCCTCCGGGCACTGCTCCTCCTCCGGTCGCTACTCCTCCGTTCGCTCCTCCTCCGGCCACTGCTCCTCCTCCGGTCGCTCCTCCTCCGGTCACTGCTCCTCCTCCAGTCGCTCCTCCTCCGGCCACTGCTCCTCCTCCGGTTACTGCTCCTCCTCCGGCCACTGCTCCTCCTCCGGTCGCTGCTCCTCCTCCGGCCGCTGCTCCTCCTCCGGCCGCTGCTCCTCCTCCAGCCGTTGCTCCACCTCCGGCCACTGCTCCTCCTCCGGTCGCTCCTCCTCCGGCCGCTGCTCCTCCTCTGGTCGCTCCTCCTCCGGCCACTGCTCCTCCTCCGGCCACTGCTCCTCCTCCAGCCGCTGCTCCTCCTCTGGCCACTGCTCCTCCTCCGGCCACTGCTCCTCCTCCGGTCGCTCCTCCTCCGGCCGCTGCTCCTCCTCTGGTCGCTCCTCCTCCGGCCACTGCTCCTCCTCCGGCCACTGCTCCTCCTCCAGCCGCTGCTCCTCCTCCGGCCACTGCTCCTCCTCCGGCCACTGCTCCTCCTCCGGTCGCTCTTCCTCCGGTCACTGCTCCTCCTCCAGTCGCACCTCCTCCGGCCACTGCTCCTCCTCCGGTCACTGCTCCTCCTCCAGTCGCTCCTCCACAGGCCATTGCTCCTCCTCCAGTCACTGCTCCTCCTCCGGTCGCTCCTCCTCCGGCCACTGCCCCTCCTCCGGTCAATGCTCCACCTCCGGCCGCTGCTCCTCCTCCGGCCACTGCTCCTCCTCTGGCCGCTGCTCCTCCGGTCACTACTCCTCCGGTCACTGCTCCTCTTCCGGTCACTGCTCCTCCTCCGGTCACTGCTCCTCCTCCGGCCTCTGCTCCTCCTCCAGCCGCTGCTCCTCCTCCGGTCACTGCTCCTCCTACGGCCACTGCTCCTCCTCCGGCCACTGCTCCTCGTCCAGCCGCTGCTCCTCCTCCGGTCACTGCTCCTCCGGCCACTGCTCCTCCTCCGGTCGCTCCTCCTCCGGGCACTGCTCCTCCTCCGGTCGCTCCTCCTCCGTTCGCTCCTCCTCCGGCCACTGCTCCTCCTCCGGTCGCTCCTCCTCCGGTCACTGCTCCTCCTCCAGTCGCTCCTCCTCCGGCCACTGCTCCTCCTCCGGTCACTGCTCCTCCTCCGGCCACTGCTCCTCCTCCGGTCGCTGCTCCTCCTCCGGCCGCTGCTCCTCCTCCGGCCGCTGCTCCTCCTCCAGCCGTTGCTCCACCTCCGGCCACTGCTCCTCCTCCGGTCGCTCCTCCTCCGGCCGCTGCTCCTCCTCTGGTCGCTCCTCCTCCGGCCACTGCTCCTCCTCCGGCCACTGCTCCTCCTCCAGCCGCTGCTCCTCCTCTGGCCACTGCTCCTCCTCCGGCCACTGCTCCTCCTCCGGTCGCTCCTCCTCCGGCCACTGCTCCTCCTCCGGCCACTGCTCCTCCTCCGGTCGCTCCTCCTCCGTTCGCTCCTCCTCCGGCCACTGCTCCTCCTCCGGTCGCTCCTCCTCCGGTCACTGCTCCTCCTCCAGTCGCTCCTCCTCCGGCCACTGCTCCTCCTCCGGCCACTGCTCCTCATCCGGCCACTGCTCCTCCTCCAGCCGCTGCTCCTCCTCCGGCCACTGCTCCTCCTCCGACCACTGCTCCTCCTCCGGTCGCTCCTCCTCCGGTCACTGCTCCTCCTCCAGTCGCACCTCCTCCGGCCACTGCTCCTCCTCCGGTCACTGCTCCTCCTCCAGTCGCTCCTCCACAGGCCACTGCTCCTCCTCCAGTCACTGCTCCTCCTCCGGTCGCTCCTCCTCCGGCCACTGCCCCTCCTCCGGTCAATGCTCCACCTCCGGCCGCTGCTCCTCCTCCGGCCACTGCTCCTCCTCTGTCCGCTGCTCCACCGGTCACTGCTCCTCCGGTCACTGCTCCTCTTCCGGTCACTGCTCCTCCTCCGGTCACTGCTCCTCCTCCGGCCTCTGCTCCTCCTCCAGCCGCTGCTCCTCCTCCGGTCACTGCTCCTCCTACGGCCACTGCTCCTCCTCCGGCCACTGCTCCTCGTCCAGCCGCTGCTCCTCCTCCGGTCACTGCTCCTCCGGCCACTGCTTCTCCTCCGGTTGCTCCTCCTCCGGCCGCTGCTCCTCCTCCGGCCACTGCTCCTCCTCCGGTCGCTCGTCCTCCGGCCACTGCTCCTCCTCTGGTTGCTCCTCCTCCGGCCACTGCTCCTCCTCCGGCCACTGCTCTCCTCCTCCGGTCGCTCCTCCTCCGGGCACTGCTCCTCCTCCGGTCGCTCCTCCTCCGTTCGCTCCTCCTCCGGCCACTGCTCCTCCTCCGGTCGCTCCTCCTCCGGTCACTGCTCCTCCTCCAGCCGCTGCTCCTCCTCTGGTCACTCCTCCTCCGGCCACTGCTCCTCCTCCGGCCACTGCTCCTCCTCCAGCCGCTGCTCCTCCTCTGGCCACTGCTCCTCCTCCGGCAACTGCTCCTCCTCCGGTCGCTCCTCCTCCGGCCACTGCTCCTCCTCCGGCCACTGCTCCTCCTCCGGTCGCTCCTCCTCCGTTCGCTTCTCTTCCGGCCACTGCTCCTCCTCCGGTCGCTCCTCCTCCGGTCACTGCTCCTCCTCCAGTCGCTCCTCCTCCGGCCACTGCTCCTCCTCCGGTCACTGCTCCTCCTCCGGCCACTGCTCCTCCTCCGGTCGCTGCTCCTCCTCCGGCCGCTGCTCCTCCTCCGGCCGCTGCTCCTCCTCCAGCCGTTGCTCCACCTCCGGCCACTGCTCCTCCTCCGGTCGCTCCTCCTCCGGCCGCTGCTCCTCCTCTGGTCGCTCCTCCTCCGGCCACTGCTCCTCCTCCGGCCACTGCTCCTCCTCCAGCCGCTGCTCCTCCTCTGGCCACTGCTCCTCCTCCGGCCACTGCTCCTCCTCCGGTCGCTCCTCCTCCGGCCACTGCTCCTCCTCCGGTCGCTCCTCCTCCGTCCGCTGCTCCTCCTCTGGTCGCTCCTCCTCCGGCCACTGCTCCTCCTCCGGCCACTGCTCCTCCTCCAGCCGCTGCTCCTCCTCCGGCCACTGCTCCTCCTCCGGCCACTGCTCCTCCTCCAGCCGCTGCTCCTCCTCCGGCCACTGCTCCTCCTCCGGCCACTGCTCCTCCTCCGGTCGCTCCTCCTCCTTTCGCTCCTCCTCCGGCCACTGCTCCTCCTCCGGTCACTCCTCCTCCGGTCACTGCTCCTCCTCCAGTCGCTCCTCCTCCGGCCACTGCTCCTCCGGCCACTGCTCCTCCTCCGGCCACTGCTCCTCCTGCGGTCGCTGCTCCTCCTCCGGCCGCTGCTCCTCCACCGGCCGCTGCTCCTCCTCCAGCCGTTGCTCCACCTCCGTCCACTGCTCCTCCTCCGGTCGCTCCTCCTCCGGCCGCTGCTCCTCCTCTGGTCGCTCCTCCTCCGGCCACTGCTCCTCCTCCGGCCACTGCTCCTCCTCCAGCCGCTGCTCCTCCTCTGGCCACTGCTCCTCCTCCGGCCACTGCTCCTCCTCCGGTCGCTCCTCCTCCGGCCACTGCTTCTCCTCCAGTCGCACCTCCTCCGGCCACTGCTCCTCCTCCGGTCACTGCTCCTCCTCCAGTCGCTCCTCCACAGGCCACTGCTACTCCTCCAGTCACTGCTCCTCCTCCGGTCGCTCCTCCTCCGGCCACTGCCCCTCCTCCGGTCACTGCGCCACCTCCGGCCGCTGCTCCTCCTCCGGCCACTGCTCCTCCTCTGGCCGCTGCTCCTCCAGTCACTGCTCCTCCGGTCACTGCTCCTCTTCCGGTCACTGCTCCTCCTCCGGTCACTGCTCCTCCTCCGGCCTCTGCTCCTCCTCCAGCCGCTGCTCCTCCTCCGATCACTGCTCCTCCTACGGCCACTGCTCCTCCTCCGGCCACTGCTCCTCGTCCAGCCGCTGCTCCTCCTCCGGTCACTGCTCCTCCGGCCACTGCTCCTCCTCCGGTTGCTCCTCCTCCGGCCGCTGCTCCTCCTCCGGCCGCTGCTCCTCCTCCGGCCACTGCTCCTCCTCCGGTCGCTCCTCCTCCGGCCACTGCTCCTCCTCTGGTTGCTCCTCCTCCGGCCACTGCTCCTCCTCCGGCCACTGCTCCTCCTCCGGTCGCTCCTCCTCCGGGCACTGCTCCTCCACCGGTCGCTCCTCCTCCGTTCGCTCCTCCTCCGGCCACTGCTCCTCCTCCGGTCGCTCCTCCTCCGGCCACTGCCCCTCCTCCGGTCACTGCGCCACCTCCGGCCGCTGCTCCTCCTCCGGCCACTGCTCCTCCTCTGGCCGCTGCTCCTCCGGTCACTGCTCCTCCGGTCACTGCTCCTCTTCCGGTCACTGCTCCTCCTCCAGCCGCTGCTCCTCCTCCGGCCACTGCTCCTCCTCCGGTCGCTCCTCCTCCGGCCACTGCTCCTCCTCCGGCCACTGCTCCTCCTCCGGTCGCTCCTCCTCCGGCCGCTGCTCCTCCTCTGGTCGCTCCTCCTCCGGCCACTGCTCCTCCTCCGGCCACTGCTCCTCCTCCAGCCGCTGCTCCTCCTCCGGCCACTGCTCCTCCTCCGGCCACTGCTCCTCCTCCGGTCGCTCCTCCTCCGGTCACTGCTCCTCCTCCAGTCGCACCTCCTCCGGCCACTGCTCCTCCTCCGGTCACTGCTCCTCCTCCAGTCGCTCCTCCACAGGCCACTGCTCCTCCTCCAGTCACTGCTCCTCCTCCGGTCGCTCCTCCTCCGGCCACTGCCCCTCCTCCGGTCACTGCTCCACCTCCGGCCGCTGCTCCTCCTCCGGCCACTGCTCCTCCTCTGGCCGCTGCTCCTCCGGTCACTGCTCCTCCGGTCACTGCTCCTCTTCCGGTCACTGCTCCTCCTCCAGTCACTGCTCCTCCTCCGGCCTCTGCTCCTCCTCCAGCCGCTGCTCCTCCTCCGGTCACTGCTCCTCCTACGGTCACTGCTCCTCCTACGGCCACTGCTCCTCCTCCGGCCACTGCTCCTCGTCCAGCCGCTCCTCCTCCGGCCACTGCTCCTCCTCTGGTTGCTCCTCCTCCGGCCACTGCTCCTCCTCCGGCCACTGCTCCTCCTCCGGTCACTGCTCCTCCTCCGGCCACTGCTCCTCCTCCGGTCGCTGCTCATCCTCCGGCCGCTGCTCCTCCACCGGCCGCTGCTCGTCCTCCAGCCGTTGCTCCACCTCCGTCCACTGCTCCTCCTCCGGTCGCTCCTCCTCCGGCCGCTGCTCCTCCTCTGGTCGCTCCTCCTCCGGCCACTGCTCCTCCTCCGGCCACTGCTCCTCCTCCAGCCGCTGCTCCTCCTCTGGCCACTGCTCCTCCTCCGGCCACTGCTCCTCCTCCGGTCGCTCCTCCTCTGGCCACTGCTCCTCCTCCGGTCGCTCCTCCTCCGGCCGCTGGTCCTCCTCTGGTCGCTCCTCCTCCGGCCACTGCTCCTCCTCCGGCCACTGCTCCTCCTCCGGTCGCTCCTCCTCCGGTCACTGCTCCTCCTCCAGTCGCTCCTCCTCCGGCCACTGCTCCTCCTCCGGTTGCTCCTCCTCCGGTCACTGCTCCTCCTCCGGCCACTGCTCCTCCTCCAGCCGCTGCTCCTCCTCTGGCCACTGCTCCTCCTCCGGCCACTGCTCCTCCTCCGGTCGCTCCTCCTCCGGCCACTGCTCCTCCTCCGGTCGCTCCTCCTCCGGCCGCTGCTCCTCCTCTGGTCGCTCCTCCTCCGGCCACTGCTCCTCCTCCGGCCACTGCTCCTCCTCCAGCCGCTGCTCCTCCTCCGGCCTCTGCTCCTCCTCCGGCCACTGCTCCTCCTCCAGCCGCTGCTCCTCCTCCGGCCACTGCTCCTCCTCCGGCCACTGCTCCTCCTCCGGTCGCTCCTCCTCCGTTCGCTCCTCCTCCGGCCACTGCTCCTCCTCCGGTCGCTCCTCCTCCGGTCACTGCTCCTCCTCCAGTCGCTCCTCCTCCGGCCACTGCTCCTCCTCCGGTCACTGCTCCTCCTCCGGCCACTGCTCCTCCTCCGGTCGCTGCTCCTCCTCCGGCCGCTACTCCTCCACCGGCCGCTGCTCCTCCTCCAGCCGTTGCTCCACCTCCGTCCACTGCTCCTCCTCCGGTCGCTCCTCCTCCGGCCGCTGCTCCTCCTCTGGTCGCTCCTCCTCCGGCCACTGCTCCTCCTCCGGCCACTGCTCCTCCTCCAGCCGCTGCTCCTCCTCTGGCCACTGCTCCTCCTCCGGCCACTGCTCCTCCTCCGGTCGCTCCTCCTCCGGCCACTGCTCCTCCTCCGGTCGCTCCTCCTCCGGCCGCTGCTCCTCCTCTTGTCGCTCCTCCTCCGGCCACTGCTCCTCCTCCAGCCGCTGCTCCTCCTCCGGCCACTGCTCCTCCTCCGGCCACTGCTCCTCCTCCGGTCGCTCCTCCTCCGGTCACTGCTCCTCCTCCGGTCGCACCTCCTCCGGCCACTGCTCCTCCTCCGGTCACTGCTCCTACTCCAGTCGCTCCTCCACAGGCCACTGCTCCTCCTCCAGTCACTGCTCCTCCTCCGGTCGCTCCTCCTCCGGCCACTGCCCCTCCTCCGGTCACTGCTCCACCTCCGGCCGCTGCTCCTCCTCCGGCCACTGCTCCTCCTCTGGCCGCTGCTCCTCCGGTCACTGCTCCTCTTCCGGTCACTGCTCCTCCTCCGGTCACTGCTCCTCCTCCGGCCACTGCTCCTCCTCCGGTCGCTGCTCCTCCTCCGGCCGCTGCTCCTCCTCCGGCCGCTGCTCCTCCTCCAGCCGTTGCTCCACCTCCGGCCACTGCTCCTCCTCCGGTCGCTCCTCCTCCGGCCGCTGCTCCTCCTCTGGTCGCTCCTCCTCCGGCCACTGCTCCTCCTCCGGCCACTGCTCCTCCTCCAGCCGCTGCTCCTCCTCCGGCCACTGCTCCTCCTCCGGCCACTGCTCCTCCTCCGGTCGCTCCTCCTCCGGTCACTGCTCCTCCTCCAGTCGCACCTCCTCCGGCCACTGCTCATCCTCCGGTCACTGCTCCTCCTCCAGTCGCTCCTCCACAGGTCAGTGCTCCTCCTCCAGTCACTGCTCCTCCTCCGGTCGCTCCTCCTCCGGCCACTGCCCCTCCTCCGGTCACTGCTCCACCTCCGGCCGCTGCTCCTCCTCCGGCCACTGCTCCTCCTCTGGCCGCTGCTCCTCCGGTCACTGCTCCTCCGGTCACTGCTCCTCTTCCGGTCACTGCTCCTCCTCCAGCCGCTGCTCCTCCTCCGGCCACTGCTGCTCCTCCGGCCACTGCTCCTTCTCCGGTCGCTCCTCCTCCGGCCACTGCTCCTCCTCCGGCCACTGCTCCTCCTCCGGTCGCTCCTCCTCCGGTCACTGCTCCTCCTCCAGTCGCACCTCCTCCGGCCACTGCTCCTCCTCCGGTCACTGCTCCTCCTCCAGTCGCTCCTCCACAGGCCACTGCTCCTCCTCCAGTCACTGCTCCTCCTCCGGTCGCTCCTCCTCCGGCCACTGCCCCTCCTCCGGTCACTGCTCCACCTCCGGCCGCTGCTCCTCATCCGGCCACTGCTCCTCCTCTGGCCGCTGCTCCTCCGGTCACTGCTCCTCCGGTCACTGCTGCTCTTCCGGTCACTGCTCCTCCTCCGGTCACTGCTCCTCCTCCGGCCTCTGCTCCTCCTCCAGCCGCTGCTCCTCCTCCGGTCACTGCTCCTCCTACGGTCACTGCTCCTCCTACGGCCACTGCTCCTCCTCCGGCCACTGCTCCTCGTCCAGCCGCTGCTCCTCCTCCGGTCACTGCTCCTCCGGCCACTGCTCCTCCTCCGGTTGCTCCTCCTCCGGCCGCTGCTCCTCCTCCGGCCACTGCTCCTCCTCCGGTCGCTCCTCCTCCGGCCACTGCTCCTCCTCTGGTTGCTCCTCCTCCGGCCACTGCTCCCTCCTCCGGCCACTGCTCCTCCTCCGGTCGCTCCTCCTCCGGGCACTGCTCCTCCTCCGGTCGCTCCTCCTCCGTTCGCTCCTCCTCCGGCCACTGCTCCTCCTCCGGTCGCTCCTCCTCCGGTCACTGCTCCTCCTCCAATCGCTCCTCCTCCGGCTACTGCTCCTCCTCCGGTTGCTCCTCCTCCGGTCACTGCTCCTCCTCCGGTCACTGCTCCTCCTCCGGCCACTGCTCCTCCTCCGGTCGCTGCTCCTCCTCCGGCCGCTGCTCCTCCTCCGGCCGCTGCTCCTCCTCCAGCCGTTGCTCCACCTCCGGCCACTGCTCCTCCTCCGGTCGCTGCTCCTCCTCCGTTCGCTTCTCTTCCGGCCACTGCTCCTCCTCCGGTCGCTCCTCCTCCGGTCACTGCTCCTCCTCCAGTCGCTCCTCTCCGGCCACTGCTCCTCCTCCGGTCACTGCTCCTCCTCCGGCCACTGCTCCTCCTCCGGTCGCTGCTCCTCCTCCGGCCGCTGCTCCTCCTCCGGCCGCTGCTCCTCCTCCAGCCGTTGCTCCACCTCCGGCCACTGCTCCTCCTCCGGTCGCTCCTCCTCCGGCCGCTGCTCCTCCTCTGGTCGCTCCTCCTCCGGCCACTGCTCCTCCTCCGGCCACTGCTCCTCCTCCAGCCGCTGCTCCTCCTCTGGCCACTGCTCCTCCTCCGGCCACTGCTCCTCCTCCGGTCGCTCCTCCTCCGGCCACTGCTCCTCCTCCGGTCGCTCCTCCTCCGTCCGCTGCTCCTCCTCTGGTCGCTCCTCCTCCGGCCACTGCTCCTCCTCCGGCCACTGCTCCTCCTCCAGCCGCTGCTCCTCCTCCGGCCACTGCTCCTCCTCCGGCCACTGCTCCTCCTCCGGTCGCTCCTCCTCCGGTCACTGCTCCTCCTCCAGTCGCACCTCCTCCGGCCACTGCTCCTCCTCCGGTCACTGCTCCTCCTCCAGTCGCTCCTCCACAGGTCAGTGCTCCTCCTCCAGTCACTGCTCCTCCTCCGGTCGCTCCTCCTCCGGCCACTGCCCCTCCTCCGGTCACTGCTCCACCTCCGGCCGCTGCTCCTCCTCCGGCCACTGCTCCTCCTCTGGCCGCTGCTCCTCCGGTCACTGCTCCTCCGGTCACTGCTCCTCTTCCGGTCACTGCTCCTCCTCCAGCCGCTGCTCCTCCTCCGGCCACTGCTGCTCCTCCGGCCACTGCTCCTTCTCCGGTCGCTCCTCCTCCGGCCACTGCTCCTCCTCCGGCCACTGCTCCTCCTCCGGTCGCTCCTCCTCCGGTCACTGCTCCTCCTCCAGTCGCACCTCCTCCGGCCACTGCTCCTCCTCCGGTCACTGCTCCTCCTCCAGTCGCTCCTCCACAGGCCACTGCTCCTCCTCCAGTCACTGCTCCTCCTCCGGTCGCTCCTCCTCCGGCCACTGCCCCTCCTCCGGTCACTGCTCCACCTCCGGCCGCTGCTCCTCATCCGGCCACTGCTCCTCCTCTGGCCGCTGCTCCTCCGGTCACTGCTCCTCCGGTCACTGCTGCTCTTCCGGTCACTGCTCCTCCTCCGGTCACTGCTCCTCCTCCGGCCTCTGCTCCTCCTCCAGCCGCTGCTCCTCCTCCGGTCACTGCTCCTCCTACGGTCACTGCTCCTCCTACGGCCACTGCTCCTCCTCCGGCCACTGCTCCTCGTCCAGCCGCTGCTCCTCCTCCGGTCACTGCTCCTCCGGCCACTGCTCCTCCTCCGGTTGCTCCTCCTCCGGCCGCTGCTCCTCCTCCGGCCACTGCTCCTCCTCCGGTCGCTCCTCCTCCGGCCACTGCTCCTCCTCTGGTTGCTCCTCCTCCGGCCACTGCTCCTCCTCCGGCCACTGCTCCTCCTCCGGTCGCTCCTCCTCCGGGCACTGCTCCTCCTCCGGTCGCTCCTCCTCCGTTCGCTCCTCCTCCGGCCACTGCTCCTCCTCCGGTCGCTCCTCCTCCGGTCACTGCTCCTCCTCCAATCGCTCCTCCTCCGGCTACTGCTCCTCCTCCGGTTGCTCCTCCTCCGGTCACTGCTCCTCCTCCGGTCACTGCTCCTCCTCCGGCCACTGCTCCTCCTCCGGTCGCTGCTCCTCCTCCGGCCGCTGCTCCTCCTCCGGCCGCTGCTCCTCCTCCAGCCGTTGCTCCACCTCCGGCCACTGCTCCTCCTCCGGTCGCTGCTCCTCCTCCGTTCGCTTCTCTTCCGGCCACTGCTCCTCCTCCGGTCGCTCCTCCTCCGGTCACTGCTCCTCCTCCAGTCGCTCCTCCTCCGGCCACTGCTCCTCCTCCGGTCACTGCTCCTCCTCCGGCCACTGCTCCTCCTCCGGTCGCTGCTCCTCCTCCGGCCGCTGCTCCTCCTCCAGCCGTTGCTCCACCTCCGGCCACTGCTCCTCCTCCGGTCGCTCCTCCTCCGGCCGCTGCTCCTCCTCTGGTCGCTCCTCCTCCGGCCACTGCTCCTCCTCCGGCCACTGCTCCTCCTCCAGCCGCTGCTCCTCCTCTGGCCACTGCTCCTCCTCCGGCCACTGCTCCTCCTCCGGTCGCTCCTCCTCCGGCCACTGCTCCTCCTCCGGTCGCTCCTCCTCCGTCCGCTGCTCCTCCTCTGGTCGCTCCTCCTCCGGCCACTGCTCCTCCTCCGGCCACTGCTCCTCCTCCAGCCGCTGCTCCTCCTCCGGCCACTGCTCCTCCTCCGGCCACTGCTCCTCCTCCAGCCGCTGCTCCTCCTCCGGCCACTGCTCCTCCTCCGGCCACTGCTCCTCCTCCGGTCGCTCCTCCTCCTTTCGCTCCTCCTCCGGCCACTGCTCCTCCTCCGGTCACTCCTCCTCCGGTCACTGCTCCTCCTCCAGTCGCTCCTCCTCCGGCCACTGCTCCTCCGGCCACTGCTCCTCCTCCGGCCACTGCTCCTCCTCCGGTCGCTGCTCCTCCTCCGGTCGCTCCTCCTCCGGCCACTGCTCCTCCTCCGGCCACTGCTCCTCCTCCGGTCGCTCCTCCTCCGTTCGCTTCTCTTCCGGCCACTGCTCCTCCTCCGGTCGCTCCTCCTCCGGTCACTGCTCCTCCTCCATTCGCTCCTCCTCCGGCCACTGCTCCTCCTCCGGTCACTGCTCCTCCTCCGGCCACTGCTCCTCCTCCGGTCGCTGCTCCTCCTCCGGCCGCTGCTCCTCCTCCGGCCGCTGCTCCTCCTCCAGCCGTTGCTCCACCTCCGGCCACTGCTCCTCCTCCGGTCGCTCCTCCTCCGGCCGCTGCTCCTCCTCTGGTCGCTCCTCCTCCGGCCACTGCTCCTCCTCCGGCCACTGCTCCTCCTCCAGCCGCTGCTCCTCCTCTGGCCACTGCTCCTCCTCCGGCCACTGCTCCTCCTCCGGTCGCTCCTCCTCCGGCCACTGCTCCTCCTCCGGTCGCTCCTCCTCCGTCCGCTGCTCCTCCTCTGGTCGCTCCTCCTCCGGCCACTGCTCCTCCTCCGGCCACTGCTCCTCCTCCAGCCGCTGCTCCTCCTCCGGCCACTGCTCCTCCTCCGGCCACTGCTCCTCCTCCGTTCGCTCCTCCTCCGGCCACTGCTCCTCCTCCGGTCGCTCCTCCTCCGGTCACTGCTCCTCCTCCAATCGCTCCTCCTCCGGCTACTGCTCCTCCTCCGGTTGCTCCTCCTCCGGTCACTGCTCCTCCTCCGGTCACTGCTCCTCCTCCGGCCACTGCTCCTCCTCCGGTCGCTGCTCCTCCTCCGGCCGCTGCTCCTCCTCCGGCCGCTGCTCCTCCTCCAGCCGTTGCTCCACCTCCGGCCACTGCTCCTCCTCCGGTCGCTGCTCCTCCTCCGTTCGCTTCTCTTCCGGCCACTGCTCCTCCTCCGGTCGCTCCTCCTCCGGTCACTGCTCCTCCTCCAGTCGCTCCTCCTCCGGCCACTGCTCCTCCTCCGGTCACTGCTCCTCCTCCGGCCACTGCTCCTCCTCCGGTCGCTGCTCCTCCTCCGGCCGCTGCTCCTCCTCCGGCCGCTGCTCCTCCTCCAGCCGTTGCTCCACCTCCGGCCACTGCTCCTCCTCCGGTCGCTCCTCCTCCGGTCGCTCCTCCTCCGGCCGCTGCTCCTCCTCTGGTCGCTCCTCCTCCGGCCACTGCTCCTCCTCCGGCCACTGCTCCTCCTCCAGCCGCTGCTCCTCCTCTGGCCACTGCTCCTCCTCCGGCCACTGCTCCTCCTCCGGTCGCTCCTCCTCCGGCCACTGCTCCTCCTCCGGTCGCTCCTCCTCCGGCCGCTGGTCCTCCTCTGGTCGCTCCTCCTCCGGCCACTGCTCCTCCTCCGGCCACTGCTCCTCCTCCGGTCGCTCCTCCTCCGGTCACTGCTCCTCCTCCAGTCGCTCCTCCTCCGGCCACTGCTCCTCCTCCGGTTGCTCCTCCTCCGGTCACTGCTCCTCCTCCGGCCACTGCTCCTCCTCCAGCCGCTGCTCCTCCTCTGGCCACTGCTCCTCCTCCGGCCACTGCTCCTCCTCCGGTCGCTCCTCCTCCGGCCACTGCTCCTCCTCCGGTCGCTCCTCCTCCGGCCGCTGCTCCTCCTCTGGTCGCTCCTCCTCCGGCCACTGCTCCTCCTCCGGCCACTGCTCCTCCTCCAGCCGCTGCTCCTCCTCCGGCCTCTGCTCCTCCTCCGGCCACTGCTCCTCCTCCAGCCGCTGCTCCTCCTCCGGCCACTGCTCCTCCTCCGGCCACTGCTCCTCCTCCGGTCGCTCCTCCTCCGTTCGCTCCTCCTCCGGCCACTGCTCCTCCTCCGGTCGCTCCTCCTCCGGTCACTGCTCCTCCTCCAGTCGCTCCTCCTCCGGCCACTGCTCCTCCTCCGGTCACTGCTCCTCCTCCGGCCACTGCTCCTCCTCCGGTCGCTGCTCCTCCTCCGGCCGCTACTCCTCCACCGGCCGCTGCTCCTCCTCCAGCCGTTGCTCCACCTCCGTCCACTGCTCCTCCTCCGGTCGCTCCTCCTCCGGCCGCTGCTCCTCCTCTGGTCGCTCCTCCTCCGGCCACTGCTCCTCCTCCGGCCACTGCTCCTCCTCCAGCCGCTGCTCCTCCTCTGGCCACTGCTCCTCCTCCGGCCACTGCTCCTCCTCCGGTCGCTCCTCCTCCGGCCACTGCTCCTCCTCCGGTCGCTCCTCCTCCGGCCGCTGCTCCTCCTCTTGTCGCTCCTCCTCCGGCCACTGCTCCTCCTCCGGCCACTGCTCCTCCTCCAGCCGCTGCTCCTCCTCCGGCCACTGCTCCTCCTCCGGCCACTGCTCCTCCTCCGGTCGCTCCTCCTCCGGTCACTGCTCCTCCTCCGGTCGCACCTCCTCCGGCCACTGCTCCTCCTCCGGTCACTGCTCCTACTCCAGTCGCTCCTCCACAGGCCACTGCTCCTCCTCCAGTCACTGCTCCTCCTCCGGTCGCTCCTCCTCCGGCCACTGCCCCTCCTCCGGTCACTGCTCCACCTCCGGCCGCTGCTCCTCCTCCGGCCACTGCTCCTCCTCTGGCCGCTGCTCCTCCGGTCACTGCTCCTCTTCCGGTCACTGCTCCTCCTCCGGTCACTGCTCCTCCTCCGGCCACTGCTCCTCCTCCGGTCGCTGCTCCTCCTCCGGCCGCTGCTCCTCCTCCGGCCGCTGCTCCTCCTCCAGCCGTTGCTCCACCTCCGGCCACTGCTCCTCCTCCGGTCGCTCCTCCTCCGGCCGCTGCTCCTCCTCTGGTCGCTCCTCCTCCGGCCACTGCTCCTCCTCCGGCCACTGCTCCTCCTCCAGCCGCTGCTCCTCCTCCGGCCACTGCTCCTCCTCCGGCCACTGCTCCTCCTCCGGTCGCTCCTCCTCCGGTCACTGCTCCTCCTCCAGTCGCACCTCCTCCGGCCACTGCTCCTCCTCCGGTCACTGCTCCTCCTCCAGTCGCTCCTCCACAGGTCAGTGCTCCTCCTCCAGTCACTGCTCCTCCTCCGGTCGCTCCTCCTCCGGCCACTGCCCCTCCTCCGGTCACTGCTCCACCTCCGGCCGCTGCTCCTCCTCCGGCCACTGCTCCTCCTCTGGCCGCTGCTCCTCCGGTCACTGCTCCTCCGGTCACTGCTCCTCTTCCGGTCACTGCTCCTCCTCCAGCCGCTGCTCCTCCTCCGGCCACTGCTGCTCCTCCGGCCACTGCTCCTTCTCCGGTCGCTCCTCCTCCGGCCACTGCTCCTCCTCCGGCCACTGCTCCTCCTCCGGTCGCTCCTCCTCCGGTCACTGCTCCTCCTCCAGTCGCACCTCCTCCGGCCACTGCTCCTCCTCCAGTCACTGCTCCTCCTCCAGTCGCTCCTCCACAGGCCACTGCTCCTCCTCCAGTCACTGCTCCTCCTCCGGTCGCTCCTCCTCCGGCCACTGCCCCTCCTCCGGTCACTGCTCCACCTCCGGCCGCTGCTCCTCATCCGGCCACTGCTCCTCCTCTGGCCGCTGCTCCTCCGGTCACTGCTCCTCCGGTCACTGCTGCTCTTCCGGTCACTGCTCCTCCTCCGGTCACTGCTCCTCCTCCGGCCTCTGCTCCTCCTCCAGCCGCTGCTCCTCCTCCGGTCACTGCTCCTCCTACGGTCACTGCTCCTCCTACGGCCACTGCTCCTCCTCCGGCCACTGCTCCTCGTCCAGCCGCTGCTCCTCCTCCGGTCACTGCTCCTCCGGCCACTGCTCCTCCTCCGGTTGCTCCTCCTCCGGCCGCTGCTCCTCCTCCGGCCACTGCTCCTCCTCCGGTCGCTCCTCCTCCGGCCACTGCTCCTCCTCTGGTTGCTCCTCCTCCGGCCACTGCTCCTCCTCCGGCCACTGCTCCTCCTCCGGTCGCTCCTCCTCCGGGCACTGCTCCTCCTCCGGTCGCTCCTCCTCCGTTCGCTCCTCCTCCGGCCACTGCTCCTCCTCCGGTCGCTCCTCCTCCGGTCACTGCTCCTCCTCCAATCGCTCCTCCTCCGGCTACTGCTCCTCCTCCGGTTGCTCCTCCTCCGGTCACTGCTCCTCCTCCGGTCACTGCTCCTCCTCCGGCCACTGCTCCTCCTCCGGTCGCTGCTCCTCCTCCGGCCGCTGCTCCTCCTCCGGCCGCTGCTCCTCCTCCAGCCGTTGCTCCACCTCCGGCCACTGCTCCTCCTCCGGTCGCTGCTCCTCCTCCGTTCGCTTCTCTTCCGGCCACTGCTCCTCCTCCGGTCGCTCCTCCTCCGGTCACTGCTCCTCCTCCAGTCGCTCCTCCTCCGGCCACTGCTCCTCCTCCGGTCACTGCTCCTCCTCCGGCCACTGCTCCTCCTCCGGTCGCTGCTCCTCCTCCGGCCGCTGCTCCTCCTCCGGCCGCTGCTCCTCCTCCAGCCGTTGCTCCACCTCCGGCCACTGCTCCTCCTCCGGTCGCTCCTCCTCCGGCCGCTGCTCCTCCTCTGGTCGCTCCTCCTCCGGCCACTGCTCCTCCTCCGGCCACTGCTCCTCCTCCAGCCGCTGCTCCTCCTCTGGCCACTGCTCCTCCTCCGGCCACTGCTCCTCCTCCGGTCGCTCCTCCTCCGGCCACTGCTCCTCCTCCGGTCGCTCCTCCTCCGTCCGCTGCTCCTCCTCTGGTCGCTCCTCCTCCGGCCACTGCTCCTCCTCCAGCCGCTGCTCCTCCTCCGGCCACTGCTCCTCCTCCGGCCACTGCTCCTCCTCCAGCCGCTGCTCCTCCTCCGGCCACTGCTCCTCCTCCGGCCACTGCTCCTCCTCCGGTCGCTCCTCCTCCTTTCGCTCCTCCTCCGGCCACTGCTCCTCCTCCGGTCACTCCTCCTCCGGTCACTGCTCCTCCTCCAGTCGCTCCTCCTCCGGCCACTGCTCCTCCGGCCACTGCTCCTCCTCCGGCCACTGCTCCTCCTCCGGTCGCTGCTCCTCCTCCGGTCGCTCCTCCTCCGGCCACTGCTCCTCCTCCGGCCACTGCTCCTCCTCCGGTCGCTCCTCCTCCGTTCGCTTCTCTTCCGGCCACTGCTCCTCCTCCGGTCGCTCCTCCTCCGGTCACTGCTCCTCCTCCAGTCGCTCCTCCTCCGGCCACTGCTCCTCCTCCGGTCACTGCTCCTCCTCCGGCCACTGCTCCTCCTCCGGTCGCTGCTCCTCCTCCGGCCGCTGCTCCTCCTCCGGCCGCTGCTCCTCCTCCAGCCGTTGCTCCACCTCCGGCCACTGCTCCTCCTCCGGTCGCTCCTCCTCCGGCCGCTGCTCCTCCTCTGGTCGCTCCTCCTCCGGCCACTGCTCCTCCTCCGGCCACTGCTCCTCCTCCAGCCGCTGCTCCTCCTCTGGCCACTGCTCCTCCTCCGGCCACTGCTCCTCCTCCGGTCGCTCCTCCTCCGGCCACTGCTCCTCCTCCGGTCGCTCCTCCTCCGTCCGCTGCTCCTCCTCTGGTCGCTCCTCCTCCGGCCACTGCTCCTCCTCCGGCCACTGCTCCTCCTCCAGCCGCTGCTCCTCCTCCGGCCACTGCTCCTCCTCCGGCCACTGCTCCTCCTCCGTTCGCTCCTCCTCCGGCCACTGCTCCTCCTCCGGTCGCTCCTCCTCCGGTCACTGCTCCTCCTCCAATCGCTCCTCCTCCGGCTACTGCTCCTCCTCCGGTTGCTCCTCCTCCGGTCACTGCTCCTCCTCCGGTCACTGCTCCTCCTCCGGCCACTGCTCCTCCTCCGGTCGCTGCTCCTCCTCCGGCCGCTGCTCCTCCTCCGGCCGCTGCTCCTCCTCCAGCCGTTGCTCCACCTCCGGCCACTGCTCCTCCTCCGGTCGCTGCTCCTCCTCCGTTCGCTTCTCTTCCGGCCACTGCTCCTCCTCCGGTCGCTCCTCCTCCGGTCACTGCTCCTCCTCCAGTCGCTCCTCCTCCGGCCACTGCTCCTCCTCCGGTCACTGCTCCTCCTCCGGCCACTGCTCCTCCTCCGGTCGCTGCTCCTCCTCCGGCCGCTGCTCCTCCTCCGGCCGCTGCTCCTCCTCCAGCCGTTGCTCCACCTCCGGCCACTGCTCCTCCTCCGGTCGCTCCTCCTCCGGCCGCTGCTCCTCCTCTGGTCGCTCCTCCTCCGGCCACTGCTCCTCCTCCGGCCACTGCTCCTCCTCCAGCCGCTGCTCCTCCTCTGGCCACTGCTCCTCCTCCGGCCACTGCTCCTCCTCCGGTCGCTCCTCCTCCGGCCACTGCTCCTCCTCCGGTCGCTCCTCCTCCGTCCGCTGCTCCTCCTCTGGTCGCTCCTCCTCCGGCCACTGCTCCTCCTCCGGCCACTGCTCCTCCTCCAGCCGCTGCTCCTCCTCCGGCCACTGCTCCTCCTCCGGCCACTGCTCCTCCTCCAGCCGCTGCTCCTCCTCCGGCCACTGCTCCTCCTCCGGCCACTGCTCCTCCTCCGGTCGCTCCTCCTCCTTTCGCTCCTCCTCCGGCCACTGCTCCTCCTCCGGTCACTCCTCCTCCGGTCACTGCTCCTCCTCCAGTCGCTCCTCCTCCGGCCACTGCTCCTCCGGCCACTGCTCCTCCTCCGGCCACTGCTCCTCCTCCGGTCGCTGCTCCTCCTCCGGTCGCTCCTCCTCCGGCCACTGCTCCTCCTCCGGCCACTGCTCCTCCTCCGGTCGCTCCTCCTCCGTTCGCTTCTCTTCCGGCCACTGCTCCTCCTCCGGTCGCTCCTCCTCCGGTCACTGCTCCTCCTCCAGTCGCTCCTCCTCCGGCCACTGCTCCTCCTCCGGTCACTGCTCCTCCTCCGGCCACTGCTCCTCCTCCGGTCGCTGCTCCTCCTCCGGCCGCTGCTCCTCCTCCGGCCGCTGCTCCTCCTCCAGCCGTTGCTCCACCTCCGGCCACTGCTCCTCCTCCGGTCGCTCCTCCTCCGGCCGCTGCTCCTCCTCTGGTCGCTCCTCCTCCGGCCACTGCTCCTCCTCCGGCCACTGCTCCTCCTCCAGCCGCTGCTCCTCCTCTGGCCACTGCTCCTCCTCCGGCCACTGCTCCTCCTCCGGTCGCTCCTCCTCCGGCCACTGCTCCTCCTCCGGTCGCTCCTCCTCCGTCCGCTGCTCCTCCTCTGGTCGCTCCTCCTCCGGCCACTGCTCCTCCTCCGGCCACTGCTCCTCCTCCAGCCGCTGCTCCTCCTCCGGCCACTGCTCCTCCTCCGGCCACTGCTCCTCCTCCAGCCGCTGCTCCTCCTCCGGCCACTGCTCCTCCTCCGGCCACTGCTCCTCCTCCGGTCGCTCCTCCTCCTTTCGCTCCTCCTCCGGCCACTGCTCCTCCTCCGGTCACTCCTCCTCCGGTCACTGCTCCTCCTCCAGTCGCTCCTCCTCCGGCCACTGCTCCTCCGGCCACTGCTCCTCCTCCGGCCACTGCTCCTCCTCCGGTCGCTGCTCCTCCTCCGGCCGCTGCTCCTCCACCGGCCGATGCTCGTCCTCCAGCCGTTGCTCCACCTCCGTCCACTGCTCCTCCTCCGGTCGCTCCTCCTCCGGCCGCTGCTCCTCCTCTGGTCGCTCCTCCTCCGGCCACTGCTCCTCCTCCAGCCGCTGCTCCTCCTCTGGCCACTGCTCCTCCTCCGGCCACTGCTCCTCCTCCGGTCGCTCCTCCTCCGGCCACTGCTCCTCCTCCAGTCGCACCTCCTCTGGCCACTGCTCCTCCTCCGGTCACTGCTCCTCCTCCAGTCGCTCCTCCACAGGCCACTGCTCCTCCTCCAGTCACTGCTCCTCCTCCGGTCGCTCCTCCTCCGGCCACTGCCCCTCCTCCGGTCACTGCGCCACCTCCGGCCGCTGCTCCTCCTCCGGCCACTGCTCCTCCTCTGGCCGCTGCTCCTCCGGTCACTGCTCCTCCGGTCACTGCTCCTCTTCCGGTCACTGCTCCTCCTCCGGTCACTGCTCCTCCTCCAGCCTCTGCTCCTCCTCCAGCCGCTGCTCCTCCTCCGATCACTGCTCCTCCTACGGCCACTGCTCCTCCTCCGGCCACTGCTCCTCGTCCAGCCGCTGCTCCTCCTCCGGTCACTGCTCCTCCGGCCACTGCTCCTCCTCCGGTTGCTCCTCCTCCGGCCGCTGCTCCTCCTCCGGCCGCTGCTCCTCCTCCGGTCACTGCTCCTCCTCCGGTCGCTCCTCCTCCGGCCACTGCTCCTCCTCTGGTTGCTCCTCCTCCGGCCACTGCTCCTCCTCCGGCCACTGCTCCTCCTCCGGTCGCTCCTCCTCCGGGCACTGCTCCTCCTCCGGTCGCTCCTCCTCCGTTCGCTCCTCCTCCGGCCACTGCTCCTCCTCCGGTCGCTCCTCCTCCGGTCACTGCTCCTCCTCCAGTCGCTCCTCCTCCGGCCACTGCTCCTCCTCCGGTCACTGCTCCTCCTCCGGCCACTGCTCCTCCTCCGGTCGCTGCTCCTCCTCCGGCTGCTGCTCCTCCTCCGGCCGCTGCTCCTCCTCCAGCTGTTGCTCCACCTCCGGCCACTGCTCCTCCTCCGGTCGCTCCTCCTCCGGCCGCTGCTCCTCCTCTGGTCGCTCCTCCTCCGGCCACTGCTCCTCCTCCGGCCACTGCTCCTCCTCCAGCCGCTGCTCCTCCTCCGGCCACTGCTCCTCCTCGGGCCACTGCTCCTCCTCCGGTCGCTCCTCCTCCGGTCACTGCTCCTCCTCCAGTCGCACCTCCTCCGGCCACTGCTCCTCCTCCGGTCACTGCTCCTCCTCCAGTCGCTCCTCCACAGGCCACTGCTCCTCCTCCAGTCACTGCTCCTCCTCCGGTCGCTCCTCCTCCGGCCACTGCCCCTCCTCCGGTCACTGCTCCACCTCCGGCCGCTGCTCCTCCTCCGGCCACTGCTCCTCCTCTGGCCGCTGCTCCTCCGGTCACTGCTCCTCCGGTCACTGCTCCTCTTCCGGTCACTGCTCCTCCTCCAGCCGCTGCTCCTCCTCCGGCCACTGCTCCTCCTCCGGCCACTGCTCCTCCTCCGGTCGCTCCTCCTCCGGCCACTGCTCCTCCTCCGGCCACTGCTCCTCCTCCGGTCGCTCCTCCTCCGGCCGCTGCTCCTCCTCTGGTCGCTCCTCCTCCGGCCACTGCTCCTCCTCCGGCCACTGCTCCTCCTCCAGCCGCTGCTCCTCCTCCGGCCACTGCTCCTCCTCCGGCCACTGCTCCTCCTCCGGTCGCTCCTCCTCCGGTCACTGCTCCTCCTCCAGTCGCACCTCCTCCGGCCACTGCTCCTCCTCCGGTCACTGCTCCTCCTCCAGTCGCTCCTCCACAGGCCACTGCTCCTCCTCCAGTCACTGCTCCTCCTCCGGTCGCTCCTCCTCCGGCCACTGCCCCTCCTCCGGTCACTGCTCCACCTCCGGCCGCTGCTCCTCCTCCGGCCACTGCTCCTCCTCTGGCCGCTGCTCCTCCGGTCACTGCTCCTCCGGTCACTGCTCCTCTTCCGGTCACTGCTCCTCCTCCAGTCACTGCTCCTCCTCCGGCCTCTGCTCCTCCTCCAGCCGCTGCTCCTCCTCCGGTCACTGCTCCTCCTACGGTCACTGCTCCTCCTACGGCCACTGCTCCTCCTCCGGCCACTGCTCCTCGTCCAGCCGCTCCTCCTCCGGCCACTGCTCCTCCTCTGGTTGCTCCTCCTCCGGCCACTGCTCCTCCTCCGGCCACTGCTCCTCCTCCGGTCACTGCTCCTCCCCCGGCCACTGCTCCTCCTCCGGTCGCTGCTCATCCTCCGGCCGCTGCTCCTCCACCGGCCGCTGCTCGTCCTCCAGCCGTTGCTCCACCTCCGTCCACTGCTCCTCCTCCGGTCGCTCCTCCTCCGGCCGCTGGTCCTCCTCTGGTCGCTCCTCCTCCGGCCACTGCTCCTCCTCCGGCCACTGCTCCTCCTCCGGTCGCTCCTCCTCCGGTCACTGCTCCTCCTCCAGTCGCTCCTCCTCCGGCCACTGCTCCTCCTCCAGTTGCTCCTCCTCCGGTCACTGCTCCTCCTCCGGCCACTGCTCCTCCTCCAGCCGCTGCTCCTCCTCTGGCCACTGCTCCTCCTCCGGCCACTGCTCCTCCTCCGGTCGCTCCTCCTCCGGCCACTGCTCCTCCTCCGGTCGCTCCTCCTCCGGCCGCTGCTCCTCCTCTGGTCGCTCCTCCTCCGGCCACTGCTCCTCCTCCGGCCACTGCTCCTCCTCCAGCCGCTGCTCCTCCTCCGGCCTCTGCTCCTCCTCCGGCCACTGCTCCTCCTCCAGCCGCTGCTCCTCCTCCGGCCACTGCTCCTCCTCCGGCCACTGCTCCTCCTCCGGTCGCTCCTCCTCCGTTCGCTCCTCCTCCGGCCACTGCTCCTCCTCCGGTCGCTCCTCCTCCGGTCACTGCTCCTCCTCCAGTCGCTCCTCCTCCGGCCACTGCTCCTCCTCCGGTCACTGCTCCTCCTCCGGCCACTGCTCCTCCTCCGGTCGCTGCTCCTCCTCCGGCCGCTACTCCTCCACCGGCCGCTGCTCCTCCTCCAGCCGTTGCTCCACCTCCGTCCACTGCTCCTCCTCCGGTCGCTCCTCCTCCGGCCGCTGCTCCTCCTCTGGTCGCTCCTCCTCCGGCCACTGCTCCTCCTCCGGCCACTGCTCCTCCTCCAGCCGCTGCTCCTCCTCTGGCCACTGCTCCTCCTCCGGCCACTGCTCCTCCTCCGGTCGCTCCTCCTCCGGCCACTGCTCCTCCTCCGGTCGCTCCTCCTCCGGCCGCTGCTCCTCCTCTTGTCGCTCCTCCTCCGGCCACTGCTCCTCCTCCGGCCACTGCTCCTCCTCCAGCCGCTGCTCCTCCTCCGGCCACTGCTCCTCCTCCGGCCACTGCTCCTCCTCCGGTCGCTCCTCCTCCGGTCACTGCTCCTCCTCCGGTCGCACCTCCTCCGGCCACTGCTCCTCCTCCGGTCACTGCTCCTACTCCAGTCGCTCCTCCACAGGCCACTGCTCCTCCTCCAGTCACTGCTCCTCCTCCGGTCGCTCCTCCTCCGGCCACTGCCCCTCCTCCGGTCACTGCTCCACCTCCGGCCGCTGCTCCTCCTCCGGCCACTGCTCCTCCTCTGGCCACTGCTCCTCCGGTCACTGCTCCTCTTCCGGTCACTGCTCCTCCTCCGGTCACTGCTCCTCCTCCGGCCACTGCTCCTCCTCCGGTCGCTGCTCCTCCTCCGGCCGCTGCTCCTCCTCCGGCCGCTGCTCCTCCTCCAGCCGTTGCTCCACCTCCGGCCACTGCTCCTCCTCCGGTCGCTCCTCCTCCGGCCGCTGCTCCTCCTCTGGTCGCTCCTCCTCCGGCCACTGCTCCTCCTCCGGCCACTGCTCCTCCTCCAGCCGCTGCTCCTCCTCCGGCCACTGCTCCTCCTCCGGCCACTGCTCCTCCTCCGGTCGCTCCTCCTCCGGTCACTGCTCCTCCTCCAGTCGCACCTCCTCCGGCCACTGCTCCTCCTCCGGTCACTGCTCCTCCTCCAGTCGCTCCTCCACAGGTCAGTGCTCCTCCTCCAGTCACTGCTCCTCCTCCGGTCGCTCCTCCTCCGGCCACTGCCCCTCCTCCGGTCACTGCTCCACCTCCGGCCGCTGCTCCTCCTCCGGCCACTGCTCCTCCTCTGGCCGCTGCTCCTCCGGTCACTGCTCCTCCGGTCACTGCTCCTCTTCCGGTCACTGCTCCTCCTCCAGCCGCTGCTCCTCCTCCGGCCACTGCTGCTCCTCCGGCCACTGCTCCTTCTCCGGTCGCTCCTCCTCCGGCCACTGCTCCTCCTCCGGCCACTGCTCCTCCTCCGGTCGCTCCTCCTCCGGTCACTGCTCCTCCTCCAGTCGCACCTCCTCCGGCCTCTGCTCCTCCTCCGGTCACTGCTCCTCCTCCAGTCGCTCCTCCACAGGCCACTGCTCCTCCTCCAGTCACTGCTCCTCCTCCGGTCGCTCCTCCTCCGGCCACTGCCCCTCCTCCGGTCACTGCTCCACCTCCGGCCGCTGCTCCTCATCCGGCCACTGCTCCTCCTCTGGCCGCTGCTCCTCCGGTCACTGCTCCTCCGGTCACTGCTCCTCTTCCGGTCACTGCTCCTCCTCCGGTCACTGCTCCTCCTCCGGCCTCTGCTCCTCCTCCAGCCGCTGCTCCTCCTCCGGTCACTGCTCCTCCTACGGTCACTGCTCCTCCTACAGCCACTGCTCCTCCTCCGGCCACTGCTCCTCGTCCAGCCGCTGCTCCTCCTCCGGTCACTGCTCCTCCGGCCACTGCTCCTCCTCCGGTTGCTCCTCCTCCGGCCGCTGCTCCTCCTCCGGCCACTGCTCCTCCTCCGGTCGCTCCTCCTCCGGCCACTGCTCCTCCTCTGGTTGCTCCTCCTCCGGCCACTGCTCCTCCTCCGGCCACTGCTCCTCCTCCGGTCGCTCCTCCTCCGGGCACTGCTCCTCCTCCGGTCGCTCCTCCTCCGTTCGCTCCTCCTCCGGCCACTGCTCCTCCTCCGGTCGCTCCTCCTCCGGTCACTGCTCCTCCTCCAATCGCTCCTCCTCCGGCTACTGCTCCTCCTCCGGTTGCTCCTCCTCCGGTCACTGCTCCTCCTCCGGTCACTGCTCCTCCTCCGGCCACTGCTCCTCCTCCGGTCGCTGCTCCTCCTCCGGCCGCTGCTCCTCCTCCGGCCGCTGCTCCTCCTCCAGCCGTTGCTCCACCTCCGGCCACTGCTCCTCCTCCGGTCGCTCCTCCTCCGGCCGCTGCTCCTCCTCTGGTCGCTCCTCCTCCGGCCACTGCTCCTCCTCCGGTCGCTCCTCCTCCGGCCACTGCTCCTCCTCTGGCCACTGCTCCGCCTCCGGTCGCTCCTCCTCCGGCCGCTGCTCCTCTGGTCGATCCTCCTCCGGCCACTGCTCCTCCTCCGGCCGCTGCTCCTCCGGTCACTGCTCCTCTTCCGGTCACTGCTCCTCCTCCGGTCACTGCTCCTCCTCCGGCCTCTGCTCCTCCTCCAGCCGCTGCTCCTCCTCCGGTCACTGCTCCTCCTCCGGCCACTGCTCCTCCTCCGGCCACTGCTCCTCGTCCAGCCGCTGCTCCTCCTCGGGTCACTGCTCCTCCGGCCACTGCTCCTCCTCCGGTTGCTCCTCCTCCGGCCGCTGCTCCTCCTCCGGCCACTGCTCCTCCTCCGGTCGCTCCTCCTCCGGTCACTGCTCCTCCTCCGGTCGCTCCTCCTCCGTTCGCTCCTCCTCCGGCCACTGCTCCTCCTCCGGTCGCTCCTCCTCCGGCCACTGTTCCTCCTCTGGCCACTGCTCCTCCTCCGGTCGCTCCTCCTCTGGCCGCTGCTCCTCCTCTGGGCGCTCCTCCTCCGGCCACTGCTCCTCCTCCGGCCGCTGCTCCTCCGGTCACTGCTCCTCCTCCGGTCAGTGCTCCTCCTCCAGCCGCTGCTCCTCCTCCGGCCACTGCTCCTCCTCCGGCCACTGCTCCTCCTCCGGTCGCTCCTCCTCCGGTCACTGCTCCTCCTCCAGTCGCACCTCCTCCGGCCACTGCTCCTCCTCCGGTCACTGCTCCTCCTCCAGTCGCTCCTCCACAGGCCACTGCTCCTCCTCCAGTCACTGCTCCTCCTCCGGTCGCTCCTCCTCCGGCCACTGCCCCTCCTCCGGTCACTGCTCCACCTCCGGCCGCTGCTCCTCCTCCGGCCACTGCTCCTCCTCTGGCCGCTGCTCCTCCGGTCACTGCTCCTCCGGTCACTGCTCCTCTTCCGGTCACTGCTCCTCCTCCAGTCACTGCTCCTCCTCCGGCCTCTGCTCCTCCTCCAGCCGCTGCTCCTCCTCCGGTCACTGCTCCTCCTACGGTCACTGCTCCTCCTACGGCCACTGCTCCTCCTCCGGCCACTGCTCCTCGTCCAGCCGCTGCTCCTCCTCCGGCCACTGCTCCTCCTCTGGTTGCTCCTCCTCCGGCCACTGCTCCTCCTCCGGCCACTGCTCCTCCTCCGGTCACTGCTCCTCCTCCGGCCACTGCTCCTCCTCCGGTCGCTGCTCATCCTCCGGCCGCTGCTCCTCCACCGGCCGCTGCTCGTCCTCCAGCCGTTGCTCCACCTCCGTCCACTGCTCCTCCTCCGGTCGCTCCTCCTCCGGCCGCTGCTCCTCCTCTGGTCGCTCCTCCTCCGGCCACTGCTCCTCCTCCGGCCACTGCTCCTCCTCCAGCCGCTGCTCCTCCTCTGGCCACTGCTCCTCCTCCGGCCACTGCTCCTCCTCCGGTCGCTCCTCCTCTGGCCACTGCTCCTCCTCCGGTCGCTCCTCCTCCGGCCGCTGGTCCTCCTCTGGTCGCTCCTCCTCCGGCCACTGCTCCTCCTCCGGCCACTGCTCCTCCTCCGGTCGCTCCTCCTCCGGTCACTGCTCCTCCTCCAGTCGCTCCTCCTCCGGCCACTGCTCCTCCTCCGGTTGCTCCTCCTCCGGTCACTGCTCCTCCTCCGGCCACTGCTCCTCCTCCAGCCGCTGCTCCTCCTCTGGCCACTGCTCCTCCTCCGGCCACTGCTCCTCCTCCGGTCGCTCCTCCTCCGGCCACTGCTCCTCCTCCGGTCGCTCCTCCTCCGGCCGCTGCTCCTCCTCTGGTCGCTCCTCCTCCGGCCACTGCTCCTCCTCCGGCCACTGCTCCTCCTCCAGCCGCTGCTCCTCCTCCGGCCTCTGCTCCTCCTCCGGCCACTGCTCCTCCTCCAGCCGCTGCTCCTCCTCCGGCCACTGCTCCTCCTCCGGCCACTGCTCCTCCTCCGGTCGCTCCTCCTCCGTTCGCTCCTCCTCCGGCCACTGCTCCTCCTCCGGTCGCTCCTCCTCCGGTCACTGCTCCTCCTCCGGCCACTGCTCCTCCTCCGGCCACTGCTCCTCCTCCGGTCACTGCTCCTCCTCCGGCCACTGCTCCTCCTCCGGTCGCTGCTCCTCCTCCGGCCGCTACTCCTCCACCGGCCGCTGCTCCTCCTCCTGCCGTTGCTCCACCTCCGTCCACTGCTCCTCCTCCGGTCGCTCCTCCTCCGGCCGCTGCTCCTCCTCTGGCCGCTCCTCCTCCGGCCACTGCTCCTCCTCCGGCCACTGCTCCTCCTCCAGCCGCTGCTTCTCCTCTGGCCACTGCTCCTCCTCCGGCCACTGCTCCTCCTCCGGTCGCTCCTCCTCCGGCCACTGCTCCTCCTCCGGTCGCTCCTCCTCCGGCCGCTGCTCCTCCTCTTGTCGCTCCTCCTCCGGCCACTGCTCCTCCTCCGGCCACTGCTCCTCCTCCAGCCGCTGCTCCTCCTCCGGCCACTGCTCCTCCTCCGGCCACTGCTCCTCCTCCGGTCGCTCCTCCTCCGGTCACTGCTCCTCCTCCAGTCGCACCTCCTCCGGCCACTGCTCCTCCTCCGGTCACTGCTCCTACTCCAGTCGCTCCTCCACAGGCCACTGCTCCTCCTCCAGTCACTGCTCCTCCTCCGGTCGCTCCTCCTCCGGCCACTGCCCCTCCTCCGGTCACTGCTCCACCTCCGGCCGCTGCTCCTCCTCCGGCCACTGCTCCTCCTCTGGCCGCTGCTCCTCCGGTCACTGCTCCTCTTCCGGTCACTGCTCCTCCTCCGGCCACTGCTCCTCCTCCGGTCGCTGCTCCTCCTCCGGCCGCTGCTCCTCCTCCGGCCGCTGCTCCTCCTCCAGCCGTTGCTCCACCTCCGGCCACTGCTCCTCCTCCGGTCGCTGCTCCTCCTCCGTTCGCTTCTCTTCCGGCCACTGCTCCTCCTCCGGTCGCTCCTCCTCCGGTCACTGCTCCTCCTCCAGTCGCTCCTCCTCCGGCCACTGCTCCTCCTCCGGTCACTGCTCCTCCTCCGGCCACTGCTCCTCCTCCGGTCGCTGCTCCTCCTCCGGCCGCTGCTCCTCCTCCGGCCGCTGCTCCTCCTCCAGCCGTTGCTCCACCTCCGGCCACTGCTCCTCCTCCGGTCGCTCCTCCTCCGGTCGCTCCTCCTCCGGCCGCTGCTCCTCCTCTGGTCGCTCCTCCTCCGGCCACTGCTCCTCCTCCGGCCACTGCTCCTCCTCCAGCCGCTGCTCCTCCTCTGGCCACTGCTCCTCCTCCGGCCACTGCTCCTCCTCCGGTCGCTCCTCCTCCGGCCACTGCTCCTCCTCCGGTCGCTCCTCCTCCGGCCGCTGGTCCTCCTCTGGTCGCTCCTCCTCCGGCCACTGCTCCTCCTCCGGCCACTGCTCCTCCTCCGGTCGCTCCTCCTCCGGTCACTGCTCCTCCTCCAGTCGCTCCTCCTCCGGCCACTGCTCCTCCTCCGGTTGCTCCTCCTCCGGTCACTGCTCCTCCTCCGGCCACTGCTCCTCCTCCAGCCGCTGCTCCTCCTCTGGCCACTGCTCCTCCTCCGGCCACTGCTCCTCCTCCGGTCGCTCCTCCTCCGGCCACTGCTCCTCCTCCGGTCGCTCCTCCTCCGGCCGCTGCTCCTCCTCTGGTCGCTCCTCCTCCGGCCACTGCTCCTCCTCCGGCCACTGCTCCTCCTCCAGCCGCTGCTCCTCCTCCGGCCTCTGCTCCTCCTCCGGCCACTGCTCCTCCTCCAGCCGCTGCTCCTCCTCCGGCCACTGCTCCTCCTCCGGCCACTGCTCCTCCTCCGGTCGCTCCTCCTCCGTTCGCTCCTCCTCCGGCCACTGCTCCTCCTCCGGTCGCTCCTCCTCCGGTCACTGCTCCTCCTCCAGTCGCTCCTCCTCCGGCCACTGCTCCTCCTCCGGTCACTGCTCCTCCTCCGGCCACTGCTCCTCCTCCGGTCGCTGCTCCTCCTCCGGCCGCTACTCCTCCACCGGCCGCTGCTCCTCCTCCAGCCGTTGCTCCACCTCCGTCCACTGCTCCTCCTCCGGTCGCTCCTCCTCCGGCCGCTGCTCCTCCTCTGGTCGCTCCTCCTCCGGCCACTGCTCCTCCTCCGGCCACTGCTCCTCCTCCAGCCGCTGCTCCTCCTCTGGCCACTGCTCCTCCTCCGGCCACTGCTCCTCCTCCGGTCGCTCCTCCTCCGGCCACTGCTCCTCCTCCGGTCGCTCCTCCTCCGGCCGCTGCTCCTCCTCTTGTCGCTCCTCCTCCGGCCACTGCTCCTCCTCCGGCCACTGCTCCTCCTCCAGCCGCTGCTCCTCCTCCGGCCACTGCTCCTCCTCCGGCCACTGCTCCTCCTCCGGTCGCTCCTCCTCCGGTCACTGCTCCTCCTCCGGTCGCACCTCCTCCGGCCACTGCTCCTCCTCCGGTCACTGCTCCTACTCCAGTCGCTCCTCCACAGGCCACTGCTCCTCCTCCAGTCACTGCTCCTCCTCCGGTCGCTCCTCCTCCGGCCACTGCCCCTCCTCCGGTCACTGCTCCACCTCCGGCCGCTGCTCCTCCTCCGGCCACTGCTCCTCCTCTGGCCGCTGCTCCTCCGGTCACTGCTCCTCTTCCGGTCACTGCTCCTCCTCCGGTCACTGCTCCTCCTCCGGCCACTGCTCCTCCTCCGGTCGCTGCTCCTCCTCCGGCCGCTGCTCCTCCTCCGGCCGCTGCTCCTCCTCCAGCCGTTGCTCCACCTCCGGCCACTGCTCCTCCTCCGGTCGCTCCTCCTCCGGCCGCTGCTCCTCCTCTGGTCGCTCCTCCTCCGGCCACTGCTCCTCCTCCGGCCACTGCTCCTCCTCCAGCCGCTGCTCCTCCTCCGGCCACTGCTCCTCCTCCGGCCACTGCTCCTCCTCCGGTCGCTCCTCCTCCGGTCACTGCTCCTCCTCCAGTCGCACCTCCTCCGGCCACTGCTCCTCCTCCGGTCACTGCTCCTCCTCCAGTCGCTCCTCCACAGGTCAGTGCTCCTCCTCCAGTCACTGCTCCTCCTCCGGTCGCTCCTCCTCCGGCCACTGCCCCTCCTCCGGTCACTGCTCCACCTCCGGCCGCTGCTCCTCCTCCGGCCACTGCTCCTCCTCTGGCCGCTGCTCCTCCGGTCACTGCTCCTCCGGTCACTGCTCCTCTTCCGGTCACTGCTCCTCCTCCAGCCGCTGCTCCTCCTCCGGCCACTGCTGCTCCTCCGGCCACTGCTCCTTCTCCGGTCGCTCCTCCTCCGGCCACTGCTCCTCCTCCGGCCACTGCTGCTCCTCCGGTCGCTCCTCCTCCGGTCACTGCTCCTCCTCCAGTCGCACCTCCTCCGGCCACTGCTCCTCCTCCAGTCACTGCTCCTCCTCCAGTCGCTCCTCCACAGGCCACTGCTCCTCCTCCAGTCACTGCTCCTCCTCCGGTCGCTCCTCCTCCGGCCACTGCCCCTCCTCCGGTCACTGCTCCACCTCCGGCCGCTGCTCCTCATCCGGCCACTGCTCCTCCTCTGGCCGCTGCTCCTCCGGTCACTGCTCCTCCGGTCACTGCTGCTCTTCCGGTCACTGCTCCTCCTCCGGTCACTGCTCCTCCTCCGGCCTCTGCTCCTCCTCCAGCCGCTGCTCCTCCTCCGGTCACTGCTCCTCCTACGGTCACTGCTCCTCCTACGGCCACTGCTCCTCCTCCGGCCACTGCTCCTCGTCCAGCCGCTGCTCCTCCTCCGGTCACTGCTCCTCCGGCCACTGCTCCTCCTCCGGTTGCTCCTCCTCCGGCCGCTGCTCCTCCTCCGGCCACTGCTCCTCCTCCGGTCGCTCCTCCTCCGGCCACTGCTCCTCCTCTGGTTGCTCCTCCTCCGGCCACTGCTCCTCCTCCGGCCACTGCTCCTCCTCCGGTCGCTCCTCCTCCGGGCACTGCTCCTCCTCCGGTCGCTCCTCCTCCGTTCGCTCCTCCTCCGGCCACTGCTCCTCCTCCGGTCGCTCCTCCTCCGGTCACTGCTCCTCCTCCAATCGCTCCTCCTCCGGCTACTGCTCCTCCTCCGGTTGCTCCTCCTCCGGTCACTGCTCCTCCTCCGGTCACTGCTCCTCCTCCGGCCACTGCTCCTCCTCCGGTCGCTGCTCCTCCTCCGGCCGCTGCTCCTCCTCCGGCCGCTGCTCCTCCTCCAGCCGTTGCTCCACCTCCGGCCACTGCTCCTCCTCCGGTCGCTGCTCCTCCTCCGTTCGCTTCTCTTCCGGCCACTGCTCCTCCTCCGGTCGCTCCTCCTCCGGTCACTGCTCCTCCTCCAGTCGCTCCTCCTCCGGCCACTGCTCCTCCTCCGGTCACTGCTCCTCCTCCGGCCACTGCTCCTCCTCCGGTCGCTGCTCCTCCTCCGGCCGCTGCTCCTCCTCCGGCCGCTGCTCCTCCTCCAGCCGTTGCTCCACCTCCGGCCACTGCTCCTCCTCCGGTCGCTCCTCCTCCGGCCGCTGCTCCTCCTCTGGTCGCTCCTCCTCCGGCCACTGCTCCTCCTCCGGCCACTGCTCCTCCTCCAGCCGCTGCTCCTCCTCTGGCCACTGCTCCTCCTCCGGCCACTGCTCCTCCTCCGGTCGCTCCTCCTCCGGCCACTGCTCCTCCTCCGGTCGCTCCTCCTCCGTCCGCTGCTCCTCCTCTGGTCGCTCCTCCTCCGGCCACTGCTCCTCCTCCAGCCGCTGCTCCTCCTCCGGCCACTGCTCCTCCTCCGGCCACTGCTCCTCCTCCAGCCGCTGCTCCTCCTCCGGCCACTGCTCCTCCTCCGGCCACTGCTCCTCCTCCGGTCGCTCCTCCTCCTTTCGCTCCTCCTCCGGCCACTGCTCCTCCTCCGGTCACTCCTCCTCCGGTCACTGCTCCTCCTCCAGTCGCTCCTCCTCCGGCCACTGCTCCTCCGGCCACTGCTCCTCCTCCGGCCACTGCTCCTCCTCCGGTCGCTGCTCCTCCTCCGGTCGCTCCTCCTCCGGCCACTGCTCCTCCTCCGGCCACTGCTCCTCCTCCGGTCGCTCCTCCTCCGTTCGCTTCTCTTCCGGCCACTGCTCCTCCTCCGGTCGCTCCTCCTCCGGTCACTGCTCCTCCTCCAGTCGCTCCTCCTCCGGCCACTGCTCCTCCTCCGGTCACTGCTCCTCCTCCGGCCACTGCTCCTCCTCCGGTCGCTGCTCCTCCTCCGGCCGCTGCTCCTCCTCCGGCCGCTGCTCCTCCTCCAGCCGTTGCTCCACCTCCGGCCACTGCTCCTCCTCCGGTCGCTCCTCCTCCGGCCGCTGCTCCTCCTCTGGTCGCTCCTCCTCCGGCCACTGCTCCTCCTCCGGCCACTGCTCCTCCTCCAGCCGCTGCTCCTCCTCTGGCCACTGCTCCTCCTCCGGCCACTGCTCCTCCTCCGGTCGCTCCTCCTCCGGCCACTGCTCCTCCTCCGGTCGCTCCTCCTCCGTCCGCTGCTCCTCCTCTGGTCGCTCCTCCTCCGGCCACTGCTCCTCCTCCGGCCACTGCTCCTCCTCCAGCCGCTGCTCCTCCTCCGGCCACTGCTCCTCCTCCGGCCACTGCTCCTCCTCCGTTCGCTCCTCCTCCGGCCACTGCTCCTCCTCCGGTCGCTCCTCCTCCGGTCACTGCTCCTCCTCCAATCGCTCCTCCTCCGGCTACTGCTCCTCCTCCGGTTGCTCCTCCTCCGGTCACTGCTCCTCCTCCGGTCGCTGCTCCTCCTCCGGCCACTGCTCCTCCTCCGGTCGCTGCTCCTCCTCCGGCCGCTGCTCCTCCTCCGGCCGCTGCTCCTCCTCCAGCCGTTGCTCCACCTCCGGCCACTGCTCCTCCTCCGGTCGCTGCTCCTCCTCCGTTCGCTTCTCTTCCGGCCACTGCTCCTCCTCCGGTCGCTCCTCCTCCGGTCACTGCTCCTCCTCCAGTCGCTCCTCCTCCGGCCACTGCTCCTCCTCCGGTCACTGCTCCTCCTCCGGCCACTGCTCCTCCTCCGGTCGCTGCTCCTCCTCCGGCCGCTGCTCCTCCTCCGGCCGCTGCTCCTCCTCCAGCCGTTGCTCCACCTCCGGCCACTGCTCCTCCTCCGGTCGCTCCTCCTCCGGCCGCTGCTCCTCCTCTGGTCGCTCCTCCTCCGGCCACTGCTCCTCCTCCGGCCACTGCTCCTCCTCCAGCCGCTGCTCCTCCTCTGGCCACTGCTCCTCCTCCGGCCACTGCTCCTCCTCCGGTCGCTCCTCCTCCGGCCACTGCTCCTCCTCCGGTCGCTCCTCCTCCGTCCGCTGCTCCTCCTCTGGTCGCTCCTCCTCCGGCCACTGCTCCTCCTCCGGCCACTGCTCCTCCTCCAGCCGCTGCTCCTCCTCCGGCCACTGCTCCTCCTCCGGCCACTGCTCCTCCTCCAGCCGCTGCTCCTCCTCCGGCCACTGCTCCTCCTCCGGCCACTGCTCCTCCTCCGGTCGCTCCTCCTCCTTTCGCTCCTCCTCCGGCCACTGCTCCTCCTCCGGTCACTCCTCCTCCGGTCACTGCTCCTCCTCCAGTCGCTCCTCCTCCGGCCACTGCTCCTCCGGCCACTGCTCCTCCTCCGGCCACTGCTCCTCCTCCGGTCGCTGCTCCTCCTCCGGTCGCTCCTCCTCCGGCCACTGCTCCTCCTCCGGCCACTGCTCCTCCTCCGGTCGCTCCTCCTCCGTTCGCTTCTCTTCCGGCCACTGCTCCTCCTCCGGTCGCTCCTCCTCCGGTCACTGCTCCTCCTCCAGTCGCTCCTCCTCCGGCCACTGCTCCTCCTCCGGTCACTGCTCCTCCTCCGGCCACTGCTCCTCCTCCGGTCGCTGCTCCTCCTCCGGCCGCTGCTCCTCCTCCGGCCGCTGCTCCTCCTCCAGCCGTTGCTCCACCTCCGGCCACTGCTCCTCCTCCGGTCGCTCCTCCTCCGGCCGCTGCTCCTCCTCTGGTCGCTCCTCCTCCGGCCACTGCTCCTCCTCCGGCCACTGCTCCTCCTCCAGCCGCTGCTCCTCCTCTGGCCACTGCTCCTCCTCCGGCCACTGCTCCTCCTCCGGTCGCTCCTCCTCCGGCCACTGCTCCTCCTCCGGTCGCTCCTCCTCCGTCCGCTGCTCCTCCTCTGGTCGCTCCTCCTCCGGCCACTGCTCCTCCTCCGGCCACTGCTCCTCCTCCAGCCGCTGCTCCTCCTCCGGCCACTGCTCCTCCTCCGGCCACTGCTCCTCCTCCAGCCGCTGCTCCTCCTCCGGCCACTGCTCCTCCTCCGGCCACTGCTCCTCCTCCGGTCGCTCCTCCTCCTTTCGCTCCTCCTCCGGCCACTGCTCCTCCTCCGGTCACTCCTCCTCCGGTCACTGCTCCTCCTCCAGTCGCTCCTCCTCCGGCCACTGCTCCTCCGGCCACTGCTCCTCCTCCGGCCACTGCTCCTCCTCCGGTCGCTGCTCCTCCTCCGGCCGCTGCTCCTCCACCGGCCGCTGCTCGTCCTCCAGCCGTTGCTCCACCTCCGTCCACTGCTCCTCCTCCGGTCGCTCCTCCTCCGGCCGCTGCTCCTCCTCTGGTCGCTCCTCCTCCGGCCACTGCTCCTCCTCCGGCCACTGCTCCTCCTCCAGCCGCTGCTCCTCCTCTGGCCACTGCTCCTCCTCCGGCCACTGCTCCTCCTCCGGTCGCTCCTCCTCCGGCCACTGCTCCTCCTCCAGTCGCACCTCCTCCGGCCACTGCTCCTCCTCCGGTCACTGCTCCTCCTCCAGTCGCTCCTCCACAGGCCACTGCTCCTCCTCCAGTCACTGCTCCTCCTCCGGTCGCTCCTCCTCCGGCCACTGCCCCTCCTCCGGTCACTGCGCCACCTCCGGCCGCTGCTCCTCCTCCGGCCACTGCTCCTCCTCTGGCCGCTGCTCCTCCGGTCACTGCTCCTCCGGTCACTGCTCCTCTTCCGGTCACTGCTCCTCCTCCGGTCACTGCTCCTCCTCCAGCCTCTGCTCCTCCTCCAGCCGCTGCTCCTCCTCCGATCACTGCTCCTCCTACGGCCACTGCTCCTCCTCCGGCCACTGCTCCTCGTCCAGCCGCTGCTCCTCCTCCGGTCACTGCTCCTCCGGCCACTGCTCCTCCTCCGGTTGCTCCTCCTCCGGCCGCTGCTCCTCCTCCGGCCGCTGCTCCTCCTCCGGTCACTGCTCCTCCTCCGGTCGCTCCTCCTCCGGCCACTGCTCCTCCTCTGGTTGCTCCTCCTCCGGCCACTGCTCCTCCTCCGGCCACTGCTCCTCCTCCGGTCGCTCCTCCTCCGGGCACTGCTCCTCCTCCGGTCGCTCCTCCTCCGTTCGCTCCTCCTCCGGCCACTGCTCCTCCTCCGGTCGCTCCTCCTCCGGTCACTGCTCCTCCTCCAGTCGCTCCTCCTCCGGCCACTGCTCCTCCTCCGGTCACTGCTCCTCCTCCGGCCACTGCTCCTCCTCCGGTCGCTGCTCCTCCTCCGGCTGCTGCTCCTCCTCCGGCCGCTGCTCCTCCTCCAGCTGTTGCTCCACCTCCGGCCACTGCTCCTCCTCCGGTCGCTCCTCCTCCGGCCGCTGCTCCTCCTCTGGTCGCTCCTCCTCCGGCCACTGCTCCTCCTCCGGCCACTGCTCCTCCTCCAGCCGCTGCTCCTCCTCCGGCCACTGCTCCTCCTCGGGCCACTGCTCCTCCTCCGGTCGCTCCTCCTCCGGTCACTGCTCCTCCTCCAGTCGCACCTCCTCCGGCCACTGCTCCTCCTCCGGTCACTGCTCCTCCTCCAGTCGCTCCTCCACAGGCCACTGCTCCTCCTCCAGTCACTGCTCCTCCTCCGGTCGCTCCTCCTCCGGCCACTGCCCCTCCTCCGGTCACTGCTCCACCTCCGGCCGCTGCTCCTCCTCCGGCCACTGCTCCTCCTCTGGCCGCTGCTCCTCCGGTCACTGCTCCTCCGGTCACTGCTCCTCTTCCGGTCACTGCTCCTCCTCCAGCCGCTGCTCCTCCTCCGGCCACTGCTCCTCCTCCGGCCACTGCTCCTCCTCCGGTCGCTCCTCCTCCGGCCACTGCTCCTCCTCCGGCCACTGCTCCTCCTCCGGTCGCTCCTCCTCCGGCCGCTGCTCCTCCTCTGGTCGCTCCTCCTCCGGCCACTGCTCCTCCTCCGGCCACTGCTCCTCCTCCAGCCGCTGCTCCTCCTCCGGCCACTGCTCCTCCTCCGGCCACTGCTCCTCCTCCGGTCGCTCCTCCTCCGGTCACTGCTCCTCCTCCAGTCGCACCTCCTCCGGCCACTGCTCCTCCTCCGGTCACTGCTCCTCCTCCAGTCGCTCCTCCACAGGCCACTGCTCCTCCTCCAGTCACTGCTCCTCCTCCGGTCGCTCCTCCTCCGGCCACTGCCCCTCCTCCGGTCACTGCTCCACCTCCGGCCGCTGCTCCTCCTCCGGCCACTGCTCCTCCTCTGGCCGCTGCTCCTCCGGTCACTGCTCCTCCGGTCACTGCTCCTCTTCCGGTCACTGCTCCTCCTCCAGTCACTGCTCCTCCTCCGGCCTCTGCTCCTCCTCCAGCCGCTGCTCCTCCTCCGGTCACTGCTCCTCCTACGGTCACTGCTCCTCCTACGGCCACTGCTCCTCCTCCGGCCACTGCTCCTCGTCCAGCCGCTCCTCCTCCGGCCACTGCTCCTCCTCTGGTTGCTCCTCCTCCGGCCACTGCTCCTCCTCCGGCCACTGCTCCTCCTCCGGTCACTGCTCCTCCCCCGGCCACTGCTCCTCCTCCGGTCGCTGCTCATCCTCCGGCCGCTGCTCCTCCACCGGCCGCTGCTCGTCCTCCAGCCGTTGCTCCACCTCCGTCCACTGCTCCTCCTCCGGTCGCTCCTCCTCCGGCCGCTGGTCCTCCTCTGGTCGCTCCTCCTCCGGCCACTGCTCCTCCTCCGGCCACTGCTCCTCCTCCGGTCGCTCCTCCTCCGGTCACTGCTCCTCCTCCAGTCGCTCCTCCTCCGGCCACTGCTCCTCCTCCAGTTGCTCCTCCTCCGGTCACTGCTCCTCCTCCGGCCACTGCTCCTCCTCCAGCCGCTGCTCCTCCTCTGGCCACTGCTCCTCCTCCGGCCACTGCTCCTCCTCCGGTCGCTCCTCCTCCGGCCACTGCTCCTCCTCCGGTCGCTCCTCCTCCGGCCGCTGCTCCTCCTCTGGTCGCTCCTCCTCCGGCCACTGCTCCTCCTCCGGCCACTGCTCCTCCTCCAGCCGCTGCTCCTCCTCCGGCCTCTGCTCCTCCTCCGGCCACTGCTCCTCCTCCAGCCGCTGCTCCTCCTCCGGCCACTGCTCCTCCTCCGGCCACTGCTCCTCTTCCGGTCGCTCCTCCTCCGTTCGCTCCTCCTCCGGCCACTGCTCCTCCTCCGGTCGCTCCTCCTCCGGTCACTGCTCCTCCTCCAGTCGCTCCTCCTCCGGCCACTGCTCCTCCTCCGGTCACTGCTCCTCCTCCGGCCACTGCTCCTCCTCCGGTCGCTGCTCCTCCTCCGGCCGCTACTCCTCCACCGGCCGCTGCTCCTCCTCCAGCCGTTGCTCCACCTCCGTCCACTGCTCCTCCTCCGGTCGCTCCTCCTCCGGCCGCTGCTCCTCCTCTGGTCGCTCCTCCTCCGGCCACTGCTCCTCCTCCGGCCACTGCTCCTCCTCCAGCCGCTGCTCCTCCTCTGGCCACTGCTCCTCCTCCGGCCACTGCTCCTCCTCCGGTCGCTCCTCCTCCGGCCACTGCTCCTCCTCCGGTCGCTCCTCCTCCGGCCGCTGCTCCTCCTCTTGTCGCTCCTCCTCCGGCCACTGCTCCTCCTCCGGCCACTGCTCCTCCTCCAGCCGCTGCTCCTCCTCCGGCCACTGCTCCTCCTCCGGCCACTGCTCCTCCTCCGGTCGCTCCTCCTCCGGTCACTGCTCCTCCTCCGGTCGCACCTCCTCCGGCCACTGCTCCTCCTCCGGTCACTGCTCCTACTCCAGTCGCTCCTCCACAGGCCACTGCTCCTCCTCCAGTCACTGCTCCTCCTCCGGTCGCTCCTCCTCCGGCCACTGCCCCTCCTCCGGTCACTGCTCCACCTCCGGCCGCTGCTCCTCCTCCGGCCACTGCTCCTCCTCTGGCCACTGCTCCTCCGGTCACTGCTCCTCTTCCGGTCACTGCTCCTCCTCCGGTCACTGCTCCTCCTCCGGCCACTGCTCCTCCTCCGGTCGCTGCTCCTCCTCCGGCCGCTGCTCCTCCTCCGGCCGCTGCTCCTCCTCCAGCCGTTGCTCCACCTCCGGCCACTGCTCCTCCTCCGGTCGCTCCTCCTCCGGCCGCTGCTCCTCCTCTGGTCGCTCCTCCTCCGGCCACTGCTCCTCCTCCGGCCACTGCTCCTCCTCCAGCCGCTGCTCCTCCTCCGGCCACTGCTCCTCCTCCGGCCACTGCTCCTCCTCCGGTCGCTCCTCCTCCGGTCACTGCTCCTCCTCCAGTCGCACCTCCTCCGGCCACTGCTCCTCCTCCGGTCACTGCTCCTCCTCCAGTCGCTCCTCCACAGGTCAGTGCTCCTCCTCCAGTCACTGCTCCTCCTCCGGTCGCTCCTCCTCCGGCCACTGCCCCTCCTCCGGTCACTGCTCCACCTCCGGCCGCTGCTCCTCCTCCGGCCACTGCTCCTCCTCTGGCCGCTGCTCCTCCGGTCACTGCTCCTCCGGTCACTGCTCCTCTTCCGGTCACTGCTCCTCCTCCAGCCGCTGCTCCTCCTCCGGCCACTGCTGCTCCTCCGGCCACTGCTCCTTCTCCGGTCGCTCCTCCTCCGGCCACTGCTCCTCCTCCGGCCACTGCTCCTCCTCCGGTCGCTCCTCCTCCGGTCACTGCTCCTCCTCCAGTCGCACCTCCTCCGGCCTCTGCTCCTCCTCCGGTCACTGCTCCTCCTCCAGTCGCTCCTCCACAGGCCACTGCTCCTCCTCCAGTCACTGCTCCTCCTCCGGTCGCTCCTCCTCCGGCCACTGCCCCTCCTCCGGTCACTGCTCCACCTCCGGCCGCTGCTCCTCATCCGGCCACTGCTCCTCCTCTGGCCGCTGCTCCTCCGGTCACTGCTCCTCCGGTCACTGCTCCTCTTCCGGTCACTGCTCCTCCTCCGGTCACTGCTCCTCCTCCGGCCTCTGCTCCTCCTCCAGCCGCTGCTCCTCCTCCGGTCACTGCTCCTCCTACGGTCACTGCTCCTCCTACAGCCACTGCTCCTCCTCCGGCCACTGCTCCTCGTCCAGCCGCTGCTCCTCCTCCGGTCACTGCTCCTCCGGCCACTGCTCCTCCTCCGGTTGCTCCTCCTCCGGCCGCTGCTCCTCCTCCGGCCACTGCTCCTCCTCCGGTCGCTCCTCCTCCGGCCACTGCTCCTCCTCTGGTTGCTCCTCCTCCGGCCACTGCTCCTCCTCCGGCCACTGCTCCTCCTCCGGTCGCTCCTCCTCCGGGCACTGCTCCTCCTCCGGTCGCTCCTCCTCCGTTCGCTCCTCCTCCGGCCACTGCTCCTCCTCCGGTCGCTCCTCCTCCGGTCACTGCTCCTCCTCCAATCGCTCCTCCTCCGGCTACTGCTCCTCCTCCGGTTGCTCCTCCTCCGGTCACTGCTCCTCCTCCGGTCACTGCTCCTCCTCCGGCCACTGCTCCTCCTCCGGTCGCTGCTCCTCCTCCGGCCGCTGCTCCTCCTCCGGCCGCTGCTCCTCCTCCAGCCGTTGCTCCACCTCCGGCCACTGCTCCTCCTCCGGTCGCTCCTCCTCCGGCCGCTGCTCCTCCTCTGGTCGCTCCTCCTCCGGCCACTGCTCCTCCTCCGGTCGCTCCTCCTCCGGCCACTGCTCCTCCTCTGGCCACTGCTCCGCCTCCGGTCGCTCCTCCTCCGGCCGCTGCTCCTCTGGTCGATCCTCCTCCGGCCACTGCTCCTCCTCCGGCCGCTGCTCCTCCGGTCACTGCTCCTCTTCCGGTCACTGCTCCTCCTCCGGTCACTGCTCCTCCTCCGGCCTCTGCTCCTCCTCCAGCCGCTGCTCCTCCTCCGGTCACTGCTCCTCCTCCGGCCACTGCTCCTCCTCCGGCCACTGCTCCTCGTCCAGCCGCTGCTCCTCCTCGGGTCACTGCTCCTCCGGCCACTGCTCCTCCTCCGGTTGCTCCTCCTCCGGCCGCTGCTCCTCCTCCGGCCACTGCTCCTCCTCCGGTCGCTCCTCCTCCGGTCACTGCTCCTCCTCCGGTCGCTCCTCCTCCGTTCGCTCCTCCTCCGGCCACTGCTCCTCCTCCGGTCGCTCCTCCTCCGGCCACTGTTCCTCCTCTGGCCACTGCTCCTCCTCCGGTCGCTCCTCCTCTGGCCGCTGCTCCTCCTCTGGGCGCTCCTCCTCCGGCCACTGCTCCTCCTCCGGCCGCTGCTCCTCCGGTCACTGCTCCTCCTCCGGTCAGTGCTCCTCCTCCAGCCGCTGCTCCTCCTCCGGCCACTGCTCCTCCTCCGGCCACTGCTCCTCCTCCGGTCGCTCCTCCTCCGGTCACTGCTCCTCCTCCAGTCGCACCTCCTCCGGCCACTGCTCCTCCTCCGGTCACTGCTCCTCCTCCAGTCGCTCCTCCACAGGCCACTGCTCCTCCTCCAGTCACTGCTCCTCCTCCGGTCGCTCCTCCTCCGGCCACTGCCCCTCCTCCGGTCACTGCTCCACCTCCGGCCGCTGCTCCTCCTCCGGCCACTGCTCCTCCTCTGGCCGCTGCTCCTCCGGTCACTGCTCCTCCGGTCACTGCTCCTCTTCCGGTCACTGCTCCTCCTCCAGTCACTGCTCCTCCTCCGGCCTCTGCTCCTCCTCCAGCCGCTGCTCCTCCTCCGGTCACTGCTCCTCCTACGGTCACTGCTCCTCCTACGGCCACTGCTCCTCCTCCGGCCACTGCTCCTCGTCCAGCCGCTGCTCCTCCTCCGGCCACTGCTCCTCCTCTGGTTGCTCCTCCTCCGGCCACTGCTCCTCCTCCGGCCACTGCTCCTCCTCCGGTCACTGCTCCTCCTCCGGCCACTGCTCCTCCTCCGGTCGCTGCTCATCCTCCGGCCGCTGCTCCTCCACCGGCCGCTGCTCGTCCTCCAGCCGTTGCTCCACCTCCGTCCACTGCTCCTCCTCCGGTCGCTCCTCCTCCGGCCGCTGCTCCTCCTCTGGTCGCTCCTCCTCCGGCCACTGCTCCTCCTCCGGCCACTGCTCCTCCTCCAGCCGCTGCTCCTCCTCTGGCCACTGCTCCTCCTCCGGCCACTGCTCCTCCTCCGGTCGCTCCTCCTCTGGCCACTGCTCCTCCTCCGGTCGCTCCTCCTCCGGCCGCTGGTCCTCCTCTGGTCGCTCCTCCTCCGGCCACTGCTCCTCCTCCGGCCACTGCTCCTCCTCCGGTCGCTCCTCCTCCGGTCACTGCTCCTCCTCCAGTCGCTCCTCCTCCGGCCACTGCTCCTCCTCCGGTTGCTCCTCCTCCGGTCACTGCTCCTCCTCCGGCCACTGCTCCTCCTCCAGCCGCTGCTCCTCCTCTGGCCACTGCTCCTCCTCCGGCCACTGCTCCTCCTCCGGTCGCTCCTCCTCCGGCCACTGCTCCTCCTCCGGTCGCTCCTCCTCCGGCCGCTGCTCCTCCTCTGGTCGCTCCTCCTCCGGCCACTGCTCCTCCTCCGGCCACTGCTCCTCCTCCAGCCGCTGCTCCTCCTCCGGCCTCTGCTCCTCCTCCGGCCACTGCTCCTCCTCCAGCCGCTGCTCCTCCTCCGGCCACTGCTCCTCCTCCGGCCACTGCTCCTCCTCCGGTCGCTCCTCCTCCGTTCGCTCCTCCTCCGGCCACTGCTCCTCCTCCGGTCGCTCCTCCTCCGGTCACTGCTCCTCCTCCAGTCGCTCCTCCTCCGGCCACTGCTCCTCCTCCGGTCACTGCTCCTCCTCCGGCCACTGCTCCTCCTCCGGTCGCTGCTCCTCCTCCGGCCGCTACTCCTCCACCGGCCGCTGCTCCTCCTCCTGCCGTTGCTCCACCTCCGTCCACTGCTCCTCCTCCGGTCGCTCCTCCTCCGGCCGCTGCTCCTCCTCTGGCCGCTCCTCCTCCGGCCACTGCTCCTCCTCCGGCCACTGCTCCTCCTCCAGCCGCTGCTTCTCCTCTGGCCACTGCTCCTCCTCCGGCCACTGCTCCTCCTCCGGTCGCTCCTCCTCCGGCCACTGCTCCTCCTCCGGTCGCTCCTCCTCCGGCCGCTGCTCCTCCTCTTGTCGCTCCTCCTCCGGCCACTGCTCCTCCTCCGGCCACTGCTCCTCCTCCAGCCGCTGCTCCTCCTCCGGCCACTGCTCCTCCTCCGGCCACTGCTCCTCCTCCGGTCGCTCCTCCTCCGGTCACTGCTCCTCCTCCAGTCGCACCTCCTCCGGCCACTGCTCCTCCTCCGGTCACTGCTCCTACTCCAGTCGCTCCTCCACAGGCCACTGCTCCTCCTCCAGTCACTGCTCCTCCTCCGGTCGCTCCTCCTCCGGCCACTGCCCCTCCTCCGGTCACTGCTCCACCTCCGGCCGCTGCTCCTCCTCCGGCCACTGCTCCTCCTCTGGCCGCTGCTCCTCCGGTCACTGCTCCTCTTCCGGTCACTGCTCCTCCTCCGGTCACTGCTCCTCCTCCGGTCACTGCTCCTCCTCCGGCCACTGCTCCTCCTCCGGTCGCTGCTCCTCCTCCGGCCGCTGCTCCTCCTCCGGCCGCTGCTCCTCCTCCAGCCGTTGCTCCACCTCCGGCCACTGCTCCTCTACCGGTCGCTCATCCTCCGGCCGCTGCTCCTCCTCTGGTCGCTCCTCCTCCGGCCACTGCTCCTCCTCCGGCCACTGCTCCTCCTCCAGCCGCTGCTCCTCCTCCGGCCACTGCTCCTCCTCCGGCCACTGCTCCTCCTCCAGTCGCTCCTCCTCCGGTCACTGCTCCTCCTCCAGTCGCACCTCCTCCGGCCACTGCTCCTCCTCCGGTCACTGCTCCTCCTCCAGTCGCTCCTCCACAGGTCAGTGCTCCTCCTCCAGTCACTGCTCCTCCTCCGGTCGCTCCTCCTCCGGCCACTGCCCCTCCTCCGGTCACTGCTCCACCTCCGGCCGCTGCTCCTCCTCCGGCCACTGCTCCTCCTCTGGCCGCTGCTCCTCCGGTCACTGCTCCTCCGGTCACTGCCCCTCTTCCGGTCACTGCTCCTCCTCCAGCCGCTGCTCCTCCTCCGGCCACTGCTGCTCCTCCGGCCACTGCTCCTCCTCCGGTCGCTCCTCCTCCGGCCACTGCTCCTCCTCCGGCCACTGCTCCTCCTCCGGTCGCTCCTCCTCCGGCCGCTGCTCCTCCTCTGGTCGCTCCTCCTCCGGCCACTGCTCCTCCTCCGGCCACTGCTCCTCCTCCAGCCGCTGCTCCTCCTCCGGCCACTGCTCCTCCTCCGGCCACTGCTCCTCCTCCGGTCGCTCCTCCTCCGGTCACTGCTCCTCCTCCAGTCGCACCTCCTCCGGCCACTGCTCCTCCTCCGGTCACTGCTCCTCCTCCAGTCGCTCCTCCACAGGCCACTGCTCCTCCTCCAGTCACTGCTCCTCCTCCGGTCGCTCCTCCTCCGGCCACTGCCCCTCCTCCGGCCACTGCTCCTCCTCCGGTCGCTCCTCCTCCGGCCACTGCTCCTCCTCCGGTCGCTCCTCCTCCGGTCACTGCTCCTCCTCCAATCGCTCCTCCTCCGGCCACTGCTCCTCCTCCGGTTGCTCCTCCTCCGGTCACTGCTCCTCCTCCGGTCACTGCTCCTCCTCCGGCCACTGCTCCTCCTCCGGTCGCTGCTCCTCCTCCGGCCGCTGCTCCTCCTCCGGCCGCTGCTCCTCCTCCAGCCGTTGCTCCACCTCCGGCCACTGCTCCTCCTCCGGTCGCTCCTCCTCCGGCCGCTGCTCCTCCTCTGGTCGCTCCTCCTCCGGCCACTGCTCCTCCTCCGGTCGCTCCTCCTCCGGCCACTGCTCCTCCTCTGGCCACTGCTCCGCCTCCGGTCGCTCCTCCTCCGGCCGCTGCTCCTCTGGTCGCTCCTCCTCCGGCCACTGCTCCTCCTCCGGCCGCTGCTCCTCCGGTCACTGCTCCTCTTCCGGTCACTGCTCCTCCTCCGGTCACTGCTCCTCCTCCAGCCGCTGATCCTCCTCCGGTCACTGCTCCTCCTACGGCCACTGCTCCTCCTCCGGCCACTGCTCCTCGTCCAGCCGCTGCTCCTCCTCGGGTCACTGCTCCTCCGGCCACTGCTCCTCCTCCGGTTGCTCCTCCTCCGGCCGCTGCTCCTCCTCCGGCCACTGCTCCTCCTCCGGTCGCTCCTCCTCCGGTCACTGCTCCTCCTCCGATCGCTCCTCCTCCGTTCGCTCCTCCTCCGGCCACTGCTCCTCCTCCGGTCGCTCCTCCTCCGGCCACTGTTCCTCCTCTGGCCACTGCTCCTCCTCCGGTCGCTCCTCCTCTGGCCGCTGCTCCTCCTCTGGGCGCTCCTCCTCCGGCCACTGCTCCTCCTCCGGCCGCTGCTCCTCCGGTCACTGCTCCTCCTCCGGTCAGTGCTCCTCCTCCGGCCACTGCTCCTCATCCAGCCGCTGCTCCTCCTCCGGTCACTGCTCCTCTGGCCACTGCTCCTCGTCCGGTTGCTCCTCCTCCGGCCGCTGCTCCTCCTCCGGCCACTGCTCCTCCTCCGGTCGCTCCTCCTCCGGTCACTGCTCCTCCTCCGGTCGCTCCTCCTCCGGTCGCTCCTCCTCCGGCCACTGCTCCTCCTCCGGCCACTGCTCCTCCTCCGGTCGCTCCTCATCTGGCCGCTGCTCCTCCTCTGGTCGCTCCTCCTCCGGCCACTGCTCCTCCTCCGGCCGCTGCTCCTCCGGTCACTGCTCCTCCTCCGGTCAGTGCTCCTCCTCCGGCCACTGCTCCTCCTCCAGCCGCTGCTCCTTGTCCTGCCGCTGCTCTTCCTCCGGTCGCTGCTCATCCGGTCACTGCTCCTCCTCTGGCCATTGCTCGTCCTCCGGCTGCTGCTCCTCCTCCGGCCACTGCTCCTCCTCCGGTCGCTCCACCGGCGGCCACTGCTCCTCCTCCGGTCGCTCCTCCTCCGGTCATTGCTCCTTCTCCGGTCGCTCCTCCTCCGGTCACTGCTCCTCCTCCAGTCGCTCCTCCTCCGGCCACTGCTCCTCCTCCGGTCACTGCTCCTCATCCAGTCGCTCCTCCTCCGGCCACTGCCCCTCCTCCGGTCACTGCTCCACCTCCGGCCGCTGCTCCTCCTCCGGCCACTGCTCCTCCTCTGGCCGCTGCTCCTCCGGTCACTGCTCCTCCGGTCACTGCTCCTCTTCCGGTCACTGCTCCTCCTCTGGTCACTGCTCCTCCTCCGGCCTCTGCTCCTCCTCCAGCCGCTGCTCCTCCTCCGGTCACTGCTCCTCCGACGGCCACTGCTCCTCCTCCGGCCACTGCTCTCGTCCAGCCGCTGCTCCTCCTCCGGTCATTGCTCCTCCGGCCACTGCTCCTCCTCCGGTTGCTCCTCCTCCAGTCGCTCCTCCTCCGGCCACTGCTCCTCCTCCGGTCACTGCTCCTCCTCCAGTCGCTCCTCCTCAGGCCACTGCTCCTCCTCCAGTCACTGCTCCTCCTCCGCTCGCTCCTCCTCCGGCCACTGCCCCTCCTCCGGTCACTGCTCCTCCTCCAGTCGCTCCTCCTCAGGCCACTGCTCCTCGTCCAGTCACTGCTCCTCCTCCGATCGCTCCTCCTCCGGCCACTGCCCCTCCTCCGGCCGCTGCTCCTCCTCCGGCCACTGCTCCTCCAGTCACTGCTCCTCCTCCGGCCACTGCTCCTCCTCCGGTCGCTCCTCCTCCAGTCGCTCCTCCTCCGGCCACTGCTCCTCCTCCGGCCACTGCTCCTCCTCCAGCCGCTGCTCCTCCTCCGGTCACTGCTCCTCCTCCGACCACTGCTCCTCGTCCAGCAGCTGCTCCTCCGGCCGCTGCTCCTTCTCCGGCCACTGCTCCTCCTCCGGTCGCTCCTCCTCCGGCCACTGCTCCTCCTCCGGTCGCTCCTCCTCCGGCCACTGCTCCTCCTCCGGTCGCTCCTCCTCCGGCCGCTGCTCCTCCTCTGGTCGCTCCTCCTCCGGTCGCTCCTCCTCCGGTCACTGCTCCTTCTCCGGTCGCTCCTAATCCGGTCACTGCTCCTCCTCCAGTCGCTCCTCCTCCGGCCACTGCTCCTCCTCCGGTCACTGCTCCTCCTCCAGTCGCTCCTCCTCAGGCCACTGCTCCTCCTCCAGTCACTGCTCCTCCTCCGGTCGCTCCTCCTCCGGCCACTGCCCCTCCTCCGGTCACTGCTCCTCCTCCGGCCACTGCTCCTCCTCCGTCCACTGCTTCCCTCCGGCCGCTGCTCCTCCGGTCACTGCTCCTCCGGTCACTGCTCCTCTTCCGGTCACTGCTCCTCCTCCGGTCACTGCTCCTCCTCCGGCCTCTGCTCCTCCTCCAGCTGCTGCTCCTCCTCCGGTCACTGCTCCTCCTACGGCCACTGCTCCTCCTCCGGCCACTGCTCCTCGTCCAGTCGCTGCTCCTACTCCGGTCACTGCTCCTCCGGCCACTGCTCCTCCTCTGGTTGCTCCTCATCCGGCCACTGCTCCTCCTCCGGTCGCTCCTCCTCCGGCCACTGCTCCTCCTCTGGTCGCTCCTCCTCCGGCCACTGCTCCTCCTCCGGCCACTGCTCCTCCTCCGGTCGCTCCTCCTCCGGTCACTGCTCCTGCTCCGGTCGCTCCTCCTCCGTTCGCTCCTCCTCCGGCCACTGCTCCTCCTCCGGTCGCTCCTCCTCCGTTCACTGCTCCTCCTCCAGTCGCTCCTCCTCCGGCCACTGCTCCTCCTCCGGTTGCTCCTCCTCCGGTCACTGCTCCTCCTCCGGCCGCTGCTCCTCCTCCAGCCGTTGCTCCACCTCCGGCCACTGCTCCTCCTCCGGTCGCTCCTCCTCCGGCCGCTGCTCCTCCTCTGGTCGCTCCTCCTCCGGCCACTGCTCCTCCTCCGGCCACTGCTCCTCCTCCAGCCGCTGCTCCTCCTCCGGCCACTGCTCCTCCTTCGGTCGCTCCTCCTCCGGCCACTGCTCCTCCTCCGGCCACTGCTCCTCCTCCGGTCGCTCCTCCTCCGGCCGCTGCTCCTCCTCTGGTCGCTCCTCCTCCGGCCACTGCTCCTCCTCCGGCCACTGCTCCTCCTCCAGCCGCTGCTCCTCCTCCGGCCACTGCTCCTCCTCCGGCCACTGCTCCTCTTCCGGTCGCTCCTCCTCCGGTCACTGCTCCTCCTCCAGTCGCACCTCCTCCGGCCACTGCTCCTCCTCCGGTCACTGCTCCTCCTCCAGTCGCTCCTCCACAGGCCACTGCTCCTCCTCCAGTCACTGCTCCTCCTCCGGTCGCTCCTCCTCCGGCCACTGCCCCTCCTCCGGTCACTGCTCCACCTCCGGCCGCTGCTCCTCCTCCGGCCACTGCTCCTCGTCTGGCCGCTGCTCCTCCGGTCACTGCTCCTCCGGTCACTTCTCTTCCGGTCACTGCTCCTCCTCCGGTCACTGCTCCTCCTCCGGCCTCTGCTCCTCCTCCAGCCGCTGCTCCTCCTACGGTCACTGCTCCTCCTACGGCCACTGCTCCTCCTCCGGCCACTGCTCCTCGTCCAGCCGCTGCTCCTCCTCCGGTCACTGCTCTTCCGGCCACTGCTCCTCCTCCGGTTGCTCCACCTCCGGCCGCTGCTCCTCCTCCGGCCACTGCTCCTCCTCCGGTCGCTCCTCCTCCGGCCACTGCTCCTCCTCTGGTTGCTCCTCCTCCGGCCACTGCTCCTCCTCCGGCCACTGCTCCTCCTCCGGTCGCTCCTCCGGGGCACTGCTCCTCCTCCGGTCGCTCCTCCTCCGTTCGCTCCTCCTCCGGCCACTGCTCCTCCTCCGGTCGCTCCTCCTCCGGTCACTGCTCCTCCTCCAGTCGCTCCTCCTCCGGCCACTGCTCCTCCTCCGGTTGCTCCTCCTCCGGTCACTGCTCCTCCTCCGGTCACTGCTCCTCCGGTCACTGCTCCTCTTCCGGTCACTGCTCCTCCTCCGGTCACTGCTCCTCCTCCGGCCTCTGCTCCTCCTCCAGCCGCTGCTCCTCCTCCGGTCACTGCTCCTCCTACGGCCACTGCTCCTCCTCCGGCCACTGCTCCTCGTCCAGCCGTTGCTCCACCTCCGGTCACTGCTCCTCCGGCCACTGCTCCTCCTCCGGTTGCTCCTCCTCCGGCCGCTGCTCCTCCTCCGGCCACTGCTCCTCCTCCGGTCGCTCCTCCTCCGGCCACTGCTCCTCCTCTGGTTGCTCCTCCTCCGGCCACTGCTCCTCCTCCGGCCACTGCTCCTCCTCCGGTCGCTCCTCCTCCGGGCACTGCTCCTCCTCCGGTCGCTCCTCCTCCGTTCGCTCCTCCTCCGGCCACTGCTCCTCCTCCGGTCGCTCCTCCTCCGGTCACTGCTCCTCCTCCAGTCGCTCCTCCTCCGGCCACTGCTCCTCCTCCGGTTTTTCCTCCTCCGGTCACTGCTCCTCCTCCCGTCACTGCTCCTCCTCCGGCCACTGCTCCTCCTCCGGTCGCTGCTCCTCCTCCGGCCGCTGCTCCTCCTCCGGCCGCTGCTCCTCCTCCAGCCGTTGCTCCACCTCCGGCCACTGCTCCTCCTCCGGTCGCTCCTCCTCCGGCCGCTGCTCCTCCTCTGGTCACTCCTCCTCCGGCCACTGCTCCTCCTCCGGCCACTGCTCCTCCTCCAGCCGCTGCTCCTCCTCTGGCCACTGCTCCTCCTCCGGCCACTGCTCCTCCTCCGGTCGCTCCTCCTCCGGCCGCTGCTCCTCCTCTGGTCGCTCCTCCTCCGGCCACTGCTCCTCCTCCGGCCACTGCTCCTCCTCCAGCCGCTGCTCCTCCTCCGGCCACCGCTCCTCCTCCGGCCACTGCTCCTCTTCCGGTCGCTCCTCCTCCGGTCACTGCTCCTCCTCCGGTCACTGCTCCTCCTCCGGCCACTGCTCCTCCTCCGGTCGCTGCTCCTCCTCCGGCCGCTGCTCCTCCTCCGGCCGCTGCTCCTCCTCCAGCCGTTGCTCCACCTCCGGCCACTGCTCCTCCTCCGGTCGCTCCTCCTCCGTCCGCTGCTCCTCCTCTGGTCGCTCCTCCTCCGGCCACTGCTCCTCCTCCGGCCACTGCTCCTCCTCCAGCCGCTGCTCCTCCTCTGGCCACTGCTCCTCCTCCGGCCACTGCTCCTCCTCCGCTCGCTCCTCCTCCGGCCACTGCTCCTCCTCCGGCCACTGCTCCTCCTCCGGTCGCTCCTCCTCCGGCCGCTGCTCCTCTGGTCGCTCCTCCTCCGGCCACTGCTCCTCCTCCGGCCGCTGCTCCTCCGGTCACTGCTCCTCTTCCGGTCACTGCTCCTCCTCCGGTCACTGCTCCTCCTCCGGCCTCTGCTCCTCCTCCAGCCGCTGCTCCTCCTCCGGTCACTGCTCCTCCGATGGCCACTGCTCCTCCTCCGGCCACTGCTCCTTGTCCAGCCGCTGCTCCTCCTCCGGTCACTGCTCCTCCGGCCACTGCTCCTCCTTCGGTCGCTCCTCCTCCGGCCACTGCTCCTCCTCCGGCCACTGCTCCTCCTCCGGTCGCTCCTCCTCCGGCCGCTGCTCCTCCTCTGGTCGCTCCTCCTCCGGCCACTGCTCCTCCTCCGGCCACTGCTCCTCCTCCAGCCGCTGCTCCTCCTCCGGCCACTGCTCCTCCTCCGGCCACTGCTCCTCTTCCGGTCGCTCCTCCTCCGGTCACTGCTCCTCCTCCAGTCGCACCTCCTCCGGCCACTGCTCCTCCTCCGGTCACTGCTCCTCCTCCAGTCGCTCCTCCACAGGCCACTGCTCCTCCTCCAGTCACTGCTCCTCCTCCGGTCGCTCCTCCTCCGGCCACTGCCCCTCCTCCGGTCACTGCTCCACCTCCGGCCGCTGCTCCTCCTCCGGCCACTGCTCCTCCTCTGGCCGCTGCTCCTCCGGTCACTGCTCCTCCGGTCACTTCTCTTCCGGTCACTGCTCCTCCTCCGGTCACTGCTCCTCCTCCGGCCTCTGCTCCTCCTCCAGCCGCTGCTCCTCCTACGGTCACTGCTCCTCCTACGGCCACTGCTCCTCCTCCGGCCACTGCTCCTCGTCCAGCCGCTGCTCCTCCTCCGGTCACTGCTCTTCCGGCCACTGCTCCTCCTCCGGTTGCTCCACCTCCGGCCGCTGCTCCTCCTCCGGCCACTGCTCCTCCTCCGGTCGCTCCTCCTCCGGCCACTGCTCCTCCTCTGGTTGCTCCTCCTCCGGCCACTGCTCCTCCTCCGGCCACTGCTCCTCCTCCGGTCGCTCCTCCGGGGCACTGCTCCTCCTCCGGTCGCTCCTCCTCCGTTCGCTCCTCCTCCGGCCACTGCTCCTCCTCCGGTCGCTCCTCCTCCGGTCACTGCTCCTCCTCCAGTCGCTCCTCCTCCGGCCACTGCTCCTCCTCCGGTTGCTCCTCCTCCGGTCACTGCTCCTCCTCCGGTCACTGCTCCTCCTCCGGCCACTGCTCCTCCTCCCGTCGCTGCTCCTCCTCCGGCCGCTGCTCCTCCTCCGGCCGCTGCTCCTCCTCCAGTCGTTGCTCCACCTCCGGCCACTGCTCCTCCTCCGGTCGCTCCTCCTCCGGCCGCCGCTCCTCCTCTGGTCACTCCTCCGGTCACTGCTCCTCCGATGGCCACTGCTCCTCCTCCAGCCGCTGCTCCTCCTCTGGCCACTGCTCCTCCTCCGGCCACTGCTCCTCCTCCGGTCGCTCCTCCTCCGGCCGCTGCTCCTCCTCTGGTCGCTCCTCCTCCGGCCACTGCTCCTCCTCCGGCCACTGCTCCTCCTCCAGCCGCTGCTCCTCCTCCGGCCACTGCTCCTCCTCCGGCCACTGCTCCTCTTCCGGTCGCTCCTCCTCCGGTCACTGCTCCTCCTCCAGTCGCACCTCCTCCGGCCACTGCTCCTCCTCCGGTCACTGCTCCTCCTCCAGTCGCTCCTCCACAGGCCACTGCTCCTCCTCCAGTCACTGCTCCTCCTCCGGTCGCTCCTCCTCCGGCCACTGCCCCTCCTCCGGTCACTGCTCCACCTCCGGCCGCTGCTCCTCCTCCGGCCACTGCTCCTCCTCTGGCCGCTGCTCCTCCGGTCACTGCTCCTCCGGTCACTGCTCCTCTTCCGGTCACTGCTCCTCCTCCGGTCACTGCTCCTCCTCCGGCCTCTGCTCCTCCTCCAGCCGCTGCTCCTCCTCCGGTCACTGCTCCTCCTACGGCCACTGCTCCTCCTCCGGCCACTGCTCCTCGTCCAGCCGTTGCTCCACCTCCGGTCACTGCTCCTCCGGCCACTGCTCCTCCTCCGGTTGCTCCTCCTCCGGCCGCTGCTCCTCCTCCGGCCACTGCTCCTCCTCCGGTCGCTCCTCCTCCGGCCACTGCTCCTCCTCTGGTTGCTCCTCCTCCGGCCACTGCTCCTCCTCCGGCCACTGCTCCTCCTCCGGTCGCTCCTCCTCCGGGCACTGCTCCTCCTCCGGTCGCTCCTCCTCCGTTCGCTCCTCCTCCGGCCACTGCTCCTCCTCCGGTCGCTCCTCCTCCGGTCACTGCTCCTCCTCCAGTCGCTCCTCCTCCGGCCACTGCTCCTCCTCCGGTTGCTCCTCCTCCGGTCACTGCTCCTCCTCCTGTCACTGCTCCTCCTCCGGCCACTGCTCCTCCTCCAGTCGCTGCTCCTCCTCCGGCCGCTGCTCCTCCTCCGGCCGCTGCTCCTCCTCCAGCCGTTGCTCCACCTCCGGCCACTGCTCCTCCTCCGGTCGCTCCTCCTCCGGCCGCTGCTCCTCCTCTGGTCGCTCCTCCTCCGGCCACTGCTCCTCCTCCGGCCACTGCTCCTCCTCCAGCCGCTGCTCCTCCTCTGGCCACTGCTCCTCCTCCGGCCACTGCTCCTCCTCCGGTCGCTCCTCCTCCGGCCACTGCTCCTCTTCCGGCCACTGCTCCTCCTCCGGTCGCTCCTCCTCCGGCCGCTGCTCCTCTGGTCGCTCCTCCTCCGGCCACTGCTCCTCCTCCGGCCGCTGCTCCTCCGGTCACTGCTCCTCTTCCGGTCACTGCTCCTCCTCCGGTCACTGCTCCTCCTCCGGCCTCTGCTCCTCCTCCAGCCGCTGCTCCTCCTCCGGTCACTGCTCCTCCGATGGCCACTGCTCCTCCTCCAGCCGCTGCTCCTCCTCTGGCCACTGCTCCTCCTCCGGCCACTGCTCCTCCTCCGGTCGCTCCTCCTCCGGCCGCTGCTCCTCCTCTGGTCGCTCCTCCTCCGGCCACTGCTCCTCCTCCGGCCACTGCTCCTCCTCCAGCCGCTGCTCCTCCTCCGGCCACTGCTCCTCCTCCGGCCACTGCTCCTCTTCAGGTCGCTCCTCCTCCGGTCACTGCTCCTCCTCCAGTCGCACCTCCTCCGGCCACTGCTCCTCCTCCGGTCACTGCTCCTCCTCCAGTCGCTCCTCCACAGGCCACTGCTCCTCCTCCAGTCACTGCTCCTCCTCCGGTCGCTCCTCCTCCGGCCACTGCCCCTCCTCCGGTCACTGCTCCACCTCCGGCCGCTGCTCCTCCTCCGGCCACTGCTCCTCCTCTGGCCGCTGCTCCTCCGGTCACTGCTCCTCCGGTCACTGCTCCTCTTCCGGTCACTGCTCCTCCTCCGGTCACTGCTCCTCCTCCGGCCTCTGCTCCTCCTCCAGCCGCTGCTCCTCCTCCGGTCACTGCTCCTCCTACGGCCACTGCTCCTCCTCCGGCCACTGCTCCTCGTCCAGCCGTTGCTCCACCTCCGGTCACTGCTCCTCCGGCCACTGCTCCTCCTCCGGTTGCTCCTCCTCCGGCCGCTGCTCCTCCTCCGGCCACTGCTCCTCCTCCGGTCGCTCCTCCTCCGGCCACTGCTCCTCCTCTGGTTGCTCCTCCTCCGGCCACTGCTCCTCCTCCGGCCACTGCTCCTCCTCCGGTCGCTCCTCCTCCGGGCACTGCTCCTCCTCCGGTCGCTCCTCCTCCGTTCGCTCCTCCTCCGGCCACTGCTCCTCCTCCGGTCGCTCCTCCTCCGGTCACTGCTCCTCCTCCAGTCGCTCCTCCTCCGGCCACTGCTCCTCCTCCGGTTTTTCCTCCTCCGGTCACTGCTCCTCCTCCCGTCACTGCTCCTCCTCCGGCCACTGCTCCTCCTCCGGTCGCTGCTCCTCCTCCGGCCGCTGCTCCTCCTCCGGCCGCTGCTCCTCCTCCAGCCGTTGCTCCACCTCCGGCCACTGCTCCTCCTCCGGTCGCTCCTCCTCCGGCCGCTGCTCCTCCTCTGGTCACTCCTCCTCCGGCCACTGCTCCTCCTCCGGCCACTGCTCCTCCTCCAGCCGCTGCTCCTCCTCTGGCCACTGCTCCTCCTCCGGCCACTGCTCCTCCTCCGGTCGCTCCTCCTCCGGCCGCTGCTCCTCCTCTGGTCGCTCCTCCTCCGGCCACTGCTCCTCCTCCGGCCACTGCTCCTCCTCCAGCCGCTGCTCCTCCTCCGGCCACCGCTCCTCCTCCGGCCACTGCTCCTCTTCCGGTCGCTCCTCCTCCGGTCACTGCTCCTCCTCCGGTCACTGCTCCTCCTCCGGCCACTGCTCCTCCTCCGGTCGCTGCTCCTCCTCCGGCCGCTGCTCCTCCTCCGGCCGCTGCTCCTCCTCCAGCCGTTGCTCCACCTCCGGCCACTGCTCCTCCTCCGGTCGCTCCTCCTCCGTCCGCTGCTCCTCCTCTGGTCGCTCCTCCTCCGGCCACTGCTCCTCCTCCGGCCACTGCTCCTCCTCCAGCCGCTGCTCCTCCTCTGGCCACTGCTCCTCCTCCGGCCACTGCTCCTCCTCCGCTCGCTCCTCCTCCGGCCACTGCTCCTCCTCCGGCCACTGCTCCTCCTCCGGTCGCTCCTCCTCCGGCCGCTGCTCCTCTGGTCGCTCCTCCTCCGGCCACTGCTCCTCCTCCGGCCGCTGCTCCTCCGGTCACTGCTCCTCTTCCGGTCACTGCTCCTCCTCCGGTCACTGCTCCTCCTCCGGCCTCTGCTCCTCCTCCAGCCGCTGCTCCTCCTCCGGTCACTGCTCCTCCGATGGCCACTGCTCCTCCTCCGGCCACTGCTCCTTGTCCAGCCGCTGCTCCTCCTCCGGTCACTGCTCCTCCGGCCACTGCTCCTCCTCCGGTTGCTCCTCCTCCGGCCGCTGCTCCTCCTCCGGCCACTGCTCCTCCTCCGGTCGCTCCTCCTCCGGTCACTGCTCCTCCTCCGGTCGCTCCTGCTCCGTTCGCTCCTCCTCCGGCCACTGCTCCTCCTCCGGTCGCTCCTCCTCCGGCCACTGTTCCTCCTCCGGCCACTGCTCCTCCTCCGGTCGCTCCTCCTCTGGCCGCTGCTCCTCCTCTGGTCGCTCCTCCTCTGGCCACTGCTCCTCCTCCGGCCGCTGCTCCTCCGGTCACTGCTCCTCCTCCGGTCAGTGCTCCTCCTCCGGCCACTTCTCCTCGTCCAGCCGCTGCTCCTCCTCCGGTCACTGCTCCTCCGGCCACTGCTCCTCCTCCGGCCGCTGCTCCTCCTCCGGCCGCTGCTCCTCCTCCGGCCACTGCTCCTCCTCCGGTCGCTCCTCCTCCGGTCACTGCTCCTACTCCGGTCGCTCCTCCTCCGTTCGCTCCTCCTCCGGCCACTGCTCCTCCTCCGGTCGCTCCTCCTCCGGCCACTGCTCCTCCTCCGGCCACTGCTCCTCCTCCGTTCGCTCCTCCTCTGGCCGCTGCTCCTCCTCTGGTCGCTCCTCCTCCGGCCACTGCTCCTCCTCCGGCCGCTGCTCCTCCGGTCACTGCTCCTCCTCCGGTCAGTGCTCCTCCTCCGGCCACTGCTCCTCCTCCAGCCGCTGCTCCTTGTCCAGCCGCTGCTCTTCCTCCGGTCGCTGCTCATCCGGTCACTGCTCCTCCTCTGGCCATTGCTCCTCCTCCGGCTGCTGCACCTCCTCCGGCCACTGCTCCTCCTCCGGTCGCTCCTCCTCCGGCCACTGCTCCTCCTCCGGTCGCTCCTCCTCCGGTCACTGCTCCTTCTCCGGTCGCTCCTCCTCCAGTCACTGCTCCTCCTCCAGTCGCTCCTCCTCCGGCCACTGCTCCTCCTCCGGTCATTGCTCCTCCTCCAGTCGCTCCTCCTCAGGCCACTGCTCCTCCTCCATTCACTGCTCCTCCTCCGCTCGCTCCTCCTCCGGCCACTGCCCCTCCTCCGGTCACTGCTCCACCTCCGGCTGCTGCTCCTCCTCCGGCCACTGCTCCTTCTCTGGCCGCTGCTCCTCCGGTCACCTATCCTCCGGTCACTGCTCCTCTTCCGGTCACTGCTCCGCCTCCGGTCACTGCTCCTCCTCCGGCCTCTGCTACTCCTCCAGCCGCTGCTCCTCCTCCTGTCACTGCTCCTCCTATGGCCACTGCTCCTCCTCCGGCCACTGCTCCTCGTCCAGCCACTGCTCCTCCTCTGGTCACTGCTCCTCCGGCCACTGCTCCTCCTCCGGCTGCTCCTCCTCCGGCCGCTGCTCCTCCTCCGGCCACTGCTCTTCCTCCGGTCGCTACTCCTCCGGCCGCTGCTCCTCCTCTGGTTCCTCCTCCTCCAGCCACTGCTCCTCCTCCGGCCACTGCTCCTCCTCCGGTCGCTCCTCCTCCGGTCACTGCTCCTCCTCCGGTCGCTCCTCCACCATTCGCTCCTCCTCCGGCCACTGCTCCTCCTCCGGTCGCTCCTCCTCCGGTCACTGCTCCTCCTCCAGTCGCTCCTCCTCCGGCCACTGCTCCTCCTCCGGTTGCTCCTCCTCCGGTCACTGCTCCTCCTCCGGTCACTGCTCCTCCTCCGGCCACTGCTCCTCCTCCGGTCGCTGCTCCTCCTCCGGCCACTGCTCCTCCTCTGGCCGCTGCTCCTCCTCCAGCCGTTGCTCCACCTCCGGCCACTGCTCCTCCTCAGGTCGCTCCTCCTCCGGCCGCTGCTCCTCCTCTGGTCGCTCCTCCTCCGGCCACTGCTCCTCCTCCGGCCACTGCTCCTCCTCCAGCCGCTGCTCCTCCTCCGGCTACTGCTCCTCCTCCGGCCACTGCTCCTCCTCCGGTCGCTCCTCCTCCGGCCACTGCTCCTCCTCCGGCCACTGCTCCTCCGGCCGCTGCTCCTCCTCTGGTCGCTCCTCCTCCGGCCACTGCTCCTCCTCCGGCCGCTGCTCCTCCGGTCACTGCTCCTCCTCCGGTCAGTGCTCCTCCTCCGGCCACTGCTCCTCCTCCAGCCGCTGCTCCTTGTCCAGCCGCTGCTCTTCCTCCGGTCGCTGCTCCTCCGGTCACTGCTCCTCCTCTGGCCATTGCTCCTCCTCCGGCTGCTGCTCCTCCTCCGGTCACTACTCCTCCTCCGGTCGCTCCTCCTCGAGCCGCTGCTCCTCCTCCGGCCACTGCTCCTCCTCTGGTCGCTCCTCCTCCGGCCACTGCTCCTCCTCCGGTCGCTCCTCCTCCGGCCACTGCCCCTCCTCCGGTCACTGCTCCTCCTCCGGTCGCTCCTCCTCCGGCCGCTGCTCCTCCTCCGGTCGGTCCTCCTCCGTTCACTGCTTCTCCTCCAGTCGCTCCTCCTCCGGCCACTGCGCCTCCTCCGGTCACTGCGCCTCCTCCGGTCGCTCCTCCTCCGGCCACTGCCCCTCCGCCGGTCACTGCTCCTCCTCCGGCCACTGCCCCTCCTCCGGTAACTGCTCATCCTCCGGTCAGTGCTCCTCCTCCGGCCACTGCTCCTCCTCCGGCTGCTGCTCCTTGTCCAGCCGCTGCTCCTCCTCCGGTCGCTGCTCCTCCGGTCACTGCTACTCCTCTGGCCATTGCTCCTCCTCCGGCTGCTGCTCCTCCTCCGGTCACTACTCCTCCTCCGGTCGCTCCTCCTCGAGCCGCTGCTCCTCCTCCGGCCACTGCTCCTCCTCCGGTCGCTCCTCCTCCGGCCACTGCTCCTCCTCCGGTCGCTCCTCCTCCGGCCACTGCCCCTCCTCCGGTCACTGCTCCTCCTCCGGTCGCGCCTCCTCCGGCCGCTGCTCCTCCTCCGGTCGCTCCTCCTCCGTTCACTGCTCCTCCTCCAGTCGCTCCTCCTCCGGCCACTGCTCCTCCTGCGGTCACTGCGCCTCCTCCGGCCACTGCTCCTCCTCCGGCCACTGCCCCTCCTCCGGTCACTGCTCCTCCTCCGGCCACTGCCCCTCCTCCGGTAACTGCTCCTCCTCCGGTCAGTGCTCCTCCTCCAGCCACTGCTCCTCCTCCGGCCGCTGCTCCTTGTCCAGCCGCTGCTCCTCTTCCGGTCGCTGCTCCTCCGGTCACTGCTCCTCCTCCGGCTGCTGCTCCTCCTCCGGTCGCTCCACCTCGAGCCGCTGCTCCTCCTCCGGCCACTGCTCCTCCTCCGGTCGCTCCTCCTCCGGCCACTGCTCCTCCTCCGGTCGCTCCTCCTCCGGCCACTGCCCCTCCTCCGGTCACTGCTCCTCCTCCGGTCGCTCCTCCTCCGGCCGCTGCTCCTCATCCGGTCGCTCCTCCTCCGGTCACTGCTCCTCCTCCAGTCGCTCCTCCTCCGGCCACTGCTTCTCCTCCGGTCACTGCGCCTCCTCCGGTCGCTCCTCCTCCGGCCACTGCCCCTCCTCCGGTCACTGCTCCTCCTCCGGCCGCTGCTCCTCCTCCGGCCACTGCTCCTCTGGTCACTGCTCCTCCTCCGGCCACTGCTCCTCCTCCGGTCACTGCTCCTCCGCCGGTCACTGCTCCTCCTCCGGCCTCTGCTCCTCCTCCAGCCGCTGCTACTACTCCGGCCACTGCTCCTCCTCCCGCCACTGCTCCTCGTCCAGCCGCTGCTCCTCCTCCGGTCACTGCTCCTCCTACGGCCACTGCTCCTCCTCCGGTCGCTCCTCCTCCGGTCACTGCTCCTCCTCCGGTCGCTCCTCTTCCGGCCACTGCTCCTCCTCCGGTCGCTCCTCCTCCAGTCGCTCCTCCTCCGGCCACTGCTCCTCCTCCGGCCACTGCTCCTCCTCCAGCCGCTGCTCCTCCTCCGGTCACTGCTCCTCCTCCGACCACTGCTCCTCGTCCAGCAGCTGCTCCTCCGGACGCTGCTCCTTCTCCGGCCACTGCTCCTCCTCCGGTCGCTCCTCCTCCGGCCACTGCTCCTCCTCCGGTCGCTCCTCCTCCGGCCGCTGCTCCTCCTCCGGCCACTGCTCCTCCTCTGGCCGCTGCTCCTCCGGTCACTGCTCCTCCGGTCACTGCTCCTCTTCCGGTCACTGCTCCTCCTCCGGTCACTGCTCCTCCTCCGGCCTCTGCTCCTCCTCCAGCCGCTGCTCCTCCTCCGGTCACTGCTCCTCCTACGGCCACTGCTCCTCCTCCGGCCACTGCTCCTCGTCCAGCCGTTGCTCCACCTCCGGTCACTGCTCCTCCGGCCACTGCTCCTCCTCCGGTTGCTCCTCCTCCGGCCGCTGCTCCTCCTCCGGCCACTGCTCCTCCTCCGGTCGCTCCTCCTCCGGCCACTGCTCCTCCTCTGGTTGCTCCTCCTCCGGCCACTGCTCCTCCTCCGGCCACTGCTCCTCCTCCGGTCGCTCCTCCTCCGGGCACTGCTCCTCCTCCGGTCGCTCCTCCTCCGTTCGCTCCTCCTCCGGCCACTGCTCCTCCTCCGGTCGCTCCTCCTCCGGTCACTGCTCCTCCTCCAGTCGCTCCTCCTCCGGCCACTGCTCCTCCTCCGGTTGCTCCTCCTCCGGTCACTGCTCCTCCTCCGGTCACTGCTCCTCCTCCGGCCACTGCTCCTCCTCCGGTCGCTGCTCCTCCTCCGGCCGCTGCTCCTCCTCCGGCCGCTGCTCCTCCTCCAGCCGTTGCTCCACCTCCGGCCACTGCACCTCCTCCGGTCGCTCCTCCTCCGGCCGCTGCTCCTCCTCTGGTCGCTCCTCCTCCGGCCACTGCTCCTCCTCCGGCCACTGCTCCTCCTCCAGCCGCTGCTCCTCCTCTGGCCACTGCTCCTCCTCCGGCCACTGCTCCTACTCCGGTCGCTCCTCCTCCGGCCACTGCTCCTCCTCCGGCCACTGCTCCTCCTCCGGTCGCTCCTCCTCCGGCCGCTGCTCCTCTGGTCGCTCCTCCTCCGGCCACTGCTCCTCCTCCGGCCGCTGCTCCTCCGGTCACTGCTCCTCTTCCGGTCACTGCTCCTCCTCCGGTCACTGCTCCTCCTCCGGCCTCTGCTCCTCCTCCAGCCGCTGCTCCTCCTCCGGTCACTGCTCCTCCGATGGCCACTGCTCCTCCTCCAGCCGCTGCTCCTCCTCTGGCCACTGCTCCTCCTCCGGCCACTGCTCCTCCTCCGGTCGCTCCTCCTCCGGCCGCTGCTCCTCCTCTGGTCGCTCCTCCTCCGGCCACTGCTCCTCCTCCGGCCACTGCTCCTCCTCCAGCCGCTGCTCCTCCTCCGGCCACTGCTCCTCCTCCGGCCACTGCTCCTCTTCCGGTCGCTCCTCCTCCGGTCACTGCTCCTCCTCCAGTCGCACCTCCTCCGGCCACTGCTCCTCCTCCGGTCACTGCTCCTCCTCCAGTCGCTCCTCCACAGGCCACTGCTCCTCCTCCAGTCACTGCTCCTCCTCCGGTCGCTCCTCCTCCGGCCACTGCCCCTCCTCCGGTCACTGCTCCACCTCCGGCCGCTGCTCCTCCTCCGGCCACTGCTCCTCCTCTGGCCGCTGCTCCTCCGGTCACTGCTCCTCCGGTCACTGCTCCTCTTCCGGTCACTGCTCCTCCTCCGGTCACTGCTCCTCCTCCGGCCTCTGCTCCTCCTCCAGCCGCTGCTCCTCCTCCGGTCACTGCTCCTCCTACGGCCACTGCTCCTCCTCCGGCCACTGCTCCTCGTCCAGCCGTTGCTCCACCTCCGGTCACTGCTCCTCCGGCCACTGCTCCTCCTCCGGTTGCTCCTCCTCCGGCCGCTGCTCCTCCTCCGGCCACTGCTCCTCCTCCGGTCGCTCCTCCTCCGGCCACTGCTCCTCCTCTGGTTGCTCCTCCTCCGGCCACTGCTCCTCCTCCGGCCACTGCTCCTCCTCCGGTCGCTCCTCCTCCGGGCACTGCTCCTCCTCCGGTCGCTCCTCCTCCGTTCGCTCCTCCTCCGGCCACTGCTCCTCCTCCGGTCGCTCCTCCTCCGGTCACTGCTCCTCCTCCAGTCGCTCCTCCTCCGGCCACTGCTCCTCCTCCGGTTGCTCCTCCTCCGGTCACTGCTCCTCCTCCCGTCACTGCTCCTCCTCCGGCCACTGCTCCTCCTCCGGTCGCTGCTCCTCCTCCGGCCGCTGCTCCTCCTCCGGCCGCTGCTCCTCCTCCAGCCGTTGCTCCACCTCCGGCCACTGCTCCTCCTCCGGTCGCTCCTCCTCCGGCCGCTGCTCCTCCTCTGGTCACTCCTCCTCCGGCCACTGCTCCTCCTCCGGCCACTGCTCCTCCTCCAGCCGCTGCTCCTCCTCTGGCCACTGCTCCTCCTCCGGCCACTGCTCCTCCTCCGGTCGCTCCTCCTCCGGCCGCTGCTCCTCCTCTGGTCGCTCCTCCTCCGGCCACTGCTCCTCCTCCGGCCACTGCTCCTCCATCAGCCGCTGCTCCTCCTCCGGCCACTGCTCCTCCTCCGGCCACTGCTCCTCTTCCGGTCGCTCCTCCTCCGGTCACTGCTCCTCCTCCAGTCGCTCCTCCTCCGGCCACTGCTCCTCCTCCGGTTGCTCCTCCTCCGGTCACTGCTCCTCCTCCGGTCACTGCTCCTCCTCCGGCCACTGCTCCTCCTCCGGTCGCTGCTCCTCCTCCGGCCGCTGCTCCTCCTCCGGCCGCTGCTCCTCCTCCAGCCGTTGCTCCACCTCCGGCCACTGCTCCTCCTCCGGTCGCTCCTCCTCCGGCCGCTGCTCCTCCTCTGGTCGCTCCTCCTCCGGCCACTGCTCCTCCTCCGGCCACTGCTCCTCCTCCAGCCGCTGCTCCTCCTCTGGCCACTGCTCCTCCTCCGGCCACTGCTCCTCCTCCGGTCGCTCCTCCTCCGGCCACTGCTCCTCCTCCGGCCACTGCTCCTCCTCCGGTCGCTCCTCCTCCGGCCGCTGCTCCTCTGGTCGCTCCTCCTCCGGCCACTGCTCCTCCTCCGGCCGCTGCTCCTCCGGTCACTGCTCCTCTTCCGGTCACTGCTCCTCCTCCGGTCACTGCTCCTCCTCCGGCCTCTGCTCCTCCTCCAGCCGCTGCTCCTCCTCCGGTCACTGCTCCTCCGATGGCCACTGCTCCTCCTCCGGCCACTGCTCCTTGTCCAGCCGCTGCTCCTCCTCCGGTCACTGCTCCTCCGGCCACTGCTCCTCCTCCGGTTGCTCCTCCTCCGGCCGCTGCTCCTCCTCCGGCCACTGCTCCTCCTCCGGTCGCTCCTCCTCCGGTCACTGCTCCTCCTCCGGTCGCTCCTCCTCCGTTCGCTCCTCCTCCGGCCACTGCTCCTCCTCCGGTCGCTCCTCCTCCGGCCACTGTTCCTCCTCCGGCCACTGCTCCTCCTCCGGTCGCTCCTCCTCTGGCCGCTGCTCCTCCTCTGGTCGCTCCTCCTCTGGCCACTGCTCCTCCTCCGGCCGCTGCTCCTCCGGTCACTGCTCCTCCTCCGGTCAGTGCTCCTCCTCCGGCCACTTCTCCTCGTCCAGCCGCTGCTCCTCCTCCGGTCACTGCTCCTCCGGCCACTGCTCCTCCTCCGGCCGCTGCTCCTCCTCCGGCCGCTGCTCCTCCTCCGGCCACTGCTCCTCCTCCGGTCGCTCCTCCTCCGGTCACTGCTCCTACTCCGGTCGCTCCTCCTCCGTTCGCTCCTCCTCCGGCCACTGCTCCTCCTCCGGTCGCTCCTCCTCCGGCCACTGCTCCTCCTCCGGCCACTGCTCCTCCTCCGGTCGCTCCTCCTCTGGCCGCTGCTCCTCCTCTGGTCGCTCCTCCTCCGGCCACTGCTCCTCCTCCGGCCGCTGCTCCTCCGGTCACTGCTCCTCCTCCGGTCAGTGCTCCTCCTCCGGCCACTGCTCCTCCTCCAGCCGCTGCTCCTTGTCCAGCCGCTGCTCTTCCTCCGGTCGCTGCTCATCCGGTCACTGCTCCTCCTCTGGCCATTGCTCCTCCTCCGGCTGCTGCACCTCCTCCGGCCACTGCTCCTCCTCCGGTCGCTCCTCCTCCGGCCACTGCTCCTCCTCCGGTCGCTCCTCCTCCGGTCACTGCTCCTTCTCCGGTCGCTCCTCCTCCGGTCACTGCTCCTCCTCCAGTCGCTCCTCCTCCGGCCACTGCTCCTCCTCCGGTCATTGCTCCTCCTCCAGTCGCTCCTCCTCAGGCCACTGCTCCTCCTCCAGTCACTGCTCCTCCTCCGCTCGCTCCTCCTCCGGCCACTGCCCCTCCTCCGGTCACTGCTCCACCTCCGGCCGCTGCTCCTCCTCCGGCCACTGCTCCTTCTCTGGCCGCTGCTCCTCCGGTCACCTATCCTCCGGTCACTGCTCCTCTTCCGGTCACTGCTCCGCCTCCGGTCACTGCTCCTCCTCCGGCCTCTGCTACTCCTCCAGCCGCTGCTCCTCCTCCTGTCACTGCTCCTCCTATGGCCACTGCTCCTCCTCCGGCCACTGCTCCTCGTCCAGCCGCTGCTCCTCCTCTGGTCACTGCTCCTCCGGCCACTGCTCCTCCTCCGGTTGCTCCTCCTCCGGCCGCTGCTCCTCCTCCGGCCACTGCTCTTCCTCCGGTCGCTACTCCTCCGGCCGCTGCTCCTCCTCTGGTTCCTCCTCCTCCAGCCACTGCTCCTCCTCCGGCCACTGCTCCTCCTCCGGTCGCTCCTCCTCCGGTCACTGCTCCTCCTCCGGTCGCTCCTCCACCATTCGCTCCTCCTCCGGCCACTGCTCCTCCTCCGGTCGCTCCTCCTCCGGTCACTGCTCCTCCTCCAGTCGCTCCTCCTCCGGCCACTGCTCCTCCTCCGGTTGCTCCTCCTCCGGTCACTGCTCCTCCTCCGGTCACTGCTCCTCCTCCGGCCACTGCTCCTCCTCCGGTCGCTGCTCCTCCTCCGGCCACTGCTCCTCCTCTGGCCGCTGCTCCTCCTCCAGCCGTTGCTCCACCTCCGGCCACTGCTCCTCCTCAGGTCGCTCCTCCTCCGGCCGCTGCTCCTCCTCTGGTCGCTCCTCCTCCGGCCACTGCTCCTCCTCCGGCCACTGCTCCTCCTCCAGCCGCTGCTCCTCCTCCGGCTACTGCTCCTTCTCCGGCCACTGCTCCTCCTCCGGTCGCTCCTCCTCCGGCCACTGCTCCTCCTCCGGCCACTGCTCCTCCGGCCGCTGCTCCTCCTCTGGTCGCTCCTCCTCCGGCCACTGCTCCTCCTCCGGCCGCTGCTCCTCCGGTCACTGCTCCTCCTCCGGTCAGTGCTCCTCCTCCGGCCACTGCTCCTCCTCCAGCCGCTGCTCCTTGTCCAGCCGCTGCTCTTCCTCCGGTCGCTGCTCCTCCGGTCACTGCTCCTCCTCTGGCCATTGCTCCTCCTCCGGCTGCTGTTCCTCCTCCGGTCACTACTCCTCCTCCGGTCGCTCCTCCTCGAGCCGCTGCTCCTCCTCCGGCCACTGCTCCTCCTCTGGTCGCTCCTCCTCCGGCCACTGCTCCTCCTCCGGTCGCTCCTCCTCCGGCCACTGCCCCTCCTCCGGTCCCTGCTCCTCCTCCGGTCGCTCCTCCTCCGGCCGCTGCTCCTCCTCCGGTCGGTCCTCCTCCGTTCACTGCTTCTCCTCCAGTCGCTCCTCCTCCGGCCACTGCTCCTCCTCCGGTCACTGCGCCTCCTCCGGTCGCTCCTCCTCCGGCCACTGCCCCTCCTCCGGTCACTGCTCCTCCTCCGGCCACTGCCCCTCCTCCGGTAACTGCTCATCCTCCGGTCAGTGCTCCTCCTCCGGCCACTGCTCCTCCTCCGGCTGCTGCTCCTTGTCCAGCCGCTGCTCCTCCTCCGGTCGCTGCTCCTCCGGTCACTGCTACTCCTCTGGCCATTGCTCCTCCTCCGGCTGCTGCTCCTCCTCCGGTCACTACTCCTCCTCCGGTCGCTCCTCCTCGAGCCGCTGCTCCTCCTCCGGCCACTGCTCCTCCTCCGGTCGCTCCTCCTCCGGCCACTGCTCCTCCTCCGGTCGCTCCTCCTCCGGCCACTGCCCCTCCTCCGGTCACTGCTCCTCCTCCGGTCGCGCCTCCTCCGGCCGCTGCTCCTCCTCCGGTCGCTCCACCTCCGTTCACTGCTCCTCCTCCAGTCGCTCCTCCTCCGGCCACTGCTCCTCCTGCGGTCACTGCGCCTCCTCCGGCCACTGCTCCTCCTCCGGCCACTGCCCCTCCTCCGGTCACTGCTCCTCCTCCGGCCACTGCCCCTCCTCCGGTAACTGCTCCTCCTCCGGTCAGTGCTCCTCCTCCAGCCACTGCTCCTCCTCCGGCCGCTGCTCCTTGTCCAGCCGCTGCTCCTCTTCCGGTCGCTGCTCCTCCGGTCACTGCTCCTCCTCCGGTCGCTCCTCCTCCGGCCACTGCTCCTCCTCCGGTCGCTCCTCCTCCGGCCACTGCCCCTCCTCCGGTCACTGCTCCTCCTCCGGTCGCTCCTCCTCCGGCCGCTGCTCCTCATCCGGTCGCTCCTCCTCCGGTCACTGCTCCTCCTCCAGTCGCTCCTCCTCCGGCCACTGCTTCTCCTCCGGTCACTGCGCCTCCTCCGGTCGCTCCTCCTCCGGCCACTGCCCCTCCTACGGTCACTGCTCCTCCTCCGGCCGCTGCTCCTCCTCCGGCCACTGCTCCTCTGGTCACTGCTCCTCCTCCGGCCACTGCTCCTCCTCCGGTCACTGCTCCTCCTCCGGTTGCTCCTCCTCCGGCCGCTGCTCCTCCTCCGGCCACTGCTCCTCCTCCGGTCGCTCCTCCTCCGGTCACTGCTCCTCCTCCGGTCGCTCCTCCTCCGTTCGCTCCTCCTCCGGCCACTGCTCCTCCTCCGGTCGCTCCTCCTCCGGCCACTGTTCCTCCTCCGGCCACTGCTCCTCCTCCGGTCGCTCCTCCTCTGGCCGCTGCTCCTCCTCTGGTCGCTCCTCCTCTGGCCACTGCTCCTCCTCCGGCCGCTGCTCCTCCGGTCACTGCTCCTCCTCTGGTCAGTGCTCCTCCTCCGGCCACTTCTCCTCGTCCAGCCGCTGCTCCTCCTCCGGTCACTGCTCCTCCGGCCACTGCTCCTCCTCCGGCCGCTGCTCCTCCTCCGGCCGCTGCTCCTCCTCCGGCCACTGCTCCTCCTCCGGTCGCTCCTCCTCCGGTCACTGCTCCTACTCCGGTCGCTCCTCCTCCGTTCGCTCCTCCTCCGGCCACTGCTCCTCCTCCGGTCGCTCCTCCTCCGGCCACTGCTCCTCCTCCGGCCACTGCTCCTCCTCCGGTCGCTCCTCCTCTGGCCGCTGCTCCTCCTCTGGTCGCTCCTCCTCCGGCCACTGCTCCTCCTCCGGCCGCTGCTCCTCCGGTCACTGCTCCTCCTCCGGTCAGTGCTCCTCCTCCGGCCACTGCTCCTCCTCCAGCCGCTGCTCCTTGTCCAGCCGCTGCTCATCCTCCGGTCGCTGCTCATCCGGTCACTGCTCCTCCTCTGGCCATTGCTCCTCCTCCGGCTGCTGCACCTCCTCCGGCCACTGCTCCTCCTCCGGTCGCTCCTCCTCCGGCCACTGCTCCTCCTCCGGTCGCTCCTCCTCCGGTCACTGCTCCTTCTCCGGTCGCTCCTCCTCCGGTCACTGCTCCTCCTCCAGTCGCTCCTCCTCCGGCCACTGCTCCTCCTCCGGTCATTGCTCCTCCTCCAGTCGCTCCTCCTCAGGCCACTGCTCCTCCTCCAGTCACTGCTCCTCCTCCGCTCGCTCCTCCTCCGGCCACTGCCCCTCCTCCGGTCACTGCTCCACCTCCGGCCGCTGCTCCTCCTCCGGCCACTGCTCCTTCTCTGGCCGCTGCTCCTCCGGTCACCTATCCTCCGGTCACTGCTCCTCTTCCGGTCACTGCTCCGCCTCCGGTCACTGCTCCTCCTCCGGCCTCTGCTACTCCTCCAGCCGCTGCTCCTCCTCCTGTCACTGCTCCTCCTATGGCCACTGCTCCTCCTCCGGCCACTGCTCCTCGTCCAGCCGCTGCTCCTCCTCTGGTCACTGCTCCTCCGGCCACTGCTCCTCCTCCGGTTGCTCCTCCTCCGGCCGCTGCTCCTCCTCCGGCCACTGCTCTTCCTCCGGTCGCTACTCCTCCGGCCGCTGCTCCTCCTCTGGTTCCTCCTCCTCCAGCCACTGCTCCTCCTCCGGCCACTGCTCCTCCTCCGGTCGCTCCTCCTCCGGTCACTGCTCCTCCTCCGGTCGCTCCTCCACCATTCGCTCCTCCTCCGGCCACTGCTCCTCCTCCGGTCGCTCCTCCTCCGGTCACTGCTCCTCCTCCGGTCGCTCCTCCACCATTCGCTCCTCCTCCGGCCACTGCTCCTCCTCTGGCCGCTGCTCCTCCTCCAGCCGTTGCTCCACCTCCGGCCACTGCTCCTCCTCAGGTCGCTCCTCCTCCGGCCGCTGCTCCTCCTCTGGTCGCTCCTCCTCCGGCCACTGCTCCTCCTCCGGCCACTGCTCCTCCTCCAGCCGCTGCTCCTCCTCCTGCTACTGCTCCTTCTCCGGCCACTGCTCCTCCTCCGGTCGCTCCTCCTCCGGCCACTGCTCCTCCTCCGGCCACTGCTCCTCCGGCCGCTGCTCCTCCTCTGGTCGCTCCTCCTCCGGCCACTGCTCCTCCTCCGGCCGCTGCTCCTCCGGTCACTGCTCCTCCTCCGGTCAGTGCTCCTCCTCCGGCCACTGCTCCTCCTCCAGCCGCTGCTCCTTGTCCAGCCGCTGCTCTTCCTCCGGTCGCTGCTCCTCCGGTCACTGCTCCTCCTCTGGCCATTGCTCCTCCTCCGGCTGCTGCTCCTCCTCCGGTCACTACTCCTCCTCCGGTCGCTCCTCCTCGAGCCGCTGCTCCTCCTCCGGCCACTGCTCCTCCTCTGGTCGCTCCTCCTCCGGCCACTGCTCCTCCTCCGGTCGCTCCTCCTCCGGCCACTGCCCCTCCTCCGGTCCCTGCTCCTCCTCCGGTCGCTCCTCCTCCGGCCGCTGCTCCTCCTCCGGTCGGTCCTCCTCCGTTCACTGCTTCTCCTCCAGTCGCTCCTCCTCCGGCCACTGCTCCTCCTCCGGTCACTGCGCCTCCTCCGGTCGCTCCTCCTCCGGCCACTGCCCCTCCTCCGGTCACTGCTCCTCCTCCGGCCACTGCCCCTCCTCCGGTAACTGCTCATCCTCCGGTCAGTGTTCCTCCTCCGGCCACTGCTCCTCCTCCGGCTGCTGCTCCTTGTCCAGCCGCTGCTCCTCCTCCGGTCGCTGCTCCTCCGGTCACTGCTACTCCTCTGGCCATTGCTCCTCCTCCGGCTGCTGCTCCTCCTCCGGTCACTACTCCTCCTCCGGTCGCTCCTCCTCGAGCCGCTGCTCCTCCTCCGGCCACTGCTCCTCCTCCGGTCGCTCCTCCTCCGGCCACTGCTCCTCCTCCGGTCGCTCCTCCTCCGGCCACTGCCCCTCCTCCGGTCACTGCTCCTCCTCCGGTCGCGCCTCCTCCGGCCGCTGCTCCTCCTCCGGTCGCTCCTCCTCCGTTCACTGCTCCTCCTCCAGTCGCTCCTCCTCCGGCCACTGCTCCTCCTGCGGTCACTGCGCCTCCTCCGGCCACTGCTCCTCCTCCGGCCACTGCCCCTCCTCCGGTCACTGCTCCTCCTCCGGCCACTGCCCCTCCTCCGGTAACTGCTCCTCCTCCGGTCAGTGCTCCTCCTCCAGCCACTGCTCCTCCTCCAGCCGCTGCTCCTTGTCCAGCCGCTGCTCTTCCTCCGGTCGCTGCTCCTCCGGTCACTGCTCCTCCTCTGGCCATTGCTCCTCCTCCGGCTGCTGTTCCTCCTCCGGTCACTACTCCTCCTCCGGTCGCTCCTCCTCGAGCCGCTGCTCCTCCTCCGGCCACTGCTCCTCCTCTGGTCGCTCCTCCTCCGGCCACTGCTCCTCCTCCGGTCGCTCCTCCTCCGGCCACTGCCCCTCCTCCGGTCCCTGCTCCTCCTCCGGTCGCTCCTCCTCCGGCCGCTGCTCCTCCTCCGGTCGGTCCTCCTCCGTTCACTGCTTCTCCTCCAGTCGCTCCTCCTCCGGCCACTGCTCCTCCTCCGGTCACTGCGCCTCCTCCGGTCGCTCCTCCTCCGGCCACTGCCCCTCCTCCGGTCACTGCTCCTCCTCCGGCCACTGCCCCTCCTCCGGTAACTGCTCATCCTCCGGTCAGTGCTCCTCCTCCGGCCACTGCTCCTCCTCCGGCTGCTGCTCCTTGTCCAGCCGCTGCTCCTCCTCCGGTCGCTGCTCCTCCGGTCACTGCTACTCCTCTGGCCATTGCTCCTCCTCCGGCTGCTGCTCCTCCTCCGGTCACTACTCCTCCTCCGGTCGCTCCTCCTCGAGCCGCTGCTCCTCCTCCGGCCACTGCTCCTCCTCCGGTCGCTCCTCCTCCGGCCACTGCTCCTCCTCCGGTCGCTCCTCCTCCGGCCACTGCCCCTCCTCCGGTCACTGCTCCTCCTCCGGTCGCGCCTCCTCCGGCCGCTGCTCCTCCTCCGGTCGCTCCTCCTCCGTTCACTGCTCCTCCTCCAGTCGCTCCTCCTCCGGCCACTGCTCCTCCTGCGGTCACTGCGCCTCCTCCGGCCACTGCTCCTCCTCCGGCCACTGCCCCTCCTCCGGTCACTGCTCCTCCTCCGGCCACTGCCCCTCCTCCGGTAACTGCTCCTCCTCCGGTCAGTGCTCCTCCTCCAGCCACTGCTCCTCCTCCGGCCGCTGCTCCTTGTCCAGCCGCTGCTCCTCTTCCGGTCGCTGCTCCTCCGGTCACTGCTCCTCCTCCGGTCGCTCCTCCTCCGGCCACTGCTCCTCCTCCGGTCGCTCCTCCTCCGGCCACTGCCCCTCCTCCGGTCACTGCTCCTCCTCCGGTCGCTCCTCCTCCGGCCGCTGCTCCTCATCCGGTCGCTCCTCCTCCGGTCACTGCTCCTCCTCCAGTCGCTCCTCCTCCGGCCACTGCTTCTCCTCCGGTCACTGCGCCTCCTCCGGTCGCTCCTCCTCCGGCCACTGCCCCTCCTACGGTCACTGCTCCTCCTCCGGCCGCTGCTCCTCCTCCGGCCACTGCTCCTCTGGTCACTGCTCCTCCTCCGGCCACTGCTCCTCCTCCGGTCACTGCTCCTCCTCCGGTTGCTCCTCCTCCGGCCGCTGCTCCTCCTCCGGCCACTGCTCCTCCTCCGGTCGCTCCTCCTCCGGTCACTGCTCCTCCTCCGGTCGCTCCTCCTCCGTTCGCTCCTCCTCCGGCCACTGCTCCTCCTCCGGTCGCTCCTCCTCCGGCCACTGTTCCTCCTCCGGCCACTGCTCCTCCTCCGGTCGCTCCTCCTCTGGCCGCTGCTCCTCCTCTGGTCGCTCCTCCTCTGGCCACTGCTCCTCCTCCGGCCGCTGCTCCTCCGGTCACTGCTCCTCCTCCGGTCAGTGCTCCTCCTCCGGCCACTTCTCCTCGTCCAGCCGCTGCTCCTCCTCCGGTCACTGCTCCTCCGGCCACTGCTCCTCCTCCGGCCGCTGCTCCTCCTCCGGCCGCTGCTCCTCCTCCGGCCACTGCTCCTCCTCCGGTCGCTCCTCCTCCGGTCACTGCTCCTACTCCGGTCGCTCCTCCTCCGTTCGCTCCTCCTCCGGCCACTGCTCCTCCTCCGGTCGCTCCTCCTCCGGCCACTGCTCCTCCTCCGGCCACTGCTCCTCCTCCGGTCGCTCCTCCTCTGGCCGCTGCTCCTCCTCTGGTCGCTCCTCCTCCGGCCACTGCTCCTCCTCCGGCCGCTGCTCCTCCGGTCACTGCTCCTCCTCCGGTCAGTGCTCCTCCTCCGGCCACTGCTCCTCCTCCAGCCGCTGCTCCTTGTCCAGCCGCTGCTCTTCCTCCGGTCGCTGCTCATCCGGTCACTGCTCCTCCTCTGGCCATTGCTCCTCCTCCGGCTGCTGCACCTCCTCCGGCCACTGCTCCTCCTCCGGTCGCTCCTCCTCCGGCCACTGCTCCTCCTCCGGTCGCTCCTCCTCCGGTCACTGCTCCTTCTCCGGTCGCTCCTCCTCCGTTCACTGCTCCTCCTCCAGTCGCTCCTCCTCCGGCCACTGCTCCTCCTCCGGTCATTGCTCCTCCTCCAGTCGCTCCTCCTCAGGCCACTGCTCCTCCTCCAGTCACTGCTCCTCCTCCGCTCGCTCCTCCTCCGGCCACTGCCCCTCCTCCGGTCACTGCTCCACCTCCGGCCGCTGCTCCTCCTCCGGCCACTGCTCCTTCTCTGGCCGCTGCTCCTCCGGTCACCTATCCTCCGGTCACTGCTCCTCTTCCGGTCACTGCTCCGCCTCCGGTCACTGCTCCTCCTCCGGCCTCTGCTACTCCTCCAGCCGCTGCTCCTCCTCCTGTCACTGCTCCTCCTATGGCCACTGCTCCTCCTCCGGCCACTGCTCCTCGTCCAGCCGCTGCTCCTCCTCTGGTCACTGCTCCTCCGGCCACTGCTCCTCCTCCGGTTGCTCCTCCTCCGGCCGCTGCTCCTCCTCCGGCCACTGCTCTTCCTCCGGTCGCTACTCCTCCGGCCGCTGCTCCTCCTCTGGTTCCTCCTCCTCCAGCCACTGCTCCTCCTCCGGCCACTGCTCCTCCTCCGGTCGCTCCTCCTCCGGTCACTGCTCCTCCTCCGGTCGCTCCTCCACCATTCGCTCCTCCTCCGGCCACTGCTCCTCCTCCGGTCGCTCCTCCTCCGGTCACTGCTCCTCCTCCGGTCGCTCCTCCACCATTCGCTCCTCCTCCGGCCACTGCTCCTCCTCTGGCCGCTGCTCCTCCTCCAGCCGTTGCTCCACCTCCGGCCACTGCTCCTCCTCAGGTCGCTCCTCCTCCGGCCGCTGCTCCTCCTCTGGTCGCTCCTCCTCCGGCCACTGCTCCTCCTCCGGCCACTGCTCCTCCTCCAGCCGCTGCTCCTCCTCCGGCTACTGCTCCTTCTCCGGCCACTGCTCCTCCTCCGGTCGCTCCTCCTCCGGCCACTGCTCCTCCTCCGGCCACTGCTCCTCCGGCCGCTGCTCCTCCTCTGGTCGCTCCTCCTCCGGCCACTGCTCCTCCTCCGGCCGCTGCTCCTCCGGTCACTGCTCCTCCTCCGGTCAGTGCTCCTCCTCCGGCCACTGCTCCTCCTCCAGCCGCTGCTCCTTGTCCAGCCGCTGCTCTTCCTCCGGTCGCTGCTCCTCCGGTCACTGCTCCTCCTCTGGCCATTGCTCCTCCTCCGGCTGCTGCTCCTCCTCCGGTCACTACTCCTCCTCCGGTCGCTCCTCCTCGAGCCGCTGCTCCTCCTCCGGCCACTGCTCCTCCTCTGGTCGCTCCTCCTCCGGCCACTGCTCCTCCTCCGGTCGCTCCTCCTCCGGCCACTGCCCCTCCTCCGGTCCCTGCTCCTCCTCCGGTCGCTCCTCCTCCGGCCGCTGCTCCTCCTCCGGTCGGTCCTCCTCCGTTCACTGCTTCTCCTCCAGTCGCTCCTCCTCCGGCCACTGCTCCTCCTCCGGTCACTGCGCCTCCTCCGGTCGCTCCTCCTCCGGCCACTGCCCCTCCTCCGGTCACTGCTCCTCCTCCGGCCACTGCCCCTCCTCCGGTAACTGCTCATCCTCCGGTCAGTGTTCCTCCTCCGGCCACTGCTCCTCCTCCGGCTGCTGCTCCTTGTCCAGCCGCTGCTCCTCCTCCGGTCGCTGCTCCTCCGGTCACTGCTACTCCTCTGGCCATTGCTCCTCCTCCGGCTGCTGCTCCTCCTCCGGTCACTACTCCTCCTCCGGTCGCTCCTCCTCGAGCCGCTGCTCCTCCTCCGGCCACTGCTCCTCCTCCGGTCGCTCCTCCTCCGGCCACTGCTCCTCCTCCGGTCGCTCCTCCTCCGGCCACTGCCCCTCCTCCGGTCACTGCTCCTCCTCCGGTCGCGCCTCCTCCGGCCGCTGCTCCTCCTCCGGTCGCTCCTCCTCCGTTCACTGCTCCTCCTCCAGTCGCTCCTCCTCCGGCCACTGCTCCTCCTGCGGTCACTGCGCCTCCTCCGGCCACTGCTCCTCCTCCGGCCACTGCCCCTCCTCCGGTCACTGCTCCTCCTCCGGCCACTGCCCCTCCTCCGGTAACTGCTCCTCCTCCGGTCAGTGCTCCTCCTCCAGCCACTGCTCCTCCTCCGGCCGCTGCTCCTTGTCCAGCCGCTGCTCCTCTTCCGGTCGCTGCTCCTCCGGTCACTGCTCCTCCTCTGGCCATTGCTCCTCCGGCTGCTGCTCCTCCTCCGGTCACTACTCCTCCTCCGGTCGCTCCTCCTCGAGCCGCTGCTCCTCCTCCGGCCACTGCTCCTCCTCCGGTCGCTCCTCCTCCGGCCACTGCTCCTCCTCCGGTCGCTCCTCCTCCGGCCACTGCCCCTCCTCCGGTCACTGCTCCTCCTCCGGTCGCTCCTCCTCCGGCCGCTGCTCCTCATCCGGTCGCTCCTCCTCCGGTCACTGCTCCTCCTCCAGTCGCTCCTCCTCCGGCCACTGCTTCTCCTCCGGTCACTGCGCCTCCTCCGGTCGCTCCTCCTCCGGCCACTGCCCCTCCTCCGGTCACTGCTCCTCCTCCGGCCGCTGCTCCTCCTCCGGCCACTGCTCCTCTGGTCACTGCTCCTCCTCCGGCCACTGCTCCTCCTCCGGTCACTGCTCCTCCTCCGGTCACTGCTCCTCCTCCGGCCTCTGCTCCTCCTCCAGCCGCTGCTACTACTCCGGCCACTGCTCCTCCTCCCGCCACTGCTCCTCGTCCAGCCGCTGCTCCTCCTCCGGCCACTGCTCCTCCTCCGGTCGCTCCTCCTCCGGTCACTGCTCCTCCTCCGGTCGCTCCTCCTCCGGCCACTGCTCCTCCTCCGGTCGCTCCTCCTCCAGTCGCTCCTCCTCCGGCCACTGCTCCTCCTCCGGCCACTGCTCCTCCTCCAGCCGCTGCTCCTCCTCCGGTCACTGCTCCTCCTCCGACCACTGCTCCTCGTCCAGCAGCTGCTCCTCCGGCCGCTGCTCCTTCTCCGGCCACTGCTCCTCCTCCGGTCGCTCCTCCTCCGGCCACTGCTCCTCCTCCGGTCGCTCCTCCTCCGGCCACTGCTCCTCCTCCGGTCGCTCCTCCTCCGGCCGCTGCTCCTCCTCCGGCCACTGCTCCTCCTCCGGCCACTGCTCCTCCTCCGGTCGCTCCTCCTCCGGTCACTGCTCCTCCTCCGGTCGCTCCTCCTCCGGCCACTGCTCCTCCTCCGGTCGCTCCTCCTCCAGTCGCTCCTCCTCCGGCCACTGCTCCTCCTCCGGCCACTGCTCCTCCTCCAGCCGCTGCTCCTCCTCCGGTCACTGCTCCTCCTCCGACCACTGCTCCTCGTCCAGCAGCTGCTCCTCCGGCCGCTGCTCCTTCTCCGGCCACTGCTCCTCCTCCGGTCGCTCCTCCTCCGGTCACTGCTCCTCCTCCGCCACTGCCCCTCCTCCGGTAACTGCTCCTCCTCCGGTCAGTGCTCCTCCTCCAGCCACTGCTCCTCCTCCGGCCGCTGCTCCTTGTCCAGCCGCTGCTCCTCCTCCGGTCGCTGCTCCTCCGGTCACTGCTCCTCCTCTGGCCATTGCTCCTCCTCCGGCTGCTGCTCCTCCTCCGGTCACTACTCCTCCTCCGGTCGCTCCTCCTCGAGCCGCTGCTCCTCCTCCGGCCACTGCTCCTCCTCCGGTCGCTCCTCCTCCGGCCACTGCTCCTCCTCCGGTCGCTCCTCCTCCGGCCACTGCCCCTCCTCCGGTCACTGCTCCTCCTCCGGTCGCTCCTCCTCCGGCCGCTGCTCCTCCTCCGGTCGCTCCTCCTCCGGTCACTGCTCCTCCTCCAGTCGCTCCTCCTCCGGCCACTGCTTCTCCTCCGGTCACTGCGCCTCCTCCGGTCGCTCCTCCTCCGGCCACTGCCCCTCCTCCGGTCACTGCTCCTCCTCCGGCCGCTGCTCCTCCTCCGGCCACTGCTCCTCTGGTCACTGCTCCTCCTCCGGCCACTGCTCCTCCTCCGGTCACTGCTCCTCCTCCGGCCTCTGCTCCTCCTCCAGCCGCTGCTACTACTCCGGCCACTGCTCCTCCTCCCGCCACTGCTCCTCGTCCAGCCGCTGCTCCTCCTCCGGTCACTGCTCCTGCTCCGGCCACTGCTCCTCCTCCGGTCGCTCCTCCTCCGGTCACTGCTCCTCCTCCGGTCGCTCCTCCTCCGGCCACTGCTCCTCCTCCGGTCGCTCCTCCTCCAGTCGCTCCTCCTCCGGCCACTGCTCCTCCTCCGGCCACTGCTGCTCCTCCAGCCGCTGCTCCTCCTCCGGTCACTGCTCCTCCTCCGACCACTGCTCCTCGTCCAGCAGCTGCTCCTCCGGCCGCTGCTCCTTCTGTGGCCACTGCTCCTCCTCCGGTCGCTCCTCCTCCGGCCACTGCTCCTCCTCCGGTCGCTCCTCCTCCGGCCACTGCTCCTCCTCCGGTCGCTCCTCCTCCGGCCGCTGCTCCTCCTCCGGCCACTGTTCCTCCTCCGGCCACAGCTCCTCCTCCGGTCGCTCCTCCTCCGGTCACTGCTCCTCCTCCGGTCGCTCCTCCTCCAGCCACTGCTCCTCCTCCGGTCGCTCCTCCTCCAGTCGCTCCTCCGCCGGCCACTGCTCCTCCTCCGGCCACTGCTCCTCCTCCAGCCGCTGCTCCTCCTCCGGTCACTGCTCCTCCTCCGACCACTGCTCCTCGTCCAGCAGCTGCTCCTCCGGCCGCTGCTCCTTCTCCGGCCACTGCTCCTCCTCCGGTCGCTCCTCCTCCGGCCACTGCTCCTCCTCCGGTCGCTCCTCCTCCGGCCACTGCTCCTCCTCCGGTCGCTCCTCCTCCGGCCGCTGCTCCTCCTCTGGTCGCTCCTCCTCCGGTCGCTCCTCCTCCGGTCACTGCTCCTTCTCCGGTCGCTCCTAATCCGGTCACTGGTCCTTCTCCAGTCGCTCCTCCTCCGGACACTGCTCCTCCTCCGGTCACTGCTCCTCCTCCAGTCGCTGCTCCTCAGGCCACTGCTCCTCCTCCAGTCACTGCTCCTCCTCCGGTCGCTCCTCCTCCGGCCACTGCCCCTCCTCCGGTCACTGCTCCTCCTCCGGCCGCTGCTCCTCCTCCGGCCACTGCTCCTCCTCCGGCCGCTGCTCCTCCGGTCACTGCTCCTCCGGTCACTGCTCCTCTTCCGGTCACTGCTCCTCCTCCGGTCACTGCTCCTCCTCCGGCCTCTCCTCCTCCTCCAGCTGCTGCTCCTCCTCCGGTCACTGCTCCCCCTACGGCCACTGCTCCTCATCCGGTTGCTCCTCCTCCGGCCGCTGCTCCTCCTCCGGCCACTGCTCCTCCTCCGGTCACTGCTCCTCCTCCGGCCTCTGCTCCTCCTCCAGCTGCTGCTCCTCCTCCGGTCACTGCTCCTCCTCCGGCCACTGCTCCTCCTCCGGTCGCTCCTCCTCCGGCCGCTGCTCCTCCTCTGGTCGCTCCTCCTCCGGCCACTGCTCCTCCTCCGGCCACTGCTCCTCCTCCAACCGCTGCTCCTCCTCCGGCCACTGCTCCTCCTCCGGCCACTGCTCCTCCTCCGGTCGCACCTCCTCCGGTCACTGCTCCTTCTCCGGTCGCTCCTCCTCCGGTCACTGCTCCTCCTCCAGTCGCTCCTCCTCCGGCCACTGCTCCTCCTCCGGTCACTGATCCTCCTCCAGTCGCTCCTCCACAGGCCACTGCTCCTCCTCCAGTCACTGCTCCTCCTCCGGTCGCTCCTCCTCCGGCCACTGCCCCTCCTCCGGTCACTGCTCCACCTCCGGCCGCTGCTCCTCCTCCGGCCACTGCTCCTCCTCTGGCCGCTGCTCCTCCGGTCACTGCTCCTCCGGTCACTGCTCCTCCGGTCACTGCTCCTCTTCCGGTCACTGCTCCTCCTCCGGTCACTGCTCCTCCTCCGGCCTCTGCTCCTCCTCCGGCCTCTGCTCCTCCTCCAGCCGCTGCTCCTCCTCCGGTCACTGCTCCTCCTACGGCCACTGCTCCTCCTCCGGCCACTGCTCCTCGTCCAGCCGCTGCTCCTCCTCCGGTCACTGCTCCTCCGGCCACTGCTCCTCCTCCGGTTGCTCCTCCTCCGGCCGCTGCTCCTCCTCCGGCCACTGCTCCTTCTCCGGTCGCTCCTCCTCTGGCCACTGCTCCTCCTCTGGTTGCTCCTCCTCCGGCCACTGCTCCTCCTCCGGCCACTGCTCCTCCTCCGGGCGCTCCTCCTCCGGTCGCTCCTCCTCCGTTCGCTCCTCCTCCGGCCACTGCTCCTTCTCCGGTCGCTCCTAATCCGGTCACTGCTCCTTCTCCAGTCGCTCCTCCTCCGGCCACTGCTCCTCCTCCGGTCACTGCTCCTCCTCCAGTCGCTCCTCCTCAGGCCACTGCTCCTCCTCCAGTCACTGCTCCTCCTCCGGTCGCTCCTCCTCCGGCCACTGCCCCTCCTCCGGTCGCTGCTCCTCCGGTCACTGCTCCTCCTCTGGCCATTGCTCCTCCTCCGGCTGCTGCTCCTCCTCCGGTCACTACTCCTCCTCCGGTCGCTCCTCCTCGAGCCGCTGCTCCTCCTCCGGCCACTGCTCCTCCTCCGGTCGCTCCTCCTCCGGCCACTGCTCCTCCTCCGGTCGCTCCTCCTCCGGCCACTGCCCCTCCTCCGGTCACTGCTCCTCCTCCGGTCGCTCCTCCTCCGGCCGCTGCTCCTCCTCCGGTCGCTACTCCTCCGGTCACTGCTCCTCCTCCAGTCGCTCCTCCTCCGGCCACTGCTTCTCCTCCGGTCACTGCGCCTCCTCCGGTCGCTCCTCCTCCGGCCACTGCCCCTCCTCCGGTCACTGCTCCTCCTCCGGCCGCTGCTCCTCCTCCGGCCACTGCTCCTCCGGTCACTGCTCCTCCTCCGGCCACTGCTCCTCCTCTGGTCACTGCTCCTCCTCCGGTCACTGCTCCTCCTCCGGCCTCTGCTCCTCCTCCAGCCGCTGCTACTACTCCGGCCACTGCTCCTCCTCCCGCCACTGCTCCTCGTCCAGCCGCTGCTCCTCCTCCGGTCACTGCTCCTCCGGCCAATGCTCCTCCTCCGGTCGCTCCTCCTCTGGCCGCTGCTGCTCCTCCGGCCACTGCTCCTCCTCCGGCCACTGCTCCTCCTCCGGTCGCTCCTCCTCCGGTCGCTCCTCCTCCGGTCACTGCTCCTCCTCCGGTCGCTCCTCCTCCGGTCACTGCTCCTCTTCCGGTCACTGCTCCTCCTCCGGTCACTGCTCCTCCTACGGCCACTGCTCCTCCTCCGGCCACTGCTCCTCGTCCAGCCGCTGCTCCTCCTCCGGTCACTGCTCCTCCGGCCACTGCTCCTCCTCCGGTTGCTCCTCCTCCGGCCGCTGCTCCTCCTCCGGCCACTGCTCCTCCTCCGGTCGCTCCTCCTCCGGCCACTGCTCCTCCTCCGGTCGCTCCTCCTCCGGCCACTGCTCCTCCTCCGGTCGCTCCTCCTCCGACCACTGCTCCTCCTCTGGTCGCTCCTCCTCCGGTCGCTCCTCCTCCGGTCACTGCTCCTCCGGTCACTGATCCTCTTCCGGTCACTGCTCCTCCTCCGGTCACTGCTCCTCCTCCGGCCTCTGCTCCTCCTCCAGCTGCTGCTCCTCCTCCGGTCACTGCTCCTCCTACGGCCACTGCTCCTCCTCCGGCCACTGCTCCTCGTCCAGCCGCTGCTCCTCCTCCGGTCACTGCTCCTCCGGCCACTGCTCCTCCTCCGGTTGCTCCTCCTCCGGCCGCTGCTCCTCCTCCGGCCACTGCTCCTCCTCCGGTCGCTCCTCCTCCGGCCACTGCTCCTCCTCTGGTCGCTCCTCCTCCGGCCACTGCTCCTCCTCCGGCCACTGCTCCTCCTCCGGTCGCTCCTCCTCCGGTCACTGCTCCTCCTCCGGTCGCTCCTCCTCCGTTCGCTCCTCCTCCGGCCACTGCTCCTCCTCCGGTTGCTCCTCCTCCGTTCACTGCTCCTCCTCCAGTCGCTCCTCCTCCGGCCACTGCTCCTCCTCCGGTTGCTCCTCCTCCGGTCACTGCTCCTCCTCCGGTCACTGCTCCTCCTCCGGCCACTGCTCCTCCTCCGGTCGCTGCTCCTCCTCCGGCCGCTGTTCCTCCTCCGGCCGCTGCTCCTCCTCCAGCCGTTGCTCCACCTCCGGCCACTGCTCCTCCTCCGGTCGCTCCTCCTCCGGCCACTGCTCCTCCTCTGGTCGCTCCTCCTCCGGCCACTGCTCCTCCTCCGGCCACTGCTCCTCCTCCAGTCGCTGCTCCTCCTCCGGTCACTGCTCCTCCTCCGGCCACTGCTCCTCCTCCGGTCGCTCCTCCTCCGGCCACTGCTCCTCCTCCGGCCACTGCTCTTGCTCCGGTCGCTCCTCCTCCGGACGCTGCTCCTCCTCTGGTCGCTCCTCCTCCGGCCACTGCTCCTCCTCCGGCCACTGCTCCTCCTCCAACCGCTGCTCCTCCTCCGGCCACTGCTCCTCCTCCGGCCACTGCTCCTCCTCCGGTCGCTCCTCCTCCGGTCACTGCTCCTTCTCCGGTCGCTCCTCCTCCGGTCACTGCTCCTCCTCCAGTCGCTCCTCCACAGGCCACTGCTCCTCCTCCAGTCACTGTTCCTCCTCCGGTCGCTCCTTCTCCGGCCACTGCCCCTCCTCCGGTCACTGCTCCACCTCCGGCCGCTGCTCCTCCTCCGGCCACTGCTCCTCCTCTGGCCGCTGCTCCTCCGGTCACTGCTCCTCCGGTCACTGCTCCTCTTCCGGTCACTGCTCCTCCTCCGGTCACTGCTCCTCCTCTGGCCTCTGCTCCTCCTCCGGCCTCTGCTCCTCCTCCAGCCGCTGCTCCTCCTCCGGTCACTGCTCCTCCTACGGCCACTGCTCCTCCTCCGGCCACTGCTCCTCGTCCAGCCGCTGCTCCTCCTCCGGTCACTGCTCCTCCGGCCACTGCTCCTCCTCCGGTTGCTCCTCCTCCGGCAGGCTGCTCCTCCTCCGGCCACTGCTCCTCCTCCGGTCGCTCCTCCTCCGGCCACTGCTCCTCCTCTGGTTGCTCCTCCTCCGGCCACTGCTCCTCCTCCGGCCACTGCTCCTCCTCCGGTCGCTCCTCCTCCGGTCACTGCTCCTCCTCCGGTCGCTTCTCCTCCGTTCGCTCCTCCTCCAGCCACTGCTCCTCCTCCGGTCGCTCCTCCTCCGGTCACTGCTCCTCCTCCAGTCGCTCCTCCTCCGGCCACTGCTCCTCCTCCGGTTGCTCCTCCTCCGGTCACTGCTCCTCCTCCGGTCACTGCTCCTCCTCCGGCCACTGCTCCTCCTCCGGTCGCTGCTCCTCCTCCGGGCGCTGCTCCTCCTCCGGCCGCTGCTCCTCCTCCAGCCGTTGCTCCACCTCCGGCCACTACTCCTCCTCCGGTCGCTCCTCCTCCGGCCGCTGCTCCTCCTCTGGTCGCTCCTCCTCCGGCCACTGCTCCTCCTCCGGCCACTGCTCCTCCTCCAGCCGCTGCTCCTCCTCTGGCCAGTGCTCCTCCTCCGGCCACTGCTCCTCCTCCGGTCGCTCCTCCTCCGGCCACTGCTCCTCCTCCGGCCACTGCTCCTCCTCCGGTCACTCCTCCTCCGGCCGCTGCTCCTCCTCTGGTCGCTCCTCCTCCGGCCACTGCTCCTCCTCCGGCCGCTGCTCCTCCGGTCACTGCTCCTCTTCCGGTCACTGCTCCTCTTCCGGTCACTGCTCCTCCTCCGGTCACTGCTCCTCCTCCGGCCTCTGCTCCTCCTCCAGCCGCTGCTCCTCCTCCGGTCACTGCTCCTCCTACGGCCACTGCTCCTCCTCCGGCCACTGCTCCTCGTCCAGCCGCTGCTCCTCCTCCAGTCACTGCTCCTCCGGCCACTGCTCCTCCTCCGGTTGCTCCTCCTCCGGCCGCTGCTCCTCCTCCGGCCACTGCTCCTCCTCCGGTCGCTCCTCCTCCGGTCACTGCTCCTCCTCCGGCCACTGCTCCTCCTCCGGTCGCTCCTCCTCTGGCCGCTGCTCCTCCTCTGGTCGCTCCTCCTACGGCCACTGCTCCTCCTCCGGCCGCTGCTCCTCCGGTCACTGCTCCTCCTCCGGTCAGTGCTCCTCCTCCGGCCACTGCTCCTCGTCCAGCCGCTGCTCCTCCTCCGGTCACTGCTCCTTCCGGCCACTGCTCCTCCTCCGGCCGCTGCTCCTCCGGTCACTGCTCCTCCACCGGTCAGTGCTCCTCCTCCGGCCACTGCTCCTCCTCCGGCCGCTGCTCCTTGTCCAACCGCTGCTCCTCCTCCGGTCGCTGCTCCTCCGGTCACTGCTCCTCCTCTGGCCATTGCTCCTCCTCCGGCTGCTGCTCCTCCTCCGGTCACTACTCCTCCTCCGGTCGCTCTTCCTCGAGCCGCTGCTCCTCCTCCGGCCACTGCTCCTCCTCTGGTCGCTCCTCCTCCGGCCACTGCTCCTCCTCCGGTCGCTCCTCCTCCGGCCACTGCCCCTCCTCCGGTCACTGCTCCTCCTCCGGTCGCTCCTCCTCCGGCCGCTGCTCCTCATCCGGTCGCTCCTCCTCCGTTCACTGCTCCTCCTCCAGTCGCTCCTCCTCCGGCCACTGCTTCTCCTCCGGTCACTGCTCCTCCTCCGGTCGCTCCTCCTCCGGCCACTGCCCCTCCTCCGGTCACTGCTCCTCCTCCGGCCACTGCCCCTCCTCCGGCCACTGCTCCTCCTCCGGGCGCTGCTCCTTGTCCAGCCGCTGCTCCTCCTCCGGTCGCTGCTCCTCCGGTCACTGCTCCTCCTCAGGCCATTGCTCCTCCTCCGGCTGCTGCTCCTCCTCCGGTCACTACTCCTCCTCCGGTCGCTCCTCCTCGAGCCGCTGCTCCTACTCCGGCCACTGCTCCTCCTCCGGTCGCTCCTCCTCCGGCCACTGCTCCTCCTCCGGTCGCTCCTCCTCCGGCCACTGCCCCTCCTCCGGTCACTGCTCCTCCTCCGGTCGCTCCTCCTCCGGCCGCTGCTCCTCTTCCGGTCGCTCCTCCTCCGGTCACTGCTCCTCCTCCAGTCGCTCCTCCTCCGGCCACTGCTTCTCCTCCGGTCACTGCGCCTCCTCCGGTCGCTCCTCCTCCGGCCACTGCCCCTCCTCCGGCCGATGCTCCTCCTCCGGCCACTGCTCCTCCTCCGGTCGCTCCTCCTCCGGCCACTGCTCCTCCTCCGGTCGCTCCTCCTCCGGCCACTGCTCCTCCTCCGGCCACTGCTCCTCCTCCGGTCGCTCCTCCTCCGGTCACTGCTCCGCCTCCGGTTGCTCCTCCTCCGTTCGCTCCTCCTCCGTCCACTGCTCCTCCTCCAGTCGCTCCTCCTCCAGTCACTGCTGCTCCTCCAGTCGCTCCTCCTCCGGCCCCTGCTCCTCCTCCGGTCGCTCCTCCTCCGGCCACTGCCCCTCCTCCGGTCACTGCTCCTCCTCCGGTCGCTCCTCCTCGAGCCGCTGCTCATCCTCCGGCCACTGCTCCTCCTCCGGTTGCTCCTCCTCCGGCCGCTGCTCCTCCTCCGGCCACTGCTCCTCCTCCGGTCGCTCCTCCTCCGGCCACTGCTCCTCCTCCGGTCGCTCCTCCTCCGGTCGCTCCTCCTCCAGCCGCTGCTCCTCCTCCGGTCACTGCTCCTCCTACGGCCACTGCTCCTCCTCCGGCCACTGCTCCTCGTCCAGCCGCTGCTCCTCCTCCGGTCACTGCTCCTCCGGCCACTGCTCCTCCTCCGGTTGCTCCTCCTCCGGCAGGCTGCTCCTCCTCCGGCCACTGCTCCACCTCCGGTCGCTGCTCCTCCGGCCACTGCTCCTCCTCTGGTTGCTCTTCCTCCGGCCACTGCTCCTCCTCCGGCCACTGCTCCTCCTCCGGTCGCTCCTCCTCCGGTCACTGATCCTCCTCCGGTCGCTCCTCCTCCGTTCGCTCCTCCTCCGGCCACTGCTCCTCCTCCGGTCGCTCCTCCTCCGGTCACTGCTCCTCCTCCAGTCGCTCCTCCTCCGGCCACTGCTCCTCCTCCGGTTGCTCCTCCTCCGGTCACTGCTCCTCCTCCGGTCACTGCTCCTCCTCCGGCCACTGCTCCTCCTCCGGTCGCTGCTCCTCCTCCGGCCGCTGCTCCTCCTCCGGCCGCTGCTCCTCCTCCAGCCGTTGCTCCACCTTCGGCCACTGCTCCTCCTCCGGTCGCTCCTCCTCCGGCCGCTGCTCCTCCTCTGGTCGCTCCTACTCCGGCCACTGCTCCTCCTCCGGCCACTGCTCCTCCTCCAGCCGCTGCTCCTCCTCTGGCCACTGCTCCTCCTCCGGCCACTGCTCCTCCTCCGGTCGCTCCTCCTCCGGCCACTGCTCCTCCTCCGGCCACTGCTCCTCCTCCGGTCGCTCCTCCTCCGGCCGCTGCTCCTCCTCTGGTCGCTCCTCCTCCGGCCACTGCTCCTCCTCCGGCCGCTGCTCCTCCGGTCACTGCTCCTCTTCCGGTCACTGCTCCTCTTCCGGTCACTGCTCCTCCTCCGGCCTCTGCTCCTCCTCCAGCCGCTGCTCCTCCTCCGGTCACTGCTCCTCCTACGGCCACTGCTCCTCCTCCGGCCGCTGCTCCTCCTCCGGTCACTGCTCCTCCGGCCACTGCTCCTCCTCCGGTTGCTCCTCCTCCGGCCGCTGCTCCTCCTCCGGCCACTGCTCCTCCTCCGGTCGCTCCTCCTCCGGTCACTGCTCCTCCTCCGGCCACTGCTCCTCCTCCGGTCGCTCCTCCTCTGGCCGCTGCTCCTCCTCTGGTCGCTCCTCCTCCGGCCACTGCTCCTCCTCCGGCCGCTGCTCCTCCGGTCACTGCTCCTCCTCCGGTCAGTACTCCCCCTCCGGCCACTGCTCCTCGTCCAGCCGCTGCTCCTCCTCCGGTCACTGCTCCTCCGGCCACTGCTCCTCCTCCGGTTGCTCCTCCTCCGGCCGCTGCTCCTCCTCCGGCCACTGCTCCTCGTCCAGCCGCTGCTCCTCCTCCGGTCACTGCTCCTCCGGCCACTGCTCCTCCTCCGGTTGCTCCTCCTCCGGCCGCTGCTCCTCCTCCGGCCACTGCTCCTCCTCCGGTCGCTCCTCCTCCGGTCACTGCTCCTCCTCCGGTCGCTCCTCCTCCGTTCGCTCCTCCTCCGGCCACTGCTCCTCCTCCGGTCGCTCCTCCTCCGGTCACTGCTCCTCCTCCGGCCACTGCTCCTCATCCGGTCGCTCCTCCTCTGGCCGCTGCTCCTCCTCTGGTCGCTCCTCCTCCGGCCACTGCTCCTCCTCCGGCCGCTGCTCCTCCGGTCACTGCTCCTCCTCCGGTCAGTGCTCCTCCTCCGGCCACTGCTCCTCCTCCAGCCGCTGCTCCTTGTCCAGCCGCTGCTCTTCCTCCGGTCACTGCTCCTCCTCCAGTCGCTCCTCCTCAGGCCACTGCTCCTCCTCCAGTCACTGCTCCTCCTCCGATCGCTCCTCCTCCGGCCACTGCCCCTCCTCCGGCCGCTGCTCCTCCTCCGGCCACTGCTCCTCCAGTCACTGCTCCTCCTCCGGCCACTGCTCCTCCTCTGGTCACTGCTCCTCCTCCGGTCACTGCTCCTCCTCTGGCCTCTGCTCCTCCTCCAACCGCTGCTCCTCCTCCGGTCACTGCTCCTCCTCCGGCCACTGCTCCTCCTCCAGCCACTGCTCCTCGTCCAGCCGCTGCTCCTCCTCCGGCCACTGCTCCTCCTCCGGTCGCTCCTCCTCCGGCCGCTGCTCCTCCTCCGGCCACTGCTCCTCCTCTGCTCGCTCCTCCTCCGGCCACTGCTCCTCCTCCGGCCACTGCTCCTCCTCTGGTCGCTCCTCCTCCGGCCACTGCTCCTCCTCCGGTCGCTCCTCCTCCGGCCACTGCTCCTCCTCCGGTCGCTCCTCCTCCGGCCACTGCTCCTCCTCCGGTCGCTCCTCCTCCGGCCACTGCTCCTCCTCCAGTCGCTCCTCCTCCGGTCGCTCCTCCTCCGGTCACTGCTCCTCCTCCGGTCACTGCTCCTCCTCCAGTCGCAACTCCTCCGGTCACTGCTCCTCCTCCGGTAGCTCCTCCTCCGGCCACTGCTCCTCCACCGGTCGCTCCTCCTCCGGCCACTGCTCCTCCTCCGGTCGCTCCTCCTCCGGCCACTGCTCCTCGTCCAGCCGCTGCTCCTCCTCCGGTCACTGCTCCTCCGGCCACTGCTCCTCCTCCGGTCGCTCCTCCTCCGGCCGCTGCTCCTCCTCTGGCCACTGCTCATCCTCCGGCCACTGCTCCTCCTCCGGTCGCTCATCCTCCGGTCACTGCTCCTCCTCCGGTCGCTCCTCCTCCGGCCACTGCTCCTCCTCCGGTCACTCCTCCTCCAGTCGCTCCTCCTCCGGCCACTGTTCCTCCTCCGGCCACTGCTCCTCCTCGAGCCGCTGCTCCTCCTCCGGTCACTGCTCCTCCTCCGGCCACTGCTCCTCGTCCAGCCGCTGCTCCTCCGGCCGCTGCTCCTTCTCCGGCCACTGCTCCTCCTCCGGTCACTGTTCCTCCTCTGGTCGCTCCTCCTCCGTCCACTGCTCCTCCTCCGGTCGCTCCTCATCCGGTCACTGCTCCTCCTCCGGTCGCTCCTCCTCCGGTCACTGCTCCTCCTCCAGTCGCTCCTCCTCCGGCCCCTGCTCCTCCTCCGGTCGCTCCACCTCCGGCCACTGCTCCTCCTCCGGCTGCTACTCCTCCTCTGGTCGCTCCTCCTCCGGCCACTGCTCCTCCTCCGGCCACTGTTCCTCCTCTGGTCGCTCCTCCTCCGTCCACTGCTCCTCCTCCGGTCGCTCCTCCTCCGGTCACTGCTCCTCCTCCGGTCGCTCCTCCTCCGGCCACTGCTCCTCCTCCGGTCGCTCCTCCTCCGGCCACTGATACTCCTCCGGTCGCTCCTCCTCCGGCCACTGCTCCTCCTCCGGTCGCTCTTACTCCGGCCACTGCTCCTCCTCCGGTTGCTCCTCCTCCGGTCACTGCTCCTCCTCCAGTCGCTCCTCCTCCGGTCGCTCCTCCTCCGGTCACTGCTCCTCCTCCGGTCTTTCCTCCTCCGGCCGCTGCTCCTCCTCCGGCCACTGCTCCTCCTCCGGTCGCTCCTCCTCCGGCCACTGCTCCTCCTCCGGTCGCTCCTCCTCCGGTTACTGCTCCTCCTCCGGTCGCTCCTCCTCCGGCCGCTGCTCCTCCTCTGGTCGCTCCTCCTCCGGTCACTGCTCCTCCTCCGGTCGCTCCTCCTCCGGCCGCTGCTCCTCCTCTGGTCGCTCCTCCTCCGGTCACTGCTCCTCCTCCGGTCACTGCTCCTCCTCCGGCCACTGCTCCTCCTCCGGCTACTGCTCCTCCGGCCACTGCTCCTCCTCCGGTCGCTCCTCCTCCGGCCGCTGCTCCTCCTCTGGCCACTGCTCATCCTCCGGCCACTGCTCCTCCTCCGGTCGCTCATCCTCCGGTCACTGCTCCTCCTCCGGTCGCTCCTCCTCCGGCCACTGCTCCTCCTCCGGTCACTCCTCCTCCAGTCGCTCCTCCTCCGGCCACTGTTCCTCCTCCGGCCACTGCTCCTCCTCGAGCCGCTGCTCCTCCTCCGGTCACTGCTCCTCCTCCGGCCACTGCTCCTCGTCCAGCCGCTGCTCCTCCGGCCGCTGCTCCTTCTCCGGCCACTGCTCCTCCTCCGGTCACTGTTCCTCCTCTGGTCGCTCCTCCTCCGTCCACTGCTCCTCCTCCGGTCGCTCCTCATCCGGTCACTGCTCCTCCTCCGGTCGCTCCTCCTCCGGTCACTGCTCCTCCTCCAGTCGCTCCTCCTCCGGCCCCTGCTCCTCCTCCGGTCGCTCCACCTCCGGCCACTGCTCCTCCTCCGGCCGCTACTCCTCCTCTGGTCGCTCCTCCTCCGGCCACTGCTCCTCCTCCGGCCACTGTTCCTCCTCTGGTCGCTCCTCCTCCGTCCACTGCTCCTCCTCCGGTCGCTCCTCCTCCGGTCACTGCTCCTCCTCCGGTCGCTCCTCCTCCGGCCACTGCTCCTCCTCCGGTCGCTCCTCCTCCGGCCACTGATACTCCTCCGGTCGCTCCTCCTCCGGCCACTGCTCCTCCTCCGGTCGCTCTTCCTCCGGCCACTGCTCCTCCTCCGGTTGCTCCTCCTCCGGTCACTGCTCCTCCTCCAGTCGCTCCTCCTCCGGTCGCTCCTCCTCCGGTCACTGCTCCTCCTCCGGTCTTTCCTCCTCCGGCCGCTGCTCCTCCTCCGGCCACTGCTCCTCCTCCGGTCGCTCCTCCTCCGGCCACTGCTCCTCCTCCGGTCGCTCCTCCTCCGGTTACTGCTCCTCCTCCGGTCGCTCCTCCTCCGGCCGCTGCTCCTCCTCTGGTCGCTCCTCCTCCGGTCACTGCTCCTCCTCCGGTCGCTCCTCCTCCGGCCGCTGCTCCTCCTCTGGTCGCTCCTCCTCCGGTCACTGCTCCTCCTCCGGTCACTGCTCCTCCTCCGGCCACTGCTCCTCCTCCGGCTACTGCTCCTCCGGTCACTGCTCCTCCTCCGGTCGCTCCTCCTCCGGTCGCTCCTCCTCCGGCCACTGCCCCTCCTCCGGTCACTGCTCCTCCTCCGGCCACTGCTCCTCCTCCGGTCGCTCCTCCTCCGGCCACTGTTCCTCCTCCGGCCACTGCTCCTCCTCCGGTCGCTCCTCCGGCCACTGCCCCTCCTCCGGTCACTGCTCATCCTCCGGCCGCTGCTCCTCCAACCACTGCTCCTCCTCCTGTCGCTCCTCCTCTGGCCACTGCTCCTTCTCCGGCCGCTCCTCCTCCGGTCACTGCTCCTCCTCCGGCCACTGCTCCTCCTCCGGCCGCTGCTCCTCCTCCAGCCACTGCTCCTCCTCCGGCCACTGCTCCTCCTCCGGCCACTGCTCCTCCTCCGGTCACTGCTCCTCCTCCGGTCACTGCTCCTCCTACGGTCACTGCTCCTCCTCCGGCCTCTGCTCCTCCTCCAGCCGCTGCTCCTCCTCCGGCCACTGCTCCTCCTCCGGTCGCTCCTCCTCCGGTCGCTCCTCCTCCGGCCACTGCTCCTCCTCCGGCCACTGCTCCTCCTCCGGTCGCTCCTCCTCCGGTCACTGCTCCTCCTCCGGTCGCTCCTCCTCCGTTCGCTCCTCCTCCAGCCACTGCTCATCCTCCGGTCGCTCCTCCTCCGGTCACTGCTCCTCCTCCGGTCGCTCCTCCTCCGGCCCCTGCTCCTCCTCTGGTCGCTCCTCCTCCGGCCACTACCCCTCCTCCGGTCACTGCTCCTCCTCCGGTCGCTCATCCTCGTTCCGCTGCTCCTCCTCCGGCCACTGCTCCTCCTCCAGTCGCTCCTCCTCCGGCCACTGCTCCTCCTCCGATCGCTCCTCCTCCGGCCACTGCCACTCCTCCGGTCACTGCTCCTCCTCCGGTCGCTCCTCCTCCGGCCGCTGCTACTCCTCCGGTCGCTCCTCCTCCGGTCACTGCTCCTCCTCCAGTCGCTCCTCCTCCGGCCACTGCTCCTCCTCCGGTCACTGCTCCTCCTCCAGTCGCTCCTCCTCAGGCCACTGCTCCTCCTCCAGTCACTGCTCCTCCTCCGATCGCTCCTCCTCCGGCCACTGCCCCTCCTCCGGCCGCTGCTCCTCCTCCGGCCACTGCTCCTCCAGTCACTGCTCCTCCTCCGGCCACTGCTCCTCCTCTGGTCACTGCTCCTCCTCTGGTCACTGCTCCTCCTCCGGTCACTGCTCCTCCTCCGGCCTCTGCTCCTCCTCCAACCGCTGCTCCTCCTCCGGTCACTGCTCCTCCTCCGGCCACTGCTCCTCCTCCAGCCACTGCTCCTCCTCCAGCCGCTGCTCCTCCTCCGGCCACTGCTCCTCCTCCGGTCACTCCTCCTCCGGCCGCTGCTCCTCCTCCGGCCACTGCTCCTCCTCTGCTCGCTCCTCCTCCGGCCACTGCTCCTCCTCCGGCCACTGCTCCTCCTCTGGTCGCTCCTCCTCCGGCCACTGCTCCTCCTCCGGTCGCTCCTCCTCCGGCCACTGCTCCTCCTCCGGTCGCTCCTCCTCCGGTCACTGCTCCTGCTCCGGTCGCTCCTCCTCCGGTCACTGCTCCTCCTCCAGTCGCTCCTCCTCCGGTCACTGCTCCTCCTCCGGTCGCTCCTCCTCCGGCCACTGCTCCTCCTCCGGTCGCTCCTCCTCCGGCCACTGCTCCTCCTCCAGTCACTCCTCCTCCGGTCGCTCCTCCTCCGGTCACTGCTCCTCCTCCGGTCACTGCTCCTCCTCCAGTCGCTCCTCCTCCGGTCACTGCTCCTCCTCCGGTCGCTCCTCCTCCGGCCACTGCTCCTCCACCGGTCGCTCCTCCTCCGGCCACTGCTCCTCCTCCGGTCGCTCCTCCTCCGGCCACTGCTCCTCGTCCAGCCGCTGCTCCTCCTCCGGTCACTGCTCCTCCGGCCACTGCTCCTCCTCCGGTCGCTCCTCCTCCGGCCGCTGCTCCTCCTCTGGCCACTGCTCATCCTCCGGCCACTGCTCCTCCTCCGGTCGCTCATCCTCCGGTCACTGCTCCTCATCCGGTCGCACCTCCTCCGGCCACTGCTCCTCCTCCGGTCGCTCCTCCTCCAGTCGCTCCTCCTCCGGCCACTGCTCCTCCTCCGGCCACTGCTCCTCCTCGAGCCGCTGCTCCTCCTCCGGTCACTGCTCCTCCTCCGGCCACTGCTCCTCGTCCAGCCGCTGCTCCTCCGGCCGCTGCTCCTTCTCCGGCCACTGCTCCTCCTCCGGTCACTGTTCCTCCTCTGGTCGCTCCTCCTCCGTCCACTGCTCCTCCACCGGTCGCTCCTCATCCGGTCACTGCTCCTCCTCCGGTCGCTCCTCCTCCGGTCACTGCTCCTCCTCCAGTCGCTCCTCCTCCGGCCCCTGCTCCTTCTCCGGTCGCTCCACCTCCGGCCATTGCTCCTCCTCCGGCCGCTACTCCTCCTCTGGTCGCTCCTCCTCCGGCCACTGCTCCTCCTCCGGCCACTGTTCCTCCTCTGGTCGCTCCTTCTCCGTCCACTGCTCCTTCTCCGGTCGCTCCTCCTCCGGTCACTGCTCCTCCTCCGGTCGCTCCTCCTCCGGCCACTGCTCCTCCTCCGGTCGCTCCTCCTCCGGCCACTGATACTCCTCCGGTCGCTCCTCCTCCGGCCACTGCTCCTCCTCCGGTCGCTCTTCCTCCGGCCACTGCTCCTCCTCCGGTTGCTCCTCCTCCGGCCACTGCTCCTCCTCCGGTCGCTCCTCCTCCGGCCACTGCCCCTCCTCCGGTCACGGCTCCTCCTCCGGTCGCTCCTCCTCCGGCCGCTGCTACTCCTCCGGTCGCTCCTCCTCCGTTCACTGCTCCTCCTCCAGTCGCTCCTCCTCCAGCCACTGCTCCTCCTCCGGTCACTGCTCCTCCTCCAGTCGCTCCTCCTCAGGCCACTGCTCCTCCTCCAGTCACTGCTCCTCCTCCGATCGCTCCTCCTCCGGCCACTGCTTATCCTCCGGCCGCTGCTCCTCCGGCCACTGCTCCTCCGGTCAATGCTCCTCCTCCGGTCGCTCCTCCTCTGGCCACTGCTCCTTCTCCGGCCGCTCCTCCTCCGGTCACTGCTCCTCCTCCGGCCACTGCTCCCCCTCCGGCCGCTGCTCCTCCTCCGGCCGCTGCTCCTCCTCCGGCCGCTGCTCCTCCTCCGGCCACTGCTCCTCCTCTGGTCGCTCCTCCTCCGGCCACTGCTCCTCCTCCGGTCGCTCCTCCTCCGGCCACTGCTCCTCCTCCAGTCACTGCTCCTCCTCCGGTCGCTCCTCCTCCGTTCGCTCCTCCTCCGGCCACTGCTCCTCCTCCGGCCGCTCCTCCTCCGGTCACTGCACCTCCTCCGGTCGCTGCTCATCCTCCAGCCGTTGCTCCACCTCCGGCCACTGCTCCTCCTCCGGCCGCTACTCCTCCTCTGGTCGCTCCTCCTCCGGCCACTGCTCCTCCTCCGGCCACTGTTCCTCCTCTGGTCGCTCCTCCTCCGTCCACTGCTCCTCCTCCGGTCGCTCCTCATCCGGTCACTGCTCCTCCTCCGGTCGCTCCTCCTCCGGTCACTGCTCCTCCTCCAGTCGCTCCTCCTCCGGCCCCTGCTCCTCCTCCGGTCGCTCCTCCTCCGGCCACTGCCCCTCCTCCGGCCCCTGCTCCTCCTCCGGTCGCTCCTACTCCGGCCGCTGCTCCTCCTCCGGCCACTGCTCCTCTTCCGGTCGCTCCTCCTCCAGCCACTGCTCCTCCTCCGGTCGCTCCTCCTCTGGTCACTGCTCCTCCTCCGGTCGCTCCTCCTCCGACCGCTGCTGCTCCTCTGGTCGCTCCTCCTCCGGTCACTGCTCCTCCTCCGGTCGCTCCTACTGCGGTCACTGCTCCTCCTCCAGTCGCTCCTCCTCCGGCCACTGCTCCTCCTCCGGTCACTGCTCCTCCTCCGGTCGCTCCTCCTCCGGTCGCTCCTCCTCCGGCCACTACCCCTCCTCTGGTCACTGCTCCTCCTCCGGCCACTGCTCCTCCTCCGGTCGCTCCTCCTCCGGCCACTATTCCTCCTCCGGCCACTGCTCCTCCTCCGGTCGCTCCTCCGGCCACTGCCCCTCCTCCGGTCACTGCTCATCCTCCGGCCGCTGCTCCTCCGGCCACTGCTCCTCCGGCCACTGCTCCTCCTCCGGTCGCTCCTCCTCCGGCCACTGCTCCTCCTCCGGTCGCTCCTCCTCCGGCCGCTGCCCCTCCTCCGGTCACTGCTCCTCCTCCGGTCGCTCCTCCTCCGGCCGCTACTCCTCCTCTGGTCGCTCCTCCTCCGGTCACTGCTCCTCCTCCGGTCGCTCCTCCTCCAGTCACTGCTCCTCCTCCAGTCGCTCCTCCTCCGGCCACTGCTCCTCCTCCGGCCACTGCTCCTCCTCCGGTCACCGCTCCTCCTCCGGCCACTGCTCCTCCTCCGGTCGCTCCTCCTCCGGCCACTGCTCCTCCTCCGGTCGCTCCTCCTCCGGCCACTGCCCGTCCTCCGGTCACTGCTCCTCCTCCGGTCACTGCTCCTCCTCCGGCCACTGCTCCTCCTCCGGTCGCTCCTCCTCCGGCCACTGTTCCTCCTCCGGCCACTGCTCCTCCTCCGATCGCTCCTCCGGCCACTGCCCCTCCTGCGGTCACTGCTCATCCTCCGGCCGCTGCTCCTCCGGCCACTGCTCCTCCGGTCACTGCTCCTCCTCCGGCCGCTGCTCCTCCGGCCGCTGCTCCTCTTCCGGCTGTTGCTCCTCCTGCGGTCACTGCTCCTCCTCCGGTCGCTCCTCCTCCGGCTGCTACTCCTCCTCCGGTCGCTCCTCCTCTGGCCACTACTCCTCCTCCGGTTGCTCCTCCTCCGGTCACTGCTCCTCCTCATGTCGCTCCTCCTCCGGCCACTGCTCCTCCTCCGGTCAGTGCCCCTCCTCCAGTCGCTCCTCCTCCGGCCACTGCTCCTCCTCCGGTCGCTCCTCCTCCGGCCACTGCTCCTCCTCCGGCCACTGCTCCTCCTCTGGTCGCTCCTCCTCCGGCCACTGCTCCTCCTCCGGTCGCTCCTCCTCCGGCCACTGCTCCTCCTCCGGTCGCTCCTCCTCCGGTCACTGCTCCTGCTCCGGTCGCTCCTCCTCCGGTCACTGCTCCTCCTCCAGTCGCTCCTCCTCCGGTCACTGCTCCTCCTCCGGTCGCTCCTCCTCCGGCCACTGCTCCTCCTCCGGTCGCTCCTCCTCCGGCCACTGCTCCTCCTCCAGTCACTCCTCCTCCGGTCGCTCCTCCTCCGGTCACTGCTCCTCCTCCGGTCACTGCTCCTCCTCCAGTCGCTCCTCCTCCGGTCACTGCTCCTCCTCCGGTCGCTCCTCCTCCGCCCACTGCTCCTCCACCGGTCGCTCCTCCTCCGGCCACTGCTCCTCCTCCGGTCGCTCCTCCTCCGGCCACTGCTCCTCGTCCAGCCGCTGCTCCTCCTCCGGTCACTGCACCTCCGGCCACTGCTCCTCCTCCGGTCGCTCCTCCTCCGGCCGCTGCTCCTCCTCTGGCCACTGCTCATCCTCCGGCCACTGCTCCTCCTCCGGTCGCTCATCCTCCGGTCACTGCTCCTCCTCCGGTCGCTCCTCCTCCGGCCACTGCTCCTCCTCCGGTCGCTCCTCCTCCAGTCGCTCCTCCTCCGGCCACTGCTCCTCCTCCGGCCACTGCTCCTCCTCGAGCCGCTGCTCCTCCTCCGGTCACTGCTCCTCCTCCGGCCACTGCTCCTCGTCCAGCCGCTGCTCCTCCGGCCGCTGCTCCTTCTCCGGCCACTGCTCCTCCTCCGGTCACTGTTCCTCCTCTGGTCGCTCCTCCTCCGTCCACTGCTCCTCCACCGGTCGCTCCTCATCCGGTCACTGCTCCTCCTCCGGTCGCTCCTCCTCCGGTCACTGCTCCTCCTCCAGTCGCTCCTCCTCCGGCCCCTGCTCCTTCTCCGGTCGCTCCACCTCCGGCCACTGCTCCTCCTCCGGCCGCTACTCCTCCTCTGGTCGCTCCTCCTCCGGCCACTGCTCCTCCTCCGGCCACTGTTCCTCCTCTGGTCACTCCTCCTCCGTCCACTGCTCCTTCTCCGGTCGCTCCTCCTCCGGTCACTGCTCCTCCTCCGGTCGCTCCTCCTCCGGCCACTGCTCCTCCTCCGGTCGCTCCTCCTCCGGCCACTGATACTCCTCCGGTCGCTCCTCCTCCGGCCACTGCTCCTCCTCCGGTCGCTCTTCCTCCGGCCACTGCTCCTCCTCCGGTTGCTCCTCCTCCGGCCACTGCTCCTCCTCCGGTCGCTCCTCCTCCGGCCACTGCCCCTCCTCCGGTCACGGCTCCTCCTCCGGTCGCTCCTCCTCCGGCCGCTGCTACTCCTCCGGTCGCTCCTCCTCCGTTCACTGCTCCTCCTCCAGTCGCTCCTCCTCCAGCCACTGCTCCTCCTCCGGTCACTGCTCCTCCTCCAGTCGCTCCTCCTCAGGCCACTGCTCCACCTCCAGTCACTGCTCCTCCTCCGATCGCTCCTCCTCCGGCCACTGCTTATCCTCCGGCCGCTGCTCCTCCGGCCACTGCTCCTCCGGTCAATGCTCCTCCTCCGGTCGCTCCTCCTCTGGCCACTGCTCCTTCTCCGGCCGCTCCTCCTCCGGTCACTGCTCCTCCTCCGGCCACTGCTCCCCCTCCGGCCGCTGCTCCTCCTCCGGCCGCTGCTCCTCCTCCGGCCGCTGCTCCTCCTCCGGTCGCTCATCCTCCGGCCACTGCTCCTCCACTGGTCGCTCCTCCTCCGGCCACTGCTCCTCCTCCGGTCGCTCCTCCTCCGGCCACTGCTCCTCCTCCAGTCACTGCTCCTCCTCCGGTCGCTCCTCCTCCGTTCGCTCCTCCTCCGGCCACTGCTCCTCCTCCGGCCGCTCCTCCTCCGGTCACTGCACCTCCTCCGGTCGCTGCTCATCCTCCAGCCGTTGCTCCACCTCCGGCCACTGCTCCTCCTCCGGCCGCTACTCCTCCTCTGGTCGCTCCTCCTCCGGCCACTGCTCCTCCTCCGGCCACTGTTCCTCCTCTGGTCGCTCCTCCTCCGTCCACTGCTCCTCCTCCGGTCGCTCCTCATCCGGTCACTGCTCCTCCTCCGGTCGCTCCTCCTCCGGTCACTGCTCCTCCTCCAGTCGCTCCTCCTCCGGCCCCTGCTCCTCCTCCGGTCGCTCCTCCTCCGGCCACTGCCCCTCCTCCGGCCCCTGCTCCTCCTCCGGTCGCTCCTACTCCGGCCGCTGCTCCTCCTCCGGCCACTGCTCCTCTTCCGGTCGCTCCTCCTCCAGCCACTGCTCCTCCTCCGGTCGCTCCTCCTCTGGTCACTGCTCCTCCTCCGGTCGCTCCTCCTCCGACCGCTGCTGCTCCTCTGGTCGCTCCTCCTCCGGTCACTGCTCCTCCTCCGGTCGCTCCTACTGCGGTCACTGCTCCTCCTCCAGTCGCTCCTCCTCCGGCCACTGCTCCTCCTCCGGTCACTGCTCCTCCTCCGGTCGCTCCTCCTCCGGTCGCTCCTCCTCCGGCCACTACCCCTCCTCCGGTCACTGCTCCTCCTCCGGCCACTGCTCCTCCTCCGGTCGCTCCTCCTCCGGCCACTGTTCCTCCTCCGGCCACTGCTCCTCCTCCGGTCACTCCTCCGGCCACTGCCCCTCCTCCGGTCACTGCTCATCCTCCGGCCGCTGCTCCTCCGGCCACTGCTCCTCCGGCCACTGCTCCTCCTCCGGTCGCTCCTCCTCCGGCCACTGCTCCTCCTCCGGTCGCTCCTCCTCCGGCCGCTGCCCCTCCTCCGGTCACTGCTCCTCCTCCGGTCGCTCCTCCTCCGGCCGCTACTCCTCATCTGGTCGCTCCTCCTCCGGTCACTGCTCCTCCTCCGGTCGCTCCTCCTCCGGTCACCGCTCCTCCTCCGGCCACTGCTCCTCCTCCGGTCGCTCCTCCTCCGGCCACTGCTCCTCCTCCGGTCGCTCCTCCTCCGGCCACTGCCCGTCCTCCGGTCACTGCTCCTCCTCCGGTCACTGCTCCTCCTCCGGCCACTGCTCCTCCTCCGGTCGCTCCTCCTCCGGCCACTGTTCCTCCTCCGGCCACTGCTCCTCCTCCGATCGCTCCTCCGGCCACTGCCCCTCCTGCGGTCACTGCTCATCCTCCGGCCGCTGCTCCTCCGGTCACTGCTCCTCCGGTCACTGCTCCTCCTCCGGCCGCTGCTCCTCCGGCCGCTGCTCCTCTTCAGGCTGTTGCTCCTCCTGCGGCCACTGCTCCTCCTCCGGTCGCTCCTACTCCGGCTGCTGCTCCTCCTCCGGTCGCTCCTCCTCTGGCCACTACTCCTCCTCCGGTTGCTCCTCCTCCGGTCACTGCTCCTCCTCATGTCGCTCCTCCTCCGGCCACTGCTCCTCCTCCGGTCAGTGCCCCACCTCCAGTCGCTCCTCCTCCGGCCACTGCTCCTCCTCCGGTCGCTCCTCCTCCGGCCACTGCTCCTCCTCCGGTCGCTCCTCCTCCGGCCACTGCTCCTCCTCCGGTCACTGCTCCTCCGGCCACTGCTCCTCGTCCAGCCGCTGCTCCTCCTCCGGCCACTGCTCCTCCTCCGGCCACTGCTCCTCCTCCGGCCGCTGCTCCTCCTCCGGCCACTGCTCCTCCTCCGGTCGCTCCTCCTCCGGCCACTGCTCCTCCTCTGGTCGCTCCTCCTCCGGCCACTGCTCCTCCTCCGGTCGCTCCTCCTCCGGCCACTGCTCCTCCTCCGACCACTGCTCCTCCACCGGCCACTGCTCCTCCTCCGGTCGCTCCTCCTCCGGCCGCTGCTCCTCCTCCGGTCGCTCCTCCTCCGGCCATTGCTCCTCCTCCGGCCACTGCTCCTCCTCTGGTCGCTCCTCCTCCGGCCACTGCTCCTCCTCCGGTCGCTCCTCCTCCGGGCACTGCCCCTCCTCCGGTCACTGCTCCTCCTCCGGTCACTGCTCCTCCTCCGACCACTGCTCCTTCTCCGGCCGCTCCTCCTCCGGCCACTGTTCCTCCTCCGGCCGCTGCTCCTCCTCCGGCCACTGCTCCTCCTCCGGTGACTCCTCCTCCGGCCCCTGCTCCTCCTCCGGCCACTGCTCCTGCTCCGGTCACTGCTCCTCCTCCGGTCACTGCTCCTCCTCCGGTCACTCCTCCTCAGGTCGCTCCTTCTCCGGCCACTGCCACTCCTCCGGTCGCTCCTCCTCCGGCCACTGCTACTCCTCCGGCCGCTGCTCCTCCTCCGGCCACTGCTCCTCCTCCGGCCGCTGCTCCTACTCTGGTCGCTCCTCCTCCGGTCGCTCCTCCTCCGGCCACTGCTCCTCCTCCGGTCACTGCTCCTCCTCGGGCCACTGCTCCTCCTCCGGTCGCTCCTCCTCCGGCCACTGCTCCTCCTCCGGTCGCTCCTCCTCCGGCCACTGCCCGTCCTCCGGTCACTGCTCCTCCTCCGGTCACTGCTCCTCCTCCGGCCATTGCTCCTCCTCCGGTCGCTCCTCCTCCGGCCACTGTTCCTCTTCCGGCCACTGCTCCTCCTCTGATCGCTCCTCCGGCCACTGCCCCTCCTGCGGTCACTGCTCATCCTCCGGCCGCTGCTCCTCCGGCCACTGCTCCTCCGGTCACTGCTCCTCCTCCGGCCGCTGCTCCTCCGGCCGCTGCTCCTCTTCCGGCTGTTGCTCCTCCTGCGGCCACTGCTCCTCCTCCGGTCGCTCCTACTCCGGCTGCTGCTCCTCCTCCGGTCGCTCCTCCTCTGGCCACTACTCCTCCTCCGGTTGCTCCTCCTCCGTCACTGTTCCTCCTCATGTCGCTCCTCCTCCGGCCACTGCTCCTCCTCCGGTCACTGCCCCTCCTCCAGTCGCTCCTCCTCCGGCCACTGCTCCTCCTCCGGTCGCTCCTCCTCCGGCCACTGCTCCTCCTCCGGTCGCTCCTCCTCCGGCCACTGCTCCTCCTCCGGTCACTGCTCCTCCAGCCACTGCTCCTCGTCCAGCCGCTGCTCCTCCTCCGGCCACTGCTCCTCCTCCGGCCACTGCTCCTCCTCCGGCCGCTGCTCCTCCTCCGGCCACTGCTCCTCCTCCGGTCGCTCCTCCTCCGGCCACTGCTCCTCCTCTGGTCGCTCCTCCTCCGGCCACTGCTCCTCCTCCGGTCGCTCCTCCTCCGGCCACTGCTCCTCCTCCGACCACTGCTCCTCCACCGGCCACTGCTCCTCCTCCGGTCGCTCCTCCTCCGGCCGCTGCTCCTCCTCCGGTCGCTCCTCCTCCGGCCACTGCTCCTCCTCCGGCCACTGCTCCTCCTCTGGTCGCTCCTCCTCCGGCCACTGCTCCTCCTCCGGTCGCTCCTCCTCCGGGCACTGCCCCTCCTCCGGTCACTGCTCCTCCTCCGGTCACTGCTCCTCCTCCGACCACTGCTCCTTCTCCGGCCGCTCCTCCTCCGGCCACTGTTCCTCCTCCGGCCGCTGCTCCTCCTCCGGCCACTGCTCCTCCTCCAGTGACTCCTCCTCCGGCCCCTGCTCCTCCTCCGGCCACTGCTCCTGCTCCGGTCACTGCTCCTCCTCCGGTCACTGCTCCTCCTCCGGTCACTCCTCCTCAGGTCGCTCCTCCTCCGGCCGCTGCTCCTCCTCCGGCCACTGCTCCTCCTCCGGCCGCTGCTCCTACTCTGGTCGCTCCTCCTCCGGCCACTGCTCCTCCTCCGTTCGCTCCTCCTCCGGCCACTGCCCGTCCTCCGGTCACTGCTCCTCCTCCGGTCACTGCTCCTCCTCCGGCCACTGCTCCTCCTCCGGTCGCTCCTCCTCCGGCCACTGTTCCTCCTCCGGCCACTGCTCCTCCTCCGATCGCTCCTCCGGCCACTGCCCCTCCTGCGGTCACTGCTCATCCTCCGGCCGCTGCTCCTCCGGCCACTGCTCCTCCGGTCACTGCTCCTCCTCCGGCCGCTGCTCCTCCGGCCGCTGCTCCTCTTCCGGCTGTTGCTCCTCCTGCGGCCACTGCTCCTCCTCCGGTCGCTCCTCCTCCGGCTGCTGCTCCTCCTCCGGTCGCTCCTCCTCTGGCCACTACTCCTCCTCCGGTTGCTCCTCCTCCGGTCACTGCTCCTCCTCATGTCGCTCCTCCTCCGGCCACTGCTCCTCCTCCGGTCAGTGCCCCTCCTCCAGTCGCTCCTCCTCCGGCCACTGCTCCTCCTCCGGTCGCTCCTCCTCCGGCCACTGCTCCTCCTCCGGTCGCTCCTCCTCCGGCCACTGCTCCTCCTCCGGTCACTGCTCCTCCGGCCAATGCTCCTCGTCCAGCCGCTGCTCCTCCTCCGGCCACTGCTCCTCCTCCGGCCACTGCTCCTCCTCCGGCCGCTGCTCCTCCTCCGGCCACTGCTCCTCCTCCGGTCGCTCCTCCTCCGGCCACTGCTCCTCCTCCGACCACTGCTCCTCCACCGGCCACTGCTCCTCCTCCGGTCGCTCCTCCTCCGGCCGCTGCTCCTCCTCCGGTCGCTCCTCCTCCGGCCACTGCTCCTCCTCCGGCCACTGCTCCTCCTCTGGTCGCTCCTCCTCCGGCCACTGCTCCTCCTCCGGTCGCTCCTCCTCCGGGCACTGCCCCTCCTCCGGTCACTGCTCCTCCTCCGGTCACTGCTCCTCCTCCGACCACTGCTCCTTCTCCGGCCGCTCCTCCTCCGGCCACTGTTCCTCCTCCGGCCGCTGCTCCTCCTCCGGCCACTGCTCCTCCTCCGGTGACTCCTCCTCCGGCCCCTGCTCCTCCTCCGGCCACTGCTCCTGCTCCGGTCACTGCTCCTCCTCCGGTCACTGCTCCTCCTCCGGTCACTCCTCCTCAGGTCGCTCCTCCTCCGGCCGCTGCTCCTCCTCCGGCCACTGCTCCTCCTCCGGCCGCTGCTCCTACTCTGGTCGCTCCTCCTCCGGTCGCTCCTCCTCCGGCCACTGCTCCTCCTCCGGTCGCTCCTCCTCCGGTCACTGCTCCTCCTCCGGTCGCTCCTCCTCCGTTCGCTCCTCCTCCGGCCACTGCTCCTCCTCCGGCCACTGCTCCTCCGGCCACTGCTCCTCCTCCGGTCACTCCTCCGGCCACTGCCCCTCCTCCGGTCACTCCTCCTCCGGCCACTGCCCCTCCTCCGGTCGCTTCTCCTCCGGCCGCTGCTTCTCCTCCGGCCGCTGCTCCTCCTCCGGCCGCTGCTCCTCCTCCAGCCACTGCTCCTCCTCCGGTCACTGCTCCTCCTCCGGTCACTGCTCCTCCTCCGGTCGCACCTCCTCCGGCCACTGCTCCACCTCCGGCCACTGCTCCTCCTCCGGCCACTGCTCCTCCTCCGGTCGCTCCTCCTCCGGCCACTGCCCCTCCTCCGGTCACTGCTCCTCCTCCGGTCGCTCCTCCTCCGGCCGCTACTCCTCCTCTGGTCGCTCCTCCTCCGGTCACTGCTCCTCCTCCGGTCGCTCCTCCTCCGGTCACTGCTCCTCCTCCAGTCGCTCCTCCTCCGGCCACTGCTCCTCCTCCGGCCACTGCTCCTCCTCCGGTCACTGCTCCTCCTCCGGCCACTGCTCCTCCTCCGGTCGCTCCTCCTCCGGCCACTGCTCCTCCTCCGGTCGCTCCTCCTCCGGCTGCTGCTCCTCCTCCGGTCGCTCCTCCACCGGCCACTGCTCCTCCTCCGGTTGCTCCTCCTCCGGTCACTGCTCCTCCTCATGTCGCTCCTCCTCCGGCCACTGCTCCTCCTCCGGTCACTGCTCCTCCTCCAGTCGCTCCTCCTCCGCCCACTGCTCCTCCTCCGGTCGCTCCTCCTCCGGCCACTGCTCCTCCTCCGGTCGCTCCTCCTCCGGCCACTACCCGTCCTCCGGTCACTGCTCCTCCTCCGGTCACTGCTCCTCCTCCGGCCACTGCTCCTCCTCCGGTCGCTCCTCCTCCGGCCACTGTTCCTCCTCCGGCCACTGCTCCTCCTCCGATCGCACCTCCGGCCACTGCCCCTCCTGCGGTCACTGCTCCTCCTCCAGTCGCTCCTCCTCCGGCCACTGCTCCTCCTCCGGTCGCTCCTCCTCCGGCCACTGCTCCTCCTCCGGTCGCTCCTCCTCCGGCCACTACCCGTCCTCCGGTCACTGCTCTTCCTCCGGTCACTGCTCCTCCTCCGGCCACTGCTCCTCCTCCGGTCGCTCCTCCTCCGGCCACTGTTCCTCCTCCGGCCACTGCTCCTCCTCCGATCGCACCTCCGGCCACTGCCCCTCCTGCGGTCACTGCTCATCCTCCGGCCGCTGCTCCTCCGGCCACTGCTCCTCCGGTCACTGCTCCTCCTCCGGCCACTGCTCCTCCTGCCGCTGCTCCTTCTCCGGCCGTTGCTCCTCCTGCGGCCACTGCTCCTCCTCCGGTCGCTCCTCCTCCGGCTGCTGCTCCTCCTCCGGTCGCTCCTCCACCGGCCACTGCTCCTCCTCCGGTTGCTCCTCCTCCGGTCACTGCTCCTCCTCATGTCGCTCCTCCTCCGGCCACTGCCCCTCCTCCGGTCACTCCTCCTCCGGCCACTGCCCCTCCTCCGGTCGCTTCTCCTCCGGCCACTGCTCCTCCTCCGGCCGCTGCTTCTCCTCCGGCCGCTGCTCCTCCTCCGGCCGCTGCTCCTCCTCCAGCCACTGCTCCTCCTCCGGTCACTGCTCCTCCTCCGGTCACTGCTCCTCCTCCGGTCGCACCTCCTCCGGCCACTGCTCTTCCTCCGGCCGCTGCTCCTCCTCCGGCCACTGCTCCACCTCCGGCCACTGCTCCTCCTCCGGCCACTGCTCCTCCTCCGGTCGCTCCTCCTCCGGCCACTGCCCCTCCTCCGGTCACTGCTCCTCCTCCGGTCGCTCCTCCTCCGGCCGCTACTCCTCCTCTGGTCGCTCCTCCTCCGGTCACTGCTCCTCCTCCGGTCGCTCCTCCTCCGGTCACTGCTCCTCCTCCAGTCGCTCCTCCTCCGGCCACTGCTCCTCCTCCGGCCACTGCTCCTCCTCCGGTCACTGCTCCTCCTCCGGCCACTGCTCCTCCTCCGGTCGCTCCTCCTCCGGCCACTGCTCCTCCTCCGGTCGCTCCTCCTCCGGCTGCTGCTCCTCCTCCGGTCGCTCCTCCACCGGCCACTGCTCCTCCTCCGGTTGCTCCTCCTCCGGTCACTGCTCCTCCTCATGTCGCTCCTCCTCCGGCCACTGCTCCTCCTCCGGTCACTGCTCCTCCTCCAGTCGCTCCTCCTCCGCCCACTGCTCCTCCTCCGGTCGCTCCTCCTCCGGCCACTGCTCCTCCTCCGGTCGCTCCTCCTCCGGCCACTACCCGTCCTCCGGTCACTGCTCCTCCTCCGGTCACTGCTCCTCCTCCGGCCACTGCTCCTCCTCCGGTCGCTCCTCCTCCGGCCACTGTTCCTCCTCCGGCCACTGCTCCTCCTCCGATCGCACCTCCGGCCACTGCCCCTCCTGCGGTCACTGCTCCTCCTCCAGTCGCTCCTCCTCCGGCCACTGCTCCTCCTCCGGTCGCTCCTCCTCCGGCCACTGCTCCTCCTCCGGTCGCTCCTCCTCCGGCCACTACCCGTCCTCCGGTCACTGCTCTTCCTCCGGTCACTGCTCCTTCTCCGGCCACTGCTCCTCCTCCGGTCGCTCCTCCTCCGGCCACTGTTCCTCCTCCGGCCACTGCTCCTCCTCCGATCGCACCTCCGGCCACTGCCCCTCCTGCGGTCACTGCTCATCCTCCGGCCGCTGCTCCTCCGGCCACTGCTCCTCCGGTCACTGCTCCTCCTCCGGCCACTGCTCCTCCTGCCGCTGCTCCTTCTCCGGCCGTTGCTCCTCCTGCGGCCACTGCTCCTCCTCCGGTCGCTCCTCCTCCGGCTGCTGCTCCTCCTCCGGTCGCTCCTCCACCGGCCACTGCTCCTCCTCCGGTTGCTCCTCCTCCGGTCACTGCTCCTCCTCATGTCGCTCCTCCTCCGGCCACTGCTCCTCCTCCGGTCACTGCTCCTCCTCCAGTCGCTCCTCCTCCGGCCACTGCTCCTCCTCCGGTCGCTCCTCCTCCGGCCACTGCTCCTCCTCCGGTCGCTCCTCCTCCGGCCACTGCTCCTCCTCCGGTCACTGCTCCTCCGGCCACTGCTCCTCGTCCAGCCGCTGCTCCTCCTCCGGCCACTGCTCCTCCTCCAGCCATTGCTCCTCCTCCGGCCGCTGCTCCTCCTCCGGCCACTGCTCCTCCTCCGGTCGCTCCTCCTCCGGCCACTGCTCCTCCTCTTGTCGCTCCTCCTCCGGCCACTGCTCCTCCTCCGGTCGCTCCTCCTCCGGCCACTGCTCCTCCTCCGACCACTGCTCCTCCACCGGCCACTGCTCCTCCTCTGGTCGCTCCTCCTCCGGCCGCTGCTCCTCCTCCTGTCGCTCCTCCTCCGGCCACTGCTGCTCCTCCGGCCACTGCTCCTCCTCTGGTCGCTCCTCCTCCGGCCACTGCTCCTCCTCCGGTCGCTCCTCCTCCGGGCACTGCCCCTCCTCCGGTCACTGCTCCTCCTCCGGTCACTGCTCCTCCTCCGACCACTGCTCCTTCTCCGGCCGCTCCTCCTCCGGCCACTGTTCCTCCTCCGGCCGCTGCTCCTCCTCCGGCCACTGCTCCTCCTCCGGTGACTCCTCCTCCGGCCCCTGCTCCTCCTCCGGCCACTGCTCCTGCTCCGGTCACTGCTCCTCCTCCGGTCACTGCTCCTCCTCCGGTCACTCCTCCTCAGGTTGCTCCTCCTCCGGCCACTGCCACTCCTCCGGTCGCTCCTCCTCCGGCCACTGCTCCTCCTCCGGCCGCTGCTCCTCCTCCGGCCACTGCTCCTCCTCCGGCCACTGCTCCTCCTCCGGCCGCTGCTCCTACTCTGGTCGCTCCTCCTCCGGTCGCTCCTCCTCCGGCCACTGCTCCTCCTCCGGTCGCTCCTCCTCCGGTCACTGCTCCTCCTCCGGTCGCTCCTCCTCCGTTCGCTCCTCCTCCGGCCACTGCTCCTCCTCCGGTCGCTCCTCCTCCGGCCACTGCTCCTCCTCCGGTCACTGCTCCTCCGGCCACTGCTCCTCGTCCAGCCGCTGCTCCTCCTCCGGCCGCTGCTCCTCCTCCGGCCACTGCTCCTCCTCCTGTCGCTCATCCTCCGGCCACTGCTCCTCCTCTGGTCGCTCCTCCTCCGGCCACTGCTCCTCCTCCGGTCGCTCCTCCTCCGGCCACTGCTCCTCCTCCGACCACTGCTCCTCCACCGGCCACTGCTCCTCCTCCGGTCGCTCCTCCTCCGGCCGCTGCTCCTCCTCCGGTCGCTCCTCCTCCAGCCACTGCTCCTCCTCCGGCCACTGCTACTCCTCTGGTCGCTCCTCCTCCGGCCACTGCTCCTCCTCCGGTCGCTCCTCCTCCGGGCACTGCCCCTCCTCCGGTCACTGCTCCTCCTCCGGTCACTGCTCCTCCTCCGACCACTGCTCCTTCTCCGGCCGCTCCTCCTCCGGCCACTGTTCCTCCTCCGGCCGCTGCTCCTCCTCCGGCCACTGCTCCTCCTCCGGTGACTCCTCCTCCGGCCCCTGCTCCTCCTCCGGCCACTGCTCCTGCTCCGGTCACTGCTCCTCCTCCGATCACTGCTCCTCCTCCGGTCACTCCTCCTCAGGTCGCTCCTCCTCCGGCCACTGCCACTCCTCCGGTCGCTCCTCCTCCGGCCACTGCTACTCCTCCGGCCGCTGCTCCTCCTCCGGCCGCTGCTCCTCCTCCGGCCACTGCTCCTCCTCCGGCCACTGCTCCTCCTCCGGCCGCTGCTCCTACTCTGGTCGCTCCTCCTCCGGTCGCTCCTCCTCCGGCCACTGCTCCTCCTCCGGTCGCTCCTCCTCCGGTCACTGCTCCTCCTCCGGTCGCTCCTCCTCCGTTCGCTCCTCCTCCGGCCACTGCTCCTCCTCCGGCCACTGCTCCTCCGGCCACTGCTCCTCCTCCGGTCACTCCTCCGGCCACTGCCCCTCCTCCGGTCACTCCTCCTCCGGCCACTGCCCCTCCTCCGGTCGCTCCTCCTCCGGCCACTGCTCCTCCTCCGGCCGCTGCTTCTCCTCCAGCCGCTGCTCCTCCTCCGGCCGCTGCTCCTCCTCCAGCCACTGCTCCTCCTCCGGTCACTGCTCCTCCTCCGGTCACTGCTCCTCCTCCGGCCACTGCTCCTCCTCCGGCCGCTGCTGCTCCTCCGGCCGCTGCTCCTCCTCCAGCCACTGCTCCTCCTCCGGTCACTGCTCCTCCTCCGGTCACTGCTCCTCCTCCGGTCGCACCTCCTCCGGCCACTGCTCTTCCTCCGGCCGCTGCTCCTCCTCCGGCCACTGCTCCACCTCCGGCCACTGCTCCTCCTCCGGCCACTGCTCCTCCTCCGGTCGCTCCTCCTCCGGCCGCAGCCCCTCCTCCGGTCACTGCTCCTCCTCCGGTCGCTCCTCCTCCGGCCGCAGCCCCTCCTCCGGTCACTGCTCCTCCTCCGGTCGCTGCTCCTGCTCCGGTCGCTCTTCCTCCGGTCACTGCTCCTCCTCCAGTCGCTCCTCCTCCGGTCACTGCTCCTCCTCCGGTCGCTCCTCCTCCGGCCACTGCTCCTCCTCCGGTCGCTCCTCCTCCGGCCACTGCTCCTCCTCCAGTCGCTCCTCCTCCGGTCACTGCTCCTCCTCCGGTCACTGCTCCTCCTCCAGTCGCTCCTCCTCCGGTCAATGCTCCTCCTCCGGTCGCTCCTCCTCCGGCCACTGCTCCTCCACCGGTCGCTCCTCCTCCGGCCACTGCTCCTCCTCCGGTCGCTCCTCCTCCGGCCACTGCTCCTCGTCCAGCCGCTGCTCCTCCTCCGGTCACTGCTCCTCCGGCCACTGCTCCTCCTCCGGTCGCTCCTCCTCAGGCCGCTGCTCCTCCTCTGGCCACTGCTCATCCTCCGGCCACTGCTCCTCCTCCGGTCGCTCATCCTCCGGTCACTGCTCCTCCTCCGGTCGCTCCTCCTCCGGCCACTGCTCCTCCTCGAGCCGCTGCTCCTCCTCCGGTCACTGCTCCTCCTCCGGCCACTGCTCCTCGTCCAGCCGCTGCTCCTCCGGCCGCTGCTCCTTCTCCGGCCACTGCTCCTCCTCCGGTCACTGTTCCTCCTCTGGTCGCTCCTCCTCCGTCCACTGCTCCTCCTCCGGTCGCTCCTCATCCGGTCACTGCTCCTCCTCCGGTCGCTCCTCCTCCGGTCACTGCTCCTCCTCCAGTCGCTCCTCCTCCGGCCCCTGCTCCTCCTCCGGTCGCTCCACCTCCGGCCACTGCTCCTCCTCCGGCCGCTACCCCTCTTCTGGTCGCTCCTCCTCCGGCCATTGCTCCTCCTCCGGCCACTGTTCCTCCTCTGGTCGCTCCTCCTCCGTCCACTGCTCCTCCTCCGGTCGCTCCTCCTCCGGTCACTGCTCCTCCTCCGGTCGCTCCTCCTCCGGCCACTGCTCCTCCTCCGGTCGCTCCTCCTCCGGCCACTGATACTCCTCCGGTCGCTCCTCCTCCGGCCACTGCTCCTCCTCCGGTCGCTCTTCCTCCGGCCACTGCTCCTCCTCCGGTTGCTCCTCCTCCGGCCACTGCTCCTCCTCCGGTCGCTCCTCCTCCGGCCACTGCCCCTCCTCCGGTCACGGCTCCTCCTCCGGTCGCTCCTCCTCCGTCCACTGCTCCTCCTCCGGTCGCTCCTCATCCGGTCACTGCTCCTCCTCCGGTCGCTCCTCCTCCGGTCACTGCTCCTCCTCCAGTCGCTCCTCCTCCGGCCCCTGCTCCTCCTCCGGTCGCTCCACCTCCGGCCACTGCTCCTCCTCCGGCCGCTACCCCTCTTCTGGTCGCTCCTCCTCCGGCCATTGCTCCTCCTCCGGCCACTGTTCCTCCTCTGGTCGCTCCTCCTCCGTCCACTGCTCCTCCTCCGGTCGCTCCTCCTCCGGTCACTGCTCCTCCTCCGGTCGCTCCTCCTCCGGCCACTGCTCCTCCTCCGGTCGCTCCTCCTCCGGCCACTGATACTCCTCCGGTCGCTCCTCCTCCGGCCACTGCTCCTCCTCCGGTCGCTCTTCCTCCGGCCACTGCTCCTCCTCCGGTTGCTCCTCCTCCGGCCACTGCTCCTCCTCCGGTCGCTCCTCCTCCGGCCACTGCCCCTCCTCCGGTCACGGCTCCTCCTCCGGTCGCTCCTCCTCCGGCCGCTGCTACTCCTCCGGTCGCTCCTCCTCCGTTCACTGCTCCTCCTCCAGTCGCTCCTCCTCCAGCCACTGCTCCTCCTCCGGTCACTGCTCCTCCTCCAGTCGCTCCTCCTCAGGCCACTGCTCCTCCTCCAGTCACTGCTCCTCCTCCGATCGCTCCTCCTCCGGCCACTGCTTATCCTCCGGCCGCTGCTCCTCCGGCCACTGCTCCTCCGGCCACTGCCACTCCTCCGGTCGCTCCTCCTCCGGCCACTGCTCCTCCTCCGGCCGCTGCTCCTCCTCCGGCCACTGCTCCTCCTCCGGCCACTGCTCCTCCTCCGGCCGCTGCTCCTACTCTGGTCGCTCCTCCTCCGGTCGCTCCTCCTCCGGCCACTGCTCCTCCTCCGGTCGCTCCTCCTCCGGTCACTGCTCCTCCTCCGGTCGCTCCTCCTCCGTTCGCTCCTCCTCCGGCCACTGCTCCTCCTCCGGTCGCTCCTCCTCCGGCCACTGCTCCTCCTCCGGTCGCTCCTCCTCCGGTCACTGCTCCTCCTCCGGTCGCTTCTCCTCCGGCCACTGCTCCTCCTCCGGCCGCTGCTTCTCCTCCGGCCGCTGCTCCTCCTCCGGCCGCTGCTCCTCCTCCAGCCACTGCTCCTCCTCCGGTCACTGCTCCTCCTCCGGTCACTGCTCCTCCTCCGGTCGCACCTCCTCCGGCCACTGCTCTTCCTCCGGCCGCTGCTCCTCCTCCGGCCACTGCTCCACCTCCGGCCACTGCTCCTCCTCCGGCCACTGCTCCTCCGGCCACTGCCCCTCCTCCGGTCACTGCTCCTCCTCCGGTCGCTCCTCCTCCGGCCGCTACTCCTCCTCTGGTCGCTCCTCCTCCGGTCACTGCTCCTCCTCCGGTCGCTCCTCCTCCGGTCACTGCTCCTCCTCCAGTCGCTCCTCCTCCGGCCACTGCTCCTCCTCCGGCCACTGCTCCTCCTCCGGTCACTGCTCCTCCTCCGGCCACTGCTCCTCCTCCGGTCGCTCCTCCTCCGGCCACTGCTCCTCCTCCGGTCGCTCCTCCTCCGGCTGCTGCTCCTCCTCCGGTCGCTCCTCCACCGGCCACTGCTCCTCCTCCGGTTGCTCCTCCTCCGGTCACTGCTCCTCCTCATGTCGCTCCTCCTCCGGCCACTGCTCCTCCTCCGGTCACTGCTCCTCCTCCAGTCGCTCCTCCTCCGCCCACTGCTCCTCCTCCGGGCGCTCCTCCTCCGGCCACTGCTCCTCCTCCGGTCGCTCCTCCTCCGGCCACTACCCGTCCTCCGGTCACTGCTCCTCCTCCGGTCACTGCTCCTCCTCCGGCCACTGCTCCTCCTCCGGTCGCTCCTCCTCCGGCCACTGTTCCTCCTCCGGCCACTGCTCCTCCTCCGATCGCACCTCCGGCCACTGCCCCTCCTGCGGTCACTGCTCCTCCTCCAGTCGCTCCTCCTCCGGCCACTGCTCCTCCTCCGGTCGCTCCTCCTCCGGCCACTGCTCCTCCTCCGGTCGCTCCTCCTCCGGCCACTACCCGTCCTCCGGTCACTGCTCCTCCTCCGGTCACTGCTCCTCCTCCGGCCACTGCTCCTCCTCCGGTCGCTCCTCCTCCGGCCACTGTTCCTCCTCCGGCCACTGCTCCTCCTCCGATCGCACCTCCGGCCACTGCCCCTCCTGCGGTCACTGCTCATCCTCTGGCCGCTGCTCCTCCGGCCACTGCTCCTCCGGTCACTGCTCCTCCTCCGGCCACTGCTCCTCCTGCCGCTGCTCCTTCTCCGGCCGTTGCTCCTCCTGCGGCCACTGCTCCTCCTCCGGTCGCTCCTCCTCCGGCTGCTGCTCCTCCTCCGGTCGCTCCTCCACCGGCCACTGCTCCTCCTCCGGTTGCTCCTCCTCCGGTCACTGCTCCTCCTCATGTCGCTCCTCCTCCGGCCACTGCTCCTCCTCCGGTCACTGCTCCTCCTCCAGTCGCTCCTCCTCCGGCCACTGCTCCTCCTCCGGTCGCTCCTCCTCCGGCCACTGCTCCTCCTCCGGTCGCTCCTCCTCCGGCCACTGCTCCTCCTCCGGTCACTGCTCCTCCGGCCACTGCTCCTCGTCCAGCCGCTGCTCCTCCTCCGGCCACTGCTCCTCCTCCAGCCATTGCTCCTCCTCCGGCCGCTGCTCCTCCTCCGGCCACTGCTCCTCCTCCGGTCGCTCCTCCTCCGGCCACTGCTCCTCCTCTTGTCGCTCCTCCTCCGGCCACTGCTCCTCCTCCGGTCGCTCCTCCTCCGGCCACTGCTCCTCCTCCGACCACTGCTCCTCCACCGGCCACTGCTCCTCCTCCGGTCGCTCCTCCTCCGGCCGCTGCTCCTCCTCCTGTCGCTCCTCCTCCGGCCACTGCTGCTCCTCCGGCCACTGCTCCTCCTCTGGTCGCTCCTCCTCCGGCCACTGCTCCTCCTCCGGTCGCTCCTCCTCCGGGCACTGCCCCTCCTCCGGTCACTGCTCCTCCTCCGGTCACTGCTCCTCCTCCGACCACTGCTCCTTCTCCGGCCGCTCCTCCTCCGGCCACTGTTCCTCCTCCGGCCGCTGCTCCTCCTCCGGCCACTGCTCCTCCTCCGGTGACTCCTCCTCCGGCCCCTGCTCCTCCTCCGGCCACTGCTCCTGCTCCGGTCACTGCTCCTCCTCCGGTCACTGCTCCTCCTCCGGTCACTCCTCCTCAGGTCGCTCCTCCTCCGGCCACTGCCACTCCTCCGGTCGCTCCTCCTCCGGCCACTGCTCCTCCTCCGGCCGCTGCTCCTCCTCCGGCCACTGCTCCTCCTCCGGCCACTGCTCCTCCTCCGGCCGCTGCTCCTACTCTGGTCGCTCCTCCTCCGGTCGCTCCTCCTCCGGCCACTGCTCCTCCTCCGGTCGCTCCTCCTCCGGTCACTGCTCCTCCTCCGGTCGCTCCTCCTCCGTTCGCTCCTCCTCCGGCCACTGCTCCTCCTCCGGTCGCTCCTCCTCCGGCCACTGCTCCTCCTCCGGTCACTGCTCCTCCGGCCACTGCTCCTCGTCCAGCCGCTGCTCCTCCTCCGGCCACTGCTCCTCCTCCGGCCACTGCTCCTCCTCCGGCCGCTGCTCCTCCTCCGGCCACTGCTCCTCCTCCTGTCGCTCATCCTCCGGCCACTGCTCCTCCTCTGGTCGCTCCTCCTCCGGCCACTGCTCCTCCTCCGGTCGCTCCTCCTCCGGCCACTGCTCCTCCTCCGACCACTGCTCCTCCACCGGCCACTGCTCCTCCTCCGGTCGCTCCTCCTCCGGCCGCTGCTCCTCCTCCGGTCGCTCCTCCTCCAGCCACTGCTCCTCCTCCGGCCACTGCTACTCCTCTGGTCGCTCCTCCTCCGGCCACTGCTCCTCCTCCGGTCGCTCCTCCTCCGGGCACTGCCCCTCCTCCGGTCACTGCTCCTCCTCCGGTCACTGCTCCTCCTCCGACCACTGCTCCTTCTCCGGCCGCTCCTCCTCCGGCCACTGTTCCTCCTCCGGCCGCTGCTCCTCCTCCGGCCACTGCTCCTCCTCCGGTGACTCCTCCTCCGGCCCCTGCTCCTCCTCCGGCCACTGCTCCTGCTCCGGTCACTGCTCCTCCTCCGGTCACTGCTCCTCCTCCGGTCACTCCTCCTCAGGTCGCTCCTCCTCCGGCCACTGCCACTCCTCCGGTCGCTCCTCCTCCGGCCACTGCTACTCCTCCGGCCGCTGCTCCTCCTCCGGCCGCTGCTCCTCCTCCGGCCACTGCTCCTCCTCCGGCCACTGCTCCTCCTCCGGCTGCTGCTCCTACTCTGGTCGCTCCTCCTCCGGTCGCTCCTCCTCCGGCCACTGCTCCTCCTCCGGTCGCTCCTCCTCCGGTCACTGCTCCTCCTCCGGTCGCTCCTCCTCCGTTCGCTCCTCCTCCGGCCACTGCTCCTCCTCCGGCCACTGCTCCTCCGGCCACTGCTCCTCCTCCGGTCACTCCTCCGGCCACTGCCCCTCCTCCGGTCACTCCTCCTCCGGCCACTGCCCCTCCTCCGGTCGCTCCTCCTCCGGCCACTGCTCCTCCTCCGGCCGCTGCTTCTCCTCCGGCCGCTGCTGCTCCTCCGGCCGCTGCTCCTCCTCCAGCCACTGCTCCTCCTCCGGTCACTGCTCCTCCTCCGGTCACTGCTCCTCCTCCGGTCGCACCTCCTCCGGCCACTGCTCTTCCTCCGGCCGCTGCTCCTCCTCCGGCCACTGCTCCACATCCGGCCACTGCTCCTCCTCCGGCCACTGCTCCTCCTCCGGTCGCTCCTCCTCCGGCCGCAGCCCCTCCTCCGGTCACTGCTCCTCCTCCGGTCGCTCCTCCTCCGGCCGCAGCCCCTCCTCCGGTCACTGCTCCTCCTCCGGTCGCTGCTCCTGCTCCGGTCGCTCTTCCTCCGGTCACTGCTCCTCCTCCAGTCGCTCCTCCTCCGGTCACTGCTCCTCCTCCGGTCGCTCCTCCTCCGGCCACTGCTCCTCCTCCGGTCGCTCCTCCTCCGGCCACTGCTCCTCCTCCAGTCGCTCCTCCTCCGGTCACTGCTCCTCCTCCGGTCACTGCTCCTCCTCCAGTCGCTCCTCCTCCGGTCAATGCTCCTCCTCCGGTCGCTCCTCCTCCGGCCACTGCTCCTCCACCGGTCGCTCCTCCTCCGGCCACTGCTCCTCCTCCGGTCGCTCCTCCTCCGGCCACTGCTCCTCGTCCAGCCGCTGCTCCTCCTCCGGTCACTGCTCCTCCGGCCACTGCTCCTCCTCCGGTCGCTCCTCCTCCGGCCGCTGCTCCTCCTCTGGCCACTGTTCATCCTCCGGCCACTGCTCCTCCTCCGGTCGCTCATCCTCCGGTCACTGCTCCTCCTCCGGTCGCTCCTCCTCCGGCCACTGCTCCTCCTCCGGTCGCTCCTCCTCCAGTCACTCCTCCTCCGGCCACTGCTCCTCCTCCGGCCACTGCTCCTCCTCGAGCCGCTGCTCCTCCTCCGGTCACTGCTCCTCCTCCGGCCACTGCTCCTCGTCCAGCCGCTGCTCCTCCGGCCGCTGCTCCTTCTCCGGCCACTGCTCCTCCTCCGGTCACTGTTCCTCCTCTGGTCGCTCCTCCTCCGTCCACTGCTCCTCCTCCGGTCGCTCCTCATCCGGTCACTGCTCCTCCTCCGGTCGCTCCTCCTCCGGTCACTGCTCCTCCTCCAGTCGCTCCTCCTCCGGCCCCTGCTCCTCCTCCGGTCGCTCCACCTCCGGCCACTGCTCCTCCTCCGGCCGCTACCCCTCTTCTGGTCGCTCCTCATCCGGCCATTGCTCCTCCTCCGGCCACTGTTCCTCCTCTGGTCGCTCCTCCTCCGTCCACTGCTCCTCCTCCGGTCGCTCCTCCTCCGGTCACTGCTCCTACTCCGGTCGATCCTCCTCCGGCCACTGCTCCTCCTCCGGTCGCTCCTCCTCCGGCCACTGATACTCCTCCGGTCGCTCCTCCTCCGGCCACTGCTCCTCCTCCGGTTGCTCCTCCTCCGGCCACTGCTCCTCCTCCGGTCGCTCCTCCTCCGGCCACTGCCCCTCCTCCGGTCACGGCTCCTCCTCCGGTCGCTCCTCCTCCGGCCGCTGCTACTCCTCCGGTCGCTCCTCCTCCGTTCACTGCTCCTCCTCCAGTCGCTCCTCCTCCAGCCACTGCTCCTCCTCCGGTCACTGCTCCTCCTCCAGTCGCTCCTCCTCAGGCCACTGCTCCTCCTCCAGTCACTGCTCCTCCTCCGATCGCTCCTCCTCCGGCCACTGCTTATCCTCCGGCCGCTGCTCCTCCGGCCACTGCTCCTCCGGCCACTGCCACTCCTCCGGTCGCTCCTCCTCCGGCCACTGCTCCTCCTCCGGCCGCTGCTCCTCCTCCGGCCACTGCTCCTCCTCCGGCCACTGCTCCTCCTCCGGCCGCTGCTCCTACTCTGGTCGCTCCTCCTCCGGTCGCTCCTCCTCCGGCCACTGCTCCTCCTCCGGTCGCTCCTCCTCCGGTCACTGCTCCTCCTCCGGTCGCTCCTCCTCCGTTCGCTCCTCCTCCGGCCACTGCTCCTCCTCCGGTCGCTCCTCCTCCGGCCACTGCTCCTCCTCCGGTCACTGCTCCTCCGGCCACTGCTCCTCGTCCAGCCGCTGCTCCTCCTCCGGCCACTGCCACTCCTCCGGTCGCTCCTCCTCCGGCCACTGCTCCTCCTCCGGCCGCTGCTCCTCCTCCGGCCACTGCTCCTCCTCCGGCCACTGCTCCTCCTCCGGCCGCTGCTCCTACTCTGGTCGCTCCTCCTCCGGTCGCTCCTCCTCCGGCCACTGCTCCTCCTCCGGTCGCTCCTCCTCCGGTCACTGCTCCTCCTCCGGTCGCTCCTCCTCCGTTCGCTCCTCCTCCGGCCACTGCTCCTCCTCCGGTCGCTCCTCCTCCGGCCACTGCTCCTCCTCCGGTCACTGCTCCTCCTCCGGTCACTGTGTCTCCTCCGGTCGCTCCTCCTCCGGCCACTGTTCCACCTCCGGCCACTGCTCCTGCTCCGGTCACTGCTCCTCCTCCGGTCACTGCTCCTCCTCCGGTCACTCCTCCTCTGGTCGCTCCTCCTCCGGCCACTGCTCCTCCTCCGGTCGCTCCTCCTCCGGCCACTGCTCCTCCTCCGACCACTGCTCCTCCACCGGTCACTGCTCCTCCTCCGGTCGCTCCTCCTCCGGCCGCTGCTCCTCCTCCGGTCGCTCCTCCTCCGGCCACTGCTCCTCCTCCGGCCACTGCTCCTCCTCTGGTCGCTCCTCCTCCGGCCACTGCTCCTCCTCCGGTCGCTCCTCCTCCGGGCACTGCCCCTCCTCCGGTCACTGCTCCTCCTCCGGTCACTGCTCCTCCTCCGACCACTGCTCCTTCTCCGGCCGCTCCTCCTCCGGCCACTGTTCCTCCTCCGGCCGCTGCTCCTCCTCCGGCCACTGCTCCTCCTCCGGTGACTCCTCCTCCGGCCCCTGCTCCTCCTCCGGCCACTGCTCCTGCTCCGGTCACTGCTCCTCCTCCGGTCACTGCTCCTCCTCCGGTCACTCCTCCTCAGGTCGCTCCTTCTCCGGCCACTGCCACTCCTCCGGTCGCTCCTCCTCCGGCCACTGCTACTCCTCCGGCCGCTGCTCCTCCTCCGGCCACTGCTCCTCCTCCGGCCGCTGCTCCTACTCTGGTCGCTCCTCCTCCGGTCGCTCCTCCTCCGGCCACTGCTCCTCCTCCGGTCACTGCTCCTCCTCCGGCCACTGCTCCTCCTCCGGTCGCTCCTCCTCCGGCCACTGCTCCTCCTCCGGTCGCTCCTCCTCCGGCCACTGCCCGTCCTCCGGTCACTGCTCCTCCTCCGGTCACTGCTCCTCCTCCGGCCACTGCTCCTCCTCCGGTCGCTCCTCCTCCGGCCACTGTTCCTCCTCCGGCCACTGCTCCTCCTCCGATCGCTCCTCCGGCCACTGCCCCTCCTGCGGTCACTGCTCATCCTCCGGCCGCTGCTCCTCCGGCCACTGCTCCTCCGGTCACTGCTCCTCCTCCGGCCGCTGCTCCTCCGGCCGCTGCTCCTCTTCCGGCTGTTGCTCCTCCTGCGGCCACTGCTCCTCCTCCGATCGCTCCTACTCCGGCTGCTGCTCCTCCTCCGGTCGCTCCTCCTCTGGCCACTTCTCCTCCTCCGGTTGCTCCTCCTCCGGTCACTGCTCCTCCTCATGTCGCTCCTCCTCCGGCCACTGCTCCTCCTCCGGTCAGTGCCCCTCCTCCAGTCGCTCCTCCTCCGGCCACTGCTCCTCCTCCGGTCGCTCCTCCTCCGGCCACTGCTCCTCCTCCGGTCGCTCCTCCTCCGGCCACTGCTCCTCCTCCGGTCACTGCTCCTCCGGCCACTGCTCCTCGTCCAGCCGCTGCTCCTCTTCCGGCTGTTGCTCCTCCTGCGGCCACTGCTCCTCCTCCTATCGCTCCTACTCCGGCTGCTGCTCCTCCTCCGGTCGCTCCTCCTCTGGCCACTTCTCCTCCTCCGGTTGCTCCTCCTCCGGTCACTGCTCCTCCTCATGTCGCTCCTCCTCCGGCCACTGCTCCTCCTCCGGTCAGTGCCCCTCCTCCAGTCGCTCCTCCTCCGGCCACTGCTCCTCCTCCGGTCGCTCCTCCTCCGGCCACTGCTCCTCCTCCGGTCGCTCCTCCTCCGGCCACTGCTCCTCCTCCGGTCACTGCTCCTCCGGCCGCTGCTCCTCCGGCCGCTGCTCCTCTTCCGTCTGTTGCTCCTCCTGCGGCCACTGCTCCTCCTCCGATCGCTCCTACTCCGGCTGCTGCTCCTCCTCCGGTCGCTCCTCCTCTGGCCACTTCTCCTCCTCCGGTTGCTCCTCCTCCGGTCACTGCTCCTCCTCATGTCGCTCCTCCTCCGGCCACTGCTCCTCCTCCGGTCAGTGCCCCTCCTCCAGTCGCTCCTCCTCCGGCCACTGCCCCTCCTCCAGTCGCTCCTCCTCCGGCCACTGCTCCTCCTCCGGTCGCTCCTCCTCTGGCCACTTCTCCTCCTCCGGTTGCTCCTCCTCCGGTCACTGCTCCTCCTCATGTCGCTCCTCCTCCGGCCACTGCTCCTCCTCCGGTCAGTGCCCCTCCTCCAGTCGCTCCTCCTCCGGCCACTGCTCCTCCTCCGGTCGCTCCTCCTCCGGCCACTGCTCCTCCTCCGGTCGCTCCTCCTCCGGCCGCTGCTCCTCCTCAGGCCACTGCTCCTCCTCCGGTCGCTCCTCCTCCGGCCACTGCTCCTCCTCTGGTCGCTCCTCCTCCGGCCACTGCTCCTCCTCCGGTCGCACCTCCTCCGGCCACTGCTCCTCCTCCAACCACTGCTCCTCCACCGGCCACTGCTCCTCCTCCGGTCGCTCCTCCTCCGGCCGCTGCTCCTCCTCCGGTCGCTCCTCCTCCGGCCACTGCTCCTCCTCCGGCCACTGCTCCTCCTCTGGTCGCTCCTCCTCCGGCCACTGCTCCTCCTCCGGTCGCTCCTCCTCCGGGCACTGCCCCTCCTCCGGTCACTGCTCCTCCTCCGGTCACTGCTCCTCCTCCGACCACTGCTCCTTCTCCGGCCGCTCCTCCTCCGGCCACTGTTCCTCCTCCGGCCGCTGCTCCTCCTCCGGCCACTGCTCCTCCTCCGGTGACTCCTCCTCCGGCCCCTGCTCCTCCTCCGGCCACTGCTCCTGCTCCGGTCACTGCTCCTCCTCCGGTCACTGCTCCTCCTCCGGTCACTCCTCCTCAGGTCGCTCCTCCTCCGGCCGCTGCTCCTCCTCCGGCCACTGCTCCTCCTCCGGCCGCTGCTCCTACTCTGGTCGCTCCTCCTCCGGCCACTGCTCCTCCTCCGTTCGCTCCTCCTCCGGCCACTGCCCATCCTCCGGTCACTGCTCCTCCTCCGGTCACTGCTCCTCCTCCGGCCACTGCTCCTCCTCCGGTCGCTCCTCCTCCGGCCACTGTTCCTCCTCCGGCCACTGCTCCTCCTCCGATCGCTCCTCCGGCCACTGCCCCTCCTGCGGTCACTGCTCATCCTCCGGCCGCTGCTCCTCCGGCCACTGCTCCTCCGGTCACTGCTCCTCCTCCGGCCGCTGCTCCTCCGGCCGCTGCTCCTCTTCCGGCTGTTGCTCCTCCTGCGGCCACTGCTCCTCCTCCGGTCGCTCCTCCTCCGGCTGCTGCTCCTCCTCCTGTCGCTCCTCCTCTGGCCACTACTCCTCCTCCGGTTGCTCCTCCTCCGGCCACTGCTCCTCCTCCGGTCGCTCCTCCTCCGGCCACTGCTCCTCCTCCGGTCGCTCCTCCTCCGGCCACTGCTCCTCCTCCGGTCACTGCTCCTCCGGCCACTGCTCCTCGTCCAGCCGCTGCTCCTCCTCCGGCCACTGCTCCTCCTCCGGCCACTGCTCCTCCTCCGGCCGCTGCTCCTCCTCCGGCCACTGCTCCTCCTCCGGTCGCTCCTCCTCCGGCCACTGCTCCTCCTCTGGTCGCTCCTCCTCCGGCCAATGCTCCTCCTCCGGTCGCTCCTCCTCCGGCCACTGCTCCTCCTCCGACCACTGCTCCTCCACCGGCCACTGCTCCTCCTCCGGTCGCTCCTCCTCCGGCCGCTGCTCCTCCTCCGGTCGCTCCTCCTCCGGCCACTGCTCCTCCTCCGGCCACTGCTCCTCCTCTGGTCGCTCCTCCTCCGGCCACTGCTCCTCCTCCGGTCGCTCCTCCTCCGGGCACTGCCCCTCCTCCGGTCACTGCTCCTCTACGGGTCACTGCTCCTCCTCCGACCACTGCTCCTTCTCCGGCCGCTCCTCCTCCGACCACTGTTCCTCCTCCGGCCGCTGCTCCTCCTCCGGCCACTGCTCCTCCTCCGGTGACTCCTCCTCCGGCCCCTGCTCCTCCTCCGGCCACTGCTCCTGCTCCGGTCACTGCTCCTCCTCCGGTCACTGCTCCTCCTCCGGTCACTCCTCCTCAGGTCGCTCCTCCTCCGGCCGCTGCTCCTCCTCCGGCCACTGCTCCTCCTCCGGCCGCTGCTCCTACTCTGGTCGCTCCTCCTCCGGTCGCTCCTCCTCCGGCCACTGCTCCTCCTCCGGTCGCTCCTCCTCCGGTCACTGCTCCTCCTCCGGTCGCTCCTCCTCCGTTCGCTCCTCCTCCGGCCACTGCTCCTCCTCCGGCCACTGCTCCTCCGGCCACTGCTCCTCCTCCGGTCACTCCTCCGGCCACTGCTCCTCCTCCGGTCACTCCTCCTCCAGCCACTGCCCCTCCTCCGGTCGCTTCTCCTCCGGCCACTGCTCCTCCTCCGGCCGCTGCTTCTCCTCCGGCCGCTGCTCCTCCTCCGGCCGCTGCTCCTCCTCCAGCCACTGCTCCTCCTCCGGTCACTGCTCCTCCTCCGGTCACTGCTCCTCCTCCGGTCGCACCTCCTCCGGCCACTGCTCTTCCTCCGGCCGCTGCTCCTCCTCCGGCCACTGCTCCACCTCCGGCCACTGCTCCTCCTCCGGCCACTGCTCCTCCTCCGGTCGCTCCTCCTCCGGCCACTGCCCCTCCTCCGGTCACTGCTCCTCCTCCGGTCGCTCCTCCTCCGGCCGCTACTCCTCCTCTGGTCGCTCCTCCTCCGGTCACTGCTCCTCCTCCGGTCGCTCCTCCTCCGGTCACTGCTCCTCCTCCAGTCGCTCCTCCTCCGGCCACTGCTCCTCCTCCGGCCACTGCTCCTCCTCCGGTCACTGCTCCTCCTCCGGCCACTGCTCCTCCTCCGGTCGCTCCTCCTCCGGCCACTGCTCCTCCTCCGGTCGCTCCTCCTCCGGCTGCTGCTCCTCCTCCGGTCGCTCCTCCACCGGCCACTGCTCCTCCTCCGGTTGCTCCTCCTCCGGTCACTGCTCCTCCTCATGTCGCTCCTCCTCCGGCCACTGCTCCTCCTCCGGTCACTGCTCCTCCTCCAGTCGCTCCTCCTCCGCCCACTGCTCCTCCTCCGGTCGCTCCTCCTCCGGCCACTGCTCCTCCTCCGGTCGCTCCTCCTCCGGCCACTACCCGTCCTCCGGTCACTGCTCCTCCTCCGGTCACTGCTCCTCCTCCGGCCACTGCTCCTCCTCCGGTCGCTCCTCCTCCGGCCACTGTTCCTCCTCCGGCCACTGCTCCTCCTCCGATCGCACCTCCGGCCACTGCCCCTCCTGCGGTCACTGCTCCTCCTCCAGTCGCTCCTCCTCCGGCCACTGCTCCTCCTCCGGTCGCTCCTCCTCCGGCCACTGCTCCTCCTCCGGTCGCTCCTCCTCCGGCCACTACCCGTCCTCCGGTCACTGCTCCTCCTCCGGTCACTGCTCCTCCTCCGGCCACTGCTCCTCCTCCGGTCGCTCCTCCTCCGGCCACTGTTCCTCCTCCGGCCACTGCTCCTCCTCCGATCGCACCTCCGGCCACTGCCCCTCCTGCGGTCACTGCTCATCCTCCGGCCGCTGCTCCTCCGGCCACTGCTCCTCCGGTCACTGCTCCTCCTCCGGCCACTGCTCCTCCTGCCGCTGTTCCTTCACCGGCCGTTGCTCCTCCTGCGGCCACTGCTCCTCCTCCGGTCGCTCCTCCTCCGGCTGCTGCTCCTCCTCCGGTCGCTCCTCCACCGGCCACTGCTCCTCCTCCGGTTGCTCCTCCTCCGGTCACTGCTCCTCCTCATGTCGCTCCTCCTCCGGCCACTGCTCCTCCTCCGGTCACTGCTCCTCCTCCAGTCGCTCCTCCTCCGGACACTGCTCCTCCTCCGGTCGCTCCTCCTCCGGCCACTGCTCCTCCTCCGGTCGCTCCTCCTCCGGCCACTGCTCCTCCTCCGGTCACTGCTCCTCCGGCCACTGCTCCTCGTCCAGCCGCTGCTCCTCCTCCGGCCACTGCTCCTCCTCCAGCCATTGCTCCTCCTCCGGCCGCTGCTCCTCCTCCGGCCACTGCTCCTCCTCCGGTCGCTCCTCCTCCGGCCACTGCTCCTCCTCTGGTCGCTCCTCCTCCGGCCACTGCTCCTCCTCCGGTCGCTCCTCCTCCGGCCACTGCTCCTCCTCCGACCACTGCTCCTCCACCGGCCACTGCTCCTCCTCCGGTCGCTCCTCCTCCGGCCGCTGCTCCTCCTCCTGTCGCTCCTCCTCCGGCCACTGCTGCTCCTCCGGCCACTGCTCCTCCTCTGGTCGCTCCTCCTCCGGCCACTGCTCCTCCTCCGGTCGCTCCTCCTCCGGCCACTGCTCCTCCTCCGGTCACTGCTCCTCCGGCCACTGCTCCTCGTCCAGCCGCTGCTCCTCCTCCGGCCACTGCTCCTCCTCCAGCCATTGCTCCTCCTCCGGCCGCTGCTCCTCCTCCGGCCACTGCTCCTCATCCGGTCGCTCCTCCTCCGGCCACTGCTCCTCCTCTGGTCGCTCCTCCTCCGGCCACTGCTCCTCCTCCGGTCGCTCCTCCTCCGGCCACTGCTCCTCCTCCGACCACTGCTCCTCCACCGGCCACTGCTCCTCCTCCGGTCGCTCCTCCTCCGGCCGCTGCTCCTCCTCCTGTCGCTCCTCCTCCGGCCACTGCTGCTCCTCCGGCCACTGCTCCTCCTCTGGTCGCTCCTCCTCCGGCCACTGCTCCTCCTCCGGTCGCTCCTCCTCCGGCCACTGCTCCTCCTCCGGTCGCTCCTCCTCCGGTCACTGCTCCTCCTCCGGTCGCTCCTCCTCCGTTCGCTCCTCCTCCGGCCACTGCTCCTCCTCCGGCCACTGCTCCTCCGGCCACTGCTCCTCCTCCGGTCACTCCTCCGGCCACTGCACCTCCTCCGGTCACTCCTCCTCCGGCCACTGCCCCTCCTCCGGTCGCTTCTCCTCCGGCCACTGCTCCTCCTCCGGCCGCTGCTTCTCCTCCGGCCGCTGCTCCTCCTCCGGCCGCAGCTCTTCCTCCAGCCACTGCTCCTCCTCCGGTCACTGCTCCTCCTCCGGTCACTGCTCCTCCTCCGGTCGCACCTCCTCCGGCCACTGCTCTTCCTCCGGCCGCTGCTCCTCCTCCGGCCACTGCTCCACCTCCGGCCACTGCTCCTCCTCCGGCCACTGCTCCTCCTCCGGTCGCTCCTCCTCCGGCCACTGCCCCTCCTCCGGTCACTGCTCCTCCTCCGGTCGCTCCTCCTCCGGCCGCTACTCCTCCTCTGGTCGCTCCTCCTCCGGTCACTGCTCCTCCTCCGGTCGCTCCTCCTCCGGTCACTGCTCCTCCTCCAGTCGCTCCTCCTCCGGCCACTGCTCCTCCTCCGGCCACTGCTCCTCCTCCGGTCACTGCTCCTCCTCCGGCCACTGCTCCTCCTCCGGTCGCTCCTCCTCCGGCCACTGCTCCTCCTCCGGTCGCTCCTCCTCCGGCTGCTGCTCCTCCTCCGGTCGCTCCTCCACCGGCCACTGCTCCTCCTCCGGTTGCTCCTCCTCCGGTCACTGCTCCTCCTCATGTCGCTCCTCCTCCGGCCACTGCTCCTCCTCCGGTCACTGCTCCTCCTCCAGTCGCTCCTCCTCCGCCCACTGCTCCTCCTCCGGTCGCTCCTCCTCCGGCCACTGCTCCTCCTCCGGTCGCTCCTCCTCCGGCCACTACCCGTCCTCCGGTCACTGCTCCTCCTCCGGTCACTGCTCCTCCTCCGGCCACTGCTCCTCCTCCGGTCGCTCCTCCTCCGGCCACTGTTCCTCCTCCGGCCACTGCTCCTCCTCCGATCGCACCTCCGGCCACTGCCCCTCCTGCGGTCACTGCTCCTCCTCCAGTCGCTCCTCCTCCGGCCACTGCTCCTCCTCCGGTCGCTCCTCCTCCGGCCACTGCTCCTCCTCCGGTCGCTCCTCCTCCGGCCACTACCCGTCCTCCGGTCACTGCTCCTCCTCCGGTCACTGCTCCTCCTCCGGCCACAGCTCCTCCTCCGGTCGCTCCTCCTCCGGCCACTGTTCCTCCTCCGGCCACTGCTCCTCCTCTGATCGCACCTCCGGCCACTGCCCCTCCTACGGTCACTGCTCATCCTCCGGCCGCTGCTCCTCCGGCCACTGCTCCTCCGGTCACTGCTCCTCCTCCGGCCACTGCTCCTCCTGCCGCTGCTCCTTCTCCGGCCGTTGCTCCTCCTGCGGCCACTGCTCCTCCTCCGGTCGCTCCTCCTCCGGCTGCTGCTCCTCCTCCGGTCGCTCCTCCACCGGCCACTGCTCCTCCTCCGGTTGCTCCTCCTCCGGTCACTGCTCCTCCTCATGTCGCTCCTCCTCCGGCCACTGCTCCTCCTCCGGTCACTGCTCCTCCTCCAGTCGCTCCTCCTCCGGCCACTGCTCCTCCTCCGGTCGCTCCTCCTCCGGCCACTGCTCCTCCTCCGGTCGCTCCTCCTCCGGCCACTGCTCCTCCTCCGGTCACTGCTCCTCCGGCCACTGCTCCTCGTCCAGCCGCTGCTCCTCCTCCGGCCACTGCTCCTCCTCCAGCCATTGCTCCTCCTCCGGCCGCTGCTCCTCCTCCGGCCACTGCTCCTCCTCCGGTCGCTCCTCCTCCGGCCACTGCTCCTCCTCTGGTCGCTCCTCCTCCGGCCACTGCTCCTCCTCCGGTCGCTCCTCCTCCGGCCACTGCTCCTCCTCCGACCACTGCTCCTCCACCGGCCACTGCTCCTCCTCCGGTCGCTCCTCCTCCGGCCGCTGCTCCTCCTCCTGTCGCTCCTCCTCCGGCCACTGCTGCTCCTCCGGCCACTGCTCCTCCTCTGGTCGCTCCTCCTCCGGCCACTGCTCCTCCTCCGGTCGCTCCTCCTCCGGGCACTGCCCCTCCTCCGGTCACTGCTCCTCCTCCGGTCACTGCTCCTCCTCCGACCACTGCTCCTTCTCCGGCCGCTCCTCCTCCGGCCACTGTTCCTCCTCCGGCCGCTGCTCCTCCTCCGGCCACTGCTCCTCCTCCGGTGACTCCTCCTCCGGCCCCTGCTCCTCCTCCGGCCACTGCTCCTGCTCCGGTCACTGCTCCTCCTCCGGTCACTGCTCCTCCTCCGGTCACTCCTCCTCAGGTCGCTCCTCCTCCGGCCACTGCCACTCCTCCGGTCGCTCCTCCTCCGGCCACTGCTACTCCTCCGGCCGCTGCTCCTCCTCCGGCCGCTGCTCCTCCTCCGGCCACTGCTCCTCCTCCGGCCACTGCTCCTCCTCCGGCCGCTGCTCCTACTCTGGTCGCTCCTCCTCCGGTCGCTCCTCCTCCGGCCACTGCTCCTCCTCCGGTCGCTCCTCCTCCGGTCACTGCTCCTCCTCCGGTCGCTCCTCCTCCGTTCGCTCCTCCTCCGGCCACTGCTCCTCCTCCGGTCGCTCCTCCTCCGGCCACTGCTCCTCCTCCGGTCACTGCTCCTCCGGCCACTGCTCCTCGTCCAGCCGCTGCTCCTCCTCCGGCCACTGCTCCTCCTCCGGCCACTGCTCCTCCTCCGGCCGCTGCTCCTCCTCCGGCCACTGCTCCTCCTCCTGTCGCTCATCCTCCGGCCACTGCTCCTCCTCTGGTCGCTCCTCCTCCGGCCACTGCTCCTCCTCCGGTCGCTCCTCCTCCGGCCACTGCTCCTCCTCCGACCACTGCTCCTCCACCGGCCACTGCTCCTCCTCCGGTCGCTCCTCCTCCGGCCGCTGCTCCTCCTCCGGTCGCTCCTCCTCCGGCCACTGCTGCTCCTCCGGCCACTGCTCCTCCTCTGGTCGCTCCTCCTCCGGCCACTGCTCCTCCTCCGGTCGCTCCTCCTCCGGGCACTGCCCCTCCTCCGGTCACTGCTCCTCCTCCGGTCACTGCTCCTCCTCCGACCACTGCTCCTTCTCCGGCTGCTCCTCCTCCGGCCACTGCTCCTCCTCCGGCCGCTGCTCCTCCTCCGGCCACTGCTCCTCCTCCGGTCACTCCTCCTCCGGCCCCTGCTCCTCCTCCGGCCACTGCTCCTGCTCCGGTCTCTGCTCCTCCTCCGGTCACTGCTCCTCCTCCGGTCACTCCTCCTCAGGTCGCTCCTCCTCCGGCCACTGCTACTCCTCCGGCCGCTGCTCCTCCTCCGGCCGCTGCTCCTCCTCCGGCCACTGCTCCTCCTCCGGCCACTGCTCCTCCTCCGGTCGCTCCTCCTCCGGTCGCTCCTCCTCCGGCCACTGCTCCTCCTCCGGTCGCTCCTCCTCCGGTCACTGCTCCTCCTCCGGTCGCTCCTCCTCCGTTCGCTCCTCCTCCGGCCACTGCTCCTCCTCCGGTCGCTCCTCCTCCGGCCACTGCTCCTCCTCCGGTCACTGCTCCTCCGGCCACTGCTCCTCGTCCAGCCGCTGCTCCTCCTCCGGCCACTGCTCCTCCGGCCACTGCTCCTCCTCCGGCCGCTGCTCCTCCTCCGGCCACTGCTCCTCCTCCGGTCGCTCATCCTCCGGCCACTGCTCCTCCTCTGGTCGCTCCTCCTCCGGCCACTGCTCCTCCTCCGGTCGCTCCTCCTCCGGCCACTGCTCCTCCTCCGACCACTGCTCCTCCACCGGCCACTGCTCCTCCTCCGGTCGCTCCTCCTCCGGCCGCTGCTCCTCCTCCGGTCGCTCCTCCTCCGGCCACTGCTCCTCCTCCGGCCACTGCTCCTCCTCTGGTCGCTCCTCCTCCGGCCACTGCTCCTCCTCCGGTCGCTCCTCCTCCGGGCACTGCCCCTCCTCCGGTCACTGCTCCTCCTCCGGTCACTGCTCCTCCTCCGACCACTGCTCCTTCTCCGGCCGCTCCTCCTCCGGCCACTGTTCCTCCTCCGGCCGCTGCTCCTCCTCCGGCCACTGCTCCTCCTCCGGTGACTCCTCCTCCGGCCCCTGCTCCTCCTCCGGCCACTGCTCCTGCTCCGGTCACTGCTCCTCCTCCGGTCACTGCTCCTCCTCCGGTCACTCCTCCTCAGGTCGCTCCTCCTCCGGCCACTGCCACTCCTCCGGTCACTCCTCCTCCGGCCGCTGCTCCTCCTCCGGCCGCTGCTCCTCCTCCGGCCACTGCTCCTCCTCCGGCCACTGCCCCTCCTCCGGTCGCTCCTCCTCCGGCCACTGCTCCTCCTCCGGCCGCTGCTTCTCCTCCGGCCGCTGCTCCTCCTCCGGCCGCTGCTCCTCCTCCAGCCACTGCTCCTCCTCCGGTCACTGCTCCTCCTCCGGTCACTGCTCCTCCTCCGGTCGCACCTCCTCCGGCCACTGCTCTTCCTCCGGCCGCTGCTCCTCCTCCGGCCACTGCTCCACCTCCGGCCACTGCTCCTCCTCCGGCCACTGCTCCTCCTCCGATCGCTCCTCCGGCCACTGCCCCTCCTGCGGTCACTGCTCATCCTCCGGCCGCTGCTCCTCCGGCCACTGCTCCTCCGGTCACTGCTCCTCCTCCGGCCGCTGCTCCTCCTGCCGCTGCTCCTCCTCCGGCCGTTGCTCCTCCTGCGGCCACTGCTCCTCCTCCGGTCGCTCCTCCTCCGGCTGCTGCTCCTCCTCCGGTCGCTCCTCCACCGGCCACTGCTCCTCCTCCGGTTGCTCCTCCTCCGGTCACTGCTCCTCCTCATGTCGCTCCTCCTCCGGCCACTGCTCCTCCTCCGGTCACTGCTCCTCCTCCAGTCGCTCCTCCTCCGGCCACTGCTCCTCCTCCGGTCGCTCCTCCTCCGGCCACTGCTCCTCCTCCGGTCGCTCCTCCTCCGGCCACTGCTCCTCCTCCGGTCACTGCTCCTCCGGCCACTGCTCCTCGTCCAGCCGCTGCTCCTCCTCCGGCCGCTGCTCCTCCTCCAGCCATTGCTCCTCCTCCGGCCGCTGCTCCTCCTCCGGCCACTGCTCCTCCTCCGGTCGCTCCTCCTCCGGCCACTGCTCCTCCTCTGGTCGCTCCTCCTCCGGCCACTGCTCCTCCTCCGGTCGCTCCTCCTCCGGCCACTGCTCCTCCTCCGACCACTGCTCCTCCACCGGCCACTGCTCCTCCTCCGGTCGCTCCTCCTCCGGCCGCTGCTCCTCCTCAGGTCGCTCCTCCTCCGGCCATTGCTGCTCCTCCGGCCACTGCTCCTCCTCTGGTCGCTCCTCCTCCGGCCACTGCTCCTCCTCCGGTCGCTCCTCCTCCGGGCACTGCCCCTCCTCCGGTCACTGCTCCTCCTCCGGTCACTGCTCCTCCTCCGACCACTGCTCCTTCTCCGGCCGCTCCTCCTCCGGCCACTGTTCCTCCTCCGGCCGCTGCTCCTCCTCCGGCCACTGCTCCTCCTCCGGTGACTCCTCCTCCGGCCCCTGCTCCTCCTCCGGCCACTGCTCCTGCTCCGGTCACTGCTCCTCCTCCGGTCACTGCTCCTCCTCCGGTCACTCCTCCTCAGGTCGCTCCTCCTCCGGCCACTGCCACTCCTCCGGTCGCTCCTCCTCCGGCCACTGCTACTCCTGGGGCCGCTGCTCCTCCTCCGGCCGCTGCTCCTCCTCCGGCCACTGCTCCTCCTCCGGCCACTGCTCCTCCTCCGGCCGCTGCTCCTACTCTGGTCGCTCCTCCTCCGGTCGCTCCTCCTCCGGCCACTGCTCCTCCTCCGGTCGCTCCTCCTCCGGTCACTGCTCCTCCTCCGTTCGATCCTCCTCCGTTCGCTCCTCCTCCGGTCACTGCTCCTCCTCCGGCCACTGCTCCTCCGGCCACTGCTCCTCCTCCGGTCACTCCTCTGGCCACTGCCCCTCCTCCGGTCACTCCTCCTCCGGCCACTGCCCCTCCTCCGGTCGCTCCTCCTCCGGCCACTGCTCCTCCTCCGGCCGCTGCTTCTCCTCCAGCCGCTGCTCCTCCTCCGGCCGCTGCTCCTCCTCCGGCCGCTGCTCCTCCTCCAGCCACTGCTCCTCCTCCGGTCACTGCTCCTCCTCCGGTCACTGCTCCTCCTCCGGTCGCACCTCCTCCGGCCACTGCTCCTCCTCCGGCCGCTGCTCCACCTCCGGCCACTGCTCCACCTCCGGCCACTGCTCCTCCTCCGGCCACTGCTCCTCCTCCGGCCGCTGCTCCTCCTCCTCTCGCTGCTCCTCCGGTCACTGCTCCTCCTCCAGTCGCCCGGCCACCGCTCCTCCTCCGGTCACTGCTCCTCCTCCAGTCGCTCCTCCTCCGGCCACTGCTCCTCATCCGGTCGCTCCTCCTCCGGCCACTGCCCCTCCTCCGGTCACTGCACCTTCTCCGGTCACTGCTCCTCCTCCGGTCGCTCCTCCTCCGGTCACTGCTCCTCCTCCGGTCACTGCTCCTCCTCCGGCCACTTCTCCTCCTCCAGCCGCTGCTCCTCCTCCGGCTACTGCTCCTCCTCCGGCCACTGCTCCTCCTCCGGTCACTCCTACTCCGGTCACTGCTCCTCCTCCGGCCACTGCTCCTCCTCCGGCCACTGCTCCTCCGGCCACTGCTCCTCCTCCGGCCGCTTCTCCTCCTCCGGCCCCTGCTCCTCCTCTGGCCACTGCTCCTCCTCCGGCCACTGCTCCTCCTCTGGTCACTCATCCTCCGGTCACAGCTCCTCCTCCGGTCGCTCCTCCTCCGGCCACTGCCCCTCCTCCGGTCACTGCTCCTCCTCCGGCCATTGCTCCTCCTCTGGCCGCTGCTCCTCCTCCGGCCGCTGCTCCTCCTCCGGCCACTGCTACTCCGGTCACTGCTCCTCCTCCGGTCGCTCCTCCTCCGGTCGCTCCTCCTCCAGCCATTGCTCCTCCTCCGGTCGCTCCTGCTCCGGTCACTGCTCCTCGTCCAGTCGCTCCTCCTCCGGCCACTGCTCCTCCTCCGGTCGCTCCTCCTCCGGCCACTGCTCCTCCTGCCGCTGCTCCTCCTCCGGCCACTGCTCCTCCTCCGGTCACTGCTCCTCCTCCGGCCACTGCTCCTCCTCCGGTCGTTCCTCCTCCGGCCACTGCTCCTCCTCCGGTCGCTCCTCCTCCGGGCACTGCCCGTCCTCCGGTCACTGCTCCTCCTCCGGTCACTGCTCCTCCTCCGGCCACTGCTCCTCCTCCGGTCGCTCCACCTCTGGCCACTGTTCCTCCTCCGGCCACTGCTCCTCCTCCGATCGCTCCTCCGGCCACTGCCCCTCCTGCGGTCACTGCTCATCCTCCGGCCGCTGCTCCTCCGGCCACTGCTCCTCCGGTCACTGCTCCTCCTCCGGCCGCTGCTCCTCCTGCCGCTGCTCCTCCTCCGGCCGTTGCTCCTCCTGCGGTCACTGCTCCTCCTCCGGTCGCTCCTCCTCCGGCTGCTGCTCCTCCTCTGGTCGCTCCTCCTCCGGCCACTGCTCCTCCTCCGGTCGCTCCTCCTCCGGGCACTGCCCCTCCTCCGGTCACTGCTCCTCCTCCGGTCACTGCTCCTCCTCCGACCACTGCTCCTTCTCCGGCCGCTCCTCCTCCGGCCACTGTTCCTCCTCCGGCCGCTGCTCCTCCTCCGGCCGCTGCTCCTCCTCCGGCCACTGCTCCTCCTCCGGTGACTCCTCCTCCGGCCCCTGCTCCTCCTCCGGCCACTGCTCCTGCTCCGGTCACTGCTCCTCCTCCGGTCACTGCTCCTCCTCCGGTCACTCCTCCTCAGGTCGCTCCTCCTCCGGCCACTGCCACTCCTCCGGTCACTCCTCCTCCGGCCGCTGCTCCTCCTCCGGCCGCTGCTCCTCCTCCGGCCACTGCTCCTCCTCCGGCCACTGCTCCTCCTCCGGCCACTGCCCCTCCTCCGGTCGCTCCTCCTCCGGCCACTGCTCCTCCTCCGGCCGCTGCTTCTCCTCCGGCCGCTGCTCCTCCTCCGGCCGCTGCTCCTCCTCCAGCCACTGCTCCTCCTCCGGTCACTGCTCCTCCTCCGGTCACTGCTCCTCCTCCGGTCGCACCTCCTCCGGCCACTGCTCTTCCTCCGGCCGCTGCTCCTCCTCCGGCCACTGCTCCACCTCCGGCCACTGCTCCTCCTCCGGCCACTGCTCCTCCTCCGATCGCTCCTCCGGCCACTGCCCCTCCTGCGGTCACTGCTCATCCTCCGGCCGCTGCTCCTCCGGCCACTGCTCCTCCGGTCACTGCTCCTCCTCCGGCCGCTGCTCCTCCTGCCGCTGCTCCTCCTCCGGCCGTTGCTCCTCCTGCGGCCACTGCTCCTCCTCCGGTCGCTCCTCCTCCGGCTGCTGCTCCTCCTCCGGTCGCTCCTCCACCGGCCACTGCTCCTCCTCCGGTTGCTCCTCCTCCGGTCACTGCTCCTCCTCATGTCGCTCCTCCTCCGGCCACTGCTCCTCCTCCGGTCACTGCTCCTCCTCCAGTCGCTCCTCCTCCGGCCACTGCTCCTCCTCCGGTCGCTCCTCCTCCGGCCACTGCTCCTCCTCCGGTCGCTCCTCCTCCGGCCACTGCTCCTCCTCCGGTCACTGCTCCTCCGGCCACTGCTCCTCGTCCAGCCGCTGCTCCTCCTCCGGCCGCTGCTCCTCCTCCAGCCATTGCTCCTCCTCCGGCCGCTGCTCCTCCTCCGGCCACTGCTCCTCCTCCGGTCGCTCCTCCTCCGGCCACTGCTCCTCCTCTGGTCGCTCCTCCTCCGGCCACTGCTCCTCCTCCGGTCGCTCCTCCTCCGGCCACTGCTCCTCCTCCGACCACTGCTCCTCCACCGGCCACTGCTCCTCCTCCGGTCGCTCCTCCTCCGGCCGCTGCTCCTCCTCAGGTCGCTCCTCCTCCGGCCACTGCTGCTCCTCCGGCCACTGCTCCTCCTCTGGTCGCTCCTCCTCCGGCCACTGCTCCTCCTCCGGTCGCTCCTCCTCCGGGCACTGCCCCTCCTCCGGTCACTGCTCCTCCTCCAGTCACTGCTCCTCCTCCGACCACTGCTCCTTCTCCGGCCGCTCCTCCTCCGGCCACTGTTCCTCCTCCGGCCGCTGCTCCTCCTCCGGCCACTGCTCCTCCTCCGGTCACTCCTCCTCCGGCCCCTGCTCCTCCTCCGGCCACTGCTCCTGCTCCGGTCACTGCTCCTCCTCCGGTCACTGCTCCTCCTCCGGTCACTCCTCCTCAGGTCGCTCCTCCTCCGGCCACTGCCACTCCTCCGGTCGCTCCTCCTCCGGCCACTGCTACTCCTGGGGCCGCTGCTCCTCCTCCGGCCGCTGCTCCTCCTCTGGCCACTGCTCGTCCTCCGGCCACTGCTCCTCCTCCGGCCGCTGCTCCTACTCTGGTCGCTCCTCCTCCGGTCGCTCCTCCTCCGGCCACTGCTCCTCCTCCGGTCGCTCCTCCTCCGGTCACTGCTCCTCCTCCGTTCGATCCTCCTCCGTTCGCTCCTCCTCCGGTCACTGCTCCTCCTCCGGCCACTGCTCCTCCGGCCACTGCTCCTCCTCCGGTCACTCCTCTGGCCACTGCCCCTCCTCCGGTCACTCCTCCTCCGGCCACTGCCCCTCCTCCGGTCGCTCCTCCTCCGGCCACTGCTCCTCCTCCGGCCGCTGCTTCTCCTCCAGCCGCTGCTCCTCCTCCGGCCGCTGCTCCTCCTCCGGCCGCTGCTCCTCCTCCAGCCACTGCTCCTCCTCCGGTCACTGCTCCTCCTCCGGTCACTGCTCCTCCTCCGGTCGCACCTCCTCCGGCCACTGCTCCTCCTCCGGCCGCTGCTCCACCTCCGGCCACTGCTCCACCTCCGGCCACTGCTCCTCCTCCGGCCACTGCTCCTCCTCCGGCCGCTGCTCCTCCTCCTCTCGCTGCTCCTCCGGTCACTGCTCCTCCTCCAGTCGCCCGGCCACCGCTCCTCCTCCGGTCACTGCTCCTCCTCCAGTCGCTCCTCCTCCGGCCACTGCTCCTCATCCGGTCGCTCCTCCTCCGGCCACTGCCCCTCCTCCGGTCACTGCACCTCCTCCGGTCACTGCTCCTCCTCCGGTCGCTCCTCCTCCGGCCACTGTTTCACCTCCGGCCACTGCTCCTCCTCCGGTCGCTCCTCCTCCGGTCACTGCTCCTCCTCCGGTCACTGCTCCTCCTCCGGCCACTTCTCCTCCTCCAGCCGCTGCTCCTCCTCCGGCTACTGCTCCTCCTCCGGCCACTGCTCCTCCTCCGGTCACTCCTACTCCGGTCACTGCTCCTCCTCCGGCCACTGCTCCTCCTCCGGCCACTGCTCCTCCGGCCACTGCTCCTCCTCCGGCCGCTTCTCCTCCTCCGGCCCCTGCTCCTCCTCTGGCCACTGCTCCTCCTCCGGCCACTGCTCCTCCTCTGGTCACTCATCCTCCGGTCACAGCTCCTCCTCCGGTCGCTCCTCCTCCGGCCACTGCCCCTCCTCCGGTCACTGCTCCTCCTCCGGCCATTGCTCCTCCTCTGGCCGCTGCTCCTCCTCCGGCCGCTGCTCCTCCTCCGGCCACTGCTACTCCGGTCACTGCTCCTCCTCCGGTCGCTCCTCCTCCGGTCGCTCCTCCTCCAGCCATTGCTCCTCCTCCGGTCGCTCCTGCTCCGGTCACTGCTCCTCGTCCAGTCGCTCCTCCTCCGGCCACTGCTCCTCCTCCGGTCGCTCCTCCTCCGGCCACTGCTCCTCCTGCCGCTGCTCCTCCTCCGGCCACTGCTCCTCCTCCGGTCACTGCTCCTCCTCCGGCCACTGCTCCTCCTCCGGTCGTTCCTCCTCCGGCCACTGCTCCTCCTCCGGTCGCTCCTCCTCCGGGCACTGCCCGTCCTCCGGTCACTGCTCCTCCTCCGGTCACTGCTCCTCCTCCGGCCACTGCTCCTCCTCCGGTCGCTCCACCTCTGGCCACTGTTCCTCCTCCGGCCACTGCTCCTCCTCCGATCGCTCCTCCGGCCACTGCCCCTCCTGCGGTCACTGCTCATCCTCCGGCCGCTGCTCCTCCGGCCACTGCTCCTCCGGTCACTGCTCCTCCTCCGGCCGCTGCTCCTCCTGCCGCTGCTCCTCCTCCGGCCGTTGCTCCTCCTGCGGTCACTGCTCCTCCTCCGGTCGCTCCTCCTCCGGCTGCTGCTCCTCCTCCGGTCGCTCCTCCACCGGCCACTGCTCCTCCTCCGGTTGCTCCTCCTCCGGTCACTGCTCCTCCTCATGTCGCTCCTCCTCCGGCCACTGCTCCTCCTCCGGTCACTGCTCCTCCTCCAGTCGCTCCTCCTCCGGCCACTGCTCCTCCTCTGGTCGCTCCTCCTTCGGCCACTGCTCCTCCTCCGGTCGCTCCTCCTCCGGCCACTGCCCGTCCTCCGGTCACTGCTCCTCCTCCGGTCACTGCTCCTCCTCCGGCCACTGCTCCTCCTCCGGTTGCTCCTCCTCCGGCCACTGTTCCTCCTCCGGCCACTCCTCCTCCTCCGATCGCTCCTCCGGCCACTGCCCCTCCTGCGGTCACTGCTCATCCTCCGGCCGCTGCTCCTCCGGCCACTGCTCCTCCGGTCACTGCTCCTCCTCCGGCCGCTGCTCCTCCTGCCGCTGCTCCTCCTCCAGCGGTTGCTCCTCCTCCGGTCACTGCTCCTCCTCATGTCGCTCCTCCTCCGGCCACTGCTCCTCCTCCGGTCACTGCTCCTCCTCCAGTCGCTCCTCCTCCGGCCACTGCTCCTCCTCCGGTCGCTCCTCCTCCGGCCACTGCTCCTCCTCCGGTCGCTCCTCCTCCGGCCACTGCTCCTCCTCCGGTCACTGCTCCTCCGGCCATTGCTCCTCGTCCAGCCGCTGCTCCTCCTCCGGCCACTGCTCCTCGTCTAGCCACTGCTCCTCCTCCGGCCGCTGCTCCTCCTCCGGCCACTGCTCCTCCTCCGGTCGCTCCTCCTCCGGCCACTGCTCCTCCTCTGGTCGCGCCTCCTCCGGCCACTGCTCCTCCTGCGGTCGCTCCTCCTCCGGCCACTGCTCCTCCTCCGGTCACTCCTCCTCCGGCCCCTGCTCCTCCTCCGGCCACTGCTCCTGCTCCGGTCTCTACTCCTCCTCCGGTCACTGCTCCTCCTCCGGTCACTCCTCCTCAGGTCGCTCCTCCTCCGGCCACTGCCACTCCTCCGGTCGCTCCTCCTCCGGCCACTGCTCCTCCTCCGGTCGCTGCTCCTCCTCCGGCCACTGCTCCTCCTCCGGCCACTGCTCCTACTCTGGTCGCTCCTCCTCCGGTCGCTCCTCCTCCGGCCACTGCTCCTCCTCCGGTCGCTCCTCCTCCGGTCACTGCTCCTCCTCCGGTCGCTCCTCCTCCGTTCGCTCCTCCTCCGGCCACTGCTCCTCCTCCGGTCGCTCCTCCTCCGGCCACTGCTCCTCCTCCGGTCACTGCTCCTCCGGCCACTGCTCCTCGTCCAGCCGCTGCTCCTCCTCCGGCCACTGCTCCTCCGGCCACTGCTCCTCCTCCGGCCACTGCTCCTCCTCCGGTCGCTCATCCTCCGGCCACTGCTCCTCCTCTGGTCGCTCCTCCTCCGGCCACTGCTCCTCGTCCGGTCGCTCCTCCTCCGGCCACTGCTCCTCCTGCTCCTCCTCCGACCACTGCTCCTCCACCGGCCACTGCTCCTCCTCCGGTCGCTCCTCCTCCGGCCGCTGCTCCTCCTCCGGTCGCTCCTCCTCCGGCCACTGCTCCTCCTCCGGCCACTGCTCCTCCTCTGGTCGCTCCTCCTCCGGCCACTGCTCCTCCTCCGGTCGCTCCTCCTCCGGGCACTGCCCCTCCTCCGGTCACTGCTCCTCCTCCGGTCACTGCTCCTCCTCCGACCACTGCTCCTTCTCCGGCCGCTCCTCCTCCGGCCACTGTTCCTCCTCCGGCCGCTGCTCCTCCTCCGGCCACTGCTCCTCCTCCGGTGACTCCTCCTCCGGCCCCTGCTCCTCCTCCGGCCACTGCTCCTGCTCCGGTCACTGCTCCTCCTCCGGTCACTGCTCCTCCTCCGGTCACTCCTCCTCAGGTCGCTCCTCCTCCGGCCACTGCCACTCCTCCGGTCGCTCCTCCTCCGGCCACTGCTACTCCTCCGGCCGCTGCTCCTCCTCCGGCCGCTACTCCTCCTCCGGCCACTGCTCCTCCTCCGGCCACTGCTCCTCCTCAGGCCGCTGCTCCTACTCTGGTCGCTCCTCCTCCGGTCGCTCCTCCTCCGGCCACTGCTCCTCCTCCGGTCGCTCCTCCTCCGGTCACTGCTCCTCCTCCGGTCGCTCCTCCTCCGTTCGCTCCTCCTCCGGCCACTGCTCCTCCTCCGGCCACTGCTCCTCCGGCCACTGCTCCTCCTCCGGTCACTCCTCCGGCCACTGCCCCTCCTCCGGTCACTCCTCCTCCGGCCACTGCCCATCCTCCGGTCGCTCCTCCTCCGGCCACTGCTCCTCCTCCGGTCACTGCTCCTCCTCCGGTCGCACATCCTCCGGCCACTGCTCCTCCTCCGGCCGCTGCTCCTCCTCCAGCCACTGCTCCTCCTCCGGTCACTGCTCCTCCTCCGGTCGCACATCCTCCGGCCACTGCTCTTCCTCCGGCCGCTGCTCCTCCTCCGGCCGCTGCTCCTCCTCCAGCCACTGCTCCTCCTTCGGTCACTGCTCCTCCTCCGGTCACTGCTCCTCCTCCGGTCGCACATCCTCCGGCCACTGCTCTTCCTCCGGCCACTGCTCCTCCTCCGGCCGCTGCTCCTCCTCCGGCCACTGCTCCTCCTCCGGCCACTGCTCCTGCTCTGGTCTCTGCTCCTCCTCCGGTCACTGCTCCTCCTCCGGTCACTCCTCCTCAGGTCGCTCCTCATCCGGCCACTGCCACTCCTCCGGTCGCTCCTCTTCCGGCCACTGCTCCTCCTCCGGCCGCTGCTCCTCCTCCGGCCACTGCTCCTCCTCCGGCCGCTGCTCCTACTCTGGTCGCTCCTCCTCCGATCGCTCCTCCTCCGGCCACTGCTCCTCCTCTGGTCGCTCCTCCTCCGGTCACTGCTCCTCCTCCGGTCGCTCCTCCTCCGTTCGCTCCTCCTCCGGCCACTGCTCCTCCTCCGGTCGCTCCTCCTCCGGCCACTGCTCCTCCTCCGGTCACTGCTCCTCCGGCCACTGCTCCTCGTCCAGCCGCTGCTCCTCCTCCGGCCACTGCTCCTCCGGCCACTGCTCCTCCTCCGGCCGCTGCTCCTCCTCCGGCCACTGCTCCTCCTCCGGTCGCTCATCCTCCGGCCACTGCTCCTCCTCTGGTCGCTCCTCCTCCGGCCACTGCTCCTCGTCCGGTCGCTCCTCCTCCGGCCACTGCTCCTCCTGCTCCTCCTCCGACCACTGCTCCTCCACCGGCCACTGCTCCTCCTCCGGTCGCTCCTCCTCCGGCCGCTGCTCCTCCTCCAGTCGCTCCTCCTCCGGCCACTGCTCCTCCTCCGGCCACTGCTCCTCCTCTGGTCGCTCCTCCTCCGGCCACTGCTCCTCCTCCGGTCGCTCCTCCTCCGGGCACTGCCCCTCCTCCGGTCACTGCTCCTCCTCCGGTCACTGCTCCTCCTCCGACCACTGCTCCTTCTCCGGCCGCTCCTCCTCCGGCCACTGTTCCTCCTCCGGCCGCTGCTCCTCCTCCGGCCACTGCTCCTCCTCCGGTGACTCCTCCTCCGGCCCCTGCTCCTCCTCCGGCCACTGCTCCTGCTCCGGTCACTGCTCCTCCTCCGGTCACTGCTCCTCCTCCGGTCACTCCTCCTCAGGTCGCTCCTCCTCCGGCCACTGCCACTCTTCCGGTCGCTCCTCCTCCGGCCACTGCTACTCCTCCGGCCGCTGCTCCTCCTCCGGCCGCTACTCCTCCTCCGGCCACTGCTCCTCCTCTGGCCACTGCTCCTCCTCAGGCCGCTGCTCCTACTCTGGTCGCTCCTCCTCCGGTCGCTCCTCCTCCGGCCACTGCTCCTCCTCCGGTCGCTCCTCCTCCGGTCACTGCTCCTCCTCCGGTCGCTCCTCCTCCTTTCGCCCCTCCTCCGGTCGCTCCTCCTCCGGCCACTGCTCCTCCTCCGGCCACTGCTCCTCCTCCGGTCACTGCTCCTCCTCCGGTCACTGCTCCTCCTCCGGTCGCACATCCTCCGGCCACTGCTCCTCCTCCGGCCGCTGCTCCTCCTCCAGCCACTGCTCCTCCTCCGGTCACTGCTCCTCCTCCGGTCGCACATCCTCCGGCCACTGCTCTTCCTCCGGCCGCTGCTCCTCCTCCGGCCGCTGCTCCTCCTCCAGCCACTGCTCCTCCTCCGGTCACTGCTCCTCCTCCGGTCACTGCTCCTCCTCCGGTCGCACATCCTCCGGCCACTGCTCTTCCTCCGGCCGCTGCTCCTCCTCCGGCCGCTGCTCCTCCTCCGGCCACTGCTCCACCTCCGGCCACTGCTCCTCCTCCGGCCACTGCTCCTCCTCCGGTCGCTCCTCCTCCGGCCGCTGCCCCTCCTCCGGTCACTGCTCCTCCTCCGGTCGCTCCTCCTCCGGCCGCTACTCCTCCTCTGGTCGCTCCTCCTCCGGTCACTGCTCTTCCTCCGGCCGCTGCTCCTCCTCCGGCCGCTGCTCCTCCTCCGGCCACTGCTCCACCTCCGGCCACTGCTCCTCCTCCGGTCACTGCTCCTCCTCCAGTCGCTCCTCCTCCGGCCACTGCTCCTCCTCCGGCCACTGCTCCTCCTCCGGTCACTGCTCCTCCTCCGGCCACTGCTCCTCCTCCGGTCGTTCCTCCTCCGGCCACTGCTCCTTCTCCGGTCGCTCCTCCTCCGGGCACTGCCCGTCCTCCGGTCACTGCTCCTCCTCTGGTCACTGCTCCTCCTCCGGCCACTGCTCCTCCTCCGGTCGCTCCACCTCTGCCACTGTTCCTCCTCCGGCCACTGCTCCTCCTCCGATCGCTCCTCCGGCCACTGCCCCTCCTGCGGTCACTGCTCATCCTCCGGCCGCTGCTCCTCCGGCCACTGCTCCTCCGGTCACTGCTCCTCCTCCGGCCGCTGCTCCTCCTGCCGCTGCTCCTCCTCCGGCCGTTGCTCCTCCTGCGGCCACTGCTCCTCCTCCGGTCGCTCCTCCTCCGGCTGCTGCTCCTCCTCCGGTCGCTCCTCCACCGGCCACTGCTCCTCCTCCAGTTGCTCCTCCTCCGGTCACTGCTCCTCCTCATATCGCTCCTCCTCCGGCCACTGCTCCTCCTCCGGTCACTGCTCCTCCTCCAGTCGCTCCTCCTCCGGCCAATGCTCCTCCTCCGGTCGCTCCTCCTCCGGCCACTGCCCGTCCTCCGGTCACTGCTCCTCCTCCGGTCTCTGCTCCTCCGGCCACTTCTCCTCCTCCGGTCGCTCCTCCTCCGGCCACTGTTCCTCCTCCGGCCACTGCTCCTCCTCCGATCGCTCCTCCGGCCACTGCCCCTCCTGCGGTCACTGCTCATCCTCCGGCCGCTGCTCCTCCGGCCACTGCTCCTCCGGTCACTGCTCCTCCTCCGGCCACTGCTCCTCCTGCCGCTGCTCCTCCTCCGGCCGTTGCTCCTCCTGCGGCCACTGCTCCTCCTCCGGTCGCTCCTCCTCCGGCTGCTGCTCCTCCTCCGGTCGCTCCTCCACCGGCCACTGCTCCTCCTCCGGTTGCTCCTCCTCCGGTCACTGCTCCTCCTCATGTTGCTCCTCCTCCGGCCACTGCTCCTCCTCCGGTCACTGCTCCTCCTCCAGTCGCTCCTCCTCCGGCCACTGCTCCTCCTCCGGCCGCTGCTCCTCCACCGGCCACTGCTCCTCCTCCGGTCGCTCCTCCTCCGGCCACTGCTCCTCCTCTGGTCGCTCCTCCTCCGGCCACTGCTCCTCCTCCGGTCGCTCCTCCGGCCACTGCTCCTCCTCCGACCACTGCTCCTCCACCGGCCACTGCTCCTCCTCCGGTCGCTCCTCCTCCGGCCGCTGCTCTCCTCAGGTCGCTCCTCCTCCGGCCACTGCTGCTCCTCCGGCCACTGCTCCTCCTCTGGTCGCTCCTCCTCCGGCCACTGCTCCTCCTCCGGTCGCTCCTCCTCCGGGCACTGCCCCTCCTCCGGTCACTGCTCCTCCTCCGGTCACTGCTCCTCCTCCGACCACTGCTCCTTCTCCGGCCGCTCCTCCTCCGGCCACTGTTCATCCTCCGGCCGCTGCTCCTCCTCCGGCCACTGCTCCTCCTCCGGTCACTCCTCCTCCGGCCCCTGCTCCTCCTCCGGCCACTGCTCCTGCTCCGGTCACTGCTCCTCCTCCGGTCACTGCTCCTCCTCCGGTCACTCCTCCTCAGGTCGCTCCTCCTCCGGCCACTGCCACTCCTCCGGTCGCTCCTCCTCCGGCCACTGCTACTCCTGGGGCCGCTGCTCCTCCTCCGGCCGCTGCTCCTTCTCCGGCCACTGCTCCTCCTCCGGCCACTGCTCCTCCTCCGGCCGCTGCTCCTACTCTGGTCGCTCCTCCTCCGGTCGCTCCTCCTCCGGCCACTGCTCCTCCTCCGGTCGCTCCTCCTCCGGTCACTGCTCCTCCTCCGGTCGCTCCTCCTCCGTTCGCTCCTCCTCCGGTCACTGCTGCTCCTCCGGCCACTGCTCCTCCGGCCACTGCTCCTCCTCCGGTCACTCCTCTGGCCACTGCCCCTCCTCCGGTCACTCCTCCTCCGGCCACTGCCCCTCCTCCGGTCGCTCCTCCTCCGGCCACTGCTCCTCCTCCGGCCGCTGCTCCTCCTCCAGCCACTGCTCCTCCTCCGGTCACTGCTCCTCCTCCGGTCACTGCTCCTCCTCCGGTCGCACCTCCTCCGGCCACTGCTCCTCCTCCGGCCGCTGCTCCTCCTCCGGCCACTGCTCCACCTCCGGCCACTGCTCCTCCTCCGGCCACTGCTCCTCCTCCGGCCGCTGCTCCTCCTCCTCTCGCTGCTCCTCCGGTCACTGCTCCTCCTCCAGTCGCCCGTCCTCCGGCCACCGCTCCTCCTCCGGTCACTGCTCCTCCTCCAGTCGCTCCTCCTCCGGCCACTGCTCCTCATCCGGTCGCTCCTCCTCCGGCCACTGCCCCTCCTCCGGTCACTGCACCTCCTCCGGTCACTGCTCCTCCTCCGGTCGCTCCTCCTCCGGTCACTGCTCCTCCTCCGGTCACTGCTCCTCCTCCGGCCACTTCTCCTCCTCCAGCCGCTGCTCCTCCTCCGGCTACTGCTCCTCCTCCGGCCACTGCTCCTCCTCCGGTCACTCCTACTCCGGTCACTGCTCCTCCTCCGGCCACTGCTCCTCCTCCGGCCACTGCTCCTCCGGCCACTGCTCCTCCTCCGGCCGCTTCTCCTCCTCCAGCCCCTGCTCCTCCTCTGGCCACTGCTCCTCCTCCGGCCACTGCTCCTCCTCTGGTCACTCCTCCTCCGGTCACAGCTCCTCCTCCGGTCGCTCCTCCTCCGGCCACTGCCCCTCCTCCGGTCACTGCTCCTCCGCCGGCCATTGCTCCTCCTCTGGCCGCTGCTCCTCCTCCGGCCGCTGCTCCTCCTCCGGCCACTGCTACTCCGGTCACTGCTCCTGTCCGGTCGCTCCTCCTCCGTTCGCTCCTCCTCCAGCCACTGCTCCTCCTCCGGTCGCTCCTGCTCCGGTCACTGCTCCTCGTCCAGTCGCTCCTCCTCCGGCCACTGCTCCTCCTCCGGTCGCTCCTCCTCCGGCCACTGCCCCTCCTCCGATTGCTCCTCCTCCGGCCACTGCTCCTCCTCCGGCCGCTGCTCCTCCTGCCGCTGCTCCTCCTCCGGCCGTTGCTCCTCCTGCGGCCACTGCTCCTCCTCCGGTCGCTCCTCCTCCGGCTGCTGCTCCTCCTCCGGTCGCTCCTCCACCGGCCACTGCTCCTCCTCCGGTTGCTCCTCCTCCGGTCACTGCTCCTCCTCATGTCGCTCCTCCTCCGGCCACTGCTCCTCCTCCGGTCACTGCTCCTCCTCCAGTCGCTCCTCCTCCGGCCACTGCTCCTCCTCCGGTCGCTCCTCCTCCGGCCACTGCACCTCCTCCGGTCGCTCCTCCTCCGGCCACTGCCCGTCCTCCGGTCACTGCTCCTCCTCCGGTCACTGCTCCTCCTCCGGCCACTGCTCCTCCTCCGGTTGCTCCTCCTCCGGCCACTGTTCCTCCTCCGGCCACTCCTCCTCCTCCGATCGCTCCTCCGGCCACTGCCCCTCCTGTGGTCACTGCTCATCCTCCGGCCGCTGCTCCTCCGGCCACTGCTCCTCCGGTCACTGCTCCTCCTCCGGCCGCTGCTCCTCCTGCCGCTGCTCCTCCTCCGGCGGTTGCTCCTCCTCCGGTCACTGCTCCTCCTCATGTCGCTCCTCCTCCGGCCACTGCTCCTCCTCCGGTCACTGCTCCTCCTCCAGTCGCTCCTCCTCCGGCCACTGCTCCTCCTCCGGTCGCTCCTCCTCCGGCCACTGCTCCTCCTCCGGTCGCTCCTCCTCCGGCCACTGCTCCTCCTCCGGTCACTGCTCCTCCGGCCATTGCTCCTCGTCCAGCCGCTGCTCCTCCTCCGGCCACTGCTCCTCGTCCAGCCACTGCTCCTCCTCCGGCCGCTGCTCCTATTCCGGCCACTGCTCCTCCTCCGGCCGCTGCTCCTCCTCCAGCCACTGCTCCTCCTCCGGTCACTGCTCCTCCTCCGGTCACTGCTCCTCCTCCGGTCGCACCTCCTCCGGCCACTGCTCCTCCTCCGGCCGCTGCTCCTCCTCCGGCCACTGCTCCACCTCCGGCCACTGCTCCTCCTCCGGCCACTGCTCCTCCTCCGGCCGCTGCTCCTCCTCCTCTCGCTGCTCCTCCGGTCACTGCTCCTCCTCCAGTCGCCCGTCCTCCGGCCACCGCTCCTCCTCCGGTCACTGCTCCTCCTCCAGTCGCTCCTCCTCCGGCCACTGCTCCTCATCCGGTCGCTCCTCCTCCGGCCACTGCCCCTCCTCCGGTCACTGCACCTCCTCCGGTCACTGCTCCTCCTCCGGTCGCTCCTCCTCCGGCCACTGTTTCACCTCCGGCCACTGCTCCTCCTCCGGTCGCTCCTCCTCCGGTCACTGCTCCTCCTCCGGTCACTGCTCCTCCTCCGGCCACTTCTCCTCCTCCAGCCGCTGCTCCTCCTCCGGCTACTGCTCCTCCTCCGGCCACTGCTCCTCCTCCGGTCACTCCTACTCCGGTCACTGCTCCTCCTCCGGCCACTGCTCCTCCTCCGGCCACTGCTCCTCCGGCCACTGCTCCTCCTCCGGCCGCTTCTCCTCCTCCAGCCCCTGCTCCTCCTCTGGCCACTGCTCCTCCTCCGGCCACTGCTCCTCCTCTGGTCACTCCTCCTCCGGTCACAGCTCCTCCTCCGGTCGCTCCTCCTCCGGCCACTGCCCCTCCTCCGGTCACTGCTCCTCCTCCGGCCATTGCTCCTCCTCTGGCCGCTGCTCCTCCTCCGGCCGCTGCTCCTCCTCCGGCCACTGCTACTCCGGTCACTGCTCCTGTCCGGTCGCTCCTCCTCCGGTCGCTCCTCCTCCAGCCACTGCTCCTCCTCCGGTCGCTCCTGCTCCGGTCACTGCTCCTCGTCCAGTCGCTCCTCCTCCGGCCACTGCTCCTCCTCCGGTCGCTCCTCCTCCGGCCACTGCCCCTCCTCCGATCGCTCCTCCTCCGGCCACTGCTCCTCCTCCGGCCGCTGCTCCTCCTGCCGCTGCTCCTCCTCCGGCCGTTGCTCCTCCTGCGGCCACTGCTCCTCCTCCGGTCGCTCCTCCTCCGGCTGCTGCTCCTCCTCCGGTCGCTCCTCCACCGGCCACTGCTCCTCCTCCGGTTGCTCCTCCTCCGGTCACTGCTCCTCCTCATGTCGCTCCTCCTCCGGCCACTGCTCCTCCTCCGGTCACTGCTCCTCCTCCAGTCGCTCCTCCTCCGGCCACTGCTCCTCCTCCGGTCGCTCCTCCTCCGGCCACTGCTCCTCCTCCGGTCGCTCCTCCTCCGGCCACTGCCCGTCCTCCGGTCACTGCTCCTCCTCCGGTCACTGCTCCTCCTCCGGCCACTGCTCCTCCTCCGGTTGCTCCTCCTCCGGCCACTGTTCCTCCTCCGGCCACTCCTCCTCCTCCGATCGCTCCTCCGGCCACTGCCCCTCCTGTGGTCACTGCTCATCCTCCGGCCGCTGCTCCTCCGGCCACTGCTCCTCCGGTCACTGCTCCTCCTCCGGCCGCTGCTCCTCCTGCCGCTGCTCCTCCTCCGGCAGTTGCTCCTCCTCCGGTCACTGCTCCTCCTCATGTCGCTCCTCCTCCGGCCACTGCTCCTCCTCCGGTCACTGCTCCTCCTCCAGTCGCTCCTCCTCCGGCCACTGCTCCTCCTCCGGTCGCTCCTCCTCCGGCCACTGCTCCTCCTCCGGTCGCTCCTCCTCCGGCCACTGCTCCTCCTCCGGTCACTGCTCCTCCGGCCATTGCTCCTCGTCCAGCCACTGCTCCTCCTCCGGCCACTGCTCCTCGTCCAGCCACTGCTCCTCCTCCGGCCGCTGCTCCTCCTCCGGCCACTGCTCCTCCTCCGGTCGCTCCTCCTCCGGCCACTGCTCCTCCTCTGGTCGCTCCTCCTCCGGCCACTGCTCCTCCTCCGGTCGCTCCTCCTCCGGCCACTGCTCCTCCTCCGACCACTGCTCCTCCACCGGCCACTGCTCCTCCTCCGGTCGCTCCTCCTCCGGCCGCTGCTCCTCCTCCGGTCGCTCCTCCTCCGGCCACTGTTGCTCCTCCGGCCACTGCTCCTCCTCTGGTCGCTCCTCCTCCGGCCACTGCTCCTCCTCCGGTCGCTCCTCCTCCGGGCACTGCCCCTCCTCCGGTCACTGCTCCTCCTCCGGTCACTGCTCCTCCTCCGACCACTGCTCCTTCTCCGGCCGCTCCTCCTCCGGCCACTGCTCCTCCTCCGGTCGCTCCTCCTCCGGCCACTGCTCCTCCTCCGGTCGCTCCTCCTCCGGCCACTGCTCCTCCTCCGGTCACTGCTCCTCCGGCCATTGCTCCTCGTCCAGCCGCTGCTCCTCCTCCGGCCACTGCTCGTCGTCCAGCCGCTGCTCCTCCTCCGGCCACTGCTCCTCCTCCGGTCACTCCTCCTCCGGCCCCTGCTCCTCCTCCGGCCACTGCTCCTGCTCCGGTCACTGCTCCTCCTCCGGTCACTGCTCCTCCTCCGGTCACTCCTCCTCAGGTCACTCCTCCTCCGGCCACTGCCACTCCTCCGGTCGCTCCTCCTCCGGCCACTGCTACTCCTCCGGCTGCTGCTCCTCCTCCGGCCGCTGCTCCTCCTCCGGCCACTGCTCCTCCTCCGGCCGCTGCTCCTACTCTGGTCGCTCCTCCTCCGGTCGCTCCTCCTCCGGCCACTGCTCCTCCTCCGGTCGCTCCTCCTCCGGTCACTGCTCCTCCTCCGGTCGCTCCTCCTCCGTTCGCTCCTCCTCCGGTCACTGCTCCTCCTCCGGCCACTGCTCCTCCGGCCACTGCTCCTACTCCGGTCACTCCTCCGGCCACTGCCACTCCTCCGGTCACTCCTCCTCCGGCCACTGCCCCTCCTCCGGTCGCTCCTCCTCCGGCCACTGCTCCTCCTCCGGCCGCTGCTTCTCCTCCGGCCGCTGCTCCTCCTCCGGCCGCTGCTCCTCCTCCAGCCACTGCTCCTCCTCCGGTCACTGCTCCTCCTCCGGTCACTGCTCCTCCTCCGGTCGCACCTCCTCTGGCCACTGCTCCTCCTCCGGCCGCTGCTCCTCCTCCGGCCACTGCTCAACCTCCGGCCACTGCTCCTCCTCCGGCCACTGCTCCTCCTCCGGCCGCTGCTCCTTCTCCTCTCGCTGCTCCTCCGGTCACTGCTCCTCCTCCAGTCGCCCGTCCTCCGGCCACCGCTCCTCCTCCGGTCACTGCTCCTCCTCCAGTCGCTCCTCCTCCGGCCACTGCTCCTCATCCGGTCGCTCCTCCTCCGGCCACTGCCCCTCCTCCGGTCACTGCTCCTCGTCCGGTCACTGCTCCTCCTCCGGTCGCTCCTCCTCCGGCCACTGTTTCACCTCCGGCCACTGCTCCTCCTCCGGTCGCTCCTCCTCCGGTCACTGCTCCTCCTCCGGTCACTGCTCCTCCTCCGGCCACTTCTCCTCCTCCAGCCGCTGCTCCTCCTCCGGCTACTGCTCCTCCTCCGGCCACTGCTCCTCCTCCGGTCACTCCTACTCCGGTCACTGCTCCTCCTCCGGCCACTGCTCCTCCTCCGGCCACCGCTCCTCCGGCCACTGCTCCTCCTCCGGCCGCTTCTCCTCCTCCGGCCCCTGCTCTTCCTCTGGCCACTGCTCCTCCTCCGGCCACTGCTCCTTTTCTGGTCACTCCTCCTCCGGTCACAGCTCCTCCTCCGGTCGCTCCTCCTCCGGCCACTGCCCCTCCTCCGGCCATTGCTCCTCCTCCGGCCATTGCTCCTCCTCTGGCCGCTGCTCCTCCTCCGGCCGCTGCTCCTCCTCCGGCCACTGCTACTCCGGTCACTGCTCCTCCTCCGGTCGCTCCTCCTCCGGTCACTCCTCCTCCGGCCACTGCTCCTTTTCTGGTCACTCCTCCTCCGGTCACAGCTCCTCCTCCGGTCGCTCCTCCTCCGGCCACTGCCCCTCCTCCGGCCATTGCTCCTCCTCCGGCCATTGCTCCTCCTCTGGCCGCTGCTCCTCCTCCGGCCGCTGCTCCTCCTCCGGCCACTGCTACTCCGGTCACTGCTCCTCCTCCGGTCGCTCCTCCTCCGGCCACTGCCCCTCCTCCGGCCATTGCTCCTCCTCCGGTCACTGCTCCTCCTCCGGTCACTGCTCCTCCTCCGGCCACTTCTCCTCCTCCAGCCGCTGCTCCTCCTCCGGCTACTGCTCCTCCTCCGGCCACTGCTCCTCCTCCGGTCACTCCTACTCCAGTCACTGCTCCTCCTCCGGCCACTGCTCCTCCTCTGGCCACTGCTCCTCCGGCCACTGCTCCTCCTCCGGCCGCTTCTCCTCCTCCGGCCCCTGCTCCTCCTCTGGCCACTGCTCCTCCTCCGGCCACTGCTCCTTTTCTGGTCACTCCTCCTCCGGTCACAGCTCCTCCTCCGGTCGCTCCTCCTCCGGCCACTGCCCCTCCTCCGGCCATTGCTCCTCCTCCGGCCATTGCTCCTCCTCTGGCCGCTGCTCCTCCTCCGGCCGCTGCTCCTCCTCCGGCCACTGCTACTCCGGTCACTGCTCCTCCTCCGGTCGCTCCTCCTCCGGTCACTCCTACTCCGGTCACTGCTCCTCCTCCGGCCACTGCTCCTCCTCCGGCCACTGCTCCTCCGGCCACTGCTCCTCCTCCGGCCGCTTCTCCTCCTCCGGCCCCTGCTCCTCCTCTGGCCACTGCTCCTCCTCCGGCCACTGCTCCTTTTCTGGTCACTCCTCCTCCGGTCACAGCTCCTCCTCCGGTCGCTCCTCCTCCGGCCAGTGCCCCTCCTCCGGCCATTGCTCCTCCTCCGGCCATTGCTCCTCCTCTGGCCGCTGCTCCTCCTCCGGCCGCTGCTCCTCCTCCGGCCACTGCTACTCCGGTCACTGCTCCTCCTCCGGTCGCTCCTCCTCCGGTCGCTCCTCCTCCAGCCACTGCTCCTCCTCCGGTCGCTCCTCCTCCGGTCACTGCTCCTCGTCCAGTCGCTCCTCCTCCGGCCACTGCTCCTCCTCCGGTCGCTCCTCCTCCGGTCGCTCCTCCTCCAGCCACTGCTCCTCCTCATGTCGCTCCTCCTCCGGCCACTGCTCCTCCTCCGGTCACTGCTCCTCCTCCAGTCGCTCCTCCTCCGGCCACTGCTCCTCCTCCGGTCGCTCCTCCTCCGGCCACTGCTCCTCCTCCGGTCGCTCCTCCCCCGGCCACTGCTCCTCCTCCGGTCACTGCTCCTCCGGCCATTGCTCCTCGTCCAGCCGCTGCTCCTCCTCCGGCCACTGCTCCTCGTCCAGCCACTGCTCCTCCTCCGGCCGCTGCTCCTCCTCCGGCCACTGCTCCTCCTCCGGTCGCTCCTCCTCCGGCCACTGCTCCTCCTCTGGTCGCTCCTCCTCCGGCCACTGCTCCTCCTCCGGTCGTTCCTCCTCCGGGCACTGCTCCTCCTCCGACCACTGCTCCTCCACCGGCCACTGCTCCTCCTCCGGTCGCTCCTCCTCTGGCCGCTGCTCCTCCTCCGGTCGCTCCTCCTCCGGCCACTGCTGCTCCTCCGGCCACTGCTCCTCCTCTGGTCGCTCCTCCTCCGGCCACTGCTCCTCCTCCGGTCGCTCCTCCACCGGGCACTGCCCCTCCTCCGGTCACTGCTCCTCCTCCGGTCACTGCTCCTCCTCCGACCACTGCTCCTTCTCCGGCCGCTCCTCCTCCGGCCACTGCTCCTCCTCCGGTTGCTCCTCCTCCGGCCACTGCTCCTCCTCCGGTCGCTCCTCCTCCGGCCACTGCTCCTCCTCCGGTCACTGCTCCTCCGGCCATTGCTCCTCGTCCAGCCGCTGCTCCTCCTCCGGCCACTGCTCCTCGTCCAGCCGCTGCTCCTCCTCCGGCCACTGCTCCTCCTCCGGTGACTCCTCCTCCGGCCCCTGCTCCTCCTCCGGCCACTGCTCCTGCTCCGGTCACTGCTCCTCCTCCGGTCACTGCTCCTCCTCCGGTCACTCCTCCTCAGGTCGCTCCTCCTCCGGCCACTGCCACTCCTCCGGTCGCTCCTCCTCCGGCCACTGCTACTCCTCCGGCCAATGCTCCTCCTCCGGCCGCTGCTCCTCCTCCGGCCACTGCTCCTCCTCCGGCCGCTGCTCCTACTCTGGTCGCTCCTCCTCCGGTCGCTCCTCCTCCGGCCACTGCTCCTCCTCCGGTCGCTCCTCCTCCGGTCACTGCTCCTCCTCCGGTCGCTCCTCCTCCGTTCGCTCCTCCTCCAGTCACTGCTCCTCCTCCGGCCACTGCTCCTCCTCCGGTCGCTCCTCCTCCGGCCACTGTTTCACCTCCGGCCACTGCTCCTCCTCCGGTCGCTCCTCCTCCGGTCACTGCTCCTCCTCCGGTCACTGCTCCTCCTCCGGCCACTTCTCCTCCTCCAGCCGCTGCTCCTCCTCCGGCTACTGCTCCTCCTCCGGCCACTGCTCCTCCTCCGGTCACTCCTACTCCGGTCACTGCTCCTCCTCCGGCCACTGCTCCTCCTCCGGCCACTGCTCCTCCGGCCACTGCTCCTCCTCCGGCCGCTTCTCCTCCTCCAGCCCCTGCTCCTCCTCTGGCCACTGCTCCTCCTCCGGCCACTGCTCCTCCTCTGGTCACTCCTCCTCCGGTCACAGCTCCTCCTCCGGTCGCTCCTCCTCCGGCCACTGCCCCTCCTCCAGTCACTGCTCCTCCTCCGGTCGCTCCTCCTCCGGTCACTGCTCCTCGTCCAGTCGCTCCTCCTCCGGCCACTGCTCCTCCTCCGGTCGCTCCTCCTCCGGTCGCTCCTCCTCCAGCCACTGCTCCTCCTCATGTCGCTCCTCCTCCGGCCACTGCTCCTCCTCCGGTCACTGCTCCTCCTCCAGTCGCTCCTCCTCCGGCCACTGCTCCTCCTCCGGTCGCTCCTCCTCCGGCCACTGCTCCTCCTCCGGTCGCTCCTCCCCCGGCCACTGCTCCTCCTCCGGTCACTGCTCCTCCGGCCATTGCTCCTCGTCCAGCCGCTGCTCCTCCTCCGGCCACTGCTCCTCGTCCAGCCACTGCTCCTCCTCCGGCCGCTGCTCCTCCTCCGGCCACTGCTCCTCCTCCGGTCGCTCCTCCTCCGGCCACTGCTCCTCCTCTGGTCGCTCCTCCTCCGGCCACTGCTCCTCCTCCGGTCGTTCCTCCTCCGGGCACTGCTCCTCCTCCGACCACTGCTCCTCCACCGGCCACTGCTCCTCCTCCGGTCGCTCCTCCTCTGGCCGCTGCTCCTCCTCCGGTCGCTCCTCCTCCGGCCACTGCTGCTCCTCCGGCCACTGCTCCTCCTCTGGTCGCTCCTCCTCCGGCCACTGCTCCTCCTCCGGTCGCTCCTCCACCGGGCACTGCCCCTCCTCCGGTCACTGCTCCTCCTCCGGTCACTGCTCCTCCTCCGACCACTGCTCCTTCTCCGGCCGCTCCTCCTCCGGCCACTGCTCCTCCTCCGGTTGCTCCTCCTCCGGCCACTGCTCCTCCTCCGGTCGCTCCTCCTCCGGCCACTGCTCCTCCTCCGGTCACTGCTCCTCCGGCCATTGCTCCTCGTCCAGCCGCTGCTCCTCCTCCGGCCACTGCTCCTCGTCCAGCCGCTGCTCCTCCTCCGGCCACTGCTCCTCCTCCGGTGACTCCTCCTCCGGCCCCTGCTCCTCCTCCGGCCACTGCTCCTGCTCCGGTCACTGCTCCTCCTCCGGTCACTGCTCCTCCTCCGGTCACTCCTCCTCAGGTCGCTCCTCCTCCGGCCACTGCCACTCCTCCGGTCGCTCCTCCTCCGGCCACTGCTACTCCTCCGGCCAATGCTCCTCCTCCGGCCGCTGCTCCTCCTCCGGCCACTGCTCCTCCTCCGGCCGCTGCTCCTACTCTGGTCGCTCCTCCTCCGGTCGCTCCTCCTCCGGCCACTGCTCCTCCTCCGGTCGCTCCTCCTCCGGTCACTGCTCCTCCTCCGGTCGCTCCTCCTCCGTTCGCTCCTCCTCCAGTCACTGCTCCTCCTCCGGCCACTGCTCCTCCTCCGGTCGCTCCTCCGCCGGCCACTGTTTCACCTCCGGCCACTGCTCCTCCTCCGGTCGCTCCTCCTCCGGTCACTGCTCCTCCTCCGGTCACTGCTCCTCCTCCGGCCACTTCTCCTCCTCCAGCCGCTGCTCCTCCTCCGGCTACTGCTCCTCCTCCGGCCACTGCTCCTCCTCCGGTCACTCCTACTCCGGTCACTGCTCCTCCTCCGGCCACTGCTCCTCCTCCGGCCACTGCTCCTCCGGCCACTGCTCCTCCTCCGGCCGCTTCTCCTCCTCCAGCCCCTGCTCCTCCTCTGGCCACTGCTCCTCCTCCGGCCACTGCTCCTCCTCTGGTCACTCCTCCTCCGGTCACAGCTCCTCCTCCGGTCGCTCCTCCTCCGGCCACTGCCCCTCCTCCAGTCACTGCTCCTCCTCCGGCCATTGCTCCTCCTCTGGCCGCTGCTCCTCCTCCGGCCGCTGCTCCTCCTCCGGCCACTGCTACTCCGGTCACTGCTCCTGTCCGGTCGCTCCTCCTCCGGTCGCTCCTCCTCCAGCCACTGCTCCTCCTCCGGTCGCTCCTGCTCCGGTCACTGCTCCTCGTCCAGTCGCTCCTCCTCCGGCCACTGCTCCTCCTCCGGTCGCTCCTCCTCCGGCCACTGCCCCTCCTCCGATCGCTCCTCCTCCGGCCACTGCTCCTCCTCCGGCCGCTGCTCCTCCTGCCGCTGCTCCTCCTCCGGCCGTTGCTCCTCCTGCGGCCACTGCTCCTCCTCCGGTCGCTCCTCCTCCGGCTGCTGCTCCTCCTCCGGTCGCTCCTCCACCGGCCACTGCTCCTCCTCCGGTTGCTCCTCCTCCGGTCACTGCTCCTCCTCATGTCGCTCCTCCTCCGGCCACTGCTCCTCCTCCGGTCACTGCTCCTCCTCCAGTCGCTCCTCCTCCGGCCACTGCTCCTCCTCCGGTCGCTCCTCCTCCGGCCACTGCTCCTCCTCCGGTCGCTCCTCCTCCGGCCACTGCCTGTCCTCCGGTCACTGCTCCTCCTCCGGTCACTGCTCCTCCTCCGGCCACTGCTCCTCCTCCGGTTGCTCCTCCTCCGGCCACTGTTCCTCCTCCGGCCACTCCTCCTCCTCCGATCGCTCCTCCGGCCACTGCCCCTCCTGTGGTCACTGCTCATCCTCCGGCCGCTGCTCCTCCGGCCACTGCTCCTCCGGTCACTGCTCCTCCTCCGGCCGCTGCTCCTCCTGCCGCTGCTCCTCCTCCGGCGGTTGCTCCTCCTCCGGTCACTGCTCCTCCTCATGTCGCTCCTCCTCCGGCCACTGCTCCTCCTCCGGTCACTGCTCCTCCTCCAGTCGCTCCTCCTCCGGCCACTGCTCCTCCTCCGGTCGCTCCTCCTCCGGCAAATGCTCCTCCTCCGGTCGCTCCTCCTCCGGCCACTGCTCCTCCTCCGGTCACTGCTCCTCCGGCCATTGCTCCTCGTCCAGCCGCTGCTCCTCCTCCGGCCACTGCTCCTCGTCCAGCCACTGCTCCTCCTCCGGCCGCTGCTCCTCCTCCGGCCACTGCTCCTCCTCCGGTCGCTCCTCCTCCGGCCACTGCTCCTCCTCTGGTCGCTCCTCCTCCGGCCACTGCTCCTCCTCCGGTCGCTCCTCCTCCGGCCACTGCTCCTCCTCCGACGACTGCTCCTCCACCGGCCACTGCTCCTCCTCCGGTCGCTCCTCCTCCGGCCGCTGCTCCTCCTCCGGTCGCTCCTCCTCCGGCCACTGCTGCTCCTCCGGCCACTGCTCCTCCTCTGGTCGCTCCTCCTCCGGCCACTGCTCCTCCTCCGGTCGCTCCTCCTCCGGGCACTGCCCCTTCTCCGGTCACTGCTCCTCCTCCGGTCACTGCTCCTCCTCCGACCACTGCTCCTTCTCCGGCCGCTCCTCCTCCGGCCACTGCTCCTCCTCCGGTCGCTCCTCCTCCGGCCACTGCTCCTCCTCCGGTCGCTCCTCCTCCGGCCACTGCTCCTCCTCCGGTCACTGCTCCTCCGGCCATTGCTCCTCGTCCAGCCGCTGCTCCTCCTCCGGCCACTGCTCGTCGTCCAGCCGCTGCTCCTCCTCCGGCCACTGCTCCTCCTCCGGTCACTCCTCCTCCGGCCCCTGCTCCTCCTCCGGCCACTGCTCCTGCTCCGGTCACTGCTCCTCCTCCGGTCACTGCTCCTCCTCCGGTCACTCCTCCTCAGGTCGCTCCTCCTCCGGCCACTGCCACTCCTCCGGTCGCTCCTCCTCCGGCCACTGCTACTCCTCCGGCTGCTGCTCCTCCTCCGGCCGCTGCTCCTCCTCCGGCCACTGCTCCTCCTCCGGCCGCTGCTCCTACTCTGGTCGCTCCTCCTCCGGTCGCTCCTCCTCCGGCCACTGCTCCTCCTCCGGTCGCTCCTCCTCCGGTCACTGCTCCTCCTCCGGTCGCTCCTCCTCCGTTCGCTCCTCCTCCGGTCACTGCTCTTCCTCCGGCCACTGCTCCTCCGGCCACTGCTCCTCCTCCGGTCACTCCTCCGGCCACTGCCACTCCTCCGGTCACTCCACCTCCGGCCACTGCCCCTCCTCCGGTCGCTCCTCCTCCGGCCACTGCTCCTCCTCCGGCCGCTGCTTCTCCTCCGGCCGCTGCTCCTCCTCCGGCCGCTGCTCCTCCTCCAGCCACTGCTCCTCCTCCGGTCACTGCTCCTCCTCCGGTCACTGCTCCTCCTCCGGTCGCACCTCCTCCGGCCACTGCTCCTCCTCCGGCCGCTGCTCCTCCTCCGGCCACTGCTCAACCTCCGGCCACTGCTCCTCCTCCGGCCGCTGCTCCTCCTCCGGCCACTGCTCAACCTCCGGCCACTGCTCCTCCTCCGGCCGCTGCTCCTTCTCCTCTCGCTGCTCCTCCGGTCACTGCTCCTCCTCCAGTCGCCCGTCCTCCGGCCACCGCTCCTCCTCCGGTCACTGCTCCTCCTCCAGTCGCTCCTCCTCCGGCCACTGCTCCTCATCCGGTCGCTCCTCCTCCGGCCACTGCCCCTCCTCCGGTCACTGCTCCTCGTCCGGTCACTGCTCCTCCTCCGGTCGCTCCTCCTCCGGCCACTGTTTCACCTCCGGCCACTGCTCCTCCTCCGGTCGCTCCTCCTCCGGTCACTGCTCCTCCTCCGGTCACTGCTCCTCCTCCGGCCACTTCTCCTCCTCCAGCCGCTGCTCCTCCTCCGGCTACTGCTCCTCCTCCGGCCACTGCTCCTCCTCCGGTCACTCCTACTCCGGTCACTGCTCCTCCTCCGGCCACTGCTCCTCCTCCGGCCACTGCTCCTCCGGCCACTGCTCCTCCTCCGGCCGCTTCTCCTCCTCCGGCCCCTGCTCTTCCTCTGGCCACTGCTCCTCCTCCGGCCACTGCTCCTTTTCTGGTCACTCCTCCTCCGGTCACAGCTCCTCCTCCGGTCGCTCCTCCTCCGGCCACTGCCCCTCCTCCGGCCATTGCTCCTCCTCCGGCCATTGCTCCTCCTCTGGCCGCTGCTCCTCCTCCGGCCGCTGCTCCTCCTCCGGCCACTGCTACTCCGGTCACTGCTCCTCCTCCGGTCGCTCCTCCTCCGGTCGCTCCTCCTCCAGCCACTGCTCCTCCTCCGGTCGCTCCTCCTCCGGTCACTGCTCCTCGTCCAGTCGCTCCTCCTCCGGCCACTGCTCCTCCTCCGGTCGCTCCTCCTCCGGTCGCTCCTCCTCCAGCCACTGCTCCTCCTCATGTCGCTCCTCCTCCGGCCACTGCTCCTCCTCCGGTCACTGCTCCTCCTCCAGTCGCTCCTCCTCCGGCCACTGCTCCTCCTCCGGTCGCTCCTCCTCCGGCCACTGCTCCTCCTCCGGTCGCTCCTCCTCCGGCCACTGCTCCTCCTCCGGTCACTGCTCCTCCGGCCATTGCTCCTCGTCCAGCCACTGCTCCTCCTCCGGCCACTGCTCCTCGTCCAGCCACTGCTCCTCCTCCGGCCGCTGCTCCTCCTCCGGCCACTGCTCCTCCTCCGGTCGCTCCTCCTCCGGCCACTGCTCCTCCTCTGGTCGCTCCTCCTCCGGCCACTGCTCCTCCTCCGGTCGCTCCTCCTCCGGGCACTGCTCCTCCTCCGACCACTGCTCCTCCACCGGCCACTGCTCCTCCTCCGGTCGCTCCTCCTCTGGCCGCTGCTCCTCCTCCGGTCGCTCCTCCTCCGGCCACTGCTGCTCCTCCGGCCACTGCTCCTCCTCTGGTCGCTCCTCCTCCGGCCACTGCTCCTCCTCCGGTCGCTCCTCCACCGGGCACTGCCCCTCCTCCGGTCACTGCTCCTCCTCCGGTCACTGCTCCTCCTCCGACCACTGCTCCTTCTCCGGCCGCTCCTCCTCCGGCCACTGCTCCTCCTCCGGTCGCTCCTCCTCCGGCCACTGCTCCTCCTCCGGTCGCTCCTCCTCCGGCCACTGCTCCTCCTCCGGTCACTGCTCCTCCGGCAATTGCTCCTCGTCCAGCCGCTGCTCCTCCTCCGGCCACTGCTCCTCGTCCAGCCGCTGCTCCTCCTCCGGCCACTGCTCCTCCTCCGGTGACTCCTCCTCCGGCCCCTGCTCCTCCTCCGGCCACTGCTCCTGCTCCGGTCACTGCTCCTCCTCCGGTCACTGCTCCTCCTCCGGTCACTCCTCCTCAGGTCGCTCCTCCTCCGGCCACTGCCACTCCTCCGGTCGCTCCTCCTCCGGCCACTGCTACTCCTCCGGCCGCTGCTCCTCCTCCGGCCGCTGCTCCTCCTCCGGCCACTGCTCCTCCTCCGGCCGCTGCTCCTACTCTGGTCGCCCCTCCTCCGGTCGCTCCTCATCCGGCCACTGCTCCTCCTCCGGTCGCTCCTCCTCCGGTCACTGCTCCTCCTCCGGTCGCTCCTCCTCCGTTCGCTCCTCCTCCAGTCACTGCTCCTCCTCCGGCCACTGCTCCTCCTCCGGTCGCTCCTCCTCCGGCCACTGCCCCTCCTCCGGTCGCTCCTCCTCCGGCCACTGCTCCTCATCCGTCCGCTGCTCCTCCTCCGGCCGCTGCTCCTCCGGCCACTGCTCCTCCTCCGGTCCCTCCTCCGGCCTCTGCTCCTCCTCCGGCCACTGCTCCTCCTCCGGCCACTGCTCCTCCTCCGGTCGCACCTCCTCCGGCCGCAGATCCTCCTCCGGCCACTGCTCCTCCTCCGGCCACTGCTCCTCTTCCGGTCACTCCTCCTCCGGCCGCTTCTCCTCCGTCCACTGCTCCTCCTCCGTCCACTGCTCCTCCTCCGGCCACTGCTCCTCCTCCGGCCGCTGCTCCTTCTCCGGCCGCTGCTCCTCCTCCGGCCATTGCTCCTCCTCCGGCCACTGATCCTCCTCCGGTCGCTGCTCCTCCTCCGGCCGCTGCTCCTCCTCCGGCCGCTGCTCATCCTCCGGCCACTGCTTCTCTTCCGGTCGCTCCTCCTCCGGCCACTGCTCCTCCTCCGGCCGCTGCTCATCCTCCGGCCACTGCTTCTCTTCCGGTCGCTCCTCCTCCGGCCACTGCTCCTCCTCCGGCCATTGCTCCTCCTCCGGCCACTGATCCTCCTCCGGTCGCTGCTCCTCCTCCGGCCGCTGCTCCTCCTCCGGCCGCTGCTCATCCTCCGGCCACTGCTCCTCCTCCAGTCGCTCCTCCTCCGGCCACTGCTCCTCCTCCTGTCGCTCCTCCTCCGGCCGCTGCTACTCCTCCGGCCACTGCTCCTCCTCCGGTCACTGCTCCTCCTCCAGTCGCTCCTCATCCGGCCACTGCTCCTCCTCCGGTCGCTCGTCCTGCGGCCACTGCCCCTCCTCCGGTCACTGCTCCTCCTCCGGCCACTGCTCCTCCTCCGGTCGCTCCTCCTCCGGCCACTGCTCCTCCTCCAGTCACTGCTCTTCCGGCCACCGCTCCTCCTCCGGTCGCTCCTCCTCCTCCGGTCACCGCTCCTCCTCTGGTCACCGCTCCTCCTCCGGTCACCGCTCCTCATCCGGTCGCTGCACCTCCTCCGGTCACTGCTCCTCCTCCGGCCACTGCTCCTCCTCCGGTCGCTGCTCCTCCTCCGGCCGCTGCTCCTCCGGCCGCTGCTCCTCCTCCGGCCGTTGCTCCTCCTGCGGCAACTGCTCCTCCTCCGGTCGCTCCTCCTCCGGCTGCTGCTCCTCCTCCGTTTGCTCCTCCTCCGGCCACTGCTCCTCCTCCGGTTGCTCCTTCTCCGGTCACTGCTCCTCCTCATGTCGCTCCTCCTCCGGCCACTGCTCCTCCTCCGGTCACTGCTCCTCCTCCAGTCGCTCCTCCTCCGGCCACTGCTCCTCCTCCGGTCGCTCCTCCTCCGGCCACTGCCCCTCCTCCGGTCTTTGCCCCTCTTCCGGTCACTGCTCCTCCACCGGACACTGCTCCTCCTCCGGTCGCTCCTCCCCCGGCCACTGTTGCTCCTCCAGCCGCTGCTCCTCCTCCGGCCACCGCTCCTCCTCCGGTCACCGCTCCTCCTCCTGCCACTGCTCCTCCTCCGGCCACTGCTCGTCCTCTGGCCACTGCTCCTCCTCCAGCCACTGCTCCTCCTCCGGCCGCTGCTCCTCATCCGGTCACTCCTCCTCCGGCCCCTGCTCCTCCGGCCACTGCTCCTCCTCCGGCCACTGCTCCTCCTCCGGTCACTGCTCCTCCTCCGGTCGCTCCTCCTCCGGCCACTGCCCCTCCTCCGGTCACTGCTCCTCCTCCGGCCACTGATCCTCCTCCGGTCACTCCTCCTCCAGCCACTGCTCCTCCTCCGGCCGCTGCTCCTCCTCCGGCCACTGCTCCTCCTCCGGTCTCTCCTCCGGCCACTGCTCCTCCTCCTGCCGCTGCTCCTCCTCTGGTCGCTCCTCTTCCGGCCACTGCTCCTCCTCCGGTCGCTCCTCCTCCGGCCACTGCTCCTCCTCCGGTCGCTCCTCCTCCGGGCACTGCTCCTCCTCCGGTCGCTCCTCCTCCATTCGCTCCTCCTCCGGCCACTGCTCCTCCTCCGGTCGCTGCTCCTCCGGCCACTGCTCCTCCTCCGGCCACTGCTCCTCCTCCGGTCGCTCCTCCTCCGACCACTGCTCCTCCTCCGGCCACTGCTCCTCCTCCGGCCACTGCTCCTCCTCCGGCCGCTGCTCCTCCTCCGGCCGCTGCTCCTCCTCCGGTCGCTGCTCCTTCTCCTCCCGCTGCTCCTCCTCCGGTCGCTCCTCCTCCGGTCGCTGCTCCTCCTCCAGTCGCTCCTCCTCCGACCACCGCTCCTCCTCCGGTCACTGCTCCTCCTCCATTCGCTCCTCCTCCGGCCACTGCTCCTCCTCCGGTCGCTCCTCCTCCGGCCACTGCCCCTCCTCCGGTCACTGCTCCTCCTCCGGTCACTGTGTCTCCTCCGGTCGCTCCTCCTCCGTCCACTGCTCCTCCTCCGGCCACTGCTCCTCCTCCGGTCACTGCTCCTCCTCCGGCCGCTGCTCCTCATCCGGTCACTCCTCCTCCGGCCCCTGCTCCTCCGGCCACTGCTCCTCCTCCGGCCACTGCTCCTCCTCCGGTCACTGCTCCTCCTCCGGTCGCTCCTCCTCCGGCCACTGCCCCTCCTCCGGTCACTGCTCCTCTTCCGTCCACTGCTCCTCCTCCGGTCACTCCTCCTCCAGCCACTGCTCCTCCTCCGGCCGCTGCTCCTCCTCCGGCCACTGCTCCTCCTCCGGTCTCTCCTCCGGCCACTGCTCCTCCTCCGGCCGCTGCTCCTCCTCTGGTCGCTCCTCCTCCGGCCACTGCTCCTCCTCCGGTCGCTCCTCCTCCGGCCACTGCTCCTCCTCCGGTCGCTCCTCCTCCGGGCACTGCTCCTCCTCCGGTCGCTCCTCCTCCGTTCGCTCCTACTCCGGCCACTGCTCCTCCTCCGGTCGCTGCTCCTCCGGCCACTGCTCCTCCTCCGGCCACTGCTCCTCCTCCGGTCGCTCCTACTCCGACCACTGCTCCTCCTCCGGCCACTGCTCCTCCTCCGGCCGCTGCTCCTCCTCCGGCCGCTGCTCCTCCTGCGGTCGCTGCTCCTTCTCCTCCCGCTGCTCCTCCTCCGGTCGCTCCTCCTCCGGCCACTGCCCCTCCTCCGGTCACTGCTCCTCCTCCGGTCACTGTGTCTCCTCCGGTCGCTCCTCCTCCGTCCACTGCTCCTCCTCCGGCCACTGCTCCTCCTCCGGTCACTGCTCCTCCTCCGGCCGCTGCTCCTCATCCGGTCACTCCTCCTCCGGCCCCTGCTCCTCCGGCCACTGCTCCTCCTCCGGCCACTGCTCCTCCTCCGGTCACTGCTCCTCCTCCGGTCGCTCCTCCTCCGGCCACTGCCCCTCCTCCGGTCACTGCTCCTCTTCCGTCCACTGCTCCTCCTCCGGTCACTCCTCCTCCAGCCACTGCTCCTCCTCCGGCCGCTGCTCCTCCTCCGGCCACTGCTCCTCCTCCGGTCTCTCCTCCGGCCACTGCTCCTCCTCCGACCGCTGCTCCTCCTCTGGTCGCTCCTCCTCCGGCCACTGCTCCTCCTCCGGTCGCTCCTCCTCCGGCCACTGCTCCTCCTCCGGTCGCTCCTCCTCCGGGCACTGCTCCTCCTCCGTTCGCTCCTACTCCGGCCACTGCTCCTCCTCCGGTCGCTGCTCCTCCGGCCACTGCTCCTCCTCCGGCCACTGCTCCTCCTCCGGTCGCTCCTACTCCGACCACTGCTCCTCCTCCGGCCACTGCTCCTCCTCCGGCCGCTGCTCCTCCTCCGGCCGCTGCTCCTCCTGCGGTCGCTGCTCCTTCTCCTCCCGCTGCTCCTCCTCCGGTCGCTCCTCCTCCGGTAGCTGCTCCTCCTCCAGTCGCTCCTCCTCCGACCACCGCTCCTCCTCCGGTCAGTGCTCCTCCTCCATTCGCGCCTCCTCCGGCCACTGCTCCTCCTCCGGTCGCTCCTCCTCCGGCCGTTGCTCCTCCTGCGGCCACTGCTCCTCCTCCGGTCGCTCCTCCTCCGGCTGCTGCTCCTCCTCCGGTCGCTCCTCCTCCGGCCACTGCTCCTCCTCCGGTTGCTCCTCCTCCGGTCACTGCTCCTCCTCATGTCGCTCCTCCTCCGGCCACTGCACCTCCTCCGGTCACTGCTCCTCCTCCAGTCGCTCCTCCTCCGGCCACTGCTCCTCCCCCGGTCGCTCCTCCTCCGGCCACTGCTCCTCCACCGGACACTGCTCCTCCTCCGGTCGCTCCTCCCCCGGCCACTGTTGCTCCTCCAGCCGCTGCTCCTCCTCCGGCCACCGCTCCTCCTCCGGTCACCGCTCCTCCTCCTGCCACTGCTCCTCCTCCGGCCACTGCTCCTCCTCTGGCCACTGCTCCTCCTCCAGCCACTGCTCCTCCTCCGGCCACTGCTCCTCCTCCGGCCGCTGCTCCTCATCCGGTCACTCCTCCTCCGGCCCCTGCTCCTCCGGCCACTGCTCCTCCTCCGGCCACTGCTCCTCCTCCGGTCACTGCTCCTCCTCCGGTCGCTCCTCCTCCGGCCACTGCCCCTCCTCCGGTCACCGCTCCTCCTCCTGCCACTGCTCCTCCTCCGGCCACTGCTCCTTCTCTGGCCACTGCTCCTCCTCCAGCCACTGCTCCTCCTCCGGCCACTGCTCCTCCTCCGGCCGCTGCTCCTCATCCGGTCACTCCTCCTCCGGCCCCTGCTCCTCCGGCCACTGCTCCTCCTCCGGCCACTGCTCCTCCTCCGGTCGCTCCTCCTCCGGCCACTGCCCCTCCTCCGGTCACTGCTCCTCCTCCGGCCACTGCTCCTCCTCCGGTCACTCCTCCTCCAGCCACTGCTCCTCCTCCGGCCGCTGCTCCTCCTCCGGCCACTGCTCCTCCTACGGTCTCTCCTCCGGCCACTGCTCCTCCTCCGGCCGCTGCTCCTCCTCCGTTCACTCCTCCTCCGGCCACTGCTCCTCCTCCGGTCGCTGCTCCTCCGGCCACTGCTCGTCCTCCGGCCACTGCTCATCCACCGGTCGCTCCTCCTCCGACCACTGCTCCTCCTCCGGCCACTGCTCCTCCTCCGGCCACTGCTCCTCCTCCGGCCGCTGCTCCTCCTCCGGCCGCTGCTCCTCCTCCGGTCGCTGCTCCTTCTCCTCCCGCTGCTCCTCCACCGGTCGCTCCTCCTCCGGTCGCTGCTCCTCCTCCAGTCGCTCCTCCTCCGACCACCGCTCCTCCTCCGGTCACTGCTCCTCCTCCATTCGCTCCTCCTCCGGCCACTGCTCCTCCTCCGGTCGCTCCTCCTCCGGCCACTGCCCCTCCTCCGGTCACTGCTCCTCCTCCGGTCACTGTGTCTCCTCCGGTCGCTCCTCCTCCGGCCACTGTTCCACCTCCGGCCACTGCTCCTCCTCCGGTCACTGCTCCTCCTCCGGTCACTGCTCCTCCTCCGGCCACTGCTCCGCCTCCAGCCGCTGCTCCTCCGGCTACTGCTCCTCCTCCGGCCACTGCTCCTCCCCCAGCCGCTGCTCCTCCTCCAGCCGCTGCTCCTCCTCCGGCCTCTGCTCCTCCTCCGGCCACTGCTCCTCCTCCGGTCGCTCCTCCTTCAGCCACTGCTCCTCCTCCAGTCACTCCTCCTCCGGCCCCTGCTCCTGCTCCGGCCCCTGCTCCTTTTCCGGCCACTGCTCCTCCGGTCACTTCTCCTCCTCCTCCGGTCACTGCTCCTCCTCCGGCCATTGCTCCTCCTCCGGTCGCTCCTCCTCCGACCGCTGCTCCTCCTCCGGCCGCTGCTCCTTCTCCGGCCGGTGCTCCTCCTCCGGCCTCTGCTCCTCCTCCGGCCTCTGCTCCTCCTCCGGCCACTGCTCCTCCTCCGGCCACTGCTCCTCCTCCGGTCGCACCTCCTCCGGCCGCTGCTCCTCCTCCGGCCACTACTCCTCCTCCGGCAACTGCTCCTCTTCCGGTCGCTCCTCCTCCGGCCGCTTCTCCTCCGTCCACTGCTCCTCCTCCGTCCACTGCTCCTCCTCCGGCCACTGCTCCTCCTCCGGCCGCTGCTCCTTCTCCAGCCACTGCTCCTCCGGTCACTCCTCCAGCCCCTGCTCCTCCTCCGGTCACTCCTCCTCCGGTCGCTCCTCCTCCGGCCACTGCCCCTCCTCCGGTCGCTCCTCCTCCGGTCACTGCTCCTCCTCCGGCCACTGCTCCTCCTCCGGCCGCTGCTCCTCCTCCGGCCACTGCTCCCCCGGTCGCTCCTCCTCCAGCCACTGCTCCTCCTCCGGCCACTGCTCCTCCTCCGGGCGCTACTCCTCCTCCGGCCACTGATCCTCCTCCGGTCGTTGCTCCTCCTCCGGCCGCTGCTCCTCCTCCGGCCGCTGCTCATCCTCTGGCCACTGCTTCTCTTCCGGTCGCTCCTCCTCCGGCCACTGCTCCTCCTCCGGTCGCTCCTCCTCCGGCCACTGCCCCTCCTCCGGTCTTTGCCCCTCCTCTGGTCACTGCTCCTCCACCGGACACTGCTCCTCCTCCGGTCGCTCCTCCCCCGGCCACTGTTGCTCCTCCGGCCGCTGCTCCTCCTCCGGCCACCGCTCCTCCTCCGGTCACCGCTCCTCCTCCTGCCACTGCTCCTCCTCCGGCCACTGCTCCTCCTCTGGCCACTGCTCCTCCTCCAGCCACTGCTCCTCCTCCTGCCACTGCTCCTCCTCCGGCCGCTGCTCCTCATCCGGTCACTCCTCCTCCGGCCCCTGCTCCTCCTCCGGCTGCTGCTCCTCCTCCGGTCGCTCCTCCTCCGGCCACTGCTCCTCCTCCGGTTGCTCCTCCTCCGGTCACTGCTCCTCCTCATGTCGCTCCTCCTCCGGCCACTGCACCTCCTCCGGTCACTGCTCCTCCTCCAGTCGCTCCTCCTCCGGCCACTGCTCCTCCCCCGGTCGCTCCTCCTCCGGCCACTGCCCCTCCTCCGGTCTTTGCCCCTCCTCCGGTCACTGCTCCTCCACCGGACACTGCTCCTCCTCCGGTCGCTCCTCCCCCGGCCACTGTTGCTCCTCCAGCCGCTGCTCCTCCTCCGGCCACCGCTCCTCCTCCGGTCACCGCTCCTCCTCCTGCCACTGCTCCTCCTCCGGCCACTGCTCCTCCTCTGGCCACTGCTCCTCCTCCAGCCACTGCTCCTCCTCCGGCCACTGCTCCTCCTCCGGCCGCTGCTCCTCATCCGGTCACTCCTCCTCCGGCCCCTGCTCCTCCGGCCACTGCTCCTCCTCCGGCCACTGCTCCTCCTCCGGTCACTGCTCCTCCTCCGGTCGCTCCTCCTCCGGCCACTGCCCCTCCTCCGGTCACCGCTCCTCCTCCTGCCACTGCTCCTCCTCCGGCCACTGCTCCTCCTCTGGCCACTGCTCCTCCTCCAGCCACTGCTCCTCCTCCGGCCACTGCTCCTCCTCCGGCCGCTGCTCCTCATCCGGTCACTCCTCCTCCGGCCCCTGCTCCTCCGGCCACTGCTCCTCCTCCGGCCACTGCTCCTCCTCCGGTCGCTCCTCCTCCGGCCACTGCCCCTCCTCCGGTCACTGCTCCTCCTCCGGCCACTGCTCCTCCTCCGGTCACTCCTCCTCCAGCCACTGCTCCTCCTCCGGCCGCTGCTCCTCCTCCGGCCACTGCTCCTCCTACGGTCTCTCCTCCGGCCACTGCTCCTCCTCCGGCCGCTGCTCCTCCTCCGTTCACTCCTCCTCCGGCCACTGCTCCTCCTCCGGTCGCTGCTCCTCCGGCCACTGCTCGTCCTCCGGCCACTGCTCATCCACCGGTCGCTCCTCCTCCGACCACTGCTCCTCCTCCGGCCACTGCTCCTCCTCCGGCCACTGCTCCTCCTCCGGCCGCTGCTCCTCCTCCGGTCGCTGCTCCTTCTCCTCCCGCTGCTCCTCCACCGGTCGCTCCTCCTCCGGTCGCTGCTCCTCCTCCAGTCGCTCCTCCTCCGACCACCGCTCCTCCTCCGGTCACTGCTCCTCCTCCATTCGCTCCTCCTCCGGCCACTGCTCCTCCTCCGGTCGCTCCTCCTCCGGCCACTGCCCCTCCTCCGGTCACTGCTCCTCCTCCGGTCACTGTGTCTCCTCCGGTCGCTCCTCCTCCGGCCACTGTTCCACCTCCGGCCACTGCTCCTCCTCCGGTCACTGCTCCTCCTCCGGTCACTGCTCCTCCTCCGGCCACTGCTCCTCCTCCAGCCGCTGCTCCTCCGGCTACTGCTCCTCCTCCGGCCACTGCTCCTCCTCCAGCCGCTGCTCCTCCTCCAGCCGCTGCTCCTCCTCCGGCCTCTGCTCCTCCTCCGGCCACTGCTCCTCCTCCGGTCGCTCCTCCTTCAGCCACTGCTCCTCCTCCAGTCACTCCTCCTCCGGCCCCTGCTCCTGCTCCGGCCCCTGCTCCTTTTCCGGCCACTGCTCCTCCGGTCACTTCTCCTCCTCCTCCGGTCACTGCTCCTCCTCCGGCCATTGCTCCTCCTCCGGTCGCTCCTCCTCCGACCGCTGCTCCTCCTCCGGCCGCTGCTCCTTCTCCGGCCGGTGCTCCTCCTCCGGCCTCTGCTCCTCCTCCGGCCTCTGCTCCTCCTCCGGCCACTGCTCCTCCTCCGGCCACTGCTCCTCCTCCGGTCGCACCTCCTCCGGCCGCTGCTCCTCCTCCGGCCACTACTCCTCCTCCGGCAACTGCTCCTCTTCCGGTCGCTCCTCCTCCGGCCGCTTCTCCTCCGTCCACTGCTCCTCCTCCGTCCACTGCTCCTCCTCCGGCCACTGCTCCTCCTCCGGCCGCTGCTCCTTCTCCAGCCACTGCTCCTCCGGTCACTCCTCCAGCCCCTGCTCCTCCTCCGGTCACTCCTCCTCCGGTCGCTCCTCCTCCGGCCACTGCCCCTCCTCCGGTCGCTCCTCCTCCGGTCACTGCTCCTCCTCCGGCCACTGCTCCTCCTCCGGCCGCTGCTCCTCCTCCGGCCACTGCTCCCCCGGTCGCTCCTCCTCCAGCCACTGCTCCTCCTCCGGCCACTGCTCCTCCTCCGGGCGCTACTCCTCCTCCGGCCACTGATCCTCCTCCGGTCGTTGCTCCTCCTCCGGCCGCTGCTCCTCCTCCGGCCGCTGCTCATCCTCTGGCCACTGCTTCTCTTCCGGTCGCTCCTCCTCCGGCCACTGCTCCTCCTCCGGTCGCTCCTCCTCCGGCCACTGCCCCTCCTCCGGTCTTTGCCCCTCCTCCGGTCACTGCTCCTCCACCGGACACTGCTCCTCCTCCGGTCGCTCCTCCCCCGGCCACTGTTGCTCCTCCGGCCGCTGCTCCTCCTCCGGCCACCGCTCCTCCTCCGGTCACCGCTCCTCCTCCTGCCACTGCTCCTCCTCCGGCCACTGCTCCTCCTCTGGCCACTGCTCCTCCTCCAGCCACTGCTCCTCCTCCTGCCACTGCTCCTCCTCCGGCCGCTACTCCTCATCCGGTCACTCCTCCTCCGGCCCCTGCTCCTCCTCCGGCCACTGCTCCTCCTCCGGTCACTGCTCCTCCTCCGGTCGCTCCTCCTCCGGCCACTGCCCCTCCTCCGGTCACTGCTCCTCCTCCGGCCACTGCTCCTCCTCCGGTCACTCCTCCTCCAGCCACTGCTCCTCCTCCGGCCGCTGATCCTCCTCCGGCCACTGCTCCTCCTCAGGTCTCTACTCCGGCCACTGCTCCTCCTCCGGCCGCTGCTCCTCCTCTGGTCGCTCCTCCTCCGGCCACTGCTCCTCCTCCGGTCGCTCCTCCTCCGGCCACTGCTCCTCCTCCGGTCGCTCCTCCTCCGGGCACTGCTCCTCCTCCGGTCGCTCCTCCTCCGTTCGATCCTCCTCCGGCCACTGCTCCTCCTCCGGTCGCTGCTCCTCCGGCCACTGCTCCTCCTCCGGCCACTGCTCCTCCTCCGGTCGCTCCTCCTCCGACCACTGCTCCTCCTCCGGCCACTGCTCCTCCTCCGGCCACTGCTCCTCCTCCGGCCGCTGCTCCTCCTCCGGTCGCTGCTCCTTCTCCTCCCGCTGCTCCTCCTCCGGTCGCTCCTCCTCCGGTCGCTGCTCCTCCTCCGGGCACTGCTCCTCCTCCGGTCGCTCCTCCTCCGTTCGATCCTCCTCCGGCCACTGCTCCTCCGGCCACTGCTCCTCCTCCGGTCGCTCCTCCTCCGGGCACTGCTCCTCCTCCGGTCGCTCCTCCTCCGTTCGATCCTCCTCCGGCCACTGCTCCTCCTCCGGTCGCTGCCCCTCCGGCCACTGCTCCTCCTCCGGCCACTGCTCCTCCTCCGGTCGCTCCTCCTCCGGCCACTGCTCCTCCTCCGGCCGCTGCTCATCCTCCGGCCGCTGCTCCTCCTCCGGTCGCTGCTCCTTCTCCTCCCGCTGCTCCTCCTCCGGTCGCTCCTCCTCCGGTCGCTGCTCCTCCTCCAGTCACTCCTCCGACCACCGCTCCTCCTCCGGTCACTGCTCCTCCTCCATTCGCTCCTCCTCCGGCCACTGCTCCTCCTCCGGTCGCTCCTCCTCCGGCCACTGCCCCTCCTCCGGCCACTGCTCCTCCTCCGGTCACTGTGTCTCCTCCGGTCGCTCCTCCTCCGGCCACTGTTCCACCTCCGGCCACTGCTCCTCCTCCGGTCACTGCTCCTCCACCGGTCACTGCTCCTCCTCCGGTCACTGCTCCTCCTCCGGTCACTGCTCCTCCTCCGGCCACTGTTCCTCCTCGAGCCGCTGCTCCTCCGGCTACTGCTCCTCCTCCGGCCACTGCTCCTCCTCCAGCCGCTGCTCCTCCTCCGGCCTCTGCTCCTCCTCCGGCCGCTGCTCCTCCTCCGGTCGCTCCTCCTTCAGCCACTGCTCCTCCTCCAGTCACTCCTCCTCCGGCCCCTGCTCCTGCTCCGGCCCCTGCTCCTTTTCCGGCCACTGCTCCTCCGGTCACTTCTCCTCCTCCTCCGGTCACTGCTCCTCCTCCGGCCATTGCTCCTCCTCCGGTCGCTCCTCCTCCGACCGCTGCTCCTCCTCCGGCCGCTGCTCCTTCTCCGGCCGGTGCTCCTCCTCCGGCCTCTGCTCCTCCTCCGGCCTCTGCTCCTCCTCCGGCCACTGCTCCTCCTCCGGTCGCTCCTCCTCCGGCCACTGCTCCTCCTCCGGTCGCTCCTCCTCCGGCCACTGCCCCTCCTCCGGTCACTTCTCCTCCTCCGGCCATTGCTCAGCCTCCGGCCGCTGCTCCTGCTCCGGTCACTGCTCCTCCTCCGGTCACTCCTCCTCTGGTCGCTCCTCCTCCGGCCACTCCCCCTCCTCCGGCCGCTCCTCCTCCGGCCACTTCTCCTCCTCCGGCCACTGCTCCTCCTCCGGCCACTGCTCCTCCTCCGGTCGCTCCTCCTCCGGCCAATGCTCCTCCTCCGGCCACTGCTCCTCCTCCGGCCGCTGCTCCTCCTCCGGTCACTGCTCCTCCTCCGGCCACTGCTCCTCCGGTCGCTCCTCCTCCGGCCGCTTCTCCTCCAGCCACTGCTCCTCCTCCGGCCACTGCTCCTCCTCCGGCCACTGCTCCTCCTCCGGCCGCTGCTCCTTCTCCGGCCACTGCTCCTCCTCCGGTCACTGCTCCTCCGGCCACTGCTCCTCCTCCGGTCACTCCGCCGGTCGCTGCTCCTCCTCCGGCCGTTGCTCCTCCTCCGGCCACTGCTCCTCCTCCGGTCGCTCCTCCTCCGGCCGCTGCTCCTCCTCCGGCCACTGCTCCTCCTCTGGTCGCTCCTCCTCCGGCCGCTTCTCCTCCTCCGGCCACTGCTCCTCCTCCGGCCACTGCTCCTCCTCCGGCCACTGCTCCTCCTCCGGTCACTCCTCCTCCGGTCTCTCCTCCTCCGGCCACTGCCCCTCCTCCGGTCACTGCTCCTCCTCCGGCCACTGCTCCTCCTTCGGCCGCTGCTCCTCCTCCGGCCACTGCTCCTCCGGTCGCTCCTCCTCCAGCCACTGCTCCTCCTCCGGCCGCTGCTCCTCCTCCGGCCACTGCTCCTCCTCCGGTCGCTGATCCTCCTCCGGTCGCTGCTCCTCTTCACGCCGTTGCTCCTCCTCCGGCCACTGCTCCTCCTCCGGCTACTGCTCCTCCTCCGGCCACTGCTCCTCCTCCAGCCGCTGCTCCTCCTCCGGCCTCTGCTCCTCCTCCGGCCGCTGCTCCTCCTCCGGTCGCTCCTCCTTCAGCCACTGCTCCTCCTCCAGTCACTCCTCCTCCGGCCCCTGCTCCTGCTCCGGCCCCTGCTCCTTTTCCGGCCACTGCTCCTCCGGTCACTTCTCCTCCTCCTCCGGTCACTGCTCCTCCTCCGGCCATTGCTCCTCCTCCGGTCGCTCCTCCTCCGACCGCTGCTCCTCCTCCGGCCGCTGCTCCTTCTCCGGCCGGTGCTCCTCCTCCGGCCTCTGCTCCTCCTCCGGCCTCTGCTCCTCCTCCGGCCACTGCTCCTCCTCCGGTCGCTCCTCCTCCGGCCACTGCTCCTCCTCCGGTCGCTCCTCCTCCGGCCACTGCCCCTCCTCCGGTCACTTCTCCTCCTCCGGCCATTGCTCAGCCTCCGGCCGCTGCTCCTCCTCCGGTCACTGCTCCTCCTCCGGTCACTCCTCCTCTGGTCGCTCCTCCTCCGGCCACTCCCCCTCCTCCGGCCGCTCCTCCTCCGGCCACTTCTCCTCCTCCGGCCACTGCTCCTCCTCCGGCCACTGCTCCTCCTCCGGTCGCTCCTCCTCCGGCCGCTGCTCCTCCTCCGGCCACTGCTCCTCCTCCGGCCGCTGCTCCTCCTCCGGTCACTGCTCCTCCTCCGGCCACTGCTCCTCCGGTCGCTCCTCCTCCGGCCGCTTCTCCTCCAGCCACTGCTCCTCCTCCGGCCACTGCTCCTCCTCCGGCCACTGCTCCTCCTCCGGCCGCTGCTCCTTCTCCGGCCACTGCTCCTCCTCCGGTCACTGCTCCTCCGGCCACTGCTCCTCCTCCGGTCACTCCGCCGGTCGCTGCTCCTCCTCCGGCCGTTGCTCCTCCTCCGGCCACTGCTCCTCCTCCGGTCGCTCCTCCTCCGGCCGCTGCTCCTCCTCCGGCCACTGCTCCTCCTCTGGTCGCTCCTCCTCCGGCCGCTTCTCCTCCTCCGGCCACTGCTCCTCCTCCGGCCACTGCTCCTCCTCCGGCCACTGCTCCTCCTCCGGTCACTCCTCCTCCGGTCTCTCCTCCTCCGGCCACTGCCCCTCCTCCGGTCACTGCTCCTCCTCCGGCCACTGCTCCTCCTTCGGCCGCTGCTCCTCCTCCGGCCACTGCTCCTCCGGTCGCTCCTCCTCCAGCCACTGCTCCTCCTCCGGCCGCTGCTCCTCCTCCGGCCACTGCTCCTCCTCCGGTCGCTGATCCTCCTCCGGTCGCTGCTCCTCTTCACGCCGTTGCTCCTCCTCCGGCCGTTGCTCCTCCTCCGGCCACTGATCCTCCTCCGGTCGCTGCTCCTCCTCCGGCCGCTGATCCTCCTCCGGCCGCTGCTCCTCCTCCGGCCACTGCTCCTCCTCCGGTCGCTCCTCCTCCGGCCACTGCTCCTCCTCCAGTCGCTCCTCCTCCGGCCACTGCTCCTCCTCCGGTCACTGCTCCTCCTCCTGTCGCTCCTCCTCCTGCCACTGCTCCTCCTCTGGTCACTGCTCCTCCTCCAGTCGCTCCTCCTCCGGCCACTGCTCCTCCTCCGGTCGCTCGTCCTCTGGCCACTGACCATCCTCCGGTCACTGCTCCTCTTCCGGTCACAGCTCCTCCTCCGGCCACTGCTCCTCCTCCAGTCGCTCCTCCTCCGGCCACTGCTCCTCCTCCGGTCACTGCTCCTCCGGCCACCGCTCCTCCTCCGGTCACCGCTCCTGCTCCGGCCGCCGCTCCTCCTCCGGTCGCCGCACCTCCTCCGGTCACTGCTCCTCCTCCGGCCACTGCTCCTCCTCCGGCCACTGCTCCTCCTCCGGCCCCTGCTCCTCCTCCGGTCGCTCCTCCTTCGGTGGCTGCTCCTCCGGCCGCTTCTCCGGCCACTGCTCCTCCTCCGGCCACTGCTCCTCCTCCGGCCCCTGCTCCTCCTCCGGTCGCTCCTCCTTCGGTGGCTGCTCCTCCGGCCGCTTCTCCGGCCACTGCTCCTCCTCCGCCGCTGCTCCTCCTCCGGCCACTGCTCCGCCTCCGGTCACTCCTCCTCCGGCCCCTGCTCCTCCTCCGGCCACTGCTCCTCCTCCAGCCACTGCTCCTCCTCCGGCCACTTCTCCTCCGGCCGCTGCTCCTCCTCCGGCCGCTGCTCCTCCTCCGGCCGTTGCTCCTCCTCCGGCCACTGCTGCTCCTCCGGATGCTCCTCCTCCGGCTGCTGCTCCTCCACCGGTCGCTCCTCCTCCGGCCACTGCTCCTTCTCCGGTTGCTCCTCCTCCGGTCACTGCTCCTCCTCCTGTCGCTCCTCCTCCGGCCACTGCTCCTCCTCCGGTCACTACTCCTCCTCCAGTCGCTTCTCCTCCGGCCACTGCTCCTCCTCCGGCCACTGCCCCTCCTCCGGTCACTGCTCCTCCTCCGGTCACTGCTCCTCCACCGGCCACTGCTCCTCCTCCGGTCGCTCCTCCCCCGGCCACTGTTCCTCCTCCGGTCACTCCTCCTCCGGTCACTGCTCCTTCTCCGGTCACTGCTCCTCCTCCGGCCACTGCTACTCCTCCGGCCACTGCTCCTCCTCCGGCCGCTGCTCCTCATCCGGTCACTCCTCCTCCGGCCACTGCTGCTCCTCCGGTCACTGCTCCTCCTCCGGCCACTGCTCCTCCTCCGGTCACTCCTCCTCCGGTAACTGCTCCTCCTCCGGTCGCTCCTCCTCCGGCCACTGGCCCTCCTCCGGTCACTGCTCCTCCTCCGGCCACTGCTCCTCCTCCGGTCGCTCCACCTCCGGTCACTGCTCCTCCTCCGGTCGCTCCTCCGGTTGCTCCTCCTTCGGTCGCTCCTCCTCCGGTCACTGCTCCTCCTCCAGTCGCTCCTCCTCCGGCCACTGCTCCTCCTCCGGTCGCACCTCCTCCGGCCACTGCCCCTCCACCGGTCACTGCTCCTCCTCCGGTCACTGCTCCTCCTCCGGCCACTGCTCCTCCGGTCGCTCCTCCTCTGGCCACTGTTCCTCCGGTCCCTGCTCCTCCTCCGGCCACTGCTCCTCCTCCGGTCACTGCTCCTCATCTGGCCACTGCTCCTCCTCCGTTCACTCCTCCTCCGGTCGCTCCTCCTCCGGCCACTGCCCCTCCTCCGGCCGCTGCTCCTCCTCCGGTCGCTCCTCCTCCGGCCACTGCTCCTCCTCCGTCCGCTTCTCCTCCTCCGGCAACTGCTCCTCCTCCAGCCGCTGCTCCTCGTCCGCTCACTGCTCCTCCTCCGGCCACTTCTCCTCCGGCCGCTTCTATTCCTCCGGCCACTGCTCCTCCTCCGGCCACTGGTCCTCCTCCGGCCGCTGCTCCTCCTCCGGCCCCTGCTCCTCCTCCGGCCACTGCTCCTCCTCCGGTCGCTCCTCCTCCGGCCGCTGCTCCTCCTCCGGTCACTCCTCCTCCGGCCACTGCTCCTCCTCCGGTCGCTCCTCCTCCAGCCACTGCCCTTCCTCCGGTCACTGCTCCTCCTCTGGCCACTGCTCCTCCTCTGGCCGCTCCTCCTCCGGTCACTGCTCCTCCTCCAGTCATTGCTCCTCCTCCGGCCACTGCTCCTCCTCATGCCACTGCCCCTCCTCATGCCACTGCTCCTCCTCCGGCCACTGCTCCTCCTCCAGCCGCTCCTCCTCCGGTCACTGCTCCTCCTCCGGCCACTGCTCCTCCTCCGGCCACTGCTCCTCGTCCAGCCGCTTCTCCTCCTCCGGCCGGTTCTCCTCCGGCCCCTGCTCCTCCTCCGGCCACTGCTCCTCATCCGGCCTCTGCTCCTCCTCCGGTCACTCCTCCTCTGGTCACTGCTCCTCCTCCTGTCGCTCCTCCTCCGGCCACTGCCCATCCTCCGGTCACTGCTCATCCGGCCATTGCTCCTCCTCCGGCCGCTGCTCCTCCTCCGGCCACTGCTACTCCGGCCACTGCTCCTCCTCCGGTCACTGCTCCTCCTCCGGTCGCTCCTCCTCCGGTCGCTCCTCCTCCAGCCACTGCTCCTCCTCCGGTCGCTCCTCCTCCGGTCACTGCTCCTCCTCCAGTCGCTCCTCCTCCGGCCACTGCTCCTCCTCCGGTCGCTCCTCCTCCGGCCACTGCCCCTCCTCCGGTCACTGCTCCTCCTCCGGTCACTGCTCCTCCTCCGTCCACTGCTCCTCCTCCGGTCGCTCCTCCGGCCACTGTTCCTCCTCCGGCCGCTGCTTCTCCTCCGGCCACTGCTCCTCCTCCGGTCACTCCTCCAGCCACAGCTCCTCCTATGGTCACTGCTGCTCCTCTGGCCACTGCTCCTCCTCCGGTCACTCCTCCTCCGGTCGCTCCTCCTCTGGTCGCTCCTCCTCCGGCCACTGCCCCTCCTCTGGTCGCTCCTGCTCCGGCCACTGCTCCTCCTCCGGCCACTGCTCCTCCTCCGGTCACTCCTCCTCCGGCAACTGCTCCTCCTCCGGTCGCTCCTCCTCCGGCCACTGGCCCTCCTCCGGTCACTGCTCCTCCTCCGGCCGCTGCTCCTCCTCCGGCCACTGCTACTCCGGCCACCGCTCCTCCTCCGGTCACCGCTCCTGCTCCGGCCGCCGCTCCTCCTCCGGTCGCCGCACCTCCTCCGGTCACTGCTCCTCCTCCGGCCACTGCTCCTCCTCCGGCCACTGCTCCTCCTCCGGCCCCTGCTCCTCCTCCGGTCGCTCCTCCTTCGGTGGCTGCTCCTCCGGCCGCTTCTCCGGCCACTGCTCCTCCTCCGCCGCTGCTCCTCCTCCGGCCACTGCTCCGCCTCCGGTCACTCCTCCTCCGGCCCCTGCTCCTCCTCCGGCCACTGCTCCTCCTCCAGCCACTGCTCCTCCTCCGGCCACTTCTCCTCCGGCCGCTGCTCCTCCTCCGGCCGCTGCTCCTCCTCCGGCCGTTGCTCCTCCTCCGGCCACTGCTGCTCCTCCGGATGCTCCTCCTCCGGCTGCTGCTCCTCCACCGGTCGCTCCTCCTCCGGCCACTGCTCCTTCTCCGGTTGCTCCTCCTCCGGTCACTGCTCCTCCTCCTGTCGCTCCTCCTCCGGCCACTGCTCCTCCTCCGGTCACTACTCCTCCTCCAGTCGCTTCTCCTCCGGCCACTGCTCCTCCTCCGGCCACTGCCCCTCCTCCGGTCACTGCTCCTCCTCCGGTCACTGCTCCTCCACCGGCCACTGCTCCTCCTCCGGTCGCTCCTCCCCCGGCCACTGTTCCTCCTCCGGTCACTCCTCCTCCGGTCACTGCTCCTTCTCCGGTCACTGCTCCTCCTCCGGCCACTGCTACTCCTCCGGCCACTGCTCCTCCTCCGGCCGCTGCTCCTCATCCGGTCACTCCTCCTCCGGCCACTGCTGCTCCTCCGGTCACTGCTCCTCCTCCGGCCACTGCTCCTCCTCCGGTCACTCCTCCTCCGGTAACTGCTCCTCCTCCGGTCGCTCCTCCTCCGGCCACTGGCCCTCCTCCGGTCACTGCTCCTCCTCCGGCCGCTGCTCCTCCTCCGGCCACTGCTACTCCGGCCACTGCTCCTCCTCCGGTCGCTCCACCTCCGGTCACTGCTCCTCCTCCGGTCGCTCCTCCGGTTGCTCCTCCTTCGGTCGCTCCTCCTCCGGTCACTGCTCCTCCTCCAGTCGCTCCTCCTCCGGCCACTGCTCCTCCTCCGGTCGCACCTCCTCCGGCCACTGCCCCTCCACCGGTCACTGCTCCTCCTCCGGTCACTGCTCCTCCTCCGGCCACTGCTCCTCCGGTCGCTCCTCCTCTGGCCACTGTTCCTCCGGTCCCTGCTCCTCCTCCGGCCACTGCTCCTCCTCCGGTCACTGCTCCTCATCTGGCCACTGCTCCTCCTCCGTTCACTCCTCCTCCGGTCGCTCCTCCTCCGGCCACTGCCCCTCCTCCGGCCGCTGCTCCTCCTCCGGTCGCTCCTCCTCCGGCCACTGCTCCTCCTCCGTCCGCTTCTCCTCCTCCGGCAACTGCTCCTCCTCCAGCCGCTGCTCCTCGTCCGGTCACTGCTCCTCCTCCGGCCACTTCTCCTCCGGCCGCTTCTATTCCTCCGGCCACTGCTCCTCCTCCGGCCACTGGTCCTCCTCCGGCCGCTGCTCCTCCTCCGGCCCCTGCTCCTCCTCCGGCCACTGCTCCTCCTCCGGTCGCTCCTCCTCCGGCCGCTGCTCCTCCTCCGGTCACTCCTCCTCCGGCCACTGCTCCTCCTCCGGTCGCTCCTCCTCCAGCCACTGCCCTTCCTCCGGTCACTGCTCCTCCTCTGGCCACTGCTCCTCCTCTGGCCGCTCCTCCTCCGGTCACTGCTCCTCCTCCAGTCATTGCTCCTCCTCCGGCCACTGCTCCTCCTCATGCCACTGCCCCTCCTCATGCCACTGCTCCTCCTCCGGCCACTGCTCCTCCTCCAGCCGCTCCTCCTCCGGTCACTGCTCCTCCTCCGGCCACTGCTCCTCCTCCGGCCACTGCTCCTCGTCCAGCCGCTTCTCCTCCTCCGGCCGGTTCTCCTCCGGCCCCTGCTCCTCCTCCGGCCACTGCTCCTCATCCGGCCTCTGCTCCTCCTCCGGTCACTCCTCCTCTGGTCACTGCTCCTCCTCCTGTCGCTCCTCCTCCGGCCACTGCCCATCCTCCGGTCACTGCTCATCCGGCCATTGCTCCTCCTCCGGCCGCTGCTCCTCCTCCGGCCACTGCTACTCCGGCCACTGCTCCTCCTCCGGTCACTGCTCCTCCTCCGGTCGCTCCTCCTCCGGTCGCTCCTCCTCCAGCCACTGCTCCTCCTCCGGTCGCTCCTCCTCCGGTCACTGCTCCTCCTCCAGTCGCTCCTCCTCCGGCCACTGCTCCTCCTCCGGTCGCTCCTCCTCCGGCCACTGCCCCTCCTCCGGTCACTGCTCCTCCTCCGGTCACTGCTCCTCCTCCGTCCACTGCTCCTCCTCCGGTCGCTCCTCCGGCCACTGTTCCTCCTCCGGCCGCTGCTTCTCCTCCGGCCACTGCTCCTCCTCCGGTCACTCCTCCAGCCACAGCTCCTCCTATGGTCACTGCTGCTCCTCTGGCCACTGCTCCTCCTCCGGTCACTCCTCCTCCGGTCGCTCCTCCTCTGGTCGCTCCTCCTCCGGCCACTGCCCCTCCTCTGGTCGCTCCTGCTCCGGCCACTGCTCCTCCTCCGGCCACTGCTCCTCCTCCGGTCACTCCTCCTCCGGCAACTGCTCCTCCTCCGGTCGCTCCTCCTCCGGCCACTGGCCCTCCTCCGGTCACTGCTCCTCCTCCGGCCGCTGCTCCTCCTCCGGCCACTGCTACTCCGGCCACTGCTCCTCCTCCGGTCGCTCCACCTCCGGTCACTGCTCCTCCTCCGGTCGCTCCTCCGGTTGCTCCTCCTTCGGTCGCTCCTCCTCCGGTCACTGCTCCTCCTCCAGTCGCTCCTCCTCCGGCCACTGCTCCTCCTCCGGTCGCACCTCCTCCGGCCACTGCCCCTCCACCGGTCACTGCTCCTCCTCCGGTCACTGCTCCTCCTCCGGCCACTGCTCCTCCGGTCGCTCCTCCTCTGGCCACTGTTCCTCCGGTCCCTGCTCCTCCTCCGGCCACTGCTCCTCCTCCGGTCACTGCTCCTCATCTGGCCACTGCTCCTCCTCCGTTCACTCCTCCTCCGGTCGCTCCTCCTTCGGCCACTGCCCCTCCTCCGGCCGCTGCTCCTCCTCCGGCCGCTGCTCCTCCTCCGGTCGCTCCTCCTCCGGCCACTGCTCCTCCTCCGTCCGCTTCTCCTCCTCCGGCAACTGCTCCTCCTCCAGCCGCTGCTCCTCGTCCGGTCACTGCTCCTCCTCCGGCCACTGCTCCTCCTCCAGCCGCTCCTCCTCCAGTCACTGCTCCTCCTCCGGCCACTGCTCCTCCTCCGGCCACTGCTCCTCGTCCAGCCGCTTCTCCTCCTCCGGCCGCTTCTCCTCCGGCCCCTGCTCCTCCTCCGGCCACTGCTCCTCATCCGGCCTCTGCTCCTCCTCCGGTCACTCCTCCTCCGGTCACTGCTCCTCCTCCTGTCGCTCCTCCTCCGGCCACTGCCCATCCTCCGGTCACTGCTCCTCCGGCCATTGCTCCTCCTCCGTCCGCTGCTCCTCCTCCGGCCACTGCTACTCCGGCCACTGCTCCTCCTCCGGTCACTGCTCCTCCTCCGGTCGCTCCTCCTCCGGTCGCTCCTCCTCCAGCCACTGCTCCTCCTCCGGTCGCTCCTCCTCCGGTCACTGCTCCTCCTCCAGTCGCTCCTCCTCCGGCCACTGCTCCTCCTCCGGTCGCTCCTCCTCCGGCCACTGCCCCTCCTCCGGTCACTGCTCCTCCTCCCGTCACTGCTCCTCCTCCGTCCACTGCTCCTCCTCCGGTCGCTCCTCCGGCCACTGTTCCTCCTCCGGCCGCTTCTTCTCCTCCGGCCACTGCTCCTCCTCTGGTCACTCCTCCGGCCACAGCTCCTCCTCTGGTCATTGCTCCTCCTCTGGCCACTGCTCCTCCTCCGGTCACTCCTCCTCCGGTCGCTCCTCCTCTGGTCGCTCCTCCTCCGGCCACTGCCCCTCCTCCGGTCGCTCCTGCTCCGGCCACTGCTCCTCCTCCGGCCGCTGCTCCTCCTCCGGCCGCTGCTCCTCCGGCCACTGTTCCTCCTCCGGTCACTCCTCCGGACCATGCTCCTCATCCGACCGCTGCTCCTCCTCCGGCCGCTGCTCCTTCTGCGGCCGCTGCTCCTCCTCCGGCCAGTGCTCCTCCTCCGGTCGCTCCTCCTCCGGCCACTGCCCCTCCTCCGGTCACTGCTCCTCCTCCGGCCATTGCTCCTCCTCCGGCTGCTGCTCCTCCTCCGGTCACTGCTCCTCCTCCGGTCACTCCTCCTCTGGTCGCTCCTCCTCCGGCCACTCCCCCTCCTCCGGTCGCTCCTCCTCCGGTCACTGCTCCTCCTCCGGTCACTGCATCTCCTCCGGCCACTGCTCCTCCTCCGGCCAGTGCTCCTCCTTGGGTCGCTCCTCCTCCGGCCGCTGCTCCTCCTCCGGCCGCTGCTCCTCCTCCGGCCGCTACCACCTCCTCCGGTCACTGCTCCTCCTCCGGCCACTGCTTCTCCTCCGGTCACTCCTCCTCCGACCACTGCCCCTCCTCCGGTCACTGCTCCTTCTCCGGTCGCTCCTCCTCCGGCCACTGCTCCTCCTCCGGTCACTGCTCCTCCTCCGTTCGCTCCTCCTCCGGCCACTGCTCCTCCTCCGGTCACTGCTCCTCCTCCGGTCACTCCTCCTCCGACCACTGCCCCTCCTCAGGTCACTGCTCCTCCTCCGGTCGCTCCTCCTCCGGCCACTGCTCCTCCTCCGGTCACTGCTCCTCCTCCGGTCGCTCCTCCTCCGCCCACTGCTCCTCCTCCGGTCGCTCCTCCTCCGGTCGCTGCTCCTCCTCCGGCCGCTACTCCTCCTCCGGCCGCTACCACCTCCTCCGGCCGCTGCTCCTCCTCTGGCCGCTGCTCCTCCTCCGGCTGCTGCTCCTCCTCCGGTCGCTCCTCCTCCGGCCGCTCCTCCTCCGGCCACTGCTCCTCCTCCGGTCACTGCTCCTCCACCGGTCGCTCCTCCTCCGGCCACTGCTCCTCCTCCGGCCACTGTTCCTCCTCCGGTCACTGCTCCTCCTCCGGTCACTGCTCCTCCTCCGGTCACTGCATCTCCTCCGGCCACTGCTCCTCCTCCGGCCAGTGCTCCTCCTTGGGTCGCTCCTCCTCCGGCCGCTGCTCCTCCTCCGGCCGCTGCTCCTCCTCCGGCCGCTACCACCTCCTCCGGTCACTGCTCCTCCTCCGGCCACTGCTTCTCCTCCGGTCACTCCTCCTCCGACCACTGCCCCTCCTCCGGTCACTGCTCCTACTCCGGTCGCTCCTCCTCCGGCCACTGCTCCTCCTCCGGTCACTGCTCCTCCTCCGTTCACTCCTCCTCCGGCCACTGCTCCTCCTCCGGTCACTGCTCCTCCTCCGGTCACTCCTCCTCCGACCACTGCCCCTCCTCAGGTCACTGCTCCTCCTCCGGTCGCTCCTCCTCCGGCCACTGCTCCTCCTCCGGTCACTGCTCCTCCTCCGCCCACTGCTCTTCCTACAGTCGCTCCTCCTCCGGTCGCTGCTCCTCCTCCGGCCGCTACTCCTCCTCCGGCCGCTACCACCTCCTCCGGCCGCTGCTCCTCCTCCGGCCGCTGCTCCTCCTCCGGCTGCTGCTCCTCCTCCGGTCGCTCCTCCTCCGGCCACTCCTCCTCCGGCCACTGCTCCTCCTCCGGTCACTGCTCCTCCTCCGGTCGCTCCTCCTCCGCCCACTGCTCCTCCTCCGGTCGCTCCTCCTCCGGTCGCTCCTCCTCCTCCGGTCGCTGCTCCTCCTCCGGCCGCTACTCCTCCTCCGGCCGCTACCACCTCCTCCGGCCGCTGCTCCTCCTCCGGCCGCTGCTCCTCCTCCGGCTGCTGCTCCTCCTCCGGTCGCTCCTCCTCCGGCCGCTCCTCCTCCGGCCACTGCTCCTCCTCCGGTCACTGCTCCTCCACCGGTCGCTCCTCCTCCGGCCACTGCTCCTCCTCCGGCCACTGTTCCTCCTCCGGTCACTGCTCCTCCTCCGGTCACTGCTCCTCCTCCGGTCACTGCTCTTCCTCCGGTCACTGCTCCTCCTTCGGTCGCTCCTCCTTCAGCCACTGCTCCTCCTCCGGCCCCTGCTCCTCCTCCCGCCCCTGCTCCTCCTCCGGCCCCTGCTCCTGCTCCGGCCACTGCTCCTCCTCTGGTCACTGCTGCTCCTCCTCCGGTCACTGTTCCTCCTCTGGTCACTGCTCCTCCTCCGGTCACTGCTCCTCCTCCGGCCACTGCTCCTCCTCCGGCCATTGCTCCTCCTCCGGTCGCTCCTCCTCCGGCCGCTGCTCCTCCTCCGGTCGCTCCTCCTCTGGTCGCTCCTCCTCCGGCCGCTGCTCCTCCTCCGGTCGCTCCTCCTCCAGCCGCTGCTCCTCCTCCGGTCGCTGCTCCTCCTCCGGCCGCTGCTCCTCCTCCGGTCACTGCTCCTCCACCGGTCGCTCCTCCTCCGGCCACTGCTCCTCCTCCGGCCACTGTTCCTCCTCCGGTCACTGCTCCTCCTCCGGTCACTGCACCTCCTCCGGCCACTGCTCCTCCTCCGGCCGCTGCTCCTCCTCCGGCCGCTACCACCTCCTCCGGTCACTGCTCCTCCTCCGGCCGCTGCTCCTCCGACTGCCAGTTTAACCCCTTATATCTCTTCTCAGGCTTTTTAAAGGGACTCTCCAATTTAAACCAGTCATGTTGAGCAATAGAGCTGGATTTTCCTGCTGTTTACTGACCCTTTTCTGGTGGACATTTTGGCTGATGTTGGTGGACCTAGGGCCCAAGCCCCACCAGTAAATTCACCGTTCCAATTCTCCTTTGCCCACAATGTAACCTGCCATAATTCTGCCCATCACACGCCCATTGGACTAATGATATATTAATGCCCAACATTGGACTTCTCACCCCAACCCTGTGCCTGTGGCCCAGCTCACAAAATCAATGCCGTATAAAAGTGACCTTGCTGGTCAACTCGGGACATCAAACAGGCAGCAGTGCTGTTGAAGGCCACCTTCTGAGAGCAAAGCATTTGGTCACACTTTATCACTGAGGAATCGTTGTCTCTTGCTCTTTGTGGGCTTTGTCTCTCTCAATCTTGCCAAGACGTTCAGCATTGCTACAGGAACTGTAGAGGTGAAGGCTGAGAAAACCGGGTTGTTTGTGCCTCCTGTTAGTGCCCTAGTGCGGGGCTTCTAACGCCTCCCACTAAATTCCGTGGCGGTTTAGCGGCGGCGGTAACGTGTAGGCACCCGCAGCTCACCGTTATTGTCCTAAGGAGGCCAGCGGCTCAATTTGCCACAGTCTTGCCACAGGCCTCATTAGGCACGTGCAGCATGCACCCCAAATTTGGGCGTGATCTGATTTCCAGCCCTACAAGACCGGTTAAAGCAAGGTACTACATCAAACACAGCCTAACTTCATAACCAAAATTGTGAGGAGCCTTCTCCTACAGGCCGGCACATATCGCGGGATGAACACTGCTGCTGGAGCAGAAGCAAATAGAAAGCTGCAAGATTACATAGGATTATATAGGATTACATAGGATATAGGACACAGAAACAGGCCATTTGGCCCAACCAGTCCATGCCGGTTCCACTTGAGCATTCTCCCCTAACTCAAAGGGGCTGAAATTCAGCACCTCACCGCCTGCTGCCGCCCACTGCCACCAACATTCCTCATGAAGATCCGCCCAGTGCCACTTTGGAGGTGGCCTGGAGCGGGCAGGAGGAGAGAGCCGCCAGGGACCGGCCGCTGACGTCAGCGGACGGTGGAGTGGTGCAACTGACCTCCCCGCCACCAAGCTCCCAGATTCCTGCGGGCGGGAGTCGGTGGGACTCGGCGACAGAACTGGGGTGGACTGCTGGCTGGAGGCTGGTCTGTCCCCGACGGTCAGTTTGAAGAACCTGAAAAAAAGGTAAGTGAACATTTAAAAACATTTTTTCAACAGCGACTTACCTGGATGGGGTTCCCTGAAGGTCTTCGGATAGATTTTTCAATGTTACTGTTGATTTTTTTTCAGGTTTTCGACCCTCCGTGACACTTGGGCGGCAAGTGCCTCTGCCGCTGAGAATGAGACCTCCTGCCCGCTGCTGCCCAGATTGGCGGCGTACGTCGTCCATTTGGTGCCCGCCGACCTTCGAGGGACCTCAGCGATGAATATCCCGCCCAAAGTACCGTCCGGTATCTCGGCGGCCATCGGCGGCACTTTGGGCGGCACTTGGGCGGCCGGAGGCCTTGATGAAAATGGGCCCCTAACTCTATCAGCATAATCCTCTATTCCCTTCTCCCTCATATGTTTATCTAGTCTCCCCTTAAATGCATCTATACTATTTGCCTCAACCACTCCCTGTGGTAGTGAGTTCCACATTCTCACCACTCTTTCTGTAAAGAATCTTTTCCTAAATTCCCTATTGGATTTCTTGGTGACTATCTTATATTGATGGCTCTAGTTTTGCTCTTTCCCACAAGTGGAAACACTCTCACTGTATCTACTCCAGCAAAACTTTTCATAATTTAAAAAACCTCAATTAGGTCATCCCTCAGCCTTCTTTTTTCATCCTTTCCTGAGAGGTATACCCTCACATTTCTGGTATCATCCTTGTAAATCTTCTCTGCACCCTCTCCAGTGCCTCTATATCCATTCTATAACAAACGACCAGAATTGTATGCAATTCTCCAAGTGTGATCTAACAAGGTTCGACAAAACTTTATCATAACATCACTACTTTTCAATTAAATCACTCTAGAGACAAACCCTAGTACTTGGTTTGCTATTTATGGCCTTGCTAACCTGTGTTGCTAGTTTTACTGATTTGTGTATTTCCCTTTGTTCCTCTACCCCACCCAGACTCACACCCTCCAAGTAATAGCTGACCTCCCTATTCTTGCAAATAAAATATAATACCTTACATTTATCTGTGTTGAACTTCATTTGCCAATTATATGCCCATTCTGCAAGTTTATCTATCGTGGCACCTTTAGACATCAAACTTGAAGCATTCATGAGGCTTCTGCTGGCCCTCTAAGAATCAGACACGCTAACCATACTGACAGCTAGAAGGCTTCTTGACATATCATGATATTAGCTGAATAATATCTCATTAGTTATGTGTTGCCCGGTGAGTCCAGGTTATTTGGAGCCTAACAGCACAAGCAGTAAATGGTCTACTTCCCAAGCAGAAGGTTGTAGATTTGGACACCAGGGCAACGTGTTATGATAAACATCTGGTCCGCTTTGACTGGGTTTCATCAATTGTCTGCTGGGATAAAAGTTTCAAAACATCTACTGAGCCTGTGACCCCGATAGAATTTCTGCAGCAAACTGGTGACACTGTAAAGCTGAACAACAGGCCGGTAAAAATCAGCTCTGTGCTCAGCTACAAGATCATTAAAGTGTAGGATAAACATCTGCTGGAATTTCTTTCCTGGTATTTATAACAAAATCTCAAATACATTCCTTCTGTGACATTTAGCAATTTTGTTGTAATTAATAAAGAACGGAAATCTTCTCTTATATTCTGTAAACGTTGCCAACGGGAATGTAAAATCCCTGCAGAGTAACATTATTATATCTCGCTGCAGTAGAGGTAATTGTGCTCCAATGTGTCCTGGCTAATTATGATGGATGCTGTTTGTTTAAGTTAGTCCTTTGTTACAGAATACATTGCTGGTTTGTATCACCCTTCCCACACATCGTGAATTTGGCCAATTACTGATTTTGGTCAATTAAAATGGCATGGAGAGTCATATATCCAAGTTTGCCGATGACACAGATAGGTGGCATTGTACGCAGCATAAAATTACAAAACGATATCGACAGTTTAAGTGAATGGGCAAAACTGTAGCAAATAGATTTCAATACAGGCAAATGTGAGGTCATCCACTTTGGACCTAAGAAGGATAGAACAGGATACTTTCTAAATGGTGAAAATTTAGAAACAGTGGGTGTCCACAGAGACTTTGGGGGTCCAGGTACATCGATCATTGAAATGGCATGAACAGGTACAGAAAATAATCAAAAAGGTTACTGGGAAGCTGTCCTTTATATCTAGAGACTAGAATACAAGGGGGTAGAAGTTATACTGCAGCTGTACAAAACCCTGGTTAGACTACACCTGGAGTACTGTGAGCAGTTCTGGGCACCACACCATAGGAAGGATATATTGGTCTTGGAGGGAGTTCAGAATAGGTTTACCAGAATGATACCCGGACTTCAAGGGTTAAGTTACAAGGAGAAATTTCACAAATTAGGTTTGTATTCCCTAGAATTTAGAAGGTTAAGGGGTGATCTGATCAAAGTTTTCAGGATATTAAGGGAACAGATAGGGTAGATCGAGAGAAACTATTTCCGCTGGTTAGGGGTTCTAGGACTAGGGGGCATAGTGTAAAGATTAGAGTCAGACCTTGCAGGAGTGAAATTAGGAAACACTTCTATACACAAATGGTGATAGACGTTTGGAACTCTCTTCCGCAAATGGCAATTGATGCTGGATCAATTGTTAATTTTAAATCTGAGATTGATAGCTTTTTGTTAACTAAGGTATTAAGGGATATGGGCCAAAATATGGAGTTAGGTCGCAGATCAGCCATTATCTCATTGGATGGCGGAACAGGCTTGAGGGGCTGAATGGTCTACTCCTCCTCCTATGTTCCTATTAATATTGGAGAGAGGGGCCTAGTTTGTGACGTGCCCATTTTTCAGGTACAAAATGGATATCTGAGCATCCAACATGGCGGGCGTGGCAGGCTCGGTGCGCGAGCGCTCTTACGGGCTAGAAGTGCGCTGCTGCCATTTTGGATGGAGCTGCTCCGTATGCGTCCATAGCGCACGCCAAATGTATTAAAACCTCTAATTAAGATATTTAAATAAGGATCCTTGTAGGACCCCATGCTGATATTTGTCTACCTCAGCTCCTGACTCGCTATCTGATAAACTTGATCAGTAACATGTGGCGCTAACAGCAACAAGAACCCTTCAGTATCGCTATTTAAAGGGCTCGTCCACTAAATACACTGGTTGCTGGCTTGTTATTTGAGGCTGCTGGTTAACTCCTGGGTATTTGTGGCCTGTTTTCTCGCTCTGACTGCTGCGAAGAAGGTTTTCCTGCTGCACTGGTTTTGGCTGCCTTCACAACAGCTGTACTGCAGTCATTACTGCACAGTTCTTCAATATAAGTGTAAAAATTGCTCTGTAATTCAGTATCATTATTCAAGTGTGTTAGACGATCATTTAAAATGTGATATTTTGCACTCAATGTTTGACCCTTACTCTGCTGAATAAACACAAATTTCTTACAGAGAGCTGGGACCAGCATAATAAAGGAGCTATTTGACAAAACTTGGAATATTAACACAATTTGTAAGGCAACAATTCTGTTGGTCTTGATTGGGGATACATTTATTTATGATTGGATGATTTATATATTCCTCATAATCAATAATATTCTTGAAATGTTACAGACAAAAATTCACAGATTGGGAATACACTGCCTGATGGGGTGGTAGATACAGATTTAATAGTAGCCTTTAAAAGGGAATTGGATATGGGATGTGGGAAAAGAGCGGGGGAGTGGGACTAACTGGATTGCTCTTTGACAGAGCCAGCGCAAACTCGATGGGCTGAATCAGCTCCTTCTGTGCTGTACTATTCTATGATTCTATGATTTATTAAATATATGGCATATGCACTGGTATGTAAGAATAAAACAAACCATATAGTTTTACAATCACACCTAATGATTGTGGGATTGAATGTGTTACAATTCTGAACTGAGTATTCACATTGATCGAACCCTTTGATTTCAAATTCTTGTTATAATTCAATGATTTATATAGTGATTTTAGGGTGTGGAAATTCGATTGTGCTGTGCCCATGCCCACAAAACACTTTCTCGCTCTGTCCCTGTCTACAACAACAACTTGAACATGGGTGAAGGGGACTCCCTTTGCTCAAACTTCCTGATTTCCATTTTCTCAGGCTCTAATCTCCCTTTCCGAGGTCACCAGACTCGGCTTCCAGTAGGTATGGTTTCTCTCAGAGTCTGGAGCATGATTGAATGCAGGAGTTATTTGCCTTGGGAAACCCACTTTGGCCTTTCAGTGGAGAAGGTAAATGCATCGAAACGTGGGAATTGCTAGATGAAGAAAGACTACGGTCCATGTAGTTTGCCTTTCTACCATCCTGGTCATCCCATGATACAATGATAATGGAGTTGTTAACTAAGCATAGCCATCAATCTCTATCAATTAGTGTACGACAGACCCAGAAATGACACAGGAAAACCCACAGTGGTGGAGAGCTTTGAGAACCAAACGCCCAGTCCAATGTTACCTTTAATATTTTTTTGGATGCACTGCCCCTTTAACGGGCTGCGCGGCCCATTCAGATTTCCCCGCATGCGCGATCTTTCCATTCAGAAGCTGGTGACCGGGCTATGCGGGACCCCCAGACCGCTGCACGGCCACACAGCTTAAGGAGAACATTGGTCTAACGCCTCCTTTTTCCTCCCAAACATGCTACATTTACCAGATATAATTTCTCCAGTTATTCATACAGTGTATCCCAAAATGTTATTTCCTGGAAGGGATCTACCGAATGTGCATTTGAATGAATCAATACTGACTGCTTCCACCGTCTCCCGAGGGGTTCCATTCCATAGACTGACCTCTCACTTGCAATGGTTCAGCAGATTAGTTTGGAATTTACGCCTCCTTCGAGTGCAGGCCATGACCTCTGGTTCCACTGTTGTGGAGAAGGTGAAATAGCTTGTCATGGTCTACATTATAGAGTCACTTTACAATCCTCGGGCCCAATTTTCCCCAACCTCTTTTTTCGGTGCACTTATCTTAAATGTGCCGACTTTGCGCGCTGGAAACGGCGCCGAAAAAAAGTGGCTCCATCCTGCTCGCTCTGTCGAGTCTCCGGTGTCCCAGCGTGGCGTAGATAGTGAAGTGGGGGGCGGACCAACAGCCCAGCGCAGAAAACACTGCCGACAGCTGCGCACATGCTCAGTGAAGTCTGCGCGCATGCTCCTCGCCCTCCCAGCCTGTCCTGCGAACTGTGAGCAGGACCCGATGCTCGCAGCCCCTATCCCTGGCCGAAGGGACGCCCTGATGTTCGCCGCAGCCTATCCTCGGCCGAGTGGCCTCCCGCACCGGCTGGCCGGCCCGCTGACTTCCCAGGCCGAGGTAGGACTTGAGTTTAATTTTTTATTTATTGATGGTTGTGCTTTGTTTAGTGAGGAGAGTTTTGATTGGTGGAGGGAGGAACAGAATTTTGGGGGGACGGGGGTGGGGGTGGGGGAGTGATGAGGGGAAGAAAGAGTGTTTTGATGGCGGGGGGGAGCTTTACAAAAAACTTGATTCTGGCATAAAGGTAGGACTTCTATTTTTTATTTGTTATTGATTGATTGCTTATTACTTTTTGTGGTTTGTTTAGTGCTTTGTAAGTCTTGGTGCAGGTCCTCTCAGCTTCCTTGTATTTGTTATTATTGAATGCTGATCTTTGTGCTTTGTTTAGTGCTTTGTAAGTCTTGGTGCTTTAAATGTACTAACCGGCGCCGAATTCTTAACTGCCCGCAATGTTTTTCAGAGCTGGCCACATCCGCTGACATAAGACAATTTGGAGTAAGTTTTAGCTGGCCAAAGTGACATAAATGGCCAAAACTGGCCTCAGTGGCTGGGAACGCCCCCTTTTGAAAAAAGAAATCAACTAAAAAAAATCATACCTAACTGAGTTACTCTAGAGCAAATTTATTGGGGAAAATGGCGATTTTTAATTTACGCCAGAAAAACCAACTTACTCCAAAAAAATTGGAGCACGTCATGGCCAAAATTGGGCCCTACAGGAAACAGCAATCCTTCCAACCTTCTCTTTTCCAGTGAGTAGATGCCCAATTTACATAATGGCTCGACATAATCCAATCGGTCCATCCCTTCAATCGTTCTGGTTGTTTCTTTCTGTATCCTTCAGCCATTCTTTACACTACATATTAACCCGTTCCTACCCACATCCCCTAACACTTTGGCAGTGGAGAAATTCCCCCTTTTCTTCTTTTGTACTTACCCCTCCTAGTCTCTCCTGTCGTCATGCCTCCTTTCATCTCTACCCTCTCAGATACACTGCCCTCCCAAATCTCTACCCCAATCCTTCATCACTCCTCGAATTGGCCTACTCTGCTGCCCCCATCCCAGGCTTGAATCCCTGTTATAAAAGGCTACAACTTCCCTCTGTGCCTCTCCCGGCATCCTCCGAAGGGCCCACCAAGACACTCATCACTGCCTCCTTGCGAGCAGCAACTCCAACTGCCCCATCCTGGTCTCTCTCCGACCTTCCCGGCCAGCGCACCCACTGGGGGCTTCTCTTGCTGTTCCTCTCCCCGTCCAACTCACCTCGCCCAGTGTGGACTCTGCCAATGGATGAGCTATCACTGCCCCTCTCCCAGTGTGGACTCTGCCAATGGATGAGCTATCATTGCCCCTCTCCAAGTGTGGACTCTGCCAATGGATGAGCTATCACTGCCCCTCTCCCAGTGTGGACTCTGCCAATGGATGAGCTATCACTGCCCCTCTCCCAGTGTGGACTGTACCAATGGATGAGCTATCAGTGCCCCTCTCCCAGTGTGGACTCTGCCAATGGATGAGCTATCGCTGCCCCTCTCCCAGTGTGGACTCTACCAATGGATGAGCTATCACTGCCCCTTTCTCAGTGTGGACTCTGCCAATGGATGGGCTATCGCTGCCCCTCTCCCAGAGTGGACTCTACCAATGGATGAGCTATCACTGCCCCTTTCCCAGTGTGGACTCTACCAATGGATGAGCTATCACTGCCCCTCTCCCAGTACAGACTCTGTCAATGGATGAACTATCACCGCCCCTCTCCCAGTGTGGACTGTACCAATGGATGAGCTATCACTGCCCCTCTCCACATCTTGCTACAGAATGTCAGTTCTTTTGTGGACAAGGCCCTTGCCATCCATGAGCTTATTGTGGATGATTGCATCGACATCATGGCCTTGATGGAAACCTGGCTATGGGTTGATGACCAATGGTTCCCGTTCACCGCAAACAGCAGACACTCAGGCCAGCGCCCAACAACCGGAGCCCCAACTCAGGCACTCTACAAGGGAGCATAAACCACCAGAGAGACTTAACCTGTGATCCCAATAAGACTTTGGGGGTGGGTGGGGAGTGGGGAGTTGATGCCATGTATTCAACCATCAGTGTAACCCATGTATTAGCTGTCCTAAGTTGTACACCTTGAGAACATTGACCACAAGGGGGTGAACTTGTGGGAGACACTCCTAACCTGGACTTTCAGGTATAAAAGGGGAAGCTCCACCCACCTTCATCACTTGAGGTAATAAAGGTAACTGGTCACAGAGTGACCTTCTCTCAAGTATGGGCCTCGTGTGCATTTATACTGTATAGTAAGGACATATCACTCCCTTTAAATATGATGGGTTGCAGGCCTCCTTTAAGAGAGCCTTGTTGTCTTTACCCCAATCCTCTCCTCCATTTGGTGCCATGTGTTACTCCATCAGCGCTGCACCTGGTGGTTTGGACGCCATCTTTCCTCCATCCACGATGTCGACTGCAGTGATCCTCTTCTCCCCGGGTTCTGCCACCGAAGCTGGGAAGTCGGCTTTGGATCCAATTTTCTTCCTCCAGAGTCCTGCCACTGAAGCATGGAAGGTGCATTTGGGTCGTCACTGCTGGATCATCTCCACGCAGTCGTGCTGAGAAGTCTGTGCCTTGGGTGCTGTGCTGATCTGCTCTCTGATGCTGGGACCACCCTCAGGTGAGGACTTGCTTTGCCTCTGAGCACGGAGGACGGCGATCGCTGGAGGGATGAAGTCTTCCCACTTCCAATGGATCTTCTCCATCCACCTTCTCCGAGTAGCGTTGGTCCATCACCTGCAACAATCCGCAGGGGTAACTTGAGCACCGCACCATCATGGAGTACCTTTACATCCGCACTACCAACCACTGGGATAAGTTCATCGGTGTAGGTGAGCAGCTTTGCCTGAACCGGGACCAACTCGGGTCGTTCAGCCTGATTGTCCCATAGCCTCTCAAAGGCTTCTTGATTCATTACTGACTGGCTCGTCCCCGTGTCCACTTCCATGAAGACTGGAGCGGCATCTATCTCGACTTCCATCCTCAAAGGGGAACACTCGGTGGTGCAGGTAAACATGCTATATACCTCATCGTGGGGCTGAGCTGCGTCTCTGCCTATCATTTCATAATCCGTGCTGGATTTATGGCCATCTGCAGACTCTTCATCAACACAGTGAGTCATGTTTCTCTTACACATTTGCTGGAGGTGGCCCTTCATGTTGCAGCCTTTAAACACATAGTCTTTTAAATGGCACTGGTGAGCTCTGTGATTCCCTCCGCAACACCAGCATGGAGCTACTCAGTTAGTCCCCCTCAGCGGACTCTGAGTTAAGGGACTCGGGGGGCCTGTTCCCTCTTCCCTGAGAAGGTTCGCGTTCTACAGTCCAGCCTCTAAAAGGCGCCACTCTGTGCACAGTATTTGCCGGGTTTGAGTCCTGAGGATGAGTCATCTGCCTAGAGCCGCAGGTCGAGGTCATGAATGCCTGGTTCACGGAGATGGCCTTCTGCAATGTGACTGTGGTATCCGCCGACAGTAGCTTATGAAGAAGGCCCCCATGGCCGATTCCAATGACAAAAATGTCACGCAGCGCTTCGGTGAGGTGATTGCCGAAATCACATGGTGCCGCCAGCCTCCTGAGGTCTGCAGCATATTTCGCGTTTTCCTGGTCTTCGGGCTGTCGGTGGGTGTAGAACCGGTATCTGGCTGTGAGGATGCTCTCCTTGGGCTTGAGTTGCTCTTGGATCAGCGTTACAAGCTCCTCGTACGTCTTGGTCATTGTCTTTGCTGGTGCCAGCAAGTCCCTGACGAGGCCATAGATGGTGGGCCCACAATTGGTTAGCAGGATAGTTCTGCGCTTATCAGCCAGTGTGGCCGGGTTGTCGCCTGCCAGCTCATTTGCTGTGAAGAAATGGTTGAGCCTCTCCACAAAGGCGTCCCAATCATCACCATTGGCGGACTGCTGCAACGTACCAAGGGTAGCTATTTTCGCGTGAAGATCTGTAACCTCATCGCCAGTTGTTATGTCTTTAGATGCTCTGATAATGACTCCATGAGGCAATGTGTTGTACTTGAACTGTAGTGACCTTAGTCCTTTATTGATAACTCCAGAGTGAGGATCACACATGGTGGCCTGCCTTTTATACTGGGCCAGGCACATCTGTACAGATAACCTGCAAGTCTCCCACTGCAGTGCCCTCTGGTGGTACACCTTGTAATAGTGCAAGCCGTAACCATGTCGGATACATGACAACTAATACCTTGCTGGCCTGCTTCAGAACCATCACTTCCCCGTGTGACAGTGGGGAATGCAGAGAGTATGGTGGCAGGCACTGCCTGCATCACTTGCCTAAGCTGAAGCAGAGCTTGTGCCTGTGATATGCCATATTCTGCAAGGGCTCGTGCCACACTCTCCAGGACTCCACTGTCACTGCTGGAGGCCACCAGCCTCGTGAGGGCATTGATGGCCTCGCTAGTATCATGGTGCATACTGACAATCTGCGACCTTACCTCCGTAATCATCGCTTTCAGACTGTCAATGCTCGTGGGAATCCTACCCAAGATATCAAGGAGCTGACGGGTGAGGTGGATGCTCTCCCTGGACGTTCCCACCATGGCCACTTCCATATCTGCCTGTCTGGAGCAGACCGACTTTGCCGACTCACTCTCTGGAAAGATGGCCTGCCGGATTCAACCCCAGCATTGCGTTGCTGCACACCACTAATCCCAGGGCCTCGGATTCCTCAAACCCCGAGAAAGTGACGTTGTCCTCAGGGGAGCTGAGTGCCGATGGTAGAACAGGTGTCGATAGATGCTGCGCTGGACGCTACACAGGAGTCGGCTCATCGGTATCCTCCTCTTCCTCCAGACGATGGCCTGACGTGGAGTGGTCCCTTGAGGGATGCTGTGCCTGTGATTGGTCATCTGGAAGAGGAGTGATTAGCAGCAGGGGAGGGGGCAGGGTGACATGAAGAAGGTCGCATAGCACAGGCTCATTTGAAGGACCGCAGCTACTCCACTATATCTAGTCCAGAGACACTGCAGGACATTGCTCCAACCTATCCCAGGGAGTGTGCAGGATATTGCCTCAACCTTAGTCCAGAGACACTGCAGGACATTGCTCCAACCTATCCCAGGGAGTGTGCAGGATATTGCCCCAACCCTAGTCCAGAGGCACTGCAGGACATTGCTCCAACCTGTCTCAGGGAGTGTGCAGGATATTGCCCCAACCCTAGTCCAGAGACACTGCAGGACATTGCTCCAACCTATCCCAGGGAGTGTGCAGGATATTGCCCCAACCTTAGTCCAGAGACACTGCAGGACATTGCTCCAACCTATCCCAGGGAGTGTGCAGGACATTGCCCCAACCCTAGTCCAGAGACACTGCAGGACATTGGCCTAACCCAGCCCAAGCAGTGTGCAGGACTTACCCTCAGTATCCGAGCGGGGGTCAGTGCCCCTCAGCGGCAGCTGCCCGACCAGTGACGCCGATGAGGCCTGCCACTCTGTCCTCGATGTCAGTGAGTGGCAGGGTCTGAGGCAGACCACCGCCTATCCGTACCTGCTTGCAGCGATTAGGAGACTTCTTTGCCTACAATGTGAAACTGGGAATGGTGACAAGAGAGTCCATCTGGTGTTGTGGCACAGATAGCCACCAAAGCACTTATACCATACTTGCTAATGCAGGACATGGCCGTGCACATGCGCAGTACAACCGGGGCTGAATCAGCCATTTCACATTTGGATTTTGATTATGGAGGACGACGATTCCAGACAGCATGCCAGGCAATTCAGCCACGAGGCTAATGAAGCTCTCGTGGGGGCTGTGGAAAGAAGATGCCAGGACTTGCATCTTCGGGGTGGTTCATCAGGAGGACATTGAAGTAGGGAGCCATCTTATAATATCTCAGAAAGCAAACTTAATAATGTGTAAAGATCATTCATGGCAAATAGGGTGCCAAACTAAGCCTACCTATGTGTCATGTATTTTAGGAGGCAACGCACAAAGTGCTGAGAGCCAGCAACAGCATGAGAACAAATAGTGTGTCAGATTTATAATTGAAGTAATGAAGGAGTGCATGAATTAAAATTGCACTCACTCTGAGGACCCTTGTCAGATCATTAAACTTCTTTCTGCACTGTGTGCCAGTCCTGACCACAATATCTGAGGCAGAGACTTCCTCTGCTATCTCCCTCTAAATCCTTTAAAATATGGACGGCAGTGGTCTAGAACCACCCCGAAGATACAATTGCTGCCATCTTCTTCCCACAGCCCCGAGAGCCTCGTGGCTGAAATGCCTGTCACGCTGTCTGGAACTGTTATCCTCCATGATGAAAATCCAAATGGGAAATGGTTGATTCAGCTCCGGTTGTACAGCACATGCGCGTGGCCATGCCCTGAATTAGCGTTTGTGACAGGAGGCCAGACCAGAAGCATGGGAAGAAAAAATTTAAAATTGCGCATGCGCAGAACGACCGATTTCTTCAGTGTGGGAACTTTTGGCTCTGGCACACAAAGTCAGTGGTGCAACACCGGAGTTAACGCTAACGCTCCTCATGCACTATCATTTGGCAAAAGTTGCTCGCACTGACGCTAGCGTTAATCCAGCGCTAATTTTTTTGCTCCACCGCAAATTGTGCCCGGAAATGGGCGAAAACGCAAAAAGCCCAAAATCCAGCCCATTGTTTTGTATCAATGGCACCTCACTTGTGACCCTCAACAACTGGATGCACTCTCCTTCTACCTTGTCCCATCCCTTCATAATGTAAAACATTTAATATGGGCTAGAAATTCGGTTGTGAAAAATTAGCGCCAGGCACTAATGATTCTCAGCTTCCAGTAAATTAGCTGTTAGCGCTTCAGCAAAGAACTGGTGAGCTGAAGCAGGAGCTAATAACCTCAGTGCAGTGCTGACAGGATGCTACCAGCAGAGCGATAATGAATTTCAGGTGCAACGCAATCAGGAATGATTGTTCACACTGGCTCCTTCCAGCTCTTAAAGGGGAGGTTGCATCATTGTGCAGATCATCATTATCAACATTGCTCGCTGTGAAGGCGAACTGCAATCAACTCAATCTTCTGATTGTAATGGCTGATTCCACTCCCAGGGAGAGAGCTCATCCTTTCACAGAGGAGGCATTGGTGGCTGGAGTGGAGCGAAGGAGGGCAGTGCTGTTTCCGGCTACTGGAAGGAGGCCATTATCCCAGGTCTTCAGGGCAATGTTGAGGGAAGTGGCCCAGGAGGTCTTGGCAAGTAGTGTGGTGGAACGCAGCCTGACATAGTGCCGAAAGATATTCAACAACCTCACTTGGGTGGTCAAGGTGATTACATGCTTCAAGAGGTTCGACAAACCAGCATTTGAATCTCAGTCTGTATACACTGTGCAAAATACCACACACCCACCCCTCACCCACCAAGCATCTGCATCTACTAAAACTCACCTCCATATCTCCTGCCTTGCCTACAATTACAGCTATTCAACTATCGCACGCATATCTCCCAAACACATAGCTGGACTGACTCACACACATTTGTTTCTCTTGCAGGCCAAGATGGCCCACAATAGGAGGGAGCAGCAGAGGATAGGCGGGGGTGAACATCAGCTCCAGCAGCTCTCAGACCCAGCTGGGGGCACCACCAGTATCTTCATTCCCTCTCCTTCTCTCATCCCACATCCCGCTCACACCAGAAGGCTTTCTCACTTTCCAGCTCCTGATACTGTCTGCATTCCTTGCTCCATTCCTGCCCCCTTGCCCTCACCTAACACGAGTTTTGTGCCTTTATGCTTTCAGATAATCAGCAGCTAGATGACCAGCCTATCCCTGAGCCTCCCACTGAGAGTGAGGAAGGAAAAGAGGAGGAGAACCCAAGCACCGTGTCACTGCATCTCTCACCCACAGGCGCCACCTCAGAGACTGGCACTACGTGATCTTTAGAGGCAAGTTTAGTAAAGGGGTCTGCACTGGGTGATGCACCGGGGACGTCCGGGCTGCAGAAGGTCAGGGGAAAAGGTAGCTCCAAGAAGGAATAATTCACGCACGAGTTTTGCTGCACAGGACTCAGATGAGGACATCGATGGGAAGGTGTTCACAAGAAGTGGGAGTGAAATTCAGCTTGACACATTGCCGGAAGAAATTCAACAACCACACTCGGGTGGTCAAGATGAGTACATGCTTCAAGAGGGTGTACATACCAGCATCTGAATCTCAGCCTGTACACACTGTGTAAAATACCACACCCCCAACACTCACGCACCAAGCATGTGCATCGACTAAAACTCACATCCGGATGATAAGTGCAATGGCAAGGGTGCCCGAGAGCCTCTCGGGAATGGTAAGGAGCATGGACGAGTCTGCCTCCAACATTGCACAGAGCTCTGCACACACCATGGAGCCCATCATTGCCAGTCTGCAGATGATGCTGGTCCCCCAGAGAGACCGTGGGGACCCAGACTTCACGACGCGTGTCATGGGCGATGTGGCAGCTTCCATTGCAGACTATGGTTGGTGGCATCGTGTCTCAGACTGCTCTCATGCAGTCTCAGTTGGATGCCATGTGAGCTCTGATTGCTACCATCATCGCTGGGTCCACCATAGTCCACCGAGGATCTCACGGTGTCGCAGCAGACCACCAATCTGTCCCTCAGAAGACTGGTAGGGATGCTGAGGTGCTGCCCTCGGGGAGTGGCAGTGAGTCAGTGGAGCAGGAACCTGCTGTCCTCTCTCAGGATGACAGCATTCCTGATCCCACCACTAACACTCTGCCATTGCACTTGTCGCTGCCTGTCACCTAGCCAGCCCAGACTGCCGCCGCCCAGCCTGAGATGGTGCAGTTTACAGCCGGGTTTTCCAGGCCCAGAGCTGGTTGAGGGCATCCTGCAAGGCCATCTGTAGTCACTGGCCCTAATACAGAGCAGCTTTCCACCAGCCGTGCTGCAGCCACTGGGGAGACACTACGGAGGAGCAGTAGATTAGGAAAAGGCACTGTAAAGAGGGGAAGTAAGGGTTTGCGTAAGGGTGATTAGTCAATATTGTTGTTGTGTATATGTGGTGACTGAATTTGGATAATTTATTATTGGAATGTTGCAGATTTGTTGCTGTGTCTAATTTCAGCTTTGGGGTGTGGTTTCGAGCGAGAAATTAATGGAATGATGGGGATATGCTGAGCAATCGGGAATTGGCCTCGAATTCACTGGAGCCAAAGCCTGATGGGACGGTCACGGACCACCCTTCCACAAGGCCGATTGAGTGACTGCCTCCTCCGTCCCTGCTGTTCCTGGTCCTATTCCCCCTTCTCCCCCTCCTCCTTCTCCTCATCCTCCTCCTTCTCCTCATCGTTCTCCTCTCCCTCTTCATCCTCCTGATGTGGTGGAGCTATGCCTGGTGGCAATGGTTGCGTCCTCATGATGGCCAAGTTTTGCAGCATGCAGCAGATGATGATGAAATGGGACCCCTGCTCAGCCAAGTACTAGAGGACTCCTCCCGAGCGGCCAAGGCAGCGAGACCATTACTTGAGCTCTCCGATGGTCTGCTCAATGATGTTCCTGGTGGCAGCATGGCTCTCATTATCTGACTGCTGGGTAGGAGTGTTGGGGTTGCAGAGGGGAGTCGTGAGCCAGATGGAGAGCGGATAGCCCTTGTCTCTGAGCGGCCAGCTGTGAGCTTGACATGGTGGCTGGAAGAGAGCTGGCACGCTAGTCTGGCGCAGGATGAAGACACCATGGCTGCTGCCAGGAAAGTGGGCATTGACGGTGAGGATTCGCTGCACACCAGCTGCACATTCAGTGAGTCGGAGCCTTTGTGGTTACAGAATACCTCAGGATTGTGATGCGGTGCCCGCAAAGCGACCTGGGTGCAGTCAATGGCGCCCTGCACCATGGGGAAGCCCACTATCCTGGCAAAGCCACATGCCTCTCGAGCTGCTTCTCTCTGGTGTTGGGGAAGGAAATGTAATCCCTTCTCCTTCTGTAGAGAGCATCTGTGACCTCGCAGATGCAGCAATGGGCGGTGAACTGCGATATGTTAGATATGTTTCCTGTTGCACACTGAAAGGATCCGCTGGCGTAGAAGTTGAGGGCGACGGTGACCTTGACTGCCACTGAGAGAGCCATCCTCACCCTGGTCTCAGGCTCGAGGTCTGGTTGCAGGAGGTGGCAGAGCCTTGGTGAAGTGTAGCCTTCTAACACACTGTTCCTCAGTGAACTTGATGCAGGAGAAGTGCTACCGGAATACCCTCAGAGAGTAAGGCCTCCTGTGGAGAGCCCTGTTGGCCATACTCCCTCTGACCACATTGTGACCACGTCGCTTTGATGGGTCCTACCTGAAAAAAAGCAACCACCACTGCACAAGCTGGGCCCACACTCGAGGGAGAGGGTAAGTCCGGCTTTGTTAAATGTTAAGTATTGCACGAGCTAGCCATGCTTCGGTTCATGGGGATGTCTCTGTCAGCTACGCTTCGGTTGAAGCAATGTGCTATCACATTCATCGTGGTCCTTCAAATGAGCCTACTGCCTGCGCTGTGTGAGCCTACTCATGCCACCCACCCTGCCCCCTCCTCTGCTGCTAAACACTTGTCTGTGTTCTGTTATATTTTGCAGAACTTGAGAAAAACCCTGATGATGCAGAAGAAGATTCAGACGAGGGACGAGCCTAATGAGGAGAACATCTTCCAATCCCACCTTCCAGACCAAGCGCATGAGGGTGGGTGTAGGTGATGGATGAAGCCCCCACTGTTGTACTCATTTTGGAGGAGGCGCAGGTGCTGCCCATTGAATTGATAGCCCCTTCCCTGACTAGTAGTTTGAGTGTTGGTGGGACATTCCATGGTTTCCCACCGTCCGAGGCTGCGGGTCCCAGTGGGATGCAGCAAGGCACACCCAGGGCCCAACCGTCCGAGGCTGCGGGTCCCAGTGGGGTGCAGCGAGGCACACCCAGGGCCCAACCGTCCGAGGCTGCGGGTCCCAGTGGGATGCAGCAAGGCACACCCAGGGCCCAACCGTCCGAGGCTGCGGGTCCCAGTGGGGTGCAGCGAGCCACACCCAGGGCCCAACCGTCCGAGGCTGCGGGTCCCAGTGGGATGCAGCAAGGCACACCCAGGGCCCAACCGTCCGAGGCTGCGGATCCCAGTGGGGTGCAGCGAGCCACACCCAGGGCCCACAGTCCGAGGCTGCGGGTCCCAGTGGGATGCAGCGAGCCACACCCAGGGCCCAACCGTCCGAGGCTGCGGGTCCCAGTGGGATGCAGCAAGGCACACCCAGGGCCCACAGTCCGAGGCTGCGGGTCCCAGAGGGATGCAGCGAGCCACACCCAGGGCCCAACCGTCCGAGGCTGCGGGTCCCAGTGGGATGCAGCGAGCCACACCCAGGGCCCAACCGTCCGAGGCTGCGGGTCCCAGAGGGATGCAGCGAGCCACACCCAGGGCCCAACCGTCCGAGGCTGCGGGTCCCAGTGGGATGCAGCAAGGCACACCCAGGGCCCACAGTCCGAGGCTGCGGGTCCCAGTGGGATGCAGCGAGCCACACCCAGGGCCCAACCGTCCGAGGCTGCGGGTCCCAGTGGGATGCAGCGAGCCACACCCAGGGCCCAACCGTCCGAGGCTGCGGGTCCCAGTGGGATGCAGCGAGCCACACCCAGGGCCCAACCGTCCGAGGCTGCGGGTCCCAGAGGGATGCAGCGAGCCACACCCAGGATGAGGAGGGGAAGGAGAGCTGGACAGCGCTCTCCTGAGGTGCAGGATCTAACAGATGTGATTCAGATGAAGGCAATGAGTGCGGAGAGCATTGACCTTATGAGATCACTCCTGGACACCATCAGTGGGGTGGCTGATGAGGTATCGGGACTGTCGGGAGAAGTAACAACACTCATGAGAAATGGGAACGATGTCCGGGACTATGAGTGAGGAAATAGCTCAGTCAGCTAAAACCATGTCAGTGAACATGAGGGAGGGAACGTCACAAGTAGCTGATGCGCTGTCAGTGAACACCAGGGAGGGAATGTCAGAGATAGTTCAAACACTCTCAGTAAACATGAGGGATGGCATGTTGGAGTTAGATACTGCAATAAGAGAATACGCTCAGACCCCGCTCCCATTGACAGAATCAACTAGCACTCCCACTCCAATCCAGCTTCTGAAGAGCCCCAAGCTGGACCTTCCACATTGCCACCCCACCACCCACCCCTCAACTGGTGCGCATTACCTAAATGTTAGAAAGAATAAGCTTGGTACCTGTTTTATATGTAAACATTCTAACTGTGTAAGACTTGCCACCTGTTGGAGGCTCAAGGGTCACCTGCACACCTCATGCAAACGAGTATAAAAGGTTGTCTGCCATGCTGCTTTGGCACTCTTGAGTTTTATTAAAGAGACTAAGGTCACATCAGTTTAAGCTTACAGTACTCAGTCTTGTGAAGTTATTCTCAACATAACAATTGACGATGAGTAACAGATCATGAACTTTCATGCGGTTGTGACTGCCATTGGTATTCTTGAGCGATTTGTAGAGGGTGTTGATTGGGAAGCCTTCATTGAATGTCTCGACCAGTACTTCGTGGCCAATGAGCTGGATGCGGACGATAAAGCGATCAAGCACATGGCAATTCTCCTCACCATTTGTGGGTCTACAACATACGGCCTCATCAAGCATCTGCTAGCACCGATGAAACCAATGGAAAAAACAAATGCAGAATTGTGTACGCTGGTTCGGGAACACCTCAAGCCAAAGGAGAGCATCTTAATGGCCAGGTATCACTTCTATACGCACCATCGCTCCAGGACGGGGCGAGCTATGTTGCCGAACTAAGACGCCTTACGGGACCGTGCGATTTTGCTGGACATTTGGGGGAAATGCTGAGGGACATTTTCGGGCTTGGAATCGGCCACGAGATCATTCTTCGCAAGCTGCTGTTTGCCGAATCCCCAGACCTGAACAAGGCCATCACAATAGCCCAGGCTTTCATGTCCACGAACGATAATACTAAACTGATATCTTCTCAGCATCGAAGCTCACCGGCAAGTACTGTACATAAAATAACACCGTTAGCAGACAGAACTGTACATGGCAGGGCCGACAGTTTGCTGCTGCAAGTCCTAGGATCACTCAGAGTCCACCGTGGGGGCGTGAATGCGAATCCATTAACACCATGTTGGCGCTGCGGGGGTAATCTTAGAGCCCATCATTGTTGATTCAAGCACTACCTGTGCAAAGGCTGCAAAACAATGGGACACCTCCAGCGAATGTGCAAACGTGCTGCGACTCACCACGTGGCAGAGTCGGCAGAAGATGGTTGATCCGAAGTGATCACGAGTAAGAGAGGCAACTCAACCCGAGGCCGAGGAACAAGTGAATGGGGTACACACCTTCACCACCAAGAGCCCTCCTATAATGTTGAAAGTCAAATTAAATGTCATTCCAGTTTCCATGGAGTTGGACACGGGGGCGAGTCAATCAATTATGAGCCAGAAGGCTTTTGAGAAACTGTGGGGCAACAAGGCACAAAGGCTTAAACTGAGCCTGATTTATACAAAGCTGCACACTTACACCAAAGAGCTCATACCAGTCATTGGCAGTGTGGCAGTGAAGGTATTGTATGATGGAGCTGTGCATAACTTATTACTGTTGATTGTACCAGGCGATGGCCCAATGCTGTTCAGCAGAAGCTGGCTAGGAAAGATTCGATGGGATGACATCAAAGCACTATCTTCGGTGGATGACGCCTCGTGCGCTCAAGGGCTGAGCAAATTTCCGTCTCTATTTGAACCAGGCATCGGCAACTTCACAGGCGCCAAGGTGCAGATCCATCTAGTCCCTGATGCATGGTCTGTTCATCACAAGGCTCGAGCGGTTCCATATATGATGAGGGAGAAAGTCGAGATCGAACTGGACAGACTTCAACGAGAGCGAATCATATCGCCAGTTGAGTTCAACGAGTGGGCCAGCCCAGTTGTTCCAGTGCTGCAAAGCGATGGCACGGTCAGAATCTGCGGTGACTACAAGGTAATGATCAACTGAGTTTCGTTACAAGACCAGTAGCCACTACCCAAGGCGGATGAGCTGTTCGCAATGTTAGCAGGGGGAAGTCGTTCACCAAATTGGATCTAACCTCCGCCTACATGACACAGGAGCTGGTTGAATCTTCGAAAAGATTGATGTGCATCAACACGCACAAAGGACTGTTTATATACCACAGCTGCCTTTCTGGGATTCGCTCGGCTGCTGCCATTTTCCAGAGGAACATGGAGAATCTGCTGAAATCGGTTCCGCGCACCATTGTGTTTCAAGACGACATCCTGATCACCGGTTGTGACTCCATCGAACACCTGCACAATCTGGAAGAGGTTCTAAGTCAACTAGACAGAGTGCGACTCAGGCTGAAATGCTCCAAGTGTGTTTTCCTGACACCAGAGGTCGAATTTTTGGGGAGAAAGATTGAGGCAGATGGCATCAGACCCACGGACTCAAAGACAGAGGCAATCAAGAACGCACCCAGACCACAGAATGTGATGGAGCTGCATTCGTTCTTGGGACTCCTCAACTATTTTGGTAACTTTCTACCCGGGTTGAGTACTTTGCTGGAACTATCGCACATGTTGCTACATAAGGGTGACGAATGGGTTTGGGGTAAATCTCAAGAGACAGCCTTTGAAAAAGCCAGAAACCTGCTATGTTATAACAAGTTAATTGTATTGTATGACCCGTGTAAATGTTTTGTGCTAACTTGTGATGCATCTTCGTATGGAGTCGGGTGTGTGTTACAGCAAACCAATGTATCAGGCAAACTGCAACCGGTTGCATATGCGTCTAGAAGTCTATCGAAGGCAGTCTGGTTGTGAAAGAGACATTAGCATGCGTATAGTTAAGAAAATGCACCAATACCTATTTGGACTCCGGTTTGAGCTTGAAACCGACCACAAATCGCTCATTTCACTGCTTTCAGAAAGCAAAGGTATAAACACCAATGCTTCATCCCGCAACCAAAAATGGGCACTAACATTGTCCGCTTATGACAATGTTATCTGTCACAGACCAGGCATGGAGAACTGTGTTGATGCCCTCAGTCAGCTACAATTGCCCACCACCGGGGTGGAAATGGCACAACCCGCAGACTTGTTTCTGGTCATGGATGTTTTTGAGAGGGAGGGGTCACCCGTCATGGCGCACCAGATCAGGATCTGGACTAGCCTGGACCCTGTGCTATCACTAGTAAAAAGTTGCGTCTTCAATGGAAGCTGGTCGGCTGTTCCCGGGGAAATGCAAGATGAAATGAAGCTGTTTCACCGACGTAAAGATAAAATGTCCATCCAGTAATCACGTGGTTTTGCCAAAAAATGGCAGGGAAACATTTATACGCGACCTACACAGTACCCACCCAGGCATAGTCATGATGAAGGCTATCACCAGGTCGCACATTTGGTGGCCCAGCATTGACTCGGATTTGAAATCATGCGTACACCAATGTAACACTTGCTCACAGTTGAGCAATGCACCAAGGAAGGCCCCACTGAGTCTGTGGTCATGGCCCTCCAAACCGTGATCCAAGATCCACATAGATTTCACTGGCCCCCTTCTAGGAAAGATGTTCTTAGTAGTAGTGGACGCTTACTCTAAATGGATCGAATGTGTAATCATGTCATCCTGCACGTCCACTGCCACCATTGAAAGCGTCCGGGCCATGTTTGCCACCCATGGATTGCCCGATGTCCTTGTCAGTGACAATGGATCGTGTTTCACCAGCTCGGAATTCAATGAGTTTATGATCCGCAATGGCATTAAGCATGTCAGGTCTGCCCCATTTAAGCCCGCATCCAATGGTCAAGCGGAATGGGCAGTCCAAACTATCAAGCAGCGCTTGAAACAAGTGACGGACAGCTCCCTGCAGACCCATTTATCTTGGGTTCTGCTCAGTTACCGGACACGACCCCACTCGCTTACCGGGGTTCCCCCTGCAGAATTGTTAATGAAGAGAGTACTCAAAACCAAGCTCTCCCTAGTCCATGATCATGTGGAAACCCGGCGGCACCGGCAAAACATGTACCACGATCGCACGGCTGTATCGCGTGACATTGATGTAAATCATCCTGTGTTTGTTCTTAATTACGGTCATGGTCCCAAGTGGGTTTCTAGCACTGTCCTGGCCAAAGATGGGAATAGAGTATTTATTTTCAAACTATGTAATGGACAAACATGCAGAAAGCATTTGGATCAGACCAAACTGCGATTCACTGACAACCAGGAACAACTTGAAAAAGACATCACCATCATCAATCCACCAACACACACCCAACCAGCAATCGGCCTCACTGTCAATCAAGAGGGTGAACCCACCATTCCTGACAGTCCGGTCAGACCAGCCACGCTGCGGTGCAGCAATGGCCCGAACAACTCTCCCATGCCAGGGTTCGAACTCAGGCGTTCAATCCGGGAGCAAAGGGCCTCGGATCGTCTCAACTTGTAAATAACTTGTATCAAAGACTTTGTGGGGGACTGATGTTATGTATGTAAATATTATAACTGTCTAAGACTTGCCACCAGAGGGCGCGTCTGTTGGAGGCCCAAGGGTCACCTGCGCACATCATGCAAGCGAGTATAAAAGGTTGTATGCCATGCTGCTTTGGCACTCTGGAGTTTGATTAAAGAGCTTACGGTCACATCAGTTTAAGTTTACAGTACTCAGTCTTAAGTTATTCTAAACATAACAGTACCAATCTGAGAAACGCTGTGCCACTGCCTGTGGGCAGGGGTGGAGTCAACAAGACCAAGCGCAGTGGGCGGTCTTAGAATAAGGTGGAGGAGAGATGGGTGCAGCCTTTCTTTGCTGCTTTTGTTATTGTTATTATTATTGTTGTTACTGTTGTAACTGTTCTCAAATTAAAAGTTTTTTGTAAGTTCTGTAAATTTACAAGTTTAAAGTATCTAAGTGATCTTAATGGTTTTAAGTGATCTTAAAGTTTGTAAGTGATCTTATCTGAAAACTTTAAAGTTTGAGACATGAATATTTTTATTAAAGATAATTTAAGTACAAATGTTTGTTAAACTTTTGAATAAAATATAGATATATAACTGAATCATTTCCATCATTTGTTCCATAAAACAACACAACTTTACGGAACAGGACAAACAGTAAACATGGTCCATGTGGAATAGTTGCCGCTGAGCCCTCAAGCAGCAAAGAGTTCACGGATGAGGTTCGAGCAATCGTTAAAGGGGCACGGTGGCCTGCCCTCCTCCGCCATCGTGCTCCGGGTTCAGGTAGTTGCATGGCTTCCTCGTCCTCATCCTCCTCCTCGTCATCTGCATCTTCCACACCATTATCATCAGCCACTTTCACTACGGGTGGGTCTTCTCCTATCAGCTGCTTCTGCCACATGATGGCCAAGTTATGCAGCATGCAGCACACAACAGTGAACTGACCAACAATCTCAGGGGAGGATAGCAAGTAGCCTCCAGAATGGTCCAGGCATCGGAAATGCTGTTTCAAGATGCCATTGGTCCTCTCTATGATGCCGCGAATCGCAATGTGCGACATGTTGTATTCCCGGTCAGCTACCATCCGGGTTATGTGTCGGGGCGTCATGAGCCAAATGGCGAGGCAGTATTCTTTGTATCCCAGTAGCCAGCTTTGCCCTTCTGGCTGCTGCTGAAACATGGCAGATATAATGCTCTTGCGTAGGTCGAACGCATCATGGGTGCTCCCAGGGTATCTTGCATCGACTGACATGATGCGATGCATGTCGTCACCCATGAGCTGTACGTTAAGGAGTGGCCTTTTCTGTTCCTGTACATATCGGAATCCTCCAAAGGTGCTCGCAAGGCGATATGGGTAGAATCAATGCAGCCCTGTACCTTTGGGAAGACAGCAATCCTGGGGAAGCCCACAATCCTGTCACGCATTGCCTGGGCAGTCATGGGGAACTTTACGTAGTCATTCCTCTGGGCATATAGTGCAGCAGTCACCTGCCGAATGCAGACATGTGTTGCATGTTAAGAAACAGTTGTAGCTTGGAAGGATCCGGATACATAGAATGAAAGTGCAGCTGTAACCTTCAATTCAACTGACAAAACAGTCCTCCTGACGCTTCTAGGGTCTGCTTTCACCAATTCACAGATCTCAGTTACAACTTCTTTATGGAAATTCTGACACAGTCTCCATCACTCGGGTACAGGTACAAACGCCTGTCTCGATATACCCGACATGGGTAAGGCCTCCAGCCCAGCACCCGATGGACTCTGAGGTTCCTCAAGCGATGACATCGAATCAATTTTCTCCTCCGTAGCAACATGAGGCAGAAGGCTCGCACAAGGTATGACATTGTCAGTATTGCCCCCATGCTTAAAGTTTATCTTTGCAAGAAGTTCAAAATGGCAGACAGGCAGGACAAGGTTCTTTGTTCTCTCTCCCCAAGGACCACATCCAGGTCTGAGCAAGCGCAATGATCGGGAACCCCCACCTCCACCAACCCCCCCGGGCTCATTTGATGCCTAGTGCACATTTTGAAAAATGATAAAAACTGTCGCAGCCATGTGGTAACGCCCCCAATAATGTCAATAAAAACAAACCTAAAAAATCGTAACTAACTCAATTACACTGGCGCAGATTCCTTGGGGAAACATTAATCTAAAAACTTATTCCAAAAAAAGTGGTGGGCGCCAAAAAAACGGCACAAATCACCGGGCAATATTGAGCCCTATCTTATATTGCTCGGCAATCTATGTTGTTCCAAAGAAAAAAATCCCAACATTTCAACTATTTCTTCATATTTGTATTTCATCATACCAGGGAGAACCCTTGTGAGTCCGGGTTGTGCCCTCGCTAAAGTCTCAATATTCGTCTCATAGTGTCGGCCTAATACTGTACACCTACTCTAACCGTGGGTCTAATATTGTACACCTACTCTAACCGTGGGTCTAATACTGTACACCTACTCTAATTGTGGGGCTAATACTGTACACCTACTCTAACCGTGGGTCTAATACTGTACACCTACTCTAACCGTGGGTCTAATACTGTACACCTACTCTAACCGTGGGCCTAATACTGCACACCTACTCTAATTGTGGGCCTAATACTGTACACCTTACTCTAACTGTATTGTATGTAGGCACCTTAGTAATGACTCCACGAAGCAGGATATGGTACTTAAACTGTGCAGACCTGCAGTCCTTTATTAGCAGTTCCTGAGTGCTGACAACAAGCTGTGTGTTCCTTTTTATACTGGGTTACCTGCACCCTCTCGTGTACTGGTAAGCAACAGCACCCTCTAGTGTACCGGTAAGGTGTGTCAAGTATAAGGGTACATTCAATGTTGCATGACAGTGTTACATACATCACATAGTGAACAGGCATGCCTAGATATATTTTTAACCAATAAGGGAATTAAGGGTTACGGGGAGCGGGCGGATAAGTGGAGCTGAGTCCACAGCCAGATCAGCCATGATCTTGTTGAGTGGCAGAGCAGGCTCGAGGGGCTAGATGGCCTACTCCTGTTCCTAATTCTTATGTTCTTATGTTCTACACAACAATACTCCCCCCTGAGCATTTTTCATATCCTAGTTGTCATGTCCAAGGAAGGTGATCAGAGGTGGGCTATGGGAGGTTGTGGTGAGGGGTATGTGGTTGCCAGGTGTGACCCCTGTACTTGAGGCTGGCCTCGTACGTTTCCCCTCCCTCACAAACAAACCAAGTGAGTGTCACTGTTGTGGGATCCCTCGGGGAGGTAGCCACGGCCACAGTGGGTGGTGTGTATACACTGTGATGTGGGTAGTTGTGGGGTGGTGGGCAGGGCCACAAGACTGAGTGGGCTCCTTGTCCACCAATGGGGATGAGGGTCAGGTCATCCCAGGGTTTGCCAGGGAAGCTGGAGGGTATTGGCCTCATGCTTCTGGTGTTGGCCCAGGTGGCCAGGGGCTGTAGGGCTGGTCTGGTGCCGGTTGCCATTGGTGGTGGCTGGACTGCCCATTGACCACTGTCCCTGTCGTGGGTCTGCTCCCACTGCCTGTGTGTGTGTCCTGCAAGGGGCATCACATTTGTTCCAAAGGTCCAGGCTACATGATCAGGTAGCCTGCTGGACCTGGGGGTCTCCCGCAGGGGGATTCCACTGGCATCAGCATGGTTCCTGTAGGACCCAATGTCCTTTGGCAGCGTCCTACCAGTATACATGACACCTTGGCTCTGATCACACATAGTTGAGCCTGCATTATACATTCAAGCACTTGCATCACTTTTGGGTGTCCTGGTTTCAACAAACATGGTTACATTAGGCATTTCACAATCTCTATCATTATTGTTAAGCATAATAAACTTGTTCTTAACCTTACGGACACCTGCATTCATCTCATTAGTCACATTAGTTAAAGCAGCATCACAATTCATGTTTACATTGCACACATTTTCATACTTGCACCCTTTAATTGCATCTTTAGCTTTAAAGTCCGTGTACTCAAATAGTTGGAACTTCCGCTTTAAATTTTTTTGGTTATCGGTCTCCTTTAAGGGAGTTTTCAAATCCGATTGGCCGCTCGATGTCAAATGATGCTCCTCCATGTTGACTCGTGGCATGGAGGAGGCCATTTTGAATGCAGGTCTGCTGCCTGTGGTGCTGCAGCCATTTTGTGGTGCTCTTTTCTTCCACATGCTTGTGGTGCTGCAGTCATTCTGTGGTCTTGCTGCAGGCAGGCTGTGGTGCTTTTTCCTTCCACAGCACCACTTCGCCTGGTGTGTACCCAGTTCATCCAATTCCTGCCCAGCAGCATGGGGCCGTCGCCGGCTACAATCCAAGGGGGAGTTTGTGCAACACGCTGCCCTGGGAGACCTGGATGTCTACACTGCCAACGGTTTGGATTTTACCTTTGGTATAGGTGAGCAGCTTTGCCTGGACAGAAGACAATTTTGGTCGAGTGGCAGGATTCCTCCAAATTTTTTCAAAGGTCTTTTGGCTCATCACAGACTGGCTCGCCCCTGTGTCGATCTCCATGGAGACTGGAACCCTGTCGATATCCACTTTCATCATCCACGGAGAACTTCTGGTGGAGCAGGTAAAGATTCCATACTCCTCTCCCAGGGTTAGAGCAGCTTCATCTTCATCTGTGTCGAAACCCCGGTGATTAGCCAACTCATCAGAGACACAGTGAGTACAGCCTTTTCTGCACATTCTCTGAAGGTGCCCTTTTTCTTTGCAGCCTTTGCATGTATAGTCTTTGTAGCGGCACTGGTGGGCCCTGTGGCTTCCTCCACAGCGCCAGCACGGGGCCATCCAGTTTGCCCCATGTGGCGGACTCGGGGTTGTGGGACCCGGGGCAGCATTTCTGCCTTTAGAAGTGTCCATGCGGTGCACTGCACTCGCCGGTTTAGTGTCCTGGGTCAGTATTCGCCTGGAGTCGCTGGCCGAAACCATGTAGGCCTGGCTCACTTGAATTGCTTTCTGCAGGGTGACTGTGATGTCAGCTGAGAGCAATTTGTATAGGAGGCCTTCGTGGCCGATTCCGATGACAAATATGTCCCTTAGTGCTTCATTAAGGTGGTCGCCAAACTCACACGGTGCAGTTAGTCTTCTTAAGTGTGCAGCATACTTGGCAATTTCTTGGCCCTCAGGTCGCCGGTAAGTGTAGAACCGGTGCCTGGCTGTGAGGATGCTTTCTTTCAGTTTTAGTTGTTCCTGTATGATTGTTACAATCTCCCAAGTTCCTCATAGCTCTTGGTGGTTGTCTTCTCCGGGGCTAGTAAGTCCCTGACAAGACCGTAGATGGTGGGCCCACAACTGCTAAGCAGGATGGCCCTGCTTTTGTTCGGTAGTGAGGCCAGTGTGTCCCCATCCAGGTCGTTGGCTATAAAGAAGTGTTCCAATCTTTCCACAAAGGCATCCCAATCTTCCCCCTCTGTAAAATGCTGAAAGATGCTGAGGTTAGACATGTTGAGCGTGTAGTTCGTGATCCCGTATTCCCGTCGCCAGTTGTAGTGTATGTAGGCACCTTTAGTAATGATTCCACGAGGCAGGGTATGGTACTTAAACTGTGCAGACCTGCAGTCCTTTATCAGCAGTTCCTGAGTGCTGACAACAAGCTGTGTGTTCCTTTTTATACTGGGTTACCTGCCGTGTGCAGGCAACCCCTGGGTCTCCAGCAACAGCACCCTCTAGTGTACCGGTAAGGTGTGTACAGTACAAGGATACATTCAATGTTGCATGACAGTGTTACAGACATCACACAGTGAACAGGCATGCCTACACAACACTAACTGTGGGCCCAATACTGTACACCTCCTCTAACTGTGGGCCTAATGCTGTACACCTACTCTAACTGTGGGCCTAATGCTGTAAACCTACTGTAACTGTGGGCCTAATACTGTATACCTACTCTAACTGTGGGCCCTATACTGTACACCTACTCTAACTGCAGGCCCTATACTGTACATCTACTCTAACTGTGGGCCCTATACTGTACATCTACTCTAACTGTGGGCTTAATGCTGTAAAACCTACTCTAACTGTGGGCCCTATACTGTACACCTACTCTAACTGTGGACCTAAGATTTCTTACAGGCTCATTAATAGTTTTACCTCTTTTATATTCTATAGCGCTTGAGATAAAACCGAGAATTTTAGTTTTAAAGGCTTATCAACCTGAGGTGCTGACTTCAATGTCCGTTGATCCCCTGCCCCCAAATCCCACGGCACTTCCCCAGCACCTCGCCAACTTCCATAATTAGTAGCAGGGAGAGGGCGGTTGTTTGCATTACTTTTAACTATTACTTATAGAATAATACAGCACAGGAGGCCATTCGGCCCATCGAGTCTGCGCCGGAATTATTATTGCCATTCTTATTCTTTGACCAAATTGCATCACCTCACACTGACTGACATCGAATTCCATCGGACACCTTTGAGCCCCTTTCCCGCACCTTATCAATAGTTTTTTGCAATTTCCTTTGGTCTTCTAAACAATTAACAAAACCTCCTATTTTTTGGTATCATTTCCTAATTTGAACACTACTCCCTCTTGGCCTATATCCAAATCATTGATATACACCTCCTCAAAGAATTGTATGAAGTTTGTCAAGCACAGAATCTCTGCTGTCTACTTTTGTTCTTTATCTAGATACGTTAATTTCCTCCATGATTATAGACTTCAAAATTGTCCCACCGCAGATGTTCAGCCTGTAATTACCCGGAATAGTTCTACCTCCCTTTTAAAAAAACAGGTGCTACGTCAGCGGCTCTCCAGTCCTATAGCGCACATCAACACCCAGTAGAGCCCTAAAATACAATTTCTGCAATTTGCCCCAAATCTTCAGGACCCTAGGATGTGTCCTGTCGGGACCGCGTGTTTTGTCTTCCTCAGTTTATCAAAAATGTTCCTTTTTTGCTGTGATGCTTTTGGAAATACTGGGAGAAACAGATAATAAAGATATTAGGAGATTTATCTTAAACTGTGAGCACATGCCTAAAGGTCAACAAGCATTAACCAAAGCCAGAGAGATTCTTTTTAATGAACACTGAAACCTAATGTAGAGCAGAAAGGGTTACACTGGCTAAACATTTCTCTGTCAGCAACTGGCATTCATCTATATGTTTATTCAGTAGTGGTGTCGTGGTTTACAACATTTGCTATTCATTATATTCTGTGGTTTTATTTGGCATTTTTTAATTTTTATTAATACAATCTCTTAAATATAAAAGAAAGACTTTCATTATATAGCGCCTTTCACAAACTCATGACATCCAAAGTCACTGTTATAATGTAGGAAACACAGCAGCTAATTTGTGCACAGCAAGCTCCCACAAACAACAAAGTGATAATGAGCAGGGAACCTTTTTTTGGTTATGTTGATTGTGGGATAAATGTTGACCAGAACACTGGGGAAAACTCCCCTATTCTTCTTCGAAAAAGTACCATGGGATCTTTTACATCAAAAAATGCCACTTCCGACAGTGCAGCACTCCCTCAGCACTGCACTGGAGTGTCAGCCTAGATTATTGTGTGAAAATCTCTGGAGTGGGACTTGAACCCACAACTTTATGACTCAGAGACAAGGGTTCTGCCAACCAAGCCACCACTGACATTAAATGAAAATGGAAAATGGTGGAAATACACAGCTTCTGAAAACAAAAGGTTAGCGTTTTGTGTGTAGACTCATTGTGAGAAATTACCTGTTTTAATTATTTTCTTCTTATACCCTTTTTCTTGTTCTATCAGATCAAAGGCAACATTATTGACTTAATATTTGCAGTAGTGATATCAGCAAATGTGAAATTCTTACAATTCACCTGCCTCCAATATGTGGCCTGGTCTGTCACCTGGTACAAATTCAGCTAGTTATACATATAAACATACAGATAGTTGTACCTACACAAAGGAGCATGGGTCAGAATAACCCCATCACAGGCCTGGAGTAGAGAAGGCCCAAGATTTCCTCGCTGGGCCAAGAGGAGTGCACTATGGCACAAGGAAACTTTAAATAAAAATTACTGCTTACCTGGAGCTCCTCTGGCCCAATGCTGCTTACATCTCACAGTTACAATTTCATTCGGGTCTGATTTGTGTCACCAAATCCCAACATTCTAATACTTATGCTTCTGAAAGCCCAGGAGTTGAAGTAGCTGGGGCTGTGGGGGGGAGGGGGGTGTGAGGGCAGAACCAATGGATGCCATTTTAAAGCCCACTCACACGATGGGCAGAGTTAAAGTTGGAACTCCAGACTTTATGCAGGCTGAGCTATGTAGCTCATCTATAATGCTGCAGAGTGTCACATCCTATCTCTACAGCTACACATCAGAACTGCCTCACAGGCCTGGTTTAATCAAAGGTATCATGCAGAATTGGTCAAAAGGCAAAGGTTCATAGGCAGATGGAGAAGAGAAAGCAATCAGAGGAGAAAGGTATCTCTATCGTGGCAATTGCGCTGCTCCTAGATCTGCTCGGTCAACTTCATTTTCAGCCAAACTGCAAGGACCAGTGTGTAACAAGATAATGTATAGCGCCATCTAGCTAGGAGGTATTGATATAGGAGGTGGTGGCCCCGACCTGTGAGAGACCATCAGCGGCAGGTCGGGGCCATAAAAGGAGCGGCGAACGGCAGCCATGGACAGCCTGGTGGCGTAGCACTGCAAGGTACAGCGCGAGCTGGTGCAGGAGGGTGACGGCATTAAAGAGGGACGTCATCCTGGTCCAGGTCGGTGATTGGACCGTGGGCAGATACAGCAGGAGCGGCGAGGTCGGGGCGAAGGAGCGGCGAGAGATTGTAGAGGGACGTGATCGGGGCCCAGGAGAGGCACGAGTTTGGGGCCCAGAAGAGGTGAGAGCCTAGGGGCAGCACGGGCCAGCCCACTCTGCGATATGTGCGTGCACTAGGCCGGTGCAGCAGAGCAGGTTTCCAGTCATCTTGGTTAATCCTTGCTACTGGACCAAGACCTGGCTCTGTCAAGCCCGTGTGGTGGGTGATGTGCAACAGCCACCACACTTTAAAAAAATCTATGCACTGGCATCTTCCACCCTACACTATGTAGTTCTGGATCTGGACTATAAGGTCCTTCATTGAAACACCTGTGAACTCATCCTTTTTTGGCGTGGAAGCGAGTCATCCTTCGAGGGACTGCCGATGATGATGATCGATATAATGTATTGCGTCATCTAGCTAGGAGGTATCGATATAATGTATAGCGCCCTCTAGCTCGGAGGTACAGGGAGCTGTGTAGAGAGAGAGGGTCTGTGAAGGAACGCCATCTAAAGCTCCACATGGCTGTCTGAGATCTCCCAAATAAATAGAGTTAAGTTGAACCTAGATTGTTCAAGAGACTATTTAATACATAGTGGAAGATACATAACTCTGTCCAATCTCACTATCCTCTTCAGAAGGACTGCCAGTTGCCACACATTATAGATGAGGTGGAGTTATTGAACATCATGTTTGCCTAAAGTACTTTTGAAACTGCAAGACCATATTTCAAACTTTCAACAACTTGAAACAATGCATTCACCCAAATCACGGTCAGTTACACCATAGTGTGTAGCTTGTTCAAGGAGGGATCAAAGTCCGACCAGGAAGCTGCAGATTGGAACATCCTCCCTCTCCCTGCCACTGCCCCGCCCTTGCCCTTCCAATAATGTCACAGCTCACAGGGTGAGCACAGTCAATAAAAAAGTCATCCAGGCCTCATTGAGAATCTCCCTTTTAAAACTCACCCCATGGGTTATGGAATTGCCTGTATGGCCTCTTTGGAGGTTACAACATTGGGTCCATCAGCAAAGCATGCTTGACCTCAATCTTCAGAAAGGTTCTGTCCTCCTTGTCAGTGGGGTATATCTGTGTTCAAGATCATTAATCTGCCTTTGGTGGATCAGTTACCTGACACAAGCTAGACCGTACTGCAGCCTCGCTATGTATAGATCGCCAAAGCTATCTAAAATGAGCCTGTGCCATAACGGTTGAGTGGAGATATGACCTTCAGAGCCACAGATACTGCAGTGCCAGCTGATGGTCTTGGCTGCAAGTCCTCATCTGGTGTTTCGAAAGGCTCCCATGTGTACAGTAAATGCTGCCTCACTCGCAGTTCTGCTATTCTCTCCTGATCATTCTCTTCCATGGTAATAGCTTACGTCTGATTGGCATATCTGTGACGGAGAATCCCTCCCTGTGGGTGGGTGCTCCCAGTGGTCCCACAATCTTACAGGCAGTCAGAGGCAAATCCAAGGTCCGACACTCTCGAATCCCCTCATTAAACTCCTCCGTCTCGCCACTTGTCTCTGCTCCTTGAAGACCCTCCTTAAACTCATCTGTCTCTGCACTGGCACCCTCCTTAAAAGCCACCATTTTCGGCAAGCTTTTAATCATTCCTCGTAATATCTCCTTTATTTCATTTTTGCTGTGTTTTGATTGTGCTTTGATGAAGCACCTGAGGTCGTATTTCTATTTTAATGTTGCTGTATCGACGCAAGTTGTTGTTAGCGGCAGCAGTGATGGTCACAGTGGTGATGGTCACAGCGGTGATGGGCACAGTGCGATTGTCACAGTGGTGATGTTCACAGTGGGATAGTCACAGTGGTGATGGTCACAGTGGGATGGTTACAGTGGTGATGGTCACAGTGGGATGGTCACAGCGGTGATGGTCACAGTGGGATAGTCACAGTGGTGATGTTCACAGTGGTGATGTCACAGTGGTGATGGTCACAGTGGGATAGTCACAGTGGTGATGGTCACAGTGGTGATGTTCACAGCGGTGGTGGTCACAGTGGGGATGGTCACAGTGGGATGGTCACAGTGGTGATGGTCACAGTGGGATGGTCACAGTGGTGATGTTCACAGCGGTGATGGTCACAGTGGGATAGTCACAGTGGGATGGTCACAGTGGGATGGTCACAGTGGGATAGTCACAGTGGTGATGGTCACAGTGGGATGGTCACAGCGGTGATGGTCACAGTGGGATAGTCACAGCGGTGATGGTCACAGTGGGATAGTCACAGTGGTGATGGTCACAGTGGTGATGTTCACAGCGGTGGTGGTCACAGTGGGGATGGTCACAGTGGGATGGTCACAGTGGTGATGGTCACAGTGGGATGGTCACAGTGGTGATGTTCACAGCGGTGATGGTCACAGTGGGATAGTCACAGTGGGATGGTCACAGTGGGATGGTCACAGTGGGATAGTCACAGTGGTGATGGTCACAGTGGGATGGTCACAGCGGTGATGGTCACAGTGGGATAGTCACAGCGGTGATGGTCACAGTGGGATAGTCACAGTGGGATGGTCACAGTGGTGATGTTCACAGCGGTGATGGTCACAGTGGGATGGTCACAGTGGTGATGTTCACAGCGGTGATGGTCACAGTGGGATAGTCACAGTGGGATGGTCACAGTGGGATGGTCACAGTGGGATAGTCACAGTGGTGATGGTCACAGTGGGATGGTCACAGCGGTGATGGTCACAGTGGGATAGTCACAGCGGTGATGGTCACAGTGGGATAGTCACAGTGGTGATGGTCACAGTGGGATGGTCACAGCGGTGATGGTCACAGTGGGATGGTCACAGCGGTGATGGTCACAGTGCGATAGTCACAGTGGTGATGGTCACAATGGGATGGTCACAGCAGTGATGGTCACAGTGGGATGGTCACAGTGGTGATGGTCACAGTGGGATAGTCACAGTGGGATGGTCACAGCGGTGATGGTCACAGTGGGATAATCACAGTGGTGATGGTCACAGCGGTGATGGTCACAGTGGTGATGGTCACAGTGGGATGGTCAGAGTGGGATAGTCACAGTGGGATGGTCACAGCAGTGATGGTCACAGTGGGATGGTCAGAGTGGTGATGGTGATGATGATGGTCACAGTGGGATGGTCACAGTGGGATGGTCAGAGTGGTGATGGTGATGATGATGGTCACAGTGGGATGGTCACAGTGGTGATGGTCACAGTGGGATGGTCACAGCGGTGATGGTCACAGTGGGATGGTCAGACTGGTGATGGTGATGATGATGGTCACAGTGGGATGGTCACAGTGGTGATGGTCACAGTGGGATAGTCACAGTGGTGATGGTCACAGTGGGATGGTCACAGTGGTGATGGTCACAGCGGTGATGGTCACAGCAGTGATGGTCACAGTGGGATGGTCACAGTGGTGATGGTCACAGTGGGATGGTCAGAGTGCTGATGGTGATGATGATGGTCACAGTGGGATGGTCAGAGTGCTGATGGTGATGATGATGGTCACAGTGGGATGGTCACAGTGGTGATGGTCACAGTGCGATGGTCACAGTGGGATGGTCACAGTGGTGATGGTCACAGTGGGATGGTCACAGCAGTGATGGTCACAGTGGGATGGTCACAGTGGTGATGTTTACAGTGGTGATGTCACAGTGGTGATGGTCACAGTGGGAAAGTCACAGTGGTGATGGTCACAGTGGTGATGTTCACAGCGGTGATGGGCACAGTGGGGATGGTCACAGTGGGATGGTCACAGTGGTGATGTTCACAGCGGTGATGGTCACAGTGGGATAGTCACAGTGGTGATGGTCACAGTGGGATGGTCACAGTGGGATAGTCACAGTGGTGATGGTCACAGTGGGATGGTCACAGCGGTGATGGTCACAGTGGGATAGTCACAGTGGTGATGGTCACAGTGGGATAGTCACAGTGGTGATGGTCACAGTGGGATGGTCAGAGTGGTGATGGTGATGATGATGGTCACAGTGGGATGGTCACAGTGGTGATGGTCACAGTGGTGATGGCCACAGTGGGATAGTCACAGTGGTGATGGTCACAGTGGGATGGTCACAGTGGTGATGGTCACAGCGGTGATGGTCACAGTGGGATGGTCACAGTGGTGATGGTCACAGTAGGATGGTCAGAGTGGTGATGGTGATGATGATGGTCACAGTGGGATGGTCACAGTGGTGATGGTCACAGTGCGATGGTCACAGTGGAATGGTCACAGTGGTGATGGTCACAGTGGGATGGTCACAGCGGTGATGGTCACAGTGGGATGGTCACAGTGGTGATGTTCACAGTGGTGATGTCACAGTGGTGATGGTCACAGTGGGATAGTCACAGTGGTGATGGTCACAGTGGTGATGTTCACAGCGGTGATGGTCACAGTGGGGATGGTCACAGTGGGATGGTCACAGTGGTGATGTTCACAGCGGTGATGGTCACAGTGGGATAGTCACAGTGGTGATGGTCACAGTGGGATGGTCACAGTGGGATGGTCACAGCAGTGATGGTCACAGTGGGATAGTCACAGCAGTGATGGTCACAGTGGGATAGTCACAGTGGTGATGGTCACAGTGGGATGGTCACAGCGGTGATGGTCACAGTGGGATGGTCACAGCGGTGATGGTTACAGTGGGATAGTCACAGCGGTGATGGTCACAATGGGATAGTCACAGTGTTGATGGTCACAATGGGATGGTCCCAGCAGTGATGGTCACAGGTGGATAGTCACAGTGGTGATGGTCACAGTGGGATAGTCACAGTGGGATGGTCACAGCGGTGATGGTCACAGTGAGATGGTCAAAGTGGGATAGTCACAGTGCAATAGTCACAGTGGTGATGGTCACAATGGGATGGTCACAGCGGTGATGGTCACAGTGGGATAGTCACAGTGGTGATGGTCACAGCGGTGATGGTCACAGCGGTGATGGTCACAGTGAGATGGTCAAAGTGGGATAGTCACAGTGCGATAGTCACAGTGGTGATGGTCACAATGGGATGGTCACAGCGGTGATGGTCACAGTGGGATGGTCACAGTGGGATGGTCACAGTGGGATAGTCACAGTGGTGATGGTCACAGTGGGATGGTCACAGTGGGATGGTCACAGCAATGATGGTCACAGTGGGATAGTCACAGCGGTGATGGTCACAGTGGGATAGTCACAGTGGTGATGGTCACAGTGGGATGGTCACAGCGGTGATGGTCACAGTGGGATGGTCACAGCGGTGATGGTCACAGTGGGATAGTCACAGCGGTGATGGTCACAATGGGATAGTCACAGTGTTGATGGTCACAATGGGATGGTCACAGCGGTGATGGTCACAGTGGGATGGTCACAGCGGTGATGGTCACAGTGGGACAGTCACAGTGGGATGGTCACAGCGGTGATGGTCACAGTGGGATAGTCACAGTGGTGATGGTCACAGCGGTGATGGTCACAGCGGTGATGGTCACAGTGGGATGGTCACAGTGGGATAGTCACAGTGGGATGGTCACAGCAGTGATGGTCACAGTGGGATGGTCAGAGTGGTGACGGTGATGATGATGGTCACAGTGGGATGGTCACAGTGGTGATGGTCACAGCGGTGATGGTCACAGCGGTGATGGTCACAGTGGGATGGTCACAGTGGGATAGTCACAGTGGGATGGTCACAGCGGTGATGGTCACAGTACGATGGTCAGAGTGCTGATGTGATGATGATGGTCACAGTGGTGATGGTCACAGTGGGATGGTCAGAGTGGTGATGGTGATGATGATGGTCACAGTGGGATGGTCACAGTGGTGATGGTCACAGTGGTGATGGTCACAGTGGGATGGTCAGAGTGGTGATGGTCACAGTGGGATAGTCACAGTGGGATGGTCACAGCGGTGATGGTCACAGTACGATGGTCAGAGTGGTGATGGTGATGATGATGGTCACAGTGGGATGGTCACAGTGGTGATGGTCACAGTGGTGATGGTCACAGTGGGATAGTCACAGTGGTGATGGTCACAGCGGTGATGGTCACAGCGGTGATGTTCACAGTGGGATGGTCACAGTGGTGATGGTCACAGTGGGATGGTCAGAGTGGTGATGGTGATGATGATGGTCACAGTGGGATGGTCACAGTGGTGATGGTCACAGTGCGATGGTCACAGTGGTGATGGTCACAGTGGTGATGGTCACAGTGGGATGGTCAGAGTAGTGATGGTGATGGTCACAGTGGGATGGTCACAGTGGTGATGGTCACAGTGGGATGGTCAGAGTGGTGATGGTGATGATGATGGTCACAGTAGGATGGTCACAGTGGGATGGTCTGGGTGGTGATGGTGATGATGATGGCCACAGTGGGATGGTCACAGTGGGATGGTCAGAGTGGTGATGGTGATGGTCACAGTGGTGATGGTCACAGTGGTGATGGTCACAGTGGGATGGTCCGAGTGGTGATGGTGATGGTCACAGTGGGATGGTCACAGTGGTGATGGTCACAGTGGGATGGTCCAAGTGGTGATGGTGATGGTCACAGTGGGATGGTCACAGTGGTGATGGTCACAGTGGGATGGTCAGAGTGGTGATGGTGATGATGATGGTCATAGTGGGCTAGTCACAGTGGTGATGGTCACAGTGGGATGGTCAGAGTGGTGATGATGATGATGATGATGGTCACAGTGGTGATGGTCACAGTGGGATTGTCACAGTGGTGATGGTCACAGTGGGATGGTCAGAGTGGTGATGGTGATGATGATGGTCACAGTGGTGATGGTCACAGTGGGATGGTCACAGTGGTGATGGTCACAGTGCGATGGTCAGAGTGGTGATGGTCACAGCGGTGATGGTCACAGTGGGATGGTCACAGTGGTGATGGTCACAGTGCGATGGTCACAGTGGGATGGTCACAGTGGTGATGGTCACAGTGTGATGGTCACAGTGGGATGGTCACAGTGGGATGGTCAGAGTGGTGATGGTGATGATGATGGTCACAGTGGGATGGTCACAGTGGTGATGGTCACAGCGGTGATGGTCACAGTGGAATGGTCACAGTGGTGATGGTGATGTTGATGGTCACAGCGGTGATGGTCAGAATGACGGTGATGATGGTCACAGTGATGGTGGTGATGGTCACAGTGACTGTGGGGATGGTCACAGTGGTGATGGTGATGGTCACAGCAGTGATGGTCACAGTGGGATGGTCAGAGCGGTGATGGTCACAGTGGGATGGTCACAGTGGAATGGTCAGAGTGGTGATGGTCAGAGCGGTGATGGTGATGGTCAGAGCAGTGATGGTGATGGTCACAGTGGTGATGGTCAGAATGACGGTGATGATGGTGATGGTCACAATGGCGATGGTGGTATTTTAAACATTTGTTCACGTGATGTGGGCATCACTGGCAAGGCAGGCAATTATTGCCAATCCCTAATTATCCTCGAGAAGATGGTGGTGAGCCACCGTCGTCCTTGTGAAGGTATTCCCATAGTGCTGACTTTCTTGTAGCGGTTTGGTATAACTGAGTGTTGTGCCCGGCCATTTCAGAGGACAGTTAAGAGTCAACCACATTGTTATGGGTCTGGAGTCACATATAGGCCAGACCAGGTAAGGACGGCAGATTTCCTTCCCAAAAGAACATAAGGGTTTTTATGACAATCTGATAGCTCAATGCTCACTATTACTGATACCAGCTTTTTTTATTCATGATTTATTTAATTACAATGGCTGCTATGGTGGGATTTGAACTGCTGTCTCTGGATTATTAGCCCACGCCACAGAATTACTAGTCTAGTAACATAACCACTATGCTACCGTACCTGCTGAGGGCGTTGATGACAGTGCCAGTGGTGGTGGTGGTGATGATGATGGCAGTGCCAGTGGTGGTGGTGATGATGATGATGGTGATGAGGATGGCAGTGCCAGTAGTGGTGGTGGTGATGATGGCAATGATGGTGATGACGATGGCAGTACCAGTGGTGGTGGTGGTGATGACGATGGCAATGCCAGTGGTGGTGGTGATGACGATGATGGCAATAGTGGTGATGAGGATGATGATGATGGTGATGAGGATGGCAGTGCCAGTGGTGGTGGTGATGATGATGGCAATGATGGTGATGATGATGGCAGTGCCAGTGGTGGTGGTGACGATGATGATGGCAGTGATGATGGCGATTGCGGAGATGGTGGACAAGCCACCCCGGCCTGATGCCTAGGGAAGGTTCTTGCCCCAATTCAAAGCTGCAGATCCGCAGCAAACAGCGTGGGAATTCAGGGCCCGAATTTGTTACCTTTAACATTTCTCCCCCTCCTCCAGGTTCTGGCTCTTACCCAGGGCACAATTACATCAACCTCCAGTGTGCCTGAGTGGCCGTTGTTGGTGGATTAGCCTGGAGCATGGCTGTTGTAGGCTGTTTGTTCACGGAGAGAGATCCTCAATCAGCCAAGGCCAATCCTGTTTCTATCCAGAGTCCACTCAGGAGGAGAACCCGGACTGATCCTTCCCCTCCTAGCCCAGGAATACTGAGGGAGACTTCCATTTATATAATGCCTTGTCACACTCACAAACATCTCACAGCTTCACACACCATGGAGGCAGTAACTGTAGTTATGTGGACCAATGTGCTCGTCATTCTCCACACAATGAGCTCCCACAGACAGCAATGTGATGAATGACCAGTTATGCGACTTTTGGTGATGATAGTTGAGGGAGGATTGTTGGCGAGGACACCAGGTGGATTTTCAGCTTTGATGATTTCGGGGCAGTAATGGCGGCGGGGTGGTAATGTTTGTGCCCAGGGAACAGTTTGCACCTCAGTAAGTAACATTGGGCAGTTGGGCCCTGAGTCAGGGGGCGCAGTGCTAAGGGAGGCGTTGTACATTTCTCTTGGGCGTTAACATGGTAACTCCCGAGCTAAAGAGCCGGCCAGGAGCACTCCGAGAGACGCCTGGGGAGAAAAAAACCCTAAAAAATACACATTCCAAAACATTGTTCACACCACCACAACATAAATCGCAAAAAAAATTAAAAGAAGAAACAATCACACTTACCTTAGGAGCCCATTACTTACCCCTCTGCAGTCGGTCTTGTTGGACCATCTGATTTCCCCGACAGTCACTGCGGGGGGGCGCTGTGGGCCGTATGGGTCAGGCTGAAGTCAAAACTCGTGCCGGTATCACAACCAGGGGTGTTACACACCGGCGCAGCTCTTCCAGGCGGTGCTGCTCCGTGCCACCACAGAACCAGACCCGAGGGTCCCTGTGGGGCGCTGGAGGCTGACCGCCCGCTCAGATCACATCACTGTCGCCATTGCTGCCGCTCCAGGGCAAAAAACGGAGTGCAGAAGACCCGAAAATCTGCCCACCTAGTAAAGCTCCCTTTACTTCCCCGCATAATGCCCTCGGATCTTTAATGTCTACCTGAACCACCGGAATAGACAGACAGGACTTCAGTTTAATATCTCACCCAAATGACAGTACCTCTGACAATGCAGCACCCCCTCTTAACTGCAGTGAGGGAGTCACCCTGGATAATGTGGTCAAATCTTGGTGTGGGGCTTGAACCACCTCAATCTTCTGATCAGGATTACCAACTGAGCCGAGCTGACAATTGGCCAATTGAGGCCTATTGTAGGACTCCAACTGCAACTTTGGTTAACGTAAGAGAACTCCCCACAGACTATAAATTAGACCTGGGACCTTCTGTATAACTTACCGTTAGATTGAGTGGCTCTTTTACCAACTTGGCCTCCAGGAGCTGCTGTGCAGTCTAATCGCACAATCCAGATGAACTACTCTACACATGTTCACATTATCTTTACTTGACCTTTTACTGTTTTTTTTTCCAAGGTGGATGACCTCACATTTTCCGACATTGTATTCCATCTGCCAAACTTTAGCCCATTCGCTTAACCTATCTTAATCTCTTTGCAGCCTCTCTGTGTCCTCTACAAAACCCGCTTTCCCACGAATCTTTGTGTCATCTGCAAATTTTGTTACACGACACTCTGACCCCTCTTCCAGGTCATCTATGTATATTGTAAATAGTTGTGGTCCCAGCACCGATCCCTGTGGCACACCACTACCCACCGATTCTCCCTGGTTCTCCCTTGTCCACTCTATTCCTTGCATCCTCAAAAAATTCCAAAAGATTTGTCAAGCATGCATTCCCCTTCATAATCCATGCTGACTTGGACCGATCTTGTCGCTGCTTTCCAAATGCGCTGCTATTTCATCCTTAAGAATTGATTCCAACATTCCCACTACTGAGTCCCGTAGGTTACGGGACGGTGGGGAATGGGTGGGTGGGGGTCCCGGGGCAGCCCCCACCAAAGTAGGTTACGGGAGCGTGGGGAACTGGTGGGTGGGGGTCCAGGGGCGGCAGTGGCTCGGATTATTTTTGTGGGTGTCCACAATATAAAGTTGACACTTGCCGTTGGCTGAGCCTCTCTGGTTCCACCGCACGTGGAACTGGTCGGAGTGTGCAGGGAGCAGGCTCCAACCTGTTCTGACCTAAAATGACAATCGAGGTCCTATTTACATCAAAAGACCCTGGTTTCCATAGTAAAAGAAGCCTGCTAACTGATACAGGTGGGCGCTTTGGACATCCCGTGGTAGGCCATCATCAAAATGGACAGTTGCATCTCTGCCAATCTCATTCTGAGACAGTCTCTGCCCCATTAATGCTTATTTTGTGTGATTCATCGAGACACAGAGCGCATGCGTGTCCATCTTGCTTGTGATATACATCAATGATCTCGACTTGTGGCCTGCTCCTTCAGCGATGACAGGAGCTCTCCTTCTCCTCCTCCAGCACGTGGTGAGCATCATGGCTGTGACCCCCCTGACCCCCCCACTCTGAGCTCCAGTGGACCACTGACTCTCTTAATGCCTGCTCCCAGCCAAGCCTCAGACCACCTACTATCAAGGGCGCTACTCAGCGCCAAGCCTGCGACCAACATCTCGCCGTAGGCAATTAGGCCCATACAGCAGCGCCTGGTCTCCAGTCGTCTTGGACCCCCTTGCCACTGGATCAAGACCTTGCTCAGCTAAGCCCGTGTGGTAGCCGGTGTGCAACGGCCACCCCATGTTAAAAAAACTCATGCACAGACATCTTCCACTCCTCTAACATGAAGTTCGGGACCTGGAACGTCAAGACGCGCAAAGACAACCCCAACAGCAACAGGTCTCGTATTGAACTGTACAGCCAGCTAAGATCTCATGTTAAGAGTGGAAGCAAGTCTTCCTCGATTCCGAGGGACTGCCCATGATGAAGATGCTTATTTTCAAATCCCTCCATGGCCTCACCCCTCCCTATCCCTGTAATCTCCTCTAGCCCCACAACACCCGCCCCCCCCCCCCCCAGATTTCTGCGCTCCTCTAATTCTGTCTTCTTGAGCATCACTGATTAGAATCACTCAACCATTGGTGGCCGTGCCTTCTGTTGCCTAGGCCCCAAGCTCTGGAACTCCCTGCCTAAACCTCTCCGCCTCTCTACCTCTCTTTCCTCCTTGAAACCTCTTTGTTCAAGCTTTTGGTTACCTGCGTTAATTTCTATTTATGCTGCTTGGTGTCAAATTGTTATCTTGTATACTTCTGTGAAGCACCTTGGGATGTTTCACTATGTTAAAGGTGCTATATAAATACAAGTTGTTGTTGTTATAGGTGAGGGCAGTAAGAATCAACCCCACCCAGTTTGTTTTGCTCCTGTTGGAATGTTCGATAACTGATCTTTTGTAGTTGTGAATAAAACAATATATTACAATGACAAGGACACCACTCGTGGGTAAGGAATGGAGACATAATCACTGTGTGCAGTTTAACTGCGTTGTAAGTTTGCGGCTTACATTTTGTTCTCAAGGTTAGTTTTGCTAGCTCACGTGAAAAGTTTATTAATGAGGTACTTAATCTACTGGCCGGGGTGACAGAAACCACCACCATTCTCTGCTTACCCTCACAGTACTCTGTTAGCTTAATAAACATGTTCAAACTCAGTTATTATATTCCACCCACATTAAGGTCATTAGATAATTCTATTGTATGTCCACATTAATTACCCGTGCAGTGTTTACACTTGGAATTTACTCGATGGCCTTTGGGAGAAAGACTTGTTTCGAGTCACTGATTATTATTATACATTCAGACTGCCTGTTTGTGCTGAGCAGTATTTTTCTGGCACCAGCAGGTTTCATCCTTAATATTAAAGAGAAACAGAATATTTTTCTTGTAAGCCAGCAAAGAATGACTAAAAAAAATGATTAAGAAAGGGAAGATAGACTATGAAAGTAAACTAGCACAATATATAAAAACAGATTGCAAGAGTTTCTACATGTATATAAAAAGGAAAAGAGTGGCTAAAGTAAATGTTGGTCCCTTAGAGGACGAGACCAGGGAATTAGTAATGGGGAACATGGAGATGGCAGAAACTCTGAACAAATATTTTGTATCAGTCTTTATGGCAGAGGACACTAAAAATATCCCAACAGTGGATAGTCAAGGGGCTATAGGGTGGGAGGATCATAACACAATCACAATCACTAAGGAGGTGGTACTCAGTAAGATAATGGGATTAAAGGCAGATAAATTCCCTGGACCTGATAGCTTGCATCCTAGGGTCTTAAGAGAGGTAGCGGCAGGGATTGTGGGTGCATTGGTTGTTAGTTACCAAAATTCCCTGGATTCTGGGAAGGTCCCAGCAGATTGGAAAACTGCAAATGTAACACCCCTATTTAAAAAAGGAGGCAGACAAAAAGCAGGAAACTATAGACCAGTTAGCCTAACATCTGTGGTTGGGAAAATGTTGGAGTCCATTATTAAAGAAGCAGTAGCAGGACATTTGGAAAAGCAAAATTCGGTCAGCATGGATTTATGAAGGGGAAGGACAAATTTGCTGGAATTCTTTGAGGATGTAACGAACAGGGTGTATAAAGGGGAACCAGTGGATGTGGTGTATTTGGACTTCCAAAAGGCATTTGACAAGGTGCCACATAAAAGGTTACTGCACAAGATAAAAGTTCACAGGGTTGGGGGTAATATATTAGCATGGATAGAGGATTGGCTAACTAACAGAAAACAGAGAGTCGAGATAAATGGTTCATTCTCTGGTTGGCAATCAGTAATTAATGGGGTGCCGCAGGAATCGGTGCTGGGACTCCAACTATTTACAATGTATATTAACGACTTGGATGAAGGGACCGAGTGTAACGTAGCCAAGTTTCCTGACGATACAAAGATGGGAGAAAAAAAATCAAAGAGCAAGTTATTATTTAAATGGAGAAAGATTGCAAAGTGCTGCAATGCAGCGGGACCTGGGGTCCTGGTACATGAAACACAAAAGGATAGTATGCAGGTACAGCAAGTGATCAGGAAGGCCAATGGAATCTTGGCCTTTATTGCAAAAGGGATGGAGTATAAAAGCAGGGAAGTGTTGCTACAGTTTTACAGGGTATTGGTGAGGCCACACCTGGAATACTGCGTGCAGTTTTGGTTTCCACATTTAAGAAAGGATATACTTGCTTTGGAGGCAGTTCAGAGAAGGTTCACTAGGTTGATTCTGGAAATGAGGGGGTTGACTTATGAGGAAAGGTTGAGTAGGTTGGGCCTCTACTCATTGGAATTCAGAAGAATGAGAGGTGATCGTATCGAAACATATAAGATTATGAAGGGGTTTGACAAGGTGGATGTAGAGCATGTTTCCACTGATAGAGGAGACTAGAACTAGAGGGCACGATCTTAGAATAAGGGGCCGCCCATTTAAAACTGAGATGAGGAGAAATTTCTTCTCTCAGAGGGTTATAAATCTGTGGAATTCGCTGCCACAGAGAGCTGTGGAAGCTGGATCATTGAATATATTTAAGACAGAGATAGACAGTTTCCTATAAGGGGATGTGGGGAGCAGGCAGGGAAATGGACCTGATTCAATGATCGGATCAGCCATGATCATATTAAATGGCGGAGTAGGCTCGAAGGGCCATGTGGCCTATTACTGCTCCTGTTTTTTTTTATTTTATTTTTTTTTTATTTTTCGTAGCCAATCTTTCCAATTCTTTGTCAGATCACAAACGCCAGAGGTCACCTTGCACACATCAAGGATCACCCTGCGCTAATGCTCTTAGCCAAAAGGCCTAGAGCCCAAGCACCGTTCCTGGAAGTACTGCAATACCAGGTTCGTGCCATGGAGGTGGATGGGTCAGCAACCCCACCCACCTACTGCTCCTGTTTCTTATGTTCTTATATCTTCTTTGGCCCTTCTGTGTTTATTACGAGTGAGAGAGGAGAGTTGAGCCCTGCTTTTACCAGGCCCCACCAGTGTCATGGAGTCTCACTGTGGGCAGGCAAGATTGGCTACCTGTTCGTATACCATTCTGGAATTTGCAGCCTTGGAATTTTCTGGGTGGGAAGAGACTGCACTTCAATTAAATAGAATAATTTTGTTCAGTAGGTCCCTTGCCAAACTTCACACTTTTTTGGCAGACTCTGTCCCCAGTATGTAACTTGCCCATATAAAATAGACGCAAAACTGCACCTCTGGGAACATAGGGACACGAGTAGGCCATTCAGCCCCCCAAGCCTGCTCTGCAATTTAAATAGAACATGGCTGATCTGTATCTTCACTCCATCTGCCCTGGTCTGGCCTAGTTCAGTATAATCTTAATGTAAAAATAGTGTTGTTGTAGTTGATGGAAAACAGTTGTTTATTTGCATTAAGCATTTGTGTACTTTTGGATTTAGCATTCAGCTTTTGATCTGAGCATTTATTAATTGTCGTTACACTTTGCCAGGTTAGACTTCTGCAGTCGCTTCAATTGCTGCTGCATTACAGGTTGCAGGAAGAACATTTTGAAGATGGGAATCCCTTTGGCATTTTAATTGTGGTACAAGAATTGAGTGAGGAGGAAGATTTCATCCTCATTCCCAACAACACCTGAGGCATCATGTACACTTTCACCTTCAAAAAAAGGTAAGCATGTGGTAGGACAAGAGGAGGTCCATATGGACTGCACATCCAGAGAGAGGGAATGGGGAAGAGGAGGAGGTCTGATGTGCAGGCAGGAAGATTTGTGATCAAGAACTGCTTCCAGCAGTGGAGACACCTGGCCTGCCAGTAACATTGTTGTTCCAATGGAAACACACAAGCTGTCCTTGCACAGAACATGACGCACATTATACTACTGGTACTGAACAGCCATCTTTCAGTCTCCGCTCACCATTATGTACTGTCCATATCACCCCCCCCACTACCCGTGTGGCTGCAGTATGTACTATCCATATCCCCCCCTCCACTACCCATGTGGCTGCAGTATGTACTGTCCATATCACCCCCCCCACTACCCGTGTGGCTGCAGTATGTACCGTCCATATCGTCCCCTCCACTGCCCATGTGGCTGCAGTATGTACTGTCCATATCGTCCCCTCCACTACCCATGTGGCTGCAGTATGTACTGTCCATATCGCCCCCCTCCACTGCCCATGTGGCTGCAGTATGTACTGTCCATATCGCCCCCTCCACTACCCGTGTGGCTGCAGTATGTACTATCCATATCCCCCCCTCCACTACCCGTGTGGCTGCAGTATGTACTGTCCATATCACCCCTTCCACCACCAGTGTGGCTGCAGTATAGACTGTCCATAGGATGTACTGCTGCACCTTGTCAAATGTACTTGGACAGCACTTCCAGCCTCGCAACCTCAGCCACTGAGAAGGACAACAGCAGCAGTGCCATGGGGAAACAGTCACCAACAGGTTTCCCTCCCAGTCACACATTGTCCTGACTTGGATACAGACACTCCATTGCCCCTGGGTCGAAAGCCTGGAACTCCCGACCTATCACCATTGTGTGAGCAGCATCACCACGAGGATTGCAATGGTTGAAGGAGAAGGTCACCCACCGCCTTCTCAGGGCAGCTTGAGAAATGCAATAAATGTGGCCTTGTCAGCATTGCTCTCATCCCAAGAAAACATAAGACATGTTGTATGTACTACAGGTACTTAGCAAGTGTAGCCACATGAAGGAAGGAGACAGAAAGTGTGAAAAGGGGCCGGAAAAAAAGGATTGTTTTGGGTGCTCGCTCCACACCACAAACTCAGATTGGCCGATGACTTCAGCTATTGTCTCCGGGAGCAGATTGAGGGCTGTTCCTCAAGGGAAGCGAGCTGCTTCAGGGTTACAGGGCCAGCATCTATTGCGCTATCCTGGTGTTTATGTGTGACCTTATCCTGCAAGAAGAATGTAATGAAGAACATTCAATGAACTCATACAGCACCCCTGAGACAATAACCTCAGTGTGAGGGCCAACACTTTGAAATGAGGATGCCAAGGTCTTTGTGTTGGAGCATGGAGGCTCCAACCTGCGAGAAACCATCAGCGGCAGGTCAGGGCCATAAAAGGAGCAGCGAGTGGCCTCAGGACCAGCATGGAGGCAAGCCACTACAAGGTACAGCGCAAGTTGGTGCAGGAGGGCGACGGCAGCGAAGAGGGACATCAGCAAGGTCCAGTCAGTGATTGGAGCTTGGGCAGATACAGCAGGAGCGGCGAGAGGGATAAAGGAGCTCTGAGAGACTGTGGAGGGATGTGATTGGGCCCAGGGGAGGCGTGACTTCAGGGCCAGGGGCCCAGGGGCAGCACGGGCCAGCCCACACTGCGATATGTGTGCGCACTAGGTCCGTGCGGCAGAGCAGGTCTCCAGTTGTCTTGGGTAATCCTTGCCACTGAACCAAGACCTAGGTCTGGCAAGCCCGTGTGGTGGCTGGTGTGCAACGGCCACCACACATTAAAAAACCCATGCACAGGCATCTTCCACCCTTGAGGATGTAGTTCAGGTTCTTCATTCGAAACCTGTGAACTCATGCTTTTTTTTGGCATGGAAGCAAGTCATCCTCGTTTCGAGGGACTGCCTATGATGATGGTGGCTACACTGAAACTTACAGGTACTAAGTGAAACCTGTTAGTGTTCCCCATTACAAATGTGCCCTGCATCTTGTACTGCATGTAAGACACCTCGCCCTGTATCCCTGACGAGCGAGGGAGCAACAAATCCTGTGGGCCTTACCTTGGAGAAAGAAACAACTTCAATGAAAGAGAAGGCCCGTTCCCTTCGCACTTCTGCAGATGCCTGAAAACTTCTGCCTTTGCTCCCAGATCCACTGGACCTGCTCTGCATGGCCTTCCAGGCGGCTTGAGTGACTACCTTTGGATGGCCTCCCTACTTTACCGCTGCTCTCCCAGCAGGATGTGTCGGGTATTGTTATGTCTTCAGATGCTCTAATAATGACGACACGAGACAATGTGTTGTGCTTGAACTGTAGTGACCTTAGTCCATTTAATGTAACTCCAGAATGAGGATCACACCTGGTGCCCTGCCTTTTATATTAGGCCAGGCACACCTGTACAGGTAACCTACAAGTCTCCCACTGCAGTGCCCTCTGGTGGCACACCTTGTAATAGTACAAGCAGTAACCATGTAGGATACATGACATCACTCTCCCCCAAGTCTTTAATGCAAATCGCCTTTGCATTGACTGTGCTCTGGGCTTAGGTCTATCTGGTTGACCCTTGGAGGATCGTTTCCTTCTTGAGTGAGCAGGTAGTGTTTCGTTGGCAGTAGAGTGCTGGTGGTTTCTGTTTGTGCGTTCATGACCACTCCATTCTCTCTCACCCCCCCACCCCCCACCCCACCCCACATATGGATTGTGACGTTGGATCATTACATTCATAGACATTCAAGTCCAAAAAAAAATTTGCATTTACAGTATTGCATTCGTGGTATCATGGTGAGGTAAGTACATTAGAATGGTGAGGTACATACTTGGAATATACTTGGAGTCAGTGTTGGGGTCAGCACCGGTACATGAGGACAAACTAGTGCCAGAACTGCTGGGTGGTGTCCTGGTAATCTGGTGGCGGCGTGCTACCCAGTGCTGGCAGTGGGAACCCGGTTGGCTCAAATTGCCTGCTCTCGGAGCTTTTGCCGTTGTTTCTAGCGTCGGGCAGGTTCGCAGATGCATGTGACCTCCCTGTCCTCTCCTTGCGCCCTGGGTCGATGCTGTTCCCTGGAGGAGCAGTAGTCTAGCAGTGCACAGGGAACTGCTAACTCGCTTGCCTGGGCGTTATTTGGTTTGGGATCCTGGCAGGTCCCAGTCCCATTTGGGAGAACCGTTGCGGGTGAACCTTCATTCCTGGGTGTAGCCTTGGTGGCGATAGGGTCTGGGAGCTGTGCCTTAGTGTAGTTTGCTCTTTCAGACTCGTGGCGGTTGGTGCCATCGGGTGCCTGAGAGGTGGAGCCGATCGGAGACAGGGTATCGGTACAGTTGCCGTTGCCCTCTTGAGATCGTTTGCTCTGCAGCTTGTATTTGTTAGCTGCTTGTGGCCACACTCCGTGGTGCATTACTCTGGTCCCAGGGACGCAGGCTACAGCATCGGCTAGCTCGCTGGACCTGTGTGCTCCCGAAGGTGCGTTCGGGTCGTCCCAGCTGGATCATCTCCACACAGTCGTGCTGAGCGGTCTGTGCTTCGGGTGCTGTGCTGGCCTGCTCTCTGGTGCTGGATCCAACCTCAGGTGGGGGTTTGCTTTGCCTCTGAGCACGGGGGACGTCGATCGCGGAGGGATGAAATCTTCCCAGCTTCAATGGATCGTCTCCATCCATCTTCTTCTGAGTATTATTGGTCCATCGCCTACAACAATCCACAGGGGTAACTTGTGCACTGTGCCGTCATGGAGTACCTTTCCAGCCGCACTACCAATGACTGGGATAAGTTCATTGGTGTAGGTGTGCAGCTTTGCCTGAACCGGGACCAACTTGGGTCATTCAGCCTGATTGTCCCAGAGCCTCTCAGGCTTCTTGATTCATTACTGACTGACTCGCCCCAATGTACACTTCCAATCAGACTGGAATGCCATTTATCTCGACTTCCATCCTCAATGGGGAACATTCTGTGGTGCAGGTAAACATGCCGTATACCTCATCGTGGGGCTGAGCTGCCTCTCTGACTATCACTTCATAATCTGTGCTGGATTCATGGCCATCTGCAGACTCTTCATCAACACAGTGAGTCATATTTCTTTCACACATTCGCTGGAGGTGGCCCTTTGTGCTGCAGCCTTTACATACATAGTCCTTAAAACGGCACTGGTGAGCCCTGTGATTCCCTCCAGCATGGTGCTACTCAATTAGCCCCCCTCGGCGGACTCTGTGTTAAGGGATTTGGGGGCCTGTTCTCGCTCCCCTGAGAAGATTCACGTTCTACAGTCAAGCCTCTAAAAGGCACCACTCTGTGCAACATAAACAAACAATATAAAAGTAAAACAATTACAACAAATAGAATTAAACCATCCACCAATGAAGTTCCCATTGAACCTAGCCATTCAGTGGCTCCGCTCCACAAAGTGAATGATGGGGGTTGCTTAAGTTTTTCTACCTCTTTTTGGATATGTTGTGCTAGTTTACTTTCATAGTCTATTTCCCTTTCTTAATCATTGTTTTAGTCATTCTTTGCTGGCTTTTAAAAGCTTCCCAGTCTTCTATCCTCCCACTAGTTTTGGCCAATTTGTATGCCCTTTTTTTTAATTGGATACCATCCTTTATTTCTTTAGTTAGCCACGGATGGCTTCTTTTCGCTTACACCATTTCCTCCTCACTGGAATATATTTTTCTTGAGAGTTGTGAAATATCTCCTTAAATGTACACCACAGTTATTCAACCGTCCTACACTTTAATCTATTTTCCCAGTCCACTTTACCCAAATCTGCACTCATGACCTGGGTGCAGTGCCTCAAAAGGTTCAGTGACCTCAAATGAGTGGTCAAGGTCAGTGAGTTCATCTTCAAATGTTATATCCCACCAATTGCACCACTTGCTCTCTCAAGTGGATGTAAAAGATGCCATGGCACTATTTCGAAGAACAGGGGAGTTATCCCTGGTGTCATGTTTGACAAATTTGCTGGAGTTCTTTGAGGATGTAATGAACAGGGTGGATAAAGGGGAACCAGTGGATGTGGTGTATTTGGACTTCCAGAAGGCATTTGACAAAGTGCCACATAAAAGGTTACTGCACAAGATAAAAGTTCACGGGGTTCGGGGTAATATATTAGCCTGGATAGAGGATTGGCTAACTAACAGAGAACAGAGAGTCAGGATAAATGGTTCATTCTCTGGTTGGCAACCAGTAACTAGTAGGGTGCCGCAGGGATCAGTGCTGGGACCCCAACTATTTACAATCTATATTAACGACTTGGAAGAAGGGACTGAGTGTAACGTAGCCAAGTTTACTGATGTTACAAAGATGGGAGGAAAAGCAATGTGTGAAGAGGACTCAAAAAATCTGTAAAATGACATAGACAGGCTAAGTGAGTGGGCAAAAATTTGGCAGATGGAGTATAATGTTGGAAAGTGTGAGGTCATGCACTTTGGAAGAAAAAAATCAAAGAGCAAATTATTATTTAAATGGAGAAAGATTGCAAAGTACTGCAGTACAGCGGGACCTGGGAGTACTTATGCATGAAACAAAAAAAGGTTAGTATGCAGGTACGGCAAGTGATCAGGAAGGCCAATGGAATCTTGGTCTTTATTGCAAAGGGAATGGAGTATAAAAACATGGAAGTCTTGCTACAGTTGTACAGGGTATTGGTGAGGCCACACCTGGGATACTGCGTCCAGTTTTGGTTTCCATATTTACGAAAGGATATACTTGCTTTGGAGGCAGTTCAGAGTAGGTTCACTAGGTTGATTCCGGGGATGAGGGGGTTGACTTGTGAGGAAAGGTTGAGTAGGTTGGGCCTCTATTCATTGGAATTCAGAAGTATGAGAGGTGATCTTATTGAAATATATAAGATTATGAGGGAACTTGACAAGGTGGATGCAGAGAGGATGGAGAAGACTAGAACTAGAGGGCATGATCTTAGAATAAGGGACCGCCCATTTAAAACAGAGATGAGGAAAAATTTATTTTCTCGGAGGGTTGCGGATTTGTGGAATTCGCTACGTCAGAGAGCTGTGGAAGCTGGGACATTGAATAAATTTAAGACAGAAATAGATAGTTTCTTAAACGATAAGGGAATAAAGGGTTATGGGGAGTGGGTGGGGAAGTGGAGCTGAGTCCATGATCAGGTCAGCCATGATCTTATTGAATGGCAGAGCAGGCTCGAGGGACCGTATGGCTTACTCCTGTTCCTATTTCTTATGTTCTTATGAATTCTGGCATTGATCGCCATTCATACCTGCCCCCACTGCCTTCGAAGAGTTTGTCTGGAGGGCCTCCTGCCCACCTTTGGATAGAGGACCTCTCTGCTCTTATCCACCTCCTCCACCTAGGCCTCCAGTGCAGTATTTGAGAACCTTGCAGCATGCTCTCTCCCCTGTTGGATGATAATTCGCTCTTCTTCCAGGTCAGAAACTTCAAGCACCTGCATCAGCCAGAATGCATCTCCCTTTTAAGAGGTGCAGGCTGGCTTTAAGTATTGCAGGCTAGCTTTAAGTGGTGCTAGCCTCGCACAAACTGGGCCCTCTGCTGCGGCGTTCATCCACTGACCGGCACGTCTAGCGCAGCCTCAATGCTGCAATTATGTAAATTACCAGGCAGCACCAAGTTTGCATCGGAAACAATGGTCTCGGGTTAATCACGCATCGCGATCCCTGTGCCCGATTTCGGGGGCTATCAAATTTAGCCCCTTTCTGTTTGGTTTTGTTCTGCAGGTATGTAAATTGCTACCTGGTTTCAACAACACTGTCCTGACAGCTGTGAAACCATTTGATTTATGTATATATATACCAGACTGATTCCTGGGATGGTGGGACTGACATATCAAGAAAGACTGGATTGACTGGGCTTGTATTCACTGGAGTTCAGAAGAATGAGAGGGGATCTCATAGAAACGTTTAAAATTCTGACAGGGTTAGACAGGTTAGATGCAGGAAGAATGTTCCCAATGTTGGGGAAGTCCAGAACCAGGATCACAGTCTAAGGATAAGGGGTAAGCCATTTAGGACCGAGATGAGGAGAAACTTCTTCACCCAGAGAGTGGTGAACCTGTGGAATTCTCTACCACAGAAAGTTGTTGAGGCCAATTCACTAAATATATTCAAAAAGGAGTTAGATGTAGTCCTTACTACTAGGGGGATCAAGGGGTATGGCGAGAAAGTAGGAATGGGGTACTGAAGTTGCATGTTCAGCCATGAACTCATTGAGTGGCGGTGCAGGCTCGAAGGGCCGAATGTCCTACTCCTGCACCTATTTTCTATGTCTATGTTTCTACCTCCTATGACTGTGACTGTGGCAGACTATCCCTCCTCCACCTTCTGGACCTGTCTGCAGCCTTTGACATGCTGACCACACAATCCTCTTCCAACACCTCTCCTCTGTGGTCCAGTTGGGTGGGACTGCACTCACCTGGTTCTATTCCCAACTACCCAGTCATAGCCAGTAACTCACCAGCAATGGCTTCTCTTCCTGTGTTCACACCATTACCCCTGGAGTCCCTCAACAATTTATCATTGCCCCCCTCCTATTTCTCATCAACATGCTGCCCCTCAGCAATATCATCCGGAAACACAAAATCAGGTTCCACATGTACGCTCGAGCTCCCGCCATCTCTCTCGAATCCTCCACTGCCTCGATTTGTCACACTGCATGTCTGACATCCAGTATTGGATCAGCACTAAATTCCTCCAACCAACTATTGGGAAGACCAAAGTCAAGGGACTGGATTTTTGTCTCCTGTTGCCCCTGTTAAAGCCCCGGAAGGGCAGCAATGGCGGCGGTAAGCACTTCCGGGCGGGCGGCCAGTTTCTAGCGCCTCACCGGAACATTTGGTGCCGGTTTCGAGAGGGCTCGGAGCAATACTGCCCGGGAGAGGCAAGTTGGTGTGTAACGCCCCTGGTTGTGACACTGACTCGATATTTGCATCCCGCCTGATCCGTAACCCACGTAGCGTGCTCTGTGGACGTTGACGTTCCAAGCTGTACCGACTGCAGTGAGTGAAGTAATGCCGACCTGAGCTAAGTGGGATTGTTTTTTTTTGCGATTTATGCTGTGGTGGTATGAGCTATGTATTCGGAATGTTTTTGATTTTTGTTTTCAGGTTTCCCCCACCCTCCCCCCCGCCCGAGGCCCCTTTCAGGGCGCTCCGAGGCCAGCTGTTTTGCTTGGGATTTTCAGTTGCTCAGCCGGCCTCGCACCCTAAAAAACGTGTGTAACACCTCCCTAAGTGCTCCGCCCCACACTCAGGGCCCAGCTGATGAATGTTGTGATGGCCGATACAAACCATTTGACAGCGCAAAATTTACCGCTCCGCCTGGATTAACTCCGCAACAGAGGCCCAACTGAATTTCAATCCCATGGTCTTTGGTCCCACCACAAACTCTGTCCCCCATCCACCAACTCCATCCCTCTCTCTGGTCACTGTCTGAGGCTGAACCCAACTGTTCACAATATTGGCTGAGAAAACTTCTGACCCATATCCACTCGATTAAGATGGCCTACTTCCACCTCTGTAACATGACCCAACTCCACCCCTGCATTAGCACATCTGCGGCTGAAACCCTTCATCTATGTCTTTGTTATTCCAATTCCTGGCCGGCCTCCCACCTAACACCCTCCGCAAATTTGTGTTCATCCAAAACTCTGCTGCCTGTGTCCTAACTCGCACCAAGTCCCATTCACCCATCTCCTCTATGCTCACTGCCCATGTCCTAACTCGCACCGAGTCCCGTTCGCCCATCACCCCTGTGCTCACTGCCCGTATCCAAACTTACACCGAGTCCCGTTCACCCATCACCCCTGTGCTCACTGCCCATATCCAAACTTACACCAAGTCCCATTCACCCATCACCCCTGTGCTCACTGCCCGTATCCAAACTTACACCGAGTCCCGTTCACCCATCACTCCTGTGCTCACTGCCCCTATTCAAACTTACACCGAGTCCCGTTCACCCATCACCCCTGTGCTCACTGCCTGTATCCTAACTCGCACCGAGTCCCGTTCACCCATCACCCCTGTCCTCACTGCCCGTATCCAAACTTACACCGGGTCCCGTTCACCCATCACCCCTGTGCTCACTGCCCGTATTCAAACTCACACCGAGTCCTGTTCAGCCATCTCCCCTCTGCTCGCTGACGTACATTGGCTTCTCAGTCTGGCAACGCGATTTTAAAATTCTCATCCTTTTCAAATCCCTCCATGATCTCGCCCCTCCCTATCTCTGTAGCCTCCTCCAGTCTCACAACACCCCCCCCAACCTTTGATTCCAGCCTCTTGCCCATCCCTGATTTTCATCCCATTGGCAGCCATGTATTTAGCTGCCTAGGCATAAGCTCTGGAATTCTCTCCCTAAACCTCTGCGCCTCTCTAACTATCTCTCTCTCCTCCTCTAATACGCTCCTTAAAACCTACCTCTTTGACCAAACTTTTGGTCATCTGTCCACTATCTCTATGTGGCTCGATGTTTGATCTTGTTTGATTACGCTGCTGTGAAGCGCCTTGGGACATTTTACTACGTTAAAGGTGCTATAAAAATGCAAGTTGTTGTCTGGTGAAAAGATTTGTAAATTGCTTTCTGGAAAGAGTGTGTGCATGTGCGAGTGTGCATCTGATGACATAAATACACTGTCCTTGTTTAGAATATACATCGTCACTTCAAATAAGTTTTTCTCTGTTTTTATTAATTGCTTGCAGACAGATTCCAGTCAGGACAAAATTGGTTTGAACAATTCCTTCCCACTTTTGCAGATGCATCAGTTCATTCTAGGAATTCTTATGAATCCCAGACACTTTGCTAGTAAAGGTTAATCATTCCTTTCAGAAACGTTGAAGAGTCACATCATATGCACTCTAATGCCACATGCACTCTTAGACCATCCTCACCCTAATACCAATGCACTTGTCGGACTTGCATCCTAATACCACATACAATCTAATAGCACTATAATACCATAGCCTTGATTGTCCTCTGAATTACTGTCCGTTTTGGGGTAGTGATAAACTGAATGAAATGGGTTATGGGAGACACCCGCCTCAATCCGATGATACAGAAACTGCATGAGTTTCCTCCAAAAAATCAGCAATCTTCTTTAAGGCCTGTCTAACATTCAAGTACCCTGGAATATGAGGCATTATTGACTGCATGCACGCCTTCGATCAGTGACATGATTTTATTTAGTGATTAATGTATGTCATGTTACAGCACGTGTGGGCCTGGAGTTATCTCCATTGGCTGGTTAGTGACAGAGCAGGAATACCATCCATCATACATTATACATTGGAGCCTTTATACATTGGAGTTTAGAAGGATGAGAGGGGATCTCATAGAAACATATAAGATTCTGACGGAACGGGACAGGTTAGATGAGGGTAGAATGTTCCCGATGTTGGGGAAGTCCAGAACCAGGAGACACAGTCTTAGCATAAGGGGTAAGCCATTTAGGACTGAGATGCGGAAAAACTTCTTCACTCAGAGAGTTGTTAACCTCTGGAATTCCCTGCCGAAGAGAGTTGTTGATGCAAGTTCATTGGATATATTCAAGAGGGAGTTAGATATGGCCCTTATGGCTAAGGGGATCAAGGAGTATGGAGAGAAAGCAGGAAAGGGTTACTGAGGGAATGATCAGCCATGATGTTATTGAATGGTGGTGCATGCTCGAAGGACCGAATGGCCTACTCCTGCACCTATTTTCTATGTTTTCTATGTTTCTATCAATGTGAGCCTACTGCGAACCCGCTGCAATTTCTTCCCAAAGACCTTATTTGCTGCGCAGGGCGGGTTTGGAACAGGGACACTGACTGCCACTGATCGAGGGAGCTGAGGGGGTAAGCAGCAGGAGCATTGTACCCAGGTCTGGGATACAGTGCAGGAAGAGGTTCACTGACCTAACCAGTTCAGGAAAGGTCAGTACATTTGTTGATACACCTCCATCCTGTGGTTTAAGCCCCCCACCGACCTCACACTCTGTCTTGCTAAGATTCTCCATGACATCACTCCTTACACCCACTCCACTTTCAGCAGCAGCCGATCCTCACTGTCTGTGTACCACCTCACCTCCCCATGTATCCATCCACCGCTGGTGCTCACTCCAATCCTTACACAATGTGATGCATCTGTCTGATAGTCACCCTCACCGAATGATCGACATCCATCGGGTGAGTACCTCACCTTGACTCACTCACAGGTCTGTTTCTTCTCCCCTTGTAGGAGAAGAGAGCGGAAAACGCAACGGAGGGGGACAGGACTGGAGGAGGACCACCACAAACACAGGCCCTGGAGATAAGTGGCACATCTGCGTCCCTCTCAGTTGAAGATGGAAAGACAGGGAACACAGATAGCTGCTGACAGAATTATAAAAACCCATCTGGTTCACTCATGTCCTTTTAGGAAAGGAACATCTGGCGTCCTTACCCGGTCTGGCCTATATGTGACTCCAGACCCACAGCAATGTGCTTGACTCAGAAACTTCCCTCAGAAATGGCCTGGCAAGCCACTCAGTGATACTCAAGAAGGCAGCTCACCACCACCTTCTCGAGGGCAATTAGGGATGGGCAATAAATGCCGGCATTGAAAGTGATGCCCACACCCTGTGAATGAATACAAGAAACTCCGATCTGCTTTCTCAATAAACCATAGCCATCAGGAAAATATCCATTACCATCTGTAGGAGGTCTGCTTCCATATAAAGCTTTCAGTATTTATTATGTGAGATTTGCTGTGATCACATATATCTCTAACTGACTGCATTCACTCTCAGTCCCACAAACAATTTTATCACAAGCCAGTGCTATGTGTGATTTTTTTTTGTCACAAGTGAGCAGTATTTGCCCTTTGAGGTTAACGATGCAGTCACTTGAATCATTGAAGTTGAGCCATAGGAACAGGAGGCCATTCAGCCCCTCGAGTCTGTTCTGTCATTCAATTCGAATGATGGTTGGTCTATATCTCAACTCCATTTACCCGCCTTGCTTCCCTATCCCTGAATATCCTTCCCTCACAAAAATCTATCAATAACAATTTTGCAAGTTTCAATTAATCACCAATCTCAACAACGTTTTTGGGAGAGAGTTCCAGATTTCCCCGACCCTTTTTGTGACAATGTGCTTTCTGGCATCACCTTGTTCTGGACTCCCTCACCAGAAGAAACCGTTTCTCTCTCTCTACTCCTTTAATCATCTTAAACACCTCAATTAGACCACCCATTAATCTTCCATACACAAGGGAATACAAGCCTAGTCTATGGAACCGGCCCTCATAATTTAATCCTTTTAGCCCCGTATCATTCTGGTGAATCAGCGCAGTAGCCCCTCCAAAACCAATATATCCTTCCCGAGGGGCAGTGCCCAGAACTGAACGCAGTTCATCAAAACAACAAGGAACAAACCGAACCCGACGGATGGGAAATATCTGTGGTGAGACACCAGAATAGATGTGGGACAGGGTTGACACCAGAATAGATGTGGGACGGGGAGTGACACCAGAATAGATGTGGGACTGGGAGTGACACCAGAATAGATGTGGGACGGGGAGTGACACCAGAATAGATGTGGGACTGGGAGTGACACCAGAATAGATGAGGGACGGTGTCGAAATCTCGACCTCAGAAAAGAATGACTCCGACACTTACAGCTCCGATGGAAGTTTCCCTTTTAATTTACTTGCTCGCAAGGGGTAGGTTTCACTCAGTCAAGGGCCAAATGAACACCTCCGCAATGGTACAGCTTCACAAGATATTTATACAGTAAAACCCAAGTTCTGCCCTCTCCCTGTGTATTGCTCTGTCTCACAGTCAGTGAATACAGATAAAGAGTTAATGGTGTCAAGATATTTCCTTTTGTCAGGGTTATCAGAAAGCCAAACGGCCATTACTCCATGAGTCATAGGTAATGGGCTATCACCTGTCTTGTATTGTATCAGGATTATCCAATTTCCTGGTCAGTTTACCTGTTTGCTTCAAATGGATGAGGTCTCGGAAAGAGATAATGGCTAGAAGATAAGGGTGGGGTGACATGGAACTCCTGTAGTGTAGACAATAGGAGAGCACCATGGGGGGTTACTTGTCTCAGCATGACTTGTCTCCTAGCTGTCTGATAACCATCAGCCATCTAACAGCAGGTTTAGCTGTTCATAATAAGCTGGCTGCTAAAATGCAGAAAGTTCTGGAAGGGCCAGGACTCCATTTTAATCAAAAGGCACACAAATACCGTATGGTATCAGCTTAGATAAAAATACATTTCCACATTCCCCCATTTTGTCCTTCACAAGGACAACTCAATCCATTCTGATCTTGTACAGTCTCTCCATTTCCATTTCTTTAGTTTCATTACTCACTAGGCATATTATACCTTCAGGATTTCTTATTCTGGGAGTAATGCTTAGGAAGGGAGGCTGATGGTTATTATCATAATTGGGCTGGTACCATCCCTGGAAGGTTGTAAGTTTATACCCTGCCGAACTCCATTCTGTTTGCTCCTTCGTTTCTGGCCCCTTAGTTAGTTTTGTCCTGTTTTGCACTGTCAACCATTCTACCATTTCTGATTCGTTAAAGGGGACAGATCTCAGGGGAATACCCCCCCTGGAGTGGACAGGTACATGGGAACATATCCAGCAACTCGACAAGTTTCTTTCTTGAGCATACCTATGACTCAGAGCCATAAATACGTTTACGTGCAATTCCCTTCGGTGGTGGGTCTGTACCCCTGGTGTAATCAGTAATGCGAAGTAAAACCCTGTCAAGCCCAGCACCATCAGTCCCCATAGTCCATACAGTTCCTTATTCAGTCTTCCTTTTTCTGTTCCTCTGATTCCTTCGTCCCTTCCTCCTGGTCGGGTGCCCGTTTGCAATGGGATGCGTGGATCCATGTTGGTCTTTCCTTTACCTTGATTGCAGTATTGGTCGCCAGCAAGACCTGGTATGGTCCTTCGAATCTTGGCTGTAGATTGCTTTTCCTTTTAAAAATCTTGATGTAAACGAATTCCCCGGGCTCCAGGTTATGACACTTCCCTTCCGCTGGCTTGACTTGGGCTTCCTTTACCTGTGAATGAAAGCTGGAAATACATTTGGTTAGTGCAATACAATAATTCAACATATTTTCCTCCATTTTGTGGATGTCCATCTGTTTTGCAGTAAATGGTGCTGTAAAAGGTAGTCGTTGGGGACGTCCCATAACTATCTCATGTGGTGACAAGCCTGTTGTTCTGTTGGTTGCAGATCGCATTACCATCAAAGCTAAGGGCAGCAGTTCTGTCCATTTCAGTCCAGTGTCATTGCATAGTTTTGCCAGCTTATTTTTAAGCATTCCATTATATCTTTCAACAAGTCCAGCTGATTGTGGATGATAACTGCAATGAAAACGTTGATTAATCTGTAAAGCTTTACACATTTCTCTTATGACAGTTCCCGTGAAATGTGACCCGTTATCACTGGAAAGCTTAGCAGGGATTCCGAAGCGCGGTACAATTTCTTTTAACAAACATTTAGCAACAGTAGTGGCATTGGCCTTTTTACATGGAAAGGCTTCAATCCATCTAGAGAACACATCTACAATAACTAATACATACTTGAATCTCATACACATAGGTAATTCAATAAAATACATTTGTAAATGTACAAAAGGCCCGACTGGATTTGGGTGGGAGGCAGATTCTACTTTTTCCGTCTTACCCGGATTCATTGTCTGACAGGTAACACAATTTTCACAGATTTGTTTTGCAATTGCCGAAATACCTGGTGCATACCAAGTTGCCAAAATATAATCTGCCAATCCCCCTTTGCCTGCATGTGTGAATGTATGAACACATCGGGCAATCCATGGAAGTAAGGATCTAGGGGCCACCACGCGGCCGTCATGGTGAACCCATATTCCTTCTGGATTTTTATAACATTGATCCTTCGTCCAGGTCACCACCTCCTCCGTACTGGCCTGTGTCTGAAAGGCCAGCACGTCATTAATAGTGGGTGGCGGGTCTGAGCAATTATTTTTCCTTAGTGGGAACAATGACACCTGCATCCCCCCTTTCGACAGAGCTGCTGACTTAGCTGCATTATCAGCTCTGGCATTCCCAAGTGCCACCTCATTCGACTGGCCTGTATGTGCCTGGCATTTGATAATGGCAAGTTTTAAGGGGCATTGAATGGCTCGCAGGAGATTTTCCACTTGTTCTGCATTTTTGATAGGGGTTCCTGAAGAAGTCAGGTACCCGCGAATCTTCCAAATTTGTCCATAGTCATGTGATACCCCAAAAGCATACCTGGAGTCAGTGTAGATATTAACTGTGTGTCCTTCAGCCAGAATACAGGCTCGAGTTAACGCAAACAATTCGGCTTGTTGGGCTGAAAAGGAGTCTGGAAGAGAGGCTGTTTCGACAACATTAAACTGAGTTACAATTGCATAAGCCGCTCTAGGTTGGCCCCTATCATTTCGTAAGGCTGATCCGTCAACATAGTACACTAGCTCAGGGTTACACATTGGTACATCTGTTAGATTGATACGTGGTTTAGTCACTAATTCGGTTACCATTTCACATGAATGGGGTTCGCCGTCGTCTTCCGTGGGGAGTAGAGTGGCTGGATTTAAGGTAGTACATCTTTTGATGACAAGGTTCGGATTTGATAACAGTTCGACCTCGTATTGTCTGAGCCTGTTGCATAGCATAATAAGCTGCTGCCAACGAAGGAAGACATCCTGGTAGTCCGCGTGCCACTGGGTCTACTGAAATACGCTACCGGTCGCTGCCTGTCCCCATGTAACTGAGTCAAAACAGATTGTGCAAAACCCGACTTGTGATGCACAAATAAGTTGAATAGCTTAGTGTAATCTGGTAATTCCCAAGGCTGGTGCTGAAGTGAGGGACTGCTTAAGGTTCTGGAAAGCATTCCGGGATACTTCATTCCACATCCTTTAAGCATTGTGAGAATATAGTAGATTCATTCACAGCTCGTAGGTCATGGACAAACCTCCATTTGTGTCGGCTTCTGAACTGGACAAATCTGTGTGTTACACGGACTTCTCATTTATGCTTATAGTGATTCACAGATCACAGAATGTAAAGTACTTGTTTTCTAATTTTATTAAAAGGCTTCCAAACCCAAGATTTTTTTCCAATACACCCAAAATGTTGATCAAGAGATCACCTGAAATATCTCAAAATCCCAATTCAACTGTTTTACTGCCACTCTTTATCAAAAAAAAATCCTCTTACTGAGCTAGAAGCTTTTGTACCAAGAATTTACACCAAGGACAATGAGAGTGTACTCCCCCAGCCTGCACCTCGAGAGACCCACAAAGGCTTTTTAAAAAAAAAAGCATTACAACTTTTAACCACCGGGACCATGTCTCAACAAACCTATCCCTTTGTGCATTTCCTAGCTCTGTAACCTCTCATCCGAATAAATCCACACCTGCGCTTCTAACTTAAAATGTCTTAAACTTCCCACATACAGGACAACACTATGAAGGGTTAAAAAAACTTCACTTTGTTTGAAAAAGTGGGTGGAGCTAAAACAAACAGGCAGCTCCACAACTTTTCCAAACAGGTTTCCAGACACAAGGAAAAAAGACAGAAGCACTCTCATTCAAAGACAAGACATTCACGCACTCTCATTCAAAGACAAGACATTCACAAGTCTCTCTCCATTCAATAAAGCTTTTTCTTTTACTAGCTTCATTTTTTTTTCATAAGTCACTATCAGGTTCTCTTTTTTTTTTACATTTGATTTACTTCCTCTGTTAATTTTACATGGGCTTGAAGAATCGGAACCCAGGCCTTTTCTATTACTTTCCTTTTTTTTTTTACCTGGATCTCTGTTTATAAGACATTCCTCTAGACAAGTTGTTCTCTCTAAATTAAATGAACCATCGGGTGGAAATGGCCTGTTTTCACCCTTAGTCCACTTTACTGGTTTTTGTTTCTTTGGTCAATTGAAGACTGACCACAATTCTGGAGCATGACATAGGCTGGTGTGCCTTTTGTGGTGTTTTAACTTGCTCCGGCACCCATTCTGGATGATTAAGATTTTCCCACAGTTTCTGATCTCACAATCCTTTCGGCCAACCGAGTTCTCTACGCCCACTTCTCCTGGCCGTTACGTGGCCTGAAAAGGCTCTTAATTCGGGCTCAGTCTGGGTGTGTGAGATATGTTGGCACGAACCAACCGTAGTTGATCAATCAGTTACTGTTTCTTTTCTTAATCAATCCTTGTGGTTTTTTTTTTCGAATCACAATATTCCCTAGTGACTCTTCCCGTTTCTCTAATGGCAATGACTCACAAAGGTATTGCAACCAACAGTAATACAAGGACAACAAACAATATTCCCGTGAGTACACAAATCATAACCTCTAAACAAATTCTCAGTCTGCGTTGTACGCCACTACAGACCGAGTCCTTAACTTATCCTAATAACAGCTGATAAAACTTAAGGTTCCGTACCCAAACTCTTTGATCGATTGCGCTCTTTTTTTTTTAATAGTCTTGTCACATAAGAACCCCTTCCGAATTAAAAACAATAAAAATCTTATCACATAAGAACCTTCGATCGATTATTAGCGCTTTCTTTTTTTTCTTTTCTTTTAATAGTCTTATCACATAAGAACCCCTTCCGAATTAAAAACAATAAAAATCTTATCATATAAGAACCTGGAACCCTTTTCGATCGACTAGCGCTTTCTTTTACCTACTGAAACCTTCCCCGGGCTGTCTCGAGATTTTTTCCAGAACCTGTTCTCTTCTGCTGGCGAGCTGAGAAAGAAATGGTTATAAAAAAAATACCTTTAACTTTTAAATGCCGAGTCTTGTAGATGCAGTACCTCAGCTGTGGACAACAGATTACATCTGCGATTCAACAGTGAAGAAACCTCTTGTGAGCAAAGGCTCACCTTGTTTGGCCACCGAAGCCTTTCACTGGAGAGGCACTATGCCTGTATCCGTTTTACTCACAGAATAGAGAGTATGCATCTCGGTGGAACCTCCAATAACTGTCGAAATCTCGACCTCAGAAAAGAATGACTCCGACACTTACAGCTCCGATGGAAGTTTCCCTTTTAATTTACTTGCTCGCAAGGGGTAGGTTTCACTCAGTCAAGGGCCAAATGAACACCTCCGCAATGGTACAGCTTCACAAGATATTTATACAGTAAAACCCAAGTTCTGCCCTCTCCCTGTGTATTGCTCTGTCTCACAGTCAGTGAATACAGATAAAGAGTTAATGGTGTCAAGATATTTCCTTTTGTCAGGGTTATCAGAAAGCCAAACGGCCATTACTCCATGAGTCATAGGTAATGGGCTATCACCTGTCTTGTATTGTATCAGGATTATCCAATTTCCTGGTCAGTTTACCTGTTTGCTTCAAATGGATGAGGTCTCGGAAAGAGATAATGGCTAGAAGATAAGGGTGGGGTGACATGGAACTCCTGTAGTGTAGACAATAGGAGAGCACCATGGGGGGTTACTTGTCTCAGCATGACTTGTCTCCTAGCTGTCTGATAACCATCAGCCATCTAACAGCAGGTTTAGCTGTTCATAATAAGCTGGCTGCTAAAATGCAGAAAGTTCTGGAAGGGCCAGGACTCCATTTTAATCAAAAGGCACACAAATACCGTATGGTATCAGCTTAGATAAAAATACATTTCCACAACGGGGAGTGACAGCAGAATAGATGTGGGACGGGGAGTGACACCAGAATAGATGTGGGACGGGGAGTGACACCAGAATAGATGAGGGACGGGGAGTGACACCAGAATAGATGTGGGACTGGGAGTGACACCAGAATAGATGAGGGGCGGGCGAGACACCAGAATAGATGTGGGACGGGGAGTGACACCAGAATAGATGTGGGACGGGGAGTGACACCAGAATAGATGTGGGACGGGGAGTGACACCAGAATAGATGAGGGACGGGGAGTGACACCAGAATAGATGTGGGACGGGGAGTGACACCAGAATAGATGTGGGACTGGGAGTGACACCAGAATAGATGAGGGGCGGGCGAGACACCAGAATAGATGTGGGACGGGGAGTGACACCAGAATAGATGTGGGACTGGGTGACACCAGAATAGATGAGGGACGGGGAGTGACACCAGAATAGATGTGGGACTGGGTGACACCAGAATAGATGAGGGACTGGGAGTGACACCAGAATAGATGTGGGACTGGGAGTGACACCAGAATAGATGTGGGACGGGGAGTGACACCAGAATAGATGTGGGATGGGGAGTGACAACAGAATAGATGTGGGACGGGGAGTGACACCAGAATAGATGTAGGACTGGGTGACACCAGAATAGATGTGGGACGGGGAGTGACACCAGAATAGATGTGGGACTGGGAGTGACACCAGAATAGATGTGGGACTGGGAGTGACACCAGAATAGATGTGGAGTGGGGTGACAGAGGGAACAGTGTTACACAAGTGGGGCAAAATGGTGTTGATTTTCTGTAAAGCCGTTAGCTGCAATCTGTCTGTCACCTGGAAATCAGGACAGGACAAATAAAGCAACTTTGTTGTTCGACGTTTCTCCATGGCCTCCATCTCACAGACAGTGCAATGGTGGTATCCTGCCGATAATGGAGCTCCATCTCAGGCAGTGCAATGGTGGTATCCTGCCGATAATGGAGCTCCATCTCACAGACAGTGCAATGGTGGTATCCTGCCGATAATGGAGAGCGTGACACATGAGTGAGACTTCAGAGAGCTGGTAAAACCAAGAAAACAATGCTGCAAGTATATTACAATCTGCCCTAATCCAGAACTCAATAAGATTCTGTTTCACCTGGAGAAATATGTTTATAAATGGGTAAATGATGGGGTGCAGGCTCCGTACCGCCTTCAGTTGGTTCCCTGCGCTAACTGACCCGTCTGTGTCTGAAAAACAGAATGTCAGCTAAGGCGACAATCGCATTGCACTCCCGTGTCCAATGTTATTCCAATGACGATGTTCCTCCTGCCCTGCGCCAGCTGGAAAAGGGCCTGTTTTAAACTGGGAAAGGAATCAGGAACTCGGCATCAAACTTTGATCGGATAATGGAGACAATGTGAGTGTCACAACATTTCAGCATGTAGACTGGCAGGCACTCCTGGGGAAATAAACCCAAAAGGAACCTGGCTTGTGATGCAAAAACATAACCGACGGAGAGAAGTTTTGGATGGTTCTGATGATCGACTTTTGCTTCAGCAGCTGCATCAAAAGCACCAACAAACCGTGTATTTGAAATGAATGAGAAGCAGGAGTTGCAGCTTCAGTGTGTGAGTCCAGGTATCGGGCTGGAGTCAGATTCCAGGCAACAGGCCAGATGGCGAGAGTCAGCACACACACTGCTGAGCGCTCTTATTAACTACCCTGAATACGATTACAGATTCACAGCAGGAAGGTCAACAAAAGCACCAGGCAGAGCTTCTTCATGTGCAGGAAAGAACCAGAGTCAGACTGAATTAACTATCTCCCGTGAAAACAGCATTACCAGTAAAAGTAACTCTCTGATGGGGATTGATAAAATAATCAATTTTCCGGAGGTATACTGCAGGCACATATTAGCTTTTGGTTCAGAATAACATTAAACCGATGGTGAATAACTTGCCGGATGTGCAAATTCTCAGGGAGAAACATGTAGCTGTTTAGCTGAAATATCGATACTGCTTTCTATTGTTTCCATGAAGGTCCGACACCTATAGCAGGGAGGGACACTGAATATTCATGCAGCTTTTGCAGGGCTTATTCTGATTGGCCATTGCTATGGTAATCACAATTAACCAATGACTACAATCATGAACAGGGAGGAATATTCAGATTCATGCACACAGTATTTAATACATTCACGTGGCAATGACCGCATTAACCTCATCTTTATCACTTACAAGTTGGATTCTCTCATTTTTCAGATAAGAATAAACACATATAACCAACGCCAATGAACAGCATCTATTTTATAAACACACTAAAGCCTATCTTGGCTCCAAAACTACTTAACTGTGTTTGATTTAAACCTAAATGAGGAGAGTATTTTACAATTAGAGCATAGCCAAGCAGAGGGGAAAAACTAAGCAAATAAACTAAAATAAGAAATATGTGTTGAGGAAAGCACAAACTAGTCTGATATACAAGAACCGAGTTAAACCAGGACAATGACTGAGCGATTCAAATACTAGGATCTAGAGCTGACAGAATGGCCAGCTCAACACAGCGGGTGGAGGAATAGCAATGTTACTGGACCAGGAATTGAAAAGCCTGGAGTAATAATCCAAAGAACATGTGTTCAAATCCCATCACCGCAGTTCGAGAATGTGAAATCAGTTCACTCAGGAAATTAAAAAGCTTGTATCAGTAAAAGTGACCATAAAGTGCTTAGACCGTTGTATAAAAACCCAACTGGTTCATCAATGTCCTTCATGGCAGGAAACCTGGCATCCTCACCTGGTCTGGCCTGCATGTGACTCCGGAGTAACATGGTAATGAGGTGGAAGGAGGTATTCCTGGTGTTCCTACCTCACTTTCCTCCTGGTTTTTGCAATGAACACCCAAGCTGAAGGATATCCAAAGAAACCGAGTGCTGGGGTTTCTGCTGGGATCCCCCTGGACTGGAGGGTCTGTGGGGATCCAGGTGGCAGACAATAGATTTTTGGAAGCAAGTACAAGTCTTGTGTTTAAGAATTTCCTGCCTGAAACATAGAAACATAGAAAATAGGTGCAGGAGTAGGCCATTCGGTCCTTCGAGCCTGCACCGCCATTCAATGAGATCATGGCTGATCATTCACTCAGTACCCCTTTCCTGCTTTCTTTCCATACCTCTTGATCCCTTTAGCTGTAAGGGCCATATCTAACTCCCTCTTGAATATATCCAATGAACTGGCATCAACAACTCTCTGTGGTAGGGAATTCCACAGGTTAACAACTCTCTGAGTGAAGAAGTTTCTCCTCATCTCAGTCCTAAATGGCTTACTCCTTATCCTTAGACTGTGTCCCCTGGTTCTGGACTTCCCCAACATCGGGAACATTCTTCCCGCATCTAACCTGTCCAGTCCCGTCAGAATTTTATATGTTTCTATGAGATCACCTCTCATCCTTCGAAATTCCAGTGAATACAGGCCCAGTCGATCCAGTCTCTCCTCATATGTCAGTCCTGCCATCCCGGGAATCAGTCTGGTGAACCTTCGCTGCACTCCCTCAATAGCAAGAACGTCCATCCTCAGATTAGGAGACCAAAACTGAACACAATATTCCAGGTGAGGCCTCACCAAGGCCCTGTACAACTACAGTAAGACCTTCCTGCTTTTATACTCAAATCCCCTAGCTATGAAAGCCAACATACCATTTGCTTTCTTCACCGTCTGCTGTACCTGCATGGCAACTTTCAATGACTGATGTACCATGACACGCAAGTCTCGTTGCACCTCCCCTTTTCCTAATCTGCTGCCATTCAGATAATATTCTGCCTTCGTGTTTGCCCCCAAAGTGGATAACCTCACATTTATCCACATTATATTTCATTTGCCATGCATTTGCCCATGCACCTAACCTGACCAATTCAACCTGCAGCCTCTTAGCGCCCTCCTCACAGCTCACACCGCCACCCAGTTTAGTGTCATCTGCAAACTTGGAGATATTATACTCAATTCCTTCGTCGAAATCATTAATGTATATTGTAAATAGCTGGGGTCCCAGCACTGAGCCCTGCAGCACCCCACTAGTCACTGCTTGCCCACACCCTGGACAATGTTTGGGTCTCCGGTACTTCTGGCTACTGCTCTCCAGCAGGACTCAGAAGGTCCAGATATCAGCAGGCAGGACCACTGCTCACGTCTCTCAGGCCTGTAGCTGTGCGAGTTACACCCCTAGTTCCTTTCAAGGCAGAGGGTCTGTACCAGGACTGTACCTGTGGCCCAGTCCATGAGAATTGTGCACATTTCTGTCCTTAGAAATAGTGCATTTCAGGTATGTTGCACCTACTGGGTGCCCAGCAGGGCACAGACACGAGCATTCACCTTCAACCATCTTCAGCTGCTTCATCATTGACCTTCCCTCCATCATAAGGTCAGAAGTGGGGATGTTTGCTGATGATTGCACAGTATTCAGTTCCATTTGCAACTCCTCAGATAATCAGTCTGTGCCCACATTCAGCAAGAACTATACAACCTCTAGACTTAGGCTGATAAGTGACAAATAACATTTGCACCACACAAGTGTTAGACAATGACTATCGCCAACAAGAAAGAGTCTAACAACCTCCCTTAACATTCAATGCCATGACCATCATCAATCCCCTCACCATCAACATCCTGGGGGTCAGCAGGGGTCAGCATTGACCAGAAACCGAACTGGACCAGTCACATAAATATTGTGGCTACAAGAGCATCTCATAGGCTGGGTATTCTGTGACTAGTGACTCACCTCCTGACTCCCCAAAGCCTTTCCAACATCTACAAGGCACAAATCAGGTGTGTGATGGAATAAGCTCCACTTGCCTGGATGAGTGCAGCTCCAACAACATTCAAGAAGCTTAACACCATCCAGGACAAAGCAGTTCATTTGATTGGCACTCCATCCACCACCTTAAACATTCACTCCCTCCACCACTGGCTACGGATAGCACCTCCCAAGCCAGTGACCTCTTCCACCTAGAAGAACAAAGGCAGCAGGCATATGGGGACACCACCACATCCAGGTTCCCCTGCACGTCACACAGCACCCTGATTTGGAAATATATCACCGTTCCTTCATTGTCGCTGAGTCAAAATCCATAAACTCACGATGTAACAGCACTGTGGGATTATCTTCACTTAAGAACATAATAAATAGGAGCAGGAGTAGGCCATTCGGCCCCTCGAGCCTGCTCCACCATTCAATAAATCATGGCTGATCTTCTACCTCAACTGCACTTCCGTGCACTTGATTCCCTTAATATCCAAAAATCTATTGATCTCTGTCTTGAATATACTCAATGACCAAGTTTCCACAGCCCTCTGGGGTAGAGAATTGCAAAGATTCACCATCCTCTGAGTGAAGTAATTTCTCCTCATCTCAGTCCCAAATAGTCGACCCCTTATTCTGAGACTGTGACCCCTGCCAGTGGAAATATCCTCCCTGCATCTATGCATCTACCCTGTAAGAATGTTGTATGGTTCAATGAGATCACCTCTCATTCTTCTAAACTCTACAGAATATAAAAGAAAAAGAAAGATTTGCTTTTCTATAGAGCCTTTCACGACCACCATATGACTCAAAGATTTTTACAGCCAATGAGGTGCAGTGAAGCGTAGACTTTTGAAGTGTAGTCACGGTTGTAATGTGGGAAATGCAGCAGCCAATTTACACACAGCAAGCTCCCATAAACAGCAATGTGATAATCTGTTTTTATTATGATGATTGAGGGATAAGTATCGGCCAGGACACCCGGGATAACTCCCCTGCTCTTCTTCGAAATAGTGCCATCGGATAGTTTATGTCCACCTGAAAGAGCAGATGGGGTCTTGGTTTAACGTCTCATTTGAAAGACAAAACCTCTGACAGTGCAGCACTCCCTCAGAACTGCACTGGAGTGTCAGCTTAGATTTATGTGCTCAAGTCCCTGGAGTGGGCCTAGAACCATAACCTTCTGGCTCAGAGGTAAGTGTGCTACCCACTGAGCTACAGCTGACACATCAAGGCCTAATCTACTCATTCTCTCCTCAAAGGACAATCCCCCCATCCCAGGAATCAGTCTGGTGAACCTTCGTTGCATTCCCTCAATGGCAAGTATATCCTTCCCTATGTAAGGAAACCAAAACTGTACACAATACTCCAGGTGTGGTCTCACCAGGGCCCTATATAATTGTAGTAAGATGTATTTACTCTTATACGCAAATCCTCTTGTAATAAAGGCCAACATACCATTTGCTTTATTAATTGCTTGCTGTACCTGCATGTTAACTTTATGTGATTTGTGTACAAGGACACACAGGTCCCTCTGAACACCAACATTTCCCAATTCGCCACCTTTTAAAAAATACTCAGCTTTTCTATTTTTCCTACCAAAGTGGATAACTTAAAATATTTCTCCACATTATATTCCATTTGCCATGTTATTGCCCACTCACTTAGTCTGTCTATATCCTCTTGAAGCCTCTTTGTATCCTCCTCACAACTTACATTCCCACCTCGCTTTTTATCATCAGCAAACTTGGATATATTACGTTTGGTCTCCTCATCCAAATCATTTCTTATAGATTGTGAATAGCTGAGGCCCAAGCCCTGATCCTTGCGATACCCTACTAGTTACAGTCTACCAACCTGAAAATGACCCGTTTATTCCTACTGTCTGTTTTCTGTCTATTAACCAATCCTCAATCCATGCTAGTATATCACTCCCAATCCCATGAGCCTTAATTTTGTTTAATAACCTCTTGTGTGGCACCTTATCAGATGCCTCTGAAAATCTAAATACACCACATCCACTGGTGTATCTATTCTGCTAGTTACAACCTTAAATAGCCACACAGACCGCAACGGCACAAGAAGGCAGTTCACCACCACCTTCTCATGGGCAATTCAGATTGGGCAATGAATGTCAGCTTTGCCAGTGATGCCCACGTTTCATGATTAAATAAAAAACTTTAAATATGTGAAGGATATGGGGACTGAAATTATTCAATCTTTAACGGCTACTTCTGTAAGCTTGCTAAATTTGGGAGAGATGTCTGAGAATTGGAAAGTGCCTAACATGAGTACATTATTGAAAAATTTGGTTGTTTCTGCAATTACTGGGGAGTGGTTCCCATTAACTTTAATCACAGTGCAAATGTCAACAAGCAGCTGATGACATACTCTAATTCTAGCACAGGTCTGACTGTGATGCTTGCCTTTAGTTAGGACACCTTACACACGTCAATAGGCGGAATTGTACTGTTGCCATTGGCAATGACACCAGAGTAGAGCGGATGATGGGGTGGCCAGGAACTTGGGCGCAGTTCAATCCCATGAGATCTCTGTCCAATGTGCGCATCAAATGATATTCTGGCCAGCCGAAAGTGCCCGACAGCTTCATTTAAATATTCTAATACACTCAAATTATTTAAATGAAGCACAGTACAATTCCCTATACATTCAGGTAAAGTTCTGATTGGGTTTCTTAGCTTCCTGCCGAGGTGCCTTGTTGGAATTTTCCACATTCCCAATTGGACACAGTAAATGAATGCACTTACCGCCACATAACCCAATTGTCTAAACTGCCTCCACTCTGTGATTAAAACAACAGTTACCACTTTGATGTAAAGATAAAGGCACAATTTGTTTGAAGCTGAAGTTTCCTCACCAGAATGGTATTCAATAGCCTGCCAGTTAAACCAACTCTTCCAAGTTTCATTAAGGATATGAACCTGAGGTTTGTTCTCCATAGTTGATTGTTACGATTAGTTGTGAAGTGATCCTGATAAATGCACAATCACTGGAACTTCATCATCACATCATAGGCAGTCTCTCAGAATCGAGGAAGACTTGCTTCCACTCTTAAAATGAGTCCTTAGGTAGCTGAACAGTCCAATACGAAAACCACAGTCCCTGTCACAGGTGGGACAGATAGTCATTGAGAGAAAGGGTGGGTGGGACTGGTTTGCCGCATGCTCTTTTCGCTGCCTGCGCTTGATTTCTGCATGCTCCCGGCGATGAGACTCGAAGTGCTCAGCGCCCTCCCGGATGCACTTCCTCCACTTAGGGTGATCTATGGCCAGGGATTCCCAGGTGTCAGTTGGGATGTTGCACTTTATCAGGGTGGCTTCGAGGATGTCCTTGTAACATTTCCTCTGCCCACATTTTGCTCATTTACCGTGAAGGAGTTCACAAGTGGAGCACTTGCTTTGGGAGTCTCGTATCTGGCATGTGGACAATGTGGCCTGCCCAGTAGAGCTGATTCGAGTGTGGTCAGTGCTTCAATGCTGGGGATATTGACCTGGTCAAGAATGCTAACGTTGGTGGGTCTGTCATCCCAGTGGATTTGTAGGATCTTGCGGGAGTCTATGGAGCGTCCTCCAACGTTTCGGATGCCCACAAAAGTTTATCACCATCCTTCGCCTGCTCCACGATGACATGCAGGCCGTGATCCTTACCAATGGATCCATTACAGACCCAATCCATGTCCGTACCAGGATCAAACAGGGCTGCATCATCGCCCCAACCCTCTTCTCAATCTTCACAGTCAGCAAGCTCCCCGCTGGAGTGGAACTAAACTACAGAACCAGTGGGAAGCTGTTCAACCTTTGTCGTTTCCAGGCCAGGTCGAAGACCACCTCAACCTCTGTCGTAGAGCTACAGTATGCGGATGATGCCTGCGTCTGTGTACATACAGAGGCTGAACTCCAGGACATAGTCAACGTATTTACTGAGGTGTACGAAAGCATGGGCCTTACGCTAAACATCTGTAAGACAAAGGTCCTCCACCAGCCTGTCCTCGCCACACAGCACTGCCCCCTAGTCACTGGAACTTCAAGCGGAAGTCCGTTTGTACTTTTACAATGTAATAAAAACAAGTTACAAAATCTACAGCAATAAAGATATATGTGCAACACTCAGTTCCGAGTAGGGTGCAAGTACCTCCCTTTTCAGCCAGGATGTAATCAAGGGCCAGTCTATTCTGTAGGGCTACTGTGCGGATTGCTACCATTTCTGCATTGATTTTAACTAGGGCCTCTGAGGTATCATTGGCTACCCATTCCACAACGGATGCCATGTTAATGGATTCCCTTGCCAGTCTGGCGGTCCCATACCTGGGATCAGAATGGCAAAGAACCTCTCTGTTTCTGTGATAGCTCTCTTAGGACGGTGTAAATGTTCCGACAGTGACTTTATATGATACATATAAGGCACAATGTAGACTAAATAGCAGGATCCCATCCAATTCTGGGGCAGCCAAGGGTAGGCCTTGTGGCCACACACCCAATAGGTGACATTATATGCAATGAATGTTAGCTGTTTCTTTGTCAGCAACACTCCGGGGCTTTTCCATCTGTTTTATTCAGAATCCCCGTTACGTTAAGAATTCCCACATTGGCCCAGTTTGGACGGTTCCTTGGCTTGATTATATTATAATTCCGGGAGCAGTTACTATACCCCATATTTTGGCCTCCTTTGATGTTTCTAATCAGACAGACCGATTCCCCCGGTCTTCCTATTCCCGTTGTATTAGTGATAACAAAAAATGGGGGCCGTTTGGAATTATTGTACCACGGTTGGTATCCCCCTTCAAAGGTAGTCAGATTGTAACCTGTTGACTTCCAATTATGTGCCCAGTTTTCCGTATCCTGAAACGCATTGCCTGTTTTGTTTTGATTAATTATCCACTCAGCCATTTCCGAGATATTCAAGGGAACTGGCCTCAAGGGAATCCCTCCCTTTGAGTGAATAGGAATATGCGCACACACCCAACAACTAGAAATGTTACCTTGTTTGGCATAAATGTATGACATATATAAAAAGGTATTTACATGTAATTCCCTTGCTACCCTACTATTTCCCGTTGGTGCAGAAGGTCGGCTAGTAAGAAGTAGGCAAATGCCTAGAATACCTACAATCAATAATACAGTAAATTTATACATTTTCGCAAAAAGTATTGTCCTTATTAGATTTCAGCTTCAGTTACGGGTGCTCGTTTAACGTGTGAAGCGTGGATCCAGGCTTTCTTTCCTTGGACTTTAACAGCTGCCTGGGTGGTCAATAACACTTGATAAGGTCCCTCCCACTTGGCACCCAAAGGTACTTTATGCAACTTTTTCACATACACCCAGACTCCCGGGATGATGTCGTGTCCTCCTTCGGGTGGATTACCCCAAGTTGTCGACACCTGTCGGGAAACAGAACTAATAGCATTGGTTAGGTTCTGACAGTATGATAACAAAGTGTTACTCATTAAGTGAACATCAGCTTTCCTTAAATCAATAGTTCCTGACAATGACATGGGTCTTTCTGTTATAATTTCAAATGGGCTTAGACCTGTAGTTCTGTTCGGGGTTGCCCTAATGCTACATAGCACGATTGGTAGTGCCTGGGGTCATGGTGTTCCTTCTTGGTGATATTAGGCTAGCCGTTGTTTCAGAGTTCGATTCATTCGTTCTACTTGTCCTGATGATTGTGGATGATAAGGACAGTGTAAATCCCACGTAATGTTCAGTAACCTACAGACTTCTTGGCAGACAGCACCTGTGAAGTGTGTTCCCTGATCTGAGTCAATGCTACTCGGGACTCCCCATCGGGGAATGTAATCCTTACACAAGACCTTTGCAGTGTGATTGGCTGTGGCTCTTTGAGTTGGGACGGCTTCTACCCATCTAGAGAATCTGTCGACCATGACAAGAATGTTAGTGTATCCTTGGCATGAAGGAAGAGATATATAATCAACCTGCAGATGCTGGAATGGTCCGACAGGGGCAGGGGGCCTCAGTTGGGGCATTACCGTGATGGGTCCAGAATTATTTTTCTGACAGACCACACAGTGGTTTGCTACCAGCTGGGCATGTTTTTTAAATCCCCGACCCCACCAGCTTTTCTGGAACTGTGCCGTCATCTGTTGTGAGGCCAAGTGTCCCTACGAGTGGATCTGTTGGGCTAAAAAAGGCATAAGCGCTTGTGGCGCGACTGGCTTGTCGGTAACTCTTTGTCTCCAGATACCATCTTCGCATAGCTTAATTCCTGTCTCAATCCATGTCCATTTTTCCTCTCGGGAGCACTCGCCTTGCATTGTTTGAAGGTCTCGTGTCAGAGTCCTGAGTGCTTTCAATCTGCACATCTGTGTTGGTTCTTCTGGGGGAACGCCCTGTGAGGTGGCATCTTTAGCTGCCTGGTCGGCTAGGGCATTTCCCTGTGCTTCTGTGGTATTTTCCTTGGTATGGGCCTTACACTTTAGGATGGACACTTCCTGAGGTAATTGTATGGCCTCCAGTAAGCCTCGGACTTCTTTTCCATTTCGGATAGGTGTACCAGCAGCAGTGAGGAATCGTCTTTTCCGCCATAACAGACCAAAGTCGTGAGCGACTCCAAAAGCATAACGCGAATCTGTGTAGACATTAGCTGTCTGTCCTTCTGCTATTCGACATGCTTCTGACAGGGCCCTTAACTCAGCCTGTTGTGCTGACGTTCCTTAGGGTAAATGTCCTTTTGCCACTACCTCATATAAGGTTGTAACTGCCCATCCTGCTTTTCTGGTCCCATTGTCAACAAAGGAGGAAACATCTGTAAATAGGATGAGGTCTGGGTTGTGCAGAGGCTCCTCTGCTGCTAAGGCTGCTTCTTCTGTTTCTTTTAAAATCTCCACGCAGTCATGCTCTTCACATTCTCCCCCCTCTTGCTCCCTCGATTCTGACATCGGGAGCATAGTTGCGGGATTAACCGGGCTGGCCCGGACGATATGGAGATTAGGAGCTTCCAAAACTGCTGTCCAGCGGGTCCATCTAGCTGCTTCACCTGAGACATTCTATTCATAGACAGCAAAGCGTGTACGGTGTGGGGACACTTGACAATCAGCTTTTGGTCGAGGACTAGACCCGCAGTGGTCATTACCGCTCGACATGCAGCTTCCATGGCCCTTAGGCAACTTCCCCATCCGAGGGCTACCACATCCAGTTTTGCCGAATAATAGCCAATAGGTCTTTGCCGATCCCTATGTTCTTGTGTCAGTATAGCTGTCATGTATCCTTCTTTCTCATGGACAAACAGGGTAAATGGCTTACCACTGTCTGGGATTCCCAGAGCCGGTGCCGAACACAAAGCCTTTTTCAAACTCAGGAAGGCCTCTTGCTGTTCCTTAGTGAGGGTGATGGCTTCTTTAGAGGTACATTTCCCCTTTAAAATATCATTCAATGGCTGAGCAAGCTGTGTGAAGGAGTCAATCCAATTTCTGTTAAAGTTACACAATCCCAAAAAAGAGCATAGTTCCTGAATAGTGGTGAGTTTTTTAGCAGCCTGAATGGCTGCAGTTCTATCCTGGGTAAGTTCTCTCTTTCCTTGTGAAAACTTTTGTCCCAGGTATACAACCTCTTCTTGGGATATTTGTGCTTTGTCAATGCTGGCTTTATGTCCTTTCAGCCGAAGGTGGTCCAGCAAAGCTCGTAAATCTTGTTCACGCTGTTCTTCCGTGTTTGAAGCAAGCAGGATATCGTCTACATATTAGATGACTGTGGATGACAGGGGAGGTAATTCTCGCAAATGGCTTTGTAAAGCCATGTGAAATACCATAGAGCTGTTGTGGAAACCCTGCGGTAACCGGGTCCAAGTATACTGTTGTCCTCGGACCGTGAAAGCAAACCACTGTCGAACCTCCAGTGCCAGAGGCACCGACCAAAATCCGTTGGCCATATCTATAAATGAGAAATATTCATTTTCAGGTTTGAGGGCATTAAAAATGGTGGCGGGACCTGTGACCAAAGGAGCTTTTTGATCAATACACTGGTTAGCTTTCCTATAATCGACAGTCAAACGCCAAGTCTCATTAGATTTCTGTACCGGCCCACGGGGCTATTGGAGGAGCTATGCGTTTTAATAAGCACCCCTTGTTTCTCCAATTGCTGAATAACCGGTAAGATTCCCGCAATGGCAGTTGGACTGATGGGATACTGTTTAGTGCATGGAGGCTTGGTCCCGGTAAATGACACAGGCTCCATCTGGAGTCGGCCACAATCGTTCTTATCTTTAGCCCATATTGGGTGTTCCTTCAATTCTTCTTTCTTCAAAGTTCTAATTGACCATATCACCCGACCATCCTTGAAATGCAATGATGAATCTACTTGGATTAGAACGTCCATTCCCAAAAGGGGTTGATCTACTGGGCCTATCCAGACCAGCGTGGTTAGTTCATGTGAACCCAGCCCTATAAGTACCGGTGTTGTCCTTTTAATTTCCATTTTATGGCCCCCAAATCCATAGGCTGTACGTGCCTTACCATCCAACGGCAAAAAGTCTCCATATTGTAGGGGTAAGCATGTTAATTCCGCCCCTGTGTCTAAAAGACAGTCCACATCCTTATCGCCCACCCTCACAGTTATATATAGCCCATCTCCCCTCTGTTGTATTAGTGCGAGGAGGGGGGCCAGGGTGGGCTCTAATCGTTTTTTGCTATCCCAAGTAACTCCTTCTGTTGTTGTATTGTCAGTCGCTTAAATGCTTCTTTGAGGTCATTATCTTGTGACAAGCCTGGTTTGTTGGCTGAATTGTATCCCTGGCTGTGTCCTCTTCCCCGGCCATGACCTTGCTGTTTTGCCCTGCACGTCTTGGCCCAGTGACCTTCTTTCCCACAATAATGACATTTTCCGGGTAATTTTCCAAATAACTGTTTATCGGAATCCTGGGATTTCCATCCCAGAGCCTGTACAGCTCGGACTTTAGCTCCTATATCCCGATCTAATTGGTTACATCGATCCACCAATGCTGCAAAGGTAGTTCCTCTACCTTCCCAGTCCGGTAACACTACCTTAAGCATTTTGGACAGTTCTGGCTTTAGACCTGCCACGAAAGCTGCTTTCAGGGGTCCAAACACTTGTTCATTCATTTCCTCATCCGTATTATTCATACCCGAATGCTCTAGCCACGTGCATCTAAACCACTCATCATACTCCAGGACCTCTGTTCCTTTCTGTTGGCAGGCTGCAATTTTTCCCCAGTCTGTCTTAGCTGGACTGAAGGCTTGCAGCCAGTGTTTAATCGCCTCCTACCCTGCGGTTAATTCTTGCTCATCCTGCTCCAAAGCTTCTTCTACCTTGTCGTGCAATTTTCTTCCCTGTGTTTTTGGCACCATTATGGTCAAAATTTGCACTGCGTCCCAGGGATGAAATTGATATATATTTCTTAAGCGGTCCAATTGGTCCCACGTTTTCACTCCCCCTTTCTTTGGATTGGGCAATTCCTTGGACCATTTATCAATTTTCTCTGGGTCTGCCGGATCATGAAATAAGTATTCTGCATACACCCTTTTCCTCGTTTTTTTGGTTCCGCCCTCATCCACAGTCTCTTCCGATTTGACTACAAGTCGCCTTTTTTTAAACGGGGCAAAGCGCACCCCTAATTCTTCATCATCCTCCGACACTGTATCGTCGGAGGATTCAGAAACCGTATCTATTCCTCGGTCGTGTCTTCGGGTTTGCGCTTTTAATTTAACCAAACATGTACAACCTGGGAATTGACCAATACATTTTCCTTTTCCTATTACTGTCTCTAATGATTTTTTCCATTCTTTAATTTCACCTTTAAGATCTTTAACTTCCGCTTCCAGCTTTTCAAGTTCAAGCTTTTTCTGTCGCAGCTGTGCACAAACAGCTTGCAATTGATCCTTTGTACTGGTCAGTTCTCGATCATGTTGGGAACGCATTATAATTTCATTCCGCTTTCGGATCTGGCCCATAACGGCTAGGGACCATCTAGTTCGCTCTTTATTTTTCATACAGAACATTTTTCTCCAGACCCTTTTAATCTCGTCCAAGGACCATTGTCCTTTGGAGGTTCCGTACTTTTGTTCGATCTTAATACAGGTTTTCGATAAGTTGAATTGTTGCTCTATGTATTCTTTCAACTGTTCGAGGATTTCATCTTTCGAAACCTCAGGTGGTGCCCGCCCGCCTTTAACAGTTGTAAGCAATTCTTTGCTCTTATCTCCTGCTGCCATAATACTGATTTCTTTACTGGGGTCTCGAGTCGTAGGCTTTCCAGCCGATCAGCGGGTCGGTGATTAATTAAGTAACACATTGCCGAAGTAAGACGTCTATGGGACCTTGAGCCGACTAACAACCAGTGGGTTCGCAAACCAGAGCCTTTCGGAATTGCGTAGAAGGAGAGGCGAATTTAGACTTTTGACCGAGGACTTTTATAAAAAGGAGTCCTTACCTCAGTATGTAGGTCCAATGTCCAAAATTCAGTTTCTTTCCTCAGCGATACTGTTCGTGATGCCAAAATTGTTAGATCTCTTAATTTCCAATGAAATACGAACTCCGATTGTAGTTTTAATGTAACTTTAATCTGGCAGCAGCAACTAGCTTCTGGCTTTAAGCCAGGTCTTTGTCCTTCTGAAACCACATGGTCAAAATGGCTGTACTTATATCTGGTTCAATTTACAGAAAAGAACTCGCCTTCTTTGACCTTATTGGCTCATTTGATAGTCTTTTAACCTTTAATTGGCTCGCTACCCAAAGGTCCTAAAATGTCAAGTTGATTGATGATTTAATGCAATGTGCTCAGTCGCACGTAGACCTGGGAGTCTGTGTTTTCTCAACCTGTCTAAATGCAGCCTGTTTGAATTCTCTATCACTCACGGAGATGGCCCTCTGCAGTGTGACTGTGGTATCCGCAGATAGTAGCTTATGAAGAAGCCCTCATGACTGATTCCGATGACAAAGATATCCTGCAGCGCTTCGGTGAGGTGGTCACCGAAATCACAAGGTACCGCTAGCCTCCTGAGGTCTGCAGCATATTTCACGATTTCCTGACCTTCGGACCGTCGGTGTGTATAAAACCAGTGTCTGGCTGTGAGGATATTCTCTTTGGGCTTGAGTTGTTCTTGGATCAGTGTTACAAGCTCCTTGTACATCTTGGTCGTTGTCTTTGCTGGTGCCAGCAAATCCCTGATGAGGCCATAAATGGTGGGCCCACAACTGGTTAGCAGGATAGCAGCTCTGCGTTTATCAGCCAGTGTGGCCGGATTGTCGCCTGCCAGGTCGTTTGTTGTGAAGAAATAGTTGAACCTCTCCACAAAGGCTTCCCAATCATCACCATCAGCGAACAGCTGCAATGTACCAATATTAGTCATTTTCGCGTGAAGATCTGTAAACTCGTCGCCAATTGTTATGTCTTCAGATGCTCTGATAATGACTCCATGAGACAATGTGTTGTGCTGGAACTGTAGTGAACTTTGACCATTTAATATAACTCCAGAGTGAGGATCACACATGGTGGCCTGCCTTTTATACTAGGCCAGGCACATCTATACAGCTAACCTACAAGTCTCCCACTGCAGTGCCCTCAGATGGCACACCTTGTAATAGTACAAGCAATAACCATGTAGGATTCATGGCAGGTTTCATAAGGACATTCGGAACAGGAGTTGGCCATTCAGCCCCTCGAGCCTGCATTGCTATCCAATTAAATCATGGCTGATCTGTACCTCACTCCATTTACCCTTTTGTTCCATATCCCTTGATACCATTACCTGGTAAAGATCTATCGATCTCATTCTTGGAAGCTCCAATTGTCCCAGCATCCACAGCCTACTGGGGGAGAGAATTTCAGAGTTCTACTACCCATTGTGTAAAAAAATGTTTCCTGATTTCCCTCTTAGCTCTAATGTTAAGATCGTGTCCCCTTGTTCTTGATTCCCCCACCAGAGGAAATAGTTTTTCTATATCTACGCTATGGAATCGTTTCAACATTTTAAACATCTTGATCAGATCACCGTTCCATCAGATTTATCACATGGCTCTTTGCAGCCATTCTTTCCGAATGCAACTGGTGGTTTGCTGTGAAAAACGCCAAGTACACATGGCAACAGTTTGTGATTGGCAGCCAGTCCGTTGGCAGATCTGACTCCCTGGGCACCTCTTCACAAGGAGTCGAGGCAAATGAAGAGCGAGGTCCTTCATTGCAAAATGCAGTATAGCATTACTGGCATTGGTTGTGCCTGCACCACAAACCTGCGCCGATCAGCAACTTGGCGCCAGTAACTGAGCTCAGTGTCCTGTCAGTAATCCAGACTGCTGCGTGGCTGAGTCTCTGTCATCGCCAGGCATTTGTTGCCGGGGTTTTAGAAATGTTGGATTATTGTGTCTTTGCTTATTTCAATTTATAAATGGAAAACGAATGATGGTTTAAAGCTCTAAGCATAGCAGTCATAGTTGACCTTTTTAACGTTTGCCAGCTCATAATTTTCCCAGATAACAGTAATTTTCAACATATATTTAAAATGAGTAAAGTTTATTGCATGCTGGGAGCACCATCTGAAGCAGTAATGGTACTCAGGAGCATCATGGTTTGTTTAAAGAGAGATAAAACGTGCAACAAACAGTGAAACACTCAGCAGGTCAGGCAGCATCTGTGGAGAGACAAGTTACTGCCCAAAGATCGCTGCGGCAGGCCAACAATCGGTGCCCCCGGTTAGTTAGACTTGCCCTTGCCCATTTAATGACGATGATATTTCGCCCGGCAAGTTGCTGGAAATGGGAGTTGGAACAGTGCAGCGCCCTCTACAGGGCATCTGGGACCTGAGTGAACAGGGGAAGCAACTGTGTATCTCCTTAACCAATCAGATTGAAGGATTCTGAAAATAACTGCACAAAGCCTGAGAAGGAAGTGTTATTTAGAATAGTGAAATCAATGTCAAATCAGGTAGAGGTAGAGAAATAAAGATGAGGTAAAGAAAGTTTACATTAAGAGAGAGAAAAAGAGACAGTAATAAAGAATTAACAAATTAATTTAAAGTTTAAAAAAATCTCCAACAACAATTAAAAGCTGGAGGACTGAGACTCCACACCTTTAATAGTTAATTTTCAGTGGCAGAGAGGTTGACTGGTAGTAATTAACATTTATCACATTGTTTAAAGGGTACTTAAACTTGAAATTATCCACTTTGGTAGGAAGAATGGAAAAGCAGAATATTTTTGCAAGATGAGCGATGAGTAAATGTTGGTATGCAGAGGGATTTGGGGTCCTTGTGCACAAATCACAGAATGTTAACGTGCAGATACAGCAAGCAATGAGGAAGGCACATGGTATTTATTGTCTTTATTACAAGGGGGTTGGAGTATAACAGTAAGGAAATCTTGGTGCAATTAAAGAGGGCTTTGGTGAGACCACACCTGGAGTACTGTGTATAGCTTTGGGGGGTGAAATGGCCCTGCCCCCAATTGGGGGCGGTAACCTTCTGGGGCCGGGACCGTTTGCGCACGGCGCAGAAGTCCCACCCTCCCCCGCGGAATTGCCCTTAAAGGAAGCCGAGCGCAATATTGCGCGCTCCACTTCCTCGGCATGGCCTCCATCAGGGCACTAGGGCAGCCTTTTAGTGGAGTTCTTTCAGCCTGGGCTGGTGCAGAGTCCTTTCGGCCCGGAATAGAAGCGGTTGGTACGGGGTCCCTTCGGCCAGGGCAGAAGCGGCCGGTAAGGGATACCTTCAATAATTCCCTGCACCGGATTCCAGGGACGTCTCACCGGCCGAAGGGAATCTGGGACGACCTACCAAAGGAACCCGTGGAGCCGGCTGAAGGGACTCCAAGGCCGGCGCTCAATCCGCCAAAGTGACTCCGAGACCAGCGCTGAACCGGCTGAAGGGACCGAGGCGTGGCGTCGTCTTAATTAATTTTTAAACTTTTAACCAACTTTTAAACGTATTAAACAATTTTGGAGAACTTTTAAAACTTACATTTTAGACTCCCAATGGAAATACTTTTAATTATCTATTGTTAATCTACATCTTTGACTTTTAACAACTTTTAGAAACTTTTAAAATTGGGGAAACTTTTATAATCTATTATTGATTTATATCTTAAACTTTTAGCAACTCTTAGAAACTTTAAAAAACTTTTTAACAACCCTTAAAAACTCTTGAAATAAATTGGAAATCTTTATCAATTTTTAACTTTTAAAATAACTTTGGAAGCCACCTTCCTAATGCCTGCCGCCCAACCTAGCCTCGTGCCATCTACCGTCAATGGTGCTACCCGGCCAACACTTCGCTGCAGGCAATTCGGCTTATCGAGCTGTGCCTGGTCTCCAGTTGTCTTGGACCCCCTTGCCACTGGGCCAAGACCTTGTTCAGCTAAGCCCGTGTGGTTGCCGATGTGCAGCGGTCACCCAACGTTAAAAGAATTCACGCACAAGCATCTTCCACTTCGCCAGTATGAAGTTCGGGACCTGGAACGTCAGGACCCTCATGGATAATCCAAACAGAAACAGGCCAGAACGCCACACCGCCGCAGTTGCCCAGGAACTCAGACGTTTTGACATTGACATCGCTGCCCTAAGCGAGACCTGACGGGCAGGGGAAGGCCAGTTGAAGGAACATAGTGGAGAATACACCTTCTTCTGGAAAGGGAATCCAGAGGCAGAACTCTGCCTTCATGGAGTCGGCTTTGCCGTCAAGAATGAGCTCGTCGACCGCCTCAAAGACTCCCCCTGTGGGGTTAACGAACGCCTCATGACTCTCCGTATCACACTATCTCGGAACCAATGTGTCACAGTACGCCCCTACATTTAATGCAACAGATGAGGCGAAAGAGGTATTTTATTCCAACCTCGAGACATTCTTGTCCCGCGTCCCCACGGGCGACAAATTGATTCGTGAAGACAAACATAGGTCCCTTGCAGTCGGATTCGGGTGAATTTATAATGGGGAACAAAGAAATGGCAGATCAATTGAACAAGTACTTTGGTTCTGTCTTCACAAAGGAATACACAAATAACCTTCCAGATGTACTAGGGGACCGAAGGTCTAGTGAGAAGGAGGAACTGAAGGAAATCCTTATTAGACGGGAAATTGTGTTAGGGAAATTGACGGGATTGAAGGCCGATGAATCCCCAGGGCCTGATAGTCTACATCCAGAGTACTTAAGGAAGTGGCCCTAGAAATAGTGGATGCACTGGTGATCATTTTCCAACAGTCTATCGACTCTGGATCAGTTCCCATGGACTGGAGGGTTGCTAATGTAACACCACTTTTTAAAAAAGGAGGGAGAGAGAAAACGGGTAATTATAGACCGGTTAGCCTGACATCAGTTGTGGGGAAAATGTTAGAATCAATCATTAAGGATGAAATAGCAGCGCATTTGGAAAGCAGTGATAGGATTGGTCCAAGTCAGCATGGATTTATGAAGGGGAAATCATGCTTGACAAATCTTCTGGAATTTTTTGAGGATGTAACTGGTAGAGTGGACAAGGGAGAACCAGTGGATGTGGTGTATTTGGACGTTCAAAAGAATCTTCTGACAAGGTCCCACACAAGAGATTAGTGTGCAAAATCAAAGCACATGGTATTGGGGATAATGTACTGACGTGGATCGAGAACTGGTTGGCAGACAGGAAGCAGCGAGTCGGGATTAACGGGTCCTTTTCAGAATTGCAGGCAGTGACTAGTGGAGTGCCGCAGGGCTCAGTGCTGGGACCCCAGCTCTTTACAATATACATTAATGATTTAGATGATGGAATTGAGTGTAATATCTCCAAGTTTGCAGATGACACTAAACTGGGTGGTGGTGTGAGCTGTGAGGAGGATACTAAGAGGCTGCAGGGTGATTTGGACAGGTTAGGCGAGTGGGCAAATACATGGCAGATGCAGTCTAATGTGGATAAATGTGGGGTTATCCACTTTGGGGACAAAAACACGAAGGCAGAATATCATCTGAATGGCGGCAGATTAGGAAAAAGGGAGATGCAGCGAGACTTGGGTGTCATGGTTCATCAGTCATTGAAGATTGGCATGCAGGAACAGTAGGCGGTGAAGAAGGCAAATGGTATTTTGGCCTTCATAGCAAGGGGATTTGAGTACAGGAGCAGGGAAGTCTTACTGCAGTTGAACAGGGCCTTGGTGAGGCCCCACCTGGAATATTGTGTTCAGTTTTGGCCTCCTAATCTGAGGAAGGACGTTCTTGCTATCGACGGGGTGCAGCGAAGGTTCACCAGACTGATTCCTGGGATGGCTGGACTGACATAAGAGGAGAGACTGGATCAACTGGGCTTTTATACACTGGAGTTTAGAAGGATGAGAGGGGATCTCATAGAAACATATAAGATACTGACTAGACTGGACAGGTTAGATGCGGGAAGAATGTTCCCGATGTTGGGGAAGTCCAGAACCAGGGGACACAGTCCTAGGATAAGAGGCAGGCCATTTAGGACTGAGATGAGGAGAAACTTCTTCACTCAGAGAATTGTTAACCTGTGGAATTCCCTGCCGCAGAGAGTTGTTGATGCCAGTTCATTAGATATATTCAAGAGGGAGTTAGATATGGCCCTTGTGGCTAAAGGGATCAAGGGGTATGGAGAGAAAGCAGGAACGGGGTACTGAAGGAATGATCAGCCATGATCTTATTGAATGGTGGTGCAGGCTCGGAGGGCCAGATGGCCTACTCCTGCATCTATTTTCTATGTTTCTATGATCCTCCTGGGTGATTTTAATGCCAGGGTCGGCAAAGACACAGCCCTCTGGGGAGGTGTGATTGGCAGAGACGAGGTAGGGAAAGCCAACTCCAGTGGTACCCTACTCCTGACAAAATGTCGAGAACATGAACTCCTCATCACCAACACCCTGTTCCGCCAGAGGGACAAATACAAGGTATCTTGGCCACACCCTCGCTCCAAACACTGGCACCTGCTCGACTATGTCAGCGTCCGAGCAGGGATCGCAAGGTTGTGCGCATCACCCACGCCATGACAGGAGCTGACGACTGCTGGACGGACCACTGCCTAATCCGATCCATCATTAATATTAACATAGCCCTAAAGCAGAGGGGACAGCAGAAGCAGTTCCACAAAAAAGTTAATGCCGGGGCACTTAAAGACCCAGCTAAGAGAGCCCTATACAACCAGCGCCTCACAGCCAATCTGGCATACCTTGATGACCTTGAGATGCTGAATCCTCATAGTGCTTGGTCTGCCCTCCAGGCCTCTGTAACCAGTGCCTGTGAAGAGACACTTGGCCACTCAACCAGAAAACACCAGGGCTGGTTTGATGAAAATTATCAGGAGATTGAAGAACTAATAGATCACAAGCGCAAAGCATTTCTGAGCCTCAAGCAACAGCCCAACTTGGGAACTGCAAAACAACATTACAGACCGCTCAAGGCTCAGGTCCAACAAAAAACTCGGGACCTAAAGAACAGGTGTTGGATGGAGAAAGCACAGGAGATACAATAACTGGTCGAGAGCCACGATATGCGAGGATTCTTCGCTGCAGTCAAGGCCACCTAAGGTCCAAACTCCCAAGGCCCCACCCCACTCCTGGCCAAGAACGGGGAAACACTCATCAAGGAACCGAGGCTGTCAGGGCCCGATGGAAGGAGCACTTTGAAGATCTCCTCAATCGAGACTCTGCCTTTGACTCGAATGTTCTTGATTCCATCCCGCAGCATGCGACCCGCCACCAACTCAGTGAAACTCCAACATTGCACGAGGTTGGCGAAGCCATAAAACAGCTTAAGAATAACAAGGCTATGGGTGCGGATGGAATCCCTGCTGAGACGCTAAAATATGGCGGAGAGGTGTTGTTGGCGCTGATACATGACCTCATCTCTTTCATCTGGAGGGAGGAGAGCATGCCGGGAGATCTGAGAGATGCAGTGATTGTGACCATTTTTAAAAAGGGGGACAAGTCCGACTGCGGCAACTACAGGGGAATCTCCCTGCTATCAGCCACTGGGAATGTTGTCACTCGAGTTCTCCTCAATCGTTGTCTCCCTGTGGCCGAGGAGCTCCTCCCGGAATCACAATGCGGATTTCGTCCCCTACGGGGCACAACAGACATGATCTTTGCAGCGCGACAGTTGCAGGAAAAATGCAGGGAGCAGCGTCAGCCCTTAGACATGGCCTTTTTCGATCTTACAAAGGCCTTTGACATTGTCAACCATGAGGGTCTATGGAGAGACTTCCTCCATTTCGGATGCCCCCAAAAATTTGTCAACATCCTTCGCCTGCTTCACGATGACGTGCAGGCCGTGATCCTTACCAGCGGATACATTACAGACCCAATCCACGTCCGGACCGGGGTCAAATGGGGCTGCATTATCATTCCAACTCTCTTCTCAATCTTCCTCGCCACCATGCTCCACCTCACAATCAACAAGCTCCCCGCTGGAGTGGAACTAAACTACAGAACCAGTGGGAAGCTGTTTAACCTACGCCGCCTCCAGGCCAGGTCCAAGATCATCCCAACCTCTGTCGTTGAGCTGCAGTATGCGGACGATACCTGCGTCTGCGCACATTCAGAGGCCGAACTCCAGGATATAGTCAATGTATTCACTGAGGCATGTGAAAGCATGGGCATTACAATTAACATCCGTAAGACAAAGGTCCTCCATCAGCCTGTCACCGCCGCACAGCACTGCCCTCCAATCATCAAGATCCACAGCGTGACCCTGGACAATGTGGACCATTTCCCATATCTCGGGAGCCTCTTATCAACAAAGGCAGACATTGAAGCGGAGATTCAGCATCGCCTCCAGTGCGCCAGCGCAGCCTTCGGCCGTCTGAGGAAAAGTGTGTTTGAAGACCAGGCCCTCAAATCTACCATCAAACTCATGGTCTATAAGGCTGTTGTAAAATCCGCCCTCCTGTATGGATCTGAGGCATGGACGATGTACAGAAGACACCTCAAGTCGCTGGAGATATATCACCAACGATGTCTCCGCAAGATCCTGCAAATCTCCTGGGAGGACAGGCGCACCAACATCAGTGTCCTCGACCAGGCTAACATCCCCAGTATTGAAGCACTGACCACACTCGATCAGCTTTGCTGGGCAGGCCACATAGTACGCATGCCAGATACGAGACTCCCTAACTAAATGCTTTATGTGGAGCTCCTTTATGGTAAACGAGGCAAAGGAGGACAGTGGAAACGTTATAAGGACACCCTCAAAGCGTCGCTAGTAAAGTGCGACATCACCACTGACACCTGGGAGACACTGGCCGCAGACCGCCCGAGGTGGAGAAAGTCCATCCAGGAGGGTGTTGAGCTCTTCGAGTCTCACCACAAAGAGCATGAAGAGGCCAAGTGCAGGCAGTGGAAGGAGCGTGTGGCAAACCAGCCCCACCGACCCCTTCCCTCGACAAATGTCTGTCCCACCTGTAACAGGGTCTGTGGCTCTCATATTGGACTGTTCAGACATCAAGGAACTCACGTTTGGAGTGGAAGCAAGTCCTTCTCGATACCGAGGATGATGATGACCAGGGCATCGTGTGACCGGGCCCACAGCCCGGCACCCAAGACGGAGTGCGCGGCTGCACGATGGCAGTCCGGACCACGCTAAGGTCGCCGTCGTTGAGCCGAACCCGAGAGTCGGTAGACAAAATAAGATGGCGGTCCGGGATGCTGGTGCCCCCTTCCTTTAACTAGCGGCCCGAGAGCGGATGTTGGCCGGCTTCGCGACCCGTGAAGCTGGCGTTGACATCATTTCATGCCAGCCTCATGGCTCATGGGGCAATTTCTCCCACGGGTCGTTAATGGGTCGGTGTGGGGCGGTGATGGGTCGCTGCGCATGGTGATGACATCATCACTGGTTGCGCGCCGACCTGGGGCGCTAACCATGAGGCGTGGCACTGCCATGGCAACGCCTCCACAAACTCCCGGGCAATTTCCCCGGAGGCGCTAACAGGTCTATAAAAATAGGCAAATTTGCCCCCTTATTCTCCCTACCTAATGAGGGATATACTTACCTTGGAGGAGGTGCAACAAAGGTTCACTAGATTGAATCCTGGGCTGAGAGGGTTGTCCTCTGAGGAGAGATTGAGTAGAATGGGCCTGTACTCTCTGGAGTTTAGAAGATTGAGAGGTGATCTCATTGAAATGTTTTAAATTCTTAGCAGGCTTGACAACGGTTTCCCCTGGCTAGAGAGTCTAGATTAGGGGCCATAGTGCTTTGGAATTCTCTACCCCAGTGGCTATGGATGCTCAGTCGAGGCTGGGATCGATACATTTTTGGACTCTCGGGGAATCAGTGGATATGGGGATCGGGTGGGAAAGTAGAGTTGAGGTCGAAGATCAGCCATGATCTGATTGAATGGCAGAGCAGGCTCGAGGGGCCGAATGGCCTACTCCTTTTCTTAATTCTTATTGTCTTATGAAATGACTTGACTTCACTTTCTGTGACACAATTACTGCAGATCTACCTTGCAAGTACAACCATGTTGTTCAACACATATAAACGGAGAGCCAGACAGCGAGATGCTGTGTTTGTTGAGATAACAGCGGAGCATCGCATTTCCAACAGCAGTTTTTCGATTTCCATGTTTAATGTGTATCTGCCCTCACCTGAAGTCGCTGTGGCATTTGAAGCTAAATAACGGTGAGCACGATTAGCTACAATTTCAGGGCCAATGTTTTGATGTCACCAGTGACTCCGAATGTTAACCCCCATTTGAAACATTGTGCATTTACAGCGTTTGAAAGACATTACACGATGAACAGCATTTAAAAGGGCACAGAGCAGCTGAGGGGGACAGAAGGCATAAACACACGTACAGGGAAATAAATATAATGGCCTGTAATGTGCTAAAGTGGGAATGGGAGATGGTTAAATGGCAGAAGTAATTAGCAAGCATCAGTAGGAGGCACAATGAGAGAAATTAAATAAATAAAAGACAAGACGCAGGGCGTGTGTGAATAGATAAAGATGTGTGGATAGGCGAGCAGGAATGGGATGCATGGAAAGCTGTGTGTGCTTGCTTCCCCTTCCCCGTGTCCTCTTCCTGTTCGTCATTAATGGCTTTCAGTTCTGACCCAGAGTCGTTAAATCTCAAACTTTGACTGACGTTCTCAGCACAGAGGCTGCCTGACCCGGAGTGGTTCCACTGGTTTCTGTTTTCAGATTTCCAGCACCTGCAGTATTTCACTTTATGTCCCCAATTAATGAATGTCTTGTTACATTCCAAAGTGCATCACATCCAATCAATTACTTTTGAAGTGCAGCAGGGTAATAATTGAGCACACATTGCCATGGTGACGATGTGCTTCAGGTGCCTGGACTGCTCGTGGGCCGGACTTGTCGTGGGACGGACTGTCGTGGGCTGGACTGCTCGTGGGCCGGAGGGCCGTGGGCCAGACTGCACGTGGGCCGGACGGCCGTGAGCCGGACTGTGATGGGCCGGACAGCCGTGCGCCGGACTGCTCATGGGCCGGACTGCTCGTGGGCCGTGGGCCGGACTACTCATGGGCCGGACTGCTCGTGGGCTGGACTGTCGTGGGCCGGACTGCTCGTGGGCCGGTGGGCCGTGGGCCAGACTACTCATGGGCCGGACTGCTCGTGGGCTGGACTGTCGTAGGCCGGACTGCTCGTAGGCCGGTGGGCCGTGGGCTGGACTGCACATGGGCCGTGGGCCGTGAGCTGTGAGCCGGACTGTGATGGGCCGGACGGCCGTGGGCCGGACTACTCGTGGGCCGGTGGGCCGTGGGCTGGACTGCACATGGGCCGTGGGCCGTGAGCCGTGAGCCAGACTGTGATGGGCCAGACTGCCGTGGGCTGGACTGCTCGTGGGCTGGACTGTCGTACTGGGGACACAAGGATGGATGTTGTGTGGTGCTTGTAAAATACGATGCAATGTGTCCAAGTTTGCTGACAATACAAAGCTAGGTGAGAAAGCAAGCTGTGAGGAGGACACACAGGGATATAGACGGGTTAAGTGAGTGGGCAATAAGGTGGCAGACGCAGTATAATGTGGGGAAATATGAGGTTATTCACTTTGGTAGGAAGAATAGGAAAACTGAATATTATTTAAATGGTGAGAATCTATTAAATGTTGGTGTTCAGAGAGATTTGGGTGTCCTAGTACAGGAAACACAGAGAGTTAGCATGTAGGTACAGCAAGCAATTAGATAAATAGCATGGTGGCCTTTATTGCAAGGGGTCGGTGCACAAGAGGAGGAATTTTAACCTTAAAAAAAGGGTGAATTTGGAGCATGTGGTAATTAATTTCTTAAAAATTGGATTCCCAACCACTCCCAAACCCCCACGTCCGGTTTTAACGGAGGCAGGATGGGGATGGGCAGCCAATCCACTGCCAAGAGTTGGGACATCAATGTAAATATTGTAATGAGGCGAGAAGCTTATTTTCTAACCTCCATTTTGTTTTTAGCTCTATCTGGTCGGGTTTTACACACTTCATAAAACCCAACATTAATAACAAGGCGAGGACTGCTGCATCCAGGAGGTAAGTGCCTTTACACTTACCTCCTGGATACAGGGTCACTGCCTAGCCCACCTCCATGATCGGACACCCCCCTCATGAGGCCTCCGATCACCTTCCCGGACCCCCCCACCCCCAGCCACACCCCACGATCGGACACCCCCCTCATGAGGCCTCCGATCACCTTCCCCGACCCCCCCCACCCCCAGCCACCGATGATCTTGAGTCTGGCCACGATCGTCCGCCGGCCCCGAAATGATCGACCCTCTCCCCACCCCCGGTCCCACAACATCCCAGAACTTCTCCGCCCCTCCCCATCCTCTGGAGGCTGGCACCAGCCTCCACCAAATGCCTCCCTCTCCCCCCAGGCAGCCTACTGCCAAGGCCTACCTGCCCACTACCAGCCTGCCTCTTCACCTGGCTGGCTGCAGACCGGAAACCTAGGCTTCAGATGAAAATCAGGCCTTGCTGTTAAAGCCGGCAGCGCCTGCGGGAAGTAGTATTGTTTGTCGGGATCGCCGGAATATTACCCATTTTTAAAACCACTAGTTCCGTTTTTTAAATTTCGGCATTAGATGTAGCAATGTGAAATGGACGTTAGCGATTTATTCTGTCATGCAAGGCTGGCATCCATAGCAACAGCCGTTATGCGCATGCGTGCTTTTTTTAGGTGATTAATTTTTCCGATGATTTGGGAGGTCGGGGGTCATCTGCACATGTGCAGAATGGAGAGAGAGAGAGAGAGAGAGAGAGTCAAGTAGTGTTGGAAAGCTGCTGTTTTGGTGATTGGTGATTGAGGATCTGTTTTTTGAGAGGAATAATTAAAAATAATTATAAATAAATAATGGAACATATCGAGGAGGTCATGTTAAGTGATGTTCGAGAGGTGGAGGAGGTGGGTGAAGGGAGTGATCTGGGTGAGGTGGCAGAGATGAGTGGCAGAAGGCATGCAAAGCATTTTTCAGAAGAGGCAAATGCTGCCCTAGTCCATGAGGTGGAAACTCGTTGGGCCCAATTGACCCGGGATGGTCGTGGGAAACCACCCCCCAGGGTTATCAGAGAATATGGGCAGAGATCGCCGAAGTGATCTCATTGGCGACACACGAAGTCCGTGAGCCGAACCAGTGCCGAAAGCGCTGGAACAACCTTGTTGGTTCCAGAAGAGTAAATATTAAATATATTAAATTTATAATTATAATTGTAATGATGCAATGACCAATTAATTCAAATGTAGATCTGCTGGATTATAATTAAGCTGGTAATCTTGGTGTCATGCATTAATTACTAACCACGATCTTGTTAAATTTATCCTCAGATTGTAGATATAACTATGCATTCAATTGCATACAAAGCATATTAGCATATAGTATTAACGATGAATAGCAAGGGCGATGACTAATTGTGGATTATCTGTGTGTTGTGTGTGTTGTGTAATAGTATCTGTAATATCTGTAATAGTACCTAGGTAATGAGCTTACGCCATGCTCTTGTCACTTATGCAGAGGAAACTGTCAAAAAACCGAGCCGAGCAGAGGCGGACTGGAGGAGGACCGGCAGATCTATGTCAGCTTACCGACCTCGAGGAGCGGACATTGGCGTTAGTGGGGGTCCACAATCGTTCGGCCACCTGTGGTGGTGCTGAACCTGTTCTTGTGCCACGTGAATAATGTATAAACCATTGGTGGTTTAAAGTAATTTAATGCCATTTCAGTCCAATATATGATTGATATAATAGAAACAAAGAAAATAGGTGCAGGAGTAGGCCATTCGGCCCTTCGAGCCTGCACCGCCATTCAACAAGATCATGGCTGATCACCCACCCCAGCAGCCCCCCTGCACGCCCCCTAGTCGTAAGGACCATAATGTTATGTAATTAATGATGGGATCATGAAATATTGTAATACAAAACAGATTCTGTACTATCATGATGTTAATTATATGTGACGTCTGTCAGTGATATTTATAGCAGTAGTGTTGCTTCTTGTACATGACTGTATAGCGTAAGCATTCTCATGTCACCCTGGCATTCCCTTCTCTTCTACTAACCTCATTTATGTTTTCTAGCTCCCCAGGCTTCTCAGGCTCCCCAGGCTTTCCAGCCTCCCCAGGCTGTATCTCCGATAAGGCCTTTTACCGTCAGAAAGTAGCGACCACGTGGTGGTGTCGAATGGCCGCCGATTGTTTTTGTCGAACGTCCACCACTCGCAAAATTCTCCTCGGTGGTTTTTCCGGTGGTCCCCACTTCCGCCCCGCTGCTGCCGAACCCTCCTAAGTGCATCATCAAAGCGTGCATCGCCGATCTCCCGCACCGCAAGCAAAATTCACTTAAATACATCTTGCGACTGTCAGTGCACTGTGTTTGCAGTGTGTGCAAAATGGCGGTGTAGCCGCCATTAAAGAGAGGTCGCACTGCCGCGGCCGCCATCTTATTTAATTTATCGGCTGACTGCCAGGTCAGTCCGACAATTATGCCCCCTGGTTCAGCCAGGCCGCAAACAGGCAGCCTGGTGCCTGCTCTTGGGTAGCAGACCGTTGGCCCGGCCGCAACCCTCTCTGGTGGCCCAGTGGACCTAAATAAACTAATGGCAGAGCTCGCAGCGGCCCTCCCTTTTACGTGAAGCGTGATGATGTCATCAGCGCTATGCTGATGACTGACAGCGATGGACACTCCGCCTGCCCCCCTTCCACCTCCGTTATGACTGACTTCCACACCACTCAAAAATAAGGACAAAGAGCTGAATTTTGCGCAAGAGGCCACCACACCCACCGTGGTGGTGAAAACACAGGAAAAATGGTCTGTGCGCCCCGTTTCCAGCGGTGGTGAATTTCTACCCCAAAGTTTCATGCAGAAGAAAATTGGACAATTGTAAAAAGAAAGCTTGTGATGTTGAGAATGGACAGAAATAAGGGATGATGTGAACAGACGCCACTGAGCCATTGATTGACACTGGGCATAGTGTTGTGAAATCTGGGACACAGACATTTGAACTTGATTTCCCCCAGCGATACTAACAATTGAGTGGTGGTACAGCACGGTCAGTGTGTGGAAAGTATTTTTATCTAAGCTGATACCATACGGTATTTGTGTGCCTTTTGATTAAAATGGAGTCCTGGCCCTTCCAGAACTTTCTGCATTTTAGCAGTCAGCTTGCATAAACAGCTAAACCTGCTGTTAGATGGCTTGTGGCCATCAGACAGCTAGGAGACAAGTCATGCTGAGACAAGTAACCCCCCATGGTGCTCTCCTATTGTCTACACTACAGGAGTTCCATGTCACCCCACCCTTATCTTCTAGCCATTATCTCTTTCCTTTACCTCATCCATTTGATGCAAACAGATAAACTGACCAGGAAATTGAAACAATCCTGACACAATACAAGACAGGTGATAGCCCATTACCTATGACTCATGGAGTAATGGCCGTTTGGCTTTCCTGACAAAAGGAAATATCTGGATACCATGTCAGGACCAGGATATAGTAATTAACTCTTTATCTGTATTCACTGACTGTGAGACAGAGCAATACACAGGGGAGAGGCCAGAACTTTGGTTTTACTGTATAAATATCTTGTTAAACTGAACCATTTCGGAGGTGTTCACTTAGCCCTTGACTGAGTGTGACCTACCCCTTGCGAGCAAGTAAATTAAAAAGAAACTTCTACCGGAGCTGTAAGTGTCGGAGTCATTCTTTTCGGAGGTTGAGATTTCGACAGTTTATTGGAGGTTCCACCGAGATGCATACTCTCTGTCCTGTGAGTAAAACGGATACAGGCATAGTGCCTCTCCAGTGAAAGGCTTCAGTGGCCAAACAAGGTGAGCCTTTTGCTCACAAGAGGTTTCTTCACTGTTGAATCACATATGTAATCTGTTGTCCACAGCGGAGGTACTGCATCTACAAGACTCGGCATTTAAAAGTTAAAGGTATTTTTTTTATAACCATTTCTTTCTCAGCTCGCCAGCAGAAAAGAACAGGTTCTGGAAAAAATCTCGTGACAACCCAGGGAAGGTTTCAGTAGGTAAGGGAGCGCTAGTCGATCGAAAAGGGTTCCAGGTTCTTATGTGATAAGATTTTTATTGTTTTTAATTCGGAAGGGGTTCTTATGTGATAAGACTATTAAGAAAAAAGAGAAAAAAAAAGAAAGCGCTAATCGATCGAAGGTTCTTATGTGATAAGATTTTTATTGTTTTTAATTCGGAAGGGGTTCTTATGTGATAAGACTATAAAAAAAAAAGAAAGCGCAATCGATCAAAGAGTTTGGGTACGGAACCTTAAGTTTTATCAGTTTTTTATTAGGATAAGTTAAGGACTCGGTCTGTAGTGGCGTACAACGCAGACTGAGAATTTGTTTAGAGGTTATGATTTGTGTACTCGCATTACTGTCGTGTGCAATACCTTTGTGAGTCATTGCCATTAGAGAAACGGGAAGAGTCACTAGGGAAAATTGTGATTCGGGAAAAAAAAACACAAGGATTGATTAAGAAAAGAAACAGTAACTGATTGATCAACTACGGTTGGTTCGTGCCAACATATCTCACACACCCAGACTGAGCCCGAATTAAGAGCCTTTTCAGGCCACGTAACGGCCAGGAGAAGTGGGCGTAGAGAACTCGGTTGGCCGAAAGGATTGTGAGATCAGAAACTGTGGAAAAATCTTAAATCATCCAGAATGGGGGCCGGAGCAAGTTAAAACACCACAAAAGGCACACCAGCCTATGTCATGCTCCAGAATTGTGGTCAGTCTTCAATTGACCAAAGAAACAAAAAACGGTAAAGTGGACTAAGGGTGAAAACAGGCCATTTCCACCCGATGGTTCATTTAATTTAGAGAGAACAACATGTCTAGAGGAGTGTCTTATAAACAGAGATCCAGAAAAAAAAAAAGGAAAGTAATAGAAAAGGCCTGGGTTCCGATTCTTCAAGCCCATGTAAAATTAACAGAGGAAGTAAATCAAATGTAAAAAAAAAAAGAGAACCTGATAGTGACTTATGAAAAAAAAATGAAGCTAGTAAAAGAAAAAGCTTTATTGAATGGAGAGAGACTTGTGAATGTCTTGTCTTTGAATGAGAGTGCTTCTGTTTTTTTTTCCTTGTGTCTGGAAACCTGTTTGGAAAGGTTGTGGAGCTGCCTGTTTGTTTTAGCTCCACCCACTTTTTCAAACAAAGTGAAGTTTTTTAACCCTTCATAGTGTTGTCCTGTATGTGGGAAGTTTAAGACATTTTAAGTTAGAAGCGCAGGTGTGTATTTATTCGGATGAGAAGTTACGGAGCTAGGAAATGCACAAAGGATAGGTTTGTTGAGACATGGTCCCGGTGGTTAAAAGTTGTAATGACTTTTTTTTTTTAAAAGCCTTTGTGGGTCTCTCGAGGTGCAGGCTGGGGGAGTACACTTTCATTGTCCTTGGTGTAAAATCTTGGTACAAAAGCTTCTAGCTCAGTAAGAGGATTTTTTTTAGATAAAGAATGGCAGTACAATATTTGAATTGGGATTTTGAGATATTTCAGGTGATCTCCTTGATCAACATTTTGGGTGTATTGGAAAAATCTTGGGTTTGGAAGCCTTTTAATAAAATTAGAAAACAAGTACTTTACATTCTGTGATCTGTGAATCACTATAAGCATAAATGAGAAGTCCGTGTAACACACAGATTCGTCCAGTTCAGAAGCCCACACAAATGGAGGTGTGTCCAAGACCTATGAGCTGTGAAACATAGAAACATAGAAACATAGAAAATAGGTGCAGGAGTAGGCCATTCGGCCCTTCTAGCCTGCACCGCCATTCAATGAGTTCATGGCTGAACATTCAACTTCAGTACCCCATTCCTGCTTTCTCGCCATACCCCTTGATCCCCCTAGTAGTAACTCCTTTTTGAATATATTTAGTGAATTGGCCTCAACAACTTTCTGTGGTAGAGAATTCCACAGGTTCACCACTCTCTGGGTGAAGAAGTTCCTCCGCATCTCGGTCCTAAATGGCTTACCCCTTATCCTTAGACTGTGACCTCTGGTTCTGGACTTCCCCAACATTGGGAACATTCTTCCTGCATCTAACCTGTCTAACCCCGTCAGAATTTTAAATGTTTCTATGAGGTCCCCTCTCATTCTTCTGAACTCCAGTGAATACAAGCCCAGTTGATCCAGTCTTTCTTGATAGGTCAGTCCTGCCATCCCGGGAATCAGTCTGGTGAACCTTCGCTGCACTCCCTCAATAGCAAGAATGTCCTTCCTCAGGTTAGGAGACCAAAACTGTACACAATACTCCAGGTGTGGCCTCACCAATGCCCTGTACAACTGTAGCAACACCTCCCTGCCCCTGTACTCAAATCCCCTTGCTATGAAGGCCAACATGCCATTTGCTTTCTCAACCGCCTGCTGCACCTGCATGCCAACCTTCAATGACTGATGTACCATGACACCCAGGTCTCTTTGCACCTCCCCTTTTCCTAATCTGTCACCATTCAGATAATAGTCTGTCTCTCTGTTTTTACCACCAAAGTGGATAACCTCACATTTATCCACATTATACTTCATCTGCCATGCATTTGCCCACTCATCTACTATATTCTCACAATGCTTAAAGGATGTGGAATGAAGTATCCCGGAATGCTTTCCAGAGTCTTAAGCAGTTCCTCACTTCAGCACCAGCCTTGGGATTACCAGATTACACTAAGCTATTCAACTTATTTGTGCATCACAAGTCGGGTTTTGCACAATCTGTTTTGACTCAGTTACATGGGGACAGGCAGCGACCGGTAGCATATTTCAGTACCCAATTAGACCCAGTGGCACCGGACCAGCAGGATGTCTTCCTTCATTGGCAGCAGCTTATTACACTGTACAACAGGCTCAGACAATAACTCGAAATCATCAGACCATTTTGTATATCCCACACTCTGTCGAGATTTTACTTACTAAATGTGCCACCCAACACCTAACCTCCGCAAGAACCACTAAATACGAGGTTGAACTGTTATCAAATCCGAACCTTATCATCAAAAGATGTACTACCTTAAATCCAGCCACTCTACTCCCCACGGAAGACGACGGCGAACCCCATTCATGTGAAATGGTAACCGAATTAGTGACTAAACCACGTATCAATTTAACAGATGTACCAATGTGTAACCCTGATCTAGTGTACTATGTTGATGGATCAGCCTTACGAAATGATAGGGGCCAACCTAGAGCGGCTTATGCAATTGTAACTCAGTTTAATGTTGTCGAAACAGCCTCTCTTCCAGACTCCTTTTCAGCCCAACAAGCCGAATTGTTTGCATTAACTCAAGCCTGTATTCTGGCTGAAGGACACACAGTTAATATCTACACTGACTCCAGGTATGCTTTTGGGGTATGACATGACTATGGACAAATTTGGAAGATTCGCGGGTACCTGATTTCTTCAGGAACCCCTATCAAAAATGCAGAACAAGTGGAAAATCTCCTGCGAGCCATTCAATGCCCCTTAAAACTTGCCATTATCAAATGCCAAGCACATACAGGCCAGTCGAATGAGGTGGCACTTGGGAATGCCAGAGCTGATAATGCAGCTAAGTCAGCAGCTCTGTCAAAAGGGGGGATGCAGGTGTCATTGTTCCCACTAAGGAAAAATAATTGCTCAGACCCGCCACCCACTATTAATGACGTGCTGGCCTTTCAGACACAGGCCAGTACGGAGGAGGTGGTGACCTGGACGAAGGATCAATGTTATAAAAATCCAGAAGGAATATGGGTTCACCATGACGGCCGCGTGGTGGCCCCTAGATCCTTACTTCCATGGATTGCCCGATGTGTTCATACATTCACACATGCAGGCAAAGGGGGATTGGCAGATTATATTTTGGCAACTTGGTATGCACCAGGTATTTCGTCAATTGCAAAACAAATCTGTGAAAATTGTGTTACCTGTCAGACAATGAATCCGGGTAAGACGGAAAAAGTAGAATCTGCCTCCCACCCAAATCCAGTCGGACCTTTTGTACATTTACAAATGGATTTTATTGAATTACCTATGTGTATGGGATTCAAGTATGTATTAGTTATTGTAGATGTGTTCTCTAGATGGATTGAAGCCTTTCCATGTAAAAAGGCCGATGCCACTACTGTTGCTAAATGTTTGTTAAAGGAAATCGTACCGCGCTTCGGAATCCCTGCTAAGCTTTCTAGTGATAACGGGTCACATTTCACGGGAACTGTTATAAGAGAAATGTGTAAAGCTTTGCAGATTAATCAACGTTTTCATTGCAGTTATCATCCACAATCAGCTGGACTTGTTGAAAGATATAATGGAATGCTTAAAAATAAGCTGGCAAAACTATGCAATGACACTGGACTGAAATGGACAGAACTGCTGCCCTTAGCTTTGATGGTAATGCGATCTGCAACCAACAGAACAACAGGCCTGTCACCGCATGAGATAGTTATGGGACATCCCCAACGACTACCTTTTACAGCACCATTTACTGCAAAACAGATGGACATCCACAAAATGGAGGAAAATATGTTGAATTATTGTATTGCACTAACCAAATGTATTTCCAGTTTTCATTCACAGGTAAAGGAAGCCCAAGTCAAGCCAGCGGAAGGGAAGTGTCATAACCTGGAGCCAGGGGAATTCGTTTACATCAAGATTTTTAAAAGAAAAACCAGTCTACAGCCAAGATTCGAAGGACCATACCAGGTCTTGCTGGCGACCAATACTGCAATCAAGGTAAAGGAAAGACCAACATGGATCCACGCATCCCATTGCAAACGGGCACCCGACCAGGAGGAAGGGACGAAGGAATCAGAGGAACAGAAAAAGGAAGACTGAATAAGGAACTGTATGGACTATGGGGACTGATGGTGCTGGGCTTGACAGGGTTTTACTTCACATTATTGATTACACCAGGGGTACAGACCCGCCACCGAAGGGAATTGCACGTAAACGTATTTATGGCACTGAGTCATAGGTATGCTCAAGAAAGAAACTTGTCGAGTTGTTGGATATGTTCCCATGTACCTGTCCACTCCAGGGGGGGTATTCCCCTGAGATCTGTCCCCTTTAACGAATCAGAAATGGTAGAATGGTTGACAGTGCAAAACAGGACAAAACTAACTAAGGGGCCAAAAAACGAAGGAGCAAACAGAATGGAGGTCGGCAGGGTATAAACTTACAGCCTTCCAGGGATGGTACCAGCCCAATTATGATAATAACCATCAGCCTCCCTTCCTAAGCATTACTCCCAGAATAGGAAATCCTGAAGGTATAATATGCCTAGTGAGTAATGAAACTAAAGGACCAGAAATGGGACGCAGCAAGTGTTCCCAAATGACTAAATGGCAAGCCACAACTAATCCCACTGAGAGAAAGATAGCAACCGTTGGCTGGACAACGGCCCATAACAAAGCCCCAGGTGAAGGGTGGGAAGGTGAGACCACTCGAGTAGGGATAGTGCGAAAGGACCAGGAGCTGACGCCCTATAATTGCACCTACTTTATTTGTGGCCATAAAGCCTACCCATGGTTACCAGCCAACTGGACAGGGTCCTGTTACTTAGGATATGTGGTACCCCTTATCAGATCAGTAAGGACTCTAAGGGAGGCCTATGGAAGCCACAGATTTAAACGGGATTTGACGTGGCTAAACGGAATATTCAAGGTAATGGTGCCACCCTATGGAATAGCATCGACCGAATGGCAGTTACGGGAACTGGCTAACTTAGTAGAATCAGTAACCAACGCAACTTCCCAAGCCTTTGAAGGGATAAATGACGAAATGGTAGCTATTCGAACAGTGGCTCTCCAAAATCGTATGGCCTTAGATTATCTCCTAGCCAAGGAGAGAGGAACATGTGCATTAATAGGTGAAGAATGCTGTACGTATATCCCAGATAAATCAGAAGATATCGGCAGTCTAGCTGAAAACATCAGGAAAAAGGTAATAGAGTATAAACAGACAGTTGGCCAGGACGGTATCACCTTGTGGGGTTGGGCATCAGGATGGTTGGGAGCCCTGGGGAAATCTGTGGTACAGGGTTTGATCATATTCCTGCTGATAGTCTTCGCCCTGTATCTATTATTTGTCGTCATTAAGTGTTGCTGTGCCAGGGTGGGAGAAACTATGTTACCTACCAAGACCACGGCTAGAGTTATGGTAGCAACAACTGCTGAAGGCTCTTGTGTGGAAATGGAAATGGAGAGACTGTACAAGATCAGAATGGATTGAGTTGTCCTTGTGAAGGACAAAATGGGGGAATGTGGAAAGTATTTTTATCTAAGCTGATACCATACGGTATTTGTGTGCCTTTTGATTAAAATGGAGTCCTGGCCCTTCCAGAACTTTCTGCATTTTAGCAGTCAGCTTGCGTAAACAGCTAAACCTGCTGTTAGATGGCTTGTGGCCATCAGACAGCTAGGAGACAAGTCATGCTGAGACAAGTAACCCCCCATGGTGCTCTCCTATTGTCTACACTACAGGAGTTCCATGTCACCCCACCCTTATCTTCTAGCCATTATCTCTTTCCGAGACCTCATCCATGTGATGCAAACAGATAAACTGACCAGGAAATTGAAACAATCCTGACACAATACAAGACAGGTGATAGCCCATTACCTATGACTCATGGAGTAATGGCCGTTTGGCTTTCCGATAACCCTGACAAAAGGAAATATCTGGATACCATTTCCGGACCAGGATATAGTAATTAACTCTTTATCTGTATTCACTGACTGTGAGACAGAGCAATACACAGGGAGAGGCCAGAACTTTGGTTTTACTGTATAAATATCTTGTTAAACTGAACCATTTCGGAGGTGTTCACTTAGCCCTTGACTGAGTGTGACCTACCCCTTGCGAGCAAGTAAATTAAAAAGAAACTTCTACCGGAGCTGTAAGTGTCGGAGTCATTCTTTTCGGAGGTCGAGATTTCGACAAGTGTTAGCACCTTGAGATTGGTGGTATTCCTGCATTCCTGGCTGCTGCCCCGAGTCCGGCAAAGTCTCTGTTTGAGGTGACTGTGTAAAGTTCAACAAATAATATGAGTGCATCCAACATTTCGAGAAATGTTCCCCATTGATGTAGATTCATTATATGGATGATTGTTGGTGTATGTTTCAGAACACAGAAATAATATACTGTCACTTAGCATCATCTCATATCATTAAATGTCCGGCAGCTGGAGAGCAGCTCGGGCGTTACTGAGTTTAAGGAGCAATCTGAAAGTACCGGCAGTATTTTAACCTCAGGGCAGAAGATGAGGGAGCTTCAGACCCAGGTCCTGGATCGTTGACATTGCAAGAGAAAGGCTGCGATCCCTCAGGGACAGCAGCTATACTGAGATCAGAGTTTCTCAATCTTCAAAGGTTCCAGGGAATCGTGCCGGCCACCTGCCCCTCCACCCGGCATCACTTGGGAAGCTCCTTCTAGAAACAGGGATTTGAGTCAGTCAGCAGGCGCTGTGGATGGACATGGTGGGCAGCAGTAGTTGTAGTTAGAGTGTTGGAAATCATTTGGAAATGTTGTATGGTGGAAAAAATGAATTGACCGCATGGACACAGAGTTTTGTTTTTGTGGATGTCTGCAACTGAGCTGATAAAATGTGAAAATGTCAGTTTTCTTTTATTGTGGGAAGATATCCCGGACTTTGGGAATACAAGTCTTAATCAGACAGTTGTGGGGTGTGGATGGGGTGTGTGTGGGGCAGGGGTGGTGTGTGTGGGGAAGGGGTGTTATGTGTGTGTGTGTGTGGGGAAAGAGTGGTGTTGTGTGTGTGGGGGGGTGGGTGTGTGGTGTGTATGTGTGTTTGGGGGGGTGGGTGCAGTGTGCTTGTCTGGGGTGTGTGGGGCGGGGATTGTGGGTGCGTGTGTGGGGTTTGTGAGGCGGGTGTGGGTGTGTGTGTTGTGTGTATGAGTGTGTGGGGGAGGTGGGTGGTGTGTTGTGTGTGTGGGGTGTGTGTGGGGTGTGTGGGGGGTATGTGTGGGCTGTGTGTGGGGTGAGGGTGGGGGGTGGGTGGGATGTGTGTGTCTGGGGTGTGTGTGGGGTGTGTGGGGGGTGTGTGTGGGGTGTGTGTGGGGTGAGGGTGGGATGTGTGTGTGTGGGGTGTGTGTGGGGTGTGTGTGGGGGTGGGGGTATGTGTGTGTCTGGGGTGTGTGTGGGGTGGGGGTATGTGTGGGTTGGGGGTGGGGGTGGGTGATGAGAGTTGGGTGGGGAACCAGCCATGTGGAAAGGATTTTTATTGGTCTCACCAACTTTTCTTTATTGAAAGCAATGTTGCTACTTCTAAGCTCTGGCTCCTCCTCTTTCCCATATTACAACAGTGACTTCACTCCAAAAGTATTTCATTGGTTGTAAAGCACTTTGAGATATCCGGTGGATGTGAAAGACGCTATATAAATGCTAGCCTTTATTTTGTTTTCTTTCCTCTTCTCCCTCCTGTGTAGATGGAGGGCCATCACCCTCTTCCCATCTTCGTCGTCTTCAGCAATATTATACAGCACACAGAAAACCACCATAATTCTGGACATGCTTGCTAAGCTGTACTATAGCGCTCACCCAGATCTGTCCTGGCACCTAAAAGGAGCCTTCAAAATGCCAACATTATCGCACTTTGTGTAATTCCAGGGGCCTTTTTATAATTGTTGTCTCCCTCTGCCAGTACATGCCATTCTGGAGACATTAGTCATGGCTTCTGGGGATATCCAGGATCATCAATCAACCACTCTGATCCATGGACTGTTAGAATGGATGGTTGCACGATAAAAACATCATGGCATCTTCCTGAATTGCAGGAAAAAGTGACCAGCATCACACAAGTCACCCCTTAATCTCCTTTATTCCAACAAACCAACCTCAATTTTTCAAGTGATTGTATTTGTATTTCCTCATTTCAGGCAGCATCCCAGTGAATCTGCTCTGAACCTTCTCGATTGCCTGAACATCCTTCCTATAGTGTGGAGTCTAAAACTGCATATCCTCATATTCTTACTGTGTTCCGACTAGGTTTTATATAGATTCACCATCTTATATTCTCTGGGCACAAACCCCAGTATTCGATTACTTTTCCATTTGAGTTGCTCATTTTAATGTTTTGTGAATCTGGACCCCCATAATTTCCCTTTGCACATCACCCCACTTTCTCCCATTCATAGAATAATTATAACTTTTTTAAATTAAAATGTCCCATTTCATATTTACTGACATTTTGCCCATTCTACTATTTTATCAATATCCTCTTGTAACTTCCTTAGATCCTTGGGATTATTTACTCTGCTTATTTACTTTAGTATTGTTATGTGTTTAACCCTTGTAACCTTGTAACCTGCATCACACCTGTCCACCAGAGGGCCTACCTGTTGGCGTCCCAAAGGATCCCAGCATCCTTTGGGAGTACAGTATATAAGCAGGCCACCCACGAGGTAATGGCACTCTGGGACTACAATAAAGGAGCTAAGGTCATACTTGCTCATTACACACAGTACTCGGTCTGACCATTTATTATGAGTACAATAATTGGCGACGAGATAACGAACCACGCGAAAATGCAAAGAACAGTCGGCATCCTGGAGAAGTTCTCAGAGGGGGTTGATTGGAAGGCCTTCGTGGAGAGACTCGACCAATACTTCATAGCCAACGAGCTGGAAGGGGACGAGAACGTGACCAAGCGAGGGGCGATCTTCCTAACTGTCTGTGGGGCCACAACCTATGGCCTCATGAAGAATCTCCTGGCCCCAGCTAAACCAACAGAGAAATCCTATGAAGAACTGTGTACGCTGGTCCGGGAGCACCAAAATCCTAAGGAATGTGATTTGATGGCGAGATATCGGATTGACACATGCCAACGATCGGAGGGCCAGGAAGTGGCGAGCTACGTCGCTGAACTTAGGCGCCTTGCAGGACATTGAGTTTGAGGGATTCCTAGAACAAATGCTCAGAGAATTTTTTGTACTGGGCATCGGACATGAGATAATCCTTCGCAAACTGTTGACTGTAGAAACTCCGAATCTGAGTAAAGCCATAACGATAGCCCAGCCATTTATGTCCACCGGCAACAACACCAGATTCCACAGAACAAAGAAGTTTCGGCCAGTACTGTGCATAAAGTAACATCGGTTTTGAGCAGAAATGTACAGGGCAGAACGTACACACCGGCTGCTGTGGCCCGACCTCAATTGACCCAGAGTCCGCAATCATCTGTAAATGCGAGGCAGTTAATACCCTGTTGGCGTTCTGGGGGTGATCATCGGCCCCCTCAATGCTGCTTTAGGCACTATGCGTGCAATGGCTGCAGAACAATTGGACAACTCCAGCGAATGTGCAGGCAAGCTGCAAACCCTGCAAACCACCACGTTGCAGAGGAAGGTCGGTCCACAGTGGATCAGACGGAATTGGAAACTCGTATGGAGGAGGCAGAGGTGTACGGGATACACATGTTCATGACGAAATGCCCACCAATAATGTTGAAAGTTGAAGTGAACGGTATTCCAGTGTCTATGGAGCTGGACACGGAGGTAAGTCAGTCCATAATGAGCAAAACGGCCTTCGACAGGCTATGGGGGAAGAAGGTACACAGGCCCAAGCTCAGCCCCATTCACACGAAGCTAAGGACTTATACAAGGGAACTAATCCCGGTAATTGGCAGTGCTGAACTCAAAGTCTCCTATGACGGAGCAGTACACGAACTCCCGCTGTAGATTGTGCCAGGGGATGACCCCACGTTATTTGGCAGAAGCTGGCTGGGGAAAATCCGCTGGAACTGGGACGACATCCGAGCGCTTTCGTCAATTGTCGACACTGCATGTACCCAGGTTCTAAGCAAGTTCCCATCGTTATTCGAGCCAGGCATTGGAAGTTTCTCGCGGGCGAAAGTGCAGATCCATTTGGTTCCCAGTGCACAACCCATCCACCACAAGGCTCGGGTGGTACCGTACATGATGCGTGAAAAAGTGGAAATCGAGCTAGACAGGCTGCAATGTAAAGGCATTATCGCACCGGTGGAGTTCAACGGCTGGGCCTGTCCGATTGTTCCGGTACTCAAGGAGGACGGTACAGTTAGAATTTGCAGGGACTATAAAGTAACAATTAACCGTTTTTCGCTGCAGGACCAGTACCCGCTACCCAAGGCAGATGACCTATTTGCGATCCTGGCTGGAGGGAAGACATTCACCAAGCTGAACCTGACCTCGGCCTACATAATGCAGGAGCTGGAGGAGTCTTCGAAAGGCCTCACCTGCATCAACATGCACAAATGTCTGTTTATTTACAACCGGTGCCCGTTCTGGATTCGGTCGGCTGCAGCGATCTTCCAGCAGAACATGGAAAGCCTGCTAAAGTCGGTTCCTTGTACAGTGGTCTTCCAGGACGACATATTGGTTACAGGTCGGGACACCGTGGAGCATTTGAAGAACCTGAAGGAGGTTCTTAGTCAGTTGGATTGCATGGGGCTCAGGTTGAAACACTCAAAGTGTGTTTTCCTGTCACAGGACGTCGAATTCTTTGGAAGGGGGATTGCAGCAGATGGCATCAGACCCACCGACGCCAAGACGGAGGCCATCAAGAACGCGCCATGACCACGGAATGTGACGGAGTTGTGGTCGTTTCTGGGACTCCTTAACTACTTTGGTAATTTCTTACCTGGGTTAAGCACCCTGTTAGAACCCCTGCATTCGCTACTGCGCAAGGGAGATGACTGGGTAGGGGGAATTCACAAGAGGCTGCCTTTAAGAAAGCCAGAAATTTACTGTGTTGTCCCAAACTACTTATCCTGTATAACCCATGTAAATGACTCGTGTTAGCTTGCGATGCGTCGTCATACGGGGGTCGGGTGTCTGTTACAACAGGCTAATGAATCGGGAATTTTGCAACCAGTTGTGTGTGCATCCAGGAGTTTGTCCAAGGCCGAAAGGGCCTGCAGCATGGTTGAAAAAGAGGAGTGTGTTTAAGGGGTAAAAAAAATGCACCAGTACTTGTTTGGCCTCAAGTTCAAGCTTGAAACAGACCACAAGCCGCTCATATCACTATTCTCAGAGAGCAAAGGGATCAATACCAATGCCTCTGCCCACATCCAAAGATGGGCACTCACGCTGTCGGCATACAACTATGTACAGTATATAAGCAGGCCACCCACGAGGTACCTGCACTCTGGAACTACAATAAAGGAGCTAAGGTCACACTTGCTCATTACACACAGTACTCGGTCTGACCATTTATTATGAGTACAACGAATATCATCTGCAAATTTGGACATCACTCTCTCGATTCCTATATCCAAATCATTGATGTACACAGTGAATGGATACAGACTCAGGACAGAAACCTGTGGAACACCACTACGCATAACCAACAATTCTGACCAACTGTCCTTAACTCTGAATCTGTTTCCTCCCTTCTAGCCATTTTTTAACTCTTATTTGCTACACTCCCCCTGATTTCATACCCTTTAATCTTCTTCAATAGTCTCCTGTGTGGTATCTTGTCAAAGGCTTTTTGAAAGTCCATATACACCACATCCGCTGCATTTCCCCCAAACACCATTGCTCTTCATTACACAGGAAGAGAGGGATTTCCATAGAATCCATTTCCGCAGTCCAAATGTAAATTGGTCCAGCATTTAATTTAATGCCTGCCGAACTGACCTGGAAATATATCGAGTTCCTTTATCGTCACAGGTTCACAATCCTGGAACTCCCTCCCTACCAGCACTGTGGGGGTACCATCATCTCACCGACTGCAGCAGTTCAAGAAAGTGGCTCACCACCAGCTTCTCAAGGGCGATTCGGGGTGGGCAATAAATGCTGGCCTTGTCAGCGACGCCCACATCCTGTGAATGAATAAAAAAAACTCTTCAGTGAAGCTTTAGGGAACAAAGTAGCAAAAATCATTGTGCTGCAAAAATAATAGAAAATTACAGGGCACAGGCGATCAGGAGGGGGTCAAGCGGGGGCAGGGTGCAGGCGATCAGGAGGGGGTCCAGAGGGGGCAGGGTGCATGCGATCAGGAGGGGGTCAAGTGGAGCCGGTAACAGTCTTCGAGGCTCCAGACTCCGGTGAACATTTAAAAACAGAAGTAGCTTTTTTGGGTGGTAGCCATTCACGCAATTTCGAGAAGGGGCCCTGAAGTAGGCCTTAGACCCTCTATTTGCATATGCAAATGACTAACACAGGTTTCAGACATAGGCCTTAGACTCCTATGCTTCAGCCTTTACCAATATGGCGGACGGGGCACTTTCAGTGCGGAATGTGCGCGGCGCCCACTTTACACCTGTACAACAGGTGTGGCATCAATCAATTTCTGGTCCTTAGTATCCATTTTTGGGACATCACAAGGTCCCTTTTTACTCTTGTTGCTGCCTCTAAACTACCAGGAAATGGTGGTTTTCTAAAAGAAATTCCAGAGCAAGAAGTTTAAAAATAAAACTAGCTGCAGCCAGAACCTTAACTCAAGCTTGTTTCAAGTTGAGTTCCATTGTCTGTAAAGCTGACGGGAAGCCAAGCTATTTCTGAACAAACACAAATTGCATGATTTATTCAGTTATACTTCAGTGACAACCATTTATTTCCAAATGTGGTTTGAAGTTATTGAAAAGTACTTGATGTCCTGATAAATGTTTATGGGGATAGTTAAAGAGAGGAGCAGAGCTGAGATTAGAGTTGGGCTCAGTGAAGTTGAAAGATTCGGTTTGTTATTCACTAGAAAATTGCCTGAACTTGTATTAGCTCCTTCGGTGTAAGAAATCCACGAAATATTACACAGATATGAAACTATCTGAGGACTCGGGAGAGAGATCCTGTGCAGGCACAGTATGGGTCCAGTGTTCACTGAGGGCTCAAGAGAGGGATCCTGTGCAGGCACAGTATGGGTCCAGTGTTCACTGAGGGCTCGAGAGAGAGAGAGAGAGAGAGAGAGATCCTGTGCAGGCACAGTATGGGTCCAGCAGATAAACACAATGATCAGAAAGGTTGTTCTGTTTGTTCAGCCACTGTAAGCTTGCCAGGGCTTTAGGGAGATCGGGCTCCCCTGTGAGGGTGATGTAAGGTGTGAGAGTCACACAATCTAGACTAAGAAGGGCTGTCTGCAGGTTTGGCATACCTCTGTCATTGTGTATGTATTCCTCAACTTCATGCAATTCAAGATTAGTTTTCTGCTTACACAACATGGTGGCACGTAATTGAAGGGAATTAACCTGAATTGTAGAAAGGCTCATAAATCTCAGATCTCACACTGGACCACCTGAACAAGTAGGTGAAGGTGAAGTAGCAGATCTTCATCAAGCTCAGGACTAGTCCTGTCCTGGTTTTATGCCTTTCTTACTCAGTTCCCCTTAAGCAGATACACAGACCTTACCCACTCTGTTGAAGGTAGATCTCGGAGCCAGCATTCTAACCTCTGTCACCTTTCTGCAATGAGAGAGTTAGAATAGCAGTCCGACCGTATGGCCAGAGCCCGGAAGCATTATGACACCATGCATCTAACTCAGACGATATTGCATGCACAAGCACATCATCATACATCCTGGCGGGTAATGTTAGTGAGCTTCAGGAGGGAGCAGAGATTGAGGCAGAGTGCACAGATGGGGAGAAAGAAAGACTTGCATTTATATAGTGCCTTTCATGACCAACGGACATCCCAAAGCTCTTTACAGCTAATGAAGTACTTTTTGAAGTGTAGTCACGATTGTAATTTAGGAAATGTGGCAGCCAATTTGTGCACAGCAAGCTCCCACAACCAGCAATGTGATAATGACCAGGTAATGGGCCGCAATTGCCCCTTTTGTTAAGAGGCGATAACGGGCCGGAAAGGAGTTACTGGTCAGTCAGATGCGGATTGGCCGACAATCAGGAAATTGCCCTTGTCCCCTTTTTCTGTCTGAGAGGGTAGCCGCCCGCCCGTGTTTCCCTCCGTCAGCCACACGCCGACCCCTTACCGCCCGGCGGCAACCCTGTTCCACCCCGCGAGGGAAATTGCTCCGCGGGAGTGGAGCGGCCACCAGTCGGTGCCCTCGACAGCTTCACGCGGCGGGAAGCTGCCAGTGGCTGAGCAGTGCGTCCGCCCTTAAAGGGGAGGGCGCTCCGTCGCGGACACCATTTTATTTTAATTGTTGGCCGATTGTGAAGTCCGCCCGACAATGGCGGCCGCGGGTTCGGCCATGGGCCAACAGGCAGCCCGACACCCCCAGTTGGGAGCTGGACCACTGACCCAGCTGAAGCCCTCCCTGGTGGCCCAGTTGATGCCACTAAAGTGGTTACAGAGTTTGCAAGAGGGACATTGCTACACGTCAGCCTAACGCGGCACATCCGCATTGCGCTGCTGACACCGCCCGCCTTCCACCTCGCTCCCGACCCACTTCTGCCCCACTGCTGCCCTAAACACCGCCCCAATGGAACTGTTCAAAAAAAGAGGGCAAAATGTAGGGGCATGATTAAGAAGTTTGCAGATGATACGAAAATCGACTGTGTGGTTGATAATGATGAAGAAAGTTGCGGACTGCAGGAAGATATTAATGGACTGGTCAGGTGGGCAGAACAGTGGAAAATGGGATTCAATCCGGAGAAATGTGAGGTATTGTATTTGGGGAGGGCTAACAAGGCAAGGGAATACACATTAAATGGTAGGACACTGAGAAGTGTAGAGGAACAAAGGGATCTTGGAGTGCATGTCCACATATCCCTGAAGGTAGCAGGCCAGGTAGATAAGGTGGTTAAGAAGGTAGATGGAATATTAGCCTTTATTAGCTGAAGCATAGAATACAATAGCAGGGAGGATATGTTTGAACTGTATAAAGCACTGGTCAGGCCACAAGCTAGAGTACTGCATGCAGTTCTGGTCATCGCATAACAGGAAAGATGTGATTGCACTGGAGAGAATACAGAGGTGATGTACGAGGACGTTGCCTGAACAGGATAATTTTAGCGATGAGGAAAGATTGAATAGACTGGGTTTGTTTTTTTTGGAACAGAGGAGGCTGAGGTGGGACCTTATTGAGGTGTATAAAATTATGAGGGTCCTAGATAGAGTGGACCTATTTCCTTTAGTAGCGGGGTCAACAATCAGGGGTCATAGATTTAAAGTAATTGGTCGAAGATTTAGAGGGGATTTGAGGAGAAATGTTTTTACCCAGAGGGTGGCGGGGGTCTAGAACTCACTGCCTGAAAGGACGGTAGAGGTAGAAACCCTCATCACTTTTAAAAGCTACTTGGATATGCACTTGAAGTGCAGTAACCTACAGGGCTACGGACCAAGAGCTGGAACGTGGGATTAGGCTAGGTAGCTCTTTGTTGGCCGGCACAGACATGATGGGCTGAAATGGCTTTCTTTTATACTCTAAATTCTGATGATTCTGTGAAAATCGCACTAATCACTGCCCCATCGATTGGGGCGATAAATCGACAATTAAATCAGTAAGTGCGCCTCGTTTGGGGCGGAGGGCAATTTCAGTTTCCAATTTGTTCCTGTTATGTTGATTGAGGTATTAATATTGGCTAGGACACCGGGTATAACTCCCCTGCTCTTCTTCGAAATGAAGCCACCTGAGAGAGCAGACTGGGCCTCGGTTTAATGGCACCTCTGACAGTGCAGCGCTCCCTCAGCACTGCACTGGAGTGTCAGCGTAGATTTTGTGCTCAAGTCTCTGGAGGGGGACTTGAACCCATGATCTTCTGACTCAGAGGTGTGCATGCTACCCCCTGAGCCACGGCTGACACTGACACTGGGAGGACTAACTGGTGGTTGCAGAGAGGGAGTAGAAATCTACTGGTGTGTCATGCTCACACGGCTGCCGTCAGTGCCTCCTTCTGCAGTGAAATTGGTGAATAGTTTCATGCTCCTATTCACCGTTAATGGGAAAGGAAATATCCAAAGTGGAGCGAGAGTGGAATGAGACAGAGGCACCACCATTGAGAGTGTTGGTAACCTTGATTTCCACTCTGTGCTGTACCTTCCTTCAGATTTGGCTGCAGATGTTTTGAAGCAGATTGATCAGTTCTGCAATCCTTTCCCTGCTGACCCAGAGCCTGAAGACGCAGGTTTCATAGAATTACATCGAATTTTACAGCACAGAAACAGGCCATTTGGCCCAACAGCTCTGTGCTGGTATTTAAGCTCCACACCAGCCTTTTCCTGAGTCATTCTCAGGTAGTTGTGCTAAGGATGACAGGTCTGATAATAACAGGGGCGGGAAATGCAGCTCCAGTGTCTGGGCACCTGCAGGGAAGGCCTTCTTTCATCTCATAGTAAGAAGGGGAGATATTTATTACCTTTGTCACTCGTGCATCTCAACAACAGATTTTGATAAAAATCTGGTGAAATTATTTGTTATTCAATATCTTACACATGCAGTTATGCATTTTGTACACAAATACACTAATTATATTTTAATAAGAACATTTTAATAAGAACGCACGCACGCTGGAAAGTGGGATTAGGCTGGATAGCTCTTTGTTGACCGGTACGGACATGATGGGCCAAATGGCCTCCTTCTGTGCTGTAAATTTCTATGATTCCATGACTCCACATCAAGTCCCACTTCATGGATTACAATATTTATCAATGTGAAGATTTTACGGTGATTACTATTAATATGCTCTAAAAGCGTTCACACGTTGAAATCTTAATCATATATAGCAGGATTTGAGACATAAATATACTACTTGCGATAATGCAATGATTATTTTGGAATAACTGCTTTTTGCCTAATTACTACAATCTTTCCTCAATTAACCTCAGGCATAATTCATTACTGTGAATAAAGATGAAGATCTCAGACCAAATGATGTCGGAAGAATAGGTTTGAGCGGCAAAATAGTCCTGCCTCATTTCCTGTTTACATATGTTCTTAAACAAAAACACGAATAAACCCCCCATACAGGAGCAACTGAAAACAAGGCAATCTATATTCAAACCCTGCCTTTAAGGGGGAGCAATATACATGAAATGATCCATTTGAAGTTGGCGATGACAGCTGCCCCTCTTATACAAAAGCTTCATCACAAACCTGCAAAATCAATAACTTCTGCCCCAATAGGAAGCTGCTGTGATGGCCAGAATTGTTGAAATTCATTATCATTGATCAGGATGCAACAATGACATTGTTTTAGGATTTTTTTAATAAACTAACCACCATCATTATCCCATGTAGTTTAAATATAACAGGTGGATATCATATTATGCAATTATGTTCATCTGTAAGTATAAAAAGAAAAACTTCAAATGTTAGAAAACTGAAATTAAAATAGAAAGTGCTGGAAATGTGCAGTGAGTCTATCAGCACCTGAGAGAGAAAAGTCAGCCGTAATGTTGCTCCCAGCCAATCGGTGAACCTTTCAGATGCTGACCGATTGGCTGTATTTCCCCAGCATTGTCTGGTTAGGTGAAAAACTCTGCTGGCTGCAGAGCAAGGGGCTGGGAACCCAGGGGAAATAAGTGAAGTTCATTCACTGAGAAAGTGAAATTATAGACACAGGGTCAAGTTGTAGGATTCACTCCACAGTTTGAGAATTATAACCTGTTTCCTGACCTTGAGGGAAAACGTTATTAAAACATCTTTATTTCACAAAGCTTGAATTTTCTCAAAGGCTGGAAGTTTGGTCGCGCCTCTGTTGCGGCGTTAATCCAGGTGGAGCGGTGAATTTTGTGCCGGGAAATGGTTTGCGTCTCCAGCCACAAAGTTCACCAGCTGGGCCCTGAGTGTGGGGCAGAGTGCTAAGGGAGGTGTTCTTCACCTCTCTCAGGGTGCTAGGCCGGCTGAACAACTGAAAATCCTGAGCTAAACAGCCGGCCTCAGAGCGCCCTAAGAGAGGCTTCCGTGGAAAAATAAAGTCAGAAAAGAAACACTCAAAACATTCGCAATACATTACTGACCCCACATCAACATTAATCTCAAAAATAAAATCCATTCACACTTACCTGAGGTGGACAAGCACTTCACTGACTGTGGCCGGTACAGCTCGGACCACCAGCTTTCACAGACGGTCCCACTAGGGGGCGCTACATGGCACTACGGGTCGGGCGCGAGCCTAATATCGAGACGGTGTCGCAACCAGGGACGTTGCACACTGGCTCGCCTTCCCGGGCAGTACTGCTCCGCGTCCTCGCAAACCCGGCACCGAATGTCCCAGCGGGGCACTGGAAGCTGGCCGCCCGCCCGGAAATGCCTTCCGCCGCCATTACCCTCCCCCCTCCGGGGCAAAAACAGAGGCGGGAATAAACCAAAAATCCAGCCCTAAATACATTATGTTACTATTTCTCAGAGTAAACAGAAAAAAGTTAGCTGTTAACTTCACCATGATCATTCTAAACTGTTTCCTCAAATTATGAAAAATTACTCTTCAAAGGCTCAGTGATGTCGAGGAGTGGCCATCAGCCACGATGGTGCTCTAACCTCCCTCGGTAACCCCACCAACTAGTCACAGAGAACTAGAGGAGGCCTGTCTAGTGACAGCCCAGAATTGCAGAGAGAAGGGTGGCCGGTGATGTATCAGTTGATCAATGGACTGACAAGAGAGCCAACCTGCTGTGTAGCTGGTTGAAACCGGTCTCCACAGCATCTAAAACACACCTGAACTCTTAGCCTGCCCCTTGTCACCTGCTGTCTCATTATCTGGAAAACACACAAAGGTGGACAATAACATCACAGGCAGTGATTTATGTTGTAAATGTGTCGCCTTGCTAGAAATGACAAAACAGATCTTTCTACAGAATCAATGCCATGAAATGCTGAATCTCGTCTTCTCGCTCATGGGGTTGAGATATTGGCTGGTTTTCTTTATCCATCAATCAGCAATTTGTCTCGGGTGACAAGGCTCTGCCCTTGCTTGTGCTTCAGGCATTTACTGTGAGCCGGTATCACCCTTTGCATCTTCTGAGTTTACTGAGGTGCTTTCTGCAATCCTTGGCATCAATGCGAGTTTTCCAAATTTTTATTAACTTTGGACAGTTTTAGCCCCAGCATTTTAGCACCCACTTGCTTTAGGCAACTCTCTATTGGAGCCAATGAACAATAATGCATCATCATAGGCAGTCCCTCGAAATCGAGGAAGACTTGTTTCCACTCTAACAGTGAGTTCTCCGGTGACTGAACAGTCCATTGCGGGAATTGCATTCTCTGTCACAGGTGGGACAGTCGTTGGAGGAAAGGGTGTGTGGGGAGTCTGGTTTGCCACACGATCCTTGCGCTGCCTGCGCTTGTTTGCTGCATGCATTTGGTGATGAAACTTGAGGTGCTCAGCGCCCTCCCGGATGCACTTCCTCCACTTAGGGCAGTCTTTGGCCAGAGACTCCCAGGTGTCAGTGAGAATGTTGCACTTTATCAAAGAGGCTTTCAGAGTGTCCTTGAAACGTTTCCTCTGCCCACCTGGAGCTCGCTTGCCATGTAGGAGTTCTGAGTAGAGCGCTTGCTTTGGGAGTCTTGTGTCGGGCATGTGAACAATGTGGCCCACCCAATGGGCTGGTCGAGTGTGGTCAGTGCTTCGATGCTTGGGATGTTGGCCTGATAGAGAACATTAACATTGGTGCGTCTGTCCTCCCAAGGGATTTTCAGGATCTTGCGGCGACATCGTTGGTGGTATTTCTCCAGCGATTTGAGGTGTATGCAATAATGCAAGGCTAGTGCCAGTGTGTATAATCCAATAGTGGTGGTGGAGGGGAGCAGAACACTGTGGAATCCTGCTTGTAAGTCTTAGAGCTGTGACACAGTTAGAGAGCAAGGCTCACAATGTTGTGACTGGATTGCGTTGCTATCAATGGAGCCCCTTGCCGCGTGTTAGTGACAGCGTCATTAAAATGTGGGACTTGAACCCACAACTTCTGACTCAGAGGCGAGGAAGAACTACAGCCAGGATATTGTCGGGCCCATAGTCTTTGCTGTGTCCGGTGCGCTCAGCTGCTTCTTGACATCACATGCAGTGAATCGGATTGGCTGAAGACTGGCTTCTGCAATGGTGGGGACCTCAGGAGGAGGCCAAGATTGATCACCCACTCAGCACTTCTGGCTGAAGATGGTTGCAAACGCTTCAGTCTTGTCTTCAGCACTCGCGAGCTGGGCTCCGCTATCATTGACTGTGAAGCACTTTGGGACGTTGTAAGAGTATGAGATGTTTCTAAAGGTAAGTTGTTGCTTTGCGGAACACCACAAGGAATTACAACAGTCAGCACAACATTTAGTTAGTTGGCTTTACAAAAAGCTCCGAAACTGGTATATTTCTGAAACTGGACTATTTCTGAAAATGCACCAATGTGGTCTTAATGACATGAACCAAATAATGAAGGCTCAAATAGTTCACTTACATGTGATTGTAAGTAATTTAGTCGCAGGATTCCCTCAGAACTGCTCCTGCTTTGCTGCCCTAACTGTGCGGGAAGTGCAGCTCAATCCCTGTTTATTCAGGATTTCCCACACTACCGCTGAAGTTACAGTGATGGAGTGGGAGCATCTCTGAGGGAATCTGCGGCCTAAATCTTATTTTCCCAGTGATGCTGGGTCCGTTGACTTGTCTGCCGCAGTACGGAAGGGATTTTAGGAGAATTATTTATTTGCTTTGACAATGCCCACAAGCAAGGAAACTATTGCATACAGAGCAAGGAAACTAGCCCAGGGAATATGCCGGTTGTAATGTCTGTGAGCTTGTAATGTTTATAGCTCCACACTGTGGTTGTGGACGTATTGTGTACTGCAATTGCAGAGTTAATAATACACAGAACCAGGCTGTTCCATATGCTTCCGACAGAGCTGCCTGCCATGTTAGGAGCTGTGTGTGCTGTGCTCTGTGAACATATCACATTTCTTCTTTCACCTCTTCTCATTCTCGCTTGCTGAACCTGAAGAACTGCTGGAAACGGAGGACCTTCTGGCCGACGGTTGTCTGCCACCTGCTCCTGAGCCAGGCGATGCAGAAGACTTGGCGCTGCACACCTCAGATCTCGAGTTAGCTCCTCTACTCATTGTCTTCCCTTCAGTCTCACCGACATCAGATTTCTGTACTACTTCTCCCTCTTCAGAGGTAGACCCAGACTGTACTTTACTGCTTTTACTCTGTTCCGTTTCAGACTCAGTCTCAGATTTCAACCTTGCTTTCTTGTGAACTTTCTTTGTAGTTTCCTCGTCTTTACTGTAAGTCCCTGAGGGGGATTTCCTTTCAGAGTATTTGTTCCTTTCAGCTTTCTTCCTTGGCTGTTGTACGTGATCATTGGATGAGCTGGACTTCAGATTTGAATGTTCCTTGGTAGAACCTTTGCTGGAACGGTCACATTTTCCTTCAGTTTCTTTGTTACTGTGACTTTTTTTGGGAGATTCTGACTGAGAGTTTAATGCATCGTTTTTCTTTGATTCTGTTTTTTCCTTTTCCCTCTTGTACTCATCCGAGTCACTCTCGCTGGAACAGTGTGAAGACGACACACTGTGCTCCATGCTTTCATGTTTCTTTCCAGTGTCACATTCTTTGTTTGCATGATTGCTGGTAGAGATTGCTTGCTGATCTTTATCCTGTTTATTAGAAACAAAATTCTTCTTTCGAATGTTTCTGTACTTCTCTTCAATACTAGCTACACACACTTCTTCAGATTCATATGAATGACTGGATGATTTGGAGCAGGATGATTCATGGTAGGGGATTTAGTTGGTGAACGTGACCTTGAACTAGACCGACTCCTTGACCTGGAATAGGACCGACTCCTTGACCTGGAACTAAACCCTCTGCTCCTTGAACTCTTCTGATAGCCTGCGGTTGAACTTCGATCACTTTCATGGTCAGAGTTGTAATGTCTTCTAGTATCTGAATTTCGGTGGTGTTTTTGTAAAGATGGAGACAGGTCATCCTCCCTAGAACATTTTGAATCTCTACTGCTCAATGTAGGTGTTGTTTCACTTAGTTTTGCCTGGGCTTCCTGGATCCGAACATAAGGCAGCTTCCAAGGCTTCTGGCCTGGTCTCCACCTTGAAGGTGGAGGACTCTAACTTGAAGGAACTTCCAAGGCTTCTGGCCTGGTCTCCACCTTGAAGGTGGAGGACTCTAACTTGAAGGAACTGCAGGAACAGGTTCGACTGTAGCAGTGTGTCTTACAATTTTTTCATTTTCCTTTGCAGCTACCCAAGAAGTATCTAGTTTCTTTTGGTTTAGATTTTAAAAGTGAGTTCTGGTACTTCTCCTCCTTCCATGCTTGGATTTGGAACTAGATTTAGATGTGGATCTACTTCTCGATGATAGAGCTTGAACTACACCTGGACCTAGACCTAGACCTGGACCGGGAGCTGGATCTAGATCCGGACCTAGACCTGGATCTGGAGCAAAACCTGGATCGGGACCTGGATCTTTCTTTGGATCGAGACCTTGATTTTGATCTTGAATAGGACCGAGAAGCCATTCTGGCTGAAGAAGATTGATGACTAGAAGATCCTGACCAAAATTATTTTGATGAGTGTCTTGAAGAAGCTGACAATGGAGATTTATTTTCATGCTCGGGAAGACTTTATCTTAAAGCTTGATGAGCACGCAGATTCTGGAGGTACAGAGATCTCCTTTGTTTATGTTTGTGGACTTTATGCCTTCTGGAATGCTTCGGCTTCTTAGATTTTTTTCTTAGCTTTGATTTCCTCCTCTCCTTTTTAGGTCTCTTATAGCGGCTAGATTTCCGCCTGCTGCGATCTGAGTAATATCCATCATGTGACCAGGACCGTGACCATGGCGAAGCAGATGTGACTCTGACTTCAATCTGTAAGCAGAGCTGTAACTTCTTGATCGACTCCTCGATCTACTGCTTGACCGAGATCTTGTTCGGGAATGTGTCCTGACTCTTGAACTAGATCTGTAATGGCTACACGAGGTACTGCAACTGCGAGACCTGCTATTGCTATCTCTCGATGGCGAGTCTTCTTCACTCGAGGTTTCTTGGTTTCTCTACCTTTGGTTCAACCGCGCTGTCCGCCGAACTTCGTCAAAGAGAGAGCCCGGTTTGACTTTATTTTTGCTTTTAATTTCTATTTTCAGTCCCTGGAGTTTGTTATCAGATTCGGCAGCCTCTACTTTAACTTCCGTATTAACTACGGGGCTAGCTGTTGGTGCACTGGCAATACTTTTAAAGGTTTCCACTTGTTACTATCTGCTAGTTCATTTTCTGCCTTGGTACCACTTTCTGTTGCACTCCTGTTGATGTCGGATGGTTGGACTGTCTCTGCTCCATTTTTCTCATTCTTATTCTGTTCAGCTTTCTCTGTTGAGGTGCCGCTTTCTGATTTGATCCCAGCACCCTTTGCTCCTTTGGAACCTCCAGCTTCAGAAACAGACGTTTCTTTTTCACTGCCTTTCTGCTTTGCGGAGACGAAAATGCCCTTCTCCGGAGTGGAGCACTTAACCTTTTGGTGCTGGGGCTTGGACTTTTTGGCTGCTCCTGGTGATTTTGCTACTGCAGCTTCAGTCTTTGCCGAATCGGTCTTCTTCTGTTTTGGCAGGATTCTGCTTTTGTAGCTCCACACTGTGGATGTGGACATATTGTGTACTGCAACTGCAGAGTTAATAATAAACAGAACCAGGCTGTTCTGTCGGCTTCCGACAGAGCTGCCTGCCATGTTAGGAGCTGTGTGTGCTGTGCTCTGTGAATATATCACACAGGTAAACCACTCACTGCAGCTTTTATGAATAAAAACGCATCCACCAAGTATCAATGAAACACAATTAGTGTGGAGTGGACAGAGTCCCAACTCATCTTAATAAGGCAAGCTCGGCGGTGAACCAGGAAAGCTCTTAGCCTGGTAATTAGAAACAATTAATGTTCTAAAGGACTAAATAAAGGAGGAATTCAAACAACCCACAAAACCAGAAAAATAAATGAACGTCTTGTGGACTTTTGGAATCATCAGAAGGCAAACCGAGGCAGAGAATATACAAATGTTTCAATGATTTACATGTACCCTGAGTGTTGAGGAATGCTGACAAAATGACCAGCGTTGGAGGAAGTCACGCAGGAAGTGTGAATAGGAGTGGTATAGCACAGAATTAAGGGGCGTTTCCCCGTATACTTTAGGGGTAAAGTGCCTCCGAGGGGGCCAAGCTGGACCTTGAGCTGTAATGCCGGGTCAGCCCGCCTCGTGCACAGGACGCCATCTTTGTAAAGGGTTTGAAGCGTGTGCTGGAAACAGCCGCCCCGAGGACCGTTAACACTCTGATTGACAAATAAATTCCCTGCTCGTGCTCATTGAAGAGGCTGCTCACCAGTTTGCTGGCTAGTGCTGAAATTAATGAGCGCTCCTCACAGCGACCAGCTGAACAGGAGTAAAGAGGTTGTTGCTGAGGATTTCCAGCGCAACTTAAAGCCATGTTCGGCTTTCAATGTTCACTTGCTGCTGGAGGTGGACTGAATACACTGCATTTGAAGAGGACTTTGAGACAAATCGGGAGACTTTCTGTGACATTTTTTCAAGACTTCACAAACACTCGATCAATATTTCCCCACAAATTCTCTGAGGGCTTCACCTAGAGAGTGAGTGCTGTGTTACTCTACCTTATTGGAGATATTATAGAAGTCACCAGGAGGGAGGGAGTGCTTGGTAATGGGGATCTTGCTAGAGGTCCCCTTTGGTCTGGACGAGGAATGAGAGGAGGACTTGGGGCCAGGCAGAGCAGCAGCAGTTGCTGCAGGAGCGAGGGACAGGAGGGCGAGGTGGTGTCCTCCCTCCCTGTGGGTACAGGACATCCCTTCTCCTCCGAACCTCCTCCAGCAGGACCTCCGATGTTGCACCGAGAACCTGCGCACCCTCTCCCTTGATCCCTGAGCCATCCTGAAATGTCCCACTGTGTGCCAGCCAGCGCACTCCACACCTTCAGTGGGTGTGTGGAGGCTACATATACCACTCCACAAAATTGCTCCTAATCAGCGCGAGATCTAAACCTGTAGGTGCCCGTTTTAGCGCTTAAATTATAATATTCACCATTTAGCCCTAAAATTGGAGGCTCACACCAGACTTCTACACAGGCATATCTTATTCGCACAGCACCCACTAAGCACCTGTTTTCACCTTTTCCCGACAATAACCCCCATTGTATCTCACTATGGAGAACGCAAGAGAACTGAAGTCGGCCAAAGTCAACATTATTTATAAAATGATCCCCAGATATAAAGCATTCCCAATGTTTGAGGATGAATGGTGTACATATTGTTGTAGACAAGGTTAGAATGAATGTTCCCAAAACAAAGTAACTCCAGTGCCCAGTGAGGAGACTTGCCGGCTAGTATTTTGGTGGGTGCCTTTCCCAGCTGCTCAGAGGAGCAGGTTACAATGGGAAGAGAGTGGGTGCTCAGAGAGTAGGTGCCAGCAGCATGTTTAACTGTCTTCCTGCCTGGTTTCTGCCGGGTGGGCTGGGTTGTCTCCCACTCTCACAGGCTAATCGAAACAGCACTTGGCTCAATGCCAGAAAAACCACTCCAAAATGTAATTCGTAGCTGCAGTAATTTCCACAAACCTTCAGCAATTTACAGGCTCAAAAACACACTGTCACCACTGGCCAGCACACGGTTTATTTGGGGGATAGAGACTGGAGAACATTTGCAAATATTAATGATCCTTTTCCATTAGCTTGTATTTAATGAGAGTCTCTCGATGTTAATTATCCCTCAGGGTACTCCAGCAACACCCTTGACCATCCGACCAAGCTGTCAGCTCAGCCAGTAGTTATTTTAATAACATTAAAAATGTTAAATAATCATTTTATTTAAATCACTGCACTCAAACTCAACAACTTTTATGAACAAAAACTCTAAAATCAAACATTACGAGTGCAAATTTGGGAGTTTTACCACTTCAGTCCATTTAGGCTTTGAATTAATGCACACTGATCAATAAAACAGGAGGCTGTATTGTCCCCACTGCGCTCAGCCCCTCCTCCCGTATCCCGCACAGGAGGAGAGGCTGCTGACACTCACTGCTGAACACATATAAATAACGGTCACCAGGGAGTGCCAGCACCCATCCAATCATACACCAGGGAGTGCCAGCACCTATCCAATCATACACCAGGGAGTGGCAGCACCCATCCAATCATACACCAGGGAGTGCCAGCACCCATCCAATCATAAACCAGGGAGTGCCAGCACCCATCCAATCATAAACCAGAGAGTGCCAGCACCCATCCAATCATACACCAGCGAGCGTTGACTAGGGGAACAGCCCATGCCCTTGCCCGTGATTGCGACAGACAGAGAATTATGTGACCAGTACGCCTGTAATTTTCTGATGTGCAGACACTTCACAGATGAGGACTGGAAAAATCTACCCTCATTTTTCAGGCAAAAAAGGAACAAGTTCAGTTGGACACCGTCAAACGAGAAACCTTTGGGGTTGAAATTGGATCTTTTACAAACAGGCGTGATGAGGTCCAATTCTGGGGGCCACTGACCTGCACCCAAGGACACCTGAGCGATGTCCTTGGTGATATTGGTCAAGCTAATTTTCAGGGTCCCTGGCCGCCTTCACACCTGAAACCGTGCATCGACAGATTTCAATTTGTTTAAAATTGAGTAAAAAGACGATCATGTTTTAAGGGCTCACTTTTGTCAATCTTTTATTATCTCAGATTTTCTATTGACTCACTCTGGTACATCTCGGAATTTCCACAGGAGTTCTGCCGCTCTCCCGCAGTAACTTAGACGGACGATTGGTGAAAAACCCAGGGGCTCGGGTGCAGTGCTGGTTATGCACCCACCCAATATTACTCACCGTTAACTTCAATGGAGATTAAAATCAGGTGGGGTGTAAAACTAGCGTTGCACGGACGGACGGGTTAGGTTAAAATTGCACCCATTGCCTTTCAGAGTGACCTGCCCATCCTCCATTCCATGACAGCTATTCAAAAATAGGCCTTTGGTCTTGAAAGATCGCCTGCACAATCCAAGCGAAATTATTTCATCCCCACCCTGCTTTCAGCGCCATTTTTGTTTCCTTCATTTCTACAGATGCTGACTATTTCTGAATCATTTTACAATATTCCTTGTCTCTCTTTAATATTTCATTGGAGTTTTTCGGGAGGTGACTGAAGGCAGCTGTATATCTCTCAGTGGCCACTTGGCCCACTGCTCTGTGGCTTTAACAGCGAAAGCTTCTGTTTTGTCTTAAATAGTGTCAGCTTCGTGTCAGCTGTGGCTCAGTGGGTCAGAAGGTTGTGGGTTCAAGTCCCACTCCAGGGACTTGAGCACATTAAATCTAGGCTGGCACTCCAGTGCAGTGCTGAGGGAGTGCTGCACAGTCGGAGCTGCTGTCTTTCTGATGAGACGTTAAACCGAGGTGCCGTCTGGCATCTCAGGTGGACATAAAAGATCCCATGGCACTATTTCGAAGAAGAGCAGAGGAGTTATCCCTGATGTCCTGGCCAATATTTATCTCTCAATCAACATAACGAAATAAGATTATCTGGTCATTATCATTATCACGTTATAGTTTGTGGGAGCTTGTTATGCGCAAATTGGTTGTCCATTTCCCACATTACAACAGTGACTGCACTCCAAAAGTATTTCATTGGCTGTAAAATGCTTTGAGATGTCCGGTGCTATATAAATGCAAGTCTTTCTTTTTAAACTTGCAGCAGTTGTTGAGTGCAGAATTGTATCCCAGAGGTACGGGGCAGGGTGTTCTGGCTTTAGCCGGTGGACAGTCCCATGGACCGAGCTGTGAATCACATCATTGGGGCAGAGTGTTCTGGCTTTAGCTCGTGACAGTCCCATGGACCGAGCTGTGAATCAGGTCATTGGGGCAGAGTGTTCTGGCTTTAGCCTGTGACAGTCCCATGGACTGAGCTGTGAATCACATCATTGGGGCAGAGTGTTTTGGCTTTAGCCTGTGACAGTCCCATGGACCGAGCTGTGAATCAGGTCATTGGCACGGCAACGGATGAGCCTAATGCTGCTGCTGCTTGTGACGATGAGTCCCCAGCGCTTGTCTAAAGCTGGCTACAGACAATCCCAGAAAATGATTACACAGCAATCGTCTGTGAGTTTACAGTTTTTATTGGGTGAGAAAGGACTGAAATTATTTTTGTACATCAGAAACAGCAGTATTTGTGTGGGATTTGTGATTTCCTTAATTAGAATGCTGACATTTTGTGAAGTATATATAAAGCTGTAAGGTGAATGGCATGTCTTTGCAAACCTGCAGCCCACAGTTTGTGTGCTGTGTTGTGGGACTGCCAGGGCAGCACCTTTAGTACAGCGATATCTAAAATACACCCGCAGGGCTCCTCCTGACGATGGTCACTGCAGGACAGCAAAAGGATTAAACTGAGCACAGTGTTTCTGATCAGCTGAGACTGATGAACATGTGAGTAGTTGTAGCTTTCCTTTTCACTGTTGCTTCTCTCTCTAAGTTCCTGGTGCAGCATGGTGGCAAAAATAAACTGGATCAGTAAAATGTGGCCATGTTAACAGAATATCGCCCACGTGTAAAATGGAAGCGTTTCTGAACTTGTTTCAATGGAGCGGGAAGATGCTGCCCAAAGGCTGCATTAGGCGAGGGCTTCCCCAAAGCTCAGCAGGTTCATCCAATGAGTGGCTGAGTTCTGCAACAACAACTTGCAATTATATGGCGCCCTTAAAGTATAAAACATCCCAAGGCGGTTCACAGGAAATATCCAGACAGAGGTTGACACTGAGCCACATAAAGAGATATTAGGACAGGTGACCAAAAGCTTGGTCACTGAGGTAGGTTTTAAGGAGTGACTTAAGGGAGGAGAAAGAGGTAGCGAGGTTTCGGGAGGGAATTACAGAGCTTGGGGCCGAGATGGCTGAAGGCACGACTGCCAGTGATGGGGTGCATAGGAGGCCGGAATTGGAGAAGCACAGATATCTCGGGGGGTTGTAGGGCTGGAGGAGGTTACAGAGATACTGGGGGGAATTTTAACCCACATAATGGGTGGGTTGGGGTCAGGTGGGAAGTTAAAAAGTTAAACAACTGAATCCCGATCCTAGCCCGCCTCCAAGCCACCCACTTCCAGTTTTGACGGAGGCGGGATGGAGAGCAGGCAGCCAACCCGCTCCCAGGAGGCGGGACTCCCGTTTAAATATTATAATGAGGCTCCGTGCCTCATGGCGATCCACCATTTTAAATTTAACTCTGGCTGGGTGGGACTGCCAGACCTCGAGGAACCCGCCAGCTAAAGGGAGGTGAGGATTATTGTATATGCAAGCACTCTCTTAATGACTCCGTGAGGCAGGGGTATGGCACTTGAACTGTACAGACTGTAGTCTATTATTGCAGCTCCTAGAGTGAGGACACCAAGAGGTGAGCTCCCTTTTATACTTGATTACCTGCAGTGTACAGGTGACCCTTAGGTCTCCAGCAGCAGCACTCTCTGGTGTACAGGTATGGTATATACAGGGTGAAGGTACATTCAGGTCTAGTGTTACAGTACATCATTGACATGCATACATAACAAGGACTGTGGATCCAGGAGGGAAGGGTCTTTCCACTGAGCTGCTGGAGCCAGTGATCCTGCCTCACCACCACCCGTGGTCAGACCCCCCCCCGACCCTTCCAATTTCCCCCCGACATTCCCCCCAAAGTCTTTGACCCTCCCCCCCCACGAGGCCGACGATTTCCCCGTGACCACCACCAGCATCCCCATCCCAACTGCGGCCCCTAACACCCTCCCACTGTGACCTTCGATTGTCAGCCCCCGGCCTCCGAACTCCCCCTTCGCACCCCACAGCCCGCCCCCCACCTCCCACGCCTCCGGCCCCGATCCTCCTCCAGGCCCGATCCCTTTCCATACCCGCTCCCGCCTCCGGCCACAATTCTCCTCCACCCCAGCCCCCTCCACCCTCTGAGACTTCAGGTCTAGTGTCACATACATCATTGACATGCATACATAACAACACTTCCCCCCTAAGCCTTTCCCACGTCCTTATTGCCATGACATGGGGAGGTGATCAATAGTGGGCTGTGGGAGGTTGTGGTGAGGGTTGTGTGGGTGCCAGGTGTGATCCTTGTACTCGTGGCTGCACTCATCAATTTATCCCCCCCGCCCCCGCATACAAAGACCATGTGGGTGTCACTGTTGGAAGATTCCTCAGTGGTGGAGCCAGTGCAATGGGTAAGGTACATGCATTGTAGAATGGGTAGGTGGTGGCGTTTGGTGGTGGGCAGGGCCCCAGGGCTGTGTGGGCTCCTTGTCCTCCATTGGTGGTGGAAGTCTGGTCATTCTAGGTTCTGCTGGGAAAGCTGGAGGGTACTGGCCTCTCGCTTCCGGTGCTGGCCCTGGTGGCCAGGGGGTGTAGGGCCGATCTGGGGCAGGTTGCCAATGGTGGTGGCTGTGCTGCCCATTGACCACCGTCCCTGCAGTGGGTCTGCTCTCACTGGGTGTGTGTGAGCCCTTCCTGGGGCATCATATTGGTCCCAAAAGCACAGGCTACATGGTCAGGTAGTCCGCTGGACCTAGGGGTTTCCCATGGGGGGGTTTCCTCTGGCATTGACATTATACCTGTAGAACCCGGTGTAATTTATCATTCTACCTTTAGCATCCATGACATATTGGCTCCGATCGTAACTAGTTGACTCAACATTATCATCTCTCTTCACATTTTCACATTTTGCACTTACAATGCTTTATTGGGTTTCGGTATCTCTATACAGGGTCACATTTATCACATTAGCATTTCTGGCATCACTATTCAACGATACAAACTTGTTATTTACATCACTTTTAGAAGCATTCATTGCATTTTTTCCATTCGTTTTTCTGGCATCACCGTTGAACAGTACATTTGTATACCTGCATTCATTTACTGCACTTTTAACTTTAATATCACTGGCATCGCTGTGGCTAGAATGGAACTGTCTCTTTAATTGTCTTGGGTTGCCGGTCTCCTTTAAGAGGGTCTTGCAATCTTTACCCCAATCCGGTTCGCCACTCGGTACCACGTGTTGCTCCTTCAAAGCTGCCCCTTGTGGTCTGGTCATGGCCATCTTGATTCCAGGTACTTCGCCTTGTGGTACGGGTGCCATATTCTCTCTCTCCACGAGGTAGGCTGCGGTGATCCTTTTCTCCTCAGATTCTGCCACAGATGCCGGGAAACTTTCTTCTACGCTGGTCTTCTTCCCTCGGAGTCCTGCCATGTCCGGAAGGTGAGATCTGGTCGTTCGGGTTGGATCATCTCGCTGCGGTATTGTGCAGGCTGTGTCGTCGCCACGCAGTCGAGCTGGACGGTAGAATTTCTAGGTGCTGCGATGGATCCAAGTTTGGGGCCGCGTGGGGTGTTGATCGCTGGGGCCTGGAGGCCGTCGTCGCTCCGACTGATTTGGACTTGCTTCATCCAACTTCTTCCCAGCAGCGTAGGACCATCACCGACAACGATTCACAAGGGGAGCTTGTACATCGCGTCGCCATGGGACACCTGGACATCTACGCTGCCAACGACTGGGATGGTGCCTTTTGTGTAGGTGAGCAGCTTTGCCTGGACTGGGGACAGGTTTGGTCATTCGGAGGGACTGTCCCAGAGTTTCTCAAAGGCCATCTGATTCATCAATGACTGGCTCGCCCCTGTGTCGATCTCCATCGAGACTGGAACCCCATTGATTTCCACTTCCATTTTCCTCAGGGAACTCTCGGTGGAGCAGGTATATATTCCGTACTCCTCTTCCAGGGGCTGAGCAGCTTTGTCTTCATCAGTGTCGGAGCCCAGGTGATCGGCCAACTCTTCAGCGACTCGGTGAGTAAAGCTTTTACGACACATTCGCTGAAGGTGATCTTTCGTGTTGCAGCCTTTGCAGGTGTACTCTTTGTATCGGCACTGGTGGGCCCTGTGGTTTACTCCACAGCACCAGCACGGGGCTAACCGGTTGGCCTCATGTGGTGGACTCAGGGTTACGGAACTCGGGGCAGCATTCTTGCCTCTGAACGTCGCCATTCTGTTCACTGCGCTCGTCGGGTTAGAGTCCTGGGTGTGGGTCATCATTCTTTGGAGTCGCCTTCTGCAGGGTGACCGTAGTGTCCGCAGAGAGCAGTTTATGGAGGAGGCCCTCGTGGCCAATTCCAATAACGAAGATGTCCCTTAGTGCTTAGGTGAGGTGGTCGTCAATATCACACGGTGCAGCCAATCTTCTTAGATCTGCAGCATACTTTGCAATTTCTTGGCCTTCAGGCCGCCGGTGAGTGTAAAACCGATGCCTGGCTGTGAGGATGCTCTTTTTGGGTTTAAATTGCTCTTGTATTAAAGTTACGAGCTCCGCATAGCTCTTGGTTGTCGTCTTCGCTGGGGCTAGCAGGTCCCTGACAATGACATGGATAGTGGGACCACAACTGCTGAGCACGATGGCTCTGCGCTTGTTCACCAGTGAGATCGGTGAGTCCCCAGCCAGGTCGTTTGCGATGATAAAGTGTTCAAACCTTTCCACAAAGACATCCCAATCTTCCCCATCAGCGAAATGTTGGAAGTTGCTTTGGTTAGACATGGTGTGCATGGTAATTCGTAATCTTGTCGCCAGTTATTGTATATGCAAGCACTCTCTTAATGACTTGGGTACTGTTGAGAGGGATGACTCATCAGGGGAGAACAGCAGCAGCCAAGTCCATGGCACCATGGGTGGCTCTGCTGCACAGGAGGGTAGGGAAAAGAATGGGAGAGCGATAGTGATAGGGGATTCAATTGTAAGGGGAATAGATAGATGTTTCTGCGGCCGCAACCGAAACTCCAGGATGGTATGTTGCCTCCCTGGTGCAAGGGTCAAGGATGTCTCGGAGCAGGTGCAGGACATTCTAAAAAGGGAGGGTGAACAGCCAGTTGTCATGGTACACATAGGTACTAACGATATAGGTAAAAACGGATGAGGTCCGACGAAACAAATTTAGGGAGCTAGGAATTAAATTAAAAAGTAGGACCTCAAAAGTAGTAATCTCAGGATTGCTACCAGTGCCACGTGCTAGTCAGAGTAGGAATCGCAGGATAGCTCAGATGAATACGTGGCTTGAGGAGTGGTGCAGCAGGGAGGGATTCAAATTCCTGGGGCATTTGAACCAGTTCTGGGGGAGGTGGGACCAGTACAAACCGGATGGTCTGCACCTGGGCAGGGCAGAAACCAATGTCCTAGGGGGAGTGTTTTCTAGTGCTGTTGGGGAGGAGTTGAACTAATGTGGCAGAGGGATGGGAACCAATGCAGGGAGACAGAGGGAAACAAAATGGAGATAGAAGCAAAAGATAGAAAGGAGAAGACTAAAAGTGGAGGGCAGAGAAACGCAAGGCAAAAAACAAAAATGGCCACTTTACAGCAAAATTCTAAAGGGTCAAAGTGTGTTAAAAAGGCAAGCCTGAAAGCTCTGTGCCTCAATGCGAGGAGTATTCGGAATAAGGTGGACGAATTAACTGTGCAGATAGCAGTTAACGGATACGATGTGATTGGCATCACAGAGACATGGCTCCAGGGTGACCAAGGCTGGGAGTTCAACATCCAAGGATATTCAACATTTACGAAGGATAGACAAAAAGGAAAAGGAGGTGGGGAGGCATTGCTGGTTAAAGTGGAAATTAATGCAATTGTAAGGAAAGACATTAGCTTGGATGATGTGGAATCGGTATGGGTGGAGCTACGGAGTACCAAAGGGCAGAAAATGCGAGTGCGAGTTGTGTACAGGCCACCAAATAGTAGTAGTGAGGTTGGGGACAGCATCAAACAAGAAATAAGGGATGTGTGCAATAAAGGTACAGCAGTAATCCTGGGCGACTTTAATCTACATATTGATTGGGCTAACCTAACTGGTAGCAATGCGGTGAAGGAGGATTTCCTGGAGTGTATTAAGGATGGTTTTCTAGACCAATATGTCGAGGAACCAACCAGAGAGCTGGTCTTCTTAGACTGAGTGATGTGTAATGAGAAGGGATTAATTAGCAATCTTGTTGTGTGAGGCCCCTTGGGGAAGAGTAGCCATAATATGGTAGAATTCTTTATTAAGATGGAGAGTGACAAAGTTAATTCAGAAACTGGGGTCCTGAACTTAAGGAAAGGTAACTTTGACGGTATGAGGCGCAAATTGGCTAAATTAGACTGTCAAATGAAACTTAAAGGGTTGACGGTGGATAGGCAATGGCAAACATTTAAAGATCACATGGATGAACGTCAGCAATTGTACATCCCTGCCTGGAGTAAAAATAAAATGGGAAAGGTGGTTCAACCGTGGCTAACAAAGGAAATTAAGGATAGTGTCAAATCCAAGGAAGAGGCATACAAATTAGCCAGAAAAAGCAGCAAACCGGAGGACTGGGAGAAATTTAGGATTCAGCAGAGGAGGACAAAGGATTTAATTAAGAGGGGAAAATAGAGTACGAGAGGAAGCTTGCCGGAAACATAAAAACTGACTGCAAAATCTTCTATAGATATGTGAAGAGAAAAAGATTAGTGAAGAGGAACTGAAGGATATCCTTATTAGGTGGGAAATTGTGTTCGGGAAATTGATGGGATTGAAGGCCGATAAATCCCCAGGGCCTGATAGTCTACATCCCAGGGTACTTAAGGAAGTGGCCCTAGAAATAATGGATGCATTGGTGCTAATTTTCCAGCAGTCTATCGACTCTGGATCAGTTCCCATGGACTGGAGGGTTGCTAATGTAATACCACTTTTTAAAAAAAGGAGTGAGAGAGAAAACGGGTAATTATAGACCGGTGAGCCTGACATCAGTAGTGGGGAAAATGTTGGAATCAATCAGTAAGGATGAAATAGCAGCGCATTTGGAAAGCAGTGATAGGATTAGTCCAAGTCAGCATGGATTTATGAAAGGGAAATCATGTTTGACAAATCTTCTGGAATTTTTTGAGGATGAAACTAGTAGAGTGGACAAGGGAGAACCAGTGGTTGTGGTGTATTTGGACTTTCAAAAGGCTTTTGACAAGGTCCCACACAAGAGATTGGTGTGCAAAATCAAAGCACATGGTATTGGGGGTAATATACTGACGTGGATAGACAACTGCTGGCAGACAGGAAGCAGAGAGTCGAGATAAACGGGTCCTTTTCAAAATGGCAGGCAGTGACTAGTGGAGTGCCGCAGGGCTTGGTGTTGGGACCCCAGCTCTTTACAATATATATTAATGATTTAGATGATGGAATTGAGTGTAATATCTCCAAATTTGCAGATGACACTAAACTGGGTGGCGGTGTGAGCTGTGAGGAGGACGCTAAGAGGCTGCAGGGTGACTTAGACAGGTTAGGCGAATGGGCAAATACATGGCAGATGCAGTATAATGTGGATAAATGTGAGGATATCCACTTTAGGGGGCAAAAACACGAAGGCAGAATATTATCTGAATGGTGGCAGATTAGGAAAAGGGGAGGTGCAGCGGGACCTGGGTGTCATGGTTCATCAGTCCTTGAAAGTTGGCATGCAGGTACAGCAGGCGGTGAAGAAGACAAATGGTATGTTGGCCTTCATAGCAAGGGGATTTGAGTATAGGAGCAGGGAAGTCTTACTGCAGTTGTACAGGGCCTTGGTGAGGCCCCACCTGGAATATTGTGTTCAGTTTTGGTCTGCTAACCTGAGGAAGGACGTCCTTGCTATTGAGGGAGTGCAGCGAAGGTTCACCAGACTGATTCAACGGATGGCAGGATTGTTATATGAGGAGAGACTGGAGCAACTGGGTCTGTATTCACTGGAGTTTAGAAGGATGAGAAGGGATCTCATAGAAACATATAAAATTCTGACGGGACTGGACAGGTTAGATGCGGGAAGAATGTTCCCGATGTTGGGAAAGTCCAGAACCAGGGGACACAGTCTTAAGATAAGGGGCAGGCCATTTAGGACTGAGATGAGGAGAAACTTCTTCACTCAGAGAGTTGTTAACCTGTGGAATTCCCTGCCGCAGAGAGTTGTTGATGCCAGTTAATTGGATATATTCAAGAGCGAGTTACATATGGCCCTTACGGCTAAAGGGATCAAGGGGTATGGAGCGAAAGCAGGAAAGAGGTACTGAAGGAACGATCAGCCATGATTTTCTTGAATGGTAGTGCAGGCTCGAAGGGCCAAATGGCCTACTCCTGCACCTATTTTCTATGTTTCTATGAGTCCACGAGGCAGGGGTATGGCACTTGAACTATACAGACTGTCATCTACGATTGCAGCTCCTACAGTGAGGACACCAAGAGGTGAGCTCCCTTTTATACTTGATTACCTGCAGTGTACAGGTGACTCTTACGTCTCCAGTAGCAGCACCCTCTGGTGTACAGGTATGGTATATACAGGGTGAAGGTACATTCAGGTCTCGTGTTACAGTACATCATTGACATGCATACATAACAAGGACTGTGGATCCAGGATGGAAGGGTCTTTCCACTGAGTTGCTGGAGCCAGTGATCCTGCCTCACCACCCCCCGTGGTCAGACCCCCCCCGACCCTTCCAATTTCCCCCCGACATTCCCCCCAAAGTCTTTGACCCTCCCCCCCCACGAGGCCGACGATTTCCCCGTGACCACCACCAGCATCCCCCTCCCAACTGCGGCCCCTAACACCCTCCCACTGTGACCTTCGATTGTCAGCCCCCAGCCTCTGAACTCCCCCTTCGCACCCCCCCCGCCTCCGGCCCCGATCCCCCTCCGGCCCCGATCCCCCTCCGGCCCGGATCCCTTTCCGTACCCGCCCCCGCCTCCGGCCACAATTCTCCTCCACCCCAGCCCCCCTCCACCTTCCGAGACCTCTGACACCCTCCCCCTGTCACCTTCGATTGTTGGCCCCCAGCCTCCGAACTCCCCCTCCGGCCCTCCCCGCCTCCGGCCCCAATCCGCCTACGGAGCTGAAGCAGCGAAGAAGAGGACAAGCTGTTTGCAAAGGGAAGCAGAAGAGGGACTGGAGGGATCCCAGCAGGGAGCCTTACCCACTTAAGGTCTTCCGAGAGCCAGGAGCAGTATATTAGAAGGCTCTGCTTCACTAAGGTGATGGTCACAGAACTCTGCCACCTCCTGGAATCAGAGCAGGGTGACATCGGCTCTCCCAGTGATCCTCAATTATTTCGCCAGCGGATCCTTCCAGTCCAGAGCAGGAGTCATAGATAACATCTCACAGTTCGTCGTCCATTACGGCATCCCGGAGGTCACAGAGCCTCTGTACTCCAGGAGAAGGGACTTCATTGTCTTCTCTCTGAACAGAGAGAAGCAGGAGGAGCACGTATGTGGCTGTGCCAGGATATCAGGCTTCCCCATTGTGTGGGGTGCTTTCGACTGCAGACACATTGCTTTGCGGGCGCCGCATATCAATCCTGAGATGTTCCGTAACCGCAAAGGTTATAACTAAATGTGCAGTTATGTTAAGTCTCACCATTCATTGCAACTCACTAACCCACTTCCAAAGGTGCACACAGATCTGTCCAAGAAGACAAAGTGTTGAAAATAAAGATTTCAATGTTTGACAACACATTAGCAGAAACATTATTTCAGCATTGGCAATAACACTCTGGTGCCTACCTTTGTGTGCTGTTAGATGATATGATCGGACAAGGATGAGGGTGAGTGAGAGGGGTGGCTAGTGAGATGGTGATGTCATAATGTAGATCGAGAGAGGGGGATGGGTGGAGGTGCAAGGTCAGTTGGTGTGAGTAAGGATATGCAGGGGTAGGGTAGGGAAGGCAGAGTGATGGGGATGTGATGAGTGGCACAGTAGGGTGAGATTGAGTGTGGATTTGCAGTAACGTTTCGTGATCCACTGAGATCATTGAAAGGTTTGTGCCACGGCAGCCAGCTCCTCCTGACGACATCCCTGCTTGTGCCCTCCTGTAAAATGTGCAACCAGGCTGCGTTGGTCACCTAGGGAGGTCTCCTCCACCCTTTGGAAGGGAAGAGAACCTCCCTGTTTGCTCTGACTCCCTCCATAAGCATTTGGAGGGAGTGATGGGAGAGCCTGGATGCAGCCGTGCCCCTCTGTGCAGTGTTTGTCAGTGTTTGCAGCACCTCAATGCTGTAGAACACTGACAGCACAACTGTAAAATATATGAGGGCATGGTCCCTTTAAGGAAACCGGCTGATGACACATCATCAGATGACAGCATCAGACCCGCTTCCTTTTAATTGGCCGGGAACCTCAGAAGGCGAGTTTAACAAGCCCAGTCATGGTAAAATCATGTCGGAGGCCCAGATCAACACAGCTGCGGCGTTGGCACTCGCCAAGGACGCCGCCGCCCCAGATCCACCGAGGTTGATAAGATCCAGCCCTGATTGTGGCTTCATTATATTCTGCAGTATGACAGAGTATTGAAAGAAAGAAAGAACTTGCATTTCTATAGCGCATTTCACAACCTCAGGACATCCTAAAGTTCTTTACAGCCCATGAAGTACTCTTGAAATTTAGTCATTGTGGTAATGTAGGAAACGGGGGAAGACAATTTGCGCAGAGCAAGCTCCCACAAACTGCAATGTGATAATTGACCAGATAATCTGTTTTAGGGTTGAGTGATAAATATTGGCCAGGACACCGGTAGAATTCCTGTGTCCCTCTTCAAAATAGTGGCATGGGATCTTTTACGTCCACTTGAGATGGGGACTCAGTTAAATGTCTCATCTGAAAAACGGACCTCGGACAGTGCTGTTCTCTCGCACCCAATGGAAATTCAAATGTCTCAATAATGATGAACTGTGCACCACATTATCTGGGAACACTGTTAAGTCGGTTCCATTTAGAAGCAGGAAATGCTATTTTGTGGTACCTTTCAAACATGAAACATCTGCTTTACATGTATTGGTGCCAGTATACCAGAATTCCATCTATACTGTGAGGGGGAAATGTTAGATTCATACAAATAGAATCATAGAAACATTTACGACACAGAAGGAGGTTGAAAAAGAGCAATTTAACCGAATCCCACCTTCCAGCATGAGGTCCGTAGCCCTGTAGGTTACGGCTCTTTAAGGGCACAGCCAAGACCGGGGGACAGTGCTGTGAGGCGGAGTCAGGTTGGTGGAGGACCTTTTTCTTATGGATATTTAGTGTAAAGCCCATGCTTTTATAGGCCTTGGTGAAGATGTTGACGATGGCTTGGAGTGCAGCCTCTGACTGTGCACAGACGCAAGCATCATCCGTGTACTGTAGTTCAATGACAGAGGATGGGGCGATCTTGGATCTAGCCTGGAGGCGACGAAGGTTGAACAGGTTCCCATTGGTTCTATAGTTCAGTTCCACTCCAGTGGGGAGCTTGAGGAAGAAAGTGTTTGTAGACCTGGACCTCAAATCTGGGACCAAGCTTCTGGTCTACAGGGCAGTAGTGATAACCGCCCTCATATATGCCTCAGAGATGTGGACCATATACAATAGACACCTCAAAGTGCTGGCGAAGTATCACCAACGCTGCCTCTGCAAGATCCTGCAAATCCACTGAGAGGATTGATGCACCAACGTCAGTGTTCTCGACCAGGCCAACATCCCCAGCATCGAAGCACTGATCACACTCAACCAGCTCCCTTGGGTGGGCCACATCGTCCGCATGCTCAACACGAGACTCCCAAAGCAAGCGCTCTACTCGGAACTCCAACACGGCAAACGAGCCAAAGGTGGGCAGCGGAAATGCTTCAAGGACACCCTCAAATCCTCCTTGATAAAATGCAACATCCCCATCGGCACCTGGGGATCCTTGGCCCAAGACCGCCCTAAGTGGAGGAAGTGCATCCAGGAGGGCGCTAAGCACCTCGAGTCTTGTTGCTGAGAGCATGCAGAAACACAAACGCAGGCAGCAGAAGGAGCATTGTTGATGTCAGCACGTCGCGGATGGTGTCAACACGTCGCTGATGGTGTCAGCGCGAGCCAGACGTGCTATGTCGAGCTGACGTGTAACAATGCCATTCCCCTTCAGTTAAAGGGCAGGGCCGCTGTGAACTTTGCATCTTTCTCAGAGGTTCACTGGGCCACCAGGGAGGGTTTTGGCCAACCTTTGAAGACCAGGCAATTCTGGCCTATTTGCACTTATATTCCTTATTTTCTGCTTCGCCCTGTTTTAAGATTGTGAGGTTGCTTTGAGCGCTGCTGCCTCATTAGTGGACACATGCCGACGCGGAAGACCAAGATATGACAAGTGAATAGAAACATGGATTTAGACTTTGTGAGAGTAACCTTCCAAGTATGTGCTCGCAGTGAGGAATCTCATCCACTGCCGGCTCAAATTGGGAAACTCAGGAAAAGTTATATAGCCCAGAGTTATGGATTATAAAGATCAGCACCATAGACACTCCTGCCGAGATGTTTCATTTCTGCCAGCCCCAGCAAATGGAGAAATCACTGAGAAGATAAAAGGGAGCGACTGAGAGAACAATGTACATTTAAAACACAATTTCCCACTTTTGAAACGATTGCCGCCAGAAGCGGAAAACTCTGGGGAACATCAAAGTTTATTTTTCAAAGTAACTCAGTGTTTTGAAGAAGGCCTTTAAACTTCTGTAACTAATTCCAATACATTTGGTGCCTCTCTCTGCATCAAAGCTGCTCTCTGACAGAAGCCGAGGAATGTGTCAGAAGAAAGAGCCCCATTTATTCAGATTGCTAAATTATTAAATAAAAAATACACATTACATGAAAGCAAAAAAAAGATTGAAATTTCTCGCTATTGACCTTGAACACTGAAACACTTTTACACAGCGCACCTTGAGGGTTGTGAAGCATCGGCCCCTAATGATCTGCTTTGCAGCATCACGACTAACGCAGTGAGATTGATTGGAAGCTGAAGCCAGCCCATGTTGCAGTTGGTGCTGCCGTGCCAACACGCTGTCACTATCAATCTGTCAGATGTTGTTAAATAAACAACTCCACTAATGAGTCATATTTTTAGCAGCCGAGGTTTGGGTCTTTACGGTTTGTTTGGTCAAAAGTGTTATATGACCCTCCACTTCATTACCATGTTAAAGGCGAAGGCTCTTACATTCATACATTATATAATTATAGACATTTTCACAAATTGTTTCTTCAGAGATTAAATATTCTGTCCCGTATCCATGACAACATGGCATGTTTGATGTGAGGGAAGGCTGCTACCAAAGGAATGAGGCAGCCCATCAGCTGTGGCCCAGGTGTTCTGAAAGGGGGAATCCTTTTATACTGAACGAGAAGGAAATATAACCAGCTAGTGATGTGTTTTATTCACCAGCACTTACTCCATTCACATTTACCTTTAGCACAGCTTCCAACCCAAGGACAGACTTAGAATGGGAGCAGGTTGAAGGGTCGTGGCCAAATGAGTTGAGGATTCAGGGACTGCCGCCAGCGAGCCTCGGATACAATGTGAGGTGCAGCAAGGACTTTTCCCTCTATTCTTGTGTCCAACTTCACCCAGCAGCTTACAGACTCAATAACCCAAACTCAGCCCATCCTCTGCAACCTTTGTCATGGTGACTGGTGAATAGACCCCATTGGGCTCAGTCTCTCTGCTGTGTGGTTGTGGTCACTTCAGGGGAGCGCTGTCTCTGATTGGTTGGATGGTTCACATGGTAACTGGAGGAAGAAGTGGCAAAACTTGCTCAAGTGGCTTTCTGTTGTAATTTCTTACTCTTAACCGTAACCGTGCTAAAATAACCGAAACTTGTCAACAAACACTGGCCTGGGTTTTAACTGGCGGTGGGTTCCTGTTGGGAAATAGCGCTGGCGAGTTAACTTCCTGACCACCCGCTGGATAATGGGTCCTGGCCGTGAGAATCCCGTCGGCCGACTCCCCACCCTGAAGGGCGCCCACTGGCAGCAGGTAAGTGGCATGATGGGCTGCTGGGATGTCCTGCGGGGATCCCATGATCGGGAGAGTGGGCCCACATCGCATGCTTTCCTTGTTGGGTCAGAGAAGTGTTTCTGATCCTCGCGACCCTACCAGGAAAGGAACATAATCATTTAAAAGCTTAGCTTTTTGGTCCACTACTGTTTAAAATGATTGACAGTGGGCCGGGAACCCGCTGTGAAAATGCACTTTCTCGATGTCGGGTCAGTCAATGTTGAGCAAATCCGACAGGCAGTGGCGTGTGTGGTGTATGTAGCACACAAATCACTGACTTCACACGGTCTGGTGTAAGTCTAACTGCTGTGACCTTCGTCCTTTATTGTTCAGCTCCAGAGTGCCTACCAGGTGTGGTGGTCAGCCTTATATAGCCCTTGTTACAGGTACTACCAGGGTTTCCCACCGCAGCACCCTCTGTGGTGTGGCATAGTACTTACATTACATTTAAGGTACTGGGACGATACACACATCATTACATAACAGCGGGGGAGGCAATCCCAATCATTAGTGGCTTGTTTACAGACACTTAGCAATGGTTTTATCCCAGCTTTTTGGATTTGACAGGTTTCCCACTGGTTTCCCGCTGTGCCTCGACCTCGTCTGTGAAGCTGAGGCAGGAGGACAGTGGCCATTGAATCAGCTGATGAGTTGACAGCTTCAAGTGTCAAGTCAAAGCTTCCAGCTGATTGAGAAATGTTCCCTTAATCATGAGCTTCACTAAACTGCATTTCCATTACAGAGTCAGGATGCTGCAAGTCTTTGGACAAGTCTCCATCCCGGCTGACCTCATTACCATTCCCACCATTGACAGATCGCTTCTGTCATCTCTACTTCACTTACGTCTATTCCATCAGCATCGGTACCCTTGAAACTCTCTCACCTTGATCCTCAGAATCCCACCACGATCAGCCCCAACACCAGCATCACCAGGCACACCAGCAGCACCAACACCAACATCAACCTTCTGCGCAATCAATTGGCTGATGGCGCATCATCAAATGACGTCACTAGACCCGCTTCCTTCAATTGGCCGGGAAACACGCTGGGCAGGGCTTAACAAGCCGAATCAGGGAAATGCATTTCAGAGGCTGGATGGAGACAGGAACGGGGTCAGGACCCACTATCAACATCACTCGCCGAGGTTGGTAAAATGGCGGTCAGAGACCCCAGCACCACATCTTACTTTCAGATCTCCCCCACTCCCCCCCCACCCCATCCCTTCATTATAAATATTTGCTGCAACAGATTCAAAATCTTGTCCTCAAAATAAAATTGATCCAAACATGTCAGATGGCTGACAAAAAGCTCCGGTTATTCACAAGTGTTGTCTTTCAAAAACACTCAAACTGATCGAGTTGGAGGTGTCCGAATCCCGCACAGTTCAATGTCTTCTCCAAGGACAAGATGAGACAGATTTCAGAGCAATGATAAATAACCCAGAATGCAGTTTACTGGCACTCCATCGAACGCCAGCCATGGGCTGAGAGGTGAGGCGTACCGTTGCTAGGCAACCGATTGCTGTTTGCTGCGAATATTTAAACATGCCGTGCCGCACTGTCATCGCCCGGATTGTTCCGACAGGGTCTTAATTGTTTTGTTCCATCCAATGGTTACAGAATTGCTCTTTTAATTACCGCTATCTGTGATCTAATATATCATCCCCAACACACACTGCTATGACCTAACCTCCTCACTCTGGGGTTAGTAGAAAGCTGGAAAGTTTGCTGCCATCAAACGTATTGCTGCCTGACACAGATACCATTATATTTAAAGCAGACACTTACATTTCTAAAATATTACCCTTGTACTGTTGAAGATTACCCTTTAATTGTTAATCAGTACAGACGCACCAACATTAGCGTCCTCGACCAGGCCAACATCCCCAGCATTGAAGCGCTGACCACACTTGATCAGCTCCGCTGGGCAGGCCACATCGTTTGCATGCCAGACACGAGACTCCCAAAGCAAGCGCTCTACTCGGAACTCGTCCACGGCAAACAAGCCAAAGGTGGGCAGAGGAAACGCTACAAGGGCACCCTCAAAGCCTCCCTGATAAAGTGCAACATCCCCGCTGACACTTGGGAGTCCTTGGCCAAAGACCGCCGTAAGTGGAGGAAGTGCATCCGGGAAGGCTCTGAGCTCCTCGAGTCTCGTCGCCGAGAGCATGCAGAAATCAAGCGCAGGCAGCGGAAAGCGTGTGGCAAACCTGTCCCATCCACCCCTCCCCTCAACGACTATCTTCCCCACCTGTAACAGAGACTGTGGTTCTCGTATTGGACTGTATAGCCACCTAAAAACCCATGTTAAGAGTGGAAGCAAGTCTTCCTCGGTTCCGAGGGACTGCCGATGATGATGATGAATTGTTAATACACATGTCTCTACTCTCGGTATAATTTGTTATACCATTAAACAGAGTAGATTAAGGCCCCATATTTGCACAGTCTGCAAGCTTAGTAATTTCGGTTTTAATTTGCCTTCTGGTGCCCTCCAGCACTGACCCTGCCAGAGTGTGAGGGCCAATGAGAGAGCCCCTCATTAGCATGGGACTGGGGGAGGGTTGCCAACCCTCTGGGATTGGCCTGGAGACTCCAGGGATCTCCTGGACATCATCGCGAACAACCCAGGAGAAATGTCACAGGGACATTAAAAAACTGTTTTTTAATTTTGTTTGAACACCTTTGTTTATTAGTTATAAAAATTGTTGGTCGTGGGAAAAAAGGCTGTATGACTGAGAGTCAAGAACTATCCAATCAACTGATGAAGAGTCTGTTCGCTTTCCAATTGGTGTGGGAAGGTGATACGCTGCAAGGCGACCAATAGCAGGGTGGTTGGACCAATAGCAGGAGTGTGGGGTGGGGCAGTTGGACCAATAGCAGGAGTATGGGGGTGGGGCAGTTGGACCAATTGCAGGAGTGTGAGGGTGGGGTGGTTGGACCAATGGCAGGAGTATGGGGGTGGGGCAGTTGGACCAATAGCAGGAGTGTGGGGGCAAGGCAGTTGGACCAATGGCAGGAGTGTGGGGGCGGGCAGTTGGACCAATGGCAGGAGTGTGGGGGTGGTGCAGTTGGACCAATAGCAGGAGTGTTGCGGCAGGGCAGTTGGACTAATGGCAGGAGTGTGGGGGCAGGCAGTTGGACCAATGGCAGGAGTGTGGGGGCAGGCAGTTGGACCAATGGCAGGAGTGTGGGGGCAGGCAGTTGGACCAATGGCAGGAGTGTGGGGGCAGGCTGTTGGACCAATGGCAGGAGTGTGGGGGCAGGCAGTTGGACCAATGGCAGGAGTATGGGGGTGGGGCAGTTGGACCAATAGCAGGAGTGTGGGGGCAAGGCAGTTGGACCAATGGCAGGAGTGTGGGGGCGGGCAGTTGGACCAATGGCAGGAGTGTGGGGGCAAGGCAGTTGGACCAATGGCAGGAGTGTGGGGGCGGGCAGTTGGACCAATGGCAGGAGTGTGGGGGTGGTGCAGTTGGACCAATAGCAGGAGTGTTGCGGCAGGGCAGTTGGACTAATGGCAGGAGTGTGGGAGCAGGCAGTTGGACCAATGGCAGGAGTGTGGGTACAGGCAGTTGGACCAATGGCAGGAGTGTGGGGGCAGGCAGTTGGACCAATGGCAGGAGTGTGGGGGCAGGCAGTTGGACCAATGGCAGGAGTGTGGGGGCAGGCAGTTGGACCAATGGCAGGAGTATGGGGGTGGGGCAGTTGGACCAATAGCAGGAGTGTGGGGGCAAGGCAGTTGGACCAATGGCAGGAGTGTGGGGGCAGGCAGTTGGACCAATGGCAGGAGTGTGGGGGCAGGCAGTTGGACCAATGGCAGGAGTGTGGGGGCAGGCAGTTGGACCAATGGCAGGAGTATGGGGGTGGGGCAGTTGGACCAATAGCAGGAGTGTGGGGGCAAGGCAGTTGGACCAATGGCAGGAGTGTGGGGGCGGGCAGTTGGACCAATGGCAGGAGTGTGGGGGCAAGGCAGTTGGACCAATGGCAGGAGTGTGGGGGCGGGCAGTTGGACCAATGGCAGGAGTGTGGGGGTGGTGCAGTTGGACCAATAGCAGGAGTGTTGCGGCAGGGCAGTTGGACTAATGGCAGGAGTGTGGGGGCAGGCAGTTGGACCAATGGCAGGAGTGTGGGTACAGGCAGTTGGACCAATGGCAGGAGTGTGGGGGCAGGCAGTTGGACCAATGGCAGGAGTGTGGGGGCAGGCAGTTGGACCAATGGCAGGAGTATGGGGGTGGGGCAGTTGGACCAATAGCAGGAGTGTGGGGGCAAGGCAGTTGGACCAATGGCAGGAGTGTGGGGGCGGGCAGTTGGACCAATGGCAGGAGTGTGGGGGCAAGGCAGTTGGACCAATGGCAGGAGTGTGGGGGCGGGCAGTTGGACCAATGGCAGGAGTGTGGGGGTGGGGCAGTTGGACCAATGGCAGGAGTGTGGGGGTGGGGCAGTTGGACCAATGGCAGGAATGTGGAGGTGGGGCAGTTGGAGAAAGGCCAGGAGTGTGGGGGTGGAGCGTTTCAACCAATAGCAGGAGTGTGGGGGGGTGTGGGGCAGAGGAAAGAAAGACGTATATTTATATAACTGTCATGTATGTACTTTTGGGATCACTAGCCACTAGCTGGCTTCACTGTTGGTGGCTATTGGGCTGCACGCTCGTGTGTGCAGCCCAAGTATAAAAGGCCAGCCATTTTGTATATTCGTCACTTTGGGCCTTAATAAAGCAGAGTCAAGGTCATACCTCTTCGAGTGAAACAGTACTTAGTCTAACAGTTATTGCATACATAACATTTGGGCAGACTTTGTGAGCCATTTGAGCCAGTTCTTCATGGCCAACAAAATGGAGGAGGTCAGCGAAGCAGATCGGCACCGGGCGGTGTTCCTCACGGTTTGCGGTCCAAAAATTTATGGTCTGATAAAGAATCTACTCCTGCTTGTGAGTCCAACAGAGAAGTCATATGAAGAATTGTGTACTGGTACAGGACCACCTTCAGCCAGACGACAGCATCATTATCTCGAGATACAGATTTTACACGCACGTTCGTTCAGAGGGCCAGAATGCGACGGAATGCGTTGCCGACCTGAGACGTCTAGTGGGACCGTGTAAGTTCGGGGCTGTGTTGGCAGACATGCTGCGGGACTTCTTTGTAAATCGGCATCAACCACGAGGTGATCCTGCGTAAACTACTGGCGGTGGAGACATTGGACTTAAACAGGGCCATCACGAATGCTCAGTCATGCATGACGATGGATAGAAGTATAAAAGAGGTATCAGTGAAAAATCGAAACTCGGCAAGTGCTGTAAATATGATTGACTCGGCATTCGCCAGAGCAGCACATGGCAGGGCCTACCCGACTACATACACGAAACCTGTGGCTGCCCAAAGTCCACCAGCAGGAATGCATCCGATTTCTCCGTGTTGGCATTGTGGGGGAAATCACCGGCACCAGCAGTGCTGATTTAAGCACTATAATGCAAAGAATGTCTGAGAGTGGGGCATCTCCAGCGCAAGTGTCCGCAGATGAGCAAGCGTGCTGCGACACATCACTTTGAGGATGATTGTGCGGATCCGGATACGCAATCCGAGACACCAGAGGAGGAAGTGTATGGACTGTACTCATTCCTAACTAAGAGCAAACCGATAATGATCAACGTGAAATTTAATGGGGTGCCGGTATCGATGGAAATGGACACGAGGGCGAATCAATTGATAATGAGCCAGAGGGCATTCAACAAGCTGTGGGATACTAAGGCTGTGAGGCCCAGGCTGAGTCCACTCAATGCCAAGTTGCGCACATACACCAAAGAACTCATAACGGTGATTGGCAGTGCTACAATTAAAGTGTTGTATGATGGAGTGGTTCACGAGTTACCGCTATGGATTGTCTCAGGCAATGGCCCATCGCTGATTCACAGGAACTGGCTTGAAAAAAATGGAACAACATCAAGGCGTTGTCGTCGGATACATGTGCCCAAGTACTGAGCAAGTTCCCCCCGCTGTTCAAACTAGGCATCGGCAACTTCACGGGAGACAAACTGCAGATCCACATGGACTCGGATGTAATACCCGTCCATCATAAAGCTCAGGCAGTTCCGTATATGATGAGGGAGAAGGTTGAAATCGAACTGGACAGACTCCAGCGTGAAGGGATCATATCACCAGTTGAATTTAATGAATGGGCTAGCCCCATTGTTCCAGTGATGAAAAGTGATGGCACAGTCAGAATCTGTGGAGACTGCAAGGCTATGATCAACAGGGTTTTGAAACAGGATCAGTACCCATTACCGAAGGCTGATGACTTGTTTGCAATGCTAGCTGGGGGGATGTCGTTCACCAAACTGGACTTGACGTCAGCCTGCATGACAAGGATCTGGTCGCGAGTTGAAGAGACTTACATGCATTAACACGCATAAAGGACTGTTTATTTATCACAGGTGCCCTTTTGGAATTCGCTCGGCTGCAGCAATATTTCAGAGGAACTTGGTGAGTCTACTGAAGTCCGTTACCAGAACCGTCGTGTTCCAAGATGACATTGTGATCACAGGTCGTGATTCCGAGAAACATCTGAACAACCTGGAAGAAGTTCTACATCATCTGGACAAAGTGGGACTCAGACTGAAACACTCAAAGTGCATCTTCATGGCACCAGAGGTCTAATTCCTCGGGAGGAAAATTGCTGCTGATGATATCAGCCCCACGGTCGCGAAAATGAAGGCCATCAACAATTGTACATCCCTGTCTGGAGTAAAAATAAAATGGGGAAGCTGGCTCAACTGTGGCTAACAAGGAAAATTAAGGATAGTGTTAAATCCAAGGAAGAGACTTATAAATTGGCCAGAAAAAGTAGCAAACCTGAGGATTGGGAGAAATTCAGAATTCAGCAGAGGAGGACAAAGGGTTTAATTAGGAGCGGGAAAATAGTGTATGAGAGGAAGCTTGCCGGGAACATAAAAACTGACTGCAAAAGCTCCAAGAGATATGTGAAGAGAAATGAAGACAAACATAGGTCCCTTGCAGTCAGATTCAAGTGAATTTATAATGGGGAACAAAGAAATGGCAGACCAGTTGAGCAAATACTTTTGTTCTGTTTTCACAAAGGAAGACAGAAATAAACTTCCGGAAAAAGTAAGGGACCGAGGATCTAGTGAGGAGGAGGAACTGAAGAAAATCCTTATTAGGCGGGAAATTGTGTTAGTGAAATTGATGGGATTGAAGGCCGATAAATTCCCAAGACCTGATAGTCTGCATCCCAGGGTACTTAAGGAAATGGCCCTAGAAATAGTGGATGCATTGGTGATCATTTTCCAACAGTCTATCAACTCTGGATCAGCTCCTATGGATTGGAGGGTAGCTAAAAAAGGAGGGAGAGAGAAAACGGGTAATTATAGACCGGTTAGCCTGATATCAGTAGTGGGGAAAATGTTGGAATCAATTATTAAAGATGAAATAGCAGTACATTTGGAAAGCAGTGACAGGATCGGACCAAGTCAGCATGGATTTATGAAAGAGAAATCAAGCTTGATAAATCTTCTGGAATTTTTTGAGGATGTAACTAGTAGAGTGGAAAAGGGAGAACCAGTGGATGTGGTGCATTTGGACTTTCAAAAAGCTTTTGACAAGGTCGCACACAAGAGATTAGTGTGCAAAATTAAAGCACATGGTATTGGGGGTAATGTACTGACGTGGATAGAGAACTGGTTGGCAGAAGCAGAGAGTCGGGATAAACGTGTCCTTTTCGGAATGGGAGGCAGTGACTAGTGGGGTGCCACAGGGCTCAGTGCTGGGACCCCAGCTCTTTACAATATACATTAATGATTTAGATGAAGGAATTGAGTGTAATATCTCCAAGTTTGCAGATGACACTAAGCTGGGTGGTGGTGTGAGCTGTGAGGAGGATGCTAAAAGGCTGCAGGGTGACTTGGACAGGTTAGGTGAATAGGCAAATACATGGCAGATGCAGTATAATGTGGATAAATGTGAGGATATCCACTTTGGGGGCAAAAACATGAAGGCAGAATATTATCTGAATGGCGGCAGATTAGGAAAAGGGGAGGTGCAATGAGACCTGGGTGTCATGGTACATCAGTCATTGAAAGTTTGCATGCAGGTACAGCAGTCGGTGAAGAAGGCAAATGGTATGTTGGCCTTCATAGCTAGGGGATTTGAATATATGAGCAGGAGGTCTTACTGCAGTTGTACAAGGCCTTGTGTTCGGTTTTGGTCTCCTAATCTAAGCAAGGACATTCTTGCTATTGAAGGAATGCAGCGAAGGTTCACCAGACTGATTCCCGGGATGGCAGGACTGACATATGAGGAGAGACTAGATCGACTGGGCCTGTACTCACTGGAGTTTAGAAGGATGAGAGAGGATCTCATAGAAACATATAAAATTCTGACGGGACTGGACAGGTTAGATACAGAATGAATGTTCCCGATGTTGGGAAAGTCCAGAACCAGGGGACACAGTCTTAGGATAAGGGGTAAGCCATTTGGGACTGAAATGAGGAAAAACTTCTTCATTCAGAGAGTTGTTAACCTGTGGAATTCCCTACTGCAGAGAGTTGTTGATGCCAGTTCATTGTATATATTCAAGAGGGAGTTAGATATGGCCCTTATGGCTAAGGGGATTAAGGCGTATGGAGAGAAAGCATGAAATGGGTACTGAGGTGAATGATCAGCCATGATCTTATTGAATGGTGGTGCAGGCTCGAAGGGCCGAATGACCCACTCCTGCACCTATTTTCTATGTTTCTATGTTTCTGTGTTTCTATCAAGAATGCACCCAAGCTGCAGAATGTGACGGAGCTGCGTTCATTCCTGGGTCTACTCAACTACTTCGGTAACTTCTTACCTAAATTAGCACCTTATTAAAACCACTGCACATGCTGCGAAGAAAAGGCGACAACTAGGTATGGGGTGCATCTCAAGACAGAGCTTTTGAGAAAGCCACGAATCTACTTTGCTCTTAACAAGCTGCTGCTACATTATGACCCATGTAAATGTTTAGTATTGGCCTGTGATGCTTCGTCATATGGTATTGGTTGCATACTCCAACTAGCTAATGAGTCGGGTAAACTTCAACCAGTCGCCTATGTTTCAAAAAATTTGTCTAAAGCAGAAAGAGCCTACAGCATGGTAGAGAAAGAAGCACTAGCCTGTGTGTATGGGGTTAAAAAGATGCATCAGTATCTGTTTGGTCTTCGGTTTGAACTGGAGACAGATCACAAGCTGCTCATTTCACTGTTCTCTGAAAACAAAGGTATCAATACCAATGCTTCATCCCGCATCCAGAGGTGTGCGCTGACATTATCCGCTTATGATTATGTCATTCACCATAGACCTGGCTCCGAGAATTGTGCCGATGCTTTGAGCCGTCTGCCATTGCCCACACCGGAGGTGGAAACGCCACAACCGGCGGACCTATTGTTAGTTATGGATGCTTTTGAGAGTGAAGGAACCCCTGTCACGGCTGAACAAATTAAGACCTAGACCAGCCAGGACCTGATTTTATCGGTGGTAAAGAGCTGCATCCGCAAAGGTGATTGGTCTGCCATACCCAAGTAAATGTGCGAGGAGACCAAACCTTACATTCGTCGCAAAGATGAACTTTCTATTCAGTCGGATTGTATAATGTGGGGCAATCGTGTTGTTATGCCCGAGAAAGGGAGAGAGAAATTTGTACGTGAGCTCCATAGCACACATTCTGGCATTGTAATGATGAAAGCCATCGCCAGGTCTCATGTATAGTGGCCGGGAATTGACTCTGAGCTGAAATCAGGTGTGCATCAGTGCAACACTTGCATGCAGCTCAGCAAAGCACCAGCGGAATCGCTACTGATTCTGTGGTTGTGTCCGTCCAAACCATGGTGCAGGGTCCACATAGACTATGCAGCTCCCTTCCTGGGGAAGATGTTTTTAGTTGTGGTGGATGCATATTCGAAGTGGATAGAGTGTATAATCATGTCATCTAGCACATCCACAGCTACCATTGAGAATCTCAGTGTCATGTTCACGACACATGGTCTGCTTGACATCGTTGTTAGCGACAATGGATCTTGCTTCACCAGTCACGAGTTTCAAGAGTTCAAACAGGTAAGGTCAGCACCGTTCAAACTTGCATCCAATGGGCAAGCAGCATGTGCTGTCCAAATCATGTCCGGAGTATGAAGCGAGTAACTTAAGGGTCACTGCAGGTCCGCTTGTCATGCATACTGCTTAGTTACAGGACAAGACCACACACGCTTACCGGGGTCTCGCCTGCTGAACTAATGATGAAGAGAGGTTTTAAGACCAAGCTATCACTTGTATACCCTGACTTGAATAATAATGTTGAATATAGAAGACAAAGTCAGCAAGGGTATCACGATCGCGCAGCTGTGTCATGCGATATTTCTGTAAATGATCATGCATATGTTCTGAATTATGGTCAGGGTCCCAAGTGGAACAGAGTATTTATTGTCAAGCTCAAAAATGGGCAAACATACAGGAAACATATGGATCAGACAAAACTGCGGCACACAGACGAACCGGAACAGACGAACCGGACCAACCAACCTACTCCCAGTCATCAGAGGACTCAGTGGTCATCAGTGAATTGGGACTTACAATCACTGACATGTTCAATGAAAATTGGCTTTCAATCCCTGACATGGCCATTGTCACTCCCACCAGGTCAGCCACCTAGCCATCAGTCACAACAGACTCTGAACACTCACCCAAGGCTGGAGTTGAACTGAGATGGTCAACCTGGGAACATAAAACACCGAACCATCTCAATTTGTAAAAGACTGTTAATATCTCAGAGGGGGGCCATTGTCATGTATGTACTTTTGGGATCACTAGCCACTAGATGGCGTCACTGTTGGAGGCCATTGGGCTGCACGCACGTGTGTGCAGCCCAAGTATAAAAGGCCAGCCATTTTGTATATTAGTCACTTTGGGCCTTAATAAATCAGAGCCAAGGTCATACCTCTTGGAGTCAAACAGTACTCAGTCTAAGAGTTATTGCATACACAACAATAATGTCTTTCACAACCTCAGGATGTCCCAAAGTGCTTTACAGCCAATGAAGTACTTTTGAAGTGTAGTCACTGTTGTAATGTTGAAAGCACAGCAACCAATTTGTGTACAAACAGCAAGCTCCTGCAAACAGCAATGTGATAATGACCAGATAATCTGTTTTTTAGTGAAGTTAATTGAGGAATAAATATTAACCAGAACACTCCCCTGCTCTTCTTCGAAATAGTGCCATGGGATCTTTTACATCAACCTGAGAGAGCAGATGAGACCTCGGTTTAATGTCTCAGCCGAAAGACGGCACCTCCAACAGTGCAGCACTCCCTCAGCACTGCACTGGGGTGTCAGCCGAGACTTTTGTGCTCAGGTGTTTGTAGTGGGCCTTGAACCCACAATTTTCACACTCACAGCTGCTCTGGATTCTTTAGGTGCGAGGCTGTGAGATGCTGTCGAAGGCACCTTTAATTCTTTAGGAGGAAGTGCGAAGAGCGAAGAGCCTTCATTCCTGCTGACACAAACCCTTGCACTGTCTGAGGCCCTGTCCTGTAACTTGCACACAGGATGCCACAGTTTGCACTCATGCTGGGGAATCTTCTGTGCAGCCACCAAGTGTTCAGTGTGTGGTTTGCACAGCTCTGAATCCTGGCAAGAACGGGAAGCAACAACCTCGGCAGTTGCTGGAACTGGTGCTGGGGCAAAGATGTATTCTTGATCTGGCAACCCACAGGCTGCAGTAAATAGACCTTCAAGCAGGAAAGCTCTTCGAGGTAGAGGTAGCAGAGGGGCATGCATCTTAGAAGGTGAGGCAGAGTGACCCCTTACATTGCAAGCATTGTACCTTTAGCACTTTGTCCCTGACCTTAACCTTAACACACCAGCATTCTCTATTGTCACCACGTATGATACACTATCTGCTGGTTTGTGGGTGAGATAGATAGGCAATTGTTGACCTTTAATAAAAGCTTCTTGCAACAACCAGGAGACAACAGAATCAGTAGTGTGCCACAGGAATGCTGCCTTTGGTTGCTGGGAAACATTTGTCCACCATTAACGTCACCGAGGTATCCTCGCTCTCCTGTGGGAGAGCTGCACCAGCAATGAAAACCACAAGCAAGACGGACAATCCGTGTTGGAGCTCAGCTGCAGAATGTGGCAGCTATTTAACACTGCCGGCTGCCTGGCGGTAATGCCTCACCCATGTCGGTGAGATCATACGGGAAATATGGATGATCAAGGCCATTCAAAATAGCCCTACAATTCTCCCAATTAGTTCCTCAATAATTCTGAGGTGTTTCCCTCCATTGCCTTACCCAGAAATCTATTTCACGTATCAGTCACACATTTTGAGATGAACTTTCTGGCATTAGTTCTAAGTTTACTGTTTAATAGTTTGAACCTGCGTCCTCTCACAGTTCAGTTTGCAGTGATTTTCCAGTTCTGCCTTTTCCTTGCCGTGTTGTACCTCATGTACCTGCAGAGGGTTAGCTCCAAGGACCTCCTGTCAAGGTTGGAAAGGCCAAGCTTCTTTGGTCTATCTTTATATTTCAGTCCTCTGTCGTTAGGTAGCGGCCTCATGACACTTCTCTGAATTGTCTCCAGAGCTTGAATAATGACCAGAACGGGACACAGTGCCCAAGATGGGGTCTGACCACAGCACTGTACAGTTTGGGCAGGACTTCCTCTGATTTGTTTTGGCCAAATAATTCAGCATTCTATTTGCTTTGATTGCTGCTCCATCGAGTTTGAGAATTGTCTTGGTCTGCTGATCCTCTGCAAGCTGCAAGCTCATTGGTCCCCTGTATCCTGATGCCTTCCACAACTGTGAACTGTGACATCATGGAGCATACACCACGCCATCACAATTTGCAACACATTCTCTTGGGCAGGGGAGTTATCCCCGGTGTTCAGGCCAATATTTATCCCTCAATCAACATAACAAAAACAGATGATCTGGTCATTATCACATTGCTGTTTGTGGGAGCCTGCTTGTGTACAAATTAGCTGCTGCATTTCCAACATTACAACAGTGACTACACTCCAAAAGTACTTCATTGGCTGTAAAGCACTTTGAGACGTCCGGTGGTTGTGAAAGGCGCTATATAAATGTAAGTCTTTCTTTCATACTGCAAGGTGCCCTGTCCCACAGTGATCCAGGCAATGGAATAGTTGGAACATAAGAACATAAGAATTAGGAGCAGGCATAGGCCATTCGGCCCCTCGAGCCTGCTCCGCCATTCAATAAGATCATGGCTAATTTTCTACCCCAACTCCACTTTCCTCCGCTATCCTCATATCCCTTGATTCCCCTGATATCCAAAAATCTATTAATCTCTGTCTTTAATATACTCAAAGACTGAGCCTCCACAGCCCTCTGGTGTAGAGAATTCCAAAGATTTACCACCCTCTGAGTGAATAAATTTCACATCTCACCCCTTATTCTGAGACTGTGACCGGTGGTTCTAGATGCCTCAGCCAGAGGAAACATCCTCCCTGTATCTACCCTGTCAAGCCCTATAAGGATGTTTCAATGAGATCACCTCGCATTCTTCCAAACTCTAGAGAATATAGGCCTAGGCTACTCAATCTTTCCTCATAGGACAATCCCCCATCCCAGGAATCAGTCTGGTGAACCTTTGTTGCACTCCCTCAGTGGCAAGTATATCCTTCTTTCGGTAAGGAGATCAAAACTGTACACAATACTCCAGGTGTGGTCTCAACAGGGTAATTGTAGTAAGATGTCTTTACTCTTGTACTTAAATCCTCTTGTAATAAAGGCCAACGTACCACTTGTTCTCTTAATTGTTTGCTGTACCAGCATGTTAACTTTCAATGATTCATGTACAAGGACACACAGGTACCTCTGAATAGCAATATTTCCGAATCTCTCACCATTTGAAAAATACTATTTTTCTATTTTTCCTAACAAAGTGTATAACTTCACATTACATTCTATTTGCCATGATCTTGCCCACTCACCTAGCTTGTCTATATCTCCTTGAAGTCTCTCTTTGCATCCTCCTCACAACTTACATTCCCACCTAGCTTTGTGTCACCAGCAAACTTGGATATATTACATTTGGTCCCCTCAACCAAATCATTGATATAGATTGTGAATAGCTGGGGCCCAAGCACTGATCCTTGCAGCACCCCACTTGTTATAGCCTGCCAACCCAAAAAATACCCGTTTATTCCTATTCTCCGTCTTCTGTCTGTTAACCAATCTTCAATCCATGCTAGTATATTACCCCCAATCCCATGAACCCTAATTATGTGTGGCATCTTATCGAATGCCTTCTGAAAATCTAAATACACTACATCCACTTATCTATTCTGCTAGTTACAACCTCAAAGAACTCTCACAAATTTGTCAAACGTGATTTCTCTTTAATAAATCCATGTTGATTCTATCCAATCCTATTACTTTTTTCGAAGTTCCCTGTTACCACGTCCTTTATAATAGATTCTAGCAATTTCCCTATTACTGATGTCAGGCTAACTGCTCTGTAGTTCCCTGCTTTCTCTCTCCCTCCGTTGTTAAATAGCGGGGTTACATTTGCTACCTTCCAATCTGTGGGGACCGTGCCAGAATCTATGGAATTTTGGAAGATGACAACCAATACATCCACTATCTCTATAGCCACCTCTTTCAAAACCCTAGGATGTAGGCCATCGGGTTCAGGGGATTTATCAGTTTTCAATCCCATTAATTTCTCTAATACTGTTTTTTAAACTAATACTAATTTCTTTCAGTTCCTCATTCTCGCTAGACCCTTGGTACTCCACTATTTCCAGAAGGTTTTTTGTGTCTTTTTTTTAATGTAGTTTCCCAATCTACCTTAGCCAACTCTCCCCTCATACCTACGTAGTATCCTTCGTTTAGATTTAAGACCCTAGTTTCAGATTTAGCTGTATCACTTTCAAACTTATTGTAAAACTCTACCATATTGTGGTCACTCTTCCCTAGGGGCCATTTACTACAAGGTTATGAATTAACCTTTTCTCTGTACTTAGGAAAAGCTTTATTTGTATTGGAGGCTGTTCAGAGAAGGTTCACTCGGTTGATTCCGGAGGTGAGGGGGTTGGCTTATGAAGATAGGTTGAGTAGGTTGGGCCTGTACTCATTGGAATTCAGAAGAATGAGAGGTGATCTTATCGAAACATATAAAATAATGAGAGGGCTCAACAAGTTGGATGCAGTGAGGATATTTTCACTCATAGGGGAAACTAGAACTAAGGGGCCTAGTCTCAGAATCAGGGGCCGCTCATTTAAAACTGAGCTAAGGAGGAATTTCTTCTCTCAGAGGGTTGTAAATCTGTGGAGTTCTCTGCCCTAGAGAGCTGTGGAGGCTAGGTCACTGAATATATTTAAGGTGGAGATAGACATATTTTTAAGCGATAAGGGAGTAAAGGGTTATGGGGAGCGTGCAGGGAAGTGGAGCTGAGTCCATGATCAGATCAGCTATGATCTTATTAAATGGCGGTGCAGGCTTGAGGGTCAAAATAGCCTATGCCTGATCCTATTTCTTATGTTCTCATACTCATTGGACTTTAGAAGAATGAGGAGTGATCTTATTGAAACATATAAGATAATGAGGGGGCTCGACAAGGTAGATGCAGAGAGGATGTTTCCATTCATGGGGAATCTAGAACTGGGGGGCATAGTTTCTGAATAAGGGGCCACCCATTTAAAACAGAGATGAGGAGAAATTTCTTCTCTCAGAGGGTTGTAAATCTATGGAGATCTCTACCCCAGAGAGCTGTGGAGGCTCAGTCATTGAATATATTCAAGGTGGAGATAGACAGATTTTTGAGCAATAAGGGAGTCAAGTATTATGAGGAGCAGGCAGGGAAATGGAGCTGAGTCCATGATCAGATCAGCCATGATCTTATTGAATGGCGGAGCAGGCTCAAGGGGCCAAATGGCCTACTCCTGCTCCTATTTCTTATGTTCTTATGATCTGGTCATTATCACATTGCTGTTTGTGGGAGCTGGTTGTGTGCAAATTGGCAGCCGTATTTCCTATATTACAACAGTGACTACACTCCAAAAGTATTCATTGGCTGCAAAGCAGTTTGAGACGTCCGGTGGTCATGAAAGGTGTTATATAAATGCAATATTGCTTTCTTTCATACTGCAAGGTGCCCTGTCCCACAGCGATCTGAGCAATGGAATCGTTGCTACAAGAGTTCTAAACGATGCTCAATGAATACACTGGTTTTGACATGGACATCATTGTCATGCTTCTCAGCACTGCTGATTGTTGCAATGACTGGTGTCATGAACCAAGGATGCCCAGATGTCCCCAGGAATCACCTTGCGTGCTATCTCCCTGGCACAGATTCTGAATGTTGGAGAGTCGCAGGGTAAAGAATAATGGCAGCTTTCAGGGTCCCTGCTGTTAATGCAGGGATGGTGTTCAGAGTGACATCACGTACTATCTTCAGGCTGAGTAATATCATGTTCGGTTTCTGTATGACATGACTTGCCCTAATAGAACTGGACTGGTGTTTGTAAACCCAATGATACCCAGCACACCGGGGATCCTGTCAGTGTGGAAGGGGCTCAGCTGCCGGGGGCTCTGCCGCGGGGGCGGCTCGTTGCCAAAGTGCGCTCCTCTGATTTTTAGGTGGAGCCAGATGTTTCTCTCATGCTCAGCTCGAAGGCCCATCTCCATAAGCAAGCCCTTGCTCCCACACGGTGAAATGTGACCTTATATACACAAAGGCCCATCTCCATAAGCAAGCCCTTGCTCCCACACAGTGAAATGTGACCTTATATACACAAAGGCCCATCTCCATAAGCAAGCCCTTGCTCCCACATGGTGAAATGTGACCTTATATACACAATTTCTGGCAATGTAACATTGCCCAAATCAAACAGGAGCTCTTGTTCTGTAATGTGCTCACTGGAAATGAAATGGCGTGCCTTGTATTATCTGTGTTGCTTAGGCTGCAATCTATGAATCATGTTTATTAAAAGTAGAAATGAAACAAAAGATCAGAACAGGAGATTCTATTATATTTCAACATTTAACTTCCAACTTCTCAGTTCACAAAGTCAGACTGCAGGTGGAGTCCCTCTCAGGCCCGAGTTACATTACAGCCGGCTCTCAATGATGTCATACAGTGTCAGCTGTGGCTCAGTGGGTAGCCCACTTGCCTCTGAGTCAGAAGGTTGTGGGTTCAAATCCCACTCCAGGGACTGGAGCATAAAAATCTAGGCTGACACTTGTCCTTTGGATGAAAGGTTAAACCGAGGCCCTGTCTGCTCTCTCAGGAGGATGTAAACAATCCCATTACACTATTTTGAAGAAGAGCAGGGGAGTTATCTTGGCCAATATTTATCCCTCAATCAACATAACAAAAACAGTTTATCTGGTCATTATCACATTGCTGTTTGTGGGAGCTTGCTGTGCGCAAGTTGGCTGCCATGTTTCCCACATTACAACAGAGACGACACTCCAAAAGTACATCATTGGTTATAAAGCGATTTGAGACGTTCGGTGATATATAGACCCAAGTTTACTTTTTACTTTCATCGGGTGGCTCTCAGACAGATGAGAGCCAGGGCGATTGAAACTGCCCACCTACCAGGTTTCTGCTGAGCGAGTATGACCTTAATAAAGACCCTAAACCTGGGCCAGCATTAGTAATACAAACCCCACACACGGGGCCGGGACTACCCCACACACAGGGCCTGGACTACCCCACACACAGGGCTGGGACTACCCCACACACAGGGCCGGGACTACCCCACACACAGGGCCAGGACTACCCCACACGTATTCTCATCTACATCAATTAAACAAAATCCACTGATCAAGTGTCAAATATATTTCTCCGTCTGGGCAAGGAGCTGTCAATCAACCATTCCCCCCGAGGCAAAGTACATCAAAAAATATGTTCCACATTTAAATGCCTTTGTTAATGATTTATGAGATGTAAAGCTCACAGACTGAGTGCTGCACAGGTTCACACCACCTGGGGGAATGCAAGTCTCCTTTCACTGGTTGAAGAGTAGAAAGCTTCACTCTCCCAGTCAGGCCCCAGTCCCACATATCTACTTCAATGTCATTCACAACATCAGGGAAGCAATGAAATTAAAAGGTGCAGTATCTGCATTGCTCAGAGCCAGAGGTGGTGGGAGCCTGGATTCAGACAATTTGTGTATTGACATTAACCGAGCTGTGCCCAATCAGCTGCAAGCAAGTGACGCTAAAGTCAATGCACAGTGAATATTAACCGTATATAGGGGACTTTGACAAGGCGACTCTCCGAGCACAGAGCCTCATTAGCAGGGAGTGTGAGTATGAAGATCAGAACCACAGTGTTATTGTCCCAGGTCCACTACTGTACGCACTAGAGTGACTGCACCAAGAGTGGAGCCTTACAAAACTCTCCAAATAGAGTATTTTATGATCTGATATATGACAGAAATCCCAATCTACCATAATGCATACAGTGGGGCAGATGCACCAGGAGAGCCTCGGTGACATTGTGGACACAATGCTGCAAATGAAAAAGCCTTGCATTTCTATAGCGCTGTCGAAATCTCGACCTCCGAAAAGAATGACTCCGACACTTACAGCTCCGGTAGAAGTTTCCTTTTTAATTTACTTGCTCGCAAGGGGTAGGTTTCACTCAGTCAAGGGCTAAATGAACACCTCCGAAATGGTTCAGTTTATCAAGATATTTATACAGTAAAACCAAAGTTCTGGCCTCTCCCTGTGTATTGCTGTCTCACAGTCAGTGAATACAGATAAAGAGTTAATTACTATATCCTGGTCCTGACATGGTTTACAGATATTTCCTTTTGTCAGGGTAATCAGGAAGCCAAACGGCCATTACTCCATGAGTCATAGGTAATGGGCTATCACCTGTCTTGTATTGTGTCAGGATTGTTTCAATTTCCTGGTCAGTTTATCTGTTTGCATCAGAAATGGATGAGGTCTCGGAAAGAGATAATGGCTAGAAGATAAGGGTGGGGTGACATGGAACTCCTGTAGTGTAGACAATAGGAGAGCACCATGGGGGGTTACTTGTCTCAGCATGACTTGTCTCCTAGCTGTCTGATGGCCATCAGCCATCTAACAGCAGGTTTAGCTGTTTATGCAAGCTGACTGCTAAAATGCAGAAAGTTCTGGAAGGGCCAGGACTCCATTTTAATCAAAAGGCACACAAATACCGTATGGTATCAGCTTAGATAAAAATACTTTCCACAGCGCCTTTCACAACCATCGGACGTCCCAAAGTGCTTTACAGAGGAACTTTCGGAGTGTAGTCACTGTTGTAATGTGGGAAACGCGGAAGCCAATTTGCGCACAGCAAGCTCCCACAAACAGCAATGTGATAACAAACAGATAATCTGCTTTTATTATGTTGATTGAGGGATAAATATTGCCCAGGACACTGGAGATAACTCTCCTGCTCTTCTTCAAAATAGTGCCATGGGATCTTTTACATCCACCTGAGAGAACAGAGGGGGCCTCGGTTTAACGTCTCATCCGAAAGACGGTCCCTCCAACAGTGCAGTGCTCCCTCAGCACTGCACTGGATGTCAGCCTAGATGTTTTTGTGCTCAAATCCCTGCGCTGAGAAAGGGCTCACTCCCGTTAAACCCTGCAGAAGTTTGAAAGGACCCAGTACCGTAAAAACAAAGGACTGCGGTTACTTTAAAGTTTCACGGGCAGAACTGTGTTGACGGTTGTTTGCCTCTCCAAGTGGGCCTGAAATTTAGGCCAGTGAGTGAGTTTTGCACTCGCCCTGCCTCCACCCCCTGAAACACACTCCACAGCAGGAATGAGCCACGGTAAAGCGGGGAAACTTGCTGAGGAAATGCCCAGCAACTGGGGCATGGATGGAGTAGGGACAGCTCAGGTTACTGCCTCTCAGGACAATACCACCCATGGATCAGCTGACCCCCGCCCACCCCTCCCCACTCACATTACAGGTGAGATGTCAGAAAGCAAGAAGGGCCAGTCGTTTGTTCATGGTGCAGAATCGATGGAGTGAGATTTCCCATTCCTGCCCCTCCACCCATTCTGTAATGGCAGCTGGATAAGGTGCACTTGCAGCTTCTGAGTTAGCCAACATCCTGTGTGGAGAAAGACTAAAGAGCAGGCTTCACCTCCATCCTCTCTGCCTGCCCTGGGGATGTAAACCTTCCTCTCAATCTCATCACATTTGCCACTCCATACACTGGACACTTTATTCCTTGGGCATCAACTATCCAATCCAATTTACGACTGCAGTGTGTTTGTTTCCTTGATATGAGGTTGATTAATCATAAGTATGAACTATTTTCGATCTGTTGTATTTGAGTGAAGCACAACACGTATATTTTGTCTCGCTCAGTTGGGTGATGGTGGAGGCAATTGGGACAGAGACTACACCTGCAGGCACTCTGTTGGCATTTCGCTTATTGAGCTGCCAATAACTGCCCTTCCATTTCATCTGCACTTCAAATTGCACACAGTTCTGTCTGTGTTTCATCTTTACTTCAGTCATCATTTCCACCCTTGATCTGCACAACTCTGGCTCACATTCTGTTTCATTGTTAGTTCGGGTTTTCTATCTGTTGGACTGAGAAATGTTCATTCTTTCAATGATCTTCTTGCCAGGGCACATTTACAGGCAGTGCCTTGCATTAGTGCATCAATTGTACACGATTATCACTGAATGTACCTCTCACCTGCAGGTCTGATACAAGCTCAGATCGTGGAATGGGGAGTGTTGGCTGCAATTGAGGGAAATATTCAATCAATTCTACTCACGTCCTTTAATTACAGAATACAGTAATTACCGAAAGTGCAAACCTTTCAGCTAAACAATTGCGGGTAATCTGATATTAATTGTTTCATAGAACCACTGAAACTACAACACAGAGGAAAGCAATTCAGTCCATCACATCTGTGCCAGTATTATCTCTTCAGCGGGAGTTGTCTCGAACCCGATTTCCCTGGCCTTTCTTGTCTCCTTCTATATTCTTCCTTTTCAAAAACACTGTCCACTTCCCTTATACATGGTGTTATTATTCTGCATCAATAGCCATTTGTTGTAAAGCAAATTCTATTTTCGAATAAGCCTCTGCATGAAAAAACTAACTGACCCTTTATCCTCCTGATGATAAAGTGAGATTATGCCTTTGTTGCTGAATCAATCTTTCATGATTTATTCTCTCAAAACCATTCATAATTAGAATGCCCCTTAACCTTCTGTGTTCCAGTCAAAATACTCAATTTTTCAATACTGTTCATAACTATAGCCTTTCATTCATAGCCTTCTATCACCTGCACCACAGCCCATGGGATAACATTGAACAGAGCTTGTTAGCATGAATTTTCACCATACCCTTTCCATGCCTTTAATATTCTGTGTCAGCTGTGGCTCAGTGGGTAGCACACTCGTCTCTGAGTCAGAAGGTTGTGAGCTCAAGTCCCTGGGGAATTGAGCACATAAATCTCGGCTGACAGTCCAGTGCAGTGCACTGTCGGAGGTGCCGTCTTTTGGATGTATCGTTAAACCGAGGCCCCCTCTGCTTTCTCAGGTGGATGTATAAGATCCCGTGACACTATTTTGAAGAGAGCAGGGGGGTTATCCCCGGTGTTCTGGCCAATATTTTTCTCCCAATCAACATAACAAAAACAATATCTGGTCATTTGTTACATTGCTGTTTGTGGGATCCTTCTGTGTGCAAATTGGCTGCCACGTTTCCCACATTACAACAGTGACCACACTCCAAAAGTATTTCATTGGCTATAAAGCACTTTGGACGCCTGGTGGCTGTGAAAGGCACTATATAAATGCAAGTCTTTCTTTCATTGGACCCCGCCACCTACTCACAATACTCCAACTGTGACTTTAGCCAATGTCTTCTACAAATACAACATCACTTCCTTACTTCTACACTTAGTAATCCATGGGGTCGAAATTCAGGTGCGCCAAAAAGCTGACGCACCTATGGTTTTGAGAGTGGTCCTTACCGCTGGAATCCTTGGTACGGTCGGTAGAGCCATTTTCAGGACATTGAAAGTTCCAGAGGAAATGACTCGGTATGTGGGCGAGCCTTAGACAGAAAGCCAGGTTGATTGGCTGAAAATGAGTCAGATCAGCAGTGGAGTCGTGGTGATGTCACAGCGCATGTGCGTCACCCACGCTCTCGCCCCTCCGTTAAAGGGGAGACATTCGATCATTTTTTATCTTTGGTCATTAGGGCACCAGGGAGGGTTTCGCCAGGGCTAATAGCCTGGTACCCAAGAGGGAGTGCCAGGCTGCCCGTTGGTGGCCTGGCCGAACCAAGGGTCAATATTTTGCCAGCTAAGCCGCAGGTTGACCGGCAAAAATTGTGGCCGCGGCAGTGGGCCCTCCCCTTTAAGGACGGCCGCGGCAGTGAGTCCTCCCCTTTAAGGGCGGCCGCGGCAGTGAGTCCTCCCCTTTAAGGGCGGCCGCGGCAGTGGGCCCTCCACTTTGAGGGCGGCAGTGGGCCCTCCCCTTTAAGGGCGGCTGCAGTGTCAGACCGCACTCAATGTGGAGATCGTGCACTGACAGAAAAACCTGTCAGGGGCACCGTGTGGCGGGGGATTGAGGGATTCAGCTGAATATCGGGAGATAAGTATTTTTATTGATTAAAATTGGTGGTGTAATCACTCAGCGGGATGGGGTCCAGGCCGATAAACCTCCGACCTGATTTGAGGTCGGGTCGGTCAGTTGACCCCAAAGCGGCGGCCATTCGATTTTTAAGAATGGCTGCCGCAAATGTGCATTCACGAGTAATATGTCCTTACTATGCAGTATAAATGCACACGAGGCCCATACTTGAGAGAAGGTCACTCTGTGATTAGTAACCTTTATTAGCCAGCACCTGAAGTGTTGAAGGTGGGTGGAGCTTCCCCTTTTATACATGAAAGTCCAGGTTAGGAGTGTCTCCCACAAGTTCACCACCTACTGGTCAATGTTCTCACAGTGTACAACTTAGGTCAGTTTATACATGAATTACAATGACAGTTAAATACATGACATCACGTCCCCCCCAAAGTCTTATTGGGATCACAGGTTAAGTCTCTCTGGTGGTTTACGCTCTCTTGTAGAGCGCCTGAGTTGGGGCTCCGGTTGTTGGGCGCTGGCCTGAGTGTCTGCTGTTTGCAGTGCCTCAGGCCTGTCCGGACTGCCCACAGTGACTGGGCTGTCCTCCACTTGGTTCCAGTGTTCGGTCACCTATGGTGGAGTGAACTCGACATCGTGTTCTTCCTCTGCTTCTTCTATGGGGTTTCTGAACCTCCTTTTTGTTTGATCCACATGTTTGCGGCAGATTTGTCCATTGGTAAGTTTAACTACCAAAACCCTATTCCCCTCTTTGGCAATCGCAGTGCCTGCAAGACATTTGGACCCTGCAGCGTAGTTGAGGATAAAGACAGGATCAATGACATCAATACATTGCGCCCTCGCATTCCTGTCATGGTAGTCACATTGTGACTGGCGCCTGCTCTCAACAATTTCTTTCATGGTGGGGTGTATAAGGGATAACCTGGTTTTGAGCGTCCATTTCATTAGCAGCTCTGCGGGTGGAACCCCTGTGAGCGAGTGTGGTCGGGATCTATTGGCCAACAGGAGGCGTGATAAGCGGCATTGTAGGGAACCCCTTGGATTCTGAGAATCCCCTGTTTGATTATCTGCACTGCTCGTTCTGCCTGGCCGTTTGAGGCCGGCTTGAACGGTGCAGTTCTGACATGGTTGATACCATTTCTTACTATGAAGTCCTGAAATTAAATGCTTGTAAACACGGGCCATTGTCGCTGACCAAGACGTCCGGTAGACCATGGGCGGCGAACATTGCCCTTAGACTTTCTACCGTGGCAGAGGATGTGCTTGAATTAAGAATGTCACACTAGATCCATTTGGAGTAGGCATCTACTACAACCAAAAACATTTTTCCCATGAAAGGACCTGCAAAGTCCATATGGATGCGTGACCATGGCTTGGCGGGCCAGGACCAGGGGCAAAGGGGGGCTTCTCTGGGCGCATTGCCCAGCTGGGCACATGTGTTGCACCTGCGAACACAAAGTTCCAGGTCTGCATCTATCCCTGGCCACCAAACGTGTGACCTGGCAATTGCCTTCATCATGACAATGCCCGGGTGCTCATTGTGGAGTTCTCTGATGAACACCTCTCTGCCCATCTGGGGCATGACTACTCGGTTTCCCCATAGTAGGCAATCAGCCTGAATCGAGAGTTCATCCTTGCGCCTGTGAAATGGTTTAAATTCCTCAAGGCATGCCCTGTACGTGGCTGCCCAGTCCCCATTCAGGACACATTTCTTGACTAAAGACAGTAGCGGGTCTCTGTTTGTCCAGACTTTGATCTGACGGGCTGTCACGGGTGAGCCTTCACTTTCAAAAGCTTCAACAGCCATGACCATCTCAGCAGCATGTTAGGTTCCCCCTAGGTGATGGCTAGTGGGAGCCTGCTGAGTGCATCGGCACAGTTTTCATTGCCTGGTCTTTGCTGATTTATGTAGTCATAGGCGGCTAACGTGAGTGTCCACTTCTGTATGCGGGCCGATGCATTTTCATTTATGGCCTTGTTGTCGGCCAAAAGGAACGTTAGGGGTTTGTGATCTGTCTCCAGCTCAAATTTCCTGCCAAACAGGTACTGGTGCATTTTTTTTTTGCAGCATATACACATGTAAGCACTTCCTTTTCTACCATCCCATAGCCTCTTTCTGCCTGGGACAGACTTCTGGAGGCATAAGCTACCGGCTGTAACTGACCCTTGGCATTAACATGCTGCAACACAAACCCCCCGACCCCATAGGACGATGCATCGCATGTTAAAACAAGTTTCTTACATGGGTCATATAGAGTTAACAGATTCTTGGAGCATAACAAATTGCGTGCTCTATCAAAAGCCCTTTCCTGGCTGTCCCTCCCCGACCCAATTGCGACCTTTGCGTAGGAGCACATCTAGCAGCTCTAACAGCGTGCTCAATTTGGGAAGAAAATTACCAAAATAGTTCAGGAGCCCCAGGAACGAACACAGTTCCGTTGTGTTGCGGGGTCTGGGTGCTCTCTGGATCGCTTCCGTTTTGGACGCAGTGGGTCTGATCCCGTTTGCTGCTACCCTCATCCCCAGGAATTCTACCTCTGGAGCTAGGAAGACGCACTTTGCCTTTTTCAGTCGCAGCCCTACCCAGTCCAGTCTATGTAGCACCTCCTCCAGGTTGTGGAGGTGTTCTTCAGTATCACAACCCGTGATGAGGATGTCGTCTTGTAAAACCACCGTCCTTGGAATCGACTTGAGGAGGCTTTCCATATTTCGTTGAAAGATCTCGACAGCCGAGTAAATCCCGAACGGACATCTGTTGTACTCAAACAACCCCTTGTGTATCGTGATGGTGGCCAGCTTCTTCAACTCACTTGCCAGCTCCTGAATCATGTAAGCTGAGGTCAGGTCCAATTTTGAAAAAAGTTTGCCACTGGATAGCATCGCAAAGAGGTCATCGTCTCTCGGTAGTGAGTACTGGTCTTGGAGTGACACCCGATTGATGGTGGCCTGGTAATCACCACATATCCTGACCGACCCATCTGCCTTGAGCACCGGCACAATCGGGCTCGCCCAGTCACTGAATTTGACTGGCAAGATGATGCCTTCCCTCAGCAGGCAGTCCAATTCGCCTTCTATCTTTTCCCACATCACATACGGCACCGCACTGGCCTTGTGGCATACTGGCCTGGCGTCCGGGTTTATGTGAATCACTACCTTGGCCCCCATGAAAGTCCCAATGCCAGCTTGAAATAATGAGTCAAATTTGTCCAGGGCCTGTGAGCATGATACTCGCTCCACAGAAGAAATTGCATTGACATCGCCCCATTTCCAGTTCATGACAGCAAGCCAACTCCTCCCTAGTAGTGCGGGACCGTTCCCCGGGACAATCCAGAGTGGCAACCTGTTCTCCGAATCTTTGTGGGTCACGACTACCGTGACCCTGCCTAGCAGCGGAATGATCTCCTTTGTATATGTCCGTAGCTGTGCGTCAATCGGCAATAATTTTGGCCTCCTGGCCTTGGACGGCCACAACTTGTCGAACTGTTTGATACTCATCAGGGACTGGCTGGCCCCCGTGTCTAGCTCCATTGATACTGGGATGCCATTGAGGAGTACTTTCATCATTATCAGTAGCGTCCTGGTGTATGAACTGTATATGTGCTCCACATGAACTCACTGAACTTCAGCTTCCAGCCATTTCCCCCAGTGTTCATTTGGCCTCGTAGGGCTTACATCGGGCCCGTCCTCCTCGTACATCAACCTGACTGCAGGCTTCCTGCACATATGCACCAAGTGACCGCTGATGTTGCAGTTTCTGCAGGTATATTGCTGATACCTGCATGCTCTGGCTGGGTGTTTGCCTCCACACCTCCAACATGAGCTGTTGTTGGAAACAAAAGGTCCATTACCAGTCGATCGTCTCTGACTGTCTCTGTAACTGTCCTTAAGCGCACCATTGACAGGTGTTGATGGCCGCATTACTGGCCGCATTGTCCATTGCGATGGCATGAATCGCCGTTCAGCTGGCCATTGTCTCTGTTGAATTCCCCCTTTGGGTTCGACTACATGCTAAGGCATGTCCGATTGCCCCTGCCTGCCTGGAGAACTGTGTCCCACGTTAACAATGTTGACTCCCTGTTCATTTGCTGCATTTAAACCAAGATTTTTGTCAAACATCATTCTGGTCTCTTCCTCCCCTGAGATAAATGCCTGGGCCATCAAAGCCGCCGTTTCCCGGATCAAGTCTTTGGTCTCGATCAGTTTCCTGAAAACCCCAGCGTGCCCGATGCCCTCAATAAAAAAGTCTCACAGCATCTCCGCTCTGCATGCATCTGGGAACTTACATAGGTTCGCCAGTTGCCAGAGGTCTGCCACGAAGTCTGGAATGCTTTGCCCTTCTCGCCGCTGGTGGGTGTAAAACCGGTGTCTCACCATGTGCATGCTGCTCGCTGGTTTAACGTGTTCCCCGATCAACTTACTGAGCTCTTCAAAAATTTTGTCCGCCGGCTTCTCTGGCACGAGAAGGTCCTTCCTCAGGGAGTACGTCCTGAACCCACAAACCGTCAGGAGTTGAGTCCTGCGTTTGTCGGCCGAATCCTCTCCCAACCATTCCTTGGTGACGAAACTTTGCTGTCGTCTCTCAATAAAATCATCCCAATCATCACCAACACAGTACCTCTATGCTGCTAGCGGCCAGGCTCGCGTGGTTTAAATCCCAGTTTCTCGTCGCCAATAATATGTCCTTGTTATGCAGTATAAATGCACACGAGGCCCATACTTGAGAGAAGGTCACTCTGTGACCAGTAACCTTTATTAACCAGCATTGAAGTGATGAAGGTGGGTGGAGCTTCCCTTTTTATAGCTGAAAGTCCAGGTTAGGAGTGTCTCCCACAAGTTCATCACCTAGTAGTCAATGTTCTCACGGTGTACAACTTAGGTCAGTTTTTACATGGGTTACAATGATAGTTGAATACATGACAACGAGTTTTTTTGAGACCCTGAATTTCGGCCCCCATGTATCTAACCCGGTATCCCACTTTGCCTTTTTATGGCCTTCACTTTCACATTTCCTATTCCCAAACTCTAATTCAAATTCTACCATTTAGAACAAAATCCTTCGCTCATCTTCTTCCCAGAATGTATACTTGATGGGCGGGTTTTGCAGCCCATTACACCCTGATTTTGGGCACACACAGTATGGACCAGGAAGTATGGAGGGAACAGTCCCACTCTGCGCTCTGTCCAATGTTCTGCTGGCCTTTGGTGCATGTGTCGGGAGGCCCCGCCCATTGGCTGGGAGCTTCACTCATCATTCAAATTAGGTGAAAATTAGTCATTAGGACGCAGACCCAATTTGATGTTTCCCCTTACAGCACTTCCTGATCCCATCCACAGCCCATGGGCAAAAGGTCAGCAGAGGGGAGAGCGAGAAATGGAAAAGGTATAAAGGGCTCAGCAGCTGTTAGAAATTCCTGTTAGAAAGGATTTTTTTTTGATAAATCCGAAACTGTTTTTCTGATAATTACAAGTGTGTGTGTGAAAGGGGTTTGAGCAGTGATCTTAGTGAGGCCATTGTTGTCAGCAGTCTCGCCATTTCTCTATGGGGCACCTCTGGGATCCCACTGTATTAGGTCTACTTGGGGGAGGGGAGCAGAAGGAACAAAACAGTATGGTGCTCAAGTTCAAGAACTAGGGAGGGGAAGTGCTTATACCCCCCAATACTCCCCCATCACAGCCCACATACCCCTCCCTTGACTCCCATAATCCCCACAACCCCCCAGACCCACCTCCATCCCCATACCCATAACCCCAAACCTCCCCATACCCCCCACATCTCCCCATACCTCCCATACCCCCATACCTCTCTATACCTCCCAATACCCTCCATACCCTGCAGGAAAGGTCAGTGCTGCTCTCCCCATACCCCACAGGAAAGGTCATCGCTGCTCCCCCCGATGCCCCGCAGGAAAGGTCAGTGCCGCTCCCCCCATACCCCGCAGGAAAGGTTATCGCTGGTCCCCCGGGTCCCCCGCAGGAAAGGTCATCGCTGCTCTCCCCATACCCCGCAGGAAAGGTCATCGCTGCTCTCCCCATACCTTCAGGAAAGGTCAGTGCTGCTCCCCCCGGGTCCCCCGCAGGAAAGGTCATCGCTGCTCCCCCCATACCCCACAGGAAAGGTCATCGTTGTTCTCCCCATACCTTCAGGAAAGGTCAGTGCTGCTCCCCCCATACCCCACAGGAAAGGTTAGTGTTGCTCCCCCCATACCCCACAGGAAAGGTCAGTGCTGCTCCCCCCATACCCCACAGGAAAGGTCAGTGTTGCTCCCCCCATACCCCACAGGAAAGGTCAGTGCTGCTCCCCCCGGGTCCCCCGCAGGAAAGGTCATCGCTGCTCCCCCCATACCCCACAGGAAAGGTCATCGCTGTTCTCCCCATACCTTCAGGAAAGGTCAGTGCTGCTCCCCCCATACCCCACAGGAAAGGTCAGTGCTGCTCCCCCCATACCCCACAGGAAAGGTCAGTGCTGCTCCCCCCATACCACACAGGAAAGGTCAGTGCTGCTCCCCCCATACCCCACAGGAAAGGTCAGTGCTGCTCCCCCCCATACCCCGCAGGAAAGGTCAGTGCTGCTCCCCCCATACCCCGCAGGAAAGGTCAGTGCTGCTCCCCCCATACCCCACAGGAAAGGTCAGTGCTGCTCCCCCCATACCACACAGGAAAGGTCAGTGCTGCTCCCCCCATACCCCACAGGAAAGGTCAGTGCTGCTCCCCCCCATACCCCGCAGGAAAGGTCAGTGCTGCTCCCCCCATACCCCGCAGGAAAGGTCAGTGCTGCTCCCCCCATACCCCACAGGAAAGGTCAGTGCCGCTCCCCCCGATGCCCCGGCAGCCGGGTAATTTAAATTCGTCAATTAAATCAATCTGGAGTAGAAAGCTAGTACAATAATGGTGACCATGGAACTACCTGATTGTCATAAAAACCCATCTGGTTCACTAATGTCCTTCAGGGGAAGGAAATCTGCCCTCCTTACCCGGTCTGAGAGATTTCTGACTCCAGACCCACAGCAATGTGGTTGACTCTTAACTGCCCTCTGAAATGTGTTAGCTAACCACTCAGTTGTCAAGAAGGGCTCACCACCACCTTCTCAATGGCAACTAGGGATGGGCAATAAATGCTGGACTTAGCAGGGCACCTACATCCTGTGGTTGAATAGAAGAAAAGATAGGACAGGATGTGGTCCACAATCAGGATGTGAGATGTTCCTCAGTCAGGATGTGAGGTGGTCCACAATCAGGATGTGAGGTGGTCCTCGGTCAGGATGTGAGGTGGTCCTCGGTCAGGATGTGAGGTGGTCCACAGTCAGGATGTGAGATGGCCCACAGTCAGGATGTGAGATGGCCCACAGTCAGGATGTGAGGTGGCCCGCAGTCAGGATGTGAGGTGGCCCTCAGTCAGGATGTGAGATGGCCCACAGTCAGGATGTGAGGTGGCCCACAGTCAGGATGTGAGGTGGCCCTCAGTCAGGATGTGAGATGGTCCTCAGTCAGGATGTGAGATGGTCCTCAGTCAGGATGTGAGATGGTCCTCAGTCAGGATGTGAGATGGTCCTCAGTCAGGATGTGAGATGGTCCTCAGTCAGGATGTGAGGTGGCCCTCAGTCAGGATGTGAGATGGCCCACAGTCAGGATGTGAGGTGGTCCTCAGTCAGGATGTGAGATGGTCCTCAGTCAGGATGTGAGATGGTCCTCAGTCAGGATGTGAGATGGTCCTCAGTCAGGATGTGAGATGGTCCTCAGTCAGGATGTGAGATGGCCCACAGTCAGGATGTGAGGTGGCCCTCAGTCAGGATGTGAGGTGGTCCACAGTGAGGACATGAGGTGGTCCTCAGTCAGGATGTGAGACGGTCCTCAGTCAGGATGTGAGGTGGTCCTCAGTCAGGATGTGAGATGGTCCTCAGTGAGGATGTGAAGTGGTCCTCAGTCAGGATGTGAGATGGCCCACAGTCAGGATGTGAGATGGCCCATAGTGAGGACATGAGGTGGTCCTCAGTCAGGATGTGAGACGGTCCTCAGTGAGGATGTGAAGTGGTCCTCAGTCAGGATGTGAGATGGCCAACAGTCAGGATGTGAGATGGCCCACAGTGAGGACATGAGGTGGTCCTCAGTCAGGATGTGAGATGGTCCTCACTGAGGATGTGAAGTGGTCCTCAGTCAGGATGTGAGATGGACCACAGTCAGGATGTGAGATGGCCCACAGTCAGGATGTGAGATGGTCCACAGTCAGGATGTGAGATGGTCCTCAGTCAGGATGTGAGATGGTCCTCATTGAGGATGTGAAGTGGTCCTCAGTCAGGATGTGAGATGGTCCACAGTCAGGATGTGAGATGGTCCTCATTGAGGATGTGAAGTGGTCCTCAGTCAGGATGTGAGGTGGCCCACAGTGAGGACATGAGGTGGTCCACAGTCAGGATGTGAGATGGCCCACAGTCAGGATGTGAGATGGTCCTCAGTCAGGATGTGAAGTGGTCCTCAGTCAGGATGTGAGATGGTCCTCAGTCAGGATGTGAGATGGTCCTCAGTCAGGATGTGAGATGGTCCTCAGTCAGGATGTGAGATGGTCCTCAGTCAGGATGTGAGATGGCCCACAGTCAGGATGTGAGGTGGCCCTCAGTCAGGATGTGAGGTGGTCCACAGTGAGGACATGAGGTGGTCCTCAGTCAGGATGTGAGATGGTCCTCACTGAGGATGTGAAGTGGTCCACAGTCAGGATGTGAGATGGCCCACAGTCAGGATGTGAGATGGTCCTCAGTCAGGATGTGAAGTGGTCCTCAGTCAGGATGTGAGATGGTCCTCAGTCAGGATGTGAGATGGTCCTCAGTCAGGATGTGAGATGGTCCTCAGTCAGGATGTGAGATGGTCCTCAGTCAGGATGTGAGATGGTCCTCAGTCAGGATGTGAGATGGCCCACAGTCAGGATGTGAGGTGGCCCTCAGTCAGGATGTGAGGTGGTCCACAGTGAGGACATGAGGTGGTCCTCAGTCAGGATGTGAGACGGTCCTCAGTCAGGATGTGAGGTGGTCCTCAGTCAGGATGTGAGACGGTCCTCAGTGAGGATGTGAAGTGGTCCTCAGTCAGGATGTGAGATGGCCCACAGTCAGGATGTGAGATGGCCCACAGTGAGGACATGAGGTGGTCCTCAGTCAGGATGTGAGACGGTCCTCAGTGAGGATGTGAAGTGGTCCTCAGTCAGGATGTGAGATGGCCCACAGTCAGGATGTGAGATGGCCCACAGTGAGGACATGAGGTGGTCCTCAGTCAGGATGTGAGATGGTCCTCACTGAGGATGTGAAGTGGTCCTCAGTCAGGACGTGAGATGGCCCACAGTCAGGATGTGAGATGGCCCACAGTCAGGATGTGAGATGGCCCACAGTCAGGATGTGAGATGGCCCACAGTCAGGATGTGCGATGGCCCACAGTGAGGACACGAGGTGGTCCACAGTCAGGATGTGAGATGGCCCACAGTCAGGATGTGAGATGGTCCTCACTGAGGATGTGAAGTGGTCCTCAGTCAGGATGTGAGATGGTCCTCAGTCAAGCTGTGAGACGGTCCTCACTGAGGATGTGAGACGGTCCTCAGTCAGGATGTGAGATGGTCCTCAGTCAGGATGTGAGATGGTCCTCAGTCAGGATGTGAGATCGCCCACAGTCAGGATGTGAGATGGCCCACAGTCAGGATGTGAGATGGTCCTCAGTCAGGATGTGAGATGGCCCACAGTCAGGATGTGTGGTGCCCCACAGTGAGGATGTGAGGTGGTCCTCAGTCAGGATGTGAGATGGCCCACAGTCAGGATGTGAGATGGTACTCACTGAGGATGTGAAGTGGTCCTCAGTCAGGATGTGAGATGGCCCACAGTGAGGACATGAGGTGGTCCACAGTCAGGATGTGAGATGGTCCACAGTCAGGATGTGAGATGGTCCTCAGTCAGGATGTGAGACAGTCCTCACTGAGGATGTGAGACGGTCCTCAGTCAGGATGTGAGATGGTCCTCAGTCAGGATGTGAGATGGTCCTCAGTCAGGATGTGAGATGGCCCACAGTCAGGATGTGAGATGGTCCTCAGTCAGGATGTGAGATGGCCCACAGTCAGGATGTGAGGTGGCCCACAGTGAGGATGTGAGGTGGTCCTCAGTCAGGATGTGAGATGGTCCTCAGTCAGGATGTGAGATGGCCCACAGTCAGGATGAGAGGTGGTCCTCAGTCAGGATGTGAGGTGGTCCACAATCAGGATGTGAGGTGGTCCTCGGTCAGGATGTGAGGTGGTCCTCGGTCAGGATGTGAGGTGGTCCACAGTCAGGATGTGAGATGGCCCACAGTCAGGATGTGAGATGGCCCACAGTCAGGATGTGAGGTGGCCCGCAGTCAGGATGTGAGGTGGCCCTCAGTCAGGATGTGAGATGGCCCACAGTCAGGATGTGAGGTGGCCCACAGTCAGGATGTGAGGTGGCCCTCAGTCAGGATGTGAGATGGTCCTCAGTCAGGATGTGAGATGGTCCTCAGTCAGGATGTGAGATGGTCCTCAGTCAGGATGTGAGATGGTCCTCAGTCAGGATGTGAGATGGTCCTCAGTCAGGATGTGAGGTGGCCCTCAGTCAGGATGTGAGATGGCCCACAGTCAGGATGTGAGATGGTCCTCAGTCAGGATGTGAGATGGTCCTCAGTCAGGATGTGAGATGGTCCTCAGTCAGGATGTGAGATGGCCCACAGTCAGGATGTGAGGTGGTCCTCAGTCAGGATGTGAGATGGTCCTCAGTCAGGATGTGAGATGGTCCTCAGTCAGGATGTGAGATGGTCCTCAGTCAGGATGTGAGATGGTCCTCAGTCAGGATGTGAGATGGCCCACAGTCAGGATGTGAGGTGGCCCTCAGTCAGGATGTGAGGTGGTCCACAGTGAGGACATGAGGTGGTCCTCAGTCAGGATGTGAGACGGTCCTCAGTCAGGATGTGAGGTGGTCCTCAGTCAGGATGTGAGATGGTCCTCAGTGAGGATGTGAAGTGGTCCTCAGTCAGGATGTGAGATGGCCCACAGTCAGGATGTGAGATGGCCCATAGTGAGGACATGAGGTGGTCCTCAGTCAGGATGTGAGACGGTCCTCAGTGAGGATGTGAAGTGGTCCTCAGTCAGGATGTGAGATGGCCAACAGTCAGGATGTGAGATGGCCCACAGTGAGGACATGAGGTGGTCCTCAGTCAGGATGTGAGATGGTCCTCACTGAGGATGTGAAGTGGTCCTCAGTCAGGATGTGAGATGGCCCACAGTCAGGATGTGAGATGGCCCACAGTCAGGATGTGAGATGGTCCACAGTCAGGATGTGAGATGGTCCTCAGTCAGGATGTGAGATGGTCCTCATTGAGGATGTGAAGTGGTCCTCAGTCAGGATGTGAGATGGTCCACAGTCAGGATGTGAGATGGTCCTCATTGAGGATGTGAAGTGGTCCTCAGTCAGGATGTGAGGTGGCCCACAGTGAGGACATGAGGTGGTCCACAGTCAGGATGTGAGATGGCCCACAGTCAGGATGTGAGATGGTCCTCAGTCAGGATGTGAAGTGGTCCTCAGTCAGGATGTGAGATGGTCCTCAGTCAGGATGTGAGATGGTCCTCAGTCAGGATGTGAGATGGTCCTCAGTCAGGATGTGAGATGGTCCTCAGTCAGGATGTGAGATGGCCCACAGTCAGGATGTGAGGTGGCCCTCAGTCAGGATGTGAGGTGGTCCACAGTGAGGACATGAGGTGGTCCTCAGTCAGGATGTGAGGTGGCCCACAGTGAGGACATGAGGTGGTCCACAGTCAGGATGTGAGATGGCCCACAGTCAGGATGTGAGATGGTCCTCAGTCAGGATGTGAAGTGGTCCTCAGTCAGGATGTGAGATGGTCCTCAGTCAGGATGTGAGATGGTCCTCAGTCAGGATGTGAGATGGTCCTCAGTCAGGATGTGAGATGGTCCTCAGTCAGGATGTGAGATGGTCCTCAGTCAGGATGTGAGATGGCCCACAGTCAGGATGTGAGGTGGCCCTCAGTCAGGATGTGAGGTGGTCCACAGTGAGGACATGAGGTGGTCCTCAGTCAGGATGTGAGACGGTCCTCAGTCAGGATGTGAGGTGGTCCTCAGTCAGGATGTGAGACGGTCCTCAGTGAGGATGTGAAGTGGTCCTCAGTCAGGATGTGAGATGGCCCACAGTCAGGATGTGAGATGGCCCACAGTGAGGACATGAGGTGGTCCTCAGTCAGGATGTGAGACGGTCCTCAGTGAGGATGTGAAGTGGTCCTCAGTCAGGATGTGAGATGGCCCACAGTCAGGATGTGAGATGGCCCACAGTGAGGACATGAGGTGGTCCTCAGTCAGGATGTGAGATGGTCCTCACTGAGGATGTGAAGTGGTCCTCAGTCAGGATGTGAGATGGCCCACAGTCAGGATGTGAGATGGCCCACAGTCAGGATGTGAGATGGCCCACAGTCAGGATGTGAGATGGCCCACAGTCAGGATGTGCGATGGCCCACAGTGAGGACACGAGGTGGTCCACAGTCAGGATGTGAGATGGCCCACAGTCAGGATGTGAGATGGTCCTCACTGAGGATGTGAAGTGGTCCTCAGTCAGGATGTGAGATGGTCCTCAGTCAAGCTGTGAGACGGTCCTCACTGAGGATGTGAGACGGTCCTCAGTCAGGATGTGAGATGGTCCTCAGTCAGGATGTGAGATGGTCCTCAGTCAGGATGTGAGATGGCCCACAGTCAGGATGTGAGATGGCCCACAGTCAGGATGTGAGATGGTCCTCAGTCAGGATGTGAGATGGCCCACAGTCAGGATGTGTGGTGCCCCACAGTGAGGATGTGAGGTGGTCCTCAGTCAGGATGTGAGATGGCCCACAGTCAGGATGTGAGATGGTACTCACTGAGGATGTGAAGTGGTCCTCAGTCAGGATGTGAGATGGCCCACAGTGAGGACATGAGGTGGTCCACAGTCAGGATGTGAGATGGTCCACAGTCAGGATGTGAGATGGTCCTCAGTCAGGATGTGAGACAGTCCTCACTGAGGATGTGAGATGGTCCTCAGTCAGGATGTGAGATGGCCCACAGTCAGGATGTGAGATGGTCCTCAGTCAGGATGTGAGATGGCCCACAGTCAGGATGTGAGGTGGCCCACAGTGAGGATGTGAGGTGGTCCTCAGTCAGGATGTGAGATGGTCCTCAGTCAGGATGTGAGATGGCCCACAGTCAGGATGAGAGGTGGTCCTCAGTCAGGATGTGAGACGGTCCTCACTGAGGATGTGAAGTGGTCCTCAGTCAGGATGTGAGATGGCCCACAGTCAGGATGTGAGATGGCCCACAGTCAGGATGTGACGTGGCCCACAGTGAGGACATGAGGTGATCCTCAGTCAGGATGTGAAGTGGTCCTCAGTCAGGATGTGAGACGGTCCTCAGTCAGGATGTGAGATGGCCCTCAGTCAGGATGTGAGATGGTCCTCAGTCAGGATGTGAGATGGTCCTCAGTCAGGATGTGAGATGGCCCACAGTGAGGACCTGAGGTGGTCCACAGTCAGGATGTGAGATGGCCCACAGTCAGGATGTGAGATGGCCCACAGTCAGGATGTGAGATGGCCCACAGTGAGGACATGAGGTGGTCCACAGTCAGGATGTGAGATGGCCCACAGTCAGGATGTGAGATGGCCCACAGTCAGGATGTGAGATGGTCCTCACTGACGATGTGAAGTGGTCCTCAGTCAGGATGTGAGATGGTCCTCAGTCAGGATGTGAGACGGTCCTCACTGAGGATGTGAGACGGTCCTCAGTCAGGATGTGAGATGGTCCTCAGTCAGGATGTGAGATGGTCCACAGTCAGGATGTGAGATGGCCCACAGTCAGAATGTGAGATGGTCCTCAGTCAGGATGTGAGATGGCCCACAGTCAGGATGTGAGGTGGCCCACAGTGAGGATGTGAGGTGGTCCTCAGTGAGGATGTGAGATGGCCCACAGTCAGGATGTGAGATGGTCCTCACTGAGGATGTGAAGTGGTCCACAGTCAGGATGTGAGATGGCCCACAGTGAGGACATGAGGTGGCCCACAGTCAGGATGTGAGATGGTCCTCAGTCAGGATGTGAGACGGTCCTCACTGAGGATGTGAAGTGGTCCTCAGTCAGGATGTGAGATGGCCCACAGTCAGGATGTGAGATGGCCCACAGTCAGGATGTGAGATGGTCCTCAGTCAGGATGTGAGACCGTCCTCACTGAGGATGTGAGATGGTCCTCAGTCAGGATGTGAGATGGTCCTCAGTCAGGATGTGTGATGGTCCTCAGTCAGGATGTGAGATGGCCCACAGTCAGGATGTGAGATGGTCCTCAGTCAGGATGTGAAGTGGTCCTCAGTCAGGATGTGAGATGGTCCTCAGTCAGGATGTGAGATGGTCCTCAGTCAGGATGTGAGATGGTCCTCAGTCAGGATGTGAGATGGTCCTCAGTCAGGATGTGAGATGGCCCACAGTCAGGCTGTGAGGTGGCCCTCAGTCAGGATGTGAGGTGGTCCACAGTGAGGACATGAGGTGGTCCTCAGTCAGGATGTGAGATGGCCCACAGTCAGGATGTGAGATGGTCCTCAGTCAGGATGTGAGATGGTCCTCAGTCAGGATGTGAGATGGCCCTCAGTCAGGATGTGAGATGGCCCACAGTCAGGATGTGAGGTGGTCCTCAGTCAGGATGTGAGATGGTCCTCAGTCAGGATGTGAGATGGTCCTCAGTCAGGATGTGAGATGGTCCTCAGTCAGGATGTGAGATGGTCCTCAGTCAGGATGTGAGATGGCCCACAGTAAGGATGTGAGGTGGCCCTCAGTCAGGATGTGAGGTGGTCCACAGTGAGGACATGAGGTGGTCCTCAGTCAGGATGTGAGACGGTCCTCAGTCAGGATGTGAGGTGGTCCTCAGTCAGGATGTGAGATGGTCCTCAGTGAGGATGTGAAGTGGTCCTCAGTCAGGATGTGAGATGGCCCACAGTCAGGATGTGAGATGGCCCATAGTGATGACATGAGGTGGTCCTCAGTCAGGATGTTAGACGGTCCTCAGTGAGGATGTGAAGTGGTCCTCAGTCAGGATGTGAGATGGCCAACAGTCAGGATGTGAGATGGCCCACAGTGAGGACATGAGGTGGTCCTCAGTCAGGATGTGAGATGGTCCTCACTGAGGATGTGAAGTGGTCCTCAGTCAGGATGTGAGATGGCCCACAGTCAGGATGTGAGATGGCCCACAGTCAGGATGTGAGATGGTCCACAGTCAGGATGTGAGATGGTCCTCAGTCAGGATGTGAGATGGTCCTCATTGAGGATGTGAAGTGGTCCTCAGTCAGGATGTGAGATGGTCCACAGTCAGGATGTGAGATGGTCCTCATTGAGGATGTGAAGTGGTCCTCAGTCAGGATGTGAGGTGGCCCACAGTGAGGACATGAGGTGGTCCACAGTCAGGATGTGAGATGGCCCACAGTCAGGATGTGAGATGGTCCTCAGTCAGGATGTGAAGTGGTCCTCAGTCAGGATGTGAGATGGTCCTCAGTCAGGATGTGAGATGGTCCTCAGTCAGGATGTGAGATGGTCCTCAGTCAGGATGTGAGATGGTCCTCAGTCAGGATGTGAGATGGCCCACAGTCAGGATGTGAGGTGGCCCTCAGTCAGGATGTGAGGTGGTCCACACTGAGGACATGAGGTGGTCCTCAGTCAGGATGTGAGGTGGCCCACAGTGAGGACATGAGGTGGTCCACAGTCAGGATGTGAGATGGCCCACAGTCAGGATGTGAGATGGTCCTCAGTCAGGATGTGAAGTGGTCCTCAGTCAGGATGTGAGATGGTCCTCAGTCAGGATGTGAGATGGTCCTCAGTCAGGATGTGAGATGGTCCTCAGTCAGGATGTGAGATGGTCCTCAGTCAGGATGTGAGATGGTCCTCAGTCAGGATGTGAGATGGCCCACAGTCAGGATGTGAGGTGGCCCTCAGTCAGGATGTGAGGTGGTCCACAGTGAGGACATGAGGTGGTCCTCAGTCAGGATGTGAGACGGTCCTCAGTCAGGATGTGAGGTGGTCCTCAGTCAGGATGTGAGACGGTCCTCAGTGAGGATGTGAAGTGGTCCTCAGTCAGGATGTGAGATGGCCCACAGTCAGGATGTGAGATGGCCCACAGTGAGGACATGAGGTGGTCCTCAGTCAGGATGTGAGACGGTCCTCAGTGAGGATGTGAAGTGGTCCTCAGTCAGGATGTGAGATGGCCCACAGTCAGGATGTGAGATGGCCCACAGTGAGGACATGAGGTGGTCCTCAGTCAGGATGTGAGATGGTCCTCACTGAGGATGTGAAGTGGTCCTCAGTCAGGACGTGAGATGGCCCACAGTCAGGATGTGAGATGGCCCACAGTCAGGATGTGAGGTGGTCCTCAGTCAGGATGTGAGATGGTCCTCAGTCAGGATGTGAGATGGTCCTCAGTCAGGATGTGAGATGGTCCTCAGTCAGGATGTGAGATGGTCCTCAGTCAGGATGTGAGATGGCCCACAGTAAGGATGTGAGGTGGCCCTCAGTCAGGATGTGAGGTGGTCCACAGTGAGGACATGAGGTGGTCCTCAGTCAGGATGTGAGACGGTCCTCAGTCAGGATGTGAGGTGGTCCTCAGTCAGGATGTGAGATGGTCCTCAGTGAGGATGTGAAGTGGTCCTCAGTCAGGATGTGAGATGGCCCACAGTCAGGATGTGAGATGGCCCATAGTGATGACATGAGGTGGTCCTCAGTCAGGATGTGAGACGGTCCTCAGTGAGGATGTGAAGTGGTCCTCAGTCAGGATGTGAGATGGCCAACAGTCAGGATGTGAGATGGCCCACAGTGAGGACATGAGGTGGTCCTCAGTCAGGATGTGAGATGGTCCTCACTGAGGATGTGAAGTGGTCCTCAGTCAGGATGTGAGATGGCCCACAGTCAGGATGTGAGATGGCCCACAGTCAGGATGTGAGATGGTCCACAGTCAGGATGTGAGATGGTCCTCAGTCAGGATGTGAGATGGTCCTCATTGAGGATGTGAAGTGGTCCTCAGTCAGGATGTGAGATGGTCCACAGTCAGGATGTGAGATGGTCCTCATTGAGGATGTGAAGTGGTCCTCAGTCAGGATGTGAGGTGGCCCACAGTGAGGACATGAGGTGGTCCACAGTCAGGATGTGAGATGGCCCACAGTCAGGATGTGAGATGGTCCTCAGTCAGGATGTGAAGTGGTCCTCAGTCAGGATGTGAGATGGTCCTCAGTCAGGATGTGAGATGGTCCTCAGTCAGGATGTGAGATGGTCCTCAGTCAGGATGTGAGATGGTCCTCAGTCAGGATGTGAGATGGCCCACAGTCAGGATGTGAGGTGGCCCTCAGTCAGGATGTGAGGTGGTCCACACTGAGGACATGAGGTGGTCCTCAGTCAGGATGTGAGGTGGCCCACAGTGAGGACATGAGGTGGTCCACAGTCAGGATGTGAGATGGCCCACAGTCAGGATGTGAGATGGTCCTCAGTCAGGATGTGAAGTGGTCCTCAGTCAGGATGTGAGATGGTCCTCAGTCAGGATGTGAGATGGTCCTCAGTCAGGATGTGAGATGGTCCTCAGTCAGGATGTGAGATGGTCCTCAGTCAGGATGTGAGATGGTCCTCAGTCAGGATGTGAGATGGCCCACAGTCAGGATGTGAGGTGGCCCTCAGTCAGGATGTGAGGTGGTCCACAGTGAGGACATGAGGTGGTCCTCAGTCAGGATGTGAGACGGTCCTCAGTCAGGATGTGAGGTGGTCCTCAGTCAGGATGTGAGACGGTCCTCAGTGAGGATGTGAAGTGGTCCTCAGTCAGGATGTGAGATGGCCCACAGTCAGGATGTGAGATGGCCCACAGTGAGGACATGAGGTGGTCCTCAGTCAGGATGTGAGACGGTCCTCAGTGAGGATGTGAAGTGGTCCTCAGTCAGGATGTGAGATGGCCCACAGTCAGGATGTGAGATGGCCCACAGTGAGGACATGAGGTGGTCCTCAGTCAGGATGTGAGATGGTCCTCACTGAGGATGTGAAGTGGTCCTCAGTCAGGACGTGAGATGGCCCACAGTCAGGATGTGAGATGGCCCACAGTCAGGATGTGAGATGGACCACAGTCAGGATGTGAGATGGCCCACAGTCAGGATGTGCGATGGCCCACAGTGAGGACACGAGGTGGTCCACAGTCAGGATGTGAGATGGCCCACAGTCAGGATGTGAGATGGTCCTCACTGAGGATGTGAAGTGGTCCTCAGTCAGGATGTGAGATGGTCCTCAGTCAAGCTGTGAGACGGTCCTCACTGAGGATGTGAGACGGTCCTCAGTCAGGATGTGAGATGGTCCTCAGTCAGGATGTGAGATGGTCCTCAGTCAGGATGTGAGATGGCCCACAGTCAGGATGTGAGATGGCCCACAGTCAGGATGTGAGACAGTCCTCACTGAGGATGTGAGACGGTCCTCAGTCAGGATGTGAGATGGTCCTCAGTCAGGATGTGAGATGGTCATCAGTCAGGATGTGAGATGGCCCACAGTCAGGATGTGTGGTGCCCCACAGTGAGGATGTGAGGTGGTCCTCAGTCAGGATGTGAGATGGCCCACAGTCAGGATGTGAGATGGTACTCACTGAGGATGTGAAGTGGTCCTCAGTCAGGATGTGAGATGGCCCACAGTCAGGACATGAGGTGGTCCACAGTCAGGATGTGAGATGGTCCACAGTCAGGATGTGAGATGGTCCTCAGTCAGGATGTGAGATGGCCCACAGTCAGGATGTGAGGTGGCCCACAGTGAGGATGTGAGGTGGTCCTCAGTCAGGATGTGAGATGGTCCTCAGTCAGGATGTGAGATGGCCCACAGTCAGGATGAGAGGTGGTCCTCAGTCAGGATGTGAGACGGTCCTCACTGAGGATGTGAAGTGGTCCTCAGTCAGGATGTGAGATGGCCCACAGTCAGGATGTGAGATGGCCCACAGTCAGGATGTGACGTGGCCCACAGTGAGGACATGAGGTGATCCTCAGTCAGGATGTGAAGTGGTCCTCAGTCAGGATGTGAGACGGTCCTCAGTCAGGATGTGAGATGGCCCTCAGTCAGGATGTGAGATGGTCCTCAGTCAGGATGTGAGATGGTCCTCAGTCAGGATGTGAGATGGCCCACAGTGAGGACCTGAGGTGGTCCACAGTCAGGATGTGAGATGGCCCACAGTCAGGATGTGAGATGGCCCACAGTCAGGATGTGAGATGGCCCACAGTGAGGACATGAGGTGGTCCACAGTCAGGATGTGAGATGGCCCACAGTCAGGATGTGAGATGGCCCACAGTCAGGATGTGAGATGGTCCTCACTGAGGATGTGAAGTGGTCCTCAGTCAGGATGTGAGATGGTCCTCAGTCAGGATGTGAGACGGTCCTCACTGAGGATGTGAGACGGTCCTCAGTCAGGATGTGAGATGGTCCTCAGTCAGGATGTGAGATGGTCCACAGTCAGGATGTGAGATGGCCCACAGTCAGGATGTGAGATGGTCCTCAGTCAGGATGTGAGATGGCCCACAGTCAGGATGTGAGGTGGCCCACAGTGAGGATGTGAGGTGGTCCTCAGTGAGGATGTGAGATGGCCCACAGTCAGGATGTGAGATGGTCCTCACTGAGGATGTGAAGTGGTCCACAGTCAGGATGTGAGATGGCCCACAGTGAGGACATGAGGTGGCCCACAGTCAGGATGTGAGATGGTCCTCAGTCAGGATGTGAGACGGTCCTCACTGAGGATGTGAAGTGGTCCTCAGTCAGGATGTGAGATGGCCCACAGTCAGGATGTGAGATGGCCCACAGTCAGGATGTGAGATGGTCCTCAGTCAGGATGTGAGACGGTCCTCACTGAGGATGTGAGATGGTCCTCAGTCAGGATGTGAGTTGGTCCTCAGTCAGGATGTGTGATGGTCCTCAGTCAGGATGTGAGATGGCCCACAGTCAGGATGTGAGGTGGTCCTCAGTCAGGATGTGAGATGGTCCACAGTCAGGATGTGAGATGGTCCTCATTGAGGATGTGAAGTGGTCCTCAGTCAGGATGTGAGGTGGCCCACAGTGAGGACATGAGGTGGTCCACAGTCAGGATGTGAGATGGCCCACAGTCAGGATGTGAGATGGTCCTCAGTCAGGATGTGAAGTGGTCCTCAGTCAGGATGTGAGATGGTCCTCAGTCAGGATGTGAGATGGTCCTCAGTCAGGATGTGAGATGGTCCTCAGTCAGGATGTGAGATGGTCCTCAGTCAGGATGTGAGATGGCCCACAGTCAGGCTGTGAGGTGGCCCTCAGTCAGGATGTGAGGTGGTCCACAGTGAGGACATGAGGTGGTCCTCAGTCAGGATGTGAGACGGTCCTCATTGAGGATGTGAAGTGGTCCTCAGTCAGGATGTGAGGTGGCCCACAGTGAGGACATGAGGTGGTCCACAGTCAGGATGTGAGATGGCCCACAGTCAGGATGTGAGATGGTCCTCAGTCAGGATGTGAGACGGTCCTCAGTGAGGATGTGAAGTGGTCCTCAGTCAGGATGTGAGATGGCCCACAGTCAGGATGTGAGATGGCCCACAGTGAGGTCATGAGGTGGTCCTCAGTCAGGATGTGAGACGGTCCTCAGTGAGGATGTGAAGTGGTCCTCAGTCAGGATGTGAGATGGCCCACAGTCAGGATGTGAGATGGCCCACAGTGAGGACATGAGGTGGTCCTCAGTCAGGATGTGAGATGGTCCTCACTGAGGATGTGAAGTGGTCCTCAGTCAGGACGTGAGATGGCCCACAGTCAGGATGTGAGATGGCCCACAGTCAGGATGTGAGATGGCCCACAGTCAGGATGTGAGATGGCCCACAGTGAGGACTCGAGGTGGTCCACAGTCAGGATGTGAGATGGCCCACAGTCAGGGTGTGAGATGGTCCTCACTGAGGATGTGAAGTGGTCCTCAGTCAGGATGTGAGATGGTCCTCAGTCAAGCTGTGAGACGGTCCTCACTGAGGATGTGAGACGGTCCTCAGTCAGGATGTGAGATGGTCCTCAGTCAGGATGTGAGATGGTCCTCAGTCAGGATGTGAGATGGCCCACAGTCAGGATGTGAGATGGTCCTCAGTCAGGATGTGAGATGGCCCACAGTCAGGATGTGAGGTGCCCCACAGTGAGGATGTGAGGTGGTCCTCAGTCAGGATGTGAGATGGCCCACAGTCAGGATGTGAGATGGTACTCACTGAGGATGTGAAGTGGTCCTCAGTCAGGATGTGAGATGGCCCACAGTGAGGACATGAGGTGGTCCACAGTCAGGATGTGAGATGGTCCACAGTCAGGATGTGAGATGGTCCTCAGTCAGGATGTGAGACAGTCCTCACTGAGGATGTGAGACGGTCCTCAGTCAGGATGTGAGATGGTCCTCAGTCAGGATGTGAGATGGTCCTCAGTCAGGATGTGAGATGGCCCACAGTCAGGATGTGAGATGGTCCTCAGTCAGGATGTGAGATGGCCCACAGTCAGGATGTGAGGTGGCCCACAGTGAGGATGTGAGGTGGTCCTCAGTCAGGATGTGAGATGGTCCTCAGTCAGGATGTGAGATGGCCCACAGTCAGGATGAGAGGTGGTCCTCAGTCAGGATGTGAGACGGTCCTCACTGAGGATGTGAAGTGGTCCTCAGTCAGGATGTGAGATGGCCCACAGTCAGGATGTGAGATGGCCCACAGTCAGGATGTGAGGTGGCCCACAGTGAGGACATGAGGTGGTCCTCAGTCAGGATGTGAAGTGGTCCTCAGTCAGGATGTGAGACGGTCCTCAGTCAGGATGTGAGATGGCCCTCAGTCAGGATGTGAGATGGTCCTCAGTCAGGATGTGAGATGGTCCTCAGTCAGGATGTGAGATGGCCCACAGTGAGGACATGAGGTGGTCTACAGTCAGGATGTGAGATGGCCCACAGTCAGGATGTGAGATGGCCCACAGTCAGGATGTGAGATGGCCCACAGTGAGGACATGAGGTGGTCCACAGTCAGGATGTGAGATGGCCCACAGTCAGGATGTGAGATGGCCCACAGTCAGGATGTGAGATGGTCCTCACTGAGGATGTGAAGTGGTCCTCAGTCAGGATGTGAGATGGTCCTCAGTCAGGATGTGAGACGGTCCTCACTGAGGATGTGAGACGGTCCTCAGTCAGGATGTGAGATGGTCCTCAGTCAGGATGTGAGATGGTCCACAGTCAGGATGTGAGATGGCCCACAGTCAGGATGTGAGATGGTCCTCAGTCAGGATGTGAGATGGCCCACAGTCAGGATGTGAGGTGGCCCACAGTGAGGATGTGAGGTGGTCCTCAGTGAGGATGTGAGATGGCCCACAGTCAGGATGTGAGATGGTCCTCACTGAGGATGTGAAGTGGTCCACAGTCAGGATGTGAGATGGCCCACAGTGAGGACATGAGGTGGCCCACAGTCAGGATGTGAGATGGTCCTCAGTCAGGATGTGAGACGGTCCTCACTGAGGATGTGAAGTGGTCCTCAGTCAGGATGTGAGATGGCCCACAGTCAGGATGTGAGATGGCCCACAGTCAGGATGTGAGATGGTCCTCAGTCAGGATGTGAGACGGTCCTCACTGAGGATGTGAGATGGTCCTCAGTCAGGATGTGAGATGGTCCTCAGTCAGGATGTGAGATGGTCCTCAGTCAGGATGTGAGATGGCCCACAGTCAGGATGTGAGATGGTCCTCATTGAGGATGTGAAGTGGTCCTCAGTCAGGATGTGAGGTGGCCCACAGTGAGGACATGAGGTGGTCCACAGTCAGGATGTGAGATGGCCCACAGTCAGGATGTGAGATGGTCCTCAGTCAGGATGTGAAGTGGTCCTCAGTCAGGATGTGAGATGGTCCTCAGTCAGGATGTGAGATGGTCCTCAGTCAGGATGTGAGATGGTCCTCAGTCAGGATGTGAGATGGTCCTCAGTCAGGATGTGAGATGGTCCTCAGTCAGGATGTGAGATGGCCCACAGTCAGGATGTGAGGTGGCCCTCAGTCAGGATGTGAGGTGGTCCACAGTGAGGACATGAGGTGGTCCTCAGTCAGGATGTTAGACGGTCCTCAGTCAGGATGTGAGGTGGTCCTCAGTCAGGATGTGAGATGGTCCTCAGTCAGGATGTGAGATGGTCCTCAGTCAGGATGTGAGATGGCCCACAGTGAGGACATGAGGTGGTCTACAGTCAGGATGTGAGATGGCCCACAGTCAGGATGTGAGATGGCCCACAGTCAGGATGTGAGATGGCCCACAGTGAGGACATGAGGTGGTCCACAGTCAGGATGTGAGATGGCCCACAGTCAGGATGTGAGATGGCCCACAGTCAGGATGTGAGATGGTCCTCACTGAGGATGTGAAGTGGTCCTCAGTCAGGATGTGAGATGGTCCTCAGTCAGGATGTGAGACGGTCCTCACTGAGGATGTGAGACGGTCCTCAGTCAGGATGTGAGATGGTCCTCAGTCAGGATGTGAGATGGTCCACAGTCAGGATGTGAGATGGCCCACAGTCAGGATGTGAGATGGTCCTCAGTCAGGATGTGAGATGGCCCACAGTCAGGATGTGAGGTGGCCCACAGTGAGGATGTGAGGTGGTCCTCAGTGAGGATGTGAGATGGCCCACAGTCAGGATGTGAGATGGTCCTCACTGAGGATGTGAAGTGGTCCACAGTCAGGATGTGAGATGGCCCACAGTGAGGACATGAGGTGGCCCACAGTCAGGATGTGAGATGGTCCTCAGTCAGGATGTGAGACGGTCCTCACTGAGGATGTGAAGTGGTCCTCAGTCAGGATGTGAGATGGCCCACAGTCAGGATGTGAGATGGCCCACAGTCAGGATGTGAGATGGTCCTCAGTCAGGATGTGAGACGGTCCTCACTGAGCATGTGAGATGGTCCTCAGTCAGGATGTGAGATGGTCCTCAGTCAGGATGTGTGATGGTCCTCAGTCAGGATGTGAGATGGCCCACAGTCAGGATGTGAGGTGGTCCTCAGTCAGGATGTGAGATGGTCCACAGTCAGGATGTGAGATGGTCCTCATTGAGGATGTGAAGTGGTCCTCAGTCAGGATGTGAGGTGGCCCACAGTGAGGACATGAGGTGGTCCACAGTCAGGATGTGAGATGGCCCACAGTCAGGATGTGAGATGGTCCTCAGTCAGGATGTGAAGTGGTCCTCAGTCAGGATGTGAGATGGTCCTCAGTCAGGATGTGAGATGGTCCTCAGTCAGGATGTGAGATGGTCCTCAGTCAGGATGTGAGATGGTCCTCAGTCAGGATGTGAGATGGCCCACAGTCAGGCTGTGAGGTGGCCCTCAGTCAGGATGTGAGGTGGTCCACAGTGAGGACATGCGGTGGTCCTCAGTCAGGATGTGAGACGGTCCTCAGTCAGGATGTGAGGTGGTCCTCAGTCAGGATGTGAGACGGTCCTCAGTGAGGATGTGAAGTGGTCCTCAGTCAGGATGTGAGATGGCCCACAGTCAGGATGTGAGATGGCCCACAGTGAGGTCATGAGGTGGTCCTCAGTCAGGATGTGAGACGGTCCTCAGTGAGGATGTGAAGTGGTCCTCAGTCAGGATGTGAGATGGCCCACAGTCAGGATGTGAGATGGCCCACAGTGAGGACATGAGGTGGTCCTCAGTCAGGATGTGAGATGGTCCTCACTGAGGATGTGAAGTGGTCCTCAGTCAGGACGTGAGATGGCCCACAGTCAGGATGTGAGATGGCCCACAGTCAGGATGTGAGATGGCCCACAGTCAGGATGTGAGATGGCCCACAGTCAGGATGTGAGATGGCCCACAGTGAGGACTCGAGGTGGTCCACAGTCAGGATGTGAGATGGCCCACAGTCAGGGTGTGAGATGGTCCTCACTGAGGATGTGAAGTGGTCCTCAGTCAGGATGTGAGATGGTCCTCAGTCAAGCTGTGAGACGGTCCTCACTGAGGATGTGAGACGGTCCTCAGTCAGGATGTGAGATGGTCCTCAGTCAGGATGTGAGATGGTCCTCAGTCAGGATGTGAGATGGCCCACAGTCAGGATGTGAGATGGTCCTCAGTCAGGATGTGAGATGGCCCACAGTCAGGATGTGAGGTGCCCCACAGTGAGGATGTGAGGTGGTCCTCAGTCAGGATGTGAGATGGCCCACAGTCAGGATGTGAGATGGTACTCACTGAGGATGTGAAGTGGTCCTCAGTCAGGATGTGAGATGGCCCACAGTGAGGACATGAGGTGGTCCACAGTCAGGATGTGAGATGGTCCACAGTCAGGATGTGAGATGGTCCTCAGTCAGGATGTGAGACAGTCCTCACTGAGGATGTGAGACGGTCCTCAGTCAGGATGTGAGATGGTCCTCAGTCAGGATGTGAGATGGTCCTCAGTCAGGATGTGAGATGGCCCACAGTCAGGATGTGAGATGGTCCTCAGTCAGGATGTGAGATGGCCCACAGTCAGGATGTGAGGTGGCCCACAGTGAGGATGTGAGGTGGTCCTCAGTCAGGATGTGAGATGGTCCTCAGTCAGGATGTGAGATGGCCCACAGTCAGGATGAGAGGTGGTCCTCAGTCAGGATGTGAGACGGTCCTCACTGAGGATGTGAAGTGGTCCTCAGTCAGGATGTGAGATGGCCCACAGTCAGGATGTGAGATGGCCCACAGTCAGGATGTGAGGTGGCCCACAGTGAGGACATGAGGTGGTCCTCAGTCAGGATGTGAAGTGGTCCTCAGTCAGGATGTGAGACGGTCCTCAGTCAGGATGTGAGATGGCCCTCAGTCAGGATGTGAGATGGTCCTCAGTCAGGATGTGAGATGGTCCTCAGTCAGGATGTGAGATGGCCCACAGTGAGGACATGAGGTGGTCTACAGTCAGGATGTGAGATGGCCCAAAGTCAGGATGTGAGATGGCCCACAGTCAGGATGTGAGATGGCCCACAGTGAGGACATGAGGTGGTCCACAGTCAGGATGTGAGATGGCCCACAGTCAGGATGTGAGATGGCCCACAGTCAGGATGTGAGATGGTCCTCACTGAGGATGTGAAGTGGTCCTCAGTCAGGATGTGAGATGGTCCTCAGTCAGGATGTGAGACGGTCCTCACTGAGGATGTGAGACGGTCCTCAGTCAGGATGTGAGATGGTCCTCAGTCAGGATGTGAGATGGTCCACAGTCAGGATGTGAGATGGCCCACAGTCAGGATGTGAGATGGTCCTCAGTCAGGATGTGAGATGGCCCACAGTCAGGATGTGAGGTGGCCCACAGTGAGGATGTGAGGTGGTCCTCAGTGAGGATGTGAGATGGCCCACAGTCAGGATGTGAGATGGTCCTCACTGAGGATGTGAAGTGGTCCACAGTCAGGATGTGAGATGGCCCACAGTGAGGACATGAGGTGGCCCACAGTCAGGATGTGAGATGGTCCTCAGTCAGGATGTGAGACGGTCCTCACTGAGGATGTGAAGTGGTCCTCAGTCAGGATGTGAGATGGCCCACAGTCAGGATGTGAGATGGCCCACAGTCAGGATGTGAGATGGTCCTCAGTCAGGATGTGAGACGGTCCTCACTGAGGATGTGAGATGGTCCTCAGTCAGGATGTGAGATGGTCCTCAGTCAGGATGTGAGATGGTCCTCAGTCAGGATGTGAGATGGCCCACAGTCAGGATGTGAGATGGTCCTCATTGAGGATGTGAAGTGGTCCTCAGTCAGGATGTGAGGTGGCCCACAGTGAGGACATGAGGTGGTCCACAGTCAGGATGTGAGATGGCCCACAGTCAGGATGTGAGATGGTCCTCAGTCAGGATGTGAAGTGGTCCTCAGTCAGGATGTGAGATGGTCCTCAGTCAGGATGTGAGATGGTCCTCAGTCAGGATGTGAGATGGTCCTCAGTCAGGATGTGAGATGGTCCTCAGTCAGGATGTGAGATGGTCCTCAGTCAGGATGTGAGATGGCCCACAGTCAGGATGTGAGGTGGCCCTCAGTCAGGATGTGAGGTGGTCCACAGTGAGGACATGAGGTGGTCCTCAGTCAGGATGTTAGACGGTCCTCAGTCAGGATGTGAGGTGGTCCTCAGTCAGGATGTGAGACGGTCCTCAGTGAGGATGTGAAGTGGTCCTCAGTCAGGATGTGAGATGGCCCACAGTCAGGATGTGAGATGGCCCACAGTGAGGACATGAGGTGGTCCTCAGTCAGGATGTGAGACGGTCCTCAGTGAGGATGTGAAGTGGTCCTCAGTCAGGATGTGAGATGGCCCACAGTCAGGATGTGAGATGGCCCACAGTGAGGACATGAGGTGGTCCTCAGTCAGGATGTGAGATGGTCCTCACTGAGGATGTGAAGTGGTCCTCAGTCAGGACGTGAGATGGCCCACAGTCAGGATGTGAGATGGCCCACAGTCAGGATGTGAGATGGCCCACAGTGAGGACACGAGGTGGTCCACAGTCAGGATGTGAGATGGCCCACAGTCAGGATGTGAGATGGTCCTCACTGAGGATGTGAAGTGGTCCTCAGTCAGGATGTGAGATGGTCCTCAGTCAAGCTGTGAGACGGTCCTCACTGAGGATATGAGACGGTCCTCACTGAGGATGTGAGATGGTCCTCAGTCAGGATGTGAGATGGTCCTCAGTCAGGATGAGAGATGGCCCACAGTCAGGATGTGAGATGGTCCTCAGTCAGGATGTGAGATGGCCCACAGTCAGGATGTAAGGTGCCCCACAGTGAGGATGTGAGGTGGTCCTCAGTCAGGATGTGAGATGGCCCACAGTCAGAATGTGAGATGGTACTCACTGAGGATGTGAAGTGGTCCTCAGTCAGGATGTGAGATGGCCCACAGTGAGGACATGAGGTGGTCCACAGTCAGGATGTGAGATGGTCCACAGTCAGGATGTGAGATGGTCCTCAGTCAGGATGTGAGACAGTTCTCACTGAGGATGTGAGACGGTCCTCAGTCAGGATGTGAGATGGTCCTCAGTCAGGATGTGAGATGGTCCTCAGTCAGGAAGTGAGATGGCCCACAGTCAGGATGTGAGATGGTCCTCAGTCAGGATGTGAGATGGCCCACAGTCAGGATGTGAGGTGGCCCACAGTGAGGATGTGAGGTGGTCCTCAGTCAGGATGTGAGATGGTCCTCAGTCAGGATGTGAGATGGCCCACAGTCAGGATGAGAGGTGGTCCTCAGTCAGGATGTGAGACGGTCCTCACTGAGGATGTGAAGTGGTCCTCAGTCAGGATGTGAGATGGCCCACAGTCAGGATGTGAGATGGCCCACAGTCAGGATGTGACGTGGCCCACAGTGAGGACATGAGGTGATCCTCAGTCAGGATGTGAAGTGGTCCTCAGTCAGGATGTGAGACGGTCCTCAGTCAGGATGTGAGATGGCCCTCAGTCAGGATGTGAGATGGTCCTCAGTCAGGATGTGAGATGGTCCTCAGTCAGGATGTGAGATGGCCCACAGTCAGGATGTGAGATGGTCCTCACTGAGGATGTGAAGTGGTCCTCAGTCAGGATGTGAGATGGTCCTCAGTCAGGATGTGAGACGGTCCTCACTGAGGATGTGAGACGGTCCTCAGTCAGGATGTGAGATGGTCCTCAGTCAGGATGTGAGATGGTCCACAGTCAGGATGTGAGATGGCCCACAGTCAGGATGTGAGATGGTCCTCAGTCAGGATGTGAGATGGCCCACAGTCAGGATGTGAGGTGGCCCACAGTGAGGATGTGAGGTGGTCCTCAGTGAGGATGTGAGATGGCCCACAGTCAGGATGTGAGATGGTCCTCACTGAGGATGTGAAGTGGTCCACAGTCAGGATGTGAGATGGCCCACAGTGAGGACATGAGGTGGCCCACAGTCAGGATGTGAGATGGCCCACAGTCAGGATGTGAGATGGTCCTCACTGAGGATGTGAAGTGGTCCTCAGTCAGGATGTGAGATGGTCCTCAGTCAAGCTGTGAGACGGTCCTCACTGAGGATATGAGACGGTCCTCACTGAGGATGTGAGATGGTCCTCAGTCAGGATGTGAGATGGTCCTCAGTCAGGATGAGAGATGGCCCACAGTCAGGATGTGAGATGGTCCTCAGTCAGGATGTGAGATGGCCCACAGTCAGGATGTAAGGTGCCCCACAGTGAGGATGTGAGGTGGTCCTCAGTCAGGATGTGAGATGGCCCACAGTCAGAATGTGAGATGGTACTCACTGAGGATGTGAAGTGGTCCTCAGTCAGGATGTGAGATGGCCCACAGTGAGGACATGAGGTGGTCCACAGTCAGGATGTGAGATGGTCCACAGTCAGGATGTGAGATGGTCCTCAGTCAGGATGTGAGACAGTTCTCACTGAGGATGTGAGACGGTCCTCAGTCAGGATGTGAGATGGTCCTCAGTCAGGATGTGAGATGGTCCTCAGTCAGGAAGTGAGATGGCCCACAGTCAGGATGTGAGATGGTCCTCAGTCAGGATGTGAGATGGCCCACAGTCAGGATGTGAGGTGGCCCACAGTGAGGATGTGAGGTGGTCCTCAGTCAGGATGTGAGATGGTCCTCAGTCAGGATGTGAGATGGCCCACAGTCAGGATGAGAGGTGGTCCTCAGTCAGGATGTGAGACGGTCCTCACTGAGGATGTGAAGTGGTCCTCAGTCAGGATGTGAGATGGCCCACAGTCAGGATGTGAGATGGCCCACAGTCAGGATGTGACGTGGCCCACAGTGAGGACATGAGGTGATCCTCAGTCAGGATGTGAAGTGGTCCTCAGTCAGGATGTGAGACGGTCCTCAGTCAGGATGTGAGATGGCCCTCAGTCAGGATGTGAGATGGTCCTCAGTCAGGATGTGAGATGGTCCTCAGTCAGGATGTGAGATGGCCCACAGTCAGGATGTGAGATGGTCCTCACTGAGGATGTGAAGTGGTCCTCAGTCAGGATGTGAGATGGTCCTCAGTCAGGATGTGAGACGGTCCTCACTGAGGATGTGAGACGGTCCTCAGTCAGGATGTGAGATGGTCCTCAGTCAGGATGTGAGATGGTCCACAGTCAGGATGTGAGATGGCCCACAGTCAGGATGTGAGATGGTCCTCAGTCAGGATGTGAGATGGCCCACAGTCAGGATGTGAGGTGGCCCACAGTGAGGATGTGAGGTGGTCCTCAGTGAGGATGTGAGATGGCCCACAGTCAGGATGTGAGATGGTCCTCACTGAGGATGTGAAGTGGTCCACAGTCAGGATGTGAGATGGCCCACAGTGAGGACATGAGGTGGCCCACAGTCAGGATGTGAGATGGTCCTCAGTCAGGATGTGAGACGGTCCTCACTGAGGATGTGAAGTGGTCCTCAGTCAGGATGTGAGATGGCCCACAGTCAGGATGTGAGATGGCCCACAGTCAGGATGTGAGATGGTCCTCAGTCAGGATGTGAGATGGTCCTCACTGAGGATGTGAGATGGTCCTCAGTCAGGATGTGAGATGGTCCTCAGTCAGGATGTGAGATGGTCCTCAGTCAGGATGTGAGATGGCCCACAGTCAGGATGTGAGGTGGTCCTCAGTCAGGATGTGAGATGGTCCACAGTCAGGATGTGAGATGGTCCTCATTGAGGATGTGAAGTGGTCCTCAGTCAGGATGTGAGGTGGCCCACAGTGAGGACATGAGGTGGTCCACAGTCAGGATGTGAGATGGCCCACAGTCAGGATGTGAGATGGTCCTCAGTCAGGATGTGAAGTGGTCCTCAGTCAGGATGTGAGATGGTCCTCAGTCAGGATGTGAGATGGTCCTCAGTCAGGATGTAAGATGGTCCTCAGTCAGGATGTGAGATGGTCCTCAGTCAGGATGTGAGATGGCCCACAGTCAGGCTGTGAGGTGGCCCTCAGTCAGGATGTGAGGTGGTCCACAGTGAGGACATGAGGTGGTCCTCAGTCAGGATGTGAGACGGTCCTCAGTCAGGATGTGAGGTGGTCCTCAGTCAGGATGTGAGACTGTCCTCAGTGAGGATGTGAAGTGGTCCTCAGTCAGGATGTGAGATGGCCCACAGTCAGGATGTGAGATGGCCCACAGTGAGGTCATGAGGTGGTCCTCAGTCAGGATGTGAGACGGTCCTCAGTGAGGATGTGAAGTGGTCCTCAGTCAGGATGTGAGATGGCCCACAGTCAGGATGTGAGATGGCCCACAGTGAGGACATGAGGTGGTCCTCAGTCAGGATGTGAGATGGTCCTCACTGAGGATGTGAAGTGGTCCTCAGTCAGGACGTGAGATGGCCCACAGTCAGGATGTGAGATGGCCCACAGTCAGGATGTGAGATGGCCCACAGTCAGGATGTGAGATGGCCCACAGTCAGGATGTGAGATGGCCCACAGTGAGGACACGAGGTGGTCCACAGTCAGGATGTGAGATGGCCCACAGTCAGGGTGTGAGATGGTCCTCACTGAGGATGTGAAGTGGTCCTCAGTCAGGATGTGAGATGGTCCTCAGTCAAGCTGTGAGACGGTCCTCACTGAGGATGTGAGACGGTCCTCAGTCAGGATGTGAGATGGTCCTCAGTCAGGATGTGAGATGGTCCTCAGTCAGGATGTGAGATGGCCCACAGTCAGGATGTGAGATGGTCCTCAGTCAGGATGTGAGATGGCCCACAGTCAGGATGTGAGGTGCCCCACAGTGAGGATGTGAGGTGGTCCTCAGTCAGGATGTGAGATGGCCCACAGTCAGGATGTGAGATGGTACTCACTGAGGATGTGAAGTGGTCCTCAGTCAGGATGTGAGATGGCCCACAGTGAGGACATGAGGTGGTCCACAGTCAGGATGTGAGATGGTCCACAGTCAGGATGTGAGATGGTCCTCAGTCAGGATGTGAGACAGTCCTCACTGAGGATGTGAGACGGTCCTCAGTCAGGATGTGAGATGGTCCTCAGTCAGGATGTGAGATGGTCCTCAGTCAGGATGTGAGATGGCCCACAGTCAGGATGTGAGATGGTCCTCAGTCAGGATGTGAGATGGCCCACAGTCAGGATGTGAGATGGCCCACAGTCAGGATGAGAGGTGGTCCTCAGTCAGGATGTGAGACGGTCCTCACTGAGGATGTGAAGTGGTCCTCAGTCAGGATGTGAGATGGCCCACAGTCAGGATGTGAGATGGCCCACAGTCAGGATGTGAGGTGGCCCACAGTGAGGACATGAGGTGGTCCTCAGTCAGGATGTGAAGTGGTCCTCAGTCAGGATGTGAGACGGTCCTCAGTCAGGATGTGAGATGGCCCTCAGTCAGGATGTGAGATGGTCCTCAGTCAGGATGTGAGATGGTCCTCAGTCAGGATGTGAGATGGCCCACAGTGAGGACATGAGGTGGTCTACAGTCAGGATGTGAGATGGCCCACAGTAAGGATGTGAGATGGCCCACAGTCAGGATGTGAGATGGCCCACAGTGAGGACATGAGGTGGTCCACAGTCAGGATGTGAGATGGCCCACAGTCAGGATGTGAGATGGCCCACAGTCAGGATGTGAGATGGTCCTCACTGAGGATGTGAAGTGGTCCTCAGTCAGGATGTGAGATGGTCCTCAGTCAGGATGTGAGACGGTCCTCACTGAGGATGTGAGACGGTCCTCAGTCAGGATGTGAGATGGTCCTCAGTCAGGATGTGAGATGGTCCACAGTCAGGATGTGAGATGGCCCACAGTCAGGATGTGAGATGGTCCTCAGTCAGGATGTGAGATGGCCCACAGTCAGGATGTGAGGTGGCCCACAGTGAGGATGTGAGGTGGTCCTCAGTGAGGATGTGAGATGGCCCACAGTCAGGATGTGAGATGGTCCTCACTGAGGATGTGAAGTGGTCCACAGTCAGGATGTGAGATGGCCCACAGTGAGGACATGAGGTGGCCCACAGTCAGGATGTGAGATGGTCCTCAGTCAGGATGTGAGACGGTCCTCACTGAGGATGTGAAGTGGTCCTCAGTCAGGATGTGAGATGGCCCACAGTCAGGATGTGAGATGGCCCACAGTCAGGATGTGAGATGGTCCTCAGTCAGGATGTGAGACGGTCCTCACTGAGGATGTGAGATGGTCCTCAGTCAGGATGTGAGATGGTCCTCAGTCAGGATGTGAGATGGTCCTCAGTCAGGATGTGAGATGGCCCACAGTCAGGATGTGAGATGGTCCTCATTGAGGATGTGAAGTGGTCCTCAGTCAGGATGTGAGGTGGCCCACAGTGAGGACATGAGGTGGTCCACAGTCAGGATGTGAGATGGCCCACAGTCAGGATGTGAGATGGTCCTCAGTCAGGATGTGAAGTGGTCCTCAGTCAGGATGTGAGATGGTCGTCAGTCAGGATGTGAGATGGTCCTCAGTCAGGATGTGAGATGGTCCTCAGTCAGGATGTGAGATGGTCCTCAGTCAGGATGTGAGATGGTCCTCAGTCAGGATGTGAGATGGCCCACAGTCAGGATGTGAGGTGGCCCTCAGTCAGGATGTGAGGTGGTCCACAGTGAGGACATGAGGTGGTCCTCAGTCAGGATGTTAGACGGTCCTCAGTCAGGATGTGAGGTGGTCCTCAGTCAGGATGTGAGACGGTCCTCAGTGAGGATGTGAAGTGGTCCTCAGTCAGGATGTGAGATGGCCCACAGTCAGGATGTGAGATGGCCCACAGTGAGGACATGAGGTGGTCCTCAGTCAGGATGTGAGACGGTCCTCAGTGAGGATGTGAAGTGGTCCTCAGTCAGGATGTGAGATGGCCCACAGTCAGGATGTGAGATGGCCCACAGTGAGGACATGAGGTGGTCCTCAGTCAGGATGTGAGATGGTCCTCACTGAGGATGTGAAGTGGTCCTCAGTCAGGACGTGAGATGGCCCACAGTCAGGATGTGAGATGGCCCACAGTCAGGATGTGAGATGGCCCACAGTGAGGACACGAGGTGTTCCACAGTCAGGATGTGAGATGGCCCACAGTCAGGATGTGAGATGGTCCTCACTGAGGATGTGAAGTGGTCCTCAGTCAGGATGTGAGATGGCCCTCAGTCAAGCTGTGAGACGGTCCTCACTGAGGATATGAGACGGTCCTCACTGAGGATGTGAGATGGTCCTCAGTCAGGATGTGAGATGGTCCTCAGTCAGGATGTGAGATGGCCCACAGTCAGGATGTGAGATGGTCCTCAGTCAGGATGTGAGATGGCCCACAGTCAGGATGTAAGGTGCCCCACAGTGAGGATGTGAGGTGGTCCTCAGTCAGGATGTGAGATGGCCCACAGTCAGGATGTGAGATGGTACTCACTGAGGATGTGAAGTGGTCCTCAGTCAGGATGTGAGATGGCCCACAGTGAGGACATGAGGTGGTCCACAGTCAGGATGTGAGATGGTCCACAGTCAGGATGTGAGATGGTCCTCAGTCAGGATGTGAGACAGTCCTCACTGAGGATGTGAGACGGTCCTCAGTCAGGACATGAGGTGGTCCTCAGTCAGGATGTGAGATGGTCCTCACTGAGGATGTGAAGTGGTCCTCAGTCAGGACGTGAGATGGCCCACAGTCAGGATGTGAGATGGCCCACAGTCAGGATGTGAGATGGCCCACAGTGAGGACACGAGGTGGTCCACAGTCAGGATGTGAGATGGCCCACAGTCAGGATGTGAGATGGTCCTCACTGAGGATGTGAAGTGGTCCTCAGTCAGGATGTGAGATGGCCCTCAGTCAAGCTGTGAGACGGTCCTCACTGAGGATATGAGACGGTCCTCACTGAGGATGTGAGATGGTCCTCAGTCAGGATGTGAGATGGTCCTCAGTCAGGATGTGAGATGGCCCACAGTCAGGATGTGAGATGGTCCTCAGTCAGGATGTGAGATGGCCCACAGTCAGGATGTAAGGTGCCCCACAGTGAGGATGTGAGGTGGTCCTCAGTCAGGATGTGAGATGGCCCACAGTCAGGATGTGAGATGGTACTCACTGAGGATGTGAAGTGGTCCTCAGTCAGGATGTGAGATGGCCCACAGTGAGGACATGAGGTGGTCCACAGTCAGGATGTGAGATGGTCCACAGTCAGGATGTGAGATGGTCCTCAGTCAGGATGTGAGACAGTCCTCACTGAGGATGTGAGACGGTCCTCAGTCAGGATGTGAGATGGTCCTCAGTCAGGATGTGAGATGGTCCTCAGTCAGGATGTGAGATGGCCCACAGTCAGGATGTGAGATGGTCCTCAGTCAGGATGTGAGATGGCCCACAGTCAGGATGTGAGGTGGCCCACAGTGAGGATGTGAGGTGGTCCTCAATCAGGATGTGAGATGGTCCTCAGTCAGGATGTGAGATGGCCCACAGTCAGGATGAGAGGTGGTCCTCAGTCAGGATGTGAGACGGTCCTCACTGAGGATGTGAAGTGGTCCTCAGTCAGGATGTGAGATGGCCCACAGTCAGGATGTGAGATGGCCCACAGTCAGGATGTGAGGTGGCCCACAGTGAGGACATGAGGTGGTCCTCAGTCAGGATGTGAAGTGGTCCTCAGTCAGGATGTGAGACGGTCCTCAGTCAGGATGTGAGATGGCCCTCAGTCAGGATGTGAGATGGTCCTCAGTCAGGATGTGAGATGGTCCTCAGTCAGGATGTGAGATGGCCCACAGTGAGGACATGAGGTGGTCCACAGTCAGGATGTGAGATGGCCCACAGTCAGTATGTGAGATGGCCCACAGTCAGGATGTGAGATGGCCCACAGTGAGGACATGAGGTGGTCCACAGTCAGGATGTGAGATGGCCCACAGTCAGGATGTGAGATGGCCCACAGTCAGGATGTGAGATGGCCCACAGTGAGGACATGAGGTGGTCCTCAGTCAGGATGTGAGATGGTCCTCACTGAGGATGTGAAGTAGTCCTCAGTCAGGACGTGAGATGGCCCACAGTCAGGATGTGAGATGGCCCACAGTCAGGATGTGAGATGGCCCACAGTCAGGATGTGAGATGGCCCACAGTGAGGACACGAGGTGGTCCACAGTCAGGATGTGAGATGGCCCACAGTCAGGATGTGAGATGGTCCTCACTGAGGATGTGAAGTGGTCCTCAGTCAGGATGTGAGATGGTCCTCAGTCAAGCTGTGAGACGGTCCTCACTGAGGATGTGAGACGGTCCTCAGTCAGGATGTGAGATGGTCCTCAGTCAGGATGTGAGATGGTCCTCAGTCAGGATGTGAGATGGCCCACAGTCAGGATGTGAGATGGTCCTCAGTCAGGATGTGAGATGGCCCACAGTCAGGATGTGAGGTGCCCCACAGTGAGGATGTGAGGTGGTCCTCAGTCAGGATGTGAGATGGCCCACAGTCAGGATGTGAGATGGTACTCACTGAGGATGTGAAGTGGTCCTCAGTCAGGATGTGAGATGGCCCACAGTGAGGACATGAGGTGGTCCACAGTCAGGATGTGAGATGGTCCACAGTCAGGATGTGAGATGGTCCTCAGTCAGGATGTGAGACAGTCCTCACTGAGGATGTGAGACGGTCCTCAGTCAGGATGTGAGATGGTCCTCAGTCAGGATGTGAGATGGACCTCAGTCAGGATGTGAGATGGCCCACAGTCAGGATGTGAGATGGTCCTCAGTCAGGATGTGAGATGGCCCACAGTCAGGATGTGAGGTGGCCCACAGTGAGGATGTGAGGTGGTCCTCAGTCAGGATGTGAGATGGTCCTCAGTCAGGATGTGAGATGGCCCACAGTCAGGATGAGAGGTGGTCCTCAGTCAGGATGTGAGACGGTCCTCACTGAGGATGTGAAGTGGTCCTCAGTCAGGATGTGAGATGGCCCACAGTCAGGATGTGAGATGGCCCACAGTCAGGATGTGAGGTGGCCCACAGTGAGGACATGAGGTGGTCCTCAGTCAGGATGTGAAGTGGTCCTCAGTCAGGATGTGAGACGGTCCTCAGTCAGGATGTGAGATGGCCCTCAGTAAGGATGTGAGATGGTCCACAGTCAGGATGTGAGATGGCCCACAGTCAGGATGTGAGATGGCCCACAGTCAGGATGTGAGATGGTCCTCACTGAGGATGTGAAGTGGTCCTCAGTCAGGATGTGAGATGGTCCTCAGTCAGGATGTGAGACGGTCCTCACTGAGGATGTGAGACGGTCCTCAGTCAGGATGTGAGATGGTCCTCAGTCAGGATGTGAGATGGTCTACAGTCAGGATGTGAGATGGCCCACAGTCAGGATGTGAGATGGTCCTCAGTCAGGATTTGAGATGGCCCACAGTCAGGATGTGAGGTGGCCCACAGTGAGGATGTGAGGTGGTCCTCAGTGAGGATGTGAGATGGCCCACAGTCAGGATGTGAGATGGTCCTCACTGAGGATGTGAAGTGGTCCACAGTCAGGATGTGAGATGGCCCACAGTGAGGACATGAGGTGGCCCACAGTCAGGATGTGAGATGGTCCTCAGTCAGGATGTGAGACGGTCCTCACTGAGGATGTGAAGTGGTCCTCAGTCAGGATGTGAGATGGCCCACAGTCAGGATGTGAGATGGCCCACAGTCAGGATGTGAGATGGTCCTCAGTCAGGATGTGAGACGGTCCTCACTGAGGATGTGAGATGGTCCTCAGTCAGGATGTGAGATGGTCCTCAGTCAGGATGTGAGATGGTCCTCAGTCAGGATGTGAGATGGCCCACAGTCAGGATGTGAGGTGGTCCTCAGTCAGGATGTGAGATGGTCCACAGTCAGGATGTGAGATGGTCCTCATTGAGGATGTGAAGTGGTCCTCAGTCAGGATGTGAGGTGGCCCACAGTGAGGACATGAGGTGGTCCACAGTCAGGATGTGAGATGGCCCACAGTCAGGATGTGAGATGGTCCTCAGTCAGGATGTGAAGTGGTCCTCAGTCAGGATGTGAGATGGTCCTCAGTCAGGATGTGAGATGGCCCACAGTCAGGATGTGAGGTGGCCCACAGTGAGGACATGAGGTGGTCCTCAGTCAGGATGTGAGACGGTCCTCAGTCAGGATGTGAGATGGCCCTCAGTCAGGATGTGAGATGGTCCTCAGTCAGGATGTGAGATGGTCCTCAGTCAGGATGTGAGATGGCCCACAGTGAGGACATGAGGTGGTCCACAGTCAGGATGTGAGATGGCCCACAGTCAGGATGTGAGATGACCCACAGTCAGGATGTGAGATGGCCCACAGTGAGGACATGAGGTGGTCCACAGTCAGGATGTGAGATGGCCCACAGTCAGGATGTGAGATGGCCCACAGTCAGGATGTGAGATGGTCCTCACTGAGGATGTGAAGTGGTCCTCAGTCAGGATGTGAGATGGTCCTCAGTCAGGATGTGAGACGGTCCTCACTGAGGATGTGAGACGGTCCTCAGTCAGGATGTGAGATGGTCCTCAGTCAGGATGTGAGATGGTCCACAGTCAGGATGTGAGATGGCCCACAGTCAGGATGTGAGATGGTCCTCAGTCAGGATGTGAGATGGCCCACAGTCAGGATGTGAGATGGTCCTCACTGAGGATGTGAAGTGGTCCTCAGTCAGGATGTGAGATGCTCCTCAGTCAAGCTGTGAGACGGTCCTCACTGAGGATGTGAGACGGTCCTCAGTCAGGATGTGAGATGGTCCTCAGTCAGGATGTGAGATGGTCCTCAGTCAGGATGTGAGATGGCCCACAGTCAGGATGTGAGATGGTCCTCAGTCAGGATGTGAGATGGCCCACAGTCAGGATGTGAGGTGCCCCACAGTGAGGATGTGAGGTGGTCCTCAGTCAGGATGTGAGATGGCCCACAGTCAGGATGTGAGATGGTACTCACTGAGGATGTGAAGTGGTCCTCAGTCAGGATGTGAGATGGCCCACAGTGAGGACATGAGGTGGTCCACAGTCAGGATGTGAGATGGTCCACAGTCAGGATGTGAGATGGTCCTCAGTCAGGATGTGAGACAGTCCTCACTGAGGATGTGAGACGGTCCTCAGTCAGGATGTGAGATGGTCCTCAGTCAGGATGTGAGATGGTCCTCAGTCAGGATGTGAGATGGCCCACAGTCAGGATGTGAGATGGTCCTCAGTCAGGATGTGAGATGGCCCACAGTCAGGATGTGAGGTGGCCCACAGTGAGGATGTGAGGTGGTCCTCAGTCAGGATGTGAGATGGTCCTCAGTCAGGATGTGAGATGGCCCACAGTCAGGATGAGAGGTGGTCCTCAGTCAGGATGTGAGACGGTCCTTACTGAGGATGTGAAGTGGTCCTCAGTCAGGATGTGAGATGGCCCACAGTCAGGATGTGAGATGGCCCACAGTCAGGATGTGAGGTGGCCCACAGTGAGGACATGAGGTGGTCCTCAGTCAGGATGTGAAGTGGTCCTCAGTCAGGATGTGAGACGGTCCTCAGTCAGGATGTGAGATGGCCCTCAGTCAGGATGTGAGATGGTCCACAGTCAGGATGTGAGATGGCCCACAGTCAGGATGTGAGATGGCCCACAGTCAGGATGTGAGATGGTCCTCACTGAGGATGTGAAGTGGTCCTCAGTCAGGATGTGAGATGGTCCTCAGTCAGGATGTGAGACGGTCCTCACTGAGGATGTGAGACGGTCCTCAGTCAGGATGTGAGATGGTCCTCAGTCAGGATGTGAGATGGTCTACAGTCAGGATGTGAGATGGCCCACAGTCAGGATGTGAGATGGTCCTCAGTCAGGATGTGAGATGGCCCACAGTCAGGATGTGAGGTGGCCCACAGTGAGGATGTGAGGTGGTCCTCAGTGAGGATGTGAGATGGCCCACAGTCAGGATGTGAGATGGTCCTCACTGAGGATGTGAAGTGGTCCACAGTCAGGATGTGAGATGGCCCACAGTGAGGACATGAGGTGGCCCACATTCAGGATGTGAGATGGTCCTCAGTCAGGATGTGAGACGGTCCTCACTGAGGATGTGAAGTGGTCCTCAGTCAGGATGTGAGATGGCCCACAGTCAGGATGTGAGATGGCCCACAGTCAGGATGTGAGATGGTCCTCAGTCAGGATGTGAGACGGTCCTCACTGAGGATGTGAGATGGTCCTCAGTCAGGATGTGAGATGGTCCTCAGTCAGGATGTGAGATGGTCCTCAGTCAGGATGTGAGATGGCCCACAGTCAGGATGTGAGGTGGTCCTCAGTCAGGATGTGAGATGGTCCACAATCAGGATGTGAGATGGTCCTCATTGAGGATGTGAAGTGGTCCTCAGTCAGGATGTGAGGTGGCCCACAGTGAGGACATGAGGTGGTCCACAGTCAGGATGTGAGATGGCCCACAGTCAGGATGTGAGATGGTCCTCAGTCAGGATGTGAAGTGGTCCTCAGTCAGGATGTGAGATGGTCCTCAGTCAGGATGTGAGATGGCCCACAGTCAGGATGAGAGGTGGCCCACAGTGAGGACATGAGGTGGTCCTCAGTCAGGATGTGAGACGGTCCTCAGTCAGGATGTGAGATGGCCCTCAGTCAGGATGTGAGATGGTCCTCAGTCAGGATGTGAGATGGTCCTCAGTCAGGATGTGAGATGGCCCACAGTGAGGACATGAGGTGGTCCACAGTCAGGATGTGAGATGGCCCACAGTCAGGATGTGAGATGACCCACAGTCAGGATGTGAGATGGCCCACAGTGAGGACATGAGGTGGTCCACAGTCAGGATGTGAGATGGCCCACAGTCAGGATGTGAGATGGCCCACAGTCAGGATGTGAGATGGTCCTCACTGAGGATGTGAAGTGGTCCTCAGTCAGGATGTGAGATGGTCCTCAGTCAGGATGTGAGACGGTCCTCACTGAGGATGTGAGACGGTCCTCAGTCAGGATGTGAGATGGTCCACAGTCAGGATGTGAGATGGCCCACAGTCAGGATGTGAGATGGTCCTCAGTCAGGATGTGAGATGGCCCACAGTCAGGATGTGAGGTGGCCCACAGTGAGGATGTGAGGTGGTCCTCAGTGAGGATGTGAGATGGCCCACAGTCAGGATGTGAGATGGTCCTCACTGAGGATGTGAAGTGGTCCACAGTCAGAATGTGAAATGGCCCACAGTGAGGACATGAGGTGGCCCACAGTCAGGATGTGAGATGGTGATCAGTCAGGATGTGAGACGGTCCTCACTGAGGATGTGAAGTGGTCCTCAGTCAGGATGTGAGATGGCCCACAGTCAGGATGTGAGATGGCCCACAGTCAGGATGTGAGATGGTCCTCAGTCAGGATGTGAGACGGTCCTCACTGAGGATGTGAGATGGTCCTCAGTCAGGATGTGAGATGGTCCTCAGTCAGGATGTGAGATGGTCCTCAGTCAGGATGTGAGATGGCCCACAGTCAGGATGTGAGGTGGTCCTCAGTCAGGATGTGAGACGGTCCTCACTGAGGATGTGAAGTGGTCCTCAGTCAGGATGTGAGATGGCCCACAGTCAGGATGTGACATGGCCCACAGTCAGGATGTGAGGTGGCCCACAGTGAGGACATGAGGTGGTCCTCAGTCAGGATGTGAGGTGCGATCCAGGAATTCTCAGCCTCCCGTTTGCCCTGCAGAGACTCCAGCTGCTCCTGAAGCTTGGACACCCTGAGCTCGAGTTGGAGCAACTGGAGACACTTCCTGCACGTGTGGTTATCGGGGCACGTGAAGCATCCTGGAGTTCCCACAGGGTACAGGAATCGCAGGCAATGGGTCTCAGCTGTCCCATCATCTTACAAGTCTATCTGTTTATAGCTTTATGTAGGTTTATAGTTTCGTGTCCCCTTACTCATATTTATTATTTAATTATACCAGATTTTTACTTCATGCAATTCAAATGCCTTTAATGTTGATATCTTCTACTTAGTTCATTGTAATGTTATCCCCTTCGATCTGTATTTAAATATCTCCCACTGTGGGTCCACTGCTGATGTGCCATTTGTTCCAACCAGATCATCTGGGCTGGATGCCCTTTCATTCCACTGAAATTACCTCATTTCCAGTCCATCCCCTTAATCTCCAACTGCTTGTTTTCCTTGACTCGTTCCAATAATTGTCTGACACGGATGTTTCCAATGTTTGCGACGTGTGATACGTGCTGCGATCATATATCGGGCTGTTGTGCTCCAGTAGAGGCGCAGCAAGAGCTTTCAGCCAATCTGACTGTCATGGTGCCGGGACGATCGGCACGTAAACTCCAGAGGGCAGTAAAAGAGGCACTTGGAGACACTGGACAGGGGATTGACGCAGCCTGGGGAGAAGTGAAAGGGTGGTTAAGAAAGTACGGGCCGGCAAGGACGGGTTGGAGTAAGATTCCAGTGTGCCAGCAAAAGGGCACAGAGGAGGTACTTGAGTATGAGGAGCGATTCAAGTCTATGTGCCTGGAACATTCAGGTCTGCATCAAGATGCGGAGCAGATAGATGACGAAAGAGTCGGACCCTTGAAGGCTACCTTTATGGCGGGGTTGAAACCAGAACTATCTGAATTAGTGAAGGTGACCCTGGCAGATTGGGATGATCGGGGAACCTCCTTCGAGCAGTTGGTAGACCGGTGTAGCCAGTTAGATCGGGATTTAACTTCAAAGGTCCGAATAATGCAGACTGGATGGAAACCAAAGGATCGGGAGAGACAGATGTCCGGAAGACTGCCGGGAAAGTGCCACTATTGCGGTAAAGAGGGACATTGGGCCCGATCGTGCCGAGCGAAGAAACCGAACAACCAGGGAAGCTCGGGGACGGGCCAGAAACAGGCCGATGGGCGGTCAGTGATGGAGCGGTTTAAAGAACTTTCCCTCGATCAGCAGCTGCAGTTGCTGGAGTGTGCAAAAACCTCGTAGAGCCCACCCCCTCCCTGGCAGGATCCCTGTCAGCATTAATACATCAGCGCAGGGACGGACTATATGTCAGTATGGGAGTGGGTGACCAAGAGATTGATTGTTTATTGGACACGGGCAGAATTGACGTGTGTACCCGAAAATTATAAATTCCCCCTCGACAGGACAACCCGTGCGGCACATGGAGCCGGAGGCCATAAGCTGATACTCCACCGAACCCAGCTGATGTGTTTGGTTCTGGGACCACATGAAGTAATCGCATTGGTCTGGGTGGGACCGGTGGGACAACCCCTACTCGGGATGGACGTCTCGACGAAAATAGACTCCTCCCTGGACTTTGAGGAGAGTCAAGTCACATGGTCGATCCGATCCCTGCAGAGGGAAGAACTAAGGGACCACCCGATATGGGCCAAGGACAAACATGACTGTGGCTTGCTTAAAATGGACCCGGTTACCTTCAACGGGACTCCACCTCCTTGTACCAAACAGTACCCGATCAGCCTGATATCAATCCAAGGAATACTACCCATCATCCGGCAGTTAGAAGAACAAGGGGTACCAGTTAACACCCAAAGCTCATCCAACAGCCCCGTATGGCCAGTGCATAAGGGTAAAGATGCCTGGTACATGACGGTGGACTACCGGAAGGCCAACCAGTGCATTGATCAAAAAGCCCCGTTGGTAGCGGACCCCGCCACTATATTTCAGGCTCTGACGCCGGAGGACAAGTACTTCTCCGTGATTGATATGGCCAATGGATTCTGGGCAATTCCGTTGGCCCCGGAGTGCAGCCGTGATTTGCCTTTACCATCCAGGGACAGCAATACACCTGGACCCGTCTGCCTCAAGAGTTCCACAACAGCCCAACAGTGTTCTACATGGCCCTCCAGGGTCACTGAAGGGAGCTACCCCCGATGGGATCTACGGTCATACAATATGTCGATGATATCCTACTGGCGTCCACCACGGAAGAACAGCATGAACGAGACGTGCTGACCTTATTGGACCACCTCATCGAAAAGGGATACAAGGCCAGTATGGCCAAGGCCCAGATAGCCCAGGAAGAAGTAATTTACCTCGGATAAAAGATCTCAATGGGAGAGCGGGGACTGACCCAGGATAGGACCGAGGCGATTCGCGCGGCTAAACAGCCCGCCACGATCCAGGAACTTTGATCCTTCTTGGGTCTGTGCAATTTTAATAGGAACTGGGTGGACGCCTACACGCAATTGGCACAACCATTGAATGACCTGCTAAAAGGAAAACAGACCTCAAAAGAAGCTATCACCCTGGCTGAGGAGCAAAAGGAGGCGTTTGAAAAACTGAAACAGGCCCTGTGCACGGCACCCGCCCTAGGGATCCTGGATACCAGGAGACCCTTCACCCTATTCATGCATGAGAAAGAAGGATACATGACTGCTATCCTGACTCAAGAACATGGGGACCAACAGAGGCCCCTCGGATACTACTCGGCGAAACTGGACACAGTGGCTCTCGGATGGGGAAGTTGCCTGAGGGCCATGGAAGCTATATGCCGAGCAGTAATAGTAACGACGGGATTAGTCTTAGACCAGAAACTGATAATCAAGTGTCCCCATACAGTACATGCTATGCTATCCATGAACCGAGTCACCCAGGTGACCTCAGCCAGATGGACAACAGTCCTGGAAGCTCCAAACCTGCATATTGTATGAGCTAGCCCGGTTAATCCGGCCACCATGCTCCCCCTGCCTGAAGAAGGGTATGAAGACCAGCACGACTGTGTGGGCATGTTAGAAAAAGTAGAAGGAGCCACTGCGGCAGCCGAAAAGCCGTTACCCAATCCGGACTTGATCCTATTTATGGACGGATCCTCATCTGTGGAGCATGGAATCCAGCTGCACGAGGTAGTAAGGAAGGGGGGGCTCCCCGCCGGAACCTCCGCTCGGCAGGCCGAATTAAGAGCACTGGCCGAAGCCTGCAGGGTAGCTGAGGGACAAACAGCTAATATATACACGGATTCCAGGTACGCTTTTGGGGTGGCACATGATTTCGGCCAGTTATGGCGGAAGAGAGGATTCTTGACTGCAGCAGGAACCCCAATACGGAATGGGATGGAAGTCTGCGACCTTCTTGAAGCATTACTGCTGCCAGAGGAGGTATCTATCCTGAAATGCAAGGCCCATACGAAGTAGAATACAGATGAGGCTAAAGGGAACACATGGGCCGACCAGGCAGCTAAGGAAGCCGCCTTAATGGAACCAGAGAAGGGCACCCTTGTATGTCAACTGGGGACCTGAACGCTGACACAGGATCTGGCAAAAATGCAGGAGGAATATCTCCGGATGGAAAAATGGGAATGGATGTGAAGGGATAAAGCTATGGGTGGATGGAATGTGGAGGCAGCCTGAGGCAGGAAATCCAGTGGCACCACAAGCGCTAATGCCTTTTTTGGCCCAATAAATACACTCCTGGGGGCACTTAGTCCCCCAACAAATGACGGCTCGATGCCAGAAGAGCTGGTGGGGCCGGGATTTTAGGAAACATGCTCAAGCCACGGTGGACAGGTGCGTCACTTGCCAGAAAAATAACCCTGGGCCCTCCACTACAATGCCCCTTCTCCGACCTCCGGCCCCGGCAGGGCCTTTCCGAGATTTACAAGTAGATTACATCTCATTGCCCCCATGTCAGGGGTATACAGACATCTTAGTGATTGTGGATCCATTCTCTAGGTGGGTGGAAGCCGTACCCACCCGAAGGAGCACCGCCACGCACACGGCTAAGGTGCTGTGTAAAGACTATATACCTGGATGGGGAGTCCCCACAAGTATTGACTCTGATCAGTGACCCATTTTACGGGAGCCGTGTGCCGAGAGTTCTGCAGATTGCTCAACATCACATGGAATCTACATTGCCCTTATCACCCACAGTCATCAGACCAAGTGGAGCCTATGAATCGAACTTTGAAACAACGACTGGCCAAGTACCTCCAAGAGGGGATCCCGTGGCCTCAAGCACTCCCAATGGTCTTGTGTAGCATCAGGGCCATCCCAAACCGAACCACGGGCTTAAGCCCTTTTGAGGTGATCACCGGGAGACCAATGTCTCTCCCGGGGACCATCGATCTGCGAAAAGCAGACTGTCACCTGATGAGTGACACATTGTTGGAATATTGCCAGAATTGAACAAATGCTATCAGTTCTGCTTCCCAACAGGTAAAAGCGGCTTGGGGGGAGTCCCAGGAGTTTGGGTATATGTAAAGAAAATACACAAAGAACCGCTGGGAGCCAAGTGAGAAGGACCGTACCAAGTGTTACTGATGACCCGATCGGCGGTTAAAATCCAAGGGAAGGAGGCTTGGATCCATGCCTCACACGTTAAATGGACAGCCTTATCGGAAACAGACTAAAAGAACTGAACTTTTGAACTCAACAAAATGTTTGGACTGATTGTACTCGTGGGTCTGACCCTTCCCCTGTGTAACATGGAGCTACATGTAAATACTTTTATGTACATGTCAATTAGCTATGCTAAGGACGCCAACATCTCCAGTTGTTGGGTATGTGCGCAGGTACCGATCCATTCAAAGGGAGTAATTCCTTTGAGACCGGTCCCCCTCAATGAATCTGAGATGGCGGAATGGTTTTTTAACCAGAATCGTATGAACGGGAACAAGCCCAATAGTCTGGGGGGAGACGTAGAATGACCAAAGGCCGAATGGTGTTCAGCGGGTTATGGGTTAAACACCTTTTTGGAGTGGTATCAGCCCAAGTATAACCAGACCCTAAAACCCTGTTCTTGGTCCTCACTAACACCTCAGGGATAGGAAGGCCACAAGGTATTCGGTATGTCTGATCAGAAACCAAACCGGAGGGCAGGGAATGGGAAATAGTACGTGTCGGCAAAACGTGAATGTGATGAAAGGAAGCATGCAGAGCTTCCTGCATTTCCCGAATAAGACCGGGCCAGAACTTTACACAAGGATGGGTAGTGATAGGAGGTGGCTGATATTCCCCATACAACGGTACCTACTTTATTTGCGGCCACAGGGCTTATTCCTGGCTGCCACAGAACTGGACCGGATCTTGTTATTTGGGTTATATGATACCCTACATTTGCCACTCTACTTCCCTTCCAGGGTTGTTTTCTCCACAAAGGAGTAAACGGGTGATTAGGGAGACTGAAAGGTTCTTCGCCATTCTGGTTCCTTGGTATGGAACTGGTAAATTAGCAAGGGAGTCCATTAACATGGCATCCGTTCTGGAAAAGGTGGCTAATGACACCGCGGAAGCCCTATTTAAAATAAACGCCGAAATGGTGGCCATTCGCAGAGTGGCCTTACAAAACCAAATGGCCTTTGACTTTATCCTGGCAGAGAGGGGAGGGACATGTGCCTTGATCGGCACCGAATGTTTCACGTATATCCCGGATAGTTCCGAGGATATCACCAATCTAACAGACCACATCAAAAAGGAGATAGAACATCTGAAACAACCCCCCGTTACCACACTGTGGGGCTGGGCCACAGGATGGCTAGGCCCCGTGGGCAGCTCATTGGTACAAGGAATTATATTTGTATTTGCTGTAATAGTAACATTACACTGTTTGCTTTGATTAGATGTTTGGCTGTGCGTATGATGACAACGACTAACCCCAGAATAAGCAATGTGGAAGGGGGCTTTCGCGACCCACTTCTGCACCTGAAGAGGATATATATATAATCGGGGCATTATGATTCAGGCTCAGGAGGGAATCAAAGCGGGGATTGTGGGACCTGATTAATTTATAATTATAGAATAGCTGTGTGCTGTGTACATGCTCACTAACAATGGAAAAGGTTGCAGTGTGGTTGGGGCCAAAGCACAGTCACAGGGTTAAGCGCTGTTCCGACCAGAGAACAGGAACATGCTGTGAAACAGTGAACAGCAGGAGGAAGGGGCACGATGTGGTAATCACATCATGACCAAGGCGATTGCTATCTGCAATGGACTGCTGGGTCATAACCAGCGGCCAGTCAGGAGTCGACAAACTGACCCCAGTAACAGCAGGGGGCCAATCAGGGAATGGGAAGATCCCATGTTCACGACTATAACTGAAGCTGTAGAGCGCGCTTTATTCTTAGTAACTGCAAGATGTAACTGATACTACCACCATACTCGAGTCTCGTCAACTGCTAAGAATATAAGAGACCCTGCAGGTGGTACAAAGGAGGGTAAGGGGGGTATAAAGGAGTATAATGGGGGTATAACGATGTAAGGGGGGTATAAAGGAGTATAACGGAGATAAGGGGGTATAAGGGGGGTATAAAGGAGTATAATAGGGTAAGGAGGGTATAAAGGAATATAATGGGGGTAAGGGTGATATAAAGGAGTATAACGGGGGTATAACAGGGTAAGGGTGGTATAAAGGAATGTAAGGGGGGTATAAAGGGGTATAATGGGGTAAGGGGGTACAAAGGGGTATAACGGGTAAGGGGGTATAAAGGAGTTTAACGGGGGTAAGGGTGGTACAAAGCGGTATAACGGGGTAAGGGTGGTACAAAGGGTTATACCGGGGGTAAGGGTTGTATAAAGGAGTATAACGGGGTAAGGGTGGTACAAAGGGGTATAACTGGGGTAAGGGGGGTATAAAGGAGTATAAAGCTGGGCGGGTTCACTGGGGTTTTTGGGGCCGGTTTCAGCGGGGTGCGGAGTATTACCGCCCGGACGTGACGAGCCGGTGTGCAACGCCTCTGGTCACAACACCAGCTCACTTTTTGACTCTCGCCCGACCATACGCCCCGCAGCGTGCCCTGCTGGGAACGTCTGTAAAAGCAGGCGGTCCGAGCTGTAGTGGCTGCAGTGAGGTAAGTAATGTCCACCTCAGGTAAGTGTGATTGGTTTTTCTTTTCTATTTTGGCGATTTATGTTGTGGTGCCATGGGCTAGGTATTGGGAATGTTTTTGGTGGTTATTTTGAGGTTTTTTTTCTCCCCAGGCCTCTCTCAGAGCACTCCCAGTCCGGCTCTTTAGTTCGGGATTTTCACATGCTCGGCAGGCCTAGCACCCTAAGAGAGGTGTGTAGCACCTCCCTTACTGCCCCGCCCCACACTCAGGACCCAATTTTGCTGACTGAGGCGCAAACTGTTCCCGGGCGGTATCAGGGCCACCCCACCATCATTAATGCCCCAAAATCCTAAAAGCCTAAAATCCATCCCTAAGAGTAGTGATGATGGGGGGCTTCAATGATCCTAATGTAGACTGGGATAGTAACAGTGTAAAGGGCAAAGCGGGGACTGATTCCTGAAATGTGTACAGGAGAACTTTCTTGGTCAGTGTGTTTCCAGCTCAGTGAGCTCAATGCTGGATCTCGTTCTGAGGAATGAAGTGGGGCAAGTGGAGCATGTTTCAGTGGGAGAGCATTTGGGAAACAGTGATCATAATATCAGTAGGTTTAGAGAAGTTATGCTAAATGACAAGGAAAAATCAAATGTGAAAGTACTCCACTGAAGGGGAGCTAATTTCAGGGAGTTGAAAGGGGATCGGGTCCGGGTGGATTGGAATCACAGATTGACAGGTAAAACAGCAGATGTGCAATGGGAGGCCTTCAAAGAGGAGATAGTTCAGGTACAGACTGGACACATTCCCACAAGGGGGAAAGGATGGACATCCAAAGCTAGAGCTCTCTGGATGGTATAGAGATTAAAGTGAAACAGAAAAGGACGTTCCTGATAAATAACAGGTTTATAATAAAGTAGAATCGAGCTGAATACTGAAAGTACAGAGGGGAACTGAATAAGGAAACAAGAGGGACAAAGAGAGAGTATGGGAATAGATTAGCGGCTAACATAAAAGGGACCCCAAAGTCCTTTATAAACATATAGGGGTTGAAGTTGGTTATGGCCGATTCTGAGGTGGTGTTACTGCCTGAGTGCTGATTTTAGCCCCCGCCGGGTGTTGAGTACAGGCTCAAGTTGCTGAATTCAGTTTTAACTCCCGACGATGAGAGAACAGCACTAAAAGTGACGTTGCACACCAATCCTCAGCGCTAACGGTGCCGGAGCTCAGGAGGCCGACTCAATTCCGCATCGGGAGGCTGTCGCCATGCTAGGGAAAAACAGGAAGAAAACAATAACTAAAACTTCTTCGATCCACACACACTTTCCCATTCTTAAAACTAATGAAAACATGCAGAAATAAATAGAGAGAAAAACTTACCTTCCTTTCTGGGCCATTCTGCCAGTACAGCAGCCATACAAATCAAATGTTACGACAGAGGCGTCAAAGAGGCATTGTACGCTGGATGACGTCACCACGCGGGTGGTCTTAACCGGCGCTGCGTTACCTCTTGGTGCCTCTGCCAAAGAGCCGACTCAGTTTCAGCCAGAGCGTGGACGCCGCTTACCAACGACGGTCGGCCTTTGCTGCCCATTTGCCGCCTGCTGCCAGCGGTAACGGCTGCGTCCACAACCCAATTACGACCCCATAAACAGTAAAACGGTAGTTAAATGAAGGGTGGGGCCAATTAGCGACCAAAAAGGATCTTGTTGTGGAGGCAGAGGGTATGGCTGTTGTACTAAATGAAACTTTGCATCTGCCTTCACTGGAGAAGAGGATGCTGCCAATGTGGCAGTAAAGGAGGAGGCAGTAGAGAAATTAAATTGGATAAAAATAGATAAAGAGGAGGTGCTTGAAAGATTGGCAGTACTCAAAGTCGAAAAGTCACCCGGTCCGGATGGGATGCATCCTCGGTTACTGAGGGAAGTAAGGATGGAGATAGCAGAGGCTCTGGCCACGATCTCCCAATCCTTTTTACATGTGGGAGGACTGGAGGATTGGAACTGTTACATCCCTGTTCAAAACATGGGAGCGGGATTAATTCAGCAATGACAGGCCAGTCAGCCTAACGCCGATTGTGGGGTACTTGTAGAGGCAATACTCCACAACAAAATAAAGTGGCATTTGGAAAAGTATGAGCTAATAATTGAATCAGCACGGATTTGTTAAAGGCAAATCACGATTGACTAACTTGATCGAGTTCTTTGATGAATTAACGGGCAGAGTGAATGAGGCGAATGCGGTTAATGTGTACATGGACTTTGAAAAGGCATTTGATAAAGTACCATATAATAGTCTTGTTAGCAAAATTAAAACCCATGGAATTAAAGGGGCAGTGGCTGCATGGATATGAAATTGGCGAAAGGACAGAAAACAGAGAGCAGTGGTGAACAGTTGTTTTTCAGACTGGAGGGAGGTTTACCACGGTGTTCCCCAGGGGTTGGTATTAGGAACACTGCTCTTTCTGATAGTAATAAACTGGACTTGGGTACACAGCGCATCATTTCAAAGTCTGCAGATGACATGGCATTTAGAAATGTAGTAAACAATGAGGAGAATAGTGACAGTCCTTTTTTAACATGTAGAAAAAGGGTCGTCAAAGGTTGGGTGGGGCCGATTACCGAGTAAAAAGGGGATCATCTTGGGGCGGCAGAGGGCATAGCTAAGGTATTAAATGAATACTTTACAACTGTCTTCAGGAGGACATAGATGGACTGGTGAAATGGGCAAACACATGTCAGATACAGTTTAACAGAAAGAAGTGGGATGTGATGTATTGTGGTAGGAAGAATAGGGAGAGGCAACGTAAACTAAATGATACAATTTTAAAAGAGGTCCAGGAACAGGGAGACCTGGGGGTGTACTTACACAAATCTTTTAAAGGTGGCAGATCACGTTGGGACGGCTGTTTAAAAAGCCTGTGGGATACTTGGCTTTATTAATAGAGGAATGGGGTACAAAAGCAAGGAAGTTATGCTGAACCTTTATAAATCATTGGTTAGGCCCCAGCTGGAGTATTGTGACCAAACTGGGGCACCACACTTTAGGACGGATATCAAGGCCTTGGAGAGGGTGCAGAGAAGATTTACTAAAATGGTACCAGGGATGAGGGACTTCAGTTATGTGGACAGTCTCGAGAAGCTGGGGTTGTTCTCCTCAGCGCAGAGAAGGTTAAGGGGAGATCTGATAGAGATGTTCAAAATCATGAAGGGTTTTGATAGAGTAAATAAGGAGAAACTGTTTCCAGTGGCAGAAGGGTCGGTAACCAGAGGCACAGATTGAAGGTGATTGGCAGACGAACCAGAAATGACCTGAGGAAAGATTTTTTTACATAGCAAGTTGTTACAATCTGGAAAGCACTGGATGAAATTGTGGTGGCAGCAGATTCAATAGTAACATTCAAAAGGGAATTGGATAAATACCTGATGGGTAACAATTTGTAGGTCTATGTGGAAAGGACAGGAGAGTGGGACTAATTGGACAGCTCTTTCAAAGAGCTGGCACAGGCACAGTGGGCCAAATGGCCCCCTTTTATGCTGTTTCATTAACAAAACCAACAACTTGTATTTATATATTGTCTTTAATGTCGTAAAACATTTCAAGGCGCTTCACAGGAGTGTTATAAAACAAAATTTGACACCGAGCCACATAAGGAGAAATTAGGGCAGGTGACCAAAAGTTTGGTCAAAGCAGTAGGTTTTAAGGAGCATCTTAAAGGAGGAAAGAGAGGTAGAGAGGTTTAGGGAGGGAGTTCCAGAGCTTAGGGCCCAGGCAGCTGAAAGCACGGCCACCAATGGTTGAGTGATTAAAATCGGGGATGCTCGGGAAGACAGAATTAGAGGATCGCAGATATCTCAGGGGGGTTGTGGGGCTGAACGAGATTACAGAGATAGGGAGGGGCGAGGCCATGGAGGGATGCAAAAACAAGGATGAGAATTTTAAAATTAAGGCATTGCTTAACAAGAAGCCAAAGTAGGTCAGCGAGCACAGGGGTGATGCGTGAGCGGGACTTGGTGCGAGTTAGGACATGGGCAGACGAGTTTTGGATGACCTCAACTTTATGTAGAGTAGAATGTGGGAGGCCAGCCAGGAGTGTGCTGGAATAGTCAAGTCTCGAGGTAACAAAGGCATGGATGAGGGTTTTAGAAGCCGATGAGCTGAAGCAAGGGCGAAGACGGGCAATGTTCCTGAGTTGGAAATAGGCGGTTTTAGTTATAGCCCGGCTATGTGGTGGGAAGCTCATTTCCGGGTTAAATATGACATCAAGGTTGTGAACAGTCTGGTTCAGCCATAGAAAGATTCTAGGGAGAGGGATGCAGTCAGTGGCTTGGGAACAGAGTTTGTGCCGGGAACTGAAGACAATGGCTTCAATATTTAAGTGGAGCGCATGAGATTGAGCTCTGCATCCTTTGAGGGGCGGGAAGCTGAATTCAGCGGTGGGGGCGGGACTTCTGCGCAGGGTGCAGAAAGTCCCGCCCCCAGATGGTTACTGCACCCAATTGGGGTACAGGGTAATTTCACTCCCCTGGCCTATGAGTGTATTGGGCCATTGAAGGGTGTTCAAGGACAGGTTAAAAAGGACTTAGTTGGTATGGCAGAAATATTAAATGAGTACTTTGCATCGGTCTTCACTTTTGAAGATGATGCTCAACTATTAGAAATTAATGAGTTTACGAACAAAACTAGTAACATTAACATAGATGAACATGTTGTTTTAGAAAGAATTAAGAACTTGAAAATAGATAGAGCAGCCGGGCTGGAAGATATGCACCCGAGGGTCTTCCGGGAGATGGGGTGTGTGTTGTGTGAGCCCCTGGCCTGTATTTTAAACAGCTCACTGCACCCTGGAATGGTTCCCATAGACTGGAAGGAGGCTAATGTAGTCCCCATCATTAAAAATGTGACAAGATGGACCTGGGTAACTACAGGCCCATTAGTTTGACATCATTAATAAGTAAGATGGTTGAGGGAATTATTAGGAATGTAATATATGAATGCTTGGCGAGAGAGGGACAGATATAGGACACCCAGCAAGGCTTCATACAAAGGAGGTCATGTCTTACAAACCTAATTGTATTTTTTGAAGAAGTTACAAGGTTAGTAGGTGAGGGAAGCCCAGGAGACATTTTCCACTTAAACTTCCAAAATGCTTTGTTAAGGTACCGTACAAGGGTACTCTAAAATCAGAGCCTCTGGTATTAGCGGTAATATATTGAGCTGGATTGAGAACTGGCTGGCAGGATGCAGGTATAATTAGTTTTGAATGGATTTGGACCTGTTTGGAAATGGGTCACCGGTGACCCACAGGGATCGGTGTTGGGATCATTGCTCTTTACTATTTTTATGAATGATCTGGATGTCGGTGTTGAGGGCATGTTCTGCAGATGATACTACGATCTGTGCGAGTGTTGGGACTGTAGATGATGCTCATCTGCTTCAGGCAGATCTTAACGTGTTGGGAGATTGGGCTCATGACTGGAAAATGATGTATAACCAGTAACATAAGCTTAAATAAAGGAGACTGCAAAGGTGTGAAGGCAGAGTTGGCTAAAGTGGACTGGGAAAATAGATTAAAGTGTAAGACGGTTGATGAGCAGTGGCAGACATTTAAGGAGATATTTCATAACTCTTCACAAAAATATATTCCAGCGAGAAGGAAAGACTTTAAGAGAAGGGAGAACCATCCCTGGCTAACTAAGGAAGTAAAGGATGGTATCAAATTGAAAACAATGGCATATAATGTTTTCAAGACTCGTGGGAGGCCAGAGGACTTGGAAATTTTTGAAAACCAACAAAGAATGACTAAAAAAATAATAGAGAGCGAATATAGATTATGAGAGTAAACTGGCAAGAAATACAGGGGCCAAAATTGATGGCCTTACCGTCCACTGCCGCTGAGATCCGTCGATATTCCTCCTCGGGTTCCGCCCTGTGCGAGTTTCCATTTGGTCTGGAGCAAGCGGGAGAGGATAACCACCAGGAACCGCCTGCTGACGTCAGCAGATGGACAAGTGGCACAAGTGACCTCCCGCCCATCGAGATGCCAGATTGGTGCGGGCGGGAGTCGGCGCCAGGACGCGGAAGGACCGCTGCGAGGAGGCTGGTCTATCCCCAACGTTGGGTATGAAGACCTGCAAGAAAAGCTGAGTAAACATCTTTAAAAAATGTATTTACAGCAACTTACCTGGATGGGGTCCCCTGAAGATGTTCTGATGTTTTTTTTGATGATTTTTATTTCCAGCTGCTCGATCCTCCTTGGGCCCGATTCCATCCTTGGCGGCACGTGGGCGGCAAGTGTCTCTGCCGCTGAGAATGAGAGCTCCTGCCCGCTGCCGCCCAGATTGATGGCGTAAGTCCCTCTTTTGCCGCTGGGTGCCCTTTCAAAGGACTTTTTGCCGAAACTCCCGCCCAAAGTACCATCAGGTATCTCAGCGGCCATCGGCGGTCCTTTGGGCGGCACTTGGGCGGCCCTCGGCCTTCACCAATTTCGGCCCCATAAATAACAGACAGGAAGGGTTTCTACAGGTATATATAAAGGAAGAGGGTAGCTAAAGTAAATGTTGGTCCCTTAGAGGATGAGACTGGGGAATTAATAATGAGGAACAGAGAAATGGTAGAGACTTTGAACAAATATTTTGTATCGGTCTTCATGGTAGAAGATACTAAAAACATCCCAATAATAGATAATCAAGAGAGTATAGCGAGGGTGGAACTTAAAACAATCACAATCACTAAAGAAAAAGTACTTGGTAAAATAATGGGATGAAAGGTGGATAAGTCCCATGGGCCTCATTGGCCTGCATCCTAGTGTCTTAAAAGAAGTGGCTGCAGAGATAGTGGATGCATTGGTTGTAATCTACCAAAATTCCCTGGAATCTGGAGAGGTCCCAGCGGATTGGAAAACTGCAAATGTAATACCCCTATTTAAAAAAAAAAGGGGAGACAGAAAGCAGGAAACTATAGACCGGTTAGCCTAACATCTGTCGTTGGGAAAATGCTGGAATCCATTATTAAGAAAACAGTGGCAGGACATTTAGAAAATCATAATGCAGTCAAGCAGAGTCAGCATGTTTTTATGAAAGGGAAATTATGTTGGACAAATTTGCTGGAGTTCTTTGAGGATGTAATGAGCAGGGTGGATAAGGGGAAGCCAGAGGATGTGGTGTATTCGGATTTCCAGAAGGCACTCGATAAGATGTTACTTACGAGGTTACCGCACAAGATAAGAAGTCACGGGGTTGGGGGGTGATATATTAGCATTGATGGAGGATTGGCTAACTAACAGAAAACAAAGAGTCGGGATAAATGGGTCATCTTCCGGTTGGCAAACAATAACTAGTGGGTTTCCACAGGGATCAGTGCTGGGGCCTCAACTATTTACCATCTATATTAATGACTTGGATGATGGGACCGAGTGTAATGTAGCCAAGTTTGCTGATGACACAAAGATGGGTGAGAAAGCAAGTTGTGAGGAGGACACAAAAAATCTGCAAAAGGATATAGACAGGCTAAGTGAGTCGGCAAAGATTTGTCAGATGGAGTATAATTTGGGAAAGTTTAAGGTTATCAACTTTGGCAGGAAAAATAAAAAAGCTAATTATTATTTAAATAGAGAGATTTTAAAATGCTGCAGTACAGAGGGACCTGGGGGTCCTCGTAAGTGAAACACAAAAAGTTAGTATGCAGGTACAGCAAGTAATCAGGAAGGCAAATAGAATATTGGCCTTTATTGCAAAAGGGATGGAGTATAAAAGCAGAAAAATCCTGCTACAACTGTACAGGGTATTGGTGAGGCCACACCTAGAGTACGGTGTACTGTTTTGGTCTCCTGATTTAAGGAGCGATATATTTGCATTGGATGCAGTTCAGAGGAGGTTCACGAGGTTGATTCCTGAGATGAAGGGGTTGACTTATGAAGATAGGTTGGGCCTATACTCCATGGAGTTTAGAAGAATAAGAGGTGATCTTATTGAAACATATAAGATACTTAGGGGGCTCGACAAGTTAGATACAGTGAGGAAGTTTCCACTCGTGGGGAAATCTAGAACTAGGGGCATAGTTTAAGAATAAGGGGCTGCCCATTTAGAACTGAGATGAGCAGGAATTTCTTTTCTCAGAGGGCTGTAAATCTGTGGCATTCTCTGCCCCAGGGAGCTGTGGAGGCTGGGTCATTGAATATATTTAAAGTGCGGATAGACAGATTTTTGAATGATAAGGAAGTGAAGGGTTATGGGGAGCGGGCAGGGAAATGGAGCTGATTCCAAGATGAGATCAGCCATGATCTTATTGAATGGCGGAGCAGGCTCGAGGAGCCAAATGGCCTAATCCTGCTCCTATTTCTTATGTTCTTAAAACCCCAGTTAATTGAGTCAAGATTCTCCACGATGAGGCGTGCTGATGTGAACCTGTTGGGTTCCATTTGATTCTTAAACCTTTGCTAATAAACCAGCTAGTTCTTTACAGCAAATGTGTAGCTGTGAATTCTTAAGCAAAGACCCCATGATGCAGCTACACAACAAAAATTCTGACGAGATTGGGATTATCTTTGTGATGAAACTTTGGTGGAATTTCATTGCATGAGAAGGCAACTGCAAGTGGAGCATGGTGAGAAGATGTACCGGCAGTGTGGTTCTCGAATGAGAATCTGGCAGTACCATTTTTTTGTCCGTATTGACAGTGTTGAACTGATAGAAAGAGCTTGTGGAAAGCCATTTAGAGTCATTGGAAAGCAATTCCAAATAACTTGGAGTGATTAATGGCTATTAAGCTAAGAAGGCAACATGGATGTGACAACAAGTTATGTCAGTAATTTGGGAGCTTTTGTCAAGAATATGGAATCGTTTAGATCCTACAATGAAAGATTGGAAATGTTTATTAAGCTAATGACATCAATGAAGTCCCAGCAGGAATCAAGCAGTTCAGGAGAAGATGAAAGTTATTCTGTCAGTGATAATTGGAGTAAAAAATTATAATATCTTAGTGAATCTGTAAACCCCAAGAAAGGTTAAGGATGTTTCGTTCTCAGACATACTTCAGATATTGGAGAATCATTTTGATCCACAGCCTTTAGAAATAGCGGCGATCTATAACTTTGCAATGGGAAACCAAAGGCCTGATGAAACTATCAGTGAATACATTATTGCCATCAGAAAATTATCTCTACGCTGCAATTTTAGAGGATTCCTAGATAGGGCTCTTTGAGATAAATTTTTATGTGTACTAACGGATGAACGCATCCAGTGAAAATTGTTAGGTATGGATGATCTCTCTTTAGAGAAAGCTTGCAAGATAGCTACCTTCATGGAGCTGTCAGAATTTTTTTTTCGGAATTTCACCCATTACCGGCAGTAGTAGCAGTTCACAGCCACACGGCTGTAGAAACGCAGAAGAGTGTGAGCCCTGGTCAGAGGGAGAGTTCGGAAACGAAGAAGAATAGATGTCATAGATGTAATGGCAACCACACCGCACAACATTGTTGGTTCAAGTGGGCAAGATCCTACCGGTGCCAAGTAAGGGGACGCATTGCAGCCACATATAAATCCAAGGGCAGGCCCAACGATAATCATAGACTTCACTGGGTGGAAACCAATCAGAACTGTGTAGGTTTTGGTGTATATGCAGTGAAGGGCAAGGCAATACATTCCTTATGTCAGGATTTCAAAAAGTTAGTACTGTTTAATAATCGCTGGATTAATAGACAATAGATACAGTGGCTGTTTGCCCAATAATGGGTCAGGATATGTATTACAAGAATTTCAGGGACATTTCAAAGCGAGCCCAGTGAAGCTGAAAACATATTAGGTGAAAAACTGCAGACACTTGGACAAATGGGGTGTACAGTATAATACCAGGGACAACAAGCAAGATTACCTATTATAGCAAAATACTTCAATCGGCCGACACTCCTGGGCAAAGATTGGCTAAGCGTGCTTTGTTTGGATTAGTACAGTGTCTGTAGTACAGAAATGGTTAAGTCTTGGCTAGATACTCTACTGGAGAAATATGCAAACATGTTTCAGGACTTGTACGAGGGCATCAAGAGATACAATACACATATTCGGATGAAGTTGGATGTCAAACCTATTTTTTGTTCGATCAAGGTCAGTACCATATGCATTAAAATCGCAGGTTGAGCAAGAGCTTGATAAGTTGGAGAAAAACATAAGAAATAGGAGCAGGACTAGGCCATAAAGCCCCTTGAGCCTGCTCCGCCATTCAATAATATCATGGCTGATCTGATCATGGACTCAGTTCCACTCCCCTGCCTGTTCCCCATAACTCCTTATCCCCTTATCGTTTAAGAAACTGACTATTTCTGTCTTAAATTTATTCAATGTCCCAGCTTCCACAGCTCTCTGAGGCAGTAAATTCCACAGATTTACAACCCTCTGAGAGAAGAAATTTTTCATCATATCTCAGTTCTAACTGGATGGCCCCTTATCCTAAGATCATGCCCTCTAGTTTTAGTCTCCCCCCCAGTGGAAACATCCTCTCTGCATCCACCTTTGTTTCTCTCTCCACAGATGCTGCCTGACCCGCTGAGTATTTCCAGCATTTTCTGTTTTTGTTCCTTTTCAGATTAACTGCAACAAAGAAGAGCAAAGCAAACAACATATAAAGGTAGTGGGTCAATTGTGAAACATTCGTGCAAAAAGTCAGGTAATAGTTTAATAGCTTGTGGAATTTTTATTTTTGAAAGTGTTCAATTTCACGGTCTGTAAGTGGATGGTGTGTTATCTCTGTTACTGTAAAATTATTACCCCCTTACAGTGAATCTAACTACCTATGTTCCACTATTTACTCCATTAAGAGCAGTGAAGCCTGCCTCATAAATAAGTGGAAATGCTGCCTCCAGTCATAAAGCATTTCATCTCTCTCTGCATTAATGATCTTCATCACATGTTCACAGTGTGTGGAGCTGTTCAGGTACAGCTTGCAATCTGTCTCCAGGTTCGAATCTTTTGTTCTGAAGGAGACGGCTTCAGGTCTGGCTCACGGGCAGCACAAGCAGACTCATTCTGGAGTCAGTGTTGGGAATGCTGTAAACTCAAGCTGAGCCTGCTCTCTGTGACTCAACATAAAGTTGCTGCTGTCTAAATGTCTTCAACCGCTCAGAACATTTAGTCAGGTCCTGCATTTTGTTGTGGCAAGTCAAATTTCATTGCATACAAAATATCATGTTCACTTTCTGAATGCTGCAGGTGTGAAGTAAAGAAAGAAAGACTTGCATTTATATAGCGCCTTTCATGACCACCGGATGCCTCAAAGCGCTTTATAGCCAATGAAGTACAGTCACTGTTGTAATGTGGGAAACGCGGCAGCCAATTTGCATACAAGCAAGCTCCCACAAACAGCATTGTGATAATGATCAGATAATCTGTTTTTTTTGTTATGCTGATTGAGGGATAAATATTGGCCAGGACACTGGGGATAACTCCCCTGCTCTTCTTCGAAATAGTGCGGTGGGATCTTTTATGTCCATCTGACAGGGCAGACGGGACCTCGGTTTAACGTCTCATCCAAAAGACAGCACCTCCAACAGTGCAGCACTCCCTCAGCACTGCACTGGCGTGCCAGGCTAGATGTTTTTGTGCTCAAGTCCCAGGAGTGGGACTTGAACCCACAACCTTCATGACTCAGAGGTGTATGTGCTACCCACTGAGGCACAGCTGACACTTTAAACCAATGTATATAGTTGGTCACATTGCAAGTTGGTCCTTTAGGTCAGAGAACAGTAGGTGTGTGAAGCATGAGGAAACAGTTATTTTAGTCTGTACTGACAGATACGATATCAGCAATTCCAGGGACCTTCCTACTACAGTGTGAGGTATGTGGGCTTGAACATTACAGTGAGCCTATATAAGTGTTTTTTAATTTTATTTTGAAGGTTGTGAAAATTGTCATTTGAAAATACATCTCTAGTGATTTCACAGTCATATTTTCTCCATCAACATTTCAGGATTTGTGTTTTTAATTGAAATTCATAATGGAATATTTCCCTTGCAGAGTTCCTGTAATTAGACTGCACACTGATCATTTTTTAATGTGCCGTTGTTCCAGGAAAGCATTAATTTATTTGATGGCAGTTTAACAACAGTGTAATTTATGTGATGGCAGTGTGAGCACAGGGAGGGCATGGCTGGATGGTCTCGAATTGGTCAGTGGATGAAAGGGAAGCTGTGACATCAGACCTGTATCTGCTGGAAATACCTGTCGAGGTGCCTTCACTGCTAATGCTGCTGGCAGTAAACCACCTCCGAGACACTTCCTTCTGATATCCATCAGCAACTGGAAGGGCAGCTTTCATTTCCTCAAGGCCCTTCAGATGACATGCAAAGAATGATATGATGTGACCAGTTAGTGTTTGTATTTAATCTTCTGTTGAGGACAGTTCTTCTCTGTCACCGGCACACTTTTTAGAATAATAAATTTATGCCATTTCCGAGATCTCGCACAACTGGGCGGCTGCATTTGTCAACAAACAACAGTGACTACATCACAAAAAGTGTATTGAATTGGCGGTGAAGTACTATGGACGTGAAAGCCACTATATAAATAGTTTTAAAAAATTTATTTTGCTCCAATATAACAAAATAGTCATTCCTAATTGCGTAATCATAACGGAATTCTATGAATGAACAACTATGACCCAGTATGTTGTGGCAAAATCCAACTTTTAACCTTCAATTTTTTACCATCAAAATGACCAAATTTGTTTCTCATTCTTGCAATGTGAAAGAAAGAAAGACTTGCATTTCTATCGCATCTTTCACCACCACCGGATGTCTCAAAGTACTTTACAGCCAATGAAGTACTTTTGGCGTGTAGCCACTGTTGCAATGTGGAAACTTGCTCATAGCAAGCTCCCACAAACAGCAATGTGACAATGAGATAATCTGTTTTTTGTTATGTTGATTGAGGGATAAGTATTAGTCAGGATGCCGGGGATAACTCACTTGCTCTTCATCGCCATGGGGTCTTTTATGTCCATCTGAGATAGCAGATGGGGCCTCTGTTTAAAGTCTCATCCGAAAGTGCGACACTCCCTCAACACTGCATTGAAGTGTCAGCCTCGATTTATGTGCTCAAGTCCCTGGAGTGGGACTTAAACCCACAACCTTCTGACTCAGAGGCGAGAGTGCTGCCCACTGAGCCACAGCTTGTGGGTAAGATAGCGTAATGGCTGGTGACTGAACCGGCCTGGCCGCTGCCTTCTCCTGACCTCTGCTCGGCTCCTGGGCTGGTCATTTAGTTATTGATCCATATAATCATTTATAGCTGTTTATATAACAATTTATTATAATAAAATAATTTACCTATTTTGGTACCTATCGCTATAAATAAAAATACTTTCTCCATCTTCTCTTGCAGATCTGATTGGGTTGTTCTAAACCATGTCATCATTCACACTCGCATGGTTACCGGGGGCAACTCCCCTGCTCTTGCTTTAATGATCAGCCAGTGGCCCAGCCCTACCTCCCTGCTCCCTCTCACCCTGGTCCTATACAAAAAGAGAGGCAGACAAGCAGAAAGAGAGAGAAAGCAAGGCAGAGGAAATTTAAGAACATAAGAATATAAGAATTAGGAGCAGGAGTTGGCCATTCGGCCACTCAAGCCTGCTCCACCATTCAATGAGATCATGGCTGATCTTCGACCTCAACTCCACTTTCCCACCCGATCCCCATATCCACTGATTCCCTTAATATCCAAAAATCTATCCATCTCTGTCTTTTATATACTCAAAGACTGAGCCTCCACAGCCCTTTGGGGTAGAGAATTCCAAAGATTCACCACCCTCTGAGTGAAGAAGTTTCTTCTCATCTCAGTCCTAAATGGCCAACCCTTTTTTCTGAGACTGTGACCCCTGGTTCTCGACTCCCCAGTCAGGGGAAACATCCTCCCTGCGTCTACCCTGTCAAGCCCTGTCAGAATTTTGTATGTTTCAATGAGATCACCTTTCATTCTTCTAAACTCTAGAGAATATAGGCCTAGTCTACTCGATCTCTCCTCTTTGGACAATCCCTCCACCCGAAGAATCAGTCTGGTGAACCTTCGTTGCACTCCTTCAATGGCAAGTATATCCTTCCTCAGGTAAGGAGACCAAAACTGTACACAATACTCCAGGTGTGGTCTCACCAGGGCCCTATATAATTGCAGTAAGATGTCTTTACTCTTATACTCAAATCCTCTTGCAATAAAGACCAACATACCATTTGCTTTCTTAATTGCGTGCTGTACCTGCTTGTTAACTTTCAGTGATTCGTCTACAAGGAATTTGAGTATGGGAGCTAAGCAGACAGACAAGAGAGGGAGACAAGCACACATGTTTTAAAATTATTGTTCATGAGTAACAGAGCAGTCTACCAACCCCTATACAATATAAATGCATGTGTCATGGGTTTAAACTGGTGAAAATATTATTGAATGGTACTTCTCCCTATAGAAACGTTAACCTCCTTTTTATACAGATGAAATTCTGGGTGCTGGTCATTTCTGCCAAATGGCAGTACCTTCCGAATTAGTCTCCTCAAATGTTGCAAAATTAATTCAGCTTCATCTGAAACAAATGGGCAGCAGCGTTTTGGGGATGGGAGAGCAGTACTGAAACAGGAAGAACCTTAAACAGAACACACATGTCTGCACAGCATAGACGGCAAGCTGGTTCACTGGGTTGTATCTGGCCCGGCTTCTAGGGCAGTGAACAGCTGCTACTGAGAAATCATTTGCTTCAGCAGTTGGGTTTTCAAACTCAATTAAAGCATTTGGTAAATGGCCGAAGATTGTTTTATACTGCTGTAAATAAACATGGAAGTTGGACAAAATAAAAGAGAACCTTTTTTCGAAGGTTTATTCCTGTTTGTTAGTGAGAAATAATAGGCATTTGTTAAAATAAAACTGAAGTGTATTGGTTTTTAACCAATAAGGGAATTAAGGGTTACGGGAAGCGGGCGGCTAAGTGGAGCTGAGTCCACGGCCAGATCAGCCATGATCTTGTTGAATGGCAGAGCAGGCTCGAGGGGCGAGATGGCCTACTCCTGTTCCTAATTCTTATGTTCTTATGTATATTGTAAGAACGAGCACTCTGTCCTGTGCATCATCCTCGGGGAGGTTAGATGCAGTTTGGGCTGATACAGGGCTGCAGATTTAATGAGGGTATTCTTGGCGACACATGCCCTGAAGCAATGCATTGCTAATTTGGAGGCTTCCATCAGCCACTTCATCCAGAGGTCATCCAGACAGGACAGAAACTCATTGCCGAGAGCGTGCAGAAATCAAGCGCAGGCAGCGGAAAGAGCGTGCGGCAAACCTGTCCCTCACTGACTATCTGTCCCACCTGTGACAGAGTCTGTGGCTCTCGTATTGGACTATTCAGCCACCAAAAAACTCACTTCAGGAGTGGAAGCAAGTCTTCCTCGATTCCGAGGGACTGCCTATGATGATGATGATGATGATGCAGCAATGGCATTCAGTGCGTCCTTGTTGCAGAAATACATTATCGTGTTACATTTCACCACTTACAATGCTTTCTTTAGCCAGGTATTTCACGCTGGGCTCCTGCACATTTGGCATTGCACCTTGCACAAACTGTTACAAAAGCAAAATACCACCATGGTGGGAATCCTGCACAAACTGTTATGTTATTCTCTCCAGGTACATTGCCTGCAAGTAGCAACATCTAATGGGAATAAAGTGGAGCCCATCTAAATTAATAATCTATTCACCAACAAAACGTATTCCTTTTAGCTGGTTGAGCGATTTGTGATTGTAAGTGGGTTATCTCACTGTATGGGTTCCCTGTGGCCCTTGCCATTTGCTACAGTCATCATCATCATAGGCAGTCCCTCGAGTCGAGGATGACTTGCTTCCTTGCCAAGAAGTTCACAGGTGTTTCAATGAAGGACCGAATATTCCAGGTCCAGAACTAAATCTTGAAGTGTGGAAGATGCCTGTGGGTGGATTTTTTTAACGTGTGGTGGCCGTTGCACATCAGCCACCACACGGGCTTGACAGAGCTAGGTCTTGGTCCACTGGCAAGGGTTAACCAAGACAACTGGAGACCTGCTCTGCTGCACGGACCTAGTGCGCACATATCACAGTGTGGACTGGTCCGTGCTGCCCCTGGGTCCTCACCTCTTCTGGGCCCCGAACTCATGCCTCTCCTTGGCCCCGATCACGTCCCTCTACAATCTCTCACTGCTCCTTCACCCCGACCTCGCCGCTCTTGCAGTACCTGCCCACGCTCCAAACAGCGACCTGGATCTTGGTGACGTCCAATCCAGTTGCCCTCTTCACTGCAGTTGCTCTCCGGCTCCAGCACGTGCTGCTCCCTGGAGTGGTCTGCTGCCACACCGCTCCTTCCACTCCCCGGCCTGCTCCGATAATGCTCGCAGGCCAGGGGCCGCACAGACTGCTGGACTAGGCCACCATACTGCTCCTTCCACTCCCCGGACCTGCAGCCCTGCTACCAGTGCAGACCCAGTGTTGACTGCTTGGTTTACATAATGGGAGAACAACAAAAGCATTCCTCTCAGCTCACTTGCCTGCCAAGGGAGGGAAACAAACAGGAACTGACATTAACACGGAAAGTCAATGTTCTGAGTTTGAACTGCTCAGTTAAAACAGTCTGGAAGTAATTGGGATTTGAGAGGGAAGAGTGCGTGCAGTGACCCTTATTCATCGAAGCAGGTTATTCGTTTGTTGGGTATGTTTTAAAGTGAGCTTCAGTGTAATGCAAACGATAACATAAATCCTAAATGAATTCAGTTGGAAAATTAAATCATCTATAGAGTGACGGAGTGTACGGCATGATTTGTAAAACATACTGAAAATCCAGCATGCGGAGAACACGGAGCAGCCTGGCTAATCATAACTCCAACACTCATACAGTCCTCCTGAGGGTAGTAATAGTAATTATTAGTTAGATAGTAAAGCAGGTGGATATCTTCAATCTTACTCATTGATATTTGTGTTGCTTGCTCAGGTTTCCTTAATGATTCCAACAAGTACCTGCACGCAGTACTCTAGCTGTGGTCTAATGATTACATCTGCATTGCTGAGTATTAACAGCATTATTTCCTGTTGGTTTAAAATCTCAGGCCATTTTACTCCACTAATTCCTGCCCCCACTTTTCTCCTGGAGATAACCGAGTCCTTGCTGGGCTCCCATTTCCTCAGTGCCAGCTGTCCTCTGTTATCTTGCCCAAAAGACCACCTTCACCTTTAAGCATCAACAGCGAGTAATGAGTAGGCTATCTGACCACAGCAGGTATCAGAGCTGAGCCTAATCCCACGTCCACCCAACATCCACATAATCACATCTCACACAGGGCTCACAGAATGGTCAACAGGAGTGGGAACCCGAACCAATGGCTAATTGTACCACTGAGATCATCGAACACAGGAAAGACTGGGATCTGAACCTGGAACACCTCTGGTCTGTCTAGCTACATAACACTTGTTCCCCCATTACAGGAAATGATCCTGCTGTTAATTTCATGCATCCTTGAAGAAGAGATGTAGATGGAAGTGCCTCAATATATTGCAGTAGTAGAGTGACTTATGTAAATCAAGTACCTTAAGAGCAATAATGTGTTCATGGCCCGTTAAACACGTGATTGCTTGGCAGTTGTTAAAGTAAGATTAGAACACCATGCAATTTTAAATAGCCATGACATATAGAAATTGTACGCATGAAAGGTGACATAAATTGTGAAATCCATACTTCTGCTCAGTCCTGTTATAATGATTTTCTTGCTGGTAAAACCAAGTGTTCTTCTCTTGGGAGTCAGATTGATGTGGCACAACCCTTTGCCTCTGGGATAGGAAATGAAATCATCTTACAGAGTGGTGTCTCCTGCTTCCACAGACATGTTGGCAGCTTCCAAAGGTGTCCTGGGACATCACTGTAATTAAATGGGCTTTCACTCTCAGCCAGGACAACTGTCTCTGATAACTTTCCTCGCCTTTAAACAAAAATCATTCTCGGACGTGGGCTTCACTGGCAAGGCCGGCATTTATTGCCCATCTCTCGTTACCCTGAGAAGGTGGTGGGACATTCTCCTTCAGCCAGTTTGATGCAACTGAACGGCTTGATTGGCCAGAAGGTAGTTCAGAGTCAACCATTTTGGTGTTGGGCTAGAGTTACATATCGGCCAGACCAGGCAAGGACGGCAGATTTCCTCAGTGACCCAGTTGGGTTTTATGACAATCCACCAGCTTCTTAGTCAGTTTACTGATACCAGCTTTTGATTTCCAGATTTTGATGAATTCAGATTCTCAAACTGGTCTTGTGGGATGTGAACTTTTAGGCCCAATATTAATCCGGAGATGGGAACTCAGTGAGTGAGGGTGGTAATGGCTGATGAGCCTGCCAATTGCGTGACGTGGCAGCCTGGCCGATTTTTAATGGCCAGCCGAAATATAAATAATGCTGCTGGGTTTGTTGTCAGGACACACGTCTGTGGGGATATCGCCCACCGCGTGATGCAATGTGCCCGCGACTACCTAAAGCCTCTGTCTAGCTCTATACGATCGCAACGGGATAGGAGTCCATCCACTGGAATGTGGATTTAAAAATCGGTGACATCACTTTCTCAGCACCAATGGTAACGGTGCATGCTAATCTCCCACTTCCTCCTTTCACTGCTCCCAATAACGCCATGCTCATCTCATCCCATCCGACCTGCTCAACCTGCACCCACTCTCATCACACCTCCTCAATTGGCACTGCATCCACCCTGTGCAAACACATCTCCACTCCTTTTACATCGCCTGATTCTCACTTTCACCTTATACACTACATCTGAAGAAAGAAAGGATTACATTTATATAGCACCGTTCATGATCACCACACGTCTCAAAGCGTTTTACAGCCAATGAAGTACTTTTGGAGTGTAGTCACTGTAGTAGTGTAAGAAATGCAGCAGTCAACTTGCTCACAGCAAACTCCCACAAACAGCAATATGGTAATGACCAGATGATCAGTTTATTCGTTATGTTGATTGAAGGATAAATATTGGCCAAGACATCGGGGATAATTCCCCTGCTCTTCTTCAAAATAGTGCCATGGAATCTTTTACGTCCACCTGAGAGAGCAGACGGGGCCTTGGTTTAATGTCTCATCCGAAAGACGGCAGTGCAGCACTCCCTCAGCGCTGCATCATCCTCATCATAGACAGTCCCTCGAAATCGAGAAAGACTTGCTTCCACTCTAAAAGTGAATTCTCAGGTGACTGTACAGTCCAATATGGGAATTACAGTCTCTGTCACAGGTGGGACAGACAGTCATTGAAGGAAAGGGTGGGTGGGGAGTCTGGTTTGATGTACGCTCCTTCCGCTGTCTGCACTTGTTTTCTGCATACTCTCAGCGACAAGACTCGAGGTGCTCAGCACCCTCCTGGATGCTCTTCCTCCACTTAGGGCAGTCTTGGGCCAGGGATTCCCAGGTGCCGGTGGGGATCTTGCACTTTATCAAGGAGGCTTTGCGGGTGTCATTGAAATGTTTCCTCTGCCCACCTGGGGCTCGCTTGCCATGTAGGAGTTCTGAGTAGTGTGCTTGCTTTTGGAGTCTCGTGGCGGGCATGCAGATGAAGTAGCCCACCCGATGGAGCTGGTTGAATGTGGTCAGTGCTTCGATGCTGGGCTGAGCAAGAACGCCGACGTTAGTGCGTCTATCCTCCCAGTGCATTTGCAGGATCTTGCGGAGGCAGCACTAGTAGTACTTCTCCAGCGATTTGAGGTGTCTAATGTATAAATCTCTGAGCCATATAGGAGGGCCGGTATCACTACTGCCCTGTAGACCATATGGCCGCCTTTGACCTCACAAAGGCTTTTAACACTGTCAACCGTGAGGGACTATGAAGCATCCTCCTCTGTTTCGGCTGCCCCCAAAGGTTTGTCACCATCCTCCACCTGCTCCACAACGACATGCAAGCCGTGATCCTGACAGATCCATCACAGACCCAATCCATGTCCGGATCGGGGTCGAGCAGGGCTGTGTCATCGCGCCAACGCAGAGTGCCAGGGAGGGGGCCAAGGAGAATGGAGGACCACCAGAGATGGTGGGAGTGACCCGGAAAAGGGGAAGGATACGCTCAAGATAAGCGGCACCTCCAACACCTTGAACATTGGTGATGGCGATGTTGGGGGAACAGAGGAGCAGTGCGACACCCCCCCTCCCCCTATCTCCCACAAACCACCTGCTCCTACAGCCTACTGCAACACATCAACCAGCAGTGTCAAGTGCTTCATGTGCACATTAACATGCCTATTCCAGACTGGTGTGAAGGTGGTTTACAGGACACTCTTGGGTTTTGATTAATGATGTATCATTATTTATTCTTCAATCTTTGTCATTAACTGTGACCATGGGGTGAAATATGAATATTATTTATTTTGAGCAGGAACTAAGGTGATGTCCTGATGTGATTTTTGTAAAAAAGATCTCTTCCATTTGATGTATTACCAATATAGGAGAATAATGTTATGAAACAACTGAAATATATATTAACAAGTAAATGAATATTACAATTTAATTGCTGAGCATTAAAGGGTAAATTGTGCGGGAATCAGCTCCCAGCGTGTAGCCTTGCTGGAAGCCATTGCAGGCCAGAGATTGGGCTGCCACACTATAGGGTCAGTGAGGTGACTCATGCTGCAGTATTGTGAGACTCCACACTGGAGCACAGCCTCGCAAAGTTACCCCACAGTATCAGCTAAATGTAGGGACGTTAAAATGTGAGCCACTGCCTTGCTGCTGAATGGATTGATCCTCGATGGTGACTGGATTGTGTAATATCCGTGTTAGCTTCCATGTCATGGGGAGTAGCCTTCATTACTGATTAGTTCTGTGTCAACAGACAGCATTTTCCTGCAGTACTGAATTCATAATTAGCTCCTTCTTACTAATAAAAATTGGATGTATCTATTATATTATATTAATTGAGTAGCAGTGAAATCAGATGGATTTTGTGTGGTATTTGAGAACGATCAGAGTGAGATTAGATCCTTGGTTACAGCCCGACTGTTTGAGTATTGGGTCCATAACCAGCAACGCCCGAAGTGAAATTGGAGCTTAGGCCTCATTACCATGGTTACTGTGAGTTGTCGGTGCCTGTCGGCACCTTCACAGGCAGCTCGCACATTTTACTGAGGAGAATATCCGGCCGCTTGCTTCGCCGAAGGTCAGTCCCGGGAGACAGGGGGGGCGGGGGGGAACGGCAATGTGGGGTGGGGGGGGTTGCTGAGTGTGGCGGGCAACGTATGGTTGGGGGACAGAGCGGCAACGTGGGGTGTGGGGGGGTAATGTGGGGTGGGGGCAATATGGGGTGGGGGGCAATAAGGGGTGGGAGGGCAACGTGGGGGGAGGGGTAACGTGGGGGCAATGCGGGGGGAGAGGTAACGTGGGGGCAATGTGGGGGAGGGGTAACGTGGGGGGAGGGGTAATGTGGGGGGCAATGTGGGGGGAGGGGTAACGTGGGGGGAGGGGTAATGTGGGGGCAATGTAGGGGGAGGGGTAACGTGGGGGCAATGTGGGGGGAAGGGTAACGTGGGGGCAATGTGGGGGAGGGGTAACGTGGGGGGAGGGGCAGACACATGCTCAGGAGGCAGTGGCACGAGATAACGTCGGAGGTCAATGCCAGGAGTGTAACCCCAAGGACCTGGATGCAGTGCAGAAAGGCGTTTAATGATCTCGCAGGAGATATCAAGGTCAGTGAATGAATCTTCAAATGCCATATCCTACCCACTGTACCACTCCCCTCAGCCACTGCTCAATTCACCATACCCCATCTCCCATTCCCCAACAATCTCTATCCATCAGGAATCAACCCTATCAGTCACATGCTTTCCCTCACCCTCACACACTCAGCACTGTTGCAAGCCTCGCACCCACAGCTCACACACACTGGCAGCTATTCAACCATGACAGCCACATCACCCAAACCCATTGCACGACACTCACTGACACACTTCTCCCTTTCTTGCGGGAGCATGTGGTGCACAACAGGAGGCAGCAGGAAAGGACTGGAGGGGGAAGGACCTCCTGCATGTTCTAACCCCCATGGAGGAGGCAGTGTTGGCCACCATGGGAAGGGGCATCGCTGAGACCGTGGCCACTGGCAGCGCTGCAGGGATCGATGATGAGGGTTTTTGCATTCTTAATCCTCCTCCTCTTCCCACTTCCCCCTCATCCACAATCTGACTCAGTAGCTGCAGATGATGTAAGCAGGCACTTCTTACTTTCTCTTCTCCCATCACCACAACCCTACCCTTGTCCCTTTGTCATTTCAGATGCTCATGAACTGGAACCTTCCCAGTGGCAGAGGAAGAAGTAAGTTAAGATGAGACACCGTAATTTGATCTTACACTCGCGGCCACCAGCTCAGAGACCGGCACTAAGTGTGTTTAGAGGATAGGATGGAGGCGGGATCTGAACATGGTGAGACACCGGGTACAAGTGCGCAGGAGCCGGGGGGGGTGAGGGGGGAGACTAGTCCTGCTGCAGAGGACGTGGATGAGGACTTCCAAGGGGCAGGCTACAGCAGAAGGCTGATGGGGGAGACACCCAAATGCTCAGTGCACTGAGAACCCTGCCAGAAAGCCTGAGCTCAATGTCAAGGAGCATGGGGGAGTTGAGCAATAACTTGGCGCATGGTTTTACACAAAGCTTGGAGCCCATCCTTTCCAGCATAGAACTCGGGGGCCAACTCCGTGATCACTCCTGTGGAACCCACCATGATGCAGCGTCTGATGACCGATGTCTCAGCTTCCATTGCAGCACAAGCAGCTCCCACCAAACGTCTGAGTGTTGCAATGCAGGCTCAGACTGCTGTCATCATGGCTCTGGATACCAGTGTCGAAAGGGGCTTCCAGAGCATCACAGCACTCCAGCAATCTGTCCTCCATCAGACGACTAGGATTGCTGAGCTGCCAGCCCGGGGGAGTGGCAATGGATCCGTGGAGTATGAACCCACTCTACTCTCTCTGAATGACAGCCTTTCTGCTCACACCCCTGCCCCTCCATCAGTGCCCTTGCTGTTGTCTGTCAGCCAGCCAGCCCAGTCTGCTGCTGCCCAGGCCGAGATGGTGCAGTCTATAGTCAGGCCTTTTAGGCCCAGAGCTTCTCGAGGCCGCTCTCCAAGGCCATCTGCAGTCTCCTCAACTGAAGATCAGCAGGCTTCCACCAGCCGTGCTGTAGGCACTGGGGACCTCGTAGGAGCACTAGAACAGGCAAAGGCACATGGAACAGGCACTAGGGGAATGCACAAGGGTGATCAGTTTATTTTTATGCACTATGACATGATTTAATGTATAAATTTGGATTGGAATGGGTATTTTGTGTTGGCTTTTATTTTTGCATTGTGGGAAAGAGGACAATGAGCTGGTCAGTGACAGAGGGAAGGTAAGGATTGTGGGACTGTTGGTGAATGGGGAATTGGGGTTGAGGTTACTGATATCGCTCATTAATTATTTGATCATGTAGAGCCCGGGCAGAAAGGGACAGTCTACACTGCTGCCTCCCTTCCTCCACTTCCCCCTTCTCCTCCTTGTGCCCCTGCTCCTCAGCTTCTCACCTGATGGGTGGTGGCAAGGGTTGTCCCCACATCACAGCAAGGTTGTGTAGCATGCAGCTTCGCAGCACAGATTCTGAGACCCAGTCAGCTGAGTCCTGCAGGGCTCCTCCAGAGTGGCCCAGGCAGCAGAAGTGTTGCTGGAGGGCGCCAATGTTGTGTTCTAGAATATTCCTTGTGGCAGCATGGCTCTCATTGAATGCCTGCTGTGCACATGAGCATTGGTTCGGGCTGACACACTCACCTCTGAGTCAGAAGGTTCAAGTCTCACTCCAGGGCTTGAGCATATAAATCTTGGCTGACATCCAGTGCTGTGGGGGTGCTGCACTGTCGGAGGTGCTGTCTTTTGGATGAGACGTTAAACCGAGGCCCCTTCTGCCCTCTTAGGTGGACGTAAAAGATCCCATGGCACTATTTTGATGAAGAGCAGGGGAGCTATCACCGGTGTCCTGGTCAATATTTATCCCTCATCATCATCATAGGCAGTCGCTCTGAATCGAGGAAGACTTGCTTCCACTCTTAACATGAGTCCTTACGTGGCTGAACAGTCCAATACGAGAACCACAGTCCCTGTCACAGGTGAGACAGATAGTCGTTGAGGGAAGGGGTGGGTGGGACCGGTTTGCCACACGCTCTTTCTGCTGCCTGCGCTTGATTTCTGCATGCTTTCAGCGATGAGACTCGAGATGCTCAGCACCCTCTCAGATGCACTTCCTCCACTTAGGGCGATCTTTGGCCAGGGACTCCCAGGTGTCAGTGGGGATGTTGCACTTTATCAGGGAGGCCTTGAGGGTGTCCTTGTAACGTTTCCTCTGCCTACCTTAAACAGATTATCTGGTCATTATCACATTGTTGTTTGTGGGAGCTTGCTCTACACAAATTGGCTGCTGCGTTTCCAAAATTACAACAGTAACTACACTTCAAAAGTACTTCATTGGCTGTAAAGCACTTTGAGATGTCCGGTGGGCATGAAAGGCGCTCTATAAATGCAAGTCTTTCTTTCTGCGATTGCACATGCTGCAGTAGCAGTGCACTGGTGCTGGATATGGAGTCCAGGGCCAAGTCCCACTTCCCTGGGACTGTGGCTGCCCCACCCACTGATATGTGGGAGAGCAGTCTGTGGGAGATCTGTGATTCAATTGAAGCCCCTGTCTATTCAGTCTGTCCAAGGTAGAGGAGATGGTTGAGCCCAGAACCTGCATGGCCCCAGTCTAAGCATCGCTGAGAGATGCAATTACTGGTGCCAGAGCGTCCTGCAGAGAGGTCCCAGCTGCCGCAGCCATCGATGTGATCACATGCTCCATCAATAACTGCAGAGTTTCGATGCTGTGTGCCAGAATCCCACACTCACTGACATCCTGCAGAAGTGCCCTGGCAGGCAGTCCAATGTACTGAACAATTGGTGGAGCACAGGAACCATTCTTCTCTTAAACCTGAAGTCTGCCTCTCAGTCGTTTACAGCAAAGCTGGGCATGGACTTGCCCTTCAGTAAGATGTTTCCTTCTCCATCTTTTCCTGCACTTGGTCCTGCTCACTTGTGCTCAGTCAATCACCCAGTGCCGAGGAGCGACAGTTTCAGTACTGGTGCTGGGAAGGGTTAGAGCGGGCAATGGTGCACCTTCAGGGAGGTTCTCCTCCTCAGTTCCTGGTGCAACTTACCCCGAGATTTCTGATGGCCCTCTCCCTTCATTCCAGGTCTAAGGGTTAGCATGAGTGGCAGCACTGTGCACCACCAGGTTGTCATGCTGACTGTGAGTGAGAGAGTTCAGTATAAAGAGACAGAAAGCAAGATTCCCAAACACTCTCGCATGCAGCCTCAACACCTCCAGTGCCAATTATTTTGGTGGCCATCTCCTCCATTAATGTGAGCACTTGTGCTGGGGGAAGAGCCTGTCCTGATTTGGTACACTTCCTCCTGTTGTGCATCAGCGTATCTTGCAAGAAGAACAGAAGTCACTGTGTTCCCTGTAGATGAGTGCTGACGGTGTGTGAGGCAGCTAAGCATTAGTGTGTATGATGAGAGGATGAAGCAGCAGGTATAGAGGGGGCAGTAGCATAGTGTGTATGATGAGAAGATGAAGCAGCAGGTATAGAGGGGGCAGTAGCATAGTGTGTATGATGAGAAGATGAAGCAGCAGGTATAGAGGGGGCAGTAGCATAGTGTGTATGATGAGAGGATGAAGCAGCAGGTATAGAGGGGGCAGTAGCATAGTGTGTATGATGAGAAGATGAAGCAGCAGGTATAGAGGGGGCAGTAGCATAGTGTGTATGATGAGAGGATGAAGCAGCAGGTATAGAGGGGGCAGTAGCATAGTGTGTATGATGAGAAGATGAAGCAGCAGGTATAGAGGGGGCAGTAGCATAGTGTGTATGATGAGAAGATGAAGTAGCAGGTATAGAGGGGCAGTAGCATAGTGTGTATGATGAGAGGATGAAGCAGCAGGTATAGAGGGGGCAGTAGCATAGTGTGTATGATGAGAAGATGAAGCAGCAGGTATAGAGGGGGCAGTAGCATAGTGTGTATGATGAGAAGATGAAGTAGCAGGTATAGAGGGGCAGTAGCATAGTGTGTATGATGAGAGGATGAAGCAGCAGGTATAGAGGGGGCAGTAGCATAGTGTGTATGATGAGAAGATGAAGCAGCAGGTATAGAGGGGCAGTAGCATAGTGTGTATGATGAGAGGATGAAGCAGCAGGTATAGAGGGGGCTGTAGTATAGTGTGTATGATGAGAGGATGAAGCAGCAGGTATAGAGGGGCAGTAGTATAGTGTGTATGATGAGAGGATGAAGCAGCAGGTATAGAGGTGGCAGTAGCATAGTGTGTATGATGAGAGGATGAAGCAGCAGGTATAGAGGGGCAGTAGCATAGTGTGTATGATGAGAGGATGAAGCAGCAGGTAGAGAGGGGGCTGTAGTATAGTGTGTATGATGAGAGGATGAAGCAGAAGGTATAGAGGGGGCAGTTGATATGAGCACTGTAGCACCTCCTGACTACAAGTGCAAGCAGAAGGAGTGCAGTGAAGTATCCTGTTCAGGTGGCAGGAGAGGTGTGGGAAGTGGAGAGGGAAGGGCTGGTAGGACTGAGGCTAAAGGAGGCTGCTTCAGGGCTGTGCAGAGAGTAAGAAAGATCTGAAGGGGAGTTATATCTTTGCAGCTCTGGTGAGCTCAATCATTTTTATCTTGCATTACTGCAGGTCCTGTTTGTGGAACCTTCCTGCAGCATTTACGTGATCTGCCACTTCTCTCCATTGCTGATGAGAAATCTGGTTGGGAACCCGGCAACCATCGCGGTGGAAGAGGACCTCCCTCCTCCTGCTCACTTGCTCTATGAGAATCTCTATGGCACCGTCTGAAAACCCTGGCTACAGATTGTGAAAAAAAGTTCCAATATCCACCGTATGCAAAGTACACTTCCCCTTTAAAAGGTGCAGGCTGCCTTTAAATAGAGGCCGGCATAATGTACTTGCTTCATAGGTTCTTTGCTTAAGAATTCATAGCAACACATTGCTATTAAGAACTAGTTGGTTTATTAGCAAAGGTTTAACAATCACACGACACATTACAGTTCATCCATGAGGCTCATAACCACCTGCCTCATCGTGGATCCCCTGAACCCAACTGGCTGGGGTTTTATTGAGTCTTGTGAACATCACGTGACTGGCTAAGCCACTCCCAATCCAACAGCTCAACCAACCTGTGAGCATACTCACAGAGAGAGAGAATGAATGAATGAGATGGAGAGCATACTCACAGGTGCATACATTGCAGCTGGATTTCCTGTTCTCCCAATTGGCGAACAGCCGAGAGCCAGCACAATTAGTGCTGGCACCTTGCCCTGAATATTAGGATGAGGCATGACCACTAAAATGGATCGGGCCTCCTGCTAACATCGCTGGGCAAGCAGAGCACACTCCCACCCTACCACTCACCCATTGTACACAATATATGAAAATTGACGCCATGCTGCTAAAAAGAATGGGTCGGCATGGATAGGAAGCTGGTTAAAGGACCGAAAACAGAAGCCCCGATTTTACCTTGGGGAGGGGGGCCGGGTGGGCGGGTGGGAGCCGAGGCTGGCAGTAAACCATCCCAGCCTCGGCAGCACGAGGCCTGGGAGCTTTCAACTCCCCGCACCTTATCTGTACAGCCTCAGTCAGTGCCCTGCCTGAAAGCAGCAGGAAGCAGCAGCTGGATGGTGGGCGAGAGCACAATGTCGGGCTGCAGGGGGTCACCGCCCCCTGTGGTAGGGCTGGAGATTCGGGATGGGGGTTCGGGGAGCAGGGAAGCCTGGAGCAGGGCCAGCACTCCTGCTCCTCCTGGCCTCACAAGGAAAGTCAACAAAAGTAAAAAGACTTACCATTTGTGCCTCTTCTGGCCCCGGCTGCTCTTCCTACTAGGTTGGCCTTTCCTCACTGGTTAAAATAGCCATTGGGCCCAAAGATAACGGCCGATCGGCATCTTTAAACAAGGACCCCACTGGTTTTTGAAGAGCAGATTAAAATCAGAACCTGTAGGATTGGTGTGGGATATCGGCAGGAGTTTCCCACGGGCGATTTTTACTGTGCACCTATCTGGTTCCCGCTGAGTGGGCAGTTATAATTGCCCCTAAAGAGGAGTGGTTAATGCATGTATTTCTAGACTGGGGAAACGTAAACAGTGGCTCCAAAGGTCTGTTTTAGGACCATTGCTGTTCTTAAGATATCTAGGGGGAGAAATTGGCCAGGTTTGCGCCTCCCGTTAGCGCCTGCGGGGGGCGTTAATGGGGCACTAAATGGTTACCGACCGGGCCCGGCAAAATCACCGATGCCCACGAACTTGCCTGGCATTTATGCACTGCCGCTAACACTTACAGCCTCGCTCTCTTGCGCCCCGTAGATTGTGATCTCATCCAGTGCGCAGCACCCCTTACCGCCCCGGATGCAATATTCGCTTCCACCCCCTGCAGCATCGCCGGGCGTCAACAACGGCAGCTGCAGGAGGCATTGTCACCTCAGCTGGTCGCTTGGGGGGCACCAATTAAAGGCAGTGGTGGTCAGGTAGGCCAAAATTAATTTATGTCCCCATTCTGGTGTTTTTTGCTTTTTTTGGGCCCCGCGATTGCTCAGCCCTGCACTCTATTAGCTTGGGGCTGCTAACCGCGTATCGCAGGTGCTGTTACCCAAGAGACACAGCCTGAGGATTCAATCAATGCAGCATTGGCCCTTCCCTTTAAGGGAGGGAAGGAGTGTGTAAAACTGGCAGCACTGCCCAGAACATTGCTCAGCGCCCTGCCGACACCGCCCCTCTCACTCCCTTTAATGCTCTAAGGGAAGGGGTAGGGCTTGATTTAGCATTCCACTTCCTTCTTGGAGCACAAAAGCAGACGTTGCCAGCAGAATTGATAGAGAATTCAAACAGGCTGCATTTAGACAGACTGTCAAAATTCACAGACCCCCCAAGTCAAGGCTGCTACATGCAGTTCAGCATGTTGCATTAAGTCATCAATCAACTTGACATTTTAGGACCCTTGGGTAGCGAGCCAATTAAAAGGTTAAAAGACTATTAATTGAGCCACTAAGGTCAAAGAAGGCGAGTTCTTTTCTGTAAATTGATCCAGGTATAAGTACAGCCATTTTGACCGTGTGGTCTCAGAAGGACAAAGACCTGGCTTAAAGCCAAGAAGCTTGTTGTTGCTCTCTGCCAGAAATAAAGAAATTAAAACTACAATCGGAGTTCGTATTTCATTGGAAATTAAGAGATCTAACAATTTCGGCATCACGAACAGGATCGCTGAGGAAAGAAACTGAATTTTGGACATCGGACCTACATTCTGAGGTAAGGACACCTCTTTTTAAAAGTCCTCGGTCAAAAGTCTAAATTCGCCTCTCCTTCTACGCGATTCCGAAAGCCTCCGGTTTGCGAACCCTCCAGTTGGTAGTTGGCTCGAGGTCCCATAGACGTCTAAACTTCGGCGCTGTGTTAGTTAATTAATCACTGACCTATTGATCGGCTAGAAAGCCTACGACTCAAGACCCCAGTAAAGAAATCAGTATTATGGCAGCAGGAGATAAGAGCAAAGAATTGCCTACAACTGTTAAAGGTGCACAGGCACCACCTGAAGTTTTGCTAGATTTAATTCTCAAACAGTTGAATGAATACATAGAGCAACAATTCAACTTATCTAAAACCTGTATTAAGATCGAACAAAAGTACGGAACCTCCAAAGGACATTGGTCCTTGGACGAGATTAAAAGGGTCTGGGGAAAAATGACCCGTATGAAAACTAAAGAGCGAACTAGATGGTCCCTAGCAGTTATGGGCCAGATTCAAAAGTGGAATGAAATTATAATGCATTCCCAACATGATCGAGAAGTGACCAGTACAAAGGATCAATTGCAAGCAGTTTGTGCGCAGCTGCGACAGAAAAAGCTTGAACTTGAAAAGCTGGAAGCGGAAGTTAAAGATCTTAAAGGTGAAATTAAAGAATGGAAAAAATCATTAGGTCAAGAGACAGTAATAGGAAAAGGAAAATGTATTGGTCAATTTCCAGGGTACCCATGTTTGGATAAATTAAAAGCGCAAACCCGAAGACACGACCGAGGAATAGATACGGATTCTGAATCCTCCGACAATACAGGGTCGGAGGATGATGAATTAAGGGTGCGCTTTGCCCCGTTTAAAAAAAGACGAGTTGTAGTCAAATCAGAAGAGACTGCGGATGAGGGCGGAACCAAAAAAACGAGGAAAAGGGTGTATGCAGAATACTTATTTCATGATCCGGCAGATCCAGAGAAAATTGATAATTGGTCCAAGGAATTGCCCAATCCAAAGAAAGGGGGAGTAAAAATGTGGGACCAATTGGACCGCTTCAGAAATATATATCAACTTCATCCTTGGGACGGACTGCAAATTCTGACCATAATGGTGCCAAAAACACAGGGAAGAAAATTGCACGACAAGGTAGAAGCAGCTTTGGGGCAGGATGAGCAAGATTTAGATGCAGGATGGGAGGTGATTAAACACTGGCTGCAAGCCTTCAGTCCAGCTAAGACAGACTGGGGAAAAATTGCAGCCTGCCAACAGAAAGGAACAGAGGAGGTCCTGGAGTATGACGAGCGGTTTAGATGCACGTGGCTAGAACATTCGGGTATGAATAATACAGATGAGGAAATGGATGAACAAGTGTTTGGACCCCTGAAAGCAGCTTTCATGGCAGGTCTAAAGCCAGAACTGTCCAAAATAGTTAAGGTAGTGTTACCGGACTAGGAAGGTAGAGGAACTACCTTTGCAGCATTGGTGGATCGATGCAACCAATTAGATCGGGATATGGGAGCTAAAGTCCGAGCTGTACAGGCTATGGGATGGAAATCCCAGGATTCCAATAAACAGTCATTAGGAAAATTACCCGGAAAATGTCATTATTGTGGGAAAGAAGGTCACTGGGCCAAGACGTGCAGGGGAAAACAGAAAGGTCATGGCTGGGGAAGAGGACGCAGCCAGGGATACAATTCAACCAACAAACCAGGCTTGTCACAAGATAACGACCTCATAGAAGCATTTAAGCGACTGACAATACAACAACAGAAGGAGTTACTTGGGATAGCAAAAAACGGTTAGAGCCCACCCTGGCCCCCCTCCTCGCACTAATACAACAGAGGGGAGATGGGCTATATATAACTGTGAGGGTGGGCGTTAAGGATGTGGACTGTCTTTTAGACACAGGGGCGGAATTAACATGCTTACCCCTACAATATGGAGACTTTTTGCCGTTGGATGGTAGGGCACGTACAGCCTATGGAGTTGGGGGCCATAAAATGGAAATTAAAAGGACAACACCGGTATTTTTAGGGCTGGGTCCACATGAACTAACCACGCCGGTCTGGATAGGCCCAGTAGATCAACCCCTTTTGGGAATGGACGTTCTAATCCAAGTAGATTCATTGTTGCATTTCGAGGATGGTCGGGTGACATGGTCAATTAGAACTTTGAAGAAAGAAGAATTGAAGGAACACCCGATATGGGCTAAAGATAATAATGATTGTGGCCTACTCCAGATGGAGCCTGCGTCATTTACCCGGACCAAGCCTCCATGCACTAAACAGTATCCCATCAGTCCAACTGCCAGCGCGGGAATCTTACCGGTTATTCAGCAATTGGAGAAACAAGGGGTGCTTATTAAAACTCATAGCTCCTCCAATAGCCCCGTGTGGCCGGTACAGAAATCTAATGAGACATGGCGTTTGACTGTCGATTATAGGAAAGCTAACCAGTGTATTGATCAAAAAGCTCCTTTGGTCGCAGATCGCTCCACCATTTTTAATGCCCTCAAACCGGAATATAAATATTTCTCGGTTATAGATATGGCCAACGGATTTTGGTCGGTGCCTCTGGCACCAGAGGTTCGACAGTGGTTTGCTTTCACGGTCCAAGGAGAACAGTATACTTGGACCCGGTTATCGCAGGGTTTCCACAACAGCCCTACAGTATTCCACATGGCTTTACAAAGCCATTTGCGAGAATTATCTCCCCTGTCATCCACAGTCATTCAATATGTAGACGATATCCTGCTAGCTTCAAACATGGAGGAACAGCATGAACAAGATTTACGAGTTTTGCTGGACCACCTTCGGCTGAAAGAACATAAAGCCAGCATTGACAAAGCACAAATATCCCAAGAAGAGGTTGTATACCTGGGACAAATGTTTTCACAAGGAAAGAGAGAACTTACCCAGGATAGAACTGCAGCCATTCGGGCTGCTAAAAAACCCACCAATATTCAGGAACTAAGGTCTTTTTTGCGATTGTGTAACTTTAACAGAAATTGGATTGACTCCTTCACACAGCTTGCTCAGCCACTGAATGATATTTTAAAGGGGAAACGTGCATCTAAAGAAGCCATCACCCTCACTAAAGAACAGCAAGCGGCCTTCCTGAGTTTGAAAAAGGCTTTGTGTTCGGCACCGGCTCTGGGAATCCCCAACAGTGGTAAGCCATTTACCCTGTTTGTCCATGAGAAAGAAGGATATATGACAGCTATACTGACACAAGAACATGGGGATCGGCAAAGACCTATTGGCTATTATTCGGCAAAACTGGATGCGGTAGCCCTCGGATGGGGAAGTTGCCTAAGGGCCATGGAAGCTACATGTCGAGCGGTAATGACCACTGCGGGTCTAGTCCTCGACCAAAAGCTGATTGTCAAGTGTCCCAACACCGTACATACTTTACTGTCTATGAATAGAATGTCTCAGGTGACGGCAGCAAGATGGACCCGCTGGACAGCAGTTTTGGAAGCTCATAATCTCCATATCGTCCGGGCCAGCCCGGTTAATCCCGCAACTATGCTCCCGATGTCAGAATTGAGGGAGCAAGAGTGGGGAGAATGTGAAGAGCATGACTGCGTGGAGATTTAAAAAAAAACAGAAGAAGCAGCCTTAGCAGCAGAGGAGCCTCTGCACAACCCAGACCTCATCCTGTTTACAGATGGTTCTTCCTTTGTTGACAATGGTACCAGAAAAGCAGGATGGGCAGTTACAACCTTATATGAGGTAGTGGCAAAAGGATGTTTACCCTCAGGAACATCAGCACAACAGGCCGAGTTACGGGCCCTGTCAGAAACATGTTGAATAGCAGAAGGGCAGACAGCTAATGTCTACACAGATTCGCATTATGCTTTTGGAGTCGCTCACGACTTTGGTCTGTTATGGCGGAAAAGAGGATTCCTCACTGCTGCTGGTACACCTATCCGAAATGGAAAAGAAGTCCGAGACTTACTGGAGGCCATACAATTACCTCAGGAAGTGTCCATCCTGAAGTGTAAGGCCCATACCAAGGAAAATACCACAGAAGCACAGGGAAATGCCCCAGCTGACCAGGCAGCTAAAGATGCCGTCTCACAGGGCGTTCCTCCAGAAGAACCAACACAGATGTGCAGATTGAAAGCACTCAGGACTCTGACACGAGACCTTCAAACAATGCAAGGCGAGTGCTCCCGAGAGGAAAAATTGACATGGATTGAGGCAGGAATTAAGCTATGTGAAGATGGTGTCTGGAGACAAAGAGTTACCGACAAGCCAGTCGCGCCACAAGTGCTTATGCCTTTTTTAGCCCAACAGATCCACTCGTGGGGACACTTGGCCTCACAACAGATGATGGCACGGATCCAGGGTCGGAGATTTAAAAAACATGCCCAGCTGGTAACAGTTCTGGACCCATCACAGTAATGCCCCAACTGAGGCCCCCTGCCCCTGTCGGACCATTCCAGCATCTGCAGGTTGATTATATATCTCTTCCTTAATGCCAAGGATACACTAACATTCTTGTCATAGTCGACAGATTCTCTAGATGGGTAGAAGCTGTCCCAACTAAAAGAGCCACAGCCAATCACACTGCAAAGGTCTTGTGTAAGGATTACATTCCCCGATGGGGAGTCCCGAGTAGCATTGACTCAGATCAGGGAACACACTTCACAGGTGCTGTCTGCCAAGAAATCCCATTACGTGGGATTTACACTGTCCTTATCATCCACAATCATCAGGACAAGTAGAACGAATGAATCGAACTTTGAAACAACAGCTTGCCAAATATCATCAAGAAGGAACACCATGGCCCCAGGCACTACCAATAGTGCTATGTAGCATTAGGGCAACCCCGAACAGAACTACAGGTCTAAGCCCATTTGAAATTATAACAGGAAGACCCATGTCGCTGCCAGGGACTATCGATTTACGGAAAGCTGATGTTCACTTAATGAGTGACACTTTGTTATCATACTGTCAGAACTTAACCAATGCTATTAGTTCTGTTTCCCGACAGGTATCGGCAGCTTGGGGTAATCCACCCGAAGGAGGACACGACATCATCTGGGTGTATGTGAAAAAGTTGCATAAAGAACCTTTGGGTGCCAAGTGGGAGGGACCTTATCAAGTGTTATTGACCACCCAGGCAGCTGTTAAAGTCCAAGGAAAGAAAGCCTGGATCCACGCTTCACACATTAAACGAGCACCCGTAACTGAAGCTGAAATCTAATAAGGACAATTACTTTTTGCGAAAATGTATAAATTTACTGTATTATTGATTGTAGGTATTCTAGGCATAGGCCTACTTCTTACTAGCCGACCTTCTGCACCAAAGGGAAATAGTAGTGTAGCAAGGGAATTACATGTAAATACCTTTTTATATATGTCATACATTTATGCCAAACAAGGTAACATTTCTAGTTGTTGGGTGTGTGCGCATATTCCTATTCACTCAAAGGGAGGGATTCCCTTGAGGCCAGTTCCCTTGAATATCTCGGAAATGGCTGAGTGGATAATTAATCAAAACAAAACAGGCAATGCGTTTCAGGATACGGAAAACTAGGCACGTAAATGGAAGTCAACAGGTTACAATCTGACTATCTTTGAAGGGGGATATCGACCGTGCTACAATAATTCCAAACGGCCCCCATTTTTTGTTATCACTAATACAACGGGAATAGGAAGACCGGGGGAATTGGTCTGTCTGATTAGAAACATCAAAGGAGGCCAAAATATGGGGTATAGTAACTGCTCCCGGAATTATAATATAATCAAGCCAAGGAACCGTCCAAACTGGGCCGATGTGGGAATTTTTAACGTAACGGGGATTCTGAATAAAACAGATGGAAAAGCCTGGACAGGCCCCAGAGAGTTGCTGACAAAGAAACAGCTAACATTCATTGCATATAATGTCACCTATTGGGTGTGTGGCCACAAGGCCTACCCTTGGCTGCCCCAGAATTGGATGGGATCCTGCTATTTAGTCTACATTGTGCCTTATATGTATCATATAAAGTCACTGTCGGAACATTTACACCGTCCTAAGAGAGCTATCACAGAAACAGAGAGGTTCTTTGCCATTCTGATCCCCAGGTATGGAACCGCCAGACTGGCAAGGGAATCCATTAACATGGCATCCGTTGTGGAATGGGTAGCCAATGATACCTCAGAGGCCCTAGTTAAAATCAATGCAGAAATGGTAGCAATCCGCACAGTAGCCCTACAGAATAGACTGGCCCTTGATTACATCCTGGCTGAAAAGGGAGGTACTTGCACCCTACTCGGAACTGAGTGTTGCACATATATCCCAGATAGCTCCGAAGAAATTACCCACTTAAAGGAGGTAGAAAAACTTAAGCAACCCCCATCATTCACTTTGTGGAGTGGAGCGACTGAATGGCTAGGTTCAATAGGAACTTCATTGGTGGAAGGTTTAATTCTATTTGTTGTAATTATTTTACTTTTATATTGTTTGTTTATGTTGATTAAATGTTGTTGCGACCAGGCGGCTGTAGCTGCTGTCCCGCAGGTGAGACACCTTGCAGGTCCCAGCATACCGTCTGTACGTGGCACAGGGGTATGTTATGCTTAAAGGAAGGTTGTTTACTGGTTGAATTAAGATATTGATTTGGATTAAATTGGAATAAGGTTAATTAACCTACTAAAACCAGACTTCCATTGTGGCCACGATGGAACTCGGGTTGGTGTAAATTTGTGTGGAAGCTACTAGTCTGGACATGTGGCGAAACACATCAACAAATTTTAGAAGGAAACTCTATTAACATGTATGAAATTATTTTGTAGAATGTTGAACCAGTGATACCTGATGTTTTATGATTCAGTTCGTGAAAGAATCAAAGGGGGGATTGATAGAGAATTCAAACAGGTTGCATTTAGACAGACTGTGAAAATTCACAGACCCCCAAGTCAAGGCTGCGACATGCAGTTCAGCATGTTGCATTAAGTCATCAATCAACTTAACATTTTAGGACCCTTGGGTAGCGAGCCAATTAAAAGGTTAAAAGACTATTAATTGAGCCAATAAGGTCAAAGAAGGTGAGTTCTTTTCTGCAAATTGATCCAGGTATAAGTACAGCCATTTTGACCGTGTGGTCTCAGAAGGACAAAGACCTGGCTTAAAGCCAAGAAGCTTGTTGTTGCTCTCTGCCAGAAATAAAGAAATTAAAACTACAATCGGAGTTCATATTTCATTGGAAATTAAGAGATCTAACAAGAATCAAATCTTTATCGCCCAGAGATACTTTTGCGCTCCTGATACTTTCGAGCTCAATGTTTTCTGGATTCTGGTATAAAGGGCATAATATCAAAGTTGACAGACAACACCAAAATAGGACTTTAGGAAGTTACAGACAGGTTAGCAGTTTGGGAAGATAGTTGTCAGATGAAATTAAATGCAGAGAAATGTGAGATGATACATTTTGACAGGGAAAATATATCTGCTAAGTGGCAAATCACCTTGCTTTCTTCAGTAATTGCTGTATCCACATGGCTATTGGAAACACTGGGTTAATTGGCATGGTTCGAAGAGACTGATGTCAGCAAGTATAAAATTAAAGGGTTTCATAAATCCTTTTGTTCGGGACTTTCCATAGTTAGCGGAAGATAATTAAGGCACTTGATAATGAATTTGACTGCTCTGGAACAAATCATGGCAAATTTATCAGCTGAAAATCTATTTATGTAGGCAAGAGGACATTTCACAGATTATATAAACTGCCTCAACAATGCAGCTTTTAAATGTTTATTGGTTAACAAATAAATAGGATTTATCTTTATTGCTGTAGATTTTGTAACTTGTTTTTATTACATTGTAAAAGTACAAACGGACTTCCGCTTGAAGTTCCAGTGACTAGGGGGCAGTGCTGTGTGGCGAGGACAGGCTGGTGGAGGACCTTTGTCTTACAGATGTTTAGCGTAAGGCCCATGCTTTCGTACACCTCAGTAAATACGTTGACTATGTCCTGGAGTTCAGCCTCTGTATGTGCACAGACGCAGGCATCATACGCATACTGTAGCTCGACGACAGAGGTTGAGGTGGTCTTCGACCTGGCCTGGAAACGACAAAGGTTGAACAGCTTCCCACTGGTTCTGTAGTTTAGTTCCACTCCAGCGGGGAGCTTGCTGACTGTGAAGATTGAGAAGAGGGTTGGGGCGATGATGCAGCCCTGTTTGATCCTGGTACGGACATGGATTGGGTCTGTAATGGATCCGTTGGTAAAGATCACGGCCTGCATGTCATCGTGGAGCAGGCGAAGGATGGTGATAAACTTTTGTGGGCATCCGAAACGGTGGAGGACGCTCCATAGACTCCCGCAAGATCCTACAAATCCACTGGGATGACAGACCCACCAACGTTAGCATTCTTGACCAGGCCAATATCCCCAGCATTGAAGCACTGACCACACTCGAATCAGCTCTACTGGGCAGGCCACATTGTCCACATGCCAGATACGAGACTCCCAAAGCAAGTGCTCCACTTGGAACTCCTTCACGGTAAATGAGCAAAATGTGGGCAGAGGAAATGTTACAAGGACACCCTCGAAGCCTCCCTGATAAAGTGCAACATCCCAACTGACACCTGGGAATCCCTGGCCATAGATCTCCCTAAGTAGAGGAAGTGCATCCGGGAGGGCGCTGAGCACTTCGAGTCTCATCGCCGGGAGCATGCAGAAATCAAGCGCAGGCAGCGAAAAGAGCATGCGGCAAACCAGTCCCACCCACCCTTTCTCTCAATGACTATCTGTCCCACCTGTGACAGGGACTGTGGTTTTCGTATTGGACTGTTCAGCCACCTAAGGACTCATTTTAAGAGTGGAAGCAAGTCTTCCTCGATTCCGAGAGACTGCCTATGATGTGATGATGAAGTTCCAGTGATTGTGCATTTATCAGGATCACTTCACAACTAATTGTAATAATCAACTATGGAGAACAAACCTCAGGTTCATATCCTCAATGAAACTTGGAAGAGTTGGTTTAACTGGCAGGCTATTGAATACCATTCTGGTGAGGAAACTTCAGCTTCAAACAAATTGTGTCTTTATCTTTTCATCGAAGTGGTAACTGTTGTTTTAATCACAGAGTGGAGGCAGTTTAGACAATTGGGTTATGTGGCGGTAAGTGCATTCATTTACTGTGTCCAATTGGGAATGTGGCAAATTCCAACAAGGCACCTCGGCAGGAAGCTAAGAAACCCAATCAGAACTTTTCCTTTAAAGAATAGGGAATTGTACTGTGCTTCATTTAAATAATTTAAGTGTATTAGAATATTTAAATGAAGCTGTCGGGCACTTTCGGCTGGCCAGAATATCATTTGATGCGCACATTGGACAGAGATCTCATGGGAGTGAACTGCGCCCAAGTTCCTGGCCACCCCATCATCCGCTCTACTCTGGTGTCATTGCCAATGGCAACAGTACAATTCCGCCTATTGACGTGTGTAAGGTGTCCTAACTAAAGGCAAGCGTCACAGTCAGACCTGTGCTAGAATTAGAGTATGTCATCAGCTGCTTGTTGACATTTGCAATGTGATTAAAATTAATGGGAACCACTCTCCAGTAATTGCCAAAACAACCCAATTTTTCAATAATGTACTCATGTTAGGCACTTTCCAATTCACAGACATCTCTCCCAAATTTAGCAAGCTTACAGAAGTAGCCGTTAAAGATTGAATAATTTCAGTCCCCATATCCTTCACATATTTAAAGTTTTTTATTTAATCATGAAACGTGGGCATCACTGGCAAAGCCGACATTCATTGTCCAATCTGAATGGCCCATGAGAAGGTGGTGGTGAACTGCCTTCTTGTGCCGTTGCGGTCTGTGTGGCTATTTAAGGTTGTAACTAGCAGAATAGATACACCAGTGGATGTGGTGTATTTAGATTTTCAGAAGGCATCTGATAAGGTGCCACACAAGAGGTTATTAAACAAAATTAAGGCTCATGGGATTGGGAGTGATATACTAGCATGGATTGAGGATTGGTTAATAGACAGAAAACAGACAGTAGGAATAAACGGGTCATTTTCAGGTTGGTAGACTGTAACTAGTAGGGTATCGCAAGGATCAGGGCTTGGGCCTCAGCTATTCACAATCTATAAGAAATGATTTGGATGAGGAGACCAAACGTAATATATCCAAGTTTGCTGATGATAAAAAGCGAGGTGGGAATGTAAGTTGTGAGGAGGATGCAAAGAGGCTTCAAGAGGATATAGACAGACTAAGTGAGTGGGCAATAACATGGCAAATGGAATATAATGTGGAGAAATATTTTAAGTTATCCACTTTGGTAGGAAAAATAGAAAAGCTGAGTATTTTTTAAAAGGTGGCGAATTGGGAAATGTTGGTGTTCAGAGGGACCTGTGTGTCCTTGTACACAAATCACATAAAGTTAACATGCAGGTACAGCAAGCAATTAATAAAGCAAATGGTATGTTGGCCTTTATTACAAGAGGATTTGCATATAAGAGTAAATACATCTTAGTACAATTATTTAGGGCCCTGGTGAGACCACACCTGGAGTATTGTGTACAGTTTTGTTTTCCTTACATAAGGAAGGATATACTTGCCATTGAGGGAATGCAACGAAGGTTCACCAGACTGATTCCTGGGATGGGGGGATTGTCCTTTGAGGAGAGAATGAGTAGATTAGGCCTCGATGTGTCAGCTGTAGCTCAGTGGGTAGCACACTTACCTCTGAGCCAAAAGGTTATGGTTTTAGGCCCACTCCAGGGACTTGAGCACATAAATCTAAGCTGACACTTCAGTGCAGTTCTGAGGGAGTGCTGCACTGTCAGAGGTGTTGTCTTTCAAATGAGATGTTAAACCGAGACCCCATCTGCTCTTTCAGGTGGACATAAACTATCCGATGGCACTATTTCGAAGAAGAGCAGGGGAGTAATCCCGGGTGTCCTGGCCGATACTTATCCCTCAATCATCATAATAAAAACAGATTATCACATTGCTGTTTATGGGAGCTTGCTGTGTGTAAATTGGCTGCTGCATTTCCCACATTACAACCGTGACTACACTTCAAAAGTCTACGCTTCATTGGCTGTAGAAATCTTTGAGTCATATGGTGGTCGTGAAAGGCTCTATAAAAAAGCAAATCTTTCTTTTTCTTTTATATTCTGTAGAGTTTAGAAGAATGAGAGGTGATCTCATTGAACCATATAACATTCTTACAGGGTAGATGCATAGATGCAGGGAGGATATTTCCACTGGCTGGGGAGTTTAGGACCAGGGGTCACAGTCTCAGAATAAGGGGTCGACTATTTTGGACTGAGATGAGGAGAAATTACTTCACTCAGAGGGTGGTGAATCTTTGCAATTCTCTACCCGAGAGGACTGTGGAGACTCGGTCATTGAGTATATTCAAGACAGAGATCAATAGATTTTTGGATATTAAGGGAATCAAGTGCACGAAAGTGCAGTTGAGGTAGAAGATCAGCCATGATTTATTGAATGGTGGAGCAGGCTCGAGGGGCCGAATGGCCTACTCCTGCTCCTATTTATTATGTTCTTAAGTGAAGATAATCCCACAGTGCTGTTACATCGTGAGTTTATGGATTTTGACTCAGCGACAATGAAGGAACGGTGATATATTTCCAAATCAGGGTGCTGTGTGACGTGCAGGGGAACCTGGATGTGGTGGTGTCCCCATATGCCTGCTGCCTTTGTTCTTCTAGGTGGAAGAGGTCACTGGCTTGGGAGGTGCTATCCATAGCCAGTGGTGGAGGGAGTGAATGTTTAAGGTGGTGGATGGAGTGCCAATCAAGTGAACTGCTTTGACCTGGATGGTGTTAAGCTTCTTGAATGTTGTTGGAGCTGCACTCATCCAGGCAAGTGGAGCTTATTCCATCACACACCTGATTTGTGCTTTGTAGATGTTGGAAAGGCTTTGGGGAGTCAGGAGGTGAGTCACTAGTCACAGAATACCCAGCCTATGAGATGCTCTTGTAGCCACAATATTTATGTGACTGGTCCAGTTCGGTTTCTGGTCAATGCTGACCCCTGCTGACCCCCAGGATGTTGATGGTGAGGGGTTTGATGATGGTCATGGTATTGAATGTTAAGGGAGGTTGTTAGACTCTTTCTTGTTGGTGATAGTCATTGTCTAACACTTGTGTGGTGCAAATGTTATTTGTCACTTATCAGCCTAAGTCTAGAGGTTGTATAGTTCTTGCTGAATGTGGGCACAGACTGATTATCTGAGGAGTTGCAAATGGAACTGAATACTGTGCAATCATCAGCAAACATCCCCACTTCTGACCTTAGGATGGAGGGAAGGTCAATGATGAAGCAGCTGAAGATGGTTGAAGGTGAATGCTCGTGTCTGTGCCCTGCTGGGCACCCAGTAGGTGCAACATACCTGCTGGGCACCCAGTAGGTGCAACATAACTGCTGGGCACCCAGTAGGTGCAACATACCTGAAATGCACTATTTCTAAGGACAGAAATGTGCACAATTCTCATGGACTGGGCCACAGGTACAGTCCTGGTACAGACCCTCTGCCTTGAAAGGAACTAGGGGTGTAACTCGCACAGCTACAGGCCTGAGAGACGTGAGCAGTGGTCCTGCCTGCTGATATCTGGACCTTCTGAGTCCTGCAGGAGAGCAGTAGCCAGAAGTACCAGAGACCCAAACATTGTCCAGGGTGTGGGCAAGCAGTGACTAGTGGGGTGCTGCAGGGCTCAGTGCTGGGAACCCAGCTATTTACAATATACATTAATGATTTAGACGAAGGAATTGAGTATAATATCTCCAAGTTTGTAGATGACACTAAACTGGGTGGCGGTGTGAGCTGTGAGGAGGGCGCTAAGAGGCTGCAGGGTGACTTGGTCAGGTTAGGTGCATGGGCAAATGCATGGCAAATGAAATATAGTGTGGATAAATGTGAGGTTATCCACTTTGGGGGCAAAAACACGAAGGCAGAATATTATCTGAATGGCGGCAGATTAGGAAAAGGGGAGGTGCAACGAGACTTGCGTGTCATGGTACATCAGTCATTGAAAGTTGCCATGCAGGTACAGCAGACGGTGAAGAAAGCAAATGGTATGTTGGCTTTCATAGCTAGGGGATTTGAGTATAAAAGCAGGAAGGTCTTACTGTAGTTGTACAGGGCCTTGGTGAGGCCTCACCTGGAATATTGTGTTCAGTTTTGGTCTCCTAATCTGAGGATGGACGTTCTTGCTATTGAGGGAGTGCAGCGAAGGTTCACCAGACTGATTCCCGGGATGGCAGGACTGACATATGAGGAGAGACTGGATCGACTGGGCCTGTATTCACTGGAGTTTCGAAGGATGAGAGGTGATCTCATAGAAACATATAAAATTCTGACGGGTCTGGACAGGTTAGATGCGGGAAGAATGTTCCCGATGTTGGGGAAGTCCAGAACCAGGGGACACAGTCTAAGGATAAGGGGTAAGCCATTTAGGACTGAGATGAGGAGAAACTTCTTCACTCAGAGAGTTGTTAACCTGTGGAATTCCCTACCACAGAGAGTTGTTGATGCCAGTTCATTGGATATATTCAAGAGGGAGTTAGATATGGCCCTTACAGCTAAAGGGATCAAGAGGTATGGAGAGAAAGCAGGAAAGGGGTACTGAGTGAATGATCAGCCATGATCTCATTGAATGGCGGTGCAGGCTCGAAGGACCGAATGGCCTACTCCTGCACCTATTTTCTATGTTTCTATGTTTCAGGCAGGAAGTTCTTAAACACAAGACTTGTACTTGCTTCCAAAAATCTATTGTCTGCCACCTGGATCCCCACAGACCCTCCAGTCCAGGGGGATCCCAGCAGAAACCCCAGCACTCGGTTTCTTTGGATATCCTTCTGCTTCGGTGTTCATTGCAAAAACCAGGAGGAAAGTGAGGTAGGAACACCAGGAATACCTCCTTCCACCTCATTACCATGTTACTCCGGAGTCACATGCAGGCCAGACCAGGTGAGGATGCCAGGTTTCCTGCCATGAAGGACATTGATGAACCAGTTGGGTTTTTTTACAACGGTCTAAGCACTTTATGGTCACTTTTACTGATACAAGCTTTTTAATTTCCTGAGTGAACTGATTTCAAATTCTCGAACTGCGGTGATGGGATTTGAACACATGTTCTTTGGATTATTACTCCAGGCTTTTCAATTCCTGGTCCAGTAACATTGCTATTCCTCCACCCACTGTGTTGAGATGGCCATTCTGTCAGCTCGAGATCCTAGTATTTGAATCGCTCAGTCACTGTGCTGGTTTAACTCGGTTCTTGTATATCAGACTAGTTTGTGCTTTCCTCAACACATATTTCTTATTTTAGTTTATTTGCTTAGTTTTTCCCCTCTGCTTGGCTATGCTCTAATTGTAAAATACTCTCCTCATTTAGGTTTAAATCAAACACAGTTAAGTAGTTTTGGAGCCAAGATAGGCTTCAGTGTGTTTATAAAATAGATGCTGTTCATTGGCGTTGGTTATATGTGTTTATTCTTATCTGAAAAATGAGAGAATCCAACTTGTAAGTGATAAAGATGAGGTTAATGCGGTCATTGCCACGTGAATGTATTAAATACTGTGTGCATGAATCTGAATATTCCTCCCTGTTCATGATTGTAGTCATTGGTTAATTGTGATTACCATAGCAATGGCCAATCAGAATAAGCCCTGCAAAAGCTGCATGAATATTCAGTGTCCCTCCCTGCTATAGGTGTCGGACCTTCATGGAAACAATAGAAAGCAGTATCGATATTTCAGCTAAACAGCTACATGTTTCTCCCTGAGAATTTGCACATCCGGCAAGTTATTCACCATCGGTTTAATGTTATTCTGAACCAAAAGCTAATATGTGCCTGCAGTATACCTCCGGAAAATTGATTATTTTATCAATCCCCATCAGAGAGTTATTTTTACTGGTAATGCTGTTTTCACGGGAGATAGTTAATTCAGTCTGACTCTGGTTCTTTCCTGCACATGAAGAAGCTCTGCCTGGTGCTTTTGTTGACCTTCCTGCTGTGAATCTGTAATCGTATTCAGGGTAGTTAATAAGAGCGCTCAGCAGTGTGTGTGCTGACTCTCGCCATCTGGCCTGTTGCCTGGAATCTGACTCCAGCCCTATACCTGGACTCACACACTGAAGCTGCAACTCCTGCTTCTCATTCATTTCAAATACACGGTTTGTTGGGGCTTTTAATGCAGCTGCTGAAGCAAAACTCGATCATCAGAACCGTCCAAAACTTCTCTCCGTCGGTTATGTTTTTGCATCACAAGCCAGGTTCCTTTTGGGTTTATTTCCCCAGGAGTGGAATATTTGGGAAGCCAGCCCTTTCAGAAGCAGACAGCAGCAGCTGCCAGTCTACATGCTGAAATGTTGTGACACTCACATTGTTTCCATTATCCGATCAAAGTTTGATGCCGAGTTCCTGATTCCTTTCCCAGTTTAAAACAGGCCCTGTTCCAGCTGGCGCAGGGCAGGAGGAACATCGTCATTGGAATAACATTGGACACGGGAGTGCAATGCGATTGTCGCCTTAGCTGACATTCTGTTTTTCAGACACAGACGGGTCAGTTAGCGCAGGGAACCAACTGAAGGCGGTACGGAGCCTGTACCCCATCATTTACCCATTTATAAACATATTTCTCCAGGTGAAACAGAATCTTATTGAGTTCTGGATTAGGGCAGATTGTAATATACTTGCAGCATTGTTTTCTTCGTTTTACCTGCTCTCTGCTCGGCTCACTCATGTGTCACACTCTCCATTATCGGCAGGATACCACCATTGCACTGTCTGAGATGGAGCTCCATTATCGGCAGGATACCACCATTGCACTGCCTGAGATGGAGCTCCATTATCGGCAGGATACCACCATTGCACTGCCTGAGATGGAGCTCCATTATCGGCAGGATACCACCATTGCACTGTCTGTGAGATGGAGGCCATGGAGAAACGTCGAACAACAAAGTTGCTTTATTTGTCCTTTCCTGATTTCCAGGTGACAGACGGATTGCAGCTAACGGCTTTACAGAAAATCAACACCATTTTGCCCCAATGTGTAACACTGTTCCCTCTGTCACCCCACTCCACACCTATTCTGGTGTCACTCCCCGTCCCACATCTATTCTGGTGTCACTCCCCGTCCCTTATCTGGTGTCACTCCCCGTCCCACATCTATTCTGGTGTCACTCCCAGTCCCACATCTATTCTGGTGTCTCACCACAGATATTTCCCATCCGTCGGGTTCGGTTTGTTCCTTGTTGTTTTGATGAACTGCGTTCAGTTCTGGGCACTGCCCCTCGGGAAGGATATATTGGTTTTGGAGGGGGTACCGCGCTGATTCACCAAAATGATACGGGGCTAAAAGGATTAAATTATGAGGGCCGGTTCCATAGACGAGGCTTGTATTCCCCTGTGTATGGAAAATTAATGGGTGGTCTAATTGAGGTGTTTAAGATGATTAAAGGAGTAGAGAGAGAGAAACGGTTTCCTCTGGAGAGGGAGTCCAGAACAAGGTGATGTCAGAAAGCACATCGTCACATAAAGGGTCGGGGAAATCTGGAACTCTATCCCAAAAACGTTGTTGAGATTGGTGATTAATTGAAACTTGCAAAATTGTTATTGATAGATTTTTGTGAGGGAAGGATATTCAGGGATAGGGAAGCAAGGCAGGTAAATGGAGTTGAGATACAGACCAGCCATCATTCTAATTGAATGACAGAACAGACTCGAGGGGCTGAATGGCCTCCTGTTCCTATGGCTCAACTTCAATGATTCAAGTGACTGCATCGTTAACCTCAAAGGGCAAATACTGCTCACTTGTGACAAAAAAAAATCACACATAGCACTGGCTTGTGATAAAATTGTTTGTGGGACTGAGAGTGAATGCAGTCAGTTAGAGATATATGTGATCACAGCAAATCTCACATAATAAATACTGAAAGCTTTATATGGAAGCAGACCTCCTACAGATGGTAATGGATATTTTCCTGATGGCTATGGTTTATTGAGAAAGCAGATCGGAGTTTCTTGTATTCATTCACAGGGTGTGGGCATCACTTTCAAAGCCGGCATTTATTGCCCATCCCTAATTGCCCTCGAGAAGGTGGTGGTGAGCTGCCTTCTTGAGTATCACTGAGTGGCTTGCCAGGCCATTTCTGAGGGAAGTTTCTGAGTCAAGCACATTGCTGTGGGTCTGGAGTCACATATAGGCCAGACCGGGTAAGGACGCCAGATGTTCCTTTTCTAAAAGGACATGAGTGAACCAGATGGGTTTTTATAATTCTGTCAGCAGCTATCTGTGTTCCCTGTCTTTTCATCTTCAACTGAGAGGGACGCAGATGTGCCACTTATCTCCAGGGCCTCTGCATCTGTGTTTGTGGTGGTCCCCCTCCAGTCCTGTCCCCCTCCATTGCGTTTTCCGCTCTCTTCTCCTACAAGGGGAGAAGAAACAGACCTGTGAGTGAATCAAGGTGAGGTATTCACCCGATGGATGTCGATCATTCGGTGAGGGTGACTATCAGACAGATGCATCACATTGTGTAAGGATTGGAGTGAGCGCCAGCGGTGGATGGATACATGGGGAGGTGAGGTGGTGCATAGAAAGTGAAGACCGGGTGCTGCTGAAAGTAGAGTGGGTGTAAGGAGTGATGTCATGGAGAATCTTAGCAAGACAGAGTGTGAGGTCGGTGGGAGGCTTAAACCACAGGATGGAGGTGTATCAACAAATGTACTGACCTTTCCTGAACTGGTTAGGTCAATGAACCTCTTCCTGCACTGTATCCCAGACCTGGGTACAATGCTCCTGCTGCTTACCCCCTCAGCTCCCTCGATCAGTGGCAGTCAGTGTCCCTGTTCCAAACCTGCCCTGCGCAGCAAATAAGGTCCTTGGGAAGAAATTGCAGCGGGTTCGCAGTAGGTTCACATTGATAGAAACATAGAAAACATAGAAAATAGGTGCAGGAGTAGGCCATTCGGTCCTTCGAGCATGCACCACCATTCAATAACATCATAGCTGATCATTCCCTCAGTAACCCTTTCCTGCTTTCTCTCCATACCCCTTGATCCCCTTAGCCATAAGGGCCATATCTAACTCCCTCTTGAATATATCCAATGAACTTGCATCAACAACTCTCTTCGGCAGGGAATTCCAGAGGTTAACAACTCTCTGAGTGAAGAAGTTTTTCCGCATCTCAGTCCTAAATGGCTTACCCCTTATCCTAAGACTGTGTCTCCTGGTTCTGGACTTCCCCAACATCGGGAACATTCTACCCGCATCTAACCTGTCCCGTTCCGTCAGAATCTTATATGTTTCTATGAGATCCCCTCTCATCCTTCTAAACTCCAATGTATAAAGGCTCCAATGTATAATGTATGATGGATGGTATTCCTGCTCTGTCACTAACCAGCCAATGGAGATAACTCCAGGCCCACACATGCTGTAACATGACATACATTAATCACTAAATAAAATCATGTCACTGATCGAAGGCGTGCATGCAGTCAATAATGCCTCATATTCCAGGGTACTTGAATGTTAGACAGGCCTTAAAGAAGATTGCTGATTTTTTGGAGGAAACTCATGCAGTTTCTGTATCATCGGATTGAGGCGGGTGTCTCCCATAACCCATTTCATTCAGTTTATCACTACCCCAAAACGGACAGTAATTCAGAGGACAATCAAGGCTATGGTATTATAGTGCTATTAGATTGTATGTGGTATTAGGATGCAAGTCCGACAAGTGCATTGGTATTAGGGTGAGGATGGTCTAAGAGTGCATGTGGCATTAGAGTGCATATGATGTGACTCTTCAACGTTTCTGAAAGGAATGATTAACCTTTACTAGCAAAGTGTCTGGGATTCATAAGAATTCCTAGAATGAACTGATGCATCTGCAAAAGTGGGAAGGAATTGTTCAAACCAATTTTGTCCTGACTGGAATCTGTCTGCAAGCAATTAATAAAAACAGAGAAAAACTTATTTGAAGTGACGATGTATATTCTAAACAAGGACAGTGTATTTATGTCATCAGATGCACACTCGCACATGCACACACTCTTTCCAGAAAGCAATTTACAAATCTTTTCACCAGACAACAACTTGCATTTTTATAGCACCTTTAACGTAGTAAAATGTCCCAAGGCGCTTCACAGCAGCGTAATCAAACAAGATCAAACATCGAGCCACATAGAGATAGTGGACAGATGACCAAAAGCTTGGTCAAAGAGGTAGGTTTTAAGGAGCGTATTAGAGGAGGAGAGAGAGATAGTTAGAGAGGCACAGAGGTTTAGGGAGAGAATTCCAGAGCTTATGCCTAGGCAGCTAAATACATGGCTGCCAATGGGATGAAAATCAGGGATGGGCAAGAGGCTGGAATCAAAGGTTGGGGGGGGGGTTGTGAGACTGGAGGAGGCTACAGAGATAGGGAGGGGCGAGATCATGGAAGGATTTTAAAAGGATGAGAATTTTAAAATCGAGTTGCCAGACTGAGAAGCCAATGTATGTCAGCGAGCAGAGGGGAGATGGCTGAACAGGACTCAGTGTGAGTTTGAATACGGGCAGTGAGCACAGGGGTGATGGGTGAACGGGACCCGGTGTAAGTTTGGATATGGGCAGTGGGCACAGGGGTGATGGGTGAACGGGACTCGGTGTAAGTTTGAATACGGGCAGTGAGCACAGGGGTGATGGGTGAACGGGACCCGGTGTAAGTTTGGATACGGGCAGTGAGCACAGGGGTGATGGGTGAACAGGACTCGGTGCGAGTTTGAATAGGGGCAGTGAGCACAGGGGTGATGGGTGAACGGGACTCGGTGTAAGTTTGGATACGGGCAGTGAGCACAGGGGTGATGGGTGAATGGGACTTGGTGTAAGTTTGGATACGGGCAGTGAGCACTGGGGTGATGGGCGAACGGGACTCGGTGTAAGTTTGGATACGGGCAGTGAGCACAGGGGTGATGGGTGAACGGGACTCGGTGCGAGTTAGGACATGGGCAGTGAGCATAGAGGAGATGGGTGAATGGGACTTGGTGCGAGTTAGGACACAGGCAGCAGAGTTTTGGATGAACACAAATTTGCAGAGGGTGTTAGGTGGGAGGCCGCCAGGAATTGGAATAACAAAGACATAGATGAAGGGTTTCAGCCGCAGATGTGCTAATGCAGGGGTGGAGTTGGGTCATGTTACAGAGGTGGAAGTAGGCCATCTTAATCGAGTGGATATGGGTCAGAAGTTTTCTCAGCCAATATTGTGAACAGTTGGGTTCAGCCTCAGACAGTGACCAGAGAGAGGGATGGAGTTGGTGGATGGGGGACAGAGTTTGTGGTGGGACCAAAGACCATGGGATTGAAATTCAGTTGGGCCTCTGTTGCGGAGTTAATCCAGGCAGAGCGGTAAATTTTGCGCTGTCAAATGGTTTGTATCGGCCATCACAACATTCATCAGTTGGGCCCTGAGTGTGGGGCGGAGCACTTAGGGAGGTGTTACACACGTTTTTTAGGGCGCGAGGCCGGCTGAGCAACTGAAAATCCCGAGCTAAACAGCTGGCCTCGGAGCGCCCTGAAAGGGGCCTCGGGCGGGGGGAGGGTGGAGGGAGGGTGGGTGGGGGAAACCTGAAAACAAAAATCAAAATCATTCCGAATACATAGCTCATACCACCACAGCATAAATCACAAAAAAAAACAATCCCACTTAGCTCAGGTCGGCATTACTTCACTCACTGCAGTCGGTACAGCTTGGAACGTCAACGTCCACAGAGCACGCTACGTGGGTTACGGATCAGGCGGGATGCAAATATCGAGTCAGTGTCACAACCAGGGGCGTTACACACCGATTTGCCTCTCCTGGGCAGTATTGCTCCGAGCCCTCTCGAAACCGGCACCAAATGTTCCGGCGAGGCGCTAGAAACTGGCCGCCCGCCCGGAAGTGCTTACCGCCGCCATTGCTGCCCTTCCGGGGCTTTAACAGGGGCAACAGGAGACAAAAATCCAGTCCCTTGACTTTGGTCTTCCCAATATTTGGTTGGAGGAATTTAGTGCTGATCCAATACTGGATGTCAGACATGCAGTGTGACAAATCGAGGCAGTGGAGGATTCGAGAGAGATGGTGGGAGCTCGAGCGTACATGTGGAACCTGATTTTGTGTTTCTGGATGATATTGCTGAGGGGCAGCATGTTGATGAGAAATAGGAGGGGGGCAATGATAAATTGTTGAGGGACTCCAGGGGTAATGGTGTGAACACAGGAAGAGAAGCCATTGCTGGTGAGTTACTGGCTATGACTGGGTAGTTGGGAATAGAACCAGGTGAGTGCAGTCCCACCCAACTGGACCACAGAGGAGAGGCGTTGGAAGAGGATTGTGTGGTCAGCCATGTCAAAGGCTGCAGACAGGTCCAGAAGGTGGAGGAGGGATAGTCTGCCACAGTCACAGTCATAGGAGGTAGAAACATAGACATAGAAAATAGGTGCAGGAGTAGGACATTCGGCCCTTCGAGCCTGCACCGCCACTCAATGAGTTCATGGCTGAACATGCAACTTCAGTACCCCATTCCTACTTTCTCGCCATACCTCTTGATCCCCCTAGTAGGAAGGACTACATCTAACTCCTTTTTGAATATATTTAGTGAATTGGCCTCAACAACTTTCTGTGGTAGTGAATTCCACAGGTTCACCACTCTCTGGGTGAAGAAGTTTCTCCTCATCTCGATCCTAAATGGCTTACCCCTTATCCTTAGACTGTGACCCTGGTTCTGGACTTCCCCAACATTGGGAACATTCTTCCTGCATCTAACCTGTCTAACCCTGTCAGAATTTTAAATGTTTCTATGAGATCCCCTCTCATTCTTCTGAACTCCAGTGAATACAAGCCCAGTCAATCCAGTCTTTCTTGATATGTCAGTCCCACCATCCCAGGAATCAGTCTGGTATATATATATACATAAATCAAATGGTTTCACAGCTGTCAGGACAGTGTTGTTGAAACCAGGTAGCAATTTACATACCTGCAGAACAAAACCAAACGGAAAGGGGCTAAATTTGATAGCCCCCGAAATCGGGCACAGGGATCGCGATGCGTGATTAACCCGAGACCATTGTTTCCGATGCAAACTTGGTGCTGCCTGGTAATTTACATAATTGCAGCATTGAGGCTGCGCTAGACGTGCCGGTCAGTGGATGAACGCCACAGCAGAGGGCCCAGTCTGTGCGAGGCTAGCACCACTTAAAGCTAGCCTGCAATACTTAAAGCCAGCCTGCACCTCTTAAAAGGGAGATGCATTCTGGCTGATGCAGGTGCTTGAAGTTTCTGACCTGGAAGAAGAGCGAATTATCATCCAACAGGGGAGAGAGCATGCTGCAAGGTTCTCAAATACTGCACTGGAGGCCTAGGTAGAGGAGGTGGATAAGAGCAGAGAGCTCCTCTATCCAAAGGTGGGCAGGAGGCCCTCCAGACAAACTCTTCGAAGGCAGTGGGGGTAGGTATAAATGGCGATCAATGCCAGAATTCATAAGAACATAAGAAATAGGAACAGGAGTAAGCCATACGGTCCCTCGAGCCTGCTCTGCCATTCAATAAGATCATGGCTGACCTGATCATGGACTCAGCTCCACTTCCCCACCCACTCCCCATAACCCTTTATTCCCTTATCGTTTAAGAAACTATCTATTTCTGTCTTAAATTTATTCAATGTCCCAGCTTCCACAGCTCTCTGAGGCAGCGAATTCCACAAATCCGCAACCCTCCGAGAAAATAAATTTTTCCTCATCTCTGTCTTAAATGGGCGGTCCCTTATTCTAAGATCATGCCCTCTAGTTCTAGTCTTCTCCATCCTCTCTGCATCCACCTTGTCAAGTTCCCTCATAATCTTATATATTTCAATAAGATCACCTCTCATACTTCTGCATTCCAATGAGTAGAGGCCCAACCTACTCAACCTTTCCTCACAAGTCAACCCCCTCATCCCCGGAATCAACCTAGTGAACCTACTCTGAGCTGCCTCCAAAGCAAGTATATCCTTTCGTAAATATGGAAACCAAAACTGGACGCAGTATCCCAGGTATGGCCTCACCAATACCCTGTACAACTGTAGCAAGACTTCCATGTTTTTATACTCCATTCCCTTTGCAATAAAGACCAAGATTCCATTGGCCTTCCTGATCACTTGCCGTACCTGCATACTAACCTTTTTTTGTTTCATGCATAAGTACTCCCAGGTCCCGCTGTACTGCAGTACTTTGCAATCTTTCTCCATTTAAATAATAATTTGCTCTTTGATTTTTTTCTTCCAAAGTGCATGACCTCACACTTTCCAACATTATACTCCATCTGCCAAATTTTTGCCCACTCACTTAGCCTGTCGATGTCATTTTACAGATTTTTTGAGTCCTCTTCACACATTGCTTTTCCTCCCATCTTTGTAACATCAGTAAACTTGGCTACGTTACACTCAGTCCCTTCTTCCAAGTTGTTAATATAGATTGTAAATAGTTGGGGTCCCAGCACTGATCCCTATGGCACACCACAAGTTACTGGTTGCCAACCAGAGAATGAACCATTTATCCTGACTCTCTGTTCTCTGTTAGTTAGCCAATCCTCTATCCAGGCTAATATATTACCCTCAACCCCGTGAACTTTTATCTTGTGCAGTAACCTTTTATGTGGCACTTTGTCAAATGCCTTCTGGAAGTCCAAATACACCACATCCACTGGTTCCCCTTTATCCACCCTGTTCGTTACATCCTCAAAGAACTCCAGCAAAATTTGTCAAACATGACACCAGGGATAACTCCCCTGCTCTTCTTCAAAATAGTGCCATGGCATCTTTTACATCCACTTGAGAGAGCAAGTGGTGCAATTTGTGGGATATAACATTTGCAGATGAACTCACTGACCTTGACCACTCATTGAGGTCACTGAACCTTTTGAGGCACTGCACCCAGGTCATGAGTGCAGATTTGGGTAAAGTGGACTGGGAAAATAGATTAAAGTGTAGGACGGTTGATGAACTGTGGTGTACATTTAAGGAGATATTTCACAACTCTCAAGAAAAATATATTCCAGTGAGGAGGAAAGGGTGTAAGCGAAAAGATAGCCATCTGTGGCTAACTAAAGAAATAAAGGATGGTATCCAATTCAAAAAAAGGGCATACAAAGTGGCCAAAACTAGTGGGAGGATAGAAGACTGGGAAGCTTTTAAAAGCCAGCAAAGAATGACTAAAAAAATGATTAAGAAAGGGAAATAGACTATGAAAGTAAACTAGCACAACATATAAAAACAGATAGCAAGAGTTTCTACAGGTATATAAAAAGGAAAAAAGTGGCTAAAGTAAATGTTGGTCCCTTAGAGGACAAGACCGGCAATTAGTAATGGGGAACATGGAGATGGCAGAAACTCTGAACAAGTATTTCATATCAGTCTTTACGGTAGAGGACACAAACAATATTCCAACAGTGAATAGTCAAGGGGCTATGGCGGGGGGGGGGGGCGCGGGGGGGGGGAGGAACTTAACACAATCACAATCACTAAGGAGGTGGTACTCAGTAAGATAATAGGACTTGTTATAGATGCAGACTATAGATATACTTTCTATGTAGTCACTGTATAGTTGCATAAGATGGAAACTTGTTTACCTGATGTACTATCAATAAGGTTTACACTGTGTATATACTATGCTGGCACCACTAGAGGGTGCAACTGGTGAAGACTGGGGTTTCCTGCCCTGGTGGCAGGGGCTATATAAAAGGGTAGCCACCATGTGGCTGCCTCACTCTGGAATTATGAATAAAGAACCAAGGTCACTACAGTTTGAGTCCAACACATTGCCTCATGGAGTCATTCATTGGTACATTACAGACATGACAACTGCCGACGAGAATACGGACTTTCATGCGATTATGGCTACCTTTGGCACACTAAAAGACTTTGCAGAGGGTGATGATCGGGATGCCTTCACGGAAAGGCTAGAGCTATATTTCATGGCAAACGACCTGGCAGGGGAGACAGGCGCATCGGCGGAGAAGTGCGAGACTATTCTGCTGACCAGTTGTAGGCCCGAGGTCGACCGCCTCGACAGGGGCTTGCTGGCACCCATGAAGGCCAAGGATAACAAATACGATGAGCTGACTGAACTAATTCACGACCAACTGAAACCAAAAGAGAGCATCCTCACAGCCAGGCACAGATTCGACACCCACCGCAGACCTGAGGGCCAAGAGATTGCAAAATATGCTACCTCCTCAGGAGACTTGCGGTACCATGTGATTTTGGCACGCTCCTCAACGAAGCATTGAGAGACGTCTTCATTATAGGAATTGGCTACGAGGGCCTCCTTCACAATCTATTATCTGCTGACACACAGTCAACCTGCAGAAGGCTATCAGCATCAGTCAGGCGTCCATGACCTCGATCTGTAGCACCAAGCAAATTATTCATGCTATGGACTCAAACCCAGCAAGTACTGTACACAGAATGGTGCCTTTCACAGGCAAGACTGTAGAACATGGCTCTGCCCAGGGCAGAGAGCACAGGCCTCAGGGTTCCAGAACTCAGAGTCCGCCAAGGGGTGCTAATCGAGTAGCACCATGCTGGCGTTGTGGAGGAAACCATAGGGCTCACCAGTGTCGGTTTGCTGAGTACGTATGCAAAGCCTGTAACATGAAGGGCCACCTCCAGCGTATGTGTAAAAGAAATACGACTCACCATCTAGCTGAGGAGTCGGTAGATGACTTTGAATCCAGCGGGGAGTATGATGATTTGGCCAGAGAGGCAGCTCAGCCCCAAGAAGAAGTGTATGGAGTGTATACCTGCACCACCGATTGCCCTCCAGTGAAGATGGAAGTTGAGATAAATGGCGTTCCAGTCTTCATGGAAGTGGACACGGGAGTGAGCCAGTCAGTGATGAGCCAGGATGCCTTTGAAAGGCTATGGAACGAAAAACGACCCGAGCTGGTTCCAGTACGGGAAAAGTTGCACAACTACACCCAGGAGCTGATCCCAGTCCTTGCTAGTGCGGATGTAAGTGTAATCCATAATGGCGTGGTGCACAAGTTACCTCTGTGGACAGTTGCAGGTGATGGTCCAACGCTACTCGGAAGAAGGTGGATTGGGAATATCCAGTGGAAATGGGAAGACCTCTTCACTCCAGCAATTGATGTCTCCGGTGCTCAAAGGCAGAGCAAAACCTCACCTTCGCTTGGGCCAGGCACCAGAGAACAGGCCAGCGCAGCACCTGAGGCACAGACCATCCATCACGACTGCGTGGCAATGATCCGACTGGAACGACCTAAAAGTACCTTCCCGGCTCCAGTGGCAGGACTCCTAGGGAGGAAGCTCGAATTCACAGGCACTCTTCCAGCTTTTGTGGCAGAATCGCGGGAGAGAAAGATCAAGGCAGTCGACCTCGAGGACAGAGGCAAGATGGCATCCCTGCTTCAGCGAAGTGCAGCGTGGCTGAAAGAAAAGATGGCCACGGCCAGACCACCATGCTGAGGGACCACACGTGGTGTCTAACAAAGGATTTGTTTGGGGTAAAGCCAGCAGGGTTCTCTTAAAGGAGACCTGCAATCAACTGAACTTAAAGAGACATTGTATGCATCGCAATCAATGTAACAAACCGATTAAGATTGTGAACAAAATGTTGTTGCGCAATGTCGATACCATTCCTAATGTAAAGAACAATATGTTGTTACGAGATGTCGAGAATAGAGTGTCCCCAAAAGTAGCAAGCGAGCGAATTCGGGAGTGTAAGGGTGCTGATCCTGATGCCCTGCCCCAGGTGTCCCCACAAGTTATAGGCCAGCGACCTCAGGAAGGTGACGGCACTGATCCTGATACCCTGCCCCGGATCTATCCCATGCTGCAGGCACCCGATGGCACTATTCACCATGGACCTGGAAACGAAGACGACGCCAATGCGCGCAGTTGGCCGCTGCTGCTCACCACCCAGGTGGAGACGGCGCAGTCCCCGCAGTCCCCAGACCCAGTCGCTACCTCGGCCATGTCCGGGAGCGAAAGGTCAGAACCAAAGAGTTCCCCAAATGGGACCTGGAACAGCCAGGTTCCCAACACCATTAGACAGCAGGCAGAAGATTCCGCAGCTCTCAAAGGAGGACAGGGAGGCCACACACATCTGTGGCTCTGCCCACAATGGCAAAGGCCCGGAGTCCTGGCAAGGTGAGCGAACCAAGCCCACCCCACTAGCAGGGGGCACAACGCTGCCATCAGACGACAAGGTCCCCGTCCGGTTGCTCTGGAACTAGTGTCCTCGAATACCTGTACTGCTACCTCAGTACTGACCATGACTGAACTAATTATGCAATCTACCCAATCCTGGCCCACAACCGTAAAACGTAACGAATGTAAGTTACTGAACCAAGGTGTCACGATACAAACTGTAAAAAAATGTTTTTTTCCTCCTTTCTTTGGGCCCAAGTTTCCCCAGCCGCCTAGAGCGGCGTAGTTAGTCGTGGTATGCCGACTCTGTGGTGCAAAAAACGCGGCAAAAATTTACCTCCTACTTTGGCCGTTCCTTATTTGTTCTGTTCCCGTGGTGTGGCGCTGCAGGGACTGCGGGGGTTGGAGCTTCGGCCGGAGCCGGCAGGGGGGGCGGGGCTTGGGCCCAGCGCCTTGAGTGCCGGCAGGAGGACGCATGTCCGTTTCAGCGTGCGCGCACTGCGCAGTGCAACAGGAAGCTTGGCAATCGGCCAATTAAAGGGAGAGTGCCCTCAATATTATTGGCAATGGACCATATATAAAGGTAATGTGTGAATAATGATTTTTGGGTGGCTGAGGGAGTGGAAAGGAGTGCTGCATAGGTGGAAGATTACCTGTGTATAAGTCCAATACACGAATGACGCAAGAGCGTGCAACAAGAACAAAGAATTTCCTCCATGAGGAAGTGGAGAAACTCGTCACTGTCATTGAGGACAAATGGCTGGAGCTGGATATCAATGGGAGTGGTCCCACAAAAGTTCCACCCAAAGAAATGAGAAGACAATGGAATCTATTTGCAGAAGAATACTCCACAAGGGTGAATACCGCAAGATCTGCAAGCCAGTGCAAAAAGAAATGGCAGGACATTGGTCAAGTAGTGAGTGTAAGTAATATCTTCATCTTTAAATTAAATTGCAATTGTAAATGTGACCATCTGTATATGTCCCACCCATCAGAAGCGCACCATGTGTGAAAAGTTATATTTTCATCTTTGCAGAAGAAATTGGCCCACAACAAAAGGGAAAGACTTAGAACAGGAGGAGGGCCACCAAATCTGCACCAACTATCACCCCTGGAACAGAGGGTCGCTGCCTTGCTGAGTCGCACTGGCAGAAAAAGAATCAGCTCTGCACAAGCTGGACCCACACGCAAGGGTGAGGGTGAGTCATTAAAATGCATCGTCGCCCTTCAAATCAACCTGCTGACTGGCCTGCTACACATGAGACTACTCATGCCACCCATCCTGCCCCCTCCTGTGCTGCTAACCATTTGACTGTTCTGTTGTGTTTTGCAGAAGAAGAAGACAATCCCGAACATCCTGAAGACCCACCAGAAGATCCAGATGTGTGCGCTCCAGACCAAGGTGGGTGGGGGGGGGGCAGGAAGAGGTAATGGAAATGTGTTCACGGGAGAATGCTGACAGTGATATGGATCAGTCCATGGTACAGGGCATCACACTGCCAGAAACCTCCATGAGCTCCGTGGCGACATTCCATGGTTTCACACCTTCCGAGGTTGCGGGTCCCAATGGCAGTGGTGAAATGCATCTTGGGACACCCAGTCCCCCTGCACCTCACACTGGAGGGGTGCCACTCGGCAGACCCACGGCGAGGGGAAGGAGAAGCCGACCAGTCTCTTCTGAGATGCAGCCTTCATCAGATGTAAATCAGGTTATGTCATTGGGTGAGGAGACCAATGCCCTTACAAGATCACTCGTGGTGACCGTCAGTGGGGTGCGTGGTGAAGTGGCGACACTGTCGGAGAAATATCAGCATTGAGACAGGAACTGAGGGTGGGCATTTCAGAGGGTGTGCAAACGATGGCAGATGCCATGAGGGAGCTAGCTGCTGCAATAAGGGCACAAAGGCCGGATATTCAAATGCCACTCCCACTTTATTCCACACACCAGCCACCGGTGAGACCCAAGGCGGGCCCCAACACCCCCAACCACCATCACCGACCCTATGAGGAAGTGCACTTTCCCCAAGATGTGGGTGAGAGATGGGTGCAGCCTTTATTTGCTGTTGTTCTTGTTGTTGTGGAAGTGCACTGTAAATTTTCCAATAAAAGATTTTTTGCATTTAAATTGAATCATGTTCCATTATCACCACACAACATTTAGGGCCAACTGTAAAAAAAAAACTTCCCTCACCCCTACAGCCATGCGTGCCTGCCGCCCCAACCCTAGCCAAAGGGCTAGCCGGTGCATTCTGCAGGACTGCTCTATTTTCAGTAGCTAATTTATCTTTCATTTATTTTTGATAATGTTGTGAAGATGTTGTGCTGAAGTTGTTTTGATGTTGTGCTGATGCTGTGAAGGTGTTTGGTGCTTTAGAATCCTCAAACACACCTTTCCCCCCTTCCCGCCTCCGTATCTTTGGCTACCTACGCTGATTTCTTAAATGTAGGTAAGATTTTTCTGTGCCTACAAAAGTGGCCACAGACACTGGCCTAAGTTAGTTTGGAATAACTTTTAGCTGGCCAAATTTGCTTCTATGGCCAAAAGAGGTGTAAGTAGCTGGTCACACCTGCTTTTGGAGAAAAAAAAACTAAACTAAAAAAAAACCTAAATAACTGACTTACACTGGAGCAAGTTAAATGGGGAAATTTGTGATTTTTAAGTTATTCCAAAAAAAGCTACTTGCTCCAAAAAAACCGGGGCAACTCCTGGGGAAATTTGAGCCCTTTGTACTTGCACTGTGTCTGATCCTGTATGTTAATGTAACGGGCCAGCGGCATGATCTCACTGTGGGGGTGCGGGGGAAGGGTTGTGGAACTGGATGTGTGTAGCCATGGACACACATGGATCACACCCAGAATCCACTGGAACCTCCACTGCATCATTGAACCATCCAACCTGGTAACCACTACCCAAAAGGACTTGGGGGTTAACAGGGAGAGAGCCAAACCAAAGCACAGCCAAGGTGCAAGGGCTATTGGCACTTAAGTCTGGAGTGAGCTAAGCCAGAGCACATAGTGCAAAGGTAATTGGCACAAAGGACTTGAGGGAGAGTGATGTTATAGATGGAGACTATAGATATACTCTCTGTGTAGTCACTGTATAGTTGCATAAGATGGAGACTTGTTTACCTGATGTATTATCAATAAGGTTTACACTGTATATATACTATGCTGGCACCACTAGAGGGTGCAACTGGTGGAGACCGGGGTTTCCTGCCCTGCTGGCAGGGGCTGTATAAAAGGGTAGTCACCATGCGGCTGCCTCACTCTGAAGTTATGAATAAAGGACCAAGGTCACTACAGTTTGAGTACAACACATTGCCTCGTGAAGTCATTCATAGGTACATTACAGACATAACAGGACCAAAGGCAGATAATTCCCCTGGACCTGATGGCTTGCATCCTAGGGTCTTAAGAGAAGTAGCAGCAGGGATAGTAGATGCATTGATTGTAATTTACAATTTCCTGGATTCTGGGGAGGTCCCAGCAGATTGGAAAACTGTAAATGTAACACCCCTATTTAAAAAAGGAGGCAGACAAAAAGCAGGGAACTATAGATCAGTTAGCCTAACATCTGTGGTTGGGAAATGTTGGAGTCCATTATTAAAGATGCAGTCACCACATTTAAAAGGTGCTTGGATGGGCATTTGAAGTGCAGTAACCTGCAGGGTTACGGACCTAGAGCTGATAAGTGGGATTAGACTGGATAATCTTTTGTTGGCTGGCGCATCGCTTCTCGGCCTTTTGGCTAAGATCATGCGTAACTGACCTGACAGGGGAGTAACCATGACCCCAACATGGTTCTCCCTGGATCAGGAAGGTGATTCTCCTATGCTTTTTGGAAATAGGATGTGGGTGGGGTGGCTTGACCCATCCACCTCCACGGAGGTGTGTGGGGCGCCTGACCCATCCACCTCCATGGTACGAACCTGGTATTGCAGTACTTCCAGGAATGGTGCAGTGGCTCTAGGTCTTTTGGCTAAGAGCATTGGCGCAGAGTGATCCTTGATGTGTGCAAGGTGACCTCTGGCGTTTGTGATTTGACAAAGAATTGGAAAAATTGGCAAAGAATTAAAAAAAATAAAAAATAAATCTTTTGTTGGCTGGCGCAGATACGATGGTAAATACTGCAAGGAATCTAATACAGCCAGAGTGATCTTCTGGATGTGTCGGAGAAGAACTTTCACAGATTTTTTTTTCCCCAATTAGCCTGGTTTTTATCCCTTTTGCCTCTCCCAGGAGATCGCATGGCTGCGTGTGGGGTGGAGTGTAAAATGTTGCGATGCAGGGGGTGTCGCAGTTGTGTGGGGCAGACTGGTTGGCCGGATGCTCTTTACCTGTCCACCATTGTACATTGTTCATAGGTTTATATGTAACCTTCAGGGCTGCTGACTGAGGGCCAGCGCGGACAAGGTGGGCCGAAATGGCCTCCTTCTGCGCTGTAACTTTCTATGTTTCTATGTCGTAGCAGGACATTTGGAAAAGCAAAATTCAGTCAGGCAGAGTCAGCATGGATTTATGCAGGGGATATGCTGGACAATATTTATCACTCAATTAACATAACAAAAACAGATTATCTGGTCATTATCACATTGCTATTTGTGGAAACTTGCTTGTGTACAACTTGGCTGCCGCGTTTCCTATATTACAACAGTAACTACACTTCATAAAGTACTTCATTGGCTGTAAAGCGCTTTGAGACATCGTGGTCATGAAAGGCGCTATATAAATGCAAGTCTTTCCTTTCTTTTAACTTTCTTCGAATCAGCTCTTATAATTCAGACCTCTCCATATACTTCTTCCTGTGCCCATCACTAAAATCAGCATCCATAGGCCAAACCTCTGAATTACAGCGAGACTTTGTGCAAAAAGTGATTTGGACTAGCATGCTCTGGACAAACAATAGATCATTTCCTATCCCTGGATTACACACATGATTTTCCTTATGTACCCATGTCCTTTCAAAAGATGTAAATATCAGTCATGTCGGGTGCTTCTGTGGAAGACTAGTCTACCAAAGAGGCACGGTCACAGTAGCAAGCAGCTACTGTGTGATTAACACCAACTGCTTTGAAGGGTCCATGAGACAAAGCAGTCCGCGGAGTTCCTTTGAAGGCCTTCCTTGTGGACCTTGCAGCCAAACGACAGACAATGACTTATTACTGAGGGAGCGGCTGCCCAATCCCTGCTGGTTGTTGCCTTTTTCGGACGGGTGTGAGAGGTGATCTCTCGGCTAGCGTTTCCGCAATGGGAAAACCAGACGCAATTTTCGCTAGAAATTGCGTTAATTTACCGAATTGAAGTTATGGTTCAAGTTTACACTCAAACTCATTTGTATATTGCTGAACATAAAACCTCCCTGAATCGGGGCCACGGGGCAGCCTAACAGAACGGAATTGATTAATTTCCCCCATTGCATTAAAACAAAATTCCTTGATATTTTTCAGAGTGGTAACCTGGTTTAGTTATATTAATATAGCTGAAAGTGGGTTTATCACAAAAAATAAGCATTTCTGGTTCACCACCTGTCAGTAACCTGATTTTAAATTACTTAAAAAAATCTCTGCAGAACTATTTACGAGTTTCATCAGCGTACAGGAGTCAGTTTCTTAGTAAATTAAATATTTGTTAATATTTATAAACGTTAAAACGTGTCAACTCGTGCTCCTACACATTTAAAAAGAAGCTTAATTTGGAAGCCTTCTCGAAGGCCACGAATGGACTCAATCAGCTGAAACTCGCCATGGTGATTAATTCGATCTGGGGGCATGGCCAGCTTTGTGGGCGGGGCCGGCTTCCAACACAATAAAGCAGAAATTCCGAGGAGTGTTTTCCACGGGCACATCACGAAAAAATAGAAATAAAATATGCACTTACCAGAAGCTGCTGTGCCTTGTCGAAATCTCGACCTCAGAAAAGAATGACTCCGACACTTACAGCTCCGATGGAAGTTTCCCTTTTAATTTACTTGCTCGCAAGGGGTAGGTTTCACTCAGTCAAGGGCTAAATGAAACCTCCGCAATGGTACAGCTTCACAATGGTACAGTAAAACCCAAGTTCTGGCCTCTCCCTGTGTATTGCTCTGTCTCACAGTCAGTGAATACAGATAAAGAGTTAATTACTATATCCTGGTACTGAAATGGTGTCAAGATATTTCCTTTTGTCAGGGTTATCATAAAGCCAAACGGCCATTACTCCATGAGTCATAGGTAATGGGCTATCACCTGTCTTGTAATGTATCAGGATTATCCAATTTCCTGGTCAGTTTACCTGTTTGCTTCAAATGGATGAGGTAAAGGAAAGAGATAATGGCTAGAAGATAAGGGTGGGGTGACATGGAACTCCTGTAGTGTAGACAATAGGAGAGCACCATGGGGGTTACTTGTCTCAGCATGACTTGTCTCCTAGCTGTCTGATAACCATCAGTCATCTAACAGCAGGTTTAGCTGTTTAAAATAAGCTGGCTGCTAAAATGCAGAAAGTTCTGGAAGGGCCAGGACTCCATTTTAATCAAAAGGCACACAAATACCGTTTGGTATCAGCTTAGATAAAAATACATTTCCACAGCCTGCTGGAACTCCCGATCCACAGGCCTCCTCTCCCTGTGACGCGCAGCGCGTGCATTGGGACATCTGCAGGAGTCATGTGGGCCTGGACACCCAATCACAGGTAAGTATTTTCTCATTCATAGTAATAAGAGATTCGTAAATTACGACTTAAAAATTTAAAACATTTAAAAAACACCTCACACAATAAACTAATAGAAATTAAAAATGTTACAAATGTTTTCTAAAAAAAATATTCCCGATTTTTAAAAAAAGTTAGGGTTAGAGTTTAAAATAACATTATTTGAGTGGGCAGGGTTTTAACATCAATGTGTTTCTTAAATTTTTATTTTAATCATGCTTTTTCTATGTTTTTAAACTCTTACACCTGGAAAAGTAGGCTATGCACCTGCTTTTTCAGGCGCAAGAGTTTTGAGGATACTTGCCGTGCAAGATATGGGTAAATAGCCCAAACTTCCCGTACAAATGTCCTCGCTCCCGATCTGCGTATCATCTGTCAAGTTCCAGCTTGACAGATCGGAAAAGCCAGTTTTCAGCGCATGCGCATTGCATGCTGAAAACCAGCTTTCCCGATGCCCTCCCGGGTCCGTAGAAACTTCGTATGGGCCCGGACATCGGAATTTCTGGGCCAATGTTTTTTAAACTAGCGCAAAAGATCGTAGAATCTAGATTTGTGCTGGACGTAACTTGTGCTTAAAATTCCTCGATATTTTATACTGGTTTAGCTGATTTCGGCAAATTACACAGCACAATATAGTGTAAACTCGAGGCCACTACTTTTGTCAATGATATGTTGGCCAGAGATATGGGTTTGTTCGACCCTAACTTTGCATGTCCAACCACAGTAACAATATGGCTGATTCTCCCAGATCACACTCACAGTGGTGAGCCTCATCCAGGGAGAATTGCAGGCATACGGCCCGTGATTTAGCATCCATGGAAATTAATGGAAGGAAAATCATGGGGAATGTGCTCTCTACTTCCAAATATGCATTACGGGGGAGGGGTGGGTGGGGGGAAGAGGAGGCGGGGGTCATGATCCCCTATATTCATCTCTAATAGCTGCCCTTAGGAAATCACCGAGAATCTATATCAAAGAAACAGCAAAGAATTGGATCAGTTAAAAATCGACTAATATATATAAAGTGGAGAATCTTCAGATCTGAAAGTGGACAGAGCTCTCATCTGTCACAATGCACAGTAAATATAGGTGCAGTAATTATAGACCAATGAGACAGGATTTTTCAATATGTAAAACTATAAAAAAATATAAAATTAAAATGAGGTTAGAAGATTGGCAGAGTGATTGATAAACAATGTGACAGTGCTTGCCAACACTGGCACTGCTGCCTCAGCCCTCATTTCACATTCGGTTTAACCATCCAAGATTCCAGCTCACTATAAATTCAGGTGGATTTTGAGGTAGAAATTTCAGTGCTGAAAGTTGTTAAAAAGCCAATGACACACTGTGAAATATTGCATCTTTGAGAAATGTTAGATGAGTTGTGGTAATAACACGTTCAATCGATGGACTATAAATGAAAGTTCCAAGAACTTCTAACCATCGCTTGTTGACCATAATAATCGGCTTAATTCGATCAGCGCACTATTTTTGGTGCATCTTTTAATCTGGTCCCATAAATCCTTGCCTGTGTTATTTTAACACAGCTATTTTTAATGGGTTTATGGCAATGTTAAAATAGCACAGACTGGATTAAATAGAATTAATATAATGGCTTCTTTAAAATACCTAATTGAGGAAATTAACCCTTTAAATGTAATTTCAGCAAAGCAAGAATGCTACTTCCTGTCATTCATTGTAAGTGAAACCGAGGCCTTAACGGTTACACTTTTAGTGAATGGGGGCACATTCTCCTCTCTCTGTATTAAAAGATCAGGATTGACTAAACTGGTGGGGAAATGTTTAGAAAGTGAATAACTGACCTTTCTATTTTTCCTCCCAGTCTTAATAGTGTTAACAGAAATGAGGCCCAAACCCTTTGCCTTGTTAAAGGCCGGTTTAAGGTGGGGAATCACAGAGCACAGCTCAGTTTGACCAGTAATGGAAATAGTGCTCCAGATTGATCGTACTTAGACTGTTTAATATGTTGTACACTTGTACAAGATCCCCTGTCAGCTTTCTCTTTTGTAAAGCTAAACAGCCCCAGTTTCTCCTGCTTTTCCTCCTAACCCAATCCTTTGAACATGGGGCTGTCTCGTGGCTCGAGTCTGCACCACCTCCATGGCTTCGTTTTTTCCCTGGACCTGAACACGATACTCAAGCTGTAAACTGATCAGGCCATTTTAACATCTTGTCTTCTGACTCATACTCCACTAACCGAGCCTAATTACGCATTTTGTTCATTTTTCTTATGATTGATTTGATATATAAAGTATCAAATCTACTATAATTCCAGATCTCTCTTCACTTTACCTTTATCTATTTCTGTACAACCCATCGATAGTTATGCCACCCAGCTTCCTTCCAGTGTATTATACCTTGCACTTGTCTGTATTACATTTCATCTGTCACTAGTTTGCCTATTTGCAGATTTTAGTTAACTCCTTCTGTCGGTCACTTACTGCCTGCTCCAATTTGATTCGACCCCGCACCCAGTTCAGTAACTTCCGTGAACTTGACCAGTTTAGATTTAGTTTTTGAATCCATTCATTAGCATAGATTGGGAACAGTAAGTGCCTCATCACCAATCCCTAAATAATTAGCTCAGTGATTCCCGTCCCCCGACATCACCCCCCAACAAGTACCCGCTGCTTTCTCTTCTTCAGCTAATTCCTTATCCACGCCGGAGTTTGACCTGAAATTCACACTGCTGCCAATTTCAGTAGCAGCTATTCACCAGGATCAAAGGCTTTTGGAAATCTAAGCACCAAACCAAATAGTTTTACACCGTCTGCTTAGAATGTAATTTCCTCAAAAACCATCACTGAGGTTTGTCAGGGAGGACCTTTCCCTTCATGTTGGCTCCAATTTACTGAATCCTCCCAGACAGGCTGTGCTCACGTTTGCTCTTGCTGAGTCATTCTATTATTTTACCAGGTATTGATGCCAAACAGATGTGTCTGTATTCACCAAATGTGATTGGTCGCTGTGGGAGAGTTAAGTGCTTTTCCAGCACTGCTTGTAGGCCAGGAGGCGAGAGATGGGCGCCGGAGGGACTGGAGTGCATCATCACCCCCAGCAACCACATTTTAATTTGAACCACAATATCCAAAGTTTAATTTGTTTAAATTTGTCGGTTTTAATTTGGGTGCACTTGTATAATTTGTGTTTCTGGTGCCCTCAAAAAAAAAAACAAGGGGGCACTTGAAGTTTTTGGAGTGTGCCCCCCTCCCCTCCTTTTAATCTGTGGGCACTTGATGACTGTCTACAAAAAATAGTTGTAGGCCAGGAGGAGCAGGATTCCCCTCGGAGAACTACTTATTGCTCCATGTGATCGGGCAAACACCGCCCCTGCCACCCCCCCACAACACCACCCCCCCACAACACCCTCCCCCACAACACCACCCCCCCATAACACCACCCCCGCACAACACCCCCCCCACCCCCCCACAACACCACCCCCCCACAACACCCTCCCCCACAAAACCACCCCCCCACAACACCACCCCCCCACCCCCCCACAACACCACTCCCCCATAACACCACTCCCCCCCACAACACCACCCCCCCACCCCCCACCCCCCCACAACACCACCCCCGCCACACCCCCACCCCCACCACAACACCACACAAACCCGCCCCACAACCCCACCCTCGTGCTTGGACCCACACACCCCTCTCCTGCACCCCCCACCCCACCACACCACCCTACCCCACACCCCCATACCACCCCATCCCCATGCTCAGACCCACCTCCCGACACACCCCCACACCACCCCACACCACGCCGCCCTACACAATGCCCCCAACACCATCCCACCCCCCCACACAACCCCACCCCAGTGCTCGACCCTACAATCCCGCCCACACCACCCTTCCCCCACACCACCCCCCCCCGGTCACCCCCCACACCACCCCCCCCCTCACCACACAACCACACCCCCCCCCACACAAACCCACCCTGTGCTCGGACCCACACAACTCCCCACACCCCCTACAATCCCCCCCCACACCACCCCTCCCCTCACATAGCCCCGCCCACGTGCTCGGACCCAACACTCCCCCCCACACACTGCCACCTCCCCCCACCGCACACACAACCCCAACACATCGCCCACCCCACCCACCAACAACCCCACCCCCATGCTCGGATCCAACCCCCCCATTCCTCCCCACACCCCCACACCCCCACCCCAGTGCTCAGACTTACCCACCCCCCCCACCCCACATCCCCCACACACCCACCCGCCCGTTCAGACCCACCCACATCCCCATCCCACCAACCCCCCACAGCCCCTCCCACAGCCTCCCACTTCCTGCGCTCAAACTCTCAGACCCCTGCGCTCAGACCACCTCCCTCCCACCCCCTCCACTCCCTGCACTCAGACACCCCCGCCCACTATCACCTATCCCACTGAAGCACCGATGCTCTCAACTCCCCCTCTCTGACCCTCCTGTCAATCAGGTTGCCTTCCGGGCGGGGACGCTGTTTAAAAAAAACTGTTAAAACTTCGCAACGTTCACCCGACTAGAACTCCCCCTCCCCCCCCCCCCCCCCCCCCCCCCCCCCCGCCAACCCCACCCACAGCCTGGAAATCCCACCTCAGTAACTTTCGGGGCCAGATTATCCGCTCATGCGTCTCATTGCTGTTTGTGGGACCTTGCTGTGTGTAAATTGGCTGCTGCATTTCCTTGTATTACAACAGTGACTACACTTGAAAAGAAGTGTGAGGTAATGCATTTAGGGAGGGCAAACAAGACAAGGGAATACAGAATAAATGGTAGGTTACTGAGATGTGTAAAGGAACAGAGGGACCTTGGATTGCACATCCACAGATCTCTGACTGTAGCAGGGCAGGTAGGTAAGGCAGTTAGGACGGCATAAGGATGCTTTCCTTTATTAGTCGAGGCAGAGAATATAAGAGCAGGGAGGTTATGCGTGAATTGTATAAAACACTAGTTAGGCCACAGCTGGAGTACTGTGTACAGTTCTGGTCACCACATTACAGGAAGGATGTGATTGCACTCGAGAGGGTACAGAGGAGATTTACAACGCTGTTGCCAGGACTGGAGAATTTTAACTATGAGGAAAGATTGGATAGGCTGGAGTTGTTTTCTTTGGAACAGAGGAGGCCGAGGGGAGATTAATTGAGATGTATAAAATTGTGAAGGGACTAGATAGAGTGGATGGGAATGACCAATTTCCCTTAGCAGAGAGATCAATAACCAGGGGACATAGATTTAAAGTAATTGGTAGAAGGTTTAGAGGGGAGTTGAGGAGAAATTGTTGAACCCAGAGGGTGGTGGTATCTGGAACTCAGTGCCTGAAAGGATGATAGAGGCAGAAACCCTCACCACATTTAAATAGTACTTGGATATGCGTGCACATTCTGTCATCTATTTCTATTCTGAGTTCCTATGTCCACATTTATAATACAAGTCGTTTATGTAAAACTTGTTAGTCTATAATCACACCCTTTCCCCCAGCGGGGGTGCTGCAATGCCATCACTGGCAGGAAGGTGTTATTAGAATATATAAGTTTACATAGACAGTTTGCATTATAAATGTGGACAAAGGGATTTATAATGAAAATATAAATTTGGGCTGGATTTTCAGTCTTCTGCCACCCCTGTTAGTGCCCCGGAGGGGTGGCAATGATGGTGGTAAGCACTTCCAGGCGGGCAGCCAGCTTCCAGCACCCCGCCGGGACTTTCGATTCCAGTTGCGACAGGGCACGGCATTACTGCCCGGAAGAGGCGAGCCGGTGTGCAACGCCCCTGGTTGCGACACCGGCTAGTTTTTTGGCTGCCGCCCGATCCATAGTGCCCCATAGAGCGCCCCCTGCTGGGACTGTCTGTGAAAGCAGGAGGTCTGAGCTGTAGCGACTGCAGTGAGGTAAGTAATGTCCACCTCAGGTAAGTGTGATTTCCCCCGCCCCCACCCAGGTCTCTCTTACAGCGCTCCAAGGCCGGGTGTTTAGTTCGGGATTTTTACTTGCTTAGCCGGCCTAGTGCCCTAAGACAGGACCTCCCTTAGCGCCCCTCCTCACACTCAGGACCCAGCTGATGAATTTTGCTGACTGAGGCGCAAACTGTTCCCGGGCACAAACTTTACCGCCCTGCCGCCATTACCGCCCCGAAATCAGCAGAACTGAAAATCCAAAAAGACAGAATATATGACTTTAAAATAGGGACTGAATTATGCCTGCATTCTCGAGACCAATTATTCCCTTCCATTCAACCTTAATTCACCTTAGACTACACGGGGAGATTTTGAGGCCTCCAGCCCAGGTGATGTGGGGCGGTAACACCCTGAAAATCGAGGTGAAGAAATGTCCACCCTACTCCTGCCGTTGTGACTATTGCCATTTGGGGATTATCCTCCCGGTATCTCAATCAGTCAGATATAATGGCCGGTACTAGTGGGCAACCGCACCAGACTCTTCCAAAAATTACTGACTTTTAGGGAAGATTTTTGGGGAAGATTTTTCTATTTCCTGCTGCGAGTGGGTAGAAATTGGTTGTTAAACAGGAATAAGGCTCCTTGCATACATTACTGAGGCCTAGGGCCTGTTTCAGAACCCCTGGAAGAGATCGGGCTGCCCCAAGCACAGCAAGCCTCAGGCCTACTCTGCTCAGGCTTTCCTCGTGTGGATGCAGCTTAAGTACCAGCGACCACCACCACAGTGGTCAGTTTTAATGTTTTTTTTTAATGATTTGTGTAGAGCCAGAAGGAGCCGGAGTGTCCCCCCTCTCCCCCCCCCCCCCCCACACCGTCCCCATAGCACTCCTGACAGCCGCTGCAGCCCCCCCTTCCCCTTCCCTTCCCTTCGTCCTTCACTCGCCTTTCCCTCGGGCACTTGCCTGAGGGCCGTGGTCCACGAGACAAGCGGCCACGAGACATTTTACCTTCTGAAATGAGCGAGCCACCTGTGGCGGTGCAATAGAAACATAGAAACATAGAAAATAGGTGCAGGAGTTGGCCATTCGGCCCTTCGAGCCTGCACCACCATTGAATAAGATCATGGCTGACCATTCCTTCAGTATCCCTTTCCTGCTTTCTCTCCATACCCCTTGATCCCCCTAACCGTAAGAGCCATATCTAACTCCCTCTTGAATACATCCAGTGAACTGGCATCAACAACTCTCTGCGGCAGGGAATTCCACAGGTCAACAACTCTCTGAGTGAAGAAGTTTCGGCTACCCCTTATCCTAAGACTATGTCCCCTGGTTCTGGACTTCCCCAACATCGGGAACATTCTTCCCGCATCTAACCTGTCCAGTCCCATCAGAATTTTATATGTTTCTATGAGATCACCTCTCATCCTTCGAAACTCCAGTGAATACAGGCCCAGTCGATCCAGTCTCTCCTCATATGTCAGTCCTGCCATCCCGGGAATCAGTCTGGTGAACCTTCGCTGCACTCGCTCAATAGCAAGAACGTCCTTCCTCAGACTAGGAGACCAAAATGAACACAATATTCCAAGTAAGGCCTCACTAACGCCCTGTACAACTGCAGTAAGACCTCCCTGCTTCTATATTCAAATCCCCTATCTATGAAGGCCAACATATCATTTGCCTTCTTTACCGCCTGATTCGTCAAGCATGATTTCTGTGATGTATGTAGCACACAAATCACTGACTCCACACGGTCTGGTGTTGATCTAACTGCTGTGACCTTAGTCCTTTATTGAACAGTTCCAGAGTGCCTCTCAAGTGTGGTGAGCAGCCTTTTATACTCTGTCTTGCAGGTTCTTTCAGGTCTCCCACCACAGCGCCCTCTGTGGTGCACCATTGTACTTATACATTTAATGTACCTGGACAATACATAACAATTTCCCTTTAATAAATCCATGTTGACTTGGTCCGATCCTGTCACCGCTTTGAAATGCGCTGCTATTTCGTCCTTCATTATCGATTCCAACATTTTCCCCACTACTAATGTCAAGCTAACCGGTATATAATTACCCATTTTCTTTCTCCCTTATTTTGTAAAAAGTGGTGTTACATTAGCTACCCTCCAGTCCATAGGAACTGATCCAGAGTCGATAGACTGTTGGAAAATGATCACCAATGCATCCACTATTTCTTGGGCCACTTCCTTGAGTTATTGAAATGTGGCACGAGGCCCAGTTTTAGGCCGGACATGGGCCTCCCACTGGGCACTTGCTGATTCTGGGCCCAAAAACGGGCTGAGAAAACTTTCTACCCGAGGTATTAAATAATTGACTGAGTGAAGCATGCAGAGGGCAATTGGGTGTGGAGGACGGCAGGCCCAATTTTCCTTTCGGTTAAATGACTGGACGTACGATCCTTTCTGCCCGATCTCCTTCCATATGCATTATTTAACACAGAACTACAAAAGAGGTAAATCTGCCCTATTGACTGGTTATCTGTCAGTTTTATTGGAGTTAGAAACATGTTGCTACCACTTCGTGTCTGTCATGGTGAATGTGTTCACAGGGTTTCCCATTATAGGAGAAGATTACATACCTGATGATCAATGGCACTCATTTCAAACTTTGGAATCTACTGACCCCGCAAATCCGTGAGACGTGTTTGCAGGGTCGGTGGGAGGGCTCCTAATCTGCTTGTGGTGGGTGGGTAAAAGTGCCACTGTGGACACACCTTCAGCACCCAGCATCCAAAAACTCCGACACCTCCATGGTTGGGGGCAGGAGTTGGGCTGGTCACCTCACCCAGACACCATGGGGTCTTCCACAGGACCTTCCCCGTGTAAGGTGGATGATCTTGATGTTCTTTAATAATAGGATTTGGGGAATTGTTTGAGGTCTAGGCCAATTCCCAGGCCTAGACCCCCAGTGAGACCCACGGCCCACCCATCTGGAGGCCTGTGCCCCTCATCTGACTGGACGCACCAGCCTGCAGCGCTACATTGGGTCCTGAATGAGCGGGGCAAGTGGAAGTCTCTGGCCCTACCTCGTGATGCCACTTTCTCTGTAAGGGGCAGAGGGAGGTTCTGCCCCTCACAAGGCAGGCTAGAAAACCCCAGAGACGGTGGAGGCCTCGATGAACAGCCAGATTTTCAGCACGTTTCCCAGGCTCCCACTGAAGTCACGGCGGGACTTAAGCGGAACCCCACAAAACATTGGGGCCACTGTGTTTCAATATGAATGACAGGCCGCAAACCACTGGGATCGTATCTGCTGTGTGATAAGCGCTTGACCCTGTATTGTTTATATAGGGTATTCCATCGAACAAAATAATATGTGAATCGATGCTTTGAAAACCATGCTGATTTGATGATGATTTAAGACATCCAAATTATATTCTTTTGTATTCATTCATTTCTGGGGTGTCACTGGCAAGGCCGGCATTTATTGCCCATTCCTAGTTGTCCTTGAGAAGATGGTGGTGAGCCAATTTCTTGAACCGCTGCAGTCCGTGTGGTGAAGGTACTCCCACAGCGCTGTTAGGGAGGGAGTCCCAGGAATTTGACCCAGCGACAATGAAGGAACGTTAATATATTTCCAAGTCAGGATGGTGTGTAAGTTGAGGAGAACTTGCAGGTGATGGTGTTCCCATGCGCCTGCTGCCTTTGTCCTTCTGGGTGGTGGAGGTTGCAGATTTGGAAGGTGCTGCCAAAGATACTGTGACGAGTTGCTGCAGTGCATCTTAGAGATGGTACACACTGCAGCCACGGTATGCCGATGGTGGAGAGAATGAATCCTGAAGGTGGTGAATGGGGTACTGATCAAGCGGGTTGTTTTGTCCTGGATGGTGTTGAGCTTCTTGAGTGTTGTTGGAGTTGCACTCATCCAGGCAAGTGGAGAGTTTTCCATCACACTCCTGACTTGTGCCTTGAAGGTGGTGGAGAAGCTTTGGGGAGTCAGGAGGTGAGTCACACGCCACAGAATACCCAGCTTCTGACCTGCTCTTGTGGCCACAGTATTTATGTGACTGGTCTAGTTAAGGTCCTGGTCAATGGTGCCCCCAGGATGTTGATGGAGGGGGATTTGACGAGAGTAATGCCATTGAATGTCATGAGAAGGTGGTTAGACTTTCTCTTGTTGGAGATGGTCATTGCCTGGCACTTGTGTGGCGTGAATGTTACTTGCCACTTATCAGCCCAAGCCTGAATGTTGTCCAGGATTTGCTGTATGCGGGCATGGACTGCTCTATTATTTGAGGAGTTGCAAATGGAACTGAACACTGTGCAATCATCAGCGAACATTTTATCTTCCCACCCAACCTAAACCCACATGTTTTTGGGGGTTAAAATTACCCCCATTGTTACAGCATTGGAAGAGAGTTGATTTGAAATACACACCACTGATGGGGGAAATATCATTAATCTTTAGGGGTTTGTCAATTTGATGCTTGTATTGACAACTCTTGCTATCAGTTTGTGTTAACTCAGAAAACACAGAAGAGAATGGATCTTTAAATTTTCTGCGCTCATCAAAACACGAGCAATTTGCTCTCCCTAATTCAACTCCCTGACTGATATACCCTGAGGGAGCTGACTAGCCATGGGTATAAGTGTGGAATGTCATACTGACCCTGGAGCAATCAGGCAAGAACTCCGGGATATCAACAATCTATATCATACAATCTGCTTTACTGGAGTCTATGGATAATATTCCCATGGCCCACACAGGCCCAGAACCACAGTGTCTGGTGGAGTTAGAAAGATAAAACTGCAGATAATGGAGGTCTGAACAAAAGACTGAAACTGGAAATGCAGAGCAGGTGGACAGGAAAAGCGTCGGCACCAGGAGGAGCAGAGGGAATTTCACATTTTGGGTGGAGACCCTTCATGGGAGCACGGAATGCAGGCAAACTCCTTTATAGGAATGACTACAACAAAGAGGGCAGGGCGGGACAAGAGGTAACGGTCACGAATCAGAAATCTAACCATTAATACAAAAAGGCAGCTCATGGATATCAGATGTTCAATATTCACTCTCCTCTGTCTTCATGATGTTGACTTTCAGTAACACGGTCACCCAGGGAGATTGGCTGATGCTTTGCTAAACATCTCTGCAAAGACCAGAGATACTTTCATTGATGTGGTACCTTGTCATATCATCGACACGTCTCAATGAGTTAATGTTTGGAGCGCAATGACGGTTATGTAGCAAACACGTCCATCCTTCTGAACTCGCGATGTGAACTTTTTCTTTGATGGGGCTGGTTGAGGGAGGAATGTGAGTGAGGATATGATAAGAACCTCCTGTTCTTTTGCAAACAGTGCCATGGATCTTTAATGTTCACCTGAATAGATTTAATATCTTATTAGAAAGATGGCCCCTCCAACAATGCAGCTCTCCCTCGAAGCTGCACTGGATAATAAACTTAGATCATGGTGTCCAAACTTTTTGTCTTTGTCGGCCACTTAATTGCCTGCCATTGAACCCCAAGGACCCTGTAAAAGAGCAACAATGTAACATTCTGAGTTCGTGGAATAGACGTGAAAGAACTATGTCCCGACACCCGGATAATAATTCTTTATAATTAAAGAACTTGCATTTCTATAGTGCCTTTCACAACCTCAGCCAATGAAGCACTTTTGGAATGTAGTCACTGTTGTAATGTAGGAAACATGGCAACCAATTTGTACACAGCAAGATCCCACAAACAGCAGTGTGATAATGATCAGATAATCTGTTTTAGTGATGTTGGTTGAAGAATAAATATTGACCAGGACACCAGGGAGAACTCTCCTGCTCTTCTTCAGAATAGTACCATCAAATAGTACCATCTTGTATGTCATGTTTGTAACTACAATGTAACACCACTGTATTACTGTATACACTCAACTCAGATGCACACCTTGCCCACAGGGGGTGAACTTGTGGAGACACTCCTTACCTGATCACTCAGGTATATAAAGGGAGGTCCCACGCAGGGTCATCACTTCTGGAATGCTTTAATAAAGAGTTAAGGTCACTGAGTGGCCTTGTCCCTGGAATGTGCCTCGTGTGGTTTCATGCTGTAGAGTAAGGACTTTACATTGGCGACGAGAAACGGGAATTCACGATCCACGAGAATGGCCACCGGTAGCACAGATGAATGGTATTGTGTTGGGGAAGACTGGGACGATTTTGTTGAGAGGCTTCAGCAGAGCTTTGTCACAAAAGACTGGCTGGGAGATGCAGCGGCCGACATGCGTCGGGCTCATCTTTTGACCAGCTGCGGGCCAAAGACTTATGCGCTCATGAAGGACTTACTGGCGCCCGAAAAGCCGTTGGACAAAACCTTTGAAGAGCTTAGCAAGTTGATTGGGGAGCACCTCAAGCTGGCGAGCAGTAAACACATGGCTTGACATAGATTCTACACCCACCGACATTGTGAAGGATAGAGCATACTGGACTTTGTAGCGGACCTCAGGCGCTTGGCCAGCCTCTGTAAGTTCACAGACGCCTGCAGGGGGGAGATGCTAAGGGACTTCTTTATCGACGGTATCGGTCATGCGGGAATTTTTCGCAAGTTAATTGAGACCAAGTACTTGACCTTGGAAGCAGCGGCGTTGTTGGCTCAGACTTTCATGGCGGGGGAGGAAGAAACAAAAATGATTTATGCGCGCAATTCTGCCTCTAATGCGGCGATGGATCAGGGAGTCACCGTGTCAATGCTACTCAGAGCCCCGCGGGCAGGCAGGGGCAGTCCAACATTCATCAGGCAGTAATAGACCCCAGAGTAGGACCTCAACAGAGACAATGGCAGGCTGAACGGACGTTCACGCCATCACAGTGGACAATGCGGCCCGGGATTGGGCCATTGACACCCACTAACAGGGTATTTATGGGCAGTCAGAGGGACAGTCAGTGCGGAATTTCTGGCCACAGCCCTTTTGTCCCCAACAATGGAAACTTTAACTCATGCTGGAGGTGTGGGGGAAAACACTCAGCCAGATCTTGCAGATTCCAACAATTTGTCTGCAGAACTTGCAACATCAGTGGCCATTCAGCTCATATGTGCAGAAAGCGTGCAACCAGACGAATATATGAGGCAGATGGACCAGAAGAGGGTTCTGTGAGGCAGGATGACTTTTGGGGCAAATCGATGGACACCGAGGTTCAGCGGGTCCATGTGGTGAATATTCACAGTTCATACACCAAAATGCCACCAATGATGATGAGGGTTTTATTGAACGGCATCCCAGTGTGCATGGAGCTGGACACAGGGGCCAGCCAGTCACTCATGGGCGTTCAACAATACAAGAAGCTATGGCCACTCAAAGCCAGTAGACCCAAATTAGAACGTATCGAGACACAATTAAGGACTTACACCAAATAAATCATTCCAGTGCTAGGCAGTGCAATGTTGGCTGTCACGCACGATGGCTTAGTGAACCGGCTGCTGCTCTGTATTGTCCCGGGCAATGGTCCCGCACTGTTGGGGAGGAGCTGGTTCGCCGAGATGAACTGGAAATGGGGGGATGTTCACGCAATGTCATCGGTGGAGCGAAGTTCGTGCTCACAAGTCCTACAACAATTCGAGTCACCTTTCCAACCGGGCGTCGGGACTTTCAAAGGCACTAAAGTAGTGATACATATCACCCTGGACGCCAGGCCAGTGCACCACAAAGCCAGAGCGGTGCCGTATGTGATGCGGGAGAAAATTGAGAGTGAATTGGCCTGGCTTTTGCGAGAGGGAATCATCTCGCCTATTGAATTCAGCGACTGGGCGAGCCCCATAGTCGCCGTTCTTAAAGCGGATGGCTCTGTCAGGATCTGTGGCGACTACAAGGCCACCATCAATCGAGTGTCCCGACAAGACAAATACCCACTCCCAAGAGCGGAGGACCTCTTCGCCACGCTGGCAGGCAGCAAGCTGTTCACCAAGTTGGACGTCACTTCAGCCTACATGACCCAGGAACTGGCTGACGAATCCAAACTACTGACCACCATCACCACGCACAAGGGACTGTTTGCGTATAACAGATGCCCGTTTGGCATTCGATCAGCGGCTGTGATTTTTCAATGCAACATGGAAAGCCTGCTTAAATCCATCCCTGGAACGATCGTATTCCAGGACAAGCTCTTCATCACGGGTCGAGACACCGAGGAACATCTCCACAGCCTGGAGGAGGTGCTACGCAGACTGGACAGGGTAGGACTGCGACTCAAGAAGTCTAAATGCATGTTCTTAGCTCCTGAGGTTAAGGTTCTGGGCAGGAGGGTTGCTGCAGATGGGATTCGGCCCACCGAATCCAAAGCCGAGGCGATTCGACGAGCACCCAGGCCCTGCAACACATCGGAGCTACGTTCATTCCTGGGACTGTTGAACTATTTCGGGAACTTTCTGCCAAACTTGAGCACATTGTTGGAGCCGCTACATGTACTCCTGCATAAGGGTTGCGATTGGATTTGGGGGGACTGTCAGGATCGGGCTTTTGATCGGGCGCGAAACCTACTGTGTTCAAACAAGCTGTTGACCCTGTACGACCCCTGTAAAAGTTTAGTTCTGACACATGATGCATCGTCCTATGGGGTTGGGTGCGTGTTGCAGCAGGGTAATGCTGAGGGTCAGCTACACCTGTGGCTTATGCTTCCAGGTCGCTCTCTCAAGCAGAACGGGGCTCTAGGATGGTTGAGAAGGAAGCGCCTGCATGTGTCTATGGTGTAAAGAAAATGCATCAGTACCTCTTTGGTAGGAAGTTTGAATTAGAGATGGACCATAAGCCATTCACATCCCTGTTGTCAGACAGCAAGGATGTCAATGCTAACGCATCAGCTCGCATACAGCGATGGGCTCTCACACTAGCGGCTTATGACTACTCCATCTGGCACCGGCCCGGCACTGAAAACTGCGCTGCCGCGCTCAGCAAGCTTCCACTGGCCACCACTGAGGGGGCAGCTTAGCAAAGCGCTGAGATGGTCATGGCTGTCGATGCCTTTGAAAGTGCAGGCTCCCTCATCACAACCCGCCAGATCAAAATCTGAACAAACAGGACTCCCCTCCTATCCCTGATTAAGAAATGTGTCCTGACTGGGGATTGGGCGCCCGCACACGGAGTATGCCCTGAGGAGGTCAGGCCATTCCACAGACGGATGGATGATCTCTCCATCCAAGCTGACTGCCTACTACGGGGCAGCCGGGTAGTCATGCCCCAGAAGGGCAGGGAGGCATTCATCAGGGAACTCCACAGCGAGCACCCAGGCATTGTGATGATGAAGACCATTGCACGGTCACACGTTTGGTAGCCCGGAATTGACTCAGACCTGGAACACTGTGTTCGCAGGTGCATGCCATGTGCCCAGCTGGACAATGCCCACCAAGCCATGGTCACGCATTCACGTTGACTACGCGGGCCTGTTCATGGGGAAAATGTTTCTTACCGTTGTAGATGCTTACTCGAAATGGATCGAGTGCATCATCCTGAATTCATGCACATCATCCACCACCGTGGAAAGCCTACATGCGACCTTCATGACTCATGGCTTGCAGGACATCCTGGTTAGTGATAATGGCCTGTGTTTCACGAGCTATGAATTCTGGGAGTTTATGTCGGGCAATGGCATCAACCACGTCAGGACTGCGCCATTCAAGCCTGCCTCCAATGGCCAGGCGGAACGTGCAGTCCAAATCGTCAAGCAAGGTATGATTAGGATTCAAGGACCCTCCCTGCAATGCCGCCCATCGCGCCTCCTGCTGGCCTATAGATCCCGCCCGCACTCGCTCACGGGGGTCCCGCCCTCAGAGCTACTCATGAAGCGGACACTCAAAACTCGGTTGTCCCTCATCCACCCAGTCCTGACCGACATAGCTGAGGGCAAGCGCAAGTCACAAAACGAGTACCATGACCGTAATTCGAGGGGGAGATGTATAGAAATAAATGATCCTGTATTCATCCTCAATCACGCCATGGGGCCCAAATGGCTCGAGGGTACTGTAATTGACAAAGAAGGGAATAGGGTCATTGTGGTAAAACTCAACAATGGCCAGATATGCCATAAGCATCTGGACCAAGTAAAAAAAAGGTTCAGCAATGACACAGAGGAACCTGAAGAAAACCATGAGTTGGAGCTCACATTACCACCAGTGAACATGCAACAAAAGTGTGGTGTCCTCACACCTTACTATAGAATCACATGAGGCATGTACTGCAGACAAGGTCACTACGTGACCTGAACCTTTTATTCCCAGGACCAAGAAGTGCTGACCCTGCGTGGGACCTCCCTTTATATACCTGGATGACCAGGTGAGGAGTGTCTCCCACAAGTTCACCCCCTGTGGTCAAGGTGTGCATTTATCAGGTGTATACAGTGTACAGTTTTGTTACATAAAGGTTACAGTTATGTGAAGGTTACAAACATGACAAAAAGCAATCAGAGGAATGCAAAGTTCCTGAGGTCAGCCCGGACAGGCCGGAATCACCACAGGTGACAGACACTCATGTTAGTGTCCAACAACCAGAGCCCAATCTGCGGCACTCCACGAGGGAGCACAGACCACCTAAAAGACTAAACCTATGATCCCAATAAGACTTTGGGAGGGGGGAAGGTGATGTCATGTTTGTAACTACAATGTAACAGCACTGTGTTACATAAAGGTTACAGTTATGTGAAGGTTACAAACATGACATCACCTTCCCCCAACGTCTTTGGGTCAAAGATTGAGTCTTTCAGGTGGTTGACGCTCTCTCGTGGAGTGCCGCAGTTGGGGCTCTGGTGGTCGAGCCTTGGCATGCGTCTCTGTCGCCTGAGGTGATTCCGGCCTGTCCGGGCTGGCCGCAGGGACTGTGCATGCTGGTGAATGCCCTTGTTGCTTGTTCACTGGCGGTGGTGTGGGTAACATCTCATGATCTTCCACAGGTTCCTCAGTGTCCCTGCTGAACCTTTTCTTTACTTGGTCCAGATGTTTGCGGCATATCTGCCCATTGTTAAGTCTGACAACTATGACCCTATTCTCCTCTTTGCCAATTACACCTCAAGCCACTTGGGTCCCAAATCATGATTGAGAACGAATACAGGGTCATCGATTTCTATGCATCTCCCCACTGAGTTGCAATCATAGCACTCGATTTGGGACTGGCGCTTGCCCGCAACAATGTCTGACAGGACTGGATGAATGAGGGACAGCCGCGTCTTAAGCGTGCATTTCATGAGTAGTTTCGCGGGTGGGACTCCCTTGAGCGAATGCGGGCGGGACCTATAGGCCAGCAGGAGGCGCGATAGGCGGTACTGAAGGGAGGGTCCTTGAATCCGGAGCATGCCCTGTTTTATGATTTGAGGCGCACGTTCCGCCTGGCCATTGGAAGCCGGCTTGAACGGTGCTGTCCTGACATGTTTGATACCATTACCCGACATAAACTCCTGGAATTCATAGCTAGTGAAACACGGGCCATTGTCGCTAACCAGGATGTCCGGCAAGCCGTGGGTCGCAAAGACCGTACGCAGACTCTCCACAGTGGTGGATGTTGTACACGAATTCAATATGATGCACTCGATCCACTTCGAGTATGCATCGACAACAATCAGGAACATTTTTCCCATGAACAGGCCCGCGTAGTCTACATGAATACGTGACCATGGCCTGGTGAGCCAGGGCCACGGGCTGAGTGGGGCCTCCCTGGGGGCATTTCCCAGCTGAGCACACATCGTGCACCTGCGAACACAGTGTTCCAGGTCTGAGTCAATTCCCGGCCACCATACATGTGACCGGGCAATGGCCTTCATTAGCACGATGTCTGGGTGCTCGCTGTGGAGTTCCCTGATGAATGCTTCCCTTCCTTTCTGGGGCATGACTACCCGGCTGCCCCATAGCAGGCAGTCAGCTCGTCCATCCGTCTGTGAAACGGTCTGACCTCCTCGGGGCACGCTCCGTGTGTGGGCGCCCAATCCCCAGTCAGAACACATTTCTTTATCAGGGATAGGAGGGGATCTCTGTTGGTCCAGATTTTGATTTGGCGGGCTGTGATGGGGGAGCCTGCGGTGCCGAAAGCCTCAACGGCCATGACCATCTCTGCGCTTTGTTCCGACGCCCCTCAGTGGTCGCCAGTGGGAGCCTGCTGAGCGCGTCAGCGCAATTTTCGGTGCCTGGCCGGGTGCTGTATGGTGTAGTCATACGCAGCCAGCATGAGGGCCCACCGCTGTATGCAAGCTGACGCGTTGGCATTGACAGCCTTGCTGTCGGACAACAGGGATGTTAACGGCTTGTGGTCCATTTCTAAATCGAACCTTCTGCCGAAAAGGTACTGGTGCATCTTTTTCACCCTGTACACACATGCGAGTGCTTCCTTTTCAACCATCCCATATCCCCGTTCTGCCTGGGAGAGCGACCTGGTGGCATAAGCCACAGGTTGGAGTTGGCCCTCATCATTACTCTGTTGCAACATGCACCCAGCCCCATAGGATGATGTATCACACATTAAAACCAGTTTCTTACAGAGGTTGTACAAGGTCAACAGCTTGTTAGAACAAAGCAGGTTCTGCGCCCGATTGAAAGCCCGTTGTTGACAGTCCCCCCAAAACCATTCGCAACCTTTACACAGGAGCACGTGTAGCGGCTCCAACAATGTGCTTAAGTTCAAGAGTCCCAGGAATGACCGCAACTCCAATGTGTTTCCGGGCCTGGGTGCACGATGGATCGTCTCTGTTTTGGATTCAGTCGGCCGGATCCCATCTGCGGCAACCCTCCTGCCCAAAACCTCGAACTCTGGGGCCAAAAACACGCACTTGGACTTCTTTAGTCGTGGGCCTACCCGGTCCAGTCGGTGTAGCTCCTCCTCCAGGTTGTGGAGGTGTTCCTCGGTGTCTCGGCCCATGATTAAGATGTCATCTTGGAATATGATTGTTCCAGGAATGGATTTAAGCAACCTTTCCATGTTCCTGTGGAAGATAGCGGCCGCTGAGCGAATGCCAAATGGACACCTGTTGTAAACAAATAGCCCCTTGTGCATAGTGATGGTGGTCAGAAGCTTGGATTCTTCAGCCAGTTCCTTAGTTATGTAGGCTGAAGTGAGGTCCAACTTGGTGAACAGCTTGCCACCTGCCAGTGTGGCAAAAAGATTCTCCGCTCTCGGAAGCGGGTATTGGTCCTGTAGTGGCACTCGGTTGATGGTGGCCTTGTAGTCGCCACAAATCCTGACTGAGCAATCCGCTTTAAGGACAGGAACGATGGGGCTTGCCCAGTCACTGAATTCAACAGACGAAATTATGCCCTCTCTTAGCAGCCTGTTCAACTCACTCTCAATCCTCTCATGCATCACATACGGCACGGCTCTGGCTTTGTGGTGCACTGGTCTGGCGTCCGGGGTGATGCTGATCACTGCTTTGGTGCCCTTAAAAGTCCCGACACCTGGTTGAAAAAGTGACTCGAATTTCTGTAGGACCTGTGAGCATGAACTTCGCTCCGCAGATGAAATGGCATGCACATCCTCCCATTTCCAGTTCATCTCGGCCAACCAGCTCCTCCCCAAGAGCACGGGACCATTCCCCGGGACAATCCAGAGCGGCAGCCGGTTCTCCGATCCATTGTGTGTGACCACCAAGTTTGCATGCTTAGCACTGGGATGATCGCTCTGGTGTACGTCCGTAACTGCGTGTCAATGCGTTCCAGTTTGGGCCTGTTAGCTTTGAGTGGCCATAGTTTTTCAAATTGTTGGGCACTCATAAGTAACTGGCTGGCTCCTGTGTCCAGCTCCATGTGTACCGGGATGCCATTTAATAGTACTTTCATCATCATAGGTGGCGTTTTGATATACGAGCTGTGGATGTCTGCCACATGAACCCGCTGGACTTCAGCGTCCATAGCTTTGCCCCAAGCATCAACCTGCCTTGCAGACCCCTTGTCTGGTTCCTCTGCCTCATAAACTAGCCTCGCTATGGGCTTTCTGCACATTCTGGCCAAATGTACACTGAAATTACAGTTTCTACAGATAAATTGTTGAAACCTAAAGGTTTTTGCAGCATGTCTGCCACAGCACCTCCAGCATGAGCTGAGATTGTCGTGAACAAAGGAACTGTTACCAGGCATTCTTCTCTGTTTGTCTCTTTGATTACTCCTGAGCACTCTGTTGGTGAGTGTCAATGGTTCCATCCCGGGACGCATTGTCCCTTGTGATGGCATGAATTGCCGATCCCCCTGCCATTGTCTCTGTTGCTGGCCCACCCTAGAATCTGTTGCTGCCTGGGCAGTGTCCTGAGTTGCGTTTACAATGTTAACTCCCTGGTCCATCGCCACACTGTAACCAGGGCTGCGTGCGTAAATTATCTTGGTCTCCTCTTCCCCTGCCATGAAGGTCTGAGCTATCAATGCTGCCCTTGCCAAAGTCAAGTCCTTGGTCTCAATGAGCTTCCTGAAAATCCCAGCATGACCACTGTCCTTAAATGAAGAAATCCCTTAACATCTCCCCCCTGCAGGCGTCTGTGAACTTAGAGGCTTGCCAATCGCCGAAGGTCTGCAATGAAGTCCGATATGCTTTGTCCCTCCCGACGCCGGTGTGTATAGAACCAGTGCCGGGCCAGTGCGGCAGTTGGGGAGAGGTGGGAGCAGCGTCGGAGCGGCCTATAACGGCCCAGCGGGAGCTCGAGGATCAGCGGCAGTTGGTGAGAGGTGGGAGCAGCGTCGGAGCGGCCTATAAAGACATACTTGTGCAGCTACAGCGGGAGAAAATGCAAAATAGAAGTAGAAAGGAATCAAAAGGTGACATCACAGCCAATGGGGTAAGTAATTGGCTGGTGATTGGTGAGTAGCTTTTCTTTTTGTTTTTTATATCAGTAAGTGAACTGTAACATTGTTATTACCAATTTAAGGGTATCTAAGGGTTAAGGCATGGCAGGAGAGATCGGTCACGTGATATGCTCCTCCTGTACCATGTGGGAACTCAGGGACATTTCCGGTGTCCCTGACGACTACGTGTGTGAGAAGTGTGTCCGCCTCGAGCTCCTGACGGTCCGCGTTCCGGAATTGGAGCTGAGGGTGGATTCACTCTGGAGCATCCACGATGCTGAGAATGACGTGAGTATCACGTGTAGTGATTGGTCTTACCGCAGGAGAAGGGTCCACAGCCAGATAGGGAATGGAAGACCAGCAGGAAGAGCAGTGCAAGGAAGGTAGTGCAGGGGTCCCCTGTGGTCATCCCCCTGCAAAACAGATACACCGTTTTGAGTACTGTTGGGGGGGATGACTCATCAGGGGAGGGCAGCAGCAGACAAGTTCATGGCACCGTGGCTGGCGCTGCTGCACAGGAGGGCAAGAAAAAGAGTGGGAGCGCGGTAGTGATAGGGGATTCAATTGTGATGGGAATAGATAGGCGTTTCTGCGGCCGCAACCGAGACTCCAGGATGGTATGTTGCCTCCCTGGTGCAAGGGTCAAGGATGTCTCGGAGCAGGTGCAGGACATTCTGAAATGGGAGGGAGAACAGCCAGTTGTCGTGGTGCACATTGGTACCAACGACATAGGTAAAAAAAGGGATGAGGTCCTACGAAACGAATTTAAGGAGCTAGGAGCTAAATTAAAAAGTAGGACCTCAAAAGTAGTAATCTCGGGATTGCTACCAGTGCCACGTGCTAGTCAGAGTAGAAATCGCAGGATAGCGCAGATGAATACGTGGCTTGAGCAGTGGTGCAGCAGGGAGGGATTCAAATTCCTGGGGCATTGGAACCGATTCTGGGGGAGGTGGGACCAGTACAAACCGGACGGTCTGCACCTGGGCAGGACCGGAACCAATGTCCTAGGGGGAGTGTTTGCTAGTGCTGTTGGGGAGGAGTTAAACTAATATGGCAGGGGGATGGGAACCAATGCAGGGAGACAGAGGGAGACAAAAGGGAGGCAGAGGCAGGAGACGGAGGGGAGATGGGGGGGGGTGGGGGGCGGAGAGGCCCGGGGCGGGGAACAGGAAGGGCCACTGCGGCAGAATTCTAAAAGGACAAAGGGTGTTAAAAAAACAAGCCTGAAGGCTTTGTGTCTTAATGCAAGGAGTATCCGCAATAAGGTGGATGAATTAACTGTGCAAATAGATGTTAACAAATATGATGTGATTGGGATTATGGAGACGTGACTCCAGGATGATCAGGGCTGGGAACTCAACATCAAGGGGTATTCAACATTCAGGAAGGATAGAATAAAAGGAAAAGGAGGTGGGGTAGCATTGCTGGTTAAAGAGGAGATTAATGCAATAGTTAGGAAAGACATTAGCTTGGATGATGTGGAATCTATATGGGTAGAGCTGCAGAACACCAAAGGGCAAAAAACGTTAGTGGGAGTTGTGTACAGACCTCCAAACATTAGTAGTGATGTTGGGGAGGGCATCAAACAGGAAATTAGGGGTGCATGCAATAAAGGTGCAGCAGTTATAATGGGTGACTTTAATATGCACATAGATTGGGCTAGCCAAACTGGAAGCAATACGGTGGAGGAGGATTTCCTGGAGTGCATAAGGGATGGTTTGCGAGACCAATATGTCGAGGAACCAACTAGGGGGGAGGCCATCTTAGACTGGGTGTTGTGTAATGAGAGAGGACTAATTAGCAATCTCATTGTGCGAGGCCCCTTGGGGAAGAGTGACCATAATATGGTGGAATTCTGCATTAGGATGGAGAATGAAACAGTTAATTCAGAGACCATGGTCCAGAACTTAAAGAAAGGGAACTTTGAAGGTATGAGGCGTGAATTGGCTAGGATAGATTGGCGAATGATACTTAAGGGGTTGACTGTGGATGGGCAATGGCAGACATTTAGAGACCGCATGGATGAATTACAACAATTGTACATTCCTGTCTGGCGTAAAAATAAAAAAGGGAAGGTGGCTCAACCGTGGCTATCAAGGGAAATCAGGGATAGCATTAAAGCCAAGGAAGTGGCATACAAATTGGCCAGAAATAGCAGCGAACCTGGGGACTGGGAGAAATGTAGAACTCAGCAGAGGAGGACAAAGGGTTTGATTAGGGCAGGGAAAATAGAGTACGAGAAGAAGCTTGCAGGGAACATTAAGGCGGATTGCAAAAGTATCTATAGGTATGTAAAGAGAAAAAGGTTAGTAAAGACAAACGTAGGTCCCCTGCAGTCAGAATCAGGGGAAGTCATAACGGGGAACAAAGAATTGACAGACAAATTGAACAAGTACTTTGGTTCATTATTCACTAAGGAGGACACAAACAACCTTTCGGATATAAAAGGGGTCAGAGGGTCTAGTAGGGAGGAGGAACTGAGGGAAATCTTTATTAGTCGGGAAATTGTGTTGGGGAAATTGATGGGATTGAAGGCCGATTATTCTCCAGGGCCTGATGGACTGCATTCCAGAGTACTTAAGGAGGTGGCCTTGGAAATAGCGGATGCATTGACAGTCATTTTCCAACATTCCATTGACTCTGGATCAGTTCCTATCGAATGGAGGGTAGCCAATGTAACCCCACTTTTTAAAAAAGGAGGGAGAGAGAAAACAGGGAATTATAGACCGGTCAGCCTGACCTCAGTAGTGGGTAAAATGATGGAATCAATTATTAAGGATGTCATAGCAGCGCATTTGGAAAATGTTGACATGATAGGTCCAAGTCAGCATGGATTTGTGAAGGGGAAATCATGTTTGACAAATCTTCTGGAATTTTTTGAGGATGTTTCCAGTAAAGTGGACAAAGGAGAACCAGTTGATGTGGTATATTTGGACTTTCAGAAGGCTTTCGACAAGGTCCCACACAAGAGATTAATGTGCAAAGTTAAAGCACATGGGATTGGGGGTAGTGTGCTGACGTGGATTGAGAACTGGTTGTCAGACAGGAAGCAAAGAGTAGGAGTAAATGGGTACTTTTCAGAATGGCAGGCAGTGACTAGTGGGGTACCGCAAGGTTCTGTGCTGGGGCCCCAGCTGTTTACATTGTACATTAATGATTTAGATGAGGGGATTAAATGTAGTATCTCCAAATTTGCGGATGACACTAAGTTGGGTGGCAGTGTGAGCTGCGAGGAGGATGCTATGAGGCTGCAGAGTGACTTGGATAGGTTAGATGAGTGGGCAAATGCATGGCAGATGAAGTATAATGTGGATAAATGTGAGGTTATCCACTTTGGTGGTAAAAACAGAGAGACAGACTATTATCTGAATGGTGACAGATTAGGAAAAGGGAAGGTGCAACGAGACCTGGGTATCATGGTACATCAGTCATTGAAGGTTGGCATGCAGGTACAGCAGGTGGTTAAGAAAGCAAGTGGCATGTTGGCCTTCATAGCGAGGGGATTTGAGTACAGGGGCAGGGAGGTGTTGCTACAGTTGTACAGGGCATTGGTGAGGCCACACCTGGAGTATTGTGTACAATTTTGGTCTCCTAACTTGAAGAAGGACATTCTTGCTATTGAGGGAGTGCAGCGAAGATTCACCAGACTGATTCCCGTGATGGTGGGAGTGACCTATCAAGAAAGACTGGATCAACTGGGCTTGTATTCACTGGAGTTCATAAGAATGAGAGGGGACCTCATAGAAACTTTTAAAATCCTGACGGGTTTAGACAGATTAGATGCAGGAAGAATGTTCCCAATGTTGGGGAAGTCCAGAACCAGGGGTCACAGTCTAAGGATAAGGGGTAAGCCATTTAGGGCCGAGATGAGGAGAGACTCCTTCACCCAGAGAGTGGTGAACCTGTGGAATTCTCTGCCACAGAAAGTGGTTGGGGCCAATTCACTAAATATATTCAAAAGGGAGTTAGATGAAGTCCTTACTACTCGGGGGATCAAGGGGTATGGCGAGAAAGCAGGAAGGGGGTACTGAAGTTTCATGTTCAGCCATGAACTCATTGAATGGCGGTGCAGGCTAGAATGGCTGAATGGCCTGCTCCTGCACCTATTTTCTATGTTTCTATGTTTCTATGTGTATACTGCTCGATGGTTTGAGGTGCTCACCGATCAGTGTGCTGAGCTCTTCAAATGATTTGTCCGCTAGATTCTCGGGTGCAAGCAGGTCTTTCATCAGCGCATACGTCTTGGATCCGCAGCTGGTCAGTAGATGCACCCTCAGCTTGTCAGCTGCTTCCTCTCCCAGCCAGTCCTTTGTGACAAAGCTCTGCTGGAGCCTCTCAATGAAATCGTCCCAGTCCTCACCAACACAGTACCATTCCTCAGTGCTACCGGTGGCCATCCTCGTGGATCGTTGACTCCCGTTTCTCGTCGCCAAATGTGGTGTCCTTACACCTTACTATAGAATCACACGAGGCATGTACTGCAGACAAGGTCACTACGTGACGTGAGCCTTTATTCACAGGACCAAGAAGTGCTGACCCTGCGTGGGACCTCCCTTTATATACCTGGATGACCAGGTGAGGAGTGTCTCCCACAAGTTCACCCCCTGTGGTCAAGGTGTGCATTTATCAGGTGTATACAGTGTACAGGTTTGTTACATAAAGGTTATAGTTGTGTGAAGGTTACAAACATGACAAAAAGCAATCAGAGGAATGCACAGTTCCTGAGGTCAGACTGGACAGGCCAGAATCACTACAGGTGACAGACACTCATGTCAGTGTCCAACAACCAGAGCCCCAACTGCAACGCTCCATGAGGGAGCGCAGACCACCTGAAAGACTAAACCTATGATCCCAATAAGACTTTGGGAGGGGGGAAGGTGATGTCATGTTTGTAACTACAATGTAACACCACTGTGTTACTTTATACACTCAACTCAGATGCACACCTTGCCCACAGGGGGTGAACTTGTGGGAGACATTCCTTACCTGATCACTCAGGTATATAAAGGGAGATCCCATGCAGGGTCATCACTTCTGGTGTGCTGTAATAAAGAGTTAAGGTCACTGAGTGGCCTTGTCCCTGGAATGTGCCTCGTGTGGTTTCATGCTGTAGAGTAAGGACTTTACATTGTACATCCACCTGAGAGGGCAGATGGGGCCTCAGTTTAAGGCCTCATCAGAAAACCACCATCTCTGACAATCAATGTTCCTGTTTAACTGCGCTGCGATGCTGCAGCCTGAAGCTCCCACACGGGCTGCTTGGCGGTTTCTCACTGGACAAACCGCGTAAGGGCGGAAGTTTGAATGGGCCGAGCAGCCCCTTGAAGGAGCTGCACATCCCAAAAAGGTTAGCGGGAACATTGCTGACAGTGCAGCACTCCCTCGCTTCAGCACTGAAATGTCAGCCTAGATTTTGTGCTCAGGTCTCTGGAGTGGAACTTGAACCCACAACCTTCTGACTCAGAGGCATGAGTGCTAACCGCTGAGCCACAGGTAAAACAAATGAAAGCACTCACTCTATAGTCCCATAAAAGTTAAATTACAAACTAACGACTTGAATTTGAAATAACTCCATTTGAGGAGCAGCCTGTGGGAGAATGACTCATCAGAGCTCATGGAACATGTGCTGCCCCGAGACCACAGTGTGGACCCTCCAGCCTAGATTACATGTCCTGATGTGGGAGTTTGAACCCACAAGCTTCAGACCCAGAGCTAAGGGAACTATTAGCTGGGTCAAACTGATATACTGCAGGGCAGGTCATTATTCTCCTTTTCTCCTCTCTCCTCATTTCCCCATTTCATATGCTGGAAGTTTCTCAGGGGTTCTCCTGATTGGCCGCTGAGCTCGCGGCAGAAACCCCAGGCAGCCAGTTCACACAGGGTTAGTGCCAGTCTCCCGCGGAATTCTCACCGGCCAATCAGGGCAGCCTCCGGGACAATCCCAGCAATCGAGTATTCGATTACTTCAGCACCTGCCGTGCAGCTCCATCTCCCATTGGTTTAAAGATCTGCTTTTCTCCCAATCCAATTCTCTTCTCTCCAGTGACGGCAGGTTCAATTCTACAGGCTGTCTGATTGTGAACTCCTGTCCCGGATCCTTACCCACAGTGAGCAGGGACAGGGACATTGTGTTCATGGCCCACAGTGAGCAGTGAGCAGTGACATTGTGTTCATGGCCCACAGTGAGCAGGAACATTGTGTTCATGGCCCACAGTGAGCAGGGACAGGGACATTGTGTTCATGGCCCACAGTGAGCAGGGACATTGTGTTCATGGCCCACAGTGAGCAGTGATAGGGACATTGTGTTCATGGCCCACAGTGAGCAGGGATAGGGACATTGTGTTCATGGCCCACAGTGAGCAGGGACATTGTGTTCATGGCCCACAGTGAGCAGGGACAGGGACATTGTGTTCATGGCCCACAGTGAGCAGGGACAGGGACATTGTGTTCATGGCCCATAGTGAGCAGGGACATTGTGTTCATGGCCCACAGTGAGCAGGAACAGGGACATTGTGTTCATGGCCCACAGTGAGCAGGGACAGGGACATTGTGTTCATGGCCCACAGTGAGCAGTGAGCAGTGACATTGTGTTCATGGCCCACAGTGAGCAGGAACATTGTGTTCATGGCCCACAGTGAGCAGGGACAGGGACATTGTGTTCATGGCCCACAGTGAGCAGGGACATTGTGTTCATGGCCCACAGTGAGCAGTGATAGGGACATTGTGTTCATGGCCCACAGTGAGCAGGGATAGGGACATTGTGTTCATGGCCCACAGTGAGCAGGGACATTGTGTTCATGGCCCACAGTGAGCAGGGACAGGGACATTGTGTTCATGGCCCACAGTGAGCAGGGACATTGTGTTCATGGCCCACAGTGAGCAGTGATAGGGACATTGTGTTCATGGCCCACAGTGAGCAGGGATAGGGACATTGTGTTCATGGCCCACAGTGAGCAGGGACATTGTGTTCATGGCCCACAGTGAGCAGGGACAGGGACATTGTGTTCATGGCCCACAGTGAGCAGGGACATTGTGTTCATGGCCCACAGTGAGCAGGAACAGGGACATTGTGTTCATGGCCCACAGTGAGCAGGGACAGGGACATTGTGTTCATGGCCCACAGTGAGCAGTGAGCAGTGACATTGTGTTCATGGCCCACAGTGAGCAGGAACATTGTGTTCATGGCCCATAGTGAGCAGGGACATTGTGTTCATGGCCCACAGTGAGCAGGAACAGGGACATTGTGTTCATGGCCCACAGTGAGCAGGGACAGGGACATTGTGTTCATGGCCCACAGTGAGCAGGGACAGGGACATTATGTTCATGGCCCACAGTGAGCAGGGACATTGTGTTCATGGCCCACAGTGAGCAGGGATAGGGACATTGTGTTCACGGCCCACAGTGAGCAGGGACAGGGACATTGTGTTCATGGCCCACAGTGAGCAGGGATAGGGACATTGTGTTCATGGCCCACAGTGAGCAGGGACATTGTGTTCATGGCCCACAGTGAGCAGGGACAGGGACATTGTGTTCCTGGCCCACAGTGAGCAGGGACAGGGACATTGTGCTCATGGCCCACAGTGAGCAGGGACATTGTGTTCATGGCCCACAGTGAGCAGTGACATTGTGTTCATGGCCCACAGTGAGCAGGGACAGGGACATTGTGTTCATGGCCCACAGTGAGCAAGGACAGGGACATTGTGTTCATGGCCCACAGTGAGCACGGACAGGGACATTGTGTTCATGGCCCACAGTGAGCAGGGACATTGTGTTCATGGCCCACAGTGAGCAGGGACAGGGACATTGTGTTCATGGCCCACAGTGAGCAGGGACATTGTGTTCATGGCCCACAGTGAGCAGGGACAGGGACATTGTGTTCATGGCCCACAGTGAGCAGGGATAGGGACATCGTGTTCATGGCCCACAGTGAGCAGGGACATTGTGTTCATGGCCCACAGTGAGCAGGGACAGGGACATTGTGTTCATGGCCCACAGTGAGCAGGGACAGGGACATTGTGTTCATGGCCCACAGTGAGCAGGGACAGGGACATTGTGTTCATGGCCCACAGTGAGCAGGGACAGGGACATTGTGTTCATGGCCCACAGTTTGCAGACAGGAAATCAGCCAATGCTGGGAATTGCACCCAAGCTACTTTTATTTCCCACTTTCGCAATGGGCACCGATCCATTGTATACGTGTCTACTGCTGAGATACCTCATCAGAGCACTGAGCTTTTGATCTATGTTGTACATATGACAGGAGGGGAGTGTAGGTCTTTTACTCTGGATGGATGAGTTAGGATGGGCTGAATAACCTCCCTCATCTGTATCTGTCTTGTGATCCCATCACAGACCAATACTTAGGTTGCCCACACAAAATGATTCAATGTCCCAGACTATTGCTGCTGTGAGCTTGCTATGAGGGTTGTCAGCATTTTAATTCCATTCAATAACACCAGATAATAAATCACATCAAAATGGTGCAGTTTATATTAAAAAAATGAAACATGGTGCACTTTAGCTGATGAAATTGCGCAAAGAAATATTACTAACCAGAATTCCCTGTACTATCAACAAGGCAACGTTTGTGACTGTACATCAATAATGTTTATCGTGCAGTAACACCCTCCAATATATTGCAGTGCACTCCCAAATATCCAGTAAGCCTGAAAAGTCTGTTGGAGCTATCAATCTAAGGGAGGGGGGTTATAAGTATTAATTTTTAGTGAAAATTGCAATTATTTGCAGTGATTTGGCTATGCAGGCTTTATTAAGACCCAGAAGTCATAACAAAGTTAAAATGTTTCAGCATCTAAATAGTGGCACAATAAACATTAAGAAATATAATAGCAATTTTAATCGCGATATTCTTACCTTTGTGATGCTGATTTCCCTGAATAGTGTGGCACATTGACTATACCTGTGAGTGAATCTCCTTTACTCCTGTATTAGAGGGGCCCATCATACCTTGTTCTGGTCCACATTCTTTCATTCTGTTAATTGGTTCAAATGTGTCCAATCAGTGGACTCCATACTATGATACACACCTGACACAGGTGACCAGATTCCCTGTGGACCATGATGGATTTAGTGCTTTTGGGCGATCGGAATATTATCTATGAAATGCCACCCAGTAATGTTTGGATAATGCAGAGTGCAATGGTAACTTGATATCTCGCAGTTTCCAATCGATTGCCTTCAGTAGCCAGGAGATGATTCAGAGTTTTATTTTAGAAATTTCCAGATTAGAATCAGTGCTGATACTGTCCAAATTGCAGAGTAAATTCCCTGACCCAGTGTTCGCAGGAGGACGTTACATTCACAGGGAGTGGGTTGGAGAATCAGTGCTACAGTATTGTACCCTTGCCTTGCCCTTCTCTTGCTTTGGGAGTCTTGGGTTAGGCATGCGAACAATGTGGCCAGCCCAATTGAGCTGGTCGAGTGTGATCAGTGCTTCGATGCTGGGGATGTTGGCCTGATCGAGGAGCTAACGTGTGTCTCCCAGAGAATTTGCAAGATCTTGCGGAGACATCTTTGGTGGTATTTCTCCAGCGATTTGAGGTGTCTACTATATATGGTCCACATCTCTGAGCCACACAGGAGGGCGGGTATTACTACAGCCCTGTAGACCATGAGCTTGGTGGCAGATTTGAAGGCCTGATCTTCGAACACTCTCCTTCTCAGGCGGCCGAAGGCTCCGCTGGCGCACTGGATGTCTGCTCTTGCTGATAATAGGCTCCCGAGGTATGGAAAGTGGTCCACATTGTCCAGGGCCGTGCTGTGGATCTTGATGACTGGGCGGAAGTACTGTGTGGTGGGGTCAGGTTGGTGGAGGACATTTGTCTCATGGATGTTTAGTGTGAGGCCCATGCTTTTGTACGCCTCAGTGAAGATGTTGGCTATGACTTACTATGACAAAGCAAGCGTTCAACTTGGAACTCCTATATGGCAAGCGAGCACCAGGTGGGCAGAGGAAATGTTTCATGGACACCCTCAAAGCCTCCCTGATAAAATGCAACATCCCCAACGACACCTGGGAGTCCCTGGCCAACGACCGCCCTCAGTGAAGGAAGAGCATCTGGGAGGCTGAGCACCTCAAGTCTCGTCGCCGCGAGCATACAGAAACCAAGCGCAGGCAGCGGAAGGAGCATGTGGCAAACCAGTCTCACCCACCCTTTTCTCCAACCTGTGACAGAGACTGTAATTCCCATATTGGACTGTTCAGTCACCTGAGAACTCACTTTTAGAGTGGAAGCAAGTCTTGATTTCGAGGGACTGCCTACGATGATGATGATGATGATGATTGTACCCTGTCTCCAACCCACAGACCCTTTTATTGCAGCTTTATGCTGGGCGTGCAGGATCGGTAAAGTGACCTTTACGTGTGGACAGCTTTGATGGGCTGAATGGCCTTTTCTCACTCCATTGTCCTGATACTAATCTGAAGGCTGTTTCTGAGTTCAGAGCTGGAATTGTGCGGGTAAAGACCGGAAGTCAAGTCAGAGCATCACATTCTCCGATTTCAACTTGATTGAGGCAATAAATATTGGTTTCCGAGTTTCGGGTCTCTAAGCTACACAGCGGGCATGATGCACACCCACATGTCGCGATCTCAAGTCCGCTATTTAAAGGGACAATGTCAAAATGGAACATGGAGAAGCCAGGAGGTGTTTCAATGAGGCATCATAAGAATTACTGCTGGGCGCAGTCAGGAACAGGAGGGACAGACTTTTCCTCAGCAATGGGAGGAAGAAACCTGCATCTCTCACCATGAAGCCGTAGTTGGAGGGAGCTGAGGAGGTGAGCTGCAGGACCATATGCCCCAGTCTGGGATACAGTGCAGGAAGAGGTTCAATGACCCAACCAGATCAGGAAAGGTGAGTACATTTGCTGATTCACATATATCCTATGCTTTAAGCCTCCCCCCACCTATCCCCACCGTCTTTCACTCTGTCTCGCTAAGCATTCTCCATGACATCACTCTTCACGCCCACTCAACTTTCAGCAACACCCAGCCTTCACTTTCTGTGCACTTCCTCATTCCCCATTTACCCATCCACAGTTGCCAATCGCCTCAGTCCTTGCTGCTTCTGCATCCAATATGGTTCCAGCAGAGGTAGAGGCAGGCTGTTCCGATCCCTGCCCTTACTGCGGAGATGCTGTTGACCTACGACCTCTGGATTTCAGAACTCCTGAGGACTCACCCCGATGTTTTTTAAATCTGTTCCTGGGATGAGCACATCGCTGGCAAGGCCAGCATTTATTGCCCATCCCAAATTGCCCTTGAGAAGGTGGTGGTGAGCCATTTTCTTGAACCACTACATTCTGGGGATGAAGGTACTTCCACAGTGCTGTTAGGGAGGGAGTTCCAGGATTTTGACCCAGCGACGATGAAGAAACGACAATATACTTGCAAGTCAGGTTAGTGTGTGACTTGGAGGGGAACGTGGAGGTGGTGGTGTTCCCATGCGCCTGCTGCCCTTGTCCTTCTCGGTGGTAGAGGTCGCAGTGTTGGGTGGTGCTGCTGAAGAAGCCTTGGTGAGTTGCTGCAGTGCATCTCGTAAACACTGTAGCCACATTGCGCCAGTAGTGCAGGGAGAGAATGTGGAAGGTGGTGGATGGGGAGCCAATCAAGCGGCTGCTTTGTCCTGGATGGTGTTGAGTGTTGTTGGAGCTACACTCATCCAGGCAATTGGAGATTATTCAATCACACTCCTGACTTGTGCCGTGTAGATGGTGGAAAGGCTTTGGGGAGTCAGGAGGTGAGACACTCACCACAGAATATCCAGCTCTGACCTGCTCTAGTTGCCACAGTATTTATGTGGCTGGTCCAGTTAAGTTTCTGGACAATGGTGAGCTCCAGGATGTTGATGGTGGGGGATTCAATGATGGTAATGTTGTTGAATGTCATGGGGCGGTGGTTAGACTCTCGCTTGTTGGAGATAGTCATTACCTGGCACTTTTGTGGCACAAATGTTACTTGACATTTATCAGCCCAAGCCTGAATGTTGTCCAGGTCTTGCTGCATGCGGGCATGGACTGCTCCATTATCTGAGGAGTTGCGAATGGAACTCATCCCCATGTCTGACCTTATGATGGAGGGAAGGTAATTGATGAAGCAGTTGAAGATGGTTGGGCCAAGGGCACTGCCCTGAGGAACTCCTGCAGCGATGTCCTGGGGCTGACATGATTGACCTCCAACTACCATAACCATCGTTCTTTGTGGTAGGTATGACCCCAGCCAGTGGAGAGATTTCCCCGATTCACATTGACTTCAGTTTTACTAGGGCCCCTTGATGCCACACTCGGTCAAATGCTGCCTTAATGTCAAGATCAGTCACTCTCACCTCACCTCTGGAATTCAGCTCTTTTGTCCATGTTTGGACCAAGGCTGTAATGCGGTCTGGAACCGAGTGGTCCTGGTAGAACCCAAACTGGGTATCAGTGAGCAGGTTATTGGTGAAAAGTGCTGGTTGATAGCACTGTTGACGGCACCTTCCATCACTTTGCTGATGATTGAGAGTAGACTGATGGGGCGGTAATTGGCTGGATTTGATTCGTCCTGCTTTTTGTGGACAGGACAAACCTGGGCAGTTTTACACTTTGTCGGGTAGATGCCAGTGTTGTAGCTGTACTGGAACAGCTTGGCTAGAGACGCAGCTAGTCCTGGAGCACAAGTCTTCAGAACTGCAGCCGGAATGTTGTCAACGCCATAATAAAAACAGAAAATGCTATAAATCTCAGCGGGTCAGGCAGCATCTGTGGAGAGAGAAACAGAGTTAACGTTTCAGGTCGATGACCCTTCTCACAATGCTGCCTGACTGCTGAGATTTACAGCATTTTCTGTTTTTATTTCAAATTACAGCATCCGCAGTATATTGTTTTTGTATTAGTGTTGTCAGGGCCCATAGCTTTTGCTGTATGCAGTGCACTCAGCCGTTTCTTGATATCACGGCGAGTGATTCTAATTGGCTGAAGATTGGCTTCTGTGATGGATCTCAGCTGGAGGCCAGTATGGATCATTCGCTCGGCACTTCTGACTGAAAGTGGTTGTAAACACTTCAGTCTTGTCTTTAGCACTCACGTGCTGGGCTCTGTCATCATTGAGGATGGGGGTATTCATGGAACCTCCTCCTCCCATTAGTTATTTAATGGTCCACCACCATTCACGACTGGACGTGGCAGGACTGTGGAGCTTTGATCTGATCCGTTGATTGTGGGATCGCTTAGTCCTGTCTATACAATGCTGCTTTAGTATACATGTAGTCCCGTGTTGCAGCTTCCCCTCACTTTTAGGTACACCTGGTGCTGCTCCTGGCATGCTTTTCTACACTCCTCATTGAACCAGGGTTGGTCCCCTGTTTTGATGATAATGGTAGAGTGAGGGATATGCCGGGCCATGAGGTTACAATTTGTGGTGCAATACAATTCTTTTGCTGCTGATGGCCCACAGCACTGCATGGATATCCAGTATTGAGCTGCTAGATCTGTTCTGAATCTATCCCATTTAGCACGGTGATAGAGCCACACAACACGATGGAGCGTGTCCTCAGTGTGAAGACAGGACTTTGTCTGTACTATGACTGTGCGGTGATCACTGCTACCAATGCTGTCATGGACAGATGCATTTGCGACAGGTAGATTGGTGAGGGCGAGTTCAAGTAGGTTTATTCCCTCGTATTGGTTCTCTCACCACCTGCTGCAGGCCTAGTCTGGCAGCTATGTCCTTCAGGACTGGGCCGGCTCAGTCAGTAGTGGTGCTACTGAGCCACTCTTGGTGATGGACATTGAAGTCCCCACCCAGAGTACATTCTGTGCCCATGCTACCCTCAGTGCTTCTTCCAAGTGGTGTTCAACATGGAGGAGTACTGATTCATCAGCTGAGGGAGGGCGATAGGTGGTGATCAGCAGGAGGTTTCCTTGTCCATGCTTGACCTGATGCCATGAGACTTCATGGAGTCCGGAGTCATGTTGAGGACTCCTAAGGCCGCTCCCTCCCGACTGTATACCACTGTCCCACCACCCCTGCCGGTGGGACAAGACATACCCAGGATGATGATGGATGATTCTGTCAGTATGCCTGTCGGGCTGTTGCTTTACTAGTCTGTGGGACACTTCTCCCAATTTTGGCAGAAGTCCCCAGATGTTGGTGAGAAGGACTTTGCCGGGTCGACTGGGCTGGGTGTGCTGTTTTCATGTCTGTAGCCGGTGCCGAGATCGATGCCGGGTGGTCCATCTGGTTTTATTCTTCTTATTGTTCTTTGTAGTGTTTTTTTACAACTGAGTGGCTTGCTAGGCAATTTCAGAGGGCAGTTAAGAGTCAAGAGTCACATATAGGATGACAGATTTCCTTCCCTAAAAAACATTAGTGAACCAGATGGGGTTTTAATGACAATCCGATAGTTTCATGGTCACCATTATTGATCGTAGCTTTTTATTCCAGATTTATTTCATTAACTGAATTTAAATTCCCCGGCTGCCGTGGTGGGATTTGAGCTCATGTCTCTGGATCATTAGTCCAGGCCTCTGGATTACTGGTCCAGTAACATAACCACTCTGCTGCCATTCCCAATGTGATGCACGTGTCTGATAGTCACCCTCAGCAAATGATCTACATCCATCGAGTGAATACCTCACCTTGACTCACTCACAGCTCTGTTTCTTCACCCCTTGTCGGAGAAGGGAGCGGAAAACGCAAAGGAGTGGGACAGGACTGGAGGTGGACCACCACACATAGAGATGCAGGGGAAGAGGCCCTGGAGATAAGTGGCACATCTGCGTCCCTCTCAGTCAGAGATGGAGAGGCAGGGAGCTCAGAGATAGCTGGTGACAGAGTTATCGATATCCCTGATGCACACATGATGACATTATTTCATCAATGACTGAACTATGAGAAGATTGTACAACATGTGCCACAGGGTATTCACGTGTACAGCATGTGCCACAGGGCATTCACGTGTACAACATTTTCCACAGGGTATTCACGTGTACAGCATGCGTCACAGGGCATTCATGTCTACAACATGTACCACAGGGCATTCACATGTACAACATGTACCACAGGACATTCACATGTACAACATGTACCACAGGGCATTCACGTGTACAATATGTGCCACATGACATGTACGTGTAGAATATGTGCCACAGGACATGCACGTGTACAACATGTGCCACAGGACATGCACGTGTACAATATGTACCACAGGACATGCACGTGTACAACATGTGCCACAGGACATGCACGTGTACAATATGTACCACAGGACATGCACGTGTACAACATGTACCACAGGACATGCACGTGTACAACATGTGCCACAGAACATGCACCAGGACGATTCCTCAGAGGACCTCATTCCTGTGGATGACGCACTGTTCCAGCACAAACACTGCAACTTCAGTGGGTCCACTTAGACAGTGAGTTGGGTTTTCACCTGGGGACTCACCTGGTTGCGGGGGGGGGGGTGGGCGGGTGTTGGCGCTGGTGGTTTGAGTGAACCGGAAGATTTTGTTTGTGAGGTTTTCCTGTCTGAATCAACATGAGTTGGACCTCTGAGTTATTGAGGCATCACTGGCAGCACAACTGGTCTGGCGAGGGATGTTCCATCTTCATATTCTTCCTCCTCCTCCACCACAATCTCCTCATCTGAAGATGAATGATGAGCCCCTTCGGCCTCCTCCTCCTACAATCCTCTCTGCTGCGCAATGTGCAGGACGCAGCACACCACGATCATTCTGGACACTCTGGCTGGCGAGTACTCAAGGTGTCTCCAGACCTATCCAGGTTCCCGAAGCCCATCTCCAACATTCCATTGGCTCGCTCGATGTCATACCTGGTGGTCATGTGGCTCTAGTTGTAGTGCTCCTGCACCTCATTGGTGGGATTCCTCACACGTGTCAGAAGCTAAGTTTGAAGTGGGTATCCCTTGTCTCCAAGCTAGCCATTAAGGCCCCGATCTTGGCTGGGGCGGGTTTTGTGAACGGGGGGGTGGGGAGAAGAGTTTTGTTTGGGTGACTCAGCAGCCCAGATTTCCCCACACACTCTGCAGTTTTGACTCCATAGCCATGTATTTTTTTTCAAGCAAGTTCCCCGCCTGGAAATCAGCCTGATTGACAGGCTTGGCTCCTTGTCAGGCCGGGAACGCTCCGGAGGCTGCAGGACCAGGGAGGGAGCCTGCAGCTGGGTCAATGGGAGCGTGGATCAGGGGTGGTGGGGGGAGGGGTCTGAGTCAGTGGGATCATGGATTGGGGCAGTGGAAGCATGGATCGGGAGGGTGTCTGGATCAGTGGGAGCATGGATCGGGGGGGTGTCTGGATCAGTGGGAGCATGGATCGGGGGGGTGTCTGGATCAGTGGGAGCATGGATCGGGGGGGGGTGTCAGTGGGAGCATAGATCGGTGGGGAGGGTCTGGGTCAGTGGGAGCATGGATCGGGGGGGTGTCTGGATCAGTGGGAGCATGGATCGGGGGGGGTGTCAGTGGGAGCATAGATCGGGGGGGAGGGTCTGGGTCAGTGGGAGCATAGATCGGGGGGGAGGGTCTGGGTCAGTGGGAGCATGGATCGGGGGGGGTGTCAGTGGGAGCATAGATCGGGGGGGAGGGTCTGGGGCAGTGGGGGCATGGATCGGGGGGGTGTCTGGATCAGTGGGAGCATGGATCGGGGGGGGTGTCAGTGGGAGCATAGATCGGGGGGGGGTGTCTGGGTCAGTGGGGGCATGGATCGGGGGGGGTCTGGGTCAGTGAGAACATGGAATGGGGGGGGATCAGTGGGAGCGTGGAACGGAAGGGGTCTGGGACAGTGGGAGTGTAGATCAGGGCGGGTCTGGGTCAGTGGGAGCGTGGATCGGGGGGGGTTCTGGGTCAGTGGGAGCATGGATCGGGGGGGGTTTCTGGGTCAGTGGGAGCATGGATCGGGGGCGCAGTCTGTGGGAGCGTGGAATGGCGGGGGGGTCTGGGTTAGTGGGAGCGTGGATGGGGGGGGTCTGGTGGGTCTGTGGGAGCATGGATCGGGGGTGTCTGGGACAGTGGGAGCATGGATCGGGGAGAGTCTGGGTTAGCGGGAGCGTGGATTGGGGGGGGGTCTGGTGGGTCTGTGGGAGCATGGATCGGGGGTGTCTGGGACAGTGGGAGCATGGATCGGGGAGGGTCTGGGTTAGCGGGAGCGTGGATCGGGGGGGGGGGCGGTCAGTGGGAGCATGGATCGGGGGGGTTCTGGATCAGTGGGAGCGTGGACCGGGGGGGTCTGGATCAGTGGGAATGTGGATCGGGTAGGGGGTGCGGTCTGGGTCAGTGGGAGCATGGATCGGGGGGGGTTCTGGATCAGTGGGAGCGTGGACCGGGGGTTCTGGATCAGTGGGAGCGTGAATCAGGGAGTGGGTGGGGTGTCTGGATCCTGTTGGGTGGCGGGGGCAGGGGGAGAGTTTGGGGGTTGATTGCCGATCCCTGGGGGATGAACGATGCAGGAAGGCAGCAACATGGAGTTTGGGCCTGATTTTAACAAGCGGGCTCCATTGACATGCTGCCCCCTGACTGCCTGATCAAACACCCAGCATCGACCATTAGCAGCACTGTTACACACAGTAACACCAGCCTTTCTCTCAGGTTTGTCCATGAGCCAGAGGTCAACTATATTGTTCTGGCTCATAATTTGGTGCACCAAAAAGTTGCCAAAGATACGAGGTAGATGGCTAAAATTTCAAGCAGTTATGGCCATGTTTTCTCACTGTCTTCGTCAGTTTTTCCCTTGTGGGAAAATTCAGTTTTAATCAGCAGCAACTTTTAAGATGCCTGTGCTCCGCACCTTTCAGCAGGTTTCCAACCGGTCGCTGTTACACTGCAACACTGATTGTACAGAACGGGTCGCTGTAACAGCTGGCTGTACAGAACGGGTCACTGCAACACTTGCAACACTGGCTGTGCAGAACGGGTCGCTGTAACAGCTGGCTGTACAGAACGGGTCACTGTAACACTGCAACACTGGCTGTACAGAACGGGTCACTGAAACACTGCAACACTGGCTGTACAGAACGGGTCGCCGTAACACTGTAACACTGCAACACTGGCTGTACAAAACGGGTCACTGTAACACTGCAACAGCTGGCTGTATAGAACGGGTCACTGTAACACTGGCTGTACAGAACGGGTCACTGTAACACTGTAACACTGGCTGTACAGAACGGGTCACTGTAACACTGCAACACTGGCTGTACAGAACGGGTCACTGAAACACTGCAACACTGGCTGTACAGAACGGGTCGCCGTAACACTGTAACACTGCAACACTGGCTGTACAAAACGGGTCACTGTAACACTGCAACAGCTGGCTGTACAGAACGGGTCACTGTAACACTGTAACACTGCAACAGCTGGCTGCACAGCTGCAAGTACGTAACTCAGTGGCACTGTGTAAAATCAGGATCAGAAGCACAGCATGGGCCAACTCTCCAGTCAGCTGACACTGCGACCAGCTGCAACTTGGTCTTAAAGCAGGAGAGGCACAGTACCAGCCCTTCACAACATGCTGTGTGAAAAGTAACGTTTCAGAAAAAAAAACAGCACCATGAAGAAAAACAAGAAAATCTGCCAATACCCGAAAGGGACAATTTTCCAAATGCACATTCCCGGCACAGAATCTCACTGACCTGGAGCGTATTCAGAAAATGGGCAGAAACTTGTTGGAAGCGTGCTTATGATTTTCACCCTTGAACGTGCATTCTAAAATTCATCCCTTATCATTAAAGACAGATAAATGAATTTATTGTTAACCAAAATATTGCAGTGTTAGCTGTGGCTCAGTGGGTCTGAGTCAGGAGGTTGTGGGTTCAAGTCCCACCCCAGAGACCTCAGCTCAGAAATCTAAGCAGACACTCCAGTGCAGTCCTGAGGGAGTGCTGCGCTGTCAGAGGTGCTGTCTTTCAGATGAGACGTCTGCTCTCTCAGATGGATATAAAAGATCCCATGGCATTATTTCAAGGAAGAGCAAGGGCAGAGTTATCGCTGCTGTCCTGACCAATATTTATCCCTCAATTGAGATAAGAAAAAAACAGACGATCTGATCAGTATTACATTGCTGTTTGTGAGAGCTTGCTGTGTACAAGGCTGCTGCATTTTTTTTAAATTAATTGGTTGTGGCTGGCCACCCCTATTTGTTGTTGAGAAGGTGGTGGTGAGCCACCTTGTACAACTGAGTGACTCACTGGGCCATTTCAGAGCCAACCACATTGCTTTGGGTCTGAAGTCACATATAGGCCAGACCAGGTAATGGCAGACATTAGTGAACCAGATGGGGTTTTTACAACAATCCAGTTGTTTCCTGGCTACCATTACTGACACTAGCTTTCTATTCCAGATTTGTTTTTATTTAATTAACTGAATTTAAATTCCCAGCTGCTGTGTTGGGATTTGAACTCATGTCTCAGGATTACTGGTCTAGTAACATAACCACTATGCCACTATGCTACTATCCTACAATGTTGCCTTATCGATACTGATAGCAATAACTGGTAGCTTGAAGTAGACTGAGCTAAATAGATCCAATGTTAGGGACAGATGGTCCTACACAGTGGGGGAGAGAAGAAGAGAAGGAAAGGATGGCAATGGATCGTCACGGACGGAGTTGGGAAGAAGTGGAACTGAGTAGGGAGCTGGCAACCCAGGAGCCATCCTGCTCAATAATGAATGAACATCTGCGGTGGTGCATAGTCTGGTAACACTGGTATACACAATAACATGGCCAGGTTGCTGAATATTTTACAGTTTGGGAAGAGCACAGTTGGTGGAACAGATTGACTCTCTCATCACTGAAGTCATTACACTTGTCTGAGAACACCAACACTTCCTCACAGTGTTTCAGCACAATACCATTTCAGGTTCTCTCCAGTTCTCTGAAAGCTTTTGTGCGGGAGTTCTGTAACCAGTAGCCAGTCCTCCTGTGACTGGTGTTGACCCAATGCGGATTCTCCAGTGCACCCTCCTAGTGCTGGCTCCCTGCAAGGTCCAGCAGCCAGCAGCCCAGATGGCTCCTGGGTTGCCAGCTCCCTACTCAGTTCCACTTCTTTCCAACTCCATCCGTGGCTATCCATTGCCATCCTTTCCTCCTTTTCTTCTCTTCCCCCACCGCGTAGGACCATCTGTCCCTAACAGTGGATCTATTTAGTTCAGTCTACAGATCTTACAACGGAACAAATTGGTAAACATCAAGAACACATATTATGCAATGCCGCAACAGATCACCATTTTACCGTGTTGCTTCTGTACTGAGCAGCATTACTGCGACATTGCAAATAATCTAAGAACTGAAGAACATAAGAAATAGGTGCAGGAGTAGGCCATTTGGCCCCTCAAGCCTGCTCCGCCATTCAATAAGGTCATGGCTGATCTGATCCTGGCCTCAACTCCACTTCCCCGCCTGCTCCCCATAACCCTTGACTCCCTTATCATTCAAAAATTTGTCTATCTCCACTTTAAATATATTCAAAGACGCAGCCTCCACAACTCTCTGGGGTAGAGAATTCCAAAGATTCACAACCCTCTGACAGAAGAAATTCCTTCTCATTTCTGTTTTAAATTGGCGACCCCTTATTCTGAAAGTATGCCCCTAGTTCTAGATTCCCCCATGAAGAGAAACATTCTCTCTGCATCTATCCTGTTAAGCCCCCTCAGAATCTTATATGTTTCAATAAGATCACCTCTCATTCTTCTAAACTCCAAAGAGTATAGGCCCAAACTTCTCAACCTTTCTTCATATGACAACCCCTTCATCGCAGGAATCAACCTAGTGAACCTTCTCTGAACTGCCTCCAATGCAAATATATCCCTCCTTAAATAAGGAAACCAAAACTGTATGCAGTACTCACCAACACCATGTGGTCTCACCAACACCATGTACAGTTACAGCAAGACTTCCCTACTTTTATACTCCATCCCCCTTACAATAAAGGCCAACATTCCATTTGCCTTCCTAATTACTTGCTATACCTCCATGCTAACTTTTTGTGTTTCATGTACAATGACCCCCAGGTTCCTCTGTACCGCAGCATTTTGTAGTCTCTCTCCATTTAAATAATAATTCGCTTTTTTATTTTTCTTACCAAAATGAATAATCTCACATTTTCCCACATTATCGTCCATCTGCCAAATTTTTGCCCACTCACTGAGCCTATCTATATACCTTTGGAGATTATTTGCATCGTCCTCACAACTTGCTTTCCCACCATCTTTGTATTATCAGCACATTCGGCGACCTTGCACTCAGTCCCTTCATCCAAGTCATTAATGTAGATTGTAAATAGTTGAGGGTCCAGCACTGATCCCTGTGGCACCCCACTAGTTACAGTTTGCCAACCGGAAAATGACCCATTTATCCCGACTCTCTGTTTTCTGTTTGGGAAATGTCTGGTTATATTTGAAATTTTTACTTTTTTATCATTTTATTCAGAGTTTGTTAATAAGGCTTTAATGATGGTAACTACACTGATAAGTGCGCTGGTTTGAAAGTGCAAGTGAAAATTGACTTTATGCGCAGCGTTTATCACTGTGTTTGTGGTAAGGAGATTAATTTTGCGAACATGCATCTCCAGTGTCATCTCTTCTCGTCAGTTTTGAATCTCATTTCATTTACAGATGGGAAACCTTCATCATGTTGCTTCAGGTTCTAGATGCTAAGTCACATGTGACACCTTTTTATCCCATGGATCATGTGAACACCAAGATATACATGTAGAGGATGACCTGACTTAGGCCAGTTAGTACAGAGAAATGACATCCTCCATATAAATTGCACCCATACACATTCCAAATAATCCACTGTTATCATGCAATGCAAAGTGCACCAAATGAAAATGTGGGATAACTGTTCATTCCTGACACATGATGCCACTGCATAAATTAGGATGTGCTGTGCAGCCATTTTCATTGCAAATTCCCACAAATGTTAAAAAGGCAGCTATAATTGTGTTGGTTTGATTCAGTCCAATGGCCCAGAAAATTTATTGTTGTGTTAAACGTGGATCAGAATGAACAAACTGAAGTTAATACCATCCAAAGTACAATTAGCAGCTGGATTGCTAATGGTTATAAAAATTATTGTCGCTCCCAATTAAGCGCAATAATGTTGTTCCAGGGTCCCAGCCATCGTTAATCCCTTCGGCTCGAGTGGAGCATAAACCCTGACATCACTCATGTGAAGTGGACTGTATATTTTATGTAATTCTATGTAATTCATGAAATTATGAAGATGGTGAATTCTTGGAAAGGTTGAGACAGCACTGTGTGGTTGATTCCTGTCTCTGCCTTTGAACAAGCCATGCACTGGGGGGGGGGTGCAACAGAAATGGGAATCGGGAGAGGCGTAAAATGGGCTTCCGATTCACTATCGCCCGTTTTACACTATCGTCAAAATTAATGCCAATGAGTGAGGAAAACGAACGTTTCCATACAAAGCACTTGTCTACTAGTGGTAAGGATTTGTTTGGAGAAATGCATTGAAGGATGTGAGAGAAGGAACAGTTACAGGGGAAGACAACTGCTGTGATCTGGACCCTGCTGAATAATGGGATTCAGGGGAAGCATTCAAAGTCCTGTGAGAGGTCGTTGACTCCAGCCGGCAGGCCAGCTTCGTACTTTGGATTCACATAAGGCAACGGTGAGATCTCCTACCTTGGCTAACCTGGTGAGGTGATCAGGTATATCCCAGGTCTGTAGTAGGCCTTCCAATTGGTTGCCTTTACATAACAGAGCCCTTGAGCTGCTCACCATCCGCCACTCCCAAATAGGGCCTCCCTCCTCTGGCACACTCCTCTAACAAGATCCCAGGAACCCTATCAGCAAGTCAGGACATCCTGTGACTAACAAGATTGAAAACAGATACGCCTGTAGTTTACTATTGTCTTTTATAATGAGTGTGGCATCAAACAAATAACAATGCCCCTTTAAACTGCTGTGAGGGGCAACTCTGTTATATATGTCGGTAGTTTGCCCAGAGAATGTTAGGTTGGGGACAGGGAGTTTGCCCAGAGAATGTTAGGTTGGGGACAGGGAGTTTGCCCAGAGAATGTTAAGTTGAGGACAGGGAGTTTGCCCAGAGAATGTTAGGTTGGGGACAGGGAGTTTGCCCAGAGAATGTTAGGTTGGGGACAGGGAGTTTGCCCAGAGAATGTTAGGTTGAGGACAGGGAGTTTGCCCAGAGAATGTTAGGTTGAGGACAGGGAGTTTGCCCAGAGAATGTTAGGTTGGCGACAGGGAGTTTGCCCAGAGAATGTTAGGTTGAGGACAGGAAGTTTGCCCAGAGAATGTTAGGTTGGGGACAGGGAGTTTGCCCAGAGAATGTTATGTTGGGGACAGGGAGTTTGCCCAGAGAATGTTAGGTTGGGGACAGGGAGTTTGCCCAGAGAATGTTAGGTTGGGGACAGGGAGTTTGCCCAGAGAATGTTAGGTTGGGGACAGGGAGTTTGCCCAGAGAATGTTAGGTTGGGGACAGAGAGTTTGCCCAGAGAATGTTAGGTTGGGGACAGGGAGTTTGCCCAGAGAATGTTAGGTTGAGGACAGGGAGTTTGCCCAGAGAATGTTAGGTTGGGGACAGGGAGTTTGCCCAGAGAATGTTAGGTTGGGGACAGGGAGTTTGCCCAGAGAATGTTAGGTTGGGGACAGGGAGTTTGCCCAGAGAATGTTAGGTTGGGGACAGGGAGTTTGCCCAGAGAATGTTAGGTTGGGGACAGGGAGTTTGCCCAGAGAATGTTAGGTTGGGGACAGGGAGTTTGCCCAGAGAATGTTAGGTTGAGGACAGGGAGTTTGCCCAGAGAATGTGAGGTTGGGGACAGGGTAGATCTGAGGATTTAATTTAGGATGTGCTTATTTGTGCTGCAAAAATGGCCACCATGCTCCACCCTCTATCTATGATTGGTCCCCTTGGAGGATAAGCCACACCCTGAAGTTTCACAGGAATGTGCAACTGGAACCACCCAGCCCAAGGTCTCACTGACTTTGCAAATTGTAACTCAATCCACTTTGACTTCCTGAAGCGTCAGAAGACAGAGCTCCCCACAAGACAGCAAGGGCCAGCCAAAGTGCCTTACCCCAGTCCAAGTTCATCCCTCCCCCAGCCAAAGTGCCTTACCCCAGTCCCAGTGCATGCCTCCCCCAGCCAAAGTGCCTTACCCCAGTCCAAGTTCATCCCTCCCCCAGCCAAAGTGCCTTACCCCAGTCCCAGTGCATGCCTTCCCCAGCCAAAGTGCCTTACCCCAGTCCCAGTGCATCCCTCCCCCAGCCAAAATGCCTTACCCCAGTCCCAGTGCATGCCTCCCCCAGCCAAAGTGCCTTACCCCAGTCCTAGTGCATCCCTCCCCCAGCCAAAGTGCCTTACCCCAGTCCCAGTGCATGCCTCCCCCAGCCAAAGTGCCTTACCCCAGTCCCAGTGCATGCCTCCCCCAGCCAAAGTGCCTTACTCCAGTCCCAGTGCATGCCTCCCCCAGCCAAAGTGCCTTACCCCAGTCCCAGTGCATGCCTCCCCCAGCCAAAGTGCCTTACTTCAGTCCCAGTGCATGCCTCCCCCAGCCAAAGTGCCTTATTCCAGCATAAGTGCATCCTCCCCTCCCCTCCCACCCACAATAGATGGGGCAGGCATTGTGTACGGATTGTTAACAGCTTTATTGGGTATGAAGTGAATAGTGACAGTGTCGTGACTTCTGGATATCATTCACTCCAACGATATCCCTTGTAGGGGATTGGAAGAACGTGATCTGTCCTCCCTGATTTCCCCCTCTCTCCTCTGATCCCAAACTCATCCCACCCGTGTCTCTCCCCCCTCCGTCTCTCTCTCTCCCTCTCCCTTCCCCAGTCTCTCTCCCAACCCCCTCTCGGCCCCCCGAGAGGGGTCGGAGCGGGGGAGAGAGTCGAGGGTAGAGAGTCGGGCCGGGGCCAGAGTGGGGGAAAGAGTCGGGTGTAGGGAGTTGGGAGAGGGGGGGGAGAGAGTCGGGGCAGGGGCCAGAGTGGGGGAGAGAGTTGGGGGTAGAGTCGGGTAGGGCCTGAGTGGGGGAGAGAGTCGGGGGGTAGAGAGTCGGGCAGGGGCCAGAGTGAGGGAGAGAGTCAGGGGGTAGAGAGTCGGGCCAGGGCCAGAGTAGGGGAGAGAGTCAGGGGTAGAATCGGGATGGGCCTGAGTGGGGGAGAGAGTCGGGGGTAGAGAGTCGGGACAGAGCCTGAGCGGGGTAAGAGAGTGGGGGTGCGGGGACAGAGAAGTCTCGGGCCTCAGGTCCTACTTTTCAGCACTACGTGGAGGGAATGATTCGGGGCCGGGATGGGGGGATGGAGCTTAACAGGAGGCGGGGTTTGATAGACGCATGTCTGTCAAAAAAAGTGCAACACAAAGAGTTACACGGTTTAATTTACTCAAGAACTACAGCAGACAGTCTCCGAACTGTGACTGAAACTACAGCAGACAGTCTCTGAACTGTGACTGAAACTACAGCAGGCAGTCTCTGAACTGTGACTGAAACTACAGCAGGCAGTCTCTGTTGTGTATGTATAACATAAGTATACTCCCTGTACACTCAATGTACAGTTACATAAGACTACTGGATGTACCTTCACACTGTATACACTATGGTTGTACCACCAGAGAGTGCAACTGGTGGAGACCTCGGGTCACCTGTACACGACAGGTAATCAGGTATAAAAGGGAGCTCACCATCTTGTATCCTCACTCACGAGCTGCAATAAATGGACTAAGGTCACCGCAGTTCAAGTACAATACCTTACCTCGTGGAGTTATTACTAGAGTGCTTATAGACGTAACAACTGGCGACGAGATTACCAATTTCCTTGTGAAAATGGCTAACCTTGACACGTTTCAACAATTCGCCGATGGGGACGATTGGGAGGCCTTTGTGGAAAGGCTCGACCACTTCTTTATTGCGAACGACCTGACGGGAGATGACCCGGCCTCGCTGGTTGATAAGTGCAGAGCTACCCTGCTCACCAGTTGTGGGCCCACCATCTTTGGCCTCATCAGGGACTTGCTAGCCCCAGCGAAGACAACGACCAAAGCACATGAGGAGCTCGTAACACTGATACAGGACTCTAACCCGGCAAGTACTGTGAACCGACTGGAGCTTTTCAGAGGCAGGGCTGCTGAACACAGTCTCTCTCAGGGGAGAGAGAACAGAACTCCGAGTCCCATAACCCTGAGTCCGCCACATGGGGCCACACCCCATGCTGACGCTGTGGAGGAAATCACAGGGCCCACCAGGGCCACTATAAAGACTATAATGCAAAGACTGTAACACGAAGGGCCACCTCCAGTGAATGTGCAAGAGAAATTGTTCTCACCGAGTCGATGGAGAGTTGGCCGATCATACGGACTCCAGCAACGATGAAGAGAGAGTCCATGAGGCAGCTCAGCCCCACGACCAGGTATATGGAGTGTTTACCTGCTCCACCGAGAGTTCCCCGTTGAAAATGGAAGTTAAAATCAACGGTGTTCCAGTCACGATGGAGGTGGACACAGGGGCGAGCCAGTCACTGATGAATCAGGCGGCCTTTGAGAAACTCTGGGACAACCCAATCGAATGACCTAAAATGATCCCGATCCAAGTGAAGCTGCTCACCTACACAAACGTCACCATCCCAGTCGTTGGCAGCGTGGATGTCCAGGTGTCCTATGATGGCGCGATGCACAACTTACCTTTGTGGATCATTGCTGATGATGGTCCTACGCTATTAGGAAGAAGATGGATGAAAAAGATCCGTTGGAGCTGGGAAAACTTCCAACCTCCAGCGATCGACGTCCTCCGCAGCCCCGATGTTGGATCCAGCACAGCACCTGAAAAACCAACCGCCCAACTCGACTGCGTGGAGATGACCCAGACCGCTGAACCCAATTGCAAAATGATCTAGCCGAAATGACCCGACCTCATCTTTCAGGCTCCAGTGGCAGGACTCCGGAGGAAGGGAATAGGCGCAGAAGGCAACTTCACTACTTCCATGGCAGAACCTGGGTAGAAAAGGACCACCGCAGCCTACCTCGTGGTGAGAAAGAAGATGGCGCCCGAACCACGAGGTGAAAGGCCTGAAGCAAAGATGGCGGCGGCCAGACCACGAGGGGAAGTGTTGATGGAGCAACTGTCTAGGTTTTGAAACTAAGTTAACTTGGAGGAATGGACATTCGAAAACCCTTCTCCACAAGAGACATTTACATTACAACAATAACTCAGAGATGGCCAGCCATCAAATCAAACTGAGAAAAGCCATCTTCGACATGAATAAGAACAAAGGGCCCACTACAACCTGTATGCAAAAAAACTAAGCACAAAAGAACATTGCATTTACCAATCTAATATTTTCATCAGGAAATAGATTTAGAAATGCAACCCACCCAAGACATATTAACTTTTAATGAGCCCACCAAAATATTACAAAGAAAAGTCAAGCCTGCCAAATTTAAACAAAGAATTCTGAACTGATTTGGCGCGAAGATTAGAACAACTCAAACCGTATAGCTGGCCCCCTGTTTTAACAGAGGGAATGCCATATTGTTCATGCTATACTATGACTATGCCATTAAGAAGGGAGAGAGACCAACGCGACAGTTGAAAACTAACTTCTCCAGCCTCGATATCCTGAAGTCCTGAAGGAAGGAAGAACATCACCATCGCAGCAGCAACCAACGTGGAACCAATGAAAAACCACCGCGATCGACCAAACTCAAAACAAAACTCCAACAGGAAGAAACCGAAGAATCGAAAGTTTCCACTCTACAATCTAAGGCCTGACTACCTACAGGTGAAAACATTTCAAACGAAGAAAACTGGGTACTTACCCCATAGATCCAAAACGCGCCTTACCTCATCAGCGGACTCAACCCAACTGAAGATTGCGCAGTAAGAAGTCTTCTCCGACGTTTGGGGTACGGCAAGCAGAACCTACAGAATTCAACGAATCCCAAAATCGCGAACTATCGCTAACTGACCAGAAAGGATTGGTAAACATAGTCCCTGCCTGCCCTGGAGTCTAACCTAGTTAGAATTAGGTATTGGGAGGTGGGAGGTGTAATTTTTACTGTAACCCCCTTTGAATGTGTAATGTATTGTTCTTTATTGGAGTGATTATAAGTCTGACATTGTATTTTCGTGTCTGTAATAAAATCAAAGTTCTTTTGCACCAAACCAGTTGTCCTTTACACTTTATCACATCTGCCAAATAAACCCATGGTCTAGAATCCAAGCAAGTGGGAGAGATTCGAACTGATCAACTAGGTCAGAGGTGAACCTGACCCCCGGGACCACCCCTTACAAAATGGCGACCACGGCAGGACTCTGGTACAAGGGGTGTAATGCAGAGAGTGCTGGTTTGGGGCAAAGAACCAAGATGGAAGAGAGTATTTCCTCCTATGTGTATAAGAAGGTCAATGTCACTAAGGAATGGGTGCTTGGTCTATTGCGCGCTGAGCGTCCAGCTGACCCTGCAGCCCTGTGGACAGCAAGCAAGGATCACAAAGAAGCAGTAGAGAAGGCAATTTGGTTGGTCTGTCTACAATGACAGGTCCAATTCTTAGATAAAACCAATGAGACACTACAGGCAGAGTTATGGGAATGCGCAGAAAACTATCAGGAAAGGGCTTTGGCAGAAGAAAGGTTATGGGGAGAACTCCGTAAGCTAAAACAGGAAAGGACCCAGATAATGGGAAGGTTTAAGAACAGTCAGGACTATTTTCAGTGTCAGGTTACCGAGGCCAAATATAATGAAAAGTCACTGGGGGAGGAAAGCACTCGCCTCACCCTACAAGTAAATGAGCTCCAGGAAAAATTAAAAGATGTGCAGGCAGCTAGCACGAATGGGTTTAAATCCGGAGACCACTGTCCCTGCCAGCAACAAATCAAAAGTCTAAACCTTGCTCTCTCCAAGGCAAAAGGCATGGTATGCCTCTAATAAGCCCGGGTACGCCCCAGGTAAGCCTGCAAGAGAAGGGAGAAATTATTCAGCCACCATCCCTGCAGCAGGAGGGGCAAATGAGCTGTGATGGATAGCGAACCACCACCTGTGGTGCTGAGTTTCAGCTCGGTCTGGCAGCAGGGAGGAGGGGTAGGCGAGCCAGAACAGGGGGAGCCAGAACCAGGGCCAATGTGCCCGGTCCGGCAACAGAAGTTTGACCTACCCACCATTGCCGGGGGACCAGAGCCAAGATAAAAGGGAATGGCGCCACGACGGGGGGTAACCCCTCCAATACAAAACGTACCTGCTTCGGGTGCGGAAAAAGTGGGCACTGGAGAAAGGATTGTAGAACTCCTTGGAAGAGTAGCACAGGAAAGAGTTCTCCAGCCCCGACCAAAACGGCCGAGACAGATAAGCCAGTCCCTCCCCACTCATTCGATAATTTCCTAACCGCACTCCAAACCATGTTAGATGGCCCTGGGAAGGTAGCCACTGCCATCGGTACCGAAATCCCATCTGCCCCATCCCAACCAAAACCGTGACTAGGACAGGCCCCACCTGTGTTCCCTCGCGTGGGGGAACCGACCGTTCAAGTGGAAGTGGAAAGGGTGAAAGGGACTTACCTGCTGGACACCGGTGCCTCAATCACCCTTGTCTATGCAGCTAACCCCGCCGCCTCACCTCTGTCTAACGGGGTCCACTACAGCTTGGTGGGTTTCACAGGCACTGAACAGACTGGCTCATTCTCCGTTCCGCTCTCCATTCATTGAGATATACTCCACACTAAGTGGACTTGTGTCCTGATAAAGTGGGAGCAGGAAGGGAGAGGGATCCTGGGGGCTGACTTCATCCTAGGCCACAGGATCCTAGTGGATTTAAGAAACCACTGTCTTTGGGGGTCAGTCTGCATGGGACAGGAGAGTGAGGTGATGGTTATCCCGGGAAAACAGAGAAAAGGGACGGTGTGCACCATGAAGCCAAAGAAGGGTTACAACCTTGAATCACTGGTCAGTAACACTCCGATAGAATACCAAGAATATGTGAGGAAAAACCTTGCAGCTTTTGCCACTCACAAACACGACTGTGGAAGAATAAACGGGGTTGAGGTTAGCATAGATGGAAACCCCATGACCCGACCACAGAAACAGTACAACTTCCCCAGGGAGGCGGAGGCAGACATGGAAACAGTCTTGGGTTCTCTGGTTAACCAGGGGGTATTGAGACCAATAGCTACCCATGCCAACTCTCCATTGTGGCCGGTTAAGAAAACAGACAACTCCTGGAGTGCCACGGTGGACTATCGAGTATTCAACCGTAACATCCCCGCCTGTGCACCCACGGACGTGGAGAAGGGATACTCCAACTGTGAGAGGCACCTCCTAGCCACTTACTGGGCTATGAAAAGATCACTGATCTTCACAGTGAGGTCCCCTATCAGTCGCTGAGGCGGGAGTCCAGGGCAGCATCGGAGGCCATTAAAAAGGCCCAGCAGGAAATCGAGGAGGCAGTCAGTGAGGCGGGAGTCCAGGGCAGCGTCGGAGGCCTATAAAAAGGCCCAGCAGGAGATCGAGGAGGCAGTCGGTGAGGCCAGAGTCCAGGGCAGCATCGGGGGCCTATAAAAAGGCCCAGCAGGAGATCGAGGAGGCAATCGGTGAGGCGGGAGTCCAGAGCAGCGTCGGAGGCCTATAAAAAGGCCCAGCAGGAGATCGAGGAGGCAGTCGGTGAGGCGGGAGTCCAGGGCAGCGTCGGAGGCCTATAAAAAGGCCCAGCAGGAGATCGAGGAGGCAGTCGGTGAGGCGGGAGTCCAGGGCAGCGTCGGAGGCCTATAAAAAGGCCCAGCAGGAGATCGAGGAGGCAGTCGGTGCAGCTGCAGCAGCGGCAGAAGGTACACAAAGAAGTAGAAAGAAATCGAAAGGTGATGTCACAGCCAAGGGTGTAAGTGATTGGCCGGTGATTGATGAGTTGTTTTTCTTTTTCTTTTATTTATCAGTAAGTAACCTTTTAGCATTGTTGTTACCAAGTTAAGTTAATCTAGGGGTTAAGTCATGGCAGGAGAGCTCGCACACGTGTCATGCTCCTCCTCTGCTATGTGGCCACTACATGTGCGGGAAGTGTATCCGCCTGCAGCACCTGACACACCGCATTGCGGCACTGGAGCTGCAGGTGGATTTACTCTGGAGCATCCACGATGCGGAGAAAGACAGGAATAGCATGTTTAGTGAGTTGGCCACACCGCAGGTAAAGAGTACACAGCCAGATAGGGGATGGGTGACCAACAGGAAGAGCAGTGGAAGGAAGGTAGTGCAGGAGTTCCCTGCAGTCATTCCCCCTGCAAAACAGATACACGCTTTGGATACTGTTGAGGGGGATGACTCATCAGGGGAGAGCAGCAGCAGCCAAGTTCATGGCACCGTGGGTGGCTCTGCTGCACAGGAGGGAAGGAAAAAGAGTGGGAGAGCTATAGTGATAGGGGATTCAATTGTAAGAGGAATAGATAGACGTTTCTGCAACCACAATCGAGACTCCAGGATGGTATGTTGCCTCCCTGGTGCAAGGGTCAAGGATGTCTCGGAGCGGGTGCAGGATATTTTGAAAAGGGAAGGTGAACAGCCAGTTGTCGTGGTGCACATTGGTACCAACGATATAGGTAAAAAATGCAATGAGGTCCTACAAGCTGAATTTAGGGAACTAGGAGTTAAATTAAAAAGTAGGACCTCAAAGGTGGTAATCTCAGGATTGCTACCAGTGCCAAGTGCTAGTCACAGTAGGAATCGCAGGATAGTTCAGATGACTAGATGACTACGTGGCTTGAGCAGTAGTGCAGAAGGGAGGGATTCAAATTCCTGGGGCATTGGAATCGGTTCTGGGGGAGGTGGGACCAGTACAAACCGGATGGTCTGCACTTGGGCAGGACCGGAACCAATGTCCTAGGGGGAGTGTTTGCTCGTGCTGTTGGGGAGGAGTTAAAGTAATATGGCAGGGGGATGGGATCCTATGCATGGAGACAGAGGGAAGTAAAATGGGGGCAGAAGCAAAAGATAGAAAGAAGAAAAGTAAAAGTGGAGGGCAGAGAAACCCAAGGCAAAAATCAAAAAGGGCCACATTGCAGCAAAATTCTAAAAGGGTAAAGTGTGTGAAAAAGACAAGCCTGAAGGCTCTGTCCCTCAATGCGAGGAGTATTCATAATAAGGTGGACGAATTAACTGCACAGGTAGCAATTAATGAATATGATATAATTGACATCACGGAGACTTGGCTCCAGGGTGACCAAGGCTGGGAAATCAACATCCAGGAGTATTCAAAATTCAGGAAGGATGGACAGAAAGGAAAAGGAGGTGGGGTAGCATTGCTGGTTAAAGAGGAAATCAACACAATAGTAAAGAAGGACATCAGCTTGGATGATGTGGAATCTGTATGGGTGGAGCTGTGGAATACCAAAGGGCAGAAAACGCTAGTGGGAGTTGTGTACAGACCACCAAACAATAGTAGTGACAGCATCAAACAAGAAATTAGAGATGCGTGCAATAAAAGTACGGCAGTAATCATGGGCGACTTTAATCTACATGTAGATTGGGCTAACCAAACTGGTAGCAATACGATGGTGGAGGATTTCCTTGAATGTATTAGGAATGGTTTTCTGGACCAATATGTTGAGGAACTAACTAGAGGGCTGGCCATCCTAGACTACGTGATGTTTAATGAGAAAGGACTAATTAGCAATCTTGTTGTGCGAGGCCCCTTGGAGAAGAGTGACCATAATATGGTAGACTTCCTTATTAAGATGGAGAGTGACACAGTTAATTCAGAGACTCGGGTCCTGAACTTAAGGAAAGGTAACTTCGATGGTATGAGACGTGAATTGGCTAGAATAGACTGGCAAATGATACTTAGAGGGTTGACAGTGGATAGGCAATGGCAAATATTTAAAAATCACATGGATGAACTTCAAAATATGTACATCCCTATCTGGAGTAAAAATAAAACAGGGAAGGTGGCTCAACCGTGGCTAACAAGGGAAATTAAGGATAATGTTAAATCCAAGGAAGAGGCATATAAATTGGCCAGAAAAAGCAGCAAACCTGAGGACTGGGAGAAATTTAGAATTCAGCAGAGGAGGACAAAGGGTTTAATTAGGAGGGGGAAAATAGAGTATGAGAGGAAACTTGCAGGGATCATAAAAACTGACTGCAAAAGCTTCTGTAGATATGTGAAGAGAAAAAGATTAGTGAAGACAAACGTAGGTCCCTTGCAGTCAGATTCAGGTGAATTTATAATGGGAAACAAAGAAATGGCAGACCAGTTGAACAAATACTTTGGTTCTGTTTCATGAAGGAAGACACAAATAACCTTCCGGAAGTACTAGAGGACCGAGGGTCTAGTGAGAAGGAGGAACTGAAGCGGAAAATTGTGTTCGGGAAATTGATGGGATTGAAGGCCGTTAAATCCCCGGGGCCTGATAGTCTGCATCTCAGAGTACTTAAGGAAGTGGCTTGAGAAATAGTGGATGCATTGATGATCATTTTCCAAAAGTCCATCGACTCTGAATCAGTTCCTATGGACTGGATGGTAGCTAATGTAACCCCACCTTTTAAAAAAGGAGGGAGAGAGAAAATGGATAATTATAGACCGTTTAGCCTTGTCATATATGTAACCATTGTTAGCGTTAGTGTTTTCTCAGAAGAATCACTCAACACTCAGAGTCGGTTCCAATGCTGATGCGGCTTTTATTACGCTCAGCGGGGAGGAAAAACTCAGGACCGTATCCAGGTTTCTATCCACTGAACAAAGGGTTACATGCACCTTTATATGTTTCACAACAGTTACAAAACAGTTTACTACAGCTACACAGCCCATCACGGCTGGACACAAGCCAATCACAACAATTATAGATTACATATAGGTTCTTTTAACCCAATAGAATTCCCCTAGTATCCAGGGAACCATATGTTCGGTTATTGTCAGCTTGGGCTGATCGATGACTTTATAGGTTCTCTCCCTAGTTCTTTCATCTGGGAGAAATAATTGGTTTATAACCTTGTTTACAGGAGATGGTTTCCCTCTTATCTTTCTTCCTGGGGAATTAATTGGTTTATGACCTTGTTCACAGGAGATGGTTTCCTTCTTATCTCTGTCTTCCCGCATCCCAGGCATTCCTACAGTGGGCCTCACAGGGTTATTGCTTGGTCATTGAACATTCAACAGTTCACAGCTTGACTACCTGACTTCCCATCATGCCTGGGCAGCCATTTTATGTGTGTGTCCACTTTAAACTTATGTGCGTTTAGATATATCTAGCAGGTGCCTAATGCCTAGTATTCTGGTATATTCTAAAGGTGCCTACCTCCTACAACACCATCATGCAACGACAATCTTCATGTAACTGTAACCTTCATGCAAACTCATGTACACTGTACCTATACCCTAGAAATGCATACCCTGACCACAGGGGGTGTACTTGTCGAAGACACTCCTCATCTGGGTTTCCAGGTATAAAAGGGGAGGTCCCACCCAGGGCCAGCACTCTTTGGTACTGGAAATAAGGTTAAGGTCACGTAGTGACTGTGTCTGCAGTACATGCCTCGTGTGAATTTGTAATAAGGTGCAGGGACACCACATTTGGCGACGAGAAACGGGATTCACCGAACCACGAGGATGGCCACCGGTAGCACAGAGGAACGCTACTGTGTGGGTGAGGACTGGGACGACTTTGTGGAGAGACTCCAGCAGAGCTTTGTTACAAAGGATTGGCTGGGAGCGGCAGCGGCTGACAAGCAGAGGGCGCATCTACTGACAAGCTGCGGACCACAGATGTATGCGCTGATGAAAGACCTGCTCGCACCCCAAAAGCCAGCGGACAAGTCCTTTGAAGAGCTCAGACAGTTGATCAGTGAGCACCTCAAGCCAGCGAGTAGCGTACACATGGCCCAGCACCGGTTCTACTCACACCGGCGTCGGGAGGGACAAATCATCTCGGACTTCGTTGTGGACCTGCGGCGCTTGGCCTGTCTCTGTAAGTTCACAGACGCCTGCAGGGGGGAGATGTTAAGGGATTTCTTCATTGAGGGCATTAATCATGCCGGGATTTTTAGGAAGCTCATAGAGGCCAAGGTCTTGACTTTAGAAGGGGCGGCATTGATAGCTCAGACGTTCATGGCAGGGGAAGAGGAGACCAACCAATTTACTCATGCAGCCCTGGTCCCAACGTGGCGATGGACCAGGGAGTTAACATGGTGAATGTGGCTCGGGACCCCGCAGGCAGGCGAGGGCAATTCAAAACCGCCCAGGCAGCAACAGACTCTAGGGTGGGCCCGCAACAGGGACAATGGAAAGGGGATCGGCAATTCAGGCCATCACGAGGAACAATGCGTCCCACGATGGGACCATTAACACCCACCATCAGAGTACTTAGAAAGAACCAAATGGGCAATCAGAGAAGACTGCCTTGTAACAGTCCTTTTGTTAACAACAATCTCAGCTCATGCTGGAGGTGCGGGGGTAGACATACTGCGAAAAGCTGCAGGTTTCAGCAATATACCTGTAGGATTTGTAATGTCAGTGGACACTTGGCCAGGATGTGCAAAAAGGCTGTAGCAAGGCTAATCTGCGAGACAGAGGAACCAGACGAGGGGTCTGCAATGCAGGATGATGTCTGGGGAAAAGCCATGGATGCTGAAGTTCATCAGGTTCATGTGGCTGAAGTCCACAGTTCATACACTAAAACGCCACCCATGATGATGAAAGTTTTATTGAATGGCATCCGGTGCGCATGGAGCTGGATACTGGAGCTAGCCAGTCACTTATGAGCGCCTAACAATTTGAGAGACTATGGCCACACAGAGCTAGCAGGCCCAAACTGGAACGCATTAACACGCAGCTGCGGACGTACACCAGAGATCATCCCAGTGCTAGGCAGTGCAAACTTGGTGGTAACACATAATGGATCACAGACCCGGCTGCCTCTCTGGATCGTCCCGGGAAATGGCTCTGCGCTCTTGGGGAGGTGAATTGGAAATGGGGGGGATGTGCACGCCATTTCATCTGTGGAGTGAAGTACATGCTCACAGGTCCTACAAAAATTTGGGTCACTGATTCAACCCGGTGTCGGAATGTTCAAGGCCACTAAAGTAGTGATACGCATCACTCCGGATGCCAGACCAGTGCACCACAAAGCCAGAGTGGTGCCGTATGTGATGCGTGAGAAAATTGAAAGTGAATTGGACAGGCTGCTCAGAGAGGGCATAATTTCGGCCGTTGAATTCAGCGACTGGGCAAGTCCCATCGTTCCTGTCCTTAAAGCAGATGGCTCGGTCAGGATTTGTGGTGACTACAAAGCCACCATCAACCGAGTGTCGCTGCAAGACCAATACCCGCCGAGAGCGGAGGACCTTTTGCCACGCTGGCAGGTGGTAAGCTGTTCATGAAGCTGGACCTCACTTCGGCCTACATGACTCAGGAACTGGCTGAAGAATCCAAGCTTCTGACCACCATCACAACACACAAGAGATTATTTATCTACAACAGGTGTCCGTTTGGCATTCGTTCAGTGGCAGCTATCTTTCAGAGAAACATGAAAAGCTTGCTCAAATCCATTCCTGGAACAATTGTATTCCAAGATCCTTATAACGGGTGGAGACACCGAGGAACATCTCCACAACCTAGAGGAGGTGCTACGCCGACTGGACCGGGTTGGCTTGCGGCTGAAAAAGCCCAAGTGTGTGTTTTTGACCCCAGAGGTCGAGATTTTGGGCAGGAGGGTTGCCGCAGACGGGATCCAGGCCACTGAATCAAAAACGGAGGCGATCCGCCGGGCACCCAGGCCCAGCAACATGTCGGAGTTGCGATCATTCCTGGGACTTTTGTATTATTTCGGGAATTTTCTGCCGAACTTAAGCACATTGTTGGAACTATTACACATGCTCCTGCGTAAAGGTTGTGAATGGTTTTGGGGGGACTGTCAAGAACGGGCTTTCAATAAGGCGAGGAACCTGCTGTGTTCTAACAAACTGTTGACTTTGTATGATCCCTGCAAAAAACTGGTTTTAACGTGCGATGCATCATCCTACGGGGTTGGGTGTGTGTTGTTGCAGGGTATTGATGACGGCCGACTCCAACCGGTGGCTTATGCATCCAGGTCACTCTTGCAGGCAGAGCGTGGATATGGCATGGTGAAAAGGAAGCACTCGCTTGTGTTTACGGTGTGAAAAAGATGCCCCAGTACCTTTTCGGTAGACGGTTCGAGCTAGAAACAGACCACAAGCCGTTAACATCCGTGTTGTCCGACAGCAAGGCTATCAATGCCAATGCATCAGCTTGCATTCAGCGATGGGCTCTCACGCTGGCTGCGTATGACTACACCATACAGTACCGGCCAGGCACCGAAAATTGCGCTGACACGCTCAGCAGGCTCCCATTGGCCACTACTGAGGGGCGTCCGAGCAAAGCGCTGAGATGGTCATGGCCGTTGAGGCTTTTGACACCGCAGGCTCCCCCATCACAGCCCGCCAGATCAAACTCTGGACCAACAGAGACCCCCTCCTAATCATGATAAAGAAATGTGTTCTGACTGGGGATTGGGCGCCCGCACACGGGGTGTGCCCCAAGGAGGTCAGACCATTTCAGAGATGGATAGATGAGCTCTCCATCCAAGCCGACTGCCTGCTATGGGGCAGCCAGGTAGTCATGCCCCAGAAAGGAAGGGAAGCGTTCATCAGAGAACTCCACAGCGAGCACCCTGGCATCGTGTTAATGAAGGCCATTGCCCGGCCATATGTATGGTGGCCGGGAATTGACTCAGACCTGGAACACTGGGTTCGCAGGTGCACGACGTGTGTCCAGCTGGGCAATGCCCCCAGGGAGGCCCCACTCAGCCTGTGGCCCCGGCCCACAAGGCCATGGTCACATATTTACGTAGATTATGCGGGCCCGTTCATGGGGAAAATGTTCCTGATCGTTGTCGATGCATACTCGAAATGGATCGAGTGCATCATATTAAACTCGTGCACGACATCCATCACCGTAGAGAGACTGCGTACGGTTTTTGTGACCCACAGCTTGCCGGACATCCTGGTCAGTGACAATGGCCCGTGTTTCACCAGCCATGAATTCCAGGAGTTTATGTCGGGCAATGGTATCAAACACGTCCGGACAGCGCCATTCAAGCCGGCTTCCAATGGCCAGGCTGAACGTGTGGTCCAAGTCATAAAACAGGGCATGCTACGCATCCAAGGACCCTCCCTTCAGCACCGCCAATCTCGCCTCCTGCTGGCCTACAGGTCCCGGCCGCACTCGCTCAAGGGAGTCTCGCCAGCGGAACTCTTCATGAAACGCATGCTTAAAACGCGGCTATCCCTCATTCACCCAGCCCTGGCAGACATTGTTGAGGGCAAGCGCCAGTCCCAAACCGAGTTCCATGATCGAAACTCAAGGGGGAGGTGTATAGAAATGGATGACCCTGTATTTGTTCTTAACCATGCTTTGGGACCAAAGTGGCTTGAGGGCACAGTAATCGGCAAAGAAGGGAATAGGGTCATAGTGGTCAGACTAAACAATGGGCAGATATGCCGCAAATACTTGGACCAAGTAAAGAAAAGGTTCAGGTTAGACACGGAGGAACCTGAAGAAGAGCATGAGATATCACCCACATTACTGCCAGTGGACGAGCAACAAGGACAGTCCACAGCATGCACAGTCCCTGCGGCCAGCCCGGACAGGCCGGAATCACCTCAAGTGACAGAGACGCATGCCAAGGCTCAGCCACCAGAGCTCCAACTGCGATGCTCCACGAGAGATCGTCGACCACCTTTGACACAAAAAGACGTGAGGGGGGTTGGTGATGTCATGTGTGTAACCATCATGCAATGGTAATCTTCATGTAACTGTAACCTTCATGCAACTCATGTACACTGTACTTATAACCTAGAAATGCATACCCTGACCAGAGGGGGTGAACTTGTGGGAGACACTCCTCACCTGGGATTCCAGGTATAAAAGGGGAGGTCCCACCCAGGGTCAGCACTCCTTGGTCCTGGAAATAAGGTTACGGTCATGTAATGACTGTGTCTGCAGTACATGCCTCGTGTGAATTTGCAGTAAGGTGCAGGGACACCACAAGCCTGATGTCAGTAGTAGGGAAAATGTTGGAATCAATTATTAAAGATGAAATAACAGCGCTTTTGGAAAGCAGTGACTGGATCAGTCCAAGATAACATGGATTTATGAAAGGGAAATCGTGCTTGACAAATCTTCTGGAATTTTTTGAGGATGTAACTAGTAGAGTGGACAAGGGAGAACCAGTGGATGTGGTGCATTTGGACTTTCAAAAAGCTTTTGACAAGGTTCCACACAAGAGATTGGTGTGCAAAATTAAAGCACATTGTATTGGAGGTAATGTACTCACGTGGATAGAGAACTGCTTGGCAGACAGGAAGCAGGAGTTGGGATAAATGGGTCCTTTTCAGAATGGCAGGCAATGACTAGTAGGGTGCTGCAGGGCTTAGTGCTGGGGCCTCAGCTATTTACAATATACATTAATGATTGAGATGAAGGAATTGAGTGTAATATCTCCAAGTTTGTAGATAACACGAAACTGGATGGCGTTGTGAGCTGCGAGGAGGACGCTAAGAGGCTTCAGGGTGACTTGGACAGGTTAGGTGCATGGGCAAATGCATGGCAGATGCAGTATAATGTGGATAAATGTGAGGTTATCCACTTTGGGGGCAAAAACACGAAGGCAGAATATTATCTGAATGGCAGCAGATTAGGAAAAGGGGACGTGTAACGAGACCTGGGGGTCATGGTACATCAGTCATTGAAAGTTGGCATGCAGGTACAGCAGGCGGTGAAGAAGGCAAATCGTATGTTGGACTTCATAGCTAGGGGTTTTGAGTATAGGAGCAGGGAGGTCTTACTGCAGTTGTATCGGGCCTTGGTGAGGCCTCACCTGGAATATTGTGTTCAGTTTTGGTCTCCTAATCTGAGGAAGGACGTTCGTGCTATTGAACAAGTGCAGTGAAGGTTCACCAGACTGATTCCCGGGATGGCTGGTCTGACATATGAGGAGAGACTGGATCGACTGGGCCTTTATTCACTGGAGTTTAGAAGGATGAGAGGGGATCTCATAGAAACATAAAATTCTGACAGACTGGACAGGTTAGATGCAGGAAGAATGTTCCAGGTGTTGGGGAAGTCCAGAACCAGGGGACACAGTCTAAGGATAAGTGGTAAGCCATTTAGGACTGAGATGAGGAGAAACTTCTTCACTCAGAGAGTTGTTAACCTGTGGAATTCCTTACCGCAGAGAGTTGTTGATGCCAGTTCGTTGGATATATTCAAGAGGGAGTTAGGTGTGGCCCTTATGACTAAAGGGATCAAGGGGTATAGAGAGAAAGCAGGAAAGGGGTACTGAGGTGAAAGATCAGCCATGATCTTATTGAATGGTGGTGCAGGCTTGAAGGGACGAATGGCCTACTCCTGCACCTATTTTCTATGTTTCTATGTAACACGTGATGCCGAGCAGCGAACCGGATTGGGGTAAAGATTGCAAAGTCCTCTTAAAGGAGACCGGCAACCCAACACAATTAAAGGGATAGTTCCACTCTTTGTACAGTAATGATGGTGATACATATGTAAAAGATGTAACTGACAATTTCAAGTTTGTAAATGTAACTAACCACGATAAGTCGGGCGATTGCGGTTAGAACCAATGTATTGTGAGAGTAACCGAAGTGATGATGTGCTATGCCAGGATTTACATGCATGCTGCAAAACCAAGGGCAACCTCCCGTCAGAAGCACCCAGATCCAGCGGGCTACCCGACCATATAGTCTGCACCTACGGGACCAATGTGATGCCCCAGGGAGCATGGCCACACACAGAGGGAGTATACCATCTGCAGGGCCAGCGATCAGCGGACGGCAAAGGCATCACTATCGGTACCCTGCCCCAGCTTGGTTCTACCTCTCTGGCCACCAGGGCCAGTACCGGGAGCAAGAGGCTAGCATCCTCCAGCCTTCCCAACGGGACCTGGGATGACCAGACTCCCATTATTGCTGAATGACAGCAAAGAGACACCACAGACCTCAAAGGAGGACAGGGAGGCCACACACTCCTGTGGCTATGCCCACCACTAGGCAATGACAAAGGCCCTGAGACTCTGCCAGGTGAGCTATCCGAGCCCACCCAGCTGGCAGAAGATGCAGCTGCACCATCAGTCAACCTGTACACAGTCCGGTCACTCTAACACGAGTGTCCTCACCCACCTGCACCTACATAACCCGGGGCAAGACTGTGATACCACGTATGTACCTTACCTGTAAAATGTACTTGTTCCACTACTGCAGAACCCAAACAGTGATGTAATTAATCCTATGTTTTTTTTTGTTCTTTCTTTCTGTACATGTACACCATTTTGGGTATTGTTGGTGGGGGTGGGGGATGACTCATCAGGGGAAGGCAGCAGCAGCCAAGTCCATGGCACCATGGGTGACTCTGCTGCACAGGAGGACAGGAAAAAGAGTGGGAGAGCTATAGTGGTAAGGGATTCTATTGTAAGGGGAATAGATAGACGTTTCTGCAGCCGCAATCGAGACTCCAGGATGGTATGTTGCTTCCCTGGTGTAAGAGTCAAGGATGTCTCTGAGCAGTTGCAGGACATTTTGGAGCGGGAGGGTGAACAGCCAATTGTTATGGTGCATATAGGTACAATCGACATAGGTAAAATAACGGGATGAGGTTTTACAAGATGAATTTAGGGAACGAGGAGTTAAATTAAAAAGTAGGACCTCAAAGGTAGTAATCTCAGGATTGCTACCAGTGCCACGTGCTGGTAGGAATCGCAGGATAGTTCAGATGAATTCGTGGCTTGAGGAGTGGTGCAGAAGGGAGGGTTTCAAATTCCTGAGACATTGGAACCAGTTCTGGGGGAGGTGGGACCAGTACAAACTGCAGGATCTGCACCTGGGTAGGACTGGAACCAATGTCCTAGGGGGAGTGTTTGCTCGTGCTGTTGGGGAGGAGTTCAACTAATATGGCAGGGGGACGGGATCCCATGGAAGGTGGCAGAGGGAAGTAGAATGGGGACAGAAGCAAAAGATTGAAAGAAGAAAAGTAAAAGTGGAAGGCAGAGAATCCCAAGGCAAAAATTAAAAAGAGCCACATTTCAGCAAAATCTAAAAGGGCAAAGTATGTAAAAAGACAAGCCTGAAGGTCCTGTGCCTTAATGTGAGGAGTATTCATAAAAAGGTGGATGAATTAACTGCACAGGCAGCAATTAATGAATATGATATAATTGGCATCACAGAGACATGGTCCAGGGTGACCAAGGCTGGGAACTCAACATCCAGGGGTATTCAACATTCAGGAAGGATAGACAGAAAGGAAAAGGAAGTGGGGTAGCGTTGTTGGTTAAAGAGGAAATTAACGCAATAGTAAGGAAGGACATTAGCTTGGATGATGTGGAATCTGTATGGGTGGAGCTGCGGAATAACGAAGGGCAGAAAAGACTAGTGGGAGTTGTGTACAGACCACCAAACAGTAGTAGTGAGGTTGGGGACAGCATCAAACAAGAAATTTGGGATGCGTGCAATAAAGGTACAGCAGTTACCATGGGCGACTTTAATCTACATATAGATTGGGATAACCAAAGTGGTAGCAATATGGTGGAGGAGGATTTCCTGGAGTGTATTAGGGATGGTTTTCTTGACCAATATGTCAAGGATCCAACTAGAGGCTGGAATCTTATTAGCAATCTTGTTGTGCGAGGCCCCTTGGGGAAGAGTGACCATAATATGGTAGAATACTTTATTAAGATTGAGAGTGACACAGTTAATTCAGAGACTCGGGTCTTGAATTTAAGGAAAGGTAACTTCAATGGTATGAGGCATGAATTGGCTAGAATAGACTGGCAAATGATACTTAAAGGATTGACGGTGGATAGACAATGGCAAATATTTAAAGATCACATGGGTGAACTTCAACAATTGTACATCCCTGTCTGGAGTAAAAATAAAATGGGGAAGGTGGCTCAACCGTGGCTAACAAGGGAAATTAAGGATAGTGTTAAATCCAAGGAAGAGGCATAGAAATTGGCCAGAAAAAGCAGCAAACCTGAGGACTGGGAGAAATTTAGAATTCAGCAGAGGAGGACAAAGGGTTTAATTAGGAGGGGAAAGTAGATTATGAGAGGAAGCTTGCTGGGAACATAAAAACTGACTGCAAAAGTTTCTATAGATATGTGATGAAAAAAGGATTAGTGAAGACAAACGTAGGTCCCTTGCAGTCAGATTCAGGTGAATTTATAATGGGAAACAAAGAAATGGCAGACCAGTTGAACAAATACTTTGATTCTGTCTTCACGAAGGAAGACACAAATAACCTTTCGGAAATACTAGGGGACCGCGGGGTCTAGTGAGAAGGAGGAACTGAAAGAAATCCTTATTAGGTGGGAAATTGTGTTAGGGAAATTGATGGGATTGAAGGTCTATAAATCCCCGGGGCCTGCTAGTCTGCATCCCAGATTATTTAAGGAAGTGGCCCTAGAAATAGCTGATGCATTAGTGATCATTGACTCTGGATCAGTTCCTATGGACTGGAGGGTAGCTAATGTAAAACCACTTTTTAAGAAAGGAGGGAGAGAGAAAACGGGGAATTATAGACCGGTTAGTCTGACATCAGTAGTGGGGAAACTGTTGGAATCAATTATTAAAGATGAAATAGCAGCGCATTTGGAAAGCAGTGACAGAATCGGTCCAAGTCAGCATGGATTTATAAAAGGGAAATCATGCTTGACAAATCTTCTGACATTTTTTGAGGATGTAGAGTGGACAAGGGAGAACCAGTGGATGTGGTGTATTTGGACTTTCAAAAGGCTTTTGACAAGGTCCCACACAAGAGATTAGTGTGCAAAATTAAAGCACATGGTATTGGGAGTAATGTACTGACGTGGATAGAGAACTGGTTGGCAGACAGGACGCAGAGAGTCGGGATAAATGGGTCCTTTTCAGAATGGCAGGCAGAGACTAGTGGGTTGCCGCAGGGCTCGGTGCTGGGACCCCAGCTCTTTACAATGTACATTAATGATTTAGATGAAGGAATTGAATGTAATATCTCCAAGTTTGCAGAAGACACTAAGCTGGACAGTCTCTGAACTGTGACTGAAACTACAGCAGACAGTCTCTGAACACGGGACTGAAACTACAGCAATCAGAGTCTCCTGAGTACATCAATATCATTCTTCCAGCAAAATGCAGTGAGTGGAGGAGAGTTACATACTACAAATTGTGATATAAATTCTGTTATGTCTCAAATAAAGCAATGTAACTGACTACTGTAGACTAGAGTAAGTGTGACCTTAGTCTCTTTATTCTGACTCCAGTGTGCTGGCACAGCATGGGAGGTCTGCTTATATGCAGTGCTCCCAAGGGATGCTGGAATCCCTTGGGACTCCAACAGATGCACCCTCTGGTGGCGGTAGAATGCTGGTTACAAGGTGTTGCATACATAACATCACTCCCCCCCACCCGCACCCCCCCCACCCCCAAAGTTAATAGTACACTTATTTACAGGGTGACACGATCTGGGGCTTTCCGCTCCCTAATCAATCGTCTCGGTACAACACAGGTGCAGGTGAGTTGGTTGGGTCTTCGCTGGGCTGCTGTGCAGCTGGCCTTGCTGGGCTGCTGGGGATGATGAGTTCAGCTTTGTGGTAAACCGTGATGTCGGTTGCCACTCGTGTGTGTATCGGAGGGTCGAAGTTGGTGATGTGCTCTGCAGGTTGCTTGTGATTGTCTGTGAATCGCAGGTTGGTTTGGTCCAAATGCTTTCTGCAAGTTAGTCCATTTGCAAGTTTGACCTCAAACACCCTACTTTCTTCTTTGGCTGTAACAGTGCCAGCAAGCTATTTGGGACCATGCCCATAGTTGAGTACAAATACAGAGTCATTGACTTCAATATCGCGTGACAAATTTGCGCGATCATGGTACATGCTTTGTTGATGCCGCCTGCCCTTGACATGATCATGGAGATCAGGGTGGACTAGAGAGAGCCTTGTTTTGAGTGCCCTTTTCATGAGCAGTTCGGCAAGGGGAACCCCGGTGAGCGAGTGGGGTCTAGTGCGGTAGCTGAGCAGGACTCGGGATAGGCAGGTCTGCAGGAAGCCTTCCGGCACATGTTTCAAGGTTTGCTTGATGGTTTGGACTGCCCGTTCTGCCTGGCCATTAGATGCAGGCTTGAACGGGGCAGATGTGACATGCTTGATCCCATTGCGGGTTATGAATTCCTTGAATTCAGCACTGGTGAAGCACGGTCCATTGTCGCTGACAAGGACATCAGGAAGGCTGTGCATGGCAAACGTAGCTAGTAGGCTTTTGATGGTGGCAGTGGACGTGCTTACAGATATTATTACACACTCAATTCATTTTGAATAAGTATCCACAATAAGCAAAAACATTTTGCCTCGAAACGGGCCAGCGAAGTCAACGTGGATCCTAGACCACGGTTTGGAGGGCCATGACTACAAACTTAGCGGTGCCTCCCTGGGTGCATTGCTCAGTTGAGTGCAAGCGTTGCATTGGCGCACAGAAGACTCCAAATCTGAGTTGATGCCGGGCCACCACACATGGGGATCTGGCTTTCGCTTTCATCATTACAATGCCTGGGTGGGTACTGTGTAGGTCGTGTATGAACGTTTCCCTGCCTTCCTTAGGAAAAACCACGTGATTATCCCACAAAAGACAGTCCGCCTGTATGGACATTTCATTTTTGCGCCACTGGAACGGTTTGATCTCTTCATGCATCTCTGCTGGGACGTTGGACCAGCTCCCATGGAGGACACAGTTTTTTACAAGGGACAGTAAAGGATCCTGGCTCATCCAGGTCCTGATCTGGCGGGCTGTAACGGTGACTTTTCGTTTTTAAATGCGTCCATCACCAAGAGCAAGTCTGCAGGCTGTGCCACTTTCACGCCGGTGGTGGGCAATGGTAACCGACTGAGAGCATCAGTGCAGTTCCCTGTGCCTGCTCTGTGGCGAATTACATAGTTATATGCAGACAGCGTGAGCGCCCATCTTTGGATGCGAGCAGAGGCATTGGTGTTAATCCCTTTGCTCTCTGAGATTAGCGATATGAGCGGCATATGGTCAGTTTCAAACTCGAACTTAAGCCCAAACAGATACTGGTGCATTTTTTTCACCCCGTAAATACATGCCAGAGCTTCTTTTTAAATCAGGCTGAAAGCCCTTTTGGCCTTGGACAAACTCTTGGACGCATAAGCGATCGGTTGTAATGTTCCCGATTCGTTTGCTTTTGTAACACACACCCGACCCCATATGAAGACGCATTGTAAGCTAAACGTTTACCTGGGTTATATAGAACAAGCAGTTTGTTGGAACATAACAGATTTCTGGCTTTCTCAAAAGCAGTCTCTTGTGATTTCCCCCATACCCAGTCATCTCCCTTGCGTAGCAACACATGTAGAGGTTCTAGCAAGGTGTTTAACCTGGGTAGGAAATTGCCAAAATAATTGAGGAGTCCCAGGAATGACCGCAGCTCCGTCATGTTCTGTGGTCTCAGCGTGTTCTTGATGGCCTCCGTCTTGTCATCAGTGGTTCTGATGCTGTCTGCCGCCATTCTTTTCCCTAAGAACTCGATCTCTGGCACCAGGAAAACATACTTTGAGTATTTCAACCTGAGTCCCACACGATTTAGCTGACATAGAACCTCTTCCAGGTTCTGCAAGTGTTCGACCTGTGATCAATATGATGTCCTGGAAAACCACGGTGCGTGGAACAAACTTTAGCAGACTCTCCATGTTCCTTCGAAACATAGCCGCGGTCGATGTAATCCCAAACGAGCATCTATTGTAGATCAACAGACCTTTGTGCGTGTTGATGCAGGTGAGGCCTTTCGAAGATTCCGCCAGCTCCTGCGTCATGTAGGCCGAGGTCAGGTCCAACTTGGTGAATGTCTTCCCACCTACCAGCGTCTGCTTTGGGTAGCGGGTACTGGTCCTGCAGCGAAAAACGGTTAATCGTTACTTTATAGTCCCCACAAATTCTGACCATGCGATCGCCCTTGAGAATCGGAAAAATTGTACTGGCTCACTCGATGAACTCAACCGGTGCGATGATGCCCTCTTGTTGCAGCCTGTCCAGCTCGATCTCCACTTTCTCTCGCATCATGTATGGCACCGCACGTGCCTTGTGGTGGATGGGTCGTGTACTGGGAACCAAGTGGATCTGCACCTTCACCTCAGAGAAATTTCCGATGCCTAGCTCATACAACGACGGGAACTTGCTCAAAACCTGGGCACATGAGGCGTCGTCGACGGACAAAAGCGCTCGGATGTTGTCCCAGTTCCAGCGAATTTTTCCCAGACAGCTTCTGCTGAACAGTGTGGGGCCATCTCCTGGTACAATCCATAGTGGCGGTTTGTGCACCGCTCCATCACAGGAGACTTTTATACTGCTGCACTGCCAATTACAGGGATCAGCTCTTTAGTGTAAATTCTCAGCTTGGTATGAATAGGGCTCAGCTTGGGCTTTTGTACCTTGCTGCACCACAGCCTCTCGAAGGCCTTTTTGCCCATGATAAACTGACTCGCACCCATGTCCAATTCCATGGATACCGGAATTTCATACAGTTCAACTTTTAACATGATTGATGGACATTTCGTGGTGAAGGCGTGTACCCCGTACACTTCTGCCTCCTCGGTTCGAGTCTATAGTTCAGTTTGATCCACCATGGATCGGTTTTCCTCTGCAACCTGGTGGTTTGCAGGGTTTGCAGCTCGTCTGCACATTCACTGGAGGTGTGCCATTGTTCCACAGCCTTTGCACACACAGTGTTTGAAGCAGCATTGATGGGCTCGATGATCACCTCCGCAGTGCCAACAAGGTGTTAATTGCCTCTCATTCACACTTGATGGTGGAATCTGAGTCATCTGAGGTCGTGCAGCTGCAGGCGTGTACGTTCTGCCATGTGCATTCCTGCCTGAAAACGACGTTACTTTGTGTACAGTACTTACCGATGCATCTTTATGCTGCAAAATTTGTTTGGTGTTATCGCTGGTGGACATAAATGCCTGGGCTATCGTTATGGCTTTGCTCAGGTTCAGTGTCTCAACAGTCAATAGTTTGCAAAGGATAACCTCATGCCAATACCAAGCATTTATTTAGCATTTGCTCCAGGAATCCACCGAATTCACAATGTCCTGCAAGGCGCCTTAGTTCGGCAATGTAGCTTGCCACTTCCTGGCCTTCAGACCGTTGACATGTATAAAATCGATATCTTGCCATCAGAATGCTCTCGTTTAGATTTAGATGCTCCCAGACCAGCGTACACAGTTCTTCATACGATTTGGTTGTTGGTTTCACCGGAGCAAGAAGATTCTTCATGAGGCCGTAGGTTGTTGTCCCGCAGACAGTGAGGAAGATCGGCCTTCGTTTGGCAGCGTTCTCATTCCCTTCCAGCTCGTTGGCCACGAATTATTGGGTGAGTCACTCCACGAAGGCTTCCCAATCGTCACCTTCTGAGAATTTCTCCAGGATACCAGCAGTTCCCTGCATTTTCACGTGATGGTTCATTATCTATTACTTGTCGCCAGTTGTTAGGTCTCAATAAAGCAATGTGACTGAGTACTGTAGACTTGAGTAAGTGTGACCTTAGTCTCTTTATTCTGACTCCAGAGTGCTGGCAAAGCATGGGAGACCTGCTTATATGCAGTGCTCCCAAGGGATGCTGGCATCCCTTGGGACTCCAACAGATGCGCCCTCTGGTGGCGGTAGAATGCTGGTTGCAAGGTGTTGCATACATAACAAAATTGATCCCAGTCACTTACAGCAACAATAACTTACATTTATATAGCGCCTTTACCATAGTATAACGTTCCAAGGCGTTTCACAGGAACATTATTAAACAAAATTGACACCGAGCCATATAAGGAGACTTAAGGACAGGTGACAAAGAGGTATGTTTTAAGGAGTGTTTTAAGTGCTTCTTAAGCAGTGTTCCTTCATCATTGCTGGGTCAAAATCCTGGAACACCCTACCTAACAGCACTGTGGGATCACTTTCCTCTCACAGGCTGCAGCGGTTAAAGAAGACGGCTCACCACCACCTTCTCGAGGGCAATTAGGGATGGGCAATCAATGCTGGCTCTGCCAACAAATCCAAATCCCATGAATGAATACATTTTAAAAAGGGGAGAGGTAGAGAGGTGGAGAGTTTGAAGGAGGGAATTCCAGAGCTTAGGACCTAGGCAGCTGAAGGCACGGCCGCCAATGGTAGAGCGATTAAATTTAGCTTATTAGGTTGCCATTTTGACAGGCTTATCACATTACAGACCACAGTCCAGGCTCCGGAACCAATTAGATATTTGCTTCCTGTGTAGGAGTGCAAATCCTTTTTTCCTCAGTCTTCCTGGAGGCCTTGCTCTCCCAGAATTCCAGTATTGACCCTTCAGGCTGTCCCAGAATTCAGTGGTGTGGTTCAGGGAACTACTTTGCCACAGCCTGATCAGAGGCCCAAGTCGAACATTGGGGCAAAGACCTCCTCATTGTGCTCTCCCTGCAGATATTTACTCTTTGTCATCCTTCCACTCTTTATTCAGGGCATTGTTCCATGATCTGATCTGAAGCTGGGATGAAGACGTACAATTGATTAAACCAATTGGCACATGAATATTGAGCTCCATGAACCCAATTATATAACCACAAATTTGAACTTTATTTAAATATTCTCCACCATACTTCTGAATCCTGTGCTCACCGTTTGAATTAGGAAGGACACAACAGAGAATCAAATGAAAAAGTAATGTCAGTTGGATAAAACTTGTACAAATTGGCCCTTGTTTAAAAGTAACTGTATTCCACTTGAGGAATTTATTCCAATGCAGTTCAGACTATCCATTTCATTAAAAAGATATTTTGAGCATTCAATCTCTGAATCAGAGGCCAGGCTAAATTTAACTATCGTCAGCATTTCACAGCAAGAAATATCCATCTCTGTTTGTGGTGCTGGGCTTGTGTTCCAAATCGCAGTTATACAATATGTTTGTTCAGGCTTTTCAAACACTCTTTTCTCATTCAAACACTCAGCAGTTTCTATAAATGGTGTGCATGCCTTATAATCTGAAACCCTGGCTTTTCACCGTGCCTTCCTGAGATAACCCTGATTGTGGTTGTTATGTCTGTAATGCACTTATGAATGACTCCACGAGGCAATGTGTTGTACTCAAACTGTAGTGACCTTGGTCCTTTATTCGTAACTCCAGAGTGAGGCACAAGCATGGTGGGCAGCCTTTTATACTGGGCCCTGCACACCTATGCAGGTGACCCTCAGGTCTCCCACCGCAGTGCCCTCTGGTGGACAGCCTCTGCCACAGGAGCAGGAAACCCCAGTCTCCACCAGTTGCACCCTCTAGTGGTGCCAGCATAGTATATACACAGTGTAAATCTTATTGATAGTACATCAGGTAACAAGTCTCCATCTTATGCAACTATACAGTGACTATACAGAGAGTATATCTATAGTCTGCATATATAACATCACCCTCCCCCAAGTCCTTTGTGCCGATTACCTTTGCACTATGTGCTCTGGCTTAGCTCTCCCCATACTTAAGTGCCAATAGCCCTTGCACCTTGGCTTGGCTCTCTCCCTGTTAATCCCCAAGTCCTTTTGCCACAACGTTGGGCAGTGGTTACCAGTTTGGATGGTTCGATGATGCAGTGGAGGTTCCAGTGGGTTCTGGGTGTGATCCATGTGTGTGTCCATGGCTACATACATCCATTTCCCCACCCCCACCCCCACAGCGAGATCATGCAGCAGGCCCGTTACATTAGCATACAGGATTAGACACAGTGCAAGTACAAAGAAAGGAAGTTACAGTTTGTATCGTGACACCTTGGTTCAGTGACTTACATTCGTTATGTTTTGCGGTCGTGTGCCAGGATTGGGTAATTGCATTCATGGTTCAGTCATGGTCAATACTGAGGTAGCAGTACATTTATGCGAGGATGTAGGTTCCAGAGCAACCAGACAGGGTCCTAGTCATCTGATAGCGGCGCTGCGCCCCATTCTAGCGGGGTGGGCTTGGTTAGCCAGGACTCAGGGCCTTTGCCGTTGCCTAGTGGTGGGCAGAGCCACAGATGTGTGTGGCCTCCCTGTCCTCCTTTGAGGGCAGCAGAATCTTCTGCCTGCTCTCTAACGGTGTTGGGAACCTGGCTGTTCCAGGTTCTGTTTGGGGAAATTGTTGGTTCTGACCTTTCGCTCCTGGACATGGCCGAGGTAATGACTGGGTCTGGGGGCTGCACCGTCTCCACCCGGGTGGTGGACAACGGCGGCCGACTGCACGTATTGGCACCGCTTTTGTTTCCAGGTCCGTGGCGAATAGTGCCATCGGGTGCCTGCAGTGTGGGATAGACCTGGGGCAGGGTATCAGGATCAGTGCCTTCACCTCCTGAGGTCGCTGGCCTATAACTTGTGGCGACACCTGGGGGAGGGCATCAGGATCAGTGCCTTTACCCTCCCGAATTTGCTTGTTTGCTACTTTTGGGGACACTCTATTCCCGACATCTCGCAACAACATTTTGTTTACAATCTTAATCGGTTCGTTACATTGATTGACATGCAGACAATATCTCTTTAAGTTCAGTTGGTTGCAGGCCTCCTTTAAGAGAACCCAGCTGGCTTTACCCCAATCAAATCCTTTGTTAGACACAGTGTAAACCTTATTGATAGTTCATCAGGTAACAAGTCTCCATCTTATTCAACTATACAGTGACTACACAGAGAGTATATCTATAGTCTGCATATATTTCATTGGTAATTTGCTTTCCGGAGTTTACGTGAGATTCCAGATACATCTTTAGCCTCTCGGATAACCAGAGTGGTACAAGCTAAAATAAGCAATCGATTTATTTACATTTAAAAACTTATGTCTTAACACCACATTGTGTGATATTTGTAACACACATATTAATATTCTCGTAGAATTTACTTCCATCTACTATATAAATTAAGGATGTTTAGAATGATATAAGAGGGGTGCTGATATCACAGTGCATGAGTTCCTGGCAATGGTCTCATGGAGTAACACAGCTGTTTGCCATATCTCTCAGGGTATCAATAATCCCAATAGTCTCAGAGTTCAGAACAGCTCCAGAAAACCAAGAGCGAAAAGAACAGAAACATTCACTTCTCTTATATCCCTAATTCCTTTGAAGAGTAAACTGTCAAACAATCGCAATCAAAGCAACAATACGACTTCGATGTGTGACAAAGATGTAATTGGGATCAGACGACAAAATCATGATGAGGATCCCACTGAGCCCTAATGCCGAGTGACCTTGGCTGGTTCCACCCGTCAGGACTGCCCCACCTGCTGACTAAAAACACCCCCCCAGCTCAAAATGGTCCAAACTGAACCATTTCATTCACATCGAAGCCCCTGTAAGACAGGTACAGCAACTCAGATCACACATTGTAATTTTAAGAGAGCAACTGGAATCCATTTATGATCCCTATAAATGCTATTTATCCCTCAATCAACAAAACAAAAACAGATTATCTGGTCATTATCACACTGCTGTTTGTGGGAGCTTGCTGTGCACAAGTTGGCTGCCGCGTTTCCCATATTACTCCGTGACTACACACCCATAGTACTTCATTGACTGTAAAGGACTTTGAGACGTCCGGTGATTGTGAAAGGCGCTATATAAATGTAAGTCTTTTCAGGTTGCACTGTTTGAATTCCTGTATTTGTCAGGAATTGAACCACTTCAGGCCATTTGGTTCATTAGCAAGAAATATTGGGGGTGAAATTGATTTTGCACCAGTTTCCGATACCAAACAGGCACAGGGCCCTAAGAGGTCGGCTGAGGTCAGATCACAATCGAGCCTCGGGCCTGCTCAATAATCGGGATGAGCTGCCGGCGCCTGTCACACCTCCACACAGAGTCTGCCCCCCAACCTTCAATTTAGGCCGTCTTTCTTACCAGCGGCAGCCAACAGGTAAGTCTGTGGTGGGGTAAAGGTGAACAGGAAGGGGACGATTGTGGCTGGTAATGGCTCGCAGGAGAGTTGTGGAGTCTTTTGTTAGGCCACATCCACAGCAGGAAACCCTGAGTAGAGCAGGCCCAGTGACTGGGCTCAGGACAGCCCAATTTCAGGAAGGGGACCTAAAACGGGCATAAGGCCCCTCATTAACATATACACAGGCCCCAAAGGTTACAGCTGGCCATCAGGGGTGCCTGAAAAAGGCCTGGCTTCATGTAAGGTCGGACATATTTCAGCCATCTAAAAAGTGTCACGAAATTGGTTCATTTTGCCCCGTTTTCCTCCTGGAAAAATAGGTGCAACAAGGTGCAATTTCTACCCAATTGTGCTCAATACCTGAATAATAGGTTCAGCTAAATTCAACTAACGTCAACTATTTTGAAGTTAGAGGATTAAATAGCCATCTATATTTATACTGCTGGATTGTGTCCCAAAGCCCAGTTGTTATAGTGTATTTTGATTCATAAGCAGTCACAAGACTAGGGTGGATAATGACATATACCAGGTCTGGAAGAATTAGATCAGTGCTCATGATAAAAACACATCAGCTACAGTGGGCAAACATCCAAAAGGATTTGTCTTAATTAAACAAAATTCCTTCCAAGATATGTTTCTTTACCTGTTTTGATCAGGTCCCATGAAATAATGTGCTCAATGCAGAAAGGACAGACTAAAGAGCATTTGGTCGTGTAGCATATTTTACTTTGAAGCTGTTCTATTTTCAGACAGTGCATAGCACACACAGCTTGTATGGTGGCAGCAGCTTTTGGAAGTCTCCAGAAGGTGACCTGGTCTCTTTATTATAAACAGCACAGGTTGCAGTAACACAGGCATCCACAGTGTGGAGCTACAGAGCTATAAACATTACACTTCTCCCTCCATAATGAAGAAGTTATTATAACAAACAATCATCATACATAACTTGCATGGTTATACATAACAAAAGATATGGACATATTTTGCCATATTAACAAATCAAGCTTAACCACTTGTTTTCTGTTTCAAAGAGGATATCTTCGCTCTCGAACAGAATCTTCCAAACATGGTGTTGAATTTAAACTCATTCGAGGCTGATCCTGAGGAAAGTTTTCCTCCAAGGGATGCCACTGATTTCCATGTGAATTCTCTCTAACTTCAGACTGTTTGTCTACCTGACTCCGACTCAGACTTAAATTCTGATTTTCTCTTGGATTTGTTTCCAGTATATTGGATGTAGGATATGCGACTGGTGTATCAAAACTATCTGATGCGTCTGAAATAATTGAATCATTCTCACCTTCAACAACTTCCAATATGATCAATGTGAACAAACCTAACCGGCCCATGATCAAATATCTTGACCAAATATGTGCGAGGACCACATATCTTCACCACTCTTCCTTGTAACCACTTTAACCATTTATGGTGATGATTCTTCACTCTCACCTTCTGATTAATTTCACATCTCTCTTTTATTCAACCTCTATCATGATTCTCTTTCTGTCTTAATTGTGTTTCTTCTACGGACTATGCCAAGTTTGGTTTTAACAACGAAAATCTGGTTCGTGGCTGTTGTTTGAGCAACAACTGTGCTGGTGTTCTACCAGTAGTTGTGCGAGGAGTATTACAAAATGTTATTATAAAATTAGCCAATTTGTGGTCCAATGACAGCTGTTGTTTCTTTGGATTTGGATCCATCATCTGTTGGATGAGGATACGTTTTACAATTTGTCCAGTGCGTTTTGCTGCACCATTTGCACCATTGGAACCTTGGTATGTTTCACACCATTTTTGCTCATGAACTGTGCAAATTCTTCTGAACGAAATTCTGGTCCATTATCAGAAGCAATTTCTTCTTGGAGGCCAAGTGAAGAAAATAATCTTCGCAAAATGTCTAATATTTTACTTGTTAATTTCCACATTGGAAACACCTCGACCCACTTCAATCACAATGAACAATTGTCCTTCTAGCTCAGCAAAATTGATATGTAGCCTTTGCCACACCCTGGGAGGCCATTTCCATGGCTGTAATAGTACTGATGGTGGTTACTTGCTTACCGATTGACATGTCATACACTGACTGATGATGTACTCTATATCTTTATCAAGACATGGCCACCATAAGTAACTGTGTGCAAAACTCTTGGTCATGCACATTCCCAGGTGCTGTTCATGGAGGTCTCCTAATAATTTGGATGTGAATTTATTTGGTATAACCACTCTTGCACCCCGTATGATAAAATCTTTATCGACTGATAATTCATTCCTATGAATAAAGAATGGATGAACATCTTTGTCTATTACCTGGTTTGGCCATCCATTTGCAATATAATCATACTCCTTTGACATAACTGGGTCATGTTTAGTTGCGCTCCCAACCTCTTCAGCTGTGACTGGCAGTTCATCAATGTATGAAAAATAGAACACTTCTTTCTTATTTGGTGTAACTTGTGATAGGGAAGTCAATCTAGACATAGCATCAGCATTACTGTGATCAGCTGATAGTCTGTATTCAATATCATATGTATATGCTGACAAAATCAAAGCCCATCTCTGCATTCAGGCTGCAGCTAATGTTGGAACTGGGGACTTTGGATGGAAGATTGCTGTCAGGGGCTTATGGTCCGTAACAATGGTAAACTTACGACCATACTAGTATTTGTGGAACTTCTTGACCCCAAAAATTAATGCCAAAGCTTCCTTTTTGATTTTTGCATAATTACGCTCACTGGCACTGAGAGTGCATGAAGCAAAACCAATTGGTCTCTCCTCCCGACTACGTAATACATGAGAGATCACTGCCCCAACTCCATACAGAGAGGCATCACATGCTAGCTTGATCTCCTTAGATACGTCATAGTGAACTAACATGGTGCTCTCTACCAATTGCTGTATCACATTCTTCTGATCACTTCCAATGTTTTTTCAATAGTTCATTCAGTGGATGTAATACTGTAGCAAAATTTGGTAGGAACTTCCCATAATAGTTCAAAAGACCCCAAAATGATCGAAGTTCAGTGACATTCTTGGGAGTGGTGCATTTCTGATTGCATTCAGCTTTCCCTTGGTTGGATGTAAACCATCTTTGTCTATTCTGTATCTTAAGTACGCCATTGAGTTTGTAAATAACTCACACCTGTGAGCAGACACTCGTACTCTGCGCTTCTCTAGCCGTTTGAGGACTTCATTCAATCTGTTATTATGAATTTTCCTATTTGGTGCTGAAATTAGTATGTCATCTAAATAACACACTACCCCTTCAATACCTTTCAAAATCTGGTTCATCACCCCTTGGAATATGGGCAGGGGCAGAAGACACTCCAAATGGTAGCCTATTAAATTGATACAGGCCTAGATGAGTATTTATATTCAAACATGACTTGGGCTCCTCATCTAGTTCAAGCTGTAAGTAGACATTCATAAGATCTAACTTTTGAGAAGATCTGACCACCTGTTAGTGTTGTAAACACATCTTCTACATTTGGCAATGTATTGGGGACATTACCCTCTCGAACCTGGTTTACGGTTACTTTATACTCACCACACAATCTTACCTTACCATCGGACTTAGGTACAACAACAATGGGTGTAGCCCAATTACATCGATCTATCTCAGAGATAATGTTCTCAGTCTCTAGTCTTTTGAGTTCTTGCACAACTTTCTCCTTGAGTGCATATGGTACGGAACGTGACTTGTAGTAAAGCGATCTAGCGTCCTTCTGCGGCCTTGAAGCCTTGGATTTGACTGCCCGTTTTGCAGAACACCTTCGGATAATTCTTGATGACATCATCCTTTGACGCAAAACTCGTTTCAACACGAAAAATCTCACTCCAATCCAGCTTCAGTGATCCCAACCAATTTCTTCCAAGTAAGGCAGGCTTGTCACCTGCCAATACTAATAGAGGCAAGCTCTGAAATTGATCCTTGTATTTGACCGGTACAGTGATATGACCTACTACAGGAATGTTCTCTCCTGAGTAGCCTCGCAGCTCTATCTTGGATTTCTCCAATGGGAAATCGCGCAATTTGTCGAGGTATAGCGACTCCGGTACTACACTCATGGATGCACCAGTGTCGATTTCCATGGATATCTTGATTCCTGCAGCATCTATGTGGATTATGATGATTTTTGAATCACTGTCCATTAACCTCATGCTCCTGATGGCGTTTAGCTCTAACATCTCCTCATCCTGTTGTTTTTCTTCCATGCTATGTAATCTCTGGGGATTTCTACTCATAGCTTTGAAAGCTGGTTTACCCTTCGTCGGCATGTCTTTGCAAGATGGCCAGTTTTTCTGCAGAAGAAACATTCTGCCTTCACATATGGATAACTTTGAGCACTGTGTTGTCCCAGGCACCGATAGCAGGACTTCAATGCTCTGTTACCATTTCCAGTTTCTGAGACTTTGGGGCCCAACCGCCTTTTACTTTGAACCTGCAGGCGATTCACCTCGGTTGTCTGAAAATAGTATGAAATTCTTGGGAATATTGGTCGATCATGCTCATGACATAGTTGTCTGACACGCTAAATCAAAAGTCAAGTTCAGCGTTGTCAATAACTTTCTTCTGATCGCTTCATTTTTCATCCCACAAACAAAACGGTCACGCAATGCTCGGTCCTAAAGGTCTCCAAAATTACAGTGAATAAATAGCTTTTTTAATGCTACAATGTACTCACTGATATCTTCTTCGGCCTTCTGATTTCGTATTCCGAAACGATAACTTTCAGCAATTTCCAAGGGCACGGAGCTGTTGTGCTGCTCTAACTTAATTAGAATCTGCTTCAGCATTGTATCCTTTGGCTTGTCAGGCACAAACAAATTTATCAGGGTTTCTTACACCTCGGACCCTGCTTCAGTTAAGAAAATCACCCCTTTTCATTCCAACGCCACCCGGTTCTTCATTCTCGAGGACTTCGATAATATTATTTGCAGTGAAAAATATTTCTAGCCAATCCACATATGCTGTGAAATTTGCACAGTCGCGTTGAAACTCCCCCAAAGGCCTATTATCCCGATAGGCATGGCCATCTGGATTCTGGCAGTTCAAACAAGTGTGCTTGTAACCTACCTTGGATTTGTAGCTGTTAATCAAAACAGAGAAGCTCTCCAAGTCTCTCTGTCGGCTGGCTGAAACCATCACCAACAAAAATTTCAGCTTTGTTTTATTCGTTTAATCCCATCGTCGTCACCATTGTGATATTCCCAGAGTGCACGCAGCACACACAGCTTGTAAGATGGCAGCAGCTTCCGGAAGTCTCCAGAAGGTGACCTGGTCTTTTTATCATAAACAGCACAGGCTGCAGTAACACAGGAGTCCACAGTGTGGAGCTACAGACATTACAGAAGCCGTGAAAAAAGTGGCTGCTGTATTGTTCAGCTCCGTATTGGGCTGTTTCTCCTGATATTTCACATCAACAAGGTGGTGTTTAGAGAACAGAGTTCTGAATGTTCATATTTACAATATTCAATTACATGATCAAATCCACCAGTGTTATGTTATGCAAAGCATACTTCGTGGTTCATTCAGGAATGAAGGCAGTATTAATATCCTTGCAGAAATAGTAATGTGAGCCAGACAATATGTTGACATTTCTATGATTTTCTATGATTTTCTCATGTAGCTTTGGGATATTCTGGTAAGTTTTCATTTCCTGACAGAGATTTTGGAAACATTTCAACATCAAAATAACATTTCGTAAGCGATGGTTGTAAGATTGGCAGTGCTATAAAAAAAGAAGATTTCCTTCATGTGATAGGTCTAGAGAAATGAGAAAGAATACATTTCCATTTCCATTACATAAAATGTAGGCTCCCGAGGTCTGGAAAATGGTCCATGTTGTCCAAGGCCTCGTCATGGATTTTGTTAACCGGGAGGCAGTGCTGTGTGGCGGAGTCAGGTTGGTAGAGGACTTTTGTGTTACGGATGTTTAGCGTAAGGCCCATGCTCTCGTACACCTCGGTGAAGGTTTTGACGATGGCTTGGAGTTCGGCCTCCAAGTGTGTACAGACGCAAACGTCGTCTGCGTACTGTAGTTCAATGACCGAGAATGGGGCGACCTTGGATCTGGCCTGGAGGTGGCAGAAGTTGAACAGATTCTATAATTTTGCTCCACTCCAGCGGGGAGCTTGCTAAGGGTGAGATGTAGCATTGAAGCAAGGAAGAGCAAAAAGAGTGTTAGTGCGATAAAGCAGCCTTGCTTGACCCCGGTCTGGACGTGGATTGGGTCTGTGGTGGATCTGTTTGTCAGGATCACTGCCTGCATGTCATTGGGGAGCAGATGGATGATGGTGATAAACTTTTGTGGGCAGCAGAAACAGAGGAGGACGCTCCATAATCCCTCATGGTTGACAGTGTCAAAGGCCATTGTGAAATCAAAGAAGGCCATGTACAAGGGTTGGTGCTGTTTCCTGCATTTCTCTTGCAGTTGTTGCGCGGTGAAGATCAAGTCCGTTGTACCCCTTAATGGATGGAGTCCGCATTGACAACGAGGTCCAACACCACCTTCAGTGCGCCAGCACAGCCTTCAGTCACCTGAGGAAGAGAGTGCTTGAAGACCAGGACTTCAAATCCGGCACCAAACTTATGGTCTACAGGGTAGTAGTGATACCTGCCCTCCTTTATGGCTCAGAGACATGGAATATATACAGCAGACACCTGAAAACGCTGGAGAAGTACCACCAGCTCTGCCTCCGCAAGATCCCGCAAATCCATTGGCAGGATAGTCGCACCAACATCAGTGTTATCGCTCAGGCCAACATCCCCAGCATAGAAGCATTGACCATGCTCAATCAGCTCCGTTGGTCGTGAAACATCATCCATATGCCTGACACGAGACTCCCAAAGCAAGCACTCTACTCAGAGCTTCGACATGGCAAGCGAGCCCCAGGTGGGCAGAGGAAACGCTTCAAGGACACCCTCAAAGCCTCCTTGATAAAATGCAACATTCCCACCAACTCCTGAGGATCCCTCGCTAACGACCGCCCAAAGTGGAGGAAGGCCATCGGGAGGGTGCTGAGCACCTTGAGTCCCATTGGCGAGAACAAACAGAAACCAAGCGTAGACAGCGGAAGGAGTGTTTGTCAACCCAGGCTCCCGACCACCCTTTCCTTCAACCACCGTCTGCCCCACCTGTGACAGAGACTGTCGGTCCCGCATTGGAGTCCTCAGGCACCTGAGAACTCACTTTCAGAGCACAAGCAAGTCATCCTCGACTCCGAGGGACTGCCTATGATGATGATAAAATGTACAAAGAAAATTCTCCCCACTGTCTCTAAAACATTTTGCAGGAAATACTGAACTTTATGAGACAGAGAAATTATTATTAGATTTACAAATCTCTCCAACCTCTCTCCTCCCTGCCTCTAGAACCTCCTGCAGCCTTGTGCCCTTCCCATGTCCTCTGGTTCCTTGACCCTGGTCTTATGTGCAACCACCCCACCCCCGCTCCACCCTGTGACATCGCCCGCTTCACAAGTAACCTTAAACAAGAAAATGTAGAGGAATGTACGCCACAATTTATACCACCTCTAAACCTGAAGAGAAACTTTCTGACCTTATCGGGATGTTTTTCTTATCACTCATGTTCCTTACATTTTCTTTACAATGTTCACTGTGCCTCAGTGGGTAGCACTGTCAGCTCTGAGTCCGAAGGTTGTGGATCAAGTCCCACTCTCGACACTTGAGCACAAAAAAATCTTGTCTGACACTCCAGTGCAGCGCTGAGGGAGCGCTACACTGTCAGAGGTGCCGTCTTTCAGTTGAGACATTAGACGGAAGCCCTGTCATGGATGAATATAGAGTCCGGTGGCAAAAGTGTCAATCATGCAGACTGCCCGGTCCTGCATAGTGTTGACTTTCCTGAGGATGGCCACAGCTGCACTTGTTCAGTCAAGTGCCTTGTAGCTGATGGAGAGGCTTTGAGAAGTCAGGACATGAGCCCCTCGCCATGGAACACCCAGCCTCGGCCCTGCTTTTGTAGCCACAATGTTGATATTGTTGGTCTGGTTAAACTTCTGCTCAGGAGTGACCCCAATATGTTAATGAATGGAGATTCAGAAATAGGGGTGTCACTGAACGTCAGGTGGAGGTGGTTAGGCTTTTTCTTGTTGGAGATAGTCATTGCCTGGGACTTGCATGTCATACGTGTTATCTGGCACTCGTCAGCCCAAACCCTAATGTTGCCTCGGTCCTGCTATAGACTGGGATTGGCTGCTTCACTATCGAAGGAGTTGTGAGTGCAGTTGAAAACTGTGAAATTGTTAGTGAATAGCCCCACTCCTGATCTTACAGCAGAGAGATGGTTTTTATAAAGCTGATGAAGATGGCTGGCCTATGAACATTGCTCCTGCAGCAAGGTCCTGAGACTGTGGTGATTGGTCGATGACAGCACAGACCATCTTCCTTTGTGTCAGGCCGAGACTGCAGCCACCGGAGGGTTTTCCCCTCGCTCCGCATTGATCCGAGTTTATCTCGGGATTATTTGTGCCACACTCGGTCTAATGTTGCCTTGATGTCAAGGGCTGTTACTCTCACCTCTCCTCTGGTATTCAATTCTTGTGTCCATGTCTGTATCGAGGCTGTAATGAAGTTTGAAACTGAGTGGTTCTGGCAGAACCCAAAATGAGCTTCAATGAGCAGGTTAATGGTGAGCAGATACCATCTGATGGCACTATTGATGATTCCTTTACTGGTGATTGGCAAGCGTCTGACAGGACAGCAATCATGAGGGGTCTAGACAGAGTAGATCGAGAGAAACTGTTTCCATTGACAGAGGGTCGAGAAACAGAGGACACAGATTCAAAGTGATTAGCAAAAGAACCAAAGTTGACATGAGGAAAAACTTTTAATACAACGAGTGGTTATGATCTGGAATGCACGGCCTGAGAGGGTCGCTTTCTTTTTGCTTCAAGGTAGAAAATTACGCAGGTGAGTCCTATTCATAAAAAAACAGGATTGGTTAGAAATTGCCCCCCGCCAGAAACGGGACGCTCCCACCCCGTTTCGGTGATTTTTACTGCAGCTGCGGTTCAGGTCGCCTCTTGAGTGACATTTGGCTCTTTGGTTTTTTTGTTTTGATCTGGAAGTTGGTCTTAATGGCGGCGGTGACTACACCTGAGGGGCGGATGTTGGGGGCGGAGCTGAGTTACCGCCGCGGTGATGTCATCATGGCGTGAATCACCACGGCTCTCTCCTTCACTTAAAGGGGAGAGGGGATCCCAGGCTGCCTGTTGGTGGCCTGGCCGAACCCGGGAGCATAATTGTCGGCCGACAAAATAAACATGGCAGCAGCAGTGCGTTGTCCCCTTTAAGGGAAGCCACACCGCTGCTGCAGAAGGCCACAGCCTCACTGGACCTCCGGGGAAAAGCTTGTTTTGGCACCGCCGGCGGGGCCAAAGATTTTCTGAGGGGAATATCACTGTCGGGGTGTTAGATTGGCGGTGCACACAGTGATGACGTGGTGAACACTGATCGGCAGCAGCGAAGCGGTAAGGGAGGATTGGGGCACCGCCAGGAAAACTCGGGAGGGTAATTGGGCTAGCAGCGGCCATTCTACAAAAGGTTGGTGACCACTCCACCCCGCAGAGTGGCCGCCGATTTACGGTGGTAATAGGCCCTAAGGAAAGGGGTCATTTCGGCCCCGATGTATCTAATCAGGGCAAATTATAGAATCATAGAGTGGTTACAGCACAGAAGGAGACCATTTGGCCTGTCGTGCCTGTGCCGGCTCTCTGCAAGAGCACTTCAGCTGGTCCCTCTCCCCCGCCCTTTCCCCGTAGCCATACATTTTTTTTTTCCTTCAGGTACTTATCCAATTCCCTTTTGAAAGCCACGATTGAATCTGCCTCCACCACCCTTTCAGGCCGTGCATTCCAGATCTTAACCACTCGCCTTCACCCACAGACACTTACAAGCAAATGCACACCAACCTACATAGATATGCACCAACACATGCATGGTACATGTATGCATACACACATGAACAGGCACGGATGCATGTCAGGTTGAGCTGGTTGGTCACTGTAAGGTCACACCAGTTGTTATTTGTCCACACAACTCTTCTGAAGCTGATCTTTCGGGGGTACATTGTGATTGCTATAAAATGCAATATTATTTCTTTCATTTCATCAATCTTTATTTGATTTTGGCGCTCTGAGTACAATTACTGAGAACATTTATTAAATACAAAAGCTATAATTGTAATTGTAGTGTTTGCAGCCATTCAATAAATGCTTTCACTGCTCTCTGTTCTGGCAATGTTACAGTTACCAACGATCTTCCTGAAGTGCAGCAGTTGAAACACATCATGTATCTGAGAATTTGTCAACATTTTAAATATCAATACTCCTTTAATGTCAATAATTTATGTGGTTTTGTTAAATAATTGTGCCAAAAAATGCGCTGCAGCCATTCCTGAGGTGGTGCATTTATATTTAAACACACACGAGAACATGCAGCTTCATCTGCTTGTATTTTATGAGTGAGTGAGTGCTCCTGATCTTTTCCACAAGTGACTGTATTTATTATGATGGAATGCATGTTTGGTCTTGCATCGTAATCTCACCACCATCTCAGCTCCTCTCAGTATAATACATTGACCCTGTTAAACATCATTGCCAGAAAACCGCACTTCATAGAAACATAGAAACATAGAAAATAGGTGCAGGAGCAGGCCATTCAGCCCTTCTAGCCTGCACCGCCATTCAATGAGTTCATGGCTGAACATGAAACTTCAGTACCCCCTTCCTGCTTTCTCGCCATAACCCTTGATCCCCCGAGTAGTAAGGACTTCATCTAACTCCCTTTTGAATATATTTAGTGAATTGGCCTCAACTACTTTCTGTGGTAGAGAATTCCACAGGTTCACCACTCTCTGGGTGAAGAAGTTTCTCCTCATCTCGGTCCTAAATGGCTTACCCCTTATCCTCAGACTGTGACCCCTGGTTCTGGACTTCCCCAACATTGGGAACATTCTTTCTGCATCTAACCTGTCTAAACCCGTCAGAATTTTAAACGTTTCTATGAGGTCCCCTCTCATTCTTCTGAACTCCAGTGAATACAAGCCCAATTGATCCAATCTTTCTTGATAGGTCAGTCCCGCCATCCCGGGAATCAGTCTGGTGAACCTTCGCTGCACTCCCTCAATAGCAAGAATGTCCTTCCTCAAGTTAGGAGACCAAAACTGTACACAATACTCCAGGTGTGGCCTCACCAAGGCCCTGTACAACTGTAGCAACACCTCCCTGCCCCTGTATTCAAATCCCCTCGCTATGAAGGCCAACATGCCATTTGCTTTCTTAACCGCCTGCTGTACCTGCATGCCAACCTTCAATGACTGATGTACCATGACACCCAGGTCTCGTTGCACCTTCCCTTTTCCTAATCTGTCACCATTCAGATAATAGTCTGTCTCTCTGTTTTTACCACCAAAGTGGATAACCTCACATTTATCCACATTATACTTCATCTGCCATGCATTTGCCCACTCACCTAACCTATCCAAGTCACTCTGCAGCCTAATAGCATCCTCCTCGCAGCTCACACTGCCACCCAACTTAGTATCATCCGCAAATTTGGAGATACTGCATTTAATCCCCTCGTCTAAATCATTAATGTACAATGTAAACAGCTGGGGCCCCAGCACAGAACCTTGCGGCACTCCACTAGTCACTGCCTGCCATTCTGAAAAGTACCCGTTTACTCCTACTCTTTGCTTCCTGTCTGACAACCAGTTCTCAATCCACGTCAGCACACTACCCCCAATCCCATGTGCTTTAACTTTGCACATTAATCTCTTGTGTGGGACCTTGTCGAAAGCCTTCTGAAAGTCCAAATATACCACATCAACTGGTTCTCCTTTGTCCACTTTACTGGAAACATCCTCAAAAAATTCCAGAAGATTTGTCAAGCATGATTTCCCTTTCACAAATCCATGCTGACTTGGACCTATCATGTCACCATTTTCCAGATGCACTGCTATGACATCCTTAATAATTGATTCCATCATTTTACCCACTACTGAGGTCAGGCTGACCGGTCTATAATTCCCTGTTTTCTCTCTCCCTCCTTTTTTAAAAAGTGGGGTTACATTGGCTACCCTCCACTCCATAGGAACTGATCCAGAGTCAATGGAATGTTGGAAAATGACTGTCAATGCATCCGCTATTTCCAAGGCCACCTCCTTAAGTACTCTAGGATGAAGGCCATCAGGCCCTGGGGATTTATCTGCCTTCAATCCCATCAATTTCCCCAACACAATTTCCCGACGAATAAAGATTTCCCTCAGTTCCTCTTCCTTACTAGACCCTCTGACCCCTTTTATATCCGGAAGGTTGTTTGTATCCTCCTTAGTGAATACCGAACCAAAGTACTTGTTCAATTGATCCGCCATTTCTTTGTTCCCCGTTATGACTTCCCCTGATTCTGACTGCAGGGGACCTATGTTTGTCTTCACCAACCTTTTTCTCTTTACATACCTATAGAAACTTTTGCAATCCGCCTTAATGTTCCCTGCAAGCTTCTTCTCGTACTCCATTTTCCCTGTCCTAATCAAACCCTTTGTCCTCCTCTGCTGAGTTCTAAATTTCTCCCAGTCCCCAGGTTCGCTGCTATTTCTGGCCAATTTGTATGCCACTTCCTTGGCTTTAATACTATCCCTGATTTCCCTAGATAGCCACGGTTGAGCCACCTTCCCCTTTTTATTTTTACGCCAGACAGGAATGTACAATTGTTGTACTTCATCCATGCGGTCTCTAAATGTCTGCCATTGCCCATCCACACTCAACCCCCTAAGTATCATTCGCCAATCTATCCTAGCCAATTCTCGCCTCATACCTTCAAAGTTACCCTTCTTTAAGTTCTGGACCATGGTCTCTGAATTTACTGTTTCATTCTCCATCCTAATGCAGAATTCCACACATCAAGATAAGCTTTCCAGCCAGGGAATCCTGGGCTGCGTTTATGAATTGAGTCCACCATTCGGTTAAAAGTTATGGGAACAAAGCCGTGAACCTAATGTATTGCCAATCTGTGAAACGATGGAGTTTTAACATTGCCTGGCAATGGGAATTGACCTGAAAATGCGGTGTGACCATTCACAGGGGCACAGCTCTCAGGAAAGTGAGTGTGTTGCTTTTTGTCTGCACTGCCGCGCGAGCAAACAAGATATAACCATCGTTGCAAACTGGTGAGCGAATCACTGAATCAGTTCCACTCCATAATACAGCAAAACCGCTGGAGGAGATTTGCATTCAACCAACTTGATCGAGTGTTTTGATGAGATAACAGAGAGGGTTGATGAGGGCAATGCAGTTGATGTGGTGTACATGGATTTCCAAAAGGCGTTTGACAAAATGCTACATAATAGGCTTGCAGCAAAGCTGAAGCCCACGGAATAAAAGGGACAGTAGCAGCATAGATACGGAATGGGCTAAGTGACAGGAAACAGAGAGTAGTGGTGAACGGTTGTTTTTCAGACTGGAGGAAGGTACACAGTGGTGTTCCCCAGGGGACGGTACTAGGACCACTGCTTTTCTTGATATATATTAATGACTTGGATGTGGCTGTACAGGGCACAATTTTAAAATTTGATGATGACACAGAACTTGGAAGCATAGTGAACAGTGAGGAGGATAGTGAAAGGCTTCAAGAGGACATAGGCAGGCTGGTGGAATGGGCGGACAGGTGGCAGATGAAATTTAATACAGAAAAGTGCAAAGTGATACATTTTGGTAGAAAGAAGGAGGAGAGGAAATCTAAACGACAAGGTACAATCCTAAAGGGGGTGCAGGAACAGAGAGACCTGGGGGTAAATGTACACAAATCGTTGAAGCTGGCAGGGCAAAAGTGTGGAAATTGTGCTGAACCTGTGTAAAACACTGGTTCGGCCTCAACGAGAGCATTATGTCCAATTCTGGGCACCACACTTTAGGAACAATGTGAAGGCCTTAGAGAAGGTGCAGAAAAAAATTCCGAGAATGATTGATGGGATGAGGGACTTCAGTTACGTGGATAGACTGTATAAGCTGGAGTTGTTCTCCTTAGAGCAGAGAAGATTGAGAGGACATTTGATAGAAGTGTTCAAAATCACGAGGGGTCTGGACAGAGCAGATAGAGAGAAACTGTTCCCATTGGCAGAAGGGTCGAGAACCAGACATCACAGATTTAAGGTGATTGGCAAAAGAACCAAAGGCGATATAAGAAAAATCTTTTTTACGCAGCGAGTGGTTAGGATCTGGAATACATTGCCTGAAAGGGTGGTGGAGGCAGACTCAATCACGGCTTTCAAAAGGGGATGAGATAAGAACCTGAAAGAGAAACATTTTCAGGGCTACGGGGAAAGAGCGGAGGGAGAGGGACTAGCTGAGGTGCTCTTGCAGAGAGCTGGCACGAGCTCAACGGGTCAAATGGCCTTTCTCCGTGTTGTAACCATTCTATGAGGCTATGATTTTATGGTTCCCCTGAAGCACTGTGGTATACAGATATATGGTGCACACCATAGGGGAATTACCTCTATGGTACACATCACTATGGGGTACACACCGATATTGTACATACCTCTATGGTACACACCGCTATGGTGTACACAGCTATATTGTACATACCTCTACGGTGCACAGCTATCGGGCTACACAGTTCAACAATAACAACTTGTATTTATATAGCGCTTTTAATGTAGTAAAAGATCAAAAGTGCTTCACAGAAATGTTATAAAAACATAGAAACATAGAAAATAGGTGCAGGAGTAGGCCATTCGCCCCTTCGAGCCTGCACCGCCATTCAATAAGATCATGGCTGATCATTCACTTCAGTACCCCTTTCCTGCTTTCTCTCCATACCCCTTGATCCCTTTAGTCGTAAGGGCCACATCTAACTCCCTCTTGAATATATCCAATGAACTGGCCTCAACAACTCTCTGCGGCAGGGAATTCCACAGGTTAACAACTCTCTGAGTGAAGAAGTTTCTCCTCATCTCAGTCCTAAATCCTAAGACTATGTCCCCTGGTTCTGGACTTCCCCAACATTGGGATCATTCTTCCTGTATCAAAGAAAATTTGGCACCATCCCACATAAGGATATTAGGGCAGTTGAGGTCAAAGAGTTAGGTTTTAAGGAGTATCTTAAAGGAGGAAAGAGTGGTAGAGAGGTGGAGAGGTTTAGGGAGGGAATTCCAGAGCTTAGCATTCTATGGTTACGGCTACCAGTGATGGAATGATTAAAATCAGGAATGTTCAAACGGCCGGAATTAGAGGTGCGCAGATATCCCGTGGGCAGGGGGGTTGGGGGGGGGGGACGGTGGGGGGGGTGGTGCGCGGGTGGGCTGTGGGTACGATCACAGAGATAGGGAGGAGGGAGGGATGGGGCTGTGGGGCTGGAGACGGTCACAGAGATAGGGAGGGGGGAGCGCGGGGGTGGGGAGGAGCAAGGGGGTGGGGGGACGGGGTGGGGGAGTGAGGGCGTGAGGCCATGGAGTGCTCTGCAAACAAGGATGAGAATTTTAAAATTGAGTGTTGCTTAACCAGGAGCCAATGTAGGTCAGTGAGCACAGGGGTGATGGTTAACAGGATGAGTTAGGACACGAGCAACGGGGTTTTGGATGAACTCAAGTTTACATGGGAAGCCAGCCAGGAGTGCTTTGAAATAGTCAAGTCTCGAGGTAACAAAGGCATGGATGAGGGTTTTAGCAGCAGATGAGTTGAGGAAGGGGCGGAGTCAGGCGATGTAATGGAGGTGGAAATAGACGGTCCTAGTGATGGGGCAGATATGTGGTCGGAAGCTCATCTCGGGGTCAAATATGACACCAAATTGCGAACAGTCTGGTTCAGCCTCTGATATTTGCTCGGGCTAGGGAATGGAGTTTCTGGCAGGGACCGAAGAAATGGCTTCGGTCTTCCCAATATTTAGCAGGAGGAAGTTTCTGCTCAGTCAAAAAATCAATCTGACAATTAGAGACAGTGGAGGGGTTGCGGGAGGTGGTGGTGAGGTGGAGTACAATTGTATTGTGTCCAGGTCTAAGTACCATATAGGGGTTCCCAATATAGGTATGTACAGCATTTGGATATTCACATTATAGATATGCACCATATAGGTTTGTAATATACAACTGTGTCTGGTTAACCACTCTATCCTTGTCCAACTCCTCTCCACCGTCGTCCAGCTGGGTGGGACTGTGGAAACATGTGGAAACTGACGCTGTGTTTTTGGATGATGTCACTGAGAGGCAGCATGTAGATGGGAAATAGGAGGAGGCCAAGGATAGATCCTTGGGGGACACTAGAGGTAATGATGTGAGAGTGGGAAGAGAAGCCATTGCAGGTGATTCTCTGGCTATGACTGGATAGATAACAATGGAACCAGGCGAGTGCAGTTCCACCCAGCTGGACGACGGTGGAGAGGAGTTGGACGAGGATAGAGTGGTCAACCATACACAGCTGTATATTACAAACCTATATGGTGCATATCTATAACGTGAATATCTGTATGGTGTACAAACCTATATTCGGCACCTCTATATGATACCAATTGCTTCACATGGTCCTCGTGCAACACTAGCTGTTTCAAGTCAATCAGTTTCCATTAAACCTGGATTATAACTCGTACTACTGTAGAGTTGCTCAGTTATTTATTACAGTTGTTGTTAGTTGTAAGAAGCTTGTAAATTGTCACTAGGCATAAAGAAAATGATCACATCTCCTGCAGAGAAATAAGGAGCATGTGGGAAAGCGATTGGCGACAAGTGGTGTTCCCCAGGAATACGTACTGGGGCCTTAGTTTTTCACCATAAAAAGGGCTGGGTTTTCATTTTGATTGAGCCTCTGTTAGCGCCCCGAAGCGGCGGTAATGGGTCTGGACCTGGTTACCGCCGATGCAGCCAGCTTCCAGCGCCCCACCGGGACATTTGGTGCGGGTTAACATAGAAACATAGAAAATAGGTGCAGGCGTAGGCCATTCGGCCCTTCGAGCCTGCACCGCCATTCAATAAGATCATGGCTGATCATTCCCTCAGTACCCCTTTCCTGCTTTCTCTCCATACCCCTTGATCCCCTTAGCCGTAAGGGCCATATCTAACTCCTTCTTCAATATATCCAATGAACTGGCATCAACAACTCTCTGCAGCAGAGAATTCCACAGGTTAACAACTCTCTGAGTGAGAAGTTTCTCCTCATCTCAGTCCTAAATGGCCTACCCCTTATCCTAAGATTGTGTCCCCTGGTTCTGGGCTTCCCCAACATCGGGAACATTCTTCCCGCATCTAACCTGTCCAGTCCCGTCAAAATTTTATACGTTTCTATGGGTTTTGCGGCTGCACTGAGCAGTACCGCCCGGGAGCACAGCGCCGGTGTGCAACGCCCCCGGTTTCGACAGTGGCACCCGTAGTGCCCCGTGGTGAGACCGCCAGGGAAAGCTGATGGTTAGAGCTCTTCCGGCGGTTGTTAGTGTTAGTGTTTATCAGAAGATTCACTCAACACTCAGAGTCAGTTCCAACGCCAGTGCGGCCTTTATTGATGCCAGCAGGGAGGAAGCCTGAGGACTGGATCCAGGCTTCTCTCCGCCGAACAAAGAAACTCAGCGATATTTATATGTTTTACAATAGTTCTTTACAGTTACTCAGCCCACTTCGGCTGGACACACTCCAATCATAACGATTATAGATTACATATAGGTTTCTTTAACCCAATAGAATTTCCCTGATATCTCAGGAACTGCATGTTCGGGTTTTGTCAGCTCGGGCTGATTAATGACCTTGTTATGTGAGGCAGATTCTCCCCTTATCTCTCTTCCTTGGACTTCGGCTGTGTGAAATCACTGGTTCATTGTATCCAAGGCATTCCCGGTAGTGGGCCTCACAGGGTCATTGCTCGGTCAATGCTCGGTCAGTCCCAGTTCATTACTTGACTAACGGGGTTCCCATCATGCTTGGGCAGCCATTTTATATGTGGCCATTTTAAACTTATATGAGTTTAGATATATTCAGCAGGTGCCTAATGCCTAGTGTTTTATATATTCAGCAGGTGCCTAATTCCTACAACAATTCCCTCCTTTCGGTAAAGGGACTAGTCCTAGTCCCCCTTTAACCGACCGCCCTACTTTTATTAGATTCTGTGCACGGCCCGGTACTCCCTGCCTCAACGTGCTGGCCAGTCACGCGGTTTCAGGAGTCCCGGTTGCTTAAATCAAATTGACAAAGGCCAAATCCTCCTGCCCCTTCATTAGACAGGCTTGTTTAGTATTTGGGGAACGGTCATGGGTCCCTCTTCGTTGTGCGTGGTGTCTGCATGCCTGGCAGGCCATTATGCCCCATGTTATTGCTAAGATCAATTGTGTCCCGACCAGTATGTGTGAAATTATTCGAATCCAAGGATTGATGTTCACATTTATTCCCCAGTCCCAGACCTTTCTCCACCAACTCTGACTTTGTAAGTCTACATCGATATCTTCTTCCAGTACTTTGATTTTAGTTTGCAGTTGGTGGTAGAGCTTTATGGATTGACTCACCCTGAGCCTCAATTCTCGTAATACTTTGGTTAGATGTGGGTTAGGGACCTGATCTGGCTCGTCATAATCCTGTAAATGATCATGGAGCTGATCGGTTACATCAATAACTTCGGACTTCCGGCGCCAAACCTGGGTGATATACGCTTGCCCGATCGCAACAGGCCGTAGTGGCGTAAAGCAAAAGTTTGGCTGTGGTATTGGGCACTGCAGGTCATTATGCTGGTTTGAACGCTCTGTGGTAGAGACGCAGTATCTTCCCTTCCCTCCGTAGCCTGCCCTCGCGAAGTGCCTGTGTGCGGGCACTATTTCTAGTACACACCCGTCGGTTTGGTTAAACCCGCACTCGTCTAGCTCACCTCGGCCTATCGGGTGAGGGCACACTGTGATCTCCCCCCTTTGCTTGCAATCTGTTCGGGAAATCCCGGTAAGTATGTTGTTTCGACGAACGGTGGAGGTGGTGGTCAGATAGTAACGCATGGAGACATTTTCCCGTATTACTCCGATATTCTCTAGTTGGTACAGGGGGAACGGTCCTGAGTCCGGCGTGGCTATAGGGATCATCAGGACTATCCCTATCACAGTATTCCTACCCATCTGGCAATCTGGAATTGCTGGGTATACTCGGGTCAGTCTCTTCAGGGTACAATTATCCAGTGTCCCCCTCTGGTTAGCCAACTGAGCCAGATGTGAACTGTCTATCCAATCGGGTACTTCCCCGCGTTGGATCTGGTCGAGATTGTGGCGGATCTGTCCCACCATCCACAGACCATAAGCGTGATAGAGTTGCCCCTGTCTTTGCTTTCCTGTATCTTCTTTTTCTCTGTCAATGAGGTGATTGATGGTTTTGGCGTGAGCTTCCAGGACTGAGATGCTATCCAACTGGATTTCTGCACCCTCCTTTCCTAGGTTGGCTTGGTCTTCCTGGTTTTGCTCTACCCTCTCTAATAACCCCTTCATCACCCCTCTAAGCTGTTCCACCCTCTCATTTAACCCCTTCATCACCCCTCTAAGCTGTTCCACCCTCTCATTTAACCCTTGTATGTCTATCGAGTTTATTACGGAGGTCCCTGTATTGAAAACGGTAGCAATGTCATTAACTATTTCCCTCTTTATCCTGTGGGCTGACCCCTGTCCCCGGAATCTACTGGCACCCATTGCATCGGCAGCCTGCTGCATTACAACTTTACTTAATACATTGTACATTTTCCTTGACTGTTCTGAACAGTATTCCAGCATCGGGATGCCTGAAATATTGATCAGGACAGGAAAAATTTCATTTTTAACATTATCATACAATAATTCCCCTTTGTTGTACGTTACAATCCCATTTTCTGGTCCCTTAGTAGTTATGGGACAAGGCAGTTCCTTGGGCAATGTAGTGGTTCTTATGGGGCGCAATGTCGGAGAGGGTGAGAATCATACATACAATGATATTGCAGCCGCCCCCACCTCCTCGTAGTACCCACACAGCCCCACTCCCTTTTTGCGGATGACTGATTGCTGGGATTGTCCCGGAGGCGCGCAAATTATGCCGAAAGTACATTCATCAGGCCCTTTGACATCCCTCCGTTTAATGCATCTGCTCCTTATACCCGTGGAGCACTGTACACATACTCTTATTCTTATTAGGATTAAAATAAGTCCTGTCCTTGCTCCAGTCCTTGGCTGCTGGGATGCACATTCCACCCGTTAAATTAAACAAGACTCCATAGTTCATGTAGTTGTTTATTTCCTGAGTGCGCTGCAATCCGTCGGTGTCATCCAGAGTACGTGCCTGTCGCAGGGCTATCCATATTACGAGGAGTGCCGTTCGTATTCCCATTCTGGTAGGTATTATCTGTAATTTTAAACAGACGGCCTGGTCATCACCAGGGGTTAGGTTTTGCTCTATGAGTATCCCTGTCACCCTGCGAAATCAGAAGCACAAGGTTATAATCGAACCATTTCGAGTTGAATCTGTGGGGCGTGCGCCCGTGTCTTTACCCACTTAAATATTACCCAAACTCCTATTATGACCAAGGCCAAAGCTATTCCTCCGAACATCGTTGTCTGCTTTGCCGTTAGGTTGGGTTTGTGGACTACACCTACCCACCGTGGGGTACATTGGCTCTATTGCCATAGGTGATGGTGCTATGGCTGTGCACTGCACTATCCGTCTAGTCCCGTTATCTCTTCCAGCCTGTTTATCTTAGCTTTTAACTCTTCAATTTGTTTTATTGAGTATCTATTTCTTTATTGTATCAGGCAAGTATTATTACATAAGCTAGTTCTGTTTTTATTTTTGTTTCCTCTGTTAGGTGAGTCTTTTTTTTTCGATTAAGAAATCCAAACTAATAATGTTCAGTATCAAACGGCTGTCAATGGAAAGGGTTAACTTCTTTCCAGGTTTGTGAGAAGACCTGATGTCATTACGTGACTTCACGTAATCACTGAAAAAAAAGTCTTTGTGCCTTCAAACTTGCTTAGAAATTAGGAATCCGTTAAAACTCCAATGTTTTCTCAACTTCTAATTCAAGTACTTGCCAAATAAATCTTTTTTTTTAAATTGATATAAAACGAGACCACACATTTTTAATAGCAATATTGTTTACTGAAATTCAATTATTTATTTTTTTATTTCTCTCTTTCTCCTCGTTATCTTCAAAACCCTTCTGCTTGTCTAGACTATTCGGGACTTTTCTTGATAAACACTGTCCATTTTGGAAATTTTTTCAAACTGCATTGAAACTTTCTCATAATTTAAAATCATTATCAATGTTGAGTGTTTTTTACCTCTTCCAAAATTTTTTTCTTTTTCTAATTAAACCAATATCTTTTTCACAGCAAACATTTAGTAAGTTATGTCTTTTTCCATCACAAACACATTTTTTTTTTCAGCACTTATTTAGTCCGTTACATCTTTTTTTTTCTTTCTTCAAATTAGGTTTTGTATTTTACACGGAGGGTTCGTAACTCCATAAAGTTGTTAATTTAAAATCATTTGTTTACTTTCAAAGTGGCGTCTTTATCTTTTTCTTTTTCTCCATAACTGGAATGGAGTCCAGCTTTGAGGGTTTGAGGGCTGCTTTTTGTTATCTCAAAATGCTCCAGTTTCAAAGTCGTTACTAAAGCTTGCTGTTTTTAACAATTTCCAAAAGTCCCTTTTACACCTTCGCAGCTCGCCACTCGCCCAGAAGTTTGACCTGATCAGATTTAATTTAATAATTTTTTTTTGAATCCACCTCAGTATTTTCTGTGCCTTCTCTAAATATCTCAAAATCCCAATTCAAACTTTGTAATTTCAATCTTTATGTAATCAATCATTGCATGTTTTCTTTCGGCAAGTAAGTGAGCGTGTCAAATAAATCTTTTGCTCAACAAACCTATCCTTTGTACATTTCCTAGCTCCGTAACTTATCATCCGAATAAATCCACAGCTGCGTTTCTAACTTAAATGTCTTAAAACTTCCCACATACAGGACAACACTACAAAGGGTTAAAAAAGACTTTCACTCTGTTTCTAAAATAAACAGACACTTGCATTCCTCTTCCAACCAGGCTTTCGGAACATGAAAACATAAATATTCATTCCGCAGTCAAAAATCACACAGGCACTTCTCATTTAAAACAGACGTTCACAAAAGTCTTTCTTCTTTCCTATTAATTGTTTTGGCTGGCTCTATTCCTCTTCCATACTTCACTTAAGACAATCACCGTCAGTTTTTTAAAATCTTAACTTCCTATGTTAATTTACATGGGCTCGCAGTATCAAGACCACAGCCTTTTTTTTCTTTTTGACTTTCCGTTCCTTCTCCCACCATGCCCATTGGCTGCTGGCAGGTCCTGTGTATCCCACCCTGCTCTAATCATTTTCTCGATTAGTTTCTTTTGCTTTTCCGCCAGATGGCAGGTACTGGACCCTTCTGATCCCCACTCGAGTTTACTTGCTTTCATGGCCATTCCTGGGTAGGACTAGAACCTTTAGGAATCTACTCTCAGAGGTTTGCCTTTTACCTCGCACAACTTGTAGTAGACCATCTCTGGGCTGCTGTCAGGTCACAAGTCTGCTGTTACACAAACTTATACAATTCTTAAAATGCGTTTAAGCAATTCCCGCAGCGCTCTACGTATCCTTAACGACTACCTACCACCGCTCTGCCCATTGGTCCGACCCTGTTCACAGGTTTGGATTCCGTTAGCCGCTGTACACCGCTTGGTTCTACCCCGGGGTATATCTCAAATTACACTACTGGGTCCGGAAGATGTCTTTCAGTTTCACGATCCCATGGTCCAAGTATGTTCCCGGCACCTACTTAATTCCTGGCTGTCACGTGGGACTAAAGTCCTCTTAATTCAGGCTCAGGCTAGGTGTTTGAGATATTGGACCGTCCTCTCATGTCGATCAACCAGCATCCACCTTCCGCACCCTTTATAATTAAAAATCGTTTTTTATACTCACCAGGGTTTTTCCAAGCGCGTCCAGCGACCCCGAAATCCTGTTCGTGACGCCACTGTTAGTGTTATTGTTTATCAGAAGAATCACTCAACACTCAGAGTCGGTTCCAACGCCAGTGCGGCCTTTATTGATGCCAGCGGGGAGGAAGTCACATGACTGGATCCAGGCTTCTCTCCGCCGAACAAAGAAACTCATCGATATTTATATGTTTTACAATAGTTCTTTACAGTTACTCAGCCCACTTCGGCTGGACACAATCCAATCATAATGATTATAGATTACATATCGGTTTCTTTAACCCAATAGAATTTCCCTGATATCTCAGGAACTGCATGTTCGGGTTTTGTCAGCTCGGGCTGATTAATGGCCTCGTTATGTGAGGCAGATTCTCCCCTTATCTCTCTTCCTTGGACTTCGGCTGTGTGAAATCACTGGTTCATTGTATCCAAGGCATTCCTGGTAGTGGGCCTCACAGGGTCATTGCTCGGTCAATGCTCGGTCAGTCCCAGTTCATTACTTGACTAACGGGGTTCCCATCATGCTTGGGCAGCCATTTTATATGTGGCCGTTTTAAACTTATATGAGTTTAGATATATTCAGCAGGTGCCTAATGCCTAGTGTTTTATATATTCAGCAGGTGCCTAATGCCTACAACAAGGTATATGTGGTTGGTGTTTTTCATTTTGTGATTTATTTTTATTTGGGGTCAGTAATGTATAGGGAAAGGTTTCTGTGTTTTCTGTGCTGATTTTTTGTTGTTGCAGGGAGGCCTCTCTTCGGGCACTCCGAAACCGGCTCTTCAGCTCGGGATTTTCAGTCGCTCAGCTGGCCTAGTGCCCTAAGAGAGATGTGGAATGCCTCCCTTAGCGCTCCGCTGCACACTCAGGGCCCAGCTGCCGAATTTTGTGGCTGCCGACGCAAACCATTTCCCGCCGCAAAATTTACCGCCCCACCGCCATTAGCGCTCTAAGAGGCCTCCGACCGAAAATCCAGCCCAATGATTGGATGAAGGAATTGAAGAGTTATATATCTAAACTTCCAGATGACACTAAATTAGGAGGCACAGAAAGTTGTGCAGATGGGAGCAGGAAGTTACAAAGTGGCATAGACAGACTAAGTGAGTGAATAAAACTGTGTCAGACGGAGCACAATGTGGTTAAATGTGAGGATCTGAGAGAGATAAAAATCACAATGAGGTGAGACTGAGGCTGAAGATTTGTGTATTCAGTCGCTCTGTAGCGCTATGAAATAGTGCTCGCCGCCGTATGGCCAGCTGGTGACGGGTCCCACGCCAGCTGCCATTTCCCTCCCCCCCTTTCTGCTGCCGGTAACTGGCAGCGCCCAGGTACAAACAATGGTGGCACAGTGATATCAATTGGCGCGCAACATTGACTGAACATCACCCCTCCAAACTCCGACCCTGGCGCTGAATTCAGCTCTGGGCCCTAAGCACGCCATGTTAATCGTACAAGCAGGCTGATAGTGGCATTGTCAGCTTCTCTTAAAGGGACACACACATGGTTCAGGTAAGTTTGCATTTAAACTTTTGGAGTGGATTTTTGTTATTTTATTGAAATAGTGGCTTGTTGCAATACATGTTAAAAGTTTTTTAAGTGTGCAAGGAGTGCTGCAGGATGCTTGCAAGGCCTCAGATGGTAAAGGATGACCTCTGAGAAGACAGAAGATGCTGCAAATACTGAGCATTCGTGGCAAGAGAAACAGAGTTCACACCTCAGGTCGAGATGCTGCTTGACCAGCTGAGTTCCAACATTATTTGCTGTCATTTCAGATTTACAGCATCTGCTCGCAGAGGGAAGAGGAAAACACAGAAAAAGGAGGAAGCCGAAGAGGAGGAAGCAGAAGGAAGGATGCATCCCAGACAATCGTTTTCTGGCCAGGATGGAATCATCCACCTGTGGTACAAATCCCCTTTCCACATTTGTCCCACTCCTTTCCTTCCCTCTGTTACTGACCAGCACAGCAATGTCCTCTTGGCCACAATACTGAAATAAAATCCACCACAGAGCAAACCTTCCAATCCAACTTTGTCTATCCTCCTGATGTCACGTAGTGCTACCCCAGTGGCTGCAGCATGGCTGGTGGAAGGCTGCTGACTTTCAGTGGGGACACTGCAAATGGGGATAACATGAGGATAGCAGCATCTTTTATAATTTCAGCTCCACTGCTGACTGAGGGCTCAGTCAGTATAATGTGGATAAATGTGAGGTTATCCACTTTGGTGATAAAAACAGAGAGACAGACTATTATCTGAATGGTGACAGATTAGGAAAAGGGGAGGTGCAAAGAGACCTGGGTGTCATGGTACATCAGTCATTGAAGGTTGGCATGCAGGTACAGCAGGCAGTTAAGAAAGCAAATGGCATGTTGGCCTTCATAGCAAGGGGATTTGAGTACAGGGGCAGGGAGGTGTTGCTACAGTTGTACAGGGCATTGGTGAGGCCACACCTGGAGTATTGTGTACAGTTTTGGTCTCCTAACCTGAGGAAGGACATTCTTGCTATTGAGGGAGTGCAGCGAAGGTTCACCAGACTGATTCCCGGGATGGCGGGACTGACCTATCAAGAAAGACTGGATCAACTGGGCTTGTATTCACTGGAGTTCAGAAGAATGAGAGGGAACCTCATAGAAACATTTAAAATTCTGACGGGGTTAGACAGGCTAGATGCAGGAAGAATGTTCCCAATGTTGGGGAAGTCCAGAACCAGAGGTCACAGTCTAAGGATAAGGGGTAAGCCATTTAGGACCGAGATGCGGAGGAACTTCTTCACCCAGAGAGTGGTGAACCTGTGGAATTCTCTACCACAGAAAGTTGTTGAGGCCAATTCACTAAATATATTCAAAAAGGAGTTAGATGAGGTCCTTACTACTAGGGGGATCAAGGGGTATGGCGAGAAAGCAGGAATGGGGTACTGAAGTTGAATGTTCAGCCATGAACTCATTGAATGGCGGTGCAGGCTAGAAGGGCCGAATGGCCTACTTCTGCACCTATTTTCTATGTTTCTATGCCACTGCCAAGAATGGCCAGCACCGTCTCCTCCAAACGGGTGAGGTGAGACTAGGAATGGGAGGTGTGCCTCGTGTTTGGCGCAGATTGTTGGTAGCTGAGTGATTGGATATTGCACATTGAGCAATGTGTGAGACTAGTGGTGCAGTTGGTAGGACACAACTTTTGAAGATGCATTCACTGACCAGTGGTCTGAGGTGTTGAAGCTTCTTTGGACACTGGAGCCAGGTAGTGGGGGTGACACTGCTGGCAGTGACAGCCTCGGTGATGTACTCCCACATTGTTCTCTCTGCAGGGCCTCCTGGCCCCTGTGGGTAGGGGGCCTGTTTTGCAGTGTCGACCCCCTGCACAACGCTGGAGTGCTGCGTGCAAGACCCTGGGTGCCCCTTCCCTGGCTTGCTGAGCCATTTGAGTTAGTGCTGAAGCACGGTTCCCATTTTTTGAGGTTCGGAATAAAATGTAACTTTAATAGCTGAATAATCACATTTGGGACTTGTTTTTAATGGTCATTATTCATTGAAAGACAGTAAAGGCTGAAAACTGTATTTTTCACTGCATTTTAATTTGTATTGTTTCAGAGGGCATGGCCCCTTTAATTCACAGGTCTTTTTGTTGGACTGCTTTCTTGCTCTTTCTCGTTTTGTTGCTTTAAACATCAGATTACACACACATTCAGTTGTAGTAATGGCAGGATCAGGTCTTTATTTGAACTTCATACTACACAAAACCATATGAAAGTTACTGAGACATAAATTTCACAAAACCAGTGAATGCTCTCTTTTTGAGACACATACATTGTGTTTTCAGTGTCTGCTCTTGAGACACACACTACAATTCTAGTGTCTGCTCAAACAATGTTCACTCACATCTCTTATACAAAATCAGGTCTTTGAACTCTGTATGCCATACATTATATCAATAAATCTGGTACATCAAAAGTACATACAACTACTGACAGAATGACAATGTATACTGAACACCCAGCCACTCAACCTCCTGAAATTGGTTTATTGCCACAATCTACTCTTGCCATGAATTTATTACTATAACACACAGGTGACCAAATTAACACATTCGAATGGCTTTCCTGTGGAGACAGCCTCTGCTTTGATCTAAACTTCAATTTACAATCTGTGCTCATCAGAAAAGCTGCGTGTACCTTTAACCCAGCAAGTGTCGTCTCAGACTGTGCCGAAAGTGAGGTATTCCAGACTTTCGGTCCCACACTTTTCATTGCCCACAATTCCTTGTGGGCTCCACAGCCTCGCTCCCAGAGCCTGTGCGTAGCGGGAACTTCAGGACGGGAACTTCGCCTCGGAGGTCTTCACTGAGACCACCAGGAGGGTGTTGCGTGGAAGGCTAGCGCTGTGCCACCAATCGCCAGACCCCCAGACAAAGTTATTCTCCTCAGCATAGTGGCCATTTTCAGCGGCCGTTAACTCCCGCCAACATTTGTGGCCTCAGAGTTGTGGAGGAACAAAGGAATCCTGGTGTCTACATACACAGATCACTAAAAGCTCGTGCGCAAGTGCAAAAAATAATCAAAAAGGCTAATGGAATGTTGTCCTTTATCTCAAGGGGTTAGAGTACAGAAGTAAGTGAGTGATGCTCCAGTTGGACAGAGCCTCGATCAGACCCCACCTGGAGCACTGAACCTCAGGAAGGATGTTTGGTCTTGGAGCACAGATTCACTAGAATGGTAACATGGCTTAAAGGGTTAAGTTATGAGGACAGGTTGCGTAAACTTGGTTTATGTTCCCAAGAGTTTAGAAGATTGAGGGATGATTTAATCAAGGCCTTTAACGTGATACAGGGATTCAATAGAGTAGATACAGAGAAACTTTAGCCTAGAAATTTGGTGCACTTGTGCCTCCTGTTAGCACCACAAGGGGCACTAATGGGGCACAAATGTGTCAGCGAGCGGGCGCGGCGCTGATAACGACTCCCGTCATATTGGACAGGAGATTAGCTGCGATGCTACAACGTGGCGCCCCGATCTCCTGCACCCGCCGATTGTGACGACATTGCCGTGCGCATTGCCCCGTCAGTGCATTGGATGCGAAATTCACTTCCGCCCCCTGCAGCAGTGCCGGGCGAAAACACCGACAGCTGCAGGAGGCACGGATCGGGCGGCCAGCTGCTACCGGGGCCATGGTTAAAGGTGAGGTGGCCGAGGTAAGTAAAAAACGTACCTTTGTTTCTGCTGTTTTGATGTGTTTTCTGTCCTGCTGGAATGCCGGGCTGATTGAGTGGGTCCCTTGGTGATCCAGGTAGGTGAACCTTTATTTGCAGAGCCTGCAGCGATGGCCCTGCCCTTTAAGCGGGGGAAGGCCCTTTGAACGCGGCAGAGCTGCCTGACCCAGTGTGCAGCGCTGGTGAAGTGTCCGGTCCGTCAGTGCTCCAAGAAGGAAGTGGAGTGCTAGATATAATCACCTCCTTCCGGGGCCGCTAAACCCAATTTTGGCACTAAGTTTCCCGCCTCTCAAAAGTTACCGTCCCCAATCGGGCCGATAATCAATTTCTCCCCCTGTGTCCTTTGGAGGGGGAATCTAGAACAAGGGGAGACAATCTTAAAATTAGAGCGAGACCATTTAAGAGTGAAATCAGGAAGCATTTTGACAAAGGGTAGTGAAAATCTGGATCTCACTCCCCCCAAAAAGCTATGGATTCTGGGACAACTGAAACTTTCAATACTGAGATGGATAGACTGTTATTAGGTAAAGGTACCAAGGGATTTGGGGTAAAGATGGATCAATGAAGTTGAGGTAAAGTTCAGCCAGGCTTGAGAGGCTGAATGGCCTTGTCCTGTTCCTATCTTCCTATTGAGTGGAGCATGTGTGGTTGCTCTGGTTACAAGAGGACAGGCACGTTGACAAAGGGTCCAAATAAAGCAGCAAAGCTGATAATGTGTCTGAGAAATAAACAGTGCTGAAGTAATATATTTCAGTGAATGAATCTGTGAAGAATCTGTTCTCACTGGGAAACAGCACTGAGGGAGCGGCAGCATGAAAGCATGATCCAAGTATTACAGTGATGAAGATAACCAGCGGGATGGTTGTGAGAAGCATTTTGTATTGAACCAGAAGAAACCTAGGGGAGAAATTACAAGATACAGATACTGTGAGCTAACCAGAAATAAAAGAGTAACCATTTCACAGAGATCATATTTTAGTAGTTTCAGTACGGCTGCAGCTAGTGTGTTGTCAGCTTTAGAATTATGTGGTGAGACACTTATGTACGAACACTCAGCAGTTCCTCTCTCCACTCTTTTAGCACAGGCACCAATCCATTCACTTTAAATGTTGGTATGGGACTGTGGGCAGTAAATCACCCGTACAATGTTCAGGGACCTATCCATGATCCACACTCCATTGAGCAAGGACCTGGGTTGGGAACACGGCCTCGATGGTAAAACAAGTAGGTGGGACGAGGAGTATTTGAAAGCCACTTTTAGATTTACCACCCTCCCCTAACCCAACGTTTATGAATGAGAGGTTGAACAGGCAACCAGTTTATGGGCCTTGTGTAAAGTTCCTCTTCCTGGGAGTTGCATGAGAGCAGCGCAGGAAAGCCCTCCTTCGGAACTTATCACCTTCCTTGTCGGCAAGTGTCTGATTTCTGCTCACAAGCAGCTCACAACAGCCTTTCTGAGCTCGGTAATTCAGGACATGGGAGATAGTCGGCAGGAGCCAGCATCCAGCTCTGTGAATACGCTGCAGCACCACTTCATTCCTCAACAACAGACCTTCAAATGGGGGCCTTCCTCCAGATATAAAAACCCTAGCATTGTGAGATTTCCCTTAAAGTTCCCATTAATCACTAAAATTAGGCCAAGTTCTCCAAAGATAGCAGGCCTGTATATTTTAGTGTTCCAGCTAAATGTGACTCAGCCCTTTACTTTCAGCTCTTCCCCCCGCCCCTGTCACACCTGTATCTAATTTTCACTCCCGCCGTGCCAATAACTGGGACAGCTGGGCTGCTTTGCAAATGTGCGATTACCGTGTACAGCCCGAGGGGAAACAGAGATTGTTTGTGAGAAGTGTCAGCTGTCATAATCACAGTTAGAACATTCCGAAGAGTTGTTCAATATGCACGGAAGGTTGCCATAAAATGAACTGCAATGGGTCTCAAATTTAGCTACAGCATTTTGTGAAAGCTGATATTGTAGAACTTCTTGACAAGATTATTTGGGTTGATTTTCTGCCCAGTAACAGCCCAATTTTAGGCAGTACCTGGATGGGCAGGGGTGGGAAATCAGTCAGGGACTTGTTCTGCCAGCTCTCCGTCAGTCACCATTTCTAGAATCTTATGCTGGAACTAACAGCGGCCTTTGAATACGCCGACCCAAATCTGGGAGGACACATTCAAAAGGCATGGATAAGACCAGATGATGCCATACAATGTATTTCCCATCATTAGCACCACAGCAACGCAGGGCGATAGGACCAGCAGCAAATTACTGTCATCCATAAGAACATAAGAAATAGGAGCAGGAGTAGGCCACCTGACCCCTCGAGCCTGCTCCGCCATTTAATAAGATCATGGCTGATCTGATCATGGACTCAGCTCCACTTCCCTGCCCGCTCCCCATAACACTTTATTCCCTTATCGCTCAAAAATCTCCGCCTTAAATATATTCAGTGACCCAGCCCCCACAGCTCTCTGGGGCAGAGAATTCCATAGATTTACAACCCTCTGAGAGAAGAAATTCCTCCTCATCTCAGTATTAAATGAGCGGCCCCTTATTCTAAGACTATGTCCCCTAGTTTTAGTTTCCCCTATGAGTGGAAATATCTTCTCTGCATCCACCTTGTCGAGCTCCGTCATTATCATATATGTTTTGATAAGATCACCTCTCATTCTTCTGAATTCCAATGAGTATAGGCCCAACCTACGCAACCTATCTTCATAAGTCAACCCCCTCATCTCCGAAAACAAGTCAGTGAACATTCTCTGAACAGCCTCCAATGCAAGTATATCCTTCCTTAAATACGGAGACCAAAACTGAAAGCAGTACTCCAGGTGTGGCCTCACCAATACCCTGCTTTTATACTCCATCCCCCTTGCAATAAAGGCCAACATTCCATTTACCTTCCTGATCACTTGCTCTACCTGCATACTAAAAAAAATTTTCATGCCTAAGGACCCCCAGGTCCCACTGTACTGCAGCTCTTTGCAATTTTTCTCCATGGAAATTATAATTTGCTTTTCTATTTTTCTATAACCTCACATTTTCCCACATTATACTCCATCTGCCAAATTTTTGCCCACTCACTTAGCCTGTCTATATCCCTTTGCAGATGTTTTGTGTCCTCCTCACAATTTGCTTTCAACCCATCTTTGTTTCATCAGCAAACTTGGCTACATTACACTCAGTCCCTTCATCTAAGTCATTAATATAGATTGTATCCAGTGTTGCTATGGTGGGTGAGAGCGGATCGAACGTTGAACTCCATGCCTCTCCCTTCCCTGCCGGAACTGTAAGTGAATTTTACATTTTTCAAAGTAGACACATCCTTCTTCGCTGCCCCGTTAAGTGGAGGAGCCGTGTTCCATCGCTCACCCTGGAGGTGGGAATCTCACCGGGCACCGACCTATATTCTAATGGTGGTGGTGCCGACGTACACCTGAGGTCATCCAAACCTCACCTGTCCATGTCCTAACTCACACCAAGTCCTGCTCACCCATCCCCCTTGTGCTCGCTGCCCATGTCCTAACTCACACCAAGTCCCGCTCACCCATCAACCCTGTGCTCGCTGCCCATGTCCTAACTTGCATCGTCCCGCTCACCCATCACCCCTGTGCTCGCTGCCCATGTCCTAACTCGCACCAAGTCCCGCTCACCCATCACCCCTGTGCTCGCTGCCCATGTCCTAACTCGCACCAAGTCCCGCTCACCCATCACCCCTGTGCTCGCTGCCCATGTCCTAACTCGCACCAAGTCCCGCTCACCCATCACCCCTGTGCTTGCTGCCCATGTCCTAACTCGCACCAAGTCCCGCTCACCCATCACCCCTGTGCTCACTGCCCATGTCCTAACTCGCACCAAGTCCCACTCACCCATCACCCCTGTGTTCGCTGACCGACATTGGCTCCCAGTTAAGCAACGCCTCGATTTCTCACCCTTGTTTACAAATCCCTTCATGACCTCGCCCCTCCCTATCTCTGTAATCTCCTTCAACCTCACAACCTCACGAGATGTCTGTGCTCCTCAAATTCTTCCCTCTTGAGCATCCCTGATTATAACTGCTCAACCATTGGTGGCTGTGCCTTCAGCTGCCTAGGCTCCAAGCTTTGGAACTCCCTCCCTAAATCTCTCCATCTCTCTACCTCTCTTTTCTCCTTTAAGATGCTCCTTAAAACCTACCTCTTTGTCCGAGCTTTTGGTCACCTGTTGTAATGTGGCTCGGTGTCAAGTTTATTTGTTTTGTCTTATAACATTCCTGTGAAGTGCCTTGAGACATTTTACTACGTTAAAGGCACTATATAAATACAAGTTGTATATAAATACAAGGCGTGGCCCTGGACAACGTGGACCACTTTCCATACCTCGGGAGCCTATTATCAGCAAGGGCAGACATCGACGACAAGGTTCAACACAGCCTCCAGTGTGCCAGCGCAGCCTTCGGCCGCCTGAGGAAAAGAGTGTTCGAAGATCAGGCCCTCAAATCTGTCTTATGGTCTATAGGGCTGCAGTGATACTCGCCCTCCTGCATGGCTCAGAGACAAGGACCATATATAGTAAACACCTCAAATCGCTGGAGAAATACCACCAACGATGTCTCCGTAAGATGCTGCAAATCCCCTGGGAGGACAGATGCACCAATGTTAGCGTCCTCGATCAGACCAACATCCCCAGCATCGAAGCACTGACCACACTCAACCAGCTCTGTTGGGCCGGCCCACATTGTTCGCATGCCTGACACATGTCTCCCAAAGCAAGCGCTCTACTCGGAACTCTTACACGGCAAGCGAGTCCCAGGTGGGCAGAGGAAACGCTACAAGGACACCCTCAATGCCGCCTTGATAAAGTGCAACATCCCCACCGACACCTGGGAATCCCTGGCCAAAGACCGCCCTAAGTGGAGGAAGAGCATCCGGGAGGGCGCTGAGCACCTTGAGTCTCGTCGCTGAGAGCATGCAGAAATCAAGTGCAGGCAGCGGAAGGAACGTGCGGCAAACAGTCCCACCCACCCTTTCCTTCAACCACTGTCTGTCCCACCTGTGACAGAGACTGTAATTCCCGTATTGGACTGTTCAGTCACCTGAGAACTCACTTTTAGAGTGGAAGCAAGTCTTCCTCGATCTCGAGGGACTGCCTCTGATGATGATGATGATGTTGTTGTTGAAGGATCCTCCAGGGTCGGTGCAAGGCCAGTCTGATTGGTGGAAAGCTCACCTCGCAGCATTTCCAGCAGGATTCTCGCCAAGCCACAAATCCCAGCTACTTGTATACTGAGTGAGGGAGACATAACGGTGGCAGAAAGAAATTACAGAGCACTAAAGAGGAATAGCAAAACGGACACATTCTCCACGTTGCTGCCAAAAGGGGAAAGAAGAACTGGGTCAGAGACATAGTCTCAGCAAGAAACCCTGGGTTTTCAGCAGCTCCTGCAAACAAACAGTACAATTACATTTGTGGATTTATCGGCCTTCATAACTTCACTGAGAATCTAATTGCTTCATGTGAGGTCAAGTACAAGCCAGCTTAAAGCTGAAAGCAAGTCTCCATATATTGAGTCACTGCATCTGTAGCACATTATTTACATAGTCTTCTCTAAAATATGTTTGCTTTATATCAGGCAAGCACAGAGAAATCTCACGGTGAAATTTTAGCTTGGAGCTAATGGCTTTCGTGCAATAAGGAGACTGTGGGGCCAAAATTGCCCCGTCCCTTAAGGCCCGTTAACACCGGGAATCGGCCGCGCTGCGGAGTGCAATGGCCATCGATTATTCGTGTAATGGCCACCATTATCAAAATTACGCTCCTGCGGTAGCCCAGCAGTGACCCGCTCCCTCTCACCACTCCGCTGCTGCCAAGCCGTGCTAAGTGCCTCATCAAAGTGAAATTCCAATGGTGAAATTCCACTGAGAAATTCTTCCTCCCACCGGTCGGTGCCTAAAGCTGCTTTTTTAAGACAGCCCAGTGAGACTGCGGCCTTCTAAAATGGCAGTGCTGCTCCCATTAAAGGGGTGAACGCACTGCCACTGCCACCATGTTTTTTTTTCGTCGGTCGACTGACATGTTGGGCCGACAATTTCCCCCCGAGTTCAGTCAGGGCACCAACAGGCAGCCTGACACCCCCTCTTGGGTGCCAGGCCACTGCCCCGGCCGAAACCCTTCCTGGTGGCCCAGTGGCTCGAACTTTAACAATCGGACCGATCTCCCCTTTAAGTACAGAGGAGAGCCATGGTGACACGATTAGCAGACACTCTGCAGCCTCAAACTTCCGCCCCTCTAGTGTGCCTACTGCCGTACACCGCCCCCATTATAACCGACTTCCGGTCCGCCCCAAAAAAGCCAAAGAGTGGAATTTCACTCAAGAGGCCACCTCATCCACCATGTGCCCCGTTTCCAGCAGGAGGCAATTTCAGCCCCTGTGTGTCTGGCTGTGATTTGGAATAACACATAGTGCAGTTCAACAGGCTACATGGCATAAAATAATGGAACATGTATCCTGAAGATGCTATCTGAATTTAAACAACGGTATGTAAAATGCTTCGATAATTTATCACTGAGGTTGCCTGCACTGGGTTGTGTTATGTTTTGGAGACTTTACTCCAGATATTTTCCTTAGACTCGGCATCTCAGACTGTTCCTAGAGGTGAGCCCACCTTCCCTACAGAACGGACTGGATGTGCTCCTGAAGTGCCGTAACCTACAGGGCTACGGACCAAGAGCTGGTAAGTGGGATTAAGCTGGATAGTTCTTTGTCGGTCGGCACAGCCACGATGGGCCGAATGGCCTCCTTCCATGCTGTAAATGCCTATGATTCTATGATTCTATGATTCTATGACCTGCCCAATATCTGAGTAGCCTGAGCTCTGGGGGTGGAACAGAAAACCCTCAGCATTGTATTTTGGCGACTGGATGTATCACCTACCCTCAACTGATCTTCCCTGACTTCAGAAGGGATAGAATAAAAACTGCTCCAGACAGTGGCTGAGGCTATAAAATGTCAAACAGGGTCATTGAACATTAACTGAACAGAAGCAGTGCCACACTGTAGACTTAGAATAGTGACAAAGTTAACTAGCCCTCCTCCGAAAATAACAAAGTTTCATTTTCTGCACGAAACTGTGGCCTGAGTTGGACTGCAGGGAGCCCTGGAATTCCTGGGGGCTTACACTGCAAGGGGAAATGTAGCTGAGTGGGATCCCCCCCCCCCCGCATTGTTGTAGGCCGGAGAGCCCCTCCCATGGGACATTTTCACAGCCCAGGCAGAGTGCTGGAGCCTGCAGGGGTGAATCAGCGACGCTCGCCCCGGCCCAACCTGTTCCCACCCACCCCCCGCCGCCCCGAGTAAGGCAGAGCCAAGTCTGGATGTTGTCCCTCAGGGCCTTCCCGAGTAGGGTGGCCCACCCTCCAGGATTGGCCTGGTGTCTCCAGGAATTAAAACTTCATCTCCAGGACACAGCTGCGAGTAACACTGGGGAGAAGGATAAATGGGAAATTAATAGATTGCTTCATTTTCTTTCAACACTTTCACTTCCCTTCGATAATAGTATTGTAGGCAGGTAACACTGGTGTTTGATTGGGTGGTTGGAGACTGGGAATACTGGTGTTTGATTGGCCGGTTGGAGATATGGAACACTGGCGTTTGATTGACCGGTTGGAGATGGGGAACACTGGTGTTTGATTGGGCGGTTGGAGACGGGGAACACTGATGTTTGATTGGCCGGTTGGAGACGTGGAACACTGGCATTTGTTTGGGCGGTTGGAGACGGGGAACACTGGTATTTGATTGGCCGGTTGGAGACATGGAACACTGGCGTTTGATTGGGCAGTTGGAGACGGGGAACACTGGTGTTTGATTGGGCAGTTGGAGACGTGGTACACTGGTGTTTGATTGGGCAGTTGGGGACAGGGAACGCTTGTGTTTGATTCGCTAGTTGGAGGCAGGATATCATGTGATTGGCCAGTTGGAGACAGGATGTCATGTGATTGGGCGGGTGGAGGTGGGATGCCATGTGATTGGGCGGTGGGAGGCGGGATATCATCTCATTGGACGGTTGGAGACAGGATGCCATGTGATTGGGCAGTGTGAGGCGGGATATCATCTCATTGGGCAGTTGGAGACAGGATGTCATGTGATTGGGCGGTTGGAGGCGGGATGTCATGTGATGGAACCTCTAGGACGACGTTCAACCAGAGCTGGCGACTTTATCAACTGGGACTCAGAGGAAGATAAAGGCTGCACCGGAATGAAATTTCCCTCCCTCCCATCAGCAAGAGCCCGATCAGGAGCACCATTGCCGTCCCAAACCTCTCCGCCTGTATAATTCGTGCCATCGGAGGAATTGTAGTGGGTTCGCAGCAGGGTCACCTGTGCGGGCCGTAATCCTGCTCGCCTGCTAGCCCACTAATGGGAGGAGAAGCCAGCTCCTGTCTGTCTGTCTCAGCCTCCCTCAGAGTGAAGGAGGTTTCCAGCTAGTTACTCGAACAACTGTTAGTACTGTTGGCACGTGCTCTGTTTACGGTAATTTAATCCACATTTAACCCATTTTACACAGCGTCAGTAATCTGAGCGCTTGCCAACGATCCAGCTCCATATTACAGTAACCAGCTTGGAACCAATGTTCGGTGGCTGAGAGAGGCACAACTGGGGCATGTGCTGCTGGTTCAAATTCAAGTGTAGGATTGTGGGGAAAACCGATTGGGATTGCCAGAAAATCACTTTCTGCAGCTGCCTGAGATTTTCGCCATTTTCCCGGCAACTCCCCCAATTGTAGCTGATCCACTTGGAGCAGGGTCACACCTCGTCTCTTTGACTCTGGGGCCGAGAGATTGTAAATGGCCCAAAAACAGGCGGTGTCACGGCCCAGCACGGTTTAGCTGCACCGGTTCAAACTGGTCCAGGCAGCACGCAAAATTTGTCCAGAATGTTCATTTACATGTTTATAGCGCTGATCTCAGCGCTAAACCCGCTGCTGATTGGCTTAGCGCTTAACAGGTGGGCCAATAGCGGTGCAGTCTCATGGCCAGTAATGATTGGCCTCATTGTTCTCCAGTACCTAAAGGGGAGGGGCTTTGATGCAGCAGCCCCTCATTGTCATTGCAGTTGGAGCTGGAATTGGAGTCGCAGTTGAAGTTGGAACTCACGGCTGAGCACCAACAAAGAGAACAAGCAGAAGGTTCTCTGATGCAGCTCTGGAGTTATTGGTACTGGCCGTGGAGAGGAGGCGGGCTGTCCTGTTCCTGCAGGGTGACAGGAAACCATCAGCCCACACATCGAGAAGGCTGTGCCAAGGGAGAGCTGGGTACGTGACGGCCAACAGTGGGGTCCACAGAACAAGGATCCAGTGCCGCAAGCTGTTTAATGACCTCACACGGCAGGTCAAGGTGAGTGAAGGCTTCAGCAAATGTCATATCCCACTATCTGCACCTCAAGCCTCACACACTGCTCAATGCACCACACTCCCACACTCACCTACCAACAATCTCTAGCAATCAGCACTCACACCTCACAATCAGAGCTTCACTTCACCCTCACAACCTTACCACTGCTGCAACACTCACACCCACATCTCACACCTTGCATACACTGACAGCTATTCAACTGTGGCAGCTACATCGCCCAAACACACTGCACCACACTCACGCACACACTTCCCTTCCTCTTGCAGGCCAAGGAGGCACACAACTCTTTTAGGGAGTAAAAAATAAACATTAGATCGAGTGCCCTCCGATCTGGGGGACACTCCAGACACTTATAACTGCCCTCTTTTTTTTTGTGTTTTTTTTTTCCTTTTGTGATTTTTTTTTTTGGGCATTAAAATCATATAATTTACAAGTGCCTCCTATGAAAGGAAAGGGGGACACTAAAACCCGGCAATTAAAACAAATTAAACTTTAAAACAAATAAAATCAAATTAAAATTTGGTTGCCGGGGGTGATGATGCACTCCAGTCCCTCCGGCGCCCACCTCTCGCGGAAGGCCGCAAGCGTACCGGTGGACACCGTGTGCTCCATCTCTAAGGACACCCTGGCCCGTATGTAGGCGCGGAAGAGAGGCAGGCAGTCAGGCTGAATGACCTCCTCGACCGCCCGCTGCCTGGACCGGCTGATGGCACCCAGGAGCAGTCCTACGAGGAGGCCCTCGGACCTACCCGCTCCCCTCCACACAGGGTGCCCAAAGATCAGGAGTGTGGGACTGAAGTGCAGCCAGAAATTGAGGAGCAGCCCCTTTAAATAATGGAACAGGGTCTGCAACCTCGCACACTCCATAAAAACGTGGAACACGGACTCTTCCAGACCGCAGAAATTGCAGGCGGCCTGGGAGCCTGTGAACCGGCTTAAACATTTATTGCACGGCACTGCTCCGTGCACCACCCTCCAGGCCAAGTCCCCGATAAATACTGGGAGGACTCCCGGTTAGAGTGCACTCCATCGGGGACCCCCGCCTCCTCCGGACGGCAAGATGTTGCGCCATGGCGTGTCCGGACGGCAGACGAGGATGGCAAGGTTGAGAGTGTGCAGGAGCAGCCCGTACAGGAAACCCCTCCGCGCAGAACTGAAAGGCACGGAGGGGATTTCCCCGAGGCGGCTCAAGTTGTGAGGCGCCGGCTCCCGAGGGAGGTTCCGGGATTTGGCGCCGATGAGGAATTCCATCCAGACGGGGGTCGGTTCGGACGGGATCTCCCTACGTGCTTGAGCCCCAAGGAGGCTCACAATGAGTGCGAGCAGCGGCAGGTGCGAGGCGGCCAAGCCCCAATACAGGCCTTGAGCCAATTGGAGGAGTTGGTGCTGGATATCATTGGAGGGGAAGTCACCGAGGCTGTGGCAACGAGCGATTGAAGCCCTTGGGGACAATAACAGTTTGCTCATTCCTAATCCTTCTTCTCACATCCCACTTCCCCCTCTTCCTACAATATCTTCTCATTTACAAGCTGCTGATGTTTTATGCATGGGTATCTTGCTATTCCCCCCTCCCCTCACCATAACCCCACTTGTGCCTTTCTGTTTTCAGATGACCAGATCTTCCACCTGCACAGCCTGTCCCTGAAGTAATGGAGGAGAGTGAAGGAGAAGGCACACCATCACTACAGCTGGCTCTCGCCGACACCAGCTCAGAAACTGGCAATGCGTGGAATTTAGAGGGTAGTATAGACACGGGTTCGGCACGTGATGAGGCAACGGGCATGAGTGGGGCTGCAGCAAGGCCGGGGGAAAGGGTAGCTCGAGGGCCAGCTCCCTGGAGGGCGAGTTCGCTCAGGTTCTGCTGCACAGGGCTCAGATTAGGACCTCAATGGGGCGGCCTTCAGAAGCAGGGTGATGGCCATGCACACCGAATGGCTAGGTGCAATGGCAGGCCTGCCAGAGAGTTTCTGGGCAATGTCACGGAACGTGGAGGAGTCTGGCTCCAACATTGGACGGGGTTTTGCACGGAGCTGGGAGCCCAGGATTTCCAGGCTGGAAATGAGGGAAGACTCCAGGAGAAACCATGTCAGCCCAGACATGATGCTGGGTGTGATGGGCGATGTCGTGGCTGCCATTGCAGCACAGGCGGAAGTGATGCGACGTCTCAGTGCTGCAGTGGAAGCACAGACTGCTCTCCTGTAGTCTCAGCTTGCTGCCACCCAAGCACAGAGTACTGCCATCGTGGCTGGGTTTACCAGTGTCGAAGGGGGCTTGCACGGTGTCGCAGCAGCCCAGCAATCTGCCCTCCAACAGGTTGGTAAGAATGCTGAGGGGCCGCCCCCAGGGGAGCGGCAGTGGGTCAGTGGAGCAGGACCCTGCTGTCCTCTCTCAAGATGACAGCATTCCTGATCCCACCACTGCCACTCCGCCAGTGCTCTTGCTGCTATCTGTCAGCCAGCCAGGTCAGACTGCTGCCGAGGTGGTGTAGTCTACAGCTGGGCCTTCTAGGGCCAGAGCTGGTCGAGGTGGTCCTGTAAGGCCATCTGAAGTGTCCCCCACAGAAACTCAGCAGCCTTCCAGCTGCCCTGCTGTGGCCACAGTGGGAGCACTGCATGGGAGCACAGAGTCGGAACGGACACACGACCGACAGACACTGAAGGATTGCACAAGACGGTTTAGTTGATATTGTAACGTGAACTGAATAGTGATACATTTATTAATGTTGTTTGGAATGTTTGTTTTATGGTGGCTCTCATCTCAGCTTTGTGCGCAGGAGGATGTTGTGACATTCCATGACAGAAGGGTGTGGTTAATGGGAATGTGGTGCTCTGGGGTTTCATATACTGGAGTCAGAGTCTGATGAGGTGTTGATGGACAGTGCCGAAAGGGAATTTTCTGCCTACCTCCTCTCTTCCTCCATCTTCTCCTTGTCTTCCTCTTCCTCCTCCTCCTCCCCTCCCAAAGATACTCGATGCCCCTCCCAAAGAAACTCGAGCGTGAAGGGGACTGCCAGTAGAGCCCCCACGACTGTGAGCAAGTGTTGTGAGCAGAAGCCACTTGCACCAAAGCTCCCTGTCACCTCTGGACCTTGAAAGGAGTTTAGAAAGCTGCTAAAGTTGCAGAAAGTTGCACAGAGCCAGGCAGACATGTCAGCAGCAAACAGTTGCTGATGATCCCGTTAATTACCGCTGCTGTTGGCTCCTTCCTGCTTGGGAAGGTTTGGTCAGCTGACCGTAATTGACACAGTTCAATAAGTTGAGTGGTGCACTCTGAAATGGCAGATCGGCCGTTTCACTCTCACTGACGTCACGCTCTGCACAATCTGTGTATCGCAGCAAGTGCGGACATCGGCTGACGCCCAGCTGAAGAATGGCTCCCACGGGACTCGCCAGCCGCGGGCGGAAGTGAGGCGGTGAAATTTTCTTTGCTGAAACGGGCGTTAACGGCCAGCGCTATGCTACGGATTTCTCGGCCTGGGTGTGCGACTGCCTGTCCCTTTACATGGATCTGTCTTCCTGAGCCCGATCTTGACTAGGGTGTGTTTTCTGAGTGGGGGGGTGAGGAGTTCCATTCGGTAAACCCACAGGTCCAGGTTTTCCCCACACTGTGCAGTTTAGACCCCGCAGCACACGTGTCTTTTTTCCAGCAGGCTCCCTGCCCGGAGGCCAGCCTGATGGACAGCCTTTGCTCCCTGTCGGGTGGAGAACACTCCGGAGGCCGCAGCCCAGGAGCAGGGAGGGAGCCTGCAGCTGCAACAGTGGGCGGGGGGGGGGGGGGAGGGGGCCGATCCTGGTCGGCGGGGTGAGGGGTCAGCAATCCTGGAGGGGAGTTCGGCAATGCTGGAGGGGGAGGGGGAGGGGAGTTCGGCAATGCTGGAGGGGGAGGGGAGTTCGGCAATGCTGGAGGGGGAGGGGAGTTCGGCAATGCTGGAGGGGGAGGGGGAGGGGAGTTCGGCAATGCTGGAGGGGGAGGGGAGTTCGGCAATGCTGGAGGGGGAGGGGGAGGGGAGTTCGGCAATGCTGGAGGGGGAGGGGGAGGGGAGTTCGGCAATGCTGGAGGGGGAGGGGAGTTCGGCAATGCTGGAGGGGGAGGGGAGTTCGGCAATGCTGGAGGGGGAGGGGAGTTCGGCAATGCTGGAGGGGGAGGGGAGTTTGGCAATGCTGGAGGGGGAGGGGGCGGGGAGTTCGGCAATGCTGGAGGGGGAGGGGAGTTTGGCAATGCTGGAGGGGGAGGGGAGTTCGGCAATGCTGGAGGGGGAGGGGAGTTCGGCAATGCTGGAGGGGGAGGGGTGTTCGACAATGCTGGAGGGGGAGGGGAGTTCGGCAATGCTGGAGGGGGAGGGGGAGTTCGGCAATGCTGGAGGGGGAGGGGAGTTCGGCAATGCTGGAGGGGGAGGGGTGTTCGACAATGCTGGAGGGGGAGGGGGAGTTCGGCAATGCTGGAGGGGGGAGGGGGAGTTCGGCAATGCTGGAGGGGGAGGCGATTTCAGCAATGCTGGAGGGGGAGGGGAGTTCAGCAATGATGAAGGGGGAGGGGAGTTCGGCAATGCTGGAGGGGGTGGGGAGCTCGGCAATGCTGGAGGGGGTGGGGAGTTCGGCAATGCTGGAGGGGGAGGGGAGTTCGGCAATGCTGGAGGGGGAGGGGAGTTTGGCAATGCTGGAGTGTGGGATGGTGATCTTGGAGAGGGGGAAGCAGGTTAGCTTGGGGGACGGGAGGAAGCACTCCTGTCCCTCCTGGCCCACAACCAGTGCTGGAGAGGCACTTACCTTCCACACAGCAGTCCTCGCCTCCCTTTAGCTGCCGGGTTTCCTGAGGCACAGGAAACCCGGCCGGCCAGGGTTAAACCTGGACAACAGGTTAAATCTGAGGCACACAGCCTCATTAAAATATTTAACTGACCAACCCATCCCCTCAGAGCGGGCTAGTTACCGAACCCCTGTCCCATTTACAAGATGCACTGCAGCAACTCGCCAAGGCTTCTTCAGCAGCACCTCCCAAATCCGCGATCTCTACCACCTAGAAGGACAAGGGCAGCAGGTGCATGGGAACACCATCACCTCCACGTTCCCCTCCAAGTCACAAACCTTCCTGAGTTGGAAGTATATCGCCGTTCCTGGGTCAAAATCCTGGAACTCCCTCCCTAACAGCACTGTGGGAAACCTTCACCACAAGGACTGCAGCAGTTCAAGAAGGCAGCTCATCACCACCTTCTCAATGGAAATTAGGAATAGCAAAAAATGCTGGCCTTGCCAGCGATGCCCACATCCCATGTACAAATGTTTAAAAAATGGAAGTGGGTGGGGTGGGTTGAAGTTTGGATTTGAAACGTGTTTACAGCCCACCTAATCCAAAACCACCCATTTTGTGGGTTAAAGTTCCCCTCTCTGCACCTCTCTCTATATATGTATTTATCTTTTTCTGTCTCTTATTATTTTCTCTCTGGCAATTTGTGTGTAATTGTTTATCACTGTCAGTATCATCTAATATCTGTTATTATCTTTTCTATTGTTCATTTTGAACTGCAGTATTTTATCCATGTGTGTGTCCAGCTGCTTATTTGCTTTACATACATTTCCTGTTCAATCCCAGCCAGGCCGATACTCTGTTAGTGATGCATCAATCAATTAGTATTAATTTACTGCCTGCGAGTACGCACTTTATCTCGACTTGTCTTCAATTGTCCATCTACTCCGGCCGTTTCTGGTCTCTCACTCTCTTATTCTGCTTTATTCTGGGTTTGATTCTGTCATTTTGTGCAGTTCAAGGTCTGCTCCCACTGGCAATTCACATTCAATCACGAATAATGTTCTTTCACATCAAAGCAACACATTACAGCTCTGGACAGAAGAGCTGTTGGGAAAACACACATCAAGGTAGGAACATGTTTTAAATATATATGCATGTGTTTTGGTCGAGGTGCATCCTGGGACACTGGTCCAGTTATTTGGCACAGTCCCCAAGAGCTGCAATGGTCTATTTGAAATAATAAAGATACTGGAGCAGAACCATGTGAGATTGGGACCAGGATCAGGAGGAGGATCAGGAGCAGAACCAGGATCAGGAGGAGGATCAGAACCAGGATCAGAAGCAGGATCAGGACCTGGAACAGGAGGAGGACCAGGGTCAGAACCAGGATGAGGACCGGGATCAGGACCAGGATTAAGACCTAGATCGGGATCAGGAACAAGACAATGATTAGGATTAGGACCAAGATCAGTATTAGGACCAAGATCAGGATCAGGACTAGGATAAGGATCAGGATCAAGGTCAGGGTCAGGACTAGGACCGGGATTAGGATTGGGATCAGGATTGGGACCAGGATCGTGACCGGGACCAGGATCAGGACTGGGACCAGGATCAAGACCAGGATCAGCACTGAAATCAGGATCTGAATCAGGACCAAGATCAGGATGATGGCCAGAAGCAGGATCAGGACTAGGACCGAGGTCAGGACCGGGATAGGATCGGGACCAGGACTGAAATCAGGATCAGGTTCAGGTCCAGGAGTAGGATTAGGTCCGGGATCAGGACCAGAACTAGGACCGGGATTGGGATCAGGTCCAGGAGCAGGGCCAGGATCAGGACTCTGATCAGGGCTGGGATCAGGTCCAGGATTAGGACCGGGATCAGGTCCAGGAGCAGGATCAAGACCAGAATCAGAAGCAGGATCAGGACCGGGATCGGGATCAGGACCGGGATGGATAGGGGTTGGCGTGCCGTACTAAGGGGCTGCCGTGCACTCCAATGATTTCATTGCTGGTTGCATGGTGGCCCGGGGCGCTATTGATTGGGTGCGGCGCGACTGTGGCAGCGCATTTGCTAACTCCCGCGCCATTTCTCATGAGCCGGAGCGCTAAATCAAGCGCTATCACTTCCCTTCGAGCACTAAAGTCAGTGAGAGGGGTGGTATCGGCAGAGCACTGAGCAATGTGCCGTGTAGCACTGCCGTCTGTACAGGCTCCTTCCCTCACTTAAAGGAAAGGGCCAATGATGGGTTGAAACATTCCCAATGTTCTTTGTGTGGGGCTGTGGGACCTGCGCGATGTGCATTACAGTCCCAAGGACTCTGAGAGAGCAGAGGGCTGAGCAATCATGGGGACTAAATAAATCAGGAGACACCAGAATGGGGAGATAAATCCATTTTGCCCTACCTAACAACCACTGCCTTTAAATATCGCTCCCCAAGCGGCCAGCCAAGGTAACAATGCCTCCTGCAGCTGCTGTTGTTGATGCCCGGCGATGCTGTAGGGGGCGGCACCGAATATCACGTCTGGGGCAGTAACGGGGCGCTGTGTGTTGGTTGATGTCATGACCTACGGGTCGCAGGAGATTGAGGCGGTAAGTGTTAGCACCAGCGCAAAACCGCCAGTGAAGTTTGCGTGCTTCAATGATTTCACCGTGCCCGGTCAGGAGCCATGAGCGACCCATTACCGCCCCCCGCAGGCGCTAACAGGAGGCGCAAACCAGGCCAATTTCTTCACCCAAGATCTCGTTTAGCCTAATCTTTATCCTCTCTTGCGACCCGTGAGATATTACCGATGTGATATTCGCTCCCGCCCTCTGCTAATCAATCTTCTGATTGCATATCTTATTATATCATGAGCAACAGAATGGCTTGATTTAAATATCACCAAAATAATTGTAATGTCTGTAAGCTTGTAATGTTTGTAGCGCCACACTGTGGATGTGGACGTATTGTGTACTGCAAGTGCAGGGTTAATAATAAACAGAAACAGGCAGATTTCAGGAGACTTCCGAGAGAGCTGCCTGCCATGTTAGGAAGCTCTGTGTTCTGTGAATATATCACATTTGGCGATTGAGATGGGATTTTTCGGATGATTTAAAGCTTAAATTTTGTTGGTGAAGGATTGAGCCAGCTGACATAGAGACTTTTGAAGTTTCTGTCTTTGGAAAAAGCTACAAAAATCCGAGGTAAAATACAGCACACAGTGTGAACAGCTAGAGATTAAAATGGCAGATGTATTGGGATATTTGGGTGAATAGAGACACGACCGGGAACGTTTTAAAGCGTATGTGGATCGGCTAGAAATGTATTTCACTGCAAATAACATTATCGAAGTTCCAGACAATGCAGTCCAGAACTGGGCTGTGTTGGAACGCAAGAAAGCGATCTTCTTATCGGAGGCAGGTCCTGCATTATACAAAACGCTTGTAAATCTGCTTGTGCCTGACGAGCCAAAGGACACAATGCTTAAAGAGATTTTAATGAAGCTGGAGCAGCACTATAACCCCAAACCGTTAGAAATTGCTGAAAGCTATCGTTTCGGGATTCGGAATCTAAAGGCTGATGAAGTATCAGTGATTACTCGTAGCATTAAAAAAGCTATCTATGCACTGTAATTTTGGACACTTTCAAAACCGAGCATTATGGGATCATTTTGTTTGTCGGGTGAAAAATGATGCGATCAGAAGGAAGTTATTGACAATGGATGACTTGACTTTTGAAATTGCTTGTCAGACAGCGAGGTCGATAGGCATGGCCGAACAATAATCCCGAGAATTAAATAATAATTACGGTCGTCAGTCAACCGAGGTAAATCACCTGCAGGTTCAAAGTAAAAGATGGTGGGAGCCCAAAGTCCCAGAAACTGGAAATTCTCAGAGCGTCGAAGTCGTGTTATAGGTGCTTGGGACAACACATTGCTAAAAGTTGTCCATAAGTGAAGGCAGAGTGTTTCTTCTGCAGAAAGACTGGGCATCTTGCAAAGGCATGCCGACTGAAGGGTAAACCAGCTTTTAAAGCTTTGAGTCCAGCATTCAAAGCTATGAGTAGAAATCCCAAGAGACTACAGAGCATGGAAGAACAACAACAGGACAAGGAGATGTTAGAGTTACACATCATCAGGAGCACGAGGTTAATGGACAGCGATTTGGAAAGCATCAAAATCCACATAGATGTTGCGGGATTCAAAATACCAATGGAAATCGACAAGGGTGCATCCGTGAGTGTAGTACCAGAGTCACTATACCGTGACAAATTGCGTGATTTCCAACTGGAGAAATCCAAGATAGAGCTGCGAGGCTACTCGGGGGAGAAAATTCCTGTGGTAGGTCGTATCACCGTACTGGTGAAATATAAAGATCAATTTCAGAACTTGCCTCTAATAGTAGTGAAAGGAGACAAGCCTGTCTTACTAGGAAGAAACTGGTTGAGCTCACTGAAGCTGGATTGGAGTAAGATTTTCTATGCGGAAGCGAGATTTTCATCAACGGACGAGGTTATCAAGAAGTATCCGAAGGTGTTCTGCGAATCAGGCAGTCCGATCCAAGGCTTCAAGGCAAGTGTTAGGGTACAGAAGGATGCTAGATCAGTTTATTACAAGCCACGTTCCGTACCATATGCACTCTAGGAGAAAGTTGAGCAAGAACTCAAAACACTAGAGACTGAGAACATTATTTGTAAGATAGATCGATGTAATTGGGCTACACCCATTGTTGTTGTACCTATGTCCGATGGTAAGGTAAGATTGTGTGGTGATTATAAAGTAACCGTAAACCAGGTTCTAGAGGGTAATGTCCGCAATATATTGCCGAATATGGAAGATTTGTTCACAACACTGAGAGGTGGTCAGATCTTCTCAAAACTGGATCTTACGAATGCCTACTTACAGCTTGAACTAAATGAGGAGTCCAAGTCATGTTTGACTATAAATACTCATCGAAGCCCATATCAATTTAATAGGCTACCGTTTGGAGTGTCTTTCGCCCTTGCCATATTCCAACGGGAAGGAACCAGATTTTGCAAGGTATTGAAGGGGTAGCATGTTATTTGGATGACATACTAATTTCAGCACCAAATAAACAAATTCATAATAACATATTGAATGAAGTCCTCAAACGGCTAGAGAAGCACAGAGTACGAGTGTCTGCTCGTAAGTGTGAGTTATTTAAAAACTCAGTGGAGTACTTAGGGTACAAAGTAGACAAAGATGCTTTACATCCAACCATGGAAAAATTGGATGTGATCAGAAATGCACTCCCAGGAATGTCACTGAACTTCGTTCATTCTTGGGTCTTTTGAACTATTATGGGAAGTTTCTACCAAATTTGGCTACAGTATTACATCCACTGAATGAACTTTTGAAAAAATAGGTCCATTGGAAGTGGTCAAAAGAATGCGATACAGCATTCAAGGAGTGTAAAAGCAAATTGGTAGAGAGCACCATGTTAGTTCACTATGACATATCTAAAAGCTAACATGTGATGCCTCTCCATATGGAGTTGGGGCAGTGATCTCTCATGTATCACGTAGTGGGGAGGAGAGGCCAATTGCTTTTGCTTCATGCACTCTCAGTGCCAGTGAGAATAATTATGCGCAAATTGAAAGGGAAGCTTTGGCATTAATTTTTGGGGTCAAGAAGTTCCACAAATACTTGTATGGTTGTAAGTTTACCATTGTTACGGACCGTAAGCCCGTAACAGCAATCCTCCATCCAAAGTCCCCAGTTCCAACATTAGCTGCAGCCCGAATGCAGAGATGCACTTTGATTTTGTCAGCATATACATATGATATTGAATACAGACGATCAGCTGATCACAGTAATGCTGATGCAATGTCTAGATTGCCTTCCTCATCACAAGTTACACCCGATAGGGAAGAAGTGTTTTATTTTTCATACATTGATGAACTGCCAGTCACAGCTGAAGAGATTGGTAGAGCAACCAAACGTGACCCAGTGATGTCAAAAGTGTATGAGTATATTGCAAATGGATGGCCAAACCAGGTAACAGACAAAGATACACATCCATTCTTCTTTCATAGGAATGAATTATCAGTTGATAAAGATTGTATCATGTGGAGTGCAAGAGTGGTTATACCAAATAAATTCAGGTCCAAGTTATTAGGAGACCTCCATGACCAGCACCTGGGAATGTGCTTGACCAAGAGTTTTGCATGCAGTTATTTATGGTGGCCAGGTCTTGATAAAGATATAGAGTACATCGTGAGTCAGTGTACGACATGTCAATTGGTAAGCAAGCAACCACCAGTACCATTACAGCCATGGAAATGGCCTCCCAGAGTGTGGCAAAGGCTACATATTGATTTTGCTGAGTTAGAAGGACAACAATTGTTCATTGTGATTGATAGCCATTCGAAGTGGGTTGAGGTGTTTCCAATGTGGAAAATAACAACAAGTAAAACATTGGACATTTTACGAAAATTATTTTCTTTCTTTGACCTCCCTGAAGAGATTGTTTCGGATAATGGGCCACAATTTCATTCAGATGAATTTGCACAATTCACATGCAAAAATGGTGTGAAACATACCAAGGTTCCACCATACCATCCTGCTTCGAATGGTGCAGCAGAGCGCACTGTACAAATTGTAAAACGTGCCCTCATAAAACAAATGTTAGATCCAAATCCAAGGAAACGACAGTTGTCATTGGATCACAAATTGGCTAATCTTTTGATTACATATCGAAATACTCCTCATACAACTACTGGTAGAACACCAGCAGAGATGTTTCTCAAACGTTAGCCTCAAACCAGATTCTCGTTCTTAAAACCAAATTTGGCAAAGTCCGTAGAAAAGACACAATTAAGACAAAGAGAATCATGATAGAGGTAGAGTAAAAGAGAGAAGTGTGAAATTAAACCAGAAGGTGAGAGTGAAGAACCATCACCATAAATGGTTAAATTGGTTACCAGGAAGAGTGGTGAAGATATGTGGTCCTCGCACATATTTGGTAAAGATGTTTGATAATGGACAGGTTAGGTTTGTTCATATTGATCATATTTTACCTACAGACATGGAAGGAGTTGAAGGTGGGAATGATTCAATTATTTCTGACTCATCTGTTAGTTTTGATAAACCAGTAGCAAATCCTAAATCCAATGTACTGGAAATAAATCCAGGAGAGAATCAGAATGAAAGTCTGAGTCTGAGTCAGGAAAACATAGAGTGTGAAGTTAGTGAGTTCAAATGAATATCAAGGAAATTCCGTGGAGGAAATCGTTCCTCAGGATGAGCCTCGAATGAGTGTGAAATCGACACCATGTTTGGAAGGTTCTGTTCGTGAGTGAAGGTATCCTCTTCGAAACAGAAAACAAGTGGTAAAGTTAAATTTGTAAATATCCTGTGTTATGTCTAAACATGAAAGTTATTTATGATGTTTGTTATGATGGCTTCTTCATTAAGGAGGGAGAAGTGTAATGTCTGTAAGCTTGTAACGTTTGTAGCTCCACACTGTGGATGTGGACGTATTGTGTACTACAAGTGCAGGGTTAATAAGAAACAGAACCAGGCAGATTTCCAGAGACTTCCAAGAGAGCTGCCTGCCATGTTAGGAAGCTGTGTGTGCTGTGCTCTGTGAATATATCACAATAATATACATAATTATGATGCTCAACTCAAAACTACATAAGCAGCACACATCAGCACAGGGATGTGGCACAATGGACCGTACGTTTGACACATAAGAGGACACCTTACAGGAAGGATGTGATTGCACTAGAGAGGCTACATAGGAGATTTACGAGGGTGTTGCCAGGACTGGAGAATCTTAGCTATGAGGAAAGATTGGATTGGCTGGGGTTGTTTTCTTTGGAACAGAGGAGGCTGAGTGGAGATTTAATTGAGGTGTATAAAATTATGAGGGGCCTAGATAGAGTGGATAGGAAGGACCTATTTCCTTTCGTAGAGAGGTCAATAAACAGGGGGCATGGATTTAAAGTCATTGTAGAAGGAGTAGAGGGGAGATGAGGAAATCTTTTTTCACTCAGAGGGTGGTGGGGGTCTGGGACTCACTGCCTGAAAGGGTGATAGAGGTAGAAACCCTCATTACATTTAAAAAGTACTTGGATGTGCACTTAAAGAACCGTGACCTTCAAGGCTACGGATCCAGTGCTGGAAGGTAGGATTAGGCTGGGTAGCTCTTTTTTGAACGGCAGAGACACGATTGGCCGACTGGCCTCCTTCTGTATCGTAATTTTTCTATAATTCTATGATAAGAACGTAAGAAATAGGAGCAGGAGTAGGCTATTCGGCTCCTTGAGCCTGCTCCGCCATTCAGGAAGATGATGGCTGATCTTCTACCTCAACTCCACTTTCCTGCATTATCCCCATATCCCTTGATTCCCTTAATTCCGTTAATATTCATAAATCTATCCATCTCTGTTTTGAATATGCTCAATTATCGAGACTCCACAATTCCAAAGATTTACCACCCTCTGAGTGAAGAAATTTCTCCTCATCTCAGTCCTAAATGGCCGATCCCTTATTCCCCTAGTTCTAGACTCCCCAGTCAGGGGAAACATCCTTCCTGCATCTACCCTATCAAGTCATGTAAGGATTTTGTATGTTTCAACTAGATCACTTCTCATTCTTCGAAACTCTCGAGAATATAGGCCTAATCTACTCAATCTCTCCTCATAGGACAATCCCCCCATCCCAGGAATCAGTCTGGTGAACCTTGCGGCACCCCACTTGTTAAAGCCTGCCAACCCGAAAATGACCTGTTTATTCCTACTCTGTTTTCTGTCCATTTACCAATCCTCAATCCATGCTAGTATATTACCCCCAATCCCAGGAGCCCTAATTTTGTTTAATAACCTCTTATGTGGCACCTTATTGACTGCCTTCTGAAAATCCAAATACACCACATCCACTGGTTCCCCCTTATCTATTCTGCTAGTTACAACCTCAAAAAAACAGATTTGTCAAACATGATTTCCCTTTCATAAATCCGTGTTGACTCCGCCCAATCCTATTATTATTTTCTAAGTGTCCTGTTACCACGTCCCTAATAATAGATTCTAGCATGTTCCCACTACTGATATCAGGAGCCCCTTGGCTTCAAGTAATTTGATTGCTTTTCCTTTTCCTTTCTTTCATTCGACGATTTGTTGTTTTCATAAGTCCACAGTAGTTTGTCAGTGGGCATTTTCCAGCTAATTCCCTTGATCTCAGTTTGTATGTTCCCTATCTCCTCAGCTCCGACTTGCAGCTGCTTTATTTTTATCAAGTGTTGTGCCAAAGTATGATACCCGACGTTGACAACACTGGATGATGCCAAACTGCAGTATGATCCACAAGAAATGCACACACATTTGACAAGATTACTAGTTGATCTTCATTGGTGCTCACTTATGGAGAGTTTGAGAATATATAAGACGTGGGTGGGTGGGCAGACATCAGACGAAGGAATAGATGGATGGATTCATCAATATATTAAAGTAGCAAGTGAACTTTTTAATCACCATAGCCTGGAAATTGGATCGTGCAGCACCCATTTTTCAGGCACTGGAGGGTTTGATATGGCTTGCGCTCATTATGTGCCATGTGCCATATTGGTTGGAGGACCCTATAGACCCTGTGCCTACCTGAAACAGAGGTAGGCCCATTGCCAATGCATATCAGGGGCGTACTATCCAGCAGTCGTGCTTCTCCTGGCTCCAAATTAAACCTGTGGCTGCTGGTGACCACCGCTTGCCTCCCCTCCTGATCTCCTGTCCCTGGGACTAACAGTAGGGCCAGTGCTGCCGTCCCGACCTTCTGTCCCTGGGACTAACAGTAGGCCCAGTGCTGCCCTCCCCTCCTGATCTCCTGTCCCTGGGACTAACAGTAGGCCTAGTCCTGCCCTCCTAATCGCCTGTCCCTGGGATTAACAGTAGGCCCAGTGCTGCCCTCCCGATCTCGTTTCCCTGGGACTGACAGTAGGCCCAGTGCTGGTCTCCCCTCCTGATCTCCTGTCCCTGGGACTAACAGTAGGCCCAATGCTGCCCTCCCGATCTCCTGTCCCTGGGACTAACAGTAGACCCAGTGCTGCGCTCCCAATCTCCTGTCCCTGGGACTAACAGCAGGCCCAGTGCTGCTGTCCCCTCCCAATCTCCTGTCCCTGGGACTAACAGCAGGCCCAGTGCTGCCATCCCCTCCTGATCTCCTGTCCCTGGGACTAACAGTAGACCCAGTGCTGCCATCCCCTCCCGATTTCCTGTCCCTGGGACTAACAGTAGGCCGAGTGCTGCCCTCCCGATCTCCTGTCCCTGGGACTAACAGTAGGCCCAGTGCTGCCCTCCCCTCCCGATCGCCTGTCCCTAGGACTAACAGTAGGCCCAGTGCTGGTGTCCCCTCCCGATCGCCTGTCCCTAGGACTAACAGTAGGCCGACTGCTATCCTCCCCTCCCGATCTCCTTTCCCTGGCACTAACAGTAGGCCCAGTGCTGGTGTCCCCTCCCGATCTCCTGTCCCCGGGACTAACAATAGGCCCAGTGCTGGTCTCCCCTCCTGATCTCCTGTCCCTGGGACTAACAGTAGGCCCAATGCTGCCCTCCCGATCTCCTGTCCCTGGAACTAACAGTAGGCCCAGTGCTGGTGTTCTCCTCTTCCGATCTTTGTCTTCTTTACGACTAGCTCTCTTGTGTCCCCGGTACGCCGGTTGTGTCCCGATGGCACACAAAACCCAATTTTGCGTGGTCCATTCGCTCATCGGTTTGGGCGTTGTGGTTCATGGTCGTTGCTGGGTCCTGCCCCGAAGTGGGGAGCAACTCTCTGAGACACTGTGGTACTGTCAGATTTTGAAAGGTTGCTGCAGTGGCAGAGATTCACAAATTACTTATTTACTGCTTCATGTAAAATTCATTTAAACGAGGATGTTCATAAAACCAGATCGCAATTTGGATTGCTGCCTCGTCTCTCGTGAGGTCCTGTAGGTTTCATTGTTTAAACTCTTTAAAAGTGCAAGGAACAAGAAATGGTTATTGAAGTCATTCCTTCCATGCACATCCAGCGCTGGTCTCCTTATTTAAGGAGGGATATACTTGCATTGGACGCAATTCAGAGAAGGTTCACGAGGTTGATTCCTGAGATGAAGGGGTTGACTTATGAAGAAAGATTGAGCAGGTTGGGCCTGTACTCATTGGAGTTTCGAAGAATGAGAGGTGATCTTATTGAAACATATGAGATACTTAGGGGGCTTGACAGGGTAGATGCAGAGAGGACGTTTCCACTCGTGGGGGTACCTAGAACTAGGGGGCGTAGTTTCAGAATAAGGGGTCACCCATTTAGAACTGAGATGAGGAGGAATTTGTTCTCTGAGGGTCGTGAATCTGTGGAATTCTCTGCCTCAGAGAGCTGTGGAGGCTGGGTCATTGAATATATTTAAGATGGAGATAGACAGATTTTTGAATGATAAGGAAGTCAAGAGTTATGGGAGTGGGCAGGAAAGTGGAGTTGAGGCCAAGATCAGATCAGCCATGATCTTATTGAATGTCAGACCAGGCTCGAAGGGCCAAATGGCCTACTCCTGCTTTTATTATGTTCTTATGTTCTTATGTAAGTCTGACTCTAAGGGAGCACACAAATTCACTAAGCTCATCCTCCTCGTGGGAGCACAGGTCAGAACAGGGCTGTAAATCAGTAGCTCTGATCCTCTGACCCACGCTCCTTTTGAGAGCAACTCCCTGCTGGGTTTGTGGGATCGGTGAATTAACCAGCATATTTTTATTACCCTAACAGCTCAGGAAACATCATGTTACACACAATATTTCATTATTTCTGTCTTTAACTGGGTAACACCACTTTTATCTGACCCATACTCATGGCCACCCCCTCGACCTTGTCATCTCTCATAGCCTCGCTACTCCCCTCATGTCAATCGCAGATAAGGCCATCTCTGACCACTTCCTTGTATCGCTCTGCACTCACATCCCCCTCCCCCCCCCCCCGCCACAACCCTACGTCCTTCTTTATCCGCCCCTGGAAAAAAAACTCTCCCAACTCTCGAAAAACTGCACAAATGACATCCTTTGTGACTGTGACAAAGGTAACCTATCTCTCCTCGGGACATTTTACTATGTTAAAGGCACTGCATAAATACAAGTTGTTGTTGTTGTTTATGAAATCCCAACTGTCCAGCCTTTGACCCTCCATTCACCACTGCTGTCACCGACCTGACCAATCACACCCTCACCCCCACTGCTGTCACCGACCTGACCAATCACACCCTCACCCCCACTGCTGTCACCGACCTGACCAATCACACCCTCACCCCCACTGCTGTCACCGACCTGACCAATCACACCCTCACCCCCACTGCTGTCACCGACCTGACCAATCATACCCTCACCCCCACTGCTGTCACCGACCTGACCAATCATACCCTCACCCCCACTGCTGTCACCGACCTGACCAATCACACCCTCACCCCCACTGCTGTCACCGACCTGCCCAACCACACCCTCACCCCCACCTTTGATGCTGACATTGTTAACGGTTCTCTCACCTCAGGTACAGTCCCCCTCTCCCTCAAATCTGCCGTCATCACCCCTCTCCTCAAAAAAACAACCCTTGATGCTTTCATCCTTGCAAACTGTCACCCCATCTCCAACCTCCATTTCCTCTCCAAAGTCCTTGAACGTGGCGTCGCCTCCCAAATCCGTGCCCAAATGACATCCTTTGTGACTGTGACAAAGGTAACCTATCCCTCCTCGTTCTCTCGACTTGACTGCAGCCTTTGACATGGTTGGCCACTCCATCCTTCTGTAGGATATTCCATTCCCGTCCCCCCTTACAGACAGTTCTTGGACTTCAGGATTTATAAGAACAAAATACACACAGCACAGGATTTATCCCAACCTTAGATTTGTTCATTTATTGAACTCACAAAATTCCCCCCAGTACAAACCCCTCTGTGATTTGACCGAAATAACACAAAACCCACGACACAAAAACCCTATACAAGGTTACCTGACAGTGACATGAAATACCATGGTTTAAACCCTTCCGCAATTCGACTGCTACTTACACCATGACTCAGACAAACCCCTCTATGATTTGGCTGAAACTTACAATCACGCACACAGCTGGTTGTTCTGGTGTTGAGTGTAGGCCTGGACCAGGTGACCAACCTTTGTCCTTCTTCCCGACTGCAGTCCACACGCTCCGAAGTTGTCCGCTTTTTACAAAGATTCATATCACAATATCTAACATATTTCCTGTTGTTATCCTGTTGAATCGTCCGATGGTTAACACCTTTTAATTATCAGTTTATTCCACGCCCTGGTCTAGATGGGACCAAACGAACATGATCAGTTCTCATGCTGTTTAAAACAATGCAACCCTTCCATGGTCAAAGATACCTGGTTCCAAAGTTAACGAATGTGTGAATGTCCCTCTTCCTTCTTGGCAGGAACCATTTGTGATGGTAATGGCTGTCGTCCGGTGCTATTGTCTATGCTGATGGCATTCCCGATACCTGAATTGTATGAAATCGATGACAGTTGTCCTGTATCATTGGATATGATAATGTCTCTTTCCATTCTCTTCTTCTTCTTAGGCAGCCCCTCGTATCGAGGATGACTTGCTTCCACACCAAAAAGGGATGAGTTCACAGGTGTTTCAATGAAGGACCTGATACTCCAGGTCTCGAATTACATGTTGAAGGGTGGAAGATGCCTGTGCGTGGATTTTTTTAACATGTTGTGGCCGTTGCACACCAGCCACCACACGGGCTTGACAGAGCTAGGTCTTGTTCCAGTGGCAAGGGTTAACCAAGACAACTGGAGCTCTGGTCTGCTGCATGGACCTAGTGCGCACACATCGCAGTGTGGGCTGGTCCGTGCTGCCCCTGGGCCCTCGCCTCTTCTGGGCCACTCTCGTAACTGCATCAGGCAATAGCAATTCTCTTACGCCATTGTCTTACGATAATTTTACTTCCAGTCTCTTCCTGAGCTATAGTGTTGATGCAATGTTTGAATTAACCCCTTACTGCAGAGCCCACCTCTGTGTCTCTTTGTGTGCTGAGGTTTGGCTTTTTATATTTCACAGTCCAATCATGTCCGTGGGTTTGGGGTTTTTATATTCCATAAATGTTACAGTTGGTGGGGGGAACAGATCCTATACTTCTCCAATGCCTCCCCACCAACGTCCAGCTGGGTGGGACTACACTTGCCTGGTTCCATTCTTACCTGCCTAATCATAGTCAGAGAATTACCTTACCAACGGCTTATCTTACCGCTCCCGCATTGTTCCCTCTGGTGTCCCCCAAGGGCCTATCCTTGGCCCCCTCCTATTTCTCATCTATGTGCTGCCCCTTGGTGACATCATCTGAAAACACGGCATCAGTTTCCACATGTACGCTGACGACATCCACCTCTAACTCACTACCACTTCTCTCGATCCTTCCATGGTCTCTAAATTGTCAGACTGCTTGTCTGACATTCGGTTCTGAATGAGCAGAAATTTTCTCCAATTAAATATTGGGAAGATCAAAGCCATTGTTTTTGGTCCCCGCCACAAACTCCATTCCCTAGCCACTGACTCCATCACACTCCCTCACATCTGCCTGAGGCTGAACCATACTGTTCGCAACCTTGATGTCATATTTGACCCTGTAAAGAGTTTCCGACCACATATCCATGGCATAACTAAGACAGCCTATTTCTATATCTGTAACATCGCCCTTCTCCGCCCTTGCCTCAGCTCATCCGCTGTTGAAGCCCTCATCCATGCCTATGTTACCTCTAGACTTGACTATGCCAACACACTCCTGGCTGGCCTCCCATATTCTACCCTACATAACCTAGAGGTGATCTAAAACTCGGCTGCCTATGTCCTAACTTGCAGCAAGTCTCGTTCACCCATTGCCGCTGTGCTCGCTGACCTACACTGGCTTCGAGTTAAGCAACACCTCGGTTGCAAAACTCTCATCTTTACTTTACTTTCAAATCTCTCCATGGCCTCGCGACTCCCTATCTCTGTAATCTCCTCCAGCCCCACAACGCCCCGAGATGTCTGCGCTCCTCTAATTCTGCACTCTTGCACATCCCTGATTATAATCATTCAACCATTGGTGGCCGTGCCTTCTGTTGCCTGGGCCCCAAGCTCTGGAATTCTCTCCACCCCTCTACATTTCATTGCTCCTTTCAAACGCTCCTTAAAACCTACCTCTTTGACTAATCTTTTGGTCACCTGCCCTAATTTCTCAAGTGTTTCCGTGTCAAATTTTTTTGTCTTATGATACTTTTGTGAAACATCTTTGGACATTTTATTATGTTAAAGGCGCTATATAAATACAAGTTGTTGTTGTTAAAGGCACTATATAAATACAAGTTGTTGTTGTTGTTAAAGGCACTATATAAATACAAGTTGTTGTTAAAGGCACTATATAAATACAAGTTGTTGTTGTTAAAGTTGCTATATAAATACAAGTTGTTGTTGTTGACCGTTATTTTTTTTCTTTATTCATTTTCTATCTTTCTGCCTTGGCTCTATACAGTTGGGATACTTTACCAAATGTAGATACTATTCCAACACCAGCATCTCTACAAATTCATCAAAAAATTACTTCCAATACCATTTGAGAGCGACATGCGCCTTACACTAACCCACCAGCCTTAGGAAGCTAGGTATTCAACAACAATAACAACTTGTATTTATATAGCCCTTTAACATAGTGAAACGTCCCTTGGCACTTCACAGGAGTATTATGAGACTAAAAATTTGACACCAAGCCACACAAGTAGAAATTCATCAGGTGACCAAAAGCTTGGTCAAAGAGTTATATTTTAAGGAGCGTCTTGAAGGAGGAAAGAGTGGGAGAGAGGCAGAGAGGTTTAGGCAGGGAGTTCCAGATCTTGGGGCCTAGGCAACAGAAGGCACGCCCACCAATGGTTGAGTTGTTATATATGTAAACCTGTAAATACCTTGTTTAACCACCAGAGGGCTCATCCCCTGGAGTCTCAAGGGATCCCACAATCCCTTGGGAGCACCGATACTTAAGGAGGCTTCACAGGCTGGAGAGGCACTCTGGAGTCCTGAAATAAAAGACTACGGTCACACTTTACTTTGAGCTCACAGTATCTGGTCAGACTCTTTATTCAATACATAACAACTGGTGACGAGATCCAGATGACGAACCCCACCGCAATGATGTAGAGAACAGTGGGCATCCTGGAGAAATTTTCAGAGGAAGATGATTGGGAAACCTTCATGGAGCGACTCAACCAATACTTTGTGGAAGGAGAAGCGAACGCTGCCAAACGAAGGGCGATTCTCCTCATCGTTTGCGGGGCACCAACGTATGGCCTCATGAAAAATCTGCTGGCTCCAGCGAAACCCACAGAGAAATCATATGATGTTTTGTGCACACTGGTCCAGGAGCATCTAAACTCGAAGGAAAGCATTCTAATGGCAAATTACCGGTTCCACACATACAAGCGGTCTGAAGGCCAGGAAGTGGCGAGCTATGTCGCCGAGCTAAGACGCCTTGCAGGACATTGTGAATTTGAAGGACATTTGGAGCACATGCTCAGGACTTCTTTGTACTTGCCATTGGCCATGAAGTAATACTTCACAAACTTTTGACGGTAGAGACCCCAACCTTGAGTAAAGCCATAGCGATAGCCCAGGCGTTCATCGTCACCAGTGACAATACCTGTAGTGTATGTAGGCACCTTTAGTAATGACTCCTTGAGGCAGGGTATGATACTTAAACTGTGTAGACCTGTAGTCCTTTATTTGCAGCTCCTGGGTGAGGACAACAAGCTATGAGTTCCTTTTTATACTGAGTTAACTGCACTTTTTATACTGAGTTACCTGAAGTGTGCAGGTAACCCTTAGGTCTCTAGCAGCAGCACCCTCTGGTGTACATGTAAGGTGTGTACAGTGTAAGTGTACATTCAGTGTTGCATAACAGTGTTACAAACATCACACAGTAAACAGACGTGCATACACAACAACACTCTTCCCTAAGCATTTTTCATCTCCTTATTGTCATGATCTGTGGAGGTGATCAGTGGGGGGCTATGGGAGGTTGTGGTGAGGGTTGTCTAGTTGCCAGGTGTGACCCCTGTGCTTGAGGCGGGCCTCGTACGTTTCCCCTCCTTCACACACAGACCATGTAGGTGTCACTGTTGTGGGATCCCTCAGGGGGAATAGCCACAGCAGCAGTGGGTGGTGTGTATACACTATGATGTGGGTAGTTGAGGGCAGGGCCACCAGACTGGGTGGGCTCCTTGTCCACCAATTGGGATGAGGGTCAGGTCATCCCAGGGTTTGCCAGGGAAGCTGAAGGGTATTGGCCTCATGCTCCTGGTGTTGGCCCTGATGGCCAGGGTTTGTATGGCTGGTCTGGTGCCGGTTGCCATTGGTGGTGGCTGGACTGCCCATTGACCACTGTCCCTGTAGTGGGTGTGCTCCCACTGCCTGTGTGTGTGTCCTGCAAGGGGCATCACATTTGTTCCAAAGGTCCAGGCTACATGGTCAGGTAGCCTTCTGGACTTGGAGGGTCTCCCACAGGGGCATCAGTCCTTTGTCTGTGTCCTAACGGTATACATGACACCTTGGCTCTGATCACACATAGTCGAGCCTGCTTTCATTTCATTAGTCACATTAGTTAAACCAGCATCACAGTTCACAGTTACATTGCATACATTTTCATACTTGCACCCTTTAATTGCATCTTTAGCTTTAAAGTCCGTGTACTCAAATAGTTGAAAGTTCCCCTTTAAATGTTTTTGGTTACCGGTCTCCTTTAAGGGAGTCTTCAAATCCGATTGGCCGCTCGGTGTCACGTGATGCTCCTCCAATGCTCCTCCTGGTATGGCCATTGCCATTTTGATTATGTTTTTCTCCTCGTGGTGCTGGTTTTACAGCCATTTCCTGGCTTTCCTGCAGGTGGACTGTGGTGGTCTTTTCTTCCACAGGGCCACTTTGCCTGATGTGGACCGGGTTCATCCAATTCCTGCCCAGCAGCGTGGGACCGTCGCCGGCTACAATCCACAGGGGGAGTTTGTTCAACACGCCACCCTGGGAGACCGGGACGTCTACGCTGCCAATGCTTTGGATTTTACCTTTGGTATAGGTGAGCAGCTTCGCCTGGACAGGAGACAGTTTTGGTCGATTGGCGGGATTTATCCAAATTTTTTCAAAGGTCATCTGGCTCATCACAGACTGGCTCGCCACTGTGCCGATCTCCATAGAAACTGGGATCCCATTGACGTCTACTTTCATCGTCCATGGAGGACTTTCGGTGGAGCAGATATGAGCTCCATACTCTTCTTCCAAGGGTTGAGCAACTTCACCTTCTTCGATGTCGGAGCCCCGATGATCAGCCAGCTCATCAGAGATACGGTGTGTAAATCTTTTTCTGCACATCCTTTGAAGGTGCCTTTTCTCTTTGCCTGCATAGTCTTTGTAGCGGCACTGGTGGGCCCTGTGGTTTCCTCCACGGCGCCAGCACGGGGCTAGCCGGTTTGCCCCATGTGGTGGACTCAAGGTTGCGGGACTCAGGGCAGCATTTCTGCCCTTAGAAGTATCAATGCGGTGCACTGCTCTTGTCAGTTTAGAGTCCCTTAGTGCTTCATTTAAGTGGTCGCCAAAGTCGCACAGTGCAGCCAGTCTCCTTAAGTGTACCAATCTTTCTACAAAAACATCCCAATCTTCCCCATCGGTAAATTGCTGAAAGATGTTGAGATTCGACATGCTAAGCGTGTAGTTCATGACCTCCTATTCCCGTCGCTAGTTGTAGTGTATGTAGGCACCTTTAGTAATGACTCCACGAGGCAGGGTATGATACTTAAACTGTGTAGACCTGTAGTCCTTTATTTGCAGCTCATGAGTGAGGACAACAAGCTGTGAATTCCTTTTTCATACTGCAGGGGGAAGATGGGGAAGATTGGGATGTTTTTGTAGAAAGATTGGAACACTTAAGGAGACTGGCTGCACTGTGCGACTTTGGCGACCACTTAAATGAAGCACTAAGGGACTCTAAACTGCACCGCATTGATACTTCTAAGGGCAGAAATGCTGCCCCGAGTCCCGCAAACCTGAGTCCACCACATGGGGCAAACCGGCTAGCCCCATGCTGGCGCCGTGGAGGAAACCACAGGCCACACTGCAGGTAACCCTTAGGTCTCCAGCAGCAGCACCCTGTGGTGTACAGGTAAGGTGTGTACAGTATAAGGGTACATTCAGTGTGGCATAACAGTATTACAGACATCACACAGTAAACAGGCGTGCATACTCAACAATACCAAACAAATCTCTCAGCACATGAGTGCTGCTACAAGTACTGTGAAGAAAGTAATTTTGTTTTCGAATCGTAACGTACAGGACAGGCCTCACATGCCTGGAGCTGCACGTCCGCCGATGTCTCAGAGTCCGCCATCAAGGGTGATGAATGCTAGGCCATTAACACCTTGTTGGCGCTGTGGGGGTAATCATTGTTTCCATTCATGCCACTTCAAAGGATACGTTTGCAAGGGCTGTGGAACAATGGGACATCTCCAACGTATGTGCAGGCGAGTTGCAAATCCTGTTAATCCTGCAAACCACCATGTTGCAGAGGAGGACAGTTCCATGGCGGATCACAATGAACCAGAGCCTCAGACCAAGGACGCAGAGGTATATGGGATACACACATTTACCGAGGATGCAGTGGTATATGGGGTGCACAAAATGTCCCCCGATAATGCTGAATTAAATAGACTCCCGGTTTCAATGGAGCTGGACACGGGCGTGAGCCAGTCCATTATGAGCAAAAAGACTTTTGATAAATTGTGGTGCAGCATGGCCTCAAAGCCAGTCCTGACTCCCATTCGCAATAAATTGAGAACTTATACGAAGGAACTAATTCCCGTAATCGGCAGTGCTACTATAAAGGTCTCCTACGATGGAGCGGTGCACAAGTTACCACATTGGGTGGTACCGGGCGATGGCCCCACGCTGCTCGGCAGGAGCTGGCTGGGGAAGATTTGCTGGAACTGGAACGATGTCTGAGCACTCTCATCCGTTGATGACACTTCGTGTGCCAAGGTCCTAAATAAATTCCCCTCGCTGTTCGAACCAGGCATCGGGAAGTTCCAAGGAGCAAAGTGCAGATCCATCTAATTCTGGGGACGTGACCCATCCATCACAAGGAGAGAGTAGTACCGTACATGATGAGAGAGAGGGTGGAGATCGAGCTGGACCGGCTGCAACGAGAAGGCATCATTTCGCCAATCGCATTCAATGAGTGGGTCAGTCGGACTGTTCCAGTCCTCAAGAAGATGGCACCGTCAGAATCTGTGGTGATTACAAAGTAACTATCAATTGTTTCTCGCTGCATGATCAATACCTACTACCAAAGGCAGATGACCTATTTGTGACGCTGGCGGGAGGAAAGACGTTCACGAAGCTGGACTTGACCTCGGCCTACATGTTGCAGGAGCTGGAGGAATCATCGAAGGGCCTCACCTGCATCAACACACACAAAGGTCTCTTCATTTATAATGGATGCCCGTTTGGGATTCGATCAGCCACGGCGATATTTCAGAGAAACATGGAAAGCTTGCTGAAGTCAGTCCCGCGCACCGTGTCTTCCAGGACGACATCTTGGTTACAGGACGGGACACCGTTGAGCATTGGCAGAACCTGGAGGACGTTCTTAGTCGGCTTAATCGCGTGGGGCTCAAGTTAAAACGCTCGAAGTGTGTTTTCTTGATGCCTGAAGTGGCGTTTCTGGGGAGAAGAATCGCGGTGGACGGCATCAGGCCCACCGATTCGAAGACGGAGGAAATCGAGAATGCACCGAGACTACAGAACATGACGGAGCTGTGGTCGTTTCTCGAACTCCTGAACTACTTTGATAACTTCTTACCGGGTCTCAGCACATTGTTAGAACCACTGCACGCTTTACTGCGTAAAGGAGACGAATGGGTATGGGGTAAAAGCCAAGAAAATGCCTTTGTAAAAGCTAGAAAACTGTTATGCTCAAACAAATTGCTTGTGTTGTATGATCCATGTAAGCGTTTGGTACTAGCATGTGATGTGTCGTCATACGGAGTCGGGTGTGTATTGCAACAAGCTAATGAATTTGGGAAATTGCAACCGGTTACTTATGCATCCAGAAATCTGTCTAAGGCTGAGAGAGCCTACAGCATGATTGAAAAAGAAGCATTAGCGTGTGGTTATGGGGTAAAGAAAATGCATCAATATCTGTTTGGGCTCAAATTTGAATTGGAATCCGACCATAAGCCACTGATATCCCTCTTTTCAGAAAGTAAGGCGATAAATACGAATGCATTGGCCCACATCCGGAGATAGGCACTCACATTGTCCGCATACAACTACGCTATCTGCCACAGGCCAGGCACAGAAAACTGTGCCAATGCTCTCAGTAGGCTGCCATTGCCCACCACGGGGGTGGAGATGGCGCAGCCCGCAGACTTAGTTATGGTAATGGAAGCATTTGAGAGTGAGCAATCACCTGTTACCACCTGAAAGATTAGAACCTGGACGAGCCAGGAGCCCTTACTGTCCTGAGTAAAAAGCTGTGTGCTTCACGGGAGCTGGTCCAGTGTCCCATTCGAAGTGCTGGAAGAAATAAAGCCGTACCAGCAGCGCAAAGATGAAATGTCTATACAGGCAGACTGCCTTCTGTGGGGCAATCGGGTAGTGGTACCAAAAAAGGGCAGGGACACTTTCATTAGTGATCTCCACAGTACCCCCCCAGGCATTGTAATGATGAAAGTGATAGCCAGATCCCACGTGTGGTCTCCCGGTATCGATGCAGACTTGAGTCCTGCGTGCACAAATGTAATACATGTTCACAGTTAAGCAATGCACCCAGGGAGGCGCCACTAAGTTTATGGTCTTGGCCCTCCAAACCGTGGTCCGTGTCGACTATGCAGGTCCGTTTTTGGGAAAAATGTTCCGAGTGGTTGTAGATGCATACTCCAAATGGATTGAATATGAGATGATGTTGACAAGTACGTCCGTTGCCACCACTGAAAGCCTGCAGGCCATGTTTGCCACGCACGGCCTGCCTGATGTCCTTGTGAGTGACCATGGGCCGAGTTTCACCAGTGCTGAGTTCAAAGAGTTCATGAGCCGCAATGGGATCAAATATGTCACATCTGCCCTGTTCAAACCAGCATCCAATGGTCAGGCAGAGAGAGCAGTGCAAACTATCAAGCAGAGCTTGAAGTGGGTAACTGAAGGCTCACTGCAGACTTGCCTATCCCGAGTCCTGCTTAGTTATCGCATGAGACCCCACTCGCTCACTGGGATTCCACCCGCTGAACTGCTCATGAAAAGGGCACTTACGACAAGGCTCTCGTTAGTCCACCCTGATCTACACGAACAGGTAGAGAGCAGGTGGCTTCAATAGAGTACATATCATGATCACGTAAATGTGTCACGCGAAATCGAGATTAATGATCCTGTATTTGTGTTGAACTATGGACAAGGTCCCAAGTGGCTTCCCGGCACTGTCGTGGCCAAAGAGGGGAGTAGGGTGTTTCGGGTCAAACTTTCAAATGGACTCATCTACAGGAAACACTTCGACCAAACCAAACTCAGATTCACGGACTATCCAGAGCAACCCACATTAGACCCTACCTTTTTTGACCCCCCCCACAACACACACACCAGTGGCAACGAACTGATCACCCGCAGCAGCCCAGAAAGGCCAGCTGCACAGCAGCCCAGCGAGGGCCCATCAAACGACGACCCAGATCGACTCAACTTGGGGGGTGGGGTGCTGTTATATATGTAAACCTGTAAATACCTTGTTTAACCACCAGAAGGCTCATCCCCTGGAGTCCCAAGGGATCCCACAATCCCTTGGGAGCACCGGTACTTAAGGAAGCCTCACAGGCTGGAGAGGCACTCTGGAGACCTGCAATAAAAGACTAATGTCACATTTTTCTTTGAGCTCACAATATCTGGTCAGACTCTTTATTCAATACATAACATGAGTGATTATAATCAGGGATCTACAAGAGAGCAGAATTAGAGGAGCGCAGACATCTCAGAGGGGTTGTTGGGCTGGACGAGATTACAGAGATAGAGAGAGGTGTGGCCATGAAGGAATTTGAAAATTTTGCAATCGAGGCATTGCTTAACCAGAAGCCAATGTAGCACAGGAGTGATGGGTGAGTGGACTTGGTGCGAGTTACGACACGAGCAGCCGAGTTTTAGATCACCTCTAATTTACGTAGGATAGAATGTGGGAGGCCAGCCAGGAGTGCATTGGAATATAGGGTGGAGATAAGAAATAATGTGAAGAAGTCACTGGTGGGCATAATCTATAGGGCCCCTAACAGTAGTTACTCTGTTGGACAGAGTATAAATCAAGAAATAATGGAGGCTTTTAAGAAAGGTACGGCGATAATCATGGGTGATTTTAATCTTCATATTGATTGGACAAATCAAATTGGCCAAGGTAGCCTTTCAAAGAGTTCATAGAGTGTATCCAGGATGGTTTCCTTGAACAGTACGTAGCGGAACCAACCAGGGAGCAGCCTATCTTGGATCTGGTACTGTGTAATGAGACAGGATTAATAAATAATCTCCTAGAAAAGGATCCGCTAGGAAAGAGTGAATTTCAAATTCAGTTGGAGGGTGAGAAAGTTGGATCTCAAACCAGTGACCTGATCTTAAATAAAGGTGATTACAAAGGTATGAAGGCAGAGTTGGCTAATGTGGGAAAATAGATAAGCAGTGCCAGACATTTAAGGAGATATTTCATAACTCTCAACAAAATTATATTCCAGTGAGAAGGAATGACATAAGAGAAGGGAAAATGATCCGTGGCTAACTAAGGAAGTAAAGGATGGTATCAAATTGAAAACAAAGGTATACAAAGTGGCCAAGATTAGTGGGAGGCCAGAGGATTGGGAATTTTTGTAAAAACCAGCAAAGAATGACAAAAAAATAATAAAGAGAGAGAAGAAAGATTATGAGAGTAAACTAGCAAGAAATATAAAAACAGACAGTAAGAGCTTCGACAGGTATATAGCTAAAGTAAACGTTGGTCCCTTAGAGGATGAGACTGGGGAATTCATAATGGGGAACAGGGAAATGGCAGAGACATTGAACAAATATTTTGTATCGGTCTTCACGGGTCGAAGACACTAAAAACATCCCAATAATAGATAATCAAGGGAGGAACTTAAAACAATCACTATCACTAAAGAAAAAATAATTGGCAAAATAATAGGACTAAAGGCGGACAAGTCCCCTGGACCTGATGGCCTGCATCCTAGGGTCTTAAAAGAAGTGGTTGCAGAGATAGTGGATGCATTGGTTGTAATCTACCAAAATTCCCTACATTCTGGGGAGGTCCCAGTGGATTGGAAAACTGCAAATACAACACCCCTATTTAAAAAAGGAAGGAGACAGAAAGCAGGAAACTATAGACCATTTAGCCTAACATCTGTCATTGGGAAAATGCTGGAGTCTTTCATTAAGGAAGCAGTAGCAGGACATTTGGAAAAGTATAATATAGCCAAACAAAGTCAGCATGGTTTTATGAAAGGGAAATCATGTTTAACAAATTTGCTGGTGTTCTTTGAGGATGAAACGAGCAGGTTGGATGTGTTGTATTTGGATTTCCAGAAGGCATTCGACAAGGTACCACATAAAAGGTTACTGCACAAGTTAAGAGCTCACAGGGTTGGGGGTAATATATTAGTGTGGATGGCGGATTGGCTACTAACGGGATAAATGGATAATTTTCCGGTTGGCAAACGGTAGCTAGTGTGGTGCTGCAGGGATCAGTGCTGGGGCCTCAACTATTTACAATCTACATTGGAAGAAGGGACCGAGTGCAATGTAGCCAAGTTTGCTGATGATCCAAAGATGGGTGGGAAAGCAAGTTGTGAGGAGGACACAAAAAATCTGCAAAGGGATATTGACAAGCTATGTGAGTGGGCAAATATTTGGCAGATGGAGTATAATGTGGGAAAGTGTGAGGTTATCCACTTTAGGCAGGAAAAATAAAAAAACAAATTATTATGTAAATGGAGAGAAATTACAAAATACTGCAGTACAGAGGAACCTGGGGGTCTTTGTGCATGAAATACAAAAAGTTAGTATGCAGGTACAGCAAGTGATCAGAAAGGCATATGGAATTTTGTCCTTTATTGCAAGGCGGATTAAGTATGAAAGTAGGGATGTCCTGCTACAACTGTACAGGGTACTGGTAAGTCCACACCTAGAGTATGGCATACTGTTTTGGTCTCCTTATTTAAGGAGGTACATATTTGCATTGGAGGCAGTTCAGAGAAGGTTCACTAGGTTGATTCCTGAGATGAAGGGGTTGACTTATGAAGAAAGATTGAGCAGGTTGGGCCTATACTCATTGGAGTTTAGAAGAATTTGAGGTGATCTTATTGAAACATATAAGATACTGAGGAGGCTCGACAAGGTAGATGCAGAGAAGATGTTTCCCCTCATGGGGGAATCTAGAACTAGGGGACATAGTTTCAGAATAAGGAGTCGCCCATTTAGAGCTGAGATGAGAAGGAATTTATTCTCTGAGGGTAGTAAATCTGTGGAACTTTCTGCCCCAGAGACCTGTGGAGGCTGAGTCATTTAATATATTTAAGGTGTAGATAGACAGATTTTTGAGCGATAAGGGAGTGAAGGGTTATGGGGAGAGGGCAGGGAAATGGAGCTGAGCCTAATATCAGTTCAGCCATGATATTATTGAATGACAGAGCAGGCTCGAGGGGCCAAATGGCCTACTCCTGCTCCTATTTCTTATATTCTTATGAATAGTCAAGTCTATAGGTAACAAAGGCATGGATGAGGGCTTCAGCAGTGAATGAGCTGAGGCAAGGGTGGAGATGGGCAATGTTAGAGGTGGAAATAGTCTCTCTTAATTATGCTGTAGATATTTGGTTGAAAGCTCATTTCAGGGTCAAATATGTTTACACGTTTTCACAAAAGGCACAGGAAGAGGCCACAAACTAAAAATGGTTTAAAGACATTTTTCGGACTGCCTGGGTGGGAAAAAGGGCACCAGCCTGGGGCAGGTGGTTACTCATCACCGATCGATACAATCTCTGTGATCAGGAGCTAGACCTGATTATACATCGGGACAAAGGGTTTACATAGAAACATAGGACTAGACTTTCCACTTCACATCGCCCATTTAAGGCCCATCTATGGCCCAAAACGGACCTCTATCGCCCATTTTGAGCAAAAAGTGGAAACTAGGCCCAAAATATTGCCAGAAAAATAGGCCCCCAAGTTTCCACTTTGATCGCTGAGATGATCGCCCAAATGATCGCCAACACAAGGCCCATCCCACGTTTTAGCACTTAGCATGTACTTCGCTAGGCCGATGCAAGGCCCAAAAGAGTGCTCAAAAATAGTTGCTTTTTCAGGGCCTTAGAGAGGGAAATGGGCACTAAGGACGCCATTTTTAGCCTCTGAGGAAGGGTGGAGAATTGTTCTGAGTTATTTAGAGAGTAAAATTGATGCAAATTGTAATCAGAAATTTGGGACAGGGAATATAAATAGGTATTATCATCTTACTTATGCATATATTGGAATTATTTATTAAATAGCTTTTACATAGTGAAGTTATTTAATGATATTCCATGGGGAAACAGAATAAACAAACAAATCTGCATGAAGAACTGTACATTGTAAAACTTAAGTAAGTAAGGGAGAAGGTTCAAAAGTTGTAGAAATTTTTTTTTTATTAACAAACAAAGAACTAATGAACAACACCCTCCCTCCAATCCCCCACCCCCCGCACCAACCCACCCTTCCCTCAAAATCCCTAAAATGTTACAAGAAGAAGAAATGAACATTTTACAGAACAAGTGACCATTTCAGTCACGCTAACAAGTGACCATTTCAGTCACGCTAACAAGTGACACCAAGACGTCGTGTAGAGTGGGATGTCAAGACTTCCTGCCATGGTGGAGGTGACGGAGAGGAAGTGGATGCCTGAGGCTCCACTTCCGAGTCCGGAGGAACTGTGCCCTCCGTACTCGCTTGCGTGCTAGGGGTCTTGCTGCGAGCAGATATGGCACCTTGGGGTGCAGCGCTGTGTCCAGCCAGCAACGCATGCCGTAGGGCATTGGTTGCGGCTGTCTGCTGCCGAATCGCCTCCAATGTCTCCCGAGCAGTCTGTGACTGCTCAGAAGACCAGTTCGAGAAGTTCTGGCAGAACTCGCTCCAGGATGCTGGAAACTGGCTCCAGTTCGCAGAGAATCCCGCGAACCCCTGGATAAGGTCGCGACCAATTGCGACCGTCTCCCTGCACAGGGAAATCAAGCTCTCTGTCTGGCCCTCCAAGGCAGGCGATTGCTTGCCACGCTGACTGGACCTCTATGGGGTCGGTGTTTGCAATATGACGCACCTTGGCGTCGCCACCTGCACACCGCTTGGTCCCGGTGCTTCTTCCATCTCAACTGAGATGGCCGCAGGTTGTTCCCCCCCCCACAAAAATCTCTTCCTCTTCTTCCGTCTCGTCAATCTCTTCTTCCTCCTGCTGATATACCACAGCAGCAGGAGTCCGCAGTGGCTCCCCTTCCTCCTCAGTCTCCTGCGATCTCGGTGAAGTTTCAGTGGTGGTGGTTGTGGATTCCACCGACTCGACGACCACTTGACCTTTAATTTGATAAACAACGTTTAACAATTCAAATCATTACATTACAATTTTTCTCCAACTGAAAACATTGCAATGCTTTCCATTACCCCATATGCACAAGCGATCACAAGGTTTAACATGACCTAACATTACCTCATTCGAAGATCTATAGTACATCACAATTATATATCAGATTATATTATAATTGCATAACATTACATGCGTAACTACGATATTTTCAATATTCACTAATGATTCACACATTGCACAATGCACATTTCTCATTACTCACATGTCTCAAGAGTGGGTTTGGCCACATCAGGGGATGTGACCGAACGGCTTTCTGGCCCCACCAAGGACACCGTTAGCTCCTCGTACTGGCTTAATGTGTGCATCATGGCAGCACCTCCACCCGTCCTCCGTTGCTCCTGATTATTCATTGAAATCTTCTTCTGTAAATGATACGATAACATTGCATGGCATAAGCAAATGGATCAGGCAATTTAAGACATTGAAGACTGACTAGATTTAAATGCTCTATTACAAATTAGCATTATGTTACATATTTTGCACTACAACATTTAACTTTATGCTGGGTTGCGTAAAATTTAGATATGTTTAAATGTAACCCAATAACATTGCAGATTCTAGTTACTATTTAGATTATTAAATAATGCATAAATATAAATTTCAACTGACTCTCGCAGCTGCCAGTAGGCTGTTCCACCGTTTGCGGCACTGGTCCGGTGTGCGCGTTTCATTGGAGGCCAATGTGACTACGGCGGCTATTTCGGACCAAATCCTGCGATATGCACAGGGTGGAGGTTTCCCCTGCCCACCCCGTGTCAGATCCTCCCACCTGGAGCTTACTGCATTTACGAGGGCCTCATTTGCCTCTTTGCTGAAGGGTTTGGCCCTTCTCTTTCCTGCACCTCCCTTCATCTTTAAATTTATCTGTAATTTGGATAAGACTTTCTGACCTGCTTCCTTTCTCCTCTCTCTCTCTCTCTCTCTCTCCCAGACCCACCCAGAGCTTCTGAGCATGTGAAAAGACCCTTGACCTCTCAAAACACGGGAAGAAGCATCAAACTGAAAAAAAAAATCAACCTGCACATGTTCATTGGCTAGAATAGACTGGCAAATCATACTTAAAGGGTTGTCGGTGGATAGGCAATGGCAAACATTTAAAGATCACACGGATGAAGTTCATCAATTGTACATTCCCGGCTGGAGTAAAAATAATACCGGGAAGGTGACTCAGCCGTGGCTAACAAGGGAAATTAGGTTAGTGTTAAATCCATGGAAGAAGCATATAAATTGGCTAGGAAAGGTAGCAAACCTGAGGACTTGGAGAAATTTAGAATTCAGCAGAGGAGGACAAAGAGTTTAATTAGGAGGGGGAGAATAGAGTATGTGAGGAAGCTTGACGGAAACATAAAAACTGACTGCAATAGCTTCTGTCGGTATGTGAAAAGAAAAAGATTAGTGAAGACTAACATAGGTCACTTACAGTCAGATTCAGATGAATTTATAATGGGGAACAAAGAAATGGCAGACCAATTGAACAAATACTTTGGTTCTGTCTTCACGAAGGAAGACACAAATAACCTTCCGGAAATACTAGGGGACCAAGGGTCTAGTGAGAAGGAGGAACTGAAGAAAATCGTGTTCGGGAAATTGATGGGATTGAAGGCCAATAAATACCCGGGGCCTGATAGTCTGCATTCCAGAGTACTTAAGGAAGTGGCCTTAGAAATAGTGGATGAATTGATGATCATTTTCCAACAGTCTATCGACTCTGGATCAGTTCCTCTGGACTGGAGGCTAGCTAATGTAACACCACTTTTTAAAAAAGGAGGGAGAGAGAAAATGGGGAATTATAGACCAGTTAGCCTGACATCAGTAGTGAGGAAAATGTTCGAATCAAGTATTAAAGATGAAATAGCAGCGCATTTGGAAAGCAGTGACAGGATCGGTCCAAGTCAGCATGGATTTATGAAAGGGAAATCATGCTTGACAAATCTTCTGGAATTTTTTGAGGATGTAACTAGTAGAGTGGACAAGGGAGACCCAATGGATGTGGTGTATTTGGACTTTCAAAAGGCTTTTGACAAGGTCCCACACAAGAGATTGGTGTGCAAAATTAAAGCAGATGGTATTGGGGGTAATGTACTGACGTGGATAGAGAACTGGTTGGCAGACAGGAAGCAGAAAGTCGGGATAAATGGGTCCTTTTCAGAATGGCAGGCAGTGACTAGTGGGGTGCCGCTAGGTTTCCGGAAGGTTATTTGTGTCTTCCTTCGTGAAGACAGAACCAAAGTATTTGTTCAATTGATCTGCCATTTCTTTGTTCCCCATTATAAATTCATCTGAATCTGACTGTAAGTGACCTATGTTAGTCTTCACTAATCTTTTTCTTTTCACATACCGACAGAAGCTATTGCAGTCAGTTTTTATGTTTCCGTCAAGCTTCCTCACATACTCTATTCTCCCCCTCCTAATTAAACTCTTTGTCCTCCTCTGCTGAATTCTAAATTTCTCCAAGTCCTCAGGTTTGCTACCTTTTCTAGCCAATTTATATGCCTCTTCCTTGGATTTAACGCAAACCTAATTTCCCTTGTTAGCCACAGTTGAGTCACCTTCCCGGTATTATTTTTACTCCAGCCGGATGAAGATTTAGATGAAGGAATTGAGTGTAATATCTCCAAGTTTGCAGATGACACTAAGCTGGGTGGCGTTGTGAGTTGTGAGAGGTATGCTAAGAGGCTTCAGGGTGACTTGGACAGGTTAGGTTCATGGGAAAATACATGGCAGATGCAGTATAATTTGGATAAATGTGAGGTTATCCACTTTGGGGGCAAAAACATGAAGGCAGAATATTATCTGAATGGCAGCAGATTAGGAAAAGGGGAGGTGCAATGAGACTTGGGTGTCATGGTATATCAGTCATTGAAAGTTGGCATGCAGGTACAGCAGGCGGTGAAGAAGGCGAATGGTATGTTGGCCTTCATAGCCAGGGGATTTGAGTATAGGAGCAGGGAGGTCTTACTGCAGTTGTACAGGGCCTTTGATATAATCATGCAGAGGAGCCCTGGATTGATTGGTCGGAGGGGGAAAAACCGTTTCTTATGGAGACTACAAGTCTACGAAAAATCAGGACAACAAAGGATCCCACAAGATGCACATTTTTGGATAACGGGGCACTAAAAATAAGGAGTTATCTTTTACCTTGTCGACTCCGTGTGCAAATTGTGGCCATCCAAATCCATCACCGCAGCAGTCCAAACATCACCACAAACATCGGAACCGATCCAGACGCGTTCACGGAAAACCCAGCCCAGCAGTAGATTTATTCATAAAATGGATATATATGTACGAGCTGAGAGCAGCTCAAGAGAACAGAACGGAAGGAAGAAAACAATGGAACAAGAACGAAGTAGACCAGAAGGACAAGCAGGACGAGAAAGAGGGAACATCGGAGAGGTCAATGAACAAACGACCAGGAGCCTACAATGGACAACAAAAGCAACTAACTGGATGGGTAATTGTATGTCTTCACTCAATTCTCTCAGAAATCTTGTTCTGTAATTTTTTGTTGTGTTTTGTGTAATAAAACTAACAGTTGGGTTAAGCCTAAATGTTGCATTACGTGTAATATTTTCCTGTAATTCCCGAGGTCTATGATTCGAAGTAGAGTGGAAAACGAATACCCAACACACTAAGGTTGCGAACACTGTTGTTCAGACTCAGATAGATTTGGGGAGAGGGATGGCGACAGTGACTAGGGAATGGAGTTCGTGGCAGCAACCGAAAACAATGGCTTCAGTCTTCCCAATATTCAATTGGAGAAAATTACTACTCATCCAGAACTGGATGTCGGACAATTTAGAGATGGTGGAGGGGTTGAGATATGTGGTGGTGAGTTAGAGTTTGAGGTCTTCAGAGTATATGTGGAAACTGATGCTATGTTTCCGGATGATGTCACCAAGGGGCAACATGTAGATGAGAAATAGGAGGAGGCCAAGGATAGATCCTTGAGGACACCAGAAGTAATGATGTGGGGGCGGGAAGAGAAGCCATTGCAGGTGATTTTCTGGCTATGATTAGATAGATAAGTATGGAACCAGCCAAGTGCAGTCCCACCCAGCTGGACGATGGTGGAGAGGTGTTGGAGAAGGATAGAGTGGTCAACCGTGTCAAAGGCTGCAGACTAGTCAAGAAGGACGAGGAGGGATAGTTTGCCTTTGTCACAGTCACAAACAATTCCCTTTTTAAAGTTATGATTGAATCTGCTTCCATCACCTTTTCAGGCCGTGCATTCCAGATCACACTCGAGGCATAAAAAAATTCACACCTCTCCTCGGAGTCTTTTGCCAATTATTTTAAATCTGTATCCCCTAGTTACCGACCCAACTGCCAGTAGAAATAGTTTCTCCTTATTTACTTTATCAAAACCTTGGATAATTTTGAAAACCTCTATTAGATCTCTCCTTAACCTCCCCTGCTCTAAGGAGAACAATCCCAGCTTCCCGAGTCTCTCCACATAACTGTTGTCCCTCACCCCTGGTGACGGAGACTGAAATTTACAAGCAGCTATAATTACCTGAGGGTATCCCACGTCCACACATGGAGCACTTGTACAGTATCGGGATAGCGCAGGTTAATTGCTCAATATCCAAACATGCTCTGGACCCTGGACTACCCCTGAGCAATGTTCTGAAAGACATGTTCACAAAAGGAAACTGTACATACAACAGGCCTTTCCTACGAGCAACTCCTGTACTCAGACTATTTTGCCAAGCAGTTTGATGAACTAGTTGAGAGCAAGCAGATATGCTGAATCGCTGTTGGTAGAGTAATTTCTTTCAAATGTAAGCTTAGAAACCAGTTTTACCCATATTAGCGGATAAACAGTTAAAATGTCCATTTGAGATTCCTTTGTTATTGTACTGCAGCCGTTAACCATTGGGATCATTGGGAGAAACAATTTCCTGATCAGGTGCTCCCAGTGAGGCACAGTGCCCATAGGTTGGGAAATCACAAGCCCACAGTCCTTGAGCAGTGGCTCAGTGGTAAACACTGAGCACTCTGAGTCAGAAGATTGTGGGTTCAAGTCCCACTCCAGAGACTTGAGCACAACATCCAGGCTGACACGCCAGGGCAGTACTGAGGGAGTGCTGCACTGTTGGAGGTGCTGTCTTTCAGGTCAGCTGTTAAACTAAGGCCTCATTTGCATCTGCTCTCTCTGGCAGATGTAAACGATCTAAAGGCATTTTTCGAAGAAAAACAGGTGAGTGTTCCCCGGTGTCCTGGTCAATATTCATCCCTCAAGCAACATCAATAAAACAGATTATCTGGTCATTATCACATTGCTACTTGTGGGAGTTTGCTGCCGTGTTTCCCAGATTACAGCAGTGACTACACTCCAAAAGTACTTCATTGGCTATAACGCACTTAAGGAGGCCCTGAGGTTGTGACAGGGGCTATAGAAATGCAAGCCCATAATTTTTCATTTCTCTCTATTAATTGAAATGGGTGAAATCAGGTGCTCCAAGCCTGTGGTTTGCTGAGCAGAGCTCCTGGAATGCACCGCTCCTTTCTGGGAGAGCCCCAGTGAGGAAACCACCCTGGGTCACCACCTCTGCTAAATTAGCAGACAAAGGAATGTGGTAGGAATGTGTTAATATCACCAACAATCCGCCGGAAGTGATCGTATATCAGGGATTCACTCTGTGGATTTCCTCTCAATCCTTCATCAGGGTCAGTGATGGAGACCATGGATGAATCCAATGTTCCCACTTTCGGATAAGTTATAGATGGTTTGGCTTTTTACAGTCATTCGAGCTTTGATTTATCTGTAACATGAACTGAGGGTGCACGGTTCAGCAACAGGCCAACAACAATTGTGGGTCAAATATAATAAAAATACACCGCATAGAACTCGAATACCCGGCGGGGGAGTACTTCACACAAATTCACTGAAATATAAAACCATTTCGCCCGCGCTGACCCAGTTTAAACATTATTTATTGAGGTATTTTTCTGGAGCTTTGGTGAGAAATGATGCAGTACGCGGATTCTTCGTGTCACTACATAGAAACATAGAAAATAGGTGCAGGAGTAGGCCATTCAGCCCTTCGAGCCTGCACCACCATTCAATATGATCATGGTTGATCATGCAACTTCAGTACCCCATTCCTGCTTTCTCTCCATACCCCTTGATCCCTTTAGCCATAAGGGGCACATCTAACTCCCTTTTAAAGATATCTAACGAACTGGCCTCAACAACTTTCGGTGGTAGAGAATTCCACATGTTCACAATTCTCTGAGTGAAGAAGTTTTTCCTCATCTCGGTCCTGAATGGCTTACCCCTTATCCTTAGACTATGACCCCTGGTTCTGGACTTCCCCAACATCGCAAACATTCTTCCTGAATCTAACCTGTCCAATCCCGTCAGAATTTGATATGTTTCTATGAGATCCCCTCTCATTCTTCTAAATTCCAGAGAATATAAGCCTAGTCGATCCAGTCTTTCTTCATATGTCAGTCCTGCCATCCCTGGAATCAGTCTGGTGAACCTTCGTTGCACTCCCTCAATAGCAAGAATGTCCTTCCTCAAGTTAGGAGACCAAAACTGAACACAATATTCCAGATGAGGCCTCACCAAGGCCCTGTACAACTGCAGTTAGACCTCCCTGCTCCTATACTCAAATCCTCTCATTATGAAGGCCAACATGCCATTTGCCTTCTTCACCGCCTGCTTTACCTGCATGCCAACTTTCAATGACTGATGTACCATGACACCCAGGTCTCGTTGCACCTCCCCTTTTCCTAATCTGTCACCATTCAGATAATATTCTGTCTTCCTGCCACCAAAGTGGATAACCTCACATTTATCTACATTATACTGCATCTGCCATGCATTTGCCCACTCACCTAAACTGTCCAAGTCACCCTCCAGCCTCTTAGCATCCTCCTCACAGCTCACACTGCCACCCAGCTTAGTGTCATCTGCAAATTTGGAGATATTACATCAAATTCCTTCATCTAAATCATTAATGTATTTTGTAAATAGCTGGAGGCCCAGCACCGAACCTTGCGGTACCTCACTAGTCACTGCCTGCCATTCTGAAAAGGACCCGTTTATTCCTATTCTTTGCTCCCTGTCTGCCAACCAGTTCTCTATCCACGTCAATACATTACCCCCAATACCATGTGCTTTAATTTTCACACTAATCTCTTGTGTGGGACCTTGTCAAAAGCCTTTTGAAAGTCCAAATACACCACATCCACTGGTTCTCCCTTGTTCACTCTACTAGTTACATCCTCAAAAAACTCGAGAAGATTTGTCAAGCATGATTTCCCTTTCATAAATCCATGCTGACTTGGACCGATCCTGTCACTGCTCTCCAAATGCGCTGCTATTATATCTTTAATAATTGTTTCCAACATTTTTCCCACTACCGATGTCAGGCTAACTGGTCTATAATTCCCTGTTTTCTCTCTCCCTCCTTTTTTAAAAAGTGGGTTTACATTAGCTACCCTCCAATCCATAGGAACTGATCCAGAGTCTATAGAATGTTGGAAAATGACCACCAATGCATCCACTATTTCAAGGGCCACTTCCTTAAATACTCTGGGATGCAGACTATCAGGCCCTGGGGATGTATCGGCCTTCAATCCTGCTATGTCTTGGATAACGAGTCAGACTAGGTGCCGCAAGCTCAAAGTAAGTTTGACCGTAGTCCTTTATTACAGATCGCAGAGTCCTCTCCAGTCTGTGAGGCCTCCTTATATACAGGTGCTCCCAAGGGATTGTGGGATCCCTTGGCACTCCAGGGGATAAGCTCTCTGGTGTTCGACATGGTAATTACAGGTTTATATATATATAACAACACTTTCCCCCTCCCACCCCCCCACCAAAGTCAGTAATGTAACTATTTACAATGTGAGTCGATCTGGGGCCTTCCTTTCCCTGGTTGATCGTCTCAGTGCAAATGCTGGTGTTGGTGAGTCATTTGGTGGGCCTACGCTGGGCTGCTGCGCAGCTGGCCTTGCTGGACTGCTGGGGGTGGTGAGCCTTGCTGGGCTGCTACGGGTGATGGGTTCTGCTTCGTGGTCAACTGCTGGGTCGGTTGCCACTTGTGTGTGTGTTGGAGGGTCGAAAAAGGTAGTCTATTGTGGGTTGTGCTGGATAGTCCGTAAACCTGAGTTTGGTTTGGTCCAAGTGTTTTCTGCAGTTGAGTCCATTAGCGAGTTTGACCACAAACACCCTTCTCCCCTCTTTGGCCAAAACAGTGCCAGCAATCCACTTGGGACCTTGTCCATAGTTCAACACAAATGCAGCATCATTTACTTCAATTTCTCGTGACACATTTGCGCGATCATGATATGTACTCTGTTGAAGTCGCCTGCTCTCTATCTGTTCGTGTAGATCAGGGTGTACTAACGAGAGCCTTGTCTTAAGTGCCCTTTTCAAGAGCAATTCAGCGGGAGAGACCCCGGTGAGTGAGTGGGGTCTTGTGCGGTAACTAAGCAGGACTTGGGATAAGCGTGTCTGCAGTGAGCCTTCAGTTACCCTTTTCAAGCTCTGCTTGATTGTTTGAACTGCTCGTTCTGCCTGACCGTTGGACGCTGGCTTAAACAGAGCAGATGTGACATGTTTGACAACATTGCGGGTCAGGAATTCCTTGAATTTGGCACTGGTAAAGCACAGCCCATTGTCCCTTACAAGGACATCAGGCAGGCCGTGCGTGGCAAACACGGCCCGTAGGCTTTCAATGGTGGTAGCGGACGTACTTGCCGACATTATCACATATTCAATCCATTTGGAGTATGCATCTACAACCAATAAAGACATTTTTCCCAAGAATGGGCCTGCATAGTTGACATGAATCCTAGACCACGGTTTGGAGGGCCAAGACCATAAACTTAATGGTGCCTCTCTGGGTGCATTGCTTAACTGGGAACATGTATTACATTTGTGCACAGAACTCTAAGTCTGCATCGATACCAGGCCACCACATGTGGGATCTGGCTATCGCTTTCCCCCATTACAATGCCTGGGTGGGTACTGTGGAGATCACTAATGAAAGTGTCCCTGACCTTTCTTGGCACAACTATCCAATTACCCGAGAGGAAGCAGTCTGCCTGTAAAGACATTTCATCTTTGCGCCACTGATACGGCTTTATTTCTTCCTGCATTTCTAACGGGACACTTGACCAACTCCCATGGAACACACAGTTTTTTACTAAGGACAGTAAGAGGTCCTGGCTCATCCAGGTTCTAATCTGTCGGGTGGTAACAGGTGATTGCTCACTCTCGAATGCTTCCATTACCATAACTAGATTTGCAAGCTGTGCCATCTCCACCCCTGTGGTGGGCAATGGTACCCTACTGAGAGCATCGGCACAGTTTTCTGTGCCTGGCCTGTTGCGGATGGTGTAGTTGTATGCGGACAACGTGAGTGCCCATCTCTGGATGCGGGCTGATGCATTCGTATTTATCCCCTTACTTTCAGAAAAGAAGGATATAAGCAGCTTATGGTCGGTTTCCAATTCAAATTTGAGCCCGAACAGATATTGATGCATTTTCTTTATCCCATAAACACAGGCTAACGCTTCTTTTTCGATCATACTGTAAGCTCTCTCAGCCTTAGACAAACTTCTGGATGCATAAGCAACCGGTTGCAATTTCCCAAATTCATTAACTTGTTGCAATACACACCCGACCCTGTACGACGACGCATCACATGCTAGTACCAAACGTTTACATAGATCATACAACACAAGCAATTTGTTTGAACATAATAGTTTTCTAGCTTTCTCAAAGGCATTTTATTGGCTTTTACCCCATACTCATTGATCTCCTTTACACATTGAAGAGTGCAGGGGTTCTAACAGTGTGCTAAGACCCGGTAAGAAGTTACCAAACTAGTTCAGGAGTCCTTGAAATGACCACAGCTCCATCACGTTCTGTGGTCTCGGTGTGTTCTTGATTGCTCCCATCTTCGAATCGGTGGGCCTGATGCCGTCCGCCGCAATTCTTCTCCCCAGGAACTCCACTTCAAGCACCAGGAAAATGCACTTCGAGCATTTTAGCCTGAACCCCACATGATTAAGCCGACTAAGAACCTCCTCCAGGTTCTGCAGGTGCTCAACGGTGTCCTGACCTGTAACCAAGATGTCATCCTGGAACACCATGGTGTGTGGGACTGACTTCAGCAAGCTTTCCATGTTCCTCTAGAATATCGCCATAGCCGATTGAATCCCAAACGGTCATCTGTTGTAAATGAAAAGACCTTTGTGCGTGTTGATGCAGGTGAGACCTTTCAAAGATTCCTCCAGCTCCTGCGTCATGTAGGCCGAGGTCAAGTCCAGCTTCGTGAACGTTTTCCCTACTGCCAGCTTCGCAAGTAGGTTGTCTGCCTTTGGTAGCGGGTATTGATCCTGCAGGGAGAAACGATTGATAGTTACTTTGTAATCACCACAGATTCTGATGGTGCCGTCTCCCTTGAGGATTGGAACAATCGGACTGACCCGCTCATTGAATTCGATCGGCGAAATGATGCCCTCTTGTTGCAGCCTGTCCAGCTCGATCTCCACCCTCTCTCTCATCATGTAAGGTACCGCTCTTGCCTTGTGATGGATGGGTCGCGCCCCCGGAATCAAATGGATCTGCGCTTTTGCTCCTTGGAATTTCCCAATGCCTGGGTCGAACAGCGCGGGGAACTTGCTTAGGATCTAGGCACATGAGGTGTCGTCGATAGACGAAAGCGCTTGGACGTCGTCCCAGTTCCAGCGTATCTTTCCCAGCCAGTTCCTGCCGAACAGCGTGGAGCCATCGCCCAGAGTGGTAAATCGTGCACTGCTTTATCGTAGGAGACCTTTACGGTAGCACTGCCAATTATGGGAATTAGTTCCTTTGTGTACGTTCTAAGTTTGGTACGAATGGGAGTTAGAATTGGCCTTGAAGCCTTGTTGCACCATAATTTATCGAAAGTCTTTTTACTCATTATGGACTGGCTTGCTTCCGTGTCCAGCTCCATGTACACCGGGAGTCCATTTAATTCAACCTTCCGCATTATCGGGGGACACTTTGTGGTAAATGTGTGCACCTCATATACCTCTGCCTCCTCGGTCTGAGGCTCTGGTTCGTCGTGATCCTCCGTAGATCTGTCCTCCTCTGCAACGTGGTGGTTTGCAGGATTAGCAGGGTTTTCAGCTTGCCTAAACGTTGGAGGTGTCCCATTGTTCCACAGCCGTTGCAAACGTATCCTTTGCAGCGGCATGAATGTAATCAATGATCACCCCCGCAGCGCCAACAGGGTGTTAATTACCTTGTATTCACCACCCTTGATGGCGGACTCTGAGTCATCTGTGGACATGCAGCTACAGGCGTGGTAAGTTCTGCCATGTACATTTCAATTAAAACAACGTTACTTTGTTCACAATACTTGCAGCGGCACTCGTGTGCTGGGAAATCTGTTTGGTATTGTCACTGGTGGAGATAAACGCCTGGGCTATCGCTATGGCTTTACTCAAGGTTGGGGTCTCTACAGTCAAAAGTTTGCGAAGTATTACTTCATGGCCAATGCCAAGTACAAAGATGTCCCTGAGCATGTGCTCCAAATGTCCTTCAAATTCGCAATGTCCTGCAAGGCACCTTAGCTCGGCGACATAGCTTGCCACTTCCTGGCCTTCAGACCTCTTGTACGTGTAGAACCAATACCTCGCCATCAGAACGCTTTCCTTCGGGTTTAGATGCTCCTGGACCAGTGTGCACAACTCATCGTATGACTTGTCTGTGGGTTTTGCTAGAGCGAGCAGGTTTTTCATGAGGCCATACGTTGATGCCCCGCAAACGGTGAGGAGGATCGCCCTTCGTTTGGCAGCTTTCGCTTCTCCTTCCAGCTCGTTGGCCATGAAGTATTGGTCGAGTCAATCCATGAAGGTTTCCCAATCATCTCCCTCTGAAAATTTTTCCAGGATGCCCACAGTTCACTGCATTGTTGCGTTGGGGTTCGTTATCCGTATCTCGTCGCCAGTTGTTACGTCTTGGATAAAGAGTCAGTCTAGATACTGCAAGTTCAAAGTGTGACCTTCGTCCTTTATTACAGATCTCAGAGTCCTCTCCTGCCTGTGAGGCCTCCTTATATACCGGTGCTCCCAAGGGATTGTGGGATCCCTTGGGACTCCAGGGGATAAACCCTCTGGTGGTTAGACATGGTAATTACAGGTTTACATACATACCAAATCCTATCAATTTCCCTAACACAATTTCCTGACTAATAAGGATTTCCTTCAGTTCCTCCTTCTCGCTAGATCCTCGGTCCCCTAGTATTTTCGGAAGGTTTTTTGTGTCTTCCTTAGTGAAGACAGAACCAAAGTATTTGTTCAATTGGTCTGCCATTTCTTTGTTCCCCATTATAAATTCACCTGATTCTGACTGCATGAGACCTACATTTGTCTTCACTAATCTTTTTCTCTTCACATATCTATAGAAGCTTTTGCAGTCAGTTTTTATGTTCCCTGCAAGCTTACTCTCATAGTCTATTTTACCCCTCCTAATTAAACCCTTAGTCCTCCTCTGCTGAATTCTAAATTTCTCCCAGTCTTCAGGTTTGCTGCTTTTTCTGCCCAATTTATATGCCTCTTCCTTGGATTTAACACTATCCCTAATTTCCCTTGTTAGCCACCTATCCCGTTTTATTACTCTGCCCCTCCTCTTCCATTAAAAGGGAGGGGCCACTGCACACTCTGCAGGCCCTTCTGTGGCCGCCACGTGAGGCCGGGCCAGCAGCCCGACACCCAAGATGGAGTGCTGGGCTGCACGATGGTGACTGGGTCCACACTAGGGCCGGCCCAAGAGTCGGCCGGCCAACAAAGATGGCGGCCCGGGGCGCTGCAGGTCTCCTCTTCAAACAGCGCCCCGGGAGCAGATGTCCGCCAACATCGCGAACCTCTAAGGGGTCACGCAGGGGGATGAGGGGCAGCTGCGCATGGCGATGATGTCATTGGTGGTTGCGTGGCGAACCTATGGGCCAATTTCCCAGGGGAGGCGATAGCACCCTCCCCCTCCCCAGGCGAAACCTGCCTTGCCCTCCGAAGGCACTAACGGGCGCAAAAAAGGGGCAGTTTTTCCCCTTTGGTCGCCTTATTTAAGGAGGGACAAAAGTTCACTGGATTAATTCCTGGGATGAGTGGGCTGTCTTATGAGAAAGGATTGAGTAGAATGGGCCTATTCTCTCTGAAGTTTAGACGATTGAGCGATATAAAATTCTTAGAGGCATTGACAGGGTAGATGCTGAGAGGCTGTTTCCCCCTGGCTGGAGAATCTCGAACTAGGCGGCATAGTCTCAGGATAAGGTGTCGGCCATTTAGCACTGAGATGAGGAGAAATTTCTTCACTCAGAGGGTTCTGAATCTTTGGAATTCTCTAGCCCAAAGGGCTGTGGATTCTCAGTCGTTGAATATATTCAAGACGGAGATCGATAGATTTTGGGAACCAAGGGAATCAAGGGAAATGGGAATAGTGCTGGATAGTGGAGTTGAGGTCGAAGATCAACCGTGATCTTATTGAATGGCGGAGCAGGCTCGAGGGCCAAATGACCTACTCCTGCTCCTATTTCTTATGTTCTTATGTAACGATAGCAGCCTAAGTAGGTACAATGAGACGGTAATGTCAAGCAGCATCAAAGATAGTTATGTCCTTTGGCCACGAACTTTGGTCCCGCACTGTTTGGGGCGGTAACTGGAGCGAGTTACTGGGGAGTTACTGCGCGGAATCCCACCCTGCGACCTATATTCGCATTCTCGCCCCCGAAAGCAAGTGGAGAGTAAAACATCGCGCTCCACTTGCTCAGTGGGGTGGGAGCGGGGCAGAAATCCTCCACAAAGTTCGCAGGGCTGCGCGGTGGGGCGGGGTGGGGCGTGGTGGGGTGCGTAGACAGGGCCCTCCCCTTCATTAAAGGGGAGCGCCAAGCTGCCGACACTGCAGGCGGGAAACGGGGCTATCCCTGCACCACCAGGGAACGCCACCGCTGGATGGGACACTGGGAGTAGATGCTTGGCCGCCCATTATAAACCCGCCTGATTAAAGGGAGCTCGGGCTGGCTGTACAATGGGCGGACGATATGTCACTGCCAGTTCACCATCTGCTGGCCAAAGTTAAAATCTGCCCCAGCTTCTCAGACCAAGTCAGATGCAGGATTGGTCTTGACTGCTCTTCACTGAGGTAACATTTGGATCATTAGAATGGAGACGATATTCACCAGCTATTGAAAGGCAGGCTGCTCAATCCCAGCCACAGAGACTTGCTCATGGGTCACGTTTGATTATTGAGGAGTTTTGTCCACACAGATTCTCCAGCAGCTGGATCAGCAATTCCAACTCTGGGTTTAATAGTAGAATATTGGAACCTTTATTTAGTATTAACTCCCTCTCTAGTTTGGATTCGCAGGTTTAAGTGAGTATATAGTAAACTGCATTCATTTCGCAGACTCTAACCACTGTGGAACATCTGTCTTTCGTGTTAACCTCATCTGTTAAAGTTCCCTCTTTGCGTGGATCTATCATGTGGCTGGGTTTGGCACATACAGGGTTTTATTTAAATGAACATTCACTTTGATACCAGCAAACTTAGTTATGCTCAAGATGAATTACACAACAGCTTTTGTATAATTCCAGACAGTGGTTTGGAAAGCACGTAATCAGCTCCTTGTGCAGAAATTTCCTTTAAGATGACATTTCTATTTTGAAATTGTAAGAGGAAACCATGTATAAAAGCCTTTAAACACAGCGGTGCAGGAATGTTCCTCATAATATCATTTTATATGTGACATGGCAGGATGTAAATGTTATGGCCCAGTTACTGTAGAAACATAGAAAATAGATGCAGGAGTAGGCCATTCGGCCCTTCGAGCCTGCACCGCCTCAATGACCCCCATTGACCCTCTCTGACCCACCACAGGAGGATTTAAACCCATTACTGTACTGGGAACATAAAGGAGAGCGATATCATCCTGTGAACATCACTCTCCGTTCTACCAGGTACAAGTAGTTTAGCAGATGTGTGAGTTATAAATACATTGAGCCTTGTACAGTAACAGCAGTATTAATAAACCTGCACACAAAGGCTGAGAAGTGAGTATGCCAGCACGATCCGTGCGGGACTGATTGCTAAAATCCTGCCCCAGCTGGTATGTTAGGTACAGGGCAATGGTGATTCCGGAGAGATAGAGTTCGGGGATTGAGTGGGACTGATGGGATCCTGATTCAGGAGGAGCAGAGTTCGGGGATTGAGTGAGACTGATGGGATCCTAATTCAGGAGGGACAGAGTTCGGGAATTGAGTGAGACTGATGGGATCCTGATTCAGGAGGGACAGATTTCGGGAATTGAGTGGGACTGAGGGGACCCTGATTCAGGAGGGACAGAGTTCGGGGATTGAGTGGGACTGATGGGATTCTGATTCAGGAGGGACAGAGTTCGGGGATTGAGTGGGACTGATGGGATTCTGATTCAGGAGGGGGACAGAGTTCGGGGATTGAGTGGGACTGATGGGATCCTGATTCAGGAGGAGCAGAGTTCGGGGATTGAATGGGACTGATGGGATCCCGATTCAGGAGGAGGATAGAGTTCGGGGTTGGAGTGGGAGTGATGGGATCCTGATTCAGGAGGTTCAGAGTTCGGGGACTGAGTGGGAGTGATGGGATCCTGATTCAGGAGGTTCAGAGTTCGGGGACTGAGTGGGAGTGATGGGATCCTGATTCAGGAGGAGGATAGAGTTTGGGGTTGGAGTGGGGGGCTGATGGGATCCTATTCAGTGACCTGGAACCACCGAATGCTCTTTTGTTAATTCTACCTTCTTGTGTAATCTTTGTCCATGTTCTGTTACTGTTCTCAGTCACAGATTTCAACAAAGATTTAATTTATCTCTGTCTATCACAGATTAAATCTATCTCTGTCTATCACAGATTAAATCTATTTCTGTCTATCGCCGATTAAATCTAACTCTGTCGATCACAAATTAAATTTATCTCTGTCTATCACAGATTAAATCTATCTTTGTATATCACAGATTAAATCTATCTCTGAATATCACCGATTAAATCTAACTCTGTCGATCACAAATTAAATTTATCTCTGTCTATCACAGATTAAATCTATCTTTGTATATCACAGATTAAATCTATCTCTGAATATCACCGATTAAATCTATCTTTGTATATCACAGATTAAATCTATCTCTGTATATCACAGATTAAATCTATTTCTGAATCTCACAGATTAAATCTATTTCTGAATCTCACAGATTAAATCTGTCTCTGTAATTTAACCTGTGATATTAAGAAAAAGATTTAATCAGGAGCATTCAACAACCGCAAAGAGTTTCATTCCATCAATGTGCTGCTGGTGTGCAACCACAAGAGGTTCCCGGGCAGCTACCTCGATGCTTCCATCCTGCGGCAGTACAAGCTCCCCGACCTCTGTGGACCTGCGAGCAGATTGAAGGGGCTGTTAGGGGACAAACCTGGCAAATGATAACTGTGAGAAACCCCACCAGTGATCACCATGAGCGGAACAACGACAGCTATATGACTACCAGATGTGTCATTGAGCAAGATGCTGAAGATGCATTGAAGGTGCCTGGACAGATCTGGAGGCACCCTTCAATATCCGCCAGTGAAGGTCTCGAGAATGATCGTGGTGTGCTGCGTCCTGCACAACATTGCACAGCAGCGAGGATTGGAGTTGGAGGAGGAACAAGGTGCAGAGGAATGGGCCGAATTCCCGCCCTCCCCGATTGGCCAGCTGCCTCAGAGCGCCCGCTCAGCCTCCCGTCCGATTACCAACACTGGGCCATGACTGGGGTTGAGGAAGGAATGTTGTCTGGGACACCAGAAGAACTCGCTGCTCTGCTTTGTAAAAGTGCCATGTATCCCTTACACCCACCTGAACAGGCAGACGGCTCCTTCACTTTACTGTCTCACCTGAAAGACCGCAGCTCCAATGATGCATCCCTCGCTGCTGTACTGAAATGTCAGTGTAGATTATGCTCTGAGATCTTAGATTGGGACTAAACCCACAAAGTGGTGCTCCCACTGGGCTGAGCTCATACTCTGGAGGGAGAAGGGACATATCTATGTCCAGCTGACTTTTCAGTGCAAGTGAGCCCCAGGTGGGCAGAGGAAACGTTTCAAGGACACTCTCAAAGCCTCCTTGATAAAGTGCAACATCCCCACCAACACCTGGCAGTCCCTGGCCCAAGACCGCCTGAAGTGGAGGAAGATCACCTCGAGTCTCGTCGCCAAGACCATGTAGAAACCAAGCGCAGACAGCGGAAGGAGCGTGCGGCAAACCTGCCCCACCCTCCCTTTCCTTCAACCACTGTCTGTCCCACCTGTGACAGAGACTGTAATTCCCACAAAGTACTGTACAGTCACCTGAGAACTCACTTTTGGAGTGGAAGCAAGTCTTCCTCGATTTCGAGGGACTGCCTATGATGATGATGATAATGTCCTGAATTTTCAGGGTGAGTTAATTTTGGATTGCAGACTGTAAGGGAGGTCTGTTTATGATTTCCTAGCTTGAGTTTATCAGGCCATCTGGGATCATAATACAACACACAGCATCGGAGTTACCCGCTGTAGCATGTTTTCATTCCTTGCGGTTATTGCTCAACCAGCTACAGGACAGCTTGCTTAATCATCGGAGCTGACTTCACACGCTAGTTTGTGGGAAGCTGATCAAGTGCTGCACTGAGATGGAAATCCCAGCCTTGGTGAAGAGCAGTACTCTTCATTTCCGTACCTTATGCACTAAGCAGCCAGTTCCCAACTCTCTCCTATTGCTTGGTTACCTCTGGCTCTCTGCAGGCCAGCATCCAGTCTCTGCTTATTGGTTGATTTAGCAGCGAGCGCTGGGAATGAACAATGGAGGACACTGCTGTGCTACTCATCCATTGGCATGGCTGGAGATAACAATGAAATAAAACATTGCAGATGTTGGAAATCTGAAACAGAAAACCCAGAAAACTGCCGCAAGCACAGCAGGTCAGGCAGCATCTGTGGTAAAAGGAAAAGAGTTAAACTTTCGAGTACATGACCCACCGTCAGAACCTAAAGGCACCTTAGATGAACAGCTTATGAGAAGGAACCGAGCCAGGGGAAAGAGGGAGGGGCAGAACGACCATATACTGAGGGAAAGGGAAAGAATAAGCTGTAAAGTGACTCGGAGCAGAATGGTAATAAAGACAAAATCATCATCATAGGCAGTCCCTCGGAATCGAGGAAGACTTGCTTCCACTCTAGGTGGCTGGACAGTCCAATAGAGAACCACAGACTCTGTCACAGGTGGGACAGATAGTCATTGAAGGGAAGGGGTGGATGGGACAGGTTTGCCACATGCTCCTTTCGCTGCTTGCGCTTGATTTCTGCATGCTCTCAGCGATGAGACTCAAGGTGCTCGGCGCCCTCCCGGATACACTTCCTCCACTTTGGGCGGTCTTTGGCCAGGGACTCCCAGGTGCCAGTGGGGATGTTGCAGTTTATCAGGGAGGCTTTCAGGGTGTCCCTGTAATCTTTCCTCTGCCCACCTTTGGCTCGTTTGCCGTGCGTGAAGGAGTTTTGAGCAGAGCGCTTGCTTTGGGAGTCTCGTGTCTGGCATGCGATCAATGTGGCCTGCCCAGTAGAGCTGATCGAGTGTGATCAGTGCTTCAGTGCTGGGGATGTTGGCCTGGTTATGGACGCTAATGTTGGTGCGTCTGTTCTCCCAGGGGATTTGTAGGATCTTGCAGAGGCATCGTTGATGGTATTTCTCCAGCGACTTGAGGTGTCTACTGTACATGGTCCATGTCCCTGAGCCATACAGGAGGGTGGGGATTACTATAACCCTGTAGACCATGAGCTTGGTGGCAGTTTTGAGGGCCTGGTCTTCAAACACTCTTTTCCTCAGGCGGCCGAAGGCTGCACTGGAACACTGGAGGCATCTCGTCGTCAATGTCTGCTCTTGTTGATAAGAGGCTCCCGAGGTATGGGAAGAGGCTCCCGAGGTATGGGAAGTGGTCCACATTGTCCAGGGCCGTGCCGTGGATCTTGATGACTGGGGGGCAGTGCTGTGTGGTGGGACAGCGGTGGGCCATCACCTCTCCAACGGCGATGGGCCTCTCCTAAAGACAAAAGGAGGCATACTGAAGGCTATCCTGCTTTAACTATTCACACCATCTCTGGATCCGTATATGTCCCTCGTTTCTCTCATTTCTCTCCTTTTGTCTGCCGGGTATTTCCAGCATTTTTGTTTTTTATGGGAGGTATGGAAAGATGCAGGAAAAAGATCAGATTAGGGTAATATTTTCCTCGATTGCACAGAATGGTAACGGATTTTAAAGCTGTGGGACTCTGTCTTTGGTGTCAGTACAAATGTGAAACAGGAAATAAGTGCATATTTGTGTTAACATTTTATCTGCTTGTAAATTAAAATAAAATATCCCCTCTGTGAAGAATTCTGTGCCTGGTTCTGCCAGAAGAGGTGAATTATCTGTCCACTGAGATAATAATTGACATAAGATAACAAGGCGGCAGGAAGACACTGTAAGAAACTGTGATTTATGCTTGGAACACTGATGTAGGTTAACAGCATGATACATCGACTGTAGGAATCCTGCTGATTATATGCTGGGTTTACACGCACACACTCTTCATGTGTTGATCTTTTATCATTTTACTGACTACTGGTTCCTACATTAACCTTGGTATTCCATTGGACTACTGTACAACACTTGCAGATTCAATGGTTAAATCTAATGAACCGTGGTATAGAATCGTAAATATTACATCACAGGAGGAGGCCATTGGGCCCATCGTGTCTGTGGCAGCTCTTTGAAGGAACTATCCAATTAATCCCACTCCCCCGCTCTTTCTCCGTAGCCCTGCAAATGCTTCCTATTCAGGTATTTCCCCAATTCCCTTTGGAAAGTTACTATTGAATCTGCTTCCACCACCCTTTCAGGTAATACATTCCAGATCATGAAAACTCACTGCGTTAAAGTATTTCTCATCATCTCCCCTCTGCTTCTTTTGTGAATTATCTTAAACCTGTGTCCCCTGGTTGCCGACCCTCCTGCCAGTGGAAACTGTAAAGCCCTTACTCTACAGCATGAAACCACAGGAGGCACAATCTGGGGACAAGGTCACTCTGTGACCTTAACTCTTTATTTCAGGACTCCAGAAGTGATGACCCTGCATGGGACCTCCATTTATACAAGTTCACCCCTTGTGGTCAAGGTGTGCATCTAGATTGAGTGTATACAGTAATACAGTGGTGTTACATTGTGGTTACAAACATGACAGAAACAGTTTCTCCTTATTTACTCTGTCAAAACCCTTCATCATTTTAAACACCTCTATTACATCTCCCCTTAACCTTCTCTGCTCTAATGAGTACAATCCCAGCTTCTCTAGTCTTTTCACAGACCAAGTATAAATACCATATGTCAACCATGACTGAATAATTCAACAAAGTGGCATTATAATAACGCACAAAAGTACACAAAGACAATTCCTTTTAAATGAATACATTGCATCAGATTTCTTTTTCTGTGATTTTTAATCATATAGAAACATAGAAACTTACAAAATAGGTGCAGGAGTAGGCCATCCGGCCCTTCGAGCCTGCACCACCATTCAATAAGATCATGGCTGATCATTCCTTCAGTACCCGGTTCCTGCTTTCTCTCCATACCCCTTGATCCCTTTAGCCGCAAGGGCCATATCTAACTCCCTCTTGAATATATCCAATAAACTGGCATCAACAACTCTCTGCGGTAGTGAATTCCAGAGGTTAACAACTCTCTGAGTGAAGAAGTTCCTCCTCATCTCAGTCCTAAATAGCTTATCCCTTATCCTAAGACTATGTCCTCTGGTTCTGGACTTCCCCAACATCGGGAACATTCTTCCTGCATCGAACCTGTCCAGTCCCGTCAGAATTTTATATATTTCTATGAGATCCCCTCTCATCTTTCTAAACTCCAGTGAATACAAGCCCAGTCGATCCAATCTCTCCTCATATGTCAGTCCTGCCATCCCAGGAATCAGTCTGGTGAACCTCCGCTGCACTTCCTCAATAGCAAGAACATCCTTCCACAGATTAGGAGACCAAAACTGAACACAATATTCCAGGTGGGGTCTCACCAAGGCCCTGTACAACTGCAGTAAGACTTCCCTGCTCCTATACTCAAATCCCCTTGCTATGAAGGCCAACATACCATTTGCCTTCTTCACTGCCTGCTGTACCTGCAAGCCAACCTTCAATGACTGATGAATCATGACACCCAGATCTCGCTGCGCCTGCCCTTTTCCTAATCTGCCGCCATTCAGATAATATTCTGCCTTCGTGTTTTTGCCCCCAAAGTGGATAACCTCACATTTATCCACATTATACTGCATCTGCCATGCATTTGCCCACTCGCCTAACCTGTCCAAATCACCCTGCAGTCTCTTAGCATCCTCCTCACAGCTCACACCGCCACCCAGTTTAGTGTCATCTGCAAACTTAGAGATATTACACTCAATTCCATCATCCAAATCATTAATATATATTGTAAAGAGCTGGGGTCCCAGCACTGAGACCTGCGGCACTCCACTAGTCACTGCCTGCCATTCTGAAAAGGACCCGTTAATCCTGACTCTCTGCTTCCTGTCTGCCAACCAGTTCTCTATCCACGTCAGTACATTACCCCCAATACCATGTGCTTTGATTTTGCACATCAATTTCTTGTGTGGGACCTTGTCAAAAGCCTTTTGAAAGTCCAAATATACCGCATCCACTGGTTCTCCCCTGTCTACTCTACTAGTTATATCCTCAAAAAGTTCAAGATTTGTCAAGCATGATTTCCCCTTCATAAATCCATGCTGACTTGGACCAATCCTATCACTGCTTTCCAAATGTGCTGCTATTTCATCCTTAATGATTGATTCCAACATTTTCCCCACTACTGATGTCAGGCTAACTGGTCTATAATTACCCGTTTTCTCTCTCCCTCCTTTTTTAAAAAGTGGTGTTACATTAGCAACCCTCCAGTCCATAGGAACTGATCCAGAGTCGATAGACTGTTGGAAAATTATCACCATTGCATCCACTATTTCAAGGGCCACTTCCTTAAATACTCTGGGATGTAGACTATCAGGCCCTGGGGATTTATCGGCCTTCAATCCCGTCAATTTCCCGAACACAATTTCCCGCTTAATAAGGATATCCTTCAGTTCCTCCTTCTCACTTGACCTTCGGACCCCTAGTACATCGGGAAGGTTATTTGTGTCTTCCTTTGTGAAGACAGAACCAAAGTACTTGTTCAATTGGTCTGCTATTTCTTTGTTCCCCATTATAAATTCACCCGAATCCGACTGCAAGGGACCAACATTTGTCTTCACTAATCCTTTTCTCTTCACAAAATCTATAGAAGCTTTTGCAGTCATTGTTTATGTTTCCGGCAAGCTTCCTCTCGTACTCTATTTTCCCCTTCTTAATTAATCCCTTTGTCCTCCTCTGCTGTATTCTAAATTTCTCCCAGTCCTCCGGCTTGCTAATTTTTCTGGGTAATTTGTATACCTCTTCCTTGGATTTAACACTATCCTTAATTTCCCTTGTTAGCCACAGTTGAGCCACCTTCCCCGTTTTATTTTTACTCCAGACAGGGATGTACAATTGCTGAAGTTCATCCATGTGATCTTTAAAGGTTTGCCATTGCCTATCCACCGTCAACCCTTTAAGTATCATTTGCCAGTCTAATCTAGGCAATTCATGCCTCATACCATCAAAGTTACCTTTCCTTAAGTTCAGGACCCTAGTTTCTGAATTAACTTTGTCACTCTCCATCTTAATAAAGAATTATACCATATTATGGTCACTCTTCCCCAAGGGGCCTCACACAACAAGATTGCTAATTAGTCCCTTCTCATTACACATCACCCAGTCTAGGATGGCCAGCTCTCTGGTTGGTTCCTTGACATATTGGTCGAGAAAACCATCCCTAATACACTCGAGAAAATCCTCCTCCACCGCATTGCTACCAGTTAGGTTAGCCCAATCAATATGTAGATTAAAGTCGCCCAGGATTACTGCTGTACCTTTATTGCACATATTCCTTATTTCTTGTTTGATGCTGTCCCCAACCTCACTACTACTATTTGGTGGCCTGTACACAACTCCCACTAGCGTTTTCTGCCCTTTGGTATTCCGTAGCTCTACCCATACCGATTCCACATCATCCAAGCTATTGTCCTTCCTTACAATTGCATTAATTTCCTCTTTAACCAGCAACGCCACCCAACCTCCTTTTCCTTTCTGTCTATCCTTTCTAAATGTTGAATACCCCTGGATGTTGAGTTCCCAGCCTTGGTCACCCTGGAGCCATGTCTCCGTGATGCCAATCACATTATACCTGTTAACTGCTATCTGCGCAGTTAGTTCGTCCACCTTATTCCGAATACTCCTCACATTGAAGCATAGTGCTTTCAGGCTTGTCTTTTTAACACACTTTGACCCTTTAGAATTCTGCTGTAAAGTGGTTCTTTTTGTTTTTTGCCTTGGGTTTCTCTGAACTCCACTTTTACTATTCTCTTTTCTAGCTTTTGTTTCTGTCTCCATTTTATTCCCCTCTGTCTCCCTGTATAGGTTCCCATCCCCCTGTCATATTAGTTTAACTCCTCCCAAACAGCACTAGCAAACACTCCCCCTAGGACATTGGTTCCGGTCCTGCCCAGGTGCAGACTGTTCGGTTTGTACTGGTCCCACCTCTCCCAGAACCGGTTCCAATGTCCCAGGAATTTGAATCCCTCCCTTCTGCACCACTGCTCAAGCCACGTATTCATCTGAGCTATCCTGCGATTTCTACTCTGACTAGCATGTGGCATTGGTAGCAATCCTAAGATTACTACTTTTGAGGTCCTACTTTTTAATTTAACTCCTAGCTCCCTAAATTCATCTCGTGGGACTTCATCCCGTTTTTTACCGATATCGTTGGTACCTATATGCACTATGACAACTGGCTGTTCACCCTCCCTTTTCAGAATGTCCTGCACCCGCTCCGAGACATCCTTGACCCTTGCACCAGGGAGGCAACATACCATCCTGGAGTCTCGGTTGCAGCCGCAGAATCGCCTATCTATTCCCCTTAAAATTGAATCCCCTATCACTATTGCTCTCCCACTTTTTTTCCTACCCTCCTGTGCAGCAGAGCCAGCCACGGTGGCATGAACCTGGCTGCTGCTGCTCTCCCCTGATGAGTCACCCCCTCAACAGTACCCAAAGTGGTGTATCTGTTTTGCAGGGGGATGACCGCAGGGGACCCCTGCACTACCTTCCTTGCACTGCTCTTCCTGTTGGTCTTCCATTCCCTATCTGGCTGTGAACCCTTTACCTGCGGTAAGACCAACTCACTAAATATGCTATTCACATCATTCTCAGCATCGTGCATGCTCCAGAGTGAATCCACCCGCAGCTACAGTTCTGCAACGTGGTTCGTCAAGAGCTGCAGGCGGAAACACTTCCCGCTCACGTAGTCATCAGGAACATCGGAGGCATCCCTGATTTCCCACATGGTCCAGGAGGAGCATAACACGTGTCTGAGCTCTCCTGCCATGACCAAACCCCTAGATTAACTTAATTTGGCAACAACAATGCTAAAGGTTACTGACTGAAATAGAAAAGAAAAAGAAAAACTACTTGCCAATCACCAGCCAATCACTTATCCCCTTGGCTGTGACGTCACCTTTCAATTTCTTTATACTTCTTTTTTGCCTTCTGTCCCCGCAGCAGCTGCACAAGTTGGGTCTTTATAGGTCTCACCACACATCCCGGACTCACGCTGTACTGTCGCTCCTCCTCCGTTAGGTCTTTCTCGGCCTCACCACACACGCCGGACTCACGCTGTACTGTCGCTCGTCCTCCAACGTTGGGTCTTTATAGGCCTCACCACACACCCCGGACTCACGCTGTACTGTCGCTCGTCCTCCAACGTTGGGTCTTTATAGGTCTCACCACACACCCCGGACTCACGCTGTACTGTCGCTCGTCCTCCAACGTTGGGTCTTTATAGGTCTCACCACACACCACGGACTCACGCTGTACTGTCGCTCGTCCTCCAACGTTGGGTCTTTATAGGCCTCACCACACACCCCGGACTCACGCTGTACTGTCGCTCCTCCTCCAATGTTGGGTCTTTATAGGCCTCACCACACACCCCGGACTCACGCTGTACTGTCGCTCCTCCTCCAACGTTGGGTCTTTATAGGCCACACCACACACCCCCACCTCACGCTGTACTGTCGCTCGTCCTCCAACGTTGGGTCTTTATAGGCCTCACCACACACCCCGGACGCACGCTGTACTGTCGCTCCTTCTCCGTTAGGTCTTTATAGGCCTCACCACACACCCCGGACTCACGCTGTACTGTCGCTCCTTCTCCAACGTTGGGCCTTTATAGGCCTCACCACACACCCCGGACTCATGCTGTACTGTCGCTCCTTCTCCAATGTTGGGCCTTTATAGGCCTCACCACACACCCCGGACTCACGCTGTACTGTCGCTCCTTCTCCAACGTTGGGTCTTTATAGGCCTCACCACACACCCCGGACTCACGCTGTACTGTCGCTCCTTCTCCAACGTTGGTTCATTATAGGTCTCACCACACACCCCGGACTCACGCTGTACTGTCGCTCCTTCTCCAACGTTGGGCCTTTATAGGCCTCACCACACACCCCGGACTCATGCTGTACTGTCGCTCCTTCTCCAACGTTGGGTCTTTATAGGCCTCACCACACACCCCGGACTCACGCTGTACTGTCGCTCCTCCTCCAACGTTAGGTCTTTATAGGCCTCACCACACACCCCGGACTCACGCTGTACTGTCGCTCCTTCTCCAACGTTGGGTCTTTATAGGCCTCACCACACACCCCGGACTCACGCGGTACTGTCGCTCCTCCTCCGACGTTGGGTCTTTATAGGCCTCACCACACACCCCGGACTCACGCTGTACTGTCGCTCCTCCTCCGTTAGGTCTTTCTCGGCCTCACCACACACCCCGGACTCACGCTGTACTGTCACTCGTCCTCCAACGTTGGGTCTTTATAGGCCTCACCACACACCCCGGACTCACGCTGTACTGTCGCTCGTCCTCCAACGTTGGGTCTTTATAGGTCTCACCACACACCCCGGACTCACGCTGTACTGTCGCTCGTCCTCCAACGTTGGGTCTTTATAGGCCTCACCACACACCCCGGACTCACGCTGTACTGTCGCTCCTTCTCCAACGTTGGGTTTTTATCGGCCTCACCACACACCCCGGACTCACGCTGTACTGTCGCTCGTCCTCCAACGTTGAGTCTTTATCGGCCTCACCACACACCCCGGACTCACGCTGTACTGTCGCTCCTCCTCCAACGTTGGGTCTTTATAGGCCTCACCACACACCCCCACCTCACGCTGTACTGTCGCTCGTCCTCCAACGTTGGGTCTTTATAGGCCTCACCACGCACCCCGGACGCACGCTGTACTGTCGCTCCTTCTCCGTTAGGTCTTTATAGGCCTCACCACACACCCCGGACTCACGCTGTACTGTCACTCCTTCTCCAACGTTGGGCCTTTATAGGCCTCACCACACACCCCGGACTCATGCTGTACTGTCGCTCCTTCTCCAATGTTGGGCCTTTATAGGCCTCACCACACACCCCGGACTCACGCTGTACTGTCGCTCCTTCTCCAACGTTGGGTCTTTATAGGCCTCACCACACACCCCGGACTCACGCTGTACTGTCGCTCCTCGTCCAACGTTGGTTCTTTATAGGTCTCACCACACACCCCGGACTCACGCTGTACTGTCGCTCCTTCTCCAACGTTGGTTCTTTATAGGTCTCACCACACACCCCGGACTCACGCTGTACTGTCGCTCCTTCTCCAACGTTGGGCCTTTATAGGCCTCACCACACACCCCGGACTCATGCTGTACTGTCGCTCCTTCTCCAACGTTGGGTCTTTATAGGCCTCACCACACACCCCGGACGCACGCTGTACTGTCGCTCCTCCTCCAACGTTAGGTCTTTATAGGCCTCACCACACACCCCGGACTCACGCTGTACTGTCGCTCCTTCTCCAACGTTGGGTCTTTATAGGCCTCACCACACACCCCGGACTCACGCTGTACTGTCGCTCCTTCTCCAACGTTGGGTCTTTATAGGCCTCACCACACACCCCGGACTCACGCTGTACTGTCGCTCCTCCTCCAACGGTCGGTCTTTATAGGTCTCACCACACACCCCGGACTCACGCTGTACTGTCGCTCCTCCTCCAACGTTGGGTCTTTATAGGTCTCACCACACACCCCGGACTCACACTGTACTGTCGCTCCTTCTCCAACGTTGGGTCTTTATAGGCCTCACCACACACCCCGAACTCACGCAGTACTGTCGCTCCTCCTCCAACGTTGGGTCTTTATAGGCCTCACCACACACCCCGGTCTCACGCTGTACTGTCGCTCCTCCTCCAACGTTGGGCCTTTATAGGCCTCACCACACACCCCGGACTCACGCTGTACTGTCGCTCGTCCTCCAACGTTGGGTCTTTATAGGCCTCACCACACACCCCGGACTCACGCTGTACTGTCGCTCGTCCTCCAACGTTGGGTCTTTATAGGCCTCACCACACACCCCGGACTCACGCTGTACTGTCGCTCGTCCTCCAACGTTGGGTCTTTATAGGCCTCACCACACACCTCGGACTCACGCTGTACTGTCGCTCGTCCTCCAACGTTGGGTCGTTATAGGCCTCACCACACACCCCGGACTCACGCTGTACTGTCGCTCCTTCTCCAACGTTGGGTCTTTATAGGCCTCACCACACACCCCGGACTCACGCTGCACTGTCGCTCCTCCTCCAACGTTGGGTCTTTATAGGCCTCACCACACACCCCGGACTCACGCTGTACTGTCGCTCCTTCTCCAACGTTAGGCCTTTATAGGCCTCACCACACACCCCGGACTCACGCTGTACTGTCGCTCCTCCTCCAACGTTGGGTCTTTATAGGTCTCACCACATACCCCGGACTCACGCTGTACTGTCGCTCCTTCTCCAACGTTAGGCATTTATAGGCCTCACCACACACCCCGGTCTCACGCTGTACTGTCGCTCCTTCTCCAACGTTGGGTCTTTATAGGCCTCACCACACACCCCGGACTCACGCTGTACTGTCGCTCCTTCTCCAACGTTGGGTCTTTATAGGCCTCACCACACACCCCGGACTCACGCTGTACTGTCGCTCGTCCTCCAACGTTGGGTCTTTATAGGCCTCACCACACACCCCGGACTCACGCTGTACTGTCGCTCCTCCTCCAACGTTGGGTCTTTATAGGCCTCACCACACACCCCGGACTCACGCTGTATTGTCGCTCCTTCTCCAACGTTGGGTCTTTATAGGCCTCACCACACACCCCGGACTCACGCTGTACTGTCGCTCCTCCTCCAACGTTGGGTCTTTATAGGTCTCACCACACACCCCGGACTCACGCTGTACTGTCGCTCGTCCTCCAACGTTGGGTCTTTATAGGCCTCACCACACACCCCGGACTCACGCTGTACTGTCGATCCTCCTCCAACGTTGGGTCTTTCTAGGCCTCACCACACACCCCGGACTCACGCTGTACTGTCGCTCGTCCTCCAACGTTGGGTCTTTATAGGCCTCACCACACACCCCGGACTCACACTGTACTGTCGCTCCTTCTCCAACGTTGGGTCTTTATAGGCCTCACCACACACCCCGGACTCACGCTGTACTGTCGCTCCTCCTCCAACTTTGGGTCATTATAGGCCTCACCACACACCCCGGACTCACGCTGTACGGTCGCTCCTCCTCCAACGTTGGGTCTTTATAGGCCTCACCACACACCTCGGACTCACGCTGTACCGTCGCTCCTCCTCCAACGTTGGGTCTTGAAAGGCCTCACCACACACCCCGGCCTCACGCTGTACTGTCGCTCCTCCTCCAACGTTGGGACTTTATAGGCCTCACCACACACCCCGGACTCACGCTGTACTGTCGCTTCTTCTCCAACGTTGGGCCTTTATAGGCCTCACCAGACACTCCGGACTCACGCTGTACTGTCGCTCCTCCTCCAACGTTGGGTCTTTATAGGCCTCACCACACACCCCGGACTCACGCAGTACTGTCGCTCCTTCTCCAAAGTTGGGTCTTTATAGGCCTCACCACACACCCCGGACTCACGCTGTACTGTCGCTCGTCCTCCAACGTTGGGTCTTTATAGGCCTCACCACACACCCCGGACTCACGCTGTACTGTCGCTCCTCCTCCAACGTTAGGCATTTATAGGCCTCACCACACACCCCGGACTCACGCTGTACTGTCGCTCCTTCTCCAACGTTGGGTCTTTATAGGCCTCACCACACACCCCGGACTCACGCTGTACTGTCGCTCCTCCTCCAACGTTGGGTCTTTATAGACCTCACCACACACCCCGGACTCACGCTGTACTGTCGCTCGTCCTCCAACGTTGGGTCTTTATAGGCCTCACCACACACCCCGGACTCACGCTGTACTGTCGCTCCTCCAACGTTGGGTCTTTATAGGCCTCACCACACACCCCGGACTCACGCTGTACTGTCGCTCCTCCTCCAACGTTGGGTCTTTATAGGCTTCACCACACACCCCGGACTCACGCTGTACTGTCGCTCCTTCTCCAACGTTGGGTCTTTATAGGCCTCACCACACACCCCGGACTCACGCTGTACTGTCGCTCCTTCTCCAACGTTGGGTCTTTATAGGCCTCACCACACACCCCGGACTCACGCTGTACTGTCGCTCCTCCTCCAACATTGGGTCTTTATAGGCCTCACCACACACCCCGGACTCACGCTGTACTGTCGCTCCTTCTCCAACGTTGGGTCTTTATAGGCCTCACCACACACCCCGGAGTCACGCTGTACTGTCGCTCCTCCTCCAACATTGGGTCTTTATAGGCCTCACCACACACCCCGGACTCACGCTGTACTGTCGCTCGTCCTCCAACGTTGGGTCTTTATAGGCCTCACCACACACCCCGGACTCACGCTGTACTGTCGTTCGTCCTCCAACGTTGGGTCTTTATAGGCCTCACCACACACCCCGGACTCACGCGGTACTGTCGCTCCTCCTCCAACGTTGGGTCTTTATAGGCCTCACCACACACCCCGGACTCATGCTGTACTGTCACTCCTTCTCCAACGTTTGGCCTTTATATTCCTCACCACACACCCCGGACTCACGCTGTACTGTCGCTCCTTCTCCAACGTTGGGTCTTTATAGGCCTCACCACACACCCCGGACTCACGCTGTACTGTCGCTCCTCCTCCAACGTTGGGTCTTTATAGGCCTCACCACACACCCCGGTCTCACGCTGTACTGCCGCTCCTCCTCCAACGTTGGGTCTTTATAGGCCTCACCACACACCCCGGACTCACGCTGTACTGTCGCTCCTCCTCCAACGTTGGGTCTTTATAGGCCTCACCACACACCCCGGACTCACGCTGTACTGTCGCTCCTTCTCCGTTCGGTCTTTATAGGCCTCACCACACACCCCGGACTCACGCTGTACTGTCGCTCCTCCTCCAACATTGGGCCTTTATAGGCCTCACCACACACCCCGGACTCACGCTGTACTGTCGCTCCTCCTCCAACGTTGGGTCTTTATAGGCCTCACCACACACCCCGGACTCACGCTGTACTGTTGCTCCTTCTCCGTTAGGTCTTTATAGGCCTCACCACACACCCCGGATTCACGCTGTACTGTCGCTCCTCCTCCAACGTTGGGCCTTTATAGGCCTCACCACACACCCCGGACTCACGCTGTACTGTCGCTCCTCCTCCAACGTTGGGCCTTTATAGGCCTCACCACACACCCCGGACTCATGCTGTACTGTCGCTCCTCCTCCAACGTTGGGTCTTTATAGGCCTCACCACACACCCCGGACTCACGCTGCACTGTCGCTCCTCCTCCAACGTTTGGTCTTTATAGGCCTCAGCACACACCCCGGTCTCACGCTGTACTGTCGCTCCTCCTCCAACGTTGGGTTTTTATAGGCCTCACCACACACCCCGGACTCACACTGTACTGTCGCTCCTCCTCCAAGGTTTGGGCTTTATAGGCCTCACCACACACCCCGGACTCACGCTGTACTGTCGCTCCTTCTCCAATGTTGGGTCTTTATAGGCCTCACCACACACCCTGGACTCACGCTGTACTGTCGCTCCTCCTCCAACGTTGGGTCTTTATCGGCCTCACCACACACCCCGGTCTCACGCTGTACTGTCGCTCCTCCTCCAACGTTGGGTCTTTATAGGCCTCACCACACACCCTGGACTCACGCTGTACTGTCGCTCCTCCTCCAACGTTGGGTCTTTATCGGCCTCACCACACACCCCGGACTCACGCTGTACTGTCGCTCCTTCTCCAACGTTGAGCCTTTATAGGCCTCACCACACACCCCGGACTCATGCTGTAATGTCGCTCCTCCTCCAACGTTGGGTCTTTATAGGCCTCACCACACACCCCGGACTCACGCTGTACTGTCGCTCGTCCTCCAACGTTGGGTCTTTATAGGCCTCACCACACACCCCGGACTCACGCTGTACTGTCGTTCGTCCTCCAACGTTGGGTCTTTATAGGCCTCACCACACACCCCGGACTCACGCGGTACTGTCGCTCCTCCTCCAACGTTGGGTCTTTATAGGCCTCACCACACACCCCGGACTCATGCTGTACTGTCACTCCTTCTCCAACGTTTGGCCTTTATATTCCTCACCACACACCCCGGACTCACGCTGTACTGTCGCTCCTTCTCCAACGTTGGGCCTTTATAGGCCTCACCACACACCCCGGACTCACGCTGTACTGTCGCTCCTCCTCCAACGTTGGGCCTTTATAGGCCTCACCACACACCCCGGACTCACGTTGTACTGTCGCTCCTCCTCCAACGTTGGGTCTTTATAGGCCTCACCACACACCCCGGACTCACGCTGTACTGTCGCTCCTCCTCCAACGTTGGGTCTTTATAGGCCTCACCACACACCCCGGACTCACGCTGTACTGTCGCTCCTTCTCCGTTCGGTCTTTATAGGCCTCACCACACACCCCGGACTCACGCTGTACTGTCGCTCCTCCTCCAACATTGGGCCTTCATAGGCCTCACCACACACCCCGGACTCACGCTGTACTGTCGCTCCTCCTCCAACGTTGGGTCTTTATAGGCCTCACCACACACCCCGGACTCACGCTGTACTGTTGCTCCTTCTCCGTTAGGTCTTTATAGGCTTCACCACACACCCCGGACTCACGCTGTACTGTCGCTCCTTCTCCAACGTTGGGTCTTTATAGGCCTCACCACACACCCCGGACTCACGCTGTACTGTCGCTCCTCCTCCAACATTGGGTCTTTATAGGCCTCACCACACACGCCGGACTCACGCTGTACTGTCGCTCCTTCTCCAACGTTGGGTCTTTATAGGCCTCACCACACACCCCGGAGTCACGCTGTACTGTCGCTCCTCCTCCAACATTGGGTCTTTATAGGCCTCACCACACACCCCGGACTCACGCTGTACTGTCGCTCGTCCTCCAACGTTGGGTCTTTATAGGCCTCACCACACACCCCGGACTCACGCTGTACTGTCGTTCGTCATCCAACGTTGGGTCTTTATAGGCCTCACCACACACCCCGGACTCACGCGGTACTGTCGCTCCTCCTCCAACGTTGGGTCTTTATAGGCCTCACCACACACCCCGGACTCATGCTGTACTGTCACTCCTTCTCCAACGTTTGGCCTTTATATTCCTCACCACACACCCCGGACTCACGCTGTACTGTCACTCCTTCTCCAACGTTGGGTCTTTATAGGCCTCACCACACACCCCGGACTCACGCTGTACTGTCGCTCCTCCTCCAACGTTGGGTCTTTATAGGCCTCACCACACACCCCGGTCTCACGCTGTACTGTCGCTCCTCCTCCAACGTTGGGCCTTTATAGGCCTCACCACACACCCCGGACTCACGTTGTACTGTCGCTCCTCCTCCAACGTTGGGTCTTTATAGGCCTCACCACACACCCCGGACTCACGCTGTACTGTCGCTCCTCCTCCAACGTTGGGTCTTTATAGGCCTCACCACACACCCCGGACTCACGCTGTACTGTCGCTCCTTCTCCGTTCGGTCTTTATAGGCCTCACCACACACCCCGGACTCACGCTGTACTGTCGCTCCTCCTCCAACATTGGGCCTTTATAGGCCTCACCACACACCCCGGACTCACGCTGTACTGTCGCTCCTCCTCCAACGTTGGGTCTTTATAGGCCTCACCACACACCCCGGACTCACGCTGTACTGTTGCTCCTTCTCCGTTAGGTCTTTATAGGCCTCACCACACACCCCGGATTCACGCTGTACTGTCGCTCCTCCTCCAACGTTGGGCCTTTATAGGCCTCACCACACACCCCGGACTCACGCTGTACTGTCGCTCCTCCTCCAACGTTGGGCCTTTATAGGCCTCACCACACACCCCGGACTCATGCTGTACTGTCGCTCCTCCTCCAACGTTGGGTCTTTATAGGCCTCACCACACACCCCGGACTCACGCTGCACTGTCGCTCCTCCTCCAACGTTTGGTCTTTATAGGCCTCACCACACACCCCGGTCTCACGCTGTACTATCGCTCCTCCTCCAACGTTGGGTTTTTATCGGCCTCACCACACACCCCGGACTCACACTGTACTGTCGCTCCTCCTCCAACGTTTGGTCTTTATAGGCCTCACCACACACCCCGGACTCACGCTGTACTGTCGCTCCTTCTCCAATGTTGGGTCTTTATAGGCCTCACCACACACCCTGGACTCACGCTGTACTGTCGCTCCTCCTCCAACGTTGGGTCTTTATCGGCCTTACCACACACCCCGGACTCACGCTGTACTGTCGCTCCTTCTCCAACGTTGAGCCTTTATAGGCCTCACCACACACCCCGGACTCATGCTGTACTGTCGCTCCTCCTCCAACGTTGGGTCTTTATAGGCCTCACCACACACCCCGGACTCACGCTGTACTGTCGCTCGTCCTCCAACGTTGGGTCTTTATAGGCCTCACCACACACCCCGGACTCACGCTGTACTGTCGTTCGTCCTCCAACGTTAGGTCTTTATAGGCCTCACCACACACCCCGGACTCACGCGGTACTGTCGCTCCTCCTCCAACGTTGGGTCTTTATAGGCCTCACCACACACCCCGGACTCATGCTGTGCTGTCACTCCTTCTCCAACGTTTGGCCTTTATATTCCTCACCACACACCCCGGACTCACGCTGTACTGTCGCTCCTTCTCCAACGTTGGGTCTTTATAGGCCTCACCACACACCCCGGACTCACGCTGTACTGTCGCTCCTCCTCCAACGTTGGGTCTTTATAGGCCTCACCACACACCCCGGTCTCATGCTGTACTGTCGCTCCTCCTCCAACGTTGGGCCTTTATAGGCCTCACCACACACCCCGGACTCACGTTGTACTGTCGCTCCTCCTCCAACGTTGGGTCTTTATAGGCCTCACCACACACCCCGGACTCACGCTGTACTGTCGCTCCTCCTCCAACGTTGGGTCTTTATAGGCCTCACCACACACCCCGGACTCACGCTGTACTGTCGCTCCTTCTCCGTTCGGTCTTTATAGGCCTCACCACACACCCCGGACTCACGCTGTACTGTCGCTCCTCCTCCAACATTGGGATCTTCATAGGCCTCACCACACACCCCGGACTCACGCTGTACTGTCGCTCCTCCTCCAACGTTGGGTCTTTATAGGCCTCACCACACACCCCGGACTCACGCTGTACTGTTGCTCCTTCTCCGTTAGGTCTTTATAGGCCTCACCACACACCCCAGATTCACGCTGTACTGTCGCTCCTCCTCCAACGTTGGGCCTTTATAGGCCTCACCACACACCCCGGACTCACGCTGTACTGTCGCTCCTCCTCCAACGTTGGGCCTTTATAGGCCTCACCATACACCCCGGACTCATGCTGTAATGTCGCTCCTCCTCCAACGTTGGGTCTTTATAGGCCTCACCACACACCCCGGACTCACGCTGCACTGTCGCTCCTCCTCCAACGTTTTGTCTTTATAGGCCTCACCACACACCCCGGTCTCACGCTGTACTGTCGCTCCTCCTCCAACGTTGGGTTTTTATAGGCCTCACCACACACCCCGGACTCACACTGTACTGTCGCTCCTCCTCCAACGTTTGGTCTTTATAGGCCTCACCACACACCCCGGACTCACGCTGTACTGTCGCTCCTTCTCCAACGTTGGGCCTTTATAGGCCTCACCACACACCCCGGACTCACGCTGTACTGTCGCTCCTCCTCCAACGTTGGGTCTTTATAGGCCTCACCACACACCCCGGACTCACGCTGTACTGTCGCTCCTCCTCCAACGTTGGGTCTTTATAGGTCTCACCACACACCCCGGACTCACGCTGTACTGTTGCTCCTTCTCCAATGTTGGGTCTTTATAGGCCTCACCACACACCCCGGACTCACGCTGTACTGTCGCTCCTCCTCCGACGTTACGCCTTTATAGGCCTCACCACACACCCCGGACTCACGCTGTACTGTTGCTCCTTCTCCAATGTTGGGTCTTTATAGGCCTCACCACACACCCCGGACTCACGCTGTACTTTCGCTCCTCCTCCAACGTTGGGTCTTTATAGGCCTCACCACACACCCCGGACTCACGCTGTACTGTCGCTCCTTCTCCAACATTAGGCCTTTATAGGCCTCACCACACACCCCGGACTCACGCTGTACTGTAGCTCCTTCTCCAACGTTGAGTCTTTATAGGCCTCACCACACACCCCGGACTCACGCTGTACTGTCGCTCCTCGTCCAACGTTGGGCCTTTATAGGCCTCACCACACACCCCGGACTCGCGCTGTACTGTCGCTCATCCTCCGTTAGGTCTTTCTCGGCCTCACCACACACCCCGGACTCACGCTGTACTGCCGCTCCTCCTCCGATGTTGGGTCTTCATAGGCCTCACCACACACCCCGGTCTCACGCTGTACTGTTGCTCCTTCTCCAATGTTGGGTCTTTATAGGCCTCACCACACACCCCGGACTCACGCTGTACTTTCGCTCCTTCTCCAACGTTGGGTCTTTATAGGCCTCACCACACATCCCGGACTTACGCTGTACTGTCGCTCCTTCTCCGTAAGGCCTTTATAGGCCTCACCACACACCCCGGGCTCACGCTGTACTGTCGCTCCTTCTCCGTTAGGTCTTTATAGGCCTCACCACACACCCCGGACTCACGCTGTACTGTCGCTCCTCCTCCAACGTTAGGTCTTTATAAGCCTCACCACACACCCCGGACTCACGCTGTACTCTCGCTCCTCCTCCAACGTTGGGTCTTTATAGGCCTCACCACACACCCCGGACTCACGCTGTACTGTCGCTCCTCCTGCAACGTTGGGCCTTTATAGGCCTCACCACACACCCCGGACTCACGCTGTACTGTCGCCCCTCCTCCAAAGTTGGGTCTTTATAGGCCTCACCACACACCCCGGACTCACGCTGTACTGTCGCTCCTCGTCCAACGTTGGGTCTTTATAGGCCTCACCACACACCCCGATCTCACGCTGTACTGTCTCTCCTCCTCCAACGTTGGGTCTTTATAGGCCTCACCACACACCCCGGACTCACGCTGTACTGTCGCTCCTTCTCCAACGTTGGGTCTTTATAGGCCTCACCACACACCCCGGACTCACGCTGTACTGTCGCTCCTTCTCCGACGTTAGGCCTTTATAGGCCTCACCACACACCCCGGACTCACGCTGTACTGTCGCTCCTCCTCCGACGTTAGGCCTTTATAGGCATCACCACACACCCTGGACCCTTGCTGCACTGCTGCTCCTCCTCCGACGTTGGGTCTTTATAGGCCTCACCACACACCCCGGACTCACGCTGTACTGTCGCTCCTTCTCTGTTAGGTCTTTATAGGCCTCACCACACACCCCGGACTCACGCTGTACTGTCGCTCCTCCTCCAACGTTAGGTCTTTATAGGCCTCACCACACACCCCGGACTCACGCTGTACTGTCGCTCCTCCTCCAATGTTGGGTCTTTATAGGCCTCACCACACACCCCGGACTCACGCTGTACTGCTGCTCCTCCTCCGACGTTGGGTCTTCATAGGCCTCACCACACACCCCGGACTCACGCTGTACTGTCGCTCCTCCTCCAACGTTGGGCCTTTATAGGCCTCACCACACACCCCAGACTCATGCTGTACTGTCGCTCCTCCTGCAACGTTGGGTCTTTATAGGCCTCACCACACACCCCGGACTCACGCTGTACTGTCGCCCCTCGTCCAAAGTTGGGTCTTTATAGGCCTCACCACACACCCCGGACTCACGCTGTACTTTCGCTCCTCCTCCAACGTTGGGTCTTTATAGGCCTCACCACACACCCCGGTCTCACGCTGTACTGTCGCTCCTCCTCCAACGTTGTGTCTTTATAGGCCTCACCACACACCCCGGACTCACGCTGTACTGTCGCTCCTTCTCCAACGTTGGGTCTTTATAGGCCTCACCACACACCCCGGTCTCACGCTGCACTTTCACTCCTTCTCCAACGTTGGGTCTTTATAGGCCTCACCACACACCCCGGACTCACGCTGTACTGCCGATCCTCCTCCAACGTTGGGTCTTTATAGGCCTCACCACACACCCCGATCTCACGCTGCACTGTCGCTCCTTCTCCAACGTTGGGTATTTATAGGCCTCACCACACACCCCGGACTCACGCTGTACTGTCGCTCCTTCTCCGACGTTAGGCCTTTATAGGCCTCACCACACACCCCGGACTCACGCTGTACTGTCGCTCCTCCTCCGACGTTAGGCCTTTATAGGCCTCACCACACACCCTGGACTCACGCTGTACTGCCGCTCCTCCTCCGACGTTAGGCCTTTATAGGCCTCACCAAACACCCCGGACTCACGCTATACTGCCGCTCCTCTTCCAACGTTGGGTCTTTATAGGCCTCACCACACACCCCGGACTCACGCTGTACTGTCGCTCCTTCTCCAACGTTGGATCTTTATAGGCCTCACCACACACCCCGGACTCACACTGTACTGTCGCTCCTCCTCCAACGTTGGGTCTTTATAGGCCTCACCACACACCCCGGACTCACGCTGTACTGTCGCTCCTCCTCCAACGTTAGGCCTTTATAGGCCTCACCACACACCTCGGACTCACGCTGTACTGCCGCTCCTCCTCCGACGTTGGGTCTTCATAGGCCTCACCACACACCCCGGACTCACGCTGTACTGTCGCTCCTCCTCCAACGTTGGGTCTTTATAGGCCTCACCACACACCCCGGACTCACGCTGTACTGCCGCTCCTCCTCCGACGTTGGGTCTTTATAGGCCTCACCACACACCCCGGACTCACGCTGTGCTGCCGCTCCTCCTCCGACGTTAGGCCTTGATAGGCCTCACCACACACCCCGGGCTCACGCTGTACTGTCGCTCCTTCTCCGTTAGGTCTTTATAGGCCTCACCACACACCCTGGACTCACGCTGTACTGTCGCTCCTCCTCCAACGTTAGGTCTTTATAGGCCTCACCACACACCCCGGACTCACGCTGTACTTTCGCTCCTCCTCCAACGTTGGGTCTTTATAGGCCTCACCACACACCCCGGACTCACGCTGTACTGTCGCTCCTCCTCCAACGTTGGGTCTTTATAGGCCTCACCACACACCCCGGACTCACGCTGTACATCGCTCGTCCTCCGTTAGGTCTTTCTCAGCCTCACCACACACCCCGGACTCACGCTGTACTGTCGCTCGTCCTCCGTTAGGTCTTTCTCAGCCTCACCACACACCCCGGACTCACGCTGTACTGTCGCTCCTCCTCCGTTAGGTCTTTCTCAGCCTCACCACACACCCCGGACTCACGCTGTACTGCCGCTCCTCCTCCAACGTTGGGTCTTTATAGGCCTCACCACGCACCCCGGACTCACGCTGTACTGTCGCTCCTTCTCCAACGTTGGGTCTTTATAGACCTCACCACGCACCACAGACTCACGCTGTACTGTCGCTCCTTCTCCAACGTTGCGTTTTTATAGGCCTCACCACGCCCCCCGGACTCACGCTGTACTGTCGCTCCTCCTCCAACGTTGGGTCTTTATAGGCCTCACCACACACCCCGGACTCACGCTGTACTGTCGCTCCTCCTCCAACGTTGGGTCTTTATAAGCCTCACCACACACCCCGGACTCACGCTGTACTGTCGCTCCTCCTCCAAGGTTGGGCCTTTCTCGGCCTCACCACACACCCCGGACTCGCGCTGTACTGTCGATCCTCCTCCAACGTTGGGCCTTTCTCAGCCTCACCACACACCCCGGACTCGCGCTGCTCGAACTGCCGCTTCTCCTCCAATGTTGGGCCTTTATAGGCCTCACCACACACCCCGGACTCGCGCTCTACTGTCGCTCCTTCTCCAACGTTGGGCCTTTATAGGCCTCACCACACACCCCGGACTCACGCTGTACTGTCGCTCCTCCTCCGACGTTGGGCCTTTATAGGCCTCACCACGCACCCCGCACTCATGCTGTACTGTCGCTCCTCCTCCAACGTTGGGCCTTTATAGGCCTCACCACGCACCCCGGACTCACGCTGTACTGCCGCTCCTCCTCCGATGTTGGGCCTTTATAGGCCTCTCTACACACCCCGGACTCGTGCTGTGTCATCCGTGGCTCAGTGGGTAGCACTCTCTCCTCTGAGTCAGAAGGTTGTGGGTTCAATTCCCACTCCAGAGACTTCAGCATAAAAAATCTTGGCTGACGCTCCAGTGCAGTGCTGAGGGAGTGCTGCACTGTCGGAGTTTGGGTCTTTCGGATGAGACGTTAAACCGAGGCCCTGTCTTCCCTCTCAGGTGGATGAGAAAGCTCACATGCCATTATTTGGAAGAAGAGCAGGTGTCCTGGCTGTGATATATTCCTTACCACCTGACACACACACACACACACACAGATGAAACTATATATTACACTGGCCACTATTTTTCCCTCCTTAAAGTCAGGAGAGTCAAAATACTAAGTGTGCACCAATGATGGTGGCGATATACAACTATCCCAGCTGGAAGAGGTCACAAAGAGGTGAATGATTTGGAGCCAATTCTGGGATCCCAAATGAGCCTTGCTACCTCAGCTGTAAGTGGTTGTACAAACATGAAAGACTTGGTCTCAGCCCTATTTCCCAACTGACAGATAGAAAGAAGAAAGAACTTGCATTTATATAGCATCTTTCACCACCTCGGGTTGTCCCAAAGCACTTTACAGCCAGTTAATTACTTTAACAAAATGTAGTCACTGTTGTCATGTAGTTACGTTGCAGCCAATTTGCGCACAGCAAGGTCCCACGAACAGCAATAGATATATGACCAGATAATCTGTTTTAGTGATGTTGGTAGAGGGATATATATTGGCCAGGATACCGGGAATAACTCCCCTGCTCTTCTTCAAAATAGTGCCATGGGATCTTTTACATCCACCTGAGAGAGCAGACAGGGCCTCGCTTTAACATCTCATCCAAAAGGCAGTATCTTCGACAGTATAACACTCCCTCAGTACTGCACTGGGAGTGTCAGCCTGGATTATCTGCTCAAGTCTCTGGAGTGGGACTTGAACCCACAACCTTCCCATTTAGAGGCGTAAGTGCTAGTATCCCAGCTAAATGACAAATTCCACAAAGGGGATCGGCCTGGTTGAGCCCATTATACCAGATGATATTCACAGTCCCAGCTGATGACTGGACCCCGTCCTGACATCCCAGCTGATGGAAGTTGTGTTGAGATAATGACAGAACCCTTCTTTCATAGCCCCAAAGAGGCCCCACCAAGTGAGAGGCCTGGATACTGTTCTGATAACCAGGTTATTGAGGTAATCTAAGAGGTGAGAGACCTGGTCAACTCTGTCTTATGAGCCCAATTGTCAGAAATAAAGAACTTATGTTTATATAGCACCTTCCACGACCTCAGGATGTCCCAAAGTGCTTTCCAGCTAATGAAGTACCTCTGATCTGTAGTCACTGTTGTCTTCATCTTCTCAGGTAGTCCCCCAGAGTCGAGGATGACTTGCTGCCACACTAAACTGAGTTCTAAGTTGACTAATGAGTCCTATGTGGGACCTCCAGTCACTGTCACATGTGGGGCAGACGGTGGTTGGAGGGACGGGTGGGTGGGGTGCTTGGTTTGTCGTACGCTCCTTCCGCTGTTTGCACTTAGCTTCCGCGTGCTCCTGATGAAGAAACTCAAAGTGTTTGGCACCTTCACAAATGCTTCTCCTCCACTTTGAGCGGTCTTTGGCCAGGGATTCCCAAGAGTTGGTGGGGATGTTCATTTTTTCAAGGAGGCTTTGAGGGCATCCTTAAATGTTTTCTCTGCCCTCCTGGGACTCGCTTGTCATGACGGAGCTCCGAATAGAGCGCTTGTTTCAGAAGTCTTGTATCAGGCATGTGGACAATATGGTCCATCCATCGGAGCTGGTTGAGCGTGATCAATGCTGCGATACTGGGGATGTTGGCCTGAGAGAGAACACTGATGTTGGTACACCTATCCTGCCAATGGATTTGCAGGATTTTGCAGAGGTGGCATTGGTGGTACTTCTCAGTGCTTTGAGGTGCCGACTATATGTTGTCCATGTCTCTGAAGCATATAGGAGGGTGGTTATCACTACTGCTCTGTAGACCATGAGTTTGGTGCTGGGTTTGAGATCTTGGTCTCCAAACATTCTTTTCCTCAGGCGACTGAAGGCTATACTGGCACACTGAAGGCAGTGTTGGATTTCATCATCGATGTCTGCCCTCACTGACAGAAGGCTCCCAAGGTATGGCAAATGGTCCACGCTGTCCTAGGTCTCGTCATGGATCTTGATAATCAGGGGGCAGTACTGTCTGGCGGGGGCAGGTTGGTACAGAACTTTTGTCTTACGGATGTTTAATGCAAGGCCCAATCTCTTGTACACTTCAGTGAAGGTGTCAACGATGGTTTGGAGTTCGGCCTCCGAGTGTGCACAAATGCAAGTGTCGTCTGCATACTGTCATTCAATGACAGAGGTTGGAACAACCTTGGTTCTGGGCTGGAGGTGACGGAGATTGAACAATTTCCCATTCATTCTGTAGATTATCTCCACTCCAGCGGGGAGCTTGTTAAAGGTGAGATGGAGCATTGCAGCGAGAAAGATTGAGAAGAGCCTTGCCTGACCCCGTCTGTGATGGATCCACTGGTAAGGATAATAGCTTGCATGTCATTGTGAAGCAGGTTGTAATGTGGGAATCGCTGCAGGATTGTGATCGGGAGACGCGCCAGGTCTGTTATCCAAATATAGACATGTGGGCCGCCTGGTACCATCTCAGCCTACACTCGGCTGCTGCCTGACTAATGGAGATTGACAGGTTCACATTTGGGCCTCCTTCAAAGGAGGTTACTTTTAGAACTGGGGAAAACCCATTATTTTATTAGAGTACCTGTAGACTCCTCGATGCTTTTAATTTTCAAAATGTTTATTCTCTGGAGAACATTCAGAAGAATTGAAAGCAAAGTGATTGTGTCACTTGTGAGTTATGAGTTCCCCCTCACTTATGGCATAAGCTTGGGACAGTTGATTCTTGATAATTTCAATCTTTGCTCCAAGGATTGATCTCCAGCCTCCCAAACCATTTCCCAATCACTGCTCACCGACATTTCCCAAATCACGTCCCAATCATTGCCCACACCGACATTTCTCAAACCACTCCCCAATCACTGCCCACACCGACATTTCCCAAACCACTCCCCAATCACTGCCCACACCGACATTTCCCAAACCACTTCCCAATCACTGCCCACACCGACATTTCCCAAACCACTTCCCAATCACTGCCCACACCGACATTTCCCAAACCACTTCCCTATCATTGCCCACACCGACATTTCCTAAACCACTTCCCTATCACTGCCCACACTGACATTTCCCAAACCACTTCCCAATCACTGCTCACTGACATTTCCCAAATCACGTCCCAATCATTGCCCACCGACATTTCCCAAACCATTTCCCAAACCACTTCCCAATCACTGCTCACACCGACATTTCCCAAACCACTTCCCAATCACTGCCCACACCGGCATTTCCCAAACCACTTCCCAATCACTGCTGTCACTCACATTTCAGATATAAGCTGAACATTGAACATGAAATACTGAACAAAGTATAACATTATCTCTAATAATGCACTTTCATTGTCAACGATCGGAGTGTAGAAAATCGACTCTGATTCCTGCCAGACACAGTGTGGTGACTGGGCTTGTCAATGAGAGATCTGATTCTGTTGAGGGTTTTCTGTGTGGATTGAATTGATGAGCTATTGATTAAATGGTTATGATGGAAAGATTGCACATTGACATTTTATTCAATCTCGGTGGTCAATATTAACACTCTCACGACGGGCGGAGAGGCTCGGGGGGTTAAAAGTTTAAAACAGTGAAACGCGACCCCAACCCACCGTGTCCGCGCCTGCCACCATTTTTACGGGGGCGTGTTGCGTGGTGTGTCTGTGTCCCATGTTGGAGAGGTGGGGCACCCCGTTATAATATTACAATGAGGATCCCACAGTGCGAGGCTCCCAGGGCTCGGGAAACCCGGCAGCAGGAGACGGGAGCAATCGGATCAAGCTGGTAAGTGCTGTGTATCGCACAGCTGGTGAGGCAAGAGGGGGAAGTGCTGCCCCACCCTGCCCCCCCGGGTAAGTGCCGTGTATCGCACGGCTGGTGAGGTAGGAGGGGGAAGTGCTGCCCCACCCTGCCCCCCCGCCCGGGTAAGTGCCGTGTATCGCACGGCTGGTGAGGCAGGAGGGGGGAGTGCTGCCACCCCCCCGCTACCCCCCCTCGGGTAAGTGCCGTGTACAGCATGGCTGGTGAGGCAGGAGCGGGGAGTGCAGGCCCCCACCCGTCAAACCAACCTTCTGACCATTGTGGCCTTTTCTTGCTGCTGTGATTGGCCAACACCGACCCCTGACCCTCCCCACCCAACCTGCGAACTCCCCTCACCCAAACCCCAACCCCCCCCTCTTCCCCTCACCCAACCTGTGACTCCCATCACCCAACCCCCAACTCACCCAACCCCCGACCCCCCTCACTCCCCAAAACCCCTCATCCAACCCCCTACCCCCCTCATCCCCTCACCCAACCTGTGACTCCCATCACCCAACCCCCAACTCACCCAACCCCCGACCCCTCTCACTCCCCGAAACCCCTCATCCAACCCGCGCACCCCCCTTCACCCAACCTGCGACCCCGAGCATTCTGCTCTGCAATCTGCTGACCCCCTCTTCATCCCACAATCTTCCCCCTTCATCCCACAATCTTCCCCCCTCTTCATCCCACAATCTTCCCCCCTTCATCCCACAATCTTCCCCCCCTTCATCCCACAATCTGCCCCCTTCATCCCACAATCTTCCCCCTCTTCATCCCACAATCTTCCCCCTCTTCATCCCACAATCTTCCCCCCCTTCATCCCACAATCTTCCCCCCTTCATCTCACAATCTTCCCCCCTTTCATCCCACAATCTGCCCCCCCTTCATCCCACAATCTCCCGACCCACCCTCATCCTACAATCTGCCCCCCCCTTCATCCCACAAACTCCTGACCCCCCCTCATCCCACAATCTGCCCACCCCATCCTACAATCTGCCCCCCCCTTCATCCCACAAACTCCTGACCCCCCCTCATCCCACAATCTGCCCCCCCTTTCATCCTACAATCTGCCTCCCCTTCATCCCACAATCTCCCGACCCCCCCTTCATCCCACAATCTCCCGACCCCCTCCCTTCTGCCCCGTCATCTTTCCCTCCCTCCTGATTGCTGTGCTCCGAACCCCCCCCCCCCCCCACACCCCCGCCCGCTCCCACCAGCACTACCCTCGAATGGATCCCGCTTCCCCCAATGGTCCCAGGCTACGGCCTTCTCCGCTGGTCCCCGGCTACAGGGCGAGAAACTGAGTTGTTATGTATGTAATAACTCGATAGATTGAATACTGTAAAGTAATACAAGTAAAAACCTGGCTCTGCTTTATTAGGGCCCAAAATGATCACATTACATGATGGCTTGCCTTTTAGACCTGGGCTGCACACCCCTGCATACAGCCCAATGACCTCCAACAGTGGCGCCACCTGGTGGCTAGTAACCCCAAGCATACATACATAACAATATCCCCGTTTAAGATATTAGCAACTGTCTTTTTACAAACTGAGATGGTCCGCGGCTTTCCGCTCCCGAGTTGACGTCTCAGTTCAACTCTAACCTTGGGCGAGCATTCTGAGTCTGTTATGACTGGGGCTGGGTAGCCAATCTGATGGGAGTGGCAATGACCATGTCAGGGATTGAAAGTCCAAATTCAGTGATGACAGTAGAGTCCTCTGATGACTGAGGGTAGGTTGGTTGGTCACTGATTGTATTTTCCTCAGACTGTTCCGGTTCATCCGTGTGCCGCAGCTTTATCTGATCAACATATTTGCCCATTCTTGAGCTTGACAATAGACACTCTGTTACCCTCCTTGGTCATAACAGTATCAGCGATCCACTTGGGACCTTGACCATAATTTAGTACATACACAGGATCGTTAACAGAAAAGTCGCGTGACACAGCAGCGCGATCATGATACCACTGCTGACTTTGACGTCGTATTCAACATGATCGTTCAAGTCAGGGTGGACAAGAGAGAGCTTGGTCTTGAGACCTCTCTTCATCAATAGTTCAGCAGGGGGTGCCCGTTAAATGTGTGGGGTCTTGTCCTGTAACAAAGCAATATGCATGACAAGCAAGTCTGCAGTGAACCTTGAGTTACACGTTTCATACTCTGCTTGATGGTTTGGACAGCACGCTCTGCTTGACCATTAGATGCGGGTTTGAATGGTGCTGACCTCACATGTTTGAGACCATTGAGTTTCATGAATTCTTGAAACTCCAAACTAGTGAAGCAAGGTCCGTTGTCGCTTACAAAGATGTCGGGCAGACCATGAGTGGCAAACATGACACGAAGGCTCTCAATGGTAGCTGTGGATGTACTGGATGACATGATTATACACACTATCCACTTGGAATATGCATCCACCACAACTGAAAACATCTTTTCCATGAAGGGACCTGCAAAATCGATGTAGATCCTGGACTATGGTTTAGATGGCCACAACCACAGACTCAGCGGTGATTCCGCTGGTGCTTTACTTAGCTGCATGCAAGTGTTGCACTGATGCGAACATGATTCCAGATCAGAGTCAATTCCAGGTCACCATACATGAGACCTGGCAATAGCTTTCATCATGACAATACGGGGATGAGTGCTATGTAGATCATGTACAAATTTCTATCTGCCTTTCTTAGGCATAACAACATGATTACCCCATAGTAAATAATCTGACTGAATGGATAGATGGTCTTTGCGACGGTTGTAAGGTTTGGTCTCATCACCCATTTGCTTGGGTATGGCAGACCAATCACCACTAAGGACACAATGTTTTGATAATATCAGGTCCTGGCTGGTCCAGGTCTTAACTTGTTGAGCTGTGACAGGGGTTCCTTCACTTTCAAAAGCATCCATAACTAACAGTAGGTCTGCGAGTTGTGGCGTCTCCACCTCCAGTGTGGGCAACGGCAGACAGCTCAATGCATCGGCACAATTCTCAGTGCCAGGTCTATGGCGAATGACATAATCATAGGCAGATAATGTCAGCGCCCACCTCTGGATGTGGGATGATGCTTTGGTATTTATACCTTTGTTTTCCAAAAACAATGAAATGAGTGGCTTGTGATCTGTTTCCAGTTCAAACCGAAGACCAAACAGGTACTGATACATCTTTTTAACCCCATACACACAGGCTAATGCTTCTTTTTCTACCATGCTGTAGGCTCTTTCCACCTCTTTAAAAGCATACGCAACAGGTTGTAGTTTACCCGACTCATTAGCTTGTTGGAGCACGCAAGCAACTCCATATGACGAAGCATCACAGGCCAATACTAGACGCTTACATGGATCATAATGTACCAGCAGCTTGTTAGAGAAAAGCAGATTAGTAGCATTCTCAAAAGCTCTATCTTGCGATACACCCTAAACCCAGTTGTTGCCTTTTCTTAGCAGCATGTGCAGTGGCTCTAATGAAGTGCTCAATCTAGGTAGGAAATTACCGAAGTAGTTGAGTAGACCAAGGAACGAACGCAGCTCCGTCACATTCTGAGGCTTGGGTGCATTTTTGATGGCCTTGGTTTTAGTGTCCGTAGGCTTGATGCCGTCAACAGCAAATTTTGTCCCCAGGAATTCGACTTCCGGTGCCATGAAGAAGCATTTTGAACATTTCAGTCTGAGTCCCACTTTGTTCAGACGATGTAGAACCTCTTCCAGGTTGTTGAGATGTTCGGCAGTGTCACGACCTGTGACCAGGATATCATCTTGGAACACGACGGCACTAGGGACGGACTTCAGTAGACTTTCCATGTTCCTCTGAAATATGGCTGCAGTCGAGCGAATTCTGAAAGGACACCTATTATAGATAAACAGTCCTTTATGAGTGTTGATGCATGTAAGTTTCTTTGACATCTCGACCAGCTCCTGTGTCATGTAGGCCGACGTCAGCCTCACTTTAGTGAATGACTTCCCCCCGGCAAGCATTGCAAACAGTTCATCAGCCTTTGGTAACGGGTATTGATCCTGTTTTAAAACTCAGTTGATCATAACCTTGTACTCTCCACAAATCCTGACGGTGCCATCACTCTTCAACACAGGAACAATGGGGCTGGCCCATTCATTAAATTCGACCGGTGATATGACCCCTTCATGCTGGAGTCTGTCCAGTTCGATTTTGTCCTTCTCCCTCATCATGTACGGAACCACCCGAGCTTTATGATGGACGGGTCTTGCATTCGAGTCCATGTGGATCTGCACCTTGGCTCCCGTGAAATTGTCGATGCCTGGTTCAAACAGCGAGGGGAACTTGCTCAGCACTTGAACACAAGGAGTATTATCCTCCGCGACAACGATTTGATATCATTCCAATTCAATTTGATTTTTTTCTAGCCAATTCCTGGCGAACAGCATTGGACCATTGCCTGGAACAATCCATAATGGTAAATTATGAACCGCACCACCGTATGATATCTTGACTACTGCACTGCCAATCACCGACATGAGTTCTTTAGTGTATGTACGCAACTTGGCATTGAGTGGACTCAGCTTATGCCTCACAGCCTTAGTATCCCACAGCTTGTCAAATGTCCTCTGGCTCATTATTAATTGACTCGCACCCGTGTCCAATTCCATCAGTAACGGCACACCGTTAAGTTTCACATTAATCATTATCGGTTGGCTCTTTGTTAGGAATGAATACAGTCCATACACTTCCTGCTCTAGTATCTCGGATTGCGTATCCGAATCCACGCTATATTGGTCATCATTCTCCACGTGGTGTGTTGCAGCACGTTGCTCAGTTGCGGACACATGCACTGGATATGTCCCAGTCTCGAGCAGCCTTTACAAATGTACTGTTTAAACCGACACTGATGAGGCCAATGATTGCCCCCACAACACCAACACGGTGAAATCGGATTCATTCATGTTGACGGACTTTGGGCAGCCACAGGTTTTGAAAACGCAGTCGAGTAGGCCCTGCCATATGCAGCTCTGCCATACGACGATACAATCTTGTTTACAGTACTTGCCGAGTTCCGATTTTTTAATGATATCTGCATTAAGTTTTTGTCCGTCATCATGCATGCCTGGGCAATTGTAATGGCCTTGTTCAAATCCAGCGTCTCTGCAGCCAGTAGCTTACGCAGAATCACCTCGTGGTTGATGTCGATTACAAAGCATGTCTCCCAATGCGTTTTTGAACTGACACGATCCAGCTAGACATCTGAGGTCGGCAACGAATTCCGACACATCCTGGCCCTCAGAACGAACGTGCTTGTAGAATCGATATCATGAGATGATGAAGCCTTCTTCTGGTTTGAGATGGTTATTTACCAGAGCACACAATTCCTTGTCCAGTAGACTTGCAAGTCTTTGTCCACTAGACTTGCAGGTGAGAGAAATTCTTTATGAGTCCATAGATTTTTGGACCGCAAACCGTGAGGAAGACCGCCCTGCGCCTAACTGCGTCAGTGGGTTCCTCCATTTTGTTGGTCACGAAGTACTGGTCCAGGTGAGCTACAAAATCTGTTCAGTCCTCCACAAATCTCTCCAGAATTCCAATTGTGCTCATTTTTGCATGCGAAGGTTCTTAAGTTACCTCGTCGCCAAATGTTATGTATGTAATAACTCGATAGACTGAATACTGTAAATTAACACAGGTACAAACCTGGCTCTGCTTTATTTGGGCACAAAGTGATTACATTACATGATGGCTTGCCTTTTATACCTGGGCCGCACACACATGTGTACAGCCCAATGACCTCCAGCAATGGCACCATCTGGTGGCTAATAACCCCAAGCATACATACATGACAAAAACATTCCCAAAACATTACCCACGCCACCACAACACAAACCGCAAAAAGAAATGAAAAGATAAAACCATCACACTTACCTTGGGAGTGCGTTACCCACCTCTCCGCTGTTGGGATGGTTGGGCCGCCCTGATTTCCCAGGCGGTCAGTGCGAGGCGTGCTTTCCGGCGGACGGGTTGGGCAATGGTCCAAACTCATGCCAGTGCCGCAACCAGTGGCGTTGCACACTGGTGCAGCTCTTCCGGGCGGAGATGCCCTAAACTGGACCTGAGGATCGCTGCGGGGTGCTGGAGGCTGACTGCCTGGCCAAAACACCTCACCCCCGCCATTGCCGGGGCGAGAAACGGAGCGCAGAGGAGCCGAAAATCCACCGCCTTGACTTTGGGCGATTGTGTGAAACGGGTGATCGAGAGTGGACACCCTGTTTTACATCTCTCCCCATGTTCAATGGAACTCGCTGGATAAGTGCACGAGGGAGAAAGGAATAGAAGGATATGTTGATCGGGTGAGATGAAGTAAGGTGGAGGAGGCTCGTGTGGACCAGCATAGACCAGTTGGGCCGAATGGCCTCTTTCTGTGCTGTAAATTCTGTGGAATTCTACAGAAGGGAAAATCTGTTGAGTTGTAAAGCGGCCTGCCTCTCTCTCGCCGGTTATACACTATCGCACAAAGTCAAGCTCGGTGCCATGGTTGTGAGGAACAACTGCTCTCCTGCAGTATAGTGGGGCTTTCTATAAATACCTCACAACATAAACCATTCATTTTACAACTAAACTAAGTTGGAGAAATGTTCAGGAGTGGCAGCAGAACTGTGTGCTCACACATTGCACACACAAGCTGGAGCCGGCCGCCATTGTCCGAGCTTCCCTCAGTACGGGGCAGGGACTGATCGCCCCGGGCGGCTGGGCTGTCTGCTTATATTAACAAATCACCAACAATTACTGTTTACACAAAATGTGTTTATATTCATCAGTGCAATTGATGGATTATGTCTTTGCTCAGTGCACAACTATTCCAGTTTGTTATTCCAAAATATAGGAAATCTGGATGAATTTAAGAAGCTGCTTTGAACAAAGTTTTCAGATGAAAGTTATTATCAATTTATTTTTAGTTCAGAAACGGAATCCAGCCATGAGCCAGATCGAGAGAAAGGCATGATTGTGGCACAGACCCTGATAAAGCTCGGCTCGTGACCCTGGCTGTTATACTGGAATCGCACTCAATGGGGACTTCCAATGCTCACCCAGCCAGGAGGGCCCTTCATCCTCATGGGGCCGACAGGTGACTGCGGTGATACGGGGGCCTCACCCACAGTGTGGGACCACCCAGCCTCTTCTCCCCATTGTGGGGGGGGACCACCCAGCCCCTTCCCCCCATTGTGGGGGGACCACCCAGCCCCTTCCCCCCCTGGTGGGGGGACGACCACCCAGCCCCTTCCCCCCATTGTGGGGTACCACCCAGCCCCTTCCCCCCATTGTGGGGGGGCACCCAGCACCTTCTTCCATTGTGGGGGGGACCACCCAGCCCCTTCTCCCCATTGTGAGGGAGGGAGGGAAACCACTCAGCACCTTCTCCCATTGTGGGGGGATAACCCAGCCCCTTCCTCCATTGTGGGGGGATCACCCAGCCCTTCCCCCATTGTGGGGGGGGTACCCAGCCCCTTCCCCCCATTGTGGGGGGGATAACCCAGCCCCTTCCCCCCATTGTGGGGGGAACACCCAGCACCTTCACCCCATTGTGGGGGGAACACCCAGCACCTTCCCCCACCAAGACCCCCTCCCCCACCATGAACCCCTCCCACACCAAGACCCCCTCCCCCGCCATGAATCCCCTCCTCCACCGAGACCCCTCCCCCTCCATGAATTCCTTCCCCCACCATGAACCCCCTCCCCACATGAGCCCCAACCCTGCCATCAACCAAGAAACTCTGCAAAGACCCCCTCCCCAACCATGAACCCCTCCTCACCATGAACCCCCTCCCCCACATGAACACTAACTCCCACCGTGAACCCCAACTCCGCCATGAAACAAGAACCCCCTGCACAGACACACTTCCCCACCGATACCCCCTCCCACACCGGGACCCCCTCCCTCGGGCCTTGGGATGCTTACTACGTTAAAGGCACTATATAAATGCAAGTTGTTGGTGGTGAAGCAGGGGCTGTCTCTCAGCGTGGGACCGCTCCCCTCCCCCAGGTTACCCCCCAGGGACAGGATTGTAAGGGGAGCACCGGCTTCCCGCCTTCTCCCCATCGGCTCTGCCAAACTCCACCCAGAGTTCCAGTGGGAGACCAGCGCATCGTCCAACCGAGACTCAGGGCCCTATCCCCAAAACATTAGTTGCTTATGTGGCTGCAGTTGCTGAGGGAAATACTTACTCATTAATTTCCAATATCACTGACTGGGGATGTGTGCCCCGCCCTTAACTCCACGCCCCAGCACTCACATAGTGAGATCATTCTGCTTGGCAACAGCGGAGAGGTTTATAATAGAAAGACTTTCATTTATATAGTGTCTTTAACAACCACCAGACATCTCAAAGCGCTTTATAGCCAATGAAGTACTTTGGGAGCGTGCTCACCATTGTAACATGGGAAACACGGCAGCCAACTTACGCACAGCAAGCTCCCACAAACAGCAATGTAATAATGACAAGATAATCTGTTTTTGTTATGTTGATTGATGGATAAATATTGGCCAAGACATCGGGGATAACTCCCCTGCTCTTCTTCCAAATAGTGCCATGGGATCTTTTACATCCACCTGAGCGAGCAGACAAGGCCTCGGTTTAACATCTTATCCAAAAGACGGCACCTCCGACAGTGCAGCACTCCCTCAGCACTGCACTGGAGTGTCAGCCTAGATTTATGTGCTCAACTCCCTGGAGTGGGACTTGAACCCACAACCTTCTGGCTCAGAGGGGAATGTGCTGCCCACTGAGCCAGAACAGACACTACAGCTGCAATGTACATTTACTGACATAGCCACACATTTACTGGCAGTATTGGGCAGCACTGAATTTCCAAAAAGTCATCAAAAAACACTTCCCTCCAACTCCGGCCTGTGCCCTCTGCAGTACTGCCGGACCCTGCACTGGCAAACACAGAGCCCACCTCCAGGGCCAATGTAGTCAAACACCTGACCACCACTGCAGTTTATCAAACCCCAGTATCACCACTCAATGTAGTCAAACACCTGACCACCACTGCAGTTCATCAAACCCCAGTATCAGGGGCTCAATGTAGTCAAACACCTGACCACCACTGCAGTTTGTCAAACCCCAGTATCACCGCTCAATGTAGTCAAACACCTGACCACCACTGTAGTTCATCAAACCCCAGTATCATCGGCTCAATGTAGTCAAACACCTGACCACCACTGCAGGTCATCAAACCCCAGTATCACCGCTCAATGTAGTCAAACACCTGATCACCACTGTAGTTCATCAAACCCCAGTATCATCGGCTCAATGTAGTCAAACACCTGACCACCACTGCAGGTCATCAAACCCCAGTATCACCGCTCAATGTAGTCAAACACCTGATCACCACTGCAGGTCATCAATCCCCAGTATCTGGGCTCAATGTAGTCAAACACCTGACCACCACTGCAGGTCATCAAACCCCAGTATCACCGCTCAATGTAGTCAAACACCTGACCACCACTGCAGGTCATCAAACCCCAGTATCACCGCTCAATGTAGTCAAACACCTGACCACCACTGCAGGTCATCACCCCCAGTATCACCGCTCAGTGTAGTCAAACACCTGACCACTACTGCAGGTCATCAAACCCCAGTATCACCGCTCAATGTCGTCAAAGCTCGGAGCCCCGACTACGGTGCTGACAATCCCCATGGCAACCCGTCTTCGTTCTGTCAAACCCCAGGAATGCTGCCAAACTGCACAATGATAATCCCCAGTGCCATAGAAACTATCCCGACCATTTCTGAGTGCTTGGTCCGCGAGTACAGGTACAGCAGGGCGGGCGATACAGACCTGGGGGTGAAATTTGTACCAGCTGCGAGGTGGGACTTCCTGCACCGGGCACGGAAGCCCGGCCCCAGCAGCTAAATTGGGCTTACCGCCCCCGAGAGGAAGTGGAGTGCAATGTCACGTGTTCCACTTCCTCTGGGGGTAGGACTGGGGGGGTACCCGCGGGAATTGTCCAGCGCTGCAAGGAGAGGCGCGTGGTGCTGGCGGGAGCACAGGGCCCTTCCTTCCATTAAAGGGGAGGGCATGCTGCGGACTCTGCCTCAGGGAGAAAGGGCCACCCCGACACCACTGGGGAGCGTGGTGCGTGGCAGAGCTCGGCACAGGAGCAGAGCGCTGGGCTGCAACATCGCGGCACGGACCCCGCCATTTCAAGCGGGCAAGGCCGTGACCGGTAAGTCGGACATTTTTTGAAATGTTGGCACCGCACCGCCCCTTTAATTTTCACCCCGCGCGCGGACTGAAGGCCGGTTGGCGACCTGTGAAGCTGGTGTGGATATCACCCGTGGCAGTCTCATGGGCACCACTGATTCTTCGCTCCGGGGCGAAAAGTGGTCGCTGCGCACGGTGATGATATAGTCATCGCTGACACAGAGGTCCGGGGTGCTACCGGCAGGAGAGGGGCGTTACCGGCAAGAGCGGGGCGTTACCGGCAGGAGCGGGGCGTTACCAGCAGGATGGGGTGCTACCGGCAGGAGAGGGGCGTTACCGGCAAGAGCGGGGCGTTACCAGCAGGATGGGGTGTTACCGGCAGGAGAGGGGCGTTACCGGCAAGAGCGGGGCTTAACGGCAGGAGCGGGGCGTTACCGGCAGGAGAGGGGCGTTACCGGCAGGAGTGGGGCGTTACCGGCAGGAGAGGGGCGTTACCGGCAGGAGTGGGGCGTTACCGGCAAGAACGGAGTGTTACCGGCAGGAGCGGGGCATTACGTGTTAACACCTTGGCTAACTCCGGAATTTCTCGGGTCGGTAACGGCTCCGGGCCCCGGGCAAGAAGTTGTTTGTGACCCATTAGTGCCCCCTGTGGCGCAAACGGGAGGTGCAGGTGACGCAACTTTCTGACGCCGCCCCCCTCCCCCACAGTCTCTAAAGACCTGTGCAGGCGAATTAAAGGCACTTTCCTGATACACAGGACCCTGGGACCCATCCTGTGACAAACAAAAAACAGGCTGCTGTCCTTCCTACTTTACAACAGTGACTACACTCCAAAAGTACTTCATTGGCTGTAAAGTGCTTTGGGGCATCCTGAGGTCATGAACTGCACCATATAAATGCAAGTCCTTGTTTTATGAGTTGTGTTGAGGTGTTTACGGGCGGAATGGATGGACCTCCCACAGGACGTTGAGAAGTACTCCAGATGTGGCCCGGACTTTACAGGACCAGTGCGAACCAGAGCAGGATCCTGACCTAACCGGGTTCTGCCCGAAATTCCTGCTTCTCGCACGGTAGAAACCTTGGTCAGAATTTCTGGGCCCAGGCGATGAAATCTTTCCGGTGGAAGGCTTGGCAGGGTAACTGAGCCGGGTAATGGGGGACCTAACTAACCACGGAGATTGATGCTGAAACGGCCTTGGGTTAACGATTGCAGCACTGCTGATAGTAATTCAACTCTCGCACACCGTGACTCATCCAAGTCAGCACCTTCGCTGCTATCATCATCATCTCGGCTGAAGACAATTGCAGGGAAGAGAAATGGAAGGAGCACTAAAAGAAACCCTTTAACTCTTCCAGGCTGTGGGAGGTTTTATTCATCAATTAAAATGGAGAATTGTCGAGGGAAGATTTGTGTTATTGGGTGTCTGGGTATGGCCGAGTGAGGGCAAATCCGAGTGAGGGTTAGTAAGACCAAAGAATGGCCTTTGTTTCTCTGTTACTGTCACCCATCTGGTCCATCTGTGGCCATGGCAACATGTTCAATGTTTCTGTGCATCAAACACTGAATTATACATTGGACGGCACTCAAAGAAGCTCAAGCACATTGTGAACAAAGACACAGCTATAAGTAACAATTGTAACTAGTCTTTGCAACTATTAGTTTATTACAGTAATCGTACAATGAGCCTTCTCTGAGCTATTTCCTACGATATTTAGGCTGCGATTTTAACTCTCGGGCAGGAACAGAGTGCCTGTCTGGGGGTGGCAGCAGGCAGGCTCTAGCCTATTATAACTCCAGGGTGGCGCTGCGGCCTAGAGAACTGTGTGTCTGAGAGTAACAACAGGCAGGCCCTGGCACATTGTAACTCCAGAGCAGAAGTGCGGCCTAGCGATCCTTGTGTCCGGGAATGGCAGCAGACAAGCTCTGAACTATTTTAACTCCAGGGTGGGGCTGCGGCCTAGTGAACCATGTGTCCGGGAGCGGCAGCAGGCAGGACACGGCCCATTTTAAACAGCCGAACCTCAGTAACATGCCACTTGTCGACTTCCTGACCAAAGGCCGGACAGTTAGCGGGAAGCCGCTGCCCGGTTATTAAAATCAGGCAGCAGGAGATCACCTCCGGGGAAATAAGAACATTAGAACATAAGAAATAAGAACAGGTGTAGGCCATTCGGCCCCTCGAGCCTGCTCCGCCATTCAATAAGATCATGGCTGATCTGATCATGGACTCAGCTCCAGTCCCCACCCACTCCCCATAATCCCTTATGTGAGAACGGTCCTCAGCGCAGTTAGATGTTTCAGGCTGGGGAAGGGGGGCAGGGGAGGCCTATAGTTAACCTAATGCAATCCTGCTTCTCATGACATACAGCAGGTTAAAAAATAAATGAACCACTTGCCTTGCTGGAACTCTTCAGGCCCTGGCTGCTGTTCCCCTTGCTGGGTCTGAGCTGTAGTGGCTGCAGTGGCGTAAGTAATGTCCACCTCAGGTAAGTGTGATTGTTTTTTTCACGATTTATGTTGTGGTGGCGTGAGTTATTTATTGGGAATGGTTGGCCGCGGAAAAACATTCCCAATAAATAACTCACGACACCACAACATAAATCGCATAAAAAACCCAATCACACTTACGTGAGGTGGACATTACTTACGCCACTGCAGCAGCTACAGCTCAGACCCAGCAGGGGGCGCTGCGGAACGCTACGGATCGGGCGGGAGCCAAAAATCGAGCCGGTGTCGCAACCAGGGGCGTTGTACACCGGTCCATCTCTTCCGGGCGGGAATGCTCTGCTCCCTGCCGAAACCAGCCCCGAAAACCCCCGCGGGGCGCTGGAAGTTGGTCGCCCGCCTTGAAAAGCTCACCGCCGCCATTGCCACCCCTCCGGGGTGAAAACAGAGGCGGCAACAAATGGAAAATCCAGGCCAATAGATTATAAACACTTCACAGCCTTTGCCAACAGCAGTCATGAGTGTAGAGTATCTCTGGTATCTCCCAGTAAACCGTAAATTGTCAAGTTACGATGATTGCTGATGGTCTTTTAACAAAACCTGGAACAACCGACAGGCAACTCAACGTCCTAACTCAACCAAAAGTGACCAAAGACCACAGAAGAGAAAAGAAGTATCAGAAGAAGACCGGTAATGGTAAGAATATCAAAGCCCCTAAATCCTCCCCCTCTTCACTTTCGCATGGACAACCTTGGCCTTCAGACAGTATTAGCCAAACATCCCAATTTTGGGTCTTCAGTGCAGATTGCCAATTCCACATCTACCATGTCTGTTTTTGAAAACTAATCCCTCTTTTTGGAAAGCTTTTTCAAAAGCTAAATGAAAGACGAGACAAGGCTGTAATATTTTCAGACATAACAGTTTGTCTGGGGCAAACTTGCCAGTACTGCTGCAGATTTAAAGTTCCAGTTTACTAGTTTGACCTCTCCTCGGGTCAGGGGCTGATGTTCATTTGTTGAATCCACTTTGTGCAATGCTGGCGATAGCCCAGTGTCCTGCGTTTTGTATAATATTCCTGTTGAATGTGTTCGGGAGGCTTCTCTTAATCTCACAGGACTTGCCTCAATTACCGGCTTCAGCTCCGTGTTCACTGTAACCCTTTCCACCAGAAAAAGTGGATCGAGAGCAGGACACGTTTATTGCCGAGAACACAAGATAATCTGACCATGTAAGTTCTTGGGCTGGATTTTCGGCTAGTTTGTGCCTTGCTTTGCGACACGGAGGGGCAGCAACTGGTGTTTCAGGGCGTCAAAAGGGACAGCCAGGATTTTGTGTCCGGGCGGAACTTTCGGCATTGGTTTTGCGGCGGTGTTAAAAGTTACCGCCCCGACCTCCGTTTGGACCGTCACGATGACATAAATCACTGTGCAAGGCTGCGCTAGCGCCCGGGCGGAACTTTCCCGCCTTATGCCTGATTTAGCGGCTGCCCAAAAACCGACCGGAAAAAGCTGGTGTTCCCATGGTGCAGCAGGCACAATAGCGGCATCTTTGAACGGAAGTCGGACCATCTCATGTCGGAGTTGTCACACACTGCTATGGTTTAGTGCTGAACGCTGCGTGAATCTACAGGAGCATTTCATGTGAGTTAACTCTTTAACAGCCAGGTTGCAAGGGCACAGTACGATGGCGAATGGAATTTAAAGTTCCCAATGAGCAGAGACTGCCAGACTGAGAGGGCGATAGGCTCTGAGCGCTTTGCTTGAATGGGGAAGGGGAGGTTTGAGCGAAGCCTCACCACTCAATGCCACCATGCTGGCTATTCCCCCACTTACTCTGCAAATGGGACACAAGGCAGCAATGCTTAAGGTCAAGGAACTATTTTATGAAAAATGTTACAGTATCAACACCTCCCCCCCCACCCCCCAACAAACCTCACAATAATTCAACGGATACACACTTATGGACACAAATCTGCATCCTGCAGTGAACAACATGAATATAAAAAGAAAATCTGCATCCTCCACTAGACAATATGCAGCATTCATTAACAATGCACTACATTGTTGCAACTGTTATGTATGAAACATTATAACTGTGTAAGACTTGCCACCAGAGGGCGCAACTGTTGGAGGCTCAAGGGTCACCTGCATACCTCATGCAAACGAGGATAAAAGGTTGTCTGCCATACTGCTTTGCCACTCTGGAGTTTTATTAAAGAGACTAAGGTCACCTCAGTTTAAGCTTACAGTACTCAGTCTTCTGGAGTTATTCTAAACATAACAATTGGCGACGAGTAACAGATCACGAACTTTCACGCGGTTGTGACTGCCATTAGTATTCTTGAGTGATTTGTAGAGGGTGGTGATTGGGAAGCCTTCATTGAATGTCTCGACCAGTACTTCGTGGCCAATGAGCTGGATGTGGACGATAAAGTGATCAAGCATATGGCTATTCTCCTCACCATTTGTGGGTCTATAACATACGGCTTCATCAAGCACCTTCTAGCACTGACGAAACCAACGGAAAAGACAAATGCAGAGTTGTTTACACTAGTTCGGCAACACCGCAAGCTGAAGGAGAGCATCTTAATGGCCAGTCATCGCTTCTATATGCACCATCGCTCCGAGGGCCAGGACGTGGTGAGTTACGTCGCTGACCTAAGACGCCTTGCGGGATCTTGTGATTTTGCTGGATATTTGAGGGAAATGCTGCAGGACTTTTTCGGGCTTGGAATCGGCCAAGAGATCATTCTTCGCAAGCTGCTGTCTGCCGAATCCCCAGACCTGAAAAAGGCCATCACGATAGCCCAGGCTTTCATGTCCATGAACAATAATACTAAACTGATATCTTCTCAGCATCGAAGCTCACCGGCAAGTACTGTGCATAAAATAACACCGTTAGCAGGCAGAACTGTACATGGCAGGGCCTACACATTTGCTGCTGCAAGTCCGAGGATGACTCAGAGTCCACCGTGGGGCGTGAATGCGAATCCATTAACACCATGTTGGCGCTGCGGGGGTAATCATAGAGCCCATCAATGTTGATTTAAGCACTACGTGTGCAAAGGCTGTGAAACAATGGGACACCTCCAGCGAATGTGCAAACGTGCTGCGACTCACCATGTGGCAGAGTCGGCAGAAGATGGTCGATCTGAAGCGGATCACGCAGAACGAGTAAGAGAAGCAAATCAACCCGAGGCCGAGGAAGAAGTGTATGGGGTACACAACTTCACCATCAAGAGCCCTCCTATAATGCTGAAAGTCAAATTAAATGGCATTCCAGTTTCCATGGAGTTGGACACAGGGTCAAGTCAGTCAATTAAGAGCCAGAAGGCTTTTGAGAAACTGTGGGGCAACAAAGCACAAAGGCCTAAACTGAGCCCGATTTATACAAAGCTGCGCACTTACACTAATGTAACGCCTCTGTTTAAAAAAGGGCGCAGACAAAAGGCAGGTAACTATAGGCTGGTTAGTTTAACATCTGTAGAGGGGAAAATGCTTGAAGCTATCATTAAGGAAGAACTAGCGGGACATCTAGATAGGAATAGTGCAATCAAGCAGACGCAACATGGATTCATGAAGGGGAAATCATGTTTAACTAATTTACTGCAATTCTTTGAGGATATAACGAGCATGGTGGATAGAGGTGTACCGATGGATGTGGTGTATTTAGATTTCCAAAAGCATTCGTTAAGGAGCCACACAAAAGGTTACTGCAGAAGATAGAGGTACGCGGAGTCAGAGGAAATGTATTAGCATGGATCGAGAATTAGCTGGCTAACAGAAAGCAGAGAGTCGGGATAAATGGGTCCTTTTCAGGTTGGAAATCGGTGGTTAGTGGTGTGCCACAGGGATCGTTTACAATATACATAGATGACCTGGAAGAGGGGACAGAGTGTAGTGCAACAAAATTTGCAGATGACACAAAGATTAGTGGGAAAGCGGGTTGTGTAGAGGACACAGAGAAGCTGCAAAGAGATTTAGATAGGTTAAGCGAATGGGCTAAGGTTTGGCAGATGGAATACAATGTTGGAAAATGTTAGGTCATCCACCTTGGAAAAAAAAACAGTAAAAGGGAATATTATTTGAATGGGGAGAAATTACAACATGTTGCAGTGCAGAGGGACCTGGGGGTCCTTGTGCATGAATCCCAAAAAGTTAGTTTGCAGGTGCAGCAGGTAATCAGGAAAACAAATGGAATGTTGGCCTTTTATTGCAAGAGGGATGGAGTACAAAAGCAGGGAGGTCCTGCTGCAACTATACAGGGTATTGGTGAGGCCGCACCTGGAGTACTGTGTGCAGATTTGGTCACCTTACTTGAGGAAGGATATACTAGCCTTGGAGGGGATTCACTAGGCTGATTCCGGAGATGAGGGGGTTACCTTATGATGATAGATTGAGTAGACTAGGTCTTTACTCATTGGAGTTCAGAAGGATGAGGGGTGATCTTATAGAAACATTTAAAATGATGAACGGGATAGACAAGATAGAGGCAGAGAGGTTGTTTCCACTGGTTGGGGAGACTAGAACTAGGGGGCACAGCCTCAAAATACGGGGGAGCCAATTTAAAACCGAGTTGAGAAGGAATTTCTTCTCCCAGAGGGTGGTGAATCTGTGGAATTCTCTGCCCAAGGAAGCAATTGAGGCTAGCTCATTGAATGTATTCAAGTCACAGATAGATAGATTTTTAACCAATAAGGGAATTAAGGGTTATGGGAAGCGGGCGGGTAAGTGGAGCTGAGTCCACGGCCAGATCAGCCATCATCTTTTTGAATGGCGGAGCAGGCTCGAGGGGTTAGATGGCCTACTCCTGTTCCTAATTCTTATGTTCTTATGTTCTTATGTATACCAAAGAGCTCATACCAGTCATTGGCAGTGGAGCTATCGTACAATGGAGCTGTGCATGACTTATCACTGAGGATTGTACCAGGCAATGGCCCAACGCTGTTCGGCAGAAGCTGGCTAGGAAAGATTCAATGGAACTGGGATGACTTCAAAGCACTATCTTTGGTGGATGACGCCTCGTGCGCTCAAGTGCTGAGCAAATGTCCATCGCTATTTGAAGCAGGCATCGGCAACTTCACAGGCGCCAAGGTGCAGATCCATCTAATCCCTGATGCACAGCCTGTTCATCACAAGGCTCAAGTGATTCCATATATGATGAGGGAAAAAGTCGAGATCGAACTGGACAGACTTCAACGAGAGGGATTCATATTGCCAGTTGAGTTCAACAAGTGGGCCAGCCCAATTGTTCCGGTGTTGAAAAGTGATGGCATGGTCAGAATCTGCGGAGACTACAAGGTAACGATCAACCAAGTCTCGTTTTAGATCAGTATCCACTACCCAAGGCGGATGACCTGCTCGCAATGTTAGCAGTGGGGAAGTCATTCACCAAATTGGATCTAACCTCCGCTTACATGACACAGGAGCAGGCTGAATCTATATACCACAGATGCCCCTTTGGGATTCGCTTGGCTGCTGCCATTTTCCAGAGGAACATGGAGAATCTGCTGAAATCTGTTCCACGCACCATTGTGTTTCAAGATGGCATCCTGATCACCGGTCGTGACACCATCGAACACCTGCACAACCTGAAAGAGGTTCTAAGTCAACTAGACAGAGTGGGACTCAGGCTGATATGCTCCAAGTGTGTTTTCCTGGTGCCAGAGGTCGAATTTTGGGGGAGAAACATTGCGGCAGACGGCATCAGACTGACGGACTCAAAGACGGAGGCCATCGAGAATGCACCCAGACCACAGAAAGTGACGGAGCAGCGTTCGTTCCTGGGATTCCTCAACTATTTTGGTAACTTTCTACCCAGTTTGAGCACTTTGCTGGAACCATTGCACATGTTGCTACGTAAGGTTGACGACTGGGTTTGGGGTAAATCTCAAGAGACAGCCTTTGAGAAGGCCAGAAACCTGCTATGTTCTAACAAGTTACTTGTATTGTATGACCCGTGTAAACGTTTAGTGTTAGCTTGTGATGCATCTTCGTACGAGCTCGGGTGTGTGTTACAGCAAACCAATGTATCAGGCAAACTGCAACCGGTTGCATATGCATCTAGAAGTCTATCTAAGGCTGAAACAGCCGACAGTGTGGTCGAGAAAGAAGCGTTAGCAAGCGAATATGGAGTTAAGAAAATGCACCAATAACTATTTCGACTCCGGTTCGAGCTTGAAACCGACCACAAATCGCTCATTTCGCTGTTTTCAGAAAGCAAAGGTATAAACACCAATGCTTCGTCCCGCATCCAAAGATGGGCATTAACATTGTCCGCTTATGACTATGTTATCCGCCACAGGCCAGGCATGGAGAACTGTGCTGATGCCCTCAGTCAGCTACCATTGCCCACCACCGGGGTGGAAATGGTACAACCCGCAGACTTGCTTCTGGTCATGGATGTTTTTGAGAGGGAGGGGTCACCCGTCATGGCTCACAGATCAGGATCTGGACTAGCCTGGACCCTGTGCTATCACTAGTAAAAAGTTGTGTCGTCAATGGAAGCTGGCCGGCTGTTCCCGGGGAAATGCAAGATGAAATTAAGCTGTTTCACCGACATAAAGATGAAATGTCCATCCAGTCGGATTGTCTCTTATGGGGTAATCATGTGGTCTTGCCAAAAAAAGGCAGGGAAATGTTTATACGCGACCTACACAGTACCCACCCAGGCATAGTCATGATGAAGGCTATCGCCAGGTCGCACGTTTGGTGGCTCGGCATTGACTCGGATTTGGAATCATGCGTACACCAATGTAATACTTGCTCACAGTTGAGAAATGCACCAAGGGAGGCTCCACTGAGTCTGTGGTCATGGCCCTCCAAACCGTGGTCCAAGATCCACGAGGATTTCACTGGCCCCCTTCTACGAAAGATGTTCTGAGTAGTAGTGGATGCTTACTCTAAATGGATTGAATGTGTAATCATGTCATCCTGCACGTCCACTGCCACCATTGAAAGCCTCCGGGCCATGTTTGTCACCCATGGATTGCCTGACGTCCTTGTCAGTAACAATGGACCGTGTTTCACCAGTACAGAATTCAACAAGTTTATGACCCACTTTGGCATTAAGCATGTCAGGTCTGCCCCATCCAATGGTCAAGCGGAACGGGTAGTCGAAACTATCAAACAGAGCTTGAAATACGTGACGGATAGCTCCCTGCAGACCTGTTTATCTCAGGTTCTGCTCAGCTACCGGACGCGACCCCAATCGCTCACTGGGGTTCCCCCTGCAGAATTGTTAATGAAGAGAGCACTCAAAACCAGGCTCTCCTTAGTCCACCCGGATCGTAATGATCATATGGAAACCCGGCAAAACATGTATCATGATCGTGTGGCTGTATCGCGTGACATTACATAGAAACATAGAAAATAGGTGCAGGAGTAGGCCATTCAGCCCTTCTAGCCTGCACCGCCATTCAATTAGTTCATGGCTGAACATGCAACTTCAGTACCCCATTCCTGCTTTCTCACCATACCCCTTGATTCCCCTTGATGTAAACGACCCTGTGTTTGTCCTTATTTATGGGCATTGTCCCAAATGGGTTGCTGGTACTGTCTTGGCCAAGGAGGAGAATAGAGTATTTATAGTCAGGCTATTGAATGCAGAAAGCATTTGGATCAGCCCAACCTGTGATTCATTGACAACCAGGATCAACTTGAAGAGGATATCATCATCATCGATTCACCAACACACACCCAACCAGCAATCGACCTCGCCGTCAATCAAGAGGATGAATCCATCATGCCCAACAGTCCGGTCAGACCAGCCACGCTGCAGTGCAGCAATGGCCTGACCATGCCAGGGTTCGAACTTAGGCATTCAACTAGGGAGCGAAGGGCCCCGGACTACCTCAAATTGTAAATAACTTGTATCAAAGACTTTGTGGGGGAGTGATGTTATGTATGTAAACATTAGAACTGTGTAAGACTTGCCACCAGAGGGCGCACCTCTTGGAGGCCCAAGGGTCACCTGCACACCTCATGCAAGTGAGTATAAAAGGTTGTTTGCCATGCTGCTTTGGTACTCTGGTGTTTTATTAAAAAGGCTAAGGTCACATCAGTTTAAGCTTACAGTACTCAGTCTTGTGGAGTTATTCTAAACATAACAGTGGCGCCCTAATGTTTATGGGTCATGCTTTTACCCCCCCCCTTCCCATCATACCCCTCCCATGCCTGCTGCTCCTCCTCCTCAATGTGGTGTCAGGGCGTGCAGCAAGGCTGCCAGAGGGCTGCTGTCTTGGGGGCTCAGATTATAGAGACGGCGTCTGAGGACGCACCTTGCCTGGAAGGCTTGGCTTCCAACTGGTTCACCTCATCCTTGGCGTTGCCAGTCGCAGGTGGTTTGGGTGTCAATCATTGTTGGTGCTTGATAGGTGAGTGAGTGGTGGGAGATGGACTGCTGTTACCCTGAGGAATGCCAGCACCTCCCATTTCCCTGGAGCCAATCTGTCGCTGACGGGGCTGGGCCTTAGCAACCGGAGTATGAGGTAAAGGAGCACCTTGCTGGCCTGCTTGAGCACTGTCACTTCCCCGTGGGACATTGGGGAACACAGAGAGTATGGAGGCAGGCATGGACTGCACCATTTGCCCAAGCTGAAGCAGAGCTTGTGCCTGTGATGAGCCCGAGTCTGCGATGTGCTCAAGGGCACGCGCCACACTCTGGAACTCCACTGTCACTGCTCGAGGTCACCAGCCTCTGTGTGTGGGCAATGATGGCCTCGCTGGACTCACGGCTCTCAATGACAATCTGTAACCCTACCTCTGTAACTGTTGCAGTGAACCTGTCGATATTCGCGGTGATCCATCCCAATGCATCAATTATCTCACGGTGCATCTCTGTGGTTGCCCTGGACATTGCCACCAGGTCCAGTTCTAGGTCTGCCTGTCTGTTAACAGACCAACTTTACCGACTCACCCTCCGGAGAGCTGGCCTGTGGGACCCCAGCACTGTGTTGCTGCACACCACTGGGCCCAGGGGCCTCCGAGTCCTCACACCCCGGGAACGCAGCCTCGGCCCTAGATGAACTCAGTCCAGATGGGACACCAGGTGGGCTGGGATGCTCCGCCAGAGATGTATCATCCATTTCGTCGTCCTCTAAACCATGGCCTGACGCGGAGGGCTCTCTCGAGGGATGCAGCGCCTCTGGCTGGTCACCTGGAAATAGAAAGCAACAGATGAGTGGTTAGCAGCAGGGGAGGGGGCAGGGTGACATGAGGAAGGTGGCATAGCACAGGCTCATTTGAAGGACCGCCGCTACTCCATTATATGTCTCAATGCAGTGTTTTGAGTCGCGCGATCCGTTTACTTACCCTCAGTGTCCGAGGGGGCTCAGCATCGCCCCCGGCAACTGTCCGACCTGTGACTCCGACAAGGGCTGACACTCTCTCCCCCCACATCAGTCAGTGGCAGGGTCTGAGGTGGACTCCCACCTGTCCACAGTTACTCCCTCCGGTGGTGGGAGTGCTTCGACTGAAAAGATGAAAATGGGAATGGTTACAAAAGGGTCTATCTGCTGTTGTGACACAGATGGCCACAAAAGTAGTATTATGTCTTTAGATGTTCTGAGAATGACTCCACGTGGCAATGTATTGTACTTGAACTGTAGTGACCTTAGTCAATTTAATGTAACTCCAGAGTGAGGATCACACATGGTAGCCTGCCTTTTATACTAGGCCTGGCCTACCCATACAGGTAACACACAAGTCTCCCACTGCAGTGCCCTCTGGTGGCACAAGTTAGTGACCATACAGCTGGTGTACAAGATCCCCACAGTAGTGTCCTCTGGCAGCACATCATATGTAATAGTGCAGGCAGTAACATGTCTAGATACATGACATCACTCTCCCCCAAGTCCTTAGTGCAAATCGCCTTCATACATTGACTGTGCTCTGGGCTTAGCTCTGTCTGGTTGACTCTTGGGGGGTCGTTTCCATCTTGGGTGAGAAGGTGGTGTTTTATTGGCAGTAGAGGTGCTGGTGGTTTCTGTTTGTGAGTCCATGACCACTCCATTCTCTCCCCCCCACATATAGATTATGCCAGTGGCTAGTTACATTCATACACATTTGTGGTACAGTTGTGAGGCAAATATATTTGACTGGTGAGGTACATTCTTGATACATACTTGGACTCAGTGCTGGTGTCATCACGGGTGTGTGAGGACAAACTAGTTCCAGAACTGCTGGGTGGTGTCCAGGTAGTCTGGTGGCAGCGCGATGCCCAGTGCTGGCAGTGGGAACTCAGTTGGCTCAAGTTGCCTGCTCTTGGAGCCTTTGCCGTTGTTTCTAGCGTTGGGCAGGTTCACAGATGCCTGTGACCTCTCTGTCGTTTCCTTGTGCCCCGGGTCGCTGCTGCTCCCTGGGGCAGTCATCTGGCAGTGCACAGGAAACTGCTGACTCGCTTGCCTGGGCGTTCTTTGGGTTGGGATCCTGGCTGCTCTCGGTCCCATTTGGGAGGACGGTTGCGGGTGACCCTTCGTTTCCGAGTGTAGTCTTAGGGTCGATAGGGTCTGGGGGCTGTGCCTTAGTGCAGTTTGCTCTTTCAGGCTCGTGGCGGTTGGTGCCATCGGGTGCCTGAGAGGTAGAGCTGATCAGGGGCAGGATACAGATACCGGTGCCATTGCCCTCCGGAGATCGTTTGCTCTGCAGCTTGTCTATTTTAGTTGCTTGTGGCCACACTCCATGGTGCATCACTCTGGTCCCAGGGATGCAGGCTACAGCATCGGGTAGCCCGCTGGGCCTGTGTGCTCCCGATGGGAGTTTGCCCGCTACATCATCAGAATACAGTTGAAATCCTACATCGCACAACATTTCATTGCTTATTGTAGATAAACTGTATCTACGATCGCAATCAACTTTTCTTTGCTTATTGCGTATATAAAACTCTGATCATCAATTACAAGCTTTACATTTGACTCACAGTTGTTGTTACATTGATTGAGAATGTGGAACTGTTCCTTTAATTGTGGTGGGTTGCTGGCCTCCTTTATGAGGGCCTTGATATCTTTAACCCAATCCTTTTCTTCGCTTGGTACCACGTGTTGCTCCATCAGCGCTGCACCTCGTGGTCTGACCGCCGCCATCTTTTTCTTCAGCGCTTCACCTCGTGGTTTGGGCACCATCTTTATTCCATCCACGATGTCGACTGCTGTGATCCTCTTCTCCCCGGGTTCTGCCACCGAAGCTGGGAAATCGCCTCTGGATCTGATTTTCTTCCTCCGGAGGCCTGCCACTGGAGCCTGGAAGGTGCGTTCGGGTCGTCTCAGTTGGATCAGCTCCACGCAGTCGTGCTGAGCGGTCTGTGCCTCGTTGGCTGTGCTGGCCTGCTCTCTGGTGCCGGATCCAACCTCAGGTGGGGGCTTGCTTTGCCTCTGAGCACGGGGGACGTCGATCGCTGGAGGGATGAAATCTTCCCAGCTCCAATGGATCTTCTTCATCCACCTTCTTCTGAGTAGCGTTGTCCATCACCTGCAACAATCCACAGGGGTAACTTGTGCACCGTGCCATCATGGAGTACCTTTAGATTTGCACTACCAATGACTGGGATAAGTTTATTGGTGTAGGTGCACAGCTTTGCCTGAACCGGGACCAATTTGGGTCGTTCAGCTTGATTGTCCCATAGCCTCTCAAAGGCATCTTGATTCATTACTGACTGGCTCGCCCCCGTGTCCACTTCCATGAAGACTGGAACGCCATTTATCTTGACTTCCATCCTCAACGGGGAACATTCTGTGGTGCAGATAAACATACCATATACCTCATCGTGGGGCTGAGCTGCCTCTCTGACTATCGCTTCATAATCCACGCTGGATTCATGGCCTTCTGCAGACTCTTCACCAACACAGTGAGTCATATTTCTTTTACACATTTGCTGGAGGTGGCCCTTTGTGCTGCAGCCTTTACACACATAGTCCTTAAAACGGCACTGGTGAGCCCTGTGATTCCCTCCGCAGCGCCAGCATGGTGCTATTCAATTAGCCCCTCTCAGCGGACTCTGAGTTAAAGGACTCAGGGGCCTGTTCTCGCTCCCCTGAGGAGATCACGTTCTACAGTCCAGCCTCTAAAAGGCGCCATTCTGCATACAGTACTTGCCGGTTTGAGTCCTGAGGATGAATCATCTGCCTAGAACCGCAGGTCGAGGTCATGAATGCCTGGCTCTTGGTGATGGCCTTCTGCAGTGTGACTGTGGTATCCGCAGATAGTAGCCTGTGAAGAAGGCCCTCATTGCCGATTCCGATGACAAAGATATCCCACAGCGCTTCGGTGAGGTGTTCGCCGAAATTACACGGTGGCGCCAGCCTCCTGAGTCTGCAGCATATTTCGCAATTTCCTGGCCTTCGGGCCATCGGTGGGTATAAAACCGGTGTCTGGCAGTGAGGATGCTCTCCTTGGGCTTGAGTTGTTACAAGCTCCTCATACGTCTTGGTCATTGTCTTCGCTGGTGCCAGCAAGTCCCTGACAAGGCCATAGACGGTGGGCCCATAACTAGTTAGCAGGATAGTTCTGCGCTTATCCGCCAGTGTGGCCGGGTTGTCACCTGCCAGGTCATTTGCTGTGAAGAAATGGTCGAGCCTCTCCACAAAGGCTTCCCAATCATCACCATCAGCGGACTGCTGCAACGTGCCAACGTTAGCCATTTTCGCGTGGAAGTCCGTAATCCCGTTGCCAATTGTTATGTCTTTAGATGCTCTGATAATGACTCCACGAGGCAATGTATTGCACTTGAACTGTAGTGACGTTAGTTAATTTAATGTAACTCCAGAGTGAGGATCACACATGGTAGCCTGTCTTTTATACTAGGCCTGGCCCACCCGTACAGGTAACCCACAAGTCTCCCACTGCAGTGCCCTCTGGTGACACACCTTAGTGACCATACAGCTGGTGTACAAGTTTCCCATAGTAGTGTCCTCTGGTGGCACATCATATGTAATAGTGCAGGCAATAACATGTCTAGATACATGACAAATAGTTTAGGCCATACTGTGTGAATGTTACATAAGAACATAAGAAATAGGAGCAGGAGTAGGCCTTACTGCCCCTTGAGCCTGCTCCGCCATTTAATACGATCATGGCTGATCCGATCATGGAAGCAGGTCCACTTCCCTGCCCACTCCCTATAACCCCTTATTCCCTATTGGTTAAGAAACTGTTTATCTCCGTCTTAAGTTAATTCAATGTCCCAGCTTCCACAGGCAGTGAATTCCACAGATTTACAACCCTCTGAGAGAAGAAACTCCTCTTCATCTCAGTATTAAATGGGTGGTCCCTTATTCTAAGATTGTGCCCCCGAGTTCTAGTCTCCGCCATCAATGGAACAACCTCTCTGCATCCACCTCTCTGCAGCCCCCTCATAATCTTATACATTTCGATAAGATCATCTCTCATTCTTCTGAATTCCAATGAGTAGAGGCCCAACCTACTCAACCTTTCCTCATGTCAACCCCCTCATGTCCGGAATCAACCTCATGAAGTGTAATGTCTGTAAGCTTGTGATGTTTGTAGCTCCACACTGTGGATGTGGACGTATTGTGTACTGCAAGTGCAGGGTTAATAATAAACAGAACCAGGCAGATTTCCGGAGACTTCCGAGAGAGCTGCCTGCCATGTTAGGAAGCTGTGTGTGCTGTGCTCTGTGAAGATATCACAGTGAACCTTCTCTGAACTGCTCTAGGGGCCTCTGTTAAATACGCTTGGATCTTGCATGTACTTCGTCAGGAAGTTATCGAAGTCTACAGGCATCTAACATGAGGTGTGTAAGAGATCTTTCAGAAAGTATAGGAGCAGTTGCAGTGCATTGCGATGAACGGTGTTAATTATGTGCATCGTTCATTGAACATAAATATGTTGGCGAAGTAAGCCTTGCTTTCTGTTATGCATTGTGGGAGGTAGCCCAAAGGGTGTTGAGAGGCACAAAAAGCATGAGAACAATCAGATAGTCTGTCAGATTTATCTTTGAAGTCATGGAGGATTGCACAGATGAAAATGTTACTCACCCTGATGACTCTCGTGAGGTCGGTAAACTTTTTTCAGCAGTGTGTGCCAGTCCTGGGAACAGTGTTGAGCAGACACCTCTCGTGCTGTTTCCTTCCAAATCTGCCTGAGCACTGGAGGCAGTGGTCGGGATCCCCGTGGAAGATGGAATGCGGCCCACCTACTCTCCACCGTGCCCACCAACGCTTCATTGGCCTCATGGGTGGAGCGCCTGGCAAGCTGTCTTCCCTCCTCCTCCTCCATCTCAGTAGAAGTGGCTGAAATGGGCCGGTTTAATGCGTAAGGACGCAGGAAGTTGCCGCGCCCTGCATTAGCGTTTGCGACTGGAAAATAAATCAGGAGGTGGGAAAAAAACAAATTCAAAACGCATTCACAAAATGGCTGCCTCCTTCAACACCGGAAGTTTCGGCTCTGGCGCACAGACTCTGTTGTGCAATGCCAGACTTAACACCAACGATCCTCCGGAACTTTCTGTTGGTGAAAGTCCCTCGCGAGGTCGCTAACGGTTTCCCGGCGCAAACTTTTGCGCTCTGCCGTGAATTGTCCCCAGAAATCCTAAAACCTGAAAATCCAGCACCTTCAGTTTTATATAAAGTACATAGCATAATGTGATCTATACATTGTGATCTATACATTGCACAATACAGTATCAACATGCATTCCTCAGGACTGAGACTATCACAGAACCACAGAATGATACGGCACAGAAGGAGGCCATTCGGCCCATCGTGCCTGTGCCGGTTCTTTGGTAGAACTAGCCAATTAATCCCACTCCCCCACTCTTTCCCCAGAGCTTAGCACATTTTTCCTTTTCTAGTATTTATTCAATTCCCTTTTGAAAGTTATTATTGAATCTGCTTCCACCGCCCTTTCAGGCCGTGCGTTCCACGACATTACAACTCACTGTGTAAATGTTATTTCTTCAGGTCACCCCTGGTTCTTTCACCTTAAATCTCTGGTTACCCTTCTGCCACTGGAGACAGGTTCTCCTTATTTACTCTATTAAAACCATTCATGATTTTAAACAGCTCTATTAAATCTCCCTTTAACATTCTCTGCTTGAAGGAGAATAACCCCAGTTTCTCCAGTCTATCCACATAACTGAAGTCCCTCATCCCTGGTACCATTCTAGTAAATCTCCTCTGCACCATCTCCAAGACTTTGACATCCATCCTAAAGTGTAGTGCCCAGAATTGGCCACAATACTCCAGCTGGGGCCTAAGCAGTAATTTATAAATATTTCGAATAACTTCCTTGCTTTTGTACTCTCTGCCTCTATTTATGAAGCCAAGGATCCCTTATGCCTTTTTAATAACCTCCTCAACTTGTCCTGCCAGCTTCTTGTATTAGTAATTGGGACCTGTGGGAAGGCAGCGGGATTGGAGGGGATAAGTCACATGGGGCGTTTTAACTGCCCCTCTGCCCGGTTTCCACCATGTGGGGAATTACAATTCCCTTTGTGGTGATTATATTGACAGTTGCGTTCTCCTTAACTATGTAGCAGTAATGAAATAAAATAGCTTGTGGTGATGCATTAGATTGTGTCCTGGTCAGTTTCAATATCTTTGGGATACGCGAAGAATTAAATGGGATCGTTCCTTCATTGTCGCTGGGTCAATATCCCGGAATTCCCTTCCTACCAGCGCTGTGGGAACACTGGCACCACACGCACCGCACTGCTCCAAGTAGAAGATTCACCACCACCTTCTGAAAACGGCTTGTGATGGACAATAAATGCCGGTCTTGCCAGTGACATCTGAGAATTAATCTTTAAAGCAACAACGCTGTACTTAGTTCTTGCTGATAATCAAGTTGCGGCTGAATCTCTTTAATCTAGTCAGTTTACAGAGGACGGCTTGAGCCATAATAGGCATCACAAAATTCCCGAAACAAACCTCCGTTACAATCTATCATTCCCACACGGCCACTAAGCAAACTGTGTCATCTTATTTGGTGAGTCGGGAAGAAATGGAGAGAAGGTGCCTCGAATGATTCCTGAGCTCAAATGAAATAGCTTCGCTTATTCTTAGCAATATCGAGAAGGTTCAGAGAGCATGAGTCAAGTATTTCAGTTTCTGCGATGAATTGGTAAGTGGATATAAATGAATTGGCTATCAAGCAGAAAGCCACTTTTTGCAGGCGGAGAAAGGTTATATAAAGAACGGAAGCATCATTTATTGGAGAACATGAAATAACATGCCAAATAGATGTTGCAATAGACTCAGTTAAAAGAGAATCAGGTCCTGGGCTGGGTGTGGGGAAGGGGCAAATTTGCATCCCAGTGTTGGAAATCTGAGACAGATTTACTTGTTATCAAAAATATCTGAGAATGAGCAACTGAAGTTTCTTTCCCCATTCTGCGACTGTCCATTATTCAGCGAGTTTAGTGAATGGTTTCCAAACACAAAAGCACAGTGGGAATCACAGTTGATACGATCCCTATAAAAATAAACTTATTGCAAATACAGATGCATTGAACAGAAACCTTGGAGCCAGAATTGGAAAATCGAGCCAAAAACAGTGGTTTCACTGATGGGGAGCACTCATTCTCCAGAGTGGACATTTTACATATTGGAGGTTTGTCACTTTATCAGATTATTCAGTAAATGGACAAGTAGAAGATTGTACCCATTGGTGTAAAATGCCTCAGTCGTGGGAATGACTTGAATTTAGTTCGATAGATTAATTTGATACAGTCCAGTGTTCTTAGAAAGAAATCACTTGCATTTATATAGCACATTATCAAGTCCTCAGACGTGAGCCTGATATTCCTGCCCCCTGCTCCCACTGCTCGGTTGTCCAGTTCACCAAATATATAAACATACACACGATCCACAGCTAGAAAACTAGCAAAAACAGACATACAGAGCAAGAAAACCGACAACACAAACATCATTTGGATTAGAAGCTTATGACAAGGGAGAAGCAAATTACAGTGAGTTTTTCAACCCATTAACTAGATTATACTCAACATTCTTTCTCCTGCATTGGAGGAAAAAAGCATCAATAGTCGAAAGCTGGGATGGTACAATACAAATGTTGAAGGCAGCGAATTGGTGGTTCTGTTCTCGAATGTTCTAGGAGCACGTTCCCTCAGAAAATACGGATTTTTATGTTAAAACTTGGAGCTCATTTTATGCACTTTGATACTTCTTAGATTTTTAATCTTAAAAAAAGGAAAGGCAAAGTGAAATTTCAATTTTCAACTGACCCACCAGATCATCACTTCCCTAAAAGTTACATCCCACTTAGTTCTTCTCCCACTTTCAAACCTTCCACTGTTCCAGTCCCCAGACACTGAACTCCATCCACTGTCCCAGTCCCCAGACACTGAACTCCATCCACTGTCCCAGTCCTCAGACACTGAACTCCATCCACAGTCCCAGTCCCCAGACACTGAACTCCATCCACTGTTCCAGTCCCCAGACACTGACCTCCATCCACTGTCACAGTCCCCAGACACTGAACTCCATCCACTGTCCCCAGACACTGAACTCCATCCACTGTCCCAGTCCCCAGATACTGAACTCCATCCACTGTCCCAGTCCCCAGACACTGAACTCCATCCACTGTCCCCAGACACTGAACTCCATCTACTTCCCAGTCCCCAGACACTGAAGTCCATCCACTGTCCCAGTCCCCAGACACTGAACTCCATCCACTGTCCTAGTCCCCAGACACTGAACTCCATCCACTGTCCCAATCAGCAGACACTTAACTCCATCCACTGTTCCAGTCCCCAGACACTGAACTCCATCCACTGTCCCAGTCCCCAGACACTGAACTCCATCCACTGTCCCCAGACACTGAACTCCATCCACAGTCGCAGTCCCCAGTCACTGAACTCAATCCACTGTCCCAGTCCCCAGACACTGAACTCCATCCACTGTCCCAGTCCCCAGACACTGAACTCCATCCACTGTCCCAGTCCCCAGACACTGAACTCCATCCACTGTCCCCAGACACTAAACTCCATCCACTGTCCCAGTCCCCAGACACTGAACTCCATCCACTGTCCCAGTCCCCAGACACTGAACTCCATCCACTGTCCCAGTCCCCAGACACTGAACTCCATCCACTGTCCCCAGACACTGAACTCCATCCACTGTCCCCAGACACTGAACTCCATCCACTGTCCCAGTCCCCAGACAATGAACTGCATCCACTCTCCCAGTCCCCAGACACTGAACTCCATCCACTGTCCCAGACCCCAGACACTGAACTCCATCCACTGTCCCAGTCCCCAGACACTGAACTTCATCCACTGTCCCAGTCCCCAGACACTGAACTCCATCCACTGTCCCAGTCCCCAGACACTGAACTCCATCCACTGTCCCCAGACACTGAACTCCATCCACAGTCGCAGTCCCCACTCACTGAACTCCATCCACTGTCCCAGTCCCCAGACACTGAACTCCATCCACTGCCCCAGTCCCCAGACACTGAACTCCATCCACTGTCCCAGTCCCCAGACACTGAACTCCATCCACTGTCCCCAGACACTGAACTCCATCCACTGTCCCAGTCCCCAGACACTGAACTCCATCCACTGTCCCAGTCCCCAGACACTGAACTCCATCCACTGTCCCAGGCCCCAGACACTGAACTCCATCCACTGTCGCCAGACACTGAACTCCATCCACTGTCCCCAGACACTGAACTCCATCCACTGTCCCAGTCCCCAGACACTGAACTCCAACCACTCTCCCAGTCCCCAGACACTGAACTCCATCCACTGTCCCAGACCCCAGACACTGAACTCCATCCACTGTCCCAGTCCCCAGACACTGAACTCCATCCACTGTCACAGTCCCCAGACACTGTACTCCATCCACTGTCCCAATCCCCACACATTGAACTCCATCCACTGTCCCCAGATACTGAACTCCATCCACTGTCCCAGTCCCCAGACACTGAACTCCATCCACTGTCCCCAGACTGAACTCCATCCACTGTCCCAGTCCCCAGACACTGAACTCCATCAACTGTCCCAGTCCCCAGACACTGAACTCCATCCACTGTCCCAGTCCCCAGACACTGAACTCCATCAACTGTCCCCCGACACTGAACTCCATCCACTGTCCCAGTCCCCAGACACTGAACTCCATCCACTGTCCCAGTCCCCAGACACTGAACTCCATCCACTGTCCAAATCCCAAGACACTGAACTCCATCCACTGCCCCAGTCCCCAGACACTGAACTCCATCCACAGTCCCAGTCCCCAGAAATTGAACTCCATCCACTGTCCCAGTCCCCAGACACTGAACTCCATCCACTGTCCCAGTCCCCAGACACTGAACTCCATCCAGTGTCCCAGTCCCCAGACACGGAACTCAATGCACTGTCCCAGTCCCCAGACACTGAACTCCATCCACTGTCCCAGTCCCCAGACACTGAAGTCCATCCACTGTCCCAGTCCCCAGACACTGAACTATATCCACTGCCCCAGTCCCCAGACACTGAACTCCATCCACTGTCCCAGTCCCCAGACACTGAACTCTATCCAGTGTCCCCAGACACTGAACTCCATCCACTGTCCCAGTCCCCAGACACTGAACTCCATCCACTGTCCCACTCCCCAGACACTGAACTCCATCCACTGTCCCAGTCCCCAGACACTGAACACCATCCACTGTCCCAGTCCCCAGACACTGAACTCCATCCACTGTCACAGTCCCCAGTCACTGAACTCCATCCACTGACCCCAGACACTGAACTCCATCCACTGTCCCGGTCCCCAGACACTGAACTCCATCCACTGTCCCCAGACACTGAACTCGATCCACTGTCCCAGTCCCCAGACACTGAACTCCATCCACTGTCCCACTCCCCAGACACTGAACTCCATCCACTGTCCCAGTCCCCAGACACTGAACTCCATCCACTGTCCCAGTCCCCAGACACTGAACTCCATCCACTGTCACAGTCCCCAGTCACTGAACTCCATCCACTGACCCCAGACACTGAACTCCATCCACTGTCCCGGTCCCCAGACACTGAACTCCATCCACTGTCCCCAGACACTGAACTCGATCCATTGTCCCAGTCCCCAGACACTGAACTCCATCCACTGTCCCAATCCCCAGACACTGAACTCCATCCACTGTCCCAGTCCCCAGACACTGAACTCCATCCACTGTCCCGGTCCCCAGACACTGAACTCCATTCACTGTCCCCAGACACTGAACTCGATCCACTGTCCCAGTCCCCAGACACTGAACTCCATCCACTGTCCCAGTCCCCAGACACTGAACTCCATCCACTGTCCCAGTCCCCAGACACTGAACTCCTTCCACTGTCCCAGTCCCCAGACACTGAACTCCATCGACTGTCCCATTCCCCAGACACTGAACTCCATCCACTGTCCCCAGACACTGAACTCGATCCACTGTCCCAGTACCCAGACACTGAACTCCATCCACTGTCCCCAGACACTGAACTCCATCCACTGTCCCAGTCCCCAGATACTGAACTCCATCCACTGTCCCAGTCCCCAGACACTGAACTCCATCCACTGTCCCCAGACACTGAACTCCATCTACTTCCCAGTCCCCAGACACTGAAGTCCATCCACTGTCCCAGTCCCCAGACACTGAACTCCATCCACTGTCCTAGTCCCCAGACACTGAACTCCATCCACTGTCCCAATCAGCAGACACTTAACTCCATCCACTGTTCCAGTCCCCAGACACTGAACTCCATCCACTGTCCCAGTCCCCAGACACTGAACTCCATCCACTGTCCCCAGACACTGAACTCCATCCACAGTCGCAGTCCCCAGTCACTGAACTCCATCCACTGTCCCAGTCCCCAGACACTGAACTCCATCCACTGTCCCAGTCCCCAGACACTGAACTCCATCCACTGTCCCAGTCCCCAGACACTGAACTCCATCCACTGTCCCCAGACACCAAACTCCATCCACTGTCCCAGTCCCCAGACACTGAACTCCATCCACTGTCCCAGTCCCCAGACACTGAACTCCATCCACTGTCCCAGTCCCCAGACACTGAACTCCATCCACTGTCCCCAGACACTGAACTCCATCCACTGTCCCCAGACACTGAACTCCATCCACTGTCCCAGTCCCCAGACACTGAACTCCATCCACTGTCCCAGTCCCCAGACACTGAACTCCATCCACTGTCACAGTCCCCAGACACTGTACTCCATCCACTGTCCCAATCCCCACACATTGAACTCCATCCACTGTCCCCAGATACTGAACTCCATCCACTGTCCCAGTCCCCAGACACTGAACTCCATCCACTGTCCCCAGACTGAACTCCATCCACTGTCCCAGTCCCCAGACACTGAACTCCATCAACTGTCCCAGTCCCCAGACACTGAACTCCATCCACTGTCCCAGTCCCCAGACACTGAACTCCATCAACTGTCCCCCGACACTGAACTCCATCCACTGTCCCAGTCCCCAGACACTGAACTCCATCCACTGTCCCAGTCCCCAGACACTGAACTCCATCCACTGTCCAAATCCCAAGACACTGAACTCCATCCACTGCCCCAGTCCCCAGACACTGAACTCCATCCACTGTCCCAGTCCCCAGAAATTGAACTCCATCCACTGTCCCAGTCCCCAGACACTGAACTCCATCCACTGTCCCAGTCCCCAGACACTGAACTCCATCCAGTGTCCCAGTCCCCAGACACGGAACTCAATGCACTGTCCCAGTCCCCAGACACTGAACTCCATCCACTGTCCCAGTCCCCAGACACTGAACTCCATCCACTGTCCCAGTCCCCAGACACTGAACTATATCCACTGCCCCAGTCCCCAGACACTGAACTCCATCCACTGTCCCAGTCCCCAGACACTGAACTCTATCCAGTGTCCCCAGACACTGAACTCCATCCACTGTCCCAGTCCCCAGACACTGAACTCCATCCACTGTCCCACTCCCCAGACACTGAACTCCATCCACTGTCCCAGTCCCCAGACACTGAACACCATCCACTGTCCCAGTCCCCAGACACTGAACTCCATCCACTGTCACAGTCCCCAGTCACTGAACTCCATCCACTGACCCCAGACACTGAACTCCATCCACTGTCCCGGTCCCCTGACACTGAACTCCATCCACTGTCCCCAGACACTGAACTCGATCCACTGTCCCAGTCCCCAGACACTGAACTCCATCCACTGTCCCACTCCCCAGACACTGAACTCCATCCACTGTCCCAGTCCCCAGACACTGAACTCCATCCACTGTCCCAGTCCCCAGACACTGAACTCCATCCACTGTCACAGTCCCCAGTCACTGAACTCCATCCACTGACCCCAGACACTGAACTCCATCCACTGTCCCGGTCCCCAGACACTGAACTCCATCCACTGTCCCCAGACACTGAACTCCATCCACTGTCCCAGTCCCCAGACACTGAACTCCATCCACTGTCCCAATCCCCAGACACTGAACTCCATCCACTGTCCCAGTCCCCAGACACTGAACTCCATCCACTGTCCCGGTCCCCAGACACTGAACTCCATCCACTGTCCCCAGACACTGAACTCGATCCACTGTCCCAGTCCCCAGACACTGAACTCCATCCACTGTCCCAGTCCCCAGACACTGAACTCCATCCACTGTCCCAGTCCCCAGACACTGAACTCCTTCCACTGTCCCAGTCCCCAGACACTGATCTCCATCGACTGTCCCATTCCCCAGACACTGAACTCCATCCACTGTCCCCAGACACTGAACTCGATCCACTGTCCCAGTCCCCAGACACTGAACTCCATCCACTGTCCCCAGACACTGAACTCCATCCACTGTCCCAGTCCCCAGATACTGAACTCCATCCACTGTCCCAGTCCCCAGACACTGAACTCCATCCACTGTCCCCAGACACTGAACTCCATCTACTTCCCAGTCCCCAGACACTGAAGTCCATCCACTGTCCCAGTCCCCAGACACTGAACTCCATCCACTGTCCTAGTCCCCAGACACTGAACTCCATCCACTGTCCCAATCAGCAGACACTTAACTCCATCCACTGTTCCAGTCCCCAGACACTGAACTCCATCCACTGTCCCAGTCCCCAGACACTGAACTCCATCCACTGTCCCCAGACACTGAACTCCATCCACAGTCGCAGTCCCCAGTCACTGAACTCCATCCACTGTCCCAGTCCCCAGACACTGAACTCCATCCACTGTCCCAGTCCCCAGACACTGAACTCCATCCACTGTCCCAGTCCCCAGACACTGAACTCCATCCACTGTCCCCAGACACCAAACTCCATCCACTGTCCCAGTCCCCAGACACTGAACTCCATCCACTGTCCCAGTCCCCAGACACTGAACTCCATCCACTGTCCCAGTCCCCAGACACTGAACTCCATCCACTGTCCCCAGACACTGAACTCCATCCACTGTCCCCAGACACTGAACTCCATCCACTGTCCCAGTCCCCAGACAATGAACTGCATCCACTCTCCCAGTCCCCAGACACTGAACTCCATCCACTGTCCCAGACCCCAGACACTGAACTCCATCCACTGTCCCAGTCCCCAGACACTGAACTTCATCCACTGTCCCAGTCCCCAGACACTGAACTCCCTCCACTGTCCCAGTCCCCAGACACTGAACTCCATCCACTGTCCCCAGACACTGAACTCCATCCACAGTCGCAGTCCCCAGTCACTGAACTCCATCCACTGTCCCAGTCCCCAGACACTGAACTCCATCCACTGCCCCAGTCCCCAGACACTGAACTCCATCCACTGTCCCAGTCCCCAGACACTGAACTCCATCCACTGTCCCCAGACACTGAACTCCATCCACTGTCCCAGTCCCCAGACACTGAACTCCATCCACTGTCCCAGTCCCCAGACACTGAACTCCATCCACTGTCCCAGGCCCCAGACACTGAACTCCATCCACTGTCGCCAGACACTGAACTCCATCCACTGTCCCCAGACACTGAACTCCATCCACTGTCCCAGTCCCCAGACACTGAACTCCAACCACTCTCCCAGTCCCCAGACACTGAACTCCATCCACTGTCCCAGACCCCAGACACTGAACTCCATCCACTGTCCCAGTCCCCAGACACTGAACTCCATCCACTGTCACAGTCCCCAGACACTGTACTCCATCCACTGTCCCAATCCCCACACATTGAACTCCATCCACTGTCCCCAGACACTGAACTCCATCCACTGTCCCAGTCCCCAGACACTGAACTCCATCCACTGTCCCCAGACTGAACTCCATCCACTGTCCCAGTCCCCAGACACTGAACTCCATCAACTGTCCCAGTCCCCAGACACTGAACTCCATCCACTGTCCCAGTCCCCAGACACTGAACTCCATCAACTGTCCCCCGACACTGAACTCCATCCACTGTCCCAGTCCCCAGACACTGAACTCCATCCACTGTCCCAGTCCCCAGACACTGAACTCCATCCACTGTCCAAATCCCAAGACACTGAACTCCATCCACTGCCCCAGTCCCCAGACACTGAACTCCATCCACTGTCCCAGTCCCCAGAAATTGAACTCCATCCACTGTCCCAGTCCCCAGACACTGAACTCCATCCACTGTCCCAGTCCCCAGACACTGAACTCCATCCAGTGTCCCAGTCCCCAGACACGGAACTCAATGCACTGTCCCAGTCCCCAGACACTGAACTCCATCCACTGTCCCAGTCCCCAGACACTGAACTCCATCCACTGTCCCAGTCCCCAGACACTGAACTCCATCCACTGTCCCAGTCCCCAGACACTGAACTCCATCCACTGTCCCCAGACACCAAACTCCATCCACTGTCCCAGTCCCCAGACACTGAACTCCATCCACTGTCCCAGTCCCCAGACACTGAACTCCATCCACTGTCCCAGTCCCCAGACACTGAACTCCATCCACTGTCCCCAGACACTGAACTCCATCCACTGTCCCCAGACACTGAACTCCATCCACTGTCCCAGTCCCCAGACAATGAACTGCATCCACTCTCCCAGTCCCCAGACACTGAACTCCATCCACTGTCCCAGACCCCAGACACTGAACTCCATCCACTGTCCCAGTCCCCAGACACTGAACTTCATCCACTGTCCCAGTCCCCAGACACTGAACTCCATCCACTGTCCCAGTCCCCAGACACTGAACTCCATCCACTGTCCCCAGACACTGAACTCCATCCACAGTCGCAGTCCCCAGTCACTGAACTCCATCCACTGTCCCAGTCCCCAGACACTGAACTCCATCCACTGCCCCAGTCCCCAGACACTGAACTCCATCCACTGTCCCAGTCCCCAGACACTGAACTCCATCCACTGTCCCCAGACACTGAACTCCATCCACTGTCCCAGTCCCCAGACACTGAACTCCATCCACTGTCCCAGTCCCCAGACACTGAACTCCATCCACTGTCCCAGGCCCCAGACACTGAACTCCATCCACTGTCGCCAGACACTGAACTCCATCCACTGTCCCCAGACACTGAACTCCATCCACTGTCCCAGTCCCCAGACACTGAACTCCAACCACTCTCCCAGTCCCCAGACACTGAACTCCATCCACTGTCCCAGACCCCAGACACTGAACTCCATCCACTGTCCCAGTCCCCAGACACTGAACTCCATCCACTGTCACAGTCCCCAGACACTGTACTCCATCCACTGTCCCAATCCCCACACATTGAACTCCATCCACTGTCCCCAGACACTGAACTCCATCCACTGTCCCAGTCCCCAGACACTGAACTCCATCCACTGTCCCCAGACTGAACTCCATCCACTGTCCCAGTCCCCAGACACTGAACTCCATCAACTGTCCCAGTCCCCAGACACTGAACTCCATCCACTGTCCCAGTCCCCAGACACTGAACTCCATCAACTGTCCCCCGACACTGAACTCCATCCACTGTCCCAGTCCCCAGACACTGAACTCCATCCACTGTCCCAGTCCCCAGACACTGAACTCCATCCACTGTCCAAATCCCAAGACACTGAACTCCATCCACTGCCCCAGTCCCCAGACACTGAACTCCATCCACTGTCCCAGTCCCCAGAAATTGAACTCCATCCACTGTCCCAGTCCCCAGACACTGAACTCCATCCACTGTCCCAGTCCCCAGACACTGAACTCCATCCAGTGTCCCAGTCCCCAGACACGGAACTCAATGCACTGTCCCAGTCCCCAGACACTGAACTCCATCCACTGTCCCAGTCCCCAGACACTGAACTCCATCAACTGTCCCAGTCCCCAGACACTGAACTATATCCACTGCCCCAGTCCCCAGACACTGAACTCCATCCACTGTCCCAGTCCCCAGACACTGAACTCTATCCAGTGTCCCCAGACACTGAACTCCATCCACTGTCCCAGTCCCCAGACACTGAACTCCATCCACTGTCCCACTCCCCAGACACTGAACTCCATCCACTGTCCCAGTCCCCAGACACTGAACTCCATCCACTGTCCCAGTCCCCAGACACTGAACTCCATCCACTGTCACAGTCCCCAGTCACTGAACACCATCCACTGACCCCAGACACTGAACTCCATCCACTGTCCCGGTCCCCAGACACTGAACTCCATCCACTGTCCCCAGACACTGAACTCGATCCACTGTCCCAGTCCCCAGACACTGAACTCCATCCACTGTCCCAATCCCCAGACACTGAACTCCATCCACTGTCCCAGTCCCCAGACACTGAACTCCATCCACTGTCCCGGTCCCCAGACACTGAACTCCATCCACTGTCCCCAGACACTGAACTCGATCCACTGTCCCAGTCCCCAGACACTGAACTCCATCCACTGTCCCAGTCCCCAGACACTGAACTCCATCCACTGTCCCAGTCCCCAGACACTGAACTCCTTCCACTGTCCCAGTCCCCAGACACTGAACTCCATCGACTGTCCCATTCCCCAGACACTGATCTCCATCCACTGTCCCAGTCCCCAGACACTGAACTCCATCCACAGTCCCCAGACACTGAACTCCATCCACTGTCCTAGTCCTCAGACACTGAATTCCATCCACTGTCCCTGTCCCCAGACACAGAACTACATCCACTGTCCCATTCCCCAGACACTGAACTCCATCCACTGTCCCAGTCCCCAGACACTGAACTCCATCCACTGTCCTCAGACACTGAACTCCATCCACTGTCCCAGTCCCCAGACACTGAACTCCATCCACTGTCCCAGTCCCCAGACACTGAACTCCATCCACTGTCCCAGTCCCCAGACACTGAACTCCATCCACTGTCCCCAGACACTGAACTCCATCCACTGTCCCCAGACACTGAACTCCATCCACTGTCCCAGTCCCCAGACACTGAACTGCATCCACTCTCCCAGTCCCCAGACACTGAACTCCACCACTGTCCCAGACCCCAGACACTGAACTCCATCCACTGTCCCAGTCCCCAGACACTGAACTCCATCCACTGTCCCAGTCCCCAGACACTGAACTCCATCCACTGTCCCAGTCCCCAGACACTGAACTCTATCCACTGTCCCCAGACACTGAACTCCATCCACAGTCGCAGTCCCCAGTCACTGAACTCCATCCACTGTCCCAGTCCCCAGACACTGAACTCCATCCACTGCCCCAGTCCCCAGACACTGAACTCCATCCACTGTCCCAGTCCCCAGACACTGAACTCCATCCACTGTCCCCAGACACTGAACTCCATCCACTGTCCCAGTCCCCAGACACTGAACTCCATCCACTGTCCCAGTCCCCAGACACTGAACTCCATCCACTGTCCCGGTCCCCAGACACTGAACTCCATCCACTGTCCCCAGACACTGAACTCGATCCACTGTCCCAGTCCCCAGACACTGAACTCCATCCACTGTCCCACTCCCCAGACACTGAACTCCATCCACTGTCCCAGTCCCCAGACACTGAACTCCATCCACTGTCCCAGTCCCCAGACACTGAACTCCATCCACTGTCACAGTCCCCAGTCACTGAACTCCATCCACTGACCCCAGACACTGAACTCCATCCACTGTCCCGGTCCCCAGACACTGAACTCCATCCACTGTCCCCAGACACTGAACTCCATCCACTGTCCCAGTCCCCAGACACTGAACTCCATCCACTGTCCCAATCCCCAGACACTGAACTCCATCCACTGTCCCAGTCCCAAGACACTGAACTCCATCCACTGTCCCGGTCCCCAGACACTGAACTCCATCCACTGTCCCCAGACACTGAACTCGATCCACTGTCCCAGTCCCCAGACACTGAACTCCATCCACTGTCCCAGTCCCCAGACACTGAACTCCATCCACTGTCCCAGTCCCCAGACACTGAACTCCTTCCACTGTCCCAGTCCCCAGACACTGAACTCCATCGACTGTCCCATTCCCCAGACACTGAACTCCATCCACTGTCCCCAGACACTGAACTCGATCCACTGTCCCAGTCCCCAGACACTGAACTCCATCCACTGTCCCCAGACACTGAACTCCATCCACTGTCCCAGTCCCCAGATACTGAACTCCATCCACTGTCCCAGTCCCCAGACACTGAACTCCATCCACTGTCCCCAGACACTGAACTCCATCTACTTCCCAGTCCCCAGACACTGAAGTCCATCCACTGTCCCAGTCCCCAGACACTGAACTCCATCCACTGTCCTAGTCCCCAGACACTGAACTCCATCCACTGTCCCAATCAGCAGACACTTAACTCCATCCACTGTTCCAGTCCCCAGACACTGAACTCCATCCACTGTCCCAGTCCCCAGACACTGAACTCCATCCACTGTCCCCAGACACTGAACTCCATCCACAGTCGCAGTCCCCAGTCACTGAACTCCATCCACTGTCCCAGTCCCCAGACACTGAACTCCATCCACTGTCCCAGTCCCCAGACACTGAACTCCATCCACTGTCCCAGTCCCCAGACACTGAACTCCATCCACTGTCCCCAGACACCAAACTCCATCCACTGTCCCAGTCCCCAGACACTGAACTCCATCCACTGTCCCAGTCCCCAGACACTGAACTCCATCCACTGTCCCAGTCCCCAGACACTGAACTCCATCCACTGTCCCCAGACACTGAACTCCATCCACTGTCCCCAGACACTGAACTCCATCCACTGTCCCAGTCCCCAGACAATGAACTGCATCCACTCTCCCAGTCCCCAGACACTGAACTCCATCCACTGTCCCAGACCCCAGACACTGAACTCCATCCACTGTCCCAGTCCCCAGACACTGAACTTCATCCACTGTCCCAGTCCCCAGACACTGAACTCCATCCACTGTCCCAGTCCCCAGACACTGAACTCCATCCACTGTCCCCAGACACTGAACTCCATCCACAGTCGCAGTCCCCAGTCACTGAACTCCATCCACTGTCCCAGTCCCCAGACACTGAACTCCATCCACTGCCCCAGTCCCCAGACACTGAACTCCATCCACTGTCCCAGTCCCCAGACACTGAACTCCATCCACTGTCCCCAGACACTGAACTCCATCCACTGTCCCAGTCCCCAGACACTGAACTCCATCCACTGTCCCAGTCCCCAGACACTGAACTCCATCCACTGTCCCAGGCCCCAGACACTGAACTCCATCCACTGTCGCCAGACACTGAACTCCATCCACTGTCCCCAGACACTGAACTCCATCCACTGTCCCAGTCCCCAGACACTGAACTCCAACCACTCTCCCAGTCCCCAGACACTGAACTCCATCCACTGTCCCAGACCCCAGACACTGAACTCCATCCACTGTCCCAGTCCCCAGACACTGAACTCCATCCACTGTCACAGTCCCCAGACACTGTACTCCATCCACTGTCCCAATCCCCACACATTGAACTCCATCCACTGTCCCCAGACACTGAACTCCATCCACTGTCCCAGTCCCCAGACACTGAACTCCATCCACTGTCCCCAGACTGAACTCCATCCACTGTCCCAGTCCCCAGACACTGAACTCCATCAACTGTCCCAGTCCCCAGACACTGAACTCCATCCACTGTCCCAGTCCCCAGACACTGAACTCCATCAACTGTCCCCCGACACTGAACTCCATCCACTGTCCCAGTCCCCAGACACTGAACTCCATCCACTGTCCCAGTCCCCAGACACTGAACTCCATCCACTGTCCAAATCCCAAGACACTGAACTCCATCCACTGCCCCAGTCCCCAGACACTGAACTCCATCCACTGTCCCAGTCCCCAGAAATTGAACTCCATCCACTGTCCCAGTCCCCAGACACTGAACTCCATCCACTGTCCCAGTCCCCAGACACTGAACTCCATCCAGTGTCCCAGTCCCCAGACACGGAACTCAATGCACTGTCCCAGTCCCCAGACACTGAACTCCATCCACTGTCCCAGTCCCCAGACACTGAACTCCATCCACTGTCCCAGTCCCCAGACACTGAACTCCATCCACTGTCCCAGTCCCCAGACACTGAACTCCATCCACTGTCCCCAGACACCAAACTCCATCCACTGTCCCAGTCCCCAGACACTGAACTCCATCCACTGTCCCAGTCCCCAGACACTGAACTCCATCCACTGTCCCAGTCCCCAGACACTGAACTCCATCCACTGTCCCCAGACACTGAACTCCATCCACTGTCCCCAGACACTGAACTCCATCCACTGTCCCAGTCCCCAGACAATGAACTGCATCCACTCTCCCAGTCCCCAGACACTGAACTCCATCCACTGTCCCAGACCCCAGACACTGAACTCCATCCACTGTCCCAGTCCCCAGACACTGAACTTCATCCACTGTCCCAGTCCCCAGACACTGAACTCCATCCACTGTCCCAGTCCCCAGACACTGAACTCCATCCACTGTCCCCAGACACTGAACTCCATCCACAGTCGCAGTCCCCAGTCACTGAACTCCATCCACTGTCCCAGTCCCCAGACACTGAACTCCATCCACTGCCCCAGTCCCCAGACACTGAACTCCATCCACTGTCCCAGTCCCCAGACACTGAACTCCATCCACTGTCCCCAGACACTGAACTCCATCCACTGTCCCAGTCCCCAGACACTGAACTCCATCCACTGTCCCAGTCCCCAGACACTGAACTCCATCCACTGTCCCAGGCCCCAGACACTGAACTCCATCCACTGTCGCCAGACACTGAACTCCATCCACTGTCCCCAGACACTGAACTCCATCCACTGTCCCAGTCCCCAGACACTGAACTCCAACCACTCTCCCAGTCCCCAGACACTGAACTCCATCCACTGTCCCAGACCCCAGACACTGAACTCCATCCACTGTCCCAGTCCCCAGACACTGAACTCCATCCACTGTCACAGTCCCCAGACACTGTACTCCATCCACTGTCCCAATCCCCACACATTGAACTCCATCCACTGTCCCCAGACACTGAACTCCATCCACTGTCCCAGTCCCCAGACACTGAACTCCATCCACTGTCCCCAGACTGAACTCCATCCACTGTCCCAGTCCCCAGACACTGAACTCCATCAACTGTCCCAGTCCCCAGACACTGAACTCCATCCACTGTCCCAGTCCCCAGACACTGAACTCCATCAACTGTCCCCCGACACTGAACTCCATCCACTGTCCCAGTCCCCAGACACTGAACTCCATCCACTGTCCCAGTCCCCAGACACTGAACTCCATCCACTGTCCAAATCCCAAGACACTGAACTCCATCCACTGCCCCAGTCCCCAGACACTGAACTCCATCCACTGTCCCAGTCCCCAGAAATTGAACTCCATCCACTGTCCCAGTCCCCAGACACTGAACTCCATCCACTGTCCCAGTCCCCAGACACTGAACTCCATCCAGTGTCCCAGTCCCCAGACACGGAACTCAATGCACTGTCCCAGTCCCCAGACACTGAACTCCATCCACTGTCCCAGTCCCCAGACACTGAACTCCATCCACTGTCCCAGTCCCCAGACACTGAACTATATCCACTGCCCCAGTCCCCAGACACTGAACTCCATCCACTGTCCCAGTCCCCAGACACTGAACTCTATCCAGTGTCCCCAGACACTGAACTCCATCCACTGTCCCAGTCCCCAGACACTGAACTCCATCCACTGTCCCACTCCCCAGACACTGAACTCCATCCACTGTCCCAGTCCCCAGACACTGAACTCCATCCACTGTCCCATTCCCCAGACACTGAACTCCATCCACTGTCACAGTCCCCAGTCACTGAACACCATCCACTGACCCCAGACACTGAACTCCATCCACTGTCCCGGTCCCCAGACACTGAACTCCATCCACTGTCCCCAGACACTGAACTCGATCCACTGTCCCAGTCCCCAGACACTGAACTCCATCCACTGTCCCAATCCCCAGACACTGAACTCCATCCACTGTCCCAGTCCCCAGACACTGAACTCCATCCACTGTCCCGGTCCCCAGACACTGAACTCCATCCACTGTCCCCAGACACTGAACTCGATCCACTGTCCCAGTCCCCAGACACTGAACTCCATCCACTGTCCCAGTCCCCAGACACTGAACTCCATCCACTGTCCCAGTCCCCAGACACTGAACTCCTTCCACTGTCCCAGTCCCCAGACACTGAACTCCATCGACTGTCCCATTCCCCAGACACTGATCTCCATCCACTGTCCCAGTCCCCAGACACTGAACTCCATCCACAGTCCCCAGACACTGAACTCCATCCACTGTCCTAGTCCTCAGACACTGAATTCCATCCACTGTCCCTGTCCCCAGACACAGAACTACATCCACTGTCCCATTCCCCAGACACTGAACTCCATCCACTGTCCCAGTCCCCAGACACTGAACTCCATCCACTGTCCTCAGACACTGAACTCCATCCACTGTCCCAGTCCCCAGACACTGAACTCCATCCACTGTCCCAGTCCCCAGACACTGAACTCCATCCACTGTCCCAGTCCCCAGACACTGAACTCCATCCACTGTCCCCAGACACTGAACTCCATCCACTGTCCCCAGACACTGAACTCCATCCACTGTCCCAGTCCCCAGACACTGAACTGCATCCACTCTCCCAGTCCCCAGACACTGAACTCCACCACTGTCCCAGACCCCAGACACTGAACTCCATCCACTGTCCCAGTCCCCAGACACTGAACTCCATCCACTGTCCCAGTCCCCAGACACTGAACTCTATCCACTGTCCCCAGACACTGAACTCCATCCACAGTCGCAGTCCCCAGTCACTGAACTCCATCCACTGTCCCAGTCCCCAGACACTGAACTCCATCCACTGCCCCAGTCCCCAGACACTGAACTCCATCCACTGTCCCAGTCCCCAGACACTGAACTCCATCCACTGTCCCCAGACACTGAACTCCATCCACTGTCCCAGTCCCCAGACACTGAACTCCATCCACTGTCCCAGTCCCCAGACACTGAACTCCATCCACTGTCCCAGTCCCCAGACACTGAACTCCATCCACTGTCCCCAGACACTGAACTCCATTCACTGACCCCAGACACTGAACTCCATCCACTGTCCCGGTCCCCAGACACTGAACTCCATCCACTGTCCCCAGACACTGAACTCGATCCACTGTCCCAGTCCCCAGACACTGAACTCCATCCACTGTCCCACTCTCCAGACACTGAACTCCATCCACTGTCCCAGTCCCCAGACACTGAACTCCATCCACTGTCCCAGTCCCCAGACACTGAACTCCATCCACTGTCACAGTCCCCAGTCACTGAACTCCATCCACTGACCCCAGACACTGAACTCCATCCACTGTCCCGGTCCCCAGACACTGAACTCCATCCACTGTCCCCAGACACTGAACTCGATCCACTGTCCCAGTCCCCAGACACTGAACTCCATCCACTGTCCCAATCCCCAGACACTGAACTCCATCCACTGTCCCAGTCCCCAGACACTGAACTCCATCCACTGTCCCGGTCCCCAGACACTGAACTCCATCCACTGTCCCCAGACACTGAACTCGATCCACTGTCCCAGTCCCCAGACACTGAACTCCATCCACTGTCCCAGTCCCCAGACACTGAACTCCATCCAGTGTCCCAGTCCCCAGACACTGAACTCCTTCCACTGTCCCAGTCCCCAGACACTGAACTCCATCGACTGTCCCATTCCCCAGACACGGATCTCCATCCACTGTCCCAGTCCCCAGACACTGAACTCCATCCACAGTCCCCAGACACTGAACTCCATCCACTGTCCTAGTCCTCAGACACTGAACTCCATCCACTGTCCCTGTCCCCAGACACAGAACTACATCCACTGTCCCATTCCCCAGACACTGAACTCCATCCACTGTCCCAGTCCCCAGACACTGAACTCCATCCACTGTCCTCAGACACTGAACTCCATCCACTGTCCCAGTCCCCAGACACTGAACTCCATCCACTGTCCCAGTCCCCAGACACTGAACTCCATCCACTGTCCCAGTCCCCAGACACTGAACTCCATCCACTGTCCCCAGACACTGAACTCCATCCACTGTCCCCAGACACTGAACTCCATCCACTGTCCCAGTCCCCAGACACTGAACAGCATCCACTCTCCCAGTCCCCAGACACTGAACTCCATCCACTGTCCCAGACCCCAGACACTGAACTCCATCCACTGTCCCAGTCCCCAGACACTGAACTCCATCCACTGTCCCAGTCCCCAGACACTGAACTCTATCCACTGTCCCCAGACACTGAACTCCATCCACAGTCGCAGTCCCCAGTCACTGAACTCCATCCACTGTCCCAGTCCCCAGACACTGAACTCCATCCACTGCCCCAGTCCCCAGACACTGAACTCCATCCACTGTCCCAGTCCCCAGACACTGAACTCCATCCACTGTCCCCAGACACTGAACTCCATCCACTGTCCCAGTCCCCAGACACTGAACTCCATCCACTGTCCCAGTCCCCAGACACTGAACTCCATCCACTGTCCCCAGACACTGAACTCCATCCACTGTCCTAGTCCTCAGACACTGAACTCCATCCACTGTCCCTGTCCCCAGACACAGAACTACATCCACTGTCCCATTCCCCAGACACTGAACTCCATCCACTGTCCCAGTCCCCAGACACTGAACTCCATCCACTGTCCTCAGACACTGAACTCCATCCACTGTCCCAGTCCCCAGACACTGAACTCCATCCACTGTCCCAGTCCCCAGACACTGAACTCCATCCACTGTCCCAGTCCCCAGACACTGAACTCCATCCACTGTCCCCAGACACTGAACTCCATCCACTGTCCCCAGACACTGAACTCCATCCACTGTCCCAGTCCCCAGACACTGAACTGCATCCACTCTCCCAGTCCCCAGACACTGAACTCCATCCACTGTCCCAGACCCCAGACACTGAACTCCATCCACTGTCCCAGTCCCCAGACACTGAACTCCATCCACTGTCCCAGTCCCCAGACACTGAACTCCATCCACTGTCCCAGTCCCCAGACACTGAACTCTATCCACTGTCCCCAGACACTGAACTCCATCCACAGTCGCAGTCCCCAGTCACTGAACTCCATCCACTGTCCCAGTCCCCAGACACTGAACTCCATCCACTGCCCCAGTCCCCAGACACTGAACTCCATCCACTGTCCCAGTCCCCAGACACTGAACTCCATCCACTGTCCCCAGACACTGAACTCCATCCACTGTCCCAGTCCCCAGACACTGAACTCCATCCACTGTCCCAGTCCCCAGACACTGAACTCCATCCACTGTCCCAGTCCCCAGACACTGAACTACATCCACTGTCCCCAGACACTGAACTCCATTCACTGACCCCAGACACTGAACTCCATCCACTGTCCCGGTCCCCAGACACTGAACTCCATCCACTGTCCCCAGACACTGAACTCGATCCACTGTCCCAGTCCCCAGACACTGAACTCCATCCACTGTCCCACTCTCCAGACACTGAACTCCATCCACTGTCCCAGTCCCCAGACACTGAACTCCATCCACTGTCCCAGTCCCCAGACACTGAACTCCATCCACTGTCACAGTCCCCAGTCACTGAACTCCATCCACTGACCCCAGACACTGAACTCCATCCACTGTCCCGGTCCCCAGACACTGAACTCCATCCACTGTCCCCAGACACTGAACTCGATCCACTGTCCCAGTCCCCAGACACTGAACTCCATCCACTGTCCCAATCCCCAGACACTGAACTCCATCCACTGTCCCAGTCCCCAGACACTGAACTCCATCCACTGTCCCGGTCCCCAGACACTGAACTCCATCCACTGTCCCCAGACACTGAACTCGATCCACTGTCCCAGTCCCCAGACACTGAACTCCATCCACTGTCCCAGTCCCCAGACACTGAACTCCATCCACTGTCCCAGTCCCCAGACACTGAACTCCTTCCACTGTCCCAGTCCCCAGACACTGAACTCCATCGACTGTCCCATTCCCCAGACACGGATCTCCATCCACTGTCCCAGTCCCCAGACACTGAACTCCATCCACAGTCCCCAGACACTGAACTCCATCCACTGTCCTAGTCCTCAGACACTGAACTCCATCCACTGTCCCTGTCCCCAGACACAGAACTACATCCACTGTCCCATTCCCCAGACACTGAACTCCATCCACTGTCCCAGTCCCCAGACACTGAACTCCATCCACTGTCCTCAGACACTGAACTCCATCCACTGTCCCAGTCCCCAGACACTGAACTCCATCCACTGTCCCAGTCCCCAGACACTGAACTCCATCCACTGTCCCAGTCCCCAGACACTGAACTCCATCCACTGTCCCCAGACACTGAACTCCATCCACTGTCCCCAGACACTGAACTCCATCCACTGTCCCAGTCCCCAGACACTGAACAGCATCCACTCTCCCAGTCCCCAGACACTGAACTCCATCCACTGTCCCAGACCCCAGACACTGAACTCCATCCACTGTCCCAGTCCCCAGACACTGAACTCCATCCACTGTCCCAGTCCCCAGACACTGAACTCCATCCACTGTCCCAGTCCCCAGACACTGAACTCTATCCACTGTCCCCAGACACTGAACTCCATCCACAGTCGCAGTCCCCAGTCACTGAACTCCATCCACTGTCCCAGTCCCCAGACACTGAACTCCATCCACTGCCCCAGTCCCCAGACACTGAACTCCATCCACTGTCCCAGTCCCCAGACACTGAACTCCATCCACTGTCCGCAGACACTGAACTCCATCCACTGTCCCAGTCCCCAGACACTGAACTCCATCCACTGTCCCAGTCCACAGACACTGAACTCCATCCACTGTCCCAGTCCCCAGACACTGAACTCCATCCACTGTCCCCAGACACTGAACTCCATTCACTGTCCCCAGACACTGAACTCCATCCACTGTCCCAGTCCCCAGACATTGAACTCCATCCACTCTCCCAGTCCCCAGACACTGAACTCCATCCACTGTCCCAGACCCCAGACACTGAACTCCATCCACTGTCCCAGTCCCCAGACACTGAACTCCATCCACTGTCACAGTCCCCAGACACTGTACTCCATCCACTGTCCCAATCCCCACACATTGAACTCCATCCACTGTCCTTAGACACTGAACTCCATCCACTGTCCCAGTCCCCAGACACTGAACTCCATCCACTGTCCCCAGACTAAACTCCATCCACAGTCCCAGTCCCCAGACACTGAACTCCATCAACTGTCCCAGTCCCCAGACACTGAACTCCATCCACTGTCCCAGTCCCCAGACACTGAACTCCATCCACTGTCCCCCGACACTGAACTCCATCCACTGTCCCAGTCCCCAGACACTGAACTCCATCCACTGTCCCAGTCCCCAGACACTGAACTCCATCCACTGTCCCAATCCCAAGACACTGAACTCCATCCACTGCCCCAGTCCCCAGACACTGAACTCCATCCACTGTCCCAGTCCCCAGAAATTGAACTCCATCCACTGTCCCAGTCACCAGACACTGAACTCCATCCACTGTGCCAGTCCCCAGACATTGAACTCCATCCAGTGTACCAGTCCCCAGACACGGAACTCAATCCACTGTCCCAGTCCCCAGACACTGAACTCCATCCACTGTCCCAGTCCCCAGACACTGAACTCCATCCATTGTCCCAGTCCCCAGACACTGAACTCCATCCACTGTCCCAGTCCCCAGACACTGAACTCCATCCACTGCCCCAGTCCCCAGACACTGAACTCCATCCACTGTCCCAGTCCCCAGACACTGAACTCTATCCAGTGTCCCCAGACACTGAACTCCATCCACTGTCCCAGTCCCCAGACACTGAACTCCAACCACTGTCCCACTCCCCAGACACTGAACTCCATCCACTGTCCCAGTCCCCAGACACTGAACTCCATACACTGTCCCAGTCCCCAGACACTGAACTCCATCCACTGTCCCGGTCCCCAGACAGTGAACTCCATCCACTGTCCCCAGACACTGAACTCGATCCACTGTCCCAGTCCCCAGACACTGAACTCCATCCACTGTCCCAGTCCCCAGACACTGAACTCCATCGACTGTCCCAGTCCCCAGACACTGAACTCCATCCACTGTCCCGGTCCCCAGACACTGAAGTCCATCCACTGTCCCCAGACACTGAACTCGATCCACTGTCCCAGTCCCCAGACACTGAACTCCATCCACTGTCCCAGTCCCCAGACACTGAACTCGATCCACTGTCCCAGTCCCCAGACACTGAACTCCATCCACTGTCCCAGTCCCCAGACACTGAACTCCATCCACTGTCCCAGTCCCCAGACACTGAACTCCTTCCACTGTCCCAGTCCCCAGACACTGAACTCCATCCACTGTCCCATTCCCCAGACACTGATCTCCATCCACTGTCCCAGTCCCCAGACACTGAACTCCATCCACAGTCCCCAGACACTGAACTCCATCCACTGTCCTAGTCCTCAGACACTGAACTCCATCCACTGTCCCTGTCCCCAGACACAGAACTACATTCACTGTCCCATTCCCCAGACACTGAACTCCATCCACTGTCCCAGTCCCCAGACACTGAACTCCATCCACTGTCCTCAGACACTGAACTCCATCCACTGTCCCAGTCCCCAGACACTGAACTCCATCCACTGTCCCAGTCCCCAGACACTGAACTCCATCCACAGTCGCAGTCCCCAGTCACTGAACTCCATCCACTGTCCCAGTCCCCAGACACTGAACTCAATCCACTGCCCCAGTCCCCAGACACTGAACTCCATCCACTGTCCCAGTCCCCAGACACTGAACTCCATCCACTGTCCCCAGACACTGAACTCCATCCACTGTCCCAGTCCCCAGACACTGAACTCCATCCACTGTCCCAGTCCCCAGACACTGAACTCCATCCACTGTCCCAGTCCCCAGACACTGAACTCCATCCACTGTCCCCAGACACTGAACTCCATTCACTGTCCCCAGACAATGAACTCCATCCACTGTCCCAGTCCCCAGACATTGAACTCCATCCACTCTCCCAGTCCCCAGACACTGAACTCCATCCACTGTCCCAGACCCCAGACACTGAACTCCATCCACTGTCCCAGTCCCCAGACACTGAACTCCATCCACTGTCACAGTCCCCAGACACTGTACTCCATCCACTGTCCCAATCCCCACACATTGAACTCCATCCACTGTCCCCAGACACTGAACTCCATCCACTGTCCCAGTCCCCAGACACTGAACTCCATCCACTGTCCCCAGACTAAACTCCATCCACAGTCCCAGTCCCCAGACACTGAACTCCATCAACTGTCCCATTCCCCAGACACTGATCTCCATCCACTGTCCCAGTCCCCAGACACTGAACTCCATCCACAGTCCCCAGACACTGAACTCCATCCACTGTCCTAGTCCTCAGACACTGAACTCCATCCACTGTCCCAGTCCCCAGACACTGAACTCCATCCACTGTCCCCCGACACTGAACTCTATCCACTGTCCCAGTCCCCAGACACTGAACTCCATCCATTGTCCCAGTCCCCAGACACTGAACTCCATCCACTGTCCCAATCCCAAGACACTGAACTCCATCCACTGCCCCAGTCCCCAGACACTGAACTCCATCCACTGTCCCAGTCCCCAGAAATTGAACTCCATCCACTGTCCCAGTCACCAGACACTGAACCCCATCCACTGTGCCAGTCCCCAGACATTGAACTCCATCCAGTGTCCCAGTCCCCAGACACGGAACTCAATCCACTGTCCCAGTCCCCAGACACTGAACTCCATCCACTGTCCCAGTCCCCAGACACTGAACTCCATCCACTGTCCCAGTCCCCAGACACTGAATTCCATCCACTGTCCCAGTCCCCAGACACTGAACTCCATCCACTGCCCCAGTCCCCAGACACTGAACTCCATCCACTGTCCCAGTCCCCAGACACTGAACTCTATCCAGTGTCCCCAGACACTGAACTCCATCCACTGCCCCAGTCCCCAGACACTGAACTCCATCCACTGTCCCACTCCCCAGACACTGAACTCCATCCACTGTCCCAGTCCCCAGACACTGAACTCCAGCCACTGTCCCAGTCCCCAGACACTGAACTCCATCCACTGTCCCGGTCCCCAGACACTGAACTCCATCCACTGTCCCCAGACACTGAACTCGATCCACTGTCCCAGTCCCCAGACACTGAACTCCATCCACTGTCCCAGTCCCCAGACACTGAACTCCATCCACTGTCCCAGTCCCCAGACAATGAACTCCATCCACTGTCCCGGTCCCCAGACACTGAACTGCATCCACTGTCCCCAGACACCGAACTCGATCCACTGTCCCAGTCCCCAGACACTGAACTCCATCCACTGTCCCAGTCCCCAGACACTGAACTCCATCCACTGTCCCAGTCCCCAGACACTGAACCCCTTCCACTGTCCCAGTCCCCAGACACTGAACTCCATCCACTGTCCCAGTCCCCAGACACTGAACTCCATCCACAGTCCCCAGACACTGAACTCCATCCACTGTCCTAGTCCTCAGACACTGAACTCCATCCACTGTCCCTGTCCCCAGACAATGAACTACATCCACTGTCCCATTCCCCAGACACTGAACTCCATCCACTGTCACAGTCCCCAAACACTGAACTCCATCCACTCTCCCAGTCCCCAGACACTGAACTCCATCCACTGTCCCAGTCCCCAGTCACTGAACTCCATCCACTGTCCCAGTCCCCAGACACTAAACTCATCCAGTGTCCCAGTCCCCAGACACTGATCTCCATCCACTGTCACAGTCCCCAGACACTGAACTCCATCCACTGACCCCAGACACTGAACTCCATCCACTGTCCCGGTCCCCAGACAGTGAACTCCATCCACTGTCCCCAGACACTGAACTCGATCCACTGTCCCAGTCCCCAGACACTGAACTCCATCCACTGTCCCAGTCCCCAGACACTGAACTCCATCCACTGTCCCAGTCCCCAGACACTGAACTCCATCCACTGTCCCGGTCCCCAGACACTGAAGTCCATCCACTGTCCCCAGACACTGAACTCGATCCACTGTCCCAGTCCCCAGACACTGAACTCCATCCACTGTCCCAGTCCCCAGACACTGAACTCGATCCACTGTCCCAGTCCCCAGACACTGAACTCCATCCACTGTCCCAGTCCCCAGACACTGAACTCCATCCACTGTCCCAGTCCCCAGACACTGAACTCCTTCCACTGTCCCAGTCCCCAGACACTGAACTCCATCCACTGTCCCATTCCCCAGACACTGATCTCCATCCACTGTCCCAGTCCCCAGACACTGAACTCCATCCACAGTCCCCAGACACTGAACTCCATCCACTGTCCTAGTCCTCAGACACTGAACTCCATCCACTGTCCCTGTCCCCAGACACAGAACTACATTCACTGTCCCATTCCCCAGACACTGAACTCCATCCACTGTCCCAGTCCCCAGACACTGAACTCCATCCACTGTCCTCAGACACTGAACTCCATCCACTGTCCCAGTCCCCAGACACTGAACTCCATCCACTGTCCCAGTCCCCAGACACTGAACTCCATCCACTGTCCCAGTCCCCAGACACTGAACTCCATCCACTGTCCCCAGACACTGAACTCCATCCACTGTCCCCAGACACTGAACTCCATCCACTGTCCCAGTCCCCAGACATTGAACTGCATCCACTCTCCCAGTCCCCAGACACTGAACTCCATCCACTGTCCCAGACCCCAGACACTGAACTCCATCCACTGTCCCAGTCCCCACACACTGAACTCCATCCACTGTCCCAGTCCCCAGACACTGAACTCCATCCACTGTCCCAGTCCCCAGACACTGAACTCCATCCACTGTCCCCAGACACTGAACTCCATCCACAGTCGCAGTCCCCAGTCACTGAACTCCATCCACTGTCCCAGTCCCCAGACACTGAACTCAATCCACTGCCCCAGTCCCCAGACACTGAACTCCATCCACTGTCCCAGTCCCCAGACACTGAACTCTATCCACTGTCCCCAGACACTGAACTCCATCCACAGTCGCAGTCCCCAGTCACTGAACTCCATCCACTGTCCCAGTCCCCAGACACTGAACTCCATCCACTGTCCCAGTCCCCAGACACTGAACTCAATCCACTGTCCCAGTCCCCAGACAATGAACTCCATCCACTGTCCCGGTCCCCAGACACTGAACTGCATCCACTGTCCCCAGACACCGAACTCGATCCACTGTCCCAGTCCCCAGACACTGAACTCCATCCACTGTCCCAGTCCCCAGACACTGAACTCCATCCACTGTCCCAGTCCCCAGACACTGAACCCCTTCCACTGTCCCAGTCCCCAGACACTGAACTCCATCCACTGTCCCATTTCCCAGACACTGATCTCCATCCACTGTCCCAGTCCCCAGACACTGAACTCCATCCACAGTCCCCAGACACTGAACTCCATCCACTGTCCTAGTCCTCAGACACTGAACTCCATCCACTGTCCCTGTCCCCAGACAATGAACTACATCCACTGTCCCATTCCCCAGACACTGAACTCCATCCACTGTCACAGTCCCCAAACACTGAACTCCATCCACTCTCCCAGTCCCCAGACACTGAACTCCATCCACTGTCCCAGTCCCCAGTCACTGAACTCCATCCACTGTCCCAGTCCCCAGACACTAAACTCATCCAGTGTCCCAGTCCCCAGACACTGATCTCCATCCACTGTCACAGTCCCCAGATACTGAACTCCATCCACTGACCCCAGACACTGAACTCCATCCACTGTCCCGGTCCCCAGACAGTGAACTCCATCCACTGTCCCCAGACACTGAACTCGATCCACTGTCCCAGTCCCCAGACACTGAACTCCATCCACTGTCCCAGTCCCCAGACACTGAACTCCATCCACTGTCCCAGTCCCCAGACACTGAACTCCATCCACTGTCCCGGTCCCCAGACACTGAAGTCCATCCACTGTCCCCAGACACTGAACTCGATCCACTGTCCCAGTCCCCAGACACTGAACTCCATCCACTGTCCCAGTCCCCAGACACTGAACTCGATCCACTGTCCCAGTCCCCAGACACTGAACTCCATCCACTGTCCCAGTCCCCAGACACTGAACTCCATCCACTGTCCCAGTCCCCAGACACTGAACTCCTTCCACTGTCCCAGTCCCCAGACACTGAACTCCGTCCACTGTCCCATTCCCCAGACACTGATCTCCATCCACTGTCCCAGTCCCCAGACACTGAACTCCATCCACAGTCCCCAGACACTGAACTCCATCCACTGTCCTAGTCCTCAGACACTGAACTCCATCCACTGTCCCTGTCCCCAGACACAGAACTACATTCACTGTCCCATTCCCCAGACACTGAACTCCATCCACTGTCCCAGTACCCAGACACTGAACTCCATCCACTGTCCTCAGACACTGAACTCCATCCACTGTCCCAGTCCCCAGACACTGAACTCCATCCACTGTCCCAGTCCCCAGACACTGAACTCCATCCACTGTCCCAGTCCCCAGACACTGAACTCCATCCACTGTCCCCAGACACTGAACTCCATCCACTGTCCCCAGACACTGAACTCCATCCACTGTCCCAGTCCCCAGACATTGAACTGCATCCACTCTCCCAGTCCCCAGACACTGAACTCCATCCACTGTCCCAGACCCCAGACACTGAACTCCATCCACTGTCCCAGTCCCCACACACTGAACTCCATCCACTGTCCCAGTCCCCAGACACTGAACTCCATCCACTGTCCCAGTCCCCAGACACTGAACTCCATCCACTGTCCCCAGACACTGAACTCCATCCACAGTCGCAGTCCCCAGTCACTGAACTCCATCCACTGTCCCAGTCCCCAGACACTGAACTCAATCCACTGCCCCAGTCCCCAGACACTGAACTCCATCCACTGTCCCAGTCCCCAGACACTGAACTCCATCCACTGTCCCCAGACACTGAACTCCATCCACTGTCCCAGTCCCCAGACACTGAACTCCATCCACTGTCCCAGTCCCCAGACACTGAACTCCATCCACTGTCCCAGTCCCCAGACACTGAACTCCATCCACTGTCCCCAGACACTGAACTCCATTCACTGTACCCAGACAATGAACTCCATCCACTGTCCCAGTCCCCAGACATTGAACTCAATCCACTCTCCCAGTCCCCAGACACTGAACTCCATCCACTGTCCCAGACCCCAGACACTGAACTCCATCCACTGTCCCAGTCCCCAGACACTGAACTCCATCCACTGTCACAGTCCCCAGACACTGTACTCCATCCACTGTCCCAATCCCCACACATTGAACTCCATCCACTGTCCCCAGACACTGAACTCCATCCACTGTCCCAGTCCCCAGACACTGAACTCCATCCACTGTCCCCAGACTAAACTCCATCCACAGTCCCAGTCCCCAGACACTGAACTCCATCAACTGTCCCAGTCCCCAGACACTGAACTCCATCCACTGTCCCAGTCCCCAGACACTGAACTCCATCCACTGTCCCCCGACACTGAACTCCATCCACTGTCCCAGTCCCCAGACACTGAACTCCATCCATTGTCCCAGTCCCCAGACACTGAACTCCATCCACTGTCCCAATCCCAAGACACTGAACTCCATCCACTGCCCCAGTCCCCAGACACTGAACTCCATCCACTGTCCCAGTCCCCAGAAATTGAACTCCATCCACTGTCCCAGTCACCAGACACTGAACTCCATCCACTGTGCCAGTCCCCAGACATTGAACTCCATTCAGTGTCCCAGTCCCCAGACACGGAACTCAATCCACTGTCCCAGTCCCCAGACACTGAACTCCATCCACTGTCCCAGTCCCCAGACACTGAACTCCATCCACTGTCCCAGTCCCCAGACACTGAATTCCATCCACTGTCCCAGTCCCCAGACACTGAACTCCATCCACTGCCCCAGTCCCCAGACACTGAACTCCATCCACTGTCCCAGTCCCCAGACACTGAACTCTATCCAGTGTCCCCAGACACTGAACTCCATCCACTGTCCCAGTCCCCAGACACTGAACTCCATCCACTGTCCCACTCCCCAGACACTGAACTCCATCCACTGTCCCAGTCCCCAGACACTGAACTCCATCCACTGTCCCAGTCCCCAGACACTGAACTCCATCCACTGTCCCGGTCCCCAGACACTGAACTCCATCCACTGTCCCCAGACACTGAACTCGATCCACTGTCCCAGTCCCCAGACACTGAACTCCATCCACTGTCCCAGTCCCCAGACACTGAACTCAATCCACTGTCCCAGTCCCCAGACAATGAACTCCATCCACTGTCCCGGTCCCCAGACACTGAACTCCATCCACTGTCCCCAGACACTGAACTCGATCCACTGTCCCAGTCCCCAGACACTGAACTCCATCCACTGTCCCAGTCCCCAGACACTGAACTCAATCCACTGTCCCAGTCCCCAGACAATGAACTCCATCCACTGTCCCGGTCCCCAGACACTGAACTGCATCCACTGTCCCCAGACACCGAACTCGATCCACTGTCCCAGTCCCCAGACACTGAACTCCATCCACTGTCCCAGTCCCCAGACACTGAACTCCATCCACTGTCCCAGTCCCCAGACACTGAACCCCTTCCACTGTCCCAGTCCCCAGACACTGAACTCCATCCACTGTCCCATTTCCCAGACACTGATCTCCATCCACTGTCCCAGTCCCCAGACACTGAACTCCATCCACAGTCCCCAGACACTGAACTCCATCCACTGTCCTAGTCCTCAGACACTGAACTCCATCCACTGTCCCTGTCCCCAGACAATGAACTACATCCACTGTCCCATTCCCCAGACACTGAACTCCATCCACTGTCACAGTCCCCAAACACTGAACTCCATCCACTCTCCCAGTCCCCAGACAATGAACTCCATCCACTGTCCCAGTCCCCAGTCACTGAACTCCATCCACTGTCCCAGTCCCCAGACACTAAACTCATCCAGTGTCCCAGTCCCCAGACACTGATCTCCATCCACTGTCACAGTCCCCAGATACTGAACTCCATCCACTGACCCCAGACACTGAACTCCATCCACTGTCCCGGTCCCCAGACAGTGAACTCCATCCACTGTCCCCAGACACTGAACTCGATCCACTGTCCCAGTCCCCAGACACTGAACTCCATCCACTGTCCCAGTCCCCAGACACTGAACTCCATCCACTGTCCCAGTCCCCAGACACTGAACTCCATCCACTGTCCCGGTCCCCAGACACTGAAGTCCATCCACTGTCCCCAGACACTGAACTCGATCCACTGTCCCAGTCCCCAGACACTGAACTCCATCCACTGTCCCAGTCCCCAGACACTGAACTCGATCCACTGTCCCAGTCCCCAGACACTGAACTCCATCCACTGTCCCAGTCCCCAGACACTGAACTCCATCCACTGTCCCAGTCCCCAGACACTGAACTCCTTCCACTGTCCCAGTCCCCAGACACTGAACTCCGTCCACTGTCCCATTCCCCAGACACTGATCTCCATCCACTGTCCCAGTCCCCAGACACTGAACTCCATCCACAGTCCCCAGACACTGAACTCCATCCACTGTCCTAGTCCTCAGACACTGAACTCCATCCACTGTCCCTGTCCCCAGACACAGAACTACATTCACTGTCCCATTCCCCAGACACTGAACTCCATCCACTGTCCCAGTACCCAGACACTGAACTCCATCCACTGTCCTCAGACACTGAACTCCATCCACTGTCCCAGTCCCCAGACACTGAACTCCATCCACTGTCCCAGTCCCCAGACACTGAACTCCATCCACTGTCCCAGTCCCCAGACACTGAACTCCATCCACTGTCCCCAGACACTGAACTCCATCCACTGTCCCCAGACACTGAACTCCATCCACTGTCCCAGTCCCCAGACATTGAACTGCATCCACTCTCCCAGTCCCCAGACACTGAACTCCATCCACTGTCCCAGACCCCAGACACTGAACTCCATCCACTGTCCCAGTCCCCACACACTGAACTCCATCCACTGTCCCAGTCCCCAGACACTGAACTCCATCCACTGTCCCAGTCCCCAGACACTGAACTCCATCCACTGTCCCCAGACACTGAACTCCATCCACAGTCGCAGTCCCCAGTCACTGAACTCCATCCACTGTCCCAGTCCCCAGACACTGAACTCAATCCACTGCCCCAGTCCCCAGACACTGAACTCCATCCACTGTCCCAGTCCCCAGACACTGAACTCCATCCACTGTCCCCAGACACTGAACTCCATCCACTGTCCCAGTCCCCAGACACTGAACTCCATCCACTGTCCCAGTCCCCAGACACTGAACTCCATCCACTGTCCCAGTCCCCAGACACTGAACTCCATCCACTGTCCCCAGACACTGAACTCCATTCACTGTACCCAGACAATGAACTCCATCCACTGTCCCAGTCCCCAGACATTGAACTCAATCCACTCTCCCAGTCCCCAGACACTGAACTCCATCCACTGTCCCAGACCCCAGACACTGAACTCCATCCACTGTCCCAGTCCCCAGACACTGAACTCCATCCACTGTCACAGTCCCCAGACACTGTACTCCATCCACTGTCCCAATCCCCACACATTGAACTCCATCCACTGTCCCCAGACACTGAACTCCATCCACTGTCCCAGTCCCCAGACACTGAACTCCATCCACTGTCCCCAGACTAAACTCCATCCACAGTCCCAGTCCCCAGACACTGAACTCCATCAACTGTCCCAGTCCCCAGACACTGAACTCCATCCACTGTCCCAGTCCCCAGACACTGAACTCCATCCACTGTCCCCCGACACTGAACTCCATCCACTGTCCCAGTCCCCAGACACTGAACTCCATCCATTGTCCCAGTCCCCAGACACTGAACTCCATCCACTGTCCCAATCCCAAGACACTGAACTCCATCCACTGCCCCAGTCCCCAGACACTGAACTCCATCCACTGTCCCAGTCCCCAGAAATTGAACTCCATCCACTGTCCCAGTCACCAGACACTGAACTCCATCCACTGTGCCAGTCCCCAGACATTGAACTCCATTCAGTGTCCCAGTCCCCAGACACGGAACTCAATCCACTGTCCCAGTCCCCAGACACTGAACTCCATCCACTGTCCCAGTCCCCAGACACTGAACTCCATCCACTGTCCCAGTCCCCAGACACTGAATTCCATCCACTGTCCCAGTCCCCAGACACTGAACTCCATCCACTGCCCCAGTCCCCAGACACTGAACTCCATCCACTGTCCCAGTCCCCAGACACTGAACTCTATCCAGTGTCCCCAGACACTGAACTCCATCCACTGTCCCAGTCCCCAGACACTGAACTCCATCCACTGTCCCACTCCCCAGACACTGAACTCCATCCACTGTCCCAGTCCCCAGACACTGAACTCCATCCACTGTCCCAGTCCCCAGACACTGAACTCCATCCACTGTCCCGGTCCCCAGACACTGAACTCCATCCACTGTCCCCAGACACTGAACTCGATCCACTGTCCCAGTCCCCAGACACTGAACTCCATCCACTGTCCCAGTCCCCAGACACTGAACTCAATCCACTGTCCCAGTCCCCAGACAATGAACTCCATCCACTGTCCCGGTCCCCAGACACTGAACTCCATCCACTGTCCCCAGACACTGAACTCGATCCACTGTCCCAGTCCCCAGACACTGAACTCCATCCACTGTCCCAGTCCCCAGACACTGAACTCAATCCACTGTCCCAGTCCCCAGACAATGAACTCCATCCACTGTCCCGGTCCCCAGACACTGAACTGCATCCACTGTCCCCAGACACCGAACTCGATCCACTGTCCCAGTCCCCAGACACTGAACTCCATCCACTGTCCCAGTCCCCAGACACTGAACTCCATCCACTGTCCCAGTCCCCAGACACTGAACCCCTTCCACTGTCCCAGTCCCCAGACACTGAACTCCATCCACTGTCCCATTTCCCAGACACTGATCTCCATCCACTGTCCCAGTCCCCAGACACTGAACTCCATCCACAGTCCCCAGACACTGAACTCCATCCACTGTCCTAGTCCTCAGACACTGAACTCCATCCACTGTCCCTGTCCCCAGACAATGAACTACATCCACTGTCCCATTCCCCAGACACTGAACTCCATCCACTGTCACAGTCCCCAAACACTGAACTCCATCCACTCTCCCAGTCCCCAGACAATGAACTCCATCCACTGTCCCAGTCCCCAGTCACTGAACTCCATCCACTGTCCCAGTCCCCAGACACTAAACTCATCCAGTGTCCCAGTCCCCAGACACTGATCTCCATCCACTGTCACAGTCCCCAGATACTGAACTCCATCCACTGACCCCAGACACTGAACTCCATCCACTGTCCCGGTCCCCAGACAGTGAACTCCATCCACTGTCCCCAGACACTGAACTCGATCCACTGTCCCAGTCCCCAGACACTGAACTCCATCCACTGTCCCAGTCCCCAGACACTGAACTCCATCCACTGTCCCAGTCCCCAGACACTGAACTCCATCCACTGTCCCGGTCCCCAGACACTGAAGTCCATCCACTGTCCCCAGACACTGAACTCGATCCACTGTCCCAGTCCCCAGACACTGAACTCCATCCACTGTCCCAGTCCCCAGACACTGAACTCGATCCACTGTCCCAGTCCCCAGACACTGAACTCCATCCACTGTCCCAGTCCCCAGACACTGAACTCCATCCACTGTCCCAGTCCCCAGACACTGAACTCCTTCCACTGTCCCAGTCCCCAGACACTGAACTCCGTCCACTGTCCCATTCCCCAGACACTGATCTCCATCCACTGTCCCAGTCCCCAGACACTGAACTCCATCCACAGTCCCCAGACACTGAACTCCATCCACTGTCCTAGTCCTCAGACACTGAACTCCATCCACTGTCCCTGACCCCAGACACAGAACTACATTCACTGTCCCATTCCCCAGACACTGAACTCCATCCACTGTCCCAGTCCCCAGACACTGAACTCCATCCACTGTCCTCAGACACTGAACTCCATCCACTGTCCCAGTCCCCAGACACTGAACTCCATCCACTGTCCCAGTCCCCAGACACTGAACTCCATCCACTGTCCCAGTCCCCAGACACTGAACTCCATCCACTGTCCCCAGACACTGAACTCCATCCACTGTCCCCAGACACAGAACTCCATCCACTGTCCCAGTCCCCAGACATTGAACTGCATCCACTCTCCCAGTCCCCAGACACTGAACTCCATCCACTGTCCCAGACCCCAGACACTGAACTCCATCCACTGTCCCAGTCCCCACACACTGAACTCCATCCACTGTCCCAGTCCCCAGACACTGAACTCCATCCACTGTCCCAGTCCCCAGACACTGAACTCCATCCACTGTCCCCAGACACTGAACTCCATCCACAGTCGCAGTCCCCAGTCACTGAACTCCATCCACTGTCCCAGTCCCCAGACACTGAACTCAATCCACTGCCCCAGTCCCCAGACACTGAACTCCATCCACTGTCCCAGTCCCCAGACACTGAACTCCATCCACTGTCCCCAGACACTGAACTCCATCCACTGTCCCAGTCCCCAGACACTGAACTCCATCCACTGTCCCAGTCCCCAGACAGTGAACTCCATCCACTGTCCCAGTCCCCAGACACTGAACTCCATCCACTGTCCCCAGACACTGAACTCCATTCACTGTCCCCAGACAATGAACTCCATCCACTGTCCCAGTCCCCAGACATTGAACTCAATCCACTCTCCCAGTCCCCAGACACTGAACTCCATCCACTGTCCCAGACCCCAGACACTGAACTCCATCCACTGTCCCAGTCCCCAGACACTGAACTCCATCCACTGTCACAATCCCCAGACACTGTACTCCATCCACTGTCCCAATCCCCACACATTGAACTCCATCCACTGTCCCCAGACACTGAACTCCATCCACTGTCCCAGTCCCCAGACACTGAACTCCATCCACTGTCCCCAGACTAAACTCCATCCACAGTCCCAGTCCCCAGACACTGAACTCCATCAACTGTCCCAGTCCCCAGACACTGAACTCCATCCACTGTCCCAGTCCCCAGACACTGAACTCCATCCACTGTCCCCCGACACTGAACTCCATCCACTGTCCCAGTCCCCAGACACTGAACTCCATCCATTGTCCCAGTCCCCAGACACTGAACTCCATCCACTGTCCCAATCCCAAGACACTGAACTCCATCCACTGCCCCAGTCCCCAGACACTGAACTCCATCCACTGTCCCAGTCCCCAGAAATTGAACTCCATCCACTGTCCCAGTCACCAGACACTGAACTCCATCCACTGTGCCAGTCCCCAGACATTGAACTCCATTCAGTGTCCCAGTCCCCAGACACGGAACTCAATCCACTGTCCCAGTCCCCAGACACTGAACTCCATCCACTGTCCCAGTCCCCAGACACTGAACTCCATCCACTGTCCCAGTCCCCAGACACTGAATTCCATCCACTGTCCCAGTCCCCAGACACTGAACTCCATCCACTGCCCCAGTCCCCAGACACTGAACTCCATCCACTGTCCCAGTCCCCAGACACTGAACTCTATCCAGTGTCCCCAGACACTGAACTCCATCCACTGTCCCAGTCCCCAGACACTGAACTCCATCCACTGTCCCACTCCCCAGACACTGAACTCCATCCACTGTCCCAGTCCCCAGACACTGAACTCCATCCACTGTCCCAGTCCCCAGACACTGAACTCCATCCACTGTCCCGGTCCCCAGACACTGAACTCCATCCACTGTCCCCAGACACTGAACTCGATCCACTGTCCCAGTCCCCAGACACTGAACTCCATCCACTGTCCCAGTCCCCAGACACTGAACTCAATCCACTGTCCCAGTCCCCAGACAATGAACTCCATCCACTGTCCCGGTCCCCAGACACTGAACTCCATCCACTGTCCCCAGACACCGAACTCGATCCACTGTCCCAGTCCCCAGACACTGAACTCCATCCACTGTCCCAGTCCCCAGACACTGAACTCCATCCACTGTCCCAGTCCCCAGACACTGAACCCCTTCCACTGTCCCAGTCCCCAGACACTGAACTCCATCCACTGTCCCATTTCCCAGACACTGATCTCCATCCACTGTCCCAGTCCCCAGACACTGAACTCCATCCACAGTCCCCAGACACTGAACTCCATCCACTGTCCTAGTCCTCAGACACTGAACTCCATCCACTGTCCCTGTCCCCAGACAATGAACTACATCCACTGTCCCATTCCCCAGACACTGAACTCCATCCACTGTCACAGTCCCCAAACACTGAACTCCATCCACTCTCCCAGTCCCCAGACACTGAACTCCATCCACTGTCCCAGTCCCCAGTCACTGAACTCCATCCACTGTCCCAGTCCCCAGACACTAAACTCATCCAGTGTCCCAGTCCCCAGACACTGATCTCCATCCACTGTCACAGTCCACAGACACTGAACTCCATCCACTGACCCCAGACACTGAACTCCATCCACTGTCCCGGTCCCCAGACACTGAACTCCATCCAATGTCCCCAGACACTGAACTCGATCCACTGTCCCAGTCCCCAGAAACTGAACTCCATCCACTGTCCCAGTCCCCAGACACTGAACTCCATCCACTGTCCCAGTCCCCAGACACTGAACTCCATCCACTGTCCCAATCCACAGACACTGAACTCCATCCAGTGTCCCTGTCCCCAGACACTGAACTACATCCACTGTCCCATTCCCCAGACACTGAGCTCCATCCACAGTCCCCAGACACTGAAATCCATCCACTGTCCCAGTCCCCAGACACTGAACACCATCCACTGTCCCAGTCCCCAGACACTGAACTCCATCCACTGTCCCAGTCCCCAGACACTGAACTCCAGCCACTGTCCCAGTCCCCAGACACTGAACTCTATCCACTGTCCCAGTCCCCAGACACTGAACTCTATCCACTATCCCCAGACACTGAACTCCATCCACTGTCCCAGTCCCCAGACACTGAACTCCATCCACTGTCCCCAGTCCCCAGACGCTGAACCCCATCCACTGCCCCAGTCCCCAGACACTGAACTCCATCCACTGTTCCAGTCCCCAGACACTGAACTCCATCCACTGTCCCCAGACACTGAACTCCATCCACTGTCCCAGTCCCCAGATACTGAACTCCATCCACTGTCCCAGTCCCCAGACACTGAACTCCATCCACTGTCCCCAGACACTGAACTCCATCTACTTCCCAGTCCCCAGACACTGAACTCCATCCACTGTCCCCAGTCCCCAGACACTGAACCCCATCCACTGCCCCAGTCCCCAGACACTGAACTCCATCCACTGTTCCAGTCCCCAGACACTGACCTCCATCCACTGTCACAGTCCACAGACACTGAACTCCATCCACTGTCCCCAGACACTGAACTCCATCCACTGTCCCAGTCCCCAGATACTGAACTCCATCCACTGTCCCAGTCCCCAGACACTGAACTCCATCCACTGTCCCCAGACACTGAACTCCATCTACTTCCCAGTCCCCAGACACTGAACTCCTACCACTGTCCCAGTCCTCAGACACTGAACTCCATCCACTGTCCTAGTCCCCAGACACTGAATTCCATCCACTGTCCCAATCCCCAGACACTGAACTCCATCCACTGTTCCAGTCCCCAGACACTGAACTCCATCCACTATCCCAGTCCCCAGACACTGAACTCCATCCCTGTCCCCAGACACTGAACTCCATCCACAGTCGCAGTCCCCAGTCACTGAACTCCATCCACTGTCCCAGTCCCCAGACACTGAACTCCATCCACTGCACCAGTCCCCAGACACTGAACTCCATCCACTGTCCCACTCCCCAGACACTTAACTCCATCCACTGTCCCCAGACACTGAACTCCATCCACTGTCCCCAGACACTGAACTCCATCCACTGTCCCAGTCCCCAGACACTGAACTCCATCCACTCTCCCAGTCCCCAGACACTGAACTCCATCCACTGTCCCAGACCCCAGACACTGAACTCCATCCACTGTCCCAGTCCCCAGACACTGAACTCCATCCACTGTCCCAGTCCCCAGACACTGAACTCCATCCACTGTCCCAGTCCCCAGACACTGAACTCCATCCACTGTCCCCAGACACTGAACTCCATCCACAGTCGCATTCCCCAGTCACTGAACTCCATCCACTGTCCCAGTGCCCAGACACTGAAGTCCATCCACTGCCCCAGTCCCCAGACACTGAACTCCATCCACTGTCCCAGTCCCCAGACACTGAACTCCATCCACTGTCCCCAGACACTGAACTACATCCACTGTCCCAGTCCCCAGACACTGAACTCCATCCACTGTCCCAGTCCCCAGACACTGAACTCCATCCACTGTCCCAGTCCCCAGTCACTGAACTCCATCCACTGTCCCAGTCCCCAGACACTAAACTCATCCAGTGTCCCAGTCCCCAGACACTGATCTCCATCCACTGTCACAGTCCCCAGACACTGAACTCCATCCACTGACCCCAGACACTGAACTCCATCCACTGTCCCGGTCCCCAGACAGTGAACTCCATCCACTGTCCCCAGACACTGAACTCGATCCACTGTCCCAGTCCCCAGACACTGAACTCCATCCACTGTCCCAGTCCCCAGACACTGAACTCCATCCACTGTCCCAGTCCCCAGACACTGAACTCCATCCACTGTCCCGGTCCCCAGACACTGAAGTCCATCCACTGTCCCCAGACACTGAACTCGATCCACTGTCCCAGTCCCCAGACACTGAACTCCATCCACTGTCCCAGTCCCCAGACACTGAACTCGATCCACTGTCCCAGTCCCCAGACACTGAACTCCATCCACTGTCCCAGTCCCCAGACACTGAACTCCATCCACTGTCCCAGTCCCCAGACACTGAACTCCTTCCACTGTCCCAGTCCCCAGACACTGAACTCCATCCACTGTCCCATTCCCCAGACACTGATCTCCATCCACTGTCCCAGTCCCCAGACACTGAACTCCATCCACAGTCCCCAGACACTGAACTCCATCCACTGTCCTAGTCCTCAGACACTGAACTCCATCCACTGTCCCTGTCCCCAGACACAGAACTACATTCACTGTCCCATTCCCCAGACACTGTACTCCATCCACTGTCCCAGTCCCCAGACACTGAACTCCATCCACTGTCCTCAGACACTGAACTCCATCCACTGTCCCAGTCCCCAGACACTGAACTCCATCCACTGTCCCAGTCCACAGACACTGAACTCCATCCACTGTCCCAGTCCCCAGACACTGAACTCCATCCACTGTCCCCAGACACTGAACTCCATCCACTGTCCCCAGACACTGAACTCCATCCACTGTCCCAGTCCCCAGACATTGAACTGCATCCACTCTCCCAGTCCCCAGACACTGAACTCCATCCACTGTCCCAGACCCCAGACACTGAACTCCATCCACTGTCCCAGTCCCCACACACTGAACTCCATCCACTGTCCCAGTCCCCAGACACTGAACTCCATCCACTGTCCCAGTCCCCAGACACTGAACTCCATCCACTGTCCCCAGACACTGAACTCCATCCACAGTCGCAGTCCCCAGTCACTGAACTCCATCCACTGTCCCAGTCCCCAGACACTGAACTCAATCCACTGCCCCAGTCCCCAGACACTGAACTCCATCCACTGTCCCAGTCCCCAGACACTGAACTCCATCCACTGTCCCACTCCCCAGACACTGAACTCCATCCACTGTCCCACTCCCCAGACACTGAACTCCATCCACTGACCCAGTCCCCAGACACTGAACTCCATCCACTGTCACAGTCCCCAGACACTGAACTCCATCCACTGACCCCAGACACTGAACTCCATCCACTGTCCCGGTCCCCAGACACTGAATTCCATCCACTGGCCCCAGACACTGAACTCGATCCACTGTCCCAGTCCCCAGACACTGAACTCCATCCACTGTCCCAGTCCCCAGACACTGAACTCCATCCACTGTCCTAGTCCCCAGACACTGAACTCCATCCACTGTCCCGGTCCCCAAACACTGAACTCCATCCACTGTCCCCAGACACTGAACTCGATCCACTGTCCCAGTCCCCAGACACTGAACTCCATCCACTGTCCCAGTCCCCAGACACTGAACTCCATCCACTGTCCCAGTCCCCAGACACTGAACTCCTTCCACTGTCCCAGTCCCCAGACACTGAACTCCATCCACTGTCCCATTTCCCAGACACTGATCTCCATCCACTGTCCCAGTCCCCAGACACTGAACTCCATCCACAGTCCCCAGAGACTGAACTCCATCCACTGTCCCAGTCCCCAGACACTGAACTCCATCCACTGTCCCAGTCCCCAGACACTGAACTCCATCCACTGTCCCAGTCCCCAGACACTGAACTCCATCCACTGTCCCCAGACACTGAACTCCATCCACAGTCGCATTCCCCAGTCACTGACCTCCATCCACTGTCCCAATCCCCAGACACTGAACTCCATCCACTGTCCCGGTCCCCAGACACTGAACTCCATCCACTGTCCCCAGACACTGAACTCGATCCACTGTCCCAGTCCCCAGACACTGAACTCCATCCACTGTCCCAGTCCCCAGACACTGAACTCCTTCCACTGTCCCAGTCCCCAGACACTGAACTCCTTCCACTGTCCCAGTCCCCAGACACTGATCTCCATCCACTGTCCCAGTCCCCAGACACTGAACTCCATCCACAGTCCCCCGACACTGAACTCCATCCACTGTCCTAGTCCTCAGACACTGAACTCCATCCACTGTCCCTGTCCCCAGACACTGAATTACATCCACTGTCCCATTCCCCAGACACTGAACTCCATCCAATGTCCCAGTCCCCAGACACTGAACTCCATCCACTGTCCCCAGACACTGAACTCCATCCACTGTCCCAGTCCCCAGACACTGAACTCCATCCACTGTCCCAGTCCCCAGACACTGAACTCCATCCACTGTCCCAGTCCCCAGACACTGAACTCCATCCACTGTCCCCAGACACTGAACTCCATCCACTGTCCCCAGACACTGAACTCCATCCACTGTCCCAGTCCCCAGACACTGAACTGCATCCACTCTCCCAGTCCCCAGACACTGAACTCCATCCACTGTCCCAGACCCCAGACACCGAACTCCATCCACTGTCCCAGTCCCCAGACACTGAACTCCATCCACTGTCCCAGTCCCCAGACACTGAACTCCATCCACTGTCCCAGTCCCCAGACACTGAACTCCATCCACTGTCCCCAGACACTGAACTCCATCCACATTCGCAGTCCCCAGTCACTGAACTCCATCCACTGTCCCAGTCCCCAGACACTGAACTCCATCCACTGCCCCAGTCCCCAGACACTGAACTCCATCCACTGTCCCAGTCCCCAGACACTGAACTCCATCTACTGTCCCCAGACACTGAACTCCATCCACTGTCCCAGTCCCCAGACACTGAACTCCATCCACTGTCCCAGTCCCCAGACACTGAACTCCATCCACTGTCCCAGTCCCCAGACACTGAACTCCATCCACTGTCCCCAGACACTGAACTCCATCCACTTTCCCCAGACACTGAACTCCATCCACTGTCCCAGTCCCCAGACACTGAACTCCATCCACTCTCCCAGTCCCCAGACACTGAACTCCATCCACTGTCCCAGACCCCAGACACTGAACTCGATCCACTGTCCCAGTCCCCAGACACTGAACTCCATCCACTGTCACAGTCCCCAGTCACTGTACTCCATCCACTGTCCCAATCCCCACACATTGAACTCCATCCACTGTCCCCAGACACTGAACTCCATCCACTGTCCCAGTCCCCAGACACTGAACTCCATCCACTGTCCCCAGACTGAACTCCATCCACTGTCCCAGTCCCCAGACACTGAACTCCATCAACTGTCCCAGTCCCCAGACACTGAACTCCATCCACTGTCCCAGTCCCCAGACACTGAACTCAATCCACTGTCCCAGTCCCCAGACACTGAACTCCATCCACTGTCCCAGTCCCCAGACACTGAACTCCATCCACTGTCCCAGTCCCCAGACACTGAACTCCATCCACTGTCCCAGTCCCCAGACTCTGAACTCCATCCACTGCCCCAGTCCCCAGACACTGAACTCCATCCACTGTCCCAGTCCCCAGACACTGAACTCTATCCAGTGTCCCCAGACACTGAACTCCTTCCACTGTCCCAGTCCCCAGACACTGAACTCCATCCACTGTCCCACTCCCCAGACACTGAACTCCATCCACTGTCCCAGTCCCCAGACACTGAACTCCATCCACTGTCCCAGTCCCCAGACACTGAACTCCATCCACTGTGCCAGTCCCCAGACACTAAACTCCATCCACTGACCCCAGACACTGAACTCCATCCACTGTCCCGGTCCCCAGACACTGAACTCCATCCACTGGCCCCAGACACTGAACTCGATCCACTGTCCCAGTCCCCAGACACTGAACTCCATCCACTGTCCCAGTCCCCAGACACTGAACTCCATCCACTGTCCCAGTCCCCAGACACTGAACTCCATCCACTGTCCCGGTCCCCAAACACTGAACTCCATCCACTGTCCCCAGACACTGAACTCGATCCACTGTCCCAGTCCCCAGACACTGAACTCCATCCACTGTCCCAGTCCCAGACACTGAACTCCATCCACTGTCCCAGTCCCCAGACACTGAACTCCTTCCACTGTCCCAGTCCCCAGACACTGAACTCCATCCACTGTCCCATTTCCCAGACACTGATCTCCATCCACTGTCCCAGTCCCCAGACACTGAACTCCATCCACAGTCCCCAGAGACTGAACTCCATCCACTGTCCTAGTCCTCAGACACTGAACTCCATCCACTGTCCCTGTCCCCAGACACTGAACTACATCCACTGTCCCATTCCCCAGACACTGAACTCCATCCACTGTCACAGTCCCCAAACACTGAACTCCATCCACTGTCCCAGTCCCCAGACACTGAACTCCATCCACTGTCCCAGTCCCCAGTCACTGAACTCCATCCACTGTCCCAGTCCCCAGACACTAAACTCCATCCAGTGTCCCAGTCCCCAGACACTGATCTCCATCCACTGTCACAGTCCCCAGACACTGAACTCCATCCACTGACCCCAGACACTGAACTCCATCCACTGTCCCGGTCCCCAGACACTGAACTCCATCCACTGTCCCCAGACATTGAACTCGATCCACTGTCCCAGTCCCCAGACACTGAACTCCATCCACTGTCCCAGTCCCCAGACAATGAACTCCATCCACTGTCCCAGTCCCCAGACACTGAACTCCATCCACTGTCCCAGTCCCCAGACACTGAACTCCATCCACTGTCTCATTCCCCAGACACTGAGCTCCATACACAGTCCCCAGACACTGAACTCCATCCACTGTCCCAGTCCCCAGACACTGAACTCCATCCACTGTCCCAGTCCCCAGACACTGAACTCCATCCACTGTCCCAGTCCCCAGACACTGAACTCCATCCACTGTCCCAGTCTCCAGAGACTGAACTCCATCCACTGTTCCCAGTCCCCAGACACTGAACTCCATCCACTGTCCCAGTCCCCAGACAGTGAACTCCATCCACAGTCCCAGTCCCCAGACACTGAACTCCATCCACTGTCCCAGTCCCCAGACACTGAACTCTATCCACTGTCCCAGTCCCCAGACACTGAACTCTATCCACTATCCCCAGACACTGAACTCCATCCACTGTCCCAGTCCCCAGACACTGAACTCCATCCACTGTCCCCAGTCCCCAGACACTGAACTCCATCCACTGTCCCAGTCCCCAGACACTGAACTCCATCCACTGTCACAGTCCCCAGACACTGAACTCCATCCACTGTCCTAGTCCCCAGACACTGAACTCAATCCATTGTCCCAGTCCCCAGACACTGAACTCCATCCACTGTCCCAGTCCCCAGACACTGAACTCCATCCACTGTCCCCCAGACACTAAACTCCATCCACTGTCCCAGTCCCCAGACACTGAACTCCATCCACTGTCCCAGTCCCCAGACACTGAACTCCATCCACTGCCCCAGTCCCCAGACACTGAACTCCATCAACTGTCCCAGTCCCCAGACACAGAACTCCATCCACTGTCCCAGTCCCCAGACACTGAACTCCATCCACTGTCCCATTCCCCAGACACTGACCACCATCCAATGTCCCAGTCCCCAGACACTGAACTCCATCCACAGTCCCCAAACACTGAACTCCATCCACTGTCCCAGTCCCCAGACACTGAACTCCATCCACTGTCCCAGTCCCCAGTCACTGAACTCCATCCACTGTCCCAGTCCCCAGACACTAAACTCCATCCAGTGTCCCAGTCCCCAGACACTGATCTCCATCCACTGTCACAGTCCCCAGACACTGAACTCCATCCACTGACACCAGACACTGAACTCCATCCACTGTCACAGTCCCCAGACACTGAACTCCATCCACTGTCCCCAGACATTGAACTCGATCCACTGTCCCAGTCCCCTGACACTGAACTCCATCAACTGTCCCAGTCCCCAGACAATGAACTCCATCCACTGTCCCAGTCCCCAGACACTGAACTCCATCCACTGTCCCAGTCCCCAGACACTGAACTCCATCCACTGTCTCATTCCCCAGACACTGAGCTCCATACACAGTCCCCAGACACTGAACTCCATCCACTGTCCCAGTCCCCAGACACTGAACTCCATCCACTGTCCCAGTCCCCAGACACTGAACTCCATCCACTGTCCCAGTCCCCAGACACTGAACTCCATCCACTGTCCCAGTCTCCAGAGACTGAACTCCATCCACTGTTCCCAGTCCCCAGACACTGAACTCCATCCACTGTCCCAGTCCCCAGACAGTGAACTCCATCCACAGTCCCAGTCCCCAGACACTGAACTCCATCCACTGTCCCAGTCCCCAGACACTGAACTCTATCCACTGTCCCAGTCCCCAGACACTGAACTCTATCCACTATCCCCAGACACTGAACTCCATCCACTGTCCCAGTCCCCAGACACTGAACTCCATCCACTGTCCCCAGTCCCCAGACACTGAACTCCATCCACTGTCCCAGTCCCCAGACACTGAACTCCATCCACTGTCACAGTCCCCAGACACTGAACTCCATCCACTGTCCTAGTCCCCAGACACTGAACTCAATCCATTGTCCCAGTCCCCAGACACTGAACTCCATCCACTGTCCCAGTCCCCAGACACTGAACTCCATCCACTGTCCCCCAGACACTAAACTCCATCCACTGTCCCAGTCCCCAGACACTGAACTCCATCCACTGTCCCAGTCCCCAGACACTGAACTCCATCCACTGCCCCAGTCCCCAGACACTGAACTCCATCAACTGTCCCAGTCCCCAGACACAGAACTCCATCCACTGTCCCAGTCCCCAGACACTGAACTCCATCCACTGTCCCATTTCCCAGACACTGACCACCATCCAATGTCCCAGTCCCCAGACACTGAACTCCATCCACAGTCCCCAGACACTGAACTCCATCCACTGTCCTAATCCTCAGACACTGAACTCCATCCACTGTCCCAGTCCCCAGACACTGAACTCCATCCACTGTCCCTGTCCCCAGAGACTGAACTACATCCACTGTCCCAATCCCCAGACACTGAACTCCATCCTCTGTCACAGTCCACAAACACTGAACTCCATCCACTGTCCCAGTCCCAAGACACGGATCTCCATCCACTGTCCCAGTCCCCAGTCACTGAACTCCATCCACTGTCCCAGTCCCCAGACACTAAACTCCATCCAGTGTCCCAGTCCCCAGACACTGATCTCCATCCACTGTCACAGTCCCCAGACACTGAACACCATCCACTGACCCCAGACACTGAACTCCATCCACTGTCCCGGTCCCCAGACACTGAACTCCATCCACTGTCCCCAGACACTGAACTCCATCCACTGTCCCAGTCCCCAGACACTGAACTCCAACCACTGTCCCCAGACACTGAACTCCATCCACTGTCCCAGTCCCCAGACACTGAACTCCATCCACTGTCCCAGTCCCCAGACACTGAACTCCATCCACTGTCCTAGTCCCCAGACACTGAACTCCATCCACTGTCCCAATCCCCAGACACTGAACTCCATCCACTGTTCCAGTCCCCAGACACTGAACTCCATCCACTGTCCCAGTCCCCAGACACTGAACTCCATCCACTGTCCCCAGACACTGAACTCCATCCACAGTCGCAGTCCACAGTCACTGAACTCCATCCACTGTCCCAGTCCCCAGACACTGAACTCCATCCACTGCCCCAGTCCCCAGACACTGAACTCCATCCACTGTCCCAGTCCCCAGACACTGAACTCCATCCACTGTCCCCAGACACTGAACTCCATCCGCTGTCCCAGTCCCCAGAGACTGAACTCCATCCACTGTCCCAGTCCCCAGACACTGAACTCCATCCACTGTCCCAGTCCCCAGACACTGAACTCCATCCACTGTCCCCAGACACTGAACTCCATCCACTGTCCCCAGACACTGAACTCCATCCACTGTCCCAGTCCCCAGACACTGAACTCCATCCACTCTCCCAGTCCCCAGACACTGAACTCCATCCACTGTCCCAGACCCCAGACACTGAACTCCATCCACTGTCCCAGTCCCCAGACACTGAACTCCATCCACTGTCTGGTCCCCAGACACTGTACTCCATCCACTGTCCCAATCCCCACACATTGAACTCCATCCACTGTCCCCAGACACTGAACTCCATCCACTGTCCCAGTCCCCAGACACTGAACTCCATCCACTGTCCCCAGACTGAACTCCATCCACTGTCCCAGTCCCCAGACACTGAACTCCATCAACTGTCCCAGTCCCCAGACACTGAACTCCATCCACTGTCCCAGTCCCCAGACACTGAACTCCATCCACTGTCCCCAGACACTGAACTCCATCTACTGTCCCAGTCCCCAGACACAGAACTCCATCCCTGTCCCAGTCCCCAGACACTGAACTCCATCCACTGTCCCAATCCCAAGACACTGAACTCCATCCACTGCCCCAGTCCCCAGACACTGAACTCCATCCACTGTCCCAGTAACCAGAAATTGAACTCCATCCACTGTCCCCGTCCCCAGACACTGAACTCCATCCACTGTCCCAGTCCCCAGACACTGAACTCCATCCAGTGTCCCAGTCCCCAGACACGGAACTCCATCCACTGTCCCAGTCCCCAGACACTGAACTCCATCCACTGTCCCACTCCCCAGACACTGAACTCCATCCACTGTCCCAGTCCCCAGACACTGAACTCCATCCACTGTCCCAGTCCCCAGACACTGAACTCCATCCACTGTCACAGTCCCCAGACACTGAACTCCATCCACTGACCCCAGACACTGAACTCCATCCACTGTCCCGGTCCCCAGACACTGAACTCCATCCACTGTCCCCAGACACTGAACTCGATCCACTGTCCCAGTCCCCAGAAACTGAACTCCATCCACTGTCCCAGTCCCCAGACACTGAACTCCATCCACTGTCCCAGTCCCCAGACACTGAACTCCATCCACTGTCCCGGTCCCCAGACACTGAACTCCATCCACTGTCCCCAGACACTGAACTCGATCCACTGTCCCAGTCCCCAGACACTGAACTCCATCCACTGTCCCAGTCCCCAGACACTGAACTCCATCCACTGTCCCAGTCCTCAGACACTGAACTCCTTCCACTGTCCCAGTCCCCAGACACTGAACTCCATCCACTGTCCCATTTCCCAGACACTGATCTCCATCCACTGTCCCAGTCCCCAGACACTGAACTCCATCCAGAGTCCCCAGAGACTGAACTCCATCCACTGTCCTAGTCCTCAGACACTGAACTCCATCCACTGTCCCTGTCCCCAGACACTGAACTACATCCACTGTCCCATTCCCCAGACACTGAACTCCATCCACTGTCACAGTCCCCAAACACTGAACTCCATCCACTGTCCCAGTCCCCAGACTCTGAACTCCATCCACTGTCCCAGTCCCCAGTCACTGAACTCCATCCACTGTCCCAGTCCCCAGACACTAAACTCCATCCAGTGTCCCAGTCCCCAGACACTGATCTCCATCCACTGTCACAGTCCCCAGACACTGAACTCCATCCACTGACCCCAGACACTGAACTCCATCCACTGTCCCGGTCCCCAGACATTGAACTCCATCCACTGTCCCCAGACACTGAACTCGATCCACTGTCCCAGTCCCCAGACACTGAACTCCATCCACTGTCCCAGTCCCCAGACACTGAACTCCATCCACTGTCCCAGTCCCCAGACACTGAACTCCATCCACTGTCCCAGTCCCCAGACACTGAACTCCATCCACTGTCCCATTCCGCAGACACTGAGCTCCATCCACAGTCCCCAGACACTGAACTCCATCCACTGTCCCAGTCCCCAGACACTGAACTCCATCCACTGTCCCAGTCCCCAGACACTGAACTCCATCCACTGTCCCAGTCCCCAGACACTGAACTCTATCCACTGTCCCAGTCCCCAGACACTGAACTCCAGCCACTGTCCCAGTCCCCAGACACTGAACTCCATCCACTGACCCCAGACACTGAACTCCATCCACTGTCCCGGTCCCCAGACACTGAACTCCATCCACTGTCCCCAGACACTGAACTCGATCCACTGTCCCAGTCCCCAGACACTGAACTCCATCCACTGTCCCAGTCCCCAGACACTGAACTCCATCCACTGTCCCAGTCCCCAGACACTGAACTCCATCCACTGTCCCTGTCCCCAGACACTGAACTCCATCCACTGTCCCATTCCCCAGACACTGAGCTCCATCCACAGTCCCCAGACACTGATCTCCATCCACTGTCCCAGTCCCCAGACACTGAACTCCATCCACTGTCCCAGTCCCCAGACACTGAACTCCATCCACTGTCCCAGTCCCCAGACACTGAACTCCAGCCACTGTCCCAGTCCCCAGACACTGAACTCTGTCCACTGTCCCAGTCCCCAGACACTGAACTCTATCCACTATCCCCAGATACTAAACTCCATCCACTGTCCCAGTCCCCAGACACTGAACTCCATCCACTGTCCCCAGTCCCCAGACACTGAACCCCATCCACTGTCCCAGTCCCCAGACACTGAACTCGATCCACTGTCCCAGTCCGCAGACACTGAACTCCATCCACTGTCCCAGTCCCCAGACACTGAACTCCATCCACTGTCCCAGTCCCCAGACACTGAACTCCTTCCACTGTCCCAGTCCCCAGACACTGAACTCCATCCAGTGTCCCTGTCCCCAGACACTGAACTACATCCACTGTCCCATTCCCCAGACACTGAGCTCCATCCACAGTCCCCAGACACTGAACTCCAGCCCCTGTCCCAGTCCCCAGACACTGAACTCCATCCACTGTCCCAGTCCCCAGACACTGAACTCCATCCACTGTCCCAGTCTCCAGAGACTGAACTCCATCCACTGTCCCCAGTCCCCAGACACTGAACAACATCCACTGTCCCAGTCCCCAGACATTGAAATCCATCCACAGTCCCAGTCCCCAGACACTGAACTCCATCCACTGTCCCAGTCCCCAGACACTGAACTCTATCCACTGTCCCAGTCCCCAGACACTGAACTCTATCCACTATCCCCAGACACTGAACTCCATCCACTGTCCCAGTCCCCAGACACTGAACTCCATCCACTGTCCCCAGTCCCCAGACACTGAACTCCATCCACTGTCCCAGTCCCCAGACACTGAACTCCATCCACTGTCACAGTCCCCAGACACTGAACTCCATCCACTGTCCTAGTCCCCAGACACTGAACTCAATCCATTGTCCCAGTCCCATCCACTGTCCCAGTCCCCAGACACTGAACTCCATCCACTGTCCCCCAGACACTAAACTCCATCCACTGTCCCAGTCCCCAGACACTGAACTCCATCCACTGTCCCAGTCCCCAGACACTGAACTCCATCCACTGTCCCAGTCCCCAGACACTGAACTCCATCCACTGTCCTAGTCCCCAGACACTGAACTCCATCCACTGTCCCAATCCCCAGACACTGAACTCCATCCACTGTCCCAGTCCCCAGACACTGAACTCCATCCACTGTCCCATTCCCCAGACACTGACCACCATCCACTGTCCCAGTCCCCAGACACTGAACTCCATCCACAGTCCCCAGACACTGAACTCCATCCACTGTCCTCGTCCTCAGACACTGAACTCCATCCACTGTCCCAGTCCCCAGACACTGAACTCCATCCACTGTCCCTGTCCCCAGAGACTGAACTACATCCACTGTCCCATTCCCCAGACACTGAACTCCATCCTCTGTCACAGTCCCCAAACACTGAACTCCATCCACTGTCCCAGTCCCCAGACACGGATCTCCATCCACTGTCCCAGTCCCCAGTCACTGAACTCCATCCACTGTCCCAGTCCCCAGACACTAAACTCCATCCAGTGTCCCAGTCCCCAGACACTGATCTCCATCCACTGTCACAGTCCCCAGACACTGAACTCCATCCACTGACCCCAGACACTAAACTCCATCCACTGTCCTCAGACACTGAACTCCATCCACTGTCCCCAGACACTGAACTCCATCTACTGTCCCAGTCCCCAGACACTGAACTCCATCCCTGTCCCAGTCCCCAGACACTGAACTCCATCCACTGTCCCCAGACACTGAACTCCATCCACTGTCCCCAGACACTGAACTCCATCCACTGTCCCAGTCCCCAGACACTGAACTCCATCCACTGTCCTAGTCCCCAGACACTGAACTCCATCCACTGTCCCAATCCCCAGACACTGAACTCCATCCACTGTTCCAGTCCCCAGACACTGAACTCCATCCACTGTCCCAGTCCCCAGACACTGAACTCCATCCACTGTCCCCAGACACTGAACTCCATCCACAGTCGCAGTCCCCAGTCACTGAACTCCATCCACTGTCCCAGTCCCCAGACACTGACCTCCATCCACTGCCCCAGTCCCCAGACACTGAACTCCATCCACTGTCTCAGTCCCCAGACACTGAACTCCATCCACTGTCCCCAGACACTGAACTCCATCCGCTGTCCCAGTCCCCAGACACTGAACTCCATCCACTGTCCCAGTCCCCAGACACTGAACTCCATCCACTGTCCCAGTCCCCAGACACTGAACTCCATCCACTGTCCTCAGACACTGAACTCCATCCACTGTCCCCAGACACTGAACTCCATCCACTGTCCCAGTCCCCAGACACTGAACTCCATCCACTCTCCCAGTCCCCAGACACTGAACTCCATCCACTGTCCCAGATCCCAGACACTGAACTCCATCCACTGTCCCAGTCCCCAGACACTGAACTCCATCCACTGTCACAGTCCCCAGACACTGTACTCCATCCACTGTCCCAATCCCCACACATTGAACTCCATCCACTGTCCCCAGACACTGAACTCCATCCACTGTCCTCAGACACTGAACTCCATCCACTGTCCCCAGACACTGAACTCCATCTACTGTCCCAGTCCCCAGACACTGAACTCCATCCCTGTCCCAGTCCCCAGACACTGAACTCCATCCACTGTCCCAATCCCAAGACACTGAACTCCATCCACTGCCCCAGTCCCCAGACACTGAACTCCATCCAGTGTCCCAGTCCCCAGACACGGAACTCCATCCACTGTCCCAGTCCCCAGACACTGAACTCCATCCACTGTCCCAGTCCCCAGACACTGAACTCCATCCACTGTCCCAGTCCCCAGACACTGAACTCCATCCACTGTCCCAGTCCCCAGACACTGAACTCCATCCACTGTCCCAGTCTCCAGAGACTGAACTCCATCCACTGTCCCCAGGCCCCAGACACTGAACTCCATCCACTGTCCCAGTCCCCAGACAGTGAACTCCATCCACTGTCCCAGTCCCCAGACACTGAACTCCATCCACTGTCCCAGTCCCCAGACACTGAACTCTATCCACTGTCCCAGTCCCCAGACACTGAACTCCAGCCACTGTCCCAGTCCCCAGACACTGATCTCTATCCACTGTCCCAGTCCCCAGACACTGACCTCTATCCACTATCCCCAGACACTGAACTCCTTCCACTGTCCCAGTCCCCAGACACTGAACTCCATCCACTGTCCCCAGTCCCCAGACACTGAACCCCATCCACTGTCCCAGTCCCCAGACACTGAACTCGATCCACTGTCCCAGTCCGCAGACACTGAACTCCATCCACTGTCCCAGTCCCCAGACACTGAACTCAATCCACTGTCCCAGTCCCCAGACACTGAACTCCTTCCACTGTCCCAGTCCCCAGACACTGAACTCCATCCAGTGTCCCTGTCCCCAGACACTGAACTACATCCACTGTCCCATTCCCCAGATACTGAGCTCCATCCACAGTCCCCAGACACTGAACTCCATCAACTGTCCCAGTCCCCAGACACTGAACTCCATCCACTGTCCCAGTCCCCAGACACTGAACTCCATCCACTGTCCCAGTCTCCAGAGACTGAACTCCATCCACTGTCCCCAGTCCCCAGACACTGAACTCCATCCACAGTCCCAGTCCCCAGACAGTGAACTCCATCCACAGTCCCAGTCCCCAGACACTGAACTCCATCCACTGTCCCAGTCCCCAGACACTGAACTCTATCCACTGTCCCAGTCCCCAGACACTGAACTCCAGCCACTGTCCCAGTCCCCAGACACTGAACTCTATCCACTGTCCCAGTCCCCAGACACTGAACTCTATCCACTATCCCCAGACACTGAACTCCATCCACTGTCCCAGTCCCCAGACACTGAACTCCATCCACTGTCCCCAGTCCCCAGACACTGAACTCCATCCACTGTCCCAGTCCCCAGACACTGAACTCCATCCACTGTCACAGTCCCCAGACACTGAACTCCATCCACTGTCCTAGTCCCCAGACACTGAACTCAATCCATTGTCCCAGTCCCCAGACACTGAACTCCATCCAGTGTCCCAGTCCCCAGACACGGAACTCCATCCACTGTCCCAGTCCCCAGACACTGAACTCCATCCAGTGTCCCTGTCCCCAGACACTGAACTCCATCCACTGTCCCAGTCCCCAGACACTGAACTCCATCCACTGTCCCAGTCCCCAGACACTGAACTCCATCCACTGTCCCAGTCTCCAGAGACTGAACTCCATCCACTGTCCCCAGGCCCCAGACACTGAACTCCATCCACTGTCCCAGTCCCCAGACAGTGAACTCCATCCACTGTCCCAGTCCCCAGACACTGAACTCCATCCACTGTCCCAGTCCCCAGACACTGAACTCTATCCACTGTCCCAGTCCCCAGACACTGAACTCCAGCCACTGTCCCAGTCCCCAGACACTGATCTCTATCCACTGTCCCAGTCCCCAGACACTGACCTCTATCCACTATCCCCAGACACTGAACTCCTTCCACTGTCCCAGTCCCCAGACACTGAACTCCATCCACTGTCCCCAGTCCCCAGACACTGAACCCCATCCACTGTCCCAGTCCCCAGACACTGAACTCGATCCACTGTCCCAGTCCGCAGACACTGAACTCCATCCACTGTCCCAGTCCCCAGACACTGAACTCAATCCACTGTCCCAGTCCCCAGACACTGAACTCCTTCCACTGTCCCAGTCCCCAGACACTGAACTCCATCCAGTGTCCCTGTCCCCAGACACTGAACTACATCCACTGTCCCATTCCCCAGATACTGAGCTCCATCCACAGTCCCCAGACACTGAACTCCATCAACTGTCCCAGTCCCCAGACACTGAACTCCATCCACTGTCCCAGTCCCCAGACACTGAACTCCATCCACTGTCCCAGTCTCCAGAGACTGAACTCCATCCACTGTCCCCAGTCCCCAGACACTGAACTCCATCCACAGTCCCAGTCCCCAGACAGTGAACTCCATCCACAGTCCCAGTCCCCAGACACTGAACTCCATCCACTGTCCCAGTCCCCAGACACTGAACTCTATCCACTGTCCCAGTCCCCAGACACTGAACTCCAGCCACTGTCCCAGTCCCCAGACACTGAACTCTATCCACTGTCCCAGTCCCCAGACACTGAACTCTATCCACTATCCCCAGACACTGAACTCCATCCACTGTCCCAGTCCCCAGACACTGAACTCCATCCACTGTCCCCAGTCCCCAGACACTGAACTCCATCCACTGTCCCAGTCCCCAGACACTGAACTCCATCCACTGTCACAGTCCCCAGACACTGAACTCCATCCACTGTCCTAGTCCCCAGACACTGAACTCAATCCATTGTCCCAGTCCCCAGACACTGAACTCCATCCACTGTCCCAGTCCCCAGACACTGAACTCCATCCACTGTCCCCCAGACACTGAACTCCATCCAGTGTCCCTGTCCCCAGACACTGAACTACATCCACTGTCCCATTCCCCAGATACTGAGCTCCATCCACAGTCCCCAGACACTGAACTCCATCAACTGTCCCAGTCCCCAGACACTGAACACCATCCACTGTCCCAGTCCCCAGACACTGAACTCCATCCACTGTCCCAGTCTCCAGAGACTGAACTCCATCCACTGTCCCCAGTCCCCAGACACTGAACTCCATCCACAGTCCCAGTCCCCAGACAGTGAACTCCATCCACAGTCCCAGTCCCCAGACACTGAACTCCATCCACTGTCCCAGTCCCCAGACACTGAACTCTATCCACTGTCCCAGTCCCCAGACACTGAACTCCAGCCACTGTCCCAGTCCCCAGACACTGAACTCTATCCACTGTCCCAGTCCCCAGACACTGAACTCTATCCACTATCCCCAGACACTGAACTCCATCCACTGTCCCAGTCCCCAGACACTGAACTCCATCCACTGTCCCCAGTCCCCAGACACTGAACTCCATCCACTGTCCCAGTCCCCAGACACTGAACTCCATCCACTGTCACAGTCCCCAGACACTGAACTCCATCCACTGTCCTAGTCCCCAGACACTGAACTCAATCCATTGTCCCAGTCCCCAGACACTGAACTCCATCCACTGTCCCAGTCCCCAGACACTGAACTCCATCCACTGCCCCAGTCCCCAGACACTGAACTCCATCCAGTGTCCCAGTCCCCAGACACGGAACTCCATCCACTGTCCCAGTCCCCAGACACTGAACTCCATCCACTGTCCCAGTCCCCAGACACTGAACTCCATCCACTGTCCCAGTCCCCAGACACTGAACTCCATCCACTGTCCCAGTCCCCAGACACTGAACTCCATCCACTGTCCCAGTCTCCAGAGACTGAACTCCATCCACTGTCCCCAGGCCCCAGACACTGAACTCCATCCACTGTCCCAGTCCCCAGACAGTGAACTCCATCCACTGTCCCAGTCCCCAGACACTGAACTCCATCCACTGTCCCAGTCCCCAGACACTGAACTCTATCCACTGTCCCAGTCCCCAGACACTGAACTCCAGCCACTGTCCCAGTCCCCAGACACTGATCTCTATCCACTGTCCCAGTCCCCAGACACTGACCTCTATCCACTATCCCCAGACACTGAACTCCTTCCACTGTCCCAGTCCCCAGACACTGAACTCCATCCACTGTCCCCAGTCCCCAGACACTGAACCCCATCCACTGTCCCAGTCCCCAGACACTGAACTCGATCCACTGTCCCAGTCCGCAGACACTGAACTCCATCCACTGTCCCAGTCCCCAGACACTGAACTCAATCCACTGTCCCAGTCCCCAGACACTGAACTCCTTCCACTGTCCCAGTCCCCAGACACTGAACTCCATCCAGTGTCCCTGTCCCCAGACACTGAACTACATCCACTGTCCCATTCCCCAGATACTGAGCTCCATCCACAGTCCCCAGACACTGAACTCCATCAACTGTCCCAGTCCCCAGACACTGAACTCCATCCACTGTCCCAGTCCCCAGACACTGAACTCCATCCACTGTCCCAGTCTCCAGAGACTGAACTCCATCCACTGTCCCCAGTCCCCAGACACTGAACTCCATCCACAGTCCCAGTCCCCAGACAGTGAACTCCATCCACAGTCCCAGTCCCCAGACACTGAACTCCATCCACTGTCCCAGTCCCCAGACACTGAACTCTATCCACTGTCCCAGTCCCCAGACACTGAACTCCAGCCACTGTCCCAGTCCCCAGACACTGAACTCTATCCACTGTCCCAGTCCCCAGACACTGAACTCTATCCACTATCCCCAGACACTGAACTCCATCCACTGTCCCAGTCCCCAGACACTGAACTCCATCCACTGTCCCCAGTCCCCAGACACTGAACTCCATCCACTGTCCCAGTCCCCAGACACTGAACTCCATCCACTGTCACAGTCCCCAGACACTGAACTCCATCCACTGTCCTAGTCCCCAGACACTGAACTCAATCCATTGTCCCAGTCCCCAGACACTGAACTCCATCCACTGTCCCAGTCCCCAGACACTGAACTCCATCCACTGTCCCCCAGACACTGAACTCCATCCAGTGTCCCTGTCCCCAGACACTGAACTACATCCACTGTCCCATTCCCCAGATACTGAGCTCCATCCACAGTCCCCAGACACTGAACTCCATCAACTGTCCCAGTCCCCAGACACTGAACTCCATCCACTGTCCCAGTCCCCAGACACTGAACTCCATCCACTGTCCCAGTCTCCAGAGACTGAACTCCATCCACTGTCCCCAGTCCCCAGACACTGAACTCCATCCACAGTCCCAGTCCCCAGACAGTGAACTCCATCCACAGTCCCAGTCCCCAGACACTGAACTCCATCCACTGTCCCAGTCCCCAGACACTGAACTCTATCCACTGTCCCAGTCCCCAGACACTGAACTCCAGCCACTGTCCCAGTCCCCAGACACTGAACTCTATCCACTGTCCCAGTCCCCAGACACTGAACTCTATCCACTATCCCCAGACACTGAACTCCATCCACTGTCCCAGTCCCCAGACACTGAACTCCATCCACTGTCCCCAGTCCCCAGACACTGAACTCCATCCACTGTCCCAGTCCCCAGACACTGAACTCCATCCACTGTCACAGTCCCCAGACACTGAACTCCATCCACTGTCCTAGTCCCCAGACACTGAACTCAATCCATTGTCCCAGTCCCCAGACACTGAACTCCATCCACTGTCCCAGTCCCCAGACACTGAACTCCATCCACTGCCCCAGTCCCCAGACACTGAACTCCATCAACTGTCCCAGTCCCCAGACACAGAACTCCATCCACTGTCCCAGTCCCCAGACACTGAACTCCATCCACTGTCCCATTCCCCAGACACTGACCTCCATCCACTGTCCCAGTCCCCAGACACTGAACTCCATCCACAGTCCCCAGACACTGAACTCCATCCACTGTCCCTGTCCCCAGAGACTGAACTACATGTACTGTCCCATTCCCCAGACAGTGAACTCCATCCTCTGTCACAGTCCCCAAACACTGAACTCCATCCACTGTCCCAGTCCCCAGACACGGATCTCCATCCACTGTCCCAGTCCCCAGTCACTGAACTCCATCCACGGTCCCAGTCCCCAGACACTAAACTCCATCCAGTGTCCCAGTCCCCAGACACTGATGTCCATCCACTGTCACAGTCCCCAGACACTGAACTCCATCCACTGACCCCAGACACTGAACTCCATCCACTGTCCCGGTCCCCAGACACTGAACTCCATCCACTGTCCCCAGACACTGAACTCCATCCACTGTCCCAGTCCCCAGACACTGAACTCCATCCACTGTCCCCAGACACTGAACTCCATCCACTGTCCCAGTCCCCAGACACTGAACTCCATCCACTGTCCCAGTCCCCAGACACTGAACTCCATCCACTGTCCTAGTCCCCAGACACTGAACTCCATCCACTGTCCCAATCCCCAGACACTGAACTCCATCCACTGTTCCAGTCCCCAAACACTGAACTCCATCCACTGTCCCACTCCCCAGACACTGAACTCCATCCACTGTCCCCAGACACTGAACTCCATCCACAGTCGCAGTCCCCAGTCACTGAACTCCATCCACTGTCCCAGTCCCCAGACACTGAACTCCATCCACTGCCCCAGTCCCCAGACACTGAACTCCATCCACTGTCCCAGTCCCCAGACACTGAACTCCATCCACTGTCCCCAGACACTGAACTCCATCCGCTGTCCCAGTCCCCAGACACTGAACTCCATCCACTGTCCCAGTCCCCAGACACTGAACTCCATCCACTGTCCCAGTCCCCAGACACTGAACTCCATCCACTGTCCCCAGACACTGAACTCCATCCACTGTCCCCAGACACTGAACTCCATCCACTGTCCCAGTCCCCAGACACTGAACTCCATCCACTCTCCCAGTCCCCAGACACTGAACTCCATCCACTGTCCCAGACCCCAGACACTGAACTCCATCCACTGTCCCAGTCCCCAGACACTGAACTCCATCCACTGTCACAGTCCCCAGACACTGTACTCCATCCACTGTCCCAATCCCCACACATTGAACTCCATCCACTGTCCCCAGACACTGAACTCCATCCACTGTCCCAGTCCCCAGACACTGAACTCCATCCACTGTCCCCAGACTGAATTCCATCCACTGTCCCAGTCCCAGACACTGAACTCCATCAACTGTCCCAGTCCCCAGATACTGAACTCCATCCACTGTCCCAGTCCCCAGACACTGAACTCCATCCACTGTCCCCAGACACTGAACTCCATCTACTGTCCCAGTCCCCAGACACTGAACTCCATCCCTGTCCCAGTCCCCAGACACTGAACTCCATCCACTGTCCCAATCCCAAGACACTGAAATCCATCCACTGCCCCAATCCCCAGACACTGAACTCCATCCACTGTCCCAGTCCCCAGAAATTGAACTCCATCCACTGTCCCAGTCCCCAGACACTGAACTCCATCCACTGTCCCAGTCCCCAGACACTGAACTCCATCCAGTGTCCCAGTCCCCAGACACGGAACTCCATCCACTGTCCCAGTCCCCAGACACTGAACTCCATCCACTGTCCCAGTCCCCAGACACTGAAATCCATCCACTGTCCCAGTCCCCAGACACTGAACTCCATCCACTGTCCCAGTCCCCAGACACTGAACTCCATCCACTGCCCCAGTCCCCAGACACTGAACTCCATCCACTGTCCCAGTCCCCAGACACTGAACTCTATCCAATGTCCCCAGACACTGAACTCCATCCACTGTCCCAGTCCCCAGACACTGAACTCCATCCACTGTACCACTCCCCAGACTCTGAACTCCATCCACTGTCCCAGTCCCCAGACACTGAACTCCATCCACTGTCCCAGTCCACAGACACTGAACTCCATCCACTGTCACAGTCCCCAGACACTGAACTCCATCCACTGACCCAAGACACTGAACTCCATCCACTGTCCCGATCCCCAGACACTGAACTCCATCCACTGTCCCCAGACACTGAACTCGATCCACTGTCCCAGTCCCCAGACACTGAACTCCATCCACTGTCCCAGTCCCCAGACACTGAACTCCATCCACTGCCCCCAGACACTGAACTCCATCCACTGTCCCCAGACACTGAACTCCATCCACTGTCCCAGTCCCCAGACACTGAACTCCATCCACTCTCCCAGTCCCCAGACACTGAACTCCATCCACTGTCCCAGACCCCAGACACTGAACTCCATCCACTGTCCCAGTCCCCAGACACTGAACTCCATCCACTGTCCCGATCCCCAGACACTGAACTCCATCCACTGTCCCCAGACACTGAACTCCATCCACTGTCCCAGTCCCCAGACACTGAACTTCATCCACTGTCCCAGTCCCCAGACACTGAACTCCATCCACTGTCCCAGTCCCCAGACACTGAACTCCATCCTCTGTCACAGTCCCCAGACACTGAACTCCATCCACTGTCCACGTCCCCAGACACTGAACTCCATCCACTGTCCCAGTCCCCAGGCACTGAACTCCAACCACTGAACTCCATCCACTGTCCCAGTCCCCAGACACTGAACTCCATCCACTGTCCCAGTCCCCAGACACTGAACTCCATCCACTGTCCCAGTCCCCAGACACTAAACTCCATCCACTGTCGCAGTCCCCAGACACTGAACTCCATCCACTGTCCCAGTCCCCAGACACTGAACTCCATCCACTGTCGCAGTCCCCAGACACTGAACTCCATCCACTGTCCCAGTCCCCAGACACTGAACTCCATCCACTACCCCAGTCCGCAGACACTGAACTCCATCCACTGTCCCCAGACACTGAAATCCATCCACTGTCGCAGTCCCCAGACACTGAACTCCATCCACTGTCCCAGTCCCCAGACACTGAACTCCATCCACTGTCCCAGTCCCCAGACACTGAACTCCATCCACTGTCGCAGTCCCCAGACACTGAACTCCATTCACTGTCCCAATCCCCAGACACTGAACTCCATCCACTACCCCAGTCCGCAGACACTGAACTCCATCCACTGTCCCCAGACACTAAAATCCATCAACTGTCGCAGTCCCCAGACACTGAACTCCATCCACTGTCCCAGTCCCCAGACACTGAACTCCATCCACTGTCCCAGTCCCCAGAAACTGAACTCCATCCACTGCCCCAGTCCCCAGACACTGAACTCCATCCACTGTCCCAGTACCCAGAAACTGAATTCCATCCACTGTCCCAGTCCCCAGACACTGAACTCCATCCACTGTCGCAGTCCCCAGACACTGAACTCCATCCACTGTCCCCAGACATTGAAATCCATCCACTGTCGCAGTCCCCAGACACTGAACTCCATCCACTGTCCCTGTCCCCAGACACTGAACTCCATCCACTGTCAAAGTCCCCAGACACTGAACTCCATCCACTGTCCCAGTTCCCAGACACTGAACTCCATCCATTGTCCCAGTCCCCAGAAACTGAATTCCATCCACTGTCCCAGTCCCCAGACACTGAACTCCATCCACTGTCCCAGTCCCCAGACACTGAACTCCATCCACTGTCCCAGTCCCCAGACACTGAACTCCATCCACTGTCCCAGTCCCCAGACACTGAACTCCAACCGCTGAACTCCATCCACTGCCCCAGTCCCCAGACACTGAACTCCATCCACTGTCGCAGTCCCCAGACACTGAACTCCATCCTCTGTCACAGTCCCCAGACACTGAACTCCATCCACTGTCCCAGTCCCCAGACACTGAACTCCATCCACTGTCCCAGTCCCCAGACACTGAACTCCATCCACTGTCCCCAGTCCCCAGACACTGAACTCCATCCACTGTCCCAGTCCCCAGACACTGAACTCCATCCACTGTACCAGTCCCCAGACACTGAACTCCATCCACTGTCCCAGTCCCCAGACACTGAACTCCATCCACTGTCCCCAGACACTGAACTCCATCCACTGTCCCAGTCCCCAGACACTGAACTCCAACCGCTGAACTCCATCCACTGCCCCAGTCCCCAGACACTGAACTCCATCCACTGTCCCAGTCCCCAGACACTGAACTCCATCCTCTGTCACAGTCCCCAGACACTGAACTCCATCCACTGTCCCAGTCCCTAGACACTTAACTCCATCCACTGTCCCAGTCCCCAGACACTGAACTCCATCCACTGTCCCCAGTCCCCAGACACTGAACTCCATCCACTGTCCCAGTCCCCAGACACTGAACTTCATCCACTGTCCCAGTCCCCAGACACTGAACTCCATCCACTGTCCCAGTCCCCAGAATCTGAACTCCATCCACTGTCCACGTCCCCAGACACTGAACTCCATCCACTGTCCCAGTCCCCAGACACTGAACTCCAACCACTGAACTCCATCCACTGTCCCAGTCCCCAGAAATTGAACTCCATCCACTGTCCCAGTCCCCAGACACTGAACTCCATCCACTGTCCCAGTCCCCAGACACTAAACTCCATCCACTGTCGCAGTTCCCAGACACTGAACTCCATCCACTGTCCCAGTCCCCAGACACTGAACTCCATCCACTGTCGCAGTCCCCAGTCACTGAACTCCATCCACTGTCCCAGTCCCCAGACACTGAACTCCATCCACTACCCCAGTCCGCAGACACTGAACTCCATCCACTGTCCCCAGACACTGAAATCCATCCACTGTCGCAGTCCCCAGACACTGAACTCCATCCACTGTCCCAGTCCCCAGACACTGAACTCCATCCACTGTCCCAGTCCCCAGACACTGAACTCCATCCACTGTGCCATTCCCCAGACACTGAACTCCATCCACTGTCCCAGTCCCCAGACACTGAACTCCAACCGCTGAACTCCATCCACTGTCCCAGTCCCCAGAAACTGAACTCCATCCTCTGTCACAGTCCCCAGACACTGAACTCCATCCACTGTCCCAGTCCCCAGACACTGAACTCCATCCACTGTCCCAGTCCCCAGACACTGAACTCCATCCACTGTCCCCAGTCCCCAGACACTGAACTCCATCCACTGTCCCAGTCCCCAGACACTGAACTTCATCCATTGTCCCAGTCCCCAGACACTGAACTCCATCCACTGTCCCAGTCCCCAGACACTGAACTCCATCCTCTGTCAGAGTCCCCAGAAACTGAACTCCATCCACTGTCCCCGTCCCCAGACACTGAACTCCATCCACTGTCCCAGTCCCCAGACACTGAACTCCAACCACTGATCTCCATCCACTGTCCCAGTACCCAGACACTGAACTCCATCCACTGTGCCAGTCCCCAGACACTGAACTCCATCCACTGTCCCAGTCCCCAGACACTGAACTCCAACCGCAGAACTCCATCCACTGTCCCAGTCCCCAGACACTGAACTCCATCCACTGTCGCAGTCCCCAGACACTGAACTCCATCCACTGTGCCAGTCCCCAGGCACTGAACTCCATCCACTGTCCCTGTCCCCAGACACTGAACTCCAACCACTGTCCCAGTCCCCAGACACTGAACTCCATCCACTGTCCCAGTCTCCAGACACTGAACTCCACCCTCTGTCACAGTCCCCAGACACTGTACTCCATGCACTGTCCCCGTCCCCAGACACTGAACTCCATCCACTGTCCCAGTCCCCAGACACTGAACTCCAACCACTGAACTCCATCCACTGTCCCAGTCCCCAGACACTGAACTCCATCCACTGTCGCAGTCCCCAGACACTGAACTTCATCCACTGTGCCAGTCCACAGACACTGAATTCCATCCACTGTCCCAGTCCCCAGACACTGAACTCCAACCGCTGAACTCCATCCACTGTCCCAGTCCCCAGACACTGAACTCCATCCACTGCCGCAGTCCCCAGACACTGAACTCCATCCACTGTCGCAGTCCCCAGACACTGAACTCCATCCACTGTGCCAGTCCCCAGACACTGAACTCCAACCACTGAACTCCATCCACTGTCCCAGTCCCCAGGCACTGAACTCCATCCACTGTCCTAATCCCCAGACACTGAACTCCATCCACTGTCCCAGTCCCCAGACACTGAACTCCATCCACTACCCCAGTCCGCAGACACTGAACTCCATCCACTGTCCCCAGACACTGAAATCCATCCACTGTCGCAGTCCCCAGACACTGAACTCCATCCACTGTCCCAGTCCCCAGACACTGAACTCCATCCACTGTCCCAGTCCCCAGACACTGAACTCCATCCATTGTCCCAGTCCCCAGACACTGAACTCCATCCACTGTCCCAGTCCCCAGACACTGAACTCCATCCACTGTCCCAGTCCCCAGACACTGAACTCCATCCACTGTGCCATTCCCCAGACACATGAACTCCATCCACTGTCCCAGTCCCCAGACACTGAACTCCAACCGCTGAACTCCATCCACTGTCCCAGTCCCCAGAAACTGAACTCCATCCTCTGTCACAGTCCCCAGACACTGAACTCCATCCACTGTCCCAGTCCCCAGACACTGAACTCCATCCACTGTCCCAGTCCCCAGACACTGAACTCCAACCGCTGAACTCCATCCACTGTCCCCAGTCCCCAGACACTGAACTCCATCCACTGTCCCAGTCCCCAGACACTGAACTTCATCCACTGTCCCAGTCCCCAGACACTGAACTCCATCCACTGTCCCAGTCCCCAGACACTGAACTCCATCCACTGTCCACGTCCCCAGACACTGAACTCCATCCACTGTCCCAGTCCCCAGACACTGAACTCCAACCACTGAACTCCATCCACTGTCCCAGTCCCCAGACACTGAACTCCATCCACTGTCCCAGTCCCCAGACACTGAACTCCATCCACTGTCCCAGTCCCCAGACACTAAACTCCATCCACTGTCGCAGTCCCCAGACACTGAACTCCATCCACTGTCCCAGTCCCCAGACACTGAACTCCATCCACTGTCGCAGTCCCCAGTCACTGAATTCCATCTACTGTCCCAGTCCCCAGACACTGAACTCCATCCACTACCCCAGTCCGCAGACACTGAACTCCATCCACTGTCCCCAGACACTGAAATCCATCCACTGTCGCAGTCCCCAGACACTGAACTCCATCCACTGTCCCAGTCCCCAGACACTGAACTCCATCCACTGTCCCAGTCCCCAGACACTGAACTCCATCCACTGTCCCAGTCCCCAGACACTGAACTCCATCCACTGTGCCATTCCCCAGACACTGAACTCCATCCACTGTCCCAGTCCCCAGACACTGAACTCCAACCGCTGAACTCCATCCACTGTCGCAGTCCCCAGAAACTGAACTCCATCCTCTGTCACAGTCCCCAGACACTGAACTCCATCCACTGTCCCAGTCCCCAGACACTTAACTCCATCCACTGTCCCAGTCCCCAGACACTGAACTCCATCCACTGTCCCCAGTCCCCAGACACTGAACTCCATCCACTGTCCCAGTCCCCAGACACTGAACTTCATCCACTGTCCCAGTCCCCAGACACTGAACTCCATCCACTGTCCCAGTCCCCAGACACTGAACTCCATCCTCTGTCAGAGTCCCCAGAAACTGAACTCCATCCACTGTCCCCGTCCCCAGACACTGAACTCCATCCACTGTCCCAGTCCCCAGACACTGAACTCCAACCACTGATCTCCATCCACTGTCCCAGTACCCAGACACTGAACTCCATCCACTGTGCCAGTCCCCAGACACTGAACTCCATCCACTGTCCCAGTCCCCAGACACTGAACTCCAACCGCAGAACTCCATCCACTGTCCCAGTCCCCAGACACTGAACTCCATCCACTGTCGCAGTCCCCAGACACTGAACTCCATCCACTGTGCCAGTCCCCAGGCACTGAACTCCATCCACTGTCCCTGTCCCCAGACACTGAACTCCAACCACTGTCCCAGTCCCCAGACACTGAACTCCATCCACTGTCCCAGTCTCCAGACACTGAACTCCATCCTCTGTCGCAGTCCCCAGACACTGAACTCCATCCACTGTCCCAGTCCCCAGACACTGAACTCCATCCACTACCCCAGTCCGCAGACACTGAACTCCATCCACTGTCCCCAGACACTGAAATCCATCCACTGTCGCAGTCCCCAGACACTGAACTCCATCCACTGTCCCAGTCCCCAGACACTGAACTCCATCCACTGTCCCAGTCCCCAGACACTGAACTCCATCCACTGTCGCAGTCCCCAGACACTGAACTCCATTCACTGTCCCAATCCCCAGACACTGAACTCCATCCACTACCCCAGTCCGCAGACACTGAACTCCATCCACTGTCCCCAGACACTAAAATCCATCAACTGTCGCAGTCCCCAGACACTGAACTCCATCCACTGTCCCAGTCCCCAGACACTGAACTCCATCCACTGTCCCAGTCCCCAGAAACTGAACTCCATCCACTGCCCCAGTCCCCAGACACTGAACTCCATCCACTGTCCCAGTACCCAGAAACTGAATTCCATCCACTGTCCCAGTCCCCAGACACTGAACTCCATCCACTGTCGCAGTCCCCAGACACTGAACTCCATCCACTGTCCCCAGACATTGAAATCCATCCACTGTCGCAGTCCCCAGACACTGAACTCCATCCACTGTCCCTGTCCCCAGACACTGAACTCCATCCACTGTCAAAGTCCCCAGACACTGAACTCCATCCACTGTCCCAGTTCCCAGACACTGAACTCCATCCATTGTCCCAGTCCCCAGAAACTGAATTCCATCCACTGTCCCAGTCCCCAGACACTGAACTCCATCCACTGTCCCAGTCCCCAGACACTGAACTCCATCCACTGTCCCAGTCCCCAGACACTGAACTCCATCCACTGTCCCAGTCCCCAGACACTGAACTCCAACCGCTGAACTCCATCCACTGCCCCAGTCCCCAGACACTGAACTCCATCCACTGTCGCAGTCCCCAGACACTGAACTCCATCCTCTGTCACAGTCCCCAGACACTGAACTCCATCCACTGTCCCAGTCCCCAGACACTGAACTCCATCCACTGTCCCAGTCCCCAGACACTGAACTCCATCCACTGTCCCCAGTCCCCAGACACTGAACTCCATCCACTGTCCCAGTCCCCAGACACTGAACTCCATCCACTGTACCAGTCCCCAGACACTGAACTCCATCCACTGTCCCAGTCCCCAGACACTGAACTCCATCCACTGTCCCCAGACACTGAACTCCATCCACTGTCCCAGTCCCCAGACACTGAACTCCAACCGCTGAACTCCATCCACTGCCCCAGTCCCCAGACACTGAACTCCATCCACTGTCCCAGTCCCCAGACACTGAACTCCATCCTCTGTCACAGTCCCCAGACACTGAACTCCATCCACTGTCCCAGTCCCTAGACACTTAACTCCATCCACTGTCCCAGTCCCCAGACACTGAACTCCATCCACTGTCCCCAGTCCCCAGACACTGAACTCCATCCACTGTCCCAGTCCCCAGACACTGAACTTCATCCACTGTCCCAGTCCCCAGACACTGAACTCCATCCACTGTCCCAGTCCCCAGAATCTGAACTCCATCCACTGTCCACGTCCCCAGACACTGAACTCCATCCACTGTCCCAGTCCCCAGACACTGAACTCCAACCACTGAACTCCATCCACTGTCCCAGTCCCCAGAAATTGAACTCCATCCACTGTCCCAGTCCCCAGACACTGAACTCCATCCACTGTCCCAGTCCCCAGACACTAAACTCCATCCACTGTCGCAGTTCCCAGACACTGAACTCCATCCACTGTCCCAGTCCCCAGACACTGAACTCCATCCACTGTCGCAGTCCCCAGTCACTGAACTCCATCCACTGTCCCAGTCCCCAGACACTGAACTCCATCCACTACCCCAGTCCGCAGACACTGAACTCCATCCACTGTCCCCAGACACTGAAATCCATCCACTGTCGCAGTCCCCAGACACTGAACTCCATCCACTGTCCCAGTCCCCAGACACTGAACTCCATCCACTGTCCCAGTCCCCAGACACTGAACTCCATCCACTGTGCCATTCCCCAGACACTGAACTCCATCCACTGTCCCAGTCCCCAGACACTGAACTCCAACCGCTGAACTCCATCCACTGTCCCAGTCCCCAGAAACTGAACTCCATCCTCTGTCACAGTCCCCAGACACTGAACTCCATCCACTGTCCCAGTCCCCAGACACTGAACTCCATCCACTGTCCCAGTCCCCAGACACTGAACTCCATCCACTGTCCCCAGTCCCCAGACACTGAACTCCATCCACTGTCCCAGTCCCCAGACACTGAACTTCATCCATTGTCCCAGTCCCCAGACACTGAACTCCATCCACTGTCCCAGTCCCCAGACACTGAACTCCATCCTCTGTCAGAGTCCCCAGAAACTGAACTCCATCCACTGTCCCCGTCCCCAGACACTGAACTCCATCCACTGTCCCAGTCCCCAGACACTGAACTCCAACCACTGATCTCCATCCACTGTCCCAGTACCCAGACACTGAACTCCATCCACTGTGCCAGTCCCCAGACACTGAACTCCATCCACTGTCCCAGTCCCCAGACACTGAACTCCATCCACTGTCGCAGTCCCCAGACACTGAACTCCATCCACTGTGCCAGTCCCCAGGCACTGAACTCCATCCACTGTCCCTGTCCCCAGACACTGAACTCCAACCACTGTCCCAGTCCCCAGACACTGAACTCCATCCACTGTCCCAGTCTCCAGACACTGAACTCCACCCTCTGTCACAGTCCCCAGACACTGTACTCCATGCACTGTCCCCGTCCCCAGACACTGAACTCCATCCACTGTCCCAGTCCCCAGACACTGAACTCCAACCACTGAACTCCATCCACTGTCCCAGTCCCCAGACACTGAACTCCATCCACTGTCGCAGTCCCCAGACACTGAACTTCATCCACTGTGCCAGTCCACAGACACTGAATTCCATCCACTGTCCCAGTCCCCAGACACTGAACTCCAACCGCTGAACTCCATCCACTGTCCCAGTCCCCAGACACTGAACTCCATCCACTGCCGCAGTCCCCAGACACTGAACTCCATCCACTGTCGCAGTCCCCAGACACTGAACTCCATCCACTGTGCCAGTCCCCAGACACTGAACTCCAACCACTGAACTCCATCCACTGTCCCAGTCCCCAGGCACTGAACTCCATCCACTGTCCTAATCCCCAGACACTGAACTCCATCCACTGTCCCAGTCCCCAGACACTGAACTCCATCCACTACCCCAGTCCGCAGACACTGAACTCCATCCACTGTCCCCAGACACTGAAATCCATCCACTGTCGCAGTCCCCAGACACTGAACTCCATCCACTGTCCCAGTCCCCAGACACTGAACTCCATCCACTGTCCCAGTCCCCAGACACTGAACTCCATCCATTGTCCCAGTCCCCAGACACTGAACTCCATCCACTGTCCCAGTCCCCAGACACTGAACTCCATCCACTGTCCCAGTCCCCAGACACTGAACTCCATCCACTGTGCCATTCCCCAGACACATGAACTCCATCCACTGTCCCAGTCCCCAGACACTGAACTCCAACCGCTGAACTCCATCCACTGTCCCAGTCCCCAGAAACTGAACTCCATCCTCTGTCACAGTCCCCAGACACTGAACTCCATCCACTGTCCCAGTCCCCAGACACTGAACTCCATCCACTGTCCCAGTCCCCAGACACTGAACTCCAACCGCTGAACTCCATCCACTGTCCCCAGTCCCCAGACACTGAACTCCATCCACTGTCCCAGTCCCCAGACACTGAACTTCATCCACTGTCCCAGTCCCCAGACACTGAACTCCATCCACTGTCCCAGTCCCCAGACACTGAACTCCATCCACTGTCCACGTCCCCAGACACTGAACTCCATCCACTGTCCCAGTCCCCAGACACTGAACTCCAACCACTGAACTCCATCCACTGTCCCAGTCCCCAGACACTGAACTCCATCCACTGTCCCAGTCCCCAGACACTGAACTCCATCCACTGTCCCAGTCCCCAGACACTAAACTCCATCCACTGTCGCAGTCCCCAGACACTGAACTCCATCCACTGTCCCAGTCCCCAGACACTGAACTCCATCCACTGTCGCAGTCCCCAGTCACTGAATTCCATCTACTGTCCCAGTCCCCAGACACTGAACTCCATCCACTACCCCAGTCCGCAGACACTGAACTCCATCCACTGTCCCCAGACACTGAAATCCATCCACTGTCGCAGTCCCCAGACACTGAACTCCATCCACTGTCCCAGTCCCCAGACACTGAACTCCATCCACTGTCCCAGTCCCCAGACACTGAACTCCATCCACTGTCCCAGTCCCCAGACACTGAACTCCATCCACTGTGCCATTCCCCAGACACTGAACTCCATCCACTGTCCCAGTCCCCAGACACTGAACTCCAACCGCTGAACTCCATCCACTGTCGCAGTCCCCAGAAACTGAACTCCATCCTCTGTCACAGTCCCCAGACACTGAACTCCATCCACTGTCCCAGTCCCCAGACACTTAACTCCATCCACTGTCCCAGTCCCCAGACACTGAACTCCATCCACTGTCCCCAGTCCCCAGACACTGAACTCCATCCACTGTCCCAGTCCCCAGACACTGAACTTCATCCACTGTCCCAGTCCCCAGACACTGAACTCCATCCACTGTCCCAGTCCCCAGACACTGAACTCCATCCTCTGTCAGAGTCCCCAGAAACTGAACTCCATCCACTGTCCCCGTCCCCAGACACTGAACTCCATCCACTGTCCCAGTCCCCAGACACTGAACTCCAACCACTGATCTCCATCCACTGTCCCAGTACCCAGACACTGAACTCCATCCACTGTGCCAGTCCCCAGACACTGAACTCCATCCACTGTCCCAGTCCCCAGACACTGAACTCCAACCGCAGAACTCCATCCACTGTCCCAGTCCCCAGACACTGAACTCCATCCACTGTCGCAGTCCCCAGACACTGAACTCCATCCACTGTGCCAGTCCCCAGGCACTGAACTCCATCCACTGTCCCTGTCCCCAGACACTGAACTCCAACCACTGTCCCAGTCCCCAGACACTGAACTCCATCCACTGTCCCAGTCTCCAGACACTGAACTCCATCCTCTGTCACAGTCCCCAGACACTGTACTCCATGCACTGTCCCCGTCCCCAGACACTGAACTCCATCCACTGTCCCAGTCCCCAGACACTGAACTCCAACCACTGAACTCCATCCACTGTCCCAGTCCCCAGACACTGAACTCCATCCACTGTCGCAGTCCCCAGACACTGAACTTCATCCACTGTGCCAGTCCACAGACACTGAACTCCATCCACTGTCCCAGTCCCCAGACACTGAACTCCAACCGCTGAAATCCATCCACTGTCCCAGTCCCCAGACACTGAACTCCATCCACTGCCGCAGTCCCCAGACACTGAACTCCATCCACTGTCGCAGTCCCCAGACACTGAACTCCATCCACTGTGCCAGTCCCCAGACACTGAACTCCAACCACTGAACTCCATCCACTGTCCCAGTCCCCAGGCACTGAACTCCATCCACTGTCCTAATCCCCAGACACTGAACTCCATCCACTGTCCCAGTCCCCAGACACTGAACTCCATCCACTGTCCCAGTCCCCAGACACTGAACTCCATCCACTGTCCCAGTCCCCAGACACTAAACTCCATCGACTGTACCAGTCCCCAGACACTGAACTCCATCCACTGTCCCAGTCCCCAGACACTGAACTCCATCCACTGTCCCCAGACACTGAACTCCATCCACTGTCCCAGTCCCCAGACACTGAACTCCATCCACTGTCCACGTCCCCAGACACTGAACTCCATCCACTGTCCCAGTCCCCAGACACTGAACTCCAACCACTGAACTCCATCCACTGTCCCAGTCCCCAGACACTGAACTCCATCCACTGTCCCAGTCCCCAGACACTGAACTCCATCCACTGTCCCAGTCCCCAGACACTAAACTCCATCCACTGTCGCAGTCCCCAGACACTGAACTCCATCCACTGTCCCAGTCCCCAGACACTGAACTCCATCCACTTTCGCAGTCCCCAGACACTGAACTCCATCCACTGTCCCAGTCCCCAGACACTGAACTCCAACCACTACCCCAGTCCGCAGACACTGAACTCCATCCACTGTCCCCAGACACTGAAATCCATCCACTGTCGCAGTCCCCAGACACTGAACTCCATCCACTGTCCCAGTCCCCAGACACTGAACTCCATCCACTGTCCCAGTCCCCAGACACTGAACTCCATCCATTGTCCCAGTCCCCAGACACTGAACTCCATCCACTGTCCCAGTCCCCAGACACTGAACTCCATCCACTGTCCCAGTCCCCAGACACTGAACTCCATCCACTGTGCCATTCCCCAGACACTGAACTCCATCCACTTCCCAGTCCCCAGACACTGAACTCCAACCGCTGAACTCCATCCACTGTCCCAGTCCCCAGAAACTGAACTCCATCCTCTGTCACAGTCCCCAGACACTGAACTCCATCCACTGTCCCAGTCCCCAGACACTGAACTCCATCCACTGTCCCAGTCCCCAGACACTGAACTCCATCCACTGTCCCCAGTCCCCAGACACTGAACTCCATCCACTGTCCCAGTCCCCAGACACTGAACTTCATCCACTGTCCCAGTCCCCAGACACTGAACTCCATCCACTGTCCCAGTCCCCAGACACTGAACTCCATCCTCTGTCAGAGTCCCCAGAAACTGAACTCCATCCACTGTCCCCGTCCCCAGACACTGAACTCCATCCACTGTCCCAGTCCCCAGACACTGAACTCCAACCACTGAACTCCATCCACTGTCCCAGTACCCAGACACTGAACTCCATCCACTGTGCTAGTCCCCAGACACTGAACTCCATCCACTGTCCCAGTCCCCAGACACTGAACTCCAACCGCAGAACTCCATCCATTGTCCCAGTCCCCAGACACTGAACTCCATCCACTGTCGCAGTCCCCAGACACTGAACTCCATCCACTGTGCCAGTCCCCAGGCACTGAACTCCATCCACTGTCCCAGTCCCCAGACACTGAACTCCAACCACTGTCCCAGTCCCCAGAAACTGAACTCCATCCACTGTCCCAGTCTCCAGACACTGAACTCCATCCTCTGTCACAGTCCCCAGACACTGAACTCCATGCACTGTCCCCGTCCCCAGACACTGAACTCCATCCACTGTCCCAGTCCCCAGACACTGAACTCCATCCACTGTCGCAGTCCCCAGACACTGAACTCCATCCACTGTCCCAGTCCCCAGACACTGAACTCCATCCACTTTCGCAGTCCCCAGACACTGAACTCCATCCACTGTCCCAGTCCCCAGACACTGAACTCCATCCACTACCCCAGTCCGCAGACACTGAACTCCATCCACTGTCCCCAGACACTGAAATCCATCCACTGTAGCAGTCCCCAGACACTGAACTCCATCCACTGTCCCAGTCCCCAGACACTGAACTCCATCCACTGTCCCAGTCCCCAGACACTGAACTCCATCCATTGTCCCAGTCCCCAGACACTGAACTCCATCCACTGTCCCAGTCCCCAGACACTGAACTCCATCCACTGTCCCAGTCCCCAGACACTGAACTCCATCCACTGTGCCATTCCCCAGACACTGAACTCCATCCACTGTCCCAGTCCCCAGACACTGAACTCCAACCGCTGAACTCCATCCACTGTCCCAGTCCCCAGAAACTGAACTCCATCCTCTATCACAGTCCCCAGACACTGAACTCCATCCACTGTCCCAGTCCCCAGACACTGAACTCCATCCACTGTCCCAGTCCCCAGACACTGAACTCCATCCACTGTCCCCAGTCCCCAGACACTGAACTCCATCCACTGTCCCAGTCCCCAGACACTGAACTTCATCCACTGTCCCAGTCCCCAGACACTGAACTCCATCCACTGTCGCAGTCCCCAGACACTGAACTCCATCCACTGTCCCAGTCCCCAGACACTGAACTCCATCCACTGTCCCAGTCCCCAGACACTGAACTCCATCCATTGTCCCAGTCCCCAGACACTGAACTCCATCCACTGTCCCAGTCCCCAGACACTGAACTCCATCCACTGTCCCAGTCCCCAGACACTGAACTCCATCCACTGTGCCATTCCCCAGACACATGAACTCCATCCACTGTCCCAGTCCCCAGACACTGAACTCCAACCGCTGAACTCCATCCACTGTCCCAGTCCCCAGAAACTGAACTCCATCCTCTGTCACAGTCCCCAGACACTGAACTCCATCCACTGTCCCAGTCCCCAGACACTGAACTCCATCCACTGTCCCAGTCCCCAGACACTGAACTCCAACCGCTGAACTCCATCCACTGTCCCCAGTCCCCAGACACTGAACTCCATCCACTGTCCCAGTCCCCAGACACTGAACTTCATCCACTGTCCCAGTCCCCAGACACTGAACTCCATCCACTGTCCCAGTCCCCAGACACTGAACTCCATCCACTGTCCACGTCCCCAGACACTGAACTCCATCCACTGTCCCAGTCCCCAGACACTGAACTCCAACCACTGAACTCCATCCACTGTCCCAGTCCCCAGACACTGAACTCCATCCACTGTCCCAGTCCCCAGACACTGAACTCCATCCACTGTCCCAGTCCCCAGACACTAAACTCCATCCACTGTCGCAGTCCCCAGACACTGAACTCCATCCACTGTCCCAGTCCCCAGACACTGAACTCCATCCACTGTCGCAGTCCCCAGTCACTGAATTCCATCTACTGTCCCAGTCCCCAGACACTGAACTCCATCCACTACCCCAGTCCGCAGACACTGAACTCCATCCACTGTCCCCAGACACTGAAATCCATCCACTGTCGCAGTCCCCAGACACTGAACTCCATCCACTGTCCCAGTCCCCAGACACTGAACTCCATCCACTGTCCCAGTCCCCAGACACTGAACTCCATCCACTGTCCCAGTCCCCAGACACTGAACTCCATCCACTGTGCCATTCCCCAGACACTGAACTCCATCCACTGTCCCAGTCCCCAGACACTGAACTCCAACCGCTGAACTCCATCCACTGTCGCAGTCCCCAGAAACTGAACTCCATCCTCTGTCACAGTCCCCAGACACTGAACTCCATCCACTGTCCCAGTCCCCAGACACTGAACTCCATCCACTGTCCCAGTCCCCAGACACTGAACTCCATCCACTGTCCCCAGTCCCCAGACACTGAACTCCATCCACTGTCCCAGTCCCCAGACACTGAACTTCATCCACTGTCCCAGTCCCCAGACACTGAACTCCATCCACTGTCCCAGTCCCCAGACACTGAACTCCATCCTCTGTCAGAGTCCCCAGAAACTGAACTCCATCCACTGTCCCCGTCCCCAGACACTGAACTCCATCCACTGTCCCAGTCCCCAGACACTGAACTCCAACCACTGATCTCCATCCACTGTCCCAGTACCCAGACACTGAACTCCATCCACTGTGCCAGTCCCCAGACACTGAACTCCATCCACTGTCCCAGTCCCCAGACACTGAACTCCAACCGCAGAACTCCATCCACTGTCCCAGTCCCCAGACACTGAACTCCATCCACTGTCGCAGTCCCCAGACACTGAACTCCATCCACTGTGCCAGTCCCCAGGCACTGAACTCCATCCACTGTCCCTGTCCCCAGACACTGAACTCCAACCACTGTCCCAGTCCCCAGACACTGAACTCCATCCACTGTCCCAGTCTCCAGACACTGAACTCCATCCTCTGTCACAGTCCCCAGACACTGTACTCCATGCACTGTCCCCGTCCCCAGACACTGAACTCCATCCACTGTCCCAGTCCCCAGACACTGAACTCCAACCACTGAACTCCATCCACTGTCCCAGTCCCCAGACACTGAACTCCATCCACTGTCGCAGTCCCCAGACACTGAACTTCATCCACTGTGCCAGTCCACAGACACTGAACTCCATCCACTGTCCCAGTCCCCAGACACTGAACTCCAACCGCTGAAATCCATCCACTGTCCCAGTCCCCAGACACTGAACTCCATCCACTGCCGCAGTCCCCAGACACTGAACTCCATCCACTGTCGCAGTCCCCAGACACTGAACTCCATCCACTGTGCCAGTCCCCAGACACTGAACTCCAACCACTGAACTCCATCCACTGTCCCAGTCCCCAGGCACTGAACTCCATCCACTGTCCTAATCCCCAGACACTGAACTCCATCCACTGTCCCAGTCCCCAGACACTGAACTCCATCCACTGTCCCAGTCCCCAGACACTGAACTCCATCCACTGTCCCAGTCCCCAGACACTAAACTCCATCGACTGTACCAGTCCCCAGACACTGAACTCCATCCACTGTCCCAGTCCCCAGACACTGAACTCCATCCACTGTCCCCAGACACTGAACTCCATCCACTGTCCCAGTCCCCAGACACTGAACTCCATCCACTGTCCACGTCCCCAGACACTGAACTCCATCCACTGTCCCAGTCCCCAGACACTGAACTCCAACCACTGAACTCCATCCACTGTCCCAGTCCCCAGACACTGAACTCCATCCACTGTCCCAGTCCCCAGACACTGAACTCCATCCACTGTCCCAGTCCCCAGACACTAAACTCCATCCACTGTCGCAGTCCCCAGACACTGAACTCCATCCACTGTCCCAGTCCCCAGACACTGAACTCCATCCACTTTCGCAGTCCCCAGACACTGAACTCCATCCACTGTCCCAGTCCCCAGACACTGAACTCCAACCACTACCCCAGTCCGCAGACACTGAACTCCATCCACTGTCCCCAGACACTGAAATCCATCCACTGTCGCAGTCCCCAGACACTGAACTCCATCCACTGTCCCAGTCCCCAGACACTGAACTCCATCCACTGTCCCAGTCCCCAGACACTGAACTCCATCCATTGTCCCAGTCCCCAGACACTGAACTCCATCCACTGTCCCAGTCCCCAGACACTGAACTCCATCCACTGTCCCAGTCCCCAGACACTGAACTCCATCCACTGTGCCATTCCCCAGACACTGAACTCCATCCACTTCCCAGTCCCCAGACACTGAACTCCAACCGCTGAACTCCATCCACTGTCCCAGTCCCCAGAAACTGAACTCCATCCTCTGTCACAGTCCCCAGACACTGAACTCCATCCACTGTCCCAGTCCCCAGACACTGAACTCCATCCACTGTCCCAGTCCCCAGACACTGAACTCCATCCACTGTCCCCAGTCCCCAGACACTGAACTCCATCCACTGTCCCAGTCCCCAGACACTGAACTTCATCCACTGTCCCAGTCCCCAGACACTGAACTCCATCCACTGTCCCAGTCCCCAGACACTGAACTCCATCCTCTGTCAGAGTCCCCAGAAACTGAACTCCATCCACTGTCCCCGTCCCCAGACACTGAACTCCATCCACTGTCCCAGTCCCCAGACACTGAACTCCAACCACTGAACTCCATCCACTGTCCCAGTACCCAGACACTGAACTCCATCCACTGTGCTAGTCCCCAGACACTGAACTCCATCCACTGTCCCAGTCCCCAGACACTGAACTCCAACCGCAGAACTCCATCCATTGTCCCAGTCCCCAGACACTGAACTCCATCCACTGTCGCAGTCCCCAGACACTGAACTCCATCCACTGTGCCAGTCCCCAGGCACTGAACTCCATCCACTGTCCCAGTCCCCAGACACTGAACTCCAACCACTGTCCCAGTCCCCAGAAACTGAACTCCATCCACTGTCCCAGTCTCCAGACACTGAACTCCATCCTCTGTCACAGTCCCCAGACACTGAACTCCATGCACTGTCCCCGTCCCCAGACACTGAACTCCATCCACTGTCCCAGTCCCCAGACACTGAACTCCATCCACTGTCGCAGTCCCCAGACACTGAACTCCATCCACTGTCCCAGTCCCCAGACACTGAACTCCATCCACTTTCGCAGTCCCCAGACACTGAACTCCATCCACTGTCCCAGTCCCCAGACACTGAACTCCATCCACTACCCCAGTCCGCAGACACTGAACTCCATCCACTGTCCCCAGACACTGAAATCCATCCACTGTAGCAGTCCCCAGACACTGAACTCCATCCACTGTCCCAGTCCCCAGACACTGAACTCCATCCACTGTCCCAGTCCCCAGACACTGAACTCCATCCATTGTCCCAGTCCCCAGACACTGAACTCCATCCACTGTCCCAGTCCCCAGACACTGAACTCCATCCACTGTCCCAGTCCCCAGACACTGAACTCCATCCACTGTGCCATTCCCCAGACACTGAACTCCATCCACTGTCCCAGTCCCCAGACACTGAACTCCAACCGCTGAACTCCATCCACTGTCCCAGTCCCCAGAAACTGAACTCCATCCTCTATCACAGTCCCCAGACACTGAACTCCATCCACTGTCCCAGTCCCCAGACACTGAACTCCATCCACTGTCCCAGTCCCCAGACACTGAACTCCATCCACTGTCCCCAGTCCCCAGACACTGAACTCCATCCACTGTCCCAGTCCCCAGACACTGAACTTCATCCACTGTCCCAGTCCCCAGACACTGAACTCCATCCACTGTCCCAGTCCCCAGACACTGAACTCCATCCTCTGTCAGAGTTCCCAGAAACTGAACTCCATCCACTGTCCCCGTCCCCAGACACTGAACTCCAGCCACTGTCCCAGTCCCCAGACACTGAACTCCAACCACTGAACTCCATCCACTGTCCCAGTACCCAGACACTGAACTCCATCCACTGTGCCAGTCCCCAGACACTGAACTCCATCCACTGTCCCAGTCCCCAGACACTGAACTCCAACCGCAGAACTCCATCCATTGTCCCAGTCCCCAGACACTGAACTCCATCCACTGTCGCAGTCCCCAGACACTGAACTCCATCCACTGTGCCAGTCCCCAGGCACTGAACTCCATCCACTGTCCCAGTCCCCAGACACTGAACTCCAACCACTGTCCCAGTCCCCAGAAACTGAACTCCATCCACTGTCCCAGTCTCCAGACACTGAACTCCATCCTCTGTCACAGTCTCCAGACACTGAACTCCATGCACTGTCTCCGTCCCCAGACACTTAACTCCATCCACTGTCCCAGTCCCCAGACACTGAACTCCAACCACTGAACTCCATCCACTGTCCCAGTCCCCAGACACTGAACTCCATCCATTGTCGCAGTCCCCAGACACTGAACTTCATCCACTGTGCCAGTCCACAGACACTGAACTCCATCCACTGTCCCAGTCCCCAGACACTGAACTCCAACCGCTGAACTCCATCCACTGTCCCAGTCCCCAGACACTGAACTCCATCCACTGCCGCAGTCCCCAGACACTGAACTCCATCCACTGTCGCAGTCCCCAGACACTGAACTCCATCCACTGTGCCAGTCCCCAGACACTGAACTCCAACCACTGAACTCCATCCACTGTCCCAGTCCCCAGGCACTGAACTCCATCCACTGTCCTAATCCCCAGACACTGAACTCCATCCACTGTCCCAGTCCCCAGACACTGAACTCCATCCACTGTCCCAGTCCGCAGACACTGAACTCCATCCACTGTCCCAGTCCCCAGACACTGAACTCCATCGACTGTACCAGTCACCAGACACTGAACTCCATCCACTTTCCCAGTCCCCAGACACTGAACTCCATCTACTGTCCCCAGACACTGAACTCCATCCACTGTCCCAGTCTCCAGACACTGAACTCCATCCACTGTCCCAGTCCCCAGACACTGAACTCCATCCACTGTCCCAGTCCCCATACACTGAACTCCATCCACTGTCCCAGTCCCCAGACACTGAACTCCATCCACTGTCGCAGTCCCCAGACACTGAACTCCATCCACTGTCCCAGTCCCCAGACACTGAACTCCATCCACTGCCCCAGTCCGCAGACACTGAACTCCATCCACTGTCCCCAGACACTGAACTCCATCCACTGTCGCAGTCCCCAGACACTGAACTCCATCCACTGTCCCAGTCCCCAGACACTGAACTCCATCCACTGTCCCAGTCCCCAGACACTGAACTGCATCCATTGTCCCAGTCCCCAGACACTGAACTCCATCCACTGTCCCAGTCCCCAGACACTGAACTCCATCCACTGTCCCAGTCCCCAGACACTGAACTCCATCCACTGTCCCAGTCCCCAGACACTGAACTCCATCCACTGTCCCAGTCCCCAGACACTGAACTCCATCCACTGTCCCAGTCCCCAAACACTGAACACCATCCACTGTCCCAGACCCAGACACTGAACTCCATCCACTGTCCCAGTCCCCAGACACTGAACTCCATCCACTGTCCCCAGACACTGAACTCCATCAACTGTCCCAGTCCCCAGAAACTGAAATCCATCCACTGTCCCAGTCCCCAGACACTGAACTCCATCCACTGTCCCAGTCCCCAGACACTGAACTCCATCCACTGTCCCCAGTCCCCAGACACTGAACTCCATCCACTGTACCAGTCCCCAGACACTGATCTCCATCCACTGCCCCAGTCCCCAGACACTGAACTCCAACCACTGAACTCCATCCACTGTCCCAGTCCCCAGACACTGAACTCCAACCACTGAACTCCATCCACTTTCCCAGTCCCCAGGCACTGAACTCCATCCACTGTCCTAATCCCCAGACACTGATCTCCATCCACTGTCCCAGTCCCCAGACACTGAACTCCATCCACTGTCCCAGTCCCCAGACACTGAACTCCATCCACTGTCCCAGTCCCCAGACACTGAACTCCATCGACTGTACCAGTCCCCAGACACTGAACTCCATCCACTGTCCCAGTCCCCAGACACTGAACTCCATCCACTGTCCCCAGAGACTGAACTCCATCCACTGTCCCAGTCCCCATACACTGAACTCCATCCACTGTCCCAGTCCCCAGACACTGAACTCCATCCACTGTCGCAGTCCCCAGACACTGAACTCCATCCACTGTCCCAGTCCCCAGACACTGAACTCCATCCACTACCCCAGTCCGCAGCCACTGAACTCCATCCACTGTCCCCAGACACTGAACTCCATCCACTGTCCCAGTCCCCAGACACTGAACTCCATCCACTGTCGCAGTCCCCAGACACTGAACTCCATCCACTGTCCCAGTCCCCAGACACTGAACTCCATCCACTACCCCAGTCCCCAGACACTGAACTCCAACCGCTGAACTCCATCCACTGTCCCAGTCCCCAGACACTGAACTCCATCCACTGCCCCAGTCCCCAGACACTGAACTCCATCCACTGTCCCAGTCCCCAGACACTGAACTCCATCCTCTGTCCCAGTCCCCAGACACTGAACTCCATCCACTGTCCCAGTCCCCAGACACTGAACTCCATCCACTGGCCCAGTCCCCAGACACTGAACTCCAACCACTGAACTCCATCCACTGTCCCAGTCCCCAGACACTGAACTCAATCCACTGTCCCAGTCCCCAGACACTGAACTCCATCCACTGTCCCCAGACGCTGAACTCCATCCACTGTCGCAGTCCCCAGACACTGAACTCCATCCACTGTCCCAATCCCCAGACACTGAACTCCATCCGCTGTCGCAGTCCGCAGACACTGAACTCCATCCACTGTCCCAGTCCCCAGACACTGAACTCCATCCACTGTTCCAGTCCCCAGACACTGAACTCCATCCACTGTCCCAGTCGCCAGACACTGAACTCCATCCACTGTCCCAGTCCCCAGACACTGAACTCCATCCACTGTCCCAGTCCCCAGACACTGAACTCCATCCACTGTCCCAGTCCCCAGACACTGAACTCCATCCACTGTGCCAGTCCCCAGACACAGAACTCCATCCACTGTCCCAGTCCCCAGACACTGAACTCCAACCGCTGAACTCCATCCACTGTCCCAGTCCCCAGACACTGAACTCCATCCACTGCCCCAGTCCCCAGACACTGAACTCCAGCCACTGCCCCAGTCCCCAGACACTGAACTCCATCCACTACCCCAGTCCGCAGACACTGAACTCCATCCACTGTCCCCAGACACTGAACTCCATCCACTGTCGCAGTCCCCAGACACTGAACTCCATCCACTGTCCCCAGACACTGAACTCCATCCACTGTCCCAGTCCCCAGACACTGAACTCCATCCACTACCCCAGTCCGCAGACACTGAACTCCATCCACTGTCCCCAGACACTGAACTCCATCCACTGTCGCAGTCCCCAGACACTGAACTCCATCCACTGTCCCAGTCCCCAGACACTGAACTCCATCCACTGTCCCAGTCCCCAGACACTGAACTGCATCCATTGTCCCAGTCTCCAGAAACTGAACTCCATCCACTGTCCCAGTCCCCAGACACTGAACTCCATCCACTGTCCCAGTCCCCAGACACTGAACTCCATCCACTGTCCCCAGTCCCCAGCCACTGAACTCCATCCACTGTCCCAGTCCCCAGACACTGAACTCCATCCACTGTCCCAGTCCCCAGACACTGAACTCCATCCAATATCCCAGTCCCCAGACACTGAACTCCATCCTCTGTCACAGTCCCCAGACACTGAACTCCATCCACTGTCCCCCTCCCCAGACACTGAACTCCATCCACTGTCCCATTCCCCAGACACTGAACTCCAACCACTGAACTCCATCCACTGTCCCAGTCCCCAGACACTGAACTCCATCCACTGTTGCAGTCCCCAGACACTGAACTCCATCCACTGTCACAGTCCCCAGACTCTGAATTCCATCCACTGTGCCAGTCCCCAGAAACTGAACTCCATCCACTGTCCCAGTACGCAGACACTGAACTCCATCCTCTGTCCCAGTCCCCAGACACTGAACTCCATCCACTGTCCCTGTCCTCAGACACTGAACTCCATCCACTGTCCCAGTCCCCAGACACTGAACTTCAACCGCTGAACTCCATCCACTGTCCCAGTCCCCAGACACTGAACTCCATCCACTGCCCCAGTCCCCAGACACTGAACTCCATCCACTGTCCCAGTCCCCAGACACTGAACTCCATCCTCTGTCCCAGTCCCCGGACACTGAACTCCATCCACTGTCCCAGTCCCCAGACACTGAACACCATCCACTGTCCCAGTCCCCAGACACTGAACTCCAACCACTGAACTCCATCCACTGTCCCAGTCCCCAGACACTGAACTCCAACCACTGAACTCCATCCACTGTCCCAGTCCCCAGACACTGAACTCCATCCACTGCCCCAGTCCCCAGACACTGAACTCTATCCACTGTCCCATTCCCCAGACACTGAACTCCAACCACTGTCACAGTCCCCAGACACTGAACTCAATCCACTGTCCCAGTCCCCAGACACTGAAATTCATCCACTGTCCCCAGACGCTGAACTCCATCCACTGTCGCAGTCCCCAGACACTGAACTCCATCCACTGTCCCAATCCCCAGACACTGAACTCCATCCACTGTCGCAGTCCCCAGACACTGAACTCCATCCACTGTCCCAGTCCCCAGACACTGAACTCCATCCACTGTTCCAGTCCCCAGACACTGAACTCCATCCACTGTCCCAGTCGCCAGACACTGAACTCCATCCACTGTCCCAGTCCCCAGACACTGAACTCCATCCACTGTCCCAGTCCCCAGACACTGAACTCCATCCACTGTCCCAGTCCCCAGACACTGAACTCCATCCTCTGTGCCAGTCCCCAGACACAGAACTCCATCCACTGTCCCAGTCCCCAGACACTGAACTCCAACCGCTGAACTCCATCCACTGTCCCAGTCCCCAGACACTGAACTCCATCCACTGCCCCAGTCCCCAGACACTGAACTCCAGCCACTGCCCCAGTCCCCAGACACTGAACTCCATCCACTACCCCAGTCCGCAGACACTGAAGTCCATCCACTGTCCCCAGACACTGAACTCCATCCACTGTCGCAGTCCCCAGACACTGAACTCCATCCACTGTCCCCAGACACTGAACTCCATCCACTGTCCCAGTCCCCGGACACTGAACTCGATCCACTACCCCAGTCCGCAGACACTGAACTCCATCCACTGTCCCCAGACACTGAACTCCATCCACTGTCGCAGTCCCCAGACACTGAACTCCATCCACTGTCCCAGTCCCCAGACACTGAACTCCATCCACTGTCCCAGTCCCCAGACACTGAACTGCCTCCATTGTCCCAGTCTCCAGAAACTGAACTCCATCCACTGTCCCAGTCCCCAGACACTGAACTCCATCCACTGTCCCAGTCCCCAGACACTGAACTCCTTCCACTGTCACCAGTCCCCAGACACTGAACTCCATCCACTGTCCCAGTCCCCAGACACTGAACTCCATCCAGTGTTCCAGTCCCCAGACACTGAACTCCATCCAATGTCCCAGTCCCCAGACACTGAACTCCATCCTCTGTCACAGTCCCCAGACACTGAACTCCATCCACTGTCCCCCTCCCCAGACACTGAACTCCATCCACTGTCCCATTCCCCAGACACTGAACTCCAACCACTGAACTCCATCCACTGTCCCAGTCCCCAGACACTGAACTCCATCCACTGTTGCAGTCCCCAGACACTGAACTCCATCCACTGTCACAGTCCCCAGACTCTGAACTCCATCCACTGTGCCAGTCCCCAGAAACTGAACTCCATCCACTGTCCCAGTCCCCAGACACTGAACTCCAACCACAGAACTCCATCCACTGTCCCAGTCCCCAGACACTGAACTCCAACCACTGAACTCCATCCACTGTCCAAGTCCCCAGGCACTGAACTCCATCCACTGTCCTAATCGCCAGATACTGAACTACATCCACTGTCCCAGTCCCCAGACACTGAACTCCATCCACTGTTCCAGTCACCAGACACTGAACTCCATCGACTGTACCAGTCCCCAGACACTGAACTCCATCCACTGTCCCAGTCCCCAGACACTGAACTCCATCCACTGTCCCCAGAGACTGAAATCCATCCACTGTCCCAGTCCCCAGACACTGAACTCCATCCACTGTCCCAGTCCCCAGACACTGAACTCCATCCACTGTCCCAGTCCCCATACACTGAACTCCATCCACTGTCCCAGTCCCCAGACACTGAACTCCATCCACTGTCGCAGTCCCCAGACACTGAACTCCATCCACTGTCCCAGTCCCCAGACACTGAACTCCATCCACTGTCGCAGTCCCCAGACACTGAACTCCATCCACTGTCCCATTCCCCAGACACTGAACTCCAACCACTGTCACAGTCCCCAGACACTGAACTCAATCCACTGTCCCAGTCCCCAGACACTGAACTTCATCCACTGTCCCCAGACGCTGAACTCCATCCACTGTCGCAGTCCCCAGACACTGAACTCCATCCACTGTCCCAATCCCCAGACACTGAACTCCATCCACTGTCGCAGTCCCCAGACACTGAACTCCATCCACTGTCCCAGTCCCCAGACACTGAACTCCATCCACTGTTCCAGTCCCCAGACACTGAACTCCATCCACTGTCCCAGTCGCCAGACACTGAACTCCATCCACTGTTCCAGTCCCCAGACACTGAACTCCATCCACTGTCCCAGTCCCCAGACACTGAACTCCATCCAATGTCCCAGTCCCCAGACACTGAACTCCATCCTCTGTGCCAGTCCCCAGACACAGAACTCCATCCACTGTCCCAGTCCCCAGACACTGAACTCCAACCGCTGAACTCCATCCACTGTCCCAGTCCCCAGACACTGAACTCCATCCACTGCCCCAGTCCCCAGACACTGAACTCCAGCCACTGCCCCAGTCCCCAGACACTGAACTCCATCCACTACCCCAGTCCGCAGACACTGAACTCCATCCACTGTCCCCAGACACTGAACTCCATCCACTGTCGCAGTCCCCAGACACTGAACTCCATCCACTGTCCCCAGACACTGAACTCCATCCACTGTCCCAGTCCCCGGACACTGAACTCCATCCACTACCCCAGTCCGCAGACACTGAACTCCATCCACTGTCCCCAGACACTGAACTCCATACACTGTCGCAGTCCCCAGACACTGAACTCCATCCACTGTCCCAGTCCCCAGACACTGAACTCCATCCACTGTCCCAGTCCCCAGACACTGAACTCCATCCACTGTCCCATTCCCCAGACACTGAACTCCAACCACTGAACTCCATCCACTGTCCCAGTCCCCAGACACTGAACTCCATCCACTGTTGCAGTCCCCAGACACTGAACTCCATCCACTGTCACAGTCCCCAGACTCTGAACTCCATCCACTGTGCCAGTCCCCAGAAACTGAACTCCATCCACTGTCCCAGTCCCCAGACACTGAACTCCAACCACAGAACTCCATCCACTGTCCCAGTCCCCAGACACTGAACTCCAACCACTGAACTCCATCCACTGTCCCAGTCCCCAGGCACTGAACTCCATCCACTGTCCTAATCGCCAGATACTGAACTACATCCACTGTCCCAGTCCCCAGACACTGAACTCCATCCACTGTTCCAGTCCCCAGACACTGAACTCCATCGACTGTACCAGTCCCCAGACACTGAACTCCATCCACTGTCCCAGTCCCCAGACACTGAACTCCATCCACTGTCCCCAGAGACTGAAATCCATCCACTGTCCCAGTCCCCAGACACTGAACTCCATCCACTGTCCCAGTCCCCAGACACTGAACTCCATCCTCTGTCCCAGTCCCCATACACTGAACTCCATCCACTGTCCCAGTCCCCAGACACTGAACTCCATCCACTGTCGCAGTCCCCAGACACTGAACTCCATCCACTGACCCAGTCCCCAGACACTGAACTCCATCCACTACCCCAGTCCGCAGACACTGAACTCCATCCACTGTCCCAAGACACTGAACTCCATCCACTGTCGCAGTCCCCAGACACTGAACTCCATCCACTGTCCCAGTCCCCAGAAACTGAACTCCATCCACTGTCCCAGTCCCCAGACACTGAACTCCATCCACTGTCCCAGTCCCCAGACACTGAACTCCATCCACTGTCCCAGTCCCCAGACACTGAACTCCATCCACTGTCCCCAGTCCCCAGACACTGAACTCCATCCACTGTCCCAGTCCCCAGATACTGAACTCCATCCACTGTCGCAGTCCCCAAACACTGAACACCATCCACTGTCCCAGACCCAGACACTGAACTCCATCCACTGTCCCAGTCCCCAGACACTGAACTCCATCCACTGTCCCCAGACACTGAACTCCATCTACTGTCCCAGTCCCCAGACACTGAACTCCATCCACTGTCCCCAGTCCCCAGACACTGAACTCCATCCACTGTCCCAGTCCCCAGACACTGAACTCCATCCATTGCCCTAGTCCCCAGACACTGAACTCCATCCACTGTCGCAGTCCCCAGACACTGAACTCCATCCACTGACCCAGTCCCCAGACACTGAACTCCATCCACTACCCCAGTCCGCAGACACTTAACTCCATCCACTGTCCCAAGACACTGAACTCCATCCACTGTCGCAGTCCCCAGACACTGAACTCCATCCACTGTCCCAGTCCCCAGACACTGAACTCCATCCACTGTCCCAGTCCCCAGACACTGAACTCCATCCACTGTCCCAGTCCCCAGACACTGAACTCCATCCACTGTCCCAGTCCCCAGACACTGAACTCCATCCACTGTCCCCAGTCCCCAGACACTGAACTCCATCCACTGTCCCAGTCCCCAGACACTGAACTCCATCCACTGTCCCAGTCCCCAGACACTGAACTCCATCCACTGTCGCAGTCCCCAAACACTGAACACCATCCACTGTCCCAGACCCAGACACTGAACTCCATCCACTGTCCCAGTCCCCAGACACTGAACTCCATCCACTGTCCCCAGACACTGAACTCCATCTACTGTCCCAGTCCCCAGACACTGAACTCCATCCACTGTCCCCAGTCCCCAGACACTGAACTCCATCCACTGTCCCAGTCCCCAGACACTGAACTCCATCCACTGCCCTAGTCCCCAGACACTGAACTCCAACCACAGAACTCCATCCACTGTCCCAGTCCCCAGACACTGAACTCCATCCACTGAACTCCATCCACTGTCCCAGTCCCCAGGCACTGAACTCCATCCACTGTCCTAATCGCCAGATACTGAACTCCATCCACTGTCCCAGTCCCCAGACACTGAACTCCATCCACTGTTCCAGTCCCCAGACACTGAACTCCATCCACTGTACCAGTCCCCAGACACTGAACTCCATCCACTGTCCCAGTCCCCAGACACTGAACTCCATCCACTGTCCCCAGAGACTGAACTCCATCCACTGTCCCAGTCCCCAGACACTGAACTCCATCCACTGTCCCAGTCCCCAGACACTGAACTCCATCCACTGTCCCAGTCCCCATACACTGAACTCCATCCACTGTCCCAGTCCCCAGACACTGAACTCCATCCACTGTCGCAGTCCCCAGACACTGAACTCCATCCACTGTCCCAGTCCCCAGACACCGAACTCCATCCACTACCCCAGTCCGCAGACACTGAACTCCATCCACTGTCCCCAGACACTGAACTCCATCCACTGTCGCTGTCCCCAGACACTGAACTCCATCCACTGTCCCAGTCCCCAGACTCTGAACTCCATCCACTGTGCCAGTCCCCAGAAACTGAACTCCATCCACTGTCCCAGTCCCCAGACACTGAACTCCATCCACTGCCCCAGTCCCCAGACACTGAACTCCATCCACTGTCCCAGTCCCCAGACACTGAACTCCATCCTCTGTCCCAGTCCCCAGACACTGAACTCCATCCACTGTCCCAGTCCCCAGACACTGAACTCCATCCACTGTCCCAGTCCCCAGACACTGAACTCCAACCACTGAACTCCATCCACTGTCCCAGTCCCCAGACACTGAACTCCAACCACTGAACTCCATCCACTGTCCCAGTCCCCAGACACTGAACTCCATCCACTGCCCCAGTCCCCAGACACTGAACTCTATCCACTGTCCCATTCCCCAGACACTGAACTCCAACCACTGTCACAGTCCCCAGACACTGAACTCAATCCACTGTCCCAGTCCCCAGACACTGAACTCCATCCACTGTCCCCAGACGCTGAACTCCATCCACTGTCGCAGTCCCCAGACACTGAACTCCATCCACTGTCCCAATCCCCAGACACTGAACTCCATCCACTGTCGCAGTCCCCAGACACTGAACTCCATCCACTGTCCCAGTCCCCAGACACTGAACTCCATCCACTGTTCCAGTCCCCAGACACTGAACTCCATCCACTGTCCCAGTCGCCAGACACTGAACTCCATCCACTGTCCCAGTCCCCAGACACTGAACTCCATCCACTGTCCCAGTCCCCAGACACTGAACTCCATCCACTGTCCCAGTCCCCAGACACTGAACTCCATCCACTGTGCCAGTCCCCAGACACAGAACTCCATCCACTGTCCAAGTCCCCAGACACTGAACTCCAACCGCTGAACTCCATCCACTGTCCCAGTCCCCAGACACTGAACTCCATCCACTGCCCCAGTCCCCAGACACTGAACTCCAGCCACCGCCCCAGTCCCCAGACACTGAACTCCATCCACTACCCCAGTCCGCAGACACTGAACTCCATCCACTGTCCCCAGACACTGAACTCCATCCACTGTCGCAGTCCCCAGACACTGAACTCCATCCACTGTCCCCAGACACTGAACTCCATCCACTGTCCCAGTCCCCAGACACTGAACTCCATCCACTACCCCAGTCCGCAGACACTGAACTCCATCCACTGTCCCCAGACACTGAACTCCATCCACTGTCGCAGTCCCCAGACACTGAACTCCATCCACTGTCCCAGTCCCCAGACACTGAACTCCATCCACTGTCCCAGTCCCCAGACACTGAACTGCATCCATTGTCCCAGTCTCCAGAAACTGAACTCCATCCACTGTCCCAGTCCCCAGACACTGAACTCCATCCACTGTCCCAGTCCCCAGACACTGAACTCCATCCACTGTCCCCAGTCCCCAGACACTGAACTCCATCCACTGTCCCAGTCCCCAGACACTGAACTCCATCCACTGTCCCAGTCCCCAGACACTGAACTCCATCCAATGTCCCAGTCCCCAGACACTGAACTCCATCCTCTGTCACAGTCCCCAGACACTGAACTCCATCCACTGTCCCCCTCCCCAGACACTGAACTCCATCCACTGTCCCATTCCCCAGACACTGAACTCCAACCACTGAACTCCATCCACTGTCCCAGTCCCCAGACACTGAACTCCATCCACTGTTGCAGTCCCCAGACACTGAACTCCATCCACTGTCACAGTCCCCAGACTCTGAACTCCATCCACTGTGCCAGTCCCCAGAAACTGAACTCCATCCACTGTCCCAGTCCCCAGACACTGAACTCCAACCACAGAACTCCATCCACTGTCCCAGTCCCCAGACACTGAACTCCAACCACTGAACTCCATCCACTGTCCCAGTCCCCAGGCACTGAACTCCATCCACTGTCCTAATCGCCAGATACTGAACTCCATCCACTGTCCCAGTCCCCAGACACTGAACTCCATCCACTGTTCCAGTCCCCAGACACTGAACTCCATCGACTGTACCAGTCCCCAGACACTGAACTCCATCCACTGTCCCAGTCCCCAGACACTGAACTCCATCCACTGTCCCAGTCCCCATACACTGAACTCCATCCACTGTCCCAGTCCCCAGACACTGAACTCCATCCACTGTCGCAGTCCCCAGACACTGAACTCCATCCACTGTCCCAGTCCCCAGACACTGAACTCCATCCACTACCCCAGTCCGCAGACACTGAACTCCATCCACTGTCCCCAGACACTGAACTCCATCCACTGTCGCAGTCCCCAGACACTGAACTCCATCCACTGTCCCAGTCCCCAGACACTGAACTCCATCCACTGTCCCAGTCCCCAGGCACTGAACTCCATCCACTGTCCCAGTCCCCAGACACTGAACTCCATCCACTGTCCCAGTCCCCAGACACTGAACTCCATCCACTATCCCCAGTCCCCAGACACTGAAATCCATCCACTGTCCCAGTCCCCAGACACTGAACTCCATCCACTGTCCCAGTCCCCAGACACTGAACTCCATCCACTGTCGCAGTCCCCAAACACTGAACACCATCCACTGTCCCAGACGCAGACACTGAACTCCATCCACTGTCCCAGTCCCCAGACACTGAACTCCATCCACTGTCCCCAGACACTGAACTCCATCTACTGTCCCAGTCCCCAGACACTGAACTCCATCCACTGTCCCCCGTCCCCAGACACTGAACTCCATCCACTGTCCCAGTCCCCAGACACTGAACTCCATCCACTGCCCTAGTCCCCAGACACTGACCTCCAACCACAGAACTCCATCCACTGTCCCAGTCCCCAGACACTGAACTCCAACCACTGAACTCCATCCACTGTCCCAGTCCCCAGGCACTGAACTCCATCCACTGTCCTAATCGCCAGATACTGAACTCCATCCACTGTCCCAGTCCCCAGACACTGAACTCCATCCACTGTTCCAGTCCCCAGACACTGAACTCCATCCACTGTACCAGTCCCCAGACACTGAACTCCATCCACTGTCCCAGTCCCCAGACACTGAACTCAATCCACTGTCCCCAGAGACTGAACTCCATCCACTGTCCCAGTCCCCAGACACTGAACTCCATCCACTGTCCCAGTCCCCAGACACTGAACTCCATCCACTGTCCCAGTCCCCATACACTGAACTCCATCCACTGTCCCAGTCCCCAGACACTGAACTCCATCCACTGTCGCAGTCCCCAGACACTGAACTCCATCCACTGTCCCAGTCCCCAGACACTGAACTCCATCCACTACCCCAGTCCGCAGACACTGAACTCCATCCACTGTCCCCAGACACTGAACTCCATCCACTGTCGCTGTCCCCAGACACTGAACTCCATCCACTGTCCCAGTCCCCAGACACTGAACTCCATCCACTGTTCAAGTCCCCAGACACTGAACTCCATCCACTGTCCCAGTCCCCAGACACTGAACTCCATCCACTGTCCCAGTCCCCAGACACTGAACTCCATCCACTGTCCCCAGTCCCCAGACACTGAACTCCATCCACTGTCCCAGTCCCCAGACACTGAACTCCATCCACTGTCCCAGTCCCCAGACACTGAACTCCATCCACTGTCCCAGTCCCCAAACACTGAACACCATCCACTGTCCCAGACCCAGACACTGAACTCCATCCACTGTCCCCAGACACTGAACTCCATCCACTGTCCCAGTCCCCAGACACTGAACTCCATCCACTCTCCCAGTCCCCAGACACTGAACTCCATCCACTGTCCCAGTCCCCAGACACTGAACTCCATCCACTGTCCCAGTCCCCAGACACTGAACTCCAACCGCTGAACTCCATCCACTGTCCCAGTCCCCAGACACTGAACTCCATCCACTGCCCCAGTCCCCAGACACTGAACTCCATCCACTGTCCCAGTCCCCAGACACTGAACTCCAACCACTGAACTCCAACCACTGTCCCAGTCCCCAGACACTGAACTCCAACCACTGAACTCCAACCACTGTCCCAGTCCCCAGACACTGAACTCCAACCACTGAACTCCATCCACTGTCGCAGTCCCCAGACACTGAACTCCATCCACTGCCCCAGTCCCCAGACACTGAACTCTATCCACTGTCCCATTCCCCAGACACTGAACTCCAACCACTGTCCCAGTCCCCAGACACTGAACTCCATCCACTGTCCCAGTCCCCAGACACTGAACTCCATCCACTGTCCCAGTCCCCAGACACTGAACTCCATCCACTGTCGCAGTCCCCAGACACTGAACTCCATCCACTGTCCCAGTCCCCAGACACTGAACTCCATCCACTGTTCCAGTCCCCAGATACTGAACTCCATCCACTGTCCCAGTCCCCAGACACTGAACTCCATCCATTGTCCCAGTCCCCAGACACTGAACTCCATCCACTGTCCCAGTCCCCAGACACTGAACTCCATCCACTGTCCCAGTCCCCAGACACTGAACTCCATCCACTGTGCCAGTCCCCAGACACTGAACTCCATCCACTGTCCCAGTCCCCAGACACTGAACTCCAGCCACTGCCCCAGTCCCCAGACACTGAACTCCATCCACTACCCCAGTCCGCAGACACTGAACTCCATCCACTGTCCCCAGACACTGAACTCCATCCACTGTCGCAGTCCCCAGACACTGAACTCCATCCACTGTCCCAGTCCCCAGACACTGAACTCCAGCCAGTGCCCCAGTCCCCAGACACTGAACTCCATCCACTACCCCAGTCCGCAGACACTGCACTCCATCCACTGTCCCCAGACACTGAACTCCATCCACTGTCGCAGTCCCCAGACACTGAACTCCATCCACTGTCCCCAGACACTGAACTCCATCCACTGTCCCAGTCCCCAGACACTGAACTCCATCCACTACCCCAGTCCGCAGACACTGAACTCCATCCACTGTCCCCAGACACTGAACTCCATCCACTGTCCCAGTCCCCAGACACTGAACTCCATCCACTGTCCCAGTCCCCAGACACTGAACTGCATCCATTGTCCCAGTCCCCAGAAACTGAACTCCATCCACTGTCCCAGTCCCCAGACACTGAACTCCATCCACTGTCCCAGTCCCCAGACACTGAACTCCATCCACTGTCCCCAGTCCCCAGACACTGAACTCCATCCACTGTCCCAGTCCCCAGACACTGAACTCCATCCACTGTCCCAGTCCCCAGACACTGAACTCCATCCAATGTCCCAGTCCCCAGACACTGAACTCCATCCTCTGTCACAGTCCCCAGACACTGAACTCCATCCACTGTCCCCCTCCCCAGACACTGAACTCCATCCACTGTCCCAGTCCCCAGACACTGAACTCCAACCACTGAACTCCATCCACTGTCCCAGTCCCCAGACACTGAACTCCATCCACTGTCGCAGTCCCCAGACACTGAACTCCATCCACGTTGCCAGTCCCCAGACACTGAACTCCATCCACTGTCCCAGTCCCCAGACTCTGAACTCCATCCACTGTGCCAGTCCCCAGAAACTGAACTCCATCCACTGTCCCAGTCCCCAGACACTGAACTCCATCCACTGTTCCAGTCCCCAGACACTGAACTCCATCCTCTGTCACAGTCCCCAGACACTGAACTCCATCCACTGTCCCAGTCCCCAGACATTGAACTCCATCCACTGTCCCAGTCCCCAGACACTGAACTCCAACCACTGAACTCCATCCACTGTGCCAGTCCCCAGACACTGAACTCCAACCACTCAACTCCATCCACTGTCCCAGTCCCCAGACACTGAACTCCATCCACTGCCCCAGTCCCCAGACACTGAACTCTATCCATTGTCCCATTCCCCAGACACTGAATTCCATCCACTGTCCCAATCCCCAGACACTGAACTCCATCCACTGTCCCAGTGCCCAGTCACTGAACTCCAACCACTGAACTCCATCCACTCTCCCAGTCCCCAGACACTGAACTCCAACCACTGAACTCCAACCACTGTCCCAGTCCCCAGGCACTGAACTCCATCCACTGTCCTAATCGCCAGACACTGAACTCCATCCACTGTCCCAGTCCCCAGACACTGAACTCCATCCACTGTCCCAGTCCCCAGACACTGAACTCCATCCACTGTCCCAGTCCCCAGACACTGAACTCCATCGACTGTACCAGTCCCCATACACTGAACTCCATCCACTGTCCCAGTCCGCAGACACTGAACTCCATCCACTGTCCCCAGACACTGAACTCCATCCACTGTCGCAGTCCCCAGACACTGAACTCCATCCACTGTCCCAGTCCCCAGACACTGAACTCCATCCACTGTCCCAGTCCCCAGACACTGAACTCCATCCACTGTCGCAGTCCCTAGACACTGAACTCCATCCACGTTGCCAGTCCCCAGACACTGAACTCCATCCACTGTCCCAGTCCCCAGACACTGAACTCCAACCGCTGAGCTCCATCCACTGTCGCAGTCCCCAGACACTGAACTCCATCCACTGCCCCAGTCCCCAGACACTGAACTCCATCCACTGTCGCAGTCCCCAGACTCTGAACTCCATCCACTGTGCCAGTCCCCAGAAACTGAACTCCATCCACTGTCCCCAGACACTGAACTCCATCCACTGTCGCAGTCCCCAGACACTGAACTCCATCCACTGTCCCAGTCCCCAGACACTGAACTCCATCCACTGTCCCAGTCCCCAGACACTGAACTCCATCGACTGTACCAGTCCCCATACACTGAACTCCATCCACTGTCCCAGTCCGCAGACACTGAACTCCATCCACTGTCCCCAGACACTGAACTCCATCCACTGTCGCAGTCCCCAGACACTGAACTCCATCCACAGTCCCAGTCCCCATACACTGAACTCCATCCACTGTCCCAGTCCCCAGACACTGAACTCCATCCACTGTCGCAGTCCCCAGACACTGAACTCCATCCACTGTCCCCAGACACTGAACTCCATCCACTGTCCCAGTCCCCAGACACTGAACTCCATCCACTACCCCAGTCCGCAGACACTGAACTCCATCCACTGTCCCCAGACACTGAACTCCATCCACTGTCCCAGTCCCCAGACACTGAACTCCATCCACTGTCCCAGTCCCCAGACACTGAACTGCATCCATTGTCCCAGTCCCCAGAAACTGAACTCCATCCACTGTCCCAGTCCCCAGACACTGAACTCCATCCACTGTCCCAGTCCCCAGACACTGAACTCCATCCACTGTCCCCAGTCCCCAGACACTGAACTCCATCCACTGTCCCAGTCCCCAGACACTGAACTCCATCCACTGTCCCAGTCCCCAGACACTGAACTCCATCCAATATCCCAGTCCCCAGACACTGAACTCCATCCTCTGTCACAGTCCCCAGACACTGAACTCCATCCACTGTCCCCTTCCCCAGACACTGAACTCCATCCACTGTCCCAGTCCCCAGACACTGAACTCCAACCACTGAACTCCATCCACTGTCCCAGTCCCCAGACACTGAACTCCATCCACTGTCGCAGTCCCCAGACACTGAACTCCATCCACGTTGCCAGTCCCCAGACACTGAACTCCATCCACTGTCCCAGTCCCCAGACACTGAACTCCAACCGCTGAACTCCATCCACTGTCGCAGTCCCCAGACACTGAACTCCATCCACTGCCCCAGTCCCCAGACACTGAATTCCATCCACTGTCGCAGTCCCCAGACTCTGAACTCCATCCACTGTGCCAGTCCCCAGAAACTGAACTCCATCCACTGTCCCAGTCCCCAGACACTGAACTCCATCCACTGTCCCAGTCCCCAGACACAGAACTCCATCCACTGTCCCCAGTCCCCAGACACTGAACTCCATCCACTGTCCCAGTCCCCAGACACTGAACTCCATCCACTGCCCCAGTCCCCAGACACTGAACTCCATCCACTGTCCCAGTCCCCAGACACTGAACTCCATCCTCTGTCACAGTCCCCAGACACTGAACTCCATCCACTGTCCCAGTCCCCAGACATTGAACTCCATCCACTGTCCCAGTCCCCAGACACTGAACTCCAACCACTGAACTCCATCCACTGTGCCAGTCCCCAGACACTGAACTCCAACCACTGAAATCCATCCACTGTCCCAGTCCCCAGACACTGAACTCCATCCACTGCCCCAGTCCCCAGACACTGAACTCTATCCACTGTCCCATTCCCCAGACACTGAATTCCATCCACTGTCCCAATCCCCAGACACTGAACTCCATCAACTGTCCCAGTCCCCAGTCACTGAACTCCAACCACTGAACTCCATCCACTCTCCCAGTCCCCAGACACTGAACTCCAACCACTGAACTCCAACCACTGTCCCAGTCCCCAGGCACTGAACTCCATCCACTGTCCTAATCGCCAGACACTGAACTCCATCCACTGTCCCAGTCCCCAGACACTGAACTCCATCCACTGTCCCAGTCCCCAGACACTGAACTCCATCGACTGTACCAGTCCCCATACACTGAACTCCATCCACTGTCCCAGTCCTGTGGAAATGTATTTTTATCTAAGCTGATACCAAACGGTATTTGTGTGCCTTTTGATTAAAATGGAGTCCTGGCCCTTCCAGAACTTTCTGCATTTTAGCAGCCAGCTTATTTTAAACAGCTAAACCTGCTGTTAGATGGCTGATGGTTATCAGACAGCTAGGAGACAAGTCATGCTGAGACAAGTAACCCCCATGGTGCTCTCCTATTGTCTACACTACAGGAGTTCCATGTCACCCCACCCTTATCTTCTAGCCATTATCTCTTTCCTTTACCTCATCCATTTGAAGCAAACAGGTAAACTGACCAGGAAATTGGATAATCCTGATACAATACAAGACAGGTGATAGCCCATTACCTATGACTCATGGAGTAATGGCCGTTTGGCTTTCTGATAACCCTGACAAAAGGAAATATCTCGAGACCATTTCAGTACCAGGATATAGTAATTAACTCTTTATCTGTATTCACTGACTGTGAGACAGAGCAATACACAGGGAGAGGCCAGAACTTGGGTTTTACTGTATAAATATCTTGTGAAGCTGTACCATTGCGGAGGTTTCATTTGGCCCTTGACTGAGTGAAACTTACCCCTTGCGAGCAAGTAAATTAAAAGGGAAACTTCCATCGGAGCTGTAAGTGTCGGAGTCATTCTTTTCGGAGGTCGAGATTTCGACAGTTATTGGAGGTTCCACCGAGATGCATACTCTCTGTTCTGTGAGTAAAACGGATACAGGCATAGTGCCTCTCCAGTGAAAGGCTTCGGTGGCCAAACAAGGTGAGCCTTTGCTCACAAGAGGTTTCTTCACTGTTGAATCGCAGATGTAATCTGTTGTCCACAGCTGAGGTACTGCATCTACAAGACTCGGCATTTAAAAGTTAAAGGTATTTTTTTTATAACCATTTCTTTCTCAGCTCGCCAGCAGAAGAGAACAGGTTCTGGAAAAAATCTCGAGACAGCCCGGGGAAGGTTTCAGTAGGTAAAAGAAAGCGCTAGTCGATCGAAAAGGGTTCCAGGTTCTTATATGATAAGATTTTTATTGTTTTTAATTCGGAAGGGGTTCTTATGTGATAAGACTATTAAAAGAAAAGAAAAAAAGAAAGCGCTAATAATCGATCGAAGGTTCTTATGTGATAAGATTTTTATTGTTTTTAATTCGGAAGGGGTTCTTATGTGATAAGACTATTAAAAAAAAAAGAGCGCAATCGATCAAAGAGTTTGGGTACGGAACCTTAAGTTTTATCAGCTGTTATTAGGATAAGTTAAGGACTCGGTCTGTAGTGGCGTACAACGCAGACTGAGAATTTGTTTAGAGGTTATGATTTGTGTACTCACGGGAATATTGTTTGTTGTCCTTGTATTACTGTTGTGTGCAATACCTTTGTGAGTCATTGCCATTAGAGAAACGGGAAGAGTCACTAGGGAATATTGTGATTCGGAAAAAAAAACACAAGGATTGATTAGGAAAAGAAACAGTAACTGATTGATCAACTACGATTGGTTCGTGCCAACATATCTCACACACCCAGACTGAGCCCGAATTAAGAGCCTTTTCAGGCCACGTAACGGCCAGGAGAAGTGGGCGTAGAGAACTCGGTTGGCCGAAAGGATTGTGAGATCAGAAACTGTGGGAAAATCTTAATCATCCAGAATGGGTGCCGGAGCAAGTTAAAACACCACAAAAGGCACACCAGCCTATGTCATGCTCCAGAATTGTGGTCAGTCTTCAATTGACCAAAGAAACAAAAACGGTAAAGTGGACGAAGGGTGAAAACAGGCCATTTCCACCCGATGGGTCATTTAATTTAGAGAGAACAACGTGTCTCCAGGAGTGTCTTATAAACAGAGATCCAGGTAAAAAAAAAAAGGAAAGTAATAGAAAAGTCCTGGGTTCCGATTCTTCAAGCCCATGTAAAATTAACAGAGGAAGTAAATCAAATGTAAAAAAAAAAAAGAGAACCTGATAGTGACTTATGAAAAAAAAATGAAGCTAATAAAAGAAAAAGCTTTATTGAATGGAGAGAGACTTGTGAATGTCTTGTCTTTGAATGAGAGTGCTTCTGTCTTTTTTCCTTGTGTCTGGAAACCTGTTTGGAAAAGTTGTGGAGCTGCCTGTTTGTTTTAGCTCCACCCACTTTTTCAAACAAAGTGAAGTTTTTTAACCCTTCATAGTGTTGTCCTGTATGTGGGAAGTTTAAGACATTTTAAGTTAGAAGCGCAGGTGTGGATTTATTCGGATGAGAGGTTACGGAGCTAGGAAATGCACAAAGGATAGGTTTGTTGAGACATGGTCCCGGTGGTTAAAAGTTGTAATGCTTTTTTTTTAAAAAGCCTTTGTGGGTCTCTCGAGGTGCAGGCTGGGGGAGTACACTCTCATTGTCCTTGGTGTAAAATTCTTGGTTCAAAAGCTTCTAGCTCAGTAAGAGGATTTTTTTTGATAAAGAGTGACAGTACAATAGTTGAATTGGGATTTTGAGATATTTCAGGTGATCTCTTGATCAACATTTTGGGTGTATTGGAAAAAAATCTTGGGTTTGGAAGCCTTTTAATAAAATTAGAAAACAAGTACTTTACATTCTGTGATCTGTGAATCACTATAAGCATAAATGAGAAGTCCGTGTAACACACAGATTTGTCCAGTTCAGAAGCCCACACAAATGGAGGTTTGTCCATGACCTACGAGCTGTGAATGAATCTACTATATTCTCACAATGCTTAAAGGATGTGGAATGAAGTATCCCGGAATGCTTTCCAGAACCTTAAGCAGTCCCTCACTTCAGCACCAGCCTTGGGATTACCAGATTACACTAAGCTATTCAACTTATTTGTGCATCACAAGTCGGGTTTTGCACAATCTGTTTTGACTCAGTTACATGGGGACAGGCAGCGACCGGTAGCGTATTTCAGTACCCAACTAGACCCAGTGGCACGCGGACTACCAGGATGTCTTCCTTCGTTGGCAGCAGCTTATTATGCTATGCAACAGGCTCAGACAATAACTCTAAATCATCAGACCATTTTATATATCCCACACTCTGTCGAGATTTTACTTACTAAATGTGCCACCCAACACCTAACCTCCGCAAGAACCACCAAATACGAGGTCGAACTGTTATCAAATCCGAACCTTGTCATCAAAAGATGTACTACCTTAAATCCAGCCACTCTACTCCCCACGGAAGACGATGGCGAACCCCATTCATGTGAAATGGTAACCGAATTAGTGACTAAACCACTTATCAATCTAACAGATGTACCAATGTGTAACCCTGAGCTAGTGTACTATGTTGACGGATCAGCCTTACGAAATGATAGGGGCCAACCTAGAGCGGCTTATGCAATTGTAACTCAGTTTAATGTTGTCGAAACAGCCTCTCTTCCAGACTCCTTTTCAGCCCAACAAGCCGAATTGTTTGCGTTAACTCGAGCCTGTATTCTGGCTGAAGGACACACAGTTAATATCTACACTGACTCCAGGTATGCTTTTGGGGTATCACATGACTATGGACAAATTTGGAAGATTCGCGGGTACCTGACTTCTTCAGGAACCCCTATCAAAAATGCAGAACAAGTGGAAAATCTCCTGCGAGCCATTCAATGCCCCTTAAAACTTGCCATTATCAAATGCCAAGCACATACAGGCCAGTCGAATGAGGTGGCACTTGGGAACGCCAGAGCTGATAATGCAGCTAAGTCAGCAGCTCTGTCAAAAGGAGGGATGCAGGTGTCATTGTTCCCACTAAGGAAAAATAATTGCTCAGACCCGCCACCCACTATTAATGACGTGCTGGCCTTTCAGACACAGGCCAGTACGGAGGAGGTGGTGACCTGGACGAAGGATCAATGTTATAAAAATCCAGAAGGAATATGGGTTCACCATGACGGCCGCGTGGTGGCCCCTAGATCCTTACTTCCATGGATTGCCCGATGTGTTCATACATTCACACATGCAGGCAAAGTTGGATTGGCAGATTATATTTTGGCAACTTGGTATGCACCAGGTATTTCGGCAATTGCAAAACAAATCTGTGAAAATTGTGTTACCTGTCAGACAATGAATCCGGGTAAGACGGAAAAAGTAGAATCTGCCTCCCACCCAAATCCAGTCGGGCCTTTTGTATATTTACAAATGGATTTTATTGAATTACCTATGTGTATGGGATTCAAGTATGTATTAGTTATTGTAGATGTGTTCTCTAGATGGATTGAAGCCTTTCCATGTAAAAAGGCCGATGCCACTACTGTTGCTAGATGTTTGTTAAAAGAAATTGTACCGCGCTTCGGAATCCCTGCTAAGCTTTCCAGTGATAACGGGTCACATTTCACGGGAACTGTCATAAGAGAAATGTGTAAAGCTTTACAGATTAATCAACGTTTTCATTGCAGTTATCATCCACAATCAGCTGGACTTGTTGAAAGATATAATGGAATGCTTAAAAATAAGCTGGCAAAACTATGCAATGACACTGGACTGAAATGGACAGAACTGCTGCCCTTAGCTTTGATGGTAATGCGATCTGCAACCAACAGAACAACAGGCTTGTCACCACATGAGATAGTTATGGGACGTCCCCAACGACTACCTTTTACAGCACCATTTACTGCAAAACAGATGGACATCCACAAAATGGAGGAAAATGTGTTGAATTATTGTATTGCACTAACCAAATGTATTTCCAGCTTTCATTCACAGGTAAAGGAAGCCCAAGTCGGGCCAGCGGAAGGGAAGTGTCATAACCTGGAGCCAGGGGAATTCGTTTACATCAAGATTTTTAAAAGGAAAAGCAGTCTACAGCCAAGATTCGAAGGACCATACCAGGTCCTGCTGGCGACCAATACTGCAATCAAGGTAAAGGAAAGACCAACATGGATCCACGCATCCCATTGCAAACGGGCACCCGACCAGGAGGAAGGGACGAAGGAATCAGAGGAACAGAAAAAGGAAGACTGAATAAAGAACTGTATGGACTATGGGGACTGATGGTGCTGGGCTTGACAGGTTTTTACTTCGCATTATTGATTACACCAGGGGTACAGACCCACCACCGAAGGGAATTGCACGTAAACGTATTTATGGCACTGAGTCATAGGTATGCTCAAGAAAGAAACTTGTCGAGTTGCTGGATATGTTCCCATGTACCTGTCCACTCCAGGGGGGTTATTCCCCTGAGATCTGTCCCCTTTAACGAATCAGAAATGGTAGAATGGTTGACAGTGCAAAACAGGACAAAACTAACTAAGGGGCCAGAAACAAAGGAGCAAACAGAATGGAGGTCGGCAGGGTATAAACTTACAGCCTTCCAGGGATGGTACCAGCCCAATTATGATAATAACCATCAGCCTCCCTTCCTAAGCATTACTCCCAGAATAAGAAATCCTGAGGGTATAATATGCCTAGTGAGTAATGAGACAAAAGGACCAGAAATGGGACGCAGCAAGTGTTCCCAAATGATTAAATGGCAAGCCACAACTAATCCGACTGAGAGAAAGATAGCAACCGTTGGCTGGACAACGGTCCATAACAAAGCCCCAGGTGAAGGGTGGGAAGGTGAGACCACTCGAGTAGGGACAGTGCGAAAGGACCAGGAGCTGACGTCCTATAATTGCACCTACTTTATTTGTGGCCATAAAGCCTACCCATGGTTACCAGCCAACTGGACAGGGTCCTGTTACTTAGGATATGTGGTACCCCTTATCAGATCAGTAAGGACTCTAAGGGAGGCCTATGGAAGCCACAGATTTAAACGGGATTTAACGTGGCTAAACGGAATATTCAAGGTAATGGTGCCACCCTATGGAATAGCATCGACCGAATGGCAGTTACGGGAACTGGCTAACTTAGTAGAATCAGTAGCCAACGCAACTTCCCAAGCCTTTGAAGGGATAAATGACGAAATGGTAGCTATTCGAACAGTGGCTCTCCAAAATCGTATGGCCTTAGATTATCTCCTAGTCAAGGAGGGAGGGACATGCGCATTAATAGGTGAAGAATGCGGTACATATATCCCAGATAAATCAGAAGATATCGGCAGTCTAGCTGAAAACATCAGGATGGTTGGGAGCCCTGGGGAAATCTGTGGTACAGGGTTTGATCATATTCCTGCTGATAGTCTTCGCCCTGTATCTATTATTTGTCGTCATTAAGTGTTGCTGTGCCAGGGTTGGAGAAACTATGTTACCTACCGAGACCACGGCTAGAGTTATGGTAGCAACAACTGCTGAAGGCTCTTGTGTAGAAATGGAAATGGAGAGACTGTACAAGATCAGAATGGATTGAGTTGTCCTTGTGAAGGACAAAATGGGGGAATGTGGAAATGTATTTTTATCTAAGCTGATACCAAACGGTATTTGTGTGCCTTTTGATTAAAATGGAGTCCTGGCCCTTCCAGAACTTTCTGCATTTTAGCAGCCAGCTTATTTTAAACAGCTAAACCTGCTGTTAGATGGCTGATGGTTATCAGACAGCTAGGAGACAAGTCATGCTGAGACAAGTAACCCCCATGGTGCTCTCCTATTGTCTACACTACAGGAGTTCCATGTCACCCCACCCTTATCTTCTAGCCATTATCTCTTTCCTTTACCTCATCCATTTGAAGCAAACAGGTAAACTGACCAGGAAATTGGATAATCCTGATACAATACAAGACAGGTGATAGCCCATTACCTATGACTCATGGAGTAATGGCCGTTTGGCTTTCTGATAACCCTGACAAAAGGAAATATCTCGAGACCATTTCAGTACCAGGATATAGTAATTAACTCTTTATCTGTATTCACTGACTGTGAGACAGAGCAATACACAGGGAGAGGCCAGAACTTGGGTTTTACTGTATAAATATCTTGTGAAGCTGTACCATTGCGGAGGTTTCATTTGGCCCTTGACTGAGTGAAACTTACCCCTTGCGAGCAAGTAAATTAAAAGGGAAACTTCCATCGGAGCTGTAAGTGTCGGAGTCATTCTTTTCGGAGGTCGAGATTTCGACAGTCCGCAGACACTGAACTCCATCCACTGTCCCAGTCCCCAGACACTGAACTCCATCCACTGTCCCAGTCCCCAGACACTGAACTCCATCCACTGTCCCAGTCCCCATACACTGAACTCCATCCACTGTCCCAGTCCCCAGACACTGAACTCCATCCACTGTCGCAGTCCCCAGACACTGAACTCCATCCACTACCCCAGTCCGCAGACACTGAACTCCATCCACTGTCCCCAGACACTGAACTCCATCCACTGTCGCAGTCCCCAGACACTGAACTCCATCCACTGTCCCAGTCCCCAGACACTGAACTCCATCCACTGTCCCTGTCCCCAGACACTGAACTCCATCCACTGTCCCAGTCCCCAGACACTGAACAGCATCCATTGTCCCAGTCCCCAGACACTCAACTCCATCCACTGTCCCAGTCCCCAGACACTGAACTCCATCCACTGTCCCAGTCCCCAGACACTGAACTCCATCCACTGGCCCAGTCCCCAGACACTGAACTCCATCCACTGTCCCAGTCCCCAGACACTGAACTCCATCCACTATCCCAGTCCCCAAACACTGAACACCATCCACTGTCCCAGACCCAGACACTGAACTCCATCCACTGTCCCAGTCCCCAGACACTGAATTCCATCCACTGTCCCCAGACACTGAACTCCATTCGCTGTCCCAGTCCCCAGACACTGAACTGCATCCACTGTCCCAGTCCCCAGACACTGAACTCCATCCACTGTCCCAGTCCCCAGACACTGAACTCCAACCACTGAACTCCATCCACTGTACCAGTCCCCAGACACTGAACTCCATCCACTGTCGCAGTCCCCAGACACGGAACTCCATCCACTGTCCCAGTCCCCAGACACTGAACTCCATCCACTGTCCCAGTCCCCAGACACTGAACTCCATCCACTGTCCCCAGACACTGAACTCCATCCACTGTCGCAGTCCCCAGACACTGAACTCCATCCACTGTCCCAGTCCCCAGACACTGAACTCCATCCACTGTCCCAGTCCCCAGACACTGAACTCCATCCACTGTCCCAGTCCCCAGACACTGAACTCCATCCACTGTCCCAGTCCCCAGACACTGAACTGCATCCATTGTCCCAGTCGCCAGAAACTGAACTCCATCCACTGTCCCAGTCCCCAGACACTGAACTCCATCCACTGTCCCAGTCCACAGACACTGAACTCCATCCACTGTCCCCAGTCCCCAGACACTGAACTCCATCCACTGTCCCAGTCCCCAGACACTGAACTCCATCCACTGTCCCAGTCCCCAGACACTGAACTCCATCCACTGTCCCCGTCCCCAAACACTGAACACCATCCACTGTCCCAGACCCAGACACTGAACTCCATCCACTGTCCCAGTCCCCAGACACTGAACTCCATCCACTGTCCCAGTCCCCAGACACTGAACTCCATCCACTGTCCCAGTCCCCAGACACTGAACTCCATCCACTGTCCCAGTCCCCAGACACTGAACTCCAACCGCTGAACTCCATCCACTGTCCCAGTCCCCAGACACTGAACTCCATCGACTGCCCCAGTCCCCAGACACTGAACTCCATCCACTGTCCCAGTCCCCAGACACTGAACTCCATCCTCTGTCCCAGTCCCCAGACACTGAACTCCATCCACTGTCCCAGTCCCCAGACACTGAACTCCATCCACTGTCCCAGTCCCCAGACACTGAACTCCAACCACTGAACTCCATCCACTGTCCCAGTCCCAAGACACTGAACTCCAACCACTGAACTCCATCCACTGTCCCAGTCCCCAGACACTGAACTCCATCCACTGCCCCAGTCCCCAGACACTGAACTCTATCCACTGTCCCATTCCCCAGACACTGAACTCCAACCACTGTCCCAGTCCCCAGACACTGAACTCCATCCACTACCCCAGTCCGCAGACACTGAACTCCATCCACTGTCCCCAGACACTGAAATCCATCCACTGTCGCAGTCCCCAGACACTGAACTCCATCCACTGTCCCAGTCCCCAGACACTGAACTCCATCCACTGTCCCAGTCCCCAGACACTGAACTCCATCCACTGTGCCAGTCCCCAGACACTGAACTCCATCCACTGTCCCAGTCCCCAGACACTGAACACCAATCCAATGTCCCAGTCCCCAGACACTGAACTCCATCCACTGCCCCAGTCCCCAGACACTGAACTCCATCCACTGTCCCAGTCCCCAGACACTGAACTCCATCCTCTGTCACAGTCCCCAGATACTGAACTCCATCCACTGTCCCAGTCCCCAGACACTGAACTCCATCCACTGTCCCAGTCCCCAGACACTGAACTCCAACCAAAGAACTCCATCCCCTGTTCTAGTCCCCAGACACTGAACTCCAACCACTGAACTCCATCCACTGTCCCAGTCCCCAGACACTGAACTCCATCCACTGCCCCAGTCCCCAGACACTGCACTCCATCCACTGTCCCAGTACCCAGACACTGAACTCCAACCACTTTCCCAGTCCCCAGACACTGAACTCCAACCACTGAACTCCATCCACTGTCCCAGTCCCCAGACACTGAACTCCAACCACTGAACTCCATCCACTGTCCCAGTCCCCAGGCACTGAACTCCATCCACTGTCCTAATCCCCAGACACTGAACTCCATCCACTGTCCCAGTCCCCAGACACTGAACTCCATCCACTGTCCCAGTCCCCAGACACTGAACTCCATCCACTGTCCCAGTCCCCAGACACTGAACTCCATCGACTGTACCAGTCCCCAGACACTGAACTCCATCCACTGTCCCAGTCCCCAGACACTGAACTCCATCCACTGTCACAGTCCCCAGACACTGAACTCCATCCACTGTCCCAGTCCCCATACACTGAACTCCATCCACTGTCGCAGTCCCCAGACACTGAACTCCATCCACTGTCCCAGTCCCCAGACACTGAACTCCATCCACTGTCCCAGTCCCCAGACACTGAACTCCATCCACTGTCCCAGTCCCCAGACACTGAACTCCATCCACTGTCCCAGTCCCCAGACACTGAACTCCATCCGCTGTCCCAGTCCCCAGACACTGAACTCCATCGACTGTACCAGTCCCCAGACACTGAACTCCATCCACTGTCCCAGTCCCCAGACACTGAACTCCATCCACTGTCCCCAGACACTGAACTCCATCCACTGTCGCAGTCCCCAGACACTGAACTCCATCCACTGTCCCAGTCCCCAGACTTTGAACTCCATCCACTGTCCCAGTCCCCAGACACTGAACTCCATCCACTGTCCCCAGTCCCCAGACACTGAACTCCATCCACTGTCCCAGTCCCCAGACATTGAACTCCATCCACTGTCCCAGTCCCCAGACACTGAACTCCATCCACTGTCCCAGTCCCCATACACTGAACTCCATCCACTGTCCCAGTCCCCAGACACTGAACTCCATCCACTGTCGCAGTCCCCAGACACTGAACTCCATCCACTGTCACAGTCCCCAGACACTGAACTCCATCCACTGTCCCAGTCCCCAGACACTGAACTCCATCCACTACCCCAGTCTGCAGACACTGAACTCCATCCACTGTCCCCAGACACTGAACTCCATCCACTGTCGCAGTCCCCAGACACTGAACTCCATCCACTGTCCCAGTCCCCAGACACTGAACTCCATCCACTGTCCCAGTCCCCAGACACTGAACAGCATCCATTGTCCCAGTCCCCAGACACTCAACTCCATCCACTGTCCCAGTCCCCAGACACTGAACTCCATCCACTGTCCCAGTCCCCAGACACTGAACTCCATTCACTGTCCCCAGTACCCAGACACTGAACTCCATCCACTGGCCCAGTCCCCAGACACTGAACTCCATCCACTGTCCCAGTCCCCAGACACTGAACTCCATCCACTATCCCAGTCCCCAAACACTGAACACCATCCACTGTCCCAGACCCAGACACTGAACTCCATCCACTGTCCCAGTCCCCAGACACTGAATTCCATCCACTGTCCCCAGACACTGAACTCCATTCGCTGTCCCAGTCCCCAGACACTGAACTGCATCCACTGTCCCAGTCCCCAGACACTGAACTCCAACCACTGAACTCCATCCACTGTACCAGTCCCCAGACACTGAACTCCATCCACTGTCGCAGTCCCCAGACACGGAACTCCATCCACTGTCCCAGTCCCCAGACACTGAACTCCATCCACTGTCCCAGTCCCCAGACACTGAACTCCATCCACTGTCCCCAGACACTGAACTCCATCCACTGTCGCAGTCCCCAGACACTGAACTCCATCCACTGTCCCAGTCCCCAGACACTGAACTCCATCCACTGTCCCAGTCCCCAGACACTGAACTCCATCCACTGTCCCAGTCCCCAGACACTGAACTCCATCCACTGTCCCAGTCCCCAGACACTGAACTGCATCCATTGTCCCAGTCGCCAGAAACTGAACTCCATCCACTGTCCCAGTCCCCAGACACTGAACTCCATCCACTGTCCCAGTCCACAGACACTGAACTCCATCCACTGTCCCCAGTCCCCAGACACTGAACTCCATCCACTGTCCCAGTCCCCAGACACTGAACTCTATCCACTATCCCCAGACACTGAACTCCATCCACTGTCCCAGTCCCAGACACTGAACTCCATCCACTGTCCCAGTCCCCAGACACTGAACTCCATCCACTGTCCCCAGTCCCCAGACACTGAACTCCATCCACTGTCCCAGTCCCCAGACACTGAACTCCATCCACTGTCCCAGTCCCCAGACACTGAACTCCATCCACTGTCCCAGTCCCCAAACACTGAACACCATCCACTGTCCCAGACCCAGACACTGAACTCCATCCACTGTCCCAGTCCCCAGACACTGAACTCCATCCACTGTCCCAGTCCCCAAACACTGAACACCATCCACTGTCCCAGACCCAGACACTGAACTCCATCCACTGTCCCAGTCCCCAGACACTGAACTCCATCCACTGTCCCAGTCCCCAGACACTGAACTCCATCCACTGTCCCAGTCCCCAGACACTGAACTCCAACCGCTGAACTCCATCGACTGCCCCAGTCCCCAGACACTGAACTCCATCCACTGTCCCAGTCCCCAGACACTGAACTCCATCCTCTGTCCCAGTCCCCAGACACTGAACTCCATCCACTGTCCCAGTCCCCAGACACTGAACTCCATCCACTGTCCCAGTCCCCAGACACTGAACTCCAACCACTGAACTCCATCCACTGTCCCAGTCCCCAGACACTGAACTCCATCCACTGTCCCAGTCCCCAGACACTGAACTCCATCCACTGTCCCAGTCCCCAGACACTGAACTCCAACCGCTGAACTCCATCCACTGTCCCAGTCCCCAGACACTGAACTCCATCGACTGACCCAGTCCCCAGACACTGAACTCCATCCACTGTCCCAGTCCCCAGACACTGAACTCCATCCTCTGTCCCAGTCCCCAGACACTGAACTCCATCCACTGTCCCAGTCCCCAGACACTGAACTCCATCCACTGTCCCAGTCCCCAGACACTGAACTCCAACCACTGAACTCCATCCACTGTCCCAGTCCCAAGACACTGAACTCCAACCACTGAACTCCATCCACTGTCCCAGTCCCCAGACACTGAACTCCATCCACTGCCCCAGTCCCCAGACACTGAACTCCATCCACTGTCCCAGTCCCCAGACACTGAACTCCAACCACTGAACTCCATCCACTGTCCCAGTCCCAAGACACTGAACTCCAACCACTGAACTCTATCCACTGTCCCATTCCCCAGACACTGAACTCCAACCACTGTCCCAGTCCCCAGACACTGAACTCCATCCACTACCCCAGTCCGCAGACACTGAACTCCATCCACTGTCCCCAGACACTGAACTCCATCCACTGTCACAGTCCCCAGACACTGAACTCCATCCACTGTCCCAGTCCCCAGACACTGAACTCCATCCACTGTCCCAGTCCCCAGACACTGAACTCCATCCACTGTGCCAGTCCCCAGACACTGAACTCCATCCACTGTCCCAGTCCATAGACACTGAACACCTATCCATTGTCCCAGTCCCCAGACACTGAACTCCATCCACTGCCCCAGTCCCCAGACACTGAACTCCATCCACTGTCCCAGTACCCAGACACTGAACTCCAACCACTTTCCCAGTCCCCAGACACTGAACTCCAACCACTGAACTCCATCCACTGTCCCAGTCCCCAGACACTGAACTCCAACCACTGAACTCCATCCACTGTCCCAGTCCCCAGGCACTGAACTCCATCCACTGTCCTAATCCCCAGACACTGAACTCCATCCACTGTCCCAGTCCCCAGACACTGAACTCCATCCACTGTCCCAGTCCCCAGACACTGAACTCCATCCACTGTCCCAGTCCCCAGACACTGAACTCCATCGACTGTACCAGTCCCCAGACACTGAACTCCATCCACTGTCCCAGTCCCCAGACACTGAACTCCATCCACTGTCACAGTCCCCAGACACTGAACTCCATCCACTGTCCCAGTCCCCAGACACTGAACTCCATCCACTGTCCCAGTCCCCAGACACTGAACTCCATCCACTGTCCCAGTCCCCAGACACTGAACTCCATCCACTGTCCCAGTCCCCAGACACTGAACTCCATCCACTGTCCCAGTCCCCAGACACTGAACTCCATCCACTGTCCCAGTCCCCAGACACTGAACTCCATCCGCTGTCCCAGTCCCCAGACACTGAACTCCATCGACTGTACCAGTCCCCAGACACTGAACTCCATCCACTGTCCCAGTCCCCAGACACTGAACTCCATCCACTGTCCCCAGACACTGAACTCCATCCACTGTCGCAGTCCCCAGACACTGAACTCCATCCACTGTCCCAGTCCCCAGACTTTGAACTCCATCCACTGTCCCAGTCCCCAGACACTGAACTCCATCCACTGTCCCCAGTCCCCAGACACTGAACTCCATCCACTGTCCCAGTCCCCAGACATTGAACTCCATCCACTGTCCCAGTCCCCAGACACTGAACTCCATCCACTGTCCCAGTCCCCATACACTGAACTCCATCCACTGTCCCAGTCCCCAGACACTGAACTCCATCCACTGTCGCAGTCCCCAGACACTGAACTCCATCCACTGTCACAGTCCCCAGACACTGAACTCCATCCACTGTCCCAGTCCCCAGACACTGAACTCCATCCACTACCCCAGTCTGCAGACACTGAACTCCATCCACTGTCCCCAGACACTGAACTCCATCCACTGTCGCAGTCCCCAGACACTGAACTCCATCCACTGTCCCAGTCCCCAGACACTGAACTCCATCCACTGTCCCTGTCCCCAGACACTGAACTCCATCCACTGTCCCAGTCCCCAGACACTGAACAGCATCCATTGTCCCAGTCCCCAGACACTCAACTCCATCCACTGTCCCAGTCCCCAGACACTGAACTCCATCCACTGTCCCAGTCCCCAGACACTGAACTCCATTCACTGTCCCCAGTACCCAGACACTGAACTCCATCCACTGGCCCAGTCCCCAGACACTGAACTCCATCCACTGTCCCAGTCCCCAGACACTGAACTGCATCCACTATCCCAGTCCCCAAACACTGAACACCATCCACTGTCCCAGACCCAGACACTGAACTCCATCCACTGTCCCAGTCCCCAGACACTGAATTCCATCCACTGTCCCCAGACACTGAACTCCATTCGCTGTCCCAGTCCCCAGACACTGAACTGCATCCACTGTCCCAGTCCCCAGACACTGAACTCCATCCACTGTCCCAGTCCCCAGACACTGAACTCCAACCACTGAACTCCATCCACTGTACCAGTCCCCAGACACTGAACTCCATCCACTGTCGCAGTCCCCAGACACGGAACTCCATCCACTGTCCCAGTCCCCAGACACTGAACTCCATCCACTGTCCCAGTCCCCAGACACTGAACTCCATCCACTGTCCCCAGACACTGAACTCCATCCACTGTCGCAGTCCCCAGACACTGAACTCCATCCACTGTCCCAGTCCCCAGACACTGAACTCCATCCACTGTCCCAGTCCCCAGACACTGAACTCCATCCACTGTCCCAGTCCCCAGACACTGAACTCCATCCACTGTCCCAGTCCCCAGACACTGAACTGCATCCATTGTCCCAGTCGCCAGAAACTGAACTCCATCCACTGTCCCAGTCCCCAGACACTGAACTCCATCCACTGTCCCAGTCCACAGACACTGAACTCCATCCACTGTCCCCAGTCCCCAGACACTGAACTCCATCCACTGTCCCAGTCCCCAGACACTGAACTCTATCCACTATCCCCAGACACTGAACTCCATCCACTGTCCCAGTCCCAGACACTGAACTCCATCCACTGTCCCAGTCCCCAGACACTGAACTCCATCCACTGTCCCCAGTCCCCAGACACTGAACTCCATCCACTGTCCCAGTCCCCAGACACTGAACTCCATCCACTGTCCCAGTCCCCAGACACTGAACTCCATCCACTGTCCCAGTCCCCAAACACTGAACACCATCCACTGTCCCAGACCCAGACACTGAACTCCATCCACTGTCCCAGTCCCCAGACACTGAACTCCATCCACTGTCCCAGTCCCCAAACACTGAACACCATCCACTGTCCCAGACCCAGACACTGAACTCCATCCACTGTCCCAGTCCCCAGACACTGAGCTCCATCCACTGTCCCAGTCCCCAGACACTGAACTCCATCCACTGTCCCAGTCCCCAGACACTGAACTCCAACCGCTGAACTCCATCCACTGTCCCAGTCCCCAGACACTGAACTCCATCGACTGCCCCAGTCCCCAGACACTGAACTCCATCCACTGTCCCAGTCCCCAGACACTGAACTCCATCCTCTGTCCCAGTCCCCAGACACTGAACTCCATCCACTGTCCCAGTCCCCAGACACTGAACTCCATCCACTGTCCCAGTCCCCAGACACTGAACTCCAACCACTGAACTCCATCCACTGTCCCAGTCCCCAGACACTGAACTCCATCCACTGTCCCAGTCCCCAGACACTGAACTCCATCCACTGTCCCAGTCCCCAGACACTGAACTCCAACCGCTGAACTCCATCCACTGTCCCAGTCCCCAGACACTGAACTCCATCGACTGCCCCAGTCCCCAGACACTGAACTCCATCCACTGTCCCAGTCCCCAGACACTGAACTCCATCCTCTGTCCCAGTCCCCAGACACTGAACTCCATCCACTGTCCCAGTCCCCAGACACTGAACTCCATCCACTGTCCCAGTCCCCAGACACTGAACTCCAACCACTGAACTCCATCCACTGTCCCAGTCCCAAGACACTGAACTCCAACCACTGAACTCCATCCACTGTCCCAGTCCCCAGACACTGAACTCCATCCACTGCCCCAGTCCCCAGACACTGAACTCCATCCACTGTCCCAGTCCCCAGACACTGAACTCCAACCACTGAACTCCATCCACTGTCCCAGTCCCAAGACACTGAACTCCAACCACTGAACTCTATCCACTGTCCCATTCCCCAGACACTGAACTCCAACCACTGTCCCAGTCCCCAGACACTGAACTCCATCCACTACCCCAGTCCGCAGACACTGAACTCCATCCACTGTCCCCAGACACTGAAATCCATCCACTGTCGCAGTCCCCAGACACTGAACTCCATCCACTGTCCCAGTCCCCAGACACTGAACTCCATCCACTGTCCCAGTCCCCAGACACTGAACTCCATCCACTGTCCCAGTCCCCAGACACTGAACTCCATCCACTGTCCCAGTCCCCAGACACTGAACTCCATCCACTGTGCCAGTCCCCAGACACTGAACTCCATCCACTGTCCCAGTCCATAGACACTGAACACCTATCCATTGTCCCAGTCCCCAGACACTGAACTCCATCCACTGCCCCAGTCCCCAGACACTGAACTCCATCCACTGTCCCAGTCCCCAGACACTGAACTCCATCCTCTGTCACAGTCCCCAGATACTGAACTCCATCCACTGTCCCAGTCCCCAGACACTGAACTCCATCCACTGTCCCAGTCCCCAGACACTGAACTCCAACCAAAGAACTCCATCCCCTGTTCCAGTCCCCAGACACTGAACTCCAACCACTGAACTCCATCCACTGTCCCAGTCCCCAGACACTGAACTCCATCCACTGCCCCAGTCCCCAGACACTGCACTCCATCCACTGTCCCAGTCCCCAGACACTGAACTCCAACCACTGTCCCAGTCCCCAGACACTGAACTCCAACCACTGAACTCCATCCACTGTCCCAGTCCCCAGACACTGAACTCCAACCACTGAACTCCATCCACTGTCCCAGTCCCCAGGCACTGAACTCCATCCACTGTCCTAATCCCCAGACACTGAACTCCATCCACTGTCCCAGTCCCCAGACACTGAACTCCATCCACTGTCCCAGTCCCCAGACACTGAACTCCATCCACTGTCCCAGTCCCCAGACACTGAACTCCATCGACTGTACCAGTCCCCAGACACTGAACTCCATCCACTGTCCCAGTCCCCAGACACTGAACTCCATCCACTGTCACAGTCCCCAGACACTGAACTCCATCCACTGTCCCAGTCCCCATACACTGAACTCCATCCACTGTCGCAGTCCCCAGACACTGAACTCCATCCACTGTCCCAGTCCCCAGACACTGAACTCCATCCACTGTCCCAGTCCCCAGACACTGAACTCCATCCACTGTCCCAGTCCCCAGACACTGAACTCCATCCACTGTCCCAGTCCCCAGACACTGAACTCTATCCACTGTCCCAGTCCCCAGACACTGAACTCCATCGACTGTACCAGTCCCCAGACACTGAACTCCATCCACTGTCCCAGTCCCCAGACACTGAACTCCATCCACTCTCCCCAGACACTGAACTCCATCCACTGTCGCAGTCCCCAGACACTGAACTCCATCCACTGTCCCAGTCCCCAGACTTTGAACTCCATCCACTGTCCCAGTCCCCAGACACTGAACTCCATCCACTGTCCCCAGTCCCCAGACACTGAACTCCATCCACTGTCCCAGTCCCCAGACATTGAACTCCATCGACTGTCCCAGTCCCCATACACTGAACTCCATCCACTGTCCCAGTCCCCAGACACTGAACTCCATCCACTGTCCCCAGTCCCCAGACACTGAACTCCATCCCCAGTCCCCAGACACTGAACTCCATCCACTGGCCCATTCCCCAGACACTGAACTCCATCCACTGCCCCAGTCCCCAGACACTGAACTCCATCCACTGACTCAGTCCCCAGACATTGAACTCCATCCACTGTCCCAGTCCCCAGACACTGAACTCCATCCACTGCCCGAGTCCCCAGACACTGAACTCCATCCACTGTCCCAGTCCCCAGACACTGAACTCCATCTTCTGTCCCAGTCCCCAGACACTGAACTCCATCCACTGTCCCAGTCCCCAGACACTGAACTCCATCCACTGTCCCAGTCCCCAGACACTGAACTCCAACCGCTGAACTCCATCCACTGTCCCAGTCCCCAGACACTGAACTCCATCCACTGACCCAGTCCCCAGACACTGAACTCCATCCACTGTCCCAGTCCCCAGACACTGAACTCCATCCTCTGTCCCAGTCCCCAGACACTGAACTCCATCCACTGTCCCAGTCCCCAGACACTGAACTCCATCCACTGTCCCAGTCCCCAGACACTGAACTCCAACCGCTGAACTCCATCCACTGTCCCAGTCCCCAGACACTGAACTCCAACCACTGAACTCCATCCACTGTCCCAGTCCCCAGACATTGAACTCCATCCACTGCCCCAGTCCCCAGACACTGAACTCTATCCACTGTCCCATTCCCCAGACACTGAACTCCATCCACTGTCCCAGTCCCCAGACACTGAACTCCATCCACTGTCCCAGTCCCCAGACACTGAACTCCAACCACTGAACTCCATCCACTGTCCCAGTCCCCAGACACTGAACTCCAACCACTGTCCCAGTCCCCAGACACTGAACTCCATCGACTATCACAGTCCCCAGACACTGAACTCCATCCACTGTCCCAGTCCCCAGACACTGAACTCCATCGACTATCACAGTCCCCAGACACTGAACTCCATCCACTGTCCCAGTCCCCAGACACTGAACTCCATCCACTGTCCCAGTCCCCAGACATGGAACTCCATCTAACTCCCACACAACTCACCCTCCTTTCACAGAGACACGCTCTCCTCCTCCAACCTTCCAACGTCCTTCTCCCATCTTTCCTCTCTATCCCTATTCAAGCTGATACTCCTCTCACCTGTTCAAACATGTCACTCTTTGCCCCCCTACTACCCCACTCACCCCTTTCCGCCTCCCCCCTCTCCACTGCCCCCTTCCTCCACTCCCGCAATCCCCTACCCCACTCCCCCCTACCTCACTCACCCCTCCCCCTCCCCTTACCACACTCCCACACTAACCCCTTCCCCTACACCACGCACACCCCTCCTCCCCTCCCTCTCCCGTTATCTTACTCCTTCCTTCCCCCCACTACCCCTTACCCCCCCCTTCCACCCCTCACCCACTACAGTTGATGTTGGTACTTCCCGTCCGCCACCCCAGGTCACACTGCCACCCCCACCCCAGGCCACATTGCCCCCACACGCCTCCCCCATCCCAGGTCACACTGGCCCCACTCCCCTCCCCCACCCCAGGTCATACTGCCCCCACACCCCTCCCCCACCCCAGGTCATACAGCCCCCACACCCCTCCCCCACCCCAGGTCACACTGCCCCACACCCCTCCCCCACCCCAGGTCACACTGTCCCCACACCCCTCCCCCACCCCAGGTCATACTGCCCCCACACCCCTCCCCCACCCCAGGTCACACTGCCCCCATACCCCTCCCCTACCCCAGGTCATACAGCCCCCACACCCCTCCCCCACCTCAGGTCATACTGCCACCCCCACCCCTCCCCCACCCCAGGTCACACTGCCACCCCCACACCCCTCCCCCACCCCATGTCACACTGCCACCCACACCCCTGGGTTTAAGCGCACAATCCAGGCTGACACATCAGAGCCGGACTGAGGAAGGGGTAAAAGCTGCGAAAGGGGAATATGTGAAAAAGCTGTGAGGGATAGCTGTGACAACACTCAAAGTTTTTCCAAATACATGAAGAGAAAGAGGGCGGCTCAGAGTAATGTGGGGCCCTTAGTGACAGACACAGGTGAGATTGGAACTGGAAATCAGGTAATAGCTGACTTACTAAATAGCTGCTTTGTATTGGTCTTGACAGTAGAGAATGGGGATAAAATACCAGAGATTCAAAGAAAATAAAAATAAATCAAGGGAAGGAACTAACGAAATTCAATACGAGTAAAACATGGTGATGGAGAAACTGATGAGATGAAAGATGGATATATCTCCAGGAGCTGATGTTTCCCAGCCCAGTGGATTACAGGATGTGGGTGAGAACATTGCAGATACTTTAGTCCTGATCTTCCAAATCTCTCCCGATTCTGGAATTTCCCCCTTGGATTGGAGGATGGCCAATGTCACTCCATTGTTTAAGAAAGGTAGGAGTTATAAACTAGGAAATTATAGACGTACTTACTAGCCTAACATCAGTTATGGGGAAGTTTCTAGAATCTGTCATTCGGGACAGTGACTGAGCATTTGGACAAATATGAGCCGATCAGAGAGACAGCAAGGATGTGGAAAGGGTAAGTCATGTCTAACTAACCTAATTACATGTTTTGAGGAGGTAACTAACATGGTAGATAAGGGAGCGTCTATGGAGGTTATTTATCTGGCTTCTATTGTCTGAGTACAGAAGACTAAGGGGTGATGTAATTGAGTGTTTAAGATGATTAAAGGAGTTGAAAGGATAGAGAGAAAGTATTTCCTCTGGTGGGGAAGTCTAGACCAAGGGGCATAATCTTAAAATGAGAGCTAGGCCGTTCAGGGGGGATACCAGGAAGCACTGCTTCACACAAAGGGCAGTGGAAATCTGGCACTCTCTCCACAAAAAGCTGTTGTGGCTGGGGATCAATTGAACCTTTCAAAACTCAGATTGATAGCTTTTTGTTCGGCAAGGGTAATAAAGGTAATGGAGCCAAGGCAGGTAGATGGAGGGAATATACGGATCAGCCAAGATCTAATTGAATGGTGGAACAGACTTGAGGGACTGAATGGCCTCCTCCTGTTCCTATGTTCTGTGTTTTGGATGAAACGTTAAACCGATGTCCTGTCAGCCTATTAAGGATTTAATGGCACTTTGAAAAGAGTGTTCTCAGAGTCCGGGCCAATGTTCTTCCTTTTATCAAACCACAAAATAGATTTACTAGTCACTCATTTAATTTGCTGTTTTGTGGAATCTTGCTGTGCATAAATTAACTGTCGCATTTGCCTACACACCAACAGTGGCTATACAGCTAAAGTAACTTATTGGCTTTGGCACGTGCTGAGGGTGTAAAAGGTGTATAATTGCACATTCTTTCTTTTTTTTGTTTCTTTCTGCCCTCTTCTCTTTCCCCTTTAGTGCCATCTATTTCTCCCTTCTCCCTTTCAATATCATCCATTTCATCTTCTCCCTCTCTTCAGTACCAACCCTAGCTGGCTCCTGCTGCTAATCAGCCTGATTCAGGTCTCGATGTGGTGTGGCTAGGAACTGCTGGTTTTGCGAGAATCCTGACTACAATATGCAGGGACCCTCACGGGCATTAGCACCAGGACTTGGCATTCAAGAAGAGAGAATTCTGTCAACGTTGAATATTGCCAACCCACTGGCACAATGGGCCTCTAAACACTGAGGTGTAGATGTTTGATATCACCACATGGTCATTAAGCATCGCACCGGTGAAGCACAGAAAGTAAAATCTGGCCGGTGGTTGACCCACTGGTAACAGAACCTGCTGGATTTTTTTGCCATTGAAATGAATGGAAGGCAAATTCTATGGGTTCTGTTACTTTATCTTTTTCTTTCTTTCTCTGGCTCTCAATACCAGACGTTTATCTCAGTACGTAATGATAATTTCATTGCTTCCCTTAAATGGAATCTTCTGATTGCATTGGCCAGAAAAAAAATAGCAGTGTTTCACTCCATTATCAATTTGAGTGTTAAAGACTGAGATGTCTTTGGCCAGAAATATACCCTGCCTTGTTCATTTCCTCGAGTGTTCTCCACAGGGTTTAAATATTCCGAGAGATTCTTTACATGTTTCAGACTCATAAACTCTCTGTAATCCACAGTCTTGTTTTCAGACAGTCTCAGTGGGTCATTCACTTTTTTACAATCTCAGTAATTGAAGCCTTTGCTGATAGAGAATCAGAATTATAGAAGTTTACAGCATGGAAGGAGGCCATTTCAGCCCATCGTGTCTGTGCCAGCCAACAAGAGGCTATCCAGCCTAATCTCACTTTCCAGCTCTAGGTCCGTAACCCTGCAGGTTACAGCACTTCACGTGCACATCCAAGTACTTTTTAAATGCGGTGAGGGTTTCTGCCTCTTTCACCCTTTCAGGCAGTGAGTTCCAGACCCCCACAACTATCGACATGAAGAAATTTCCCCTCAAATCCCCTCTATATCTTCTACCAATTACTTTAAATTTATGTCCTCTGGTTGTTGACCCCTCTGCTAAGGGAATAGACCCTTTCTATCCACTATATTTAGGCCCCTCAATGAGGTCTCCCCTCAGCCTCCTCTGTTCCAAGGAAAACAAATCCAGCCTATCCAATCTGTCCTCATAGCTAATATTCTCCACTCCCAACAATATACTCGTAAATATCCTCTGTACCCTCTCCAGTGCAATCACATACTTCCTGTAATGCGGTGGCCAGAACTGCATGCAGTACTCCAGTTGTGGCCTAACCAGTGTTTTATACAGTTCAAGAATAAGCCCCCTGCTCTTGTATTCTATGCCTCAGCTAATAAAGGCAAGCATTCCATATGCCTGCTTAACCATCTTATCTACCTGGCCTGCTATTTTCAGGGATCAGTGGACATGCACTCCAAGGTTCCTTTGTTCCTCTACACTTCTCAGTGTCCTACCATTTAACGTGTCTTCTCTTTCCTTGTTAGCCCTCCCCAAATGCATTACCTCACACTTCCCTAGATTAAATTCCATTTGCCACTGTTCTGCCCACCTGACCAGTTGATTGATATCTTCCTGCAGTCTGCAGCTTTCTTCTTCATTATCAACCACACAGCCGATTTTAGTATCATCTTCAAACTTCTTAATCATACCCTCTGCATTCAAGTCGAGATCATTGATGTATATCACAAAAAGCAAGGGACCTAGTACTGAGCCCTGCAGAACCCCACTGGAAACATCCTTCCAGTCACAAAAATACCCATCAACCATTACCCTTTGCTTCCTGTGCCTGAGCCAATTTTGGATCCAACTTACTAGGCTGATTCCGGAGATGAGGGGGTTACCTTATGATGATAGATTGAGTAGACTGGGTCTTTACTCGTTGGAGTTCAGAAGGATGAGGGGTGATCTTATAGAAACATTTAAAATAATGAAAGGGATAGACAAGATAGAGGCAGAGAGGTTATTTCCACTGGTCGGGGAGACTAGAACTAGGGGGCACAGCCTCAAAATACGAGGGAGCCAATTTAAAACCGAGTTGAGAAGGAATTTCTTCTCCCAGAGGGTTGTGAATCTGTGGAATTCTCTGCCCAAGGAAACAGTTGAGGCTAGCTCATTGAATGTATTCAAGTCACAGATAAATAGATTTTTAACCAATAAGGGAATTAAGGGTTACGGGGAGTGGGCGGGTAAGTGGAGCTGAGTCCATGGCCAGATCAGCCATGATCTTATTGAATGGCGGAGCAGGCTCGAGGGGCTAGATGGCCTACTCCTGTTCCTAATTCTTATGTTCTTATGTTCTTATGTTCTATTACCACTTTGCCTTGGATCCCATGTGCTTTTACTTTCGTGACCAGTCTGCTATGTGGGACCTTATCAAAAGTTTTGTTAAAATCCATATACACTACATCATACGCTTTGCCTTCATCGACCCTCCTGGTTACCTCCTCGAAAAATTCAATCAAGTTAGTAAGACACGACCATCCCTTAACAAATCCGTGCTGACAATCCTTGATTAATCCATGTCTTTCTAAGTGAAGATTTATCCTGTCCTTCAGGACTTTTTCCAATAATTTTTACACCACTGAGGTTAGGCTGACTGGCCTGTAATTACTCGGTCTATCCATTTCTCCCTTCTTAAACAAAGGTACCACATTAGCAGTCCTCCAGTTCTCTGGCACCACACCTGAAGCCAGAGAGTATTGGAAAATGATGGTCAAAGCCTCTGCTATTTCATCTTTTGCTTCGCTTAACAGCCTGGGATACAGTTCATCCAGGCCTGGGGACTTAACCACTTTCAAAGCTGCTAAAACACTTAATATCTCCTCTCTCACTATATTTATTTCATCTAATATTTCACACTCCTCCTCCTCGATAGCAGTGTCTGCATTGCCCCTCTCTTTTGTGAAAACAAATGCAAAGTATTCGTTAAGAACCATACCCACATCTTCCGCCACAGATTACGCTCATGGTCTCTAATAGGCTCTACTCTTTCTTTAGTTATCCTCTTGTTCTTACTATATTATAAAGCAAACACTTACAACTTAATCCAATTGAGTGGTTGAACAATGAATACATATACTGCAGTAGACTGGGTAAATTCCAGGAGTATAGCCACCCCCTTGTGCAGCTCTGTACCGGGGTGGGAGGTGGGAGTAAAGTTATCCCCCTTCTCTCCCCACCTGGGCTCCCAACCCCGAGAGCCTTACTACCCACTGGCTCAGCTTCTGAAGTCTGGAGCCACCTGGGACTGCCGAGCCCTTCCTTCTCCAAGCCCTGGGTCCACATATATTCACTGACCAGCCCCACCCAGACCTGAGATGGACCCTGCCCCACCACAGCCCTTAGATATCGAATTGGGGAGAAATTGCTCCACACTCCAATTCCCAACCATTTGAAGCTTTGTGCTGGGCATCTGTTTTGATGAAATATAATGTAAAATGACCAGATACTCTGTTTTGGAGTTGGTTGGTGTTGGAGGGAATAATGTTGGCTAGGATACTGAAAGGACTCCCTAACTCTTCTTCAAGTAATGTCAAGGGATCTTTTATGTCTGGCTGAATCAGCTGAAAGACAGCACCTCTGACACTGCAGCACTCCCTAAGTACTACATTGATGTATCAGCCTAGATTAGATGCTCAGGTCCTGGATCAGCAACCTTCTGATTGAGAAGTGTGTGTGCTACCAGTTAAACCTAACTTATTCTAAGTAGCCCATTTGTGTGAGGCTTGCTGCAGTTGTGGACTTTTGCCAGACATGAACACCGTTGCCCCAATTATCCAGTGCACACTTGGCACTGGCTGTGCTCTGAGCCCACCGTAGAGTCCTGCAATATTATCACTTGTAAATCATTAAATATAAAACAAATATATCACCATCACAACATTACCCCTAAACATGGCTGGAACAACTTCCCCCGCTCCCCCAAGCAGCACAGTGCACCCTGCTGGGGCTCTGAACATCCTGGTCTTTGGGTACGCCATTTGTGTCTCCTTTTCTCTCACAACCAACTGCACAACATTTGTGTTCAGTTTGTCCTTTGCTCTGCCCATTCAACCAGGTTTCTGAGCAGATCCCTCTCGCCTCCCTCCCCATTTATCTGTCTTTCTACTTCTCTCCTCTTCCTGTTCCCTCGGCCACGTGTTACTGATATAAATATTTGAGAGTCCATTCACCAGGAACAGACATCTGCATCTGTGCAAATTGCTTTTCCTTTGCCAGATCTGCCTTCACTTTTCTTCACCGCTCTCCTTCGTTTCAATTTTTCTCTCTCTGCTCTGTTACTTCTTCATTCTCACGTTCCTTTTCACTTTCCCTCTTGCTACCTTCCTTTCTCTTCTTTCCTTACCCTATTTCTCCTGTCTGCACTGCATGTAGAGAGACTGATGGGGAGGGGAGATAGGAGCAGCCCACGGAGAAAGCAGAGAGAAAGAGGGAGCAGGAGGAAGTGCTGAGGCTGTAAGGGAAAAGGTCACAAAGGATCGACACGGAGTCTGAGAGGAAGAAATCCATGGGAAAAAGCACGTTCCTTTGTGAACATGTTGGAGACCTGCCCATGCAATGGCTCCCAGAACCTTTAGTCACATCTGGGAGCTTCTCCAGGGATTTGCTGCCTGTGTATTGCAGCAGCAGTGAAGACCCAGCTGTATGATAACTCCTGCCAATTATAATCTCTCTGGAGGATTCCCCTGGGAACTGTGGAGCTGGGCATTAGGATCAAGAGGCAGATACACTAATGGCAGCACATTATTGGCTGGGAGAGATATTGGCCACACAACCTTCTCTTGAGAGTTCTTCTGTTGAGAAGGCAGCTGGAGCCCATGTTTGGGAGGGAATGGCTGCGAGCTGGATCTGGGGAATTGCTGCACTAAACAAAGCCATGGCAGCTCCTCGGGACTGTAGTCCTGAGAACTACAGGGCTTAGTGAGTGGGTGAGGGGGCAAAGAGAAGACAGTGGTTTGCCTCTGATGTGTAAGTCCAGCAGGATTCCAAGGCAGGGCCTTGAGCTGGGATCGAGAGGGGGAGGCTGAAACAGTCCCTGTTCTCCTGGCCGCCAGCATTGGAGACTTGTGGCTCTGCTGGAGGAGGGTCTCTCTCTCTCTCTATAGGTCTCTCTCTCTCTATCGGTCTCTCCCTCTCTATCGGTCTCTCTCTTATCGGTCTCTCTCTCTCTCTCTATTGGTCTCTTTCTTTCTCTATCTCTCTATCGGTCTCTCTCTCTCTCTCTCTCTCTCTCTCTATCAGTCGCTCTCTATCGGTCTCTCTCTCTCTATCTATTGGTCTCTCTTTCTCTATCAGTCTCTATCTCTCTCGCTCTCTCTCTATCAGTCTCTCTCTCTCTATCAGTCTCTATCTGTCTCTCTCTCTCACACACAAAGAGGAAATCTTCACTCATTGCTTCACAATGAATCAGAGAATATGGGCCCCCAAAATCAACAGGTCGCGACCCCCGTAGTTGTGCTGGAATTGATCCCACTGGTGATCATCAGTGCTGACCCTGCTGGAGTTTGCAGGGTCAGTGGGAGAACACACAATTTGCATAGATTTGGCCTCTGTGTGACAGCCATAATGGAATGGTAAACCGGGTGTAAAGAACATATTTATCATCCATTACACCAGGCACACAGAGGAAATCTCCCCCCTTGTTGACATGAGATATGCCGTGGGGCGGGGTCTCTCTGGATTCCTGAACATATCCCAGTAACATTTCGTCTTTCAGCTCAACCTTCCCTATGTTGAGTGAGGAACTTGAATCCTGTAGTTCTGTTGGTGATTATGATTGTGTAAGTAAGTTGGAATGTTTCAAGTATCCCAAGTTTCCTTTATAGTTGCTCATTGATTAGATGTTTATTTACAGAGAAAGTTAAATTGTCTCAGTATATTTCCATGAATGACTTTGTGTTTGTTTTGTTTAATTATACAGGTCCCACTTATCAGAACCAAGCTGAATGGTCGGGTTTTCTGCTCTGTCCTCACCAGTCCTTGACTTTTCTGCCCAATCCTTTCAATGGACAGGCAATCATGGGGTGACAAATGCAGAAGTGGACGACTCCAGTCAATGGGCCAAATGTTGCAGGAAAAATAACGCTAAGGCTAACAGTGTTCACTGTTATTCACCTGGAAATCGGACAGCAACTTCCAGCCCCGCACATGTGCAGTGAAAGGTGTAAATCCGGAAGTTGCTGTCCGAGATGCCCTGCTCCTCCAGAAGCGGCACGTTAAGAGTATCTCACCGAGAGACACCATTGGAATACAGGGAATGCCCTGAACTTGCTGTTCTTACCTCAGAGAGAGGACCCAAACTCACCAGAAAAACTTTGTGCTTGTCCATTCCAGTGTAAGTACCAATTTAATGGTGTGATAAGTCTTAATTACTGCCAAACAACCTCTCTGGCTCTAAAAATTAACTTTTAAAAGTGTGGAGTCCTTCAGATTTTAATTATTGTTGAAGATTTAAAAATAAAACTTTTTTTTCTTTTTCTTGTTGTCTCTTTTTCTCTCTCTCTTAATCCAAACTTTATTTCGCTTTCTATACCTGATTTGAGATTAAATTCACTATTCTAATTTACACTTCCTGGTTCAGACTCTGCGCTGCTCATTACCGATTCTTCAGTCTGATTGGTTAAGGAAATACACAGTTGCTTATCCTGTTCACACAGATCCCAGGTGCCTTGTGGAGGGCGCTGCATTTTTTGGATAGTTGGCCGACAGGAACTTCCAGTGCAAAAGCTTATAGAATGTGTGTGGGGAAGTGCAAGTGTAATGAACGGCTGTCACCGCTAACCGCAAAATCGGGCACTTGTGTTTCTGGTCCCGAGCTGCTCTCTTCTCCCACAGCACAGAGAATACTTACGTTGACTCTCAGCTTGACGTGCATTTGCTGCACTTGTATGTTCTGATCCTGTGGGTACCCAGTTTCCCTTTGGGTTCCTTTACTGTAACCCGGTTTGTGAGTTTTCCTAGCCATGAGAGTTCTCCACAGCAGCGCTCTTTCCATGGGCCCAAATTTGGCCCACCCATTTTTTCGGTGCACTCACGTGAGATGTGACGACTTCCTAGGATAAAAACGGCACCAAAAATTTGTCCCCGGATTCTGGCCACTCTGTGGCCTCTCCCATGATTTGATGCGGCGTGGCAATTCAATTAGAGGGCAGAGCTAGGGCCCTGCGCTTAAAAGAGTGTCGGTAGCTCAACGCATGCGCACTGCAGGTTTCGTGCATGCGCAGTAACTCCTCTGCAGAGAGAGACCCGATGTCCCGCCCCTATCCCAGGCCGAGTGGTCTCACGATGCGTGCCAGGAAGCTGCACATCATAGAGAGAGCCCCGCACCTATTCCCGGCCGAGTGACCTCCCGCACCGGTCGGCCCGCTGCTTCCCGGGCTGAGTTAGGAAGGTAGGACTTAAGTTTTATTTTTTATTTATTATGGATGGTTGTGCTTTGTTTAGTGAGGAGAGTTTTGATAGGGGTCGGGGGAGAAGAGGAGAGTTTTGATGGGGGCGGCGGAGGGGGGAAGAGTTTTGATCCGGTGGGGAGAGAGTCTTGATCCGGGGGTGGGGGGGAGTTTGGATGGGGCGGGGGGGGGGGGGGGGGAGTTTTGGTCAGGGGTGGGGGAGTTTTGATGGGGGGGCGGAGTTTTGATTAGCGGGTACGAGTTTTGATCGTCGGGGGGCGGGGGTGTGATAACTGTGTAGCCAGTAATTTTAATGAGTTTACTCAAGAATTTCCTTAACCCTGTTGATGAAAATACTTTCCTACATAATAACATAAGAATTACGAGCAGGAGGTACTTCTATTTTTTATTTGGATATTTTGAAAAAATTATGTAAATATCTTTTGTCTCTACTTCTTTTATTTTTGTAATTTAAGCTTCCATGAATGCTTCTGTTGTATAGTAAATTAACTTTGCGAAGTTTGTCATATGTCCTGTATAGCTGTTTGACCTTATTCACATTCTTTAGTCAAGTCATTAAGTACCTACCCGCGCTGATTTCTTAACTCTCCGCAAGGGTTTTCTATGCGGCCACAAGTGGCCACATACGCTGGTCTAAGTTAGTTTAGAGCAACTATTAGCTCTGCATAGTGGCTTAAATGGCCAAAACAGGTGTAGGTGGCTGGTAACGCCCCCTTTTGAACAAAACTAAATTAAACGAAAAAAATCCTAACTAACTCACTTACACTGGTGCAAATTGAATGTGCAAAATGGGGATTTTTAAGATACACCAGAAAAATTAAGTTGCTCCAAAAAAAAGGAGCAACTCCTGGCCATATTTGGGCCCCATAAATGGAGATTTCTAATTCAGAATCAAAAATAGAAATTCTTATTCGAAGGCAAGTGTTTTTGTAGAGAAGCAGTACCAACACAAGCTGACCGGAAAATGCCAGATAGCTTGTGTAAAATAATTACATCCCCACGTGTAAAATAAATCTAAACTTCTTCAAGCCAGATAGTATTTAAATGTCCTGTTTAGTATTCAAGCATAGTCCACTGCAAGTGCCTTCTGCTGAATAATAAAACACCGCTCCTGCTGCAGTCCCTTCCTCATACATATCTGAAGCCACTTCTAAAGCAGCTTCTCCACTCCCCGTGGGTTATTTCCTTGCTAATTAACAGTTACCAGTAATACTGATTGCACCAGCTTAAAAGCTTCGGGGCATGGTTACAATTTGATTTCAGCTTTGCATTTTTAATTTTTACTCAGCTTTCAACACCGTTTTTACATAATTCCCACTGATGCTTTGAACGTTTGAGAGTTCGAGTTGTGTTTTCGCCAAGTTAACATTCTTAAGATAGACTTGGTGAGACAGCAATTCATGGGTCAGATAATTCTTTATCATCAGGGCCGTTCTTAAAATCATTCATTAGCAAAAGTGAAGCAAACTGCAATTCACCCTCCGGGGTCGATTTTCACTGCCCTCGCCTGGCCTCGAAATGGTGCCGACAACCTTACCGTCCCATTAACACCGGTGATGCAGCCGCCGCCATTTTGAAAAGGGGCCTTCCGCCAGGTGTTCAAAGTATCTGCCTGTTTCAGGCGATAGGCCCCTTTTAACATAGAAAGCGGGATCTTATGATGCAAACGGGACCCACAGTGTCGATTTAGGCAGGAATCGGTCGCAGCCTGCTTCGTGCTCACTCCGACCAGTTCCATAAACAATGGAAGAGGCGCAGCCAAAGGTAAGTGTTGAATTGTTTCTGTGGGCCTCGGAGGAGTATGAGCACAGCCTCTGGGACCCACAAAATCAATCTAGGCCGCTGCCACCCAGGGACTCCAACCTCCACAATCGGCACTACCCCGCCCCGGGACCCCACCCTACACCATCGGCACTACCCCGCCCCGGGACACCCACCCTCCACAATCGGCACTACCCCGCCCCGGGACCCCACCCTCCACCATCGGCACTACCCCGCCCCGGGACCCCCACCCTCCACCATCGGCACTACCCCACCCAGGGACCCTACCCGCCACCATCGGCACTACCCACCCCGGGACCCCACCCTCCACCATCGGCACTACCCCGCCCCGGGACCCGCACCCTCCACAATCGGCACTACCCCGCCCCGGGACCCCAACCCTCCACCATCGGCACTACCCCACCCAGGGACCCCACCCTCCACAATCGGCACTACCCACCCAGGGACCCCACCCTCCACAATCGGCACTACCCACCCCGGGACCCCCACCCTCCACCATCGGCACTACCCCGCCCTGGGACCCCACCCTCCACCATCGGCACTACCCCGCCCCGGGACCCCACCCTCCACCATCGGCACTACCCCGCCCCGGGACCCCACCCTCCACAATCGGCACTACCCCGCCCCGGGACCCCACCCTCCACGATCACCACTACCCCGCCACGATCACCACTACCCTGCCACGATCACCACTACCCTGCCACGATCACCAGTACCCTGCCAAGATCACCACTACCCTGCCACGATCACCACTACCCCTCCACGATCACCACTACCCCACCACGATCACCACTACCCCACCACGATCACCACTACCCTGCCACGATCACCACTACCCCACCACGATCACCACTACCCCACCACGATCACCACTACCCTGCCACGATCACCACTACCCCGCCACGATCAGCACTACCCTGCCAAGATCACCACTACCCTGCCACGATCACCACTACCGTGCCACGATCACCACTACCCTGCCAAGATCACCACTACCCTGCCACGATCACCACTACCCTGCCACGATCACCACTACCCTGCCACAATCACCACTACCCTGCCTCGATCACCACTACCCCGCCACAATCACCACTACCCTGCCACGATCACCACTACCCCACCTCGATCACCACTACTCTGCCACGATCACCAGTACCCTGCCACGATCACCACTACCCCGCCACAATCACCACTACCCTGCCACGATCACCACTACGCCGCCTCGATCACCACTACCCTGCCACGATCACCAGTACCCTGCCACGATCACCACTACCCCGCCACAATCACCACTACCCTGCCAAGATCACCACTACCCCGCCACGATCACCACTACCCCGCCACGATCACCACTACCCTGCCACGATCACCACTACCCTGCCACGATCACCACTACCCCGCCACGATCACCACTACCCTGCCACGATCACCACTACCCTGCCACGATCACCACTACCCCGCCACGATCACCACTACCCCGCCACGATCACCACTACCCTGCCACGATCACCACTACCCCATCACGATCACCACTACCCCGCCACGATCACCACTACCCTGCCACGATCACCACTACCCCGCCTCGATCACCACTACCCCGCCACGATCACCACTACCCTGCCACGATCACCACTACCCCGCCTCGATCACCACTACCCCGCCTCGATCACCACTACCCCGCCACGATCACCACTACCCCGCCTCGATCACCACTACCCTGCCACGATCACCACTACCCCGCCACGATCACCACTACCCCGCCTCGATCACCACTACCCCGCCTCGATCACCACTACCCCGCCACGATCACCACTACCCTGCCACGATCACCACTACCCCGCCTCGATCACCACTACCCCGCCTCGATCACCACTACCCTGCCACGATCACCACTACCCCGCCTCGATCACCAGTACCCTGCCACGATCACCAGTACCCTGCCACGATCACCACTACCCCGCCACGATCACCACTACCCCGCCACGATCACCACTACCCTGCCACGATCACCAGTACCCCGCCACGATCACCACTACCCCGCCACGATCACCACTACCCCGTCTCGATCACCACTACCCCGCCTCGATCACAAGTACCCTGCCACGATCACCACTACCCCGCCACGATCACCACTACCCTGCCACGATCACCACTACCCCGCCACGATCACCACTACCCCGTCTCGATCACCACTACGCCGCCTCGATCACCACTACCCTGCCACGATCACCAGTACCCTGCCACGATCACCACTACCCCGTCTCGATCACCACTACCCTGCCTCGATCACCACTACCCCGCCACGATCACCACTACCCCGCCACAATCACCACTACCCTGCCACGATCACCACTACCCCGCCACGATCACCACTACCCTGCCACGATCACCAGTACCCTGCCACGATCACCACTACCCCGCCTCGATCACCACTACCCCGCCACGATCACCACTACCCCGCCTCGATCACCACTACCCCGCCTCGATCACCACTACCCCGCCACGATCACCACTACCCCGCCACGATCACCACTACCCCGCCTCGATCACCACTACCCTGCCACGATCGGCACTACGCCGCCATGACCGGTTCTCCTTCGCCAAATCCAGCGAGCTGTGGTGAGCGGCCTGTTTGGTGCCCTGCAGCTCACCTGGTGCATGTAAAAGAGGGCGGAGCCTGAAAATCACCGCGACCTCTCAACCGCTCAGCCGCCCGAGAGTCAAAATGGACCTAATGCTAAGGTATCCATCATCAGCTTAGCAGCTTCATCTTAAGACCTCTGAATAGTGTTGCATCATGTTAATGAATTTGCTTTCATCTTGGCTCAGCTGCAATTACTTTGCATATAATTCTTATTTATTTTAAACTTTAAATCATGAGCACTTTTGCAAAGCAGAGGTCACAAAACTCAATGTCAAGGAAGGGAGCCAATCATGAGCTGTACTTTCTGCCTATGAAGCCCCAGTGGCACAGAATTGACACAGACTTGGAGGACTGAAATGCCTGGCTCAGATCCATACAGCCAGAGCTATGTCCCTTTACGGAGGACTTTCAAAGACTGCTCTAAAGTGATCTTGCCAATTCTAACCCTACTCACTCAGTACAAACCTGGCAGATGGGCAATTAGAATCGTCCTGGCTCTTACCTGTCCGAAAGCCGCCATGATCACAACATCTGCAATTTTAACCTGCTCCCCTGAGCAGGCAGCAAGGACAGGCACCTGTCGCCAATAGGGTTCTTCTTTACATATGCCTGTTGTGGCCGATGATATCATTGAGACCCGATTGTAATTTTAACTCAGGCCAAGGGGAATTAAAATCAGGGCCAAGGCTATTAAATGTTGCTGTTGCATTTTATTTAATGTAGAACTTACAACACACAAGGAGGCCATTCGGCCCACCAGGTCTGTGTCGATGTTTATACTCCACACGTGCCTCCTCCTTCCTTACTTCATCTCGCCCTATCAGCACATCTAATTTCAGGATTTCACATTTTGGATTTTCAGCTATTTTACCACGGAAGGATTAAGGTATGATTTATAATTACTCTGATTTCCAACCTCTCCTCGGAAAATAGAATTAAGGAGGCCTGGGTGTCCGTGCCAGCAAGGCTGTCAGGAATGTCACTTGTGCCACCTAGAGGGAGGTGGTACTGGCACTGATTGGCACTCCCTCAATCCCAAGACTGCTGAACAGTGCCATAAGGAGTTCAATGATCTCACCAGGGAAGGCAAAGTAACACACTGAACACTCCCTTTCCTTCCTTGCACACCCTGGGCTCCAGAACACTCTTCTCCCTCTGAAAGCAACTCTTGTTTAACTAATCTTTTCACAATACACTCCTCCTTCAGCCCTACAAACCTCTGAGATCTCTGCATTTCTCCAATTCTGGCCTCTTGTGTATCCCTGATTTTAATCGCTCCTCCATTGGTGGCCATGTCTTAAAGCCGCCTTGGCCCTAAGCTCTGGAATTCCCTCCCTAAACCTCTCCGCCTCTCCACCTCTCTCTCCTCCTTTAAGACGTTCCTTAAAACCTATCTCTTTGACCAAGCTTTTGGTCACCTGTGCTAATATCTTGTTGTTTCAAAATTGTGTTTGATGATGCTGCTGTGAAGCTCCTTGGGACATTTTACTATGTTAAAGGCGCTAGATAAATGCAAGTTGTTGTTGAGGTGAGGTCTAACTCCGCATCTTGCATGATGGCTACTCAGCTCCCCTCACATGCAGAAACCTAAAACCCCTTCTACCACTTTAACCTCAGGCCTCCAGTCCCATTGTGTGCAAAAACTCTCAACTGTAGACATTGTACTTGCAGGGTTCAGATCAGTCGAGGGCCAACAATTTTCTGCAAGTTACAGGCAATGTGTTTCATGGTTCATCACGTATAAGGGTTCATTTCAGAAGCAATGGAGGTGAATTTGGTCTTGGGTGATCATGCATACCAGAGGAGAGCACATCGGCAGCCCGCTGAACTTGCCCCCCACGTTCCCCTTCCAGAGACTTCATTGAAAGATGTCGGGCGGGGTGTAAAGCGGGGCTGACGATTGGCTGTCACCCATTGTGTACCAAGACTCACTCCACCCCCACTGCTCTGTGGAGCACTTTGTGACGCCTCGTTGGTCAGCTGTGGTTGGGTTGCTGTGACTCAGACAGACACTTTGGTTCAGTCTGCCTGTGAGCTGTCTGTGGTTTCCTGCAGGTGGGGATTGTATTTGGGTGGGAAAACATCCCGAGTACCTGACAGATTGTGATTGGCTGGTGATCTCATGCAATTACGAAAGGTGCAGGGATCCGATGCTTTTTGTTTCAGTGTAACTTCAATGGAATTGGGATAGTTTTTCTGTTGGAAGTTACGTTACCAAGAAGGTCGTTCCCAACCTCTCAGCCGGTAGCCACGAGCTGTGTGTTTATGTTGGTGATGACCCAGCAGACAATGCGGGCCAGCCTAACGCTGCAGGAAGTTGCAGTGTCAGAAATCAGCTTCTGTTTTACAATCTATGGGGCAGATTTTGATCAAGGCCTCCGCCCGCCGAAGTGACACCCAAATTGCTGCTGATGGCCGCTGAGGTACCGGATGGTACTCTCGGCGGGATATTCATCGCCGAGGTCCCTCGAAGGTCGGCGGGCGGCAAATGGATGACGTACACCGCCAATCTGGGTGGCAGCGGGCGAGGGGTCTCATTCTCGGCGGCAGAGGCGCTTGCTGCCCAAGTACCGAGAGGATGGAATCGGGTCCAGGGAGGGTCGATGACCTGAAAAAAAAAAATCATCAGTAAAAAATAAAAAACTATTGGAAGACCTTCAGGGAACTCCATGCAGGTAAGTGGCTGTGGACATTTTTTTTGTAAATGTTCACTAACCTTTATTTCAGGTTCTTCCTACGTACCATCGGGGACAGACCAGCTTCCTCGCAGCGGTCCACCCACGTTCTAGCACCGACTCCCGCCCACATCAGTATGGGAGCTCGCCAGGCGGGAGGTCAGCTGTGCACTCGGCCGTCCGCTGACGTTAGCGGGCCGTTCTCGACGGCTCTCTCCTCCCGCCTGCTCCAGGCCACGTCAAAAGTGGCACTGGGCGGATCTGCAAGAACAATGTCTGCGGCAGTGAGCGGCAGTCAGCGGCAAGGGGCGGTGAGTTGATGAATTTCGGCCCCTATGTAGAGAACAGAGGAAGAGGAGGAGACCATTCAGCCCCTTGAGCCTGTTCCGCCATTCAATTAGATCATTGATGATCTGTATCTTAACTCCATTCACCTGCCTTGGTTCTATATCCCGAAATACTCTTGCCTAACTAAAATCTAGCAATCTCAGATTTGACATTTTCCATTGAACCCCAGCCCCAACAGTTATTTTGGGGAGAGAGTTCCTGATTTCCACTGTCCTTTGTGTGAAGAAGTGCTTCCTGACGTCACCCCGAACCGCCGAGCTCTAATTTTACAGATATGCACTTTGTCCTGGACTATCCCAGCAGAAGAAATAGTTTCTATCTACCTTGTCAAATCCTTTAATCGTCTTAAACACCCCAATTACATCACCCCTTAGTCTTCTATACTCAAGGGAATACAAGTCTAGTCTCTGCAACCTGTCCTCATAATGTAACCCTTTCAGCCCCGGTACCATTCTGGTGAATCTGCTCTGCACCCCCTCCAGGGCCAATATATCCTCCCTGAGGGGCGGGGCCCAGCACTGAACACAGAGCTCAAACTGGGGTCTAACCAGAGCTCTGTACAAATGTAATATCATTTCCATCCCTTGTATTCCAGGCCCCGTGAGATAAAGGCCAACATTCCATTGGCCTTTTAATTATTTTTTGTAATGTACACTCGTTTTTAGTGATTTCTATATTTGGACCCATAAATCTCTCTGCTCCTCCACAGTTCCCAGCTTCTCATCATTTAGAACATACTCTAAGGTTCAAAGTGAATGACCTCACACTTCCCCACACTGAACTCCATCTGCCACAGGTTTGCCCACTCACTTAATCGGTCAATGTCCCTCTGCAACTTCCTGCTCCCATCTACACTATTTACTGTGTCACCAAACTTGTGTCATCAGCAAACTTGGACATACGGCTCTCCGTCCCTTCATCCAAGTCATTTATAAATCCAGTGAAAAGCGGCGGCCCCAGTACAGATCCCTGGGACACCACTAGTCACATCCTGCCCATTGGAGTCCCTGCCCATTATCCCTACTCTCGGTCTCCTACCTCCCAACCAATTCCATACAGAGAGTGGCATCTTTATTATTTCACATACCGGGAGGGTAGTAAGGTGTATAATTCACTACTTTATACTGTCCATTTACCTATTTTATTTAAATGTAACATTTATTGGTTCAGAGCCCCAGTGTCAGTGAGGAAGGAGTGTATACTCAGTCTGCTTTATGAAGAGAGGGAGTTATGTGATGAACACGATAAATCCCAGTCATTGTTGCTCAGTAACTTTTAGTCCTGATTTTTCTTCCTTATTTTTTATTGGCATTTTCAGGAAAATGTTTCATCGGTGTTTCTTTTTTTTTTCCTGAGAGTTTTATTTCCTGCTGACAGTACAAAATATTTCTGTGGAACTGAAAATAGCTACATTCACTGAAAAGCAGACAGCAATTGTAGCATTTACACAACTTCAGCAGAACAGGAAATGCTGAAAAACATAAATGGGAAAATCTAAAATTAGTTCTTTCAACACAAAGCTTGACAGGAGATGTCAGCTTGGGTTCAGTGTGAGCGCTCTCGCCTCTGAGTCTAAAGGCCACAGGCTCAAGCCCTACTCCAGAGGCCTCAGCACATCATTCGGGCCGCCAATTCTGTCTTTCAAATGAGATGTTAAACCGAGGCCCCGTCTGTCCCATCAGCTGGTCCCACAGCCCTATTTGAGGAAGAGCATGGGGAGTTCTCCCAGTGTCCTGGCCAATAGGTATCCCTCAACCAACATCACTAAAACACTATCTCATTACTGTGGTTTGTGGGATCTTGCTGTGCACTTCTTGGCTGCTGTGTTTTCCTACATTGCAACAGTGACACCCCTTCAAAAGCACTTCATCAGTTAGAAATACTTTGGGATATCCTATGGTCATGAAGGTACTTCATAAAGGCAGGTCTTTCTTTCTTTACTTCAGGGATCAAGAGACAAAGGACAGGGCTGACACATAAGCAACCGGCTTCAGCCGGAAGTGCCGAGTGGTTGATCCATCTCGGTCCCCTCCTGAGGTCCCCAACATCACAGAAACAAGTCTTCAGCCATTTCAATTCACTCCAAATGGTATCAAGAAACAGCTGGGCGCACTGGATTCAGCAAAGGCTGTGGGCCCCGATATCATGCCGGCTGTAGTGCTGAAGGTTTGTGCACCAGAACTAGCCGCGCCTCCAGCCAAGCTGTTCCTGTACAGCTACAACACTACCCGACAATGTGGAAAGTTACCCAGGTATGTCCTGTCCACAAAAAGCAGGACAAATCCAATCCAGCCAATTACCGCCCCATCAGTCTACTCTCAATCATCAGCAAAGTGATGGATGGGTTTGTTGATGGTGCTATCAAGCAGCCGACCGAACAGTACTGTGGGAGTACCTTCACCACATGGACTGCAGCAGTTGAAGAAAGCAGCTCACCACAATCTTCTCAAGGGCAACCCGGAATGGTCGATAAATGCGGGCCTTGCCAGAGCCGCCCACATTCCATGAATGAATAAAACAAAGTGAAAATTCCCATGGTCGTTGGCAAGTCACAGAAACATAGAAACATAGAAAATAGGTGCAGGAGTAGGCCATTCGGCCCTTCTAGCCTGCACCGCCATTCAATGAGTTCATGGCTGAACATGCAACTTCAGTACCCCATTCCTGCTTTCTCGCCATACCCCTTGATCCCCCTAGTAGTAAGGACTATATCTAACTCCTTTTTGAATATATTTAGTGAATTGGCCTCAACAACTTTCTGTGGTAGAGAATTTCACAGGTTCACCACTCTCTGGGTGAAGAAGTTTCTCCTCATCTTGGACCTAAATGGCTTACCCCTTATCCTTAGACTGTGACCCCTGGTTCTGGACTTCCCCAACATTGGGAACATTCTTCCTGCATCTAACATGTCTGAACCCATCAGAATTTTAAACGTTTCTATGAGGTCCCCTCTCATTCTTCTGAACTCCAGTGAATACAAGCTCAGTTGATCCAGTCTTTCTTCATAGGTCAGTCCCGCCATCCTGGGAATCAGTCTGGTGAACCTTCGCTGCACTCCCTCAATAGCAAGTTAGGAGACCAAAACTGTACACAATACTCCAGGTGTGGCCTCACCAAGGCCCTGTACAACTGTAGCAACACCTCCCTGCCCCTGTACTCAAATCCCCTCGCTATGAAGGCCAACATGCCATTTGCTTTCTTAACCGCCTGCTGTACCTGCATGCCAACCTTCAATGACTGATGTACCATGACACCCAGGTCTCGTTGCACCTCCCCTTTTCCTAATCTGTCACCATTCAGATAATAGTCTGTCTCTCTGTTTTTACCACCAAAGTGGATACCCTCACATTTATCCACATTATATTTCATCTGCCATGCATTTGCCCACTCACCTAACCTATCCAAGTCACTCTGCAACCTCATAGCATCCTCCTCGCAGCTCACACTGCCACCCAACTTAGTGTCATCCGCAAATTTGGAGATACTACATTTAATCCCCTCGTCTAAATCATTAATGGACAATGTAAACAGCTGGGGCCCCAGCACAGAACCCTGCGGGACCCCACTAGTCACTGCCTGCCATTCTGAAAAGTACCCATTTACTCCTACTCTTTGCTTCCTGTCTGACAACCAGTTCTCAATCCATGTCAGCACACTACCCCCAATCCCATGTGCTTTAACTTTGCACATTAATCTCTTGTGTGGGACCTTGTCGAAAGCCTTCTGAAAGTCAAAATATACCACATCAACTGGTTCTCCCGTCCACTCTACTGGAAACATCCTCAAAAAATTCCAGAAGATTTGTCAAGCATGATTTCCCTTTCACAAATCCATGCTGACTTGGACCTATCATGTCACCTCTTTCCAAATGCGCTGCTATGACATCCTTAATAATTGATTCCATCATTTTACCCACTACTGAGGTCAGGCTGACCGGTCTATAATTCCCTGTTTTCTCTCTCCCTCCTTTTTTAAAAAGTGGGGTTACATTGGCTACCCTCCACTCGATAGGAACTGATCCAGAATCAATGGAATGTTGGAAAATGACTGTCAATGCATCCGCTATTTCCAAGGCCACCTCCTTAAGTACTCTGGGATGCAGTCCATCAGGCCCTGGGGCGTTATCGGCCTTCAATCCCATCAATTTCCCCAACACAATTTCCCGACTAATAAGGATTTCCCTCAGTTCCTCCTCCTTACTAGACCCCCTGACCCCTTTTATATCCGGAAGGTTGTTTGTGTCCTCCTTAGTGAATACCGAACCAAAGTACTTGTTCAATTGGTCTGCCATTTCTTTGTTCCCCGTTATAACTTCCCATGATTCTGACTGCAGGGGCCCGACGTTTGTCTTCACTAACCTTTTTCTCTTTGCATATCTATAGAAACTTTTGCAATCCATCTTAATGTTCCCTGCAAGCTTCTTCTCGTAGTCCATTTTCCCTGCCCTAATCAAACCCTTTGTCCTCCTCTGCTGAGTTCTAAATTTCTCCCAGTCCCCGGGTTCGCTGCTATTTCTGACCAATTTGTATGCCACTTCCTTGGCTTTAATACTTTCCCTGATTTCCCTAGATAGCCACGGTTGAGCCACCTTCCCTTTTTTATTTTTACGCCAGACAGGAATGTACAATTGTTGTAATTCATCCATGCGGTCTCTAAATGTCTGCCATTGCCCATCCACAGTCAACCCCTTAAGTATCATTCGCCAATCTATCTTAGCCAATTCACGCCTCATACCTTCAAAGTTACCCTTCTTTAAGTTCTGGACCATGGTCTCGGAATTAACTGTTTCATTCTCCATCCTAATGCAGAATTCCACCATATTATGGTCACTCTTCTCCAAGGGGCCTCGCACAATGAGATTGTTAATTAATCCTCTCTCATTACACAACACCCAGTCTAAGATGGCCTCCCCCCTAGTTGGTTCCTCGAAATATTGATCTAGAAAACCATCCCTTATGCACTCCATGAAATCCTCCTCCATCGTATTGCTTCCAGTTTGGTTAGCGCAATCTATTCTATATGCATATTAAAGTCACCCATTATAACTGCTGCACCTTTATTGCATGCACCCCTAATTTCCTGTTTGAAACCCTCCCCAACATCACTACTACTGTTTGGAGGTCTGTACACAACTCCCACTAACGGTTTTTGCCCTTTGATGTTCTGCAGCTCTACCCATATAGATTCCACATCATCCAAGCTAATGTCCTTCCTAACTATTGCATTAATCTCCTCTTTAACCAGCAATGCTACCCCACCTCCTTTTCCTTTTATTCGATCCTTCCTGAATGTTGAATATCCCTCGATGTTGAGTTCCCAGCCACGTCTCTGTAATCCCAATCACATCATATTTGTTAACATCTATTTGCACAGTTAATTCATCCACTTTATTACAGATACTCCTTGCATTAAGACACAAAGCCTTCAGGCTTGTTTTTTTAACACCCTTTGTCCTTTTAGAATTTTGCTGTACAGTGGCCCTTTTTGTTATTTGCCTTGTGTTTCTCTGCCCTCCACTTTCCCTCATCTCCTTTCTGTCTTTTGCTTTTGTCTCCTTTTTGTTTCCCTCTGTCTCCCTGCATTGGTTCCCATCCCTCTGCCATATTAGTTTAACTCCTCCCCAACAGCACAAGCAAACACTTCCCCTAGGACATTGGTTCTGGTCCTGCCCAGGTGCAGACCGTCCAATTTGTACTGGTCCCACCTCCCCCAGAACCGGTTCCAATGCCCCAGGAATTTGAATCCCTCCCTGCTGCACCACTGCTCAAGCCACTTATTCATCTGCACTATCCTGCGATTCCTACTCTGACTAGCACGTGGCACTGGTAGCAATCCCGAGATTACTACTTTTGAAGTCCTACTTTTTAATTTAGCTCCTAGCTCCTTAAATTTGTTTCGTAGGACCTCATCCCTTTTTTTACCTATGTCGTTGGTACCGATGTGCACCACCAACTGGCTGTTTTCCCTCCCTTTTTAGAATGTCCTGCACCCGCTCCGAGACATCCTTCACCCTTGCACCAGGGAGGCAACATACCATTCTGGAGTCTCGGTTGCGGCCGCAGAAACGCCTATCTATTCCCCTCACAATTGAATCCCCTATCACTATCGCTCTCCCACTCTTTTTCCTGCACTCCTGTGCAACAGAGCCAGCCACGGTGCCATGAACTTGGCTGCTGCTGCCCTCCCCTGATGAGTCATCCCCCTCAACAGTACTCAAAGCAATGTATCTGTTTTGCAGGGGGATGACCACAGGGGACCCCTGCACTACCTTCCTTGCACTACTCTTCCTGCTAGTCTTCCATTCCCTAGCTGGCTGTGGACCCTTCTCCTGCGGTAAGACCAACTCGCTGCACGTGCTACTCACGTCATTCTCAGCATCGTGGATGCTTCAGAGTGAATCCACCCTCAGCTCCAATTCCCCAAGCGGTCCGTCAGGAGCTGGAGGCGGATACACTTCCCGCAGATGTAGTCGTCAAGGACACCAGAAGTGTCCCTGAGTTCCCACATGGTACAGGAGGAGCATATCACGTGACCGAGCTCTCCTGCCATGACTTAACCCTTAGATACACTTAAATTGGGGACAACACTGTTAACAGGTTACTTACTGATATAAAAAAGAAAAAGAAAAACTACTTACCAATCACCAGCCAATCACTTACTCCTTTGGCTGTGACGTCACCTTTTGATTCCTTTCTACTTCTTTTCTGCTTTCTCTCCTGGCTGGAGCTGCACAAGCTGGGCCTTTGTAGGCCTCACCACACACCTCGAGCTCCTGCCTCCGATCTGCCGCCACCTCTCGCAGCCGCTGGGCCTTTTATAGGCCTCACCACGCACCTCGAGCTCCCGCCTCCGATCTGTCAAGTTACAATTAATGATGGGGGTTTGTTTAGAAGCAACACATGCCTGAAATGGTCGATGATGAAAGAAGGCATCGCCAGGATATCAATAAGCGTTGGAGCTGAACTGGTTTAACTCACGAGCATATGACCAAATGTATTAGCAGGCCCCAGCACACCCACGTGACTGTGGGGAACTGCTTCCTGTGGGTCCACAGGGAATGAGCTGACGATCGCTGTCATTAACCTGTCTTGCCTTGTGCTCCTTCAGCAACAGCCAATGTGCTGCACACACACACAGATCAAACTGATAAATGATGCACAGGTCACCAAGGCCACACTTTCATCTCTTATCCCATTGAGTAGCAATGTCAACTTTCAAAAGCTGCCCAATGTCACTGCAGTGCTGCATTTCCCAAATTGCTGATCATCCTGTGACCCATGGTCCTTTTAAGCTGTGCGGCCGCTTGACTGTGCAATGCTCCAGGGTCCCGCACAGCTAATTTGCGGCTTTTAAATAGACAAACCATGCATGCGCGATATTCTGAATGGGCCACACTGCCCCTTTAAAGAAAATGACAGGAATATTGCCTGCAACCTCTCCTGTATGTCAGCTCATCAGCTGCTGAAACCCTCCTCCATCCTTTGTTACCTCTAGACTCAGCTAATCCAATGCTCTCCTGGCCGGCCTCCCACCTTGCACTTGCAGTAAACTTGAGCTCATCCAAAACTCTGCTGCCCGTGTCCTAACTTGCACCAAGTCCCGTTCACCCATTTCCCCTGTGCTCACTGCCCGTGTCCTAACTCGCACTGAGTCCCGTTCATCCATCGCCCCTGTGCTCGTTGCCCGTGTCCTAACTCGCACCGAGTCCCGATCACCCTTCGCCCCTGTGCTCGCTGCCCGTGTCCTAACTCACACTGAGTCCCAGTTACACATCTCCCACTGTGGTCACTGACTTACATTGACTCCCAGTTAACCAACGCCTCAATTTTAAAATTCTCAGCTTTGTTTTCAAATCCCTCCATAGCCTCATCTTTCCCTAACTCTATAACCTCTTTCAATCCTACAACACTCCAAGATATCTGCGCTCCTCCAATTCTGGCCTCTTGTGCAACCCCAACTTTCATCACTCCACCATTGGTGGCCGTGCCATCAGCTGCCAAGGCCCTAAGCTCTGGAATCAGTAACCAGAGATCATGGATTTAAAATAAGTGGCAAAAGAGCTAGAGGGGAAATGAGGAGACATTATTTCACACAGAAGGTTGTGAAGATCTGGAACGCACGGCCTGACTTGAACGTTCAAAAGGCAATGGACAGGAACTGGAAGAGGACTCATTTGCAGGTTATGGGGAAAAAGCTGGGCTGTGGGATTAAATTGGACAGCTCTTTCAATGAGCCAGCACAGGCACAACTGGCCAAATGGCCTCCTTCTGTGCTGTGAGATTCTAAGATTCCAGAACCCTGAAGACGAATATCGAAAGTAATGATAATGGATGGTAAAAAGGAGCTGTCCGAGTCAATTCTGGGCGAGTAAAACATCGTATGCTCACTGTAAAAGGCCATGGTCATCACCAGTCTCACTGATAGAGCAAAGGGCAATCTGGTCTGGGAAATGAGCAGCATGGAGTAAGGTATGTATAAAAGGATCAAAGACAAAGACGCAGAGAGAGCGAGATACAGGACCCATAAACAATCATTTTCAATATTTTACAACCATTGTAAGGGTGACTAGGATAACAATTTCCAACCAAAACTTGGTTTGGATCCAGAGATCCAATTGAATCTGGGAATTCCCATAGGTGCAGGATCACTGGGTTCTGCTTAATATCGTGAAAGATGTCAAAACTCAGGCCCCGTGTAAAATAAATAATCAAGGCTTGGCATATAATATTACAGTGTTCACGGATCCTGAGCACATTGTGGAGGCACAGTAGGGTTCTGAAGCAGTAATCTGTGCTCAGTCGGAACACATTGTACAGCACAGTGCTCAATTAACATTACACATTGAGTGCTTCCTGCACCGTTATGTTTTAAACCTCACGTGAGCTGGAATCCATAGTGAAGGAGCTTTGAAATGTTCCTGGCATATTCTGCTTGTTACCTTCTGAAGATAAATAAAACTCGATTAAAGGGCCCTGTGACTGTGATTGTTCTTATCAATTTGGTTTAGGTTGTGAAAGCTTTTCTTAACCCTTTCTGGATTTGTTGATAATTTTATGCTAATTGTTGGGTTCCGTGATGGAACAGCAGTTGAAGGGAGGGATGATTTGCCGACATTAATTCTAGCAGCAGGAAGTCTGTGATTATTGTCGGGGAATTACCTTGTTTTATAATCTGATGTGGGCACTAACCGAGGGATTCCGTAAATTAGTGAGAAAGAGCAGCATTATTGGAGCTTTAAGTTATTAGTTTGTTAAAATTGAAGTACTGTTGCCCCAATTAATTAAAGCATTTTGAATTTCTTGAAGAAACTGCAGTGATGTTTGTAGGGAAGAGTCAGAACTACCCTAGCCATACAATACTATCGCAGGCACATTGGTCACAAAATTCAGCTCCGTAAAGTGGCATCCGCAGCACTTCTGGTGCGGGCCTCGTCGGATGCCATCTTGGGTAGGGCATTAGCACGGGTGCCATCCTGGGTAGGGCGTTAGCACGAGTGCCATCTTGGGTAGGGCGTTAGCATGGATACCATCTTGGGTAGGGCGTTAGCACGAGCGCCATCTTGTGTCGGCGTTATCACGGGCACCATCTTGGGTAGGGCGTTAGCATGGGTGCCATCTTGGGTAGGGCGTTATTGCGGGCGCAGGAAGCGTGCACCAGAGATATGCAGCGTAAAATGCTGATTTGACACCAGCACTGCCATTTTGAGCTCAACACTCCAGCTAACTTTTAAGCTCACACATCTGAACACGTGTTCATCAGCAGGAAGGACCCCCCAGCAGCACTATTTAAATGGATCATCAACTACCTGCAGGTTAGTTGCTGATTAACTTCTGCTGCCTGTTGCTGAGTTTGTAGATGTGTTTGATGCTTTGTACAGTTCTTTAAAGTTGCTAAAGTCTGCAGGGAGTGGTGTGTCAGGTGCTGAAGGACTTTGTCCTGACTTTGAGGATTCTGCACAGCCCACCTGCTCCCTGACATGGCTGCAGTAATGGACATTCCACTTGACCTATAGCACGACTGGGACAATGAGCAGAGGTCATGCAGAGCAGGACAACACTAAAAGAGGGAGGAGGATGAGGGGAAGAAGGCGCCTCAGCAGAAGGCGATATCCACCCAGGGCCTTTGGGAACTGATCTGTTGTGGAACAGATTGCAGGAGTGCTGCAATGCCCTGGAAGCCCCTTTACACACTGATATCCAGAGTCGTGATGGCAGCAATCTGAGCTTCCGTGGCAGAAAGCTGAGATTGTGTGACAGCAGTCTGAGCTTCCACTGCAGCACTCAGACGTTGGGTGGATGCTGCTTGTTCTGCAATAGAAGCTGAGACATGGGCTGTCAGATGCTGCATCTGTTGCTGGAAGTAGCAGCCCATTCCATCTTGGAAAGGATGGGCTCCAAACTCTGGCAGAGCCCTGTGCCAAGTAGTTGCCAGATTCCTCTGTGCTCCTTGACATTGAACACAGGGTTTCTGGCAGGTTTCAATGCACCAAGTATTTGGGTGTGTACCCCCATCAAACGTCGTCTGTAGCCCATTGAAGGCCTCATCTGAGTCCTCTGCAGCAGAACTAGTGTGTGACCTCGCCCGCTGGAGAGCTGGCACCTGCGCTATCCGTGTCCCCTGCCCTGGCTGTAGCGCACTCGTACCCCGTGTCTCGCTGTCGAGGAAATTACTAAGTTAAATTAACTCAGGCGGAGGCTTTCAGAGTCGTGCTTTGAGAGAATTTTATTTTACAAACAAGATATCTCGGCGAGCTTGCTCAGTCCGCACCGAGGCAAAAACTCTGAGTTTTACAAGCAAACCCGCTCTATCTTTATACAGTCAGAACAGGAACTTTATCTAAAACACACCACACATGAACATTAATCATACATTCTGTGAGTTCAAAGGACATTCCGGGAGGCACACTTTATCTGTCCTTGCATAGTTTCTCCCTGTCCGTATCCTGATAAGCAGGGTATCTGGAAACTCATACACATACCAGATAGTCATGTATTTACAACATTCTTTGTTTCAAGGCAGAGAAGTGTGGGTGTTTTTTCTAGCTCCACTAATTCTACAAAATCAGCAAAAAGTGAACTTAACCCTTTAAAATAGGACATAGATTGTTTTCTTCCACACTCGTCATGTGCAGATCCCGTCTCGGGCTACCCTGTAAATTATGGGCAGTGTCGGTATCTGAGCTGGTGGCTGGGGCTGTACAATCGAGTGACGGTGTGTCTTCATCTTCACTCTTCATTCACTTTCTCCACTGCCTGGGCAGGTTGAGGAAACAGTAAGAAGTGCTGCTTACACCATCAGCAGCTTCTCTGTTAGAAGAGACTGTGGGATGAGGGAGAAGTGGGATGAGAGAAGGAGGATTAGGTATGTGGAGACCCTCACCCTCAAAGCTTCAGCCTGCTGTTAGCCATGTAATGGCCAGCACCGTGTCCTCCATGGGGATCAGAACATGCAGGAGCACCTTTCCCCTTCTGGTTAGTTCTTGCTGCCTCTGATCATGTGTCTCCTTCTCCTGTGACAGAGAGGGAAGTGTGTCAGTGAGTGTCGTACAATCAGTTTGGGTGGTGCGGCTGTCATGGTTGAATAGCTGTCAGTGTGTGCAAGCTGTGAGTTGTTGGTTTGAGACTTACAACAGTGCTAAGTGTGTGAGGGTGAAGTGAAGCGTATGGATGTGAGGTCTGAGCCCTGATTGATCGGGATTGTTGGTCAGTGAGTGATGGGGGTGTGGTGAATTGAGCAGTGGCTGAGGCTAGTGCTGCAGTTGGTAGGATATGGCTTTTGAAGATGCATTCACTGATCTTGACTAGCTGTATGAGATCATTAAACGTCTTCCTGCACTGAGTCCAGGTTCGGAGCTATACTCCCGGCATTGACCTTCTCCGCTATCCCTTGCCTTCTGAGCATGTGTCTGGAGGGTCTCCTGTCCCACTGAGGATAAAGGATATCTCTCCTGCTTTCCATCTCTTCAACCAAGTCCTCCAGTGCAGCATCCAAAGGCCTTGGTGTCCGCTCCCTCTCATGGTCGGCCTTTCTTCAATCTTTCCCAGGTCAGATACACTTAATAGAATGACTTGCAGCACTTATTCCAGTCACAATGCACATCCACTTTCAAAGGTGCAGGCCAGCTTTCAGTGCTGCTAGGCACTCACGCATGCAGCCAATGAACAGCGTAGGGGAAGCGTAGGGGGAGCTGGGAGAGCAGAGAGAGCTGGGAGAGCAGGGGGAGCTGGGAGAGTTGGGAGAGTTGGGAGAGCAGGGGGAGTTGGGAGAGCAGGGGGAGCTGGGAGCACTGGGAGAGCTGTGAGCACTGGGAGAGCTGGGAGAGTTGGGAGAGCAGGGGGAGTTGGGAGTGCTGGGGGAGCTGGGAGCACTGGGAGAGCTGGGAGAGTTGGGAGAGCAGAGGGAGTTGGGAGAGCTGGGGGAGCTGGGAGCACTGGGAGAGCTGGGAGAGTTGGGAGAGCAGGGGGAGTTGGGAGTGCTGGGGGAGCTGGGAGCACTGGGAGAGCTGTGAGCGATGGGAGAACTGGGAGAGCAGGGAGCGATGGGAGAGCTGGGAGTGCAGGGAGAGCTGGGAGCGACGGGAGTGCTGGGAGCGCTGGGAGAGCTGGGAGCGACGGGAGTGCTGGGAGAGCTGGGAGTGCTGGGAGAGCAGGGGGAGCTGAGCGTGCTGGGGGAGCTGGGAGAGGTGGGGGAACTGGAAGAGCTGGGAGTGCAGCCATGACGATAATTAGAAGGCAGCATGAAGTTGCCGTGCTGACTGCATTGCACTGAACGGGTGCGGGTTAATCGCGCATCGCAATCCCTGCGCCCGTTTTCGGGAGCTAACCAGTTTAACCCCCAAAATGTTCAAGGTTCATAAATGCCGTTTGAAATTTGAGTTTAATTAGATCCATTTAGGCATTAAAAAAATCCAATTTAAACCAAGCGTCAATCCACCTACTGCTGTGCTGATATAATTGACAACACTGCTTGTACATAATTGTGAAAAGCAAACTCTAAATCCTGCAAATTAGGCTCTTTGCAGGGTTTCCCACATTCACATACTGTTGATGCCATTGCACGATGGTATCAGCCGCAGCAGTCACTACACTGGCCTTTATTTCTATTGGAGCTGGATTTTAAAATGAAGGTCAGCTACAGACAGTCTGAGCAAAACTGGCGTGTAATAGCCATAGTCTTTATTATCAAATGTCAGGGGCTGGGGATTCAACAAGGTCCAGCTTGGTTTTAATGCCACATCTCACCACCAGAAGCAGAGGAAATGTAATGATCCCACGTAAGCTTCACAAATTAATTTACAACCAGCCTGGAATGGTCACAGAGCTATTGCAAACAGCAGGAAGTGCCGGTGTAACTGCTGACTAAAGGTCAGTCCAGGCTGCACTGGCAGCTTTCAATAAACAGGACTTATTAGTGGTACAACACAGTCTGCCAAGTACATTGTGTATAGAATTGTGCCTTTCATCACAACAAAAACCTTACAAGGTAGCCATGTGTAGATTGCCGAAACTAAATAGCCTCGTTTAAAATGGCCATCTGCCATGGGTGAGTTATGTGAGACACTTTAACTCAGGCTGGGTTCAAGTATAGTGTGTAACTCACTGCTAGTTTCCTGTGTAGAGCACTGCCAGTCTCCTGCCTCAAGGGGAGGGAGCAGTGGCCCTGGTCCGGTTACTCTGCTGTGAGGGTATTGGTAGCTGGGTGCCTCTGTCACACACACTACATTACCAATGGCTGCAATGTCACAATTGCTCCGGACTCTTTCCCTACAAGGCCATTTCAGGCTGGCACCAGATGCATCAGCAGTGCACAGAGTCACAGAGTAAATCACAGATTATTGTTTGCTAAAGCAAGCCATCAGCATCAGCTTCCGCATCTGGCAGCGGTAATGAGAGCACACGGCAGATTTCTAGGGTGGCCGATTCCCTAAGATCCAAGAAGTCATTGAATGCACCAACATTGCAGCGCTGCACCCTTCATTTATCTCATCACCCACATTAACAGGAAGAGATTCCAGCTCATTTCTGACCAACAGCACTCCCTTTCCTGGCAGCTGCCATTGTAAGTCAGACCCACTCTTCCACCATCATCAAGCTCACTAGTGGGATTACAAAGGTCCACCTCAGATGTCTGGATCAGTGTGGAGTGATCTGTAATAGAGCCTGGCTTGGGTGTCTAGGATTGTGGTGGTGTGCTCCCTGCCACAAAACTTCACCTTACAAGGAGACATCTTTAGGGAGCCCTGGAGGAGGTGGTACATCCAAGGGTAACCGGGGAATCAGCAGCAGGAGCCTGAAGGGAACGCAGTGGACAACTCACCACTGGGTCTAAGACATATTTGGGTCAATCACATGTCGGACACATTCTCTCTGCCACTAACTCGAGCCGATCAATCATCCGTCTTTGCACACGTCAGCTCATGTAGTTCTCGTTCATGTCACCTCATCAAACCTCTGCCCAACCCTGCCAATGTCCACACACACAACTTCAGGGCAGTCACAGTTTTATTAAAATCAGGCATGCGCAAGAGGGCAGCATTGGAGCACAGAGATCTTGGAGGGTTTTTGGGCTGGAGGAGGAGGTTACAGAGATCGGGAGCCTGGCGCAGGAACTCCCGGCTCACGGCTGTTACCGCCCCGAACGGGACGCTACGCAATTTCACCCCGCAAGTCGTCACCTAGAGACGTGGGGCAACGTGTGCTCAATCAATGATGCCCTAAGCCTGTGCGGCCTACAACTCCGGCAAAGCCCAGAGCCCTTTCCCCTTGTTTAGCTGCATCTATCGGGAAGGCGATGAATTGTGCTTTTCGAAGAGGGCTTCTGTACCTTGTCTGCTGCAGCAATGCACAGCAATGGACTGTTTCGCTAATGTTACCTGCTGCGGCCTGGAAGGCCCCAGAGATATAAACATTGCCCTTTACCCTGACCAGTGACCTCCATTACCTGGTGCTGGGCAAAGGCCCCAGAGATGAAAACAGTGTTGTTTATCCTGACCAGTGACCTCCATTACCTGGTGCTGGGCTGCAGTCGGTGCTGCAACAGGTGGCATCGCTCAGTAACTGCATCCCTGGGGAAGCGGGGCTGCCGGACAGTTCAGTTGAGGGAGGACATCTTGTGTGAGCCCCATGTGGTGTAAGGCCTCCTCTGCCCTCTCCTCATTTTCCCTCTTCTGCAGCAGCTGTCGATCTCGGCTCTCTGATTTACCGCTCCTCCAGCGACTCATTGTCCAACCCCAATGGCAGCCGCTGCCAAACAACACAACCAGCCGGCACTGAGCCTGGTGCTGAACCAGCCGGCAATGAGCCTGGTGCTGAACCAGCCGGCACTGAGCCTGGTGCTGAACCGACCGGCACTGAGCCTGGTGCTGAACCGGCCGGCACTGAGCCTGGTGCTGAACCGACCGGCACTGAGCCTGGTGCTGAACCGACCGGCACTGAGCCTGGTGCTGAACCGACCGGCACTGAGCCTTGTGCTGACCCGGTTGGCACTGAGCCTGGTGCTGAACCAGCCGGCACTGAGCCTGGTGCTGAACCGACCGGCACTGAGCCTGGTGCTGAACCGACCGGCACTGAACCTGGTGCTGACCCAGCCTAAAATGACTACCCAGAGACTTATTTGAGTGCAGCAGAGGAGCCCTTTAAATATCGCTGAAGCAAGCCCCCTTGCTGACTGTTAGCGCCAAGAATTACTGTCTGGGATTAACAATCCGCAAATACAGTGCTCCCACCGTTCAATTTGGGACAAATGATCCTTCAACAGGCGAAGTACCCCTGATGTTAATATTTGAATCGGGCCCCGATGTTTACTGGTGTCCGCCCAGGGTGACTAAAGCCTGACCCAATCTGAGAGTCGGGACACTTCTGGGGGAGATCGGTGCAGGAGATCACTCCCCGAAAATCCACTCCGTCAGTGAAACACACAAACATTCAGCCCTCGGAGATTGTACTGTGAGGTGCCGAGTGCTTCCTGTCGGCTCTGCCAAGTTGGTGTGCGTTTTTGCCTTTGGATCCGAAGTTGCTGAACGTGTCGGTCAGTTCTGTGCAGATAATTCGGCAGAATCATTTGGGAGAATCTCACTGATTGAAAATATGGCCGGTAATAATTATTTTAAAGTAACAGTGCATATGTTCCAACATTCCTTCCTGCACTGTGTCCAATTTAATTAAATCATGGGCCAGAAGAAAAGCATACAGGACCTTTGGATAAGCAAAATTCGGTCAGGCAGAGCCAGCATGGATTTATGAAGGGGAAGTCATTTTTGCCAAATTTGCTGGAGTTCTTTGAGGATGTAATGAACAGGGTGAATAAAGGGGAACCAGTGAATGTGGTGTATTTGGACCACCAGAAGGCATTTGACAAGGTGCCACATAAAAGGTTACTGCACAAGATAAAAGTTCACGGGGTTGGGGGTAATATTAGCATGGATAGAGGATTGGCTAACTAACAGAAAACAAAGAGTCGGGATAAATGGTTCATTCTCTGGTTGGCAATCACTAAATAGTGGGGTGCCGCAGGGGTCAGTGCTGGGACCTCAACTATTTATAATCTTTTTTAACTTGGAAGAAGGGACGGAGTGTAACGTAGCCAAGTTTGCTGATGATACAAAGATGGGAGGAAAAGCAATGTGTGAGGAGGACACAAAAAATCTGCAAAAGGACAAAGACAGGCTAAGTGAGTGGGCAAAAATTTGGCAGATAGAGTATAATGATGGAAAGTGTGAGATCATGCACTTTGGCAGAAAAAAATCAAAGAGCAAATTATTATTTAAATGGAGAAAGATTGCAAAGTGCCGCAGTACAGCGGGACCTGGGGGTACTTGTGCATGAAACACAAAAGGATAGTATGCAGGTACAGCAAGTGATCAGGAAGACCAATTGTATCTTGGCCTTTATTGCAAAGGGGATGGAGTATAAAAGCAGGGAAGTCTTGCTGCAGCTACACAAGGTATTGGTGAGGCTACACCTGGAATAATGCGTGCAGTTTTGGTTTGCATATTTACAAAAGGATATACTTTCTTTGGAGGCAGTTCAGAGAAGGTTCACTAGGTTGATTCCGGGGATGAGGGGGTTGACTTGTGAGGAAAGGTTGAGTAGGTTGGGCCTCTACTCATTGGAATTCAGAAGAATGAGAGGTGATATTATCAAAACATATAAGATTATGAGGGGTTTTAACAAGATGGATGCAGAGAGAATATTTCCACTGATTGGGAAGACTAGAACTAGAGGGCATGATCTTAGAATAAGGGGTCGCCCATTTATCATAGAGATGAGGAGGAATTTCTTCTCTCAGAGGGTTGTAAATCTGTAGAATTTGCTGCATCAAAGAGCTGTGGAAGGTGGGACATTGAATAAATTTAAGACAGAAATAAACAGTTTCTTGAGCGATAAGGTGATAAAGGGTTATCATCTTCGGGGCCTTATGGCCTACTCCTGCTCCTGTTTCTTATGTTCTTATGACATAGAAACATAAAAACATAGAAAATAGGTGCAGGAGTAGGCCATTCGGCCCTTCGAGCCTGCACCGCTATTCAATGAGTTCATGGCTGAACATACATCTTCAGTACCCCATTCATGCTTTCTCGCTATACCCCTTGATCCCCCGAGTAGTAAGGACTACATCTAACTCCTTTTTGAACAAATTTAATGAATTGGCCTCAACAACTTCATGTGGTAGAGAATTCTACAGGTTCACCACTCTGGGTGAAGAAGTTTCTCCTCATCTCAGTCCTAAATGGCTTACCCCTTTATCCTTAGACTGTGACCCCTGGTTCTGGACTTCCCCAACATTGGGACCATTCTTCCTGCATCTAACCTGTCTAAACCCATCAGAATTTTCAACGTTTCTATGAGATCCCCTCTCATTCTTCTGAACTCCAGTGAATACAAGCCCAGTTGATCCAGTCTTTCTTGATAGGTCAGTCCCGCCATCCCGGGAATCAGTCTGGTGAACCTTCGCTGCACTCCCTCAATAGCAAGAATGTCCTTCCTCAAGTTAGGAGAGCAAAACTGTACACAATACTCCAGGTGTGGCCTCACCAAGGCCCTGTACAACTGTAGTAACACCTCCCTGCCCCTGTACTCAAATCCCCTCGCTATGAAGGCCAACATGCCATTTTCTTTCTTAACCACCTGCATGCCAAACTTCAATGACTGATGTACCATGACACCCAGGTCTCGTTGCACCTCCCCTTTTCCTAATCTGTCACCATTCAGATAATAGTCTGTCTCTCTGTTTTTACCACCAAAGTGGATAACCTCACATTTATCCACATTATACTTCATCTGCCATGCATTTGCCCATGCACCTAACCTATCCAAGTCACTCTGCAGCCCCATAGCATCCTCCTCACAGCTCACACTGCCACCCAACTTAGTGTCATCCGCAAATTTGGAGATACTACATTTAATCCCCCCGTCTAAATCATTAATGTACAATGTAAACAGCTGGGGCCCCAGCACAGAACCTTGCGGTACCCCCTATTCACTGCCTGCCATTATGAAAAGTACCCATTTACTCCTACTCTTTGCTTCCTGTCTGCCAACCAGTTCTCAATCCACGTCAGCACACTGCCCCCAATCCCATGTGCTTTGACTTTGCACATTAATCTCTTGTGTGGGACCTTGTCGAAAGCCTTCTCAAAGTCCAAATACACCACATCAACTGGTTCTCCCTTGTCCACTCTACTGGAAACATCCTCAAAAAATTCCAGAAGATTTGTCAAGCATGATTTCCCTTTCACAAATCCATGCTGACTTGGACCTATCATGTCACCTCTTTCCAAATGCGCTGCTATGACATCCTTAATAATTGATTCCATCATTTTACCACTACCGATGTCAGGCTAACCGGTCTATAATTCCCTGTTTTCTCTCTCCCTCCTTTTTTAAAAAGTGGGGTTACATTGGCTACCCTCCATTCTATAGGAACTGATCAAGAATCTATAGAATGTTGGAAAATGACTGTCAATGCATCTGCTATTTCCAAGGCCACCTCCTTAATTACTCTGGCGTGCCCTAGGGATTGATCGGCCTTCAGTCCCATCAATTTCCCCAAAACAATTTCCAAACTAATAAGGATTTCCCTCAGTTCCTCCTTCTTACCAGACCTTCTGACCCCTTTTATATCCGGAAGGTTATTTGTGTCCTCCTTAGTGAATACCGAACCAAAGTACTTGTTCAATTGGTCTGCCATTTCTTTGTTCCCCGTTATGACTTCCCATGATTCTGACTGCAGGGGTCCTACGTTTGTCTTTACTAACCTTTTTCTTCTTTACATATCTATAGAAACTTTTGCAGTCTGTCTTAATGTTCCCTGCAAGCTTCCTCTTGTACTCTATTTTCCCTGCCCTAATCAAACTCTTTGTCCTCCTCTGCTGAGTTCTAAATTTCTCCCAGTCCCCAGGTTCACTGCTATTTCTCGCCAATTGTTATGCCACTTCCTTGGCTTTAATGCTATCCCTGATTTCCCTTGATAGCCACCTTCCCTTTTTTATTTTTACGCCAGACAGGGATGTACACTTGTTGTAGTTCATCCATGCGGTCTCTAAATGTCTGCCATTGTCCATTCACAGTCAACCCCTTAAGTATCATTTGCCAATCTATCCCAGCCAATTCACGCCTCATACCTTCAAAGTTACCCTTCTTTAAGTTCTGGACCATGGTCTCTGAATTAATTGTTTCATTCTCCATCCTAATGTAGAATTCCACCATATTATGGTCACTCTTTCCCAAGGGGCCTCGCACAACGAGATTGCTAATTAACCCTCTCTCATTAAACAATACCCAGTCTAAGATGGCCTCGCCTCTAGTTGGTTCCTCGACATATTGGTCTAGAAAACCATCCCTTCTGCACTCCAGGAAATCCTCCTCCACTGTATTGCTTTCAGCTTGGTTAGCCCAATCTATATGCATATTAAAGTCACCCATGATAACTGCTGCACCTTTATTGCATGCACCCCTAATTTCCTGTTTGATGCCCTCCCCAACATCACTACTACTGTTTGGAGGTCTGTACACAACTCCCACTAACGGTTTTTGCCCTTTGGTGTTCTGCAGCTCTACCCATATAGATTCCACATCATCCAAGCTAATGTCTTTCCTAACTGTTGCATGAATCTCCCCTTTAACCAGCAATGCTACCCCACCTCCTTTTCCTTTTATTCTATCCTTTCTGAATGTTGAATACCCCTGGATGTTGACTTCCCAGCCCAGATCATCCTGGAGCCACGTCTCTGTAATCCCAATCACATCATATCTGTTAACATCTATTTCCACAGTTAATTCATCCACCTTATTACGGATACTCCTTGCATTAAGACACAAAGCCTTCAGACTTGTTTTTTAACACCCTTTGTCCTTTTAGAATTATGATGTAGTGTGGCCCTTTTGTTTGTTGCCTTTGTTTACTTGGCCTTCCACTATTGCTTTTTATCTTTCTACCATCTGTTTCTGACTCCATATTACTTCACCCTGTCTCGCTGCATAGGCTCCCATCCCCCTGCCATATTAGTTTAAAAACTGCCGAACTGCATTAGCAAATGTTACCCCCAGGACATCAGTTCCAATCCTGCCCAAGTGCAAACCGTCCCTTTTGTACAGGTCCTACTTCCCCCAGAACTGGTTCCAATGTCCCAGGAATTTGATCCCTCCCTCTTGCACCACTGCTCAAGCTACATATTTATTCTAAGTATCCTGCTCCCTCTACTCTGATTAGCACATGGCAATCCAGAGATTACTACCTTTGAGGTCCTACTTTTTAATTTACCTCCTAACTCCCTAAATTCAGCTTGTAGGACCTCTTCCCGCTTCTTACCTATATCGTTGGTACCTACATATACCACAACAACTGACTGTTCACCCTCCCTCTTCAGAATGCTCTGCAGCTGCTCCGAGACATCCTTGACCCTTGCACCAGGGAGGCAACATACCATTCTGGAGTCTCGGTTGCGGCCGCAGAAACAGAATTCCCTATCACTATAGCTCTCCCACTCTTTTTCCCGCCCTTCTGTGCAGCAGAGCCACCCACGGTGCCATGAACCTGGCTGCTGGTGCCTTCGTCTGGTGAGTCATCTCCCCCAACAGTATCCAAAACGGTATATCTGTTTTGGAGGGAGATGACCGCAGGGGACTCCTGCACTACCTTCCTGCTCTTGCCTTGTCTCTTGGTCACCCATTCACTATCTGTCCTAACCTTTATCTGTGGTGTGATCAACTCACTAAATGTGCTATCCACGACATTCTCAGCATCGCGCATGCTCCAGAGTGAGTCCATCCGCAGCTCCAGTGCTGTCATGTGGTCTGTCAAGTGCTGCAGCTGGACACACTTCCTGCACACATAGTAGTCAGGGACACTGGAAGTGTCCCTGATTTCCCACATAGCACAGGAGGAGCATGACATGGGTCCAAGCTCTCCTGCCATGACTTAACCCTTAAATTAATTTACTTACTAAAATTTTCTTAAACACCAAACAGCTACTTAGTAGTTCTCTGCCAATTGAACAAATCTAAAAGTCAGTCTAAAAGAGAGTTATACTTACTAGTCGAACAGCCAACCACTTACCAGCTTGGCTGTGACGTCACCTCTCGATTTTGCACCCCTCTATCTTTGCCTGCAGCTGGTTGGGCTGGTCTCTGGGCCTCCGTCTCCTACTCTCGCAGCAGAGCGGGGTGCTACCTGTTACCGCTGCTACTAATCTCCCGCGGAATTTAGCGGGAGTCATTAGCTGCACCACGCCCGGGCAAAAAGTCATTTGTCAAAAGTCAACGGGAGGTGTAAACGACCCCAATTTCTCCCCCAAACTTAAAAAAAAAATTAAAATGAATTTTAACTCAGTATCGCAGGGGGAATTTGTCCTTGAGGCTTTTTCAGCATAATTTAAAAAAATCTTTGAGTCGAAACTACTAATGAAGAAATATTCCTCAAATCCAGACTGGACATTAGGTGCACTGCACATGCCAGATTGCACAATCCACATTGAGCTCACAGGATCACAGCTCTGGATAAAAATATCAAGCCCAGGCTTTTGGGAGAGGCTGAGGCCTTCAAGTAAAAACTTTACTGAAGACATTAAAAGGTTCAAAACATAATTCAATGGATAATTTCATCATTATGAGTTGTTCTACTTCTTTTGTTTAAATCCTTATTTTGGGCATTAAGGAAAAATACCAGATAAATCAAAATTCACAAAGCATTGTGAGAGAAGTGTGAGAGCTCAGTGACAAGATTGTGCATTCTCAGGGTGATATAGTCTCCCTATAAAACAGCAGCTATATGTGTCACACAGTGTGACATCTTTAACATTAAAATTATCTATCACAGTGTCATCTGTGGGTGTAACAGGTACTGCAGGTAAATGAGTTTTCAATGAAACACAAAATTTTATATATATATTAGATATATCGAGTGTGTGTGCCTGGATGCTACGTGGTGCTGTGTAGTATTGGAGATGATCTGCTGGTCTGACACCAAATCAGCTCAGAGATACTGACTGGGAGATGGAATGCCAATCTCAGTTGAAAATGTTGGACCAAAAATTGCGGTCGAAGGCTTCCCGTGGGCAGATGCCTCCGACCGAAATTTTTTTACTAAAGTACCTGGTGGACCCGGAGGAACGAACGCTTCCAGTCCGAGGCCTAGATGTACAGCCCAGCGAATAGGCTCACGCATCCCAGGAACGTAAGCACAACCTGGGATCTCGTGGGTCTGGACCACCAATCAGCATCTAGTATTCTCATTGATAATAATGGTGAGTTCCATTTGTATGAGCTCCCAGTACTATTAATGAGAATACCCCCAAAAACACAAACACAACACAATAAATAAAAAAACACCTCACATCGTTAATTGAAATTGAATTAACTTAAATGTTTTAGGAAAAAAATTATTTTTTTAAAAACGTTTTTAAAATGTTTTAATCGGGTTAAAAATAAAACTTACCCCCAATGGACAGGGTTTTTTTAAAATATAAACATGAGTGATAACATTTAATTTTTCTGTCTTTTGAAACTCTTACGCTGGTGAAAGCAGGCCAGCTTTTACCAGGCGAAAGAGTTTGAAGGACATTCACTGGGCAAGAGATGGGCAAAGAGCCTAAATCACCGCTCGCAAAGGCCCTTCTCACGGGGATACATTGGAACTGCCTAAAGGAATTTTGACAGATCGCAATTGCTGGATTCAGGAGCATGCGTAGTGAACCTAAACCCGGAACAGGCGGGGCCTCTTCGGGCGCGTGCGTGTATCGTATGGACAGACCACAATTTACGGCCCTTGTCCTTGAGATTATTGTCAAAGAGTCAAACCTTGTGTTTTGTATCCATTTCATGATAAACATGAAAGGGAGCAAAACAAGTGGCACTTAGCTGAGCACTTCCATGTAAGCAGAGAAGGCGTATAATGTTTAATCTAAGTAGGCATATTGGAGCAGGATGTTCAAACAAACAGCTTGGCTCAGCTGGTAGAACTTTTCCCTCTGAGCCAAAAGTTCAACGGCCACTTGAGCATATAATCCAGGCTGACACTTCATTCCTACATTGTCAAAGCTGCCATTTTGAGATGACACGGGCAATTCCTCACTCCCAGTGAGTCAGTGAATCAGAGCACAGGAAATATCTGAGTCATTAAAATAGAAAAGCCATAAAAAATGCAAACACAGCACTGGGATTCATTTCTAGAGTAATAGAATTAAAAAACAGAGAATTTATATTAAGCTTATACCGAACCTTGGTTAGACTGCACTTTTCTGGTCTCCATATCACAAAAAGGATATAGAAGCACTGGAAAAATGCAAAAAAGATTTATAAGGACCATATCAGAGAGGGTATAAGATTTACAAGGACCATACCAGAGTGGGTACAGAATTTACAAGGACCATACCAGAGAGGGGACAAGATTGACAAGGTCCATACCAGAGAGGGTAGAGGATTTACAAGGACCATACCAGAGAGGGCACAAGATTTATGAGGATCGTACCAGAGAGGGTACAGGATTTACAAGGACCATACCAGAGAGGGTACAGGATTTACCAAGGACCATACCAGAGAGGGCAAAGATTTATGAGGACCGTACCAGAGAGGGGACAAGATGTACAAGGGCCATGCCAGAGAGGGTACAGGATTTATGAGGACCGTACCAGAGAGGGTACAAGATTTATAAGGACCATACCAGAGAGGTTACAAGATTTATGAGGACCATACCAGAGTGGGTACAAGGTTTACAAGGACCATACCAGAGAGGGTACAAGATTTACAAGGACCATACCAGAGAGGGTTCAGGATTTACAAGGACCATACCAGAGAGAGTACAAGATTTATGAGGATGAAACCAGCCTTATAACAGGTTGAGACACCGAAGAACACCGCCGACTGGACCGGGTAGACTTGCGGCTGAAAAAAGCCAAGTGTGTGTTTTTGGCCCCAGAGGTCGAGTTTTTGGGCAGAAGGGTACCGCAGACGGGATCTGGCCCACTGAATCAAAAACAGAGGCAATCCGCCGGGCGCCCAGGCCCGGCAACACGTCGGAGTTGCGATCATTCCTGGGACTTTTGAATTATTTCGGGAACTTTCTGCCGAACTTAAGCACATTGTTGGAGCTGTTACACATGCTCCTGCGTAAAGGTTGTGAATGGCTTCGGGCTTTCAATAAGGCGAGGAACCTGCTGTGTTCTAACAAACTGTTGACTTTGTATGACCCCTGTAAAAAAACTGGTTTTAACATGCGATGCATTATCCTATGGGGTTGGGTGTGTGTTGCAGCAGGGTAATGATGACGGCCGACTCCAACCGGTGGCTTATGCCTCCAGGTCACTCTCCCAGGCAGAGCGTGGATATGGCATGGTCGAAAAGGAAGCACTCGCTTGTGTTTACGGTGTGAAAAAGACGCCCCAGTACCTTTTCGGTAGACGGTTTGAGTAAGAAACGGACCACAAGCCATTAACATCCGTGTTGTCTCACAGCAAGGCTATCAATGCCAATGCATCAGCTTGCATACAGCGATGGGCTCTCACGCTGGCTGCGTATGACTGCACCATACGGCACCAGCCAGGCACCGAAAATTGTGCTAACGCGCTCAGCAGGCTCCCACTGGCCACCACCAAGGGGGCAGTGGAGCAAAGCACCGAGATGGTCATGGCCGTTGAGGCTTTTGACACCGCAGGCTCCCCCATCACAGCCCGCCAGATCAAACTCTGGACCAACAAAGACCTCCTCCTATCCATGATAAAGAAATGTGTTCTGACTGGGAATTAGGCGCCCGCACACGGGGCGTGCCCCGAGGAGGTCAGACCATTTCAGAGATGGATGGATGAGCTCTCCATCCAAGCCGACTGCCTGCTATGGGGCAGCCGGGTAGTCAAGCCCCAGAAAGGAAGGGAAGCGTTCATCAGGGAACTCCACAGCGAGCACCCTGGCATCGTGTTAATGAAGGCCATTGCCCGGTCACATGTATGGTGGCCGGGGATTGACTCAGACCTGGAACACTGGGTTCACAGATGCACGATGTGTGCCCAGCTGGGCAATGCCCCCAGGGAGGCCCCTCTCAGCCCGTGGCCCTGGCCCACCAGGCCATGGTCACGTATTCACGTAGACTATGCGGGCCCGTTCATGGGGAAAATGTTCCTGATCATTGTCGATGCATACTCGAAATGGATCGAGTGCATCATATTAAACTCGTGCATGACATCCATCACCGTGGAGAGTCTGCGTACGGTTTTCGCGACCCACGGCTTGCCGGACATCCTGGTCAGTGACAATGGCCTGTGTTTCACCAGCCATGAATTCCAGGAGTTCATGTCGGGCAATGGTATAAAACACGTCCGGACAGCGCCGTTCAAGCCGGCTTCCAATGGCCAGGCGGAACGTGCGGTCCAAGTCATAAAACAGGGCATGCTACTCATCCAAGGACCCTCCCTTCAGTACTGCCTATCATGCCTACTGCTGGCCTACAGGTCCTGCCCGCACTCGCTCACAGGGGTCCCACCAGCGGAACTCCTCATGAAATGCACGCTTAAAACGCAGCTGTCCCTCATTTACCCAGCCCTGGCAGACATTGTTGAGGGCAAGCACCAGTCCTAAACCGAGTTCCATGATCGAAACTCAAGGGGGAGGTGTATAGAAATGGATGACCCAGTATTTATTCTTAACTGTACTTTGGGACCCAAGTGACTTGAGGGCACAGTAATTGGCAAAGAAGGGAGTAGGGTCATACTGGTCAGACTAAACAATGGGCAGATATGCCGCAAACACTTGGACCAAGTAAAGAAAAGGTTCAGGTTAGACACGGAGGAACTTAAAGAAGAGCATGAGATGTCACCCACACCACTGCCAGTGGACGAGCAACAAGGACAGTCCACAGCATGCACAGTCCCTGCGGCTAGCCCGGACAGGCCGGAATCACCTCAGATGACAGAGATACATGCCAAGGCTCAGCCACCAGAGCCCCAACTGCAGCGCTCCACGAGAGAGCGTCAACCGCCTGAAAGACTTAACCTTTGACACAAAAAGACGTGAGGGGGGAGGTGATGTCATGTGTGTAACCATCATGCAACAGTAATCTTCATGTAACTGTAACCTTCATGCAACTCCTGTACACTGTACTTATACCCTAGAAATGCATACCCTGACCACAGGGGGTGAACTTGTGGGAGACATTCCTCAGCTGGGTTTCCATGTATAAAAGGGGAGGTCCCACCCAGGGTCGGCACTCCTTAGTCCTAGGAATAAAGGTTAAGGTCACGTAGTGACTGTGTCTGCAGGACATGCCTCGTGTGAATTTGTAGTAAGGTGCAGGGACACCACACAACAGATCCCCTGTGACATGTCCAGGTGGAAGGGTCTGTCAATGTAAGGTCCAACAGATCCCCTGTGACATGTCCAGGTGGAAGGGTCTGTCAATGTAAGGTCCAACAGATCCCCTGTGACATGTCCAGGTGAAAGGGTCTGTCAATGTAAGGTCCAACAGATCCCCTGTGACATGTCCAGGTGGAAGGGTCTATCAATGTAAGGTCCAACAGATCCCCTGTTAACATGTCCAGGGTATTGGGTCTGTCAATGTAAGGTCCAGGGTAGTGATAAGTGTGTATTAAAGGCCTCAGGTGAGGTTGTACCATTGTTCCTGGGCCACTCATCAACTCCTCTCCCTCACTTCACTGTATGGTATGTACAGAACTCACACACCAATATCCATTGTCACCGCTTTATATAACGTGATTTAAATGCCAGCAGCAGCCAAGTATAATGATGTAAAGTATGGAATCGAAAACAAAATGGAGGACTACCAAGGAAACCCAACTAATGCATGGAGCAAAATGCAGGAAGATGGAATAAAAAATGCCAAAATAAAAGGAAAACCAAATTGCCTGCATCAAAAACCATGATCTGGCATTAAGAAGTCTACTTGCAGATGAGGCCCAGGATTTTGCAGCCTCTAGTTTTTAATGGGGGAGCAGCATACTATGGGTGAAGCTTTGCCCACAGTCGGGAGATTCAGTGTGGGCCCTTTGAACAGGAATTTAAATATATGTGTGTTTGCGCACATCAATAGTGCAGCCTCAGGTTTTTGTCCCCAAATCACCCGTCGGAAAATCACACGAACCGCCCAACTTTCTCCAGCTGGCCAAAGCCTTGGGAACTCTGCACTAAAGTGTGATTTTGCCGGTCCTTGTATAATCCCAGTCTGACCTACTTGAAGTGAGTATAGATCAGAGAAAGGGGGCTGCAGTGTGATAGCCCGATGCACAAACCCAGGCTCAATGTCTAACGTGGCTCCACATCAGCAGCAGAGTGGCTCCAAGTTACCCCCATACTCCGGGATCGTCTTATAAACCCTGACCTTCCAATTATCATCCTAAACCCTCACCTTGTTCAGTTGCTGCACGGCAGGAGTGATGTGTATTACAGAAATAAAATTGCATTTATATAGCGCCTTTCAGGCCTCAGGACGTCCCAAAGTGTTTCACAGTCAATGAAGTACTTTTGAACTGTTGTACTAGGGAAATAAGTGTTGTACCGTAGGGTTAATCTTTATTCCTCGGAGCTGTTGTTTTTCCTGTAAGTATCCAATGACATCCTGAAGGGTTCCAACTTGCTTTTAACTTTTTGTTTGTGGTAAATGTACCCAAAAAAGTCTAATCTCACTCTTCCTTCTAGTTTTCTCTCAACGATAGCGACTTAGTTAGGGTATAACTCTATGGGTGCTGGCAAGACTTAGTGACTCTTCATGTGCGAGCTATTGGCAATGAATATCAGCAGTTTGTTGGACTGGGAGTTGAATCCTATCGTCACTCGATGTGTGCACATACGTGTTTCCTGTGGGTTTCAATGAGTGGCAAATAGAAGCAGAAATCCTGTCTGAATTCCCTTTGCCCTCCCTAGTTTAGAGTGACAGAGGCCAATTCGAGTAACCCTACTGCCACATATCTGAGAACAGCTCTCTCAGCACAGACAGGGATTGAATATCGAGCTCCCCATTCCGTGTGCCTGACGGCCAAACACAGGGATCCTCAGGAATAGAAGGTGGGGCACACAAGCATCAGGGAAGCCCCATTTCATCCTCCCTACAGCCTGCTGTCATTCTCTTTCCCAGTTTTACATCTTCACTCCTAATGATTCATTAAGCCTCTCTGACATTTGTGTCATTTCTCTGTTTCTTTAAATTAGTTACAACATTACAGTCTGGAAACTACTGTTAGCATTAAGACTAACATCTGTGATACTGAACATTATTGAATAATTCAGTGAGTACCATGTCATCATCATAGGCCTTGAAATGAGGATGACTTGCTTCCACACCAAAAAAAGGACAAGTTCACAGGTGTTTCAATGAAGGACCTAATATTCCAGATCCCGAACTACATCCTGAAGGGTGGAAGATGCCTGTGCGTGAATTTTTTTTAACGTGGGGTGGCTGTTGCACACCAGGCTGTTGACAGAGCCAGGTCTTGGTCCAGTGGCAAGGATTACCCAAGACGACTGGAGACCAGCTCTGCACACATATCGCAGTGTGGGCTGGTCCGTGCTGCCCCTGGGCCCCTGATCCCGAATTCGCGCCTCCCCTGGGCCCTGATTACGTCCCTCCACAGTCTCTCGTAGCTCCTTTGCCCTGACCTCGCTGCTCCTGCTGTCTGGGCATGGACCACATGGAGGCCCCGACCTGTGAGGGAACATCAGCGCCAGGTCGGGGCCATAAAAAGAGTGGCGAGCGGCGGCCATGAGTGCCATTTAGCCTGTACTTATGCCCATTTTCTAAATGGTGTGAAATCCCTGCAGAGTCAGTGTTGTGATTGAATGTTTTAACACTCATAATATCCATTACAATCATAAACCTTGCTGAGGCCTGCACTTTGTTAAAGGCCCACGGCCCCATACTTCACTGCTAACACAGAGCACAAGCAATGAATTGCTATTCTGTTGAACCGCTGTTGCTGCAGAGGCTACAATCTGTGACCTGGAGCCTTCAGTTCGAGGTGAGCTGCTGTGTACTTGGGTTTTGCACACTTTGGGGATTTCATTTTCTGCGGCAGTATTACTGAACCTCGCAGAGGGAGAGCAGCACAAGCAGGGAGGGGCTGTCCATGTCACCACGTTCTCAAGCAGGGAGGGGCTGTCCATGATGTCACCATGTTCTCAAGCAGGGAGGGGCTGTCCATGTCACCATGTTCTCAAGCAGGGAGGGGCTGTCCATGTCACCACGTTCTCAAGCAGGGAGGGGCTGTCCATGTCACCACCTTCTCAAGCAGGGAGGGGCTGTCCATGTCACCATGTTCTCAAGCAGGGAGGGGCTGTCCATGTCACCACGTTCTCAAGCAGGGAGGGGCTGTCCATGTCACCATGTTCTCAAGCAGGGAGGGGCTGTCCATGTCACCATGTTCTCAAGCAGGGAGGGGCTGTCCATGTCACCACCTTCTCAAGCAGGGAGGGGCTGTCCATGTCACCATGTTCTCAAGCAGGGAGGGGCTGTCCATGTCACCATGTTCTCAAGCAGGGAGGGGCTGTCCATGTCACCACCTTCTCAAGCAGGGAGGGGCTGTCCATGATGTCACCATGTTCTCAAGCAGGGAGGGGCTGTCCATGTCACCATGTTCTCAAGCAGGGAGGGGCTGTCCATGTCACCATGTTCTCAAGCAGGGAGGGGCTGTCCATGTCACCATGTTCTCAAGCAGGGAGGGGCTATCCATGATTTCACCATGTTCTCAAGGCGCATTAACGGTTCCACCACCACACAACACAGTGGGCCCACTGTAACAGGAACTAAGACAGGGGAGATAAACCAAAGGGGGCAGAGGTTAAGCAGGAAGATTGTGAACTGAGCCATCTCCTGCAATAGAACAGCTAACATCTGTATGTCACTGCTAGTGACCATCACAATCAGTCTGGCACTTGATTTCTCAGCACCCAGCTCCTTCCAGGCTGGCATTGGAGAATCTGTAACACCTGTCAGTTTGCAGCTCATAGGTGTATCAATGAGGGGATTCTTGCTTCATCACTCTCACTACTGACCAACAGCAGCAATGTGCTAGGGCGACACAATTCGACCGATCTGCTGATCTCCCAAACCCCAGAGGGCCATCGGCTGCACCGTGCTGCAACTCAGGCCCTGCTCCACAATCCTGGTCCCTGTATGACCCTAAAGAGATTTGATCCTCCCGACACCAGCTGATGTACAATCACTGCAACACAATCGCCTACCTTGTTATCGTTTGCACCCATTGCTAGTGGACACCCATGTACCAAACGTGAATAGAAGCAGAGTGCAGAGACAAGGCAGCTCCTGCTGTAACTGAACTGATCAAACGTACCACTCCAATCTTTAATGCTTCAGGTACCTGAACTGATTGTGTGAGGGAGGGAGACGTGGTGCCTTACACTTCCCCAGGGGAGCCATTATTGTCTATCGTATACTACATAAGTTTGCTCTGCAAGGAGGCTCCACCATGTAGGTGGGTGATTGGGATGTAGAGGATGACAATGAAAAGGAAATAGCAGCTGGACCAGGAATACAACGAGGAAGATGGATATACCAGGCACTAACTCAAGACAGCTTTCCATGATTGGCATATCTAAACCAAGCTTTCAACTGTAGCTCACTCTCGCCTCTGAGACAGAAGGTCATGGGTTCAAGTCCCACTCCAGAGGCTTGAGCACATAACTGAGACATTAAACTGAGGCTCCGTCTGCTCTCTCAGGTGAACTTAAAATATCCCATGACTTGATTCGGAAGAAGAGCAGGGAGTTCTCCCTGGTGTCCTGGTCAACAGTTATCCCTCAATCAACATCACCAAAACTTAGGGGGAGAAATTGGGCTACTTCACGCCTCCCGTTAGCATCCCCAGGGGGCGCTAACGGCACAAATGAGTTTGCGACTGGGCGCGGCGAGATCAGCGCCTCCCGTTAAATTCGGCGGGGGTTTGCGGAGACGGTAACACGTAGCGTCCCGCTCTGCTGCGCCCGGCGGTGCTGATGGCATCACCATGCACAGTGCCCTGGAAAAAAAATGAGCCTCGTCCCCTGGTTTAGCGTCTGGCGCTCACAGTCGGGTTTCAGTCGGATGTCGGCTGGACGGGCGCTATTTAAAGGCACCAGCATCAGATGAAGTTTTAGTCAGGCAATAATGTTTCCTTCTCAGTTTCAGATAGGCAGTCAGGTGTTTCGACCGATTTGAACGATTTGCAGTTGAAGGAGTGTTCTGGCCCTTAATGATTCGTGACTTTCATTGAGGGCAGATTTGAAACACCAACATTTATATCGTATCATGGGGGCTGTCCTGGCTCTGGACCTCACTGCAGTGTCACCATCGGAGGCAACTGAGGCACAGAGAGAAAGACAGCAAAATGTGGCAAAGGGAGGAGGGTCAACAGGGCTCTCAACAGGAGGCCTCACCCTCCCAGGTTATTCCGGCAGTAAGTCTCCCACATCAATTTCACTGAGGAAAATGTGTTCAAAGGCTGCGTTTCAGCAAGGACATGGTCACAGAGCTCTGCCACCTCTTGCAACCAGACCTCAAGCCTCAGACCAGGGTGAGGACGGCTCTCTCAGTGGCCATCATGGTCACCATCACGCTCAATTTCTACACCAGTGGATCCTTCCAGGGAGCGACAGGAGACATCTCCAATATCTCCCAGTTTGCTGTTCATTGCTCCATCCCCGAGGTCACGGATGCTCTCTACAGAAGGAGGAGGGACTACATTTCCTTCCCCATCACCAGAGAGAAGCAGTTCGAGCGTTCATGTGGCTTTGCTAGGATAGCGGGCTTCCTCATGGTGCAGGGCCCCATTGACTTCATCCACGCCGGGCACCGTATAACAATTCTGAGGTATTTAATAACTGCAAAGGCTGCATGCACGGAATCCACTGTCAATGCCCAATAACCTGGCCGCAGCCATAATGTATTCACTCTGCGCCAGACTAGTGTGCAGCTCCCCTCCAGCCACCACATCAAGCTCACGGCTGGCTGCTCGGAGACAAGGGCTATCTGCTCTCCACCTGGTTCACAACCACCCTCTGCAACCCCAACACATGCCCAACAAATATCCCAATAATAGATAATCAAGGGGCTATAGGGAGGGAGGAACATAATAAAATCACTATCACTAATCAAGTAGTACTCGATAAAATAAAGGAACTAAAGGCGGACAAGTCCCATGGACCTGATGACTTACATCCTGGGGTCTTAAAAGAAGTGGCTGCAGAGATAGTGGATGCATTGGTTGTAATTTACCCAAATTCCTTGGATTCTGGGGCGTCCCAATGGATTGGAAAACCAAAACTGTAACGCCCCTATTTAAAAAAGGAGGCAGATAAAAAGCAAGAAACTATAGACCAGTTAGCCTAACATCTGTCGTTGGGAAAATGCTGGAGTCCATTTTTAAGGAAGCAGTAGCAGGATCTTTGGAAAGGCATAATTCAATCAAGCAGAGTCAGCATGATTTTATGAAAGGGAAATCATGTTTGACAAATTTGCTGGAGTTCTTTGAGGATGTAACGAGCAGGGTGGATAAGGGGGAACCAGTGGATGTGATGTATTTGAATTTCCAGAAGGCATTCGATAAGGTGCCACATAAAAGGTTACTGCACAAGATAAAAGCTCACGGGTTTGGGGGTAATATATTAGCATGGATAGAGGATTGGCTAACTAACAGAAAACAGAGAGTCGGGATAAATGAGTCATTTTCCGTTTGGCAAACAGTGACTAGTGGGGAGCCGCAGGAATCAGTGCTGGGTCCTCAACTACTTACAATCGATATTAATGACTTGAATTAAGGGACCGAGTGTAATGTAGCCAAGTTTGCTGAAGATACAAAGATGGGTGGGAAAGCAAATTGTGAGGAGGACACATAAAATCTGCAAAGGGATATAGACAGGCTAAGTGAATGGACAAAAATTTGCCAGATGCAGTATAATGTGGGAAAATGTGTTGTTATCCACTTTGGCAGAAATAATAGAAAAGCAAATTATAATTTAAATGGAGAAAAATTGCAAAGTGTTGCAGTACAGAGTGACCTGGGGGTCCTTGTGAATGAAACACAAAGAGTTAGTATGCAGATGCAGCAAATAATCAGGAAGGCAAATGGAATGTTGGCCTTTATTGCAAGGGGGATGGCGTACAAAAGCAGAGAAGTCCTGTTACAACTGTACAGGATATTGATGAGGCCACACCTCGAGTACTGTATGCAGTTTTAGTCTCCGTATTTAAGGAAGGATATACTTCCATTGGAGGCTGCTCAGAGAAGGTTCACTACGTTGATTCCGGAGATGAGGTGTAGGGTTGCAACATTCATGGGAAAACCCTTCCAGTGTTTGGACTCATTGGAAAGGAAATTTAATTTGGAACTATCTACCAAATGTTTGAGATCCTGAAGTGCACATGGAAGAAACTATGAATTTTAATCGAATTTGGGATTTTACAAGGCAGATTGGTTCAGTGTGGGAAGGGCTAAGAACTGAAGGAGAACTATCCTTCAAAAGAAACCAGTTTTGAGTATTGAAACTGTCTGGAGTATTGAAGCTAAAACAAATTGTCTGGGAATTGTGTAAACTCGAAAACCCTTCTCCCCGGGAAACATTAACATAGCAACAATCAACCCAGAGATAGCCAGCCATCACCCTGAGCAGGAAACCAATCCCGCATATACATAATGACAATGACACATCCAGCCCGCATTGAAAACCCAGGCCTTGGCAGACATTGCAAATACCAAAACTAATTTTCCCCCCATCAAGAAACAAATTTAAAAGATCGACACATCTGAGACAGGACAACATTAATGGGCCCGCAAAAATATGACAAAGAGATATCAAACCCGCCAAAAATTAAACAAAGAATCACGGCTGATTTGGCGCGAAGATTAGAACAGCTCCCAAAGTATAACTGGGGCCCTGTTTAAAAGAAGATAGAGCATCCACCTGCAATGCATCAGATGGAGAAAGGAGAGAGACCACTGCAGCAGTTTTAACAAGCCTCTCCAGCCTAGACAACACTCCGGGGCCACACTGCCCTGCTATCGAAGAAGAAGGAAGAACATCACCATGGCAGAGAAAGCAGCCCCAGTAACTCCGGACATTACCATCATGGCAGCAACCGACCACAGCCAACGTGGAACCATCAAAAACACCGCGATCGGCGAACTCCGAAACAAAATTCCTCAAAGAAGAAACCGAAGATTCAAAAGTTTCCACTCTACAATCTAGTCCTGACTAACAACAAGTGAAGCATTATCTAAAGAGACTTTTGAAACCTATTGCTAATGAAAGAAAGTGGATAGTCACTCTATAAGTCCAATACGTGCCCTACCGCATCAGCGGACACCACCCAACTGAAGATGAGGCAGTGAGAAGTCCTCTACGACGTTCGGGGTATGGCAAGCAGAAGCTACAGAATCCAGCGAACACCGAAATCATGAACCACTGCCAACTGACAATAAAGGATTGGTGAGAATAGTCCCTGTTTGCCCTGGAGTTTAACCTAGTCAGAGTTAGGCCTTGGGAGATGTATTATTTTCTGTAACCCCTTTGAATGTGTGATATATTGTTCTTTATTTGAATGATTACAAGTTTGACATTGTATTTTCTTGTCCTTAATAAAATCGATGTTCTTTGCACCAAATCAGTTGTCTCTTGCACTTTGTCACATCCCCCAAATAAATCCAAAGTCTAGAACCCAGGGAATGGGAGCGATTCGAACCACTGAGAAGGACAGAGGTGAAACTGATCCCACACAGCACCCCCTATGGAATGGCGACCGCGGCAGGACTTTGGAAGAAGGGATATGATGCAGAGAGTGCTGTTTTCGAAGAAAGAACCAAAATGGAAGAGAGGATTTCCTCCTATGTATACAAGAAAGTGAATGTCACTAAAGAATGGGTACTTGGTCTATTGCATGGTGAGCGTTCGGAGACACTGCGGCCCAGTGGACAGCAAGCAAGGACCATAAAGAATCGGTAGAAAAGGCAATTTGGTTGGTCTGTCTACAGCGACAGGTCCAACTCCTAGATAAAACCATCGAGTCACTACAGGCAGAACTATGGGAGTGTGCAGAGACATCACATAAAAGGGCTATGGCAGGAGAAAGATTATGGGGAGAACTCCGCAAGCTGAAGCATGGAAAGGCGCAGCTAATGGAGACGTTCAAGAACAGCCAGGACTATTTTCAGTGACATATTAACGCGGTTAGGAATAATGAAAAGATACTGTGGGAGAAAAACACTCGCCTTACCCTTCAAATAAAAGAGCTGGAGGAGAAGTTAAGAGACGTACAGGCAGCTTATAAAGTAGGCAGCACTAATGGGGTTGAGTCAGGAGACCGCGGGCCCTGCCAGCAACAAATCAAAAGTTTAACCCTTGCCCTGTCCAAGGCCAAAGGCATGGTATTCCTAATAAGCCCGGGTACGGCCCAGGTAAACCTAGACGAGAAGGAGGAAACTGTTCAATGACCACCTGTGGCACCGGTGATGGGACCGGTTCGGCAGCAGGAGGGGTGAACGGGGATAGTGGACCATCACCACCTGTGGCTCCGAGTTTCAGCTCGGTTTGGCAGCAGGGAGGGGTGGGTGAGCCAGAGCAGGAAGAGCCAGAGCCGGGGCCGATGTGCCTGGTCCGGCAACAGAAGTTTGGCCCGCCCAGCGATGCTGGGGGTCAGGGTTCCCTGGAAAGTCAATTTGTGGTTCCTCACACTACCCAACAGCTTAGGGCTATTATAAGCCACCTGGGAAAGCTCACTCCAAAGGGAGACCCCTCGGTCCACTTTATGGAAGTGGAACAGGCAGGGGATATTAACCGGTGCGATGATGCCGAGATAGCAAAAATGCTCCTCCTTTCACTGGACGGCAAGCTGTACCAGTACCTCTCTGCCGAGAGCAAAAGAGGGCAGAGGGCCTATGCTGCCATCCAGGAAGACATTCTAGAAACCATGCGCTGTAATGATGGGAGTCCCTTCTCCAGAGTGGAGAAGACAGTGCAGTTCACAGGGGAAACCCCACAGGCTTTCGCAGACAGACTGTGGCCTGTGTACCAGAGCGCCTGTGGTGGGAACCTCAACCGGGGTCACCTAAACCGGGACGAGAGAGCCCACAGGCTCTGAAGCCTGGTGGCAAACAGTTCACCACGAATAAGAGCAAAGGCTGAGGCCTGGTTTGACGCGAGAGATCCCCAGGCCACCGAGCAGGGAGTGGTCAGGCAATTGACCCTAGCCGACCGGAACGGCAGGGGGACAGAAGAGCACCCACCTAAGGGAAGGGTCCACGAAATCAGACCTAGTCAGGATAAGAGGGAATGGCACCACGAGGGGGGCAACTCCTCCGATACAAAACGGACCTGTTTCGGGTGCAGAAGGAGTGGGCACTGGAGAAAGGATTGTAGGAATCCATGGAAGAGTAGCGCAGGGAAGAGTTCTCCAGCCCTTGCCCAAACGACTGAGACCGAGAAGCCAGCCTCTTCCCACACGTTTGATACATTCCTGACTGCGCTCCGAACAATGCTAGATGGCCCTGGGAGGGTAGCCGCCGCCACCGGTACTGAAATCCCATCTGACCCATCCCAGCCAGAACAGTGACTAGGACAGACGCAGCCTGTTCACCTGTGTTCCCTCGAGTACGATGCGTGGGGGAGACCGACCATTTAGATGGAAGTGGAAAAGGTGAAATTGACTTATCTGCTGGATACCGGTGCATCAAGCACCCTCGTCTATGCAGCTAACCCCGCCGTCTCACCTCACCTCTGTCCAGCGGGGTCCCCTACAGCTTGGTGGGTTTCACAGGCGCTGAGCAGGCTGGCTCATTCTCCGTTCCGCTCTCTATTTATTTAGGAACACTCCACACTAAGTGGACTTGTGTCCTGATGAAGTGGGAACAAGAAGGGAGGGGGATCCTGGGGCTGACTTCATTCTAGGCCATGGGATCCTAGTGGATTTAAGAAACCACTGTCTTTGGGGGGCAGTATGTACGGGACAGGAGAGTGAGGAGGCGGTTATCCCAGAAAAACGGGGAAAAGGGACGGTGTGCACCATGAAGCCAAAGGACGGTGTGAACTTGAAACACTGGTCAGTAACACTCCAATGGAGTACTAAGAGTATGTGAGGGCAAACCTTGCAGCTTTTGCCACTCACAAATACGACTGTGGAAGAATAAACGGGGTCGAGGTTAGCATAGATGGGGACCCCATGACCTGACCACAGAAACAGTATAACTCCCTCAGGGAGGCGGAGGCAGACATGGAAACAGTCCTGGGTTCGCTGGTTAAACGGGGTATTGATTCCAATAGTTACCCATGTGAACTCTCCATTGTGGCCGGTTAAGAAACTGGACAACTCCTGGAGAGCCATGATGGACTATCGAGAACTCAACTGTAACATCCTCGCCTGTGCACCCACTGTTGCTGCTATCGCCGACCTCATTGGAAGTATCCCAGCCTCCGCGACCATCTTCACGGTGCTGGATATTTCCAACGGGTTTTGGTCCATCCCTTTACGAAGAGAAGACCAGTACAAGTTTGCTTTTACCTTTAAGGGACAGCAATACACTTGGAACTGTCTCCCTCAGGGCTTCCACAACGCCCTAGCATTTTCCACCTATGGCCAATTGTTGAAAAAGCTTCAGCAAACCCCAGCAGCTGGTACAGTATGTGGACGACCTGCTCCTATTCACCATTGAGGGGGAGGAGCATGGCCCACTGCTGGCTGAGCTGCTGGAGCTGCTGAAAGAAGAAGGGTTTAAAGTGAATCCCAAGAAGGCACAGGTCGGCCTGAAGGAAGTAACATTCCTGGGACTGGCTGTGCATGCTGGGGAAAGGGCCATTGACAAAGCTAGAAGGGAAGCAGTGCAGAAGTTACCAGCCCCCAACACAGTAACAGGAGTAAGATCTTTTCTAGGGCTAACCAGATACTGCAGAGATTTCATTGAGGATTATGCAGCCACCGCAGCCCCTCTGCTCCGACTCCTACACAAGGGAGTGGAGTGGGAATGGGACAAAGGTTGTGAGGCAGCATTTATCCAACTCAAGAAAGACCTGCAGACCGTGCCAGCTCTTGGGGCTATGGATGGGGGTAAAGAGTTTTTCCTGGAAGTAGCAACCAACGGAGACAGTCTGAGTGCAGTTCTGCTCCAGGAGCAGCACGGCCGGCTGAGGCCAGTGGTCTACTCCTCCAGGATACTCACGGATGTGGAGAAGGGATACTCCAACTGTGAAGGGCACCTCCTAGCCACTCACTGGGCTGTGAAAAGATCACTGATCTTCACAGGGGGGTCCCCTATCACACTCCTTACCCACCATACGCCCACCCAAATGCTCCTGGACGTGAGAATCAAGGACGGAATGGTGAGCAGTGCCCACATTGCTCGCTAGGTCCTAGTCCTCTCTCAGATGGACCTAAGTTTAAAGGGTCTCTGCGAGTCAAGGCTCGCAGCCAACATGATCTATCCAGGGACAGCCCACTAGTGTTCCGTAGAAGGGGTATGGGAAATTAACATAGGCTTTCGGGCCGGGTTACAACCCACAGGCCGAGCGATCTATGTGGACGTTTCAAACATGGTATCTGCGAGCGAACACTCACAGGCTGCGGAGTGTATGACCCAAAGGCAGGCTTTGCCCTGGCGATTAAACTCCCCAGTACTTTGAGTGCCCAGCTCGCTGAACTGTCAGCGGCGGTGTACGTGGTCACACACCCTGAAGAATTCCCTACCCCATACATGATTTGCTCGGACAGTATGTTCACATGCAATTTGTGTACGGAGTACCTGGCTATCTGGTCCGTCGCGGATACATATCTGCAGACGGGAGATCCCTGGCAATTAAGCCTTTACTGAAAAGATCATGACAGCCGTGGGGGAGGAAGGGAAGGTCTATATAAATAAAGTGAAGGCACATTCCACCACTGAACCCCATAGCGAGGGAAACCAGCAGGCTGACATGTTGGCCAAGCAAGGTGCCCACATAGGCAAGCTCTGGGATCCATTCAACCCAGGCCCCATCGCAGCGGTTAGGGGCAGGATTGGGATGGCAGGGAGGACAGGGGTAACATTGCCCCCGGACCTGAAAACGGTTCAGACCCAAGACCCTGTCCTCAAAACTGTCCTGAACACACTAGCTAAAGGGGAAAAGGTAGACGGCCCGTAAGTATCATTCGCCAATCTATCCTAGCCAATTCACGCCTCATACCTTCAAAGTTACCCTTCTTTAAGTTCTGGACCATGGTCTCGGAATTAACTGTTTCATTCTCCATCCAAATGCAGAATTCCACCATATTATGGTCACTCTTCCCCAAGGGGCCTCACACAACGAGATTGCTAATTAATCCTCTCTCATTACCCAACACCCAGTCTAAGATGGCCTCCCCCCTAGTTGGTTCCTCGACATATTGGTCTAGAAAACCATCCGTTATGCACTCCAGGAAATACTCCTCCACCGTATTGCTTCCAGTTTGGTTAGCGCAATCTATGTGCATATTAAAGTCACCCATTATAAATGCTGCATCTTTATTGCATGCACTCCTAATTTCCTGTTTGATGCCCTCCCCAACATCACTACTACTGTTTGGAGGTCTGTACACAACTCCCACTAACGTTTTTTGCCCTTTGGTGTTCTGCAGCTCTATCCATATAGATTCCACATCATCCAAGCTAATGTCCTTCCTAACTATTGCATTAATCTCCTCTTTAACCAGCAATGCTACCCCACCTCCTTTTCCTTTTGTTCTATCCTTCCTGAATGTTGAATACCCTTGGATGTTGAGTTCCCAGCCCTGATCATCCTGGAAGCACATCTCTGTAATCCCAATCACATCATATTTGTTAACATCTATTTGCACAGTTAATTCATCCACCTTATTACGGATACTCCTTGCATTAAGACACAAAGCCTTCAGGCTTGTTTTTTTAACACCCTTTGTCCTTTTAGAATTTTGCTGTACAGTTCTTTGCCTTGGGTTTCTCTGCCCTCCACTTTTCCTCATCTCCTTTCTGTCTTTTGCTTTTGTCTCCTTTTTATTTCCCTCTGTCTCCCTGCATTGGTTCCCATCCCCCTGCCATATTAGTTTAACTCCTCCCCAACAGCACTAGCAAACATTCCCCCTAGGACATTGGTTCCGGTCCTGCCCAGGTGCAGACCGTCCGGTTTGTACTGGTCCCACCTCCCCCAGAACTGGTTCCAATGCCCCAGGAATTTGAATCCCTCTCTGCTGCACCACTGCTCAAGCCACGTATTCATCTGCGCTATCCTGCGATTCCTACTCTGACTAGCACTTGTCGTGTGAAACTCAGAGGCCGTCAGGTCAGGCACCAAAGAGTGCTGTACATTCCCTACGCAAACTTGGGGATCGCACAGGGAGGGGTGACACCATGTTACCATGTTTAATTTGTTTTGATTTTCACCTGCTGTAAAAACGCAGAGATCGAGTGTTGTAAGAATGTTACTTAAAATGTGTTTGACTATGTACCTTTATTTTCTGTAAAACAGGTAACGGAGGGGTGTTGGACCTCCTCTATGCTGTAACATAATTGAAATGACTGCATCTGCCTGTACACTGCATTACATTTCAAAGGGGGATGAACATTTAAGTTTTAGCTAGGTAAATGCAGGGGAAGGTTGACTCTCGGAGGATCAGGAATTTTGCTCAGCTAGCATGACACTCCAGCATGTAGAGGACTGTAGGGTTGCAAAATTCATGGGAACCCCCCCCTCCCCCCCGCCCCCGCAAGTGTTTGGACTCATTGGAAAGGAAATTTAATTTGGAACTATCAAGCAGCAAGTATGAAATCCTGAAGTGCACATGGAAGAAACTATGAGTTTTAATCGAATTTGGGATTTTACAAGGCAGATTGGATCTGTGTGGGAAGGGCTAAGAACTGAAGGAGAACTATCCTTCAAAAGAAATCAGTTTTGAGTATTGAAACTGGCTGGGGTATTGAAGCTAAAACAAATTGTCTGGGGAATTGTGCAAACTTGAAAACCCTTCTCCCTGGGTTGTTGCTATCAACCCAGAGATAGCCAGCCATCATCCTGAGCAAGAAACCAATCCAGCATATACATAATGACAATGACACATCCAGCCCGCATGGAAAACCCAGGCCTAGGCAAATATTGCAAATACCAAAGCTAATTTTTCCCCATCAAGAAACAAATTTAAAAGATCGAACATCCGAGACAGGTTAACATTAATGGCCCCGCAAAAATATGACAAAGAGATATCAAGCCCGCCAAAAATTAAATAAAGAATCACGGCTGATTTGGCGTGAAGATTAGAACAGCTCCCAAAGTATAACTGGGGCCCTGTTTTAAACAAGATAGAGCATCCACCTGCAATTGAGAGAGACCATCGCAGCAGTTTTAACAAGCCTCTCCAGCGTCGACGACACTCCGGGGCCACACTGCCTTGCTATCGAAGAAGAAGGAAGAACATCACCACGGCAGAGAAAGCAGCCCCAGCAACTCCAGACATCACCATTGCGGCAGCAACCGACCATAGCCAATGTGGTACCATCGAAAACACCGCGATCGACGAACTCCGAAACAAAACGCCTCAAAGAAGAAACCGAAGATTCAAAAGTTTCCACTCAACAATCTAGTCCTGACTACCAACAGGTGAAGCATTATCTAAAGAGACTTTTGAAACCTATTGCTAATGAAAGAAAATGGGGAGTCCAATACGTGCCCTACCGCATCAGCGGACACCACCCAACTGAAGACTATACAGTGAGAAGTTCTCTACGACGTTCGGGGTACGGCAAACAGAACCTACAGAGTCCAGCGAACCCCAAAATTGTGAACCACTGCCACCAACTGACAATAAAGGATTGGTGAGCGTAGTCCCTGTTTGCCCTGGAATTTAACCTAGTCAGAGTTAGGTCTTGGGAGGTGGGAGATGTATTATTTTCTGTAACCCCTTTGAATGTGTGATATAGTGTTCTTTATCTGAATGATTACAAGTTTGACATTGTATTTTCTTGTCCTTAATAAAATCGAAGTTCTTTGCACCAAACCAGTTGTCTCTTGCACTTTGTCATATCCCCCAAATAATTCCAGAGTCTAGAATCCAGGGAGTGGGAACGATTCGAACCACTCTGAAGGTCAGAGGTGAACCTGACCCCACACACCACCCCCTACAGAGGGGGTTGACTTATGAAGATAGGTTGAGTTGGTTGGGTCTATGCACATTGGAGTTCAGAAGAATGAGAGGTGATCTTATTGAAATGTATAAGATAATGAGGGAGTTCAACAAGGTGGATGCAGAGAGAATATTTCCACTCATAGGGGAAACTAAAACTAGAGGACATGGTCTCAGAATAAGGGGCCATTTAAAACTGAGTTGAGGAGGAATTTTTTTTCTCAGAGGCATGTAAATCTATGGAATTCCCTGCTCTAGAGAGATGTAGAGGCTGGGTCATTGAATATATTTAAGGCGTAGATTGACAGATTTTTGAGTGAAAGGGAATAAAGGGTTATGGGGAGTGGGCAGGGAACTGGAGCTGAGACCATAATCAGATCAGCCATGATCTTATTAAATGGTGGAGCAGGCCCGAGGGGCCAGGTGGCCTACACCTGCTCCTATTTCTTATGTTCTTATACAATGAATGCCATGCTGCCACCAGGAACATCATTGAGCAGACCATCAGAGTGGTCCCACTGACTTGACCGCTCGGGAGGAGTACTCGGCTGAGCGGGTGCCCCTTTTCATCATTGTTTGCTGCATGTTGCACAACTTGGCCATCATGAGGGCGCAATCATTGCCACCCGGCATAGCTCCAACACCTCAGGATGAGAAGGAGGATGAGGAGGAGCAAGAGGAGGAGGAGGACAAGAGTAGGATGAGGATGAGAACGAGGAGGACAAGAGCAGGAGGAGGATGAGGACGAGGAGGAACAGGAGCAGCAACAATGATGGAGGAGGCAACCACTCAATCGACATTCTGCAAGGGCGGTCCACAACCGTCTGATCAGACTTCGGTTCCAATGAATTCCAGCCCAATTCCCAATTGCTCAGCACATCCCCATCATTACATCAATTTCTCAATCCATACCACAGCCCCAAAACTGAAATGAGAGACAGCACCAAATATGCAACAAATATCCAATTACATTTATATCCAAAAACATGTATATACAACAATTAAAGTCTTGTCTTGTCCAAAACCTTATATCCCCTTTTTACAGTGCCTTTACCAATTCTACTGCTCCTCCGTAGTGTCTCCCCAGTGGCTGCAGCATGGCTGGTGGAAGGCTGCTGTGTGTCAGGGCCAGAGACTACAGATGGCCTTGCAGGACGCCCTCGCCCAGCTCTGGGCCTGGAAGGCCCGGCTGTAGAATGCACCACCTCAGGCTGGGCGGCGGCAGTCTGGGCTGGCTAGGTGACTGTCAGCGACAAGTGCAATGGCGGAGTGTCAGCAGTGGGCTCAGGAATATAGTCATCCTGTGAGAGGACAGCAGGTTCCTGCTCCCCTCACCCACTGCCACTCCCCTGGGGCTTCACCTCAGCTGGAGCACAGATTGCTGCGACACCGTGAGATCCCCAGTCGCCTATCGTGGACCCAGTGACGAGGGCAGCAGTCAGAGCTTGTGTGGCAACCAGCTGAGACTGTATGAGAGTAGTCCGAGCTTCGATCCCAGCAACCAATGTTTGCATTACAGCACTAAGATGTTGCATTGCTTCTGCCTGTGCTGCAATGGAAGCTGCCACATCGCCCATGACACGCATCATGAGGTCTCTCTGGGAGTCCACCATCGTCTGCAGACTGGAAACGATGGACTCCATAGTGTGTGCAGAGCTCTGTGCAATGTTGGAGGCAGACTCCTCCATGCTCCTTACCACTGCTGATAGCCTCTCAGGCACACTTGCCATTGCACCGATCATCTCGAAGGTTATGGCCATCACCCTTGTTGTGAACACCTCCCCATCAAAGTCCTCATCTGAGTCCTGTGCAGCAGAACTCGTGCGCCAACTCTCCCTCTGGGGGCTGGCCCCGAGGTACCCTTTCCCCTTGGCCTTGCTGCAGCCCGCTTGTCCCTGGTGCATCACCCAGTGCAGGCCCCTCTACTAAGCTTGCCTCTAATGATCGCATAGTGCCAGTCTCCGAGGTGGTGCCTGCGGGTGAGAGATGCAGTGACACGGAGCTTGGGTCCTCCTCCTCTTCTCCTTCCTCACTCACATTGAGGGGCTCAGGGATAGGCTGGTCTTCTGCTGGCTGATTATCTGAAAGCATAAAGGCACAAGACTCACATTAAGGTGAGGGCAGGGGGGCAGGAATGGAGCAAGGAATGCAGGTAGTATCAGGAGCTGGAAAATGATAAAGCCTTCTGGTGTGAGGGGAAGTGGGATGAGAAAAGGAGAGGGGATGAAGATACTGTTGTTGCCCACAACGGGGTCGATGTCGCCAACGGCCACCACCTGCTGCCCAATGGGCCGCAGCACTCGCTCCTCCAGATTGGACAGCTGATGGAGCTGAGCTTCACCCCCGCCTGTCCTACATAAGAACATAAGAACATCAGAAATAGGAGCAGGAGTCGGCCATATGGCCCCTCGAGCCTGCTCCGCTCTTTAATAAGATCATGACTGATCTGATCATGGACTCAGCTCTACTTCCCCGCCCGCCCGCTCCCCACAACCCCTTAACCCCTTATCATTTAATAAACTGTCTATTTCTGTCTTAAATTTATTCAATATCCCAGCATCCACAGCTCTCTGAGGCAGAAAATTCCATAGATTTAAAAGAGAAGAAATTTCTCATCTCAGTTTTAAATGGGCGGCCCCTTATTTTAAGATCATGCCCTCTAGCTCTAGTCTCCCCCATCAGTGGAAGCATCCTCTCTGCATCCACCTTGTCAAGCCCCCTCATCAGCTCACACGTTTCAATAAGATCACCTTTCATTCTTCTGAAATCCAATGAGTAGAGGCCCAACATACTCAACCTTTCCTCATAAGTCAACTCCCTCATCCCCGGAATCAACCTAGTGAACCTTCTCTGGACTGCCTTCAAAGCAATTATATCCTTTCGTAAATATGGAAACCAAAACTGCACGCAGTATTCCAGGTGTGGCCTCACCAAAAACTTGTATAGCTGTAGCAAGACTTCACTGCTTTTATACTCCATCCCCTTTGCAATAAAGGCCAAGTCATCATTGGCCTTCCTGATCACTTGCTGTACCTGCATACTATCTTTTTGAGTTTCATGCACAAGTACCTCCAGACCCCGCTGTACTGCGGCACTTTGCAATCTTTCTCCATTTAAATAATAACTCGCCTTTTGACTTTTTCTTCCAAAGTGCATGACCTCACGCGTTCCAACATTATACTCCATCTGTCAAATTTTTGCCCACTCACTTAGCCTGTCTATGTCCTTTTGCAGATTTTTTGAATCCTCCTCACACATTGCTTTTCCTCCCCTCTTTGTATTGTCAGCAAACTTGGCTATGTTACACTCAGTCCCTTCTTCCAAGTCGTTTATATAGATTGTAAATAGTTGGGGTCCCAGCACTGATCCCTGTGGCACTCCACTAGTTACTGGTTGCCAACCAGAGAATGAACCATTTATCCTGACTCTCTGTTTTCTGTTAGTTAGCCAATCCTCTATCCATGCTAATATATTACCCCGAAACCCGTGAACTTTTATCTTGTGCAGTAACCTTTTATGTAGCACCTTGTCAAATGCCTTCTGGAAGTTCAAATACACCACATCCACTGATTCCCTTTTATCCACCCTGTTCGTTACATCCTCAAAGAACTCCAGCAAATTTGTCAAACATGGCTTCCCCTTCATAAATCCATACTGACTCTGCCTGACCAAATTTTGCTTTTTCAAATGTCCTGCTACTGCTTCTTTAATAATGAACTCAAACATTGTCCCAACCACAGATGTTAGGCTAACTGGTCTATAGTTTCCTGCTTTTTGTCTGCCTCCTCTGCTGCTCCCTCCTATTGTGGGCCATCTTGTAGTTTCAGTAGTTGCAGATGTTTGGTGGGTGAGTGGTGGGGGAGTGGTGCTTTGTGCAATGTGCAGAGTCAGAGGTTCAGATGCTGACATGTATGGCCTGTTGAAGCATGTACTCACCCTGGCCACTCGCACTTTTTACAGCACTGTGTCAGGCTGCGTTCCATGACACTACTGGCCGAGACCTCCTGGGCCACTTCCCTCCACAGTGCCGTGAAGATCTGGGGCAATGCCCTCCTTCCAATTGCCGGGAAGAACGATTCTCTCCTTTGTTCCACTGCCCCCACCAATGCCTCTAATGCGGCGTCATTGAACCAACGAGCTCTCTCCCTGGGATTTGGGTTGGGAGCAGCCAGAGCCATGAGGTCTTTCAGTTAGTCTCAGGTCGACTTCAGTTGCAGGAATGGTGAAAATAAGCAGCTGCAGATTGATACAACCTTCCCTTTAAGAGCTGGAATGAGCCAGTGTGAAGGATTGAAGGATGATTGCTGAATACATTGCACCTGAAATTCAGTAGCACTCTGGCGGTAGCCCCCTGTAGCACCCCACTGAGGTCATTAGCACCTAATTTACTGCCCCACCCCTTTCCTTTCTGGGGCGCTGAAGCCCAATTTAGAAGAACTTCAGAATACTTCGCGCCTGGTGCTAAACTTTCAAAATATATAAATTTAAACGCCCAAACGGGGCGCTCCCGAATTTCTCCTCCAGAATAGCTGGTCATTATTTCATTGCTGTTTGTGGGAGCTTGCTGTGCTCAAAATTATCTGCCGCATTCCCAACATTACACTGTGACCACACTTCATAACTCCTGAATTAACTGTAAAGCACCTTGGGATGTTCTGAGGCCAGGAAAGATGCTATATAAATGCAAGTCTTTCTTATTTTCATTTCTTAAAGTGTTATCATATCTGCCAGTTAAACATATTCAACCACCTTGTCCTACACCTTCATGTTCAGTTCTTCCATTACTGTTTATCTCACCCATTGTGCGGCGTATGATCATCGTCAGCTTGGGTTGGGGCAGTGCTGCCCCGCCGTGCTTTTGCCTTGTTACGGACATGTGGCACCAAACCTATTATTCCTTCAAACTGATTCCCTTTGGTTAAAGGGGAGGGCCGCTGTGCACTCTGCTGGGCCTCTGATGGTCTCCACTGGACCACCAGGGCGGCGTGGTGCCGGGCTCCACACAAGGGAGGCAGAAGTTAGGCCGACCGGTGAGTCAGCCAAACCGCCAAGATGGCAGCCAGAGCACGGCCCAGCTCCCCTTTAACCTCCGCGCTGCGAGTTAGTGGAGGCTGGCACTGACATTGCATTGCTCGCGGCAGCCTCGCGGGGTGCAGGGGAATGTCAGCCGTCGGGCACCAAGGAGTCAACGCGTGGTGCTAATGAGTCGCTGTGCACGATGATTACATCATCGGCAGTTGCACGACGATCCGGGGTGCGACCGATGGGGCATGGCGTTACCATGGCTGCGCCTCCACTAACTCGCCTACACCCCGGAGGCACTAACGGGCATCGCAAAACAGAGCATTAGTCTCCGATGTTTCCGCTTGGGGTGGTGGGGGTAGATGGTGGGGGAATGGGGTGCAAAACGAGGGGAATATAAGATCATCACTAATAAATCCAATAGGGAATTCAGGACAAACTTCTTTACCCAGAGAGTGCTTTAAATGTGGAACCCTCTACCACAGGAGCAGTTGAGGCGACTGGAATCGATGCATTTAAGGGGAAGCTTCATAAACAGATCAGCGAGAAAGGAATAGAAGGATATGCTGAAGGGGTGGATGAAGAAAGGTGGGAGGAGGCTCGTGTGGAACATAACCTCCGGCCTGGAGCAGTTGGGCTGAGTGACCTGTTTCTGTGCTGTACATTCTATGTAGTACTATGTCATGGCTGGCTACCACGACTCTGGTGCCCCGATACAACAACTTGCATTTATCATCATCATCGGCAGTCCCTCGAAACAACGGCAAAAAAAGGACGAGTTCACAGGAGTTTCAATGAAGGACCCGAACTACATCCTGAAGGGTGGAAGTTGCCTGTGCGTGGATTTTTTTAACATGGGGTGGCCGTTGCACACCAGCCACCATACGGGCTTGACAGAGCTAGGCTTGGTCCAGTGGCAAGGATTATCCAAGATGACTGGAGACCAGCCAAGAGGGTAAGTGATTGGCTGGTGATTGGTGAGTAGTTTTTCTTTTTCTTTTCCCTATCGGTAGGTAAACCTTTATCATTGCTGTTGCCAAATTAAGTTTATCTAAGGGTTAAGTCAAGGCAGGAGAGCTCGGACACGTGTCATGCTCCTCCTGTGCTGTGTGGGAACTCAGGGACGCTTCCAGTGTCCCTGACGACTACATGTGTGAGAAGTGTACCTGCTGTAGCTCCTGACAAACCACATTGTGGCACTGGAGCTGCGGCTGGATTCACTCTGGAGCATGCGCGATGCTGAGGATGCTGTGAATTGCACGTTTAGTGAGTTGGTCTTACCGCAGGTAAAGGTTACACAGACAGATAGGGAATGGATAACCAACAGGAAGAGCAGTGGAAGGAAGGTAGTGCAGAGATCCCCTGCGGTCATCCCCCTCCAAAACAGATACACTGCTTTGGATATTGTTGGGAGAGATGACTAATCAGGGTAGGGCAGCAGCTGCCAAGTCTATAGCACCGCGGGTGGCTCTGCTGCACAGGAGGGCAGGAAAAAGAGTGGGAGAGCTATAGTGGTAGGGGATTCTATTGTAAGGGGAATAGATAGACATTTCTGCAGCCGCAATTCAGACTTCAAGATAGTATGTTGCATCTGTGGTGCAAGGGTCATTGATGTCTCGAAGCGGGTGAACAGCCAGTTGTCGTGATGCATATAGGTACCAACGATATAGGTAAAAAATGGGAAGAAGTACTACAAGCTGAATTTAGGGAGCTAGGAGTTAAATTAAAAAGTAGGACCTCAAAGGTAGTAATCTCAGGATTGCTACCAGTGCCACATGCTAGTCAGAGTAGGAATTGCAGGATAGCTCAGATGAATACGTGGCTTGAGGAGTGGTGCGGAAGGGAGGGATTCAAATTCCTGGGACATTGGAATCGGTTCTTGGGGAGGTGAGACCAGTACAAACCGGATGGTCTGCACCTGGGCAGGACCAGAACCAATGTCCTAGGGGGAGTGTTTGCTATGGCTGTTGGGGAGGGGTTGAACTAATATGGCAGGGGGATGGGAACCTATGCAGGGAGACAGAGGGAAGTAAAATGGGGGCAGAAGCAAAAGATAGAAAGAAGAAAAGTAAAAGTGGAGGGCAGAGAAACCCAAGGCAAAAATCAAAAAGGGCCACATTACAGCAAAATTCTAAAAGGGCAAAGTGTGTTAAAAAGACAAACCTGAAGGCTCTGTGCCTCAATGTGAGGAGTATTCATAATAAGGTGGATGAATTAACTGCACAGGCAGCAATTAATGAATATGATATAATTGGCATCACGGAGACATGGGTCCAGGGTGACCAAGGCTGGGAACTCAACATCCAGGGGAATTCAACATTCAGGAAGAAAAGAAAAGGAGATGGGGTAGCGTTGCTGGTTAAAGAGGAAATGAACACAATAGTAAGGAAGGACATCAGCTTGGATGATGTGGAATCTGTATGGGTGGAGCTGCGGAATACCAAAGGGCAGAAAACATGAGTGGGAGTTGTGTACAGACCACCAAACAGTAGTAGTGAGTTGGGGACAGCATCAAACTAGACATTAGGAATGCGTGCAATAAAGGTACAGCAGTTATCATGAGCGACCTTAATCTACATATACATTGGGCTAACCAAACTGGTAGCAATACGGTGGAGGATTTCTGGGAATGTATTAGGGATGGTTTTCTGGATCAATATGTCGAGGAACCAACTAGAGGGCTGGCCATCCTAGACTGGGTGATGGGTAATGAGAAAGGACTAATTAGCAATCTTGTTGTGTGAGGCTCCTTGAGGAAGAGTGATCATAATATGGTAGAATTCTTTATTAAGATGGAGAGTGACACAGTTAATTTAGAGAGTAGGATCCTGAACTTAAGGAATGGTAACTTCGATGGTATGAGATGTGAATTGGCTAGAATAGACTGGCAAATTATACTTAAAGGGTTGACAGTGGATAGGCAATGGCAAACATTTAAAGATCACATGGATCAACTTCAACAATTGTACATCCCTGTCTGGAGTAAAAATAAAACGGGGAAGGTGGCTCAACCGTGGCTAACAAGGGAAATTAAGGCTAGTGTTAAATCCAAGGACGAGGCATATAAATTGACCAGAAAAAGCAACAAACCTGAGGACTGGGAGAAATTTAGAATTCAGCAGAGGAGGACAAAGGGTTTAATTAGGAGGGGGGAAATAGAGTATGAGAGGAAGCTTGCCGGGAACATAAAAACTGACTACAAAAGCTCCTATAGATATGTGAAGAGAAAAAGATTAATGAAGACAACGTAGGTCCCTTGCAGTCAGATACAGGTGAATTTATATTGGGGAACAAAGAAATGGCAGACCAGTTGAACAAATACTTTGGTACTGTCTTCATGAAAGAAGGCAGAAATAACCTCCGGAAGTACTAGGGGACCGAGGGTCTAGTGAGAAGGAGGAATTGAAGGATATCCTTATTAGGCGGGAAATTGTGTTAGGGAAATTGATGGGATTGAAGGCCGATAAATCCCCGGGGACTGATAGTCAGCATCCCAGAGTACTTAAGGAAGTGGCCCTAAAAATAGTGGATGCATTGGTGATCATTTTCCAACAGTCTATCGACTCTGGATCAATTCCTATGGACTGGAGGGTAGCTAATGTAATACCACTTTTTTAAAAAGGAGGAAGAGAGAAAACGGGTAATTATAGACCGGTTAGCCTGACATCAGTAGTGGGGAAAATGTTGGAATCAATTATTAAAGATGAAATAACAGCGCATTTGGAAAGCAGTGACAGGATCGGACCAAGACAACATGGATTTATGAAAGGGAAATCATGCTTGACAAATCTTCTGGAATTTTTTGAGGATGTAACTAGTAGAGTGGACAAGGGAGAACCAGTGGATGTGGTGTATTTGGACTTTCAAAAGGCTTTTGACAAGGTTCCACACAAGAAATTGGTGTGCAAAATTAAAGCACATGGTATTGGGGGTAATGTAGTGACATGGATAGAGAACTGATTGGCAGACAGGAAGCAGAGAGTTGGGATAAACGGGTCCTTTTCAGAATGGCAGGCAGTGATTGGTGGGGTGCCACAGGGCTCAGTGCTGGGACCCCAGCTATTTACAATATACATTAATGATTTGGATGAAGGAATTGTGTGTAATATCTCCAAGTTTGCAGATGACACTAAACTGGGTGTGAGCTGTGAGGAGGACGCTGAGAGGCTGCAGGTTGACTTGGACAGGTTAGGTGAGTGGGCAAATGCATGGCAGATGCAGTACAATGTGGATAAATGTGAGATTATCCACTTTAGGGGCAAAAACACAAAGGCAGATTATCTGAATGGCGGCAGATTAGGAAAAGGGGAGGTGCAATGAGACCTGGGTGTCATGGTACATCAGTCATTGAAAGTTGGCATGCAGGTACAGCAGGCGGTGAAGATGGCAAATGGTCTGTTGGCCTTCATAGCTAGGGGTTTTGAGTATAGGAGTAGGGAGGTCTTACTGCAGTTGTACAGGGCCTTGGTGAGGCCTCACCTGGAATATTGTGTTCAGTTTTGGTCTCCTAATCTGAGGAAGGACGTTCTTGCTATTGAGTGAGTGCAGTGAAGATTCGCCAGACTGATTCCCGGGATGGCTAGACCGACATATGAGGAGAGACTGGATCGACAGCCTTTATCCACTGGAGTTTAGAAGGATGAGAGTGGATCTCATAGAAACATATAAAATTCTGATGGGACTGGACAGGTTAGATGCAGGAAGAATGTTCCCGATGTTGGGGAAGTCCAGAACCAGGGGACACAGTCTAAGGATAAGGAGTAAGCCATTTAGGACTGAGATGAGGAGAAACTTCTTCACTCAGAGAGTTGTTAACCTGTGGAATTCCCTACCGCAGAGAGTTGTTGATGCTAGTCCATTGGATATATTCAAGAGGAAGTTAGATATGGCCCTTATGGCTAAAGGGATCAAGGGGTATGGAGAGAAAGCAGGAAAGGGGTACTGAGGTGAATGATCAGACATGATCTTATTGAATGATGGTGCAGGCTCAAAGGGCCGAATGGCCTACTCCTGCATCTATTTTCTATTTTTCTCTGCTGCACGGACTTAGTGCTTACACGTATCGCAGTGTGGGCTGATCCGTGCTGCCCCTGGGCCCCTGGCCCCGAACTTGCGCCTCTCCTGGACCCCGATCATGTCCCTCTGCAGTCTCTTGCCACTCCTGCTGTACCTGCCCACGCTCCACTCATCGACCTGGACCTTGATAACATCCCTCTTCATTGCCGTCTCTCTCCTGTACCAGCTCGTGCCGTGCCTTGCAGTGGTACACCACCCTGCTGCCCATGGCCGCCGCTCGCCATTCATTTTATGGCCCTGACCTGCCGCTGATGTTCCCTCACACGTCAGGGCCAGCACGCATTTATATGGCGCCTTTAACATAGTAAAATGTCCACAGGAGCGTAATCAAACAAAATTTGACATTGAGCCAGATAAAGAGATATTAGAACAGGTGCCCAAATGTTTGGTCAAAGAGTGTAGGTTTTAAAGAGCTCCTTAAAGAAGGAGAGAGTTAGAGAGGGGGAGAGGTTTAGGGAGGGAATTCCAGAGCTTAGGGGCTAGGCAGCGGAAGGCACGGCCGCCAATGGTGGAGCGATTAAAATCGGGGATGCGCAAGAGGCCAGAATTGGAGAAACGCAGATACCTCAGAGGGTTGTAGGGCTGGAGGAGGTTACAGAGATAGTGAGGGGCAAGCCCATGGAAGGACTTGAAAACAAGAATGAGAATTTTTAAATTGAGACATTGTCAGACCGGGAGCCAATGTAGATCAGCGAGCACAGGGGTGATGGATGAACGGGACTTGGGTGTGAGTTAGGATACGGGCAGCAGAGTTGTGGATGGGCTCAGGATGGGCTGCAAGGTGGGAGGCTGGCCAGGAGAGTATTGGAATAGTCGCCACCTATTTGGGTTGTGCATTACAAGAGCTCTGATAGTGAATGCCCCATATCCCGTCCTGTGGTGACTGACTGGTGCTGCCTGCTTTCTTCTCCCTTGCCTGCTGGCTAGCTGGCATCAGTCCATGCGATGTATACCTCCTCTCCCTGATGCCTTGGTCCTCAATCCATGCCTCCTTGAGTAGGGTTTCCAATGCCTGAGCAGTTAATCTGCCTTTCCTCACCCTCCAATCTCTCATTCTTCACCAACTTTGCTCATTAACAGCTGCTCCAGCCGACCCAATTCTGTCTCAGTGCTGAACGTCCTCCTGATTGTAGTTTGCGGCTAATTATTTGGATTTGTTCTACTTCTATTTACTTTGTGGCTGCATTTAGCCCCAACAATGAAGCAGCCTTGTTCATAACTCTCAAAGTAACCCTCAGTAAATCCCTCAGAATCAGGCCAGTCGCAATTTCAGGCTTATTTCTGTTGTCTGCTTTCTCTAACCTATTTAATTACAGTGCAGTAGATCGATCAAGGTTTTGATATTATCTACCTAGTCCTGCTTGGTTGAGATCACATATGTACCCTCGCCAGTGTTTCCTGAACACACACAATATAATACTGCTTGGCATTTCCCTCCCAGTTTGATTACCAGATAATCGGCTTTTGATCAACATTGAAATTGGGTAAAAAGGTAGAAGCAGCATGAATACACAATTGGTTCACGGACATAAACCAGAGGGTTGTGATGAATGGCTGTTTTTCGGACTGGAGGGAGGTAGACAGCAGTGTTCCCCAAGGTTTAATACTAGGACTACTGCTGTTGTTGATACACTTTAATGACTTGGATACTTGGACACAATTTTGAAATTTGCAGATGACACAAAACTCGGAAGTGTAGTAAACAGTGAGGAGGATAGTGATAGACTTCAGGAGGACATAGACAGGCTGTTAGGATGGGCGGACACATGGCAGGTGAAACTCAATGCAGAAAAATGTGAGGTGATACATTTTGATAGGAAGAATACGAAAGATAATATAAGCTAAATGGTACAATTTTAAAGGGGGTGCAAGAATAGAGAGACCTGGGGGTATTTGTGCAAAACCCTTTGAAGGTGGCTAAACCTGTATAAAGCACAAGTTCGGCCCCAGCTGGAGTATTGTGTCCAATTCTGGGTACTGCACTTTAGGGGGGACGAAGGCTTTGGAGAGGGTACAGAGGAGATTTACTAGAATGGTTCCAGGGATGAGGGATTACAGTTACATGGATAGGCTGGAGAAGCCGGGCTTGTTCTCCTTCGAGCGGGGAATGCTAGGAGGAAAATAGGTAAAAGTGTTTAAAATCATGAAGGGTATTTCGATGACATTTAGATAAACAACGAGAAACTGTTTCCAATGGGTGAAGGGTCGATACCCAGAGGGCACAGATTTAAGGTGATCGGCAAAAGAACCAGAGGCGACCTGAGGAAAACCTTGTTACACAGCGAGTGGTTAGGAATTAAGATGCACTGCCTGATCGGGTGGTGGAAACAGATTCAATCGTCGCTTTCAAAGGGGAATTGGATAAATACTGGAAGGGGAAAACAGTGCAGGGATAACGGGAAAGAGCAGGAAGTGGGACTAACTGGATTGCTCTTCGAAAGAGCCGGCACAGATTCGATGGGCCGAATGGCCTCCTTCTGTGCTGTATTATGCTATGAAATGTTGCTCTTCCCTCATAAGCTTTAACTCACCTTTGCGGCCTCACCCAACACCACAACATCCGATGTAAAGGCATCTTTCTCACTGCTTCACAACTGGGCTCCGACTTTAAAACTGAACCATCTCTGGTTCGACGGCTTTTTAAAACAAGTTTGGTGAACATTTGGTGCAGTATAATTGTTGAGTATGGATGCAGTGCCCTGTGACTGTTCACATCTGTGGACTGTACAACAAAGGGGAACATTGGGACACCGCGTTCGATATTATTCTCCAGCAGAAATTAGAGCTGATCCAAGTCAGGCCAGCACTCGCGGAGGCTGAGAATAAAGTCTTCAAGTTTCCACTCCTGATTTATTGAAAGGGTCTGTCAGTTATCACAGGAACCATTATTAATATTCAGCGAGCAGGGTCTGTCAGTTATCGCAGGAATCATTATTAATATTCAGCGGGCAGGGTCTGTCAGTTATCACAGGAACCATTATTAATATTCAGCGGGCAGGGTCTGTCAGTTATCACAGGAACCATTATTAATATTCAGTGGGCAGGGTCTGTCAGTTATCACAGGAATCATTATTAATATTAAGCGGGCAGGGTTTGCAGTCAAGCGATGGAGAAGATGAACGTACAAAAAATAAATAAACTCAGAATCAATGGGAAGTAAAAACTGAAGAGGAGTTTGAAGGAGCCCGAGATGTATTGCTCACTCCCGCCTCCTTGTCTGCGCTGTCACCCTGATGAGGAAACAAAGATGATTCGTGTAATCACAGTAAAAGTCGTGCAATACTTCACTGAGCAAAAGTCTGGTAAAACATTTAAACCCCAGCGACATAAATCCAGCTGAATCCAATAAAACCTGCAGTGTCACGCAGTCGGTGTTCATTACTTTCTCCACATGTAAATGGGAGCTCCAGAAACGTAGGCCTGAAAGATTTGCAATGGGGCCAGTTTTCTGAGCAGCGGCCCTCGGCGGGAGCTTTGTCCGCAGGGAGTGCGTGTCAGGGAATTGTGGATAATAAATGGATGGAGAATGGTAGGGAGCATGTCTGTGATTTATGATACCAGCTCCCGGTGGGCCCTGCTCTGTACTGGGAGTGCTCGGTCAGAAGATTGGTCCTTCATGTCGATGCTGCAGATTTGTGGAGGAAGCGTGTTTGACGAGCCGAGAATCTGTGTACTCCCAGTGCCCATTAGCACACTGCTCCCGAGCTCCCTTTCTGATTGATAGGAACCCGGGAGATGTGAGTGATGATCCGTGGGACCAGTGTTGTAACTACCCAGGCTGCTGGCCTGCACTGATGTTGTTCCCTCAAGGGACGGAGTAGATTGGCTGGAGTCCATGATAGAGGCTGTGGAAGGAATATGCTGCCTTTTTTTGTGGGATACATTTATGAGGCACTTCTCTCGGCATTCCGACTCACTCGAGGGAGCTTGGGTTGGGTCCAGTGTGCTGCACTGTGGGAGGTATCGTCTCTCGGATGAGACGTTAAACCCAGGTCCCATCTGCCCTCTCAAGAGAATGTAAAGTATTCCATGGCACCATTTCTAAGAAGAGCAGGGTAGTTTTCCCCGGTGTCCTGGCCTCAACCACCATCACTGAAGCAGATTATCTCGTCATCATTTCATTGCTGTCTGTGGGAGCTTGCTGTGCGCAGATTGGCTGCCACGTTTCCTACATCACAAAGTGACGACACTTCATTATAATGCTGAGTGGCACAATGTATCGGTACGCCAACAAGCTGTGCCACCTTTCCGCCCGTCAAACCCAGTGATCTATGAAGCAAATACATTTATTAATGGGGATCAGATGATATTATTTGATGTTCCAATTGATTCTGAGTAAAGATTATTGATAAATCAACATCTAAATGCCCTAGTAAGCTGTCTCAGAGAAATGTCTGTGTATTCAGCAGATGGCTCAGATTCGAGGTTAACCGTGTGATGTAGTTTCTGACCGATTTAAATAAACAATTGTGGATGTGACAAAATTCGTGAGATTTCTGTGTTTCGTTTAAAATGGAAGCTGCCGTCACTCAGCAGATTCACCATCAGGGCGGAAAGCGGGCGTTTTGGATCGGACCACCCACAAACCGCCCCATTTCCATTCCCATTGATTTCAGCAACGGTTTCTATAATGAAAAGCCAATCCAAACTGGCAGTTTTACATCGAGCGGTGGGATGGACATTTACCCTGAGATGTCTAAGCCGGATTTACCGATCGGAAAATTACTCCCCCGCTCTCCCTAAATTTGAGCTCATCCAAAACTCTGCTTCTCATATCCAGCACCCTGTTCATGCTGACCTTCATTGGCTGCTGTTCCCCCAACGCTTCCGATTTACATTTCTCCTCCGTGTGTTTAAATCCCTTCATGGCCTCATCCCTCCGGAGCTCTGTTAACTCTTCCAGCCCTACAATCCCCAAACTCTCTGTTCCTCCGACTCTGACCTGTGCATGAACTGCCCCCACCATTGCATTGCAGCTCTGCTGTCATCTTGGTTAATCCTTGTCACTGGACCAAGACCTAGCTCTGTCAAGCCCGCGTGGTGGCTGGTGTGCAACGGCCACCACACGTTAAAAAAATCCACGCACAGGCATCTTCCACCCTTCAATGTGCAGTTCGGGACCTGGAATATCAGGTCCTTCATTGAAACACCTGTGAACTCATCAAACTCATCTCATTTTGGCGAGGAAGCAAGTCATCCTCGATTCGAGGGATTGCCTAAGAAGAAGAAGACATTGGAATTCCCTGCTGAAACCTTTCCGTCTCTCCACTTCCCTCTCCTCCTTTAAACCCCTCCTTAAAACCCACTTTATTGGCCAAGATTTTGTCGTCCCTCCGAATACCTCATTCTTCAGATTAGCATCTCCTTACTTCTGGATTATGCCTCTGTGAAACACCCTGGGACACTTTTCTATGTTAATAGGACTATATAAATGTAAGTTGCTGTTGTGTAGTTAAGATGTAAATTAAAGTTCACACGTTGGAAGCATTAACATATGCAAAGGGCCCTATGCTTGTTTCAGGCACGGGCCATGGATGCCTCTGCCGATAGGGTGGGTGACGCACTTCCAGCGCATAAAGAGCAGCGCACCCCGCCCACCATATTGGATGCTTAGGCACCCGTTTTGTGCCTGAAAATGGGCGTGGCATCATCAAATTTTTAACGTCTAGAGTCCTTAACTACAGGAGATTAGAAATCAAGCACTGTATTAAAATCAATCCTTGTCCCTTCACAACCTTTAAAAGAAAGACTTGCATTTATATAGCGCCTTTCATAACCACCAGAATTCTCAACTGCTTTACAGCCAATGGAATAGGTTTTGGAGTGTAGTCACTGTTGCAATGTGGGAAACGCGGCAGCCAATTTGTGCACAGCAAGCTCCCACAAACAGCAATGTGATAATGACCAGATAATCGTTTTTTGTTATGTTGATTGAAGGATAAATATTGGCCAGGACATCGGGGATAACTCTCTTGCTCTTCTTCGAAATAGTGCCGTGGGATCTTTTATGTCCGCCTGAGTAAACAGACGGGGCCTCGGTTTAATATCTCATCCAAAGATGGCACCTCCGACAGTGCAGCACCCCCTCAGCTTTGCACTGGGAGTGTCAGACTAGATTATGTGCTGCAGGTCCCTGGAATGGAACTTAAACCACAACCTTCTGACTCAGAGGCAAGAGTGCTACCCACCGAACCACAGCTGACACAACCATGACAACCTCCTCCAAACTTACTGCCTCTCCTATACCCTTAGGTGTCCCAACTGTGGAGCCTTTCTTACCTGCTTCTCCTCACTGCTGGTGGCAGAGTATTCTGCTAGCTCTCTCGGGAGCTCCCTCCCTAATCTCCTCTGTCTCTTGACTTCTCTCGCCATATTTACAAACTTAAACGCTGATATCTTCTGAACTAAGCTTAAGGTCATCTCTATCACCATGTTTCAATGTCTGTCCCTTATATTTTTTCTCCTCTCTATAAACTACATTGGGATGGTTTCTATGTAAAAGTGGCAGGACAGATTAACTGATCAATTAATAAATCATGTGAGAACCTGGGCTTTATAGAGGCAGAGAGTACAAATCCCAGGAAGTTTTGCTAACCCTGTATAAAACACGAGTTTAGCCCCAGCTGGAGTATTGTGTCTAATTCTGGGCACCACACGTTAGGAAGGATGTCAAGAATGTGGAGCGGGTGCATAATAACATAAGAACATAAGAATTAGGAACAGGAGTAGGAAATCTAGCCTCTCGAGCCTGCTCCGCCATTCAACAAGATCATGGCTGATCTGGCCGTGGACTCAGCTCCACTTACTCGCCCGTTCCCCATAACCCTTAATTCCCTTATTGGTTAAAAATCTATCTATCTGTGATTTGAATACATTCAATGAGCTAGCCTCAACTGCTTCCTTGGGCAGAGAATTCCACACATTCACAACCCTCTGAGAGAAGAAATTCCTTCTCAACTCGGTTTTAAATTGGCTCCCCCGTATTTTGAGGCTGTGCCCCCTAGTTCTAGTCTCCCCGACCAGTGGAAACAACCTCTCTGCCTCTATCTTGTCTATCCCTTTCATTATTTTAAATGTTTCTATAAGATCACACCTCATCCTTTTGAACTCCAACGAGTAAAGACCCAGTCTACTCAATCTATCATCATAAGGTAACCCCCTCATAAGGTACAGAAGAGATTTCATGGAATGGTTTCAGGGATGAGGGATTAGTTACGTGGGATGGACTGGAGAAGCTGGGGTTGTTCTCCTTCGAGCAGAGAAGGCTAAGAGTAGATTTGATAGAAGGGTCACAGAGTAGATAGACAGAAACCGTTTCCATTGGCTGAAGGGTCCATAACTAGATGGCACAGATTTAAGATGATTGGCAAAAAACTCAGAGATGATATGAGGAAAAACCTATTTATGTAACGAGAGGTTAGGATTTGGAATGCACTGTTTGATAGGGTGATGGATACAGATTCAATAATAGCCTTCAAAGAGAAATTGGATAAACACTTGAAGGAGAAAAATTGCAGGGATATGGGGAAAGAGCGGGGGGTGGGACTGACTGGATTGCTCGTCGAAAAAACCAGCGCAGACCCGATGGGCCGAATGGCCTCCTTCTGTGCCGTACTATTCTATGATTCTATGATAAAGATGCTGTATAAATGCAGATTATTGCTGTGGTAAAATGGACCTCCATGGGACATGTCTCAAAAAAATTCTCCAATTGTAATTCCGGGTTGGATTTTAGCACAAACACGAGTGGGTCGGGGTCGGGTCAGAGTTTAAAAATTTTTAAATCTCAACCCGCCTCCAACTCGCCCAATTCCAGGTTTAACAGAGGCAGCACAAGGGATGGGCAGCCAACCTGCTCCCAGGAGGGGGGTTAGCAATTTAAATATTTTAAGGAGGCTGTGCAGCCTCTGATTTAACCTGCTCTGTATCCGCGATGGGTGTGTGGCCCAGTTCACGACCAGCAAGACTGGCGCAGGCATCGCCCGGGGCAGCCTCACAGGGCAGAGGCATCACCCAGGTCAGCCTCACGGGGCCCTGGCATCACCCAGGTCAGCCTCACAGGGCACAGGCATCACCCAGGGCAGCCTCACGGGGCCCTGGCACCACCCAGGGCAGCCTCACGAGACCCTGGCATCGCCTAGGGTATCCTCACGGGGCACAGGCATCGCCCAGCGCATCCTCAAGGGGCACAGGCATCACTCAGGGCAGCCTCACGGGGCCCTGGCATTGTCCAGGGCAGCCTCATGGGGCACAGGCATCACTCGGGGCAGCCTCACGGGGCCCTGGCATCACTTGGGGCAGCCTTACGGGGCCCTGGCATCACTCAGGGCAACCTCACGGGGCACAGGCATCACTCAGGGCAGCCTCACGAGGCTCTGGCATCACTCAGGGCAACCTCACAGGGCACAGGCCTCACTCAGGGCAGCCTCACGAGGCCCTGGCATCACTTGGAGCAGCCTCACGGGGCCCTGGCGTTGCCCAGGGCAGGCCTCACTGGGGGCCCAGATAAAAGGGCGTGGAGTTCGGGAGGAACAACACACAACGGGAGATCGAGGCCCAGATAAAAGGGCCCGGAGTTCGAGAGGAACCAGCTGGTGCAGGCTCAAAAAGTAAAAGAAATGAAAATCAAAGTGTGATGTCACAGCCAAGCGGGTAAGTGATTGGCTGGTGGATTGGTGAGTAATTTTTCTTTTTCTTTTCTGTAGGAAATCTTTGGCATTGTTGTAAGTAGAAACTGCAAGTAAATATATTTGATTTTATTCTTCTAACAGAAACTCACTTAACAGGCAAAAGCTAAAAGTTGATATTATTACAGTATAAAGAGACTTCAAGACAGTTGAATGAACCTTTCCCTTACCGTGGGCCAGTGGTGGAGGGTTGTGGGACCACTTTGCTCATTAGTAGCACTAATGATCATCTTTGGAAAGTTTCCAGTTAATGTATGAAGCTGTTATCAGCCGGAATAATCAAATATTGAGATGCATTTCACTAATGATCCATATAAGTAACATGTTTTGACCTATTGTGGAATGCCCTAAAGATACCATTACAGTGTTTGATTAACTCTATGGATAAGAGCTTCACATTAGCGCTGGTTATTTCCCAGACTGACTTCACCACATGGACTGCAGCGGTTCAAGAAGGTGGCTCACTACCACCTTCTCAAGGGCAATTATGGATGGGCAATAAATGCTGGCCTTGCCAGCGACACCCACATCCTGTGAATGAATAAAAAATGTTCTCACCTATTTCTGCTTTTGTTGCTGTACATCCGTCCATCCTGCCCACGTTTCATGTGTCCTATTTCAGTGGGCTTTAAACTTAACTGTTCCCCTGACTGAGGCCCATCCACCCATCCATTCATCTGGTTCACATCTCATTTACATGTTGTCCCTTTTCCTTATTCCTATCACTTGTCCACGTACGTTAACCTCATCAGTAGGTTTCTAATATTACAGGAATTGCCCATATGCGTATTATTTAGGAACAGAAGACTCAGACTCACAGGCCCCGATATTTACGGGGAGGTGGGGAGGGTGTGGGGGAATGTGGAAACCCGGCAAGTCCAGGGACGTGGAGATCCTGCTGAATTTAACGGCAGGATCTCATGATCATTTTTTCTTCCATTTCCCCCCTGGCCAGTTTGTCGGCCTGGCCGGATCGATCTGGCAATGGGGTGCGGGAGGGTGCGAGAGACTGGGGGGTGGGGGGGAGTGAGTTGGGGGGGGGAGGGAGCGAGAGACTGGGGGTGGGAGGGGGAAGGTGTGCTGGACGGGGAGGGAGCGAGGGACCGGGGCTGTGGGGGCAGAGGGGAGGGAGCGAGAGTTCGGGGCTGGGGGGTGGGGGGAGCGAGGGACCGGGATTGGGTGGGGCGAGAGTGGGGGTGGTGAAGGGGAGGGAGGGACCAGGGCTGGGGGGGAGAGAGTGGGGCTGGCGGGGGGGGGAGGGAGCGAGAGATCAGGGCTGGGGGGGTGGGAGCGAGAGATCGGGGCTGGGGGGTGGGGGGAGCGAGGGACCGGGGTTGGGTGGGGCGAGAGTGGGGGTGGTGAGGGGGAGGGAGGGACTGGGGCTGGGGGGGAGAGAGTGGGGGAGGGAGAGATCAGGGCTTGGGGGAGTGGGAGCGAGAGATCGGGGCTGGGGGTGGGGAGGGAGCAAGAGATCAGGGATGGGGAGGGAGGGAGGGTGGGAGCGAGGGACCAGGGCTGGGGGGGGGGAGGGGGGGAGCGAGAGATCTGGGCTGGGGGGGGGGAGGGAGCGAGAGATCGGGGCTGGGGAGAGGTGGAGGGAGAGCATGGCAATGGGGAGAGTGTAGGGAGCTCGCTGACTGATTACTTTCAAAGTAATAGTGTCCACACTGTTCCAGAAAGATCTTCCAGAGTGGCGTGCAGCCTCACTTTGAGACTTGTATTCCCACTGTAAATAGGCCTCGGGCAGACCGCGGGAAATGGCACGGCAAAGAGGGCCAGGGGTTAAACTTCCTGGGGCCTCACGCTGTGGTGTCGTGGGGGGGGGTTTACCGCTGGCCCTGCCCCCAGCCCCCCCTGACCCCCGCCCTGAGTTAAAATCGGGGTTGAGGTGGGGGAGGGGTTACCACTCACCCTACCCCCGGCCTGTCGGATTCCCGCCCTGAATTAAAATCGGGGCTTTGCTGTCTCACTGTTCCTTCCCGTTCATGGGTTTCTTCAGTTTATGCTCAGTAAATGCTCCCAAGTTTGCCCTGCATCCATTAAACCCCCTTAAACACTTGTGACAGAAGGAGAAACAGTGACTCAAATGATTCTTCAGCGCCCATGATAAAGGGACAGTTGGTTCCTCACATTTGGCCTCCTGAATCTGTGGCCCTCATTTATCTTCATTAATAATTGCGAGATGTTGGGTTTCTGTGCAGCAAGCTTGGCACCGTAATTCCCCAATTATTGTAACCAGAGCTCACAACAGATAGTCATTAGTTCCACGTCTTGGCTTGTCTGCACTTTAATGGTCTTGTCACCCAACACTGCAGCAGTTAATGGAACTGTTCCTTATACACTGGCTGGGAAAATACAATGCCGTGCAATTTATAATGAACCAGTGAAGCTGTAGACTCAGGCACTTAAAGTGCGGCACTGAGAGGGGGCTGCGTTGTTGGAGTTGCTGCTTTTTGATGGAGACATTAACCTGAGGCTCTGTCTGCCTGTTCTGGTAGACATAACAGATCCCATGGCACTGCTCAAAGAACAGGGAGTTCTCTTAGTGTCCTGGGCAACTTAACAAACATGACCCAAAACAGGTTAACTGGTCATCCATCACATTGCTGTTTGTGGGATCTTGCTGTGTGCAAATCTTACCTGCACTTCACAAGCGCTTGGTGTGAGGGGCTGAGACACACGGCCCTCTTTCTTTATCATTTGGCGAGCTTGCTGGCCATTAATTTTCACCAAACTTATTTAATGATCGATTATTGGTACAAAGAAACTGCAGTTCAGTGTGAAGCTCAGTCTTGGCAATCCTGTGAGATTTAAAGTACTTTTTTCAGGCTGATTGTCCTTTCTTTCTGTGCTGCTAACCCTCAGAGTCAGGAGCGTGGAGCAGTGGGAGTCATTACTTTCCCACTGGCCCAGTTAGTGCTGGTTTGTGAGCAGACTCGGTGGGGGGACTTAGGAGGCTATTCCAATGTGATTGGTTTGCCCTTTCTCCTCAGAAACTGCATCAGGCAATGAATCAGACACCACTGTCAAAGTGGATCACCAGGGCACATTCCAATTGGGGCTTTGGTGATGTCATTGCCAATCAGCCACTGGTCCAAAGGGGAAGCCCAGAATTTGAACGAGTCCATCCACAATCTAACCCAGGAACAATTAGAAACCGAAAACGTGTTGTGTTCTCTCCTTGCATCACGTTATGCTTTACTGAACCTCAAAGTGAGCTTCCTGCTGCAAAAAGTAATAAAGCACGTTCGAATTAATTCACAATTTTAACCGAGAAATTGACTACAAAAGGGAAACATTGGGACCTGTAAAATATCTCATTCCTTTCATGAAGAAATATAGTAAGAAAGCTCCCAATCTCCCTGCTGCTTGTAATCCACATCAAACAATGAGATAATGACACCTTGTGTGAGTTCAGGCGATGGGTCAGATCACCAAGTCTGTTATGATCCGAGAGTTGAGGCAGTGAAGCTGTGTGTGCTCAGTGATACCAGTAGAACAGGCAGAAACACTGGCAAAGATTTACTGCTATCACATCTGCTGTCTGGATAGTTTTGTCGATTGATTAACTTCACCTCAGAGTGCATTTGGCCAATGGCCGAGAGATTCAGCTATTGCATTACACACTCTTCGCTGATTCGGGTTGGAACTAGAATCATCTTGTGGAACTGCCAAAGGGGACGTCAGGAGAGAATCACGTCAGGATTGCTTTATCCAACAAGAATGATTCAACCATGCTGCCATTTAATAAACAGTGGGTAAAGCTCCTTGTGCAGGTTTACTGGGGTGACAGTGCAGCTTTAATCAAAGTGTCAGCTTTGGCTCAGTGGGCAGCACTCTCACCTCTAAGTCAGAAGGTCATGGGTTCAAGCCCCACTCCAGAGACTTGAGCACATAATCTAGGCTGACACTCCAGTGTACTGCACTGTTGGAGGTGCTGTCTTTTGGATGAGACGTTAAACCGTGGCCCTATCTGCCCTCTTAGGTGGACATAAAACATCCCACGGCACTGTTAGAAGAAGAGCAGGGGAGTTCTCCCGATGTTCCGTCCAATATTTATTCCTCAGCCAACACCGAAAACAGATGATCTGGTCACTTATTTCAGTGCTGTTTGTGGGAGCTTGCTGTGCACAGAATGGCTGCTGCATTTCCTACATTATAACAGTGAGTATTGCTCTGTACGTTAGGGTTTCTGCGAGTACGTACAAGGCCCTGCCAATGACCCAGCTGGGAAGGCCATGTGCACCTCAGCCATACAAACCAGAGGGCCCTGCACTGATGTCTGGCCTGTGCTGAGGTGGCTGCAGGCACTACAATTGAGCTCGGCACCCTGGCAGGCATCTGTTGAGTTCAGGATCGGGTTCAGCTGCAGTGCCATCACGGTGGAATAAATAGCCTATCGGCACAGCCCGCTCCGAGAAGGTGACACTCAGCCACCAATCCACACATCCAGTGGGAGCCACATCCTGAGAATGTGTGAGGGGAGGAGAGAAAATCAGCAAAAGGTAAACCTACAAATAAAAGTGATGCTGACTGTGGCCTGAGTATGTAACTGATCTCTTTTCCTTCCGTCCCTGCCCTGGTTCACTGAGGAGTGCAGAAGAGCAGGTGTACCTAAAAATGGGGTGCCACCTTGGAGAAGCTGCAACACAGGACTACATGCATGCTAAGCAGCAGAAGCAGCATGCTACAGACAGCGCTAAGTGACCCACAATCAACGGATCAGATCCACGCTCTACAGTCCTGCCACATCCAGTTGTGAATGGTGGCGGACCATTAAACTACTAACTCCAGGAATATCTCCATTCTCAATGATGGCGGAGCCCAGTACGTGAGTGCAAAAGGCAAGGCTGAAGCGTTTGCAACCATCTTCAGCCTGAAGTGCTGAGTGGATGAACCGTATTGGCCTCCTCCTTTGGTCCCCACCATCACAGAAGCCAGTCTTCAGCCAATTCGATTCACGTCACGTGATATCAAGAAGTGCCTGAGCGCACTGGATACAGCAAAGGCAATGGGCCTCGACAACATCCCAGCTGTCGTGTTGAAGACTTGTGCTCCAGAACTAGCCACGCTTCTATCCAAACTGTTCCAGTACAGCTACAACACTGGCATTTATCCGACAATGTGGAAAACTGCCCAGGCATGTCCTGTCCACAAAAAGCAGGACAAATCTAATCAATTACTGTTGTGTATCTGTAAAGCATGCACTCCCATGTTCCGTCACCAGGGAGCGCATCCGCTGAAGTCCCAAGGTATCCCAGCATTCCTTGGGAGCACTGTATATAAGCCGGCCCCTAAGGCCTGTTCCTCACTCTGGAGTGTCTTAATATAGACTGAGGGCACTGTTACTTTAACCTCCCTGTATGCAGTCTCATCTGTGTTAGGAACACAATAACTGGCGACAAGTATACGAATCCAACACAAAGATGCAGCAAACTGTGGGCATCCTGGAGAAGTTCTCGGCGGGTCAGGACTGGGAAGCCTATGTCGAATGGCTAGACCAGTACTTTGTAGCCAACGAGCTGGACGGAGAAGGAAGCGCTGCAAAAAGGAGAGCGGTCCTCCTCACGGTCTGCGGGACACTGACCTACAGCCTCATGAAGAATCTTCTGAGTCTGGTGAAACCCACAGATAAGTCATATGAGGAGCTGTGTCCATTAGTTCGGGAACATCTTAACCCGAGGGAGAGCGTGCTGATGGCGAGGTATCGGTTCTACTCGTGCCAACGATCTGAAGGTTAGGTAGGGCGAGCTTCGTTGTCGAGCTAAGGCGACTTGCAGGACAATGTGAGTTTGATGGGTACCTGGAGCAGATGCTCAGAGACTTTTTTGTACTGGGCATTGGTCACGAGACCAACTTACGAAAACTTTTGACTGTAGAAACACCGATCCTCAGTAAGGCCATTGCGATAGCACAGGCGTTTACGTCCACCAGTGATAACCCCAAACAAATCTCTCAGCACACATATGCTAGCAATGTTCATAAATTAACTGGAACTGTGTTTGCAAGCAGAAATATACAGGGCAGAAACCACGAGTCTGCAACTGCCAGCAGGCCTCAGGTGACCCAGACGACTCAGAGTCCGCAACAAAGGATGAATACAAGGCATTTCACTCCTTGTTGGCGTGGTGGAGGCTTCCATTCAACCTATTCATGCCGCTGCAAAGGGTATGTTTGCAAGAGCTGTGGAACAATGGGGCACCTCCAACAAGCTTGCAGACGAGCTGCAAGCTCTGCAAAACCTGCGAACCACCACGTGGCAGAGGAAGATCGGTCCATGGTGGATCAAAGCAATTTTGAGCTTCAGAGAGAGGAGGCAGATGCTGAAGTACACGGGGTGCACACATTTTCGACGAAATGTCCACCTATAATGCTAAATGTAAAATTGAATGGCTTACCCATAGCCATGGAACTCGACACTGGCGCTAGCCAATCCATTATGAGTAAAAAGATGTTTGAGAGACTGTGGTGCAACAAGGCACTCAGACCAGCCCTGAGCCCCATCCACACGAAACTGAGAACGTACACCAAAGAGCTCATCACTGTCCTGGGCAGCGCCATGGTCAAGGTCACCTACGAGGGCACGGTGAACGAACTGCCACTATGGATTGTCCTGGGCGATGGCCCCACATTGCTTGGAAGGAGCTGGCTGGGCAAAATCCGCTGGAACTGGAATGACATCCGAGCGCTATCACATGTCGATGAGGCCTCATGTACCCAGATTCTCAACAAATTTCCTTTCCTTTTTGAGCCAGGCATTGGAAACTTTTCCGTGGCAAAGGTGCCAGAGGCAAGACCCATTCACCACAAGGCGTGAGCGGTACCTCACATGATGAGGGAGAGAGTGGAAATCGAGCTGGACAGGCTGTAACGCGAGGGCATCAAAAGTGATGACACGGTTAGGATTTGCGGCTATTATAAAGTAACTATTAATTGTTTCTTGCTATAGGACCAATACCCACTACCTAAAGCAGACAACCTATTTGCGACACTGGCAAGAGACAAGACATTCACCAAGCTCGACCTGACTTTGGCCTACATGACGCAGGAGCTGGAGGAGTGTTCGAAGGGCCCCACCTGCATCAACACAAGGGACTGTTCATCTACAACAGATGCCCATTTGGAATTTGGTCGGCTGCAGCGATCTTCCGGAAAAACATGGAGAGCCCACTCAAGTCAGTATCACACACGGTGGTTTTTCATGACGACATATTGGTCATGGGTCAGGGCACCGTCGAGCACCTACAAAACCTGGAGGAGGTCCTCCAGCGACTGGATCACATAGGGCTGCAACTGAAGAGATCGAAGTACTTCTTCATGGCAACAGAAGTGATGTTTCTGGGGAGAAAGATCGCGGCGGATGGCATTCGGCCCACAGACGCCAAGACAGAGGCTATCAGGAATGCGCCCATGCCACAGAACGTCACGGAGCTGCGGTCGTTCCTGGGACTCCTCAACTATTTTGGTAACTTCCTACCGGGGTTAAGCATCCTTTTAGAGCCCCTACATGTGTTATTGCATAAAGATGAGAACTAGCTATGGGGAAAAAAACCAAGTAATTGCTTTTGAGAAAGCCAGAAACATTTTATGCTCCATCAAGCTGCTTGTATTGTATAACCCGTGTAAAAGACTCGTGCTAGCATGTGATGCGTCATCGTACGGAGTCAGGTGTGTATTACAACAAGCTAATGTTGCGAGGCAGTTGCAACCTGTCGCCTATGCCTCCAGGAGCTTGTCTAAGGCCGAGAGAGCCTACAGCATGATTGAGAAAGAGGCATTAGTGTGTGTGTGTTCGGGGTAAAGAAAATGCATCAGTACCTGTTTGGCCTCAAATTTGAGCTGGAAACCGATCACAAGCCCCTCATATCCCTATTCACTGAAAACAAAGGGATAAATACTAATGCCTCAGCCTGCACACAAAGGTGGGCACTCACGCTATCAGCGTATAACTATACCATCAGCCACAGGCCAGGCACCGAGAACTGTGTGGATGCTTTCAGTCGGCTACCATTACCCACCACGGGAGTGGAAATGGCGCAGCCTGCAAACTTGTTGATGGTGGCGCAGCCCGCAGAATTGTTGATGGTCATGGAAGTGTTTGAAAATGATAAATCACCTGTCATGGCCCGCCGGACTAGGACTTGGACCAACCAAGATCCTCTACTGTCCCTAGTGAAAAAACTGTGTACTGCACGGGAGCTGGGCCAGCATCCCCGTTGAAATGCAAGAGCTAATCAAGCCATTGCAGCAGCGAAAGGACGAGCTGTCCATTCAGGCAGACTGCCTGTTGTGGGGTAACCACGTAGTGCTACCCAAAAAGGGCAGGGAGACGTTTATCTCGGATCTCCACAGCACACACCTGGGTGTAGTAATGATGAAAGCGATAGCCAGATCCCACGTGTGGTGGCCCGGTATCGACTCTGACTTAGAGTCCTGTGTACGGCAATGCAGTGTATGTGCTCAGTTGAGCAACGCGCCCAGAAAGGCACCACTAAGTTTGTGGTCCTGGCCCTCCAGACCATGGTCGAGGATCCATGTCGACTATGCGGGTCCATTTCTTGGTAAAATGTTCCTGGTGGTGGTGGATGCTTTTTCAAAATGGATTGAATGTGAAATAATGTTGGGAAGCACCGCCACCGCCACCATTGAAAGCCTGAGGGCCATGTTTGCCACCCAAGGCCTTTCTGACATATTGGTCAGTGACAACTGGCCATGTTTCACCAGTGCCGAATTTAAAGAATTCATGACCCGCAATGGTATCAAACATGTCACCTCTGCCCCGTTTAAACCAGCCTCCAATGGGCAGGCAGAGCGGGCAGTACAAACAATCAAACAGAGCCTTAAACGAGTCACAGAAGGCTCACTCTAAACCCGCCTATCCCGAGTACTGCTCAGCTACCGCACGAGAACCCAGTCACTCACAGAGGTGCCCCAGGCTGAGCTACTCATGAAAAGGACACTTAAAACCAGACTCTTGCTGGTTCACCCCAACCTGCGTGATCAGGTAGAGAGCAAGCGGCAGCAACAAAATGTAAACGATGGTCGCGCCACTGTGTCACGGGAAATTGATCTCAATGACCCTGTGTATGTGCTAAAGTATGGATATGGTCCCAAGTGGATTGCGGGCACGGTGATAGCTAAAGAAGGGAGTAGGGTGTTTGTCGTCAAACTAAATAATGGACAAATTTGCAGGAAGCACTTGGACCAAACGAGGCTGCGGTTCACAGACTGCCCTGAGCAACCCACAGCAGACATCACCTTTTTTGAGCCCACAACACACACCCAAAGGATCAACGACACCACGCCAGACCAGGAAATCAAACCCATCACGCCTAGCAGCCCAGCAAGGCCAGACTCACCTCGCAGCCCTGCAGGGCCAACAACATGCCAGCCCAGCGAGGGCACAGCCAACAAACCAGAACAGACATTTGTACCGAGGCAGTCCACCGGGGAAAGAAAGGCTCCCGACCGCCTCACCTTGTAAATAGTTTTCACTTTGACTTTGAGGGGGTAGTGATGTTGTGTATCTGTAAAGCATGCTCCCCCATGTTCCACCACAAGGGAGCGCATCTCTTGAAGTCCCAAGGGATCCCAGCATCCCTTGGGAGCACTGTATATAAGCCGGCCCCTAAGGTCTGTTCCTCACTCTGGAGTGTCTTAATAAAGACTGAGGTCACTGTTACTTTAACCTCCCTGTGTGCAGTCTCGTCTGTGTTCGGAACACAATAATTACTATCACATCAGTCTACTCTCAATTATCAGCAAAGTCAAGCAGCACTTACTGAGCAGTAACCTGCTCACCGAGGCTCAGTCTGGGTGGCACCAGGACCACTCGGCTCCAGACCTCATTACAGCCTTGATCCAAATATGGACAAAAGAGCTGAATTCCAGAGGTGTGGTTCAAGTGACTGCCCTTATCATCAAGGCAGTATTTGACCGAGTGTGACATCAAGGACCCTCATAAAACTGAAGTCAATGGGAATCAGGGGGAAAATTCTCCACTGGCTGGAGTCATATCTAGCACAAAGGAAGATGGTTGTGCTGGTTGGAGGTCAATCATCCCAACCCCAGGACATCGCTGCAGGAGTTCCTCAGGGCAGTGTCTTAGGCCCAACCATCTTCAGCTGTTTCATCAATGACCTTCCCTCCGTCATAAGGTCAGGAGTGGAGATGTTCGCTGATGATTGCACAGTGTTCAGTGCCATTCACACCTCCTCAGATAATGAAGCAGTACATGCCCGCATGCAGCAAGACCTGGACAACATTCAGGCTTGGACTGATGAGTGGCAAATAACATTCACGCCACACAAGTGGCAGGCAATGACCATCTCCAACAAGCGAGAGTCTAACCAGCGCCCCTTGACATTCAATGGCATTATCATTGCCGAATCCCCCACCATCAACACCCTGGGGGATCACCATTCACCAAAAACTCAGCCACATAAATAATGTGTTAACAAGAGCAGATCAGAGGCTGGGTATTCTGCGGTGAAAGTCTCACCTTCTGATTGCCCAAAGCCTTTCCACCATCTACAAGGCATAAGTCAGGAGTGTGATGGAATACTCTTCACTTGCCTGGATGAGTGGAGCTCCAACAACACTCAAGAAGCTCGGCACCAAGCAGGACAAAGCAGCCCAATTGATTGGCACTCCATCCACTACCTTAAACAGTCACTCCCTCCACCACCGGCGTACTGTGGCTGCAGTGTGTATCATCTACAAGATGCACATCAGCAACTTGCCAAAGCTTCTTCAGCAGCACTTCCCAAACACGTGACCTCTACCACCTAGAAGGACAAGGGCAGCAGGCGCATGGGAACACAATCACCTCCAAGTTCCCCTCCAAGTCGCACAACATCCTGATTTGGAAATATATCGCTGTTTTTTTTCATTGTCGCTGGGTCAAAATCCTGGAATTCCCTCCTTAACAGCACCGTGGGAGAACCTTCACCCCACGGACTGCAGCGGTTCAAGAAGGCAGCTCCCACCACCTTCCCAAGGGCAATTAGGGATGGGCAATAAATGCTGGCCTTGATGCAACGCCCACAACTGATGTGAGCCGGGTCGGCGATCCTGATTTGTGGAGCGGGTCAGAACAATTGTTTCTCCCTCACTTAGTCGCAGTCCCAAGGCTGCTGATCCCTCCGGCTTTCTGCCATTGGCGGTTCGGCTGCTGTGGTGGGAGATGGCAACGTTGTGATGTTAGTGTTATCCTGATATCAAATTAGAGCAACCATCATCAGAAATCGCTCTCAGTATAACACGGCAATTACACCCTATCCAGTGAGGCAGGACGGCCATTTAAATATTCGAATGTGGCTGGAGCCTCACCTTTAACCTACTTTACAGATTGAACCCAGCAGCTCAAGGGAAGCGAGCTTCGGGGAGAAGGTAGGTGCTTCCCCTCGGCCCTTCAAACTTACCTCATCCCCGGAGACCAGACCGCCGATTCAGACTCTCTGCATGTAAAGAACCCCACCCAACTTGGGATCGGAGATCAGACCCCGCCCCAGGGTCAGGGATCATACCACCCCCTTGTTGTCGGGATTATACTCGCTCCAGGATCGGACCCCCGGGATCAGGGTTCAGAGCTCGCCAATCCCCCCCCTCCCCCCAGGGTCAGGGATCAGAGCACTCCCCCTCCCCCCCCCCGCCCGGGGTCAGCGATCAGAGCCTCCCCCACTCCTCTTCTTACCCCCCCCCCCCACCACTGGGGTCAGGGATCAGAGCTCCCCCCACTTCCCCTCCCCCCCCTGGGGTCAGGGATCAGAGCGACCCCCCCCACGGTCAGCGATCAGAGCCCCCCCCCCCACTCCCCCCCACCCGTGGTCAGGGATCAGAGACCTCCCCCCACTCCCCCTCCCCTCCCCCCCGAGGTCAGGGATCAGAGCCCCCCCCCCGGGTCAGGAATCAGAGCTCCCCCCACTCCCCCTCCCCCCCCCGGGGTCAGGGATCAGAGCCTTCCCCCACTCCCCTCCCCCCCCCCCGGGGTCAGGGATCAGAGCCTCCCCCGCCCCCCCTTCCCCCCGGGGTCAGGGATCAGAGCCTCCCCCTCCCGCCCCCCTCCCCTGGGATGCAGGAGAAGCAAGGCCTGCACAGCAAGCAGCCAGGACTATTAGGCAGCAGCCTGTAGACCAGGGCTTCCTGTAAAAGGACAATAATCCCTGCAGTTACAGTCCTTCAACACCAGCCCATCACTACCCACAGCATTGTATGAAAAGCCCAGGCCCTGACCACCATTTGCTCAGATGCCCTCTGTCATGAACGGCTGATTACCTGTTTATAACCCAGCGCACAGACAAACTCTCACGGTTCAGCCATTATCATGTGTACTGTCTTCACAGACTAGAATTAGGGAATAATTTCACCCTACTCTGACCCAATGGTGGTCTTCTGGAGTGATGTCTGACCTAACCTATGCCTGCTGCCCCCAGTGACTGCAGCAGGGGAGGTGGAAGTCTGCTGATGCTCAGATGAGGGACCTCGAGGGGCAGCTCTGTCGGTTCCTGTGAAGGTACCACAGCTTTTACTCTTAACTTGATCAAATCCTCCCCAGTCACCACTGCCAGCATTTGCCGCACTAGTCAGTCTTCGGACCGCTGACCTGATCAAGCACATCGGAGGCCTTCTTTGACAAGGAAACACTTTGTCACTTTCTGCAGGGTAAGAGGTTCCAACACAAGAGGTCTCAGCACTCTTAGCGGGTGCATGGCCAGGACCTCGCTGATGGTGTCCATACAGCCAGCAAGGTCCCTAAACAGAACATGCTCGGTTGGAAAGGCTTTCATCGCCTGGTGTCAGACCACGAGAACAGGACAGTGCAACTCAATGTACAATATCCCGGCCACAGTCACAATGCTAACGTTTGGTGCCAGCCCTATTTGAAAGAGCAGGCAGACTGGATGACTGGCTGCTCAGGAACCAAGGCTGCCCACAGCATCCCTGGCCAATAATACCATTGGGGAGCTGCCAGTCTGAGGCCCAACAGAATTACAATGGGGATCATGTCTCTGCACGGAGTCTGGGGGAGCACACAGCTGGCAGCTGAAGCAGGGATTCTGCTGCCTGGACAGATCAGGTGGGGATACTGCTTCACAGTCCTGTCAATGTGTAAAATTATTAGTGACTTCTGCCTCCTGCATAATGTTGCTACCAGAGAGAAGGTTTACAAGGGTGATACCAGAAATGCAAGAGTATACATTTTAGGAAAGGATAGGCAGGCTGGATTTCTTTTCTCTTGAAAAAAGAAGGCTGAGGGGTGACCTAATAGAGGTCTTTAAAATTATAAAAGGTTTTCATAGAGTGGATACAGAGAGTGTTTCCACTTGTGGGGAAGAGCATAACTAGAGGCCATCAATATAAGATAGTCACCAAGAAATCTAATAGGGAATTCAGAAGAAACTTGTTTACCCAGAGAGTGGTGAGAATGTGGAACTCACTACCACAGGAAGTGGTTGAAGTGAATAGTATTGCTCACCTGCCACACTCTGGCTATCTGATCTCTTTTGAAAGTGACCCGAGTTATGTATGGGGATCAGACCATCAGCATCACTTTGATGTGTGAAGCCTGACATCAGGGATGTCTCAGGCTGACACTCCAGCCACAGCTGAGAGTGTCCTGAAAACTGGAACATAACAGCCATCATCACGGTGTTCTGAAGGAAAACAGCAGCGGGGCTTTGGACCTTTGCCTGCTGATGGTTGTGGAGTTGCCACTTGCTCTGTGGTGAAATGCAAGTTGCCCATAACCCCCCAGAGCTTCAGTTCTACAGTGTCTCTGACATGCCCAGGAGGCTGATGGTATTGTCAGCTGTGGCTCAGTGGGTAGCACTCTCGCCTCTGAGTCACAAGGTTGTAAGTTCAAGTCCCACTCCAGGGACTTGGGCACAAAATAATCTGGGCTGACACTCCACGACAGTGCTAAAGGGCACTGCGCTGTCGGAGGTGTCGTCTTTCAGATGAGACGTTAAACCGAGACCCAGTCTGATCTCTCAAGTGGTCATAACAGATCCCATGGTACTATTTCGAAGAAGAGCAGGTAGTTATCCCCGGTGTCCTGGCCAATATTTATCCCTCAATCAACATAACAAAAAAAAAAGATGATCTGGTCATTATCACATTGCTGTTTGTGGGAGCTTGCTGTGTGCAAATTGCCTGCTGCATTATAACAGTGACTACACTTCAAAAATACTTCATTGGCTGTGAAGCGCTTTGAGACGTGCGTTGCTCGAATGCTCCTAAACAGGGAGAAAAGGAACATGAATTAGCACGGTACATGCTGTAACTGGTTCTGAACAGTACATAGAGCAATATATCACTGCCTGACACTTGTGTGTTGCTAAGTGAGTGAGGAGGGTACAGAGGAGATTTACGAGGATGTTGCCTGGACTGGAGAATTTTAGCTATGAGGAAAGATTGGATAGGCTGGCGTTTTTTTCTTTGGAACAGAAGAGGCTGAGGGGAGACTTAATTGAGGTGTATAAAATTATGAGGGACCTAGATAGAGTAGATAGGAAGAACCTGCTCCCCTTAGCATAGGGGTCAACAACCAGGGGGTACAGATTTAAATTAATTGGTAGAAGGTTTAAAGGGGATTTGAGGAGAACATTTTTTCACCCAGAGGGTGGTGGGGGTCTGGAACTCACTGCCTGAAAGGGTGGTAGAGGCAGAAACCTTCAAAGCATTTAAAAAGTACTTGCATATGCAATTGAAGTGCCGTAACCTACGGGGCTACTGACCAAGAGCTGGAAATTGGGATTTGGCTGTAAGTGTGGGATCTACCCCACTAATCACTGCCTGCCATTCCGAAAAGGACACGTTTATTCCTAATCTTTGCTTCCTGTCTACCAACCAGTTCTCTATCCATGTCAATACATTACCCCCAATACCATGTGCTTTAATTTTGCACACTAATCTCTTGTGTGAGATCTTGTCAAAAGCCTTTTGAAAGTCCAAATACACCACATCCACTGGTTCCCCCTTGTCCACTCTACTAGCTACATCCTCAAAAAATTCGAGAAGATTTGTCAAGCATGATTTCCCTTTCATAAGTCCATGCTGGACCGATCCTGTCACTGCTTTCCAAATGCGCTGCTATTACATCTTTAATAATTGATTTCACCATTTTCCCCACTACTGATGTCAGGCTAACCGGTCTATACTTCCCTGTTTTCTATCTCCCTCCTTTTTTAAAAAGTGGCGTTACATTTGCTACCCTCCAATTCATAGAAACGGATCCAGAGTCTATAGAATGTTAGAAAATGACTACCAATGCATCCACTATTTCTAGGGCCACTTCCTTAAGTACTCTGGGATGCAGACTATCAGGCCCTGGGGATTTATTAGCCTTCAATCACGTCAATTTCCCTAACACAATTTCCTGACTAATAAGGATTTCCTTCAGATCCTCCTTCTCGCTTGACGCTTGGTCCCCTAGTATTTCCGGAAAATTAATTGTATCTTCCTTAGTGAAGACAGAACCAAAGTATTGGTTCAATTGGTCTGCCATTTCTTTGTTCCCCATTATAAATTCACCTGATTCTGACTGCAAGGGACCAACATTTATCTTCACTAATCTTTTTCTCTTCACAAATCTATAGAAGCTTTTGCAGTCAGTTTTTATGTTCCCTGCAAGCTTAATCTCACACTCTATTTTCCCCCTCTTAATTAAACCCTTTGTTGAATTCTAGATTTCTCCCAGTCCTCAGGTTTGTTGCTTTTTCTGGCCAATTTATATGCCACTTCCTTGGATTTAACACTATGCCTAATTTCCCTTGTTAGCCACGGTTGAGCCATCTTCCCCATTTTATTTTTACACCAAACAGGGATGTACAATTGTTGAAGTTCATCCATGTGATCTTTAAATGTCTGCCATTACCTATCCACCATCAATTAACTATTCATTCGCCAGTCTATCCTAGCCAATGCAAGTCTCATACCATCAAAGTTACCCTTCTTTAAGTTCAGGACTCGAGCCTCTGAATTAACTGTGTCACTCTCCATCTTAATGAAGAATTTTACCATATTATGGTCACGCTTCCCCAAGGGACCTCGCACAACATGATTGCTAATTAATCTTATCTTTACACAACACCCAGTCTAGGATGGCCAGCTCTCTAATTGGTTCCTCGATGTATTGATTTAGAAAACTATCCCTTATACATTCCAGGAAATCCTCCTCCACCGCATTGCTACCAGTTTGGTTAGCCCAATCTATATGCAGATTAAAGTCACCCATGATAACTGCTGTAACTTTATTGCACGCATCCCTAATTTCCTGTTTGATGCCATCACCAACCTGCCTACTGCTGTTTGGTGGTCTGTACACAACTCCCACTAGCGTTTTCTGCCCTTTGGTATTCCGCAGATCTACCTATACAGACTCCACATCATCCAAGCTTATGTCCTTCCTTACTACTGCGTTAATATCCTCTTTAACCAGCAACGCTACCCCACCTCCTCTTCCTTTCTGTCTATCCTTCCTGAATGTTGAATACCCCTGGATGTTGAGTTCCCAGCCTTGATCACCCTGGAGCCATGTCTCCGTAATACCAATTACATCATATCCATTAGCAGCTATCTGTGCAGTTAATTCATCCACCTTATTCCGAATGCTCCTCACATTGAGACACAGTGCCTTCAGGCTTGTTTTGTTAACACTCTTTCTCCTTTTAGAATTATGTTGTAATGGGGCTCTTTTTGATTTTTGCCTTTGATTTCTCTGCCCTCCACTTTTCCTTATCTCCTTTCTACCTTTTGCTTCTGCCATTATTTTACTTCCCTCTGTCTCCCTGCATAGATGCCCATCCCCCTGCCATATTAGTTTAAACCCTCCCCAACAGCACTAGCAATCACTCTCCCTAGGACATTGGTTCTGGTCCTGCCCAGGTGCAGACCATCAGATCTGTACTGGTCCCACCTCTCCCAGAACCAGTTCCAATGTCCCAGGAATTTGAATCCCTCCCTCTTGCACTATTCCTCAAGCCACGTATTCATCTTAACTATCCTGCTATTTGCACCCAGAGAGCTCCCTGCACTTGTGCTACATGCACTGGGAGTGCATGGATAATGATTTAAATTAGCTGAATCTGCAGAGGTCAGCTCCCCACTCTCCCTGCATGATTATTTCTGGACACACATTGCTCCCAGGGCCATTGGGAATTGGTGCAAAAGAAGTAAATTCAGTGTTCCCACAAACAGAGAGTCAGTGCTGCAGTGTTAGGCTTTCTCTGGCCGGTGCTGCCTGTTCATATAACATGCTGTGGGCGGGCATCTAATAGCATCTGCCATTAGTTAGACATACCCGTGCATGTTTTGGTATTTACATTGTTTGAGTGGCAAGTTGCTGAGAGTTTGAGCTGAGAATGGTGCAGCGAGGGAAACAGGGCACCTGGGACCTGAGTGAACAGGGTAAGCAACAGGGCATCTCCTCAACCAGTGAGATTGAAGGATGGAGAAATAAACAGCGGAGGGACTGAGTAGGAAGTGGAGTGGGTGGATTGAATGTCAAATCTGCTACAGGTAGAGAAGTACAGGGCCCAAGTTTCGGCCTCAGTTGCTCCTGATTTTTTGGAGCAACTGCTGTAGAACGGAGTATCTTAGAAATTCAAATTCTCGGCATTTAGTTTGCTCCAGTTCGAGTCAGTTAGAACAGTTCACTTTGGAATGGAATTTTTTTTTCAAAAGAGGGCGTGTCCGGCCACTTAGGCCTGTTTTCAAAGTTTCGGCAGTGAAAACTTACTCCAAACTAACTTAGAATGGAGTAAGTGAAGATTTTTGTACGCTCGAAAAAACCTTGTCTACACTTTAGAAAATCAGGCGTAGGTTACAAATCAGGCGTAGGGAATGGGGGGGCGGGTGGGGGGGTTTAAAGGGAAGTTTACAAACATTAAACACTTCAGTTTTACAAACAAAGAGCCATTATCAATAATAAATGATAAAAACATCAATAAATCAACTAATAAATCAATCCAAAAAAATGAATAAGAAATATATATTGTTTTAAATCAATAAATACATTTTTTTCTACTTACCGACTGCAGCACCGGGAGCCCTCCAACAGCGTGCTGGGATGCCCCTCCTCCCCCCCCCCCCAACCACAGTGTGTCTCTGTCAGTGTCTCTATCTCTCTGTCTGTCTGTCTGTTTGTGTCTCTCACTCTCTGTCTGTCAGTGTCTGTGTTTCTGACAGCGAGGAGAGGGGGAGGAGGGGGGTAGAGGGAGAGATGGAGGGCAGGGGGAGGGGAGGGAGGGAGGCAGAGGGGGAGGGAGGGAAGGGGGAGGGATGGGGGGGAGAAGGGGGAGGGGGGAGAAGGGGGGAGGAGGAGAAGTGGGGGAGAAGGGGAAGGGGGGGAGAAGTGGGGGAGAAGGGGAAGGGGAAGTGGGAGAAGGGGAAGGGGGGAAGTGGAAGGGGAAGGGGGAAGGGGAAGGGGGGAGAAGGGGAAGGGGGGAGAAGGGGAAGGGGGAGGAGTAGAAGGGGAAGGGGAGGAGGAGGAGGAGGAGGAGAAGGGGGGAGGAGGAGGAGAAGGGGGGAGGAGAAGGGGAAGTGGGGGAGGAGGAGAAGGGGAAGGGGGAGGAGGAGAAGGGGAAGGGGGGAGGAGGAAAAGGGAAAGGGGGGAGGAGGGAGGAAAAGGGGAAGGGGAGAGGAGGAGAAGTGGAAAGATGGGGAGAGGAGAAGGGGGGAGCAGAAGAGGGGGAAAGGAGAAGGGGGGAAAAGGAGAAGGGGGAAAGATTAAGGGGGGGAAAGGATAAGGGGGGGAAAGGAGAAGGGGAAGGAGGGGTGGGGGGGAGGCTGAACGGGCCGGGCCCAAGACTTCGGGCAGGGCCAGTCCCCAGCACCAGATTTACAGATAGGTGGCATTGGGTCGGGTCGGGTCCGGGGTCGGGAGTACGGGTCGGATCAGGTCTGGGCCGGTCCGGGGGGGGGGGGAGGGGGGGGGCGGTCGGAAGCACGGGTCGGGTCGGGGGGGGGAGGGGGGTAGGAGAGAGGTCGGTTCGGGTCGGTTCGTGCCGTGGGCGGGGGGCGGGAGGTCAGGTTGGGTCGGGTCGGGTCCGGGTGGGGGGATCGGGAGCGCAGGTCGGTTCGGGGGGGTGGTGGGAAGGAGGTCGGTTCAGTTCGGGTCGGGGGGGGGTGGGGGGAGAACGGGTCGGGTCCAGTCCGGTCCGGGGGCGGCGGGAGGGAAGCGGGAGTCGAGTCAGGTCGGGAGGAAGCAGGAGCTGGGTGTGGGAGGAGCCTTATGCACGCAGCCCCAGTGAGGCCATTCGGCCAGGGATAGGGGCTGTGTGTTTCGGGCCCCTCCCACACAGTTTCGAGCGCCTGGAGCTACTGCACATGCGCGCCCACTGTAGCACGCATGTGCAGAGGTCCTGGCACTGTTTTCAGCACAGGGACCTAGCTCCGCCCCCTACAGCTCGTGCTGCGCCGCACCCGAGGGCCAGAGGACCAGCAGGGAGCCGGAGAATCTGGAAGTTTTTTTTAGGCGCACTTTGTGGCGCAAAAAACGGGCGTCCAGGTCGGGGCTGCGCCGTTCTAGGCACGGCCCGAAACTTGGGCCCAAAGAGAGGGAAAGAAATATTAGATTAAGAGAGAAGAAAAAAAGATTGAAAGGAAAAACATTTTTAAAGTTTAAATTTAAACTCTCGAAGAACAATTTTACCTTGAAGGAATGAGACCCCACACTTGTAATAGTTAATTTTCAGTGCCAGAGAGGTTGACTGGCAGCAAATAACACTTATCACATGGTTTAGGGGATTAGACTGAAATGGACAAGGCTTAACATCTTGTGGTGAGTTTAGTTTGTATCTACTGTGGAAATGTAGCAGCTTCACACCGCTCGATGTATTTCACTGGCTGTGGCAGACAGCGAGATGCCATTTTCGAGAGGCTAATGGCTGAACAGTCCAACGAGGACAGCACCATTTGGATATCCACGTTTAACCGTGCATCTGCCCCTCGCCTGATGTTGCTGCAGCATTGACGCATAAATAACGGCGAGTGCCATTAGCCTCACCGTTAGTGACAGCAAATTCTGGCCATTGAATTACCCAGCTCTCTGCTGTACTGAGCAATGTTCCCCAAAACAGCATTGATGGAGAGAAGAACAGTACAGATTGTTCCTGAAGAGTCTCACATAACTGACCGACATTTAATTGAAGGGAGGGAGGGAGACAGGATCCAGGTTTGGCGAGCAGAATGGATTATGTAGATACGAATCGATTATTTAACCAGGGCAGCAAATGGTGGTCAAAATGAACCAGCTAGAAGCGAAACTTGAAATGAGGAGTTTGTCCTCTGCATAGTGGGCTGGATGGGATCGACGTCCAAATAATTCTGTTAATTAATACCTCAAAACGAGTCAGATTACTGTCTAGAAGTGGGATGGGGGTTATAAGGATGGATTACTGTCTAGATGTGGGATGGGGGTTATAAGGATGGATTACTGTCAAGAAGTGGGATGGGGGTTACAAGGACGGATTACTGTCTAGAAGTGGGGTTGGGAGTTACAAGAACAGATTACAGTCTAGAAGTGGGATGGGGGTTATAAGGATGGATTACTGTCGAGAAGTGGGATGGAGGTTATAAGGATGGATTACTGTCTAGAAGTGGGATGGGGTTATAAGGACAGATTACTGTCTAGAAGTGGGATGGAGGTTATAAGGATGGATTACTGTCTAGAAGTGGGATGGGGTTTATAAGTACAGATTACTGTCTAGAAGTGGGATGGAGGTTATAAGGATGGATTACTGTCTAGAAGTGGGATGGGGTTATAAGGACAGATTACTGTCTAGAAGTGGGATGGAGGTTATAAGGATGGATTACTGTCTAGAAGTGGGATGGAGGTTATAAGGATGGATTACGGTCTAGAAGTGGGATGGGGGGTTATAAGGACAGATTACTGTCGAGAAGTGGGATGGGGGTTATAAGGACAGATTGCTGTCGAGAAGTGGGATGGGGATTTATAAGGACGGATTACTGTCTAGAAGTGGGATGGGGGTTATAAGGACGGATTACTATCTAGAAGTGGGATGGGGGTTATAAGGACAGATTACTGTCTAGAAGTGGGATGGGGGTTATAAAGATAGATTACTGTATAGAAGTGGGATGGGGGGTTATCAGGATGGATTACTGTCTAGAAGATAGATGGGGGTTACAAGGACAGATCACTGTCTAGAAGTGGGATGGGGGTTATAAGGACGGATTACTATCTAGAAGTGGGATGGGGGTTACAAGGACAGATCACTGTCTAGAAGTGGGATGGGGGTTATAAGGACAGATTACTGTCCCGAAGTGGGATGGGAGGGTTTATAAGGACGGATTAATGTCTAGAAGCGGGATGGGGGTTTATAAGGACGGATTACTGTCTCAAAGTGGGATGGGGGGGTTATAAGGACAGATTATTGTCTAGAAGTGGGATGGGGGTTATAAGGACGGATTACTATCTAGAAGTCAAATGGGGGTTATAAGGATAGATTACTGTCTAGAAGTGGGATGGGGGTCATAAGGACGGATTGCTGTCTAGAAGGGTGATGGGGGATTAAAAGAATGGATTACTGTCTCGAAGTGGGATGGAGGGTTATAGGGACGCATTACTGCCGAGAAGTGGGATGGGAGTTACAAGGACAGATTACTGTCTAGAAGTGGGATGGAGGTTATAAGGACAGATTACTGTCTAGAAGTGGGATGGAGGTTATAAGGATGGTTTACTGTCGAGAAGGGGGATGGGATTTATAAGGACGGATTAATGTCTAGAATGGGATGGGGGGGTTATAAGGATGGATTACTGTATAGAAGTGGGATGGGGGTTACAAGGACCTATTACTGTCTAGAAGTTAGATGTGGGGTTATAAGGATGGATTACTGTCGAGAAGTGGGATGGGGGTTATAAGGACAGATTACTGTCTAGAAATGGGATGAGGGTTACAAGGACAGATTACTGTCTAGAAGTGGGATGAAGGTTATAAGGAGGGTTTACTCTCTAGAAGTGGGATGGGGAGTATAAGTACGGATTACTGTATTAAAGTGGGATGGGGTTGAGAGGACGGATTAATGTCTAGAAGTTGGATGGGGTGGGTTATAAGGATGGATTACTATATAGAAGTGGGATGGGAGTTATAAGGACAGATTACTGTCTAGAAGTGGGATGTGGGGTTATAAGGATGGATGACTGCCTAAAGTGGGATGGGGTTTATAAGGACGGAATAATGTCTCGAAGTGGGTAGGGGGGTTTATAAGGATGGATTACTGTCCAGAAGTGGGATGGGGGTTATAAGGACAGATTACTGTCCAGAAGTGGGATGGGGGTTATAAGGACTGATTACTGTCTAGAAGTGGGATGGGGTTATAAGGACAGATTACTGTCTAGAAGTGGGATAGAAACATAGAAACATAGAAAATAGGTGCAGAAGCAGGCCATTCAGCCCTTCTAGCCTGCACCGCCATTCATTGAGTTCATAGCTGAACATGAAACTTCAATACCCCCTTCCTGCTTTCTCGCCATACCCCTTGATCCCCCGAGTAGTAAGGACTATATCTAACTCCTTTTTGAATATATTTAGTGAATTGGCCTCAACAACTTTCTGAGGGAGAGAATTCCACAGGTTCACCACTCTCTGGCTGAAGAAGTTTCTCCTTATCTCGGTCATAAATGGCTTACCCCTTATCCTTAGACTGTGACCCCTGGTTCTGGACTTCCCCAACATTGGGAACATTCTTCCTGCATCCAACCTGTCCAAACCCGTCAGAATTTTAAACGTTTCTATGAGGTCCCCTCTCATTCTTCTGAACTCCAGTGAATACAAGCCCAGTTAATCCAGTCTTTCTTAATAGGTCAGTCCCACCATCCCGGGAATCAGTCTGGTGAATCTTCGCTGCACTCCCTCAATAGCAAGAACGTCCTTCCTCAAGTTAGGAGACCAAAACTGTACACAATACTCCAGGTGTGGCCTCACCAAGGCCCTATACAACTGTAGCAACACCTCCCTGTCCCTGTACTCAAATCCCTTCGCTATGAAGGCCAGCATGCCATTTGCTTTCTTAACCGCCTGCTATATTTGCATGCCAACCTTCAATGACTGATGTACCATGACACCCAGTTCTCGCTGCACCTTCCCCCTTCCTAATCTGTCACCATTCAGATAATAGTCTGTCTCTCTGTTTTTACCACCAAAGTGGATAACCTCACATTTATCCACATTATACTTCATCTGCCACGCATTTGCCCTCTCACCTAACCTATCCAAGTCACTCTGCAGCCTCGTAGCATCCTCCTCGCAGCTCACACTGCCACCCAACTTAGTGTCATCCACAAATTTGGAGATACTACATTTAATCCCCTCGTCTAAATCATTAATGTACAATGTAAACAGCTGGGGCCCCAGCACAGAACCTTGCGGTACCCAACTAGTCACTGCCTGCCATTCTGAAAAGTACCCATTTACTCCAACTCTTTGCTTCCTGTCTGACAACCAGTTCTCAATCCACGTCAGCACACTACCCCCAATCCCATGTGCTTTAACTTTGCACATTAATCTCCTGTGTGGGACCTTGTCGAAAGCCTTCTGAAAGTCCAAATAAAGCACATCAACTGGTTCTCCTTTGTCCACTTTACTGGAAACATCCTCAAAAAATTCCAGAAGATTTGTCAAGCATGATCTCCCTTTCACAAATCCATGCTGATTTGGACCTATCATGTCACCATTTTCCAAATGCGCTGCTATGACATCCTTAATAATTGATTCCATCATTTTACCCACTACTGAGGTCAGGCTGACCGGTCTATAATTCCCTGCTTTCTCTCTCCCTCCTTTTTTAAAAAGTGGGGTTACATTGGCTACCTTCCACTCGATAGGAACTGATCCAGAGTCAATGGAATGTTGGAAAATGACTGTCAATGCATCCGCTATTTCCAAGGCCACCTCCTTAAGTACTCTGGGATGCAGTCCATCAGGCCCTGGGGATTTATCGGCCTTCAATCCCATCAATTTCCCCAACACAATTTCCCGACTAATAAAGATTTCCCTCAGTTCCTCCTCCTTACTAGACCCTCTGACCCCTTTTATATCCGGAAGGTTGTTTGTGTCCTCCTTAGTGAATACTGAACCTAAGTACTTGTTCAATTGGTCTGCCATTTCTTTGTTCCCCATTATGACTTCCCCTGATTCTGACTGCAGGGGACCTACGTTTGTCTTTACTAACCTTTTTTTCTTTACATACCTATAGAAACTTTTGCAATCCGCCTTAATGTTCCCTGCAAGCTTCTTCTCGTACTCCATTTTCCCTGCCCTAATCAAACCCTTTGTCCTCCTCTGCTGAGTTCTAAATTTCTCCCAGTCCCCAGGTTCGCTGCTATTTCTGGCCAATTTGTATGCCACTTCCTTGGCTTTAATACTATCCCTGATTTCCCTAGATAGCCACGGTTGAACCACCTTCCCTTTTTTATTTTTACGCCAGACAGGAATGTACAATTGTTGTAATTCATCCATGCGGTCTCTAAATGTCTGCCATTGCCCATCCACAGTCAACCCCTTAAGTATCATTCGCCAATCTATCTTAGCCAATTCACGCCTCATACCTTCAAAGTTACCCTTCTTTAAGTTCTGGACCATGGTCTCTGAATTAACTGTTTCATTCTCCATCCTAATGCAGAATTCCACCATATTATGGTCACTCTTCCCCAAGGGGCCTCGCACAATGAGATTGTTAATTAATCCTCTCTCATTACACAACACCCAGTCTAAAATGGCCTCCCCCCTAGTTGGTTCCTCGACATATTGGTCTAGAAAACCATCCCTATGGACTCCAGGAAATCCTCCTCCACCGTATTGCTTCTAGTTTGGCTAGCCCAATCTATGTGCATATTAAAGTCACCCATTATAACTGCTGCACCTTTATTGCATGCAATCCTAATTTCCTGTTTGATGCCCTCCCCAACATCACTACTACTGTTTGGAGGTCTGGGATGAGGGTTATAAGGACAGATTACTGTCTAGAAGTGGGATGGGGGGTTGTAACACGGATTACTGTCTAGAAGTGGGATGGAGGTTATAAGGATGGATTACTGTCTAGAAGTGGGATGGAGGTTATAAGGATGAATTACTGTCTAGAAGTGGGATGGGGGGTTATAAGGACAGATTACTGTCTAGAAGTGGGATGGGGGTTATAAGGATGGATTACTGTCTCGAAGTGGGATGGAGGTTATAAGGATGGATTACTGTCTAGAAGTGGGATGGGGGGTTATACGGACTGATTACTGTCTGGAAGTGGGATGAGGGTTATAAGGACAGATTGCTGTCTAGAAGTGGGATGGGGGTTGAAAAGGACGGATTACTGTCTAGAAGTGGGATGGGGGTTATAAGGACAGATTACTGTCTAGAAGTGGGATGGGGGAGTTGTAAGGACAGATTACTGTCTAGAAGTGGGATGGGGGGTTATCAGGATAGATTACTGTTAGCGTTAGTGTTTTCTTAGAAGAATCACTCAACACTCAGAGTCGGTTCCAATGCTGATGCAGCTTTTATTACGCTCAGCGGGGAGGAAAAACTCAGGACCGAATCCAGGTTTCTCTCCTCCGAACAAAGGGTTACATGCACCTTTATATGTTTCACAACAGTTACAAAACAGTTTACTACAGCTACACAGCCCATCACGGCTGGACACAAGCCAATCACAATGATTATAGATTACATATAGGTTCTTTTAACCCAATAGAATTCCCCTAGTATCCAGGGAACCATATGTTCGGTTATTGTCAGCTTGGGCTGATCGATGACTTTATAGGTTCTCTCCCTAGTTCTTTCATCTGGGAGAAATAATTGGTTTATAACCTTGTTTACAGGAGATGGTTTCCCTCGTATCTTTCTTCCTGGGGAATTAATTGGTTTATGACCTTGTTCACAGGAGATGGTTTCCTTCTTATCTCTGTCTTCCCGCATCCCAGGCGTACCTACAGTGGGCCTCACAGGGTTATTGCTTGGTCATTGAACGTTCAACAGTTCACAGCTTGACTACCTGATTTCCCATCATGCCTGGGCAGCCATTTTATGTGTGTGTCCATTTTAAGCTTATGTGAGTTTAGATATATCTAGCAGGTGCCTAATGCCTAGTATTCTGGTATATTCTAAAGGTGCCTACCTCCTACAACAACTCCCCCTTTCGGTAAAGGGACTAGTCCTAGTCCCCTTTTAACCGACCATTCGACCTTTATTAGATTTTGTGCACGGCCCGGTACTCCCTGCCTCAACATGCTGGCCAGTCACGCGGTTTCAGGAGTCCCGGTTGCTTAAATCGAATTGACAAAGGCCAAATCCTCCTGCCCCCTTATAAAACAGGCTTGTTTAGTATCCGGGGAACGGTGATTTGTCCGCATTCGTTGTGCGTGGTGTCTGCATGCCTGGCAGGCCATTACCCCATGTTATTGCTAAGATCAATTGTATCCCGACCAGTATATGTGAAATTATTCGAATCCATGGGTGGATGTTCACATTTATTCCCCAGTCCCAGACCTTTCTCCACCAACTCTGACTTTGTAAGTCTACCTCGGTATCTTCTTCCAGTACTTTGATTTTAGTTTGCAGTTGGTGATATAGTTTTACAGATTGACCCACTCTGAGCCTCAACTCTCATAATACTTCGGTTAGATGTGGGATAGGGACCTGCTCTGGCTCGTCATAATCCTGTAAATGATCATGGAGCTGATCGGTTACCTCGATAACTTCGGACTTCCGGCGCCTAACCTGGGTGATATGCGCTTGCCCGATCGCGACAGGTCGTAGTGGTGTAAAGCAAAAGTTTGGCTGCGGTATAGGGCACTGCAGGTCATTATACCGGTATGAACGCTCTGTGGTAGAGACGCAGTATCTTCCCCTCCCTCCGTAGCCTGCCCTCGCGAAGTGCATGTGTGCGGGCACTATTTCTAGTACACACCCGTCGGTTCGGTTAAACCCGCACTCGTCTCGCTCCCCTCTGCCCACCAGGTGAGGACATACTGTGATTTCCCCCTTTTGCTTGCAATCTGCTAGGGAAATCCCGGTAAGTATGTTGTTTCGACGAACGGCAGAGGTGGTGGTCAGGTAGTAGCGTATGGAGACATTTTCCCGTATTATTCCGATATTCTCTCGTTGGTATAGGGGGAACGGCCCTGAGTCCGGCGTGACTATAGGGATCATCAGGACTGTCCCTACCCATCTGGCAATCTGGAATTGCTGGGTATACTCTGGTCAGTCCCTTCAGAGTACAATTATCCAGTGTCCCCCTTTGGTTAGCCAACTGAGCTAAATCTTCCTGCTCTCTATCAATGAGGTGATTGATGGTTCTGGCGTGAGCTTCCAGGACTGAGATGCCATCCAGCTGGATTTTGGCACCCTCCATTCCTATGTTGGCTTGGTCTTCCTGGTTTTGCTCCACCCTCTCCAATAACCCCTTCATCACTCCTCTAAGCTGTTCCACCCTCTCATTTAATCCTTGTATGTCTATCGAGTTCACTACGGAGGTCCCTGTATTGAAAACGGTAGCAACATCATTAACTATTTCCCTCTTCATCCTGGGGGCTAACCCCTGTCCCCGGAACCTACTGGCACCCATTGCATCGGCAGCCTGCTGCATTACAACTTTACTTAATACATTGTACATCTTCCTTGACTGTTCTGTACAGTATTCCGGCATCTGGATGCCTGAAATATTGATCAGAACAGGCACAATTTCATGTCTAACATTATCATACAACAGTTCCCCCTCGCTGTACATTACAATCCCATTCTCTGGTCTCTTCGTAGTTATGGGGCAAGGCAATTCCTCGGGCAATGTAGTGATTCTTATGGGGCGCGGTGTCGGAGGGGGTGAGAAACATACATACAATGATATTGCAGCCGCCCCCGCCTCCTCGTAATACCCACACAGCCCCATTCCCTTCTTGCGGATGACTGATTGCTGGGATTGTCCCGGAGGCGCGCAAATTATGCCGAAAGTACATTCATCAGGCCCTTTGACATCCCTCCGTTTAATGCATCTGCTCCTTATACCCGTGGAGCACTGTACACATACTCTTATTCTTATTAGGATTCTTATTAGGATTCACTTGTAACCATGCATTAAAATAAGTCCTGTCCTTGCTCCAGTCCTTGGCTGCTGGGATGCACATTCCGTCCGTTAAATTAAACAAGACTCCATAGTTCATATAGTTGTTTATTTCCAGCGTGCTCTGCTGTCCGTCGGTGTTGCCCAGGGTACGTGCATGTCGCAGGGCTATCCATATTACGAGTAGCGCCGTTCGTATTCCCATTCCGGTAAGTATTATCTGTAATTTTAAACAGACGGCCTGGTCGTCACCAGGGGTTAAGTTTTTTGCTCTACGAGTGTCCCTGTCACCCTGCAAAATCAGAAGGACAAGGTTATAATCGAACCATTTCGAGCTGAATCTGTAGGGCGTGCGCCCGTGTCTTTACCCACTTAAATATTACCCAAACTCCTATGACCAAGGCCAAAGCTATTCCTACAAACATCGCTGTCTGCTTTACCGTTAGGTTGGGTTTGTGGACTACACCTACCCACCGTGGGGTATATTGGCTCTATTGCCAGAGGTGATGGTGCTATGGCTGCGCACTGCACTATCCGTCTAGTCCTGTTATCTCTTCCAGCCTGTTTATCTTAGCTTTTAACTCTTCAATTTGTTTTATTGAATATCTATTTCTTTATTGTATCAGGCAAGTATTATTACATAAGCTAGTTCTGTTTTTATTTTTGTTTCCTCTCTTAGGTGAGTCTTTTTTTTTCCTATTAAGAAATCCAAATTAATAATGTTCAGTATAAAACGGCTGTCAATGGAAAGGGTTAACTCCTTTCCAGGTTTGTAAGAAGACCTGATGTCATTACGTGACTTCACGTAATCATCTGAAAAAAAAGTCTTTGTGCCTTCAAAACTGGCTTCGAAATTAGGAATCCGTTAAAAACAGCATAAATCATTAGAGTAAACTCCAATGTTTTCTTAACTTCTAATTCAAGTACTTGCCAAAGAATTTTTTTTTAAATTGTTTTAAAACAAGACCACACATACAATAGCAATTTTGTTTACTGAAATTCAATTCTGTTTATTTTTATTTCTCTCTTTCTCCTCGTTATCTTCAAAACCCTCCTGCTTGTTTAGACTGTTCGGGACATTTTTGATAAACACTGTCCATTTTGGAAATCTTTTCAAACTGCATTGAAACTTTTTCATAATTGAAAATTCGAATCCATGTATAGTGTTTTTTACTTATTCCAATTATTTTTTTTTCTCTCTTCTAATTAAACCAATATCTTTTTCACAGCAAACATCAACTAGTATTTAGTAAGTTATGTCTTTTTCCATTTAGTCCGTTACATCTTTTTTTCCTTTCTTCAAATTAGGTTTTGTATTTTACACGGAGGGTTCGTAACTCCGTAAAGTTGTTAATTTAAAATCATTTGTTTACTTTCAAAGTGGCGTCTTTATCTTTTTCTTTTTCTCCATAACTGGAATGGAGTCCAGCTTTGAGAGTTTGAGTGTTGCCTTTCGTTATCTCAAAATGCTCCAGTTTCAAAGTCGTTACTAAAGCTTGCTGTTTTTTAACATTTTCCAAAAGTTCCTTTTACACCTTCGCAGATAGCTCGCCACTTGCCCAGGAGTTTGACCTGATCAGATTTAATTTAATCTTTTTCTTTTTTTTTAAATCCACCTCAGTATTTCCTGTGCCTTCTCTGAATATCTCAAAATCCCAATTCAAACTTTGTAATTTCAATCTTTATTTAAAACTTTTTTTTTAGAAGCTCTTTTTTTTAAAGCATTCTTTATCTCATTCCGAGACTAAATTTATGTCTTTCAACCCAATCAATCATTGCATGTTTTCTTTCGGCAAGTAAGTGAGCATGTCAAATAAATATTTTGCTCAACAAACCTATTCTTTATTTGTTTATTTTCCTAGCTCCGTAACTTATCATCCGAATAAATCCACACCTGCGTTTCTAACTTAAATGTCTTAAAACTTCCCACATACAGGACAACATTACAAAGGGTTAAAAAAAGACTTTCACTCTGTTTCTAAAATAAACAGACACTTGCATTCCTCTTCCAACCAGGCTTTCGGAACATGAAAACATAAAAAAATTCATTCTGCAGTCAAAAATCACACAGACACTTCTCACTCAACGATCAGACATTTACAACAGTCTCTCTTCTTGTTTTGGCCGGCTCTATTTTTGGATCCATGACCTTTCAGGGAATTCGTAGTTTTATCTAAATAATTCCTCACATAACTAGTTCCTGAGGATTCCACCCTGCTTTAATCATTTTTTCAATTAGCTTCTTTTGTTTTTCTGCCAGGTGGCGGGTAAGCGACCCTTCTGGTCCCCACTCGAGTTTACTTGTTTTCATGGCCATTCCTGGGTAGGACTAGTACCGTTAGGAATCTACTCTCAGAGGTCCGCTTTCTTTCTAGCGCGACTTGTAGTAAACTGTCTCTTGGCTACTGTCAGGTCACAAGTTCTGCTGTTACACAAACTTATACAATTCTTAAAAACGCGTTTAAGCAATTCCCGCAGTGCTCTACGTATCCTTAACGACTACCTACCACCGCTCGGCCCGTTGGTCCGACCCTGTTCACAGGTTTGGATTCCGTTAGCCGCTGTACACCGCTTGGTTCTACCCCGGGGTATTTCAAATTACACTATTGGGTCCGGAAGATGTCTCTCGGTATCATGATCCCACGGTCTAAATGTGTTCCCTACGCCTACTTGGTTCCTGGCCGTCACGTGGGACAAAAGTCCTCTTAATTCAGGCTCAGGCTAGGCGTTTGAGATATTAGACCGTCTCCTCATGTCGATCAACCAGCTTCCACCTTCCGCACCCTTTATACTTAAAAATTGTTTTTTTTTACTCACCCGGGTTTTTTCCAAGGGCGTCCAGCGACTCCGGGAAATCCTGCCGACTACGCCATTGTTAGCGTTAGTGTTTTCTTAGAAGAATCACTCAACACTCAGAGTCGGTTCCAATGCTGATGCAGCTTTTATTACGCTCAGCGGGGAGGAAAAACTCAGGACCGTATCCAGGTTTCTCTCCTCCGAACAAAGGGTTACATGCATCTTTATATGTTTCACAACAGTTACAAAACAGTTTACTACAGCTACACAGCCCATCACGGCTGGACACAAGCCAATCACAATGATAATAGATTATATATAGGTTCTTTTAACCCAATAGAATTCCCCTAGTATCCAGGGAACCATATGTTCGGTTATTGTCAGCTTGGGCTGATCGATGACTTTATAGGTTCTCTCCCTAGTTCTTTCATCTGGGAGAAATAATTGGTTTATAACCTTGTTTACAGGAGATGGTTTCCCTCGTATCTTTCTTCCTGGGGAATTAATTGGTTTATGACCTTGTTCACAGGAGATGGTTTCCTTCTTATCTCTGTCTTCCCGCATCCCAGGCATTCCTACAGTGGGCCTCACAGGGTTATTGCTTGGTCATTGAACGTTCAACAGTTCACAGCTTGACTACCTGATTTCCCATCATGCCTGGGCAGCCATTTTATGTGTGTGTCCATTTTAAGCTTATGCGAGTTTTGATATATCTAACAGGTGCCTAATGCCTAGTATTCTAGTATATTCTAAAGGTGCCTACCTCCGACAACAATTACTGTCCAGAAGTGGGATGGGGGTTACAAGGACAGATCACTGTCTAGAAGTGGGATGGGGGTTATAAGGACGGATTACTATCTAGAAGTGGGATGGGGGTTTAAAAGGACGGATTACTGTCGAAAAGTGGAATGGGGGTTATAAGGACGGGTTACTGTCTAGAAGTGGGATGGGGGTTACAAGGACAGATCACTGTCTAGAAGTGGGATGGCGGTTATAAGGACGGATTACTATCTAGAAGTCAGATGGGGGTGAAAAGGATAGATTACTCTCTAGAAGTGGAATGGGGGTTTATAAGGATGGATTACTGTCTAGAAGTGGGATGGAGGTTATAAGGATAGATTACAGTCTAGAAGTGGGATAGGGGTTTATAAGGACGGATTAATGTCTAGAAGCGGGATGGGGGTTTATAAGGACGGATTACTGTCTCGAAGTGGGATGGGGGGGTTATAAGGACGGATTACTCTCTAGAAGTGGGATGGGGGTCTATAAGGACGGATTACTTTCTCGAAGTGGGATGGGATGTTATAAGGACAGGTTACTGTCGAGAAGTGGGATGGGGGTTAGAAGGATGGTTTACTGTCTAGAAGTGGGATGTGTGGTTATAAGGACAGATTACTGTCTATAAGTGGGATGGGGGTTATAAGGACAGATTACTGTCTCGAAGTGGGATGGGGGGGTTGTAAGGACAGATTACTGTCTATAAGTGGGATGGGGGTTATAAGGACAGATTACTGTCTAGAAGTGGGATGGGGGTTAGAAGGATGGTTTACTATCTAGAAGTGGGATGTGTGGTTATAAGGACAGATTACTGTCTATAAGTGGGATGGGGGTTATAAGGACAGATTATTGTCTAGAAGTGGGATGGGGGGTTTATAAGGACAGATTACTGTATTGAAGTGGGATGGGGGTTATAAGGATGGATTACTGTCTAGAAGTGGGATGGGGGTTTATAAGGATGGATTACTGTCTAGAAGTGGGATGGGGGTTATAAGGACAGATTATTGTCTCGAAGTGGGATGGGATTTATATGGACGGATTACTGTCTAGAAGTGGGATGGGGGGGTTATAAGGACAGATTACTGTCTATAAGTGGGATGGGGGTTATAAGGACAGATTACTGTCTAGAAGTGGGATGGGGGTTAGAAGGATGGTTTACTGTCTAGAAGTGGGATGTGTGGTTATAAGGACAGATTACTGTCTATAAGTGGGATGGGGGTTATAAGGACAGATTATTGTCTAGAAGTGGGATGGGGGGTTTATAAGGACAGATTACTGTATTGAAGTGGGATGGGGGTTATAAGGATGGATTACTGTCTAGAAGTGGGATGGGGGTTATAAGGATGGATTACTGTCTAGAAGTGGGATGGGGGGTTATATCGACGGATTACTGTTTAGAAGTGGGATGTGGGTTATAAGGACGGATTACTGTCTAGAAGTGGGATGAGAGTTATAAGTTCGGATGACTATCTAGAAGTGGGATGTGGGGTTATAAGGATGGATTGCTGTCTAGAAGTGGGATGGGGGGTTATCAGGACAGATTACTGTCTAGAAGTGGGATGGGGGTTTATAATAACGGATTACTGTCTAGAAGTGGGATGGGGGTTATAACGATGGATTACTGTCTAGAAATGGGATGGGGGATTATAAGGACAGATTACTATCTCGAAGTGGGATGGGGGTTATAAGGACATATTACTATCTAGAAGTGGGATGGGGGTAATAAGGACGGATTACTGTCTGGAAGTGGGATGCGGGTTATAAGGACAGATTACTGTCGAGAAGTGGGATGTGGGTTAGAAGGACGGATTACTGTCTAGAAGTGGGATGGGGGTTATAAGGACCGATTACTGTCTCGAAGTGGGATGGGGGGTTATAAGGTCAGATTACTGTCGAGATGTGGGATGTGGGTTATAAGGATGGATTACTGTCTCAAAGTGGGATGGGGGTTATAACGACAGATTACTGTCTACAAGTGGGATGGGGGTTATAAGGACAGATTACTGTCTAGAAGTGGGATGGGGGTTATAAGGATAGATTACTGTCTAGAAGTGGGATGGGGGTTATAAGGACAGATTACTGTCTCGAAGTGGGATGGGGGGTTATAAGGATGGATTACTGTCTAGAAGTGGGATGGGGGTTATAAGATGGATTACTGTCTCGAAGTGGGATGTGGCTTACAAGGACAGATTGCTATCGATAAGTAGGATGAGGGTTATTGTGAAAGATTACTGTCTCGAAGTGGGATGGGGGTTACAAGGACGGATTACTGTCTAGAAGTGGGATGAGGGTTGTAAGGACGGATTACTGTCTAGAAGTGGGATGTGTGGGTTATAAAGATGGATTACTGTCGAGAAGTGAGATGGGGTTACAAGGACAGATTACTGTCTAGAAGGGTGATGGTGGGTTAAAAGGATGGATTACTGTCTAGAAGTGGGATGGAGGGTTATAAGGACGGATTACTGTCGAGAAGTGGGATGGGGGTTACAAGGACAGATTCCTGTCTAGAAATGGGATGGGGGGTTATAAGTATGGATGACTGTCTATAAGTGGGATGGGGTTTATAAGGACGGATTAGTGTCTAGAAGTGGGTAGGGGGGGTTATAAGAATGGATTACTGTCTAGAAGTGGGATGGGGGTTACAAGGACCGATTACTGTCTAGAAATGGGATGTGGGTATATAACGACGGATTACTGTCGAGAAGTGTGATGGGGGTTATAAGGATGGATTACTGTCGAGAAGTGGGATGGGGGGTTACAAGGACCGATTACTGTCTAGAAGTGGGATGTGGGGATATAAGGACGGATTACTGTCGAGAAGTGGAATGGGGGTTATAAGGATGGATTACTGTCTAGAAGTGGGATGGGGTTTATAAGGATGGATTACTGTCTTGAAGTGGGATGGGGGTTATAAGGACAGATTATTGTCTCGAAGTGGGATGGGGTTTATAAGGACAGATTATTGTCTAGAAGTGGGATAGGAGTTATAAAGCTGGATTACTGTCTGGAAGTTGGATGGGGGGGGGTTTATAAGGACAGATTACTGTCTAGAAGGGGGATGGGGGTTATAAGGACGGATTACTGTCTAGAAAGGTGATGGGGGGTTAAAAGGATGGATCACTGTCTAGAAGTGGGACGCAGGGGTATAGGGAGGCATTACTGCCGAGAAGTAGGATGGGGGTTATAAGGACAGATTACTGTCTAGAAGTGGGATGGAGGTTATAAGGACAGATTACTGTCTAAAAGTGGGATGGAGGTTATAAGGAGGGTTTACTGTCGAGAAGTGGGATGGGGAGTATAAGTACGGATTACTGTTTTAAAGTGGGATGGGATTTATAAGGACGGATTAATATCTAGAATGGAATGGGGGATTATAAGGTTGGATTACTGTATAGAAGTGGGATGGTGGTTACAAGGACTGATTACTGTCTAGAAGTGGGATGTGGGGTTAAAAGGACGGATTACTGTCGAGAAGTGTAATGGGGGTTGTAAGGACAAATTACTGTCTAGAAATGGGATGGGGGTTACAAGGACGGATTCTGTCCAAAGTGGGATGGGGATTGTAAGGACGGATTACTGTCGAGAAGGGTGATGGGGGGTTACAAGGACAGATTACTGTCTAGAAGTGGGATGGAGGTTACAAGGACAGATTATTGTCAAGAAGTGGGATGGAGGTTATAAGGAGGGTTTGCTGTCGAGAAGTGGGATGAGGGTTACAAGGACTGATTAATGTCTAGAAGTCGGATGGGGGTTATAAGGACCGATTACTGTCTAGAAGTGTGATGGGGGGTTATAAAGATGGATTACTGTCCAGAAGCGGGATGGGTGTTTCAGGACGGATTCTGTCTGGAAGTGGGATGGAGGGTTATAGGGACGGATTACTGCCGAGAAGTGGGATGGAGGTTACAAGGACAGATTACTGTCTAGAAGTGGGATGAAGGTTATAAGGAGGGTTTACTCTCTAGAAGTGGGATGGGGAATATAAGTACGGATTACTGTCTTAAAGTGGGATAGGGTTTATAAGGACGGATTAATGTCTAGAAGTGGGATGGGGGCGGGGGGTTATAAGGACAGATTACTGTCTTGAAGTGGAATGTGGGGTTATAAGGATAGATGACTGTCTAGAAGTGGGATGGGGTTTATAAGGACGGATTAATGTCTAGAAGTGGTTTGGGGGGGTTATAAGGATGAATTACTGTCTAGAAGTGGGATGGGGGTTACAAGGACCGATTACTGTCTAGAAATGGGATGGGGGTTACAAGGACGGATTCTGTCCAAAGTGGGATGTTGGTTATAAGGACGGATTACTGTCTAGAAGGGTGATGGGGGGTTAAAAGGACTGATTACTGTCTAGAAGTGGGATGGAGGGTTATAGGGACGGATTACTGTCTAGAAGTGGGTTGGGGGTTATAAGGATGGATTGCTGTCTAGAAGTGGTATGGGGCTTACAAGGACGGATTACTGTCGAGAAGTGAGATAGGGGTTATAAGGACAGATTACTGTCTAGAAGTGGGATGAGGCTTACAAAGACAGATTACTGTCTAGAAGTGGGATGGGGGTTATAAGGACAGATTACTGTCTAGAAGTGGGATGGGGGTTATAAGGACAAATTACTGTCTAGAAATGGGATGGGGGTTACAAGGACGGATTCTGTCCAAAGTGGGATGGGGATTATAAGGACGGATTACTGTCTAGAAGGGTGATGGGGGGTTACAAGGACAGATTACTGTCTAGCAGTGGGATGGAGGTTACAAGGACAGATTACTGTCTAGAAGTGGGATGGAGGTTATAAGGAGGGTTTACTGTCGAGAAGTGGGATGGGATTTATAAGGACGGATTAATGTCTCGAATGGGATGGGGGGGTTATAAGGATGGATTACTCTATCGAAGTGGGATGGGGGTTACAATGACGGATTACTGTCTAGAATTGGGATGGGGGGGGTTATAAGGACAGATCACTGTCTGTAAGTGGGATGGGGGTTATAAGGATGGTTTACTGTCGAGAAGTAGGATGTGTGGTTATAAGGATGGATTACTGTCTAGAAGTGGGATGGGGGTTATAAGGACAGATTATTGTCTAGAAGTGGGATAGGGGTTATAAAGCTGGATTACTGTCTAGAAGTTGGATGGGGGGGGTTTATAAGGACAGATTACTGTCTAGAAGTGGGATGGGGCTTATAAGGACGGATTACTGTCTAGAAAGGTGATGGGGGGTTAAAAGGATGGATCACTGTCTAGAAGTGGGATGGAGGGGTATAGGGAGGCATTACTGCCGAGAAGTAGGATGGGGGTTACAAGGACAGATTACTGTCTAGAAGTGGGATGGAGGTTATAAGGACAGATTACTGTCTAGAAGTGGGATGGAGGTTATAAGGAGGGTTTACTGTCGAGAAGTGGGATGGGGAGTATAAGTACGGATTACTGTCTTAAAGTGGGATGGGATTTATAAGGACGGATTAATATCTAGAATGGAAAGGGGGATTATAAGGTTGGATTACTGTATAGAAGTGGGATGGGGGTTACAAGGACTGATTACTGTCTCGAAGTGGGATGTGGGGTTAAAAGGACGGATTACTGTCGAGAAGTGTAATGGGGGTTATAAGGACAGATTACTGTCTCGAAATGGGATGAGGGTTACAAGGACAGATTACTGTCTAGAAGTCGGATGGGGGTTATAAGGACCGATTACTGTCTAGAAGTGTGATGGGGGGTTATAAAGATGGATTACTGTCCAGAAGCGGGATGGGTGTTTCAGGACGGATTCTGTCTGGAAGTGGGATGGAGGGTTATAGGGACGGATTACTGCCGAGAAGTGGGATGGGGGTTACAAGGACAGATTACTGTCTAGAAGTGGGATGAAGGTTATAAGGAGGGTTTACTCTCTTGAAGTGGGATGGGGAGTATAAGTACGGATTACTGTCTTAAAGTGGGATAGGGTTTATAAGGACGGATTAATGTCTAGAAGTGGGATGGGGGGGGGGGTTATAAGGACAGATTACTGTCTAGAAGTGGGATGTGGGGTTATAAGGATGGATGACTGTCTAGAAGTGGGATGGGGTTTATAAGGACAGATTAATGTCTAGAAGTGGTTTGGGGGGGTTATAAGGATGGATTACTGTCTAGAAGTGGGATGGGGGTTACAAGGACCGATTACTGTCTAGAAATGGGATGGGGGTTACAAGGACGGATTCTGTCCAAAGTGGGATGGGGGTTATAAGGACGAATTACTGTTTAGAAGGGTGATGGGGGGTTAAAAGGATGGATTACTGTCGAGAAGTGGGATGGAGGGTTATAGGGACGGATTACTGCCGAGAAGTGTGATGGGGGTTACCAGGACAGATTACTGTCTCGAAGTGGGATGGAGGTTATAAGGAGGGTTTACTGTCGAGAAGTGGGATGGGATTTATAAGGACGGATTAATGTCTCGAATGGGATGGGGGGGTTATAAGAATGGATTACTCTATAGAAGTGGGATGGGGGTTACAAGGACGGATTACTGTCTAGAAGTGGGATGGGTGATTATAAGGACAGATCACTGTCAAGAAGTTGGATGGGGTTTATAAGGACAGATAACTGTCTCGAAGTGGGATGGGGGGGTTATAAGGACGGATTACTGTCTAGAAGTGGGATGGGAGGTTCATAAGGACAGATTACTGTCTAGAAGTGGGATGGGGGTTATAAGGACAGATTACTGTCTAGAAGTGGGATGGGGGTTATAAGGACAAATTACTGTCTAGAAATGGGATGGGGGTTACAAGGACGGATTCTGTCCAAAGTGGGGTGGGGGTTATAAGGACGGATTACTGTCTAGAAGGGTGATGGAGGGTTAAAAGGATGGATTACTGTCTCGAAGTGGGATGGAGGGTTATAGGGACGGATTACTGCCGAGAAGTGGGATGGGGGTTACAAGGACAGATTACTGTCTAGAAGTGGAATGGAGGGTTATAGGGACAGATTACTGTCTAGAAGTGGGATGGAGGTTATAAGGAGGGTTTACTGTCGAGAAGTGGGATGGGATTTATAAGGACGGATTAATGTCTCGAATGGGATGGGGGGGGGTTATAAAGATGGATTACTGTATCGAAGTGGAATGGGGGTTACAAGGACGGATTACTGTCTAGAAGTGGGATGGGGGGTGTTATAAGGACAGATCACTGTCTGTAAGTGGGATGGGGGTTATAAAGCTGGATTACTGTCTAGAAGTTGGATGGGGGGGTTATAAGGACAGATTACTGTCTAGAAGTGGGATGGGGGTTATAAGGACGGATTACTGTCTAGAATGGTGATGGAAGGTTATAGGGATGCATTACAGCTGAGAAGTAGGATGGGGGTTACAAGGACAGATTACTGTCTAGAAGTGGTATGGAGGTTATAAGGACAGATTACTGTCTAGAAGTGGGATGGAGGTTATAAGGAGGGTTTACTGTCGAGAAGTGGGATGAGGAGAATAAGTACGGATTACTGTCTTAAAGTGGGATGGCATTTATAAGGACGGATTAATATCTAGAATGGGATGGGGGGGTTATAAGGTTGGATTACTGTATAGAAGTGGGATGGGGGTTACAAGGACTGATTGCTGTGTAGAAGTGGGATGTGGGGTTAAAAGGACGGATTACTGTCGAGAAGTGGGATGGGGGTTATATGACAGATTACTGTCTAGAAGTGGGATGTGTGGTTATAAGGACAGATTAGTGTCTAGAAGTGGGATGGGGGTTATAAGGACCGATTACTGTCTCGAAGTGGGATGGGGGGTTACAAGGTCAGATTACTGTCTAGAAGTGGGATGGGGGGTTACAAGGTCAGATTACTGTCTAGAAGTGGGATGTGGGTTATAAGGACGGATTACTGTCTAGAAGTGGGATGGGGGGTTATAAGGACGGATCACTGTGTTGAAGTGGGATGGGGGGGTAATAAGGACAGATTACTGTCTCGTAGTCAGATGAGCGTTATTTGGACAGATTACTGTCTCAAAGTGGGATGGGGGATTTATATTGAAGGATTACTGTAAAGAAGTGGGATGGGGGATAAAAAGACAGATTACTTTCGAGAAGTGGGATGAGGTTTATAAGTACGGATTACTGTGTTGAAGTGGGATGGTGGGTTATAAGGACGGATTACTGTCCAGAAGTGGGATGGGGGTTATAAGGACAGATTAATGTTTAGAAGTGGGATGGGGGTTTTCAGGACGGATTAATTTCTCGAAGTGGGATGGGGGTTATAAGGACAGATTACTGTTTAGAAGTGGGATGTGGGTTATAAGGCTCGATTACTGTCTAGAAGTGGGATGGTGGTTATAAGGATGGATTACTGACTAGAAGTGGGATGGGGGGTTATAAGGACAGATTACTTTCTAGAAGTGGGATGGGGGTTATAAGGACGGATTAGTGTTTAGAAGTGGGAATGGGAAGTTAAAAGGACGTAATACTGTCTCGAAGTGGGATGGGGGTTATAAGGATGGATTACTGTCTCAAAGTGGGATGGGGGATACAAGGACAGATTACTGTCTAGAAGAGGGATGTGGGGTTATATGGACAGATTACTGTCTTGAAGTGGGATGGGGGGTTATAAGGATGGATTACTGTCTTGAATTGGGATGGCGGTTACAAGGACAGGTTACTGTCTGGAAGTGGGATGGGGTTTATAAGGATGGATTACTGTCTAGAAGTGGGATGGGGGGGTTAAAATGACAGATTACTGTCTAGAAGTGGGATGGGGGTTATAAGGACAGATTACAGTCTAGAAGTGGGATGGGGGTTATAAGGACAGATTGCTGTCTAGAAGTGGGATGGTGTTTATAAGGACGGATAACAGTCTAGAAGTGGGATGGGGCCTTATAAGGACAGATTACTGTCTAGAAGTGGGATGGGGGTTATAAGGACAGATTAATGTCTAGAAGTTGGATGGGGGTTATAAGGACAGATTACTCTCTAGAAGTGGGATGTGGCTTACAAAGACAGATTGCTGTCTAGAAGTGGGATTTAGTTTATAAGGACAGATAACTGTCTCGAAGTGGGATGGGGAGGTTACAAGAACGGATTACTGTCTCGAAGTGGGATGGGAGGTTCATAAGGACAGATTACTGTCTAGAAGTGGGATGGGGGTTGTAAGGACAGATTACTGTCTAGAAGTGGGATGGGGGTTATAAGGACGGATTACTGTCTAGAAGTGGGATGAGGTTTATAAGGACAAATTACTGTCTAGAAATGGGATGGGGGTTACAAGGACGGATTCTGTCTAAAATGGGATGGGAATTATAAGGACGGATTACTGTCCAGAAGGGTGATGGGGGGTTAAAAGGATGGATTACTGTCTAGAAGTGGGATGGAGGGTTATCGGGACGGATTACTGCCGAGAAGTGGGATGGGGGTTACAAGGACAGATTACTGTCTAGAATTGGGATGGAGGTTATAAGGACAGATTACTGTCTAGAAGTGGAATGGAGGTTATAAGGAGGGTTTACTGTCGAGAAGTGGGATGGGGAGTATAAGTACGGATTACTGTCTTAAAGTGGGATAGGATTTATAAGGACGCATTAATGTCTCGAATGGGATGGGGGGGTTATAAGGATTCATTACTGTATAGAAGTGGGATGCGGTTACAAGGACGGATTACTGTCTAGAAGTGGGATGGGGGGGTTATAAGGACAGATCACTGTCTGTAAGTGGGAAGGGGGTTATAAGGATGGTTTACTGTCGAGAAGTGGGATGTGTGGTTACAAGGATGGATTACTGTCTGGAAGTGGGATGGGGGTTATAAGGACAGATTATTGTCTAGAAGTGGGAGGGGGTTATAAAGCCGGATTACTGTCTAGAAGTTGGATGGGGGGGGGTTATTAGGGCAGATTACTGTCTAGAAGTGGGATGGAGTTATAAGGACGGATTACTGTCGAGAAGTGGGTTGGGGTTATTAGGATGGATTGCTGTCTAGAAGTGGGTTGGGGCTTACAAGGATAGATTACTGTCGAGAAGTGGGATGGGAGTTATAAGGACAGATTACTGTCTAGAAGTGGGATGGGGTTTATAAGGACAGATAACTGTCTCGAAGTGGGATGGGGGGGTTATAAGGATGGATTACTGTCTAGAAGTGGGATGGAGGGTTATAGGGACGGATTACTGCCGAGAAGTGGGATGGGGGTTACAAGGACAGATTGCTGTCTAGAAGTGGGATGGAGGTTATAAGGAGGGTTTACTGTCGAGAAGTGGGATGGGATTTATAAGGACGGATTAATGTCTCGAATGGGATGGGGGGGTTATAAGGATGGATTACTGTATAGAAGTGGGATGGGGCTTACAAGGACGGATTACTGTCGAGAAGTGGGATGGGGGTTATAAGGACAGATTACTGTCTAGAAGTGGGACTGGGCTTACAAAGACAGATTGCTGTCTTGAAGTGGGATGGGGTTTATAAGGACAGATAACGGTCTCGAAGTGGGATCAGGGGGTTATAAGGACGGATTACTGTCTAGAAGTGGGATGGGAGGTTCATAAGTACAGATTACTGTCTAGAAGTGGGATGGGGGGTTATCAGGACAGATTACTGTCTAGAAGTGGGATGGGGGTTATAAGGACAAATTACTGTCTAGAAATGGGATGGGGGTTACAAGGACGGATTCTGTCCAAAGTGGGATGGGGGTTATAAGGACGGATTACTGTCTAGAACGGTGATGGGGGGTTAAAAGGATGGATTACTGTCTAGAAGTGGAATGGAGGGTAAAAGGGACGGATTACTGCTGAGAAGTGGGATGGAGGTTATAAGGAGGGTTTACTGTCGAGAAGTGGGATGGGATTTATAAGGACAGATTAATGTCTCGAATGGGATGGGGGGGTTATAAGGATGGATTACTGTATAGAAGTGGGATGGTAGTTACAAGGACGGATTACTGTCTAGAAGTGGGATGGGGGCGGTTATAAGGACAGATCACTGTCTGTCAGTGGGATGGGGGTTATAAGGATGGTTTACTGTCGAGAAGTGGGATGTGTGGTTATAAGGATGGATTACTGTCTAGAAGTGGGATGGGGGTTTTCAGGACAGATTATTGTCTAGAAGTGGGATGGGGGTTATAAAGCTGGATTACTGTCTAGAAGTTGGATGGTGGCGGTTATAAGGACAGATTACTGTCTAGAAGTGGGATGGGGGTTATAAGGATGGATTACTGTCTAGAAAGGTGATGGGGTGTAAAAAGGATGGATTACTGTCTAGAAGTGGGATGGAGGGTTATAGGGATGCATTACTGCCGAGAAGTAGGATGGGGGTTACGAGGACAGATTACTGTCTAGAAGTGGGATGGAGGTTATAAGGACAGATTACTGTCTAAAAGTGGGATGGAGGTTATAAGGAGGGTTTACTCTCGAGAAGTGGGATGGGGAGTATAAGTACGGATTACTGTCTTGAAGTGGGATGGGATTTATAAGGACGGATTAATATCTAGAATGGGTTGGGGGGGTTATAAGATTGGATTACTGTATAGAAGTGGGATGGGGGTTACAAGGACTGATTACTGCCTAGAAGTGGGATGTGGGGTTAAAAGGACGGATTACTGTCGAGAAGTGGGATGGCGGGTTATAAGGACGGATTACTGTCTAGAAGTGGGATGTGTGGTTATAAGGACAGATTACTGTCTATAAGTGGGATGGGGGTTATAAGGACAGATTATTGTCGAGAAGTGGGATGGGGGTTATAAGGACAGATTACTGTCTTGAAGTGGGATGGGGGTTATGAGGATAGATTACTGTCTAGAAGTGGGATGGGGGTTATAAGGAGGGATTACTGTCTAGAAGTGGGATGGGGGGTTATAGGAACGCATTACTGCCGAGAAGTGGGATGGGGGTTACAAGGACAGATTACTGTCTAAAAGTGGGATGGAGGTTACAAGGACAGATTACTGTCGAGAAGTGGGATGGAGGTTATAAGGAGGGTTTACTGTCGAGAAGTGGGATGGGATTTATAAGGACGGATTAATGTCTCGAATGGGATGGGGGGGTTATAAGGATGGATTACTGTATAGAAGTGGGATGGGGGTTACAAGGACCGATTACTGTCTAGAAGTGGGATTTGGGGTTAAAAGGACGGATTACTGTCGAGAAGTGGAATGGGGATTATAAGGACAGATTACTGTCTCGAAATGGGATGAGGGTTACAAGGACAGATTACTGTCTAGAAGTCGGATGGGGGTTATAAGGATGGATTACTGTCTAGAAGTGTGACGGGGTGTTATAAAGATGGATTACTGTCTAGCAGTGGGATGGGTGTTTCAGGACGGATTCTGTCTGGAAGTGGGATGGAGGGTTATAGGGACGGATTACTGCCGAGAAGTAGTATGGGGGTTACAAGGACAGATTACTGTCTAGAAGTGGGATGAAGGTTATAAGGAGGGTATACTCTCTTGAAGTGGGATGGGGAGTACAAGTATGGATTACTGTCTTAAAGTGGGATGGGGTTTATAAGGACGGATTAATATCTAGAATGGGATGGGGGGGTTATAAGGTTGGATTACTGTATAGAAGTGGGATGGGGGTTACAAGGACTGATTACTGTCTAGAAGTGGGATGTGGGGTTAAAAGGACGGATTACTGTCGAGAAGTGGGATGTGTGGTTATAAGGACAGATTACTGTCTATAAGTGGGATGGGGGTTATAAGGACAGATTATTGTCTAGAAGTGGGATGGGGGTTATAAGGACAGATTACTGTCTTGAAGTGGGATGGGGGTTATAAGGATGGATTTCTGTCTAGAAGTGGGATGGGGGCTAAAAGGATGGATTACTGTCTAGAAGTGGGATGGGGGGTTATAGGAACGTATTACTGCCGAGAAGTGGGATGGGGGTTACAAGGACAGATTACTGTATCGAAGTGGGATGGGGGTTACAAGGACCGATTACTGTCTAGAAGTGGGATTTTGGGTTAAAAGGACGGATTACTGTCGAGAAGTGGGATGGGGATTATAAGGACAGATTGCTGTCTCGAAATGGGATGAGGGTTACAAGGACAGATTACTGTCTAGAAGTCGGATGGGGGTTATAAGGATGGATTACTGTCTAGAAGTGTGACGGGGGGTTATAAAGATGGATTACTGTCTAGTAGTGGGATGGGTGTTTCAGGACGGATTCTGTCTGGAAGTGGGATGGAGGGTTATAGGGACGGATTACTGCCGAGAAGTGGTATGGGGGTTACAAGGACAGATTACTGTCTAGAAGTGGGATGAAGGTTATAAGGAGGGTATACTCTCTAGAAGTGGGATGGGGAGTATAAGTTTGGATTACTGTCTTAAAGTGGGATGGGGTTTATAAGGACGGATTAATGTCTAGAAGTGGGATGGGGGGGTTATAAGGATGGATTACTGTATAGAAGTGGGATGGGAGTTATAAGGACAAATTACTGTCTAGAAGTGGGATGTGGGGTTATAAGGATGGATGACTGTCTAGAAGTGGGATGGGGTTTATCAGGATGGATTAATGTCTAGAAGTGGGTAGGGGGATTATAAGGATGGATGACTGTCTCGAAGTGGGATGGGGGTTTCAAGGACCGATTACTTTCTAGAAGTGGGATGTGGGCATATAAGGACGGATTACTGTCGAGAAGTGGGATGGGGGTTATAAGGATGGATTACTGTCGAGAAGTGGGATGGGAGTTACAAGGACCGATTACTGTCTAGAAGTGGGATGTGGCGATATAAGGACGGATTACTTCGAGAAGTGGGATGGGAGTTATAAGGATGGATTACTGTTTAGAAGTGGGATGGGGGTTATAAGGACAGATTATTGTCTCGAAGTGGGATGGGGTTTATAAGGACGGATTACTGTCGAGAAGTGGGATGGAGGGTTATAGGGACGGATTACTGTCTAGAAGTGGGATGGGGGGTTTATAAGGACAGATTACTGTCTAGAATTGGGATGGAGATTATAAGGACAGATTACTGTCTAGAAGTGGAATGGAGGTTATAAGGAGGGTTTACTGTCGAGAAGTGGGATGGGGAGTATAAGTACGGATTACTGCCTTAAAGTGGGATAGGATTTATAAGGACGCATTAATGTCTCGATTGGGATGGTAGGGTTATAAGGATGGATTACTGTATAGAAGTTGGATGGGGGTTACAAGGATGGATCACTGTCTAGAAGTGGGTTGGGGGGGTTATAAGGACAGATCACTGCCTGTCAGTGGGTTGGGGGTTATAAGGATGGTTTACTGTCGAGAAGTGGGATGTGTGGTTATAAGGATGGATTACTGTCTAGAAGTGGGATGGGCGTTATAAGGACAGATTATTGTCTAGAAGTGGGATGGGGGTTATAAAGCTGGATTACTGTCTAGAAGTTGGATGGGGGCGGTTATAAGGACAGATTACTGTCTAGAAGTGGGATGGGGGTTATAAGGATGGATTACTGTCTAGAAAGGTGATGGGGTGTAAAAAGGATGGATTACTGTCTAGAAGTGGGATGGAGGGTTATAGGGATGCATTACTTCCAAGAAGTAGGATGGGGGTTACAAGGACAGATTACTGTCTAGAAGTGGGATGGAGGTTATAAGGACAGATTACTGTCTAGAAGTGGGATGGAGGTTATAAGGAGGGTTTACTGTCGAGAAGTGGGATGGGGAGTATAAGTACGGATTACTGTCTTGAAGTGGGATGGGATTTATAAGGACGGATTAATATCTAGAATGGGTTGGGGGGGTTATAAGGTTGGATTACTGTTTAGAAGTGGGATGGGGGTTACAAGGACTGATTACTGCCTAGAAGTGGGATGTGGGGTTAAAAGGACGGATTACTGTCGAGAAGTGGGATGGCGGGTTATAAGGACGGATTACTGTCTAGAAGTGGGATGTGTGGTTATAAGGACAGATTACTGTCTATAAGTGGGATGGGGGTTATAAGGACAGATTATTGTCGAGAAGTGGGATAGGGGATATAAGGACAGATTACTGTCTTGAAGTGGGATGGGGGTTATAAGGATGGATTACTGTCTAGAAGTGGGATGGGGGTTATAAGGAGGTATTACTGTCTAGAAGTGGGATGGGGGGTTATAGGAACGCATTACTGCCGAGAAGTGGGATGGGGGTTACAAGGACAGATTACTGTCTAAAAGTGGGATGGAGGTTACAAGGACAGATTACTGTCGAGAAGTGGGATGGAGGTTATAAGGAGGGTTTACTGTCGAGAAGTGGGATGGGATTTATAAGGACGGATTAATGTCTCGAATGGGATGCGGGGGTTATAAGGATGGATTACTGTATAGAAGTGGGATGGGGGTTACAAGGACGGATTACTGTCTAGAAGTGGGATAGGGGGGGGTTATAAGGACAGATTACTGTCTAGAAGTGGGATGGAGGTTATAAGGACAGATTACTGTCTAGAAGTGGGATGGAGGTTATAAGGAGGGTTTACTGTCGAGAAGTGGGATGGGGAGTATAAGTACGGATTACTGTCTTAAAGTGGGATCGGATTTATAAGGACGGATTAATATCTAGAATGGGATGGGGGGGTTATAAGTTTGGATTACTGTATAGAAGTGGGATGGGGGTTACAAGGACTGATTACTGTCTAGAAGTGGGATGTGGGGTTAAAAGGACGGATTACTGTCGAGAAGTGGGATGGCGGGTTATAAGGACGGATTACTGTCTAGAAGTGGGATGTGTGGTTATAAGGACAGATTACTGTCTATAAGTGGGATGGGGGTTATAAGGACAGATTATTGTCTAGAAGTGGGATGGGGGTTATAAGGACAGATTACTGTCTTGAAGTGGGATGGGGGTTATAAGGATGGATTACTGTCTAGAAGTGGGATGGGGGGTTATAAAGATGGATTACTGTCTAGAAGTGGGATGGGGGGTTATAGGAACGTATTACTGCCGAGAAGTGGGATGGGGGTTACAAGGACAGATTACTGTATCGAAGTGGGATGGGGGTTACAAGGACCGATTACTGTCTAGAAGTGGGATTTGGGGTTAAAAGGACGGATTACTGTCGAGAAGTGGGATGGGGATTATAAGGACAGATTACTGTCTCGAAATGGGATGAGGGTTACAAGGACAGATTACTGTCTCGAAGTCGGATGGGGGTTATAAGGATGGATTACTGTCTAGAAGTGTGACGGGGGGTTATAAAGATGGATTACTGTCTAGTAGTGGGATGGGTGTTTCAGGACGGATTCTGTCTGGAAGTGGGATGGAGGGTTATAGGGACGGATTACTGCCGAGAAGTGGTATGGGGGTTACAAGGACAGATTACTGTCTAGAAGTGGGATGAAGGTTATAAGGAGGGTATACTCTCTAGAAATGGGATGGGGAGTACAAGTATGGATTACTGTCTTAAAGTGGGATGGGGTTTATAAGGACGGATTAATATCTAGAATGGGATGGGGGGGTTATAAGGTTGGATTACTGTATAGAAGTGGGATGGGGGTTACAAGGACTGATTACTGCCTAGAAGTGGGATGTGGGGTTAAAAGAATGGATTACTGTCTAGAAGTGGGATGTGGGGTTAAAAGGACGGATTACTGTCGAGAAGTGGGATGTGTGGTTATAAGGACAGATTACTGTCTATAAGTGGGATGGGGGTTATAAGGACAGATTATTGTCTAGAAGTGGGATGGGGGTTATAAGGACAGATTACTGTCTTGAAGTGGGATGGGGGTTATAAGGACGGATTAATGTCTAGAAGTGGGATGGGGGCGGGGGGTTATAAGGACAGATTACTGTCTAGAAGTGGGATGTGGGGTTATAAGGATGGATGACTGTCTGGAAGTGGGATGGGGTTTATAAGGACGGATTAATGTCTAGAAGTGGTTTGGTGGGGTTATAAGGATGAATTACTGTCTAGAAGTGGGATGGGGGTTACAAGGACCGATTACTGTCTAGAAATGGGATGGGGGTTACAAGGACGGATTCTGTCCAAAGTGGGATGTGGGTTATAAGGACGGATTACTGTCTAGAAGGGTGATGGGGGGTTAAAAGGATTGATTACTGTCTAGAAGTGGGATGGAGGGTTATAGGGACGGATTACTGTCTAGAAGTGGGTTGGGGGTTATAAGGATGGATTGCTGTCTAGAAGTGGTATGGGGCTTACAAGGAAGGATTACTGTCGAGAAGTGAGATGGGGGTTATAAGGACAGATTACTGTCTAGAAGTGGGATGAGGCTTACAAAGACAGATTGCTGTCTTGAAGTGGGATGCGGTTTATAAGGACAGATAACTGTCTCGAAGTGGGATGGGGGGTTATAAGGACGGATTACTGTCTAGAAGTGGGATGGGAGGTTCATAAGGACAGATTACTGTCTAGAAGTGGGATGGGGGTTATAAGGACAGATTACTGTCTAGAAGTGGGATGGGGGTTATAAGGACAAATTACTGTCTAGAAATGGGATGGGGGTTACAAGGACGGATTCTGTCCAAAGTGGGATGGGGATTATAAGGACGGATTACTGTCTAGAAGGGTGATGGGGGGTTACAAGGACAGATTACTGTCTAGCAGTGGGATGGAGGTTACAAGGACAGATTACTGTCTAGAAGTGGGACGGAGGTTATAAGGAGGGTTTACTGTCGAGAAGTGGGATGGGATTTATAAGGACGGATTAATGTCTCGAATGGGATGGGGGGGTTATAAGGATGGATTACTCTATCGAAGTGGGATGGGGATTACAATGACGGATTACTGTCTAGAATTGGGATGGGGGGGGTTATAAGGACAGATCACTGTCTGTAAGTGGGATGGGGGTTATAAGGATGGTTTACTGTCGAGAAGTGGGATGTGTGGTTATAAGGATGGATTACTGTCTAGAAGTGGGATGGGGGTTATAAGGACAGATTATTGTCTAGAAGTGGGATAGGGGTTATAAAGCTGGATTACTGTCTAGAAGTTGGATGGGGGGGGTTTATAAGGACAGATTACTGTCTAGAAGTGGGATGGGGGTTATAAGGACGGATTACTGTCTAGAAAGGTGATGGGGGGTTAAAAGGATGGATCACTGTTTAGAAGTGGGATGGAGGGGTATAGGGAGGCATTACTGCCGAGAAGTAGGATGGGGGTTACAAGGACAGATTACTGTCTAGAAGTGGGATGGAGGTTATAAGGACAGATTACTGTCTAGAAGTGGGATGGAGGTTATAAGGAGGGTTTACTGTCGAGAAGTGGGATGGGGAGTATTAGTACGGATTACTGTCTTAAAGTGGGATGGGATTTATAAGGACGGATTAATATCTAGAATGGAAAGGGGGATTATAAGGTTGGATTACTGTATAGAAGTGGGATGGGGGTTACAAGGACTGATTACTGTCTCGAAGTGGGATGTGGGGTTAAAAGGACGGATTACTGTCGAGAAGTGTAATGGGGGTTATAAGGACAGATTACTGTCTCGAAATGGGATGAGGGTTACAAGGACAGATTACTGTCTAGAAGTCGGATGGGGGTTATAAGGACCGATTACTGTCTAGAAGTGTGATGGGGGGTTATAAAGATGGATTACTGTCCATAAGCGGGATGGGTGTTTCAGGACGGATTCTGTCTGGAAGTGGGATGGAGGGTTATAGGGACGGATTACTGCCGAGAAGTGGGATGGGGGTTACAAGGACAGATTACTGTCTAGAAGTGGGATGAAGGTTATAAGGAGGGTTTACTCTCTTGAAGTGGGATGGGGAGTATAAGTACGGATTACTGTCTTAAAGTGGGATAGGGTTTATAAGGACGGATTAATGTCTAGAAGTGGGATGTGGGGTTATAAGGATGGATGACTGTCTAGAAGTGGGATGGGGTTTATAAGGACAGATTAATGTCTAGAAGTGGTTTGGGGGGGTTATAAGGATGGATTACTGTCTAGAAGTGGGATGGGGGTTACAAGGACCGATTACTGTCTAGAAATGGGATGGGGGTTACAAGGACGGATTCTGTCCAAAGTGGGATGGGGGTTATAAGGACGAATTACTGTTTAGAAGGGTGATGGGGGGTTAAAAGGATGGATTACTGTCGAGAAGTGGGATGGAGGGTTATAGGGACGGATTACTGCCGAGAAGTGGGATGGGGGTTACCAGGACAGATTACTGTATCGAAGTGGGATGGAGGTTATAAGGAGGGTTTACTGTCGAGAAGTGGGATGGGATTTATAAGGACGGATTAATGTCTCGAATGTGATGGGGGGGTTATAAGAATGGATTACTCTATAGAAGTGGGATGGGGGTTACAAGGACGGATTACTGTCTAGAAGTGGGATGGGTGATTATAAGGACAGATCACTGTCTAGAAGTGGGATGGGGTTTATAAGGACAGATAACTGTCTCGAAGTGGGATGGGGGGGTTATAAGGACGGATTACTGTCTAGAAGTGGGATGGGAGGTTCATAAGGACAGATTACTGTCTAGAAGTGGGATGGGGGTTATAAGGACAGATTACTGTCTAGAAGTGGGATGGGGGTTATAAGGACAAATTACTGTCTAGAAATGGGATGGGGATTACAAGGACGGATTCTGTCCAAAGTGGGATGGGGGTTATAAGGACGGATTACTGTCTAGAAGGGTGATGGAGGGTTAAAAGGATGGATTACTGTCTCAAAGTGGGATGGAGGGTTATAGGGACAGATTACTGCCGAGAAGTGGGATGGGGGTTACAAGGACAGATTACTGTCTAGAAGTGGAATGGAGGGTTATAGGGACAGATTACTGTCTAGAAGTGGGATGGAGGTTATAAGGAGGGTTTACTGTCGAGAAGTGGGATGGGATTTATAAGGACGGATTAATGTCTCGAATGGGATGGGGGGGGGTTATAAAGATGGATTACTGTATCGAAGTGGAATGGGGGTTACAAGGATGGATTACTGTCTAGAAGTGGGATGGGGGGTGTTATAAGGACAGATCACTGTCTGTAAGTGGGATGGAGGTTATAAAGCTGGATTACTGTCTAGAAGTTGGATGGGGGGGTTATAAGGACAGATTACTGTCTAGAAGTGGGATGGGGGTTATAAGGACGGATTACTGTCTAGAATGGTGATGGGGTGTTAAAAGGATGGATTACTGTCTAGAAGTGGGATGGAGAGTTATAGGGATGCATTACTGCTGAGAAGTAGGATGGGGGTTACAAGGACAGATTACTGTCTAGAAGTGGGATGGAGGTTATAAGGAGGGTTTACTGTCGAGAAGTGGGATGAGGAGAATAAGTACGGATTACTGTCTTAAAGTGGGATGGCATTTATAAGGACGGATTAATATCTAGAATGGGATGGGGGGGTTATAAGGTTGGATTACTGTATAGAAGTGGGATGGGGGTTACAAGGACTGATTGCTGTGTAGAAGTGGGATGTGGGGTTAAAAGGACGGATTACTGTCGAGAAGTGGGATGGGGGTTATATGACAGATTACTGTCTAGAAGTGGGATGTGTGGTTATAAGGACAGATTAGTGTCTAGAAGTCGGATGGGGGTAAAAGGACCGATTACTGTCTCGAAGTGTGATGGGGGGTTATAAAGATGGATTACTGTCTGGAAGTGGGATGGGTGTTTCAGGACGGATTCTGTCTGGAAGTGGGATGGAGGGTTATAGGGACGGATTAGTGTCTAGAAGTCGGATGGGGGTTAGAAGGACAGATTACTGTCTAGAATTGGGATGAAGGTTATAAGGAGGGTTTACTCTCTAGAAGTGGGATGGGGAGTATAAGTACGGATTACTGTCTTAAAGTGGGATGGGGTTTATAAGGACGGATTAATGTCTAGAAGTGGGATGGGGGGGGTTATAAGGACAGATTACTGTCTAGAAGTGGGATGTGGGTTTATAAGGATGGATGACTGTCTAGAAGTGGGATGGGGTTTATAAGGACGGATTAATGTCTAGAAGTGGGTAGGGGGCGTTATAAGGATGGATTACTGTCTAGAATTGGGATGGGGGTTTCAAGGACCGATTACTGTCTAGAAGTGGGATGTGGGGATACAAGGACGGATTACTGTCGAGAAGTGGGATGGGGGTTATAAGGATTGATTACTGTCGAAAAGTGGGATGGGAGTTACAAGGACCGATTACTGTCTAGAAGTGGGACATGGGGCTATAAGGATGGATTACTATCGAGAAGTGGGATGGGGGTTATAAGGACAGATTACTGTCTATAAGTGGGATGGGGGTTATAAGGACAGATTATTGTCTATAAGTGGGATGGGGGTTATAAGGACAGATTATTGTTTAGAAGTGGAATGGGGGGGTTATAAGGACAGATTTCTGTATTGAAGTGGGATGGGGTTTATAAGGATGGATTACTGTCTAGAAGTGGGATGGGGTGTTATATCGACGGATTACTGTTTAGAAGTGGGATGTGGGTTATAAGGACCGATGACTGTCTCGAAGTGGGATGTGAGTTATAAGGACGGATTACTGTCGAGAAGTGGGATGAGAGTTATAAGTTCGGATGACTATCTAGAAGTGGGATGTGGGGTTGTAAGGACGGATTACTGTCCAGAAGTGGGATGGTGGGTTATCAGGACAGATTACTGTCTAGAAGTGGGATGGGGGTTTATAACGACGGATTACTGTCTAGAAGTGGGGTGGGGGTTATAACGACGGATTACTGTCTAGAAGTGGGATGGTGGATTTTAAGGACAGATTACTATCTCGAAGTGGGATGGGGGTTATAAGAACAGATTACTGTCTAGAAGTGGGATGGGGGTAATAAGGACGGATTACTGTCTGGAAGTGGGATGGGGGTTATAAGGACCGATTACTGTCTCGAAGTGGGATGGGGGGTTACAAGGTCAGATTACTGTCTAGAAGTGGGATGGGGGGTTACAAGGTCAGATTACTGTCTAGAAGTGGGATGTGGGTTATAAGGACGGATTACTGTCTAGAAGTGGGATGGGGGTTATAATGACGGATTACTGTCTGGAAGTGGGATGGGGGGTTATAAGGACGGATCACTGTGTTGAAGTGGGATGGGGGGGTAATAAGGACAGATTACTGTCTCGTAGTCAGATGAGCGTTATTTGGACAGATTACTGTCTCGAAGTGGGATGGGGGATTTATATTGAAGGATTACTGTAAAGAAGTGGGATGGGGGATAAAAAGACAGATTACTTTCGAGAAGTGGGATGAGGTTTATAAGGATGGATTACTGTCTAGAAGTGGGATGGGGGGGTTAAAATGACAGATTACTGTCTAGAAGTGGGATGGGGGTTATAAGGACCGATTACTGTCTAGAAATGGGATGGGGGTTACAAGGACGGATTCTGTCCAAAGTGGGATGTGGGTTATATGGACGGATTACTGTCTAGAAGGGTGATGGGGGGTTAAAAGGATTGATTACTGTCTAGAAGTGGGATGGAGGGTTATAGGGACGGATTACTGTCTAGAAGTGGGTTGGGGGTTATAAGGATGGATTGCTGTCTAGAAGTGGTATGGGGCTTACAAGGACGGATTACTGTCGAGAAGTGAGATGGGGGTTATAAGGACAGATTACTGTCTAGAAGTGGGATGAGGCTTACAAAGACAGATTGCTGTCTAGAAGTGGGATGGGGTTTATAAGGACAGATAACTGTCTCGAAGTGGGATGGGGGGTTATAAGGACGGATTACTGTCTAGAAGTGGGATGGGAGGTTCATAAGGACAGATTACTGTCTAGAAGTGGGATGGGGGTTATAAGGACAGATTACTGTCTAGAAGTGGGATGGGGGTTATAAGGACAAATTACTGTCTAGAAATGGGATGGGGGTTACAAGGACGGATTCTGTCCAAAGTGGGATGGGGATTATAAGGACGGATTACTGTCTAGAAGGGTGATGGGGGGTTACAAGGACAGATTACTGTCTAGCAGTGGGGTGGAGGTTACAAGGACAGATTACTGTCTAGAAGTGGGATGGAGGTTATAAGGAGGGTTTACTGTCGAGAAGTGGGATGGGATTTATAAGGACGGATTAATGTCTCGAATGGGATGGGGGGGTTATAAGGATGGATTACTCTATCGAAGTGGGATGGGGGTTACAATGACGGATTACTGTCTAGAATTGGGATGGGGGGGGTTATAAGGACAGATCACTGTCTGTAAGTGGGATGGGGGTTATAAGGATGGTTTACTGTCGAGAAGTGGGATGTGTGGTTATAAGGATGGATTACTGTCTAGAAGTGGGATGGGGGTTATAAGGACAGATTATTGTCTAGAAGTGGGATAGGGGTTATAAAGCTGGATTACTGTCTAGAAGTTGGATGGGGGGGTTTATAAGGACAGATTACTGTCTAGAATTGGGATGGGGGTTATAAGGACGGATTACTGTCTAGAAAGGTGATGGGGGGTTAAAAGGATGGATCACTGTCTAGAAGTGGGATGGAGGGGTATAGGGAGGCATTACTGCCGAGAAGTAGGATGGGGGTTACAAGGACAGATTGCTGTCTAGAAGTGGGATGGAGGTTATAAGGACAGATTACTGTTTAGAAGTGGGATGGAGGTTATAAGGACAGATTACTGTCTAGAAGTGGGATGGAGGTTATAAGGAGGGTTTACTGTCGAGAAGTGGGATGGGGAGTATAAGTACGGATTACTGTCTTAAAGTGGGATGGGATTTATAAGGACGGATTAATATCTAGAATGGAAAGGGGGATTATAAGGTTGGATTACTGTATAGAAGTGGGAAGGGGGTAACAAGGACTGATTACTGTCGAGAAGTGGGATGTGGGGTTAAAAGGACGGATTATTGTCGAGAAGTGGGATGGCGGGTTATAAGGACCGATTACTGTCTCGAAGTGGGATGTGGGGTTAAAAGGACGGATTACTGTCGAGAAGTGTAATGGGGGTTATAAGGACAGATTACTGTCTCGAAATGGGATGAGGGTTACAAGGACAGATTACTGTCTAGAAGTCGGATGGGGGTTATAAGGACCGATTACTGTCTAGAAGTGTGATGGGGGGTTATAAAGATGGATTACTGTCCAGAAGCGGGATGGGTGTTTCAGGACGGATTCTGTCTGGAAGTGGGATGGAGGGTTATAGGGACGGATTACTGCCGAGAAGTGGGATGGGGGTTACAAGGACAGATTACTGTCTAGAAGTGGGATGAAGGTTATAAGGACAGATTACTGTCTAGAAGTGGAATGGAGGTTATAAGGAGGGTTTGCTGTCGAGAAGTGGGATGGGGAGTATAAGTACGGATTACTGTCTTAAAGTGGGATAGGATTTATAAGGACGCATTAATGTCTCGAATGGGATGGGGGGGTTATAAGGATTCATTACTGTATAGAAGTGGGATGGGGGTTACAAGGACGGATTACTGTCTAGAAGTGGGATGGGGGGGTTATAAGGACAGATCACTGTCTGTAAGTGGGAAGGGGGTTATAAGGATGGTTTACTGTCGAGAAGTGGGATGTGTGGTTACAAGGATGGATTACTGTCTGGAAGTGGGATGGGGGTTATAAGGACAGATTATTGTCTAGAAGTGGGAGGGGGTTATAAAGCCGGATTACTGTCTAGAAGTTGGATGGGGGGGGTTATTAGGGCAGATTACTGTCTAGAAGTGGGATGGAGTTATAAGGACGGATTACTGTCGAGAAGTGGGTTGGGGTTATTAGGATGGATTGCTGTCTAGAAGTGGGTTGGGGCTTACAAGGATAGATTACTGTCGAGAAGTGGGATGGGAGTTATAAGGACAGATTACTGTCTAGAAGTGGGATGGGGCTTACAAAGACAGATTGCTGTCTAGAAGTGGGATGGGGTTTATAAGGACAGATAACTGTCTCGAAGTGGGATGGGGGGGTTATAAGGACGGATTACTGTCTAGAAGTGGGATGGGAGGTTCATAAGGACAGATTACTGTCTCGAAGTGGGATGGGGGTTATAAGGACAAATTACTGTCTAGAAGTGGGATGGGGGTTATAAGGACAAATTACTGTCTAGAAATGGGATGGGGGTTACAAGGACGGATTCTGTCCAAAGTGGGATGGGGGTTATAAGGACGGATTACTGTCTAGAAGGGTGATGGGGGGTTAAAATGATGGCTTACTGTCGAGAAGTGGGATGGAGGGTTATAGGGACGGATTACTGCCGAGAAGTGGGATGGGGGTTACAAGGACAGATTGCTGTCTAGAAGTGGGATGGAGGTTATAAGGAGGGTTTACTGTCGAGAAGTGGGGTGGGATTTATAAGGACAGATTAATGTCTCGAATGGGATGGGGGGGTTATAAGGATGGATTACTGTATAGAAGTGGGATGGGGGTTACAAGGACGGATTACTGTCTAGAAGTGGGATGGGGGGGTTATAAGGACAGATCACTGTCTGTAAGTGGGATGGGGGTTATAAGGATGGTTTGCTGTCGAGAAGTGGGATGTGTGGTTATAAGGATGGATTACTGTCTAGAAGTTGGATGGGGGGGTTATTAAGGCAGATTACTGTATAGAAGTGGGATGGAGTTATAAGGAAGGATTACTGTCTAGAAGTGGGATGGGACTTACAAGGACGGATTACTGTCGAGAAGTGGGATGGGGGTTATAAGGACAGATTACTGTCTAGAAGTGGGACTGGGCTTACAAAGACAGATTGCTGTCTTGAAGTGGGATGGGGTTTATAAGGACAGATAACTGTCTCGAAGTGGGATCAGGGGGTTATAAGGACGGATTACTGTCTAGAAGTGGGATGGGAGGTTCATAAGTACAGATTACTGTCTAGAAGTGGGATGGGGGGTTATAAGGACAGATTACTGTCTAGAAGTGGGATGGGGGTTATAAGGACAAATTACTGTCTAGAAATGGGATGGGGGTTACAAGGACGGATTCTGTCCAAAGTGGGATGGGGGTTATAAGGACGGATTACTGTCTAGAACGGTGATGGGGGGTTAAAAGGATGGATTACTGTCTAGAAGTGGAATGGAGGGTTATAGGGACAGATTACTGCTGAGAAGTGGGATGGAGGTTATAAGGAGGGTTTACTGTCGAGAAGTGGGATGGGATTTATAAGGACAGATTAATGTCTCGAATGGGATGGGGGGGTTATAAGGATGGATTACTGTATAGAAGTGGGATGGTGGTTACAAGGACGGATTACTGTCTAGAAGTGGGATGGGGGGGGTTATAAGGACAGATCACTGTCTGTCAGTGGGATGGGGGTTATAAGGATGGTTTACTGTCGAGAAGTGGGATGTGTGGTTATAAGGATGGATTACTGTCTAGAAGTGGGATGGGGGTTATAAGGATAGATTATTGTCTAGAAGTGGGATGGGGTTTATAAAGCTGGATTACTGTCTAGAAGTTGGATGGGGGCGGTTATAAGGACAGATTACTGTCTAGAAGTGGGATGGGGGTTATAAGGATGGATTACTGTCTAGAAAGGTGATGGGGTGTAAAAAGGATGGATTACTGTCTAGAAGTGGGATGGAGGGTTATAGGGATGCATTACTGCCGAGAAGTAGGATGGTGGTTACAAGGACTGATTACTGTCGAGAAGTGTAATGGGGGTTATAAGGACAAATTACTGTCGAGAAGTGGGATGAGGGTTACAAGGACTGATTAATGTCTAGAAGTCGGATGGGGGTTATAAGGACCGATTACTGTCTAGAAGTGTGATGGGGGGTTATAAAGATGGATTACTGTCCAGAAGCGGGATGGGTGTTTCAGGACGGATTCTGTCTGGAAGTGGGATGGAGGGTTATAGGGACGGATTACTGCCGAGAAGTGGGATGGAGGTTACAAGGACAGATTACTGTCTAGAAGTGGGATGAAGGTTATAAGGAGGGTTTACTCTCTGGAAGTGGGATGGGGAGTATAAGTACGGATTACTGTCTTAAAGTGGGATAGGGTTTATAAGGACGGATTAATGTCTAGAAGTGGGATGGGGCGGGGGGTTATAAGGACAGATTACTGTCTAGAAGTGGGATGTGGGGTTATAAGGATGGATGACTGTCTAGAAGTGGGATGGGGTTTATAAGGACGGATTAATGTCTAGAATTGGTTTGGGGGGGTTATAAGGATGAATTACTGTCTAGAAGTGGGATGGGGGTTACAAGGACCGATTACTGTCTAGAAATGGGATGGGGGTTACAAGGACGGATTCTGTCCAAAGTGGGATGTGGGTTATATGGACGGATTACTGTCTAGAAGGGTGATGGGGGGTTAAAAGGATTGATTACTGTCTAGAAGTGGGATGGAGGGTTATAGGGACGGATTACTGTCTAGAAGTGGGTTGGGGGTTATAAGGATGGATTGCTGTCTAGAAGTGGTATGGGGCTTACAAGGACGGATTACTGTCGAGAAGTGAGATGGGGGTTATAAGGACAGATTACTGTCTAGAAGTGGGATGAGGCTTACAAAGACAGATTGCTGTCTAGAAGTGGGATGGGGTTTATAAGGACAGATAACTGTCTCGAAGTGGGATGCGGGGTTATAAGGACGGATTACTGTCTAGAAGTGGGATGGGAGGTTCATAAGGACAGATTACTGTCTAGAAGTGGGATGGGGGTTATAAGGACAGATTACTGTCTAGAAGTGGGATGGGGGTTATAAGGACAAATTACTGTCTAGAAATGGGATGGGGGTTACAAGGACGGATTCTGTCCAAAGTGGGATGGGGATTATAAGGACGGATTACTGTCTAGAAGGGTGATGGGGGGTTACAAGGACAGATTACTGTCTAGCAGTGGGGTGGAGGTTACAAGGACAGATTACTGTCTAGAAGTGGGATGGAGGTTATAAGGAGGGTTTACTGTCGAGAAGTGGGATGGGATTTATAAGGACGGATTAATGTCTCGAATGGGATGGGGGGGTTATAAGGATGGATTACTCTATCGAAGTGGGATGGGGGTTACAATGACGGATTACTGTCTAGAATTGGGATGGGGGGGGTTATAAGGACAGATCACTGTCTGTAAGTGGGATGGGGGTTATAAGGATGGTTTACTGTCGAGAAGTGGGATGTGTGGTTATAAGGATGGATTACTGTCTAGAAGTGGGATGGGGGTTATAAGGACAGATTATTGTCTAGAAGTGGGATAGGGGTTATAAAGCTGGATTACTGTCTAGAAGTTGGATGGGGGGGGTTTATAAGGACAGATTACTGTCTAGAAGTGGGATGGGGGTTATAAGGACGGATTACTGTCTAGAAAGGTGATGGGGGGTTAAAAGGATGGATCACTGTCTAGAAGTGGGATGGAGGGGTATAGGGAGGCATTACTGCCGAGAAGTAGGATGGGGGTTACAAGGACAGATTGCTGTCTAGAAGTGGGATGGAGGTTATAAGGACAGATTACTGTTTAGAAGTGGGATGGAGGTTATAAGGACAGATTACTGTCTAGAAGTGGGATGGAGGTTATAAGGAGGGTTTACTGTCGAGAAGTGGGATGGGGAGTATAAGTACGGATTACTGTCTTAAAGTGGGATGGGATTTATAAGGACGGATTAATATCTAGAATGGAAAGGGGGATTATAAGGTTGGATTACTGTATAGAAGTGGGAAGGGGGTAACAAGGACTGATTACTGTCGAGAAGTGGGATGTGGGGTTAAAAGGACGGATTATTGTCGAGAAGTGGGATGGCGGGTTATAAGGACCGATTACTGTCTCGAAGTGGGATGTGGGGTTAAAAGGACGGATTACTGTCGAGAAGTGTAATGGGGGTTATAAGGACAGATTACTGTCTCGAAATGGGATGAGGGTTACAAGGACAGATTACTGTCTAGAAGTCGGATGGGGGTTATAAGGACCGATTACTGTCTAGAAGTGTGATGGGGGGTTATAAAGATGGATTACTGTCCAGAAGCGGGATGGGTGTTTCAGGACGGATTCTGTCTGGAAGTGGGATGGAGGGTTATAGGGACGGATTACTGCCGAGAAGTGGGATGGGGGTTACAAGGACAGATTACTGTCTAGAAGTGGGATGAAGGTTATAAGGACAGATTACTGTCTAGAAGTGGAATGGAGGTTATAAGGAGGGTTTGCTGTCGAGAAGTGGGATGGGGAGTATAAGTACGGATTACTGTCTTAAAGTGGGATAGGATTTATAAGGACGCATTAATGTCTCGAATGGGATGGGGGGGTTATAAGGATTCATTACTGTATAGAAGTGGGATGGGGGTTACAAGGACGGATTACTGTCTAGAAGTGGGATGGGGGGGTTATAAGGACAGATCACTGTCTGTAAGTGGGAAGGGGGTTATAAGGATGGTTTACTGTCGAGAAGTGGGATGTGTGGTTACAAGGATGGATTACTGTCTGGAAGTGGGATGGGGGTTATAAGGACAGATTATTGTCTAGAAGTGGGAGGGGGTTATAAAGCCGGATTACTGTCTAGAAGTTGGATGGGGGGGGTTATTAGGGCAGATTACTGTCTAGAAGTGGGATGGAGTTATAAGGACGGATTACTGTCGAGAAGTGGGTTGGGGTTATTAGGATGGATTGCTGTCTAGAAGTGGGTTGGGGCTTACAAGGATAGATTACTGTCGAGAAGTGGGATGGGAGTTATAAGGACAGATTACTGTCTAGAAGTGGGATGGGGCTTACAAAGACAGATTGCTGTCTAGAAGTGGGATGGGGTTTATAAGGACAGATAACTGTCTCGAAGTGGGATGGGGGGGTTATAAGGACGGATTACTGTCTAGAAGTGGGATGGGAGGTTCATAAGGACAGATTACTGTCTCGAAGTGGGATGGGGGTTATAAGGACAAATTACTGTCTAGAAGTGGGATGGGGGTTATAAGGACAAATTACTGTCTAGAAATGGGATGGGGGTTACAAGGACGGATTCTGTCCAAAGTGGGATGGGGGTTATAAGGACGGATTACTGTCTAGAAGGGTGATGGGGGGTTAAAATGATGGCTTACTGTCGAGAAGTGGGATGGAGGGTTATAGGGACGGATTACTGCCGAGAAGTGGGATGGGGGTTACAAGGACAGATTGCTGTCTAGAAGTGGGATGGAGGTTATAAGGAGGGTTTACTGTCGAGAAGTGGGGTGGGATTTATAAGGACAGATTAATGTCTCGAATGGGATGGGGGGGTTATAAGGATGGATTACTGTATAGAAGTGGGATGGGGGTTACAAGGACGGATTACTGTCTAGAAGTGGGATGGGGGGGTTATAAGGACAGATCACTGTCTGTAAGTGGGATGGGGGTTATAAGGATGGTTTGCTGTCGAGAAGTGGGATGTGTGGTTATAAGGATGGATTACTGTCTAGAAGTTGGATGGGGGGGTTATTAAGGCAGATTACTGTATAGAAGTGGGATGGAGTTATAAGGAAGGATTACTGTCTAGAAGTGGGATGGGACTTACAAGGACGGATTACTGTCGAGAAGTGGGATGGGGGTTATAAGGACAGATTACTGTCTAGAAGTGGGACTGGGCTTACAAAGACAGATTGCTGTCTTGAAGTGGGATGGGGTTTATAAGGACAGATAACTGTCTCGAAGTGGGATCAGGGGGTTATAAGGACGGATTACTGTCTAGAAGTGGGATGGGAGGTTCATAAGTACAGATTACTGTCTAGAAGTGGGATGGGGGGTTATAAGGACAGATTACTGTCTAGAAGTGGGATGGGGGTTATAAGGACAAATTACTGTCTAGAAATGGGATGGGGGTTACAAGGACGGATTCTGTCCAAAGTGGGATGGGGGTTATAAGGACGGATTACTGTCTAGAACGGTGATGGGGGGTTAAAAGGATGGATTACTGTCTAGAAGTGGAATGGAGGGTTATAGGGACAGATTACTGCTGAGAAGTGGGATGGAGGTTATAAGGAGGGTTTACTGTCGAGAAGTGGGATGGGATTTATAAGGACAGATTAATGTCTCGAATGGGATGGGGGGGTTATAAGGATGGATTACTGTATAGAAGTGGGATGGTGGTTACAAGGACGGATTACTGTCTAGAAGTGGGATGGGGGGGGTTATAAGGACAGATCACTGTCTGTCAGTGGGATGGGGGTTATAAGGATGGTTTACTGTCGAGAAGTGGGATGTGTGGTTATAAGGATGGATTACTGTCTAGAAGTGGGATGGGGGTTATAAGGATAGATTATTGTCTAGAAGTGGGATGGGGTTTATAAAGCTGGATTACTGTCTAGAAGTTGGATGGGGGCGGTTATAAGGACAGATTACTGTCTAGAAGTGGGATGGGGGTTATAAGGATGGATTACTGTCTAGAAAGGTGATGGGGTGTAAAAAGGATGGATTACTGTCTAGAAGTGGGATGGAGGGTTATAGGGATGCATTACTGCCGAGAAGTAGGATGGTGGTTACAAGGACTGATTACTGTCGAGAAGTGTAATGGGGGTTATAAGGACAAATTACTGTCGAGAAGTGGGATGAGGGTTACAAGGACTGATTAATGTCTAGAAGTCGGATGGGGGTTATAAGGACCGATTACTGTCTAGAAGTGTGATGGGGGGTTATAAAGATGGATTACTGTCCAGAAGCGGGATGGGTGTTTCAGGACGGATTCTGTCTGGAAGTGGGATGGAGGGTTATAGGGACGGATTACTGCCGAGAAGTGGGATGGAGGTTACAAGGACAGATTACTGTCTAGAAGTGGGATGAAGGTTATAAGGAGGGTTTACTCTCTGGAAGTGGGATGGGGAGTATAAGTACGGATTACTGTCTTAAAGTGGGATAGGGTTTATAAGGACGGATTAATGTCTAGAAGTGGGATGGGGCGGGGGGTTATAAGGACAGATTACTGTCTAGAAGTGGGATGTGGGGTTATAAGGATGGATGACTGTCTAGAAGTGGGATGGGGTTTATAAGGACGGATTAATGTCTAGAATTGGTTTGGGGGGGTTATAAGGATGAATTACTGTCTAGAAGTGGGATGGGGGTTACAAGGACCGATTACTGTCTAGAAATGGGATGGGGGTTACAAGGACGGATTCTGTCCAAAGTGGGATGTGGGTTATATGGACGGATTACTGTCTAGAAGGGTGATGGGGGGTTAAAAGGATTGATTACTGTCTAGAAGTGGGATGGAGGGTTATAGGGACGGATTACTGTCTAGAAGTGGGTTGGGGGTTATAAGGATGGATTGCTGTCTAGAAGTGGTATGGGGCTTACAAGGACGGATTACTGTCGAGAAGTGAGATGGGGGTTATAAGGACAGATTACTGTCTAGAAGTGGGATGAGGCTTACAAAGACAGATTGCTGTCTAGAAGTGGGATGGGGTTTATAAGGACAGATAACTGTCTCGAAGTGGGATGCGGGGTTATAAGGACGGATTACTGTCTAGAAGTGGGATGGGAGGTTCATAAGGACAGATTACTGTCTAGAAGTGGGATGGGGGTTATAAGGACAGATTACTGTCTAGAAGTGGGATGGGGGTTATAAGGACAAATTACTGTCTAGAAATGGGATGGGGGTTACAAGGACGGATTCTGTCCAAAGTGGGATGGGGATTATAAGGACGGATTACTGTCTAGAAGGGTGATGGGGGGTTACAAGGACAGATTACTGTCTAGCAGTGGGGTGGAGGTTACAAGGACAGATTACTGTCTAGAAGTGGGATGGAGGTTATAAGGAGGGTTTACTGTCGAGAAGTGGGATGGGATTTATAAGGACGGATTAATGTCTCGAATGGGATGGGGGGGTTATAAGGATGGATTACTCTATCGAAGTGGGATGGGGGTTACAATGACGGATTACTGTCTAGAATTGGGATGGGGGGGGTTATAAGGACAGATCACTGTCTGTAAGTGGGATGGGGGTTATAAGGATGGTTTACTGTCGAGAAGTGGGATGTGTGGTTATAAGGATGGATTACTGTCTAGAAGTGGGATGGGGGTTATAAGGACAGATTATTGTCTAGAAGTGGGATAGGGGTTATAAAGCTGGATTACTGTCTAGAAGTTGGATGGGGGGGTTTATAAGGACAGATTACTGTCTAGAATTGGGATGGGGGTTATAAGGACGGATTACTGTCTAGAAAGGTGATGGGGGGTTAAAAGGATGGATCACTGTCTAGAAGTGGGATGGAGGGGTATAGGGAGGCATTACTGCCGAGAAGTAGGATGGGGGTTACAAGGACAGATTGCTGTCTAGAAGTGGGATGGAGGTTATAAGGACAGATTACTGTTTAGAAGTGGGATGGAGGTTATAAGGACAGATTACTGTCTAGAAGTGGGATGGAGGTTATAAGGAGGGTTTACTGTCGAGAAGTGGGATGGGGAGTATAAGTACGGATTACTGTCTTAAAGTGGGATGGGATTTATAAGGACGGATTAATATCTAGAATGGAAAGGGGGATTATAAGGTTGGATTACTGTATAGAAGTGGGAAGGGGGTAACAAGGACTGATTACTGTCGAGAAGTGGGATGTGGGGTTAAAAGGACGGATTATTGTCGAGAAGTGGGATGGCGGGTTATAAGGACCGATTACTGTCTCGAAGTGGGATGTGGGGTTAAAAGGACGGATTACTGTCGAGAAGTGTAATGGGGGTTATAAGGACAGATTACTGTCTCGAAATGGGATGAGGGTTACAAGGACAGATTACTGTCTAGAAGTCGGATGGGGGTTATAAGGACCGATTACTGTCTAGAAGTGTGATGGGGGGTTATAAAGATGGATTACTGTCCAGAAGCGGGATGGGTGTTTCAGGACGGATTCTGTCTGGAAGTGGGATGGAGGGTTATAGGGACGGATTACTGCCGAGAAGTGGGATGGGGGTTACAAGGACAGATTACTGTCTAGAAGTGGGATGAAGGTTATAAGGAGGGTTTACTCTCTTGAAGTGGGATGGGGAGTATAAGTACGGATTACTGTCTTAAAGTGGGATAGGGTTTATAAGGACGGATTAATGTCTAGAAGTGGGATGGGGGGGGGGGGTTATAAGGACAGATTACTGTCTAGAAGTGGGATGTGGGGTTATAAGGATGGATGACTGTCTAGAAGTGGGATGGGGTTTATAAGGACAGATTAATGTCTAGAAGTGGTTTGGGGGGGTTATAAGGATGGATTACTGTCTAGAAGTGGGATGGGGGTTACAAGGACCGATTACTGTCTAGAAATGGGATGGGGGTTACAAGGACGGATTCTGTCCAAAGTGGGATGGGGGTTATAAGGACGAATTATTGTTTAGAAGGGTGATGGGGGGTTAAAAGGATGGATTACTGTCGAGAAGTGGGATGGAGGGTTATAGGGACGGATTACTGCCGAGAAGTGGGATGGGGGTTACCAGGACAGATTACTGTCTCGAAGTGGGATGGAGGTTATAAGGAGGGTTTACTGTCGAGAAGTGGGATGGGATTTATAAGGACGGATTAATGTCTCGAATGGGATGGGGGGGTTATAAGAATGGATTACTCTATAGAAGTGGGATGGGGGTTACAAGGACGGATTACTGTCTAGAAGTGGGATGGGTGATTATAAGGACAGATCACTGTCTAGAAGTGGGATGGGGTTTATAAGGACAGATAACTGTCTCGAAGTGGGATGGGGGGGTTATAAGGACGGATTACTGTCTAGAAGTGGGATGGGAGGTTCATAAGGACAGATTACTGTCTAGAAGTGGGATGGGGGTTATAAGGACAGATTACTGTCTAGAAGTGGGATGGGGGTTATAAGGACAAATTACTGTCTAGAAATGGGATGGGGGTTACAAGGACGGATTCTGTCCAAAGTGGGATGGGGGTTATAAGGACGGATTACTGTCTAGAAGGGTGATGGAGGGTTAAAAGGATGGATTACTGTCTCGAAGTGGGATGGAGGGTTATAGGGACAGATTACTGCCGAGAAGTGGGATGGGGGTTACAAGGACAGATTACTGTCTAGTAGTGGAATGGAGGGTTATAGGGACAGATTACTGTCTAGAAGTGGGATGGAGGTTATAAGGAGGGTTTACTGTCGAGAAGTGGGATGGGATTTATAAGGACGGATTAATGTCTCGAATGGGATGGGGGGGGTTATAAAGATGGATTACTGTATCAAAGTGGAATGGGGGTTACAAGGACGGATTACTGTCTAGAAGTGGGATGGGGGGTGTTATAAGGACAGATCACTGTCTGTAAGTGGGATGGGGTTATAAAGCTGGATTACTGTCTAGAAGTTGGATGGGGGGGTTATAAGGACAGATTACTGTCTAGACGTGGGATGGGGGTTATAAGGACGGATTACTGTCTAGAATGGTGATGGGGTGTTAAAAGGATGGATTACTGTCTAGAAGTGGGATGGAGGGTTATAGGGATGCATTACTGCTGAGAAGTAGGTTGGGGGTTACAAGGACAGATTACTGTCTACAAGTGGGATGGAGGTTATAAGGACAGATTACTGTCTAGAAGTGGGATGGAGGTTATAAGGAGGGTTTACTGTCGAGAAGTGGGATGAGGAGAATAAGTACGGATTACTGTCTTAAAGTGGGATGGCATTTATAAGGACGGATTAATATCTAGAATGGGATGGGGGTTTATAAGGTTGGATTACTGTATGGAAGTGGGATGGGGGTTACAAGGACTGATTGCTGTGTAGAAGTGGGATGTGGGGTTAAAAGGACGGATTACTGTCGAGAAGTGGGATGGGGGTTATATGACAGATTACTGTCTAGAAGTGGGATGTGTGGTTATAAGGACAGATTAGTGTCTAGAAGTGGGATGGGGGTTATAAGGACCGATTACTGTCTCGAAGTGGGATGGGGGGTTACAAGGTCAGATTACTGTCTAGAAGTGGGATGGGGGGTTACAAGGTCAGATTACTGTCTAGAAGTGGGATGTGGGTTATAAGGACGGATTACTGTCTAGAAGTGGGATGGGGGTTACAAGGACCGATTACTGTCTAGAAATGGGATGGGGGTTACAAGGACGGATTCTGTCCAAAGTGGGATGGGGGTTATAAGGACGAATTACTGTTTAGAAGGGTGATGGGGGGTTAAAAGGATGGATTACTGTCGAGAAGTGGGATGGAGGGTTATAGGGACGGATTACTGCCGAGAAGTGGGATGGGGGTTACCAGGACAGATTACTGTCTCGAAGTGGGATGGAGGTTATAAGGAGGGTTTACTGTCGAGAAGTGGGATGGGATTTATAAGGACGGATTAATGTCTCGAATGGCATGGGGGGGTTATAAGAATGGATTACTCCATAGAAGTGGGATGGGGGTTACAAGGACGGATTACTGTCTAGAAGTGGGATGGGTGATTATAAGGACAGATCACTGTCTAGAAGTGGGATGGGGTTTATAAGGACAGATAACTGTCTCGAAGTGGGATGGGGGGGTTATAAGGACGGATTACTGTCTAGAAGTGGGATGGGAGGTTCATAAGGACAGATTACTGTCTAGAAGTGGGATGGGGGTTATAAGGACAGATTACTGTCTAGAAGTGGGATGGGGGTTATAAGGACAAATTACTGTCTAGAAATGGGATGGGGGTTACAAGGACGGATTCTGTCCAAAGTGGGATGAGGGTTATAAGGACGGATTACTGTCTAGATGGGTGATGGAGGGTTAAAAGGATGGATTACTGTCTCGAAGTGGGATGGAGGGTTATAGGGACGGATTACTGCCGAGAAGTGGGATGGGGGTTACAAGGACAGATTACTGTCTAGAAGTGGAATGGAGGGTTATAGGGACAGATTACTGTCTAGAAGTGGGATGGAGGTTATAAGGAGGGTTTACTGTCGAGAAGTGGGATGGGAATTATAAGGACGGATTAATGTCTCGAATGGGATGGGGGGGGTTATAAAGATGGATTACTGTATCGAAGTGGAATGGGGGTTACAAGGACGGATTACTGTCTAGAAGTGGGATGAGGGGTGTTATAAGGACAGATCACTGTCTGTAAGTGGGATGGGGTTATAAAGCTGGATTACTGTCTAGAAGTTGGATGGGGGGGTTATAAGGACAGATTACTGTCTAGAAGTGGGATGGGGGTTATAAGGACGGATTACTGTCTAGAATGGTGATGGGGTGTTAAAAGGATGGATTACTGTCTAGAAGTGGGATGGAGGGTTATAGGGATGCATTACTGCTAAGAAGTAGGATGGGGGTTACAAGGACAGATTACTGTCTAGAAGTGGGATAGAGGTTATAAGGACAGATTACTGTCTAGAAGTGGGATGGAGGTTATAAGGAGGGTTTACTGTCGAGAAGTGGGATGAGGAGAATAAGTACGGATTACTGTCTTAAAGTGGGATGGCATTTATAAGGACGGATTAATATCTAGAATGGGATGGGGGGGTTATAAGGTTGGATTACTGTATAGAAGTGGGATGGGGGTTACAAGGACTGATTGCTGTGTAGAAGTGGGATGTGGGGTTAAAAGGACGGATTACTGTCGAGAAGTGGGATGGGGGTTATATGACAGATTACTGTCTAGAAGTGGGATGTGTGGTTATAAGGACAGATTAGTGTCTAGAAGTGGGATGGGGGTTATAAGGAACGATTACTGTCTCGAAGTGGGATGGGGGGTTACAAGGTCAGATTACTGTCTAGAAGTGGGATGTGGGTTATAAGGACGGATTACTGTCTAGAAGTGGGATGGGGGTTATAATGACGGATTACTGTCTGGAAGTGGGATGGGGTGTTATAAGGACGGATCACTGTGTTGAAGTGGGATGGGGGGGTAATAAGGACAGATTACTGTCTCGTAGTCAGATGAGCATTATTTGGACAGATTACTGTCTCGAAGTGGGATGGGGGATTTATATTGAAGGATTACTGTAAAGAAGTGGGATGGGGGATAAAAAGACAGATTACTTTCGAGAAGTGGGATGAGGTTTATAAGTACGGATTACTGTGTTGAAGTGGGATGGGGGGTTATAAGGACGGATTACTGTCCAGAATTGGGATGGGGGTTATAAGGACAGATTACTGTTTAGAAGTGGGATGGGGGTTTTCAGGACGGATTAATTTCTCGAAGTGGGATGGGGGTTATAAGGACAGATTACTGTTTAGAAGTGGGATGTGGGTTATAAGGCTCGATTACTGTCTAGAAGTGGGATGGTGGTTATAAGGATGGATTACTGACTAGAAGTGGGATGGGGGGTTATAAGGACAGATTACTTTCTAGAAGTGGGATGGGGGTTATAAGGACGGATTAGTGTTTAGAAGTGGGAATGGGAAGTTAAAAGGACGTAATACTGTCTCGAAGTGGGATGGGGGTTATAAGGATGGATTACTGTCTCAAAGTGGGATGGGGGATACAAGGACAGATTACTGTCTAGAAGAGGGATGTGGGGTTATATGGACAGATTACTGTCTTGAAGTGGGATGGGGGGTTATAAGGATGGATTACTGTCTTGAAGTGGGATGGCGGTTACAAGGACAGGTTACTGTCTGGAAGTGGGATGGGGTTTATAAGGATGGATTACTGTCTAGAAGTGGGATGGGGGTTATAAGGACAGATTACAGTCGAGAAGTGGGATGGGGGTTATAAGGACAGATTGCTGTCTAGAAGTGGGATGGTGTTTATAAGGACGGATAACAGTCTAGAAGTGGGATGGGGCCTTATAAGGACAGATTACTGTCTAGAAGTGGGATGGGGGTTATAAGGACAGATTAATGTCTAGAAGTTGGATGGGGGTTATAAGGACAGATTACTCTCTAGAAGTGGGATGTGGCTTACAAAGACAGATTGCTGTCTAGAAGTGGGATTTAGTTTATAAGGACAGATAACTGTCTCGAAGTGGGATGGGGAGGTTATAAGAACAGATTACTGTCTCGAAGTGGGATGGGAGGTTCATAAGGACAGATTACTGTCTAGAAGTGGGATGGGGGTTGTAAGGACAGATTACTGTCTAGAAGTGGGATGGGGGTTATAAGGACGGATTACTGTCTAGAAGTGGGATGAGGTTTATAAGGACAAATTACTGTCTAGAAATGGGATGGGGGTTACAAGGACGAATTCTGTCTAAAATGGGATGGGAATTATAAGGACGGATTACTGTCCAGAAGGGTGATGGGGGGTTAAAAGGATGGATTACTGTCTAGAAGTGGGATGGAGGGTTATCGGGACGGATTACTGCCGAGAAGTGGGATGGGGGTTACAAGGACAGATTACTGTCTAGAATTGGGATGGAGGTTATAAGGACAGATTACTGTCTAGAAGTGGAATGGAGGTTATAAGGAGGGTTTACTGTCGAGAAGTGGGATGGGGAGTATAAGTACGGATTACTGTCTTAAAGTGGGATAGGATTTATAAGGACGCATTAATGTCTCGAATGGGATGGGGGGGTTATAAGGATTCATTACTGTATAGAAGTGGGATGGGGGTTACAAGGACGGATTCATGTCTAGAAGTGGGATGTGGGTGTTATGAGGACAGATCACTGTCTGTAAGTGGGAAGGGGGTTATAAGGATGGTTTACTGTCGAGAAGTGGGATGTGTGGTTACAAGGATGGATTACTGTCTGGAAGTGGGATGGGGGTTATAAGGACAGATTATTGTCTAGAAGTGGGAGGGGGTGATAAAGCCGGATTACTGTCTAGAAGTTGGATGGGGGGGGGTTATTAGGGCAGATTACTGTCTAGAAGTGGGATGGAGTTATAAGGACGGATTACTGTCGAGAAGTGGGTTGGGGTTATTAGGATGGATTGCTGTCTAGAAGTGGGTTGGGGCTTACAAGGATAGATTACTGTCGAGAAGTGGGATGGGAGTTATAAGGACAGATTACTGTCTAGAAGTGGGATGGGGCTTACAAAGACAGATTGCTGTCTAGAAGTGGGATGGGGGGGTTATAAGGACGGATTACTGTCTAGAAGTGGGATGGGAGGTTCATAAGGACAGATTACTGTCTCGAAGTGGGATGGGGGTTATAAGGACAAATTACTTCTCTAGAAGTGGGATGGGGGTTATAAGGACAAATTACTGTCTAGAAATGGGATGGGGGTTACAAGGACGGATTCTGTCCAAAGTGGGATGGGGGTTATAAGGACGGATTACTGGCTAGAAGGGTGATGGGGGGTTAAAAGGATGGCTTACTGTCGAGAAGTGGGATGGAGGGTTATAGGGACGGATTACTGCCGAGAAGTGGGATGGGAGTTACAAGGACAGATTGCTGTCTAGAAGTGGGATGGAGGTTATAAGGAGGGTTTACTGTCGAGAAGTGGGATGGGATTTATAAGGACGGATTAATGTCTCGAATGGGATGGGGGGGTTATAAGGATGGATTACTGTATAGATGTGGGATGGGGGTTACAAGGATGGATTACTGTCTAGAAGTGGGATAGGGGGGTTATAAGGACAGATCACTGTCTGTATGTGGGATGGGGTTTATAAGGATGGTTTGCTGTCGAGAAGTGGGATGTGTGGTTATAAGGATGGATTACTGTCTAGAAGTTGGATGGGGGGGTTATTAAGGCAGATTACTGTATAGAAGTGGGATGGAGTTATAAGGACGGATTACTGTCTAGAAGTGGGTTGGGGGTTATAAGGATGGATTGCTGTCTAGAAGTGGGATGGGGCTTACAAGGACGGATTACTGTCGAGAAGTGGGATGGGGGTTATAAGGACAGATTACTGTCTAGAAGTGGGACTGGGCTTACAAAGACAGATTGCTGTCTTGAAGTGGGATGGGGTTTATAAGGACAGATAACTGTCTCGAAGTGGGATCAGGGGGTTATAAGGACGGATTACTGTCTAGAAGTGGGATGGGAGGTTCATAAGTACAGATTACTGTCTAGAAGTGGGATGGGGGGTTATACGGACAGATTACTGTCTAGAAGTGGGATGGGGGTTATAAGGACAAATTACTGTCTAGAAATGGGATGGGGGTTACAAGGACGGATTCTGTCCAAAGTGGGATGGGGGTTATAAGGACGGATTACTGTCTAGAACGGTGATGGGGGGTTAAAAGGATGGATTACTGTCTAGAAGTGGAATGGAGGGTTATAGGGACGGATTACTGCTGAGAAGTGGGATGGAGGTTATAAGGAGGGTTTACTGTCGAGAAGTGGGATGGGATTTATAAGGACAGATTAATGTCTCGAATGGGATCGGGGGGTTATAAGGATGGACTACTGTATAGAAGTGGGATGGTGGTTACAAGGACGGATTACTGTCTAGAAGTGGGATGGGGGCGGTTATAAGGACAGATCACTGTCTGTCAGTGGGATGGGGGTTATAAGGATGGTTTACTGTCGAGAAGTGGGATGTGTGGTTATAAGGATGGATTACTGTCTGGAAGTGGGATGGGGGTTATAAGGACAGATTATTGTCTAGAAGTGGGATGGGGGTTATAAAGCTGGATTACTGTCTAGAAGTTGGATGGGGGCGGTTATAAGGACAGATTACTGTCTAGAAGTGGGATGGGGGTTATAAGGATGGATTACTGTCTAGAAAGGTGATGGGGTGTAAAAAGGATGGATTACTGTCTAGAAGTGGGATGGAGGGTTATAGGGATGCATTACTGCCGAGAAGTAGGATGGGGGTTACAATGACAGATTACTGTCTAGAAGTGGGATGGAGGTTATAAGGACAGATTACTGTCTAAAAGTGGGATGGAGGTTATAAGGAGGGTTTACTGTCGAGAAGTGGGATGGGGAGTATAAGTACGGATTACTGTCTTGAAGTGGGATGGGATTTATAAGGACGGATTAATATCTAGAATGGGTTGGGGGGGTTATAAGGTTGGATTACTGTATAGAAGTGGGATGGGGGTTACAAGGACTGATTACTGCCTAGAAGTGGGATGTGGGGTTAAAAGGACGGATTACTGTCGAGAAGTGGGATGGCGGGTTATAAGGACGGATTACTGTCTAGAAGTGGGATGTGTGGTTATAAGGACAGATTACTGTCTATAAGTGGGATGGGGGTTATAAGGACAGATTATTGTCGAGAAGTGGGATGGGGGTTATAAGGACAGATTACTGTCTTGAAGTGGAATGGGGGTTATAAGGATGGATTACTGTCTAGAAGTGGGATGGGGGTTATAAGGACAGATTACTGTCTAGAAGTGGGATGGGGGGTTATAGGAACGCATTACTGCCGAGAAGTGGGATGGGGGTTACAAGGACAGATTACTGTCTAAAAGTGGGATGGAGGTTACAAGGACAGATTACTGTCGAGAAGTGGGATGGAGGTTATAAGGAGGGTTTACTGTCGAGAAGTGGGATGGGATTTATAAGGACGGATTAATGTCTCGAATGGGATGGGGGGGTTATAAGGATGGATTACTGTATAGAAGTGGGATGGGGGTTACAAGGACGGATTACTGTCTAGAAGTGGGATGGGGGGGGTTATAAGGACAGATCACTGTCTGTAAGTGGGATGGGGGTTATAAGGATGGTTTACTGTCGAGAAGTGGGATGTGTGGTTATTAGGATGGATTACTGTCTAGAAGTGGGATGGGGCGGGTTATAAGGACAGATTACTGTATAGAAGTGGGAAGGGGGTTATAAGGACGGATTACTGTCTAGAAAGGTGATGGGGTGTTAAAAGGATGGATTACTGTCTAGAAGTGGGATGGAGGTTTATAGGGATGCATTACTGCCGAGAAGTAGGATGGGGGTTACAAGGACAGATTACTGTCTAGAAGTGGGATGGAGGTTATAAGGACAGATTACTGTCTAGAAGTGGGATGGAGGTTATAAGGAGGGTTTACTGTCGAGAAGTGGGATGGGGAGTATAAGTACGGATTACTGTCTTAAAGTGGGATGGGATTTATAAGGACGGATTAATATCTAGAATGGGATGGGGGGGTTATAAGGTTAGATTACTGTATAGAAGTGGGATGGGGGTTACAAGGACTGATTACTGTCTAGAAGTGGGATGTGGGGTTAAAAGGACGGATTACTGTCGAGAAGTGGGATGGCGGGATATAAGGACGGATTACTGTCTAGAAGTGGGATGTGTGGTTATAAGGACAGATTACTGTCTATAAGTGGGATTGGGGTTATAAGGACAGATTATTGTCTAGAAGTGGGATGGGGGTTATAAGGACAGATTACTGTCTTGAAGTGGGATGGGGGTTATAAGGATGGATTACTGTCTAGAAGTGGGATGGGGGTTATTAGGATGGATTACTGTCTAGAAGTGGGATGGGGGGTTATAGGAACGTATTACTGCCGAGAAGTGGGATGGGGGTTACAAGGACAGATTACTGTATCGAAGTGGGATGGGGGTTACAAGGACCGATTACTGACTAGAAGTGGGATTTGGGGTTAAAAGGACGGATTACTGTCGAGAAGTGGAATGGGGATTATAAGGACAGATTACTGTCTCGAAATGGGATGAGGGTTACAAGGACAGATTACTGTCTAGAAGTCGGATGGGGGTTATAAGGATGGATTACTGTCTAGAAGTGTGACGGGGGGTTATAAAGATGGATTACTGTCTAGTAGTGGGATGGGTGTTTCAGGACGGATTCTGTCTGGAAGTGGGATGGAGGGTTATAGGGACGGATTACTGCCGAGAAGTAGTATGGGGGTTACAAGGACAGATTACTGTCTAGAAGTGGGATGAAGGTTATAAGGAGGGTATACTCTCTAGAAGTGGGATGGGGAGTACAAGTATGGATTACTGTCTTAAAGTGGGATGGGGTTTATAAGGACGGATTAATATCTAGAATGGGATGGGGGGGTTATAAGGTTGGATTACTGTATAGAAGTGGGATGGCGGTTACAAGGACTGATTACTGTCTAGAAGTGGGATGTGGGGTTAAAAGGACGGATTACTGTCGAGAAGTGGGATGTGTGGTTATAAGGACAGATTACTGTCTATAAGTGGGATGGGGGTTATAAGGACAGATTATTGTCTAGAAGTGGGATGGGGGTTATAAGGACAGATTACTGTCTTGAAGTGGGATGGGGGTTATAAGGATGGATTACTGTCTAGAAGTGGGATGGGGGTTAAAAGGATGGATTACTGTCTAGAAGTGGGATGGGGGGGTTATAGGAACGCATTACTGCCGAGAAGTGGGATGGGGGTTACAAGGACAGATTACTGTATCGAAGTGGGATGGGGGTTACAAGGACCGATTACTGTCTAGAAGTGGGATTTGGGGTTAAAAGGACGGATTACTGTCGAGAAGTGGGATGGGGATTATAAGGACAGATTACTGTCTCGAAATGGGATGAGGGTTACAAGGACAGATTACTGTCGAGAAGTCGGATGGGGGTTATAAGGATGGATTACTGTCTAGAAGTGTGACGGGGGGTTATAAAGATGGATTACTGTCTAGTAGTGGGATGGGTGTTTCAGGACGGATTCTGTCTGGAAGTGGGATGGAGGGTTATAGGGACGGATTACTGCCGAGAAGTGGTATGGGGGTTACAAGGACAGATTACTGTCTAGAAGTGGGATGAAGGTTATAAGGAGGGTATACTCTCTAGAAGTGGGATGGGGAGTATAAGTTTGGATTACTGTCTTAAAGTGGGATGGGGTTTATAAGGACGGATTAATGTCTAGAAGTGGGATGGGGGGGTTATAAGGATGGATTACTGTATAGAAGTTGGATGGGGGTTACAAGGATGGATTACTGTCTAGAAGTGGGATGGGGGGGTTATAAGGACAGATCACTGCCTGTCAGTGGGATGGGGGTTATAAGGATGGTTTACTGTCGAGAAGTGGGATGTGTGGTTATAAGGATGGATTACTGTCTAGAAGTGGGATGGGCGTTATAAGGACAGATTATTGTCTAGAAGTGGGATGGGGGTTATAAAGCTGGATTACTGTCTAGAAGTTGGATGGGGGCGGTTCTTAGGACAGATTACTGTCTAGAAGTGGGATGGGGGTTATAAGGATGGATTACTGTCTAGAAAGGTGATGGGGTGTAAAAAGGATGGATTACTGTCTAGAAGTGGGATGGAGGGTTATAGGGATGCATTACTGCCAAGAAGTAGGATGGGGGTTACAAGGACAGATTACTGTATAGAAGTGGGATGGGGGTTACAAGGACTGATTACTGCCTAGAAGTGGGATGTGGGGTTAAAAGGACGGATGACTGTCGAGAAGTGGGATGGCGGGTTATAAGGACGGATTACTGTCTAGAAGTGGGATGTGTGGTTATAAGGACAGATTACTGTCTATAAGTGGGATGGGGGTTATAAGGACAGATTATTGTCGAGAAGTGGGATGGGGGTTATAAGGACAGATTACTGTCTTGAAGTGGGATGGGGGTTATAAGGATGGATTACTGTCTAGAAGTGGGATGGGGGTTATAAGCAGGGATTACTGTCTAGAAGTGGGATGGGGGGGTTATAGGAACGCATTACTGCCGAGAAGTGGGATGGGGGTTACAAGGACAGATTACTGTCTAAAAGTGGGATGGAGGTTACAAGGACAGATTACTGTCGAGAAGTGGGATGGAGGTTATAAGGAGGGTTTACTGTCGAGAAGTGGGATGGGATTTATAAGGACGGATTAATGTCTCGAATGGGATGGGGGGGTTATAAGGATGGATTACTGTATAGAAGTGGGATGGGGGTTACAAGGACGGATTACTGTCTAGAAGTGGGATAGTGGGGGGTTATAAGGACAGATTACTGTCTAGAAGTGGGATGGAGGTTATAAGGACAGATTACTGTCTAGAAGTGGGATGGAGGTTATAAGGAGGGTTTACTGTCGAGAAGTGGGATGGGGAGTATAAGTACGGATTACTGTCTTAAAGTGGGATGGGATTTATAAGGACGGATTAATATCTAGAATGGGATGGGGGGGTTATAAGTTTGGATTACTGTATAGAAGTGGGATGGGGGTTACAAGGACTGATTACTGTCTAGAAGTGGGATGTGGGGTTAAAAGGACGGATTACTGTCGAGAAGTGGGATGGCGGGTTATAAGGACGGATTACTGTCTAGAAGTGGGATGTGTGGTTATAAGGACAGATTACTGTCTATAAGTGGGATGGGGGTTATAAGGACAGATTATTGTCTAGAAGTGGGATGGGGGTTATAAGGACAGATTACTGTCTTGAAGTGGGATGGGGGTTATAAGGATGGATTACTGTCTCGAAGTGGGATGGGGGTTATAAGGATGGATTACTGTCTAGAAGTGGGATGGGGGGTTATAGGAACGTATTACTGCCGAGAAGTGGGATGGGGGTTACAAGGACAGATTACTGTATCGAAGTGGGATGGGGGTTACAAGGACCGATTACTGTCTAGAAGTGGGATTTGGGGTTAAAAGGACGGATTACTGTCGAGAAGTGGGATGGGGATTATAAGGACAGATTACTGTATCGAAATGGGATGAGGGTTACAAGGACAGATTACTGTCTCGAAGTCGGATGGGGGTTATAAGGATGGATTACTGTCTAGAAGTGTGACGGGGGGTTATAAAGATGGATTACTGTCTAGTAGTGGGATGGGTGTTTCAGGACGGATTCTGTCTGGATGTGGGATGGAGGGTTATAGGGACGGATTACTGCCGAGAAGTGGTATGGGGGTTACAAGGACAGATTACTGTCTAGAAGTGGGATGAAGGTTATAAGGAGGGTATACTCTCTAGAAATGGGATGGGGAGTACAAGTATGGAATACTGTCTTAAAGTGGGATGGGGTTTATAAGGACGGATTAATATCTAGAATGGGATGGGGGGGTTATAAGGTTGGATTACTGTATAGAAGTGGGATGGGGGTTACAAGGACTGATTACTGTCTAGAAGTGGGATGTGGGGTTAAAAGGACGGATTACTGTCGAGAAGTGGGATGTGTGGTTATAAGGACAGATTACTGTCGAGAAGTGGGATGGGGGTTATAAGGACAGATTATTGTCTAGAAGTGGGATGGGGTTATAAGGACAGATTACTGTCTTGAAGTGGGATGGGGGTTAAAAGGATGGATTACTGTCTAGAAGTGGGATGGGGTTTACAAGGACAGATTACTGTATCGAAGTGGGATGGGGGTTACAAGGACCGATTACTGTCTAGAAGTGGGATTTGGGGTTAAAAGGACGGATTACTGTCGAGAAGTGGGATGGGGATTATAAGGACAGATTACTCTCTCGAAATGGGATGAGGGTTACAAGGACAGATTACTGTCTAGAAGTCGGATGGGGGTTATAAGGATGGATTACTGTTTAGAAGTGGGATGGGGGTTATAAGGACAGATTATTGTCTCGAAGTGGGATGGGGTTTATAAGGACGGATTACTGTCGAGAAGTGGGATGGAGGGTTATAGGGACGGATTACTGTCTAGAAGTGGGATGGGGGGTTTATAAGGACAGATTACTGTCTAGAATTGGGATGGAGGTTATAAGGACAGATTACTGTCTAGAAGTGGAATGGAGGTTATAAGGAGGGTTTACTGTCGAGAAGTGGGATGGGGAGTATAAGTACGGATTACTGTCTTAAAGTGGGATAGGATTTATAAGGACGCATTAATGTCTCGAATGGGCTGGTAGGGTTATAAGGATGGATTACTGTATAGAAGTTGGATGGGGGTTACAAGGACGGATTACTGTCTAGAAGTGGGATGGGGGGGTTATAAGGACAGATCACTGCCTGTAAGTGGGATGGGGGTTATAAGGATGGTTTACTGTCGAGAAGTGGGATGTGTGGTTACAAGGATGGATTACTGCCTAGAAGAGGGATGGGGGTTATAAGGACAGATTGCTGTCTAGAAGTGGGATGGGGTTTATAAGGACAGATAACTGTCTCGAAGTCGGATGGGGGGGTTATAAGGACGGATTACTTACTAGAAGTGGGATGGGAGGTTCATAAGGACAGATTACAGTCTAGAAGTGGGATGGGGGTTATAAGGACAGATTACTGTCTAGAAGTGGGATGGGGGTTATAAGGACAAATTACTGTCTAGAAATGGGATGGGGGTTACAAGGACGGATTCTGTCCAAAGTGTGATGGGGGTTATAAGGACGGATTACTGTCTAGAAGGGTGATGGGGGGTTAAAAGGATGGATTACTGTCTAGAAGTGGGATGGAGGGTTATAGGGACGGATTACTGCCGAGAAGTGGGATGGGGGTTACAAGGACAGATTACTGTCTAGAAGTGGGATGGAGGTTATATGGAGGGTTTACTGTCGAGAAGTGGGATGGCATTTATAAGGACGGATTAATGTCTCGAATGGGATGGGGGGGTTGTAAGGATGGATTACTGTATAGAAGTGGGATGGTGGTTACAAGGACGGATTACTGTCGAGAAGTGGGATGGGGGGGTTATAAGGACAGATCACTGTCTGTAAGTGGGATGGGGGTTATAAGGATGGTTTGCTGTCGAGAAGTGGGATGTGTGGTTATAAGGATGGATTACTGTCTAGAAGTTGGATGGGGGGTTATTAAGGCAGATTACTGTCTAGAAGTGGGATGGAGGGTTATAGGGACGCATTACTGCCGAGCAGTAGGATGGGGGTTACAAGGACACATTACTGTCTAGAAGTGGGATGGAGGTTATAAGGACAGATTACTGTCTAGAAGTGGGATGGAGGTTATAAGGAGGGTTTACTGTCTTAAAGTGGGATGGGATTTATAAGGACAGATTAATATCTAGAATGGGACGGGGGGGTTATAAGGTTGGATTACTGTATCGAAGTGGGATGGGGGTTACAAGGACTGATTACTGTCTAGAAGTGGGATGTGGGGTTAAAAGGACGGATTACTGTCGAGAAGTGGGATGGCGGGTTATAAGAACAGATTACTGTCTAGAAATGGAATGGGGGTTATAAGGACAAATTACTGTCTAGAAATGGGATGGGGGTTACAAGGACGGATTCTGTCCAAAGTGTGATGGGGGTTATAAGGACGGATTACTGTCTAGAAGGGTGATGGGGGGTTAAAAGGATGGATTACTGTCGAGAAGTGGGATGGAGGGTTATAAGAACAGATTACTGTCTAGAAATGGGATGGGGGTTATAAGGACAAATTACTGTCTAGAAATGGGATGGGGGTTACAAGGACGGATTCTGTCCAAAGTGTGATGGGGGTTATAAGGACGGATTACTGTCTAGAAGGGTGATGGGGGGTTAAAAGGATGGATTACTGTCGAGAAGTGGGATGGAGGGTTATAGGGACGGATTACTGCCGAAAAGTGGGATGGGGGTTACAAGGACAGATTACTGTCTAGAAGTGGGATGGAGGTTATATGGAGGGTTTACTGTCGAGAAGTGGGATGGCATTTATAAGGACGGATTAATGTCTCGAATGGGATGGGGGGGTTGTAAGGATGGATTACTGTATAGAAGTGGGATGGCGGGTTACAAGGACAAATTACTGTCTAGAAGTGGGATGGGGGTTATAAGGACCGATTACTGTCTAGAATTGTGATGGGGGGTTATAAAGATGGATTACTGTCTAGAAGTGGGATGGGTGTTTCAGGACGGATTCTGTCTGGAAGTGGGATGGAGGGTTATAGGGACGGATTACTGCCGAGAAGTGGGATGGGGGTTACAAGGACAGATTACTGTCTAGAAGTGGGATGAAGGTTATAAGGAGGGTTTACTCTCTAGAAGTGGGATGGGGAGTATAAGTACGGATTACTGTCTTAAAGTGGGATGGGGTTTATAAGGACGGATTAATATCTAGAATGGGATGGGGTGGTTATAAGGTTGGATTACTGTATAGAAGTGGGATCGGGGTTAAAAGGACTGATTACTGTCTGGAAGTGGGATGTGGGGTTAAAAGGACGGATTACTATCGAGAAGTGGGATGGCGGGTTATAAGGACGGATTACTGTCTAGAAGTGGGATGTGTGGTTATAAGGACAGATTACTGTCTATAAGTGGGATTGGGGTTATAAGGACAGATTATTGTCTAGAAGTGGGATGGGGGTTATAAGGACAGATTACTGTCTTGAAGTGGGATGGGGGTTATAAGGATGGATTACTGTCTAGAAGTGGGATGGGGGTTATTAGGACAGATTATTGTCTAGAAGTGGGATGGGGGTTAAAAGGATGGATTACTGTCTAGAAGTGGGATGGGGGGTTATAGGAACGCATTACTGCCGAGAAGTGGGATGGGAGTTACAAGGACAGATTACTGTATCGAAGTGGGATGGGGGTTACAAGGACCGATTACTGTCTAGAAGTGGGATTTGGGGTTAAAAGGACGGATTACTGTCGAGAAGTGGGATGGGGATTATAAGGACAGATTACTGTCTCGAAATGGGATGAGGGTTACAAGGACAGATTACTGTCTAGAAGTCGGATGGGGGTTATAAGGACGGATTACTGTCTAGAAGTGTGATGGGGGGTTATAAAGATGGATTACTGTCTAGTAGTGGGATGGGTGTTTCAGGACGGATTCTGTCTGGAAGTGGGATGGAGGTTATAAGGAGGGTTTACTGTCGAGAAGTGGGATGGGGAGTATAAGTACGGATTACTGTCTTGAAGTGGGATGGGATTTATAAGGACAGATTAATATCTAGAATGGGATGGGGGGGTTATCAGGTTGGATTACTGTATCGAAGTGGGATGGGGGTTACAAGGACAGATTACTGTCTAGAAGTGGGATGGGGGTTATAAGGACCAATTACTGTCTAGAATTGTGATGGGGGGTTATAAAGATGGATTACTGTCTAGAAGTGGGATGGGTGTTTCAGGACGGATTCTGTCTGGAAGTGGGATGGAGGGTTATGCGGACGGATTACTGCCGAGAAGTGGGATGGGGGTTACAAGGACAGATTACTGTCTAGAAGTGGGATGAAGGTTATAAGGAGGGTTTACTCTCTAGAAGTGGGATGGGGAGTATAAGTACGGATTACTGTCTTAAAGTGGGATGGGATTTATAAGGACGGATTAATGTCTAGAAGTGGGATGGCGGGGTTATAAGGACAGATTACTGTCGAGAAGTGGGATGTGGGGTTATAAGGATGGATGACTGTCTAGAAGTGGGATGGGGTTTATAAGAACGGATTAATGACTAGAAGTGGATAGGAGGGATTATAAGGATGGATTACTGTCTAGAAGTGGGATGGGGGTTTCAAGGACCGATTACTGTCTAGAAGTGGGATGTGGGGATACAAGGACGGATTACTGTCGAGAAGTGGGATGGGGGTTATATGCATTGATTACTGTCGAAAAGTGTGATGGGAGTTACAAGGACCGATTACTGTCTAGAAGTGGGATGTGGGGATATAAGGACGGATTACTATCGAGAAGTGGGATGGGGGTTATAAGGACAGATTACTGTCGAGAAGTGGGATGGGGGTTATAAGGACAGATTATTGTCTCAAAGTGGGATGGGGTTTATAAGGACGGATTACTGTCTAGAAGTGGGATGGGGGGGTTATAAGGACAGATTACTGTCTATAAGTGGGATGGGGGTTAGAAACATAGAAACATAGAAACATAGAAAATAGGTGCAGGAGTAGGCCATTCGGCCCTTCTAGCCTGCACCGCCATTCAATGAGTTCATGGCTGAACATGCAACTTCAGTACCCCATTCCTGCTTTCTCACCATACCCCTTGATTCCCCTAGTAGTAAGGACTTCATCTAACTCCTTTTTGAATATATTTAGTGAATTGGCCTCAACAACTTTCTGTGGTAGAGAATTCCACAGGTTCACCACTCTCTGGGTGAAGAAATTCCTCCTCATCTCAGTCCTAAATGGCTTCCCCCTTATCCTTAGACTGTGTCCCCTGGTTCTGGACTTCCCCAACATTGGGAACATTCTTCCTGCATCTAACCTGTCTAACCCCGTCAGAATTTTAAACGTTTCTATGAAGTCCCCTCTCATTCTTCTGAACTCCAGTGAATACAAGCCCAGTTGATCCAGTCTTTCTTGATAGATCAGTCCCGCCATCCCGGGAATCAATCTGGTGAACCTTCGCTGCACTCCCTCAATAGCAAGAATGTCCTTCCTCAAGTTAGGAGACCAAAACTGTACACAATACTCCAGGTGTGGCCTCACCAAGGCCCTGTACAATTGTAGCAACACCTCCCTGCCCTTGTTCTCAAATCCCCTCGCTATGAAGGCCAACATGCCATTTGCTTTCTTAACCGCCTGCTGCACCTGCATGCCAACCTTCAATGACTGATGTACCATGACACCCAGGTCTCGTTGCACCTCTCCTTTTCCTAATCTGTCACCATTCAGATAATAGTCTGTCTCTCTGTTTTTACCACCAAAGTGGATAACCTCACATTTATCCACATTATACTTCATCTGCCATGCATTTGCCCACTCACCTAACCTATCCAAGTCGCTCTGCAGCCTCATAGAATCCTCCTTGCAGCTCACACTGCCACCCAACTTAGTGTCATCTGCAAATTTGGAGATACTACATTTAATCCCCTCGTCTAAATCATTCATGTACAGTGTAAACAGCTGGGGCCCCAGCACAGAACCTTGCGGTACCCCACTAGTCACTGCCTGCCATTCTGAAAAGTCCCCCTTTACTCCTACTCTTTGCTTCCTGTCTGACAACCAGTTCTCAATCCATGTCAGCACACTACCCCCAATCCCATGTGCTTTAACTTTGCACATTAATCTCTTGTGTGGGACCTTGTCGAAAGCCTTCTGAAAGTCCAAATATACCACATCGACTGGTTCTCCCTTGTCCACTCTATGGAAACATCCTCAAAAAATTCCAGAAGATTTGTCAAGCATGATTTCCCTTTCACAAATCCATGCTGACTTGGACCTATCATATTACCTCTTTCCAAATGCACTGCGATGACATCCTTAATAATTGATTCCATCATTTTACCCACTACCGATGTCAGGCTGACCGGTCTGTAATTCCCTGTTTTCTCTCTCTCTCCTTTTTTAAAAAGTGGGGTTACATTGGCTACCCTCCACTCCATAGGAACTGATCCAGAGTCAATGGAATGTTGGAAAATGACTGTCAATGCATCCACTATTTCCAAGGCCACCTCCTTAAGTACTCTGGGATGCAGTCCATCAGGCCCTGGGGATTTATCGGCCTTCAATCCCATCAATTTCCCCAACACAATTTCCCGACTAATAAGGATTTCCCTCAGTTCCTCCTCCTTACTAGACCCTCCGACCCCTTTTATATCCGGAAGGTTGTTTGTGTCCTCCTCAGTGAATACCGAACCAAAGTACTTGTTCAATTGGTCCGCTATTTCTTTGTTCCCCGTTATGACTTCCCCTGATTCTGACTGCAGGGGACCTACGTTTGTCTTTACTAACCTTTTTCTCTTTACATATCTATAGAAACTTTTGCAATCCGTCTTAATGTTCCCTGCAAGCTTCTTCTCGTAGTCCATTTTCCCTGCCCTAATCAAACCCTTTGTCCTCCTCTGCTGAGTTCTAAATTTCTCCCAGTCCCCGGGTTCGCTGCAATTTCTGGCCAATTTGTATGCCACTTCCTTGGCTTTAATGCTATCCCTGATTTCCCTTGATAGCCACGGTTGAGCCACCTTCCCTTTTTTATTTTTACGACAGACAGGAATGTACAATTGTTGTAGTTCATCCATGCGGTCTCTAAATGTCTGCCATTGCCCATCCACAGTCAACCCCTTCAGTATCATTCGCCAATCTATCCTAGCCAATTCACGCCTCATACCTTCAAAGTTACCCTTCTTTAAGTTCTGGACCATGGTCTCTGAATTAACTGTTTCATTCTCCATCCTAATGCAGAATTCCACCATATTATGGTCACTCTTCCCCAAGGGGACTCGCACAACGAGATTGCTAATTAATCCTCTCTCATTACACAACACCCAGTCTAAGATGGCCTCCCCCCTAGTTGGTTCCTCGACATATTGGTCTAAGGACAGATTACTGTCTTGAAGTGGGATGGGGGTTAGAAGGATGGTTTACTGTCGAGAAGTGGGATGGGAGTTATAAGGATGGATTACTGTTTAGAAGTGGGATGGGGGTTATTAGGACAGATTATTGTCTCGAAGTGGGATGGAGTTTATAAGGACGGATTACTGTCTAGAAGTGGAATGGGGGTTAGAAGGATGGTTTACTGTCTAGAAGTGGGATGTGTGGTTATAAGGACAGATTACTGTCTATAAGTGGGATGGGGGTTATAAGGACAGATTATTGTCTAGAAGTGGGATGGGGGGTTATAAGGACAGATTACTGTCTTGAAGTGGGATGGGGGTTATAAGGATGGATTACTGTCTAGAAGTGGGATGGGGGTTATAAGGATGGATTAATGTCTAGAAGTGGGATGGGGGGGTTATAAGGATGGATTACTGTCTAGAAGTGGGATGGGGTTTATAAGGACGGATTAATGTCTAGAAGTGGGTAGGGGGGGTTATAAGGATGGATGACTGTCTCGAAGTGGGATGGGGGTTTCAAGGACCGATTACTGTCTAGAAGTGGGATGTGGGCATATAAGGACGGATTACTGTCGAGAGGTGGGATGGGGGTTATAAGGATGGATGACTGTCTAGAAGTGGGATGGGGTTTATAAGGACGGATTAATGTCTAGAAGTGGGTAGGGGGGGTTATAAGGACGGATGACTGTCTCGAAGTGGGATGGGAGTTACAAGGACCGATTACTGTCTAGAAGTGGGATGTGGCGATATAAGGACGGATTACTGTCGAGAAGTGGGATGGGAGTTATAAGGATGGATTACTGTTTAGAAGTGGGATGGGGGTTATTAGGACAGATTATTGTCTCGAAGTGGGATGGAGTTTATAAGGACGGATTACTGTCTAGAAGTGGAATGGGGGTTAGAAGGATGGTTTACTGTCTAGAAGTGGGATGTGTGGTTATAAGGACAGATTACTGTCTATAAGTGGGATGGGGGTTATAAGGACAGATTATTGTCTAGAAGTGGGATGGGGGGTTATAACGACAGATTACTGTATTGAAGTGGGATAGGGGTTATAAGGATGGATTACTGTCTAGAAGTGGGATGGGGGTTATAAGGATGGATTACTGTCTAGAAGTGTGATGGGGGGTTATATCGACGGATTACTGTTTAGAAGTAGGATGTGGGTTATAAGGACCGATGACTGTCTAGAAGTGGGATGTGAGTTATAAGGACGGATTACTGTCGAGAAGTGGGATGAGAGTTATAAATTCAGATGACTATCTAGAAGTGGGATGTGAGGTTTTAAGGACGGATTACTGTCTAGAAGTGGGATGGGGATTATCAGGACAGATTACTTTCCAGAAGTGGGATGGGGGTTTATAACGACAGATTACTGTCTAGAAGTGGGATGGGGGATTATAAGGACAGATTACTATCTTGAAGTGGGATGGGGGTTATAAGGACAGATTACTGTCTCGAAGTGGGATGGGGGTAATAAGGACGGATTACTGTCTGGAAGTGGGATGCGGGTTATATAGACAGATTACTGTCGAGAAGTGGGATATGAGTTATAAGGACGGATTACTGTCTAGAAATGGGATGGGGGGTTATAAGGTCAGATTACTTTCTCGAAGTGGGATGTGGGTCATAAGGACGGATTACTGTCGAGAAGTGGGATGGGGGTTATAAGGACAGATTACTGTCTTCAAGTGGGATGGTGGTTATAAGGACAGATTACTGTCTAGAAGTGGGATGGGGGGTTATAAGGACAGATTACTCTCTCGAAGAGGGATGGGGGGTTATATGGATGGATTACTGTCTGGAAGTGGGATGGGGGTTATAAGATGGATTACTGTCTAGAAGTGGGATGGGGCTTACAAGGAAAGATTGCTGTCTCGAAGTGGGATGGGGGGTTATAAGGACAGATTACTGTTTAGAAGTGGGATGGGGTTTACAAGGACGAATTACTGTCCAGGAGTGGGATGGTGGTTATAAGGACGGATTACTGTCTAGAAGTGGGATGTCTGGGTTATAAAGATGGAATACTGTCAAGAAGTGAGATGGGGTTACAAGGACAGATTACTGTCTAGAAGGGTGATGGTGGGTTAAAAGGATGGATTACTGTCTAGAAGTGGGATGGAGGGTTATAAGGACGGATTACTATCGAGAAGTGGGATGGGGGTTACAAGGACAGATTACTGTCTTGAAGTGGGATGTGTGGTTATAAGGACAGATTACTGTCTATAAGTGGGATGGGGGTTATAAGGACAGATTATTGTCCAGAAGTGGGATGGGGGGTTATAACGACAGATTACTGTATTGAAGTGGGATAGGGGTTATAAGGATGGATTACTGTCTAGAAGTGGGATGGGGGTTATAAGGATGGACTACTGTCTAGAAGTGTGATGGGGGTTATATCGACGGATTACTGTTTAGAAGTCGGATGTGGGTTATAAGGACCGATGACTGTCTAGAAGTGGGATGTGAGTTATAAGGACGGATTACTGTCGAGAAGTGGGATGAGAGTTATAAGTTCGGATGACTATCTAGAAGTGGGATGTGAGGTTTTAAGGACGGATTACTGTCGAGAAGTGGGATGGGGATTATCAGGACAGATTAATTTCCAGAAGTGGGATGGGGGTTTATAATGACAGATTACTGTCTAGAAGTGGGATGGGGGATTATAAGGACAGATTACTGTCTCGAAGTGGGATGGGGGTAATAAGGACGGATTACTGTCTGGAAGTGGGATGCGGGTTATATGGACAGATTACTGTCGAGAAGTGGGATATGAGTTATAAGGACGGATTACTGTCTAGAAATGGGATGGGGGGGTTATAAGGTCAGATTACTGTCTCGAAGTGGGAGGTGGGTCATAAGGACGGATTACTGTCGAGAAGTGGGATGGGGGTTATAAGGACAGATTACTGTCTTCAAGTGGGATGGTGGTTATAAGGACAGATTACTGTCTAGAAGTGGGATGGGGGGTTATAAGGACAGATTACTGTCTCGAAGTGGGATGGGGGGTTATATGGATGGATTACTGTCTAGAAGTGGGATGGGGGTTATAAAATGGATTACTGTCTAGAAGTGGGATGGGGCTTAAAAGGACAGATTGCTATCGAGAAGTGGGATGGGGTTATAGGGACAGATTACTGTCTCGAAGTGGGATGGGGGATATAAGGATGGATTACTGTCTAGAAGTGGGATGGGGTTTACAAGGACAGATTGCTGTCTAGAAGTGGGATGGGGGGTTATAAGGACAGATTACTGTTTAGAAGTGGGATGGGGGTTACAAGGACGGATTACTGTCCAGGAGTGGGATGGTGGTTATAAGGACGGATTACTGTCAAGAAGTGGGATGTCTGGGTTATAAAGATGGAATACTGTCAAGAAGTGAGATAGGGTTACAAGGACAGATTACTGTCTAGAAGGGTGATGGTGGGTTAAAAGGATGGATTACTGTCTAGAAATGGGATGGAGGGTTATAAGGACGGGTTACTATCGAGAAGTGGGATGGGGGTTACAAGGACAGATTACTGTCTTGAAGTGGGATGTGGGGTTATAAGGACGGATTAATGTCTAGAAGTGGTTTGGGGGGGTTATAAGGACGGATTACTGTCTAGAAGTAGGATGGGGGTTTAAGGTCAGATTGCTATTGAGAAGTGGGATGGGGTTATAGGGACAGATTACTGTCTCGAAGTGGGATGGGGGTTATAAGGATGGATTACTGTCTAGAAGTGGGATGGGGCTTACAAGGACAGATTGCTGTCTAGAAGTGGGATGGGGGGTTTATAAGGACAGATTACTGTCTAGAAGTGGGATGGGGGTTACAAGGATGGATTACTGTCTAGAAGTGGTATGGGGGTTATAAGGACGGATTACTGTCTAGAAGTGGGATGTCTGGGTTATAAAGATGGATTACTGTCTAGAAGTGGGATGTCTGGGTTATAAAGATGGATTACTGTCTAGAAGTGGGACGGGGGTTACAAGAACAGATTACTGTCTAGAAGTGGGATGTGGAGTTATAAGGATGGATGACTATCTAAAAGTGGGATGGGGTTTATAAGGACGGATTAATGTCTAGAAGTGGTTTGGGGGGGTTATAAGGATGGATTACTGTCTAGAAGTGAGATGGGGGTTACAAGGACCGATTACTGTCTAGAAGTGGGATGTGGGGATATAAGGACGGATTACTGTCGAGAAGTGGGATGGGGGTTATAAGGATGGTTTAGTCTCGAGAAGTGGGATGTGTGGTTATAAGGACGGATTACTGTCGAGAAGTGGGATGGCTGGTTTATAAGGACAGATTACTGTGTATAAGTGGGATGGGGGTTATAAGGACAGATTATTGTCTAGAAGTGGGATGGGGGGTTATAAGGACAGATTACTGTATTGAAGTGGGATGGGGGTTATAAGGATGGATTACTGTCTAGAAGTGTGATGGCGGTTATAAGGATGGATTACTGTCTAGAAGTGGGATGGGGGGTTATATCGACGGATTACTGTTTAGAAGTGGGATGTGGGTTATAAGGACCGATGACTGTCTCGAAGTGGGATGTGAGTTATAAGGATGGATTACTGTCTAGAAGTGGGATGAGAGTTCTAAGTTTGGATGACTGTCTAGAAGTGGGATGTGGGGTTATTAGGACGGATTACTGTCTAGAAGTGGGATGGCGGGTTCTAAGGACAGATTACTGTCTAGAAGTGGGATGGGGGTTTATAACGACGGATTACTGTCGAGAAGTGGGATGTGGGTTATAAGGACGGATTAATGTCTAGAAGTGGGATGGGGAATTATAAGGACAGATTACTATCTCGAAATGGGATGGGGGTTATAAGGTCAGATTACTGTGGAGAACTGGGATGTGGGTTATAAGGACGGATTACTGTCTAGAAGTGGAATGGTGGTTATAAGGACAGATCAATGTCTACAAGTGGGATGGGGGATATAAGGACAGATTACTGTCTTGAAGTGGGATGGGGTGTTATAAGGACAGATTACTGACTCGAAGTGGGATGGGGGGTTATAAGGATGTATTAATGTCTAGAAGTGGGATGGGGCTTAAAAGGACAGATTGCTGTCGAGAAGTGGGATGGGGATTATAGGGACAGATTACTGTCTCGAAGTGGGATGAGGGTTATAAGGATGGCTTACTGTCTAGAAGTGGGATGGGGCTTACAAGGACAGATTGCTGTCTAGAAGTGGGATGGGGTTTATAAGGATGGATTACTGTCTAGAAGTGGGATGGGATGGTTATAAGGACAGATTACTGTCTAGAAGTGGGATGGGGTTTACAAGGACGGATCACTGTCTAGAAATGGGATGGGGGTTATAAGGACGGATTACTGTCTTGAAGTGGGATGTGTGGGTTATAAAGATGGATTACTGTCTAGAAGTGAGATGGGGTTACAAGGACAGATTACTGTCCAGAAGGGTGATGGTGGGTTAAAAGGATGGATTACTGTCTAGAAGTGGGATGTAGGGTTATAAGGACAGATTACTGTCTAGAAGTGGGATGTAGGTTATAAGGACGGATTACTGTCTGTAAGTGGGATGGAGGTTATAAGGAGGGTTTACTGTCTAGAAGCAGGATGGGGAGTATAAGTATGGATTACTGTCTTAAATTGGGATAGGGTTTATAAGGACGGATTAATGTCTAGAAGCGTGATGGAGGGGTTATAACGATGGATTATTGTATAGAAGTGGGATGGGGTTTAGAAAGACAGATTACTGTCTAGAATTGGGATGGGTGTTTCAGAATGGATTATGTCCAGAAGTGGGATGGGGGTTATAAGGACGGATTACTGTCGAGAAGTGGGATGGGGGTTATAAGGATGTATTACTGTCTAGAAGTGGGATGGGGTTATAAGGGCAGATTACTGTCGAGAAGTGGGATGGGGTTACAAGGACAGATTACTGTCTAGAATTGGGACGGGTGTTTCAGGACGGATTCTGTCTGGAAGTGCGATGGGGGTTATAAGGACGGATTACTGTCTAGAAGGGTGATGGGTGTTTAAACGAATGGATTGCTGTCTAGAAGTGGGATTGAGTGTTATCGGGACGGATTACTGCCGAGAAGTGGGATGGGGGTTACAAGGACAGATTACTGTCTCGAAGTGGGATGGAGGTTATAAGGACAGATTACTGTCTGGAAGTGGGATGGGGGGGTTATAAGGATGGATTACTGTCTAGAAGTGGGATGGGGGGTTTTATCGACGGATTACTGTTTAGAAGTGGGATGTGGGTTATAAGGACTGATGACTGTCTAGAAGTGGGATGTGAGTTATAAGGACGGATTACTGTCTCGAAGTAGGATGGGGAGTATAAGTGTGGATTACTGTCTTAAAGTGGGATGGGGTTTATAAGGACGGATTAATGTCTAGAAGCGTGATGGAGGGGTTATAAGGATGGATTATTGTATAGAAGTGGGATGGGGCTTAGTAGGACAGATTACTGTCTAGAATTGGGATGGGTGTTTCAGGATGGATTCTGTCCAGAAGTGGGATGGGGGTTATAAGGATGTATTACTGTCTAGAAGTGGGATGGTGGTTATAAGGGCAGATTACTGTCGAGAAGTGGAATGGGGTTACAAGGACAGATTACTGTCTAGAATTGGGACGGGTGTTTCAGGACGGATTCTGTCTGGAAGTGCAATGGGGGTTATAAGGACGGATTACTGTCTAGAATGGTGATGGGTGGTTAAACGAATGGATTGCTGTCTAGAAGTGGGATTGAGTGTTATCGGGACGGATTACTGCCGAGAAGTGGGTTGGGGGTTACAAGGACACATTACTGTCTCGAAGTGGGATGGAGGTTAAAAGGACAGATTACTGTCTGGAATTGGGATGGGGAGTATAAGTGTGGATTACTGTCTTGAAGTGGGAAAGGGTTTGTAAGGACGGATTAATGTCTAGAAGTGGGATGGGGGGGTTATAAGGATGGATTACTGGCTAGAAGTGGGATGGGGATTACAAGGACCGATTACTGTCTAGAAGTGGGATGTGGGGTTATAAGGATGGATTACTGTTGAGAAGTGGGATGGGGGTTATAAGGATGGCTTACTCTCTAGAAGTGGGATGGGGTTTATAAGGATGGATTACTGTCTAGAAGTGGGATGGGGTTATAAGGACAGATTATTGTCGAGAAGTGGGATGGGGTTTATAAGGACAGATTACTGTCTAGAAGTGGGATGGGGGTTATAAGGACAGATTACTGTCTAGAAGTGGGATGTAGGATTATAAGGATGGATGACTGTCTAGAATTGGAATGGGGGTTATAAGGATGGTTTACTGTCTAGAAGTGGGATGGCTGGGGGGTGGTTATAAGGACAGATTACTGTCTCGAAGTGGGATGGAGGTTATAAGGACAGATTACTGTCTAGAAGTGGGATGTGTGGTTATAAGGATGGATGACTGTCTAGAAGTGGGATGGGGGTTACAAGGACAGATTACTGTCTAGATGTGGGATGGGGGGGAGTTATAAGGACAGATTACTGTCTCGAAGTGGGAAGGGGGTTATAAGGACAGATTACTGTCTAGAACTGGAATGGGGGTTATAATGATGGATTACTGTCTAGAAGTGGGATGAGTGTTATGAGGACGGATTACTGTCGAGAAGTGGGATGGGGGTTATAAGGACGGAAATACTGTCTAGAAATGGGATGGGGGATTATATGTTTGGATTACTGTATAGAAGTGGGATGTGGGTTATAAGGACAGATTACTGTCCAGAAGTGGGATGGGGATTATTAGGACAGCTTGCTATCTCGAAGTGGGATGGGGATTATAAGGACAGATTGCTGTATAGAAGAGGGATGTTTGTGAAAAGGACAGATTACTCTCTAGAAGTGGGATGGGGATTGAAAGGACAGGTTGCTGTCTAGAAGTGGGATGGGGAGTATAAGTACGGATTACTGTCTTAAATTGGGATGGGGTTTATAAGGACGGATTGATGTCTAGAAGTGGAAGGGGGTTATAAGGATGGATTACTGTATAGAAGTAGGATGGGGGTTTTAAGGACAGATTACTGTCAAGAAATGGGATGTGGGGTTAGAAGGATGGATTACTGTTTAGAAGTGGGATGTGGGTTATATGGACGGATTAGTGTCTAGAAGTGGGATAGGGATTATAAGGACGGATTACTGTCTAGAAGTGGGATGGGGGTTACAAGGACAGATTACTGTCTAGAAGTGGGATGGGGTTATAAGGACGGACTACTGTCTAGAAATGGGATGTGGGGTTATAAGGATGGATTATTGTCTAGAAGTGGGATGGGGTTATAAGGAGAAATTAATGACTAGAAGTGGGATGGGGTTTATAAGGATGGATTACTGTCTAGAAGTGGGATGGGGTTATAAGGAGAGATTAATGTCTAGAAGTTTGATGGGGGGGTTATAAGAATGGATTACTGTCTAGAAGTGGGATAGGGGTTATAAGGACAGATTACTGTCTAGAAGTGGGAAGGGGATTTTAAGGACAGATTACTGTCTAGAAGTGGGATGGGGGTTATAAGGACAGATTACTGTCTTGAAGTGGGAAGGGGGTTATAAGGACAGATTACTGTCTAGAAGTGGGATGGGGGTTATAAGGACAGATTACTGTCTAGAAGTGGGATGGGGTTACAAGGACAGATTACTGTCTAGAAGGGTGATGGGGGGTTAAATAATGGATTACTGTCAGGAAGTGGGATGGAGGGTTATAGGGACGGATTACTGTCTAGAAGGGTGATGGGGGGTTAAAAGAATGGATTACTGTCTAGAAGTGGGATTGAGGTATAAAAGGACGGATTACTGCCGAGAAGTTGGATGGGGGTTGCAAGGACAGATTGCTGTCTGGAAGTGGGATGGGGGGGTGATAAGGATGGATTACTGTCTAGAAGTGGGATGCGGTTTACAAAGACCGATTACTGTCTAGAAGTGGGATGTGGGGTTATAAGGATGGATTACTGTCGAGAAGTGCGATGGGGGTTATAAGGATGGATTACTGTCTAGAAGTGGGATGGGGTTTATAAGGATGGATTACTGTCTAGAAGTGGGATTGGGGTTATAAGGATAGATTACTGTCTAGAATTGGGATGTGGGGTTATAAGGATGGATGACTGTCTAGAAGTGGGATGGGGGTTATAAGGATGGTTTACTGTCTAGAAGTGGGATGGGGGTTACAAGGACAGATTACTGTCAAGAAGTGGGATGTGGGTTTAGAAGGATGGATTACTGTCTCGAAGTGGGATGTGGGTTATAAGGACGGATTAGTGTCTAGAAGTGGGATGGGGGTTATAAGGACGGATTGCTGTCGAGAAGTGGGATGGGGGTTACAAGGACAGATTACTGTCTAGAATTGGGATGGGTGTTTCAGGACGAATTCTGTCTCGAAGTGGAATGGCAGTTATAAGGACGGATTACTGTCTAGAATGGTGATGGGGGGTTAAAAGAATGGATTACTGTCTAGAAGTGGGATTGAGGGTTATAGGGACGGATTACTGCCGAGAAGTGGGATGGCGGTTACAAGGACAGATTACTGTCTAGTAGTGGGATGGAGTTTATAAGGACAGATTACTGTCTGGAAGTGGGATGGGGAGTATAAGTATGGATTACTGTCTTAAAGTGGGAAAGGGTTTATAAGGACGGATTAATGTCTAGAAGTGGAATGGGGGGGTTATAAGGATGGATTACTGTCTAGAAGTGGGATGGGGATTACAAGGACCAATTACTGTCCAGAAGTGGGATATGGGGTTATAAGGATGGATTACTGTCGAGAAGTGGGATGGGGTGATAAGGATGGATTACTGTCTAGAAGTGGGATGGGGTTTATAAGGATGGATTACTGTCTTGAAGTGGGATGGGGTTATAAGGACAGATTATTTTCTAGAAGTGGGATGGGGTTCATAAGGATGGATTACTGTCTAGAAGTGGGATGGAGTTATAAGGAGAGATTAATGTCTAGAAGTTTGATGGGGGGGTTATAAGGATGGATTACTGTCTAGAAGTGGGATAGGGGTTATAAGGACAGATTACTGTCTAGAAGTGGGATGGGGATTTTAAGGACAGATTACTGTCTAGAAGTGGGGTGGGGGTTATAAGGACAGATTACTGTCTTGAAGTGGGAAGGGGGTTATAAGGACAGATTACTGTCTAGAAGTGGGATGGGGGTTATAAGGACAGATTACTGTCTAGAAGTGGGATGGGGTTACAAGGACAGATTACTGTCTAGAAGGGTGATGGGGGGTTAAATAATGGATTACTGTCTAGAAGTGGGATGGAGGGTTATAGGGACGGATTACTGTCTAGAAGGGTGATGGGGGGTTAAAAGAATGGATTACTGTCTAGAAGTGGGATTGAGGTATAAAAGGACGGATTACTGCCGAGAAGTTGGATGGGGGTTGCAAGGACAGATTACTGTCTGGAAGTGGGATGGGGAGTATAAGTATTGATAACTGTCTTAAAGTGGGACGAGGGTTTATAAGGACGGATTAATGTCTAGAAGTGTGATGTGGGGGGTGATAAGGATGGATTACTGTCTAGAAGTGGGATGCGGTTTACAAAGACCGATTACTGTCTAGAAGTGGGATGTGGGGTTATAAGGATGGATTACTGTCGAGAAGTGCGATGGGGGTTATAAGGATGGATTACTGTCTAGAAGTGGGATGGGGTTTATAAGGATGGATTACTGTCTAGAAGTGGGATGGGGGTTACAAGGACAGATTACTGTCAAGAAGTGGGATGTGGGTTTAGAAGGATGGATTACTGTCTAGAAATGGGATGTGGGTTATAAGGACGGATTACTGTCTAGAAGTGGGATGGGGGTTATAAGGACAGATTACTGTCTAGAAGTGGGATGTGGGGTTATAAGGATGGATGACTGTCTAGAAGTGAGATGGGGGTTATAAGGTCAGATTACTGTCTACAAGTGGGATGGGGGGTTATGCGGACAGGTCACTGTCTAGAAGTTGGAAGGGGATTATAAGGGCAGATTACTGTCTAGAAGTGGAATGGGGGTTATAATGATGGATTACTGTCGAGAAGTGGGTTGGGGATTACAAGGACCGAGTCCTGTCTAGAAGTGGGATGTGGTGTTATAAGGACAGATTACTGTCTAGAAGTGGGATGGTGGGGGGTAACAATGTCTGATTACTGTCCAGACGTGGGATGGGTGTTATAAGGACGGATTACTGTCTAGAAATGGGATGGGGGGTTATAAGGTTGGATTACTGTATAGAAGTGGGATGTGGGTTATGAGGACAGATTACTGTCTAGAAGTGGGATGTGGAGTTATAAGGATGGATCACTGTCTAGAAGTGGGATGTGGCATTTTAAGGACAGATTACTGTCGAGAAGTGGGATGGGGGTTACAAGGACCGATTACTGTCTCGAAGTGGGAAGTGGGGTTATAAGGATGGATTACTGTCTAGAAGTGGGATGGGGGGGTTGCAAGGATGGATTACTGTCTAGAAGTGGGTTTGGGGTTATAAGGACGGTTTACTGTCTAGAAGTGGGATGCGGATGTTAAAAAGACAGATTACTGTCTGGAAATGGGATGGGGGTTATAAGGACGGATTACTGTCTAGAAGTGGGATGTGGAGTTATAAGGATGGATTACTGTCTAGAAGTGGGATGTGGAGTTATAAGGATGGATTACTGTCTAGAAGTGGGATGCGGATGTTAAAAAGACAGATTACTGTCTAGAAGTGGGATGGGGGTTATAAGGACAGATTACTGTCTTGAAGTGGGATGGGGGTTATAAGGACAGATTACTGTCTTGAAGTGGGATAGTGGTTTAAAAGAATGGATTACTGTCTAGAAGTGGGATGGAGGGTTATGGGGACGGATTACTGTCTAGAAGGGTGATGGGGGGTTAAAAGAATGGATTACTGTCTAGAAGTGGGATGGAGGGTTATAAGGACGGATTACTGTCTAGAAGTGGGATGGAGGTTATAAGGACGGATTACTGCCGAGAAGTGATATGGTGGTTACAAGGACATATTACTGTCTAGAAGTGGGATGGAAGTTATAAGGACAGATTACTGTCTGGAAGTGGGATGGGGAGTATAAGTATTGATTACTGTCTTAAAGTGGGAACGGGTTTATAAGGACGGATTAATGTCTAGAAGTGGGATTGGGGGGTTATAAGGATGGACTACTGTCTAGAAGTGGGATGGGGGTTACAAAGACCGATTACTGTCTAAAAGTGGGATGTGGGGTTATAAGGATGGATTACTGTCGAGAAATGGGATGGGGGTTTTAAGGACAGATTATTGTCTAGAAGTGGGATGGGGTTTATAAGGACGGATTACTGTCTAGAAGTGGGATGGGGGTTATAAGGATGGTTTACTGTCTAGAAGTGGGATGGGGGTTACAAGGACAGATTACTGTCAAGAAGTGGGATGTAGGGTTAGAAGGATGGATTGCTGTCTAGAAGTGGGATGTGGGTTATAAGGACGGATTTGTGTCTAGAAGTGGGATGGGGGTTATAAGGACGGATTACTGTCTAGAAGGGTGATGGGGGTTAAAAGAATGGATTACTGTCTAGAAGTGGGATTGAGGATTATGGGGAAGGATTACAGCCGAGAAGTGGGATGGGGTTTACAAGGACAGATTACTGTCTAGAAGTGGGATGGAGGTTATAAGGACAGATTACTGTCTGGAAGTGGGATGGGGTTTATAAGGACGGATTAATGTCTAGAAGTGGGATGGGTGGGTTATAAGGACAGGTTACTGTCTAGAAGTGGTATAGGGGTTATAAGGACAGATTACTGTCTAGAAGTGGGATGTGGGGTTATAAGGATAGTTTACTGTCCAGAAGTGGGATGTGTGGTTATAAGGATGGATTACTGTCTAGAAGTGGGATGGGGATTACAAGGATAGATTACTGTCTAGAAGTGGAATGGGGGTTATAAGGACAGATTACTGTCTAGAAGTGGAATGGGGGATATAATGATGGATTACTGTCTAGAAGTGGGATGGGGATTACAAGGACCGAGTCCTGTCTTGAAGTGGGATGTGGGGTTTGAAGGACAGATTACTGACAAGAAGAGGGATGTGGGGTTAGAAGGATGGATTACTGTCTAGAAGTGGGATGTGGGTTATAAAGACGGATTACTGTCTAGAAGTGGGATGTGGAGTTATAAGGATGGATTACTGTCTAGAAGTGGGATGCGGATGTTAAAAAGACAGATTACTGTCTAGAAGTGGGATGGGGATTATAAGGACATATTACTGTCTAGAAGTGGGATGGGGTTACAAGGACAGATTACTGTCTAGAAGGTAGATGGGGGTTTAAAAGAATGGATTACTGTCTAGAAGTGGGATGGAGGGTTATAGGGACGGATTACTGTCTAGAAGGGTGATGGTGGGTTAAAAGAATGGATTACTGTCTGGAAGTGGGATGGAGGTTATAAGAACGGATTACTGCCGAGAAGTGATATGCGGGTTACAAGGACAGATTACTGTCTAGGAGTGGGATGGAGGTTATAAGGACAGATTACTGTCTGGAAGTGGGATGGGGAGTATAAGTATGGATTACTGTCTTAAAGTGGGAAAGGGTTTCTAAGGACGGATTAATGTCTAGAAGTGGGATGGGGGGGTTATAAGGATGGATTACTCTCTATAACTGGGATGGGGGTTACAAAGACCGATTACTGTCTAGAAGTGGGATGTGGGGTTATAAGGATGGATTACTGTCGAGAAGTGGGATGGGGGTTTTAAGGACAGATTTTTGTCTAGAAGTGGGATGCGGTTTATAAGGACGGATTACTGTCTAGAAGTGGGATGGGGGTTATAAGGATGGTTTACTGTCTAGAAGTGGGATGGGGGTTACAAGGACAGATTACTGTCAAGAAGTGGGATGTAGGGTTAGAAGGATGGATTACTGTCTAGAATTGGGATGGGGGTTACAAGGACAGATTACTGTCTAGAATTGGGATGGGTGTTTCAGGACGGATTACTGTCTAGAAGGGAGATGGGGGGCTAAAATAATGGATTACTGTCTAGAAGTGGGATTGAGGGTTATAGGGACGGATTACTGCCGAGTAGTGGGATGGGGGTTACAAGGACAGATTACTGTCTAGAAGTGGGATGGAGGTTATAAGGACAGATTACTGTCTGGAAGTGGGATGGGGAGTATAAGTATGGATTACTGTCTTAAAGTGGGAAAGGGTTTCTAAGGACGGATTAATGTCTAGAAGTGGGATGGGGGGGGGTTATAAGGATGGATTACTGTCTAGAAGTGGGATGGGGATTACAAGGATGGATTACTGTCTAGAAGTGGGATGGGGTTACAACGACAGATTATTGTCTCGAAGTGGGATGGGGTTTATAAGGACGGATTACTGTCTAGAAGTGGGATGGGGGGGTTATAAGGACCGAGTCCTGTCTAGAAGAGGGAAGGGGTTTATAAGGACAGATTACTGTCTAGAAGTAGGATGGCGGTTATAAGGATGGTTTACTGTCTAGAAGTGGGATGGGGGTTACAAGGACAGATTACTGTCAAGAAGTGGGATGTAGGGTTAGAAGGATGGATTACTGTCCAGAAGTGGGATGGGGGTTACAAGGACAGATTACTGTCTAGAATTGGTATGGGTATTTCAGGACGGATTACTGTCTAGAAGGGTGATGGGGGGTTAAAAGAATGGATTACTGTCTAGAAGTGGGATTGAGGGTTATAGGGACGGATTACTGCCGAGAAGTGGGATGGGGGGGGGGTTATAAGGACAGATTACTGTCTCGAAGTGGGAAGGGGGTTATAAGGACAGATTCCTGTCTAGAAGTGGAATGGGGTTTATAATGATGGATTACTGTCTAGAAGTGGGATGGAGATTACAAGGACCGAGTACTATCTCGAAGTGGGATGTGGGGTTATAAACACAGATTACTGTCTAGAAGTGGGATGAGTGTTATGAGGACGGATTACTGTCTAGAAGTGGGATGAGGGTTATAAGGACGGATTACTGTCTAGAAATGGGATGGGGGATTATATGTTTGGATTACTGTATAGAAGTGGGATGTGGGTTATAAGGACAGATTACTGTCTAGAAGTGGGATGGGGATTATTAGGACAGCTTGCTCTCTCGAAGTGGGATGGGGATTATAAGGACAGATAGCTGTATAGAAGAGGGATGTTTGTGAAAAGGACAAATTACTCTCTAGAAGTGGGATGGGGATTGAAAGGACAGGTTGCTGTCTAGAAGTGGGATGGGGAGTATAAGTACGGATTACTGTCTTAAATTGGGATGGGGTTGTAAGGACGGATTGATGTCTATAAGTGGAAGGGGGTTATAAGGATTGATTACTGTCTAGAAGTGGGATGTGGGTTATATGGACGGATTAGTGTCTAGAAGTGGGATAGGAGTTATAAGGACGGTTTACTGTCTAGAAGTGGGATGGGGGTTACAAGGAAAGATTACTGTCTAGAAGTGGGATGGGGGTTATAAGGACGGATTACTGTCTAGAAGTGGGATGTGGGGTTATAAGGATGGATTACTGTCTAGAAGTGGGATGGGGTTATAAGGAGAAATTAATGTCTAGAAGTGGGATGGGGTTTATAAGGATGGATTACTGTCTAGAAGTGGGATGGGGTTATAAGGAGTGATTAATGTCTAGAAGTTTGTTTGGGGGGTTATAAGGACGGATCACTGTCTAGAAGTGGAATGGGGAGGTATAAGGACAGATTACTGTCTAGAAGTGGGATGGGGGGTTATATGGATGGATTACTGTCTAGAAGTGGGATAGGGGTTATAAGGACAGATTAATGTCTAGAAGTGGGAAGGGGGTTATAAGGACAGATTACTGTCTAGAAGTGGGATGGGGGTTAAAAGGACAGATTACTGTCTAGAAGTGGGATGGGGTTACAAGGACAGATTACTGTCTAGAAGGGTGATGGGGGGTTAAAAGAATGGATTACTGTCTAGAAGTGGGATGGAGGGTTATAGGGATGGATTATTTTCTAGAAGGGTGATGGGGGGTTAAAAGAATGGATTACTGTCTAGAAATGCGATTGACGTATAAAAGGACGGATTACTGCCGAGAAGTTGGATGGGGGTTACAAGGACAGATTACTGTCTAGAAGTGGGATGGAGGTTATAAGGATAGATTACTGTCTGGAAGTGGGATGGGGAGTATAAGTATTGATTACTGTCTAGAAGTGGGATGGGTTTTACAAAGACCGATTACTGTCTAGAAGTGGGATGTGGGGTTATAAGGATGGATTACTGTCGAGAAGTGGGATGGGGGTTATAAGGATGGATTACTGTCTAGAAGTGGGATGGGGTTTATAAGGATGGATTACTGTCTAGAAGTGGGATGGGGTTATAAGGACAGATTATTGTCCAGAAGTGGGATGGGGTTTATAAGGACGGATTATTGTCCAGAAGTGGGATGGTGTTATAAGGACAGATTATTGTCCAGAAGTGGGATGGGGGTTACAAGGACAGATTACTGTCAAGAAGTGGGATGTAGGGTTAGAAGGATGGATTACTGTCCAGAAGTGGGATGGGGGTTACAAGGACAGATTACTGTCTAGAATTGGGATGGGTATTTCAGGACGGATTACTGTCTAGAAGGGTGATGGGGGGTTAAAAGAATGGATTACTGTCTAGAAGTGGGATTGAGGGTTATAGGGACGGATTACTGCCGAGAAGTGGGATGGGGGTTACAAGGACAGATTACTGTCTAGAAGTGGGATGGAGGTTATAAGGACAGATTACTGTCTGGAAGTGGGATGGGGAGTATAAGTATGGATTACTGTCTTAAAGTGGGAAAGGGTTTCTAAGGACGGATTAATGTCTAGAAGTGGGATGGGGGGGTTATAAGGATGGATTACTGTCTAGAAGTGGGATGGGGATTACACGGACCGATTACTGTCTCGAAGTGGAATGTGGGGTTATAAGGATGGATTACTGTCGAGAAGTGGGATGGGGGTTATAAGGATGGATTACTGTCTCGAAGTGTGATGGGGTTTATAAGGATGGATTATTGTCTAGAAGTGGAATGGGGGGGGTTATAACTACAGATTATTGTCTAGAAGAGGGAAGGGGTTTATAAGGACAGATTACTGTCTAGAAGTGGAATGGGGGTTATAATGATGGATTACTGTCTAGAAGTGGGATGGGGATTACAAGGACCGAGTCCTGTCTAGAAGTGGGATGGGGTTTATAAGGACGGATTACTGTCTAGAAGTGGGATGGGGGTTATAAGGATGGTTTACTGTCTAGAAGTGGGATGGGGGTTACAAGGACAGATTACTGTCAAGAAGTGGGATGTAGGGTTAGAAGGATGGATTACTGTCCAGAAGTGGGATGGGGGTTACAAGGACAGATTACTGTCTAGAATTGGGATGGGTATTTCAGGACGGATTACTGTCTAGAAGGGTGATGGGGGGTTAAAAGAATGGATTACTGTCTAGAAGTGGGATTGAGGGTTATAGGGACGGATTACTGCCGAGAAGTGGGATGGGGGTTACAAGGACAGATTACTGTCTAGAAGTGGGATGGAGGTTATAAGGACAGATTACTGTCTGGAAGTGGGATGGGAGTATAAGTATGGATTACTGTCTTAAAGTGGGAAAGGGTTTCTAAGGACGGATTAATGTCTAGAAGTGGGATGGGGGGGTTATAAGAATGGATTACTGTCTAGAAGTGGGATGGGGATTACACGGACCGATTACTGTCTCGAAGTGGAATGTGGGGTTATAAGGATGGATTACTGTCGAGAAGTGGGATGGGGGTTATAAGGATGGATTACTGTCTAGAAGTGGGATGGGGTTTATAAGGATGGATTACTGTCTAGAAGTGGAATGGGGGGGGTTATAACTACAGATTATTGTCTAGAAGAGGGAAGGGGGTTATAAGGACAGATTACTGTCTAGAAGTGGAATGGGGGTTATAATGATGGATTACTGTCTAGAAGTGGGATGGGGATTACAAGGACAGATTACTGTCGAGATGTGGGATGGGGGGTGGTTATAAGGGCAGATTACTGTCTCGAAGTGGGAAGGGGGTTATAAGGACAGATTCCTGTCTAGAAGTGGAATGGGGTTTATAATGATGGATTACTGTCTAGAAGTGGGATGGGGATTACAAGGACCGAGTACTATCTCGAAGTGGGATGTGGGGTTATAAACACAGATTACTGTCTAGAAGTGGGATGAGTGTTATGAGGACGGATTACTGTCTAGAAGTGGGATGAGGGTTATAAGGACGGATTACTGTCTAGAAATGGGATGGGGGATTATATGTTTGGATTACTGTATAGAAGTGGGATGTGGGTTATAAGGACAGATTACTGTCTAGAAGTGGGATGGGGATTATTAGGACAGCTTGCTCTCTCGAAGTGGGATGGGGATTATAAGGACAGATAGCTGTATAGAAGAGGGATGTTTGTGAAAAGGACAAATTACTCTCTAGAAGTGGGATGGGGATTGAAAGGACAGGTTGCTGTCTAGAAGTGGGATGGGGAGTATAAGTACGGATTACTGTCTTAAATTGGGATGGGGTTGTAAGGACGGATTGATGTCTATAAGTGGAAGGGGGTTATAAGGATTGATTACTGTCTAGAAGTGGGATGTGGGTTATATGGACGGATTAGTGTCTAGAAGTGGGATAGGAGTTATAAGGACGGTTTACTGTCTAGAAGTGGGATGGGGGTTACAAGGAAAGATTACTGTCTAGAAGTGGGATGGGGGTTATAAGGATGGATTACTGTCTAGAAGTGGGATGTGGGGTTATAAGGATGGATTACTGTCTAGAAGTGGGATGGGGTTATAAGGAGAAATTAATGTCTAGAAGTGGGATGGGGTTTATAAGGATGGATTACTGTCTGGAAGTGGGATGGGGTTATAAGGAGTGATTAATGTCTAGAAGTTTGTTGGGGGGGTTATAAGGACGGATCACTGTCTAGAAGTGGAATGGGGAGGTATAAGGACAGATTACTGTCTAGAAGTGGGATGGGGGGTTATATGGATGGATTACTGTCTAGAAGTGGGATAGGGGTTATAAGGACAGATTAATGTCTAGAAGTGGGAAGGGGGTTATAAGGACAGATTACTGTCTAGAAGTGGGATGGGGGTTAAAAGGACAGATTACTGTCTAGAAGTGGGATGGGGTTACAAGGACAGATTACTGTCTAGAAGGGTGATGGGGGGTTAAAAGAATGGATTACTGTCTAGAAGTGGGATGGAGGGTTATAGGGATGGATTATTTTCTAGAAGGGTGATGGGGGGTTAAAAGAATGGATTACTGTCTAAAAGTGCGATTGACGTATAAAAGGACGGATTACTGCCGAGAAGTTGGATGGGGGTTACAAGGACAGATTACTGTCTAGAAGTGGGATGGAGGTTATAAGGATAGATTACTGTCTGGAAGTGGGATGGGGAGTATAAGTATTGATTACTGTCTAGAAGTGGGATGGGTTTTACAAAGACCGATTACTGTCTAGAAGTGGGATGTGGGGTTATAAGGATGGATTACTGTCGAGAAGTGGGATGGGGGTTATAAGGATGGATTACTGTCTAGAAGTGGGATGGGGTTTATAAGGATGGATTACTGTCTAGAAGTGGGATGGGGTTATAAGGACAGATTATTGTCCAGAAGTGGGATGGGGTTTATAAGGACGGATTACTGTATAGAAGTGGGATTGGGGTTATAAGGATAGATTACTGTCTAGAAGTGGGATGTCGGGTTATAAGGATGGATGACTGTCTAGAAGTGGGTTGGGGGTTATAAGGATGGTTTACTGTCTAGAAGTGGGATTGGGGTTACAAGGACAGATTACTGTCAAGAAGTGGGATGTGGGTTTATAAGGATGGATTACTGTCTAGAAGTGGGATGTGGGTTATAAGGACGGATTAGTGTCTAGAAGTGGGATGTGGGTTATAAAGACGGATTACTGTCTAGAAGTGGGATGTGGAGTTATAAGGATGGATTACTGTCTAGAAGTGGGATGCGGATGTTAAAAAGACAGATTACTGTCTAGAAGTGGGTTGGGGATTATAAGGACATATTACTGTCTAGAAGTGGGATGGGGTTACAAGGACAGATTACTGTCTAGAAGGTAGATGGGGGTTTAAAAGAATGGATTACTGTCTAGAAGTGGGATGGAGGGTTATAGGGACGGATTACTGTCTGGAAGGGTGATGGTGGGTTAAAAGAATGGATTACTGTCTGGAAGTGGGATGGAGGTTATAAGAACGGATTACTGCCGAGAAGTGATATGCAGGTTACAAGGACAGATTACTGTCTAGAAGTGGGATGGAGGTTATAAGGACAGATTACTGTCTGGAAGTGGGATGGGGAGTATAAGTATGGATTACTGTCTTAAAGTGGGAAAGGGTTTCTAAGGACGGATTAATGTCTAGAAGTGGGATGGGGGGGGTTATAAGGATGGATTACTGTCTAGAAGTGGGATGGGGATTACAAGGATGGATTACTGTCTAGAAGTGGGATGGGGTTACAACGACAGATTATTGTCTCGAAGTGGGATGGGGTTTATTAGGACGGATTACTGTCTAGAAGTGGGATGGGTGGGTTATAAGGACAGATTACTGTCTAGAAGAGGGAAGGGGTTTATAAGGACAGATTACTGTCTAGAAGTGGAATGGGGGTTATAATGATGGATTACTGTCTAGAAGTGGGATGGGGATTACACGGACCGAGTCCTGTCTAGAAGTGGGATGGGGTTTATAAGGACGGATTACTGTCTAGAAGTGGGATGGGGGTTATAAGGATGGTTTACTGTCTAGAAGTGGGATGGGGGTTACAAGGACAGATTACTGTCAAGAAGTGGGATGTAGGGTTAGAAGGATGGATTACTGTCCAGAAGTGGGATGGGGGTTACAAGGACAGATTACTGTCTAGAATTGGGATGGGTATTTCAGGACGGATTACTGTCTAGAAGGGTGATGGGGGGTTAAAAGAATGGATTACTGTCTAGAAGTGGGATTGAGGGTTATAGGGACGATTACTGCCGAGAAGTGGGATGGGGGTTACAAGGACAGATTACTGTCTAGAAGTGGGATGGAGGTTATAAGGACAGATTACTGTCTGGAAGTGGGATGGGGAGTATAAGTATGGATTACTGTCTTAAAGTGGGAAAGGGTTTCTAAGGACGGATTAATGTCTAGAAGTGGGATGGGGGGGTTATAAGGATGGATTACTGTCTAGAAGTGGGATGGGGATTACACGGACCGATTACTGTCTCGAAGTGGAATGTGGGGTTATAAGGATGGATTACTGTCGAGAAGTGGGATGGGGGTTATAAGGATGGATTACTGTCTAGAAGTGGGATGGGGGTTATAAGGATGGATTACTGTCTAGAAGTGGAATGGGGGTGTTATAACTACAGATTATTGTCTAGAAGAGGGAAGGGGTTTATAAGGACAGATTACTGTCTAGAAGTGGAATGGGGGTTATAATGATGGATTACTGTCTAGAAGTGGGATGGGGATTACAAGGACCGAGTCCTGTCTAGAAGTGGGATGGGGTTTATATGGACGGATTACTGTCTAGAAGTGGGATGGGGGTTATAAGGATGGTTTACTGTCTAGAAGTGGGATGGGGGTTACAAGGACAGATTACTGTCAAGAAGTGGGATGTAGGGTTAGAAGGATGGATTACTGTCCAGAAGTGGGATGGGGGTTACAAGGACAGATTACTGTCTAGAATTGGGATGGGTATTTCAGGACGGATTACTGTCTAGAAGGGTGATGGGGGGTTAAAAGAATGGATTACTGTCTAGAAGTGGGATGGGGGGGTTATAAGGATGGATTACTGTCTAGAAGTGGGATGGGGATTACACGGACCGATTACTGTCTAGAAGTGGAATGTGGGGTTATAAGGATGGATTACTGTCGAGAAGTGGGATGGGGGTTATAAGGATGGATTACTGTCTAGAAGTGGGATGGGGTTTATAAGGATGGATTACTGTCTAGAAGTGGAATGGGGGGGGGTTATAACTACAGATTATTGTCTAGAAGAGGGAAGGGGGTTATAAGGACAGATTACTGTCTAGAAGTGGAATGGGGGTTATAATGATGGATTACTGTCTAGAAGTGGGATGGGGATTACAAGGACAGATTACTGTCGAGATGTGGGATGGGGGGGGGTTATAAGGACAGATTACTGTCTCGAAGTGGGAAGGGGGTTATAAGGACAGATTCCTGTCTAGAAGTGGAATGGGGTTTATAATGATGGATTACTGTCTAGAAGTGGGATGGGGATTACAAGGACCGAGTACTATCTCGAAGTGGGATGTGGGGTTATAAACACAGATTACTGTCTAGAAGTGGGATGAGTGTTATGAGGACGGATTACTGTCTAGAGTGGGATGACGGTTATAAGGACGGATTACTGTCTAGAAATGGGATGGGGGATTATATGTTTGGATTACTGTATAGAAGGGGGATGTGGGTTATAAGGACAGATTACTGTCTAGAAGTTGGATGGGGATTATTAGGACAGCTTGCTCTCTCGAAGTGGGATGGGGATTATAAGGACAGATAGCTGTATAGAAGAGGGATGTTTGTGAAAAGGACAAATTACTCTCTAGAAGTGGGATGGGGATTGAAAGGACAGGTTGCTGTCTAGAAGTGGGATGTGGAGTATAAGTACGGATTACTGTCTTAAATTGGGATGGGGTTTGTAAGGTCGGATTGATGTCTAGAAGTGGAAGGGGGTTATAAGGATGGATTACTGTATAGAAGTAGGATGGGGGTTTTAAGGACAGATTACTGTGAAGAAGTGGGATGTGGGGTTAGAAGGATGGATTACTGTCTAGAAGTGGGATGTGGGTTATATGGACGGATTAGTGTCTAGAAGTGGGATAGGAGGTATAAGGACGGTTTACTGTCTAGAAGTGGGATGGGGGTTACAAGGAAAGATTACTGTCTAGAATTGGGATGGGGGTTATAAGGACGGATTACTGTCTAGAAGTGGGATGTGGGGTTATAAGGATGGATTACTGTCTAGAAGTGGGATGGGGTTATAAGGAGAAATTAATGTCTAGAAGTGGGATGGGGTTTATAAGGATGGATTACTGTCTAGAAGTGGGATGGGGTTATAAGGAGTGATTAATGTCTAGAAGTTTGTTGGGGGGTTATAAGGACGGATTACTGTCTAGAAGTGGAATGGGGAGGTATAAGGACAGATTACTGTCTAGAAGTGGGATGGGGGGTTATATGGATGGATTACTGTCTAGAAGTGGGATAGGGGTTATAAGGACAGATTAATGTCTAGAAGTGGGAAGGGGGTTATAAGGACAGATTACTGTCTAGAAGTGGGATGGGGGTTAAAAGGACAGATTACTGTCTAGAAGTGGGATGGGGTTACAAGGACAGATTACTGTCTAGAAGGGTGATGGGGGATTAAAAGAATGGATTACTGTCTAGAAGTGGGATGGAGGGTTATAGGGACGGATTATTTTCTAGAAGGGTGATGGGGGGTTAAAAGAATGGATTACTGTCTAGAAGTGCGATTGAGGTATAAAAGGACGGATTACTGCCGAGAAGTTGGATGGGGGTTACAAGGACAGATTACTGTCTAGAAGTGGGATGGAGGTTATAAGGATAGATTACTGTCTGGAAGTGGGATGGGGAGTATAAGTATTGATTACTGTCTAGAAGTGGGATGGATTTTACAAAGACCGATTACTGTCTAGAAGTGGGATGTGGGGTTATAAGGATGGATTACTGTCGAGAAGTGGGATGGGGGTTATAAGGATGGATTACTGTCTAGAAGTGGGATGGGGTTTATAAGGATGGATTACAGTCTAGAAGTGGGATGGGGTTATAAGGACAGATTATTGTCCAGAAGTGGGATGTGGGTTATAAAGACGGATTAGTGTCTAGAAGTGGGATGTGGAGTTATAAGGATGGATTACTGTCTAGAAGTGGGATGCGGATGTTAAAAAGACAGATTACTGTCTAGAAGTGGGATGGGGATTATAAGGACATATTACTGTCTAGAAGTGGGATGGGGTTACAAGGACAGATTACTGTCTAGAAGGTAGATGGGGGTTTAAAAGAATGGATTACTGTCTAGAAGTGGGATGGAGGGTTATAGGGACGGATTACTGTCTGGAAGGGTGATGGTGGGTTAAAAGAATGGATTACTGTCTGGAAGTGGGATGGAGGTTATAAGAACGGATTACTGCCGAGAAGTGATATGCAGGTTACAAGGACAGATTACTGTCTAGAAGTGGGATGGAGGTTATAAGGACAGATTACTGTCTGGAAGTGGAATGGGGAGTATAAGTATGGATTACTCTCTTAAAGTGGGAAAGGGTTTCTAAGGACGGATTAATGTCTAGAAGTGGGATGGGGGGGGGTTATAAGGATGGATTACTGTCTAGAAGTGGAATGGGGGTTACAAAGACCGATTACTGTCTAGAAGTGGGATGTGGGGTTATAAGGATGGATTACTGTCGAGAAGTGGGATGGGGGTTTTAAGGACAGATTTTTGTCTAGAAGTGGGATGCGGTTTATAAGGACGGATTACTGTCTAGAAGTGGGATGGGGGTTATAAGGATGGTTTACTGTCTAGAAGTGGGATGGGGGTTACAAGGACAGATTACTGTCATGAAGTGGGATGTAGGGTTAGAAGGATGGATTACTGTCCAGAAGTGGGATGTGGGTTATAAGGACGGATTTGTGTCTAGAAGTGGGATGCGGGTTATAATGACGGGTTACTGTCTAGAAGTGGGATGGGGGTTACAAGGACAGATTACTGTCTAGAATTGGGATGGGTGTTTCAGGACGGATTACTGTCTAGAAGGGAGATGGGGGGCTAAAATAATGGATTACTGTCTAGAAGTGGGATTGAGGGTTAAAGGGACGGATTACTGCCGAGAAGTGGGATGGGGGTTACAAGGACAGATTACTGTCTAGAAGTGGGATGGAGGTTATAAGGACAGATTACTGTCTAGAAGTGGGATGGGGAGTATAAGTATGGATTACTGTCTTAAAGTGGGAAAGGGTTTCTAAGGACGGATTAATGTCTAGAAGTGGGATGGGGGGGGTTATAAGGATGGATTACTGTCTAGAAGTGGGATGGGGATTACAAGGACCGAGACCTGTCTAGAAGTGGGATGTGGGGTTATAAGGATGGATTTCTGTCGAGAAGTGGGATGGGGGTTATAAGGATGGATAAATGTCTAGAAGTGGGATGGGGTTTATAAGGATGGATTACTGTCTAGAAGTGGGATGGGGTTACAACGAAAGATTATTGTCTCGAAGTGGGATGGGGTTTATAAGGACGGATTACTGTCTAGAAGTGGGATGGGGGGGTTATAAGGACAGATTACTGTCTAGAAGAGGGAAGGGGTTTATAAGGACAGATTACTGTCTAGAAGTGGAATGGGGGTTATAATGATGGATTACTGTCTAGAAGTGGGATGGGGATTACAAGGACCGAGTCCTGTCTAGAAGTGGGATGGCGGTTATAAGGATGGTTTACTGTCTAGAAGTGGGATGGGGTTACAAGGACAGATTACTGTCAAGAAGTGGGATGTAGTGTTAGAAGGATGGATTACTGTCTAGAAGTGGGATGTGGGTTATAAGGACAGATTTGTGTCTAGAAGTGGGATGGGGGTTACAAGGACAGATTACTGTCTAGAATTGGGATAGGTATTTCAGGACGGATGACTGTCTAGAAGGGTGATGGGGGTTTAAAAGAATGGATTACTGTCTAGAAGTGGGATTGAGGGTTATAGGGACGGATTACTGCCGAGAAGTGGGATGGGGGTTACAAGGACAGATAACTGTCTAGAAGTGGGATGGAGGTTATAAGGACAGATTACTGTCTGGAAGTGGGATGGGGAGTATAAGTATGGATTACTGTCTTAAAGTGGGAAAGGGTTTCTAAGGACGGATTAATGTCTAGAAGTGGGATGGGGGGGTTATAAGGATGGATTACTGTCTAGAAGTGGGATGGGGATTACAAGGACCGATTACTGTCTCGAAGTGGAATGTGGGGTTATAAGGATGGATTACTGTCGAGAAGTGGGATGGGGGTTATAAGGATGGATTACTGTCTAGAAGTGGGATGGGGTTTATAAGGATGGATTACTGTCTAGAAGTGGAATGGGGGTGTTATAACTACAGATTATTGTCTAGAAGAGGGAAGGGGTTTATAAGGACAGATTACTGTCTAGAAGTGGAATGGGGGTTATAATGATGGATTACTGTCTAGAAGTGGGATGGGAATTACAAGGACAGATTACTGTCTAGATGTGGGATGGGAGGGGGGGGGGGTTATAAGGACAGATTACTGTCTCGAAGTGGGAAGAGGGTTATAAGGACAGATTACTGTCTAGAAGTGGAATGGGGTTTATAATGATGGATTACTGTCTAGAAGTGGGATGGGGATTACAAGGACCGAGTACTATCTCGAAGTGGGATGTGGGGTTATAAACACAGATTACTGTCTAGAAGTGGGATGAGTGTTATGAGGACGGATTACTGTCTAGAGTGGGATGACGGTTATAAGGACGGATTACTGTCTAGAAATGGGATGGGGGATTATATGTTTGGATTACTGTATAGAAGGGGGATGTGGGTTATAAGGACAGATTACTGTCTAGAAGTTGGATGGGGATTATTAGGACAGCTTGCTCTCTCGAAGTGGGATGGGGATTATAAGGACAGATAGCTGTATAGAAGAGGGATGTTTGTGAAAAGGACAAATTACTCTCTAGAAGTGGGATGGGGATTGAAAGGACAGGTTGCTGTCTAGAAGTGGGATGGGGAGTATAAGTACGGATTACTGTCTTAAATTGGGATGGGGTTTGTAAGGTCGGATTGATGTCTAGAAGTGGAAGGGGGTTATAAGGATGGATTACTGTATAGAAGTAGGATGGGGGTTTTAAGGACAGATTACTGTGAAGAAGTGGGATGTGGGGTTAGAAGGATGGATTACTGTCTAGAAGTGGGATGTGGGTTATATGGACGGATTAGTGTCTAGAAGTGGGATAGGAGGTATAAGGACGGTTTACTGTCTAGAAGTGGGATGGGGGTTACAAGGAAAGATTACTGTCTAGAATTGGGATGGGGGTTATAAGGACGGATTACTGTCTAGAAGTGGGATGTGGGGTTATAAGGATGGATTACTGTCTAGAAGTGGGATGGGGTTATAAGGAGAAATTAATGTCTAGAAGTGGGATGGGGTTTATAAGGATGGATTACTGTCTAGAAGTGGGATGGGGTTATAAGGAGTGATTAATGTCTAGAAGTTTGTTGGGGGGTTATAAGGACGGATTACTGTCTAGAAGTGGAATGGGGAGGTATAAGGACAGATTACTGTCTAGAAGTGGGATGGGGGGTTATATGGATGGATTACTGTCTAGAAGTGGGATAGGGGTTATAAGGACAGATTAATGTCTAGAAGTGGGAAGGGGGTTATAAGGACAGATTACTGTCTAGAAGTGGGATGGGGGTTAAAAGGACAGATTACTGTCTAGAAGTGGGATGGGGTTACAAGGACAGATTACTGTCTAGAAGGGTGATGGGGGATTAAAAGAATGGATTACTGTCTAGAAGTGGGATGGAGGGTTATAGGGACGGTTTATTTTCTAGAAGGGTGATGGGGGGTTAAAAGAATGGATTACTGTCTAGAAGTGCGATTGAGGTATAAAAGGACGGATTACTGCCGAGAAGTTGGATGGGGGTTACAAGGACAGATTACTGTCTAGAAGTGGGATGGAGGTTATAAGGATAGATTACTGTCTGGAAGTGGGATGGGGAGTATAAGTATTGATTACTGTCTAGAAGTGGGATGGATTTTACAAAGACCGATTACTGTCTAGAAGTGGGATGTGGGGTTATAAGGATGGATTACTGTCGAGAAGTGGGATGGGGGTTATAAGGATGGATTACTGTCTAGAAGTGGGATGGGGTTTATAAGGATGGATTACAGTCTAGAAGTGGGATGGGGTTATAAGGACAGATTATTGTCCAGAAGTGGGATGTGGGTTATAAAGACGGATTAGTGTCTAGAAGTGGGATGTGGAGTTATAAGGATGGATTACTGTCTAGAAGTGGGATGCGGATGTTAAAAAGACAGATTACTGTCTAGAAGTGGGATGGGGATTATAAGGACATATTACTGTCTAGAAGTGGGATGGGGTTACAAGGACAGATTACTGTCTAGAAGGTAGATGGGGGTTTAAAAGAATGGATTACTGTCTAGAAGTGGGATGGAGGGTTATAGGGACGGATTACTGTCTGGAAGGGTGATGGTGGGTTAAAAGAATGGATTACTGTCTGGAAGTGGGATGGAGGTTATAAGAACGGATTACTGCCGAGAAGTGATATGCAGGTTACAAGGACAGATTACTGTCTAGAAGTGGGATGGAGGTTATAAGGACAGATTACTGTCTGGAAGTGGAATGGGGAGTATAAGTATGGATTACTCTCTTAAAGTGGGAAAGGGTTTCTAAGGACGGATTAATGTCTAGAAGTGGGATGGGGGGGGGTTATAAGGATGGATTACTGTCTAGAAGTGGAATGGGGGTTACAAAGACCGATTACTGTCTAGAAGTGGGATGTGGGGTTATAAGGATGGATTACTGTCGAGAAGTGGGATGGGGGTTTTAAGGACAGATTTTTGTCTAGAAGTGGGATGCGGTTTATAAGGACGGATTACTGTCTAGAAGTGGGATGGGGGTTATAAGGATGGTTTACTGTCTAGAAGTGGGATGGGGGTTACAAGGACAGATTACTGTCATGAAGTGGGATGTAGGGTTAGAAGGATGGATTACTGTCCAGAAGTGGGATGTGGGTTATAAGGACGGATTTGTGTCTAGAAGTGGGATGCGGGTTATAATGACGGGTTACTGTCTAGAAGTGGGATGGGGGTTACAAGGACAGATTACTGTCTAGAATTGGGATGGGTGTTTCAGGACGGATTACTGTCTAGAAGGGAGATGGGGGGCTAAAATAATGGATTACTGTCTAGAAGTGGGATTGAGGGTTAAAGGGACGGATTACTGCCGAGAAGTGGGATGGGGGTTACAAGGACAGATTACTGTCTAGAAGTGGGATGGAGGTTATAAGGACAGATTACTGTCTGGAAGTGGGATGGGGAGTATAAGTATGGATTACTGTCTTAAAGTGGGAAAGGGTTTCTAAGGACGGATTAATGTCTAGAAGTGGGATGGGGGGGGTTATAAGGATGGATTACTGTCTAGAAGTGGGATGGGGATTACAAGGACCGAGACCTGTCTAGAAGTGGGATGTGGGGTTATAAGGATGGATTTCTGTCGAGAAGTGGGATGGGGGTTATAAGGATGGATAAATGTCTAGAAGTGGGATGGGGTTTATAAGGATGGATTACTGTCTAGAAGTGGGATGGGGTTACAACGAAAGATTATTGTCTCGAAGTGGGATGGGGTTTATAAGGACTGATTACTGTCTAGAAGTGGGATGGGGGGGTTATAAGGACAGATTACTGTCTAGAAGAGGGAAGGGGTTTATAAGGACAGATTACTGTCTAGAAGTGGAATGGGGGTTATAATGATGGATTACTGTCTAGAAGTGGGATGGGGATTACAAGGACCGAGTCCTGTCTAGAAGTGGGATGGCGGTTATAAGGATGGTTTACTGTCTAGAAGTGGGATGGGGTTACAAGGACAGATTACTGTCAAGAAGTGGGATGTAGTGTTAGAAGGATGGATTACTGTCTAGAAGTGGGATGTGGGTTATAAGGACAGATTTGTGTCTAGAAGTGGGATGGGGGTTACAAGGACAGATTACTGTCTAGAATTGGGATAGGTATTTCAGGACGGATGACTGTCTAGAAGGGTGATGGGGGTTTAAAAGAATGGATTACTGTCTAGAAGTGGGATTGAGGGTTATAGGGACGGATTACTGCCGAGAAGTGGGATGGGGGTTACAAGGACAGATAACTGTCTAGAAGTGGGATGGAGGTTATAAGGACAGATTACTGTCTGGAAGTGGGATGGGGAGTATAAGTATGGATTACTGTCTTAAAGTGGGAAAGGGTTTCTAAGGACGGATTAATGTCTAGAAGTGGGATGGAGGGGTTATAAGGATGGATTACTGTCTAGAAGTGGGATGGGGATTACAAGGACCGATTACTGTCTCGAAGTGGAATGTGGGGTTATAAGGATGGATTACTGTCGAGAAGTGGGATGGGGGTTATAAGGATGGATTACTGTCTAGAAGTGGGATGGGGTTTATAAGGATGGATTACTGTCTAGAAGTGGAATGGGGGTGTTATAACTACAGATTATTGTCTAGAAGAGGGAAGGGGTTTATAAGGACAGATTACTGTCTAGAAGTGGAATGGGGGTTATAATGATGGATTACTGTCTAGAAGTGGGATGGGAATTACAAGGACAGATTACTGTCTAGATGTGGGATGGGAGGGGGGGGGGTTATAAGGACAGATTACTGTCTCGAAGTGGGAAGGGGGTTATAAGGACAGATTACTGTCTAGAAGTGGAATGGGGGTTATAATGATGGATTACTGTCTAGAAGTGGGATGGAGATTACAAGGACCGAGTACTATCTAGAAGTGGGATGTGGGGTTATAAACACAGATTACTGTCTAGAAGTGGGATGAGTGTTATGTGGACGGATTACTGTCTAGAAGTGGGATGAGGGTTATAAGGACGGATTACTGTCTAGAAATGGGGTGGGGGATTATATGTTTGGATTACTGTATAGAAGTGGGATGTGGGTTATAAGGACAGATTACTGTCTAGAAGTGGGATGGGGATTATTAGGACAGCTTGCTCTCTCGAAGTGGGATGGGGATTATAAGGACAGATAGCTGTATAGAAGAGGGATGTTTGTGAAAAGGACAAATTACTCTCTAGAAGTGGGATGGGGATTGAAAGGACAGGTTGCTGTCTAGAAGTGGGATGGGGAGTTTTAGTACGGATTACTGTCTTAAATTGGGATGGGGTTTGTAAGGATGGATTGATGTCTAGAAGTGGAAGGGGGTTATAAGGATGGATTACTGTATAGAAGTAGGATGGCGGTTTTAAGGACAGATTACTGTCAAGAAGTGGGATGTGGGGTTAGAAGGATGGATTACTGTCTAGAAGTGGGAGGTGGGTTATATGGACGGATTAGTGTCTAGAAGTGGGATAGGAGTTATAAGGACGGATTACTGTCTAGAAGTGGGATGGGGGTTACAAGGAAAGATTACTGTCTAGAAGTGGGATGGGGGTTATAAGGACGGATTACTGTCTAGAAGTGGGATGTGGGGTTATAAGGATGGATTACTGTCTAGAAGTGGGATGGGGTTATAAGGAGAAATTAATGTCTAGAAGTGGGATGGGGTTTATAAGGATGGATTACTGTCTAGAAGTGGGATGGGGTTATAAGGAGTGATTAATGTCTAGAAGTTTGATGGGGGGGTTATAAGGACGGATTACTGTCTAGAAGTGGAATGGGGAGGTATAAGGACAGATTACTGTCTAGAAGTGGGATGGGGGGTTATATGGATGGATTACTGTCTAGAAGTGGGATAGGGGTTATAAGGACAGATTACTGTCTAGAAGTGGGATGGCGATTATAAGGACAGATTAATGTCTAGAAGTGGGAAAGGGGTTATAAGGACAGATTACTGTCTAGAAGTGGGATGGGGGTTATAAGGACAGATTACTGTCTAGAAGTGGGATGGGGTTACAAGGACAGATTACTGTCTAGAAGGGTGATGGGGGTTAAAAGAATGGATTACTGTCTAGAAGTGGGATGGAGGGTTATAGGGACGGATTACTGTCTAGAAGGGTGATGGGGGGTTAAAAGAATGGATTACTGTCTAGAAGTGGGATTGAGGTATAAAAGGACGGATTACTGCCGAGAAGTTGGATGGGGGTTACAAGGACAGATTACTGTCTAGAAGTGGGATGGAGGTTATAAGGACAGATTACTGTCTTGAAGTGGGATGGGGAGTATCAGTATTGATTACTGTCTTAAAGTGGGAAAGGGTTGACAAGGACGGATTAATGTCTAGAAGTGGGATGGGGGGGTTATAAGGATGGATTACTGTCTAGAAGTGGGATGGGTTTTACAAAGACCGATTACTGTCTAGAAGTGGGATGTGGGGTTATAAGGATGGATTACTGTCGAGAAGTGGGATGGGGGTTATAAGGATGGATTACTGTCTAGAAGTGGGATGGGGTTTATAAGGATGGATTACTGTCTAGAAGTGGGATGGGGTATTCAACATTCAGGAAGGATAGAATAAAAGGAAAAGGAGGTGGGGTAGCATTGCTGGTTAAGGAGGAGATTAAGGCAATAGTTAGGAAGGACATTAGCTTGGATGATGTGGAATCTATATGGGTAGAGCTGCAGAACACCAAAGGGCAAAAAACGTTAGTGGGAGTTGTGTACAGACCTCCAAACAGTAGTAGTGATGTTGGGGAGGGCATCAAACAGGAAATTAGGGGTGCGTGCAATAAAGGTGCAGCAGTTATAATGGGTGACTTTAATATGCACATAGATTGGGCTAACCAAACTGGAAGCAATACGGTGGAGGAGGATTTTCTGGAGTGCATAAGGGATGGTTTTTTAGACCAATATGTCGAGGAACCAACTAGGGGGGAGGCCATCTTAGACTGGGTGTTGTGTAATGAGAAAGGATTAATTAGCAATCTCGTTGTGCGAGGCCCCTTGGGGAAGAGTGACCATAATATGGTGGAATTCTGCATTAGGATGGAGAATGAAACAGTTAATTCAGAGACCATGGTCCAGAATTTAAAGAAGGCTAACTTTGAAGGTATGAGGCGTGAATTGGCTGAGATGGATTGGCGAATGATACTTAAGGGGTTGACTGTGGATGGGCAATGGCAGACATTTAGAGACCGCATGGATGAACTACAACAATTGTACATTCCTGTCTGGCATAGAAATAAAAAAGGGAAGGTGGCTCAACCGTGGCTATCAAGGGAAATCAGGGATAGTATTAAAGCCAAGGAAGTGGCATACAAATTGGCCAGAAATAGCAGCGAACCTGGGGACTGGGAGAAATTTAGAACTCAGCAGAGGAGGACAAAGGGTTTGATTAGGGCAGGGAAAATGGAGTATGAGAAGAAGCTTGCAGGGAACATTAAGACGGATTGCAAAAGTTTCTATAGATATGTAAAGAGAAAAAGGTTAGTAAAGACAAATGTAGGTCCCCTGCAGTCAGAATCAGGGGAAGTCATAACGGGGAACAAAGAAATGGCGGACCAATTGAACAAGTACTTTGGTTCGGTATTCACGAAGGAGGACACGAACAACCTTCCGGTTATAAAAGGGGTCGGGGGGTCTAGTAAGGAGGAGGAACTGAGGGAAATCCTTATTAGCCGGGAAATTGTGTTGGGGAAATTGATGGGATTGAAGGCCGATAAATCCCCAGGGCCTGATGGACTGCATCCCAGAGTACTTAAGGAGGTGGCCTTGGAAATAGTGGATGCGTTGACAGTCATTTTCCAACATTCCATTGACTCTGGATCAGTTCCTATGGAGTGGAGGGTAGCCAATGTAACCCCACTTTTTAAAAAAGGAGGGAGAGAGAAAACAGGGAATTATAGACCGGTCAGCCTGACATCGGTAGTGGGTAAAATGATGGAATCAATTATTAAGGATGTCATAGCAGTGCATTTGGAAAGAGGTGACATGATAGGTCCAAGTCAGCATGGATTTGTGAAAGGGAAATCATGCTTGACAAATCTTCTGGAATTTTTTGAGGATGTTTCCAGTAGAGTGGATAAGGGAGAACCAGTTGATGTGGTATATTTGGACTTTCAGAAGGCGTTCGACAAGGTCCCACACAAGAGATTGATGTGCAAAGTTAGAGCACATGGGATTGGGGGTAGTGTACTGACATGGATTGAGAACTGGTTGTCAGACAGGAAGCAAAGAGTAGGAGTAAATGGGTACTTTTCAGAATGGCAGGCAGTGACTAGTGGGGTACCGCAAGGTTCTGTGCTGGGGCCCCAGCTGTTTACACTGTACATTAATGATTTAGATGAGGGGATTAAATGTAGTATCTCCAAATTTGCGGATGACACTAAGTTGGGTGGCAGTGTGAGCTGCAAGGAGGATGCTGTGAGGCTGCAGAGCGACTTGGATAGGTTAGGTGAGTGGGCAAATGCATGGCAGATGAAGTATAATGTGGATAAATGTGAGGTTATCCACTTTGGTGGTAAAAACAGAGAGACAGACTATTATCTGAATGGTGACAGATTAGGAAAAGGGGAGGTGCAAAGAGACCTGGGTGTCATGGTACATCAGTCATTGAAGGTTGGCATGCAGGTGCAGCAGGCGGTTAAGAAAGCAAATGGCATGTTGGCCTTCATAGCAAGGGGATTTGAGTACAGGGGCAGGGAGGTGTTGCTACAGTTGTACAGGGCATTGGTGAGGCCACACCTGGAGTATTGTGTACAGTTTTGGTCTCCTAACCTGAGGAAGGACATTCTTGCTATTGAGGGAGTGCAGCGAAGGTTCACCAGACTGATTCCCGGGATGGCTGGACTGACCTATCAAGAAAGACTGGATCAACTGGGCTTGTATTCACTGGAGTTCAGAAGAATGAGAGGGGACCTCATAGAAACATATAAAATTCTGACGGGGTTAGACAGGTTAGATGCAGGAAGAATGTTCCCAATGTTGGGGAAGTCCAGAACCAGGGGTCACAGTCTAAGGATAAGGGGTAAGCCATTTAGGACCGAGATGCGGAGGAACTTCTTCACCCAGAGAGTGGTGAACCTGTGGAATTCTCTACCACAGAAAGTTGTTGAGGCCAATTCACTAAATATATTCAAAAAGGAGTTAGATGAGGTCCTTACTGCTAGGGGGATCAAGGGGTATGGCGAGAAAGCAGGAATGGGGTACTGAAGTTGAATATTCAGCCATGAACTCATTGAATGGCGGTGCAGGCTAGAAGGGCCGAATGGCCTACTCCTGCACCTATTTTCTATGTTTCTATGTTTCTATAAGGACAGATTATTGTCCAGAAGTGGGATGGGGTTTATAAGGACGGATTACTGTATAGAAGTGGGATTGGGGTTATAAGGATAGATTACTGTCTGGAAGTGGGATGTCGGGTTATAAGGATGGATGACTGTCTAGAAGTGGGATGGGGGTTATAAGGATGGTTTACTGTCTAGAAGTGGGATGGGGGTTACAAGGATAGATTACTGTCAAGAAGTGGGATGTGGGTTTATAAGGATGGATTACTGTCTAGAAGTGGGATGTGGGTTATAAGGACAGATTAGTGTCTAGAAGTGGGATGGGGGTTATAAGGACGGATTGCTGTCGAGAAGTGGGATGGGGGTTACAAGGACAGATTACTGTCTAGAATTGGGATGGGTGTTTCAGGACGAATTCTGTCTAGAAGTGGAATGGCAGTTATAAGGATGGATTACTGTCTAGAATGGTGATGGGGGGTTAAAAGAATGGATTACTGTCTAGAAGTGGGATTGAGGGTTATAGGGGCGGATTACTGCTGTCGAAATCTCGACCTCAGAAAAGAATGACTCCGACACTTACAGCTCCGATGGAAGTTTCCCTTTTAATTTACTTGCTCGCAAGGGGTAGGTTTCACTCAGTCAAGGGCTAAATGAAACCTCCGCAATGGTACAGCTTCACAAGATATTTATACAGTAAAACCCAAGTTCTGGCCTCTCCCTGTGTATTGCTCTGTCTCACAGTCAGTGAATACAGATAAAGAGTTAATTACTATATCCTGGTCCTGAAATGGTGTCAAGATATTTCCTTTTGTCAGGGTTATCAGAAAGCCAAACGGCCATTATTCCATGAGTCATAGGTAATGGGCTATCACCTGTCTTGTATTGTATCAGGATTATCCAATTTCCTGGTCAGTTTACCTGTTTGCTTCAAATGGATGAGGTAAAGGAAAGAGATAATGGCTAGAAGATAAGGGTGGGGTGACATGGAACTCCTGTAGTGTAGACAATAGGAGAGCACCATGGGGGGTTACTTGTCTCAGCATGACTTGTCTCCTAGCTGTCTGATAACCATCAGCCATCTAACAGCAGGTTTAGCTGTTCATAATAAGCTGCCTATCAAAAATGCAGAAAGTTCTGGAAGGGCCAGGACTCCATTTTAATCAAAAGGCACACAAATACCGTATGGTATCAGCTTAGATAAAAATACATTTCCACATTCCCCCATTTTGTCCTTCACAAGGACAACTCAATCCATTCTGATCTTGTACAGTCTCTCCATTTCCATTTCTTTTAGTTTCATTACTCACTAGGCATATTATACCCTCAGGATTTCCTATTCTGGGAGTAATGCTTAGGAAGGGAGGCTGATGGTTATTATCATAATTGGGCTGGTACCATCCCTGGAAGGCTGTAAGTTTATACCCTGCCGACCTCCATTCTGTTTGCTCCTTTGTTTCTGGCCCCTTAGTTAGTTTTGTCCTGTTTTGCACTGTCAACCATTCTACCATTTCTGATTCGTTAAAGGGGACAGATCTCAGGGGAATAACCCCCCTGGAGTGGACAGGTACATGGGAACATATCCAGCAACTCGACAAGTTTCTTTCTTGAGCATACCTATGACTCAGTGCCATAAATACGTTTACGTGCAATTCCCTTCGGTGGTGGGTCTGTACCCCTGGTGTAATCAATAATGCGAAGTAAAACCCTGTCAAGCCCAGCACCATCAGTCCCCATAGTCCATACAGTTCTTTATTCAGTCTTCCTTTTTCTGTTCCTCTGATTCCTTCGTCCCTTCCTCCTGGTCGGGTGCCCGTTTGCAATGGGATGCGTGGATCCATGTTGGTCTTTCCTTTACCTTGATTGCAGTATTGGTCGCCAGCAGGACCTGGTATGGTCCTTCGAATCTTGGCTGTAGACTGCTTTTCCTTTTAAAAATCTTGATGTAAATGAATTCCCCTGGCTCCAGGTTATGACACTTCCCTTCCGCTGGCTTGACTTGGGCTTCCTTTACCTGTGAATGAAAGCTGGAAATACATTTGGTTAGTGCAATATAATAATTCAACATATTTTCCTCCATTTTGTGGATGTCCATCTGTTTTGCAGTAAATGGTGCTGTAAAAGGTAGTCGTTGGGGACGTCCCATAACTATCTCATGTGGTGACAAGTCTGTTGTTCTGTTGGTTGCAGATCGCATTACCATCAAAGCTAAGGGCAGCAGTTCTGTCCATTTCAGTCCAGTGTCATTGCATAGTTTTGCCAGCTTATTTTTAAGCATTCCATTATATCTTTCAACAAGTCCAGCTGATTGTGGATGATAACTGCAATGAAAACGTTGATTAATCTGTAAAGCTTTACACATTTCTCTTATGACAGTTCCCGTGAAATGTGACCCGTTATCACTGGAAAGCTTAGCAGGGATTCCGAAGCGCGGTACAATTTCTTTTAACAAACATTTAGCAACAGTAGTGGCATCGGCCTTTTTACATGGAAAGGCTTCAATCCATCTAGAGAACACATCTACAATAACTAATACATACTTGAATCCCATACACATAGGTAATTCAATAAAATCCATTTGTAAATGTACAAAAGGCCCGACTGGATTTGGGTGGGAGGCAGATTCTACTTTTTCCGTCTTACCCGGATTCATTGTCTGACAGGTAACACAATTTTCACAGATTTGTTTTGCAATTGCCGAAATACCTGGTGCATACCAAGTTGCCAAAATATAATCTGCCAATCCCCCTTTGCCTGCATGTGTGAATGTATGAACACATCGGGCAATCCATGGAAGTAAGGATCTAGGGGCCACCACGCGGCCGTCATGGTGAACCCATATTCCTTCTGGATTTTTATAACATTGATCCTTCGTCCAGGTCACCACCTCCTCCGTACTGGCCTGTGTCTGAAAGGCCAGCACGTCATTAATAGTGGGTGGCGGGTCTGAGCAATTATTTTTCCTTAGTGGGAACAATGACACCTGCATCCCCCCTTTCGACAGAGCTGCTGACTTAGCTGCATTATCAGCTCTGGCATTCCCAAGTGCCACCTCATTCGACTGGCCTGTATGTGCTTGGCATTTGATAATGGCAAGTTTTAAGGGGCATTGAATGGCTCGCAGGAGATTTTCCACTTGTTCTGCATTTTTGATAGGGGTTCCTGAAGAAGTCAGGTACCCGCGAATCTTCCAAATTTGTCCATAGTCATGTGATACCCCAAAAGCATACCTGGAGTCAGTGTAGATATTAACTGTGTGTCCTTCAGCCAGAATACAGGCTCGAGTTAACGCAAACAATTCGGCTTGTTGGGCTGAAAAGGAGTCTGGAAGAGAGGCTGTTTCGACAACATTAAACTGAGTTACAATTGCATAAGCCGCTCTAGGTTGGCCCCTATCATTTCGTAAGGCTGATCCGTCAACATAGTACACTAGCTCAGGGTTACACATTGGTACATCTGTTAGATTGATACGTGGTTTAGTCACTAATTCGGTTACCATTTCACATGAATGGGGTTCGCCGTCGTCTTCCGTGGGGAGTAGAGTGGCTGGATTTAAGGTAGTACATCTTTTGATGACAAGGTTCGGATTTGATAACAGTTCGACCTCGTATTTGGTGGTTCTTGCGGAGGTTAGGTGTTGGGTGGCACATTTAGTAAGTAAAATCTCGACAGAGTGTGGGATATATAAAATGGTCTGATGATTTAGAGTTATTGTCTGAGCCTGTTGCATAGCATAATAAGCTGCTGCCAACGAAGGAAGACATCCTGGTAGTCCGCGTGCCACTGGGTCTAGTTGGGTACTGAAATACGCTACCGGTCGCTGCCTGTCCCCATGTAACTGAGTCAAAACAGATTGTGCAAAACCCGACTTGTGGTGCACAAATAAATTGAATAGCTTAGTGTAATCTGGTAATCCCAAGGCGGGTGCTGAAGTGAGGGACTGTTTAAGGTTCTGAAAAGCATTCCGGGATACCTCATTCCAAATCAACTTCTCTGGTAGTGCGGGCATGGACATGTCTAACAGTGGTCTAACAATCTCGGAATAACTCGTAACCCATTGCCGGCAGTATCCTGTCATGCCGAGGAGGTGTTTCATTTCTCTCTTGGTTACTGGTAGTGGGGCAGAGCAGATTGCTTTTACTCGGTCTTGTGTCAATTGTCTCGTATCTCTGACCAATTCGTGCCCTAGATACCGAACCTTTTCTGAGACAAATTGTAACTTTGCCTTTGACACCTTGTGTCCTTTCGAGGCCAGAGCTTTTAATAACACAAGGGAGTCCGTTTCGTAGGCCAATTTGGAGGGTGAGGCGAGCAATAAGTCGTCAACATACTGCACAAGTGTAGAACCTGCTGGTAAAATTACATCTTCCAGATCCCTCTTTAGGCACTGTGAGAATATGGTAGGGCTCTCGGTAAATCCCTGCGGGAGTCTTGTCCACGTATATTGGTGTCCTTTATACGTGAAGGCAAACAGGAATTGAGACTCTGGGTGAATAGGTATTGAGAAAAATGCTGAACACAGATCAACTACTGTGTAATACGTTGATGATGCCGGAATACTGGCAAGTATAATTGCCGGGTTGGGTACCACTGGATAAGTTGGGAATACCGAATGATTCACGGCTCGTAGGTCTTGGACAAATCTCCATTTGTCACTATTGGGCTTCTGCACCGGAAAGATCGGTGTGTTACATGGACTTCTAGTTGGAACGATTACTCCCTGGGCCAGCAGGGACTTAATGACTGGCTCAATACCTTGTTCTGCGGCTGGGGACAAGGGGTATTGGGGCTTCTTGGGGAGCGGGGCGGTTGAATTGATTGCTACCTTATAGGGTTGTGCGGTAAGCATCCTCCCTACTTCATTAGCGTGTGTAGACCATAGTTGTTCTGGAACTTTAGCAAGAAGCTCTGCTGTGCTTTGTCGTACTGGGAAGCTAGTGGCTGAGAGCATCCTTTCTTCTAAGACAGCATCGAAGTATACTTTCCCATTCAACTTGACAGAATAGCCTCCCCCCTTTTCATGTTGCCCCAAAGTTCCATTACGTGTGTGCCATTCCTCTTGTACTGGGGATCCTTGCATTCTTTTAACCATCTGTCCTAAATCCTGGGGTTTATGTGTGCCTGCAACTGCAAGGGTGCAGTGTGGAACGCTCCCTTTAACCCTAAACAAGCTCTGACTGTGGGAGGATAATTCAACCCCTGCCGCTATCCCTTCGGGTCCGATAAAGATTTTTCCGATCATCAATTGATGTTTCTGGTGCAGGAATGGTTGATAAAAGATTTGTGCTGTAGCGTCTGATCCCGTTTTGTCACAATATGCTGTGCAGTGTAATGTTTCGTACCACTTGCCCAAGGTTTGAGATTTGAGGTCGTCTGTGATTAACCTTGTTACACACCAATATGAACCAACCAAATAGGATAGGGTTTTGCTTAGTGTGGGGTCCAAATTTTCCCAGGCATACAATATGGGAGTTGTGGGTTGAAGTAGTGGATATGCGCCACATTTATCTATGGGGACTCGAACCTCCAGACCAGCTGGGGAACAGAGGATCGTGGCATTCATTTTACATAACAGGTCACGTCCACACAGATTCACTGGAACCTCTTTAGACAGTAGGAATGAATGACTATCTTCGTAATCCTCTATTTGTACACTGATAGGGTTGGAGAAAAACATTTGCTGTGCGTGTCCAGATAGTCCAATCACTGAGGTTTGATTAGTGGAAGTGGGAATTCCCCTCGTATCCTCCCTTGAAAGGACCGAATAGGTGGCACCAGTATCCACTAGGAATGGGACATCCTTTCCTTGTATTCGTATTTTTACTTCAGGTTCTCCTATGGCATTTAACGAAACGACAGGAAGCTGTTTGTTCGCAGCACTCGGGTCTGGGATTGGGCGTCATTGATCATTATACCGGCAATTTGGTGGTTGGCCCAATTGCTTTTGATTCTGTGATCCAAATGGATCTTGCACAGAGAAATTAGTCTGAGGTCTAGCATGTACCTGGACTTGGGTCGCATACTGGTTGGGTTCTGAAGGGGGAGGGTGTCATTGGAGCTGCTTGTCCTACAAACATGGTGACCTTGCTTTTAGATTCTCTATTTCGCTCTTGTATGTCCTTTAACATAGATACAACCTTGGATAGCGATTCCTGTCGCCATCCGAGACAAACTAGTTTAAAGGGATCTCTGAGTTCGGGCCGTAGCCCGTTTACCACGGCGCTGATCATAGGAGCCTCTACCTCCTCCATTTTCATGCCTGAACATTGGTTCATGATCTCTCGCACTCTTTCTACATAATCCTCAACATCCTCCTCCTTTCTTTGTGTAGTTTCCATAATTTTGGACCAATTCGTTTTCCTCGGGAACACCGAATGTAAGGCTTCCCAACATCTTCCCCAGAACCCCTCTCCTGGCTTCGTGCTGGGATCTGCATCCGGAGCCTCTCGATGGGTTTTAAAATCTTTGAATTTTATCTCAAGTTCGGAAAATTTTGTGTCCTTTAACCATGCTTTCAGTAAGATTTGACCATCTAATATACTGGGTTCGTGGCACAAGATGATTACTTTTAACTGGTCTATGGCCTTTTCAATATTGGTTTTGGGGTCTGCCAATCCTTCCACAATTATTCTTAATTCACTTGGTGACCATGGTCGATAAATAGGGACCGGAGCCCCCCCCGAGAGTGGACTGGGAAAAAGTCTTACTGGGTATACTGATGATGATGGATCCAGGGCACTGGGCTCTGGTCCACGGGTATGACTTCGTGTGCCCCCTGCAGGGCCGTCACGGTATTGATTCCCTTGTGACTGACTTATATTTCCTGCAGCCTCACCTGTATTGTTGGGAGCGGGTGTTACCCCGTTTCCCTGTACTCCGGCCCGAGGATCATCTCCTCCTTGGCCTGGAGCACCCCCCGGGGATGGAACATACGGCGGTGGTCGATGGCTGTAGGGAGTCCAATCCTCATCCCAGTCCTCATCCTCATCCTTATCCCAACCCTCCGGAGCCCTAGGTGAGTGTGCCTTTGTCTCTTTAGCAACCATAACGGATGGGTGTTTGTTATGTCGAGGGCGATTCACCTGCTCTACCCGTTCATCCCCCTGCTTTCTCCCTCTAGTACACTGCTTGCTAACTCTTAGGCTCTTCTCGTGTCGTTCCTCAGCTTCCCTTTTCCAATCTCCAAACGCTGACCAATTCACTTTTTTTTTTTTTCCTCTTCTACCTGGGTCTCTGTCTATAAGGCATTCTTCTAGACAGGTTATTCTCTCTAAATTGAATGAACCATCGGGTGGAAATGGCCTGTTTTCACCCTTAGTCCATTTTACCCATTCTCTTAGGTGGTCAATTGAAGACTGACCACAATTCTGGAGCATAAAATGGGCTGGGGTCCCTTTTGGTGGTGGTTTACTTGCTCCAGCCCCCATTCTGGATGATTTAAGATTTTACCACAGTTTCTGATCTCACAATCCTTTCGGCCAACCGAGTTCTCTACGCCCACTTCTCCTGGCCGTTACGTGGCCTGAAAAGGCTCTTAATTCGGGCTCAGTCTGGGTGTGTGAGATATGTTGGCACGAACCAATCGTAGTTGATCAATCAGTTACTGTTTCTTTTCTTAATCAATCCTTGTGTTGTTTTTTTTTCCGAATCACAATTTTCCCGAGTGACTCTTCCCGTTTCTCTAATGGCAATGACTCACAAAGGTATTGCACACAACAGTAATACAAGGACAACAAACAATATTCCCGTGAGTACACAAATCATAACCTCTAAACAAATTCTCAGTCTGCGTTGTACGCCACTACAGACCGAGTCCTTAACTTATCCTAATAACAGCTGATAAAACTTAAGGTTCCGTACCCAAACTCTTTGATCGATTGCGCTCTTTTTTTTTAATAGTCTTATCACATAAGAACCCCTTCCGAATTAAAAACAATAAAAATCTTATCACATAAGAACCTTCGATCGATTATTAGCGCTTTCTTTTTTTCTTTTCTTTTAATAGTCTTATCACATAAGAACCCCTTCCGAATTAAAAACAATAAAAATCTTATCATATAAGAACCTGGAACCCTTTTCGATCGACTAGCGCTTCCTTACCTACTGAAACCTTCCCCGGGCTGTCTCGAGATTTTTTTCCAGAACCTGTTCTCTTCTGCTGGCGAGCTGAGAAAGAAATGGTTATAAAAAAAAAATACCTTTAACTTTTAAATGCCGAGTCTTGTAGATGCAGTACCTCAGCTGTGGACAACAGATTACATCTGCGATTCAACAGTGAAGAAACCTCTTGTGAGCAAAGGCTCACCTTGTTTGGCCACCGAAGCCTTTCACTGGAGAGGCACTATGCCTGTATCCGTTTTACTCACAGAACAGAGAGTATGCATCTCGGTGGAACCTCCAATAACTGTCGAAATCTCGACCTCAGAAAAGAATGACTCCGACACTTACAGCTCCGATGGAAGTTTCCCTTTTAATTTACTTGCTCGCAAGGGGTAGGTTTCACTCAGTCAAGGGCTAAATGAAACCTCCGCAATGGTACAGCTTCACAAGATATTTATACAGTAAAACCCAAGTTCTGGCCTCTCCCTGTGTATTGCTCTGTCTCACAGTCAGTGAATACAGATAAAGAGTTAATTACTATATCCTGGTCCTGAAATGGTGTCAAGATATTTCCTTTTGTCAGGGTTATCAGAAAGCCAAACGGCCATTACTCCATGAGTCATAGGTAATGGGCTATCACCTGTCTTGTATTGTATCAGGATTATCCAATTTCCTGGTCAGTTTACCTGTTTGCTTCAAATGGATGAGGTAAAGGAAAGAGATAATGGCTAGAAGATAAGGGTGGGGTGACATGGAACTCCTGTAGTGTAGACAATAGGAGAGCACCATGGGGGGTTACTTGTCTCAGCATGACTTGTCTCCTAGCTGTCTGATAACCATCAGCCATCTAACAGCAGGTTTAGCTGTTCATAATAAGCTGCCTATCAAAAATGCAGAAAGTTCTGGAAGGGCCAGGACTCCATTTTAATCAAAAGGCACACAAATACCGTATGGTATCAGCTTAGATAAAAATACATTTCCACACTGCCGAGAAGTGGGATGGCGGTTACAAGGACAGATTACTGTCTCGTAGTGGGATGGAGGTTATAAGGACAGATTACTGTCTGGAAGTGGGATGGGGAGTATAAGTATGGATTACTGTCTTAAAGTGGGAAAGGGTTTATAAGGACGAATTAATGTCTAGAAGTGGAATGGGGGGTTATAAGGATGGATTACTGTCTAGAAGTGGGATGGGGATTACAAGGACCGATTACTGTCCAGAAGTGGGATGTGGGGTTATAAGGATGGATTACTGTCGAGAAGTGGGATGGGGTGATAAGGATGGATTACTGTCTAGAAGTGGGATGGGGTTTATAAGGATGGATTACTGTCGAGAAGCGGGATGGGGTTATAAGGACAGATTATTTTCTAGAAGTGGGATGGGGTTTCTCAGGACGGATTACTGTCTAGAATTGGGATGGCGGGGGTTATAAGGACAGATTACTGTCTAGAAGTGGGATGGGGGTTATAAGGACAGATTACTGTTTAGATGTGAGATGTGAGGTTATAAGGATGGATGACTGTCTCAACGTGGGATGGGGGTTACAAGGACAGATTACAGTCTACAAGTGGGATGGGGGGGTTATGAGGACAGGTCACTGTCTAGAAGTGGGAAGGGGTTTATAAGGGCAGATTACTGTCTAGAAGTGGAATGGGGGTTATAATGATGGATTACTGTCTAGAAGTGGGATGGGGATTACAAGGACCGAGTCCTGTCTCGAAGTGGGATGTGGGGTTATAAGGACAGATTACTGTCTAGAAGTGGGATGGGGGGGTAACAAGGACTGATTACTGTCTAGAAGTGGGATGTGGGTTATAAGGACAGATTACAGTCTAGAAGTGGGATGTGGAGTTATAAGGATGGATCACTGACTAGAAGTGGGATGTGGCGTTTTAAGGACAGATTACTGTCTAGAAGTGGGATGGGGGTTACAAGGACCGATTACTGTCTAGAAGTGGGATGTGGGGTTATAAGGATGGATTACTGTCTAGAAGTGGTATGCGGATGTTAAAAAGACAGATTACTGTCTAGAAGTGGGATGGGGGTTATAAGGACATATTACTGTCTAGAAGTGGGATGGGGGTTATAAGGACAGATTACTGTCTTGAAGTGGGATGGGGGTTATAAGGACAGATTACTGTCTTGAAGTGGGATGGGGGTTTAAAAGAATGGACTACTGTCGAGAGGTGGGATGGGGGTTATAAGGACAGATTACTGTCTCGAAGTGGGATGGGGTGTTATAAGGATGGATTACTGTCTAGAAGTGGGATGGAGCTTAAAAGGACAGATTGCTGTCGAGAAGTCGGATGGGGATTATAGGGACAGATTATTGTCTCGAAGTGGGATGAGGGTTATAAGGATGGCTTACTGTCTAGAAGTGGGATGGGGCTTACAAGGACAGATTGCTGTCTAGAAGTGGGATGGGGTTTATAAGGATGGATTACTGTCTAGAAGTGGGATGGGGGGGGGTTATAAGGACTGATTACTGTCTAGAAGTGGGATGGGGTTTACAAGGACGGATCACTGTCTAGATGTGGGATGGGGGTTATACGGACGGATTACTGTCTAGAAGTGGGATGTGTGGGTTATAAAGATGGATTACTGTCTAGAAGTGAGATGGGTTAACAAGGACAGATTACTGTCCAGAAGGGTGATGGTGGGTTAAAAGGATGGATTGTTGTCTAGAAGTGGGATGTAGGGTTATAAGGACAGATTACTGTCTAGAAATGGGATGGAGGTTATAAGAACGGATTACTGTCTGTAAGTGGGATGGGGTTTACATGGACGGAATAATGTGTAGAAGCGTGATGGAGTGGTTACAACGATGGATTATTGTCTAGAAATGGGATGGGGATTAGAAGGACAGATTACTGTCTAGAATTGGGATGGGTGTTTCAGGATGGATTCTGTCCAGAAGTGGGATGGGCCTTATAAGGACGGATTACTGTCGAGAAGTGGGATGTGGGTTATCAGGATGTATTACTGTCTAGAAGTGGGATGGGGGTTATCAGGGCAGATTACTGTCGAGAACTGAGATGGGGTTACAAGGACAGATTACTGTCTAGAATTGGGACGGGTGTTTCAGGTCGGATTCTGTCTGGAAGTGCGATGGGGGTTATAAGGACGGATTACTGTCTAGAAGGGTGATGGGTGGTTAAAAGAATGGATTACTGTCTAGAAGTGGGATTGAGTGTTATCGGGACGGATTACTGCCGAGAAGTGGGATGGAGGTTATAAGGACAGATTACTGTCTGGAAGTGGGATGGGGAGTATCAGTGTGGATTACTGTCTTAAAGTGGGAAAGGGTTTGTAAGGAAGGATTAATGTCTAGAAGTGGGATGGGGGGGTTATAAGGATGGATTACTGTCTAGAAGTGGAATGGAGATTACAAGGACCGATTACTGTCTAGAAGTGGGATGTGGGGTTATAAGGATGGATTACTGTCGAGAAGTGGGATGGGGGTTATAAGGATTGATTACTGTCTAGAAGTGGGATGGGGATTACAAGGACCGATTACTGTCGAGAAGTGGGATGTGGGGTTATAAGGATGGATTACTGTTGAGAAGTGGGATGGGGTGATAAGGATGGATTACTGTCTAGAAGTGGGATGGGGTTTATAAGGATGGATTACTGTCTAGAAGTGGGATGGGGTTATAAGGACAGATTATTTTCTAGAAGTGGGATGTGGTTTCTCAGGACGGATTACTGTCTAGAAGTGGGATGGGCGGGGGGGGGTTATAAGGACAGATTACTGTCTAGAAGTGGGATGGGGGTTATAAGGACAGATTACTGTCTAGAAGTGGGATGTGGGGTTATAAGGATGGATGACTGTCTAGAAGTGGGATGGGGATTTTAAGGTCAGATTACTGTCTAGAAGTGGGATGTGTGGTTATAAGGATGGATGACTGTCTCGACGTGGGATGGGGGTTACAAGGACAGATTACTGTCTACAAGTGGGATAGGGGGGTTATGAGAGCAGGTCACTGTCTAGAAGTGGGAAGGGGGTTATAATGATGGATTACTGTCTAGAAGTGGGATGGGGATTACAAGGACTGAGTCCTGTCTAGAAGTGGGATGTGGGGTTATAAGGACAGATTACTGTCTCAAAGTGGGATGGGGGGGTAACAAGGACTGATTACTGTCTAGACGTGGAATGGGGGGTTATATGGTTGGATTACTGTATAGAAGTGGGATGTGGGTTATAAGGACAGATTATTGTCTAGAAGTGGGATGTGGAGTTATAAGGATGGATCACTGTCTAGAAGTGGGATGTGGCGTTTTAAGGACAGATTACTGTCTAGATGTGGGATGGGGGTTACAAGGACCGATTACTGTCTAGAAGTGGGATGTGGGGTTATAAGGATGGATTGCTGTCTAGAAGTGGGATGGGGGGGTTGCAAGGATGGATTACTGTGTAGAAGTGGGATGCGGATGTTAAAAAGACAGATTACTGTCTAGAAGTTGGATGGGGGTTATAAGGACATATTACTGTCGAGAAGTGGGATGGGGGTTATAAGGATTGATTACTGTCTAGAAGTGGGATGGGGATTACAAGGACCGATTACTGTCGAGAAGTGGGATGTGGGGTTATAAGGATGGATTACTGTTGAGAAGTGGGATGGGGTGATAAGGATGGATTACTGTCTAGAAGTGGGATGGGGTTTATAAGGATGGATTACTGTCTAGAAGTGGGATGGGGTTATAAGGACAGATTATTTTCTAGAAGTGGGATGTGGTTTCTCAGGACGGATTACTGTCTAGAAGTGGGATGGGGGGGGGTTATAAGGACAGATTACTGTCTAGAAGTGGGATGGGGGTTATAAGGACAGATTACTGTCTAGAAGTGGGATGTGGGGTTATAAGGATGGATGACTGTCTAGAAGTGGGATGGGGGTTTTAAGGTCAGATTACTGTCTAGAAGTGGGATGTGTGGTTATAAGGATGGATGACTGTCTCGACGTGGGATGGGGGTTACAAGGACAGATTACTGTCTACAAGTGGGATAGGGGGGTTATGAGAGCAGGTCACTGTTTAGAAGTGGGAAGGGGGTTATAATGATGGATTACTGTCTAGAAGTGGGATGGGGATTACAAGGACTGAGTCCTGTCTAGAAGTGGGATGTGGGGTTATAAGGACAGATTACTGTCTCAAAGTGGGATGGGGGGGTAACAAGGACTGATTACTGTCTAGACGTGGAATGGGGGGTTATATGGTTGGATTACTGTATAGAAGTGGGATGTGGGTTATAAGGACAGATTACTGTCTAGAAGTGGGATGTGGAGTTATAAGGATGGATCACTGTCTAGAAGTGGGATGTGGCGTTTTAAGGACAGATTACTGTCTAGAAGTGGGATGGGGGTTACAAGGACCGATTACTGTCTAGAAGTGGGATGTGGGGTTATAAGGATGGATTGCTGTCTAGAAGTGGGATGGGGGGGTTGCAAGGATGGATTACTGTGTAGAAGTGGGATGCGGATGTTAAAAAGACAGATTACTGTCTAGAAGTTGGATGGGGGTTATAAGGACATATTACTGTCTAGAAGTGGGATGGGGGTTATAAGGACAGATTACTGTCTTGAAGTGGGATGGGGGTTATAAGGACGGATTACTGTCTAGAAGTGGGATGTGTGGGTTATAAAGATGGATTACTGTCTAGAAGTGAGATGGGGTTACAAGGACAGATTACTGTCCAGAAGGGTGATGGTGGGTTAAAAGGATGGATTACTGTCTAGAAGTGGGATGTACGGTTATAAGGACAGATTACTGTCTAGAAGTGGGATGGAGGTTATAAGGACGGATTACTGTCTGTAAGTGGGATGGAGGTTATGAGGAGGGTTTACTGTCTAGAAGTAGGATGGGGAGTATAAGTATGGATTACTGTCTTAAATTGGGATGGGGTTTATAAGGACGGATTAATGTCTAGAAGCATGATGGAGGGTTTAAAACGATGGATTATTGTCTAGAAGTGGGATGGGGTTTAGAAGGACAGATGACTGTCCAGAATTGGGATGGGTGTTTCAGGATGGATTCTGTCCAGAAGTGGGATGGGCGTTATAAGGATGGATTACTGTCTATAAGTGGGATGGGGGTTATCAGGATGTATTACTGTCTAGAAGTGGGATGGGGTTACAAGGACAGATTACTGTCTAGAATTGGGACGGGTGTTTCAGGTCGGATTCTGTCTGGAAGTGCAATGGGGGTTATAAGGACGGATTACTGTCTAGAAGGGTGATGGGTGGTTAAAAGAATGGATTACTGTCTAGAAGTGGGATTGAGTGTTATCGGGACGGATTACTGCCGAGAAGTGGGATGGGGGTTACAAGGACAGATTACTGTCTCGAAGTGGGATGGAGGTTATAAGGACAGATTACTGTCTGGAAGTGGGATGGGGAGTATAAGTGTGGATTGCTGTCTTAAAGTGGGAAAGGGTTTGTAAGGACGGATTAATGTTTAGAAGTGGGATGGGGGCGTTATAAGGATGGATTACTGTCTAGAAGTGGAATGGGGATTACAAGGACCGATTACTGTCTAGAAGTGGGATGTGGGGTTATAAGGATGGATTACTGTTGAGAAGTGGGATGGGGGTTATAAGGATGGATTACTATCTAGAAGTGGGATGGGTGGTTTTATCGACGGATTACTGTTTAGAAGTGGGATGTGGGTTATAAGGACCGATGACTGTCTAGAAGTGGGATGTGAGTTATAAGGACGGATTACTGTCTAGAAGTAGGATGGGGAGTATAAGTATGGATTACTGTCTTGAAGTGGGATGGGGTTTATAAGGACGGATTAATGTCTAGAAGCGTGATGGAGGGGTTATAAGGATGGATTATTGTATAGAAGTGGGATGGGGTTTAGAAGGACAGATTACTGTCTAGAATTGGGATGGGTGTTTCAGGATGGATTCTGTCCAGAAGTGGGATGTGGGGTTATAAGGACGGATTACTGTCGAGAAGTGGGATGGGGGTTATAAGGATGTATTACTGTCTAGAAGTGGGATGGGGGTTATCAGGGCAGATTACTGTCGAGAAGTGGGATGGGGTTACAAGGACAGATTACTGTCTAGAATTGGGACGGGTATTTCAGGACGGATTCTGTCTGGAAGTGCGATGGCGGTTATAAGGACGGATTACTGTCTAGAAGGGTGATGGGGGGTTAAAAGAATGGATTACTGTCTAGAAGTGGGATTGAGTGTTATCGGAACGGATTACTGCCGAGAAGTGGGATGGGGGTTACAAGGACAGATTACTGTCTCGATGTGGGATGGAGGTTATAAGGACAGATTACTGTCTGGAAGTGGGATGGGGAGTATAAGTGTGGATTACTGTCTTAAAGTGGGAAAGGGTTTGTAAGGACGGATTAATGTCTAGAAGTGGGATGGGGGGGGTTATAAGGATGGATTACTGTCGAGAAGTGGGATGGGGGTTACAAGGATCGATTACTGTCTAGAAGTGGGATGTGGGGTGAAAAGGATGGATTACTGTCGAGAAGTGGGATGGGGGTTATAAGGACAGATTATTGTCTAGAAGTGGGATGGGGTTTATAAGGACGGATTACTGTCTAGAAGTGGGATGGGGTTACAAGGACAGATTACTGTCTAGAATTGGGACGGGTATTTCAGGACGGATTCTGTCTGGAAGTGCGATGGGGGTTATAAGGACGGATTACTGTCTAGAAGGGTGATGGGTGGTTAAACGAATGGATTGCTGTCTAGAAGTGGGATTGAGTGTTATCGGGACGGATTACTACCGAGAAGTGGGATGGGGGTTACAAGGACAGATTACTGTCTCGAAGTGGGATGGAGGTTATAAGGACAGATTACTGTCTGGAAGTGGGATGGGGAGTATCAGTGTGGATTACTGTCTTAAAGTGGGAAAGGGTTTGTAAGGACGGATTAATGTCTAGAAGTGGGATGGGGGGGTTATAAGGATGGATTACTGGCTAGAAGTGGGATGGGGATTACAAGGACCGATTACTGTCTAGAAGTGGGATGTGGGATTATAAGGATGGATTACTGTCTCGAAGTGGGATGGGGGTTATAAGGACAGATTATTGTCTCGAAGTGGGATGGGGGTTATAAGGACAGATTACTGTCTAGAAGTGGGATGTAGGGTTATAAGGATGGATGACTGTCTAGAAGTGGGATGGGGGTTACAAGGACAGATTACTGTCCAGATGTGGGATGGGGGGGGGATATAAGGACAGATTACTGTCTCGAAGTGGGAAGGGGGTTATAAGGACAGATTACTGTCTAGAAGTGGAATGGGGGTTATAATGATGGATTACTGTCTAGAAATGGGATGGGGATTACAAGGACCGAGTACTATCTAGAAGTGGGATGTGGGGTTATTAAGACAGATTACTGTCTAGAAGTGGGATGAGTGTTATGAGGACGGATTACTGTCTAGAAGTGGGATGAGGGTTATAAGGACGGATTACTGTCTAGAAATGGGATGGGGGATTATATGTTTGGATTACTGTATAGAAGTGGGATGTGGGTTATAAGGACAGATTACTGTCTAGAAGTGGGATGGGGATTATTAGAACAGCTTGCTATCTCGAAGTGGGATGGGGATTATAAGGACAGATTGCTGTATAGAAGAGGGATGTTTGTGAAAAGGACAGATTACTCTCTAGAAGTGGGATGGGGATTGAAAGGACAGGTTGCTGTCTAGAAGTGGGATGGGGAGTATAAGTACGGATTACTGTCTTAAATTGGGATGGGGTTTATAAGGACGGATTGATGTCTGGAAGTGGAAGGGTGTTATAAGGATGGATTACTATATAGAAGTAGGATGGGGGTTTTAAGGACAGATTACTGTCAAGAAGTGGGATGTGGGGTTAGAAGGATGGATTACTGTCTAGAAGTGGGATGTGGATTATATGGACGGATTAGTGTCGAGAAGTGGGATAGGGGTTATAAGGACGGATTACTGTCTAGAAGTGGGATGGGGGTTACAAGGACAGATTACTGTCTAGAAGTGGGATGGGGGTTATAAGGACGGATTACTGTCTAGAAGTGGGATGTGGGGTTATAAGGATGGATTACTGTCTAGAAGTGGGATGGGGTTATAAGGAGAAATTAATGTCTAGAAGTGGGATGGGGTTTATAAGGATGGATTACTGTCTAGAAGTGGGATGGGGTTATAAGGAGAGATTAATGTCTAGAAGTTTGATGGGGGGGTTATAAGGACGGATTACTGTCTAGAAGTGGAATGGGGAGTTATAAGAACAGATTACTGGCTAGAAGTGGGATGGGGGATTATATGAATGGATTACTGTCTAGAAGTGGGATAGGGGTTATAAGGACAGATTACTGTCTAGAAGTGGGATGGGGATTATAAGGACAGATTAATGTCTAGAAGTGGAATGGGGGGTTATAAGGATGGATTACTGTCTAGAAGTAAGATGGGGGTTTGACGTAGATTACTGTCAACAAGTGGGATGTGGGGTTAGAAGGATGGATTACTGTCTAGAAGTGGGATGTGGGTTATAAGGACGGATTAGTGTCTAGAAGTGGGATGGGGGTTATAAGGACGGATTACTGTCGAGAAGTGGGATGTGGGGTTATAAGGATGGATTACTGTCTAGAAGTGGGATGGGAGGGTTGCAAGGATGGATTACTGTCTAGAAGTGGGATGGGGGTTATAAGGACGGATTACTGTCTAGAAGTGGGATGTGGAGTTATAAGGACGGATTACTGTCTAGAAGTGGGATGCGGTTGTTAAAAAGACAGATTACTGTCGAGAAGTGGGATGGGGGTTATAAGGACAGATTACTGTCTAGAAGTGGAATGGGGTTGCAAGGACAGATTACTGTCTAGAAGTGGGATGGAGGTTATATGGACTGATTAGTGTCTGGAAGTGGGATGGGGAGTATAAGTATGGATTACTGTCTGAAAGTGGGAAAGGGTTTATAAGGATGGATTAATGTCTAGAAGTGGGATGTGGGGTTATAAGGATGGATTACTGTCGAGAAGTGGGATGGGGGTTATAAGGATGGATTACTGTCGAGACGTGGGATGTTGGGTTATAAGGATCGATTAATGTCTAGAAGTGGGATGCGGATGTTAAAAAGACAGATTACTGTCTAGAAGTGGGATGGGGGTTATAAGGACGGATTACTGTCTAGAAGTGGTATGTGGAGTTATAAGGACGGATTACTGTGTAGAAGTGGGATGCGGATGTTAAAAAGACAGATTACTGTCTAGAGGTGGGATGGGGTTACAAGGACAGATTACTGTCTAGAAGGGTGATGGGGAGTTAAAAGAATGGATTTCTGTCTAGAAGTGGGATGGAGGTTATAAGGACGGATTACTGCCGAGAAGTGGGATGGGGGTTACAAGGACAGATTACTGTCTAGAAGTGGGATGGAGGTTATATGGACAGATTACTGTCTGGAAGTGGGATGGGGAGTATAAGTATGGATTACTGTCTTAAAGTGGGAAAGGGTTTATAAGGACGGATTAATGTCTAGCAGTGGGATGTGGGGTTATAAGGATGGATTACTGTCGAGAAGTGGGATGGGGGTTATAAGGATGGATTACTGTCTAGAAGTGGGATGGGGTTATAAGTACAGATTATTGTCTAGAAGTGGGATTGGGTTTATAAGGACGGATTACTGTCTAGAAGTGGGATGGGGGTTATAAGGATAGATTACTGTCTAGAAGTGGGATGTCGGGTTATAAGGATGGATGACTGTCTAGAAGTGGGGTGGGGGTTATAAGGATGGTTTACTGTCTAGAAGTAGGATGGGGGTTACAAGGACAGATTACTGTCTAGAAGTGGGATGTAGGGTTAGAAGGATGGATTACTGTCTAGAAGTGGGATGTGGGTTATTAGGACGGATTACTGTCTAGAAGTGGGATGGGGGTTACAAGGACAGATTACTGTCTAGAATTGGGATGGGTGTTTCAGGACGGATTACTGTCTAGAATGGTGATAGGGGGTTAAAAGAATGGATTACTGTCTAGAAGTGGGATTGAGGGTTGTAGGGACGGATTACTGCCGAGAAGTGGGATGGGGGTTACAAGGACAGATTACTGTCTAGAAGTGGGATGGAGGTTATATGGACAGATTACTGTCTGGAAGTGGGATGGGGAGTATAAGTATGGATTACTGTCTTAAAGTGGGAAAGGGTTTATAAGGACGGATTAATGCCTAGAAGTGGGATGTGGGGTTATAAGGATGGATTACTGTCGAGAAGTGGGATGGGGATTACAAGGACAGATTACTGTCTAGAAGTGGGATGTAGGGTTAGAAGGATGGATTACTGTCTAGAAGTGGGATGTGGGTTATTAGGACGGATTACTGTCTAGAAGTGGGATGGGGGTTACAAGGACAGATTACTGTCTAGAATTGGGATGGGTGTTTCAGGACGGATTACTGTCTAGAAGGGTGATGGGGGGTTAAAAGAATGGATTACTGTCTAGAAGTGGGATTGAGGGTTGTAGGGACGGATTACTGCCGAGAAGTGGGATGGGGGTTACAAGGACAGATTACTGTCTAGAAGTGGGATGGGGGTTATAAGGACAGATTACTGTCTGGAAGTGGGATGGGGAGTATAAGTATGGATTACTGTCTTAAATGGGAAAGGGTTTCTCAGGACGGATTAATGTCTAGATGTGGGATGGGGGGGATTTAAGGATGGATTACTGTCTAGAAGTGGGATGGGGGTTATAAGGATGGATTACTGTCGAGAAGTGGGATGGGGGTTATAAGGATGGATTACTGTCTCGAAGTGGGATGGGGTATAAGGACAGATTATTGTCTGGAAGTGGGATGGGGTTTATAAGGACGTATTACTGTCTAGAAGTGGGGTGGGGGGGAGTTATGAGGACAGATTACTGTCTAGAAGTGGGAAGGGGGTTATAAGAACAGATTACTGTCTAGAATTGTAATGGGGGTTATAATGATGGATTACTGACTAGAAGTGGGATGGGGATTACAAGGACCGAGTCCTGTCTAGAAGTGGGATGTAGGGTTATAAGTACAGATTACTGTCTAGAAGTGGGATGGGGGGGAGGTAACAAGGACTGATTACTGTCTAGAAGTGGGATGGGAGGTTATAATGACCGATTACTGTCTAGAAGTGGGATGGGTTTACAAGGACAGATTACTGTCTAGAAGTGGGATGGGGTTTATAAGGATGGATTACTGTCTGGAAGTGGGATGGGGTTAGAAGGATGGATTACTGTCTAGAAGTGGGATGTGGGGTTATAAGGATGGATTACTGTCTAGAAGTGGGATGGGGGGGTTGCAAGGATGGATTACTGTCTAGAAGTGGGATGGGGGTTATAAGGATGGTTTACTGTCTAGAAGTGGGATGGGGAGTATAAGTACGGATCACTGTCTTAAATTGGGATGGGGTTTATAAGGACGGATTAATGTCTAGAAGTGGGATGGAGGGTTATAAGGATGGATTACTGTATAGAAGTAGGATGGGGGTTTTAAGGACAGATTACTGTCAAGAAGTGGGATGTGGGGTTAGAAGGATGGATTACTGTCTCGAAGTGGGATGTGTGTCATAAGGACGGATTACTGTCTAGAAGTGGGATGGATTTACAAGGACAGATTACTGCCTAGAAGTGGGATGGGGTTATAAGGACGGATTACTGTCTCGAAGTGGGATGGGGTTATAAGGAGAGATTAATATCTAGAAGTGGGATGGGGGGGTTATAAGGACGGATTACTGTCTGGAAGTGGGATGGGGGTTATAAGGACAGATTACTGTCTAGAAGTGGGATGAGGGTTATAAGGACAGATTACTGTCTAGAAGTGGGATGGGGGTGGTTACAAGGACAGATTACTGTCTAGAAGTGCAATGTGGAGTTATAATGATGGATTACTGTCCAGAAGTGGGATGGGGGGGTTGCAAGGATGGATTAGTGTCTAGAAGTGGGATGGGGGTTATAAGGACGGTTTACTGTCTAGAAGTGGGATGGGGAGTATAAGTACGGATTACTGTCTAAAATTGGGATGGAGTATATAACGACGGATTAATGTCTAGAAGTGGGATGGGGGGTTATAAGGATGGATTACTGTATAGAAGTAGGATGGGGGTTTTAAAAGATTATTGTCAAGAAGTGGGATGTGGGGTTAGAAGGATGGATTGCTGTCTAGAAGTGGGATGTGGGTTATAAGGACGGATTAGTGTCTAGAAGTGGGATGGGGGTTATAAGGACGGATTACTGTCTAGAAGCGGGATGGGGGTTACAAGGACAGATTACTGTCTAGAAGTGGGATGGGGGTTATAAGGATGGATTACTGTCGAGACGTGGGATGTGGGGTTATAAGGATCGATTAATGTCTAGAAGTGGGATGGGGTTATAAGGAGAGATTAATGTCTAGAAGTGGGATGGGGTTTATAAGGATGGATTAGTGTCTAGAAGTGGGATGGGGTTATAAGGAGAGATTAATGACTAGAAGTGGGATGGGGGTTTATAAGGGCGGATTACTGTCTAGCAGTGGAATGGGGGTTATAAGGACAGATTACCGTCTTGAAGTGGGATGGGGGTTATAAGGACAGATTACTCACTTGAAGTGGGATGGGGTTATAAGGACTGATTACTGTCTTGAAGTGGGATGGGGGTTATAAGGATGGATTACTGTCTAGAAGTGGGTTGGGGGTTATAAGGACAGATTAGTGTCTAGAAGTGGGATGGGGGTTATAAGGACAGATAACTGTCTAGAAGTGGGATGGGGGTTATAAGGACAGATTGCCGTCTTGAAGTGGGATGGGGGTTATAAGGACAGATTACTCTCTTGAAGTGGGATGGGGTTATAAGGACTGATTACTGTCTTGAAGTGGGATGGGGGTTATAAGGATGGATTACTGTCTAGAAGTGGGATGTGGAGTTATAAGGACGGATTACTGTCCAGAAGTGGGATGCGGATGTTAAAAAGGCAGATTACTGTCTAGAAGGGTGATAGGGAGTTAAAAGAATGGATTTCTGTCTAGAAGTGGGATGGAGGGTTATAGGGACGGATTACTGTCTAAAAGGGTGATGGGGGGTTAAAAGAATGGATTACTGTCTCGAAGTGGGATGGAGGTTATAAGGACGGATTGCTGCCGAGAAGTGGGATGGGGGTTACAAGGACAGATTACTGTCTAGAAGTGGGATGGAGGTTATATGGACAGATTACTGTCTGGAAGTGGGATGGGGAGTATAAATATGGATTACTGTCTTAAAGTGGGAAAGGGTTTATAAGGACGGATTAATGTCTAGAAGTGGGATGTGGGGTTTTCAGGATGGATTACTGCCTAGAAGTGGGATGTTGGGTTATAAGGATGGATTACTGTCGAGAAGTGGGATGGGGGTTATAAGGATGGATTACTGTCTAGAAGTGAGTTGGGGTTCAGAAGGATGGATTACTGTCTCGAAGTGGGATGGGGGTTATAAGGACAGATTATTGTCTAGAAGTGGGATGTGGGGTTAGAAGGATGGATTACTGTCTAGAAGTGGGATGTGGATTATATGGACGGATTAGTGTATCGAAGTGGGATAGGGGTTATAAGGACGGATTACTGTCTAGAAGTGGGATGGGGGTTACAAGGACAGATTACTGTCTAGAAGTGGGATGGGGGTTATAAGGACGGATTACTGTCTAGAAGTGGGATGTGGGGTTATAAGGATGGATTACTGTCTAGAAGTGGGATGGGGTTATAAGGAGAAATTAATGTCTAGAAGTGGGATGGGGTTTATAAGGATGGATTACTGTCTAGAAGTGGGATGGGGTTATAAGGAGAGATTAATGTCTAGAAGTTTGATGGGGGGGGTTATAAGGACGGATTACTGTCTAGAAGTGGAATGGGGAGTTATAAGGACAGATTACTGTCTAGAAGTGGGATGGGGGATTATATGAATGGATTACTGTCTAGAAGTGGGATAGGGGTTATAAGGACAGATTACTGTCTAGAAGTGGGATGGGGATTATAAGGACAGATTAATGTCTAGAAGTGGGATGGGGGGTTATAAGGATGGATTACTGTCTAGAAGTGGGATGTGGGGTTATAAGGATGGATTACTGTCTAGAAGTGGGATGGGGGTTATAAGGACGGATTACTGTCTAGAAGTGGGATGTGGGGTTATAAGGATGGATTACTGTCTAGAAGTGGGATGGGGTTATAAGGAGAAATTAATGTCTAGAAGTGGGATGGGGTTTATAAGGATGGATTACTGTCTAGAAGTGGGATGGGGTTATAAGGAGAGATTAATGTCTAGAAGTTTGATGGGGGGGTTATAAGGACGGATTACTGTCTAGAAGTGGAATGGGGAGTTATAAGGACAGATTACTGTCTAGAAGTGGGATGGGGGATTATATGAATGGATTACTGTCTAGAAGTGGAATGGGGAGTTATAAGAACAGATTACTGTCTAGAAGTGGGATGGGGGATTATATGAATGGATTACTGTCTAGAAGTGGGATAGGGGTTATAAGGACAGATTACTGTCTAGAAGTGGGATGGGGATTATAAGGACAGATTAATGTCTAGAAGTGGAATGGGGGGTTATAAGGATGGATTACTGTCTAGACGTAAGATGGGGGTTTGACGTAGATTACTGTCAACAAGTGGGATGTGGGGTTAGAAGGATGGATTACTGTCTAGAAGTGCGATGTGGGTTATAAGGACGGATTAGTGTCTAGAAGTGGGATGGGGGATTATATGAATGGATTACTGTCTAGAAGTGGAATGGGGAGTTATAAGAACAGATTACTGTCTAGAAGTGGGATGGGGGATTATATGAATGGATTACTGTCTAGAAGTGGGATAGGGGTTATAAGGACAGATTACTGTCTAGAAGTGGGATGGGGATTATAAGGACAGATTAATGTCTAGAAGTGGAATGGGGGGTTATAAGGATGGATTACTGTCTAGAAGTAAGATGGGGGTTTGACGTAGATTACTGTCAACAAGTGGGATGTGGGGTTAGAAGGATGGATTACTGTCTAGAAGTGCGATGTGGGTTATAAGGACGGATTAGTGTCTAGAAGTGGGATGGGGGTTATAAGGACGGATTACTGTCGAGAAGTGGGATGTGGGGTTATAAGGATGGATTACTGTCTAGAAGTGGGATGGGAGGGTTGCAAGGATGGATTACTGTCTAGAAGTGGGATGGGGGTTATAAGGACGGATTACTGTCTAGAAGTGGGACGTGGAGTTATAAGGACGGATTACTGTCTAGAAGTGGGATGCGGTTGTTAAAAAGACAGATTACTGTCGAGAAGTGGGATGGGGGTTATAAGGACAGATTACTGTCTAGAAGTGGAATGGGGTTGCAAGGACAGATTACTGTCTAGAAGTGGGATGGAGGTTATATGGACTGATTAGTGTCTGGAAGTGGGATGGGGAGTATAAGTATGGATTACTGTCTGAAAGTGGGAAAGGGTTTATAAGGATGGATTAATGTCTAGAAGTGGGATGTGGGGTTTTAAGGATAGATTACTGTCTGGAAGTGGGATGGGGAGTATAAGTATGGATTACTGTCTTAAATGGGAAAGGGTTTCTCAGGACGGATTAATGTCTAGATGTGGGATGGGGGGGATTTAAGGATGGATTACTGTCTAGAAGTGCGATAGGGGTTATAAGGATGGATTACTGTCGAGAAGTGGGATGGGGGTTATAAGGATGGATTACTGTCTAGAAGTGGGATGGGGTATAAGGACAGATTATTGTCTGGAAGTGGGATGGGGTTTATAAGGACGTATTACTGTCTAGAAGTGGGGTGGGGGGGAGTTATGAGGACAGATTACTGTCTAGAAGTGGGAAGGGGGTTATAAGAACAGATTACTGTCTAGAATTGTAATGGGGGTTATAATGATGGATTACTGACTAGAAGTGGGATGGGGATTACAAGGACCGAGTCCTGTCTAGAAGTGGGATGTAGGGTTATAAGTACAGATTACTGTCTAGAAGTGGGATGGGGGGGAGGTAACAAGGACTGATTACTGTCTAGAAGTGGGATGGGAGGTTATAATGACCGATTACTGTCTAGAAGTGGGATGGGTTTACAAGGACAGATTACTGTCTAGAAGTGGGATGGGGTTTATAAGGATGGATTACTGTCTGGAAGTGGGATGGGGTTAGAAGGATGGATTACTGTCTAGAAGTGGGATGTGGGGTTATAAGGATGGATTACTGTCTAGAAGTGGGATGGGGGGGTTGCAAGGATGGATTACTGTCTAGAAGTGGGATGGGGGTTATAAGGATGGTTTACTGTCTAGAAGTGGGATGGGGAGTATAAGTACGGATCACTGTCTTAAATTGGGATGGGGTTTATAAGGACGGATTAATGTCTAGAAGTGGGATGGAGGGTTATAAGGATGGATTACCGTATAGAAGTAGGATGGGGGTTTTAAGGACAGATTACTGTCAAGAAGTGGGATGTGGGGTTAGAAGGATGGATTACTGTCTCGAAGTGGGATGTGTGTTATAAGGACGGATTACTGTCTAGAAGTGGGATGGATTTACAAGGACAGATTACTGCCTAGAAGTGGGATGGGGTTATAAGGACGGATTACTGTCTCGAAGTGGGATGGGGTTATAAGGAGAGATTAATATCTAGAAGTGGGATGGGGGGGTAATAAGGACGGATTACTGTCTGGAAGTGGGATGGGGGTTATAAGGACAGATTACTGTCTAGAAGTGGGATGAGGGTTATAAGGACAGATTACTGTCTAGAAGTGGGATGGGGGTGGTTACAAGGACAGATTACTGTCTAGAAGTGCAATGTGGAGTTATAATGATGGATTACTGTCTAGAAGTGGGATGGGGGGGTTGCAAGGATGGATTAGTGTCTAGAAGTGGGATGGGGGTTATAAGGACGGTTTACTGTCTAGAAGTGGGATGGGGAGTATAAGTACGGATTACTGTCTAAAATTGGGATGGAGTATATAACGACGGATTAATGTCTAGAAGTGGGATGGGGGGTTATAAGGATGGATTACTGTATAGAAGTAGGATGGGGGTTTTAAAAGATTATTGTCAAGAAGTGGGATGTGGGGTTAGAAGGATGGATTGCTGTCTAGAAGTGGGATGTGGGTTATAAGGACGGATTAGTGTCTAGAAGTGGGATGGGGGTTATAAGGACGGATTACTGTCTAGAAGCGGGATGGGGGTTACAAGGACAGATTACTGTCTAGAAGTGGGATGGGGGTTATAAGGATGGATTACTGTCGAGACGTGGGATGTGGGGTTATAAGGATCGATTAATGTCTAGAAGTGGGATGGGGTTATAAGGAGAGATTAATGTCTAGAAGTGGGATGGGGTTTATAAGGATGGATTAGTGTCTAGAAGTGGGATGGGGTTATAAGGAGAGATTAATGACTAGAAGTGGGATGGGGGTTTAATAGGGCGGATTACTGTCTAGCAGTGGAATGGGGGTTATAAGGACAGATTACCGTCTTGAAGTGGGATGGGGGTTATAAGGACAGATTACTCACTTGAAGTGGGATGGGGTTATAAGGACTGATTACTGTCTTGAAGTGGGATGGGGGTTATAAGGATGGATTACTGTCTAGAAGTGGGTTGGGGGTTATAAGGACAGATTAGTGTCTAGAAGTGGGATGGGGGTTATAAGGACAGATAACTGTCTAGAAGTGGGATGGGGGTTATAAGGACAGATTGCCGTCTTGAAGTGGGATGGGGGTTATAAGGACAGATTACTCTCTTGAAGTGGGATGGGGTTATAAGGACTGATTACTGTCTTGAAGTGGGATGGGGGTTATAAGGATGGATTACTGTCTAGAAGTGGGATGTGGAGTTATAAGGACGGATTACTGTCCAGAAGTGGGATGCGGATGTTAAAAAGGCAGATTACTGTCTAGAAGGGTGATGGGGAGTTAAAAGAATGGATTTCTGTCTAGAAGTGGGATGGAGGGTTATAGGGACGGATTACTGTCTAAAAGGGTGATGGGGGGTTAAAAGAATGGATTACTGTCTCGAAGTGGGATGGAGGTTATAAGGACGGATTACTGCCGAGAAGTGGGATGGGGGTTACAAGGACAGATTACTGTCTAGAAGTGGGATGGAGGTTATATGGACAGATTACTGTCTGGAAGTGGGATGGGGAGTATAAATATGGATTACTGTCTTAAAGTGGGAAAGGGTTTATAAGGACGGATTAATGTCTAGAAGTGGGATGTGGGGTTTTCAGGATGGATTACTGCCTAGAAGTGGGATGTGGGGTTATAAGGATGGATTACTGTCGAGAAGTGGGATGGGGGTTATAAGGATGGATTACTGTCTAGAAGTGAGTTGGGGTTCAGAAGGATGGATTACTGTCTCGAAGTGGGATGGGGGTTATAAGGACAGATTATTGTCTAGAAGTGGGATGTGGGGTTAGAAGGATGGATTACTGTCTAGAAGTGGGATGTGGATTATATGGACGGATTAGTGTATCGAAGTGGGATAGGGGTTATAAGGACGGATTACTGTCTAGAAGTGGAATGGGGGTTACAAGGACAGATTACTGTCTAGAAGTGGGATGGGGGTTATAAGGACGGATTACTGTCTAGAAGTGGGATGTGGGGTTATAAGGATGGATTACTGTCTAGAAGTGGGATGTGGGGTTATAAGGATGGATTACTGTCTAGAAGTGGGATGGGGTTATAAGGAGAAATTAATGTCTAGAAGTGGGATGGGGTTTATAAGGATGGATTACTGTCTAGAAGTGGGATGGGGTTATAAGGAGAGATTAATGTCTAGAAGTTTGATGGGGGGGTTATAAGGACGGATTACTGTCTAGAAGTGGAATGGGGAGTTATAAGGACAGATTACTGTCTAGAAGTGGGATGGGGGATTATATGAATGGATTACTGTCTAGAAGTGGGATAGGGGTTATAAGGACAGATTACTGTCTAGAAGTGGGATGGGGATTATAAGGACAGATTAATGTCTAGAAGTGGGATGGGGGGTTATAAGGATGGATTACTGTCTAGAAGTGGGATGTGGGGTTATAAGGATGGATTACTGTCTAGAAGTGGGATGGGGGTTATAAGGACGGATTACTGTCTAGAAGTGGGATGTGGGGTTATAAGGATGGATTACTGTCTAGAAGTGGGATGGGGTTATAAGGAGAAATTAATGTCTAGAAGTGGGATGGGGTTTATAAGGATGGATTACTGTCTAGAAGTGGGATGGGGTTATAAGGAGAGATTAATGTCTAGAAGTTTGATGGGGGGGTTATAAGGACGGATTACTGTCTAGAAGTGGAATGGGGAGTTATAAGGACAGATTACTGTCTAGAAGTGGGATGGGGGATTATATGAATGGATTACTGTCTAGAAGTGGGATAGGGGTTATAAGGACAGATTACTGTCTAGAAGTGGGATGGGGATTATAAGGACAGATTAATGTCTAGAAGTGGGATGGGGGGTTATAAGGACGGATTACTGTCGAGAAGTGGGATGTGGGGTTATAAGGATGGATTACTGTCTAGAAGTGGGATGGGACGGTTGCAAGGATGGATTACTGTCTAGAAGTGGGATGGGGGTTATAAGGACGGATTACTGTCTAGAAGTGGGATGTGGAGTTATAAGGACGGATTACTGTCCAGAAGTGGGATGCGGTTGTGAAAAAGACAGATTACTGTCTAGAAGTTGGATGGGGGTTATAAGGACATATTACTGTCTAGAAGTGGGATGGGGGTTATAAGGACAGATTACCGTCTTGAAGTGGGATGGGGGTTATAAGGACAGATTACTCTCTTGAAGTGGGATGGGGTTATAAGGACTGATTACTGTCTTGAAGTGGGATGGGGGTTATAAGGATGGATTACTGTCTAGAAGTGGGATGTGGAGTTATAAGGACGGATTACTGTCCAGAAGTGGGATGCGGATGTTAAAAAGGCAGATTACTGTCTAGAAGGGTGATGGGGAGTTAAAAGAATGGATTTCTGTCTAGAAGTGGGATGGAGGGTTATAGGGACGGATTACTGTCTAAAAGGGTGATGGGGGGTTAAAAGAATGGATTACTGTCTCGAAGTGGGATGGAGGTTATAAGGACGGATTACTGCCGAGAAGTGGGATGGGGGTTACAAGGACAGATTACTGTCTAGAAGTGGGATGGAGGTTATATGGACAGATTACTGTCTGGAAGTGGGATGGGGAGTATAAAAATGGATTACTGTCTTAAAGTGGGAAAGGGTTTATAAGGACGGATTAATGTCTAGAAGTGGGATGTGGGGTTTTCAGGATGGATTACTGCCTAGAAGTGGGATGTGGGGTTAAAAGGATGGATTACTGTCGAGAAGTGGGATGGGGGTTATAAGGATGAATTATTGTCTAGAAGTGAGATGGGGTTCAGAAGGATGGATTACTGTCTCGAAGTGGGATGGGGGTTATAAGGACAGATTATTGTCTAGAAGTGGGATGTGGGGTTAGAAGGATGGATTACTGTCTAGAAGTGGGATGGGGTTATAAGGAGAAATTAATGTCTAGAAGTGGGATGGGGTTTATAAGGATGGATTACTGTCTAGAAGTGGGATGGGGGTTATAAGGATGGATTACTGTCTAGAAGTGGGATGTGGAGTTATAAGGACGGATTACTGTCCAGAAGTGGGATGCGGATGTTAAAAAGGCAGATTACTGTCTAGAAGGGTGATGGGGAGTTAAAAGAATGGATTTCTGTCTAGAAGTGGGATGGAGGGTTATAGGGACGGATTACTGTCTAAAAGGGTGATGGGGGGTTAAAAGAATGGATTACTGTCTCGAAGTGGGATGGAGGTTATAAGGACGGATTACTGCCGAGAAGTGGGATGGGGGTTACAAGGACAGATTACTGTCTAGAAGTGGGATGGAGGTTATATGGACAGATTACTGTCTGGAAGTGGGATGGGGAGTATAAAAATGGATTACTGTCTTAAAGTGGGAAAGGGTTTATAAGGACGGATTAATGTCTAGAAGTGGGATGTGGGGTTTTCAGGATGGATTACTGCCTAGAAGTGGGATGTGGGGTTATAAGGATGGATTACTGTCGAGAAGTGGGATGGGGGTTATAAGGATGGATTATTGTCTAGAAGTGAGATGGGGTTCAGAAGGATGGATTACTGTCTCGAAGTGGGATGGGGGTTATAAGGACAGATTATTGTCTAGAAGTGGGATGTGGGGTTAGAAGGATGGATTACTGTCTAGAAGTGGGATGTGGATTATATGGACGGATTAGTGTATCGAAGTGGGATAGGGGTTATAAGGACGGATTACTGTCTAGAAGTGGAATGGGGGTTACAAGGACAGATTACTGTCTAGAAGTGGGATGGGGGTTATAAGGACGGATTACTGTCTAGAAGTGGGATGTGGGGTTATAAGGATGGATTACTGTCTAGAAGTGGGATGGGGTTTATAAGGATGGATTACTGTCTAGAAGTGGGATGGGGTTATAAGGAGAGATTAATGTCTAGAAGTTTGATGGGGGGGTTATGAGGACGGATTACTGTCTAGAAGTGGAATGGGGAGTTATAAGGACAGATTACTGTCTAGAAGTGGGATGGGGGATTATATGAATGGATTACTGTCTAGAAGTGGGATAGGGGTTATAAGGACAGATTACTGTCTAGAAGTGGGATGGGGATTATAAGGACAGATTAATGTCTAGAAGTGGGATGGGGGGTTATAAGGATGGATTACTGTCTAGAAGTAAGATGGGGGTTTGACGTAGATTACTGTCAACAAGTGGGATGTGGGGTTAGATGGATGGATTACTGTCTAGAAGTGGGATGTGGGTTATAAGGACGGATTAGTGTCTAGAAGTGGGATGGGGGTTATAAGGACGGATTACTGTCGAGAAGTGGGATGTGGGGTTATAAGGATGGATTACTGTCTAGAAGTGGGATGGGACGGTTGCAAGGATGGATTACTGTCTAGAAGTGGGATGTGGAGTTATAAGGACGGATTACTGTCTAGAAGTGGGATGCGGTTGTGAAAAAGACAGATTAATGTCGAGAAGTGGGATGGGGGTTATAAGGACAGATTACTGTCTAGAAGTGGAATGGGGTTACAAGGACAGATTACTGTCTAGAAGTGGGATGGAGGTTATATGGACAGATTAGTGTCTGGAAGTGGGATGGGGAGTATAAGTATGGATTACTGTCTGAAAGTGGGAAAGGGTTTATAAGGACGGATTAATGTCTAGAAGTGGGATGTGGGGTTATAAGGATGGATTACTGTCGAGAAGTGGGATGGGGGTAATAAGGATGGATTACTGTCGAGATGTGGGATGTTGGGTTATAAGGATCGATTAATGTCTTGAAGTGGGATGCGGATGTTAAAAAGACAGATTACTGTCTAGAAGTGGGATGGGGGTTATAAGGACGGATTACTGTCTAGAAGTGGGATGTGGAGTTATAAGGACGGATTACTGTCTAGAAGTGGGATGCGGATGTTAAAAAGACAGATTACTGTCTAGAAGTGGGATGGGGGTTATAAGGACGGATTACTGTCTAGACATGGGATGTGGGGTTATAAGGATGGATTACTGTCTAGAAGTGGGATGGGGTTATAAGGAGAGATTAATGTCTAGAAGTGGGATGGGGTTTATAAGGATGGATTGCTGTCTAGAATTGGGATGGGGTTATAAGGATGGATTACTGTCTAGAAGTGGGATGGGGGGGTTGCAAGGATGGATTACTGTCTAGAAGTGGGATGGGGGTTATAAGGACGGTTTACTGTCGAGAAGTGGGATGGCGAGTATAAGTACGGATTACTGCCTTAAATTGGGATGGGGTTTATAAGGACGGATTAATGTCTAAAATTGGGATGGGGGTTTATAAGGATGGATTACTGTATAGAAGTAGGATGGGGTTTTTAAGTAGATTACTGTCTAGAAGTGGGATGTGGGGTTAGAAGGATGGATTACTGTCTAGAAGTGGGATATGTGTTATAAGGATGGATTACTGTCTAGAAGTGGGATGTGGGTTATAAGGATCGATTACTGTCTAGAAGTGGGATGGGGTTATAAGGAGAGATTAATGTCTAGAAGTGGGATGGGGTTTATAAGGATGGTTAACTGTCTAGATGTGGGATGGGGTTATAAGGAGAGATTACTGTCTAGAAGTGGGATGGGGGGTTATATGGATGGATTACTGTCTAGAAGTGGGATGGGGGTTATAAGGACAGATTAGTGTCTAGAAGTGGGATGGGGGTTAGAAGGACAGATTACTCTCTTGAAGTGGGATGGGGGTTATAAGGACTGATTAATGTCTTGAAGTGGGATGGGGGTTATAAGGACGGATTATTGTTTAGAAGTTGGATGTGGAGTTATAAGGACGGATTACTCTCTTGAAGTGAGATGGGGTTATAAGGACGGATTACTGTCTAGAAGTGGGATGGGGTTACAAGAACAGATTACTGTCTAGAAGGGTGATGGGGAGTTAAAAGAATGGATTTCTGTCTAGAAGTGGGATGGAGGGTTATAGGGACGGATTACTGTCTGGAAGGGTGATGGGGGGTTAAAAGAATGGATTACTGTCTAGAAGTGGGATGGAGGTTATAAGGACGGATTACTGTTGAGAAGTGGGATGGGGGTTACAAGGACAGATTACTGTCTAGAAGTGGGATGGAGGTTATAAGGACAGATTACATTCTGGAAGTGGGATGGGGAGTATAAGTATGGATTACTGTCTTAAAGTGGGAAAGGGTTTATAAGGACGGATTAATGTCTAGAGTGGGATGGGGGGGTTATAAGGATGGATTACTGTCTAAAAGTGGGATGGGGGTTACAAAGACCGATTACTGTCTAGAAGTGGGATGTGGGGTTATAAGGATGGATTACTGTCGAGAAGTGGGATGAGGGTTATAAGGATGGATTACTGTCTAGAAGTGGGATATGTTTATAAGGATGGATTACTGTCTAGAAGTGGGATGGGGTTATAAGGACAGATTATTGTCTAGAAGTGGGATGGGGTTTATAAGGACGGATTACTGTCTAGAAGTGGGATGGGGGTTCTAAGGACAGATTACTGTTTAGAAGTGGGATTTGGGGTTATAAGGATGGATGACTGTCTAGAAGTGGGATGGGGGTTATAAGGATGGTTTACTGTCTCGAAGTGGGATGGGGGTTACAAGGACAGATTACTGTCTAGAAGTGGGATGGGGTTTATAAGGACGGATTACTGTCTCGAAGTCGGATGTGGTGGGGGGTTATAAGGACAGATTACTGTCTACAAGTGTGAAGGGGGTTATAAGGACAGATTACTATTGAGAAGTGGAATGGGGGTGATAATGATGGATTACTGACTAGAAGATGGATGGGGATTACAAGGAGCGACTCCTGTCTAGAATTGGGATGTGGGGTTATAAGGACAGATTACTGTCTAGAAGTGGAATGGTGGAGGGGGGCGGGGTAACAAGGACTGATTACTGTCTCGAAGTGGGATGGGGGGTTATAAGGACAGATTACTGTCTTGAAGTGGGATGAGTGTTATAAGGACGGATTACTGTCTAGAAATGGGATGGCGGGTTATATGGTTGGATTACTGTATAGAAGTGGGATGTGGGTTAAAAGGACAGATTACTGTCTAGAAGTGGGATGGGGATTATAAGGACAGATTGCTGTTTCGAAGTGGGATGGAAATATAAGGACAGATTGCTGTCTAGAAGAGGGATGTTTGTGAAAAGGACAGATTACTGTCTAGAAGTGGGATGGGGATTGAAGGACAGATTGCTGTCTAGAAGTGGGATGTGGGTTATAACGACAGGTTACTGTCTAGGCGTGGGATGGGGATTATAAGTACAGATTGCTGTCTAGAAGTGGCATGGGGTGGTTACAAGGACAGATTACTGTCGAGAAGTGGAATGAGGGTTTCATGATGGATAACTGTCTAGAAGTTGGATGTGGAGTTATTAGGATGGATCACTGTCTAGAAGTGGGATGGGGGTTACAAGGACCGATTATTGTCTAGAAGTGGGATTGGGGTTACAAGGACCGATTACTGTCTAGAAGTTGAATGTGGGGTTATAAGGATGGATTACTGTCTAGAAGTGGGATGGAGGTTTTTAGGATGGTTTACTGTCTAGAAGTGGGATGCGGAGTATAAGTACGGATTACTGTTTTAAATTGGGATGGGGTTTATAAGGACGGATTAATGTCTAGAAGTGGGATGGGGGGTTATAAGGATGGATTACTGTATAGAAGTAGGATGGGGGTTTTAAGGACAGATTACTGACAAGAAGTGGGATTTGGGGTTAGAAGGATGGATTACTATCTAGAAGTGGGATGTGGATTCTAAGGATGCATTAGTGTCTAGAAGTGGGATGGGTGGTTATAAGGACGGATTCTGTCTAGAAGTGGGATGGGGGGTTATAAGGATGGATTACTGTCTATAAGTGGGATGGGGTTTTAAGGAGAGATTAATGCCTAGAAGTGGGATGGGGGTTATAAGGACGGATTACTGTCTAGAAGTGGGATGTGGGGTTATAAGGATGGATTACTGTCCAGAAGTGGGATCGGTTTATAAGGAGAGATTAATGTCTAGAAGTGGGATGGGGTTTATAAGGACGGATTACTGTCTAGAAGTGGGATGTGGGGTTATAAGGATGGATTACTGTCTCGAGGTGGGATGGGGTTATAAGGAGAGATTAATGTCTCGAAGTGGGATGTGGAGTTATAAGGATGGATTACTGTCTAGAAGTGGGATGGGGTTTACAAGGACCGATTACTGTCTAGAAGTGGGATGTGGGGTTGTAAGGATGGATTACTGTCTAGAAGTGGGATGGATGTTTTTAGGATGGTTTACTGTCTTGAAGGGGGATGGGGTTTATAAGGACGGATTACTGTCTAGAAGTGGGATGTGGGGTTATAAGGATGGATTACTGTCTTAAAGTGGGATGGGGTTTACAAGGACCGATTACTGTCTAGAAGTGGGATGTGGGGTTGTAAGGATGGATTACTGTCTAGAAGTAGGATGGGGGGGTTATCAGGATGGATTACTGTCTAGAAGTGGAATGGGGTTTACAAGGACCGATTACTGTCTAGAAGTGGGATGTGGGGTTGTAAGGATGGATTACTGTCTAGAAGTGGGATGGATGTTTTTAGGATGGTTTACTGTCTTGAAGTGGGATGGGGAGTATAAGTACGGATTACTGTCTTAAATTGGGATGGGGTTTATAAGGACGGATTAACGTCTCGAATTGGGATGGGGGGTTATAAGGATGGATTACCGTATAGAAGTAGGATGGGGGTTTTAAGGACAGATTAATATCAAGAAGTGGGATGTGGGGTTAGAAAGATGGATGACTGTCTAGAAGTGGGATGTGGGTTATAAGGACGGATTAGTGTCTAGAAGTGGGATGGGTGGTTATAAGGACGGATACTGTCTAGAAGTGGGATGGGGGGTTATAAGGATGGATTACTGTCTAGAAGTGGGATGTGGGGTTATAAGGATGGATTACTGTCTAGAAGTGGGATGGGGTTTATAAGGACGGATTACTGTCTAGAAGTGGGATGTGGAGTTATAATGATGGATTACTGTCTAGAAGTGGGATGGGGTTATAAGGAGAGATTAATGTCTAGAAGTGTGATGTGGAGTTATAAGGATGGATTACTGTCTAGAAGTGAGATGCGGATGTTAAAAAGACAGATTACTGTCTAGATGTGGGATGGGGGTTATAAGGACGGATTACTCTCTAGAAGTGGGATGTGGAGTTATAAGGACGGATTACTGTCTAGAAGTGGGATGCGGATGTTAAAAAGACAGATTACTGTCTAGAAGTGGGATGGGGGTTTTTCGGGAAGGATTACTGTCTCGAAGGGTGATGGGGGGTTAAAAGAATGGATTACTCTCTAGAAGTGGAATGGTGGTTATAAGGACGGATTACTGCCGAGAAGTGGGATGGGGGTTACAAGGACAGATTACTGTCTCGAAGTGGGATGGAGGTTATAAGGATAGATTACTGTCTGGAAGTGGGATGGGGAGTATAAGTATGGATTACTGTCTTAAAGTGGGAAAGGGTTTATAAGGACGGATTAATGTCTAGAAGTGGGATGGGGGGTTATAAGGATGGATTACTGTCTAGAAGTGGGATGGGGGTTACAAAGACCGATTACTGTCTAGAAGTGGGATGTGGGGTTATATGGATGGATTACTGTCGAGAAGTGGGATGGGGGTTATAAGGATGGATTACTGTCTAGAAGTGGGTTGGGTTTATAAGGATGGATTACTGTCTAGAAGTGGGATGGCGTTATAAGGACAGATTATTGTCTAGAAGTGGGGTGGGGTTTATAAGGACGGATTACTGTCTAGAAGTGGGATGTGGTTATAAGTAGAGATTAATGTCTAGAAGTGGGATGTGGGGTTATAAGGAGAGATTACTGTTTAGAAGTGGGATTTGGGGTTATAAGCATGGATGACTGTCGAGAAGTGGGATGGGGGTTATAAGGATGGTTTACTGTCTAGAAGTGGGATGGGGGTTACAAGGACAGATTACTGTCTAGAAGTGGGATGGGGTTTATAAGGATGGATTACTGTCTAGAAGTGGGATGGGGTGGGGGTTTATAAGGACAGATCACTGTCTAGAAGTGGGAAGGGGGTTATAAGGACAGATTACTGTCGAGAAGTGGAATGGGGGTTATAATGATGGATTACTGTCTAGAAGTGAGATGGGGATTACAAGGACCGAGTACTGTCTAGAAGTGGGATGTGGGGTTATAAAACAGATTACTGTCTAGAAGTGGGATGGGGGGGGGGGGTAACAAGGACTGATTACTGTCTAGAAGTGGGATGGGGGGTTATAAGGGCAGATTACTGTCTTGAAGTGGGATGAGTGATATAAGGACAGATTACTGTCTAGAAATGGGATGGGGGGTTATATGGATGGATTACTGTCTAGAAGTGGGATGGGGTTATAAGGAGAGATTAATGTCTCGAAGTGGGATGTGGAGTTATAAGGATGGATTACTGTCTCGAAGTGGGGTGGGCGTTATAAGGATGGATGACTGTCTAGAAGTGCGATGGGTGTTACAAGGACCGATTACTGTCTAGAGTGGGATATGGAGTTATGAGGACGGATTATTGTCCAGAAGTGGGATGGGGAGTCATAAGGACAGATTACTGTATTGAAGTGGGATGGGGATTATAAGGACGGATTATTGTCTCGAAGTGGGATGTGGGGTTATGAGGATGGATGACTGTCTAGAAGTGGGATGGGATTACAAGGACCGATTGCTGTCTAGAATGGGATATGGGGTTATGAGGACAGATTATTGTCTAGAAGTGGGATGGGGAGTCATAAGGACAGATTACTTTCTTGAAGTGGGATGGGGGTAAAAAGGACAGATTACTGTCTAGAAGTGGGATGTGGGGTTATAAGGACGGATTGCTGTCTAGAAGTGGGATGGAGGTTATAAGGACGGTTTACTGTCTAGAAGTGGGATGGGGAATATAAGTACGGATTACTGTCTTAAAGTGGGATGGGGTTTAAAAGGACGGATTCATGTCTAGAAGTGGGATGGGGGGGTTATAAGGATGGATTGCTGTATTGAAGTGGGATGGGGGTTATAAGGACAGATGACTGTATAGAAGTGGGATGTGGGGTTATAAGGACGGATTACTGTCTCGAAGTGGGATGGGGTTTATAAGGATGGATTACTGTCTAGAAGTGGGATGGGTGTTTTCAGGACAGTTTACTGTCCAGAAGTGGGATGGGGGTTTATAAGGACGCATTACTGTCTAGAAGTGTGATGGGGGTGGGTTATAAGGACAGATTACTGTCTAGAAGTGGGATGTGGGTTATAAGGACAGTTTACTGTCTAGAAGTGGGATGTGGGGTTATAAGGACGTATTACTGTCTCGAAGTGGGATGGGGATTGCAGGGACGGATTTTCGACTCGACGTAGGATGGGGGTTACAAGTACAGATTACCTTCTAGACGTGGGATGGGGGTTATAAGGACGGATTACTGTCTCGAAGTGGGATGGGGGTTATAAGGATGGATTACTGTCTAGAAGTAGGATGTGGAGTTATAAGGATGGATGACTGTCTGGAAGTGGGATGGGGGTTACAAGGACGGATTACTGTCTAGAAGGGGGATGGGGAGTCATAAGTACAGATTATTGTATTGAAGTGGGATGGGGGTTATAAAGACGGATTCCTGTCTAGAAGTGGGATGGGAGTTATAAGGATGGATTACTGTCTCGAAGTGGGATGGAGCGTTATAAGGACGGATTTCTGTCTCGAAGTGGGATGTGGATTTATTAGGATGGATGACTATCTAGAAGTGGGATGGGGGGGGGGGGGTTACAAGGACCGATTACTGTCCAGAAGTGGGATGGGGATTACTAGGACCGATTAATGTCTAGAAGTGGGATGTGGGGTTATAAGGATGGATTACTGTCTAGAAGTGGGATGGGGAGTCATAAGTACAGATTATTGTATTGAAGTGGGATGGGGGTTATAATGACACATTACTGTCTAGAAGTGGGATGGGAGTTATTAGGACGGATTGCTGTCTAGAAGTGGAATGGAGGGTTATAAGGACGAATGACTGTCTAGAAGTGGGATGGGGGGGTTACAAGGATGGATTACTGTCTAGAAGTGGGATGGGGGTTATAAGGACGGATTACTCTCTAGAAGGGGGATGTGCGGTTATGAGGACGGATTACTGTCTCGAAGTGGGATGGGAGTTATCAGGACGGATTACTGTCTGGAAGTGGGATGTAGATTATAAGGACAGTTTACTGTCTAGAAGTGGGATGGGGAGTATAAGTACGGATTACTGTCTTCAAGTGGGATGGGGTTTAAAAGGACGGATTAATGTATAGAAGTGGGATGGGGGGGTTATAAGGATGGATGACTGTCTAAAAGTGGGATGAGGGTTACAAGGACCGATTACTGTCTAGAAATGGGATGTGTGGTTATTAGGACGGATTACTGTCTCGAAGTGGGATGGGGGTTATAAGGATGAATTACTGTCTAGAAGTGGTATGGGGTTATAAAGACCGATTGTACATCCCTGTCTGGCGTAAAAATAAAAAGGGAATGTGGCTCAACCGTGGCTATCAAGGCAAATCAGGGATAGTATTAAAGCCAAGGAAGTGGCATACAAATTGGCCAGAAATAGCAGCGAACCCGGGGACTGGGAGAAATTTAGAACTCAGCAGAGGAGGTCGGAGGGTTTGATTAGGGCAGGGAAAATAGAGTATGAGAGGAAGCTTGCAGGGAACATTAAAACAGACTTCAAAAGCTTCTATAGGTATGTAAAGAGAAAAAGGTTAGTAAAGACAAACGTAGGTCCCCTGCAGTCAGAATCAGGGGAAGTCATAACTGGGAACAAAGAAATGGCAGACCAATTGAACAGGTACTTTGGTTCGGTATTCACTAACAGGACACAAACAACCTTCTGCATATAAAAGGGGTCAGAGGGTCTAGTAAGAAGGAGGATCTGAGGGAAATCCTTATTAGTCGGGAAATTGTGTTTGGGAAATTGATGGGACTGAAGGCCGATAAATCCCCAGGGCCTGATGGTCTGCATCCCAGAGTACTTAAGGAGGTGGCCTTGGAAATAGTGGATGCATTGACAGTCATTTTCCAACATTCCATAGATCAGTTCCTATGGAGTGGAGGGTAGCCAATGTAACCCCACTTTTTAAAAAAGGAGAGAGAGAGAAAACAGGGAATTACAGACCGGTCAGCCTGACATCGGTAGTGGGTAAAATGATGGAATCAATTATTAAGGATGTCATCGCAGTGCATTTGGAAAGAGGTAATATGATAGGTCCAAGTCAGCATGGATTTGTGAAAGGGAAATCATGCTTGACAAATCTTCTCGAATTTTTTGAGGATGTTTCCAGTAGAGTGGACAAGGGAGAAACAGTTGATGTGGTTTATTTGGACTTTCAGAACGCTTTCGACAAGGTCTCACACAAGAGATTAATGTGCAAAGTTAAAGCACATGGGATTGGGGGTAGTGTGCTGACGTGGATTGAGAACTGGTTGGCAGACAGGAAGCAAAGAGTAGGAGTAAATGGGTACTTTTCAGAATGGCAGGCAGTGACTAGTGGGGTACCGCAAGATTCTGTGCTGGCTTCGAGGGGATTAAATGTAGTATCTCCAAATTTGCGGATGACACTAAGTTGGGTGGCAGTGTGAGCTGCGAGGAGGATGCTATGAGGCTGCAGAGTGACTTGGATAGGTTAGGAGAGTGGGCAAATGCATGGCAGATGAAGTATAATGTGGATAAGTGTGAGGTTATCCACTTTGGTGGTAAAAACAGAGAGACAGACTATTATCTGAATGGTGACAGATTAGGAAAAGGGGAGGTACAACGAGACCTGAGTGTCATGGTACATCAGTCATTGAAGGTTGGCATGCAGGTATAGCAGGCGGTTAAGAAAGCAAATCGCATGTTGGCCTTCATAGCGAGGGGATTTGAGTACAGGGGCAGGGAGGTGTTATTACAGTTGTACAGGGCCTTGGTGAGGCCACACCTGGAGTATTGTGTACAGTTTTAGTCTCCTAACTTGAGGAAGGACATTCTTGCTTTTGAGGGAGTGCAGCGAAGGTTCACCAGACTGATTCCTGGGATGGCTGGACTGACATATCAAGAAAGACTGGATCAAATGGGCTTGTATTCACTGGAGTTCAGAAGAATGAGAGGGGATCTCAGAAACATTTAAAATTCTGACAGGTTTAGACAGGTTAGATGCAGGAAGAATGTTCCCAATGTTAGGGAGGTCCAGAACCAGGGTTCACAGTCTAAGGATAAGGGGTAAGCCATTTAGGACCAAGATGAGGAGGAACTTCTTCACCCAGAGAGTGGTGAACCTGTGGAATTCTCTACCACAGAAAGTTGTTGAGGCCAATTCATTAAATATATTCAAAAAGAAGTTAGATGTAGTCCTTACTACTAGGGGGATCAAGGGGTATGGCGAGAAAGCAGGAATGGGGTACTGAAGTTGCCTGTTCAGCCATGAACTTATTGAATGGTGGTGCAGGCTCGAAGGGCCGAATGGTCTACTCCTGCACATATTTTCTATGTTTCTATGTTTCTATTACTGTCTAGAAGTGGGTTGGGGGTTATAAAGACAGATTACTGTCTAGAAGTGGGATGGGGGTTATAAGGATGGATTACTGTCTAGAAGTGGGATGTGGAGTTATAAGGATGGATGACTGTCTATAAGTGGGATGGGGAGTATAAGTACGGATTACTGTCTTAAAGCGGGATGGGGTTTATAAGAATGGATTAATGTCAAGAAGTGGGATGGGGTTTATAAGGATGCATTACTGTATTGAAGTGGGATGGGGGGGGTGGTTATAAGGACAGATTACTGTCTAGAAGTGGGAAGGGGGTTATAAGGACAGAATACTGTCTCGAAGTGGAATGGGGATTACAAGGGCCGAGTCCTGTCTAGTAGTGGGATGTGGGGTTATAAGGACAGATTACTATCTAGAAGTTGGATGGTGGGGTAACAAGGCCTGATTACTGTCTAGAAGTGGGATGGGGGGTTATAAGGACAGATAACTGTCTTGAAGTGGGATGAGTGTTATAAGGACGGATTACTGTCTAGAAGATGGATGGGGGGTTATATGGTTGGATTACTGTATAGAAGTGGGATGTGGGTTATAAGGACAGATTACTGTCTAGAAGTGGAATGGGGATTATAAGGACAGCTTGCTGTTTCGAAGTGGGATGGGGGGGTTACAAGGACAGATTACTGTCTAGAAGTGGGATGTGGAGTTATAAGGATAGATCACTGTCTAGAAGTGGGATGGGGGTTATAAGGACCGATTACTGCCTAGAAGTGGGATGTGGGGTTATAAGGACTGATTACTCTCTCGAAGTGGGATGGGGGTTATAAGGATGGATTACTGTCTGGAAGTCGGATGGGGGTTATAAGGATGGATTACTGTCTAGAAGGGGGATGGGGCGTTATAAGGACAGATTACTGTCTAGAAGTGGGCTGTGGGGTTATAAGGACGGATTACTGTCGAGAAGTGGGGTGGGGGTTATAACGACAGATTACTGTCTAGAAGTGGGATGGGGGGTGAAAAGGACAGATTACTGTCTAGAAGTGGGATGGGAGGTTATAAGGACGGATTACTGTCGAGAAGTGGGATGAGGGTTATAAGGACACATTACTGTCTAGAAGTGGGATGGGGGTTATAAGGACGGATTACTGTCTAGAAATGGGAAGTGGGGTTATAAGGACGTATTACTGTCTAGAAGTGGGATGGGGAGTCATAAGGACAGATTACTTTATTGAAGTGGGATGGGGGTTATAAGGACGGATTACTGTCTAGAAGTGGGATGGGGAGTCATAAGGACAGATTACTTTATTGAAGTGGGGTGGGGGTTATAAGGACAGATTACTGTCTCAAAGTGGGATGTGGGGTTATGAGGACGGATTACTGTCTAGAAGTGGGATGGGAGTTATAAGAACGGATTACTGTCAAGAAGTGGGATGGAGGTTATAAGGACGGTTTACTGTCTAGAAGTGGGATGGGGAGTAAAAGTACGAATTACTGTCTTCAAGTGGGATGGGGTTTAAAAGGACGGATTAATGTCTGCCAGTGTGATGGGGAGTTATAAGGATGGATTACTGTCTAGAAGTGTGATGGGGGTTATAAGGACCGATTACTGTCTAGAAGTGGGATGTGGGGTTATAAGGACTGATTACTGTCTCGAAGTGGGATGGGGGTTATAAGGATGGATTACTGTCGAGAAGTGGGATGGCGGGGTTATAAGGACAGATTACTGTCTAGAAGTGGGATGGGGTTTATCAGGATGTATTACTGTCTGGAAGTCGGATGGGGGTTATAAGGATGGATTACTGTCTAGAAGGGGGTTGGGGCGTTATAAGGACAGACTACTGTCTAGAAGTGGGATGTGGGGTTATAAGGACAGATTACTATCTAGAAGTGCGATGGGGGTTATCAGGACAGATTACTGTCTAGAAGTGGGATGGGAGGTTATAAGGACGGATGACTGTCGAGAAGTGGGATTAGGGTTATAAGGACAGATTACTGTCTAGAAATGAAATGGGGGGTTATAAGGACACATTCCTGTCTAGAAGTGGGATGGGGTTTATAAGGATGGCTTACTGTCTAGAAGTGGGATGGGGGTTATTAGGACGGATTACTGTTTAGAAGGGGGAAGGAGCGTTGTAAGGACAGATTACTGTCTAGAAGTGCGATGTGGGGTTATAAGGACAGATTACTGTCTAGAAATGGGAAGTGGGGTTATAACGACGGATTACTGTGTAGAAGTGGGATGGGCGGTTATAAGGACAGATTACTGTTTTGAAGTGGGATGGGATTTATAAGGACGGATTACTGTCTAGAAGTGGGATCGGGTTTGTAAGGACAGATAACTGTCTAGAAGTGGGATGGGGGTTATAAGGACAGGTTACTGTCTAGATGTGGGATGTGGGGTTAAAAGGATGGATGACTATCTAGAAATGGGATGGGTGTTACACGGAACGATTACTGTCTAGAAGTGGGATGTGGGGTTATAAGTACGGATTACTGTCTAGTAGTGGGATGGGTTTATAAGGACGGATTATTGTCTAGAAGTGGGATGTGGAGTTATAAGGATGGATGACTGTCTAGAAGTGGGATGGGGGTTACAAGTACAGATTACTGTCTAGAAGTGGGATGGGGGTTATAAGTACGGATTACTGTCTAGTAGTGGGATGGGTTTATAAGGACGGATTATTGTCTAGAAGTGGGATGTGGAGTTATAAGGATGGATGACTGTCTAGAAGTGGGATGGGGGTTACAAGGACCGATTACTGTCTAAAAGTCGGATATGGGGTTATAAGGACGGATTACTGTCTAGAAGTGGGATGGGGAGTCATAAGGACAGATTACTGTATTGAAGTGGGATTGGGGGTGAGAAGGACGGATTACTGTCTAGAAGTGGGACGGAGGGTTATAAGGATGGATGACTGTCTAGAAGTGGGATGGGGGGGTTACAAGAATGGATTACTGTCTAGAAGTGGGATGGGGGTTATAATGAGGGATTACTGTCTAGAAGTGGGATGTGGAGTTATCAGGATGGATGACTGTCTAGAAGTGGGATGGGGGTTACAAGGACCGATTACTGTCTAGAAGTGGGATGTGGGGTTATAAGGACGTATTACTGTCTAGAAGTGGGTTGGGGAGTCATAAGGACAGATTACTTTATTGAAGTGGGATGGGGCTTATAAGGACGGATTACTGTCTAGAAGTGGGATGGGGAGTCATAAGGACAGATTACTTTATTGAAGTGGGATGGGGGTTATAAGGACAGATTGCTGTCTAGAAGTGGGATGTGGGGTTATGAGGACGGATTACTGTCTAGAAGTGGGATGGGAGTTATCAGAACGGATTACTGTCCAGAAGTGGAATGGAGGTTATAAGGACGGTTTACTGTCTAGAAGTGGGATGGGGAGTATAAGTACGAATTACTGTCTTCAAGTGGGATGGGGTTTAAAAGGACGGATTACTGTCTAGAAGTGGGATGTGGGGTTATAAGGACTGATTACTGTCTCGAAGTGGGATGGGGGTTATAAGGATGGATTACTGTCGAGAAGTGGGAAGGGAGTTTATAAGGACGGTTTACTGTCTAGAAGTGGGATGGGGAGTATAAGTACGTATTACTGTCTTAAAGCGGAATGGGGTTTATAAGGATGGATTAATGTCTAGAAGTGGGATGGGAGGGCTATAAGGATGGATTGCTGTTTAGAAGTGGGATGTGGGATTATAAGGATGGATGAATGTCTAGAAATGGGATGGGTGTTACAAGGACGGATTACTGTCTAGAAGTGGGATGGAGGTTATAAGGACAGGTTACTTTCTAGAAGTGGGATGGGGTTTATAAGGACAGATTACTGTCTAGAAGTGGGATGGGGGTTATAAGGATGGATTACTGTCCAGAAGTGGGATGGGGGTTATAAGGACAGATTACTGTCCAGAAGTGGGATGGGGTTTATAAGGATGGATTACTGTCTAGAAGTGGGATGGGGGGGCGGTTATAAGGACAGATTACTGTCTAGAAGTGGGATGGGGGCTGTAAAGACAGATTACTGTCTAGAAGTGGGATGGGGGTTACATGCACCGATTACTGTCGAGAAGTGGCATGGGGTTTATAAGGATGGATTACTGTCTAGAAGTGGGATGGAGTTTATAAGGACAGATAACTGTCTAGAAGTGGGATGGGGTTTAAAAGGACGGATTACTGTCTAGAAGTTGGATGGCAGGGATGACAAGGACGGATTACTGTCTAGAATTGGGACGTGGGGTTATAAGGACGGATTACTGTCTAGAAGTTGGATCGGGGTTTATACGGACAGATTACTGTCTAGAAGTGGGATGGGGGTTATAAGAATGGATTACTGTCTAGAAGTGGGATGTGGGTTATAAGGACGGATTACTGTCTCGAAGTGGGATTGGAATTATAAGGATGGATTACTGTGTTGAAGTGGGATGGGGTTTATAAGGACGGATTACTGTATAGAAGTGGGATGGGGTTATAAGGACAGATTAATGTCGAGAGGTCTGATGGGGTTTATAAGGACGTATTACTGTCTAAAAGTAGGATGGGGGTTATAAGGACGGATTACTGTCGAGAAGTGGGATGAGGGGTTATATAGATGGATTACTGTATAGAAGTGGGATGGGGGTTACAAGGACAGATGACTGTCTAGAAGTGGGATGGGGTTTATAAGGACGGATTACTGTCTTGAAGTGGGATGAGTGTTATAAGGACGGATTACTATCTCGAAGTGGGATGGGGGTTACAAGGATGGATTACTGTATAGAAGTGGGATGGGATTACAAGGACGGATTACTGTCTCGAAGTGGGATGTGGGGCTATAAGGACAGATTACTGTCTAGAAGTGTGATGGGGAGTCATAAGGACAGATTACTGTCTTGATGTGGGATGGGTGTTATAAGGATGGATCACTGTCTCGAAGTGGGATGTGGGGTTATGAGGACGGATTACTGTCAAGAAGTGGGATGGGAGTTATAAGGACGGTTTACTGTCTAGAAGTGGCATGGGGGGGTTACAAGGACCGAATACTATCTAGAAGTGGGATGTGGTTTATAAGGACGGATTACTGTCTCGAAGTGGGATGGGGTTATAAGGACGGATTACTGTGTTGAAGTGGGATGGGGTTTATAAGGACGGATTACTGTATAGAAGTGGGAAGGCGGTTTTAAGGACAGATTAATGTCGAGAAGTGGGATCGGGGTTATAAGGACGGATTACTGACTAGAAGTGGGATGGGGGTTATAAGGAGGGATTACTGTCTAGAATTGCGATGGGGGGTTACATGGATGGATTACTGTATAGAAGTGGTATGGGGGGTTTATAAGGACAGATTCCTGTCTAGAAGTGGGATGTGGAGTTATCAGGACGGATTACTGTCGAGAAGTGGGATTGGGGTTATAAGGACGGATTACTCTCTAGAAGGGGGATGGGGCGTTATAAGGACAGATTACTGTCCAGAAGTGGGATGTGGGTTTATAAGGACGGATTACTGTCGAGAAGTGGGATGGGGGTTATACCGACAGATTACTGCCTTGAAGTGGGATGGGGAGTTTTAAGGACAGATTACTGTCTAGAAGTGGGATGGGAGGTTATAAGGACGGATTACTGTCTTGAAGTGGGATGAGTTTTATAAGGATGGATTACTATCTCGAAGTGGGATGGGGGTTACAAGGATGAATTACTGTCCAGAAGTGGTATGGGGGGTTTATAAGGACAGATTACTGTCTAGAAGTGGGATGTGGAGTTATAAGGACGGATTACTGTCGAGAAGTGTGATTGGGGTTATAAAGACGGATTACTCTCTAGAAGGGTGATGGGGCGTTATAAGGACAGATTACTGTCCAGAAGTGGGATGTGGGGTTATAAGGACGGATTACTGTCGAGAAGTGGGATGGGGGTTATACCGACAGATTACTGCCTTGAAGTGGGATGGGGAGTTTTAAGGACAGATTACTGTCTAGAAGTGGGATGGGAGGTTATAAGGACGGATTACTGTCTTGAAGTGGGATGAGTGTTATAAGGATGGATTACTATCTCGAAGTGGGATGGAGGTTACAAGGATGGATTACTGTATAGAAGTGGGATGGGATTACAAGGACGGATTACTGTCTCGAAGTGGGATGTGGGGTTATAAGGACGGATTACTGTCTAGAAGTGTGATGGGGAGTCATAAGGACAGATTACTGTATTGAAGTGGGATGGGTGTTATAAGGACGGATTCCTGTCTCGAAGTGGGATGTGGGGTTATGAGGACGGATTACTGTCAAGAAGTGGGATGGGAGTTATGACAGTTTACTGTCTAGAAGTGGGATGGGGGGGTTACAAGGACAGATTACTGTCTAGAAGTGGGATGTGGGGTTATAAGGATGGATGACTGTCTAGAAGTGGGCTGGGGGTTATAAGGACGGATTACTGTCCAGAAGTGGGATGGGGGTTATAAGGACAGATTACTGTCCAGAAGTGGGATGGGGTTTATAAGGATGGATTGCTGTCTAGAAGTGGGATGGGGGGGCGGTTATAAGGACAGATTACTGTCTAGAAGTGGGATGGGGGCTGTAAAGACAGATTACTGTCTAGAAGTGGGATGGGGGTTACATGCACCGATTACTGTCGAGAAGTGGCATGGGGTTTATAAGGATGGATTACTGTCTAGAAGTGGGATGGAGTTTATCAGGACAGATTACTGTCGAGAAGTGGGATGGGGGTTATAAGGATGGATTACTGTCCAGTAGTGGGATGGGGGTTATAAGGACAGATAACTGTCTAGAAGTGGGATGGGGTTTATAAGGACGGATTACTGTCTAGAAGTGGGATGGCGGGGATGACAAGGACGGATTACTGTCTAGAATTGGGACGTGGGGTTATAAGGACGGATTACTGTCTAGAAGTTGGATCGGGGTTTATACGGACAGATTACTGTCTAGAAGTGGGATGGGGGTTATAAGAATGGATTACTGTCTAGAAGTGGGATGTGGGTTATAAGGACGGATTACTGTCTCGAAGTGGGATTGGAATTATAAGGACGGATTACTGTGTTGAAGTGGGATGGGGTTATAAGCACAGATTAATGTCGAGAGGTCTGATGGGGTTTATAAGGACGTATTACTGTCTAGAAGTAGGATGGTGGTTATAAGGACGGATTACTGTCGAGAAGTGGGATGAGGGGTTATATAGATGGATTACTGTATAGAAGTGGGATGGGGGTTACAAGGACAGATGACTGTCTAGAAGTGGGATGGGGTTTATAAGGACGGATTACTGTCTTGAAGTGGGATGAGTGTTATAAGGACGGATTACTATCTCGAAGTGGGATGGGGGTTACAAGGATGGATTACTGTATAGAAGTGGGATGGGATTACAAGGACTTATTACTGTCTCGAAGTGTGATGGGGAGTCATAAGGACAGATTACTGTCTTGATGTGGGATGGGTGTTATAAGGATGGATCACTGTCTCGAAGTGGGATGTGGGGTTATGAGGACGGATTACTGTCAAGAAGTGGGATGGGAGTTATAAGGACGGTTTACTGTCTAGAAGTGGCATGGGGGGGTTACAAGGACAGATTACTGTCTAGAAGTGGGATGTGGGGTTATAAGGATGGATGACTGTCTAGAAGTGGGCTGGGGTTTATAAGGACGGATTACTGTCTAGAAGTGGGATGTGGGTTATAAGGACGGATTACTGTCTCAAAGTGGGATGGGGGGGTTACAAGGACAGATTACTGTCTACAAGTGGGATGGGGGTTATAAGGACCGAATACTATCTAGAAGTGGGATGTGGTTTATAAGGACGGATTACTGTCTCGAAGTGGGATGGGTTTATAAGGACGGATTACTGTATAGAAGTGGGAAGGCGGTTTTAAGGACAGATTAATGTCGAGAAGTGGGATCGGGGTTATAAGGACGGATTACTGACTAGAAGTGGGATGGGGGTTATAAGGAGGGATTACTGTCTAGAATTGCGATGGGGGGTTACATGGATGGATTACTGTATAGAAGTGGTATGGGGGGTTTATAAGGACAGATTCCTGTCTAGAAGTGGGATGTGGAGTTATCAGGACGGATTACTGTCGAGAAGTGGGATTGGGGTTATAAGGACGGATTACTCTCTAGAAGGGGGATGGGGCATTATAAGGACAGATTACTGTCCAGAAGTGGGATGTGGGGTTATAAGGACGGATTACTGTCGAGAAGTGGGATGGGGGTTATACCGACAGATTACTGCCTTGAAGTGGGATGGGAAGTTTTAAGGACAGATTACTGTCTAGAAGTGGGATGGGAGGTTATAAGGACGGATTACTGTCTTGAAGTGGGATGAGTTTTATAAGGATGGATTACTATCTCGAAGTGGGATGGGGGTTACAAGGATGAATTACTGTCCAGAAGTGGTATGGGGGGTTTATAAGGACAGATTACTGTCCAGAAGTGGGATGTGGAGTTATAAGGACGGATTACTGTCGAGAAGTGGGATTGGGGTTATAAGGACGGATTACTCTCTAGAAGGGGGATGGGGCGTTATAAGGACAGATTACTGTCCCGAAGTGGGATGTGGGGTTATAAGGACGGATTACTGTCGAGAAGTGGGATGGGGGTTATACCGACAGATTACTGCCTTGAAGTGGGATGGGGAGTTTTAAGGACAGATTACTGTCTAGAAGTGGGAAAGAGGTTATAAGGACGGATTACTGTCTTGAAGTGGGATGAGTGTTATAAGGATGGATTACTATCTCGAAGTGGGATGGAGGTTACAAGGATGGATTACTGTATAGAAGTGGGATGGGATTACAAGGATGGATTACTGTCTCGAAGTGGGATGTGGGGTTATGAGGACGGATTACTGTCAAGAAGTGGGATGGGAGTTATGACGGTTTACTGTCTAGAAGTGGGATGGGGGGGTTACAAGGACAGATTACTGTCTAGAAGTGGGATGTGGGGTTATAAGGATGGATGACTGTCTAGAAGTGGGCTGGGGGTTATAAGGACGGATTACTGTCTAGAAGTGAGATGTGGGTTATAAGGACGGATTACTGTCTCGAAGTGGGATGGGGTTATAAGGACGGATTACTGTCTAGAAGTGGGATGGGGGGGGTTACAAGGCCAGATTACTGTCTAGAAGTGGGATGGGGTTATAAGGACGGATTACTATCGAGAAGTGGGATGTGGTTTATAAGGACGGATTACTGTCGAGAAGTGGGATGGTGGGTTATACCGACAGATTACTGCCATGAAGTGGGATGGGAGGTTATAAGGACGGATTACTGTATAGAAGTGGGATGGGGTTTATAAGGACGGATTACTGTCTAGAAGTGGGATGGGGGAGCGGTTATAAGGACAGATTACTGTCTAGAAGTGGGATGGGGGCTATAAAGACAGATTACTGTCTAGAAGTGGGATGGGGGTTACATGGACCGATTACTGTCGAGAAGTGGCATGGGGTTTATAAGGATGGATTACTGTCTAGAAGTGGGATGGGGGTTACAAGGACCGATTACTGTCGAGAAGTGGGATGGGGGTTATAAGGATGGATTACTGTCCAGAAGTGGGATGGGGGTTATAAGGACAGATTACTGTCTAGAAGTGGGATGGGGTTTATAAGGACGGATTACTGTCCAGAAGTGGGATGGGGGTTATAAAGACAGATTACTGTCTAGAAGTGGGATGGGGGTTACAAGTACCGATTACTGTCGAGAAGTGGGATGGGGGTTACAAGGACGGATTACTGTCTAGATGTGGGATGGGGGGGGTTACAAGGACGGATTACTGTCTAGAATTGGCACGTGGGGTTATAAGGACGGATTACTGTCTAGAAGTTGGATGGGGCTTTATACGGACAGATTACTGTCTAGAAGTGGGATGGGGGTTATAAGGATGGATTACTGTCTAGAAGTGGGATGTGGGTTATAAGGACGGATTACTGTCTCGAAGTTGGATTGGAATTATAAGGACAGATTACTGTGTTGAAGTGGGATGGGGTTTATAAGGACGGATTACTGTATAGAAGTGGGATGGGGTTATAAGGACAGATTAACGTCTAGAGGTCTGATGGGGTTTATAAGGACGGATTACTGTCTAGAAGTGGAATGGGGGTGTTACAAGGACGGATTACTGTCTAGAAGTGTGATGGGGATTATAAGGACAGATTACTTTCTAGAACTGGGCTGGGGGTTATAAGGATGGCTTACTGTCTCGAAGTGGGATGTGGGGTTATGAGGACAGATTACTGTATTGAAGTGGGATGAGTGTTATAAGGACGGATTACTGTCTAGAAATGGGATGGAGGATTATAAGGACGGATTACTGTCTTGAAGTGGGATGAGTGTTCTCAGGACGGATTACTGTCTAGAAGTGGGCTGGGGGTTATGAGGACGGATTTCTATCTAGAAGTGGGATGGGGGTTATAAGGACCGATTACTGTCTCGAAGTTGGATGGGGTTATAAGGACGGATTACTGTCTAGAATTGGGATGTGGGGTTATAAGGACGGATTACTGTCTAGAAGTGGGATGTGGGTTGTCAGGACGGATTACGGTCTAGAAGTGGGATGGGGGCTTACAAGGACAGATTACTGTCTAGAAGTGGGATGGGGGTTATAAGGACGGATTACTGTCTCGAAGTTGGATGGGGTTATAAGGACGGATTACTGTGTTGAAGTGGGATGGGATTTATAAGGACGGATTACTGTATAGAAGTGGGAAGGCAGTTATAAGGACAGATTAATGTCTAGAAGTGGGATCGTGGTTATACGGATGGATTACTGACTAGAAGTGTGATGGGGGTTATTAGGATGGATTACTGTCTAGAATTGGGATGAGGGGGTTATATGGATGGATTAATGTCTAAAATTTGGATGTGGTGTTATAAGAACGGACTCCAATCTAGAAGTGGGATGGGGGTTATAAGAATGGATTACTGTCGAGAAGTGGTATGGGGGTTATAAGGATGGATTACGGTCTGGAAGTCGGATGGGGGTTATAAGGACGGATTACTGTCTAGAAGTGGGATGTGGGGTTATAAGGACGGATTACTGTCTCGAAGTAGGATGTGGGGTTATAAGGACGGATTATTGTCGAGAAGTGGGATGGGGGTTATAACGACAGATTACTGTCTAGAAGTGGGATGGAGGGTTATAAGGACAGATTACTGTCTAGAAGTGGGATGGGGTTGATAAGGATGGATTACTGTCTGGAAGTCGGATGGAGGTTATAAGGACGGATTACTGTCTAGAAGGGGGATGGCGCGTTATCAGGACAGATTACTGTCTAGAAGTGCGATGGGGGTTATCAGGACAGATTAAAGTCTAGAAGTGGGATGGGAGGTTATAAGGACGGATTACTGTCGAGAAGTGGGATGGGGTTTATAAGGATGACTTACTGTCTAGAAGTGGGATGGGGGTTATAAGGACGGATTACTGTCTAGAAGGGGGATGGAGCGTTGTAAGGACAGATTACTGTCTAGAAGTGGGATGTGGAGTTATAAGGACGGATTACTGTCTAGAAATGGGAAGTGTGTTTATAACGACGGATTACTGTCTAGAAGTGGGATGGGCGGTTATTAGGACAGATTACTGTTTTGAAGTGGGATGGGGTTTATAAGGACGGATTACTGTCTAGAAGTGGGATCGGGGTTATAAGGACAGATAACTGTCTAGAAGTGGGATGGAGTTTATAAGGACAGATTACTGTCTAGAAGTGGGATGGGGGTTATAAGGACGGATTACTGTTTCGAAGGGGGATGGAGCGTTGTAAGGACAGATTACTGTCTAGAAGTGGGATGTGGAGTTATAAGGACGGATTACTGTCTAGAAATGGGAAGTGTGTTTATAACGACGGATTACTGTCTAGAAGTGGGATGGGCGGTTATTAGGACAGATTACTGTTTTGAAGTGGGATGGGGGTTATAAAGACCGATTACTGTCTAGAAGTGGGATGTGGGATTATAAGGACATATTACTATCTAGATGTGGGATGGGGAGTCATAAGGACACATTACTTTATTGAAGTGGGATGGTGGTTATAAGGACAGATTACTTTATTGAAGTGGGATGGGGGTTATAAGAACGGATTACTGTCTAGAAGTGGGATGGAGGTTATAAGGACGGTTTACTGTCTAGAAGTGGGATGGGGAGTATAAGTACGGATTACTGTCTTCAAGTAGGATGGGGGTTAAAAGACGGATTAAAGTCTAGAAGTGGAATGTGGGGTTATAAGGACTGATTACTGTCTCGAAGTGGGATGGGGGTTATAAGGATGGATTACTGTCGAGAAGTGGGATATGGGGTTATAAGGACGGATTACTGTCTAGAAGTGGGATGTGGGGTTATAAGGATGGATTACTGTCGAGAAGTGGGATGGGGGTTATAAGGAGGGATTACTGTCTAGAAGTGGGATGTGGAGTTATAAGGATGGATGACTGTCTAGAAGTGGGATGGGGGTTACAAGGACAGATTACTGTCTAAAAGTGGGATGTGGGTTTATAAGGACGGATTTCTGTCTAAAAGTGGGATGGGGAGTCATAAGGACGGATTACTGTCTCGAAGAGGGATGGGGGTTATAAGGATGGATTACTGTCGAGAAGTGGGATGGGGGTTTATAAGGACGGTTTACTGTCGAGAAGTGGGATGGGGAGTATAACTACGTATTACTGTCTTAAAGCGGGATGGGGTTTATAAGGATGGATTAATGTCTAGAAGTGGGATGGAGGTTATAAGGACGGTTTACTGTCTCGAAGTGGGATGGGGAGTATGAGTACGGATTACTATCTCAAAGTGGGATGGGGTTATAAGGACGGATTACTGTCTAGAAGTGGGATAGGGGGGTTACAAGGACAGATTACTGTCTAGAAGTGGGATGGGGGTTATAAGGACGGATTAATGTCTAGAAGTGGGATGTGGGTTATAAGGACGGATTACTGTCTCGAAGTGGGATGGGGTTATAAGGACGGATTACTGTGTTGAAGTGGGATGGTGTTTATAAGGACGGATTACTGTATAGAAGTGGGAAGGCGGTTATAAGAACAGATCAATGTCTAGAAGTGGGATCGGGGTTATAAGGACGGATTACTGTCTAGAAGTGGAATGGGGGTTATAAGGACGGATTACTGTCTAGAATTAGGATGGGGGGTTATATAGATGGATTAGTGTATAGAAGTGGGATGGGGGTTACAAGGACAGATTACTGTCTAGAAGTGGGATGGGGGTTATAAGGACAGATTGCTGTTTAGAAGTGGGATGGGGTTATAAGGACGGATTACTGTCTAGAAGTGGGATGGGGGGGTTACAAGGACAGATTACTGTCTAGAAGTGGGATGGGGGTTATAAGGACAGATTACTGTCTAGAAGTGGGATGTGGGTTATAAGGACGGATTACTGTCTCGAAGTGGGATGGGGTTATAAGGACGGATTACTGTGTTGAAGTGGGATGGTGTTTATAAGGACGGATTACTGTCTAGAAGTGGGATGTGGGGTTCCAAGGATGGATTACTGTCGAGAAGTGGGATGGGGGTTATAAGGATAGATTACTGTCTGGAAATGGGATGGGTGATTATAAGGCCACATTACTGTCTAGAAGTGGGATGGGGTTTATCAGGATGGCTTACTGTCTAGAAGTGGGATGAGGGTTATAAGGACGGATTACTGTCGAGAAGGGGGCTGGAGCGTTGTAGGGACAGATTACTGTCTAGAAGTGGGATGTGGCGTTATAAGGACGGATTACTGTCTAGAAATGGGAAGTGGGGTTATAACGACGGATTACTGTCTAGAAGTGGGATGGGCGGTTATCAGGACAGATTACTGTTTTGAAGTGGGATGGGGTTTATAAGGACGGATTACTGTCTAGAAGTGTTATGGAGGGTTTATAATGACAGATTACTGTCTAGAAGTGGGATGGGGGGTTATAAGGACGGATTACTGTCTAGAATTGGGATGGGGGGTTGTAAGCACAGATTACTGTCAAGAAGTGGGATGGGGTTTATAAGGATGGATTACTGTCTGGAAGTCGGATGGGAGTTATAAGGACGGATTAGTGTCTAGAAGGGGGATGGGGCGTTATAAGGACAGCTTACTGTCTGGAAGTGGGATGTGGAGTTATAAGGACGGATTACTGTCTAGATTTGGGATGGGGGGTTATCTGGATGGATTACTGTATAGAAGTGGGATGGGGGTTACAAGAACAGATTACTGTCGAGAAGTGGGATGGGCGATTATAAGGACAGACTCCTATCTTGAAGTGGGATGGGGGTTATAAGGACAGATTACTGTCTAGAAGTGGGATGGGGTTTATAAGGACGGATTACTGTTTAGAAGTGAGATCGGGGTTATAAGGACAGATAACTGTCTAGAAGTGGGATGGGGGTTATAAGGACGGATTACTGTCCAGAAGTGGGATGGGGTTTTCAGGTCAGATTACTGTCTAGAAGTGGGATGGGGGTTATACAGACAGATTACTGTCTAGAAGTGGGATGGGGGTTATAAGGATGGATTACTGTCTAGACGTGGGATTTGAGTTATGAGGATGGATTACTGTCTCGAAGTGGGATGGGGTTATAAGGACGGATTACTGTCTAGAAGTGGGATGTGGGGTTATAAGGACGGACTCCTATCTTGAAGTGGGATCGGGGTTACAAGGACAGATTACTGTCTAGAAGTGGGATGTGGGGTTATAAGGACGGACTCCTGTCTAGAAGTGGGATGGGGGTTGTAAGGACAGATTACTGTCTAGAAGTGGGATGGGGTTTATAAGGACGGATTACTGTCTAGAAGTGGGATGTGATTTATAAGGACGGACTCCTGTCTAGAAGTGGGTGGGGGTTGTATGGACAGATTACTGTCTAGAAGTGGGATGGGGTTTATAATGATGGATTACTGTCTGGAAGTCGGATGGGGTTTATAAGGACGGATTACTGTCGAGAAGTGGGATTGGCGATTATAAGGACAGATTACTGTTTTGAAGTGGGATGGGGTTTATAAGGACGGATTACTGTTTAGAAGTGAGATCGGGGTTATAAGGACAGATAACTGTCAAGAAGTGGGTTGGGGGTTATAAGGACGGATTACTGTCTAGAAGTGGGATGGGGTTATAAGGACAGATTACTGTCTAGACGTTGGATGGGGGTTATACAGACAGATTACTGTCGAGAAGTGGGATGGGGGGGTTACAAGGACAGATTACTGTCTAGAAGTGGGATGTGAGTTATGAGGATGGATTACTGTCTCGAAGTGGGATGGGGTTATAAGGACGGATTACTGTATAGAAGTGGGATGTGGGGTTATAAGGACGGATTACTGTCTAGAATTGGGATGGGGGGTTGTAAGCACAGATTACTGTCAAGAAGTGGGATGGGGTTTATAAGGATGGATTACTGTCTGGAAGTCGGATGGGAGTTATAAGGACGGATTAGTGTCTAGAAGGGGGATGGGGCGTTATAAGGACAGCTTACTGTCTGGAAGTGGGATGTGGAGTTATAAGGACGGATTACTGTCTAGAATTGGGATGGGGGGTTATATGGATGGATTACTGTATAGAAGTGGGATGGGGGTTACAAGAACAGATTACTGTCTAGAAGTGGGATGTGGTTTATAAGGACAGACTCCTATATTGAAGTGGGATGGGGGTTATAAGGACAGATTACTGTCTAGAAGTGGGATGGGGTTTATAAGGATGGGTTACAGTCTGGAAGTCGGATGGGGGTTATAAGGACGGATTACTGTCTAGAAGGGGGTTGGGGCGTTATAAGGACAGATTACTGTCTAGAATTGGGATGTGGGGTTATAAGGACGGATTACTGTCGAGTCGTGGGATGGGGTTATCAGGGCAGATTACTGTCTAGAAGTGGGATGGGGGTTATAAGGACGGATTACTGTCTAGAAGTGGGATGGGGGGGTTACAATGACGGATTACTGTCTAGAAGTGTGACGGAGGTTATAAGAACGGATTGCTGTTTTGAAGTGGGATGGAGTTTAGAAGGACGGATTACTGTCTAGAAGTGGGAAGGCGGTTATAAGAACGGATTACTGTCTAGAATTGGGATTGGGGTTATAAGGACGGATTACTGACTGGAAGTGGGATGGGGTTATAAGGACGGATTACTGTATAGAAGTGGGATCGGGGTTACAAGGACAGATTACTGTCTAGAAGTGGGATGTGGGGTTATAAGGACGGACTCCTGTCTAGAAGTGGGATGGGGGTTGTAATAACAGATTACTGTCTCGAAGTGGGATGGGGTTTATAATGATGGATTACTGTCTGGAAGTCGGATGGGGTTTATAAGGACGGATTGCTGTCTAGAAGGGGGATGGGGCGTTATAAGGACAGATTACTGTCTAGAAGTGGGATGTGGGGTTATAAGGACGGATTACTGTCGAGAAGTGGGATGGGGTTTATAAGGATGGCTTACTGTCTAGAAGTGGGATTGGGGTTATAAGGACGGATTCCTGTCTAGAAGCGGGATGTGGGGTTATAAGGACGGATTACTGTCGAGAAGTGGGATGGGCGATTATAAGGACAGATTACTGTTTTGAAGTGGGATGGGGTTTATAAGGACGGATTACTGTTTAGAAGTGAGATCGGGTTATAAGGACAGATAACTGTCTCGAAGTGGGATGGGGGTTATAAGGACGGATTACTGTCTCGAAGTGGGATGGGGTTATAAGGACAGATTACTGTCTAGAAGTGGGATGGGGATTATACAGACAGATTACTGTCTAGAAGTGGGATGGGGGGGTTACAATGACGGATTACTGTCGAGAAGTGGGATGGGGGGGTTACAAGGACAGATTACTGTCTAGAAGTGGGATGGGGTTTATAAGGACGGATTACTGTCTAGAAGTGGGATGTGAGTTATGAGGACGGATTACTGTCTCGAAGTGGGATGGCGTTATTAGGACGGATTACTGTGTTGAAGTGGGATGGGGTTTATAAGGACGGATTACTGTATAGAAGTGGGATGGGGGGTTATAAGCACGGATTACTGTCTAGAAGTGGGATGGGGTTATAAGGACGGATTAGTGTCTAGAAGGGGGATGTGGCGTTATGAGGACAGATTACTGTCTAGAAGTGGGATGTGGGGTTATAAGGACGGATTACTGTCGGGAAGTAGGATGGAGGGTTATAAGAATGGATTACTGTCTAGAAGTGGTATGGGGGGTTTATAAGGATGGATTCCTGTCTAGAAGCGGGATGTGGGGTTATAAGGACGGATTACTGTCGAGAAGTGGGATGGGCGATTATAAGGACAGATTACTGTTTTGAAGTGGGATGGGGTTTATAAGGACGGATTACTGTTTAGAAGTGAGATCGGGTTATAAGGACAGATAACTGTCTCGAAGTGGGATGGGGGTTATAAGGACGGATTACTGTCTCGAAGTGGGATGGGGTTATAAGGACAGATTACTGTCTAGAAGTGGGATGGGGATTATACAGACAGATTACTGTCTAGAAGTGGGATGGGGGGGTTACAATGACGGATTACTGTCGAGAAGTGGGATGGGGGGGTTACAAGGACAGATTACTGTCTAGAAGTGGGATGGGGTTTATAAGGACGGATTACTGTCTAGAAGTGGGATGTGAGTTATGAGGACGGATTACTGTCTCGAAGTGGGATGGCGTTATTAGGACGGATTACTGTGTTGAAGTGGGATGGGGTTTATAAGGACGGATTACTGTATAGAAGTGGGATGGGGGGTTATAAGCACGGATTACTGTCTAGAAGTGGGATGGGGTTATAAGGACGGATTAGTGTCTAGAAGGGGGATGTGGCGTTATGAGGACAGATTACTGTCTAGAAGTGGGATGTGGGGTTATAAGGACGGATTACTGTCGGGAAGTAGGATGGAGGGTTATAAGAATGGATTACTGTCTAGAAGTGGTATGGGGGGTTTATAAGGATGGATTACTGTCTGGAAGTCGGATGGGGTTTATAAGGATGGATTACTGTCTGGAAGTCGGATGGGGGTTATAATGACGGATTACTGTCTCGAAGAGGGATGGGGCGTTATAAGGACGGATTACTGTCTCGAAGTGGGATGTGGGGTTATAAGGACGGATTACTGTCGAGAAGTGGGATGGGGGTTATAAGGACAGATTGCTGTATAGAAATGGGATGGGAGGTTATAAGGACACATTACTGTCCAGAAGTGGGATGTGGGGTTATAAGGATGGCTTACTGTCTAGAAGTGGGATGGAGGTTATAAGGACGGATTACTGTCTAGAAGGGGGATGGAGCGTTGTAAGGACAGATTACTGTCTAGAAGTGGGATGTGGGGTTATAAGGACAGATTACTGTCTAGAAGTGGGATGGGGGTTATAAGGACGGATTACTGTCGAGAATTGGGATGGGGGTTATAAGGACAGATTACTGTCTAGAAGTGGGATGGGGGTTATAAGGACGGATTACTGTCTAGAAGTGGGATGGGGGGGTTACAATGACGGATTACTGTCTAGAAGTGGGATGGAGGTTATAAGAACGGATTGCTGTGTTGAGGTGGGATGGAGTTTAGAAGGACGGATTACTGTCTAGAAGTGGGATGGGGGGGTTATAAGGATGGATTACTGTATAAAGTGGGATGGGGGTTATACGGACAGATTACTTCTAGAAGTGGGATGTGGGGTTATGAGGACGGAGTCCTGTCTACAAGTGGGATGGGGTTTTTAAGAATGGATTACTGTCTAGAAGTGGTATTGGGGGTTTATAAGGATGGATTACTGTCTGGAAGTCGGATGGGGTTTATAAGGATGGCTTACTGTCTAGAAGTGGGATGGGGGTTATAGGGACGGATTACTCTCTAGAAGGGGGATGGAGCGTTGTAAGGACAGATTACTGTCTAGAAGTGGGATGTGGGGCTATAAGGACAGATTACTGTCTAGAAGTGGGATGGGGTTTATAAGGACAGATTACTGTCTAGAAGTGGGATGGGGGTTGTAAGGATGGATTACTGTCTAGAAGTTGGATGGGGAGGTTACAATGACGGATTACTGTCTAGAAGTGGGATGGAGGTTATAAGAACGGATTGCTGTGTTGAAGTGGGATGGGGTTTATAAGGACAGATTACTGTCTTGAAGTGGGATGGTGGGGTTATAAGGATGGATTACTGTATAAAGTGGGATGGGGGTTATACAGACAGATTACTGTCTAGAAGTGTGATGGGGGGGTTACAATGACGGATTACTGTCTCGAAGTGGGATGGAGGTTATAAGAACGGATTGCTGTGTTGAAGTGGGATGTGGTTTATAAGGCCGGATTACTGTCTAGAAGTGGGATGAGGGGGTTATAAGGATGGATTACTGTATAAAGTGGGATGGGGGTTATACGGACAGATTACTGTCTAGAAGTGGGATGAGGGTTATAAGGACGGATCACTGTCTAGAATTGGGATGGGAGTTATAAGGACGGATTAATGTCTAGAAGTGGAATGGGGGTTATAAGGATGGATTACTGTCTAGAAGTGGGATGTGGGGTTATAAGGACGGATTACTCTCTAGAAGTGGGATGTGAGGTTATAAGGACAGATTACTGTCTCGAAGTGGGATGTGAGGTTATAAGGACAGATTACTGTCTAGAAGTGGGATGTGGTTTATCAGGATGGTTTACTGTCTAGAAATGGGATGGGGGTTATAAGGATAGATTACTGTCTAGAAGTGGGATGGGGGTTATAAGGATAGATTACTGTCTTGAAGTTGGATGGGATGTTATAAGGACAGATTACTCTATAGAAGTGGGATGGGCGTTATAAGGACAGATTACTGTCTCGAAGTGGGATGAGGGTTATAACGACGGATTACTGTCTAGAAGTGGGATGGAGGGTTATAAGGACAGATGCGGATGGTGGGGCTAAAATGCTGTGGAACATGACCATCTGTGAGCTGCTCAGACCAGAGGAGTGGCCAGGCCAAGGAAGGCAACCTGCCGAGGATGGGGAAAACACAGCTTGAGGTCCCATAGGCTTCCTGGTGTCTAATTCACCTTTCCAGGAAGGAACCCACTTTGCACAGCGGGGAATTAAATGGGTTGAGCTGATGAGGGAGCTGAAGATCAGCAGGATCGGGCTTGATGAGCTGAAGTCATTTTCTTATGTCTGATTTTGCAGCAACTTTGCCCACGCTTTGCCAACGGTTAACTTGCCAGAAAATGTCCTGTTTTGCTTGAATGGCAATGCATGTTTTGGTGTTTTGAGCATCTGGCATTTCATGGTTTACTGTGTGCTTGGGTTTCATCGTTCCAGATAAGGGCTGCGCAGTGAAAGCACAATAAGAACTTCACCGCTATGAAATAAATTTCTGTGAAATTTATGGGTCATTATCTTCATATTCTTATTGATTCGAGCGATAAAGAAACATTTTCCGTTTTTGAAAAAGCAAAAGGAGACAATGATGCAAGTGTTTGCGATCTTTAGTCACAGGAATACCCACCGCTCACCCCACTGGCTCCAAACAGCTTCTGTTTAATGCTCAGAACATTCGCTCATGATCGAAATCCCAGAGTGAGTTTATTTGTTCAGTTTCTCTCTAGACTGAGGTGCTCTCAATGCAGGAAGCTTTCCCCTCACTGAAAGTGGCCATTGGTTGTTATCGAGAGACCATTAGTAGCCTTTGGTACCCAGCACTTATAGCAAGTTGCAGCCTGGAATCTGTATGGAAATTGTAGATATATGTTGACTTTATTTTTCCCTCAGCGGAGCTCAAATAGCTGTTGTTCCAATAAAGCACTCTATCTAGTTAATCATGGCTAACATTCCTGGAGCAGCTGTGATTGTTCTCTTCAGACCAAAGTTTAAGGAGAAATTTAATTGCGATGTTCAAAATTATGAAGGATTTTGATAGAATACATCGGGAGAAACTGTTTCCACTGACAGGAGGGTCGATAATCAGAGGACACAGATTTAACATGGTTGACAAAAAAGCCAGGGGGAGATGAGGAGAATTTCCTTTAGGCAGCAAGTTGTTATGATCTGGGATGCACAGCCTGAAAGGGTGTTGGAAGCAGATTCAATGTAACTTTCAAACGGGAATTGTATAAATACTTAAAAAGGAAACATTTTCAGGGCTCTGGGGAAAGAGCGAGGTAGTGGGACTAAATGGACAGCTCTTTCAGAGAGCTGGCACAGGCACGATGGGCCGAATGGCCTGCTCCTGTGCTGTATGGTTCTATGATTATAATAATCCTTAATTTAGATGCGGCCGATCTCACAATTTCCCCTCCGTCATTGTCAGAGTCTTGTGCAGGCTTGATTCCCCATTTCCTCTTCCAGCTCCGAAGCTGTTCGCCAGGAACACTGAGGATGGAAAATCACATCCCACGATTTTGTGACGTGTTGTGTCTGAGTTGAAAATGCCCTCCTTAGTTGAATGTTTCTATGTATTTTACCTCGCGGTAGCTGTCAGCATGACCCAGCAGGAAGAAGAGTTGTTTAGATTCCAGCTTTTAAGTGTCAGCAATTTGGGCGGCATCAACATTATGTTTTTGAAAGAAAGACTTGGATTTATATCGCGCCTTTCACAATCACTAGATGTCTCAAAGCGCTTTAAAGTCAATGAAGTACTTTTTGGAGTGTAGTCATTGTTGTAATGTAAGGAGGACCCCATGTTATTGAAATCAGGCTAGCAGGCAAACTGGGGTACAAAAGGCACCTGGACTGGACACCGCTTTGTTGGATGTCTGGAACTCCCTCCCTAAAACTTTCCGCCTCTCTACCTCTCCCCGCTCCTTTAAGACGCTCCTTAAAATCTCCCTCTTGGAACAAGCTTTTGGTCATCTGCCCTAATATCTCCTTATGTGGCTTAGTGTTAACACTCCTGTGAGGCACCTTGGGACGTTTTATTATGTTGAATGCGCTATATAAATACAAGTTGTTGTTTTGTTGTCGGATAAAACATAGAACGATGTATTGTGCTGACAGGCCACCGAATCTCCCGTGGACGTGAGGCACTCTTTCAGCAATGAGGCCAATTCCTGAATGTTTAATGCTGGTTGCCGGTGCTGATTGGGTCCATGTTATTGGGTGTCCAGGTATTATGCCTGTTGGGCCCCTGAAACACTTACTACACCATCATGCAGGGAGCAGAGGGTAAGCGGTCATAACCTGTGCTCCCCTCACTCAAGCTCAAAGTAAATGTAGGTGGAGTACTGTGCACAGTTCTGGTCCCCATATTACAAAAATAATATAGAGGCACTGGAGAGGGTGCAGAAAGGATTTAGAAGAATGACACCAGAACTGAGAGGTTATACCTATCAGGAAAGGCTGATCTGGCTGGGGCTCTTCTCTCTACAAAAGAGAAGCCTGAAGGGTGATCGGATTAAGATGTAGAGAAGATGTTTCCATTTGTAGGGAGATCAAAATGAGGGTCATAAATATATGATAGTCACTAATAAATCGAACAAGGAGTTCAGGAGAAACTTCCTTACTCAGAGAGTGGTTAGAATGTGGAACTCGCTCCCACATGGAGTTGTTGAGACAAATAGCACAGATGCGTTTAAGGGGAAGCTGGATAAACACGTGAGGGAGAAAGGAATGGAATGTTTGTTGATAGGGTTCGATCAAGAGGGGTGGGAGGAGGCTCGTGTGGAGCATAAACACCAGCCTGGACCAGTTGGGCCCAATGACCTGTTTCTATGCTGTAAATACCGTCTTTCTATGTAAAGCCGGGTATTTGCCCCATAACCTTTGATCAGCGGCAGGTACGTAACATAGAAACATAGACATAGAAACATAGAAAATAGGTGCAGGATTAGGCCCTTCAAGCCTGCACCACCATTCAATAAGATCATGGCTGATCATTCACCTCAGTACCCCTTTCCTGCTTTCTCTCCATACCGCTTGATCCCTTTAGCTGTAAGGGCCATATATAACTCCCTCTTGAATATATCCAATGAACTGGCATCAACAACTCTCTGGGTAGAGAATTCCAAAGGTTAACAACTCTCTGAGTGAAGAAGTTTCTCCTCATCTCGGTCCTAAATGGCTTACCCCTTATCCTTAGACTGTGACCCCTGGTTCTGGACTTCTCCAACATTGGGAACATTCTTCCTGTATCTAAACTGTCCATGCCCGTCAAAATTTTATATTTTTCCATGAGATCCCCTCTCATTCTTCTAAATTCTAGTGAATACAGGCCAAGTCGATCCAGTCTCTCCTCATATGTCAGTTCTGTCTGGTGAACCTGCGCTGCACTCCCTCAATAGCAAGAACATCCTTCCTCAGATTAGGAGACCAAAACTGAACACAATATTCCAGGTGAGGCCTCACTAAGGCCCTGTGCAACTTCAGTAAGACATCCCTGCTCTTATACTCAAATCCCCTAGCTATGAAGGCCAACATGCCATTTGCATTCTTCACTGCCTGCTGTACCTGCATGCCAAACTTCAATGACTGATGTACCATGACATCCAGGTCTCACTGCACCTCCCCTTCTCCTAATCTGTTACCATTCAGATAATTTTCTGTCTTTCTGTTTTTGCCACCAAAGTGAATAACCTCATATTTATCCACATTATACTGCATCTGCCATGCATTTGCCCACTCACCTAACCTGTCCAAGCCTCTTAGTATCCTCCTCACAGCTCACACCGCCACCCAGCTTAGTGTCATCTGCAAACTTGGAGATATTACACTCAATTCCTTCATCTAAATCATTGATGTATATTGTAAATAGCTGGGGTCCCAGCACTGAGCCCTACGGCACCCCACTAAATACTGCCTGCCATTCTGAAAATGACCCGTTTATCCTGACTCTCTGCTTCCTGTCTGCCAACCAGTTCTCTATCCACGTCACTACATTACCCCCAATACCATGTGCTTTAATTTTGCACACTTATCTCTTGTGTGGGACATTGCCAAATGCCTTTTGAACGTCCAAATACACCACATCCACTGGTTCTCCCCTGTCCACTCAACTAGTTACATCCTCAAAAAATTCAAGAAGATTTGTCAAGCATGATTTCCCTGTCATAAATCCATGCTGACTTGGACCAATCCTGTCGCTGCTTTCCAAATGCGCTGCTATTTCATCTTTAATAATTGATTCCAACATTTTCCCCACTACCGATGTCAGGCTAACCTTTTTTTAAAAGTAGTGTTATATTGGCTACCCTCCAATCCATAGGAACTGATCCAGAGTCGATAGACTGTTGGAAAATTATCACCATTGCATCCACCATTTCTACGGCCACTTCCTTAAGTACTTTGGCATGCAGACTATCAGGCCCTTGGAATTTATCAGCCTTCAATCCCATCAATTTCCCTAACACAATTTCCTGACTAATAAGGATTTCCTTCAGTTCCTCCTTCTTGCTAGACCCTCGGTCCCCTAGTATTTCCGGAAGGTTATTTCTGTCTTCCTTAGTGAAGACAGAACCAAAGCATTTGTTTAATTGGTCTGCCATTTCTTTGTTCCCCATTATAAATTCACCTGATTCTGACTGCAAGGGACATACGTTCGTCTTCACTAATTATTTTGTCTTCACATATCTTTCGAAGCTTTTGTAGTCAGTTTTTATGTTCCCAGCAAGCTTCCTCTCATACTCTATTGTCTCCCTCCTAATTAAACCCTTTGTCCTCCTCTGCTGAATTCTAAATTTCTCCCAGTCCTCAGGTTTGTTGCTTTTTCTGGCCAATTTATATGCCTTTTCCTTGGATTTAACACTATCCCTAAGTTCCCTCGTTAGCCACGATTGAGCCACCTTCCCCATTTTATTTTTACTCCAGACAGGGATGGACAATTGTTGAAGTTCATCCATGTGATCTTTAAATGTCTGCCATTGCCTATCCACCTTCAACCCATTAAGTATCATTCCCCAGTCTATTCTAGCTAATTCACGTCTCATACCATCAAAGTTACCTTTCCTTAAATTCAGGACCCTAGTCTCTGAATTAACTGTGTCACTCTCCATCTTAATAAAGAATTCTACCATATTATGGTCACTCTTCCCCAAGGGGCCTCGCACAGCAAGATTGCTAATTAGTCCTTTCGCATTACACATCACCCAGTCTAGGATGGCCAGCCTTCTAGTTGGTTCCTCGACATATTGTTCTGGAAAACCATCCCTAATACACTCTAAGAAATCCTCCTCCACCATATTGCTACCAGTTTGGTTAGCCCAATCTATATGTAGATTAAAGTCGTCCACGATAACTGCTGTACCTTTATTGCACGCATCCCTAATTTCTTGTTTGATGCTGTCCCCAACCTCACTATTACTGTTTGGTGGTCTGTACACAAGTCCCAATAGCGTTTTCTGCCCTTTGGTATTCCGCATCTCCACCCATACAGATTCCACATCATCCAAGCTAATGACCTTCCTTACTTTTGCGTTAATTTCCTCTTTAACCAGCAATGCTACCCCCCACCCTCCTTTTCCTTTCTGTCTATCCTTCCTGAATGTTGAATACCCCTGGATGTAGAGTTCCCAGCCTTGGTCACCCTGGAGCCATGTCTCCGTAATCCCAATTATATCATATTCGTTAATGGTTGCCTGTGCAGTTAATTCATCCACCTTATTATGAGTACTCCTTGCACTGAGGCACAGAGCCTTCAGGCTTCTCTTTTTAACACACTTTAGAATTTTGCTGTAACGTGGCCCTTTTTGATTGTTCCCTTGGGTTTCTCTGTCCTTCACTTTTACATTTCTTCGTTCTGTCTTTTGCTTCTGCCCCAATTCTACTTCCCTCTGTCTCCCTGCATAGGCTTCCATCCCCCTGCCACATTAGTTTAACCCTTCCCCAACAGCACTAGCAAACACTATCCCTAGGACATTCCCGTCCTGCTCAGGTGCAGACCGTCCGGTTTGTACTGGTCCCACCTCCTCCAGAACCGGTTCCAATGTCCCAGGAATTTGAATCCCTCCCTCCTCATCCACTCCTCAAGCCACGTATTCATCTTAGCTATCCTGCAATTCCTACTCTGACTAGCACGTGGCACTGGTAGCAATCCTGAGATTGCTACCTTTGAGGACCTGCTTTTTTATTTAACTCCTAGTTCCCTAAATTCAGCTTGTAGGACCTCATCCCATTTTTTACCTATATCGTTGATACCTATATGCACCATGACAGCTAGCTGTTCTGCCTCACCCTCCAGAATGTGCTGCAGCCGCTCCGAGACATCCTTGACCCTTGCACCAGGGAGGCAGCATAGCATCCTGGAGTCTTGGTTGCGGCTGCAGAAACACCTATCTATTCCCCATACTATAGAATCCCTTACCACTATAGCTCTCCCACTCTTTTTCCAGCCCTCCTGTGCAGCAGAGCCACCCATGCTGCCATGAACTTGGCTGCTGCTACCCTCCCCTGAAGAGTCATCCCCCCCCAACAGCACCCAAGGCGGTGTATCTGTTTTGTCATTCAATGTCCATAAGCAACATTTGAGCCCCGATTATAACTGTGGGTTGGAATTGGGTGGGCGATGAGGCAGGCTTGTGCAAAATCCCACCCCCCACCCCCGATCTCAGCAGCATGCGGCCCAGGCAACATCAACCCTCGGGCCTTGCCCGCTGGTCAGCCGCACGCCTGAAACGGGGAGAGGCAGCGGGCGGGCAGGTGGGCAGGAGCAGAAGCTCGGCTGCAAGGTGACTGCTGGGTGGCATCGAAAGAACAGCCGCTGGTAACAAGGTGTCAGTGTCAGCTGTGGTTCAGTGGGTTGCAGTCTCGCCTCTGGGTCAGAAGATTGTGGGTTCAAATTCCACTCCAGAGAGTTTAGCACAAAAAATCTAAGCTGACACTGCAGTGCAGCACTGAAGGAGTGCTGCACTGTCGGAGGTGCCGTATTTCTCTCAGGTGAACATAAAAGATCCCATAGCACTATTTCAAAGAACTGCAGGGTCATAGACAATATTTATTCCTCAATCAACATAACAAAAACAGATTATCTGGTCATTATCACATTGCTGTTTGTGGGAGCTTGTTTGCGCGCAAATTGGCTGCCGCATTTCCCACATTACAACAGAATAAGGGGCTACCCATTTAAAACTGAGATAAGGAGAAATTTCTTCTCTCAGAGGGTTGTAAATCTGTGGAATTCTCTGTCCCAGAGAGCTATGGAGGCTGGGTCATTGAATATATTTAAGGCGGAGATAGACAGATTTTTGAATGATAAGGGAGACAAGGGTTATGGGGAGCGGGCAGGGAAGTGGAGCTGAGACCATTATCAGATCAGCCACTAGGTGATGCTATGTATTACACCGTGAATCCCAGAAGAAAGTAAAAGGGGCGGAGAGGAGAGGAGAGCCAATATGATGGGTCTTTGCCCCCTTTCCCTCTCTGCAGTGACAAAGAACGTGTAACCCAAGGGCTTCAGAGAGAAATGTGGGGTGGCCTTGGGCTGTACAGCTGAATGATCACTACATCCAGTGGTCCCTAACAGAAGATAGAATTTGCATTTATATAACACCTTTCACATCCTCAGGATGTCCCAAAGTGTGTCACTGCCAGTGAAGTACTGTTCCAAGTGTAGTTACTGTTGTAATGAAGGAAAATGTGGCGGCCAAGTTACTGAACAGCAAATAATAAATGAGCAGTGAATGTATTGTGGCTGAGGAAGAAAGGTTGACTAGTTTTCCATCCAATGATGGCAGGCTGCACTCACTCAGTACTGCACTGAGTGTATGTGCTAAAGACCTGCAGTGGGGCTGAATCCATCACCTTCTGACTCAGAGGTGAGCGTGCGACCAGAGGCAAGCTGACACTCAGCATCAAAGGAAAAGTCGCAGTAATGATGAGAAATACAACGAGAGTCATAGAAAGTTACAACACAGAAACAGGCCATTCGGCCCAACCAGTTCATGTTGGAGTTTACCCCCCTCAGCACATTACCCACCCCATTCCCACATCCCTTCCCCACTTTTCCTCTGTCCTCCTATCCAATCTGAGTTTGAATGTTGATGTAATTCCTGCCTCAGCCACTAAGTCTCAAAGTGAACTCCACAGCCTTTCTGTTCTAAATCTCCGATTTAATCTTGTGTCTATGGCCCCTCTACTATCCACCCCGTCCCATCCTGTCATTCTGAACACTTCTATCATGCTGCCCCGTAATCTGCAATGTTCCAATGAAAAAAGACCCAATTTTTTAAGTCTTTCTTCATATTTGTATTTCCTCAAATCAGGCAGCATTCTAGTTAAATGCAGAATCTGCTTTGTACCTTCTCTATAGCCTTAATATCCTTCCTATAGTGAGGAGCCCAATACTGCACACAGTGCTCTAACTGAGGACATATTAAGGTGTTATGTAGATTCATCATTAGCTCTTGGCTTTTATACTCTGTACCTCGTGGCAAAACCGAGAATTCTATTTTTTTTTAATGGCCTTATTGATGTGAGAGGCTCCATTGAGTGTCTTCTGAACCTGTACTCCAAAATCCTTTTCCACAGCACTAAGCCTCTTTCAATTCAGAGTATAATTACAATGCTTCTTTTTACTAAAATGAATCACTCACAGTGTCATTGAATTTCATCTGCTACTTTTTAGCCCATTTTATCAATATCTTTTTGCAACCTCAGTCTTCTAAAAATGTAACTTTTCCTCCTTTTTTATATTATTTTCAAATTTCAACACCACCCCCTCTAAGCTGATACACAACCAACAGAAGTTGCCCCAGAACTGAATCCCGTAGGACGCATGACTCATTTCCAACCACTCTGAAAATCTGCCTTTAAATTCTACAGTCCCTTCAAACTAATTTTTAAATCAGTTTGTTACCGTCCCCCTAATTCCATACCCCTTAATCTTCTCGAATAATCTCCTATGTGATACCTGTAATGTATGCAACTCTGAGTATGCTCACAGGTTTGTAGAGCTGTTGATCGGGGGGAACTTGATTTAATTGTTCGCAACAAAATAGCTGTAGAGCTGTTGAGAATGTGTGAGGTTGCAGCCCCTGTTCCAATATTTGAAGGGGCTGCTCCTCAAATTCTGGCTGCACTTCAGTCCCACACTCCCGGTCTTTGGGCACCCTGTGCGGAGGGGAGTGGGCAGGTCGGAAGGCCTCCTCGTAGGACTGCTACTGGGTATGGCCAAGGTGGCCATCAGTCAGTCCAGGCAGCAGGCAGCAGGCAGTAGAGGGGGTCGTTCAGCCTGACTGCCTACCTCTTTTCCGCGGTTACATCCGAGTCAGGGTGTCCCTGGAGATGGAGCACGCGGTGTCCACCGGTATGCTCGCGGCCTTCCCAAGAGGTGGGCGCCGGAGGGACTGGAGTGCATCATCACCCCCGGCAACCAAATTTTAATTTGATTTTATGTCCAAAGTTTAATTTGTTTAAGTTGTTGGTTTTAGTGCCCCTCCTCCCTGACCTCCTTTTATCAGGGGGCACTTGTATAGATTATGTTTTAGTGCCCTAAAAAAAAATACAAAACAAAAAACAAGGGGCCTGTTTGAAAGCACTTGGAGTGTCATTCCACCGCCCCCCCCCCATCCTGCCCCCCCTTTAATCAGGGGGCACGTGACTTTGATTTAATGATTTTTATTGTTCACAACAAAATCGTTGTAGAGCTGTTGAATTGTGAATGGCTTAGCCAGTCATTTGATGTTCACAATTCTCAATAAAACCCCAGCCAGTTGGGTTCAGGAGATCCATGATGAGGCATGTGCTTGTGAGTCTGGTAGATGAAATGATAATGTATAATGTGATTGTTAAACCTTCGCTAATAAACCAACTATTTCTTAGACTGGGTGTTGTGTAATGAGAGAGGATTAATTAGCAATCTTGTTGTGCTAGGCCCCTTGGGGAAGAGTGACCATAATATGGTAGAATTCTTCATTAAGATGGAGAGTGACACAGTTAATTCAGAGACTAGGGTCCTGAACATAAAGAAAGGTAACTTCGATGATATGAGACATGAATTGGCAGGGATAGACTGGCGAATGATACTTAAAGGGTTGATGGTGGACAGGCAATGGCAGACATTTAAAGATCACATGGATGAACTTCAACAATTGTACATCCCTGTCTGGCGTAAAAATAAAATGGTGGCTCAACCATGGCTAACAAGGGAAATTAGGGATACTGTTAAAACCAATGAAGAGGCATATAAATTGGCCAGAAAAAGCAGCAAACCCAAGGACTGGGAGAAATTTAGAATTCAGCAGAAGAGGACAAAGGGTTTAATTAGGAAGAGGAAAATAGAGTATGAGAGTAAGCTTGCAGGGAACATAAAAACTGACTGCAAAAGCTTCTACAGCTACGTGAAGAGAAAAAGATTAGTGAAGTCAAATGTAGGTCCCTTGCAGTCAGAATCAGATGAATTTATAATGGGGAACAAAGAAATGGCACGCCAATTGAACAAATACTTTGGTTCTGTCTTCACTAAGGAAGACACAAATAACCTTCCGGAAATACGAGGGGACCGAGGGTCTAGCGAGAAGTTGGAACTGAAGGAAATCCTTATTAGTCAGGAAATTGTGTTAGGGAAATTGATGAGATTGAAGGCTGATAAATCCCCAGGGCCTGATAGTCTGCATCCCAGAGTACTTAAGAAAGTGGCCCTAGAAATAGTTCATGCATTGGTGGTCATTTTCCAACATTCTATAGACTTTGGATCAGTTCCTTTGGATTGGAGGGTAGCTAATGTAACCCCACTTTATAAAAAAGGAGGGAGAGAAAAAACAGGGAATTATAGACCGGTTAGCCTGACATCGATAGTGGGGAAAATGTCGGAATTATTTATTCAAGACGTAATAGTAATGCACTTGGAAAGCAGTGACAAGATTGGTCCAAGTCAGCATGGATTTATGAAACGGAAATCATGCTTGACAAATCTTCGAGAATTTTTTGAGGATGTAACTAGTAGAGTGGATAAGGGAGAACCAGTGGATGTGGTATATTTGGACTTTCAAAAAGCGTTTGACAAGGTCCCACACAAGAGATTAGTGTGCAAAATTAAAGCACATGGTATTGGGGGTACTATATTGACGTGGATAAAGAACTGGTTGGCAGACAGGAAGCAAAGAGTAGGAATAAACGGGTCCTTTTCAGAATGGCAGGCAATGGTAGTGGGATACCGCAAAGTTCAATGCTGGGCCCCCAGCTATTTACAATATGCATTAATGATTCAGACAAAGGAATTGAGTGTAATATCTCCAAGTTTGCAGATGACATTAAGCTGAGTGGCAGTGTGGGCTGTGAGGAGGATGCTATGAGGCTACAGGGTGACTTGGACAGGTTAGGTGAGTGGGCAAATGCATGGCAGATGCAGTATAATGTAGATAAATGTGAGATTAATCCAATTTGGTGGCAAAAACAGGAAGGCAGAATATTATCTGAATGGTGACAGATTAGGAAAAGGGGAGGTGCAACGAGACCTGGGTGTCATGGTACATCAGTCATTGAAAGTTGGCATGCAGGTACAGCAGGTGAAGAATGCAAATGGAATGTTGGCCTTCATAGCGAGTGGAATTGAGTATAAGGAGCAGGGAGGTCTTACTGCATTTGTACAGGGCCTTTGTGAAGCCACACCTTAAATATTCTGTATAGTTTTGGTCTCCTAATCTGAGGAAGGACATTCTTGCTCTTGAGGGAGTGCAGCGAAGGTTCACCAGACTGATTCTCGGGATGGCAGGACTGACATATGAAGAAAGACTGGATCAACTAGGCTTATATTCACTGGAATTTAGAAGAATGAGAGGCGATGTCATAGAAACTTAAAATTCTGATGAGATTGGACATGGTAGATGCAGGAAGAATGTTCCCGATGTTGGGGAAGTCGAGAACCAGGGATCACAGTCTAAGGATAAGGGGTAAGCCATTTAGGACCGAGGTGAGGAAAAACTTTTTCACTCAGAGAATTGTAAACCTGTGGAATTCTCTACCACAGAAAGTTGTTGAGGCCAGTTCGTTAGAGATATTCAAAAAGGAGTTAGATGTTGCCCTTACTGCTAAAGGGATCAAGTGGTATGGAGATAAAGCAGGAATGGGGTACTGAAGTTGCATGATCAGCCATGATAATATTGAATGGTAGTGCAGGCTTGAAGGGCCAAATGGCCTACTCCTGCACCTATTTTCTATGTTTCTCTGTTGATAGCAATGTGTTGCTATGAATTCTTGAGCAAAGAACGCATGAAGCAAATATATTACAATACCTTATTAAAGGTTTTCCTAAAGTTCATGTGGACTACATCCACTGCATTTCCCCCATTGACCATGTCCGTTACATACTCAGAGAATCCTACGCTTTGTCAAGCATGATCGTCCCTTTCGACTTCTAACTATTTTGTTAAAATCTAGATCGGTGGTAATTTTTTTCCTTAATTAAAGCACCAAAATTCTCTCCATCACAAATGTTAGGTTGAAGAGCTTGTAATTCCCTGGATTACTGCACTGGCCACTGTCCAAACCATCAACACAAGAGCCCTGAAAAAGAATTTCAAGAGCATCAGCAATTTCCTCCCTCATCCCACTCAAGATCCCAGGATTCAGAATGATTTGGAATCTCAGCCAGGATATGGAAAATGTTGTTCAATGAAGATAAAGATAAAATCACAAGAATGTAAGCAAGGACAGGGAGTACGTGGTGAAGAGAACTTGTATACTGTGCATGGTCAGCAAAGGGTTATTATGTGGGGGTGGTGCCAACCTGACACATTATGTGGCAGCCAGGGTGTACAGCGTCAAGTGAAGTAAATGTGGCCATGGTGAGGCCATCCCTGGCATCCCGGGCAGCAATGTAGTCGGGTGCTGACGCCCCGTGTTCTGTGCAGCATCAGCTGATTGCAAAGAAGGTTGGTGTTGTTGGTGCTGCTGGTGTGCCTGGTGATGCTGGTGTTGGGGCTGATCGTGGTTGTATTCTGAGGACCAAGGTGGGAGTTTTTCAAGAGCAACAATGCTGCTGGAATAGATGGCAGGTGACGTTGAGATGACAGAAGCGATCTGTCTATGGTGAGAGAGGTGGCTCCAAGGTGGTGACAGTGAATAGAGAGTTCACTGCAAACACTTCCAAACTGCATACAGCTCAAACCTGCAGGCTTCAGCTTCTGACATTGGAAAGTGAACAGCTGTGAAATGGTCGCTTTTATACCACTTCTGCAGCTGTCAACTAACCAAAGCAATGGAGAGTCACTGAGAACCCGACACACGTGTTCCCCGAGGGATGGCAAAGCTGTCAAAAAGTTGGTAAAATTGTAAGTGCCTGCATTTCATCCTCTAACAGAGCATTAAACTACCTGTTAACTACCTTAATTAACTGGCCCGTTGCTTGGTGTTGGGTCTGTGATCTGCACGCAGTTGAGAAACTCACATGGAGGCGGGTTTAGAGCAGGATCCCAGCCCGCTGTCATTCAGGGCCATTTTGACAACGGGGCCCGCCTCCAAACCCACACTCGTTATCTGCTCCACGCCCCCGCCCCCCTCACTGCTCCGCCCTTTCCCCACACTGCAATCTGTCTACTCCACCTCCCCCCCCGCCCCCCGCTATCTGTCTGCTCCAACCCCACCCCCGATAATCAAACCTCACGACCACCATTTCCACCCCCTCACAGTGCCAGCCGTGGCTCAGTGGTAGCACACTTGCCTCTGAGTCAGCAGGTTGTGGGTTCAAGTCCCACGCCAGAAACTTGAGCACAAAAATAAATCTATCCTGATGCTCCAGTGCAGTGCTGAGGGAATGCTGCACTGTCAGAGGTGCTGTCTTTCAGATGAGACATTAAACCAAGTCTGCTCTCTCAAATGGATGTAAAAGATCCAAGGGCACAAATTTTGAAGAAGAGCAGGGGAGTTATCCCCAGTGTCCTGGCCAATATTTATCCCTCAATCAACATCACTAAAGCAGATTATCTGGTCCTTATCACATTGCTGTTTGTGGGAGCTTGCTGTGCGCAAATTGGCTGCAACGTTTCCTACATTACAATAGTGACTACACTCCAAAAGTACATAATTGGCTATAAAGCGCTTTGAGATGTCCAGTGGTCGTGAAAGGCGCTATATAAATCCCTTTCTTTCTCCCGATTTCTCCCTCAGCTCTGAACGTGCCTCTGGGATAGTATTGGGACCGTAGAATGTCTTCCCAGCTTCACTCTGCAGTCAGGAATTTGGTGCTGGAACTAATTAGATTAGATCCATTTCTGATCTGTGGCGCGATTTGATATTTAATCTATTAACAAGTGTATTTGAATGTATTCTCTCTCCGACACAAACACCTCACTGTGGATCTTATATGTACTGAACACGTATCTATATCGTGTACCAGTAAATGTTTCAGCTAAATCTAGATTCTGTTGGATAAATTGTGTGCAATCAAACCCCCTCATAAAGCTGTCAGTGTCTAATCTAATCAGCACTGCCTGAAGTACATTTACAATGAAGGTAATGTGTTCATCAATTTCCTCCTCCACTAATACTTTTACCAACAACCGATTTTAAAAACAAACACATTATGATGGAAAAATACATTCTGGAATTGCGAACTCTGTGTTTGATTGCGCAAAAATCATTAATGAAATGGCAATCCCACCAAATTAAATGGTGCAGCTAAATGGTGAGATAATTTGTGGTGGAATGTCACCTTGAGACGCAGTGGATTCTTACCTCGGCTGCCGTCTGTTACAATTTGATTCAGTTGCAGAAATACTTGTTGCCTGTTCTGAGCAGAAAATAAAACCTGAAGTAGTGCTCTGAGAGCTCGCCACACATCCAATCAATCAGCCCGAGTACTTTATCTGCAAGGTTAGAAACAAGTACCTACCAGCTGATCAATGTTATAGATTCAACTTTGATTTACAGTCACTGGACCTGCACAGCATTTTCAGCCGCCCCACTGTCCTGTTATCCAGATTACAGTCAGGCTTAACCTCTGGGAACACAGGCCGCTCCCGGACCACAGCAGGATAGTCAGCTGTGGCTCAGTTTGCCTCTGACTCAGGAGGTTGTGAGTTCAGGCCCCACTGCAGTGACAAGAACATCATCGAGGCTGATATTCTAGTGCAATATTGCAGCAGTGCTGCACTGTCACAGATGCTGGGGGGGAGGGCAGGATTTTAACCCCCAAATCGGGTGGATTTGGATCGAGTGGGATGTTAAAATGTTAAAAATCTCAAACCTGAACCCAGCCGCCTCAAACCTGCTCACTTCTGGTTCTGACGGAGGCGGAACAAGGGGTGGGCAACCAATCCGCTCCCAGGAGGTTGCGTGATTTTTGTTTTCTCTTTTCCTGGTTTACAAAGAAAAAATAAGAAGGACTTGCATTTATATAGTGCCGTTCATGACAACCAGGTGTCTCAAAGCGCTCTACAGCCAATGAAGTACTTTTGGAGTGTAGTCACTGTTGTAATGTGGGAAATGTGGCAGCCAATTTACGCACAGCAAGTTACCACAAACAGCACTGTGATAATGACCAGATAATCTATTCTTATTATGTTGATTGAGGGATAAATATTGGCCAGGAAACCGGGGATAACTCCCCTGCTCTTCTTCAAAATAGTGCCATGGGATCTTTATCGTTCACCTGAGAGTGCAGACAGGGCCTCGGTTTAACATCTCATCCAAAAGATGGCACCTCTGACAGTGCAGCACTTCCTCAGGACTGCACTGGAGTGTCAGCTTAGATTTATGCTCAAGTCCCCGGAGTGGGACTAAGAACCCACAACCTTCTGACTCAGAGGCGAGTGTGCTACCCACTGAGCTACAGGCGACACACTAATTGCGGTCGGCCAGGTTTTCCAGGCCTCAGGAAACCCGGCAGCTAAAGGGAGGCGAGGACTGTGGCATGGAAGGTAAGTGCCCTTCCAGCACTGCTTGTGGGTCAGGAGGGGCAGGAGTGCTTCCCCCCGTCCCCCAAGCTATCCTGCTTCCACCCCCGCAATCTGACTCTCCGCCCCCCCCCCCCTCCACGCCCCACCTGCAATCGGACTAAGCCGCCCCTCCATGATTGGACCAACCCCCGTAATCACCGATCCCTCCCCGATCACTGACCCCACCCCGGGATCACTGATCCCCCCTCCCCGACCCTCCATCTCTGCCCCCAATCTGTCCCCGAACCCCAGCGATCAACTCTGACCCTCCAAACTATACTGTGCATCTCCTCATTCCCCGTGACGTCTACCCCAGCTGCAGGCTCCCTCCCTGCTCCTGGGCTGCAGCCTCCGGAATGTTCCCGCCCGACAGGGAGCCGAGCCCGTCAATCAGACTGGCCTCCGGGCGGGGAACCTGCTCGAAACAGGAACACACATGCGGTGCTGTTAAAACTCCACAGTGTTCGGGGAAATCCTGCCGCAGTAAATAGCGGGGCCCGTATTTCAGATGACCATTAAATTGAGGCCCTCTCAGGTGGATGGAAAAGGTCTCACGCTATAAATTGAAGAAGAGCAGGGAGTTCTACTGGTAAATATTTATCCCTCAACCAACATCAGTAAAACAGATCGAGTCATTTATCTCGATGATGTTTGCTGTGTGCAAACTGGCTTCCTTCTTCCCTTACATTACAACAGGGACTATGCTTCAAAAGCACCTGATTGGCTGTGAAGCACTTTGGGGCATTCTGGGATTGTGATTGGCGCTCTATATCACCTGGCTGTTTTCACACCTGGTGAGAGAAACACAACAGATGAATTCACCTTGCCAGTTCATTACTTATTTTCCTTTTATTTCTTAATGCTTCTTCTGTTTGGGCAAAGTTGTTTTCCTCTCAGCTACAAACAGAGGATTCACTCCTGGGGCTGATTTCTCAATAGGGGCTCTATTGGTCTCACAGCACATCAGTTGTTGAAATGGAAGAAAGTATTACACAGCAGCTTGTCATATCCTCAAGCTGCCCTGAGCCACTTTATGGTCAATAGATTCCTGTTGCCTGTTGAAGTGTTATCTGGTCAAACACGGCAGAGACAAGGGACTTCGGTTCTGAAGCTGATGCGCATCCTAAGGGGGAAATCCTGAAGTTACGGTCCGTCATTGATTGCTCCGACATTGGCTGCACTGTGCCCCCCACTTCGCCAATCACAGGCTACACTGTGCCCCCTGCCCCCCCCCCATCTCCAATCACCGGCAATCACCGGCAATCAGTGTAACCCGTATCCCAGACCAAACCTTGGGCTTTTCTGTGATAATGGCGCTGTTAAATGCCCCATTAAACATTAGACATAAGACCATAATAAATAGGAGCGGGAGTAGGCCAGAAGGCCCCTCAAGCCTGCTCCGCCATTCACTAAGATCATGGCTGATCTGATCATGGACTCAGCTCCACTTCCCTGCCTGCTCCACATAATCCCTTATCACCTTATCGTTTAAGAAACTGTCTATTTCTGTCTTAAATGTATTTAATGTCCCAGCTTCCACAGCTCTCTGAGGCAGCGAATTCCACAGATTCACAACCCTCTGAGAGAAGAAATGTCTCCTCATCTCAGTTCTAAATGGGCGGCCCCTTATTCTAAGTTCATGCCCTCTAATTCTAATCTCCCCCATCAGTGGAAACATCCTCTCTGCATCCACCTTGTCAAGCCCCCTCATCATCTTAAACGTTTCGATAAGATCACCTCTCATTCTTCTGAATTCCAATGAGTAGAGGCCCAACCTACTCAACCTTTCCTCATAAGTCAACCCCTTCATCCCCAGAATCAACCTAGTGAACCTTCTCTGAACTGCCTCCAAAGCAAGTATATCCTATCGTAAATATGGAAACCAAAACTGAACGCAGTATTCCAGGTTTGGCCTCACCAATACCCTGTATAGCTGTAGCAAGACTTGTTGGATTAGGTGTAACTGGGGTTTTAGCAGCGGGTTGACTGCTAAACAAAGGTTTTGGCGCCAAAAAACTCATTGTAATTTTGTGGAGAGTCAAATTTCTCCAATATAAACAAATTTAGAATTCTTAAGAATTTTTTTCCAATTATAATTTAGAGAAGTTTATTCATCGTTATTTCAGGTTTATCTTCACCCCATGTGAGAGCCCCAATCTTTGTTTTACTGTCTGTAAAATTTTTAAAACATTAGAATCAAAGGAAAATCTTCATTTCCTGGTTCCCAGTCTGTGAGAATTCTGCATTGTGATTGGCTGCTTAGACAGCTTGTTGATGCCACAGCAACTCGCGCTATGGGATTCCCACTACACTGCACCAATCTCAACTGCACGTCGAAAAGACAAACTTCTCGCCACAGAGGCAGCGGGATCTTTGTGGGCAGCTTCCTTTGGGGCCGGCGGCGAACGCCTTTCCTTAACCCAAACCACAAATTCCCGGCCATTATCCTGATGTTGGCATAATGTCGTACCTGGAGGTTAGGCTGGGGGGCACTGAGGAGGGAACCTTGTGTAAGTAGCAATGAGTCGATACAGTACAACAAACATCGGAGCAGATTTTAAGCTTGGGCAGTGGCAGAAAACGGGTGTTAGTGGATCAGCTGCCCGTTATACGCCGCGGTAAATGTCCAAAGGGACCTTTCAATCATAGAATCATAGAATGGTTACAGCACAGAAGGAGGCCATTCGGCCCATCGAGCCCGTGCCAGTACTTATCCAATTCTCTTTTGAAAGCTACGATTGAGTCTGCCTCCACCACCCTTTGGATCCCATGAACACTTCTATCACCGACTGCAAGTAACCTCAATGCTCAAACGGTACAGCCATGTAATGTGTCCATGCACAGCTCTCTCAGGATTAGCGTTCCAGTCTGCACTGTAATTGGGGCAGCGTGTGGGTAGACCTGAAGTGTACATGCAGCATTGGGCCCTCACCATTAGGGGAAATGTGTTGTGTATGTTGCTCAGTCTCCCATTAGTTATTGCACAGCATGGTGAGCACCCACTGGACAGGAATGAAATGCCAGTGGCAGCACCTTAGACAGTACCTCAGTAAGACTGCCTCTTTCACAGTACAGCGCAGGAAATGTGCCCTGTCTGGTGGGTAGCTGCAATCACTTAGAATTACAGTCAACGTTTGAAAGGGTCAGGCCTTCGTGAGAAAGTGTTTGACAAACCGTGTTTGTAAATGAAGCAGGGCCAGAAGGCAGCAGGTAGTGAGGCACTCCAATGTCATTTGCAAATTATACCGTGCAGTGCGATCCACCAGGAAATCACTCACTCACAATCAGCAGCATTGTAGAAGCCAGAGGTGCCCAGATGTGTAATCATTACTCATTTTAACACATATCACAATAGGTTAAGCAAGGATTCAAGTCTAAGGGTTCATTTACATTGTAATTGAAGCAAGACTCCTGCAGTTCTAGTGCGAATGAGGCAAGTCTTTGGTCAGGGCCCATCCCGACTCGGGAGAGAAGTGGAGGAAGCCTGTCTGAACATAGGGAGTTCCATCCTATGTGTCTCAGGAGACAGCTGGGGCCCGAACACCCGATTTACACCACAGCGTTTTAGTGACAGTGTGAAACCAGACCCACTTGTAGTTTAAACGCTCCTGAAACTAAACCCCACCTGATTGCAGAAGAATGGACCTAAGATGTGATAATGTCGGGCAGTGCTGAATTTCCAAATCCTTGGGGCCTTCCGAAAAACAAAGACAGAGAATGAGTGCAATAAGTGGCAGTCCTTTCCAACACAGAATTCTGACGGAGGCAGCAAGGGCTTCAGCAAAGGAATACTCCCATCAGCTGCTGGGATAAGGGCCCCAAGTTTCGTCCCGCGGCGAAAACGGCGCACCTCCGAGCTGGGCGCCTGTTTTTCGCGCCGAAAACTGCGCCTAAAAAAAAGTCCGATATTCGGGAGCTCGATGTCTGCTTGGCACGGCGCGCTCTTCGCAGCAGGGGGCGGAGCCTAACATTCGCGCCGATTTTCTAAGTAGCAGGGGGCGGATACAATTTAAATTAGCCTTTGTGGTGCCGGCAACTCTGCGCATGCGCGTTGGAGCTTGCGCGCACGCGCAGTCTCACACAAACATTGGCACTCGGTCATTTTTAAAAATACTGCAGAAAAAGTGAAGATTTGTTTCTTGGACCCCTGCAAAGGCTTGTAATTTAATTTTTTTGATATTTCTGTGTGTGAGGGAGTGCTTTTAGCAGCACTGCTGAATAAATCACCTGCTGAAATTAGTGAGTTCAGCTTTTCACTGCTAAACTTGCAGAACCGGTGCTGCATTGGTGCATGCAAATTAAGGACTGTGTGTTTGGAGAAATAAGAGTGCCAATTCAACTTTGCAATGGATTAACGTCCACCAAGAACAAAGATGGCAAACCATTGCATAATACGTGGTGTTGACAATGCAGCACCCATTCTGCAAATTTAAATATAAAACTGTCGATGTGGCTGCCTCTCCCTGTCAAATGGCCTCAGTCTCCCTCACAGCTCGAAGGCTGCTGCTGTATCTTCGGCTGCCGTTGAGCCACTGACGCCGCCCCTAAAGTGTGGCCGAATGGCCTCAAGCACCATAAAGAGCTGCGTGTGTCAGGTGTTGATTCTTCGGCTGCCGGCCAGCCACTGACGCCGCTGATATCCTATGGCCGAATGGCCTCACGTCGGTCCGCTGCTGATTCTTTAGCTGCCGGCCAGCCAGTGACGCTGCTGATATCTCATGGCTGAATGGCCTCGGGTCCGTCCGGTGCTGCTTCTTTGCGGCCAGCCACGAAGAGAATGAAGGCCTGCCTCAATCACTGCAGCTCAGCTCGAAGCTTGCTGCCGCTGCCGTCGAGACACTGACGCCACACCCCTGCCTGTCTCCAACATGAAAGGCCTGCCTGAAGCACAGCAGCTCGAAGGCTGATGCTGTTTCACACAGGTAGGAACATGGTTTATTTAATCTTTTCTTTGCTTATAAATTTTTATTCAGGTTGGATTTATTTGTATAATATTTGTATAAGTATAACTAAGGATTGATTGTAGAATTTAATGATTTCCCTTCCCCCCCCACTACCCCCCCACCTCGTTCCCTACGCCTAATTTGTAACCTACGCCTGATTTTCTAAAATGTAGACAGGGTTTTTTCAAGCGTACAAAAATCTTCACTTACTCCATTCTAAGTTAGTTTGGAGTAAGTTTTCACTCACGAAACTTTGAAATCAGGCGTAAGTGGCCGGACACGCCCCCTTTTGAAAAAAAAATTCTGTTCCAAAGTGAAACTGTTCTAACTGACTAGAACTGGAGCAAACTAAATGACGAGAATTCCGATTTCTAAGATACTCCGTTCTACACCAGTTGCTCCTAAAAATCAGGAGCAAATCATGTGGAAACTTGGGGCCAAGGTTACAACAAATTGTAAAAGACAGTAGACAAGCAAGGAGATGTTTGCTGAACTCTTTCCCATAAAGACTGTGTACATGTAACCTCTGAATCCACGGTGCCTTGCACAGGCTGTGATGAGATGTTGATGGCCTTAGATGAAGAAAGTGAGAGGAGGCTTGTGTGGAGCATAAACACCGCACGGACCTGTTGGGCCCAATGGCCTATTTCTGTGCTGCAAATATTATGTAATGTAATTCTGTGTAATGATTGGAGCATCGATTATATAAGAGAACATGATGACCTCTTCATTCCAGTGAGACATTGTGTGCTCCTTTCTGTAAGGAGATGTTCTTCTTGCATTCTGCACTATCATATTCAAAGAATAGTCAAATATACCATTTGGATGCAAGCAGTGATTCACTTGAGCAATTTCCTGAGCTGCCTGCAATCAAAAACCATTGTACTAATATTTATACCTCTTGTACCAAGTCCATTTCATCAGATGAATTTTGCTGATTTAAGTGCCTCCCAGCGAGTGTAATTCTGCAATGACCCCAATTTATTGCCGAGTCAAGTTGATATACGTGCAGTAGAATACACAAGGAATTGAAGCACTGACTAGATAATGAAATATGTGGCATTGAGATTCTGCGGGCTCAATGACACCGGTGTTGTGCCCTGAGTCAGGATTTGCTCCTGTCAAACTTCTGCAGCATTGACCCCTCTACTTGGTGGGCTCAGCTTGTTTCAATTCCTATTGGTGGATCTGGAGCGTGAATCCTGTGCTGTGAGCGATTGGAAATTAGAGTGCAGCTTTCAACAAGTCAGGTCTGATTGAAGGGTACAACAGCAGACTGGGGGAGCAGCGGGTAAGGAGGTTAGTAACAGACCTCAGGAGGACATAGGCAGACTGCTGAAACATTTAACGCAGAGAAGTGTGAAGTGATACAGTTTGGTAGGAAGAGTGAGGAGAGGCAATATAAACAGTGGTACAATGTTAAAGGGGTTCAGGCACAGAGAAACCTGGCGTTGTATGTATATAAATCTTTGAAGATGGCAGGATAAGTTGGGAAGGTTCAACATACACCATAATGGCTCAGGACTTCATTGTGATTCCCCACAGGACGATTGTGGGGGCTGGGGTGGGACACATGACTGGAGACCAAGTTGAGAGTGTGTAAGCACGTTTCAGGAGGGGAGTCACCCCGCAGTGTAAGAATGTGCAGGGAGAGAGAGAATGGGTGATCGTCAGACAGACAAGGAGGGCCAGGCAGGTAGTGCAGGAGTCAGCTGAGTGCGTCTCGATCTCCAGGCAGTGTTCAGTGGTGAGGGCGATGGTTCCTCTGGGGAGTGCAGCCAGAGCCAAGGCCATGGCACCACGAGTGGCTCAGCTGCACAGTGAGGCGGGAGGAGGAAGATCGGGAATGCAATAGTGGTAGGGGATTCAATAGTTAGGGGAACAGATGGGCGTTTCTGTGGCCACAGACGTGATTCCAGGATAGTATGTTGCCTCCCTGGGGTCATTGTCAAGGATGTCACTGAGCAGCTGCAGAACGTACTGAGGGGGGAGGGTGAACAGCAAGAGGTCGTGGTCCATATCGGTATCAACGACATAGGCAGAAAGAGGGATGAGGTGCTGAAGGAAGATTGTAGGAAGCTGGGAAAGAGATTAAAAAGCAGGACTTCAAAGGTAGTAATTTTCGGATTACTCCCGGTGCCACGAGCTAGTGAGTATTGAAACAGGAGGATAGAGCAGATGAATTCATGGCTGGAGAGATGGTGCTGCAGGGAGGGCTTTAGATTCCTGGAGCATTGGGACCAGTTGTGTGGGAGGCTGGATGGGTTGCACCTCAACAGAGCTGGGACCAATGTCCTCGCAGGGTGGGTTTGCTAGTGCTTTTGGGGGGGGGGGCGGGTTTAACCTAATTTGGCAAAGGCTTGGGCAGCAGGATATAGCATTAGAGAGGAGAAACAAGGTGCACAAAGGATTGGGCGAGATAGATAGCACTAGAGTAAGAAATAGTATGGTATTAGGTGGGGTCAGACTAACAGAGAATACAAGAATGTCTAAGATAGGTTTACAGCATATGTGTGTGAATGCATGAAGTGTGGTAAATAAGGTTGTGAGCTGCAGGTGTAACTAGCCACATGGGAATATGATGCTGTGGCAATAACTGAGACCTGGCTCAAAAAGGGCAGGATTGAATACTGAATATTTGTGGATATAAGGTGTTCAGGAAAGAAAGGAGGTGGGTGGCAGTGTTGATTAAGAAGAATAATACAGTGCTGGAGAGCGAGGATGCCTGGAGGGGTCAAGGACAGAATCTATTTGGTTAGAGTTAGGAAACAATAGAGGTGCCATTATACTGCTTGGTGCACTCTATAGGTCGCCACCTAGTGGGGAGGATATAGAGGGCCAAATTTGCAGGGAAATTGCAGAGAGATGCAAGAACTATAGAGCAGTGATAATGGGGGACCTGAACGATCCTAATATAGACTGGGATAGGACAGGGTGTGTCACCCAGTGTCAGTGGGATCATTATCCAGTGGGCAGGGGGTGTCACCCAGTGTCAGTGGGATCATGATCCAGTGGGCAGAGATGGGCTCCTCACCCAGTGTCAGTGGGATCTTTATCCAGTGGGCAGGGAGTATCACCCAGTGTCATTGGGATCATTATCCAGTGGGCAGGGGGCCCCACCCAGTGTCAGTGGGATCATTATCCAGTGGGGCAGGTGATGGGCCTTACCCAGTGTCAGTGGGATCATTATCCAGTGGGCAGGGGGTGGGCTCCTCACCCAGTGTCAGTGGAATCATTATCCAGTGGGGCAGGGGATGGGCCTCGTCCAATGTCAGTGAGATCATTACCCAGTGGGCAGGGTGTGTCGCCCAGTGTCAGTGGGAACATGATCCAGTGGGCAGAGGGTGGGCTCCTCATCCAGTGTCAGTGGGATCATTATCCAGTGGGGCAGGGGTTGGGCCTCACCCAGTGTCAGTGGGACCATCACCCAGTGGGGCAGAGTGTGTCACCCAGTGTCAGTGGGATCATTATCCAGTGGGCAGGGGGTTGGCCTCATCCAGTGTCAGTGGGATCATTATCCAGTGGGCAGGGGGCCCCACCCAGTGTCAGTGGGAACATTATCCAGTGGGCAGAGTGTGGGCTCCTCACCCAGTGTCAGTGGGATCATTACCCAGTGGGCAGGGGGTATCACCCAGTGTCAGTCGGATCATTATCCAGTGTGCAGAGGGTGGGCTCCTCGCCCAGTGTCAGTGGGATAATTATCCAGTGGGCAGGGGGCCCCACCCAGTGACAGTGGGATCATTACCCAGTGGGGCAGGGGATGGGCCTCACCCAGTGTCAGTGGGATCATTATCCAGTGGGGCAGGGGATGGGCCTCACCCAGTGTCAGTGGGATCATTACCCAGTGGGCAGGGTGTGTCACCCAGTGTCAGTGGGATCATTATCCAGTGGGCAGGGGGTTGGCCTCATCCAGTATCAGTGGGATCATTATCCAGTGGGCAGGGAGTTTCACCCAGTGTCAGTGGGATCATTATCCAGTGGACACGGGGCCCCACCCAGTGTCAGTGGGGTCATTATCCAGTGGGCAGAGGGTGGGCTCCTCACCCAGTGTCAGTGGGATCATTATTGTGTGGACAGGGAGCATCACCCAGTGTCAGTGGGATCATTATCCAATGGGCAGGGGGGCCCACCCAGTGACAGTGGTATCATTACACAGTGGGCAAGGGGCCTCACCCAGTGTCAGTGGGATCATTATCCAGTGGGCAGGGGGCCCCATCCAGTGACAGTGGGATAATTGCCCAGTGGGCAGGGCTGGGTCTCACCCAGTGTCAGTGGGGTAATTATCCAGTGGGCACGGGTCCCCATCCAGTGTCAGTGGGATCATTACCCAGTGGGCACGGGGCCCCACCCAGTGTCAGTGGGGTCATTATCCAGTGGGCAGAGGGTGGGCTCCTCACCCAGTGTCAGTGGGATCATTATTGTGTGGACAGGGAGCATCACCCAGTGTCAGTGGGATCATTATCCAATGGCAGGGGGCCCCACCCAGTGACAGTGGTATCATTACACAGTGGGCAAGGGGCCTCACCCAGTGTCAGTGGGATCATTATCCAGTGGGCAGGGGGCCCCATCCAGTGACAGTGGGATAATTGCCCAGTGGGCAGGGCTGGGTCTCACCCAGTGTCAGTGGGGTAATTATCCAGTGGGCACGGGTCCCCATCCAGTGTCAGTGGGATCATTACCCAGTGGGCACGGGGCCCCACCCAGTGTCAGTGGGATCATTATCCAGTGGGCAGAGGGTGGGCTCCTCACCCAGTGTCAGTGGGATCATTATTGTGTGGACAGGGAGCGTCACCCAGTGTCAGTGGTATCATTATCCAGTGGGTAGGGGGCCCCACCCAGTGACAGTGGTATCATTACACAGTGGGCAGGGGGCCTCACCCAGTGTCAGTGGGATCATTATCCAGTGGGCAGGGGGCCCCACCCAGTGTCAGTGAGATCATTATCCAGTGGGCAGGGGATGTTGCCCAGTGTCAGTAGGATCATTATCCAGTGGGCAGGGGGTGTCACCCAGTGTCAGTGGGATCATTCTCCAGTGGAGCAGGGGATGGGCCTCACCCAGTGTCAGTGGAATCATTATCCAGTGGGCAGGGGGTTGTCTCCTCACCCAGTGTCAGTGGAATCATTATCCAGTGGGGCAGGGGATGGGCCTCACCCAGTGTCAGTGGGATCATTACCCAGTGGGCATAGTGTTTCACCCAGTGTCAGTGGGATCATTATCCAGTGGGCAGGGGGTTGGCCTCATCCAGTGTCAGTGGGATCATTATCCAATGGCAGGGAGTTTCACCCAGTGTCAGTGGGATCATTATCCAGTGGGCACGGGTCCCCATCCAGTGTCAGTGGGATCATTACCCAGTGGGCACGGGGCCCCACCCAGTGTCAGTGGGATCATTATCCAGTGGGCAGAGGGTGGGCTCCTCACCCAGTGTCAGTGGGATCATTATTGTGTGGACAGGGAGCGTCACCCAGTGTCAGTGGTATCATTATCCAGTGGGTAGGGGGCCCCACCCAGTGACAGTGGTATCATTACACAGTGGGCAGGGGGCCTCACCCAGTGTCAGTGGGATCATTATCCAGTGGGCAGGGGGCCCCACCCAGTGTCAGTGAGATCATTATCCAGTGGGCAGGGGATGTTGCCCAGTGTCAGTAGGATCATTATCCAGTGGGCAGGGGGTGTCACCCAGTGTCAGTGGGATCATTCTCCAGTGGAGCAGGGGATGGGCCTTCACCCAGTGTCAGTGGAATCATTATCCAGTGGGCAGGGGGTTGTCTCCTCACCCAGTGTCAGTGGAATCATTATCCAGTGGGGCAGGGGATGGGCCTCACCCAGTGTCAGTGAGATCATTACCCAGTGTGCAGGGTGTGTCACCCAGTGTCAGTGGGATCATGATCCAGTGGGCAGAGGGTGGGCTCCTCACCCAGTGTCAGTGGGATCATTATCCAGTGGGTCAGGGGATGGGCCTCACCCAGTGTCAGTGGGATCATTACCCAGTGGGCATAGTGTTTCACCCAGTGTCAGTGGGATCATTATCCAGTGGGCAGGGGGTTGGCCTCATCCAGTGTCAGTGGGATCATTATCCAATGGCAGGGAGTTTCACCCAGTGTCAGTGGGATCATTATCCAGTGGGCACGGGGCCCCACCCAGTGTCAGTGGGATCATTATCCAGTGGGCAGAGGGTGGGCTCCTCACCCAGTGTCAGTGGGATCATTATCCAGTGGGGCAGGGGTTGGGCCTCACCCAGTGTCAGTGGGACCATCACCCAGTGTGCAGGGTGTGTCACCCAGTGTCAGTGGGATCATGATCCAGTGGGCAGAGGGTGGGCTCATCCAGTGTCAGTGGGATCATTATCCAATGGCAGGGAGTTTCACCCAGTGTCAGTGGGATCATTATCCAGTGGGCACGGGGCCCCACCCAGTGTCAGTGGGATCATTATCCAGTGGGCAGAGGGTGGGCTCCTCACCCAGTGTCAGTGGGATCATTATTGTGTGGACAGGGAGCGTCACCCAGTGTCAGTGGGATCATTATCCAATGGGCAGGGGGCCCCACCCAGTGACAGTGGTATCATTACACAGTGGGCAGGGGACCCCATCCAGTGACAGTGGGATCATTGCCCAGTGGGCAGGGCTGGGTCTCACCCAGTGTCAGTGGGATCATTACCCAGTGGGCACGGGGCCCCACCCAGTGTCAGTGGGATCATTATCCAGTGGGCAGAGGGTGGGCTCCTCACCCAGTGTCAGTGGGATCATTATTGTGTGGACAGGGAGCGTCACCCAGTGTCAGTGGTATCATTATCCAGTGGGTAGGGGGCCCCACCCAGTGACAGTGGTATCATTACACAGTGGGCAGGGGGCCTCACCCAGTGTCAGTGGGATCATTATCCAGTGGGCAGGGGGCCCCATCCAGTGACAGTGGGATCATTGCCCAGTGGGCAGGGCTGGGTCTCACCCAGTGTCAGTGGGATAATTATCCAGTGGGCACGGGTCCCCATTCAGTGTCAGTGGGATCATTACCCAGTGGGCAGGGCTGGACATCACCCAGTGTCAGTGGGATCATTATCCAGTGGGCAGGGGGTTGGCCTCATCCAGTGTCAGTGGGATCATTATCCAGTGGGCAGAGGGTGGACTCCTCACCCAGTGTCAGTGGCATCATTACCCAGTGGGCAGGGGGTATCACCCAGTGTCAGTGGGGTCATTATCCAGTGTGCAGAGGGTGGGCCCCTCACCCAGTGTCAGTGGGATAATTATCCAGTGGGCAGGGGGCCCCACGCAGTGACAGTGGGATCATTACCCAGTGGGCAGAGGGTGGGCTCCTCACCCAGTGTCAGTGGGATCATTATTGTGTGGACAGGGAGCGTCACCCAGTGTCAGTGGTATCATTATCCAGTGGGTAGGGGGCCCCACCCAGTGACAGTGGTATCATTACACAGTGGGCAGGGGGCCTCACCCAGTGTCAGTGGGATCATTATCCAGTGGGCAGGGGGCCCCATCCAGTGACAGTGGGATCATTGCCCAGTGGGCAGGGCTGGGTCTCACCCAGTGTCAGTGGGATAATTATCCAGTGGGCACGGGTCCCCATTCAGTGTCAGTGGGATCATTACCCAGTGGGCAGGGCTGGACATCACCCAGTGTCAGTGGGATCATTATCCAGTGGGCAGGGGGTTGGCCTCATCCAGTGTCAGTGGGATCATTATCCAGTGGGCAGAGGGTGGACTCCTCACCCAGTGTCAGTGGCATCATTACCCAGTGGGCAGGGGGTATCACCCAGTGTCAGTGGGGTCATTATCCAGTGTGCAGAGGGTGGGCCCCTCACCCAGTGTCAGTGGGATAATTATCCAGTGGGCAGGGGGCCCCACGCAGTGACAGTGGGATCATTACCCAGTGGGGCAGGGGATGGGCCTCACCCAGTGTCAGTGGGATCATTACCCAGTGGGCAGGGTGTGTCACCCAGTGTCAGTGGGATCATTATCCAGTGGGCAGGGGGTTGGCCTCATCCAGTATCAGTGGGATCATTATCAAGTGGGCAGGGAGTTTAAACAAGTGTCCGTGGGATCATTATCCAGTCGGCACGAGGCCCCACCCAGTGTCAGTGGGATCATTATCCAGTGGGCAGAGGGTGGGCTCCTCACCCAGTGTCAGTGGGATCATTATTGTGTGGACAGGGAGCATCACCCAGTGTCAGTGGGATCATTATCCAGTGTGCAGATGGCGGGCTCCTCACCAGTGTCAGTGGGATCATTATCCAGTGGGCAGGGGGACCCACCCAGTGACAGTGGTATCATTACCCAGTGGACAGGGGGCCTCACCCAGTGTCAGTGGGATCATTATCCAGTGGGCAGGGGGCCCCATCAAGTGACAGTGGGATCATTGCCCAGTGGGCAGGGCTGGGTCTCACCCAGTGTCAGTGGGATCATTATCCAGTGGGCAGGGGGTGTCACCCAGTGTCAGTGGGATCATTATCCAGTGGGCAGGATGTGTCACCCAGTGTCAGTGTGATCATTATCCGGCGGGCAGAGGATGTTACCCAGTGTCAGTGGGATCATTATCCAGTGGGCAGGGGGTGTCACCCAGTGTCAGTGGGATCATTCTCCAGTGGAGCAGGGGATGGGCCTCACCCAGTGTCAGTGGGATCATTATCCAGTGGGCAGGGGGTTGGCTCCTCACGCAGTGTAGTGGAATCATAATCCAGTGGGGCAGGGGATGGGCCTCACCCAGTGTCAGTGAGATCATTACCCAGTGGGCAGGGTGTGTCACCCAGTTTCAGTGGGATCACGATCCAGTGGGCAGAGGGTGGGCTCATCACCCAGTGTCAGTCGAATCATTATCCAGTGGGGCAGAGGATGGGCCTCACCCTGTGTCAGTGGGATCATTACCCAGTGGGCAGAGTGTGTCACCCAGTGTCAGTGGGATCATTATCCAGTGGGCAGGGGATTGGCCTCATCCAGTGTCAGTGGGATCATTATCCAGTGGGCAGAGAGTTTCACCCGGTGTCATTGGGATCATTATCCAGTGGGCAGGGGGCCCCACCCAGTGTCAGTGGGATCATTATCCAGTGGGCAGGGGATGTTGCCCAGTGTCAGTAGGATCATTATCCAGTGGGCAGGGGGTGTCACCCAGTGTCAGTGGGATCATTCTCCAGTGGGGCAGGGGATGGGCCTCACCCAGTGTCAGTGGGATAATTATCCAGTGGGCAGGGGGTTGTCTCCTCACCCAGTGTCAGTGGAATCATTATCCAGTGGGGCAGGGGATGGGCCTCACCCAGTGTCAGTGAGAGCATTACCCAGTGTGCAGGGTGTGTCACCCAGTGTCAGTGGGATCATGATCCAGTGGGCAGAGGGTGGGCTCCTCACCCAGTGTCAGTGGGATCATTATCCAGTGGGGCAGGGGATGGGCCTCACCCAGTGTCAGTGGGATCATTACCCAGTGGGCAGAGTGTGTCACCCAGTGTCAGTGGGATCATTATCCAGTGGGCAGGGGGTTGGCCTCATCCAGTATCAGTGGGATCATTATCTAGTGGGCAGGGAGTTTAAACAAGTGTCCATGGGATCATTATCCAGTCGGCACGAGGCCCCACCCAGTGTCAGTGGGATCATTATCCAGTGGGCAGAGGGTGGGCTCCTCACCCAGTGTCAGTGGGATCATTATTGTGTGGACAGGGAGCATCACCCAGTGTCAGTGGGATCATTATCCAGTGTGCAGATGGCGGGCTCCTCACCAGTGTCAGTGGGATCATTATCCAGTGGGCAGGGGGACCCACCCAGTGACAGTGGTATCATTACCCAGTGGACAGGGGGCCTCACCCAGTGTCAGTGGGATCATTCTCCAGTGGGCAGGGGGCCCCATCAAGTGACAGTGGGATCATTGCCCAGTGGGCAAGGCTGGGTCTCACCCAGTGTCAGTGGGATAATTATCCAGTGGGCACGGGCCCCCATCCAGTGTCAGTGGGATCATTACCCAGTGGGCAGGGCTGGACCTCACCCAGTGTCAGTGGGATCATTATCCAGTGGGCAGGGGGTGTCACCCAGTGTCAGTGGGATCATTATCCAGTGGGCAGGGTGTGTCACCCAGTGTCAGTGTGATCATTATCCGGCGGGCAGAGGATGTTACCCAGTGTCAGTGGGATCATTATCCAGTGGGCAGGGGTTGTCACCCAGTGTCAGTGGGATCATTCTCCAGTGGAGCAGGGGATGGGCCTCACCCAGTGTCAGTGGGATCATTATCCAGTGGGCAGGGGGTGGGCTCCTCACGCAGTGTAGTGGAATCATAATCCAGTGGGGCAGGGGATGGGCCTCACCCAGTGTCAGTGAGATCATTACCCTGTGGGCAGGGTGTGTCACCCAGTTTCAGTGGGATCACGATCCAGTGGGCAGAGGGTGGGCTCATCACCCAGTGTCAGTCGAATCATTATCCAGTGGGGCAGAGGATGGGCCTCACCCTGTGTCAGTGGGATCATTACCCAGTGGGCAGAGTGTGTCACCCAGTGTCAGTGGGATCATTATCCAGTGGGCAGGGGATTGGCCTCATCCAGTGTCAGTGGGATCATTATCCAGTGGGCAGAGAGTTTCACCCAGTGTCATTGGGATCATTATCCAGTGGGCAGGGGGCCCCACCCGGTGTCAGTGGGATCATTATCCAGTGGACAGGGGATGTTGCCCAGTGTCAGTAGGATCATTATCCAGTGGGCAGGGGGTGTCACCCAGTGTCAGTGGGATCATTATCCAGTGGGGCAGGGGATGGGCCTCACCCAGTGTCAGTGGGATCATTACCCAGTGTGCAGGGTATGTCACCCAGTGTCAGTGGGATCATTATCCAGTGGGCAGGGGGTTGGCCTCATCCAGTATCAGTGGGATCATTATCCAGTGGGCAGGGGGTTGGCCTCATCCAGTGTCAGTGGGATCATTATCCAGTGGGGCAGAGGATGGGCCTCACCCAATGTCAGTGGGCTCCTCACCTACAAGCCGTCTGTTCACACAGTTTTCATCCTGGAATAGCTGAGAGAGAGCTCATTGTAAAGGGTAAATGCATCATGGCAACTCCCAGCAAATTGCACATTGATGTGAAGGATCCTGTGCAGTTAGCCACACACAATCTGCACACTGAGTGGGTGGTAGTACTTGTTGCTCAGGGAGTTGAGGGGGTGAACTACAGGAGCTTGCAAAGCACCCGGCACCTTGGGGAAACCTCATGGCACCACATGGCTCTATCTTGCTGCGGCCTTGCTGAACTGGATAAATTCTTCAACTCTCTGGAAATGCGTGTCAGTTAGTTGATAAATACAGGTCAGAGTGCACCTGGTTGATATTGCATAGGTCGGTCATGACTGCCTGAAATGGCACGGTGGCATAAACATTGAGTGTGATGGTCACCTTCATGACCATAGACGGAATTGTCCGGGCAGAAGACCATGGCTGAAGACCCATATGAAGTAACTGGGATAGCTCCCCTAGTGCCTCTTTGGTGAAGTGCGCTCTTCGAATACAGAGCACCTCACTGAGGTCTTCAGAAGACCTGTGTTACCATTCTATTCTTTTGGTGGGGGTTGGGGTCGAGGGGGATGTAAAATCTCGAAGGGCACATCCTCCTCATATACTGTCACACGCCCCATAGGGTCTCAGCGGCAAGGCTGCGGGTCTTTCCAATCCAGGATACACTTCAGGTACACTGCACCTGTTCAGGGCCGGGGCAGAGACAGGCCAGGACAATGAGATCCAACATGTTTCTCACTGTCACAGCTAAAGGGGAAGGGTTCTGAGTTCAGTATAATCTGTTTTATGCCAGAATCCAGCATCCGCAGTATTTTGCTTTTGTATTAGAATGGAGAGACATGACTGAAACTTGGCTTCAGTTGGGATGAGACTGAAAATGAAACAGGTGTTTTCAGGCAAGATAGAGAAAGAATATAGGCAGGAGGGCTGGTCTTCTTCATTAAAGGCACATTTCCACCTGTACAAAGGAAAAAATCTTTATTGATGGTGGCTCAGGCAGAATCTGTCTGGATTGAGTTAAGAAATAATAAGGAATCTGTGACAATTGGGAGTAAAAACAAATTAAGGGTGGGGTCTATGGAAAATGTAGAGAGGTTTGCAGCAGGAGGAGTCGTATTAATGAAGGATTCTAACTATCCGAGGGCAGACTAGGATAAGACAAAGGTCTGTGGTCAGAATAGGGAGGGTTTGAAGATTTTATCCTCGGCTATTTCCTTAATCAGTAGGTTTTATATCCATCTCGGAAGGATGGCGCGCTAGATCCGATTCACGACAAGTAAGTGAACTGAGGTTAGCAGAACACTTGGGAAATAGTCCTCAGAACCGAAATAGAGTCTTTGAAATAGACCCAGAAAACCAAGATCTGGAGAGGCAAAGAGGCATTTGAAAGAAGACTGGTGGTCAACATAAAGGGACATAGCGCGGGCTTTAGAAAGCATGCAAGCAGTAAAAAGGTAGTCAAAGAAAGGTTGAGAGCACTCAGAGACAAAGGACATGCAGCTAAGAGTTTGAGGGAATGGGGCAAATGCTTAGTTTGTGTTTTGTACCGGTTAAGAAACGAGAACAAGGAAACAGCCTCAGTCAGTGTAACACACTCGGTGTTTAAATGTTCACTAATAAATATGGTTGCCCGGAACTTCGGCGGACGTCCCTCAGTCTCCCACAGTAACTTTGGCTGACAATCAGCGAAAACTCCAGAAAAACGGCTTGAACGGCCATTTGTGCTGTTTCCCCGGGGTTTTCCCGAGGTTACAGCGGGAGATCAGGGGAAATTCCAACCTGTATATTATTTAACGCAATAAAAATGTCAATTAAAAAATATTTAAAATCATAAATGCGCACCGTATGGTATATGTAGGCTCCACACACACTTTGAACTCTGAAAGATATTGTGCTGATTTTGTTGTCATTAGTGCTGGGGAACACTTATACCCTGGGCACGACTGACAGATTAGGGCCAAGACCTGGCAGCGTGGGGCTCTGTCCTTTTTACATTGGCGCCATGTGTCCATGTACATGAGGTGAGAGAGGGCGTGCCCACCCCTCCAACTCACTCTGGTGGGGGGCCCGTTAGGAGGGGCGCCCACAAGAAATGGGCCTTGGAGACTTGCCCTAAGCCCTTCTCCAATCAAAGGATTGGGAAGGGGCAGCCTGCAGCCTTGCTGGTGAAACCCTGCTTTTACTTTTTGAGATCTTGTGCTAGGCCTGGATCTCTCAGGCCTGCAGCAGTGGCCGATATTCCTGCCCCATTTACAAGCTCTAGGCTCAGCCAGGAGTTAGTCTGTACCTGAGTGTGCTCACCATGGCAACGGTGCAGCCTGTCACAGTCGGATGGATGGAGGTGTGGACAGGTGCGATACACTTCAGGTACGCTGCACCTGTTCAGGGCCGGGTCAGAGGTCGACCAGGACAATGGGATCCAACATGTTTCTCGCTGTCACAGCTAAAGGGGAAGGGTTCTGAGTTCACTATAATCTGTTTTACCCCTGTGTGACCAGACATGGTTGTGTGCTGTTGTGAGTCAGTCAGGTCTCTGTAAAGTCCTGTCCCCTCAGTACAGATTCACACGAGGCATGTAGTGAAGTCAAGGTCACTCTGGACCTGCACCTTTATTTCACAGCTCTGGAATGCCGCACTTGCCTGAGACCTGTCCTTATATACCTGTCTCTTGCAAGTGCACCCCTGGTGGTAAGGTATGTTGGTGGTTGCAGGTCATATCTTACTACAGTCATGTATAGCATGTTAGGATACAGTTATATATAATAATGTAAGATACATGACATCACCCTCCCCCAAGGTCTTATTGTCTTTATAGGTTCAGTCTCTCAGGTGGTCTACGCTCTCGCATGGAGCGTCTGAGTTGTGGTTCAGTTGTTTGCCTTGGTGTCTGTTTTTCTTTGGGTGTGGTTGCTGGTATCTCGCCTGGGCTGTCTGTTTCGATTGGTGTGATTGTTGTTGACTCGCCTGGGCTGTCTGTTGGGATTGCCCTTTCCTCAGGTTGTTCCCTCTGTCTGTCCACCAGGTGTGGTGCGAGTTCCACATTGTAGTCTGCCTCTGGTTCCGCAGTGTTGTTGGAAAATCTGCTTTTGACTTGGTCTACATGCCTCCGGCAGATTTTACCATTGTCCATTTGTACTACCAGTAGCCTGTTTCCTTTCTTGCCCATTACTGTCCCTGCAAGTCATTTGGGACCTCTGCCATAGTTTAGTACAAACACTTTGTCCCCCATCTCATTCCATCGCCCCCTCAAATTTCTGTCATGGTACTCAGTCAGCTTACAGCGCTTTGCCTCAACGATTTTGTGCATGTCTGGGAGGATTAATGAGAACCTTGTTTTTAAAGTCCTTTTCATCAACAGTTGCGTGGGGGGGGGGATGCCAGTCAGTGAGTGTGGACGAGATCTGTATGCCAGCAGCAGTCGCGACAGGCGACCCTGCAGCGTGGGACCTTGGATTTTAAGCATGCCTTGTTTAATGATTTGCACTGCTCTCTCTGCCTGGCTGTTGGAGGCCGGCTTGAACGGTGCAGTCGTGACGTGATTTATGCTGTGGTCAATTATGAAGTCTTGGAATTCTGCGCTGGTGAAGTACGGACCATTGTCACTGACCAATATGTCAGGGATTCCGTGCATTGCAAACATGGTTGCGAGGCTCTCCACAGTGGTGAAGGTTGTGCTCGAGTTTAAAATGGTGCATTCGATCCACTTTGAAAATGCATCGACAACTACGAGGAACATTTTGCCCATGAATGGGCCCGCATAGTCTACGTGCACTCGCGACCACGGTTTGGTAGGCCAGAGCCAGGGGCTCAGTGGAGCCTCCCTGGGGGCATTGCTGAGTTGGGCACAAATGGTGCACCTTTGGATGCAGAGCTCCAAGTCCGCGTCAATACCAGGCCACCAGACGTGGGATCTGGCTATGGCCTTCATGAGAACGATCCCCGGGTGCTCGCGGTGGTGCTCCCAGACAAATGCCTCTCTGCCTCGCAGAGGCATGACTACTCGGCTGCCCCACATCAGGCAGTCTGCTTGTAGTGATAGCTCATGCATGCGTCTGTGAAAGGGTTTTAATTCCTCGGGGCAGGCATCGCGAGCCTCTGCCCAGTCACCGGTTAGGACACATATTTTTACGAAGGATAACTTGGGGTCGCTGGCCGTCCAGGCTCTGATTTGGTGAGCTGTCATGGGCTAACCTGTGGACTCAAAGGCATTGATTGCCATGACTATCTCACAGTCCTGTTCGTCAGATCCTTCCGTGGTTGCCAGGGGTAGCCTGCTGAGCGCGTCGGCACAGTTGTCTGTGCCTGGTCTGTGCCTTATGGTATAGTCGTAGGACGCCAGCGTGAGTGCCCACCGTTGAATTCGCGCTGAGGCGTTGGCGTTTATTGCCTTGCTCTCGGATAGGAGGGACGTGAGGGGCTTGTGGTCGGTTTCTAACACGAACTTGGCCCCGAAAAGGTATTGGTGCATCTTTTTGACACCATACACGCACGCAAGCGTCTCCTTCTCTACCATTCCGTACCCGCGCTCCACCCGCGAAAGTGACCTGGCGGCATAAGCTATGGGTTGTAATTTGCCCGCACTATTGACATGTTGCAAAACTCACCCGACCCCATACGCTGACGCATCGCATGTGAGAACTAGCTTTTTACCTGGGTCAATTCTTACGTCATATACGCAGATGTGAGGTCTAATTTTGAGAAAAGTTTACCTCCAGCCAATGTGGCAAATAAGTCCTCCGCTCTTGGCAGCGGGTACTGGTCCTGTAGGGAGACTCTGTTTATGGTAGATTTGTAGTCCCCACAGATTCGTACGGATCCATCAGGCTTCATGACTGGGACGATGGGACTTGCCCAGTCGCTAAATTCCACAGGTGATATAATGCATTCCCGCAGAAGCCTGTCTAGTTCGTGTTCACTATTTTCCCTCTTCACATAGGGTACAGCTCTGGCCTTGTGATGGACCGGTCTAGCATCCTGTGTGATGTAGATTTTGACTTTGGCCCCTTTGAAAGTGCCCTCACCTGGCTGAAAGAGATGTTCAAATCGTTTTATAACTGATGAGCAGGAGGTCCGTTCCTCGAATGACATGGCATGGACATCATCCCATTTCCAGTTTAGTTTTGCTAGCCAGCTTCTCCCCAGCAGTGCTGGGGGGTCTCCGGGGACAATCCACAGGGGAAGTCGGTTCACTGTCCCTTTGTGTGTGACAGAGAGCATGACGCTGCCGAGGACTGGTACGATTTCTTTGGTACAGGTCCTTAGTGTGGTGTCGACCCTTGTGAGTTTTGGTCTGTCTCTTTTATGCAGCCACAGTTGTTCAAATTATTTAGCGCACATGAGAGATTGACTCGCTCCCGTATCCAGATCCATGTTGACAGATATCCCGTTGAGTAGGACCCTCATCATTATAGGAGGCATTCTGTTGTAGGAGCAGCTGCCATTGATCGTGTTGACCTGCTGTACACTGGTGTCCCCGGTACTGTCCCTACCAAATTCTGGTCCGCTTTCTGACCCATCTGATTCGTATAACAGTCGAGCTGCCATTTTTTTGCACATGCGGGCCAAATGCCCTGTAAATTCACAATTTCTGCAAACAGCCTGCTGAAATCGATATCCCCTTGACGAGTGCCCACCCCCACACCTCCAGCACAGACCTGTTCCATTGTTCAAAGAGTTCCCAAAGAATGGGCTGCGTCTGGCTGATCTCTCTTGAGCTTCTCTCAGTTTGTAGTTGATTGCTTGCATTGTGGGTTGATGAGGTGTGAACGGCCGTTCCTGTGGCCTTTGGTGGCTTCTGCCTGCAGCCGAGAGCCTGTTCTCCCAGTTTTGTCTGTGTATGGGGGTAGCAGCTTGTTTAGTGCTGTGAACTTCATCATCCGATATTTCGTTAGTTGTCGTACCTGCATTGTAAATCAACCTCGTTTCTTCTTCCCCTACCAAGAATGTCTGTGCAACCAGTGCTGCTGCCTCTAAGGTCAGGTTCTTGATCTCTATGAGCTTTCGGAATATGTCTGCGTGGCCTATTCCTTCAATGAAAAAGTCTCTCAGCATTTCTCTCCTCAGTTCATCGGAGAACTCACATAAACTAGCCAACCTCCGAAGTTCCGCCACGAAGTCGGGTATGCTCTGGCCCACACAGCATCTGTAGTTGTAGAACCTGTGTCTGGCCATGTGTAGGCTGCTTGCTGGCTTCAGGTGGTCTCTTACCAGTGTGCTCAATTCTTCAAACGACTTGCTTGCTGGTTTCTCGGCTGCCAACAGATCCTTCATTAAAGCGTATGTTTTCGAGCCACAGCTGGTCAAGAGATGGGCTCTTCTCTTGTCTGCCTTATCGTCGCCTAACCAGTCTTTGGTTACAAAGCTTTGCTGGAGCCTTTCTCTCAAGTCCTCCCAATTGTCTCCCGCATTGTACTTTTCATCTGATCCGTTGTTCGCCATTCTGTGGATTCTGTAATTCCTTAACCCGTTGCCACTGTAAAGTCCTGCCCCCTCAGTACAGATTCACACGAGGCATATAGTGAAGTCAAGGTCACTCTGGACCTGCACCTTTATTTCACAGCTCTGGAATGCCGCACTTGCCTGACACCTGTCCTTATATATCTGTCTTTTGCAAGTGCACCCCTGGTGGTAAGGTATGCTGGTGGTTACAGGTCATATCTTATTACAGTCATGTATAGCATGTTAGGATACAGTTATATATAATAATGTAAGATACATGCCAGTCTCAACAAATGTTAATGCTGTACTCAATATTGAAAATCAAACAGCCCTCCATATATTTTAATAGTTGTGTAGTCTCACTGTTTTTAATCATATATAAATCTCACTCCTACAATGTTCCTGATTTTACAGGCCTGGTTACTAAACTCTCTGTCCATCATCTCTGCTCCTATTTAATCATGAACATCAGTTTATTCCTCGATAATAGGAAAATCCGACCATCATCAAAGTTCAAAATTGACTTCATAAATGAAGACTGGGTCCTCTTTGAAAAGGAGCAAATCTGAAATCATCTGTTTATTTTGGTTCTGTGTCTGGAAATCCTGAATTGCCAACACACTCGCTTAAAAATTCATTACTGGATTGTCAATAAATTCAATCGTCTTCCTCTCGTGGATTTGGGCTCCTTTAAAAAATGTCCTTCTGAAGAGCCATTGAAGCATTCAACCATGGCCCTGCTAACACTCTGTCCTTGAACACTAGTGTGACACATTCATTACTGAGCTCCTGTGCCAGTAACACAGATATGCCACTCCAGTTTTAGGAGCAAGTTTATTTTGTACTGAACCTAATTTGCTTATGTAGATTAGGGCCCTGAATTCCCTCGGACTTTCTGCCACAGCGACATTGTAACTTTGTCGGAGGAGTTGCAGAAACCCCGTTACGTGCACGATCGGGGTTTCGGTCAGAGTTTCCGGCGCACTTCCGACGTAGTTACACCGTTGCTGCGGCAAAAGGTCTGAGGAAATTCAGGGCCTCGCTGCAATGAGAATCATTTACCACCTGGCTTTAGTGTCTAAGTATATCCTCCGAGCTTTGTAAAGACAGTGAACATGTGACCAGAGTGGAAAGGTCTGTGCTAACGGTGCGGATACTTGTACCACCACCTACCCTGTCACTCTTACATTTGCCTCAGTGCCAGACTGACCATTTGTCACCAGCTTGATGAGAGATTTCCTCTCATTATCCTCTCCGACCATTTGAAGGTGGATATAGTGGAAACCAGAGATTGCCCAGATATGTATTCGTAATTATTATGATTAAAACAAAATCACGGTAAAAGATTTAAAAAGCTGTCAAATCTAAACTTGTTACAACTTGACAAAACAGCAGGAAGGGCTGGGCACTGACGGCAGGAATATGAAAATGGTGATTGTACACAGAAGTATGATTGCTGGCGAACTTTCAAATCACTAGCACCTTCCAATCAGACTCTAGACCATGAAAGCATGTTTCTCCACTTGAACCACACCATTCACACGTCATCTTTGTTGCACAACAACACTTCTAAAGCCATTTCTCAAGTTCAGCTTGAAAGCAATTTCTAAGCACCATGGCCTGCTGTGATGGAGGGAGCCCATTCTCTAAGAGGAAGGTTGATGAAGCTATTCAAGAGTCTATTGTTGACTGAGGATAGGGAGCCTGAAATGCAGACATATTAAAAGTTGTCCTGTCACCTGATCCTTGATGACCAGCTCGTATCAAAGAGCCCTCCTGTACTGAGGGGTTTCTTGAAGGTTCACTTTGGTTGGTCTGGACAAAAAAATGTTGGGCTACTGTCAGAAGTTCACAGCAGCGACCAAGGAAAGAAACCCAATCGCTTTTCTCACTTTGATATCAGGGGGTTCTTCTTCATGCAGAAAGTGATCAACGCTTGGAGTGAACTTCCATCCAGAGTGGTGGAGGTGGAAAGCTCCTCTCTCCCTCCCAACTGTTGGCACTTTCTGACGTTTGTTACTGCAGTTTTTGAGAACCTGTGTCGATGATATTTGTTATTGTTTTGTCTACTTTCATAAATTGTTCTGAGCAGGTTTGATTAAGGCTATATCTGTAACTTGCTTGTACCCACTCCTCAAACCACAATTATAGATTTTGTATTGTACGTAAAATCATAAACATTAAAGGGCAGAAGGAGGCCATTCGGCCCATTGTGCCTGTAGCAGTGTTAGCTCGTCAGTGCTTCAAGCTATCTAGTTCCATCCCATTTCCCTTTTATATTTTTACATGATCATTCTTCCATATGTGATTTGACAACCTATTTTCAAAAACAGAAACTGTGATTGTCAAGCGATGCAAATGATGTATGTCCTTGACACTGTGGCCTTGAAGACAGGACCTGATTAGTAAGTTGCAGTTATGACCTAGATATTTGAAATATAAACCAATAACATTGAGACTCAGTGGGTGCCGCTGTACCACCTGGGGGGTTAAAGGATATTGCAAAAAAAACACATTTTATTGGAGAAAAAAGTTCAAATGACATTTACTATGGAGGTATTCAAGAGTAATTTCACAAAGCACAGGACTGTGGCACCACACTTTACAAAGAATAGTATTCCTCACTCGTGCACTGTATCGCAGGGATCTTCGGACCAATGTTTTATATCAGTCCCTTGCAGATTATCTCTCTGTAAACCTGTCCCACTTTGTGTGGGCCAGTCCAATAAATCATTGCTGCTTTCTCCTCATTCAATTGCTGTTTTTACTCTTCTGCCCCTTCTATCTGTACCAGTGAGGTAACTATTAGCAGCCAGTTATTCCGGATAACCTGTTAATAAAGATGCGTGACGATCCCTCTCACACCTCTGCAGTATTTTCAGTCAATCATGTGTTGTGCCAAGCTGCCCCCATTAAAACTCTGCCTGATGGACCTGGTATCTTGAGCCAGCTTTATCTCTGCTCATAACCCCTCTGAACTACCAGCAGAGCTGCCAAGTGCAATGTTATTGAAAATAAATGTTAACTGTTGTTTTCTGACCTAATACAGCTGCTCTTTCTGGTGCTTGCCAACGCGCTGTCTTGTAACTTCCTTGAATCTGCAAACAACGACTCCCCGTGATCTTTGCAGACAGAATGTAACTTTTTACAGCAGGTTTTATTTGGCAGAGTTGTTATCCATGTACAATGAGTTCCTGGTGTACAATGCAAAAGTCATTGGAATATAGGGAGAGGAGTCGGCCATTTAGCCTCTCAAGACTGAGCTGCAGTCACTGGAGGACAGGATATTCTGCAATGCTGCAGGGATTTAAAGGGCTGTGTGGGAGTGAAAGTCCGTATTACCTGAATACCTCGCTGATTCGCTGTGCGCAGACGGTGAGATCAACACTTGCTGGATTAAAAGGTCAAGCAGCTTGCTGATGAGCATTGATTGTAAATTGGTACAAGATCCAAGCAGAGGAAGTCGCGATAGGAAAGAAGATGCTGGAAGGTGAAAGGGTCATTCAGCCAGATATCGAATGTGTCAATTTGGTCACCTGTGTGTTACAGAAATAAAATGCATGGCAAGAGTAGATTGCGGCAATAAAGCAATTTCAGGAGGGTTGAGTGACTAGTTGTTTAGTTTACATTTTCTGTTCTGTCATTACAATTCTGTTCGCATTGTGTGTACCTTTGATGAACCATAATGTATTGCTAGTACGCATAGAATGTAGTGATCAAAGGCAATTAGTGTAAGAAATGTAAGTGAACACTGTTTAGTAACATACACTGGAATCGTGGTCAGTGTGTGTTTCAGGAGCAGCAGCGTACGCTGGTTTAGTGAAGTGTGTGTCTCAGGAGCTTTCTTACTGGTTTTGTGTAGTCTGAGGTTTCAATAAAGACCTGGGGCTGGATTTTCAGTTGGATTGCGCCTCTGTTCGCGCCCCGGAGGGGTGGTAAAGGGTGTGAAAATGCTTACCGCTCGGGCGGCCAGCTTCCAGCACCCGGCGGGAAATTCGGTGTCGGTTTTGTGGCGGCGCAAAATGTTCCCGCCTCGCCCTGTAGTTTCATTCAGATCATGACGTCAGTCGTCGTGCAACATCCCCGCTAGCACCCCGGTCCTTCAATTAGGTGTAACGCCGCATTTAACATCCAGCCCAAGTCACGCCTGAAATACCAGGTGGTCCCACGGTCGAATAGACACAATTTGCAGCGTATTTAAAGTGAGCGAGGATCCTAAATCGGAAGTCACATTGACTGTAACGTTTGTGCACAGCATGCTGCGTGAACCTCAGACTTTAAAGCTGCAGATTTATCTGCCATTACAGGTTTCTGACAACTTCAGTGAAATAATTTAATGGAGGCATTACTCGTCCACCAGCGTCTCCTACTCAATGCTCTTGTTAGGCGGCATCAAGATAGAAGGGCTGTTGGCTATGTCAGGCCACAGATGAGGAGAGGCCGAAGACATCTGGACAGGAGGCCGTAACCCCCCATGGGTTTACAGGCAGCAACGCTCACACCTACAGCTCTCGGAGCAGCAGTGTGTGAGAAGGCTGTGCTTCCGAAATGAAGTGCAGACAGAGATATGCCATCTCCTACAGGCAGCCCTACAGCCTCACATCAGCACCGGACTGCGCTGCCCATCGCAGTGAAGGTCACGGTGGAACTGGCCTTCTATGCCTCTGGTTCCTTCCAGGCTGCAGCAGGGGACTTTTGCAGCATCTCTCAGTACCCTACACATCGCTGTATTTGCCATGTCACAAAGTCTCTCTACACCCACAGAATGGACCATAACGTTCCCAGTGAGCAGGGAGAGGCAGAATGAGCGGGTATGCGACTTTGGCAGGTTTGTGGGCTCTCCGAGGGTTCAAGGAACCATTGACTGCACACACATGGTCTTGTGAGCAGCATTCGACAATGCATAGGTATTCAGAAACCAAAAGGGATACCAGTCCCTAAACGTCCAGCTGGTGCACATCCTCGCAGTGAATGCCCGCTATCCAGGGAGCTCACATGATGCATTCATCCTGCATGAGAGCTTGTGCCACGAGTGTTTGAGCCAGCATGGGAAGGGCGCGGCTGGCTGCTTGGGGGCAGAGGAGACTGCTTAGCCACCTGGCTAATGACCCCCTCCACAACCCCACCACAGAAACCAAGCAGTGTTACAGTGAGAACCATGTGTCCACCCACAACATCATCAAGCAGACTATAGGGGTGCTCAAACAGCGTTTCCGATACCTGGACCGCTCTGGAGGCAGCCTTCAATACTCCCCTGAACAGGTGTCAGAATTCAGTGTTGTGTGCTGCATGCTGCACAACTTGGCCATCATGAGGGCCCAGGCATTGCCAGTGGGGATTGCAGGCCTACCTCAGGAGGAGGAGGATGAAGAACAGGAGCCTGCCGAGGCCCCAAATCACCATCTACACCAGGAGGAGCACCATCCACGGAGGAGGCATCATCGCGACACTGCCGGACCAAGAGCCGCACGTCAGCGGCTCATTAGGGATCGGTTCTCTTCAATGGAGGAAGATGAGGGATGCAGCTAATACTGACCGCGCTATGTGCCACCATAATGGCACATCGCCGTTAAACTCTACAATCATACACAACGCGCCAATGAAAAACGGTCAAAGTTACATTTTACTAACAACACCAATATCATCGCCTCAACCAACAGAACCAAACCCCTCATCCCACCTCCCTCCCAGCCCCTGTTCCCCCCACCCACACCCCACCCTCACCGCCCCCCCCACCCCCAGCAAGTAACAAAACACAACACAACAATGAAGTGCAACAATGTAACAACAGATAATATTTACATTGGGAGTACATGTTCCCATGGTGATCAAAGTCCTCAATCAGACTTCACCTAACATTTCACTCCCCTCACCTTTAACCCCCTCCCACTCCTACTGCTCCTCCTCAATGTGGCCTCAGTGCCTACAGCAAGGCTGCTTGAGGGCTGCTATGTGTTGGGGAAGACAGTCGAGACGGCCTACCTGGATGCCCTGGACTAGCTCTGGCCCTGGAAGGCCCGGCTGCGGACACCACTGCCTCAGCATCGGCGGCAGCAGTCGGGGGTAGACCGCGGTCGGAGCAAAGGCGGAGTGTCAGTGGTGGGAGCCGGAATGCTGTCATCTTGAGGAAGGGCAGCACCTTCCAATTCCAGGGGCCCACTGACACTCACATGGGGCGGAGCCTCAGCAGCCGGAGCACGATGTGTGAACATAGATTGCTGGCCTGCTTCGGCACCGTCACTTCCCCGTCCGACTGCGGGGAACACAGAGAGGATGGCAGCAGTCAGTGTTTGCATGGCATCACTCTGCGACTGGCTCAGAGCAGACTGAGCCTGAAACGCAGCAGTCTGAGCGTTCATGCCAGCAATCACTGACAGCATCACATCACAGAATTCTTGTGTGGCATGGGCCTGTGATGTGATAGCCCATCTCCCTCTGTCAGCAGGCAAGGATGGTCTCGGACTCCTGAGAGGCACGGGCAATGCTTGAGGCAGCCTCTGCCACACTCACAGCAAGTGCGTTGATGCTCTGCGGGTCCCTATCCAATGCACCCATAAGGTCGCGGTGCATTTGAGTAGTCTCCCTGGACAGAGCCACCAAGTCCAGGTCCACGTAATCCTGTCTCTCAGCGGGACTCCTGGGCTGAATCACCCTCCAGGAAGCTGGCCTCTGAGCTTCCCCTCCCGCTGGGCATTGCTGTAGGTCACTGGGGCCAGGAGCCTCAGAGTCAACAAACCCCTCAAAATCAGCCTCCTCCCCGATGTTGTGTGCCCACTCGGTGGGACTGATGGGGTCTCCCCACTCTGGGACTGATGGGGTCTCCCCATTCTGGGACTGACGGGGTCTACCCACTCTGGGACTGATTGGATCTCCCCACTGGGTGGGACTGATGGGGTCTCCCCACTCTGGGACTGATGGGATCTCCCCACTCTGGGACTGATGTGGTTTCCCCACTGAGTGGGACTGATAGGATCTCCCCACCCGGTGGGACTGATGGGATCTCCCCACTCTAGGACTGATGGGTTCTCCCCACTCTGGGACTGATGGGTTCTCCCCACTCTAGGACTGATGGGATCTCCCCACTCTGGGACTGATGGGGTCTCCCCACTCTGGGACAGATGGGGTCTCCCCACTCGGTGGGATGAATGGGGTCTCCCCACTCAGTGGGATGAATGGGCTCTCCCCACTCAGTGGGATGAATGGGGTCTCCCACTCAGGGAGCACACTGTTGACCCCGCCTTCATCATCTCCCCCGCCCCCAGATGTCGATGGTTCAGGGGCAGCCTGCTGCACTTCTGGCTGGTCATCTGTAAGCACAAAGCAACAGGCGTGTGGTTAGCGGCAGGGGAGGGGGCAGGGAGCTAAGAGGAAGGGGGCATTGGACACCTATATGTAAGGGGGGTAGAACACTTGATATCAGGGACAAGGAACCCACATCAATCACAAAGGCCAGTCACATACCGTCACTACCCATAGGGGGCTCTGCCTCGCCGCCGGACACCGCACGGACTATGGGGTCCAGGAGGGCCAACACTCGCTGCTCCACCTCATGAGGTCCTGAAGATCAGGCTCCCCGCCTCCGGTACGCTGCTGTCCCGCCGATTATGCACCAATTCCACCGACAATCAGAACAAGAAGAAGGTGTGAGTGAGTGTGCAGCTCATCGTGTGGCACATGTGCCTTCCATAGTAGATTCCCTACTAGTGTCTGGGAGTGTAAAGATGTGCATTATAATCTGCGTGGCTGTGAACTGAGCAGGTGGGAAGGCTGGGAGGAGGTGAGAACCAGCTAGGATTGCGGCTCAGTGTGACGTTTGCCCAACGTATATCAAGAGTCAAAGGGTGGTGCTAGGAGGTAGTGCGCTCAAGTACAGCACCATGTAAAACAATGGGGTGCGTTTTCCTCTGCTATCCTCCCTGAAACCAGGTAAGCAGCAGAAGAAAAGGGGGGTGACCTATCCTGCATCCCTGCCCTGATGTACTGACCTCATTTCATTCCCCCACTTCATAAAATCATAGAATGATACAGCACAGAAGGAGGCTATTCGGCCCATCGTGCCTGTGCCGGCTCTTTGAAAGAGCTGTCCAATTAGTCCCACTCCCCGCTCTTTCCCCAGAGCTCTGTACATTTTTCCCTACAATTCCCCTTTGAATATTACGATTGAATCTGCTGCCGCCTTTCAGGCCGTGTATTCCAGATCACAATAACTCGCTGTGTAAAAATCGTATTCTCTGGTCGCTTCTGGTTCTTTTACCAATCAGCTTAAATCTGTGTCCTCTGGTTACCGACCATTCTCTCACTGGAAATAGTTCTCCTTATTTACGCGATCAAAACCCTTCATGATTTTAAACGCCTCTATTAAATCTGCCCTTAACCTTCACTGCTCTGACGAGAACAAGCCCAGTTTCTGCATGTAACTGAAGGCCCTCATCCCTGGTACCATTCTAGGATAACGTTTCTGCACCCTCTCGAAGGCCTTCACATCCTTCCTAAATCGTGGGGCCCAGAATTGGACACAATACTCCAGCTGAGGCCGAACCAGTGTTTATAAATGTTTAACATAACGTCCTTGCTTTTATATTCTATTATTCTATTAATAAGACCAAGGATCCCATATGCTTTTTAACAGCCTTCTCAACTAGTCCTGCCACCTTCAAACAATTGTGTACATATATCCCGAGGTCTCTCTGTTCCTTCGCCCCCTTTAAAATTGTACCATTTCATTCATGTTGCCTCTCTTCATTCTTCCTACGAAAACATATCACTTCACACTTATTTGCATTAAATTTCATTTGCCATGTGTCTGCCCATTTCACCAGTCTGTCTATCTCCTCCAGAAATCTGTTACTATCCTCATTGTTTACTGCATTTCAGAGTTTTGTGTCATCTGCAAACTTTGAAATTATGCTCTGGAACGCTCCAGGTCATTGATATATATCAAGAGGAGAAATGGTAATAATAATGTCAGCCATGGCTCAGTTGGTAACACACTTGCCTCTACAACAACAACTTGGATTTATATAGCAACTTTAACGTAGTAAAACATCCCAAGGTGCTTCACAGGAGTGTTTTAACAACTCAGGAGTCAAAACAAATAAATTTGACATCGAGCCACATAAGATGAAATTACGGCAGATGACGGGTTAAAGAGGTAGGTTTTAAGGAGCGTCTTCAAGGAGGAAAGAGAGGTAGAGAGGCGGAGAGTTAAGGGAGAGCGTTCCAGAGCTTGGGGCCCAGGCAGCTGAAGGTATGGCCACCAATGGTTGAGTGATTATAATCAGAGATGCAGAATTTGAGGAATGTAGACATCTCCAGGTCATTAATATATGAGCCTCTGAGTTGTAAGGTTGTGGGTTCAAGTCCCGCTCCAGAGACTTGAGCACAAAAGTCTTGGTTGACACTCGAGTGCAGTACTGAGGGTGTGCTTCACTGTTGGGGGTGTTGTCTTTCAGATGAGACGTTAAACCAAATCCCCGTCTGCTCGCTCAGGTAAGAGATCCTTTGGCACTTTTTTGAAGAAGAGCAGGGGAATTATCCCTGGTGTCCTGGCCAATATTTATCCCTCAATCAACATCACTAAAATAAATTATATGGTCATTATCACATTGCTGTTTGCGGGACATAGAAACATAGAAATATAGAAAATAGGTGCAGGAGTAGGCCAATCTCTGAGTGAAGAAGGGACAACACAAGAACATAAGAATTAAGAGCAGGAGTAGGCTATTCGGCCCCTCGAGCCTGCCCCGCCATTCAATAAGATCATGGCTGATCTAAAAAGGAATGGGTGTAACCAGATAAGGCGATAATGAGAGAGTCAGTACCACAACAGCAGTGTCCAATGCCAGTAAGTTACTGCTGTCCATTGTTGCTGGGACGGGCAAACGTCCTTACACCCAAGGGAGCGCAATCGGTCACAGAATCATCGATCTGTGGTCTCCAACCACACTTCATGGTGGGTCTAGTAGAGGCCAGATTCTTTCTCTGACCTGGAAGGGATGGGCTTCTTTCAGCTGCTCCAGACGGCAAACACTGTGGGAGTCCAGCCGAAATATTTAAAATGAGGCTGTCTGTCAATTCAGTCGTTGCCTGCTGGGCGGGCACAATTCCCACACTGCTGCGATTGTGGTGGTACAGCCAGGAGAAGGTGATCTAGGCCTCCCTCTGTATCATCCAGCAGTAATGATACAACAGCAGGGTTAAACCAGACTTGTGTTAACCGCAGCCCTGGTCTGGTAACAGGAGAATGCAGGCAATGTCATTTCTGTCACTCAGTCAGTATTCTAAATGGATGTTCCTAGTTCGCCTGCTGTCAGACACATTGCTTGCTGGGAGCTGGGAGCTTGCTGTGCACAAATTGGCTGCCGCGTTTTACAAGTCACAACAGGGACAACACTTCAAAAAGTACATCATTGGCTGTAAAGTGCTTTGGGATGTCTGGTGATCATGAAAGGCGCGATATAAATGCAAGTCTTTCTTTCTTTCTCTGATACCGACCCTGGGGAACTCCACTGTATACTTCGCTGCAGTCTGAAAAATAACCGTTCATCATTTCTCCCCACTGCAATTGTCCCTTTAACATTGCAAACAAGCTGGGACGGTCACAGGCCACTCCTTCCCTGTCCGACACACGCAACTGCTGACAGGGATTGCTCGGGCTCCTGGCCCACTTCTCTCTCATCCACCCCATTCCCACAGTTCCCTGGGACCACGCAGGGTAGCAGTGGGAACGGCCCCACCGGCTGCAGATGGAGGGAGAAGACCGAGAGGAGAGAGAAGTGGAAGTCTCCTGACCCTCGAATTCCGACTTGGCAGGTGACCTGCTGAGGGCCGTATTATCAGCTGAGGCTTTTGGTCAATGGCTTCCTGCAGTCGTCAAGACTCTGTGGCCTCCCATAAATTGCCTTCCAGCCTCTTCTGGTGCTGCAGTGGCCATTCTGTCCGAATCCTCCTGGGCAGGCCCCTGCTTGCTGGCGGGAATCCGGCCGAGAGGTCACCCTGAATACATAATGACCCCTGACCCAGGAAACAGTGCGAGGGTCATGGTGGGGTCGGGGTAGTGGGTGGAAGTCTCGCCCTGACCCTGTGTGAAGTAGATCCACTCCAATATCTTTTCAAGTAAAGAAAGACTTGCATTTATATAGCGCCTTTCATGACCTCAGGATGTCCCAAAGAGTTTTACAGCCAATGAAGTAATTTTGGAAATGTAGTCATTGTTTTAATTGAGGAAACGCGACGGCCAATTGCACACAGCAAGCTCAAACAAACAGCAATGTGATAATGACCAGGTTATCAGTTTCAGTGTAGGTTGAGGGATATCAAGGCCAGGATACCGAGGATAACTCCCCTGCTCTTCTTCAAAATACTACCATGCGATCTTTTACCTCCACCTGACAGTTTCATGTCTCATCTGAAGGAAGACATCACCGACAATGTTAGAAGGATGTGTCATGTGACCTGTTTTGGAATGTAAATGTAAAATAACGACCGGAAAAGACCAACTGGTCCATCAAATCTGTCCGAGCTCAACCTACAACCCATCACCCGACCCTACCCTCCCCTCACCCTCCAACCTACATACCCCATCATCCCACCCTCCCCTCACACTCACACTCACCCTCTAACCTACATAACCCATCACCCACACTCCCCTCACCCTCCAACCTACATACCCCATCACACCACCCTCCCAGCACACTCACCCTCTAACCTACATAACCCATCACCCACCCTCCCCTCACACTCACCCTCCAATCTACATACCCCATCATCCCACCCTCCCCTCACACTCACCCTCTAACCTACATAACCCATCACCCACCCTCCCCTCACACTCACCCTCCAACCTACATACCCCATCATCCCACCCTCCCCTCACCCCCCAGCCTCCAATCTACATACCCCATCATCCCACCCTCCCCTCACACTCACCCTCTAACCTACATACCCCATCACCCACACTCCCCTCACATTCACCCTCCAACCTACATACCCCATCATCCCACCCTCCCCTCACCCCCCAGCCTCCAATCTACATACCCCATCATCCCACCCTCCCCTCACACTCACCCTCCAACCTACATACCCCATCACCCCACCCTCCCCTCACATTCACCCTCCAAACTACATACCCCATCACCCACCCTCCCCTCACCCTCCAACCTACATACCCCATCACCCACCCTCCCTTCAACCTACATACCCCATCACCCCACCCTCCCCTCACCCTCCAACCGACATACCCCATTACACCAACCTCCCCCCCCAGCCTCCAATCTACATACCCCATCACTCCACCCTCCCCTCCCCTCATCCTCCAACCTACAACCCATCACCCCACCCTCCCCTCCCCTCACCCTCCAACCTACAACCCATCACCCACCCTCCCCTCCCCTCACCCTCCAAACTACAAACCCCATTACCCCACCCCCTCACCCTCCAACCTACAAACCACATTACCGCACCCCCCCTCACCCTCCAACCTACATACCCCATCACCCCACCCTCCCCTCACCCTCCAACCTACAAACCCCATCACCCCACTCTCCCCTCACAGCCTCCAACCTACATACCCCATCAACCCACCCTCCCCTCACCCTCCAACCTACATACACCATCACCCACCCTCCCCACACCCTCAAACCTACAAACCCCAGTACCCAACCCTCCTCACCCTCCAACCAAAATAACCCGTCACCCACCCTCCCCTCACTGTCACCCTCCAACCTACATACCCCATCATCCCACCCTCCCATCACCCCCAGCCTCCAAACTACATACCCCAACATCCGACCCCCCTCACCCTCCAACCTACATACCCCACTCCCCACTCTCCTCTCACCCCCAGCCTCCAGCCTACATACCCCATCACCCCACCCTCCGCTCCCCTCACCCTCCAACCTACAAACCCCATTACCCCACCCCCCCTCACCCTCCAACCTACATACCCCGTCACCCATCCTCCCCTGACCCTCACCCTCCAACCTACATACTCCATCATCCCACCCTCCCCTCACCCTCCAACCTACACACCCCATCATCCCACCCTCCCATCACCCCCAGCCTCCAACCTACATACCCCATCATCCCACCCCCTCACCCTCCAACCTACATACTCCACTCCCCACTCTCCTCTCACCCCCAGCTTCCAACCTACATACCCCATCACACCACCCTCCCCTCCCCTCACCCACCAACCTACATACCCCACTCCTCACTCTCCTCTCACCCCCAGCCTCCAACCTATAAACCCCATCACCCCACCCTCCCCTCACCCCCCAGCCTCCAGCCTACATAACCCATCACCCCACCCTCCCCTCACCCTTCAACCTACATACCCCATCACCCCACACTCCCCTCCCCTCACCCTCCAGCCTACATACCCCATCATCCCACCCTCCCCTCACCCTCGCCCTCCAACCTACATACCCCATCTCCCCACCCTCCCCTCACCCTCACCCTCCAACCTACATACTCCATCACCCCACCCTCCCCTCACCCCCCAGCCTCCAGCCTACATACCCCATCACCCCACCCTTCCCTCCCCTCACCCTTCAACCTACATAGCCCATCACCCCACCCTCCCCTCCCCTCACCCTTCAACCTACATACCCCATCACCCCACCATCCCCTCCCTTCACCCTCCAGCCTACATACCCCATCATCCCACCCTCCCCTCACCCTTGCCCTCCAACATACATACACCATCATTCCGCGCTCCCCTCACCCTCCAACCTACATACCACATCACCCCACCCTCCCCTCACCCCGAGCCTCCAACCTACATACCCCATCACTCCGCGCTTGCCTCACCCTCCAACCTATATACCCCATCTCACCACCCTCCCCTCACCCTCACCCTCCAACCTACATACCCCATCATCCCACCCTCCCCTCACACTCACCCTCCAACCTACATACCCCATCATCCCACCCTCCTCTCACATTCACCATCCAACATCCATACCCCATCACTCCCCCCTCCACTCACCCTCCAACCTACAAACCCCATCACCCCACCCTCCCCTCACCCTCCAACCTACAAACCCCATCACCCCACCCTCCCCTCACCCTCCAACCTACAAACCCCATCACCCCACCCTCCCCTCACCCTCCACCCTACAAACCCCATCACCCCACCCTTCCCTCACAGCCTCCAATCTACATACCCCATCATCTCACCCTCCCCTCACCCTCCAACTGATAAACCCCATCACCCCACCCTCCTCTCACCCTCCAACCTACAAACCCCATTACCCACACCCCCTCACCCTCCAACCTAAATATCCCGTCACCCACCCTCCCCTCACCGTCACCCTCCAACCTACATACCCCATCATCCCACCCTCACATCACCCTCCAACCTACATACCCCATCATCCCATCCTCCCATCACACCCAGCCTCCAACCTACATACCCCAACATCCAAACCCCTCACCCTCCAACCTACATACCCCACTCCCCACTCTCCTCACCCCTAGCCTCCAACCTACATACCCCATCACCCCACACTCCGCTCCCCTCTCTCTCCAACCTACAAACCCCATTACCCCACCCCCCTCACCCTCCAACCTACATTCCCCGTCACCCATCCTCCCCTCACCCTCACACTCCAAACTACATACCCCATCATCCCACCCTCCCCTCACCCTCCAAACTACATACCCCATTCCCCACTCTCCTCTCACACCCAGCCTCCAACCTACATACCCCATCACACTACCCTCCCCTCCCCTCACCCTCCAACCTACATACCCCACTCCTCACTCTCCTCTCACCCCCAGCCTCCAACCTATATACCCCATCACCCCACCCTCCCCTCACCCCCCAGCCTCCAGCCTACATACCCCATCATCCCACCCTCCCCTCCCCTCACCCTTCAACCTACATACCCCATCACCCCACCCTCCCCTCCCCTCACACTCCAACCTACATACCCCATCACCCCACTCTCCCCTCCTCTCACCCTCCAACCTACATACCCCATCATCCCACCCTCCCCTCACACTTGCCCTCCAACCTACATACCCCATCACCCCACCCTCCCCTCACCCTCCAACCTACATACCCCATCATCCCACCCTCCCCTCACCCCCAGCCTCCAACCTACATACCCCATCATCCCACCCCCCTCACCCTCCAACCTACAAACTCCATCACTCCACCCTCCCCTCACAGTCTTCAATCTACATACCCCATCATCCCCCCCTCACCCTCACCCTCCAACCTACATACCCCATCACCCCATCCTCCCCTCACCTCACCCTCCAACCTACATACCCCATCACCCCACCCTCCCCTCCCCTCACCCTCCAAACTACATACCCCACTCCCCACTCTCCTCTCACCCCCAGCCTCCAACCTATATACTCCATCATTCCACCCTCCCCTCACCCCCAGCCTCCAACCTACATACCCCATCACCCCATCCTCCCCTCCCCTCACCATCCAACCTAAATACCCCATCACCCCACCCTCCCCTCACCCTCCAACCTACATACCCATCGCCCCACCCTCCCCTCACCCTCCAACCTACATACCCCATCACCCCACCCTCCCATCCCTTCACCCTCCAACCTACACACCCCATCACCCCACCCTCCCCTCACCCTCACCCTCCAAACTACATACCCCATCACCCCACCTTCCCCTCATCCCGCAGCCTCCAACGTACATACCCCATTCCTCACCCTCCCCTCACCCCGCAGCCTCCAACCTCCTGGGAGAGTCAGACAAGACAGAGAAAAATCTTTGGACGCTTTAGGGAAACTCTGGGTAATTCCTCTCTGACCCTTGAAAGCAATCAAACAAGCTCAAAAAGACCAGAATGACTGACATCACCAGTCCCTATTATCTTCGATAACTCCATGCACGAACCTGTCCATCCCCCTTTCGAAGGCCTACAGCAATCCACAATCACACACATGTCGCCAAATTATTACCGAGATCACCGACTCTCAGTGAAAAGGAAGTACCTCCTGTCACCTAATCTAACTCCATGTGTTTTCAACTGGTACTGATAACCCGTGGTCCTCCCCTGTCTATCGCCCTCATTGTACAGGCCATGTCCTTTGGGTCTCACATGCTCTGCTTTTAACAAAAGGGTGTCATGAGAACCTACATTTTCTGTGGTCATTAGAGGGTGAGCTAAGCATCCTGCATGGTCTGACGATGAGTGGGAGAGTCCACTGGCCACGCATGTGTAGTTATGCAACGACCATTTAGCAGAAGTGCAGCCGTGCATGGAGGGTGTGGTCCCAGGGCCATGTATAGCAGAGCCCCGCCCCCCCCCATGGAGGGTCCGGTCCCAGGGCCATGTACAGCAGAGGCGCCCCCCTCCCCCCATGGAGGGTCCGGTCCCAGGGCCATGTACAGCAGAGCCCCCCCATGGAGCGTCTGGTCCCAGGGCCATGTACAGCAGAGCCCCCCGACCCCCGCCCCCCCGCCCCCCCCCCCCTTATGGAGGGTCTGGTCCCACGGACATGAACAGCAGAGCCCCCTCCCCCGCCCCATGGAGGGTCTGGTCCCAGGGCCATGTACAGCAGAGCCCCCCGACCCCCGCCCCCCCCCCCATGGAGCGTCTGGTCCCAGGGCCACGTACAGCAGAGCCCCCGACCCCCGCCCCCACGCCCCCCCCCCCCCATGGAGCGTCTGGTCCTAGGGCCATGTACAGCAGAGCCCCCCAACCCCCGCCCCCCCCGCCCCCCCCCCATGGAGTGTCTGGTCCCAGGGCCATGTACAGCAGAGCCCCCTGACCCCCGCCCCACCCCCCCTATGGAGGGTCTGGTCCCAGGGCCATGAACAGCAGAGCCCCCCGCCCCGGCCCCCATGGAGGGTCTGGTCCCAAGACCATGTGCAGCAGAGTCCCCCCCCCCATGGAGGGTCCGGTCCCAGGGCCATGTATAGCAGAGCCCCTCCCCCCCCCCCACCCCATGGAGGGTCCAGTCCCAGGGCCATGTACAGCAGAGCCCCCCCCCCCATGGAGGGTCCGGTCCCAGGGCCATGTATAGCAGAGCCCCTCCCCCTGCCACCCCATGGAGGGTCTGGTCCCAGGGTCATGTACAGCAGAGCCCCCCCCCCATGGAGGGTCCGGTCCCAGGGCCATGTATAGCAGAGCCCCTCCCCCCCCCACCCCATGGAGGGTCTGGTCCCAGGGCCATGTACAGCAGACCCCCCTCCCTCCCCCCATGGAGGGTCCGGTCCCAGGGCCATGTATAGCAGAGCCCCCCCACCCACTGCCCCTATGGAGGGTCTGGTCCCAGGGCCATGAACAGCAGAGCCCCCCGCCCCGGCCCCCATGGAGGGTCTGGTCCCAAGACCATGTGCAGCAGAGCCCCCCCCCCATGGAGGGTCCGGTCCCAGGGCCATGTATAGCAGAGCCCCTCCCCCCCCCACCCCATGGAGGGTCCAGTCCCAGGGCCATGTACAGCAGAGCCCCCCCCCCCATGGAGGGTCCGGTCCCAGGGCCATGTATAGCAGAGCCCCTCCCCCTGCCACCCCATGGAGGGTCTGGTCCCAGGGTCATGTACAGCAGAGCCCCCCCCCCATGGAGGGTCCGGTCCCAGGGCCATGTATAGCAGAGCCCCTCCCCCCCCCACCCCATGGAGGGTCTGGTCCCAGGGCCATGTACAGCAGACCCCCCTCCCTCCCCCCATGGAGGGTCCGGTCCCAGGGCCATGTATAGCAGAGCCCCCCCACCCACCGCCCCTATGGAGGGTCTGGTCCCAGGGCCATGTACAGCAGAGCGGCCCCAGTAGTCAAGTTTCTCCCGTGAATTCCCAGACTATTTCTATCAAGGTCTGAGCCTCCAATTTTCAGGATCTGTTTTGCACCGTTTAAAGTCAGATCTCCAGTTCTGATGGTATCTCTCTCATCGTCTTCAAGGTGTGTGTCTCACACAGATCCCTTTCGGCAGTCCCTCCAACCACCAGTCCACCTCTCTGTCTCACTGGAAATTGGCGCAAGTTCACCATATTCAGGGGCAGATCCAATTTTGTTGGAGCCACATCCAGACACTGCAGTGCACATCAGTTTTAATTTGATATTTTCCTAGCCTGCCATCCCTCGTACATGGCTCATACATCGTGCGTATCCTTGACAACGAATATTACGACAAAAGTCCTTTCCTCCAGCCCAAACCTCCTCAAGTTAAGAATTATTTTTATATCATTATAAACCCATGACGCCGGAGTCACAATTGAATAAAAAAATTATAATTACAGATCAGATTTTAGCAGATTTTATGCCGCTGAATGAATCACATACATCAAACCCCCCATTGTGTTCACTAATACCTTTCAGTGATGAGAAGGCGATCAAGAACATAACGACACTGAACGCTTTTCTTCTCTCTGCCCCTCTTCCCAACCCCATCCCGGAGTTCCCTCCTTGGGCACGATCCAGAAGTTGGGCTCAGAATTGCACCCAAAGCTGCGCCCATTTTGTCAATGTTGAGCTACAGCCAAGTATCCTCCTAATCCCATTACAATCCGCCCGAACGTAAGATGGGCGTAAATCAGTGTCAAGAATCGGGTCTCAGGGAAACACCCTGGTATAATCATTCTGAGTTTTACAATGTAAGTTTTGACTTATTTACCCATCAGGCACAGCGTGTTCAGGAGCTGCAATGGGGGAAGCTTTTCAATCTTGATTTACAAAAAGCTGCCAAAGGCACAGATCAGGCAGAGCAGGTCTCAGTAAGGAACATTTCTTCAAAAAATCAATCAGCAATTGCAATTAAAAGTCCTGAAAAATTACATCTGGGGGTGAAATTGCCCCACGCCCTGATTGGGGGCGGTAACCTCCCGGGACCCGACTTTTAGCGCCCGGCGCGGAAGTCCCGCCCCCAACGTGGAATTTTCCTTTCTGCACCTGAAAGGAAGCGGAGCGCAATCTCCCGTGTTCGACCTTTAGGGGCGGGTCCCAGTGCTGTACTGGGGCGGTGAGGGAAGCACGAGGTGGATGATCCACGTACCGCTGACACGCTTCAACTCCCCTCCCCTTCGATTAAAAGGGAGGACCACTGCACACTCTGCACGGCCTCTGATGGCCACCATGGGGGTCACCAGGGCAGTGTGTGACTGGGCCAGCAGCCCGACATCCAAGCCGGAGTGCCAGTCTGCACGATATCGGCCCGGACCAAGCTAGGGCCACCATCGTCGAGCCGACCTGAGCGTCAGCCGACAAAAAAGGATGGAAGCCCGGAGCGCTGGTGCCCTCCCCTTTAATCAGCACCCCGAGAGCGGATGTCCACCAGCTTCACTACCCAGGGCTATAAAAAGGGGCAATTTCACCCCCTTTGTTTCCTGTTGCACCTGAACATCTGGGCGCAATGTTGAGACCCCCCCGGCCCCACCCCACCTTGAATTGGGAGCCGGGAGCTGCGGCCAGTGTTATGGGTGGAGACTCGTCCGGACAAAGAGTTTGATGGATGGTGTGAAAGATCGAGGAGTCTCGGGCATATTGTAGTCATTCGTGTAACTCACTCACGCCCAAAATAAAGCGATGTTCTTAAGCCACGTATGGTTTGCCCCGGAATATTGGTGAATTTAGGCACAAATATGGACGAAACTCCAGGCCCTCCCGTTTAGTTCCATTAATTTCCGTTAATTTCCATGTGTTTCTCTGTCCTTTTAAATCTTGTTAAACTGGCTCCCATCTGTCATTACTCCTCGTTTCTCTCCTGGCCACAGAGAGTACGATCACTTGCTCACAAATGGTGTCACTGTGGCTTTAAGTGAGCACAATTGGATGGATAGATTTGTCGGGACTAACTGCAGACATGCTGCTTCCTGCTCAGTGTTGTGTGGCTGTAACAGTTACACCATACTTGGTAAATACTTCACTGTATGATTCAAAAACTGTCACGGCTCAATTGCACTGTAATTTTCATTAATGAGATAGATGGGCACAACTGGAACAGGTTTGTCCCTTTGAAGGTCATAAATACTTTTATTGTGTTCCTAACACAGATGAGGCTGCACACAGGGAGGTTAAAGTAACAGTGACCTCAGTCTTTAATAAGACACTCCAGAGTGAGGAACAGGCCTTAGGGGTCGGCTTATATACAGTCCTCCCAAGGGATGCTAGGATCTCTTGGGATTTCAGGGGATGAGCTCCCTGGTGGCGGAACATGGGAGTGCATGTTTTACAGATACACAACATCACTCCCCCGCAAAGTCAAAGTGAAAACTAATTACAAGGTGAAGCGGTCGGGAGCCTTTCTTTCCCTGGTGGACTGCCTCGGTACAAATGTCTGTTCTGGTGTGTTGGCTATGCCCTCGCTGGGCTGGCGTGTTGTTGGCCCTGCAGGGCTGCTAGGTGAGCCTGGCCTTGCTGGGCTGTTGGGCATGATGAGTTTGATTTCCTGGTCTAGCGTGGTGTCGTTGATCCTTTGGGTGTGTGTTGTGGGCTCGAAAAAGGTGGTGGTGTCTGCTGTGGGTTGTTCAGGGCAGTCAGTGAACCGCAGCCTCATTTGGTCCAAGTGCTTTCTGCAAATTTGTTATTTTTCTCATTTGACTACAAACCCTACTCCCTTCTTTAGCTATCACCATGCCCGCGATCCACTTGGGACCATGTCCATAGTTTAGCACATACACAGGGTCATTCAGATCAATTTCCTGTGACACAGTGGTGCGACCATCGTTTACATTTTGTTGCTGCCGCCTGCTCTCTACCTGATCATGCAGGTTGGGGTGAACCAGTGAGAGTCTGGTTTTAAGTGTCCTTTTCATGAGTAGCTCAGCCGGGGGCACCCCTGTGGGCGAGTGGGGTCTCGTGCGGTAGCTGAGCAGTACTCGGGAGAGGCAGGTTTGGAGTGAGCCTTCTGTGACTCGTTTAAGGCTCTGTTTGATGGTTTGTACTGCCCGCTCTGCCTGCCCATTGGAGGCTGGTTTAAATGGGGCCGAGGTGACATGTTTGATCCCATTGCTGGTCATGAATTCTTTAAATTCGGCACTGGTGAAACATGATGCGTTGTCACTGACCAGTATGTCAGGCAGGTCGTGGGTGGCAAACATGGCCCTCAGGCTTTCAATGGTGGCGGTGGCGGTGCTTCCCAACATTATTTCACATTCAATCCACTTTGAAAAAGCATCCACCAGCACCAGGAACATTTTACCGAGAAACGGGCCCGCATAGTCGACATGGATCCTCGACCATGGTCTGGAGGGCCAGAACCACAAACTTAGTGGTGTCTCTCTGGGCGCATTGCTCAACTGAGCACATACGCTGCATTGCTGTACACAGAACACTAAGTCAGAGTCGATAGCGGGCCACCACACGTGGTATCTGGCTATCGCTTTCATCATTACTATACCCGGGTGTGTGCTGTGGAGATCTGAGATGAACGTCTCTCTGCCTTTTTTTGGTAGCACCACGCTGTTACCCCAGAACAGGCAGTTTGCCTGAATGAACAGCATCTTCTTTCACCGCTGGAACGGCTTGATTGGCTCTTGCATTTCAACGGGGATTCTGGCCCAGCTCCCATGCAGTACACAGTTTTTTACTAGGGACAGCAGAGGATCTTGGCTGGTCCAAGTCTTAATCTGGCGGGCCGTGACAGGTGATTTATCATTTTCAAACACTTCCATGACCATCAACAAGTCTGCGGGCTGCGCCACCATCAACAAGTTTGCAGGCTGCGCCATTTCCACCCCCGTGGTGGGCAATGGTAGCCGACTGAGAGCATCCGCACAGTTCTCGGTGCCTGGCCTGTGGCGGATGGTATAGTTTTTCACTGAGAGCACAAGTGCCCACCTTTGTATGCGGGCTGAGGCATTAGTATTTATCCCCTTGCTTTCAGCGAACAGGGATGTGAGGGGCTTGTGATCGGTTTCCAGCTCAAATTTGAGGCCAAACAGGTACTGATGCATTTTCTTTACCCCGAACACACACGCTAATGCCTCTTTCTCAATCATGCTGTAGGCCCTCTCGTGAGACAAGCTCCTGGAAGCATAGGCGACAGGTTGCAACTTCCCCGCAACGTTATCTTGTTGTAGTACACACCCGACTCCGTACAACAGCGCGTCGCATGCTAGCACAAGTCTTTTACATGGGTTATACAATGCAAGCAGCTTGTTGGAGCATAAAATGTTTCTGGCTTTCTCAAAAGCAATTACTTGGTTTTTTCCCCATACCCAGTTCTCACCTTTGCGCAATAACACATGTAGGGGCTCCAAGAGGGTGCTTAACCCCGGTAGGAAGTTACCAAAATAGTTGAGGCGTCCCAGGAACAACCGCAGCTCCGTGATGTTCTGTGGCCTGGGCGCGTTGCTGATCGCCTCTGTCTTGGTGTCTGTAGGCTGAATGCCGTCCGCCGCGATCTTTCTCCCCAAAAACTCCACTTCTGTTGCCATGAAGATGCATTTCGACCTCTTCAGCCGCAGCCCTATGTGATTCAGTCGCTGGAGGACCTCCTCCAGGTTTTGTAGGTGCTCAGCGGTGTCCCGACCCATGACCAATATGTCGTCCTGAAAGACCACCGTGTGTGGTTCCGACTTGAGTAGGTTCTCCATGTTTCTCTGGAAGATTGCTGCAGCCGACCGAACTCCAAATTGGCATCTGTTGTAGATGAATAGTCCCTTGTGCATGTTGATGCAGGTGAGGCCCTTCGAAGACTCCTCCAGCTCTTGCGTCATGTAGGCCAAAGTCAGCTTGAGCTTGGTGAACATCTTGCCTCCTGCCAGCGTTGCAAATGGGTCGTCTGCCTTAGTTAGCAGGTATTGGTCCTGCAGCGAGAAACGATTAATAGTTACTTTATAATCGCCGCAAATCCTGACCGTGCCATCACTTTTGAGTACTGGAACAATCGGGCTGGCCCACTCGCTGAATTCCACTGGGGAGATGATGCCCTTGCATTGCAGCCTGTCCAGCTCGATTTCCACTCTCTTCCTCATCATGTGAGGTACCGCTCGCGCTTTGTAGTGAATGGGTCATGCCTCTAGGATCAAGTGGATCTGCACCTTCACCCCGGAAAAGTTTCCAATGCCTGGCTCAAAAAGGGAAGGAAATTTGTTAAGAACCTGGGTACATGAGGCCTCATCGACATGTGATAGCGCTCGGATGTCATCCCAGTTCCAGCGGATTTTGCCCAGCCAGCTCCTTCCAAGAACTGTGGGGCCATTGGCCGGGACAATCCAGAGTGGCAGTTCGTGCACCGTGCCCTCGTAGGTGACTTTGACCATGGCGCTACCCAGGACAGTGATAAGCTCTTTGGTGTACGTTCTTAGTTTCCTGTGGATGGGGCTCAGGGCTGGTCTGAATGCCTTGTTGCACCACAGTCTCGCAAACATCTTTTTACTCATGATGGATTGGCTAGCACCAGTGTCCAGTTCCTTGGCTACGGGTAAGCCAATTCAATTTCACGTTTAGCATTATAGGTGGACATTTCATCAAAAATGTGTGCACCCGTGTACTTCAGCATCTGCCTCCTCTCTCTGAGGCTCGAAATTGCTTTGATCCACCATGGACCGATCTTCCTCTGCCACGTGATGGTTATCAGGTTTTGCAGAGCTTGCAGCTCGTTTGCAAGCTCGTTGGAGGTGCCCCATTGTTCCACAGCTCTTGCCAACATACCCTTTGAAGTGGCAAGAATAGGCTGAATGGAAGCCTCCACAATGCCAGCAAGGTGTGAATTGCCTTGCATTCATCCTTTGTTGGGGACTCTGAGTCATTTGGGTCACCTGAGGCCTGCTGGCAGTTGCAGACTCGTGGTTTCTGCCCTGTACATTTCTGCTTGCAAACACAGTTCTAGTACATTTATGAACATTGCTAGCACTTGTATGCTGAGAGATTTGTTTGGTGTTATCACTGGTGGACATAAACGTCTGTGCTATTGCAATGGCCTTAGTGAAAAGTTTTCGTAGGATGGTCTTGTGGCCAATGCCCAGTAAAAAAAAGTATCTGAGCATTTGCTCCAGGTAGCCATCAAACTCACATTGTCCTGCAAGTCACCTTAGCTCAGCGATGCAGCTCGCCACTTCCTGACCTTCAGATCACTGGCACGTGCAGAACCGATACCTCGTCATCAGCATGCTCTCCCTCAGGTTAAGATGCTCCTGAACCAGTGTACACAGCTCCTCATACAACTTATCTGTGGGTTTCACCAGAGCCAGAAGATTCTTCGTGAGGCTGTAGATCGGTGCCCCGCAGATTGTGAGAAGGACCGCTCTTCTTTTTGCAGCACTTCCTTCTCCGTCCAGCTCGTTGGCTACAAACTACTGGGCTGGCCGTTCGACATAGGCTTCCCAGTCCTCACCCTCTGAGAACAGGATGCCCACAGTTTGCTGCATCTTTGCGTTGGATTCATATTCTCGTCGCCAGTTATTGTGTTCCTAACACAGGGAGGTTAAAGTAACAGTGACCTCAGTCTTTAATAAGACACTCCAGAGTGAGGAACAGGCCTTAGGGGCCAGCTAATATACAGTGCTCCCAAGGGATGCTGGGATCCCTTGGGACTTCAGGGGATGATCTCCCTGGTGGCAGAACATGGGAATGCATGCTTTACAGATACAATAACTTTGGCTGCATCTTACCCCAGTATTGGATGCAAATAACCACCTTAAAGGGGTAGGCAGAGGCAAATCAGCTAAAGGGGAAGAAATATCCGCAATGGAGACTGGAATTGAAATGAGGCAGATCAAGCAGCAGCTGACGTAAGGAAATCAAATCTCTGCGTACTTGTACAGCACGGGCCGATTAACAGGAAGTATCCAAACAAGGAATTCTAGTGAAGAACAGAGATCCAATATGGACAGACAATAGAATGGCAGAAACATTGAGAAGCAAACTTGCCGTCAGCAGTATGGTCATCTGTTTGGGGCACTGGAATTCATCTAATGTTCAAATTCACGTTAAAAAAAAATCCCAAATGTCTAAGAATGCTCCTGCTCGCCGATCCCGAAAGAAGGTGATTCCTTCCCACTATCGCCCTTGCCCTTGTTTATCAATACACTTTCTACAGTTCTGGCATCTGCTGTTAGCTCAAATGATCTCTCACCCCGACAGTCCTGCCCTCTCCCTGCACTGCAGTTCCTGACTCGTCCTCAGACTCTTTCCCCATGAACTCATTAATACCTGTCCCGCACTCCCGGACACCACAAGAGAACAAACCAGTCATCTGATTGATCCCTTTGTCACCTCTGGACCACTCCAGTCAGTCTCCCACTAAACTTCTCTTGCTCGTTATCCCCGAGATACAAATACACTGCCCGACTTACTCTTGTTTATCCTACACCTGTAAAAGTCTGGAGCTCCAGAGCTGGCTTAAGGCAGCTGAAGACAAACATTGATGAAGAGAGGTCCAGCAGGAAGAGCAGAGAATGTTTGTCCGAGGGAAGACCAAGTGATACAACGGCGGAAGTCCGAGGGCTTTACAGAAAACTGCAATAGATGACCATGAGCAGCAGCTGCCATCAGCAACATATTGGTGACATGTTTGTGCACATCGTGCCCAGAACCCACTGCACTTGGTTACAATCCTCAATGTGGGAAGATGAAGGATGTGTTTTCCATACTGAGTCCTTAATTTAAGAAAAGTAGACGAATGAATGTGATTTGATTATTGTTAAAACTTCGAAAGATATTTTTGAGCCTGTTTTAGTTTTGTTTGGAAGCAGTAAACCAGCCTCCTGAGGTATTTTACGATCCACACCCCCAGGTCATGTGGTTTAATGATCATGTCTTTGGGAAAAAATGTATTTCTGAATTGATGAACCAGAGCTCACTCTGAAGCCAAGACAAACAAAAACTTTCACTTCACTTTCTGCATGGATCAACTTTCAGCTTCCGAAGGCATCAACATTTCTGGCTGTACATTTTTCACATCACATTGGGCTCGATGGTTTCCATATTCTCTTTTTGTTAAATTAAAAAACAGAGATAAAGGGGCAAGTTCCATAGTCAGGGCCGACCAAGGTTGGCAAGAGAGAAAAACTGAGATAAAGAGTAAATATTGATTAAGTGATGCACAGCTTGGATTTTAAAAGCCTGAAGATTATGGGAGGGAGAAGGAAAGACTGAGGGAGGAGGGAGGGAGGGAGGAAAGGCTGAGGGAGGAAGGAGGGAGGAGGAAAGATTGAGGGAGGTGGGAGGGAGGGAGGAAAGGCTGAGGGAGGTGGGAGGGAGGAGTAAAGATTGAGGGAGGTGGGAGGGAGGGAGGAAAGAGGGAGGGAGGAAGGAAGGAGGAGGAAAGATTAAGGGAGGAAGGAGGGAGGAGGAAAGATTGAGGGAGGTGGGAGGGAGGAGGAAAGACTGAGGGAGGTGGGAGGGAGGGAGGACTGAGGGAGGTGGGAGGGAGGGAGGACTGAGGGAGGTGGGAAGGAGGAAGGAAAGAGTGAGGGATGAGGGAGGGAGGAGGAAAGACTGAGGGAGGTGGGAGGGAGGGAGGACTGAGGGAGGTGGGAAGGAGGAAGGAAAGAGTGAGGGATGAGGGAGGGAGGAGGAAAGACTGAGGGAGGTGGGAGGGAGGTGGGAGGGAGGAAAGACTGAGGGAGGAGGGAGGAAGGTGGGAGGGAGGTGGGAGGGAGGAAAGACTGAGGGAGGAGGGAGGGAGGACTGAGGGAGGTGAGGAGTTCCACAATTGGTGCCCCAGGAAAGAATGAGTTAGAGTCAAAGACTGCAATGAGACTGATTGAAGGAAGAGGTGGGACAGAGTGGTTGCAGCTTAAAAGGAATAAGAGAATAAAGTTCACGGGGCCACTCACAATGGCAGAAATGACACAGGGACATATCTGTTAACACCCTTCATCTTTCTAGTCATCACATGGGTTAGTGTTCTTGATTTGTTTTAATGTGAAGCTTGACAGAACTCTACACATGCTGCAAATATAAGGGGGGAAAATTGCAGTCGGAGGCTTCCTTCCTACGAATGCCTTCGACCCGAAAAAATCTAGGAAAGTACCGGGTGGTCCCGGAGGAATGTAGAGATTCTGGTCGGAGCCTAGATTCTCTGAGCAGCACACCGGAGCTCTGTTTGTATGGACTCCCATTACTATCAATGAGAAAAACCCCTAAAACACTGAAACACAGCATAATAAATAAATAAAACACCTCACATATTTCAAATTAATTGAAATTAAATGTAATTAAATGTTTTCGAAAAAGTATATATTTTTTGGAATTTTTTTTAATAGTATTAACAATAAACTTACATTAATGGACAAGGTTATTAATATAAAAATAAATGTTTAAATTTAATTTTTAGATGTTTTAAAACTCTTACGCTGGTAAAAGTAAGCTATGCGCCTGCTTTTACCAGGTGTAAAAGTTTGAAAGACATTCGCTGGGCCTGAGTTCGGCAAATAGCTCAATCACTGCCCCTCGGATATCCTTCTCCTGGGGATGCAGAGGATCTATACGGAGAAATCTTGACAGATCGGAAAAGCTGGTTTATGCCGCATCGCGCCCGAGAACCGGCTTTAGCGAGGCCTCACCGGGTGGGTGCGCACTCCGTACGGACCCAGCGAGGCCGGAATTCTCGGCACATTAATTAGTAGATCGGTTTGAAAACTTCCCTCAGGATAAATGCAGTGTCAGAGGTGCTGCTATTTCACGTGGATACAAGGGATTGCGGTTCCTAAAACTCTGCGGGAGTTCTCCGGGTATTCTGCCACAACTGCAGGGGGGCGCACAAGGAAAGGGCGTAAATAGTTTCAAGCTTTGCTGGGATTTTCCAGGACATACTCCTTTCTAGCAAAGCTTCCCACTGGGATGATGGGATTGCTGAATTTAATCGTTGCTGAAACATAATTCAGTTCTCAGCTGTTGTTAGATTTTGTAGTTCTGCTTCCTCTTTGGAATTCTTGTCATGCTGGTGCAGACTCGATGGGCTGAATGGCCTCTTTCTGTGCTGTACTATTCTATGATTCTATGATTCTATGCTCTTGGCTGTGGCTCAGTTGGTAGCACATTTTCATCTGAGTCCGAAGGTTGTGGGTTCAAGTCCCACTCCAGAGTCTTGAGTGCACAATATAGGCTGACACACCAAGATCCCATAAACAGTGAATGAGCTGAATGAGCAGTTAATCTATTTCTGATGGTGTAGGATGAGGAAGGAATGTTGGTTTGGACAATGGGAAAACTCCCAGCTCAAATAGTGACCTGAAATTGCACAGGGATTCTCCCAGTTTCTCACCATAACATCAGCGGGAGACCAGTAGAACCACCAGGGAAACAGTGTAGAAGGCCATCTTGAAACTATTTACACACTTTCCTTGTGCGCCCCCCTGCAGTTGTGGCAGAATACCCAGAGAATTCCCGGGTTCTCACTCGCTCAGCAGTCTGTATTCCCAGCAAACTTGGCCTTGCACGGCAAACGCAAAAACATCCAATGAATTTGCCTAATGACAAAAAATAGTAAGACCAACCCCACTTTCTCTCAAGAAGGAGGTGAAAATAATCTAAAGGCCAAGAAGAATTATTTTATAAAGTTTAAAAGGAATCAAAGAAAAGTTGAGTAGAGGGAGTTATTGAAAATCAGCTGAGAACAATCACAGTGAGTGGGGAAAGAGGCAACAAAAGGTCATATTTAACATAGCTGCTGGAGAGACCCCAGAGATATCCTGTTGGTGATGTACTTGAAGTAAGTGGGACATTAAAGACCAACTGGGACTTTTAAAGGAAAGGTTGAGTGGGAATATGAAAGATCAGGAAACGAGAGATATTTTAAATGAATGCTTACAAATGGAGACGGGAAAAGTTCCAAGATAAGTCCCAGTGGCTCAGGAATCGATAACATATGTGAAGCTCATGACTTATAAACCACCCAAAACCTTAGATGCGTACAAGACATGGAACCTAGAATGATACTTCGCAGAATTCTCTTTCTCCTGTTAATCTCCTCTTGTCCCCTCTCTCTCTCCCTTGCTGGGCTATGGGTCCACATGCACTGGACACCCTCAAGTGCTTTGCATCAATGGCAATTATTCATTTGTGAACCTAGACGGTGAGTGGTAACGGGCTATTCGACTACAGTGCCATCACAGCTTAGCCTAGTCCTGTCCTCGCACATATCTACTTCCAGCAGGGCCCAGTGGATATAAATCAATAGATGGAACCTTTGTCCGTTCTCCCATCCCTAACAGAAGTACACTGAGGTCATTGTGGTGTCCCTGCTAGGACTGTGACTGAGATAAGGTCATGTGACTCACACCCAGGGTCCACCCTGGGACCCTCCTGGTCGGTAACACTCAGTCACTGCCAGTCAGGAAAGGAGTGCGATAATAATAAAGAAACTATAAATTAGTTAACATAAAAATTGTAGTGGGGAAATGGCAGTGTTTCACAAGGTTCATGTTCGTTACATAGAGTTACACAGGATATACGGCACAGAAACAAGTCATTCAGCCCAACCTGTCCATGTTGGTGTTTATACTCCACTCGAGCCTCCTCCCATCTTTTCTCATCTAAATCTATCAGCATAATCCTCTATCCCCATCTCCCTCAGTTGCTTGTCTGGCCTGCCCTTAAATGCATCTATACTATTCGCTTCAACCACTCCCTGTGGTAGTGAGTTCCACATTTTCACCATTCTTTGGGTAAAGAAGTTTCTTCTGAATTCCCTATTAGATTTCTTGGTGATTATCTTATATTGAAGGCCTTTAGTTTTACTCTTCCCCTCTAGTGGAAACACTCTCTCTGGATTCACTCGATCAAAACCTTTCATAATTTTAAAGACGACTATTAGGTCAGCCCTCAGTTTCTTTTTTCAAGAGAAAAGTGACCCAGCCTGTGAAGAGTGCAGAGGCTGGAAAAGAAGGGGAAAACTTGCATTTATACACTCCTTTCACAATCTCAAGACTCCCCAAAGCGCTTTACAGCCAGTGATGTACACTTGAAGTTTCGTCACTGCTGTAATGCAGGAAATGCAGCAGCCAGTTTGCACGCATCAATGTCTCACTAACTGCAATGAGATAAATGAGCAGATAGGAAAGGAGGTGGGGTGGCGTTGCTGGTTAAAGAGGGAATTAATGCAATAGTAAGGAAGAACATTAGCTTGGATGATGTGGAATCAGTATGGGTGGAGCTACGGAATACCAAAGGGCAGAAAACGCTAGTGGGAGTTGTGTACAGACCACCAAACAGTAGTAGTGAGGTTGGGGACAGCATCAAACAAGAAATTAGGGATGCGTGCAATAAAGGTACAGCAGTTATCATGGGTGACTTTAATCTACATATTGATTGGACTTACCAAACTGGTAGCAATGCGGTGGAGGAGGATTTCCTGGAGTGTATTAGGGATGGTTTTTCAGACCAATATGTCGAGGAACCAACTAAATGGCTGGCCATCCTAGACTGGGTGATGTGTAATGAGAAAGGACTAATTAGCAATCTTGTTGTGTGAGGCCCCTTGGGGAAGAGTGACCATAATATGGTAGAATTCTTTATTAAGATGGAGAGTGACACAGTTAATTCAGAGACTAGGGTCCTGAACTTAAGGAAAGGTAACTTCGATGGTATGAGGCGTGAATTGGCTAGAATAGACTGGCGAGTGATACTTAAAGGGTTGACGGTGGATAGGCAATGGCAAACATTTAAAGATCACATGGATGAACTTCAACAATTGTACATCCCTGCCTGGAGTAAAAATAAAACGGAGAAGGTGGCTCAACCGTGGCTAACAAGGGAAATTAAGGATAGTGTTAAATCCAAGGAAGAGGCGTATAAATTGGCCAGAAAAAGCAGCAAACCTGAGGACTGGGAGAATGTTGTAATACAGCAGAGGAGGACAAAGGGTTTAATTAGGAGGGGGGAAATAGAGTATGAGAGGAAGCTTGCTGGGAACATAAAAACTGACTGCAAAAGTTTCAATAGATATGTGAAAAGATGAGTGAAAACAAACATATGTCCCTTGCAGTCAGATTCAGGTGAATTTAAAATGGGGAACAAAACAATGGCGGACCAGTTAAACAAATACTTTGGTTCTGTCTTCATGAAGGAAGACACAAATAACCTTCCGGAAATACTAGGGGACCGAGAGTCTAGTGAGAAGGAGGAATTGAAGGAAATCCTTATTAGGCGGGAAATGGTGTTAGGGAAATTGATGGGATTGAAGGACGATAAATCCCCGGGGCCTGATAGTCTGCATCCCAGAGTACTTAAAGAAGTAGCCCTAGATATAGTGGATGCATTTGTGATCATTTTCCAACAGTCTATCGACTCTGGATCGGTTCCAATGGACTGGAGGGTAACTAATGTAACATCACTTTTTAAGAAAGGTGGGAGAGAGAAAACGGGTAATTATAGATCGGTTAGCCTAACATCAGTAGTGTGGAAAATGTTGGAATCAATTATTAAAGATGAAATAGCAGCACATTTGGAAAGCAGTGATGGGATCAGCCCAAGCCAGCATGGATTTATGAAAGGGAAATCCTGCTTGACAAATCTTCTCGAATTTTTTGAGGATGTAATTGGTAGAGTGGACAAGGGAGAACCAGTGGATGTGGTATATTTGGATTTTCAAAAGGCATTTGACAAGGTCCCACACAAGATATTGGTGTGCAAAATTAAAGCACATGGTATTGGGGGTAATGTACTGACGTGGATAGAGAACTGGTTGGCAGACAAGGAGCAGGGAGTCGGGATAGACAGGTCCTTTTCAGAATGACAGGCAGTGACTAGTGGGGTACCGCAGGGCTCAGTGCTGGCACCGCAGCTATTTACAATATACATTAATGATTTGGATGAGGGAATTGAGTGTAGTATCTCCAAGTTTGCAGATGACACTAAGCTGGGTGGCAGTGTGGGTTTTGAGGAGGATGCTAAAGGGCTGCGGGGTGACTTGGAGGGGTTGGGTGAGTGGGCAGGCTCATGGCAGATGCAGTATGGTGTGGATGGATGTGAGGTCATCCACTTTGGTGGCAAAAACACGAAGGCAGAATATTTTCTGAATGGTAGCAGATTAGGAAAAGGGGAGGTGCAGCGAGATCTGGGTATCATGGTACATCTGTCATTGAAAGTTGGCATGCAGGTTCAGCAGGCGGTGAAGAAGGTGGATGGTATGTTGGCCTTCATGGCTGGGGGATTTGAGTATAAGAGCAGGAAGTTCTTACTGCAGTTGTACAGGGCCTTAGTGAGGCCTCACCTGGAGTGTTGTGTTTAGTCCAAATCTGAGGACGGACGTTCTTGCTATTGAGGGAGTGCGGCGAAGGTTCACCTTACTGATTCCCGGGATGGAAGGACTGGTGTGTGAGGAGGGACTGGGTCGACTGGGCCTGTGTTCGCTGGAGTTTAGAAGGATGAGAGGGGATCTCATGGAAATATATGAAGTTCTGACGGGACTGGACGGGTTGGATGCGGGAAGAATGTTCCCGATGTTGGGGAGGTCCAGAACCAGGGGACATAGTCTGAGGACAGTAGGTAGGCCATTTAGGACTGAGATGGGGAGAGACCTCTTCACTCAGAGAGTTGTTGACCTGTGGAATTCCCTACCGCAGAGAGTTGTGGATGACAGTTTGTTAGATATATTCAAGAGGGAGTTAGATATGGCCCTTACGGCTAAAGGGATCAAGGGGTATGGAGAGAAAGCAGGAAAGGGGTACTGAGGTGAATGATCAGCCATGATCTTATTGAATGGTGGTGCAGGCTCGAAGGGCCGAATGGCCTACTCCTGCACCTATTTTCTATGTTTCTCTGTTTCTATAATCTATTTTTTTAATGATGGTGATTAATGAGGGATAAATATGGACCAGGACACGGGGGAGAACTCCCTGCTCTCTTGAAAAGGACCCGTGGGAACTTTTACATACGATCATAAGAAATAGGAGCAGGGTTAGGCCATTCGGTACCTTGAGCTTGCTCTGCCAGTCAACGAGATCATGGCTTATCTTCTACATCAACTCCACTTTCCTGCACTGTCCCACATCCCTTGATTCCCTTAATATCCAAAAATCTATCAATCACTGTCTTGAACATACTCAACAACTGAGCCTCCACAGCCCTCTGGGATAGAGCATTCGAAAGATTCACCACACTATGAGTGAAGAAATTTCTCCTCATCTCAGTCTGAGATGGTAACCCCTGGTTCTAGACTCCCCAGCCAGGGGGAACATCCTCCCTGCATCTACCCTGTCAAGCCCTGTGAGATCACCTCTTATTCTTCTAAATGCTAGAGAATGTAGGCCTAGTCTATTCAATCGTTCCTTATAGGACAATTCCCCCCATCCCAGGAATCAGTCTGGTGAATCTTTGTTGAAAGCATATACTTCCTTAGGTAAGGAGACCAAAACTGTACACAATATTCCAGGTGTAGTCTCACCAGGACCTTATATAATTGCAGTAAGACATCTTAATCCTCTTGTAATAAAGGCCAACAAACCATTTGCTTTCTTGCTTGCAGTACTTACATGTTAACTTTCAGTGATTTGTGTACAAGGACACCCAGGTCCACTCTGACACCAATATTTCCCAATCTCTCACCTTTTAAAAATACTCTGCTTTACTATTTTTCATACCAAAGTGGACAACTTCATATTTCTCCACATTATATTCCATTTGTCATGTTCTTGCCCACTCACTTAGCATGTCTATATCCCCTTGAAGCCTCTTTGCAGCCTCCTCACAACGTACATTTCCACCTAGCTTTGTATCATCAGCAAACTTGAATATATTACATTTGGTCCCCTCATCCAGAACATTATATAGATTGTGAATAGCTGAGGCCCAAGCACTGATCCTTACTGTACCCACTAGTCACAGTCTGCCAATCCAAAATTACCCGTTTATTCCTAATCTCTAATTTCTGTCCATTAACCAATCCTCAATCCATGCTAGTTAGTATATTACCCCAATCCCATGAGCCCTAATTTTGTTTAATAACCTCTTGTTTGGCACCTTATCGAATGCCTTCTGAAAATCCAAATGCACCACATCCACTGGTTCCCCTGATCTATTCTCGTAGTTAGAAACTCAAAAAACTCAGATTTTTCAAACATGGTTTCCTTTTCATAAATCCATGTTGACTCTACCCAATCCTATTATTATTTTCTAGCATTTTCTAGCATTTCCCTACCACTGATGTCAGGCTAATTGGGCTGTAGTTCCCTGTTTTCTCTCTCCTTCCTTTCTTAAATAGCGGGGTTACATTTGCTACCTTCCAATCTGCAGGAACCTTTCTAGAATCTACGGAATTTTTAGAAGATGACAACCAATGCATCCTCTATCTCGAAAGCCACCACTTTCAAAACCATAGATGTAGGCCATCAGGTCCAGGGATTTATTGGCTTTCAGTCCCATTAATTTCTTCAGTACTATTTTTTTACTAATACTAATTTCTTTCAGTTCCTCATTCCCGATAGACCCTTGGTTCTCCACTATTTCCAGGAGGTTTTTGCGTCTTCTTCCGTGAAGACAAACACAAAGTATTTGTTAATTTCTCTGCCGTTTCTTTATTCCCCATTATAATTTCTCCCATCTCAGCCTGTAAGGAACCCACATTTATTTTCACTAATCTTTTCCTTTTTACATACCTATAGGAGCTTTTACAGTCTGTTTTTATGTCTCTCGCTAGTTTACTCTCATATTCTATTTACCCTTTCTTTATCAATCCTCCTTTGCTGAATTCTAAAATCTCCCCATCCTCAGGTCTACTGCTCTTTTTGGCAACATTATAAGCCTCTTCCTTTGATCTAATATTATCTTTAACTTCTCTTGTTAGCCACAGTTGGACCACTTTTCCTGTGGGATTTTTGTGCTTTAAAGAAATGTATATTTATTGTAAATTATGCAGTAGTTCTTTAAATCATAGCCATTGCTCATCTACCATCATACCTTTTAATGTAGTTTCTCAATCTACCTTAGCCAACTCGCCCCTCATACCTACGTAGTTTGCTTTGTTTAGATTTAAGGGCTAGACTTTCCCCTTCATTTTCGACTGTTTTCTCGGTGGGACAGCTATTTTTTGATGATAAACCGCCCGGCGAAAGTTTCCTTTTTATTTTTTAAAGAGCTCCGCCCACATTTTGAAAAGACCACCGGGGAGCAAACCGCTCACGTGCATCTGCGAGAAAACCGCCAGGATCTAAGTTTTGTCTCAACGGGGACCCATATGCACAGGCACGGAAACCACCCACGGAAACCTGCCGGAAACAGGATGGTAGGTGAATACTCTGCAAAGAAAGATAAGTTAGAGGTTTTTTTAAATTATTTTTAAAATTCTAAAATGGTGATTAAGTTAAAAAGTGACTTGAGAATGTTTTATAACTTTTTATTTTTTGTTTAAGTGAAAAAATATTTTTTGTGTTTCCCTCCCCTGCTTTAGATCAGGTGTTGTCAGTGTATGTGTGGAAGCTGAATGGTGTTGCCAAGAGACAGTATGCAAATGAGAAAGGAGAGAGGGCCAAGGATGGATCCTCAGGAGATCTCCAGATGTAAGACTGGATAGGTAAGATGGAACCAAGTGAGGGCAGTCCCACTGAGCTGGACAACAGAGCAGAGACATTGGAGGAGGAGGATGTGGAAGACCGTGTGAAAGGCTGTGGACAAGTTGAGAAGGAAGAGGAGAGATGGTTGACCATGGTCACAGTGGGACAGGATGAGGAGAGATGGTTGACCATGGTCACAGTGGGACAGGATGAGGAGTGATGGTGGACCAGGGTCACAGTGGGACAGGATGAGAGGATGAGGAGAGATGGTCCATCATGGTCACAGTGGGACAGGATGAGATGATGAGGAGCAATGGTGCATCATGGTCACAGTGGGATAGGATGAGAGGATAAGGAGAGATGGTCCATCATGGTCACAGTGGACAGGATGCAATTTGTTATTGTGGTTCGGTCTGTTTCACTGCTGTGGCCAGGGCAGAAACCTGATTCTCCCAGTCCTCAGGTTTGCTGCTTTGTCTGGCCAATTTATATGTCTCTTCCTTGGATTTAACACTATCCCTAATTTCCCTTGTTAGCCACGATTGAGCCACCATCCCCATTTTATTTTTACTCCAGATCGGGATGTACAATTGTTGAAGTTCATCCATGTGATCTTTAAATGTCTGCCATTGCCTATCCACTGTCAACCCTTTAAGTATCATTCGCCAGTCTATCCTAGTCAATTAATGTCTCATTACATCGAAGTTACCTTTCTTTAAGTTCAGGACCCTAGTCTCTGAGTTTACTGTGTCACTCTCCATCTTAATGAAGAATTCTATCAAATTATGGTCACTCTTCCCCAAGGGGCCGAGCACAACAAGATTGCTAATTAGTCCTCTCTAATTACATAATACCCTGTCTAGGATGGCCAGCTCTCTAGTTGGTTCCTCGACATATTGGTCTAGAAAAACATCCCTAATACACTCCAGGCAATCCTCCTCCACCATATTGCTACCAGTTTGGTTAGCCCAATCTATATGTAGATTAAAGTCACCCATGATAACTGCTGTACCTTTATTGCACGCTTCCCTAATTTCCTGTTTGATGCCATCCCCAACCTCACTACTACTGTTTTGTGGTCTGTACACAACTCCCACGAGTGTTTTCTGCCCTTTGGTGTTCCACAACTCTACCCATACAGATTCCACATCATCCAAGCTAATGTCCTTCCTTACTATTGCGTTAATCTCCTCTTTAACCAGCAACTCTACCCCACCTCCTTTTCCTTCCTGAATATTGAATATTCCTGGATGTTGTGTTCCCAGCCTTGGTCACCCTGGTGCCATGTCTCCGTAATCCCAATTACATCATAACCATTAACAACTATCTGTGCCGTTAATTCATCCACCTTATTATGAATGCTCCTCGCATTGAGACTCAGAGCCTTCAGGCTTGTTTTTTTAACACTCTTTGTCCTTTTAGAATTATATTGTACTGTGGCCCTTTTTGATTTTTGCCTTTGATTTCTCTGCCCTCCACTTTTATTTTTCTCCTTTCTACCTTTTGCTTCTGCCCTTATTTTACTTCCCTCTGTCTCCCTGCATAGATTCCCATCCCCCTGCCATATTAGTTTAAACCCTCCCCAGCAGCACTAGCAAACACTCCGCCGAGGACATCGGTTCCGGTCTTGCCCAGGTGCAGACTGTCCGGTTTGTACTGGTCCCACCTCCCCCAGAACTGCTTCCAATGTCCCAGGAATTTGAATCCCTCCCTCTTGCACAATTCCTCAAGCCACGTATTCATCTTAACGATCCTGCTATTTCTAATCTGACTAGCACGTGGCACTGGTAGCAACCCTGAGATTACTACCTTTGAGGTCCTATTTTTTAATTTAACTCCTAGCTCCCTAAATTCAGCTTGTAGGACCTCATCCCATTTTTTGCCTATATCGTTGGTACCTATATGCACCATGACAACTGGCTGTTCACCCTCCCCCTCCAGAATGCCTTGCCGCCGCTCCGAGACATCCTTGACCCTTGCACCAGGGAGGCAACATACCATCCTGGAGTCTCGATTGCGGCCGCAGAAACGCCTAACTATTCCCCTTACAATAGAATCCCCTACCACTATAGCTCTCCCACTCTTTTTCCTGCCATTCTGTGCAGCAGAGCCATCCATGGTGCCATGAACTTGGCTGCTGCTGCCTTCCCCTGAACCACGCACTAATCCGACAGCTGGGCTTTGAAGAGATAACGGGAAATAGAAAAAAGGGAGAGACACCACAAAAAGGAGAATCCTAGAAACGCGGTGAATAGTGACTAAGAGAGAAGAATACAGGAATAAAATTCCCTGCGGCCCTTGTGACGGAGGCAGCTTGTCACTTTGAACCACTTTCCATGTCCCTGATAAGAGGCAATGTCTCAGGTGTGGAGCTTGTGACGGGGAATCTCACATCGAACATTTGCTGTCCTGACAGCTCGGAATCTAACAGCAGTACAAGCTGCACTGTGGGGCACCTGGGACGCTTTAGGCTGCTTCAAAGGCCGAGTACTGGGCTGGACAGCTGCCAGCATGACCTTCAAATAACTTATTCACACAGATACATTCAGCCTTTATAACTGTCCCGACAACTGGCAATCCAATCAGCATCGATTCCTCACTGAATGATATGGCCTGTGACTACAGTGGGAATAAATAACCCAGCACTCATTTTAAATAAACCACCAAGCTGCCATCCTTCACATACACACTTTGTGAAGCAACGTTCTCAGCATGGAGCCTTGCTGGACGGCTAGACAGGAGGCGGCTTTCCGAATTGACCCGTAGTGTTATGGACCAATGTCTGACCTGCATTCCTGTTTAGTGAGGCTCCAGTTCATTAATATATATCACAAAGAGAAATGGTTCTAACTGTGTCAGCCGTGGCTCAGTGGGCAGCACTCTTGCCTCTGAGTCCCACCAGAGAGAGTTGAACACAAAACTCCAGACTGACATTCCAGTGCAGTACTTTCGGAGGCCCCGTCTGCCCTCTCAGCTGAACGTAACAAAATCCCATGGCACTATTCGAAGGTAGAGCGGGAAGTTCTCCCCGGTGTCCTGGCCAATATTTATCCCTCAACGGACATCACTCAAACCGATGATCTGGCCATTATCACACTGCTGTATGTGGGAGCTTGCTGTGCACAAATTGCCTGCCGCGTTTCCTCCAATGTAACAGTGACTACACTTCAAAAATACTTCATTGGCTGTGGAGTGCTTTGGGTCGCCTGAAGTTGTGAAAGGCACTATATAAATGTAAGTCTGTTTTTCCGGCTGGGAGTAAAGCCATGCAAAAATATTACTTAAGGCTTACCGGAGAGGTGGAATTATCTCCTTTATACCCAACCATCACTGGGCTAGCGTACAGATGAGGCAGATGGAGGAGAAACCAAAGACCTTGACTATCACTGTATTCTGTTACTCGAAAATCCTCTTGTGAGGAAATCCTAATCAGGTGAACAAGGTGCTGACTGCCGACCCAATGGATCCATTTGGTGTAAAGGAGAAAGCAGAAGCTCCCGGGCTCCATTGTTACAGAATGGAATATGTGGCGCCAACTTGTTACATCAGAGAATTGGTCACCTCCCCTTACTACAAACTGGCTCAGCTGAAGTGATGCTCTATTGAATAGGTGCCTAACATTTATGTTGTCTGTGATTAAACATGATGAACTCAATAGGACAGAACACTCAGAGACTGACACACCACCCCTTTCACTGCCGAATTTAGAAGCAGTGATGGACACAGTTGACCAAAACTAAAGGGGGCGGGGGGTAATGGAAAATGGGCAGTAATAACTTCAATAGGAAAGAACATCCGATAGGGTGTAAAACAGGTTTCCGATTCACTTTGCCCGATGCCCAAGACCAATTTTAGCCCCAAGGAGTTTACTGAGACACTGAGGCAATCAATCAGTACAAGCGGACCATTAAACTCAACAATGTTCACAACTGGCCTACTTAGCAAGGCTATATGCTGCTGAGCGAGACAAGGTGAGTTAAATAAACATTTCTATTTTATGTGCAATTATATTTTAATGCGGCAAAATGACTCTGGCCATTGCAGTTAGGATACAAATCATTTGTGTGCTGCCGGTGAGTTATGGTAGGATTTCAGGACAAAGGAGAGTCCAACAACAACAATTTGCATTTTGCATGGTACCTTACATGCAGCAAACATCCCGAGGCACATCACAGGAGGGAAACACAGGCTGTGCAGCAGAACATAGAAACATAGAAATTTACAGCGCAGAAGGAGACCATTCCAGCCCATCGTGCCCACGCTGGCCGCCAAAGAGCCGCATAGCCCTCGGTCAACAGCCCTGAAGGTTATATATAAACCTATGAACAATGGCGGAAAGGTAAAGAGCACCCAGCCCAACCAGTCGGTCTCACACTACTGCGACTCCCCTTACACTGAGACATCCTCACTCCACCCCAACCAGATCTTCTGGGAGATAAAAACCTGAGCCAATTTAGGGAAAAACATCTGGGAAAATTCCTCTCTGACCCATCCAGGTGATCAAAACTAGTCCAGGAGCTTACACTGGCCGTATTTGATTCCCTGCAGTACTTATCATCATATCTGCACCGGACAACAAAAGGTCATCCAGTCGAATCCCAATTACCAGCTCTAGGTCCTTAACCCTGCAGATTACGGCACCTTAAGTGCCCATCCAACCATTTCTTAAAAGTGGTGAGGGTTTCGGCATCCACCATTCTTCCAGGCAGCGAGTTCCAGATCTCCACAATCCTCTGCGTAAAGAAGCCCTCCCCGCCCTCAAATCCCCTCTAAACCTTCCACTATGTCCAGGCCCCTCAATATTTTGTACACCTCAATGAGGTCTCCTCTCAACCTCCTCTGTTCCAATGAGAACAAACCCAGCCTATCCAATCTGTGAAGGAGAGAAGCTGGGGGAACTGATCAAAAGGGTAGTCGCACAGACTAGCTCTGAGGAAGCCGTTGAAGGTGGGCAGAGTAGCAAGGGTTGGTCTTTAGGGAGAGCCTTTCCCAGAGTAGGTGCGGAGGCAGCTGAAGGGTCTCAGACACTGATGGCGGAGCTGCGGCTGGGATCCACAGGAGGTCTGTGTCAGAGGATCAGCGGGTACAGGCTGGGACATAGGGCGAGAGGACATTACAGACAGCGGATGGGACAAGGCCACGGAGGGATTTGTAAATGATGCAAGGATTTTAAAGTCAATGTATTGGGAGACAGAGAGCTATCAACATATTCCTTCTGTTCCTTGTGTGAATTTGTGTAGCGTGGAGCTTGGGAGTTGGTGAGCCTGGAGATACAGAAATTGTCCAGTTGCCGTGCGTGTATTGAAGTTTTCCTTCTCATCAAATCCCTCCATGACCTCGCCCCTCCCTATCTCTATAATCTCCTTCAGCCCCACAACCCGCCAAGAAGTCTGCGCTCCTCTAATCTGCCCCTTTAAGCATCTCCGATTTTAATGCATCCACTATTGGTGCCTTCAGCTGTGGGGACCCTAAGCTCTGGAACTCGCTCCCCTATAAGACGCTCCTTAAAACCTACCTCTTGACCAAGCCTTTGGTCATCTGCTCTAATATCTCCTTATGTGGCTCGGTGTCAGATTTTGTTTTGTAATGCCCCTGTGAAGTGCGAGGGATGTTTTACTGTGTTAAAGGCGCTATAGAAATGCAAGTTGTTGTTGTTTGTTGCTGAACCAACATCTTGTTAAGTGCCGATAAAGTGGCAGTTAAAGGAAGTGCAGGCATAATTCTACAACCTTACACTGTTCACATTTATTCCACATTGCTCCTGGAATGAGAATCGGTGCGGGATCTGTGTACGTTTGTGCTGGAGCTGAGAGGCAGAGCTCAGCAACAAGTCAGTTTGGGTGTCAGGTTTTTTCCGTGGCTGCAGGAACACGAGGGGAGCAGCCCGCACCAACATGAATGGAATGCTGCAGAAGGCATTGGCAGCTTGAAGGCACAGAGGACATTGCAGGAGAATGCACAACACACATCTCTCTCACTGCCACTGGGCATACTGATCCTCAGGCACAGATACAGTGTTGGAGAAGCTGTAGGCTTAAGTGGAAAAACTGTCAGTGATGTATATCATGGAGGATGGGTATCCTGGAACAAATTTGCAAATTGCCAAGCAAAATGCTTTTCTCTCCCTGCTGACTATTGCTGTCTCCTTACTGAACCTGTTATTGCAGCTAACGTTCCAAGGGCGTTAGGCTAGGGGAGTGTTAATATTCCTGCACGGCTATTGGTGGGCAGGAAAGTCCAAAAACTGCGATGCTGGAAATCTGAAACATAAAAGGGAATATGCTGGAAATACAGCAAGTCTTAAGGGCTGCAAAGTGCATTGACAAAGATAAGGGGCAGAAATTGCGTCACGCCAGTTTGGGACGATAACTTGAATAATCGCAACAGTATCGCCAGGCGAAAACGATTTGCTGCTCCCGGAAACGTCAGCTTTAGCGCTCCAAGAGGGAGGTGGAGTAATACATCAAGCACTACTACGTCCCTTAGAATGCTACAGTCAGTGAGAGGGGCGGTATCGGCAGAGCTCTGAGCAATGTTCAGTGCAGTGCTGGCGGCATCAGCGGCTCCTCCCCTCGCTTAAAGGGAAGGGCCAATGATGGGTTGAATCATTCCGAATGCTTTGTGTGGGGCTGCGGGACCTGTGCGATGTGCATTACAGCCCCAAGCTCTCTGAGAGAGTGTGGGGCTGAGGCATCGCGCAGAAATCAGTGGTCAAAATCAATCAGAAGGCACCAGACTGGTGCGAGTAATAAATTTTGGTCTACCTAACCATTGCTTTAAATGTCACTCCCCAAGCCTCCAACCCAGCTGACAATGCCTCCCCTTGCTGCTGTTGTTGTTGACGCCTGGCGATGCTGCAGGGGGGCAGGACCGAATATCACATTGGGGGCGGTAACGGGGCACTGCGCACCGGATGATGTCACAATCTACGGGGCACAAGAGAGCGAGGTGGTAAATGCACAAAACCGCCAGGGAAGTCCAGGGGCGTCAGTGATTTCACCGCGCCCGGTCGGTAACCCCTCAGCACCCCATTAACGCCCCCTGCAGGCACTAATGGGAAGCGCAAAGCAGCCGAATTTCTCCACAATGTACTGTTCCTTGAGCTTAAGTGAAAACTGTTAAAAAGGCCAAAGGCAGAGAGGTCAGAGTGGGACTGGGACAGGGAATGCAAGTGGCAAGTAACACGGAGCTCAGGGTCACAATTACAGACTGAACTGAGCTGTTTGCTAAAGCGGTCAATCGATCTTCGTTTGGTCTCCCTGTCATAGAGGAGACCGCATCATGAGCAGTGAACAGTGAACTGGGCTGATGGAAGTCCATGTAGATTGGTGCGACCACCTCTCTCGTCCCCTCTACTGAATCTGATTCGTCACGCTGCTTGCCCAACATCCAGTACTGGATGAGCAGAAATTGTCGCTAATTATTGTGAAGACCGAAGCCATTGCTCCTATTTCTTATGTTCTTATTATATTTAAGATTTTTGAGTGATAAGGGAGTAAAGGGTTATGGGGAGCGGGCAGGGAAGTGGAGCTGAGTCCATGATCAGATCAGCCATGATATTATTCAATGGCAGAACAGGCTCGAGGAGCCAAATGACCTACTCCTCCTCCTATTTCTTATATTCTTATGTTCATTGTCTTTGGCCCCAGCCACAAACCCTGTTCCCCACTGATTCCATCACCCGCCCCAGCCACAAACCCTGTACCCCACTGATTCCATCCCTCTCCCCAGCCTCAAACCCTGTACCCCACTGATTCCATCCCCCTCCCCAGCCACAAACCCTGTACCCCACTGATTCCATCCCCCTCCCCAGCCACAAACCCTGTTCCCCACTGATTCCATCCCCCGCCCCAGCCACAAACCCTGTACCCCACTGATTCCATCCCCCTCCCCAGCCACAAACCCTGTACCCCACTGATTCCATCCCCCTCCCCAGCCACAAACCCTGTTCCCCACTGATTCCATCCCCCTCCCCAGCCACAAACCCTGTACCCCACTAATTCCATCCCTCTCCCCAGCCACTGTCTGAGGCTGAACCAGATTGTTCGCAACCTCCATCATCGTATGTGACCCTGAGCTGAGATTCCGACACCATGTCCGCCCCAGGAGGCGGCTTGGAAATTTAAATATTTTTAGGAGGCTGGCAGCCTCTGATTTAACCTGCTTTGCAGGTTGTACAGTGGGCAGCCGGGTGTCCCAGGGGTCGGGAAACCCAGACGCTGAAGGGAGGCGAGGGCAGCTTCGGGGAGATAAGTGCCCTTACACTGCTGGTGGGCCTGGGGCAGCAGCACTGATTCACCTCACCCCCCAGCCCCACCCCCCACCTGCCACCAGACCATCCCCATCATCAGACTACCCCTATACAATGATCCCCGGGATTGGACCCACCCCCGACATCAGACCCACCCCCGCCATCAGACCACCCCCCGCCATCAGACCCACCCCCGCCATCAGACCCACCCCCGCCATCAGACCACCCCTCGCCATCAGACCACCCCCGCCATCAGACCACCCCCCGCCATCAGACCACCCCCCGCCATCAGACCATCCCCGTCATCAGACCATCCCCCGCCATCAGTCCCTCCCCCGCCACAGACCACCCCCCGCCATCAGACCACCCCCCGCCATCAGACCATCTCCCGCCATCAGACCCATCCCCGCCATCAGACCACGGCGCTATACAATGATCCCCAGGATTGAACCCTCCCCCGCCATCAGACCACCCCCCGCCATCCGACCATCCCCCGCCATCAGACCCTCCCCCGCCATCAGACCACGGCGCTATACAATGATCCCCAGGATTGAACCCTCCCCCGCCATCAGACCACCCCCCGCCATCAGACCCTCCCCCGCCATCAGACCATCCCCCGCCATCAGACCACCCCCCGCTATCAGACCACCCCCCCGTCATCAGACCACCCCCCGCCATCAGACCCTCCCACGCCATCAGACCATCCCCCGCCATCAGACCACCCCTCGCCATCAGACCATCCCCGTCATCGGACCCTCCCCCGCCATCAGACCCTCCCCCGGCATCAGACCAGGCCCCGCCATCAGACCAGGCCCTGCCATCAGACCATCCCCGTCATCAGACCCTCCCCCGCCATCAGACCACCCCCCGCCATCAGACCACCCCTCGCCATCAGACCCTCCCCCGCCATCAGACCCTCCCCCGCCATCAGACCATCCCCCGCCATCAGACCCTCCCCCGCCATCAGACCACCCCCCGCCATCAGACCACCCCCGCCATCAGACCACCCCCCGCCATCAGACCACCCCCCGCCATCAGACCCTCCCCCGCCATCAGACCACCGCCCGCCGTCAGACCCTCCCCCGTCATCAGACCACCCCCCGCCATCAGACCCTCCCCCGCCATCAGACCATCCCCCGCCATCAGACCACCCCCCGCCATCAGATCACCCCCCACCATCAGACCACCCCCCGCCATCAGACCACCCCCCGCCATCAGACCCTCCCCCGCCATCAGACCACCCCCCTATACAACAATCCCCGGGATTACAGGGAGTGGTCTGGCTGATGCTGAATTACCTTTTTGGTGATTTAAAGGTTTGTGCACAAATCACTTGCTTCCAGACATGGGTGGCCTATTCAACATCCTGAGAAGAAAGCCTAGAGAGGAAGGAAGAGGGGGAGAAGTGCTCTCAGCAGGAGGCCATATCCACAGAGAGTGTTTAGGGAGCAATTCTATTCCCTGAACTTCAGCGACGACCAATGCTTGAGATGTCTGAGCTTCACTAAAGAGGTCGTGACTGAAATCTGCCAGCTGCAACTCCAACCGCAGAGCAGGGCAAGTGCACTCTCTGTCAGTTCGGGTAACTGGCCGGGTTCACATGAGGCACACACAAAGCAATGTGCCTGCTGTCAATGGCAACCCACATTGCCTGTGGCTGTCAAGGTGACCGTGGCTCTGAACTTTTCTGCATCTGTCTCCTTCCAGGCTGCTGCTGGAGATATATGCAATGTCTCTCAGTTTGCAGGGCAGTGCTGCATAAGGGAGGTCACTGAGGGCAAAGAGAGACAACTTTGTCTCATTCACTCATGCCGGAGAGAAGTAGGTGGAGCGAGCATGAGGGTTTGCTAGGATTGCAGGCTTCCCCATGGTGCAGGGTGCCATTGACTGCACGCACATTCCTTTACTTATGCCTCATGTCAACTCGGCCATTTACCTGAACCGAAAGGGATTTTACTCCCTCAATGTGCAACTGGTGTGTGACCACAGGCAGCGCATCATGCAGGTCAATTCCTGGTATCCTGGCAGCAGTCATGGTTTGTTCATTCTGCGGTAGTCCTCTGTGACAGCTGCAGCACCATGGCAAATCAAAGGGTGGCTACTGGGCGACAAGAGTTATCTTCTCATCACATGGCCCATGACTCCAGTACACAACCCACACATACCTGCACAGCTGGCCGACAATGGGAGCCATGCTGCCACAAGAAATCTTATAGAGCAAACCATTAGTGTCCTGAAGCAAGGCTTCCGCTGCCTGGACTGCTCTTAAGGAGCCCTGCAGTACTCAGCTGAGTGGGTCTCATGACTTGCCATAGTATGCTGCATGCTGCACAGCATCGCCATCATGAGCGAACAGCTCTTGCCACCACCAACAGGCGGGAGCTGAGGAGCAGGCGGAGGACAAGGATGAGGAGGAGGAGGAGGATGAGGAGGAGGTGGAGGACGCGGAGGAGGAGGAGGAGGTAGAGGAGAAGATGGAAGTGGAGGAAGAGGAAAGAAAGCAGCAAGCGAGACTGCCCCTTTCTGCCCGGGCTCTACATGATCAAATAATTCATGAGCGATATCAATAACCTCAACCCCAATTCCCCATTCACCAACAGTCCCACAATCCTTACCTTCCCTCTGTCACTGACCAGCTCATTGTCCTCTTTCCCATAATGCAAAAATGAAAGCCAACACAAAATACCCATTCCAATCCAAATTTATACATTAAATCATACCATAGTGCATAAAAAATAAACTGACCACCCTTGTGCATTCCCTTAGTCCCTGTTCCGTGTGCCTTTGCCTGTTCCAGTGCTCCTACGATATGCTTCCCCAGTGGCTGCAGTACGGCTGGTGGAAGCCTGCTGATTTTTAGTGGAGAGGACTGCAGATGGCCTTGGAGAGCTGCCTCGAGAAGCTCTGGGCCTAGAAGGCCTGGCTGGGGACTGCACCATCTCGGCCTGGGCAGCAGCAGTCTGACCTGGCTGGCTGAGAGGCAACAGTAAGGGCACTGGCGGAGTGGCAGAGGTGGGAGCACAAATGCTGTCATTCTGAGAGAGGACAGTGGGTTCATACTCTATGGAGCCACTGCCAATCTCCCAGGGTAGTCCCTTAACCATACATAGCAATCCATTGGAGAACAGATTACTGGAGCGCTGTGATCCCTGGAAGCCCCTTTATACACTGGTATCCAGAGCCATGATGGCAGCAGTCTGAGCTTCCACTGCAGCACTCAGACGTAGGGTGGATGCTGCTTGTGATGTATTGAAGCTGAGACAGTGGCTGTCATGGTTGGCTCCCGAGGTGCATTAATGGAGGTGACCACTCGTTCCATGTTGGAAAGAATGGGCTCCAAGCTCTGCGCAAAGCCCTGTGCCAAGTTAGTGCTGGACTCCGTGCTCCGTGACATTGTGCGTTGGCTTTCTGGAAACAACAACAACAACTTGTATTTATATAGTGCCTTTAACGTAGTGAAATGTTCCAAGGCGCTTCACAGGAGTATTATGAGACAAAAACAAATTGAAACTGAGCCACATCAGGAGATATTAGGGCCGATGACCAAAAGTTTGGTCAAAGAGGTAGGTTTTAGGGAGCGTCTTGAAGGAGGAAAGAGGTAGAGAAGCGGGGAGGTTACGGCGGTGAATTCCAGAGCTGAGGGCCTAGGCAACAGAAGGCACTTTTTATAGCAGACTTTCCAGTGCACCAAGTGTTTGGGTGTGTACATCCATCAGACTTCTTCTGTACCCCGGCCCATCGAAGTCCTCAGCCAAGTCCTCTGCAGCAGAACTCATGTCCGACCTCGCCCCTCGGGGAGCTGGTACCTGCACTGTCCGTTCTCCCAGCCCCGGCTCCAGCGCACTTGTGCCCATGTCTCACCATGTGTAGGTCCCACCTCTATACTATCCTCGAATGATAAAGGGACAAGGGCTGAGTTGTGTTGAGGGGAGAGCAGAAAGTAAGAAGTGCGTGCTTACACCATCTGCAGCTTGTAAGTCAGAATAGATTGAGGGATGAGGGAGAAGTGGGATGAGAAAAGGATGATTAGGAATGTAAGGTTGCAAAATTCGTGGGAACCACCCCCCGCCCCTCCCCCCACCCCCCACCCCACCCCGCCACCGCCCAGTGTTTGGACTCATTGGAAAATAAATTTAATTCGGAACTATCTACCAGAAAGTTTGAGATCCTAAAGTGCACATGGAAGAAACTACAAGTTTTAATCGAATTTGGGATTTTACAAGGCAGATTGGGTCTATGTGGAAAGGGCTGAACACTAAAGGATAACTATCCTTCAAAGGAAACCAGTTTTGAATATTGAAACTGTCTGGGGTATTGAAACTAAAACAAATTGTCTGGGAATTGTGTAAACTCGAAAACCCTTCTCCCCGGGAGACATTAACATAACAACAATCAACCCAGAGATAGCCAGCCATCACCCTGAGCAGGAAACCCATCCAGCATATACATAATGACAATGGCACATCCAGCCCGCATTGAAAACCCAGGCCTAGGCAGACATTGCAAATACCAAAGCTAATTTTTCCCCATCAAGAAACAAATTTAAATGATTGACACATCCGAGACAGGTTAATATTAATGGACCCGCCAAAATATGACAAAGAGATATCAAGGCCACCAAAAATTAAACAAAGAATCAGGGCTGAATTGGCGCGAAGATTAGAACAGCTCCCAAAGTATAACTGGGGTCCTGCTTTAAAAAGTTTATACATAGCATCATAGAGCATCAAGAAGGGAGGAGAGAGAGACCACCGCAGCAGTTTTAAGAAGCCTCTCCAGCCTCGACGACACTCCCGGGGCCACACTGCCTGGCTATCGAAGAAGAAGGAAGAACATCACCATGGCAGAGAAAGCAGCTATAGTAACTCCGGACATTGCCATCGCGGTAGCAACCGACCACAGCTAACGTGATACCATCGAAAACACCGCGATCGACGAACTCCGAAACAAAACTCCTCAAAGAAGGAACCGAAGATTCGAAATTTTCCACTCTACAATCTAGTCCTGACTACCAACAGGTGAAGCATTAACTGAAGACACTTTTGAAACCTATTTCTAACGAAAGAAAGTGGGTAGTCACCCCGTAAGTCCAATACGTGCCCTACTGCATCAGCGGACACCACCCAACTGAAGACTATACAGTGAGAAGTCCTCTACGACATTCGGGGTACAGCAAGCAGAACCTACAGAGTCCAGTGAACCCCAAAATCGTGAACCACCGCCAACTGACAATAAAGGATTGGTGAGCATAGTCCCTGTTTGCCCTGGAGTTTAACCTAGTCAGAGTTAGGCCTTGGGAGGTGGGAGATGTATTATTTTCTGTAACCCCTTTGAATGTTTGATATAGTGTTCTTTATTTGAATGATTACAAGTTTGACATTGTATTTTCTTGTCCTTAATAAAATCGAAGTTCTTTGCACCAAACCAGTTGTCTCTTACACTTTGTCAAATCCCCCAAATAAATCCAAAGTCTAGAACCCAGCAAGTGGGAGCGATTTGAACCGCTCAGAAGGTCAGAGGTGAACCTGACCCCACACACCACCCCCTACAGGAATGCGGATACCCTCATCATCAATGGCTTCAGCCCTGTCAGTGGCCACGATCTCAGCAATGGCCCTTCCCATAATGGCCAGCACCGTGTCCTCTTTGGGGGTTAGAACATGCAGGCGGTCTCTCCCTCTCTCTAATTCCTGCTGCCTCCTGTTGTGCACCATCTTCTCCCGCAAGAGAGAGGGAAGTGTGTCAGTGAGTGTCGTGCAATATGTTTGGGTGATGTGGCTGTCATTGTTGAATAGTTGGCAGTGTGTGTGAGCTGTGAACTGTGGGTGTGAGGCTTGCAACAGTACTAAGTGTGTGAGGGTGAGGGACAGCGTATGGATGTGAGGTCTGAGCCCTGACTGATAGGGATTGTTGGGAGGTGAGTGATGGGGGTGTGGTGAATTGAGCAGTGGCTGAGGCTAGTACTGCAGTTGGTCGGATACATTTGAAGATGTATTCACTGACCTTGACCATTGGTGTGAGATCACAAAATTTCTTCCTTCACACAGGCTGTGTGTACCCCACACCCAGACACAGACTGTGTGTACGCCGCACCCAGACACACACTGTGTGTACCCTACACCCAGACACACACTGTATATACCCCACACCCAGACACACACTGTATATACCCCACACCCAGACATGGACTGAAAGACCTACAAAGGCCACGGTCACTGGGAGCATATATGAATTGTGAGATCCTTTTCTGCTCAGAAATCAATCTGTTCTGTGGGAAAATGCTGACATGGAAACATTGCAGAAAGGCAGGAGCAAAATGAAAGAATGGCAACTGAGTGAACCAGTGAATAAAACATTTGTTACTTCAGTGGTAATCGATTATAATGAACGATTGATTAGTCATTAACCAGCCCTTCATCCAGATCCGTAGACTGCCATTAATCTTCTGAACGTATTCAGTCGCTCATTGTTTGGAGCTCAGTATTGCTTTGAGCTCAGGATGTCTCAATATTGTGATTATATTTTGTTGTGTTTAAATAAAAACATGGTAATCATTACGCTGCTCTGTTGTGATGATAAGCACATGCTTGATTAAGAAAGCAGGATTAGGAACCTTTACATCGCACAATGAGTTTCAATCTGTAATTAAGAGGGAACTGTCAGACTGCCCCAGTACTGCAGTTGACAAATTCACCTCTGAGTGTAAACTGGCCAAGGGATTTGGGAGATGCCATTTTTCTCCACAATTTGTGGCGGCTAATCTCAGCTAACCTCAGCCAGGGCGACAAAAGTGGGAATGCAATGGGCACCTGCTTCTCAGGGGTAGGGAAGGGGGAAATTCACTCCTGGAAATGATCCATGTGGTGGGTGATGCTACCCATGGTGGAACATCATTCTGACAGTCACTACCCAGGTGCACATATGAAATATTGAAACCTTAAAGGGGGAGTCAGTGGTACTGATACTGTCCTTTCATCTCTTATTGCAACTAAGTTCAAATCCAGCCTAGACTGGTGGCATGGAGGTCTCCACTGCAAGGGTCATTTGTTAAAAGAGTTGGGGCAATCTCAGTCCATGGCTCACCAAAATATAACTGGTTTAATCCAGCCAGGTCCCAGGATGCCTGGTATGGAACGTGTTACACTGGTGCAGCAGTGGGGTGTGGTCGGGGCATGGCTTGGTGCTGAGGCACATTGGTAACAGAGTAGAAGAAGCTTTAATCTGCATCCCACCATGTTATACCTGAGCTGGGTGGGAGGTCTTCCATCCCACAGCAGTAACATCCCTCACCTTCATAAGCACAAGCGTTCAGATACAGAGAGGAAGCACTCAGAATAGTCACTTGGGTGATACATGGAACCACGCACCAATAGTTCCTTTGCAAAGGAGGGTGGGTGGAGAAAACTGGGGGAAAATAATGCAGTAGTGTGTTTATAGAGGGTGACATTAAACAACAACAACTTGTATTTCTATAGCACCTTTAATGTAGAAAAATGTCCCAAGGTGCTTCACTGGGGCATAATCAGACAACATTTGACAACGAGCCACAAAAGGAGATATCAGGACAGGTGACCAAAAGCTTGGTCAGAGTTAGGTCTTAAGGAGTATCTTAAAGCAGCAGAGCGAGGTAGAGAGGCAGAGAGTTTTAGGGAGGGAATTCCAGAGCTTAGAGCCGAAGCAGCTGAAATCATCGCTGCCAATGGCTGAGCAATTAAAATCAGGGATCAAGAGGGAAGAATTGGAGGAACGCAGATATCCCGAAGGCTTGTGGGGCTGGAGGGCGTTACCGAGATAGAGAGGGCTGAGGCCCTAGAGGGATCTGAACACAAAGATGATAATTTTAAAATCAAGGCGTTGCCGGACCGGGAGCCAAACATCCCTTTTGTATTTATTAAACTATTAAAGTGCATCATTCCGTCACGTGTGCAAGATGTAGATTTATATTGTTGGGTCAGTTAGATGCCAACCCATCACCGTGGGCAGGAGGCTGTGAACCAACGTCCTAAGAGATGGGCATAGGCAGTGTTTCTGCCCTCCCGTACCCCTCTCCCTGCAGGGACACAGCCCACTCACATCGATCCAGGGAGCTGAGACACAGGTACGGAAGAGCCCAGGCTTCGGAATTCCCGAGTGTGCAACGGGGCAAAGCTGGAGTTTAAACAGCTGAGACCTGTAAGGGGGTGGTCTCTATGAGGGGGTCAGGTTACCTTCTGACCAACTTGAGCGGTTCAAATTGCTCCCACTCCTTTGGGTTCTAGACTCTGGATTTATTTGGGGGATGTTATAAAGTGCAAGGGACACTGGTTTGATGCAAAAGAACTTTGATTTTATTACAGTCAAGAAATTACAAACTTATAATTACTCTAATAAGAATGTCAAAACTTATTCAAACTTATTAAGGAACAATACCTTACACACTCAGAGGGGGTTACAATAGCTTGTAATGACTCTAATAGAGAACAACACATCACATACAAAGGGGGTTACAGTAGAATGACACCTCCCACCTCCCAATACCTAATCCTAGCTAGGTTGGACCCCAGGGCAGGCAGGGACTTTGCTTACCAATCCCTTTTGACAGTTAGCAGTAGATCACGGTTTCGGGGTTTGCTGGATGCCTGTAGGGTCTGCTTGCTATACCCTGAACGTCGGAGAAGACTTCTTGCTGCACAATCTTCAGTTGGGTTGAGTCCGCTGATGCGGTAAAGTGCGTTTTGGATCTATGGGGTAAGTACCCAGTTTTCTTCGTTAGAAATAGGTTTCTACAGTCTTTTGGGTAATGTTTTATGCATTGGTAGGTCAGGATTAGATTGTAGAGTGGAAACCTTTCGATTCTTCAGTTTTTCCCCGTTGGAGTTTGTTCCGAGTTTGGTCGATCGCGGTGGTTTTTGGTTGATACCACGTTGGCTGTGGTCGGTTGCTGCCACGATGCTGGTGTTCTTCCTTCCTTCAGGACTTCAGGACTTCGAGGCTGGAGAAATTAATTTACAACTGTCACTTTGGTTTCTCTCCTTGTCTTGATGACACAAGCGTGGTCTCGGTTGTATAGCCAAATATGTCACACCCTCTGTTGAAACAGGGGCCAGTTATACGGTTTGAGTGATTCTAATCTTGGCGCCAAATCTGTTCAGAATCCTTTGTTTGAATTTGGTGGGCTTGACTCTTCTTTATAATATTTTGGTGGGCTCGTTAAAGTTAACATGTCTCGGTTGGCCTGATGTTCGAAAATTGTTTCCTGATGGGAATATTAGTTTGGTAATTGCAATGTCCTTTTGTGATTAGTTTTTCGCATACAGGCTGGCTTGGGCCTCTTTGTGATGTACATGCTGAAATTGTTTTCCAGTTTCAAGTTGATGGGTAGCTATCTCTGGGCCATTTTGTAATGCTAATGTCTCTTGTGGAGAAGGATTCTCAAATACCCATTTCTCCAGACAGGTTACTTTAGTCCTCAACACCCAAATAATTCCAATAATCAAGATGTCTCCGCCCACAGCCTTGAATTTACCTTTTAAAAATCCAAAATTCTGTTAAAGTTCGTAGTTTCTTCCATAAGCACTTTAGGGTTCCAAACTTTTCGGTAGTTGGTCCAAAATTAAATTTCCTTTCGAATGAGCCCAAATACTGGGGGGGTTCTTGTAAATTTTGCACCCCCTTCAGACCACGCAGCGTTACCAGCACAAAGCACCGCGAGGTAAGGTTGCTGCTGCTCGCCCAGTCTGGACCCTCACTCCTCCGAGAGCATTGTGCAAAACCCACCATCATCATCATCATAGGCAGTCCCTCGGGGTTGAGGATGACTTGCTTCCACACTAAAAATGAGTACTCAGGTGACTGATTAACTCATTTTAAACGGTGGAAGATGCCTGTGCATGAATTCTTTTAATGTGGGGTGGCCATTGCACACCAGCCACCACACGGGCTTAACGGAGCAGGGTCTTGGTTCAGTGGCAAGGGGATCCAAGATGACTAGAGACCAGGCTCTGCCGCATGTGCCAATACATACACACAAACTCAAACATACTCCTACTGTCCTCCTTCCCACAGGACCTCAGTCAGAGGAGCAGTTTGGAGCGCAAAGCTGGAATGTGGGCAAATCAAAAAAAGGGACAAATAATGCAACAGCAGAATGACCAACGCGGAGGTCGGGATGGGCGAGGAGCGGAGTTTGGGGCGGGCGAGGTGTGGGGGTAGGGACGGGCGAGGTCCGGGGGTCGGGACAAGCGAGGTCCGGGGGTCGGGATGGGCGAGGTGCGGGGGTCGGGACGGGCGAGGTCCGGGGGAAGGGACGAGCGAGGTCCGGGGGTCGGGACGGGCGAGGTCCAGGGGTCGGGATGGGCGAGGTCCGGAGGTCGGGACGGGCGAGGTCCGGGGGTCGGGACGGGCGAGGAGCAGAAGTAGGGACGAGCGAGGTCCGGAGGTCGGGACGGGCGAGGTCCAGGACTTGGGACAGGCGAGGTCCAGGGGTCGGGATGGGCGAGGTCCGGGGATCGGGACGGGTGAGGTCCGGAGGTTGGGATGGGCGAGGTGTGAGGGTCGGGACGGGCGAGGTCTGGAGGTCGGGGCGGGCGAGGTCCGCAGGTCGGGACGGGCGAGGTGTAGGGGTTGGGATGGGCAAGGCCCGGGGGTCGGGACGGGCGAGGAGCGGAGGTTGGGACGAGCGAGGTCCGGAGGTCGGGACGGGCGAGGTCCAGGGGTTGGGACAGGCGAGGTCCGGGGGTCGGGATGGGCGAGGTCCGGGGGTCGGGATGGGTGAGGTCCGCAGGTCGGGACGGGCGAGGTGTGTGGGTTGGGATGGGCGAGGCCCGGGGGTCGGGAAGGGCGAGGTGTGGGGGGGCGGGACGGGTGAGGTCCGGAGGTCGAGACGGGCGAGGTCCAGGGGTCGGGACGGGCGAGGTCCGCGGGTCGGGATGGGCGAGGTCCGGGGGTCGGGACGGGCGAGGTCCGGAGGTCGGGATGGGCCAGATGTGAGGGTCGGGACGGGCGAGGTCTGGAGGTCGGGACGGGCGAGGTCCGCAGGTCGGGACGGGCGAGGTGTGGGGGTTGGGATGGGCGAGGCCCGGGGTTCAGGACGGGCGAGGTTTGGGGGTCGGGACGGGCGAGGTCCGGGGGTCGGGATGGGCGAGGTCCGGGGGCCGGGACGGGTGAGGTGTGAGGGTCGGGACGGGCGAGGTTCGGAGGTTGGGACGGGCGAAGTCCGGGGGTCGGGACGGGCGAGGTGTGAGGGTCGGGACGGGCGAGGTGTGGGGGTCGGGACGGGCGAGATCCGGAGGTTGGGACGGGCGAGGTCCGGGGGTCGGGACGCGCGAGGTGTGAGTGTCGGGACAGGTGAGTTCCGGAGATCGGGACGGGCGAGGAGCGGCGGTTGGGATGGGTGAGGTCCGGGGGCCGGGACGGACGAGATCCATGGGTCGGGTCGGGCGAGGTGTGAGGGTCGGGACGGGCGAGGAGCGGGGGTCGGGACGGCTGAGGTCCGGAGGTCGGGACGGGCGAGGTCTGGAGGTCGGGACGGGCGAGATCCGCAGGTCGGGACGGGCGAGGTGTGGGGGTTGGGATGGGCGAGGCCCGGGGGTCGGGACGAGCGAGGTGTTGGGGGGCGGGACGGGCGAGGTGTGTGGGTTGGGATGGGCGAGGTGTGAGGGTCGGGACGGGCGAGGTCTGGAGGTCGGGACGGGCGAGGTCCGCGGGTCGGGATGGGCGAGGTCCGGGGGTCGGGATGGGCGAGGTCCGGGGGTCGGGACGGGCGAGGTCCGGAGGTCGGAATGGGCCAGATGTGAGGGTCGGGACGGGCGAGGTCTGGAGGTCGGGACGGGCGAGGTCCGCAGGTCGGGACGGACGAGGTGTGGGGGTTGGGATGGGCGAGGCCCGGGGGTCGGGATGGGCGAGGTCCAGGGGTCGGGACGGGCGAGGTGTGTGGGTCGGGACGGGCGAGGTGTGAGGGTCGGGACTGGCGAGGTCTGGAGGTCGGGACGGGCGAGGTCCGCGGGTCGGGATGGGCGAGGTCCGGAGTCAGGACGGGCGAGGTCCGGAGGTCGGGATGGGCCAGATGTGTGGGTCGGGACGGGCGAGGTCTGAAGGTCGGGACGGGCGAGGTCCGCAGGTCGGGACGGGCGAGGTGTGTGGGTTGGGATGGGCGAGGCTCGGGGGTCGGGACGGGCGAGGTCCAGGGGTCGGGACGGGCGAGGTGTGTGGGTCGGGATGGGCGAGGTCTGGGGGTGAGGGCGGGCGAGGTACGGGGTTCAGGATGGGCGAGGTTTGGGGGTCGGGACGGGCGAGGTCCGGGGGTCGGGATGGGCGAGGTCCGGGGGCCGGGACGGGTGAGGTGTGAGGGTCGGGACGGGCGAGGTTCGGAGGTTGGGACCGGCGAAGTCCGGGGGTCGGGACAGGCGAGGTGTGAGGGTCGGGACGGGCGAGGTGTGGGGGTCGGGACGGGCGAGATCCGGAGGTTGGGACGGGCGAGGTCTGGGGGTCGGGACGCGCGAGGTGTGAGTGTCGGGACGGGTGAGTTCCGGAGGTTGGGACGGGCGAGGAGCGGCGGTTGGGATGGGCGAGGTCCGGGGGCCGGGACGGACGAGATCCATGGGTCGGGTCGGGCGAGGTGTGAGGGTCGGGACGGGCGAGGAGCGGGGTCGGGACGGCTGAGGTCCGGATGTCGGGACGGGCGAGGTGTCAGTGTCGGGACGGGCGAGGTCTGGAGGTCGGGACGGGCGAGATCCGCAGGTCGGGACGGGCGAGGTGTGGGGGTTGGGATGGGCGAGTCCCGGGGGTCGGGACGAGCGAGGTGTTGGGGGGCGGGACGGGCGAGGTCCGGAGGTCGGGACGGGCGAGGTCCAGGAGTCGGGATGGGCGAGGTCCGGGGGTCGGGATGGGCGAGGTCCGGGGGTCGGGACGGGCGAGGTCCGGAGGTCGGGATGGGCCAGATGTGAGGGCCGGGACGGGCGAGGTCTGGAGGTCGGGACGGGCGAGGTCCGCAGGTCGGGACGGACGAGGTGTGGGGGTTGGGATGGGCGAGGCCCGGGGGTCGGGATGGGCGAGGTCCAGGGGTCGGGACGGGCGAGGTGTGTGGGTCGGGACGGGCGAGGTGTGAGGGTCGGAACGGGCGAGGTCTGGAGGTCGGGACGGGCGAGGTCCGCAGGTCGGGACGGGCGAGGTGTGGGGGTTGGGATGGGTGAGGCCCGGGGGTCGGGATGGGCGAGGTGTGGGGGGGCGGGATGGGTGAGGTCCGGAGGTCGGGACGGGCGAGGTCCAGGGGTCGGGACGGGCGAGGTCCGCGGGTCGGGATGGGCGAGGTCCGGAGTCGGGACGGGCGAGGTCCGGAGGTCGGGATGGGCCAGATGTGTGGGTCGGGACGGGCGAGGTCTGAAGGTCGGGACGGGCGAGGTCCGCAGGTCGGGACGGGCGAGGTGTGTGGGTTGGGATGGGCGAGGCTCGGGGGTCGGGACGGGCGAGGTCCAGGGGTCGGGACGGGCGAGGTGTGTGGGTCGGGACGGGCGAGGTCTGGGGGTGTGGGCGAGCGAGGTACGGGGTTCAGGACGGGCGAGGTTTGGGGGTCGGGACGGGCGAGGTCCAGGGGTCGGGATGGGCGAGGTCCGGGGGCCGGGACGGGTGAGGTGTGAGGGTCGGGACGGGCGAGGTTCGGAGGTTGGGACGGGCGAGGTCCGGGGGTCGGGACGGGCGAGGTGTGGGGTTCGGGACGGGCGAGATCCGGATGTTGGGACGGGCGAGGTCCGGGGGTCGGGACGCGCGAGGTGTGAGTGTCGGGACGGGTGAGTTCCGGAGGTCGGGACGGGCGAGGAGCGGCGGTTGGGATGGGCGAGGTCCGGGGGCCGGGACGGACGAGATCCATGGGTCGGGACGGCGAGGTGTGAGGTCGGGACGGGCGAGGAGCGGGGGTCGGGACGGCTGAGGGTCCGGAGGTCGGGACGGGCGAGGTGTGAGGGTCGGGACGGGCGAGGTCCTGGAGGTCGGGACAGGCGAGGTCCGCAGGTCGGACGGCGAGGTGTGGGGGTTGGGATGGGCGAGGCCCGGGGTCGGGATGAGCGAGGTGTGGGGGGGCGGGACAGGTGAGGTCCCGGAGGTCGGGACGGGCGAGGTCCAGGAGTCGGGATGGGCGAGGTCCGGGGGTCGGGATGGGCGAGGTCCGGGGGTCGGGACGGGCGAGGACCGGAGGTCGGGATGGGCGAGGTGTGGGGGGGCGGGACGGGTGAGGTCCGGAGGTCGGGACGGGGCGAGGTCCAGGGGTCGGGACGGGCGAGGTCCGCGGGCGGGGATGGCGAGGTCCGCAGGTCGGGACGGGCAAGGTGTGTGGGTTGGGATGGGCGAACCCGGGGGTCGGACGGGCGAGGTCCAGGGGTCGGGACGGGCGAGGTGTGTGGGTCGGGGACGGGCGAGGTCTGGGGTTGAGGGCGGGCGAGGTACGGGGTTCAGGACGGGCGAGGTTTTGGGGGTCGGGACGGGCTAGGTCCGGGGGTCGGGACGGGTGAGGTCCGGGGGCCGGGACGGGTGAGGTGTGAGGGTCGGGACGGGCGAGGTTCGGAGGTTGGGACGGGCGAGGTCCGGGGGTCGGGACGGGCGAGGTGTGAGGGTCGGGACGGGCGAGATCCGGAGGTTGGGACAGGCGAGGTCCAGGGGTCGGGACGCGCGAGGTGTGAGTGTCGGGATGGGTGATTTCCGGAGGTCGGGACGGGCGAGGAGCGGCGGTTGGGATGGGCGAGGTCCGGAGGTCGGGACGGGCGAGGTCCGGGGGTCGGGACGGGCGAGGTCCAGGGGTCGGGACGGGCGAGGTCCGGGGTCGGGACGGGCGAGGTCCGGGGGTCGGGACGGGCGAGGTCCGGAGGTCGGGATGGGCCAGATGTGAGGGTCTGGACGGGCGAGGTCTGGAGGTCGGGACGGGCGAGGTCCGCAGGTCGGGACGGACGAGGTGTGGGGGTTGGATGGGCGAGGCCCGTGTGTCGGGATGGGCGAGGTCCAGGGGTCGGGACGGGCGAGGTGTGTGGGTCGGGACGGGCGAGGTCTGGGGGTGAGGGCGGGCGAGGTACGGGGTTCAGGACGGGCGAGGTTTGGTGGTCAGGACCGGCGAGGTCCGGGGGTCGGGACGGGCGAGGTCCGGGGGCCGGGACGTGTGAGGTGTGAGGGTCGGGACGGGCGAGGTTTGGGGGTCAGGACCGGCGAGGTCCGGGGGTCGGGGCGGGCGAGGTGTGAGGGTCGGGACGGGCGAGATCCGGAGGTTGGGACGGGCGAGGTCCGGGGGTCGGGACGCGCGAGGTGTGAGTGTCGGGATGGGTGAGTTCCGGAGGTCGGGACGGGCGAGGAGCGGCGGTTGGGATGGGCGAGGTCCGGAGGTCGTGACGGGCGAGATCCGGGGGCCGGGACGGACGAGATACATGGGTCGGGACGGGCGAGGAGCGGGGGTCGGGACGGGCGAGGTCCGGGGGTCAGGACGGGCGAGGTCCGGGGGTCGGGACGGGCGAGGTCCGGGGTCGGGACCGGCGAGGTCCGGGGGTCGGGACGGGCGAGGTCCGGGGGTCGGGATGGGCGAGGTGTGGGAGTCGGGACGGGCGAGGAGCGGGGGTCGGGACGGGCGAGGTCCGGGGATCGGGACGGGGCGAGGAGCGGAGGTTGGGACGGGCGAGGTCCGGAGGTCGGGACGGTCGAGGTCCAGGGGTCGGGACAGGCGAGGTCCGGGGGTCGGGACGGGCGAGATCCGGAGGTTGGGACGGGCGAGGTCCGGGGGTCGGGACGCGCGAGGTGTGAGTGTCGGGACGGGTGAGTTCCGGAGGTCGGGACGGGCGAGGAGCGGCGGTTGGGATGGGCGAGGTCCGGGGGCCGGGACGGACGAGATCCATGGGTCGGGACGGGCGAGGTGTGAGGGTCGGGACGGGCGAGGAGCGGGGGTCGGGACGGCTGAGGTCCGGAGGTCGGGACGGGCGAGGTGTGAGGGTCGGGACGGGCGAGGTCTGGAGGTCGGGATGGGCGAGGTCCGCAGGTCGGGACGGGCGAGGTGTGGGGGTTGGGATGGGCGAGGTGTTGGGGGGCGGGACGGGCGAGGTCCGGAGGTCGGGACGGGCGAGGTCCAGGAGTTGGGATGGGCGAGGTCCGGGGGTCGGGATGGGCGAGGTCCGGGGGTCGGGACGGGCGAGGTCTGGAGGTCGGGATGGGCCAGATCTGAGGGTCGGGATGGGCAAGGTCTGGAGGTCGGGACGGGCGAGGTCCGCAGGTCGGGACGGACGAGTTGTGGGGGTTGGGATGGGCGAGGCCCGGAGGTCGGGACGGGCGAGGTCCGGAGGTCGGGACGGGCGAGGTGTGTGGGTTGGGACGGGCGAGGTGTGAGAGTCGGGATGGGCGAGGTCCGGAGGTCGGGATGGGCCAGATGTGAGGGTTGGGACGGGCGAGGTCTGGAGGTCGGGACGAGCGAGGTCCGCAGGTCGGGACGGGCGAGGTGTGGGGGTTGGAATGGGCGAGGCCCGGGGGTCAGGACGGGCGAGGTCCAGGGGTCGGGACGGGCGAGGTCCGGGGGTCGGGATGGGCGAGGTCCGGGGGCCGGGACGGGTGAGGTGTGAGGGTCGGGACGGGCGAGGTTCGGAGGTTGGGACGGGCGAGGTCCAGGAGTCGGGACGGGCGAGGTATGAGAGTCGGGACGGGCGAGGTGTGGGGGTTGGGACGGGCGAGATCCGGAGGTTGGGACGGGCGAGGTCCGGGGGTCGGGACGCTCGAGGTGTGGGGGTTGGGATGGGCGAGGCCCGGGGGTCGGGATGAGCGAGGTGTGGGGGGACGGGACGGGCGAGGTCCGGAGGTCGGGACGGGCGAGGTCCAGGAGTCGGGATGGGCGAGGTCTGGGGGTCGGGATGGGCGAGGTGTGGGGGTCAGGACGGGCGAGGTCCGGAGGTCGGGATGGATCAGATGTGAGGGTCGGGACGGGCGAGGTCTGGAGGTCGGGACGGGCGAGGTCCGCAGGTCGGTACGGACGAGGTGTGGGGGTTGGGATGGGCGAGGCCCGGGGGTCGGGATGGGCGAGGTCCAGGGGTCGGGACGGGCGAGGTGTGTGGGTCGGGACGGACGAGGTCTGGTGGTGAGGGCAGGCGAGGTACGGGGTTCAGGACGGGCGATGTTTGGGGGTCAGGACCGGCGAGGTCCGGGGGTCGGGACGGGCGAGGTCCGGGGGCCGGGACGGGTGAGGTGTGAGGGTCGGGACGGGCGAGGTTCGGAGGTTGGGACGGGCGAGGTCCGGGGGTCGGGACGGGCGAGGTGTGAGGGTCAGGCCGGGCGAGGTGTGGGGGTCGGGACGGGCGAGATCCGGAGGTTGGGACGGGCGAGGTCCGGGGGTCGGGACGCGCGAGGTGTGAGTGTCGGGATGGGTGAGTTCCGGAGGTCGGGACGGGCGAGGAGCGGTGGTTGGGATGGGCGAGGTCCGGAGGTCGGGACGGGAGAGATCCGGGGGCCGGGACGGACGAGATCCATGGGTCGGGACGGGCGAGGTGTGAGGGTCGGGACGGGCGAGGAGCGGGGGTCGGGACGGGCGAGGTCCGGGGGTCGGGACGGGCGAGGTCCGGGGGTCGGGACGGGCGATGTCCGGGGTCGGGACGGGCGAGGTCCGAGGGTCGGGACGGGCGAGGTCCGGAGGTCGGGATGGGCCAGATGTGAGGGTCGGGACGGGCGAGGTCTGGAGGTCGCGACGGGCGAGGTCCGCAGGTCGGGACGGACGAGGTGTGGGGGTTGGGATGGGCGAGGCCCGGGGGTCGGGATGGGCGAGGTCCAGGGGTCGGGACGGGCGAGGTGTGTGGGTCGGGACGGGCGAGGTCTGGGGGTGAGGGCGGGCGAGGTACGGGGTTCAGGACGGGCGAGGTTTGGGGGTCAGGACCGGCGAGGTCCGGGGGTCGGGACAGGCGAGGTCCGGGGGCCGGGACGGGTGAGGTGTGAGGGTCGGGATGGGCGAGGTTTGGGGGTCAGGACCGGCGAGGTCCGGGGGTCGGGACGGGCGAGGTGTGAGGGTCGGGACGGGCGAGATCCGGAGGTTGGGACGGGCGAGGTCCGGGGGTCGGGACGCGCGAGGTGTGAGTGTCGGGATGGGTGAGTTCCGGAGGTCGGGACGGGCGAGGAGCGGCGGTTGGGATGGGCGAGGTCCGGAGGTCGTGACGGGCGAGATCCGGGGGCCGGGACGGACGAGATCCATGGGTCGGGAAGGGCGAGGTGTGAGGGTCGGGACGGGCGAGGAGCGGCGGTCGGGACGGGCGAGGTCCGGGGGTCAGGACGGGCGAAGTCCGGGGGTTGGGACAGGCGAGGTCCGGGGGTCGGGATGGGCGAGGTCCGGGGGTCGGGACGGGTGAGGTCCGGAGGTCGGGACGGGCGAGGTGTGAGGGTCGGGACGGGCGAAGTCTGGAGGTCGGGACGGGCGAGGTCCGCAGGTCGGGATGGGCGAGGTCCGGGGGTCGGGACGGGCGAGGTCCGGAGGTCGGGATGGGCCAGATGTGAGGGTCGGGACGGGCGAGGTCTGGAGGTCGGGACGGGCGAGGTCCGCAGGTCGGGACGGGCGAGGTGTGGGGGGGCGGGACGGGTGAGGTCCGGAGTTCAGGACGGGCGAGGTCCAGGGGTCGGGACGGGCGAGGTCCGCGGGTCGGGATGGGCGAGGTCCGGGGGTCGGGACGGGCGAGGTCCGGAGGTCGGGATGGGCCAGATGTGAGGGTCGGGACGGGCGAGGTCTGGAGGTCGGGACGGGCGAGGTCCGCAGGTCGGGACGGGCGAGGTGTGGGGGTTGGGATGGGCGAGGCCCGGGGGTCAGGACGGGCGAGGTCCAGGGGTCGGGACGGGCGAGGTGTGTGGGTCGGGACGGGCGAGGTCTGGGGGTGAGGGCGGGCGAGGTACGGGGTTCAGGACGGACGAGGTTTGGGGGTCGGGACGGGCGAGGTCCGGGGGTCGGGATGGGCGAGGTCCGGGGGCCGGGACGGGTGAGGTGTGAGGGTCGGGACGGGCGAGGTTCGGAGGTTGGGACGGGCGAGGTCCAGGGGTCGGGACGGGCGAGGTGTGAGGATCGGGACGGGCGAGGTGTGGGGGTCGGGACGGGCGAGATCCGGAGGTTGGGACGGGCGAGGTCCGGGGGTCGGGACGCGCGAGGTGTGAGTGTCGGGACGGGTGAGTTCCGGAGGTCGGGACGGGCGAGGAGCGGCGGTTGGGATGGGCGAGGTCCGGGGGCCGGGACGGACGAGATCCATGGGTCGGGACGGGCGAGGTGTGAGGGTCGGGACGGGCGAGGAGCGGGGGTCGGGACGGCTGAGGTCCGGAGGTCGGGACGGGCGAGGTGTGAGGGTCGGGACGGGCGAGGTCTGGAGGTCGGGACGGGCGAGGTCCGCAGGTCGGGACGGGCGAGGTGTGGGGGTTGGGATGGGCGAGGTGTTGGGGGGCGGGACGGGCGAGGTCCGGAGGTCGGGACGGGCGAGGTCCAGGAGTCGGGATGGGCGAGGTCCGGGGGTCGGGATGGGCGAGGTCCGGGGGTCGGGACGGGCGAGGTCTGGAGGTCGGGATGGGCCAGATCTGAGGGTCGGGACGGGCAAGGTCTGGAGGTCGGGACAGGCGAGGTCCGCAGGTCGGGACGGACGAGGTGTGGGGGTTGGGATGGGCGAGGCCCGGGGGTCGGGACGGGCGAGGTCCGGGGGTCGGGACGGGCGAGGTCCGCGGGTCGGGATGGGCGAGGTCCGGGGGTCGGGACGGGCGAGGTCCGGAGGTCGGGATGGGCCAGATGTGAGGGTTGGGACGGGCGAGGTCTGGAGGTCGGGACGGGCGAGGTCCGCAGGTCGGGACGGGCGAGGTGTGGGGGTTGGGATGGGCGAGGCCCGGGGGTCAGGACGGGCGAGGTCCAGGGGTCGGGACGGGCGAGGTGTGTGGGTCGGGACGGGCGAGGTCTGGGGGTGAGGGCGGGCGAGGTACGGGGTTCAGGACGGGCGAGGTTTGGGGGTCGGGACGGGCGAGGTCCGGGGGTCGGGATGGGCGAGGTCCGGGGGCCGGGACGGGTGAGGTGTGAGGGTCGGGACGGGCGAGGTTCGGAGGTTGGGACGGGCGAGGTCCAGGGGTCGGGACGGGCGAGGTATGAGGGTCGGGACGGGCGAGGTGTGGGGGTCGGGACGGGGGAGATCCGGAGGTTGGGACGGGCGAGGTCCGGGGGTCGGGACGCGCGAGGTGTGGGGGTTGGGATGGGCGAGGCCCGGGGGTCGGGATGAGCGAGGTGTGGGGGGACGGGACGGGCGAGGTCCGGAGGTCGGGACGGGCGAGGTCCAGGAGTCGGGATGGGCGAGGTCCGGGCGTCGGGATGGGCGAGGTCCGGAGGTCGGGACGGGCGAGGTCCGCAGGTCGGGACGGGCGAGGTGTGGGGGTTGGGATGGGCGAGGCCCGGGGGTCGGGATGGGCGAGGTCCAGGGGTCGGGACGGGTGAGGTGTGTGGGTCGGGACGGGCGAGGTCTGGGGGTGAGGGCAGGCGAGGTACGGGGTTCAGGACGGGCGTGGTTTGGGGGTCAGGACCGGCGAGGTTCGGAGGTCGGGACGGGCGAGGTCCGGGGGTCGGGACGGGCGAGGTGTGAGGGTCGGGACGGGCGAGATCCGGAGGTTGGGACGGGCGAGGTCCGGGGGTCGGGACGCGCGAGGTGTGAGTGTCGGGATGGGTGAGTTCCGGAGGTCGGGACGGGCGAGGAGCGGCGGTTGGGATGGGCGAGGTCCGGAGTTCGGGACGGGCGAGATCCGGGGGGCGGGACGGACGAGATCCATGGGTCGGGACGGGCGAGGTGTGAGGGTCGGGACGGGTGAGGAGCGGGGGTCGGGACGGGCGAGGTCCGGGGGTCGGGACGGGCGAGGTGTGGGGGTTGGGATGGGCGAGGCCCGGGGGTCGGGATGGGCGAGGTCCAGGGGTCGGGACGGGCGAGGTGTGTGGGTCGGGACGGGCGAGGTCTGGGGGTGAGGGCAGGCGAGGTACGGGGTTCAGGACGGGCGAGGTTTGGGGGTCAGGACCGGCGAGGTCCGGGGGTGGGGACGGGCGAGGTCCGGGGGCCGGGACGGGTGAGGTGTGAGGGTCGGGACGGGCGAGGTTTGGGGGTCAGGACCGGCGAGGTCCGGGGGTCGGGACGGGCGAGGTGTGAGGGTCGGGACGGGCGAGATCCGGAGGTTGGGACGGGCGAGGTCCGGGGGTCGGGACGCGCGAGGTGTGAGTGTCGGGATGGGTGAGTTCCGGAGGTCGGGACGGGCGAGGAGCTGCGGTTGGGATGGGCGAGGTCCGGAGGTCGTGACGGGCGAGATCCGGGGGCCGGGACGGACGAGATCCATGGGTCGGGAAGGGCGAGGTGTGAGGGTCGGGATAGGCGAGGAGCGGGGGTCGGGACGGGCGAGGTCCGGGGGTCAGGACGGGCGAGGTCCGGGGGTCGGGACGGTCGAGGTCCAGGGGTTGGGACAGGCGAGGTCCGGGGGTCGGGATGGGCGAGGTCCGGGGGTCGGGACGGGTGAGGTCCGGAGGTCGGGACGGGCGAGGTGCTGCGGTTGGGATGGGCGAGGTCCGGAGGTCGTGACGGGCGAGATCCGGGGGCCGGGACGGACGAGATCCATGGGTCGGGAAGGGCGAGGTGTGAGGGTCAGGACGGGCGAGGAGCGGGGGTCGGGACGGGCGAGGTCCGGGGGTCAGGACGGGCGAGGTCCGGGGGTCGGGACGGGCGAGGTCCGGGGGTCGGGACGGGCGAGGAGCGGAGGTCGGGATGGGCCAGATGTGAGGGTCGGGACGGGCGAGGTCTGGAGGTCGGGACGGGCGAGGTCCGGAGGTCGGGACGGTCGAGGTCCAGGGGTTGGGACAGGCGAGGTCCGGGGGTCGGGATGGGCGAGGTCCGGGGGTCGGGACGGGTGAGGTCCGCAGGTCGGGACGGGCGAGGTGTGTGGGTTGGGAGGGGCGAGGCCTGGGGGTCGGGAAGGGCGAGGTGTGGGGGGGCGGGACGGGTGAGGTCCGGAGTTCGGGACGGGCGAGGTCCAGGGGTCGGGACGGGCGAGGTCCGCGGGTCGGGATGGGCGAGGTCCGGGGGTCGGGACGGGCGAGGTCCGGAGGTCGGGATGGGCCAGATGTGAGGGTCGGGACGGGCGAGGTCTGGAGGTCGGGACGGGCGAGGTCCGCAGGTCGGGACGGGCGAGGTGTGGGGGTTGGGATGGGCGAGGCCCGGGGGTCAGGACGGGCGAGGTCCAGGGGTCGGGACGGGCGAGGTGTGTGGGTCGGGACGGGCGAGGTCTGGGGGTGAGGGCGGGCAAGGTACGGGGTTCAGGACGGACGAGGTTTGGGGGTCGGGACGGGCGAGGTCCGGGGGTCGGGATGGGCGAGGTCCGGGGGCCGGGACGGGTGAAGTGTGAGGGTCGGGACGGGCGAGGTTCGGAGGTTGGGACGGGCGAGGTGTGGGGGTTAGGATGGGCGAGGCCCGGGGGTCAGGACGGGCGAGGTCCAGGGGTCGGGACGGGCGAGGTGTGTGGGTCGGGATGGGCGAGGTCTGGGGGTGAGGGCGGGCGAGGTACGGGGTTCAGGACGGACGAGGTTTGGGGGTCGGGACGGGCGAGGTCCGGGGGTCGGGATGGGCGAGGTACGGGGTTCAGGACGGACGAGGTCCGGGGGTCGGGACGGGCGAGGTGTGAGGGTCGGGACGGGCGAGGTGTGGGGGTCGGGACGGGCGAGATCCGGATGTTGGGACGGGCGAGGTCCGGGCGTCGGGACGCGCGAGGTGTGAGTGTCGGGACGGGTGAGTTCCGGAGGTCGGGACGGGCGAGGAGCGGCGGTTGGGATGGGCGAGGTCCGGGGGCCGGGACGGACGAGATCCATGGGTCGGGACGGGCGAGGTGTGAGGGTCGGGACGGGCGAGGAGCGGGAGTCGGGACGGCTGAGGTCCGGAGGTCGGGACGGGCGAGGTGTGAGGGTCGGGACGGGCGAGGTCTGGAGGTCGGGACGGGCGAGGTCCGCAGGTCGGGACGGGCGAGGTGTGGGGGTTGGGATGGGCGAGGTGTTGGGGGGCGAGACGGGCGAGTTCCGGAGGTCGGGACGGGCGAGGTCCAGGAGTCGGGATGGGCGAGGTCCGGGGGTCGGGATGGGCCAGATCTGAGGGTCGGGACGGGCAAGGTCTGGAGGTCGGGACGGGCGAGGTCCGCAGGTCGGGAAGGACGAGGTGTGGGGGTTGGGATGGGCGAGGCCCGGGGGTCGGGAAGGGCGAGGTCCGGGGGTCGGGACGGGCGAGGTCCGCGGGTCGGGATGGGCGAGGTCCGGGGGTCGGGACGGGCGAGGTCCGGAGGTCGGGATGGGCCAGATGTGAGGGTTGGGACGGGCGAGGTCTGGAGGTCGGGACGGGCGAGGTCCGCAGGTCGGGACGGGCGAGGTGTGGGGGTTGGGATGGGCGAGGCCCGGGGGTCAGGACGGGCGAGGTCCAGGGGTCGGGACGGGCGAGGTGTGTGGGTCGGGACGGGCGAGGTCTGGGGGTGAGGGCGGGCGAGGTACGGGGTTCAGGACGGGCGAGGTTTGGGGGTCGGGACGGGCGAGGTCCGGGGGTCGGGATTGGCGAGGTCCGGGGGCCGGGACGGGTGAGGTGTGAGGGTCGGGACGGGCGAGGTTCGGAGGTTGGGACTGGCGAGGTCCAGGGGTCGGGACGGGCGAGGTATGAGGGTCGGGACGGGCGAGGTGTGGGGGTCGGGACGGGGGAGATCCGGAGGTTGGGACGGGCGAGGTCCGGGGGTCGGGACGCGCGAGGTGTGGGGGTTGGGATGGGCGAGGCCCGGGGGTCGGGATGAGCGAGGTGTGGGGGGACGGGACGGGCGAGGTCCGGAGGTCGGGACGGGCGAGGTCCAGGAGTCGGGATGGGCGAGGTCCGGGCGTCGGGATGGGCGAGGTCCGGGGGTCGGGACGGGCGAGGTCCGGAGGTCGGGATGGGCCAGATGTGAGGGTCGGGACGGGCGAGGTCTGGAGGTCGGGACGGGCGAGGTCCGCAGGTCGGGACGGACGAGGTGTGGGGGTTGGGATGGGCGAGGCCCGGGGGTCGGGATGGGCGAGGTCCAGGGGTCGGGACGGGTGAGGTGTGTGGGTCGGGACGGGCGAGGTCTGGGGGTGAGGGCAGGCGAGGTACGGGGTTCAGGACGGGCGTGGTTTGGGGGTCAGGACCGGCGAGGTTCGGGGGTCGGGACGGGCGAGGTCCGGGGGCCGGGACGGGTGAGGTGTGAGGGTCGGGACGGGCGAGGTTCGGAGGTTGGGACGAGCGAGGTCCAGGGGTCGGGACAGGCGAGGTGTGAGGGTCAGGCCGGGCGAGGTGTGGGGGTCGGGACGGGCGAGATCCGGAGGTTGGGACGGGCGAGGTCCGGGGGTCGGGACGCGCGAGGTGTGAGTGTCGGGATGGGTGAGTTCCGGAGGTCGGGACGGGCGAGGAGCGGCGGTTGGGATGGGCGAGGTCCGGAGGTCGGGACGGGCGAGATCCGGGGGCCGGGACGGACGAGATCCATGGGTCGGGACGGGCGAGGTGTGAGGGTCGGGACGGGTGAGGAGCGGGGGTCGGGACGGGCGAGGTCCGGGGGTCGGGACGGGCGAGGTGTGGGGGTTGGGATGGGCGAGGCCCGGGGGTCGGGATGGGCGAGGTCCAGGGGTCGGGACGGGTGAGGTGTGTGGGTCGGGACGGGCGAGGTCTGTGGCTGAGGGCAGGCGAGGTTCGGGGTTCAGGACCGGCGAGGTCCGGGGGTCGGGACGGGCGAGGTCCGGGGGCCGGGACGGGTGAGGTGTGAGGGTCGGAACGGGCGAGGTTTGGGGGTCAGGACCGGCGAGGTCCGGGGGTCGGGACGGGCGAGGTGTGAGGGTCGGGACGGGCGGGATCCGGAGGTTGGGACGGGCGAGGTCCGGGGGTCGGGACGCGCGAGGTGTGAGTGTCGGGATGGGTGAGTTCCGGAGGTCGGGACGGGCGAGGAGCTGCGGTTGGGATGGGCGAGGTCCGGAGGTCGTGACGGGCGAGATCCGGGGGCCGGGACGGACGAGATCCATGGGTCGGGAAGGGCGAGGTGTGAGGGTCGGGATAGGCGAGGAGCGGGGGTCGGGACAGGCGAGGTCCGGGGGTCAGGACGGGCGAGGTCCGGGGGTCGGGACGGGCGAGGTCCGGGGTCGGGAGGGGCGAGGTCCGGGGGTCGGGACGGGCGAGGTCCGGGGGTCGGGATGGGCGAGGTGTGGGAGTCGGGACGGGCGAGGAGCGGGGGTCGGGACGGGCGAGGTCCGGGGGTCGGGACGAGCGAGGAGCGGAGGTTGGGATGAGCGAGGTCCAGAGGTCGGGACGGTCGAGGTCCAGGGGTTGGGACAGGCGAGGTCCGGGGGTCGGGATGGGCGAGGTCCGGGGGTCGGGACGGGTGAGGTCCGGAGGTCGGGACGGGCGAGGTGTGAGGGTCGGGACGGGCGAAGTCTGGAGGTCGGGACCGGCGAGGTCCGCAGGTCGGGACGGGCGAGGTGTGTGGGTTGGGATGGGCGAGGCCCGGGGGTCGGGAAGGGCGAGGTGTGGGGGGGCGGGACGGGTGAGGTCCGGAGGTCGGGACGGGCGAGGTCCAGGGGTCGGGACGGGCGAGGTCCGGAGGTCGGGATGGGCCAGATGTGAGGGTCGGGACGGGCGAGGTCTGGAGGTCGGGACGGGCGAGGTCCGCAGGTCGGGACGGGCGAAGTGTGGGGGTTGGGATGGGCGAGGCCCGGGGGTCAGGACGGGCGAGGTCCAGGGGTCGGGACGGGCGAGGTGTGTGGGTCGGGACGGGCGAGGTCTGGGGCTGAGGGCGGGCGAGGTACGGGGTTCAGGACGGGCGAGGATTGGGGGTCGGGACGGGCGAGGTCCGGGTGTCGGGATGGGCGAGGTCCGGGGGCCGGGACGGGTGAGGTGTGAGGGTCGGGACGGGCGAGGTTCGGAGGTTGGGACGGGCGAGGTCCGGGGGCCGGGACGGACGAGATCCATGGGTCGGGAAGGGCGAGGTGTGAGGGTCGGGACGGGCGAGGAGCGGGGGTCGGGACGGGCGAGGTCCGGGGGTCAGGACGGGCGAGGTCCGGGGGTCGGGACGGGCGAGGTCCGGGGTCGGGACGGGCGAGGTCCGGGGGTCGGGACGGGCGAGGTCCGGGGGTCGGGATGGGCGAGGTGTGGGAGTCGGGACGGGCGAGGAGCGGGGGTCGGGACGGGCGAGGTCCGGGGGTCGGGATGGGCGAGGAGCGGAGGTTGGGATGAGCGAGGTCCGGAGGTCGGGACGGTCGAGGTCCAGGGGTTGGGACAGGCGAGGTCCGGGGGTCGGGATGGGCGAGGTCCGGGGGTCGGGACGGGTGAGGTCCGGAGGTCGGGACGGGCGAGGTGTGAGGGTTGGGACGGGCGAAGTCTGGAGGTCGGGACGGGCGAGGTCCGCAGGTCGGGACGGGCGAGGTGTGTGGGTTGGGATGGGCGAGGCCCGGGGGTCGGGAAGGGCGAGGTGTAGGGGGGCGGGACGGGTGAGGTCCGCGGGTCAGGATGGGCGAGGTCCGGGGGTCGGGACGGGCGAGGTCCGGAGGTCGGGATGGGCCAGATGTGAGGGTCGGGACGGGCGAGGTCTGGAGGTCGGGACGGGCGAGGTCCGCAGGTCGGGACGGGCGAGGTGTGGGGGTTGGGATGGGCGAGGCCCGGGGGTCAGGACTGGCGAGGTCCAGGGGTCGGGACGGGCGAGGTGTGTGGGTCGGGACGGGCGAGGTCTGGGGGTGAGGGCGGGCGAGGTACGGGGTTCAGGACGGGTGAGGTTTGGGGGTCGGGACGGGCGAGGTCCGGGGGTCGGGATGGGCGAGGTCCGGGGGCCGGGACGGGTGAGGTGTGAGGGTCGGGACGGGCGAGGTTCGGAGGTTGGGACGGGCGAGATCCGGGGGTCGGGACGGGCGAGGTGTGAGGGTCGGGACGGGCGAGGTGTGGGGGTCGGGACGGGCGAGATCCAGAGGTTGGGACGGGCGAGGTCCGGGGGCCGGGACGCGCGAGGTGTGAGTGTCGGGACGGGTGAGTTCCGGAGGTCGGAACGGGCGAGGAGCGGCGGTTGGGATGGGCGCGGTCCGGGGGCCGGGACGGACGAGATCCATGGGTCGGGACGGGCGAGGTGTGAGGGTCGGGACGGGCGAGGAGCGGGGGTCGGGACGGGCGAGGTGTGAGGGTCGGGACGGGCGAGGTCCGCAGGTCGGGACGGGCGAGGTGTGGGGGTTGGGATGGGCGAGGTGTTGGGGGGCAGGACGGGCGAGGTCCGGAGGTCGGGACGGGCGAGGTCCAGGAGTCGGGATGGGCCAGATCTGAGGGTCGGGACGGGCAAGGTCTGGAGGTCGGGACGGGCGAGGTCCGCAGGTCGGGACGGACGAGGTGTGGGAGTTGGGATGGGCGAGGCCCGGGGGTCGGGACGGGCGAGGTCCGGAGGTCGGGACGGGCGAGGTCCAGGGGTCGGGACGGGCGAGGTCCGCGGGTCGGGATGGGCGAGGTCCGGGGGTCGGGACGGGCGAGGTCCGGAGGTCGGGATGGGCCAGATGTGAGGGTTGGGACGGGCGAGGTCTGGAGGTCGGGACGGGCGAGGTCCGCAGGTCGCGACGGGCGAGGTGTGGGGGTTGGGATGGGCGAGGCCCGGGGGTCAGGACGGGCGAGGTCCGGGGGTCGGGATGGGCGAGGTCCGGGGGCTGGGACGGGTGAGGTGTGAGGGTCGGGACGGGCGAGGTTCGGAGGTTGGGACGGGCGAGGTCCGGGGGTCGGGACGCGCGAGGTGTGAGTGTCGGGACGGGTGAGTTCCGGAGGTCGGGACGGGCGAGGAGCGGCGGTTGGGATGGGCGAGGTCCGGGGGCCGGGACGGACGAGATCCATGGGTCGGGATGGGCGAGGTGTGAGGGTCGGGACGGGCGAGGAGCGGGGGTCGGGACGGCTGAGGTCCGGAGGTCGGGACGGGCGAGGTGTGAGGGTCGGGACGGGCGAGGTCCGCAGGTCGGGACGGGCGAGGTGTGGGGGTTGGGATGGGCGAGGTGTTGGGGGGCGGGACGGGCGAGGTCCGGAGGTCGGGACGGGCGATGTCCAGGAGTCGGGATGGGCGAGGTCCGGGGGTCGGGATGGGCGAGGTCCGGGGGTCGGGACGGGCGAGGTCTGGAGGTCGGGATGGGCCAGATCTGAGGGTCGGGATGGGCGAGGTCTGGAGGTCGGGACGGGCGAGGTCCGCAGGTCGTGACGGACGAGGTGTGGGGGTTGGGATGGGCGAGGCCCGGGGGTCCGGATTGGCGAGGTCCAGGGGTCGGGACGGGCGTGGTGTGTGGGTCGGGACGGGCGAGTTGTGAGAGTCGGGACGGGCGAGGTCTGGAGGTCGGGACGGCCGAGGTCCGCAGGTCGGGACGGGCGAGGTGTGGGGGTTGGGATGGGCGAGGCCCGGGGGTCGGGATGGGCGAGGTGTGGGGGGGCGGGACGGGTGAGGTCCGGAGGTCGGGACGGGCGAGGTCCAGGGATCGGGACGGGCGAGGTCCGCGGGTCGGGATGGGCGAGGTCCAGGAGTCGGGATGGGCCAGATGTGAGGGTCGGGACGGGCGAGGTCTGGAGGTCGGGACGGGCGAGGTCCGCAGGTCGGGACGGGCGAGGTGTGTGGGTTGGGATGGGCGAGACCCGGGGGTCGGGACGGGCGATGTCCAGGGGTCTGGACGGGCGAGGTGTGTGGGTCGGGACGGGCGAAGTCTGGGGGTGAGGGCGGGCGAGGTACGGGGTTCAGGACGGGCGAGGTCCGCAGGTCGGGACGGACGAGGTGTGGGGGTTGGGATGGGCGAGGCCCGGGGGTCGGGATGGGCGAGGTCCGGGGGCCGGGACGGTGAGGTGTGAGGGTCGGGACGGGCGAGGTTCGGAGGTTGGGACGGGCGAGGTCCGGGGGTCGGGACGGGCGAGGTGTGAGGGTCAGGACGGGCGAGGTGTGGGGGTCGGGACGGGCGAGATCCGGAGGTTGGGACGGGCGAGGTCCGGGGGTCGGGACGCGCGAGGTGTGAGTGTCGGGATGGGTGAGTTCCGGAGGTCGGGACGGGCGAGGAGCGGCGGTTGGGATGGGCGAGGTCCCGAGGTCGGGACGGGCGAGATCCGGGGGCCGGGACGGACGAGATCCATGGGTCGGGACGGGCGAGGTGTGAGGGTCGGGACGGGTGAGGAGCGGGGGTCGGGACGGACGAGGTCCGGGGGTCGGGACGGGCGAGGTCCGGGGGTCGGGACGGGCGAGGTCCGGGGTCGGGACGGGCGAGGTCCGGGGGTCGGGACGGTCGATGTCCGGGGTCGGGACGGGCGAGGTGTGGGAGTCGGGACGGGCGAGGTGCAAAACCAACTGACCCTTAATAGGAGGGATCCCAACACCCAGCATGGGCCGACCCCGCCACCTTTCATTCATGGTTCATGCTGAAAGGAATACAGGGCACTTCGCCCTCCTCAAATTAAAATGGTTTCTGTAATGTATGCACCAGGATGCTCACACGCTTGTAGAGCTGTTGCAGATCGGAAGGTCTCCTCGTAGGACTGCTCCTGGGTACGGCCAAGGGTGCGATCAGCCGGTCCAGGCAGCGGGCAGTCGAGGAGGTTGTTCAGCCTGACTGCCTGCCTCTCTTCCACGGTTACATCTGAGCCAGGGTGTCCCTGGAGGTGGAGCACGCGGTGTCCACTGGTACACTCGCGGCCTTCCATGAGAGGTGGGCACGGGAGGGACTGGAGTGCATCATCACCCCCGGCAACCAAATTTTAATTTGATTTAATTTTCTGGTAAAAAGTTAATTTGATTAATTTGTCGGTTTTAGTGCCCCTTTAGTTAAGGGGCACTTGATTATTGTTCTACCAAAATAGTTATGGAGCTGTTGCATTGTGAGTGGCTGAGCCAGTCACGTGATGTCCACTAGACTCAATAAAACCCCGCCAGTTGGGTCTAGGTCATCCATGATGAGGTATGCAATTGTGAGCCTAGTGGATGAACTGGTAATGTGTAATGTGATTGTTAAACCTTTGTAAATAAACCAACTAGTTCTTAATAGCGATGTGTTGCTATGAATTCTTAAGCAAAGAACCCATGAAGCAAATACATTACAGTTTGCCTTTTTTTCTTCTTCACCCAGTTGCCTTTAAGGAGCTAGAATTACTTTAGAACAGAGGTTCCCATATTTGGGGACAAGATGACCAGCGGGGGTATGAAGAGGACGGCCAGCTGTTACCAGTAGGTGATGCCTGCAATACACACTTCCTCCAATTGGCTGCACTGTCATGCTCCCCTCAACTCTCTCGGGCGGATTCCCAAACTCAGGCATCTCCCGTAAATAGTTTCTGCTTCCAGGGAGTTTATAACTCCTCAGTTTAAACCTGTTTCATTCAGTTAACCAAAACAAATCTGGTTTGCCATTAACTGTACCACTGTGCAGGATACATTTTTTCCTGGAAGTGTTCCTCAGCCCTGGACTTCCCGCTGCCATGGAGGAGTAAATAAATAGCAAGTCCATGCGGGCCTGACTCTGCTTCAAACATCTGTTAAAGGTTCGATGGCCCAGGTTCTGCGGCTCTGTGGAACGGCTGTTATTTTCTGTCCGTATCGAAGCTCCCGTGAGCCCCTGGGTCACAGAATCATAGAATTATTACAGCACAGAGGGAGGCCATTCGGCCCATCGTGCTGTGCTGGCCCTTTGAAAGAGTTGTCGTGCTCAGTCCCACATCCCCGCTTTGTGTCCGTAGCCCAATAAGTTGCTCATCCTCAAGTTCCTGTCCAACTCCCTCTTAAAATTATTGCTGGAATCAGCTTCCACCACCGTTTCCGGCAGAGCGTTCCAGATCCCGGTAACTCTCTGAGTGAAAAGGTTCCTCCTCCTCTCCCTCTAGATCTGTTGCCAATGGTTTTGTATCTATGACCTCTGGTTATTGACCCACTCATCAGAGGGAATAGTTTTTCCTGTCTACTCCATCAAAACCTCTCATCATCTTGAAAACCTCTATTAGGTCACCTCTTAACCTTCTCTGTTCCAAGGAGAACTTTCCCAACCTCTCCTCATAACTGAAGTCCCTCATCCCAGGTAACTTCCTGGTAAATCTCCTTTGCACCCTTTCTAAGGCCTTTACACCTTTCCTGGTGTGGTGCCCAGAACTGTCCACAATACCCCAGCTGAGGCCCAACCAGTGATTTACTGGTGCCCTGCACAGAAAAAATGTAACTGATGTTTTGCCTCCTCCAAAGCCACCCAACGATCCATCCCTCCCTGTTCCACCTTCCCCCAAACACCCTGAGCACAGGCCCATTCTGGTTCCGTCTGCAGAGCTTTGCTCATCCTGCTCACATCCCCAACCCCAAGAGAGGAGAGGCCGTGGCTCACCTTTTAGTGAAGTTACTGACGCTGTCACAGGGGGCAACATTCCTCAGATCCACTGCCAAAGCCACTCCACTCTGGCAGAAATGCGCTGGAATCTTCTGGTCAGGAATTCCAGCAAAGTACCTCCAGTGAAACATGAGCGGATCCCAGGAATTCCCCGGCCAGTCGGTTCAATGATACGATTGGACTTCATCTTAAAATGCCCAAAGTGTAAGGGAGCAGAATTAAACCAGGAGTAAACGGGTACTTTTCAGAATGGCAGGCAGTGACTAGTGGAGTGCCGCAAGGTTCTGTGCTGGGGCCCCAGCTGTTTACATTGTACATTAATGATTTAGACGAGGGGATTAAATGCAGTATCTCCAAATTTGCGGATGATACTAAGTTGGGTGGCAGTGTGAGCTGCGAGGAGGATGCTATTAGGCTGCAGAGTGACTTGGATAGGTTAGGTGAGTGGGCAAATGCATGGCAGATGAAGTATAATGTGGATAAATGTGAGGTTATCCACTTTGGTGGTAAAAACAGAGAGACAGACTATTATCTGAATGGTGACAGATTAGGAAAAGGGAAGGTGCAACGAGACCTGGGTGTCATGGTACATCAGTCATTGAAGGTTGGCATGCAGGTACAGCAGGCGGTTAAGAAAGCAAATGGCATGTTGGCCTTCATAGCGAGGGGATTTGAATACAGGGGCAGGGAGGTGTTGCTACAGTTGTACAGGGCCTTGGTGAGGCCACACCTGGAGTATTGTGTACAGTTTTGGTCTCCTAACTTGAGGAAGGACATTCTTGCTATTGAGGGAGTGCAGCGAAGGTTCACCAGACTGATTCCCGGGATGGCGGGACTGACCTATCAAGAAAGATTGGATCAATTGGGCTTGTATTCACTGGAGTTCAGAAGAATGAGAGGGGACCTCATAGAAACGTTTAAAATTCTGACGGGTTTAGACAGGTTAGATGCAGAAAGAATGTTCCCAATGTTGGGGAAGTCCAGAACCAGGGGTCACAGTCTGAGGATAAGGGGTAAGCCATTTAGGACCGAGATGAGGAGAAACTTCTTCACCCAGAGAGTGGTGAACCTGTGGAATTCTCTACCACAGAAAGTAGTTGAGGCCAATTCACTAAATATATTCAAAAGGGAGTTAGATGAAGTCCTTACTACTCGGGGGATCAAGGGTTATGGCGAGAAAGCAGGAAGGGGGTACTGAAGTTTCATGTTCAGCCATGAACTCATTGAATGGCGGTGCAGGCTAGAAGGGCTGAATGGCCTGCTCCTGCACCTATTTTCTATGTTTCTATGTTTCTAAAGTGACAGAACCACTGAGCGATGTTAAGTTACCCATTATATTGACACTAACATTCATTATACAAAAATACTGTTTCTTAGAAAGAGGGGAGCATGGGACATGATTCTCCGAAGGGGGGCTCAGCAAAAAAAGTTTGTGAGCCTCTGCTTAAGTTCAGGACGTCCCAAAGTTCTTTACAACCACCAAATTACTTCTGAAGTGTAGTCACTGTTGTTACATAGGGAAACACAGCAGCCAATGAAAGAACGACGTGATCATTTGTCTTTTCCGGAGGATTGTATCCCGTGGGATCTTTTACATGCACTTGAGCAGGCAGGAAGTCTCATTTTAATATCTCCTGCGAAAGAAGGTGTAATGTCTGTAAGCTTGTAATGTTTGTAGCTCCACATTGTGGATGTGGACATATTGTGTACTGCAATTGCACAGTTAATAATTAAACAGAGCCAGGCAGATTCCCGGAGGCTTCTGAGAGAGCTGCCTGCCATGTTAGGAGCTGTGTGTGTTGTGCTCTGTGAATATATCACATTTGGCGGTGAGATGGGTTTTTTCGGATGATTTAAAGCTTAAATTTTGTTGGTGAAGGATTCAGCCAGCTGACAGAGACTTTTGAAGTTTCTGCCTTTGCAGAAAGCTACAAAAATCCAAGGTAAAATACAGCACATGGTGTGAACAGCTAGAGATTAAAATGGTAGGTGTAATCGGACATTTGGGGGAATATAGACTCGACTGGGAATGTTTTAAAGCGTATGTGGATCGGCTAGAAATGTATTTCACTGCAAATAACATATTCGAAGTTCCAGACAATGCAGTCCAGAACCGGGCTGTGTTGGAATGTAAGAAAGTGACCTTCTTATCGGAGGCAGGTCCGGCATTGTACAAGACCTTTGTAAATCTGCTTGTGCCTGACGAGCCAAAGGACACAACGCTTAAAGAGATTTTAACAAAGCTGGAGTAGCACTATAACCCCAAACCATTAGAAATTGCTGAAAGTTATCGTTTCGGGATTCGGAATCAAAAAGCTGATGAAGTATCAGTGATTACATCGTAGCACTAAAAAAGCTATCGATGCACTGTAATTTTGGAAACTTTCAAAACTGAGCATTACGGGATCGTTTTGTTTGTGGGGTGAAAAATGATGTGATCAGAAGGAAGTTATTGACGACGGATGACTTGACTTTTGAGATTGCTTGTCAGACAGCGAGGTTGATGAGCATGGCTGAACAATATTCCCGAGAATTAAATATTAATTACGGTCATCAGTCAACCGAGGTAAATCACCTGCAGGTTCAAAGTAAAAGACGGTGGGGGCCCAAAGTCTCAGAAATTAGAAATTCTAACAGAGCGTCGAAGTCGTGCTATAGGTGCCTGGGACAACACAGTGCTCAAAGTTGTCCATACGTGAAGGCAGAGTGTTTCTTCTGCAGAAAGACTGGGCATCTTGCAAAGGCATGCCGACTGAAGGATAATGCAGCATTTAAAGCTATGAATCCAGTCTTCAAAGCTGTGAGTAGAAATCCCAAGAGACTACAGAGCATGGAACAACAACAACAGGATGAGGAGATGTTAGAGTTACACGTCATCAAAGTACGAGGTTAACGGACAGCAATTCGGAAAGCATCAAAATCCACATAGATGTTGCGGGATTCAAGATACCAATGGAATTTGACACGGGTGCATCCGTGAGTGTAGAACCGGAGTCACTGAACCTCGACAATTTGCGTGATTTCCAACTGGCGAAATCAAAGAGAGAGCTACTCGGGAGAGAAAATTCCTGTGGTAGGTCGTATCACCGTCCCAGTGAAATATAAAGATCAATTTCCGAACTTGCCTCCAATAGTAGTGAAAGGAGACAAGTCTGCCTTACGAGGAAGAAATTGGTTGAGCTCACTGAAGCTGGATTGGAGTAAGATTTTCTGTGTGGAAGTGAGATTTTCATCAATGGATGAGGTTATCAAGAAGTATCCGAAGGTGTTCTGTGAATCGGGCAGTCCGATCCAAGGCTTCAAGGCGAGTGTCAGGGTACAGAAGGACGCTAGATCGGTTTACTACAAGCCACGTTCTGTACCATATGCACTCAAGTTGAGCAAGAACTCAAAAGACTAGAGACTGAGAACATTATTTGTAAGATAGATCGATGTAATTGGGATACACCCATTGTTGTTGAACCGAAGTCCGATGGTAAGGTAAGATTGTGTGGTGATTATAAAGTAACCGTAAACCAAGTTCTAGAGGGTAATGTTCCCAATACATTGCTGAATATAGAAGATTTGTTCACAACACTGACAGGTGGTCAGATCTTCTCAAAACTAGATCTTACGAATGCCTACTTACAGCTTGAACTAGATGAGGAGTCCAAGTCATGTTTGACTATAAATACTCATCTAGGCCTATATCAATTTAATGGGCTACCGTTTGGAGTGTCTTCCACCCCTGCCATATTCCAAGGGGTGATGAACCAGATTTTGCAAGGTATTGAAGGGGTAGCATGTTATTTGGATGACATACTAATTTCAGCATCAAATAGGCAAATTCATAATAACAGATTGAATGAAGTCCTCAACCGGATAGAGAAGCACAGAGTACAAATGTCTGCTCATAAGTGTGAGTTATTGAAAAACTCAGTCGAGTAATTAGGGTACAGAGTAGACAAAGATGGTTTACATCCAACCATGGAAAAATTGGATGCAATTAGAAATGCACCCACTCCCAGGAATGTCACTGAACTTCGTTCATTCTTGGGTCTTTTGAACTATTATGGGAAGTTCCTACCAAATTTGGCTACAGTATTACATCCACTGAATTAACTTTTGAAAAAACAGGTCCATTGGAAGTGGTCAAAAGAATGCGATACAGCATTCAAGGGGTGTAAAAGCAAATTGGTAGAGAACACCATGTTAGTTCACTATGACATATCTAAAGAGATTAAGCTAGCATGTGATGCCTCTCCGTATGGAGTTGGGGCAGTGATCTCTCATGTATCACGTAGTGGGGAGGAGAGACCAATTGCTTTTGCTTCACGCATTCTCAGTGCCAGTGAAAGTAATTATGCGCAAATTGAAAGGGAAGCTTTGGCATTAATTTTTGGGGTCAAGAAGTTTCACAAATACTTGTATGGTTGTAAGTTTACCATCGTTACGGACCATAGCCCCGAACAGCAATCCTCCATCCAAAGTCCCCAGTTCCAACATTAGCTGCAGCCCGCATGCAGAGATGGGCTTTGATTTTGTCAGCATATACATATGATATTGAATACAGACGATCAGCTGGTCACAGTAATGCTAATGCAATGCCTAGATTGCCTTCCCCATGACAAGTTACACCCGATAGGGAAGAAGTGTTTTATTTTTCATACATTGATGAACTGCCAGTCACAGCTGAAGAGATTGGTAGAGCAGCCAAACGTGACCCAGTGATGTCAAAGGTATGAGTATATTGCAAATGGATGGCCAAACCAGGTAACCGACAAAGATACACATCCATTCTTCATTCGTAGGAATGAATTATCAGTCGATAAAGATTGTATCATGTGGGATGCAAGAGTGGTTATACCAAATAAGAACATAAGAACATAAGAACATAAGAACATAAGAATTAGGAACAGGAGTAGGCCATCTAGCCCCTCGAGCCTGCTCCGCCATTCAACAAGATGATGGCTGATCTGGCCGTGGACTCAGCTCCACTTACCCGCCCGCTCCCCATAACCCTTAATTCCCTTATTGGTTAAAAATCTATCTATCTGTGACTTGAATACATTCAATGAGCTAGTCTCAACTGCTTACTTGGGCAGAGAATTCCACAGATTCACAATCCTCTGGGAGAAGAAATTCCTTCTCAACTTGGTTTTAAATTGGCTCCCCCGTATTTTGAGGCTGTGCCCCTTAGTTCTAGTCTCCCCGACCAGTGGAAACAACCTCTCTGCCTCTATCTTGTCTATCCCTTTCATGATTTTAAATGTTTCTATAAGATCACCCCTCATCCTTCTGAACTCCAACAAGTAAAGACCCAGTCTACTCAATTTATCATTATAAGGTAACCACCTCATCTCCGGAATCAGCCTAGTGAATCGTCTCTGTACCCCCTCCAAAGCTAGTATATCCTTCCTTAAGTAAGGTGACCAAAACTGCACGCAGTACTCCAGGTGCGGCCTCACCAATACTCTATACATTTGCAGCAGGACCTCCCTGCTTTTGTACTCCATCCCTCTCGCAATGATGGCCAACATTCCATTCGCCTTCCTGATTACCTGTTGCACCTGCAAACTAACTTTTTGGGATTCATGCACAAGGACTCCCAAGTCCCTCTGCACCGCAGCATGTTGTAATTTCTCCCCATTCAAATAATATTCCCTTTTACTGTTTTTTTTCCCAAGGTGGATGACCTCACACTTTCCGACATTGTATTCCATCTGCCAAACCTTAGCCCATTCGCTTTACCTATCTAAATCTCTTTGCAGCCTCTCTGTGTCCTCTACACAACCCGCTTTCCCACTAATCTTTGTGTCATCTGCAAATTTTGTTACACTACACTCTGTCCCCTCTTCCAGGTCATCTATCTATATTGTAAACATTTGTGGTACACCACTAACCACCGAAAATAAATTCAGGTCTAAATTATTAGGAGACCTCCATGACCAGCACCTGGGAATGTGCTTGACCAAGAGTTTTGCACGCAGTTATTTATGGTGGCCAGGTCTTGATAAAGATATAGAGTACATCGTGAGCCAGTGTACAACATGTCAATCGGTAAGCAAGCAACCACCAGCGATACTATTACAGGCATGGAAATGGCCTTCCAGGGTGTTGCAAAGGCTACATATTGATTTTGCTGAGTTAGAAGGACAATAATTGTTCATTGTGATTGATAGCCATTCGAAGTGGGTTGAGGTGTTTCAAATGTGGAAAATAACAACAAGTAAAACATTGGACATTTTACGAAAATTATTTTCTTCATTTGGCCTCCCTGAAGAAATTGTTTTGGATAATGGACCACAATTTTGTTCAGAAGAATTTGCACAATTCATAAGCAAAAATGGTGTGAAACATACCAAGGTTCCACCATACCATCCTGCTTCAAATGATGCAGCAGAGCGCACTGTACAAATTGTAAAACGTGCCCTCATAAAACAAATGTTAGATCCAAATCCAAGGAAACGACAGTTGTCATTGGATCACAAATTGGCTAATTTTTTGATTACATATCAAAATACTCCTCATACAATTACTGGTAGAACACCAGCAGAGTTGTTTCTCAAACAACAGCCATGAACCAGATTCTCGTTGTTAAAACCAAATTTGGCACAGTCCGTAGAAGAGACACAATTAAGCCAGAAAGAGAATCATGATAGAGGTAGAGTAAAAGAGAGAAGTGTGAAATTAAACCAGAAGGTGAGAGTGAAGAACCATCACCATAATTGGTTAAAGTGGTTACCAGGAAACGTGGTGAAGATATGTGGTCCTCACACATATTTGTTAAAGATGTTTGATAATGGACAGGTTAGGTTTGTTCATAATGATCATATTTTACCTACAGACATGGAAGGAGTTGAAGGTGGGAATGATTCAATTATTTCTGACTCATCAGATAGTTTTGATACACCAGTAGCAAATCCTAAATCCAATGTACTGGAAACAAGTCCAGGAGAGAATCAGAATGAAAGTCTGAGTCCGAGTCAGGAAAACAAAGAGCCTGAAGTTAGAGTGAGTTCAAATGAAAATCAAGGAAATTCCATGGAGGAAAACGTTCCTCAGGATGAGCCTCAAATGAGTTTAAATTCGAGACCATGTTTGGAAGGTTCTGTTCGAGAATGAAGGTATCCTCTTTGAAACAGAAAACAAGTGGTAAAGTTAAATATGTAAATATGGAAAAAACTAAGTCTATATCCTGTGTTGTGTATAAACATGAAAGTTATGTATGATGTTTGTTACAATAATTCTTTATTAAATAGAGAGAAGTGTAATGTCTGTAAGCTTGTAATATTTATAGCTCCACACTGTGTATTGTGTACTGCAATTGCACAGTTAATAATTAAACAGAACCAGGCAGATTCCGAGAGAGCTGCCTACCATGTTAGGAGCTGTGTGTGCTGTGTTCTGTGAATATATCACAGAAGGCACCTCTGAAGGCAGCACTCCCTCACTACTGGACTAACTTTGTCAGATGTGGCTCAGTGGACAGCACCCTCACCTCTGGGTCAGAAAGTTGTAGGTTCAAGTCCCAATCCAGGGACTTGAGCAGAATAATCCAGACTGACACTAAACCGAGTCTGCCCGCTCAGGTGGATGTAAACATCCCCATTCACAGAAGAGCATGGGAGTTATCCGCAGGGTTCTGGCCAATATTTATCCCTCAACCAACATCACAAAAATAGATTATCTGGTCATCATCACACTGCTTGTTGTGGGAGCTTGCTGTGCACAAATTGGCTGCCCTGTTTCCTACATTACAACAGTGACTACACGTCAAAAAGTACTTCATTGGCTGCAATGCGCTTTGAGATGTCTGGTGGTTGGGAAAGGCACCATAGAAATGCAAGGCTTTCTTTTGTAATGTGTCAGTCCAGATACACCAACTCTATAATGGAGCTTGGAGCCACTATCTCCCGACTCGGGTGGGAGAGCTGTCACTGAGCCAATCTCACACTGTCCCGACTCAGGGTGGGAGAGCTGTCACTGAGCCAATCTCATACTGTCCCGGCTCAAGGGTGGGAGAGCTGTCACTGAGCCAATCTCACACTCAACGTAAGTAACCTGTTAACATTGTTGTTGTCAATTTAAGGGTATCTAAGAGTTAAGTCATGGCAGGAGAGCTCGGTCACGTGATATGCTCCTCCTGTACCATGTGGGAACTCAGGGACACTTCCAGTGTCCCTGACGACTACATGTGCGGGAAGTGTATCTGCCTCCAGCTCCTGATGGACCACGTTGCGGAATTGGAGCTGAGGGTGGATTCACTCTGGAGCATCCACGATGCTGAGTATGACGTGAGTAGCGAGTTGGTCTTACCGCAGGTGAAGGGTCCACAGCCAGCTAGGGAATGGAAGACCAGCAGGAAGAGCAGTGCAACAAAGGTAGTGCAGGGGTCCCCTGTGGTCATCCCCCTGCAAAACAGATACACTGCTTTGAGAACTGTTGAGGGGGATAACTCATCAGGGGAGGGCAGCAGCAGCCAAGTTCATGGCACCGTGGCTGGCTCTGTTGCACAGGAGGGCAGAAAAAAGAGCGGGAGAGCGATAGTGATAGGGGATTCAATTGTAAGGGGAATAGATAGGCGTTTCTGCGGCCGCAACTGAGACTCCAGGATGGTATGTTGCCTCCCTGGTGCAAGGGTCAAGGATGTCTCGGAGCGGGTGCAGGACATTCTAAAAAGGGAGGGAGATCAGCCAGTTGTCGTGGTGCACATTGGTACCAACGACATAGGTAAAAAAAAGGGATGAGGTCCTACGAGATGAATTTAAGGAGCTAGGAGCTAAATTAAAAAGTAGGACCTCAAAAGTAGTAATCTCGGGATTGCTACCAGTGCCATGTGCTAGTCAGAGTAGGAATCGCAGGATAGCGCAGATGAATACGTGGCTTGAGCAGTGGTGCAACAGGGAGGGATTCAAATTACTGGGGCATTGGAACAGGTTCTGGGGGAGGTGGGACCAGTACAAACCGGACGGTCTGCACCTGGGCAGGACCGGAACCAATGTCCTCGGGGGAGTGTTTGCTAGTGCTATTGGGGAGGAGTTAAACTAATATGGCAGGGGAATGGGAACCAATGCAAGGAGACAGAGTGAAACAAAAATAAGACAAAAGCAAAAGACAGAAAGGAGATGAGTAAAAGTGGAGGTCAGAGAAACCCAAGGCAAAAAACAAAAAGGGCCACTGAATATAAAGGGGCTGCAGGAGGGGTCAAAACTAAAAAATCATGGTTTAAAAACTAGGATTAAAACACTCTACCTAAATGCAGGCAGCATTCGAAATAAAATAAATGAGTTGACGGCACAAATCATTACAAATGGGTATGATTTGGTGGCCATTACAGAAACATGGTTGCAGGGTGGCCAAGACTGGGAATTAAACATACAGGAGTATCTGACAATTCGGAAAGATAGACAAGAAGGGAAAGGAGGTGGGGTAGCTCTGTTAATAAAGGATGATATCAGGGCAGTTGTGAGAGACGATATTGGCTCTAATGAACAAAATGTTGAATCATTGTGGGTGGAGATTGGAGATAGTAAGGGGAAAAAGTCACTGGTGGGCGTAGTTTATAGGCCCCCAAATAATAACTTCATGGTGGGGCAGGCAATAATCAAGGGAATAATGGAGGCATGTGAAAAAGGAACGGCAGTACTCATGGGGGATTTTAACCTACATATTGATTGGTCAACTCAAATCGCACAGGGTAGCCTGGAGGAGGAATTCATAGAATGCATACAGGATTGTTTCTTAGAACAGTATGTAACAGAACCTACAAGGGAGCAAGCTATCTTAGATCTGGTCCTGTGTAATGAGACAGGAAAAATAAATGATCTCCTAGTAAAAAATCCTCTCGGAATGAGTGATCACAGTATGGTTGAATTTGTAATACAGATTGAGGGTGAGGAAGTTGTGTCAGAAACAAGCATACTATGCTTAAACAAAGGGGACTACAGTGGGATGAGGGCAGAGTTGGCTAAAGTAGACTGGAAACACAGACTAAACGGTGGCACAATTGAGGAACAGTGGAGGACTTTTAAGGAGCTCTTTCATAGTGCGCAACAAAAATATATTCCAGTGAAAAAGAAGGGCGGTAAGAGAAGGGATAACCAGCCGTGGATAACCAAGGAAATAAAGGAGAGTATCAAATCAAAGACCAATGCGTATAAGGTGGCCAAGGTTAGTAGGAAACAAGAGGATTGGGAAAATTTTAAACAATAGCAAAGAATGACTAAAAAAACAATAAAGAAAGGAAAGATAGATTTCGAAGGTAAACTTGCGCAAAACATAAAAACAGATAGTAAAAGCTTTTACAGATATATAAAATGGAAAAGAGTGACTAAAGTAAATATTGGTCCCTTAGAAGATGAGAAGGGGGATTTAATAATGGGAAATGTGGAAATGGCTGAGACCTTAAATAATTATTTTGCTTGGGTCTTCACAGTGGAAGACACAAAAACCATGCCAAAAATTGCTGGTCACGGGAATGTGGGAAGGGAGGACCTTGAGACAATCACTATCACTTGGGGGGTAGTGCTGGACAGGCTAATGGGACTCAAGGTAAACAAGTTCCCTGGTCCTGGTGAAATGCATCCCAGGGTATTAAAAGAGATGGCGGAAGTTATAGTAGATGCATTCGTTATAATCTACCAAAATTCTCTGGACTCTGGGGAGGTACCAGCAGATTGGAAAGCAGCTAATGTAACACCTCTGTTTAAAAAAGGGGGCAGACAAAAGGCAGGTAACTATAGGCCGGTTAGTTTAACATCTGTAGTGGGGAAAATGCTTGAAACTATCATTAAGGAAGAAATAGCGGGACATCTAGATAGGAATAGTGCAATCAAGCAGACGCAGCATGGATTCATGAAGGGGAAATCATGTTTAACTAATTTACTGGAATTCTTTGAGGATATAACGAGCATGGTGGATAGAAGTGTACCGATGGATGTGGTGTATTTAGATTTCCAAAAGGCATTCGATAAGGTGCCACACAAAAGGTTACTGCAGAAGATAAAGGTACGCGGAGTCAGAGGAAATGTATTAGCATGGATAGAGAATTGGCTGGCAAACAGAAAGCAGAGAGTCGAGATAAATGGGTCCTTTTCGGGTTGGAAATCGGTGGTTAGTGGTGTGCCACAGGGATCAGTGCTGGGACCACAACTGTTTACAATATACATAGATGACCTGGAAGAGGGGACAGAGTGTAGTGTAACAAAATTTGCAGATGACACAAAGATTAGTGGGAAAGCGGGTTGTGTAGAGGACACAGAGAGGCTGCAAAGAGATTTGGTTAGGTTAAGCGAATGGGCGAAGGTTTGGCAAATAGAATACAATGTCGGAAAGTGTGAGGTCATCCACCTTGGGAAAAAAAACAGTAAAAGGGAATATTATTTGAATGGGGAGAAATTACAACATGCTGAGATGCAGAGGGATCTGGGGGTCCTTGTGCATGAATCCCAAAAAGTTAGTTTGCAGGTGCAGCAGGTAATCAGGAAGGCAAATGGAATGTTGGCCTTCATTGCGAGAGGAATGGAGTACAAAAGCAGGGAGGTCCTGCTGCAACTGTATAAGGTATTGATGAGGCCGCACCTGGAGTACTGCGTGCAGTTTTGGTCACCTTACTTAAGGAAGGATATACTGGCTTTGGAGTGGGTACAGAGACGATTCACTCAGCTGATTCCGGAGATGAGGGGGTTACCTTATGATGATAGATTGAGTAAACTGGATCTTTACTCGTTGGAGTAGGATGAGGGGTGATCTTATAGAAACATTTAAAATCATGAAAGGGATAGACAAGATAGAGGCAGAGAGGTTGTTTCCACTGGTCGGGGAGACTAGAACTAAGGGGCACAGCCTCAAAATACGGGGGAGCCAATTTAAAACCGAGTTGAGAAGGAATTTCTTCTCCCCGAGGGTTGTGAATTTGTGGAATTATCTGCGCAAGGAAGCAGTTGAGGCTAGCTCATTGAATGTATTCAAGTCACAGATCGATAGATTTTTAACCAATAAGGGAATTAAGGGTTATGGGAAGCGGGCGGGTAAGTGGAGCTTATTGAATGGCGGAGCAGGCTCGAGGGGCTAGATGGCCCACTCCTGTTCCTAATTCTTATGTTCTTATGACTCAGAGGTTGGAGAGCTGTCACTGAGCCAATCTCACACTGTCCCGACTCAGGGGTGGGAGAGCTGTCACTGAGCAATCTCACACTCAATGTCCCGACTCAGGGTGGGAGAGCTGTCACTGAGCCAATCTCACACTGTCCCGACTCAGGGTGGGAGAGCTGTCACTGAGCCTATCTCACACTGTCCCGACTCAGGGTGGGAGAGCTGTCACTGAGCCAATCTCACACTGTCCCGACTCAGGGTGGGAGAGCTGTCACTGAGCCTATCTCACACTGTCCCGACTCAGGGTAGGAGAGCTGTCACTGAGCCTATCTCACACTGTCCCGACTCAGGGTAGGAGACCTGTCACTGAGCCAATCTCACCCTTCACAACAAACACTTTCTGGGGCTGTTTGAGAACCAACAGAACAGACAGCAGGTGACACATTGGGTGACAGCAGCATAATCGGTTTTACGGCAACGCACAGAATCTGAAGATGGGGAAAGAAAATATTGCTGTACATTATTAGTTACCATGTTAACAAGCACCAAACGGACAGGTGCAAATGCTTTATATTACTGAAGTGACTCAACTCAACAAATTAACTAATATTTTTTATTTCCTTTGTTATGTTTGAGATGTTTCATACTACGTTATACATAAAATGATAATTCAAAGCAAATGCATTTGGCTTAAAACCAACCTAATTTACAACACATTAGCCATGGAAAACTGTTCCTTATTATTGTATTTTTAGGAGTCCACACTCACACATTTATCTATTTATATGAAGCTATTTATAATGTCATTTCACAGAAGGAGGCTTTGCCTCACTGGGCAAGGTTGGGGCTACACTGTGAATAATGTGGCTTTAGGGACTAAGCAACGGGCTTGTTCTTGGTCCCTGGTCATTAACAGCTGATGGGCCCTGTCCTGTCCTGTCCTGCCCTGTCCTATCCTGCCCGGCCCTGTCCTGTCCTTTCCTGTCCTGTCTGGCCCTGTCCTATCCTGTCCTGTCCGGCCCTGTCCTGTCCTGTCCTGCCCGGCCATGTCCTGTCCTGTCCTGTCCTGTCCTGTGCTGCCCGGCCATGACCTGTCCTGTCCTGTCCTGTCCTGTCCTGCCCTGTCCTGACCTGTCCTGTCCAGCCCTGTCCTGTCCTGTCCTGTCCTGTCCGGCCCTGTCCTGTCCTGTCCTGTCTTGTCCAGCCCTGTCCTGTCCTGCCCGGCCATGACCTGTCCTGTCCTGTCCTGTCCTGTGCTGCCCGGCCATGACCTGTCCTGTCCTGTCCTGTCCTGTCCTGCCCTGTCCTGACCTGTCCTGTCCAGCCCTGTCCTGTCCTGTCCTGTCCTGTCCGGCCCTGTCCTGTCCTGTCCTGTCTTGTCCAGCCCTGTCCTGTCCAGCCCTGTCCTGTCCGGCCCTGTCCTGTCCTGTCCTGTCCGGCCCTGTCCTGTCCGGCCCTGTCCTGTCCTGTCCTGTCCTGTCCTGTCCTGTCCTGCCCGGCCCTGTCCTGTCCTGTCCTGACCGGGCCTGTCCTGTCCGGCCCTGTCCTGTCCGGCCGTGTCCTGTCCAGTCCTGTCCTGTCCTGTCCTGTCCTGTCCGGCCCTGTCCTGTCCTGTCCTGTCCGGCCCTGTCCTGTCCGGCCCGGCCCTGTCCTGTCCTGTCCTGTCCTGTCCTGTCCTGTCCTGTCCGACCCTGTCCTGTCCGCCCTGTCCGTCCTGTCCTGTCCAGTCCTGTCCTGTCCGGCCCTGTCCTGTCCTGTCCTGTCCTGTCCGGCCCTGTCCTGTACTGTCCGGCCCTGCCCTGTCCTGTCCTGTCCTGTCCTGTCCTGTCCTGTCTGGCCCTGTCCCGTCCTGTCCTGTCCTGTCCAGTCCTGTCCTGTCCGGCCCTGTCCTGTCCTGTCCTGTCCTGTCCGGCTCTGTCCTGTCCTGTCCTGTCCTGTCCTGTCCGGCCCTGTCCTGTCCTGTCCTGTCCTGTCCTGTCCGGCCCTGTCCTGTCCTGTCCAGTCCTGTCCTGTCCTGTCCGGCCCTGTCCTGTCCTGTCCTGTCCTGACCTGTCCTGTCCAGTCCTGTCCTGTCTGGCCCTGTCCTGTCCTGTCCTGTCCTGTCTGGCCCTGTCCCGACCTGTCCTGTCCTGTCCTGTACAGTCCTGTCTTGTCCGGCCCTGTCCTGTCCTGTCCGGCCCTGTCCTGTCCGGCCCGGTCCTGTCCTGTCCTGTCCTGTCCTATCCTGTCCTGTCCTGTCTTGTCCTGTCCGGCCCTGTCCTGTCCGGCCCTGTCCTGTCCTGTCCTGTCCAGTCCTGTCCTGTCCAGTCCTGTCCTGTCTGGCCCTGTCCTGTCCTGTCCTGTCCTGTCTGGCCCTGTCCTGTCCTGTCCTGTCCTGTCCAGTCTTGTCCTGTCCGGCCCTGTCCTGTCCTGTCCGGCCCTGTCCTGTCCGGCCCTGTCCTGTCCTGTCCTGTCCTGTCCGGCCCTGTCCTGTCCGGCCCTGTCCTGTCCTGTCCTGTCCTGTCCTGTCCTGTCCTGTCCGGCCCGGTCCTGTCCTGTCCTGTCCTGTCCTGTCCTGTCCGGCCCTGTCCTGTCCGGCCCTGTCCTGTCCTGTCCTGTCCAGTCCTGTCCTGTCCGGCCCTGTCCTGTGCTGTCCTGTCCTGTCCGGCCCTGTCCTGTCCTGTCCGGCCCGGCCCTGTCCTGTCCTGTCCTGTCCTGTCCTGTCCGGCCCTGTCCTGTCCTGTCCTGTCCGGCCCTGTCCTGTCCTGTCCTGTCCTGTCCTGTCCTGTCCTGTCTGTTCTGTCCAGTCCTGTCCTGTCCGGCCCTGTCCAGCCCTGTCCTGTCCAGTCCTGTCCTGCCTGTCCTGTCCTGTCCGGCCCTGTCCTGTCCTGTCCTGTCCTGTCCTGTCCGGCTCTGTCCTGTCAAGTCCTGTCCTGTCCTGTCCTGTCCTGTCCTGTCCTGTCCAACCCTGTCCTGTCCTGTCCTGTCCTGTCCTGTCCTGTCCTGTCCTGTCCGGCCCTGTCCTGTCCTGTCCAGTCCTGTCCTGTCCTGTCCGGCCCTGTCCTGTCCAGTCCTGTCCTGTCCGGCCCTGTCCTGTCCTGTCCTGTCCTGTCTGGCTATGTCCTGTCCTGTCCTGTCCTGTCCTGTCCGGCCCTGTCCTGTCCTGTCCTGTCCTGTCCGGCCCTGTCCTGTCCTGTCCAGTCCTGTCCTGTCCTGTCCGGCCCTGTCCTGTCCTGTCCTGTCCTGTCCTGTCCTGTCCAGTCCTGTCCTGTCTGGCCCTGTCCTGTCCTGTCCTGTCCTGTCTGGTCCTGTCCTGTCCAGTCCTGTCCTGTCAGGCCCTGTCCTGTCCTGTCCGGCCCTGTCCTGTCCGGCCCTGTCCTGTCCTGTCCTGTCCTGTCCGGCCCGGTCCTGTCCTGTCCTGTCCTGTCTTGTCCTGTCCGGCCCTGTCCTGTCCGGCCCTGTCCCGTCCTGTCCTGTCCAGTCCTGTCCTGTCCAGTCCTGTCCTGTCTGGCCCTGTCCTGTCCTGTCCTGTCCTGTCTGGCCCTGTCCTGTCCTGTCCTGTCCTGTCCAGTCTTGTCCTGTCCGGCCCTGTCCTCTCCTGTCCGGCCCTGTCCTGTCTGGCCCTGTCCTGTCCTGTCCTGTCCTGTCCGGCCCTGTCCTGTCCGGCCCTGTCCTGTCCTGTCCTGTCCTGTCCTGTCCTGTCCTGTCCTGTCCTGTCCGGCCCGGTCCTGTCCTGTCCTGTCCTGTCCTGTCCAGTCCGGCCCTGTCCTGTCCGGCCCTGTCCTGTCCTGTCCTGTCCAGACCTGTCCTGTCCGGCCCTGTCCTGTGCTGTCCTGTCCTGTGCGGCCCTGTCCTGTCCTGTCCGGCCCGGCCCTGTCCTGTCCTGTCCTGTCCTGTCCTGTCCTGTCCTGTCCTGTCCGGTCCGGCCCTGTCCTGTCCTGTCCGGCCCAGTCCCGTCCTGTCCTGTCCGGACCCGTCCTGTCCTGTCCTGTCCGGCCCAGTCCTGTCCTGTCCTGTTCTGTCCAGTCCTGTCCTGTCCGGCCCTGTCCTATCCTGTCCTGTCCTGTCCTGTCCTGCCCGGCCCTGTCCTGTCCTGTCCTGACCGGGCCTGTCCTGTCCGGCCCTGTCCTGTCCTGTCCTGTCCTGTCCTGTCCGGCCCTGTCCTGTCCGGTCCAGTCCTGTCCTGTCCTGTCCTGTCCTGTCCGGCCCCGCCCTGCCCTGCCATGTCCTGTCCGGCTCTGCCCTGCCCTGCCATGTCCTGTCCGGCTCTGTCCAGCCCTGTCCTGTCCTGTCCGGCCCTGTCCTGTGCTGTCCTGTCCTGTCCGGCCCTGTCCTGTCCTGTCCGGCCCGGCCCTGTCCTGTCCTGTCCTGTCCTGTCTTGTCCTGTCCGGCCCTGTCCTGTCCTGTCCGGCCCTGTCCTGTCCTGTCCTGTCCGGCCCTGTCCAGCCCTGTCCTGTCCTGTCCTGTCCTGTCCTGTCCGGCCCTGTCCTGTCCTGTCCTGTCCTGTCCGGCTCTGTCCTGTCAAGTCCTGTCCTGTCCTGTCCTGTCCTGTCCTGTCCTGTCCAACCCTGTCCTCTCCAGTCCTGTCCTGTCCTGTCCTGTCCTGTCCGGCCCTGCCCTGCCCTGCCCTGTCCTGTCCGGCCCTGTCTGGCCCTGTCCTGTCCTGTCCGGCCCTGTCCTGTCCTGTCCTGTCGTGTCCTGTCCTGTCCTGTCCAGTCCAGTCCTGTCCGACCCTGTCCTGTCCTGTCCTGTCCTGTCTGGCCCTGTCCTGTCCGACCCGTTCCTGTCCTGTCCTGTCCTGTCCTGTCCGGCCCTGCCCTGTCCTGTCCTGTCCTGTCCGGCACTGTCCCGTCCCGTCCTGTCCGGTCCTGTCCTGTCCTGCCCGGCCCTGTCCTGTCCTGTCCTATCCTGTCATGTCCTGTCCGGCCCTGTCTGGCCCTGTCCTGTCCTGTCCTGTCCTGTCATGTCCTGTCCGGCCCTGTCCTGTCCTGTCCTATCCTGTCATGTCCTGTCTGGCCCTGACCTGTCCGGCCCTGACCTGTCATGTCCTGTCCTGTCCTGCCCTGTCCGGCCCTGTCCTGTCCTGTCCTGTCCTGTCCGGCTCTGTCCTGTCCTGTCCTGTCCTGTCCTGTCCGGCCCTGTCCTGTCCTGTCCTGTCCTGTCTGGCCCTGTCCTGTCCTGTCAGTCCTGTCCTGTCCTGTCCGGCCCTGTCCTGTCCTGTCCTGTCCTGTCCTGTCCAGTCCTGTCCTGTCTGGCCCTGTCCTGTCCTGTCCTGTCCTGTCTGGTCCTGTCCTGTCCAGTCCTGTCCTGTCCGGCCCTGTCCTGTCCTGTCCTGTCCTGTCCGGCCCGGTCCTGTCCTGTCCTGTCCTGTCCTGTCCTGTCCTGTCTTGTCCTGTCCGGCCCTGTCCTGTCCGGCTCTGTCCTGTCCTGTCCTATCTTGTCCAGCCCTGTCCTGTCCAGCCCTGTCCTGTCCGGCCCTGTCCTGTCCTGTCCTGTCCGGCCCTGTCCTGTCCGGCCCTGTCCTATCCTGTCCTGTCCTGTCCTGTCCTGCCCGGCCCTGTCCTGTCCTGTCCTGTCCGGCCCTGTCCTGTCCTGTCCGGCCCTGTCCTGTCCTGTCCTGTCCTGTCCTGTCCGGCCCTGTCCTGTCCGGTCCAGTCCTGTCCTGTCCTGTCCTGTCCTGTCCGGCCCTGTCCTTTCCTGTCCGGCCCTGTCCTGTCCGGCCCTGTCCTGTCCTGTCCGGCCCGGCCCTGTCCTGTCCTGTCCTGTCCTGTCCTGTCCTGTCCGACCCTGTCCTGTCCGCCCTGTCCGTCCTGTCCTGTCCAGTCCTGTCCTTTCTGGCCCTGTCCTGTCCTGTCCTGTCCTGTCCGGCCCTGTCCTGTAATGTCCGGCCCTGCCCTGTCCTGTCCTGTCCTGTCCTGTCCTGTCCTGTCTGGCCCTGTCCCCTCCTGTGCTGTCCTGTCCTGTCCTGTCCTGCCCGGCCATGTCCTGTCCTGTCCTGTCCTGTCCTGTCATGTCCTATCCGGCCCTGTCCTGTCCTGTCCTGTCCTGATATGTCCTGTCTGGCCCGGTCCTGTCCTGTCAAGTCCTGTCCTGTCCTGTCCTGTCCTGTGCTGTCCTGTCCTGTCCAACCCTGTCCTGTCCTGTCCTGTCCTGTCCTGTCCTGTCCGGCCCTGCCCTGCCCTGCCCTGTCCTGTCCGGCCCTGTCCGGCCCTGTCCTGTCCTGTCCGGCCCTGTCCTGTGCTGTCCTGTCCTGTCCGGCCCTGTCCTGTCCTGTCCGGCCCGGCCCTGTCCTGTCCTGTCCTGTCCTGTCCTGTCCGGCCCTGTCCTGTCCTGTCCGGCCCTGTCCTGTCCTGTCCTGTCCGGCCCTGTCCAGCCCTATCCTGTCCTGTCCTGTCCTGTCCTGTCCTGTCCTGTCCAGTCCTGTCCTGTCCGGCCCTGTCCTGTCAGGCCCTATCCTGTCCTGTCCGGCCCGGCCCTGTCCTGTCCTGTCCTGTCCTGTCCTGTCCGGCCCTGTCCTGTCCTGTCCGGCCCTGTCCTGTCCTGTCCTGTCCGGCCCTGTCCAGCCCTGTCCTGTCCTGTCCTGTCCTGTTCTGTCCTTTCCTGTCCTCTCCGGCCCTGTCCCGCCCTGTCCTGTCCTGTCTTGTCCTGTCTTGTCCTGTCCTGTCCTGTCCGACCCTGTCCTGTCCTGTCCTGTCCTGTCATGTCCTGTCCTGTCCTGTCCGGCCCTGCCCAGCCCTGCCCTGTCCTGTCCGGCCCTGTTCGGCCCTGCCCTGTCGAGCCCTGTCCTGTCCTGTCCTGTCCTGTCCTGTTCTGTCCTGTCCTGTCCTGTCCGGCCCTGTCCAGCCCTGTCCTGTCCTGTCCTGTCCTGTCCTGTCCTGTCCGGCCCTGTCCTGTCCTGTCCTGTCCTGTCCTTTCCGGCTCTGTTCTGTCAAGTCCTGTCCTGTCCTGTCCTGTCCTGTCCTGTCCTGTCCGACCCTGTCCTGTCCTGTCCTGTCCTGTTCTGTCCTGTCCTGTCCGGCCCTGCCCTGCCCTGTCCTGTCCGGCCATGTCCGGCCCTGTCCTGTCCTGTCCGTCCCTGTCCTGTCCTGTCCTGTCCTGTCCTGTCCAGTCCAGTCCTGTCCGACCCTGTCCTGTCCTGTCCTGTCCTGTCCTGTCCGGCCCTGTCCTGTCCGACCCGTTCCTGTCCTGTCCTGTCCTGTCCTGTCCGGCCCTGCCCTGTCCTGTCCTGTCCTGTCCTGTCCTGTCCGACCCTGTCCCGTCCTGTCCTGTCCTGTCCTGTCCTGCCCGGCCATGTCCTGTCCTGTCCTGTACTGTCCTGTCATGTCCTGTCCGGCCCTGTCCTGTCCTGTCCTGTCCTGTCCTGTCCTGTCATGTCCTGTCTGGCCCGGTCATGTCCTGTCCTGTCCTGTCCGGCCCTGTCCTGTTCTGACCTGTCCGGCCCTGCCCTGTCCTGTCCTGTCCTGTCCTGTCCTGTCCGGCCCTGTCCTGTCCTGTCCTGTCCAGTCCGGCGCTGTCCTGTCCTGTCCTGTCCTGTCCTGTCCTGTCCGGCCCTGTCCTGTCCTGTCCTGTCCTGTCCTGTCCGGCCCTGTCCTGTCCTGTCCAGTCCTGTCCAGTCCTGTCCTGTCCTGTCCGACCTTGTCCTGTCCTGCCCTGTCCTGTCCTGTCCTGTCCAGTCCTGTCCTGTCTGGCCCTGTCCTGTCCTGTCCTGTCCTGTCTGGCCCTGTCCTGTCCTGCCCTGTCCTGGCCGGCCCTGTCCTGTCCTGTCCGGCCATGTCCTGTCCGGCCCTGTACTGTCCTGTCCTGTCCTGTCCTGTCCTGTCCTGTCCTGTCCGGCCCTGTCCTGTCCTGTCCTGTCCTGTCCGGCCCTGTCCTGTCACGTCCAGTCCAGTCCTGTCCTGTCCGGCCCTGTCCTGTCCTGTCCTGTCCTGTCCTGTCCAGTCCTGTCCTGTCTGGCCCTGTCCTGTCCTGTCCTGTCCTGTCTGGTCCTGTCCTGTCCAGTCCTGTCCTGTCCGGCCCTGTCCTGTCCTGTCCGGCCCTGTCCTGTCCAGCCCTGTCCTGTCCTGTCCTGTCCTGTCCTGTCCGGCCCGGTCCTGTCCTGTCCTGTCCTGTCCTGTCCTGTCTTGTCCTGTCCGGCCCTGTCCTGTCCGGCCCTGTCCTGTCCTGTCCTGTCCAGTCCTGTCCTGTCCTGTCCAGTCCTGTCCTGTCTGGCCCTGTCCTGTCCTGTCCTGTCCTGTCTGGCCCTGTCCTGTCCTGTCCTGTCCTGTCCTGTCCTGAACTGTCCGGCCCTGTCCTGTCCTGTCCTGTCCTGTCCTGTCCTGTCCTGTCCTGTCCTGTCCGGCCCGGTCCTGTCCTGTCCTGTCCTGTCCTGTCCAGTCCGGCCCTGTCCTGTCCGGCCCTGTCCTGTCCTGTCCTGTCCAGACCTGTCCTGTCCGGCCCTGTCCTGTGCTGTCCTGTCCTGTGCGGCCCTGTCCTGTCCTGTCCGGCCCGGCCCTGTCCTGTCCTGTCCTGTCCTGTCCTGTCCTGTCCTGTCCGGTCCGGCCCTGTCCTGTCCTGTCCGGCCCAGTCCCGTCCTGTCCTGTCCGGACCCGTCCTGTCCTGTCCTGTCCGGCCCTGTCCTGTCCTGTCCTGTTCTGTCCAGTCCTGTCCTGTCCGGCCCTGTCCAGCCCTGTCCTGTCCTGTCCTGTCCTGCCTGTCCTGTCCTGTCCGGCCCTGTCCTGTCCTGTCCTGTCCTGTTCTGTCCGGCTCTGTCCTGTCAAGTCCTGTCCTGTCCTGTCCTGTCCTGTGCTGTCCTGTCCTGTCCAACCCTGTCCTGTCCTGTCCTGTCCTGTCCTGTCCGGCCCTGCCCTGCCCTGCCATGTCCTGTCCGGCTCTGTCCAGCCCTGTCCTGTCCTGTCCGGCCCTGTCCTGTGCTGTCCTGTCCTGTCCGGCCCTGTCCTGTCCTGTCCGGCCCGGCCCTGTCCTGTCCTGTCCTGTCCTGTCCTGTCCGGCCCTGTCCTGTCCTGTCCGGCCCTGTCCTGTCCTGTCCTGTCCGGCCCTGTCCAGCCCTGTCCTGTCCTGTCCTGTCCTGTCCTGTCCGGCCCTGTCCTGTCCTGTCCTGTCCTGTCCGGCTCTGTCCTGTCAAGTCCTGTCCTGTCCTGTCCTGTCCTGTCCTGTCCTGTCCAACCCTGTCCTCTCCAGTCCAGTCCTGTCCTGTCCTGTCCTGTCCGGCCCTGCCCTGCCCTGCCCTGTCCTGTCCGGCCCTGTCTGGCCCTGTCCTGTCCTGTCCGGCCCTGTCCTGTCCTGTCCTGTCGTGTCCTGTCCTGTCCTGTCCAGTCCAGTCCTGTCCGACCCTGTCCTGTCCTGTCCTGTCCTGTCTGGCCCTGTCCTGTCCGACCCGTTCCTGTCCTGTCCTGTCCTGTCCTGTCCGGCCCTGCCCTGTCCTGTCCTGTCCTGTCCTGTCCTGTCCTGTCCGGCACTGTCCCGTCCCGTCCTGTCCGGTCCTGTCCTGTCCTGTCCTGTCATGTCCTGTCCGGCCCTGTCCTGTCCTGTCCTATCCTGTCATGTCCTGTCTGGCCCTGTCCTGTCCGGCCCTGTCCTGTTCTGACCTGTCCGGCCCTGACCTGTCATGTCCTGTCCTGTCCTGCCCTGTCCGGCTCTGTCCTGTCCTGTCCTGTCCTGTCCTGTCCGGCCCTGTCCTGTCCTGTCCTGTCCTGTCTGGCCCTGTCCTGTCCTGTCAGTCCTGTCCTGTCCTGTCCGGCCCTGTCCTGTCCTGTCCTGTCCTGTCCTGTCCAGTCCTGTCCTGTCTGGCCCTGTCCTGTCCTGTCCTGTCCTGTCTGGTCCTGTCCTGTCCAGTCCTGTCCTGTCCGGCCCTGTCCTGTCCTGTCCTGTCCTGTCCGGCCCGGTCCTGTCCTGTCCTGTCCTGTCCTGTCCTGTCCTGTCCTGTCTTGTCCTGTCCGGCCCTGTCCTGTCCGGCTCTGTCCTGTCCTGTCCTATCTTGTCCAGCCCTGTCCTGTCCAGCCCTGTCCTGTCCGGCCCTGTCCTGTCCTGTCCTGTCCGGCCCTGTCCTGTCCGGCCCTGTCCTATCCTGTCCAGTCCTGTCCTGTCCTGCCCGGCCCTGTCCTGTCCTGTCCTGTCTGGCCCTGTCCTGTCCTGTCCGGCCCTGTCCTGTCCTGTCCTGTCCTGTCCTGTCCGGCCCTGTCCTGTCCGGTCCAGTCCTGTCCTGTCCTGTCCTGTCCTGTCCGGCCCTGTCCTTTCCTGTCCGGCCCTGTCCTGTCCGGCCCTGTCCTGTCCTGTCCGGCCCGGCCCTGTCCTGTCCTGTCCTGTCCTGTCCTGTCCTGTCCGACCCTGTCCTGTCCGCCCTGTCCGTCCTGTCCTGTCCAGTCCTGTCCTTTCCGGCCCTGTCCTGTCCTGTCCTGTCCTGTCCGGCCCTGTCCTGTAATGTCCGGCCCTGCCCTGTCCTGTCCTGTCCTGTCCTGTCCTGTCCTGTCTGGCCCTGTCCCCTCCTGTGCTGTCCTGTCCTGTCCTGTCCTGCCCGGCCATGTCCTGTCCTGTCCTGTCCTGTCCTGTCATGTCCTATCCGGCCCTGTCCTGTCCTGTCCTGTCCTGTCATGTCCTGTCTGGCCCGGTCCTGTCCTGTCAAGTCCTGTCCTGTCCTGTCCTGTCCTGTGCTGTCCTGTCCTGTCCAACCCTGTCCTGTCCTGTCCTGTCCTGTCCTGTCCTGTCCGGCCCTGCCCTGCCCAGCCCTGTCCTGTCCGGCCCTGTCCGGCCCTGTCCTGTCCTGTCCGGCCCTGTCCTGTGCTGTCCTGTCCTGTCCGGCCCTGTCCTGTCCTGTCCGGCCCGGCCCTGTCCTGTCCTGTCCTGTCCTGTCCTGTCCGGCCCTGTCCTGTCCTGTCCGGCCCTGTCCTGTCCTGTCCTGTCCGGCCCTGTCCAGCCCTATCCTGTCCTGTCCTGTCCTGTCCTGTCCTGTCCTGTCCAGTCCTGTCCTGTCCGGCCCTGTCCTGTCCGGCCCTATCCTGTCCTGTCCGGCCCGGCCCTGTCCTGTCCTGTCCTGTCCTGTCCTGTCCGGCCCTGTCCTGTCCTGTCCGGCCCTGTCCTGTCCTGTCCTGTCCGGCCCTGTCCAGCCCTGTCCTGTCCTGTCCTGTCCTGTTCTGTCCTGTCCTGTCCTCTCCGGCCCTGTCCCGCCCTGTCCTGTCCTGTCTTGTCCTGTCTTGTCCTGTCCTGTCCTGTCCGACCCTGTCCTGTCCTGTCCTGTCCTGTCATGTCCTGTCCTGTCCTGTCCGGCCCTGCCCAGCCCTGCCCTGTCCTGTCCGGCCCTGTTCGGCCCTGCCCTGTCCAGCCCTGTCCTGTCCTGTCCTGTCCTGTCCTGTTCTGTCCTGTCCTGTCCTGTCCGGCCCTGTCCAGCCCTGTCCTGTCCTGTCCTGTCCTGTCCTGTCCTGTCCGGCCCTGTCCTGTCCTGTCCTGTCCTGTCCTTTCCGGCTCTGTTCTGTCAAGTCCTGTCCTGTCCTGTCCTGTCCTGTCCTGTCCGACCCTGTCCTGTCCTGTCCTGTCCTGTTCTGTCCTGTCCTGTCCGGCCCTGCCCTGCCCTGTCCTGTCCGGCCATGTCCGGCCCTGTCCTGTCCTGTCGGTCCCTGTCCTGTCCTGTCCTGTCCTGTCCTGTCCAGTCCAGTCCTGTCCGACCCTGTCCTGTCCTGTCCTGTCCTGTCCTGTCCGGCCCTGTCCTGTCCGACCCGTTCCTGTCCTGTCCTGTCCTGTCCTGTCCGGCCCTGCCCTGTCCTGTCCTGTCCTGTCCTGTCCTGTCCGACCCTGTCCCGTCCTGTCCTGTCCTGTCCTGTCCTGCCCGGCCATGTCCTGTCCTGTCCTGTACTGTCCTGTCATGTCCTGTCCGGCCCTGTCCTGTCCTGTCCTGTCCTGTCCTGTCCTGTCATGTCCTGTCTGGCCCGGTCATGTCCTGTCCTGTCCTGTCCGGCCCTGTCCTGTTCTGACCTGTCCGGCCCTGCCCTGTCCTGTCCTGTCCTGTCCTGTCCTGTCCGGCCCTGTCCTGTCCTGTCCTGTCCAGTCCGGCGCTGTCCTGTCCTGTCCTGTCCTGTCCTGTCCTGTCCGGCCCTGTCCTGTCCTGTCCTGTCCTGTCCTGTCCGGCCCTGTCCTGTCCTGTCCAGTCCTGTCCTGTCCTGTCCGACCTTGTCCTGTCCTGCCCTGTCCTGTCCTGTCCTGTCCAGTCCTGTCCTGTCTGGCCCTGTCCTGTCCTGTCCTGTCCTGTCTGGCCCTGTCCTGTCCTGCCCTGTCCTGGCCGGCCCTGTCCTGTCCTGTCCGGCCATGTCCTGTCCGGCCCTGTACTGTCCTGTCCTGTCCTGTCCTGTCCTGTCCTGTCCTGTCCGGCCCTGTCCTGTCCTGTCCTGTCCTGTCCGGCCCTGTCCTGTCCTGTCCAGTCCAGTCCTGTCCTGTCCGGCCCTGTCCTGTCCTGTCCTGTCCTGTCCTGTCCAGTCCTGTCCTGTCTGGCCCTGTCCTGTCCTGTCCTGTCCTGTCTGGTCCTGTCCTGTCCAGTCCTGTCCTGTCCGGCCCTGTCCTGTCCTGTCCGGCCCTGTCCTGTCCAGCCCTGTCCTGTCCTGTCCTGTCCTGTCCTGTCCGGCCCGGTCCTGTCCTGTCCTGTCCTGTCCTGTCCTGTCTTGTCCTGTCCGGCCCTGTCCTGTCCGGCCCTGTCCTGTCCTGTCCTGTCCAGTCCTGTCCTGTCCTGTCCAGTCCTGTCCTGTCTGGCCCTGTCCTGTCCTGTCCTGTCCTGTCTGGCCCTGTCCTGTCCTGTCCTGTCCTGTCCTGTCCTGTCCTGTCCGGCCCTGTCCTGTCCTGTCCTGTCCTGTCTGGCCCTGTCCTGTCCTGTCAGTCCTGTCCTGTCCTGTCCGGCCCTGTCCTGTCCTGTCCTGTCCTGTCCTGTCCAGTCCTGTCCTGTCTGGCCCTGTCCTGTCCTGTCCTGTCCTGTCTGGTCCTGTCCTGTCCAGTCCTGTCCTGTCCGGCCCTGTCCTGTCCTCTCCGGCCCTGTCCTGTCCGGCCCTGTCCCCTGTCCTGTCCTGTCCTGTCCTGTCCTGTCCGGCCCGGTCCTGTCCTGTCTTGTCCTGTCCTGTCCTGTCCTGTCCTGTCTTGTCCTGTCTGGCCCTGTCCTGTCCGGCCCTGTCCTGTCCTGTCCTATCTTGTCCAGCCCTGTCCTGTCCAGCCCTGTCCTGTCCGGCCCTGTCCTGTCCTGTCCTGTCCGGCCCTGTCCTGTCCGGCCCTGTCCTATCCTGTCCTGTCCTGTCCTGTCCTGCCCGGCCCTGTCCTGTCCTGTCCTGACCGGGCCTGTCCTGTCCGGCCCTGTCCTGTCCTGTCCTGTCCTGTCCTGTCCGGCCCTGTCCTGTCCGGTCCAGTCCTGTCCTGTCCTGTCCTGTCCTGTCCGGCCCTGCCCTGCCCTGCCATGTCCTGTCCGGCTCTGTCCAGCCCTGTCCTGTCCTGTCCGGCCCTGTCCTGTGCTGTCCTGTCCTGTCCGGCCCTGTCCTGTCCTGTCCGGCCCGGCCCTGTCCTGTCCTGTCCTGTCCTGTCCTGTCCTGTCCGGCCCTGTCCTGTCCTGTCCGGCCCTGTCCTGTCCTGTCCTGTCCGGCCCTGTCCAGCCCTGTCCTGTCCTGTCCTGTCCTGTCCTGTCCGGCCCTGTCCTGTCCTGTCCTGTCCTGTCCGGCTCTGTCCTGTCAAGTCCTGTCCTGTCCTGTCCTGTCCTGTCCTGTCCTGTCCAACCCTGTCCTCTCCAGTCCTGTCCTGTCCTGTCCTGTCCTGTCCGGCCCTGCCCTGCCCTGCCCTGTCCTGTCCGGCCCTGTCTGGCCCTGTCCTGTCCTGTCCGGCCCTGTCCTGTCCTGTCCTGTCGTGTCCTGTCCTGTCCTGTCCAGTCCAGTCCTGTCCGACCCTGTCCTGTCCTGTCCTGTCCTGTCTGGCCCTGTCCTGTCCGACCCGTTCCTGTCCTGTCCTGTCCTGTCCTGTCCGGCCCTGCCCTGTCCTGTCCTGTCCTGTCCTGTCCTGTCCTGTCCTGTCCTGTCCTGTACTGTCCTATCCTGTCATGTCCTGTCTGGCCCTGTCCTGTCCGGCCCTGTCCTGTTCTGACCTGTCCGGCCCTGACCTGTCATGTCCTGTCCTGTCCTGCCCTGTCCGGCCCTGTCCTGTCCTGTCCTGTCCTGTCCGGCTCTGTCCTGTCCTGTCCTGTCCTGTCCTGTCCGGCCCTGTCCTGTCCTGTCCTGTCCTGTCTGGCCCTGTCCTGTCCTGTCAGTCCTGTCCTGTCCTGTCCTGCCCTGTCCTGTCCTGTCCGGCCCTGTCCTGTCCGGCCCTGTCCCCTGTCCTGTCCTGTCCTGTCCTGTCCTGTCCGGCCCGGTCCTGTCCTGTCCTGTCCTGTCCTGTCCTGTCCTGTCCTGTCTTGTCCTGTCCGGCCCTGTCCTGTCCGGCCCTGTCCTGTCCTGTCCTATCTTGTCCAGCCCTGTCCTGTCCAGCCCTGTCCTGTCCGGCCCTGTCCTGTCCTGTCCTGTCCGGCCCTGTCCTGTCCAGCCCTGTCCTGTCCGGCCCTATCCTGTCCTGTCCGGCCCGGCCCTGTCCTGTCCTGTCCTGTCCTGTCCTGTCCTGTCCGGCCCTGTCCTGTCCTGTCCGGCCCTGTCCTGTCCGGCCCTGTCCTGTCCTGTCCTATCTTGTCCAGCCCTGTCCTGTCCAGCCCTGTCCTGTCCGGCCCTGTCCTGTCCTGTCCTGTCCGGCCCTGTCCTGTCCGGCCCTGTCCTATCCTGTCCTGTCCTGTCCTGTCCTGCCCGGCCCTGTCCTGTCCTGTCCTGACCGGGCCTGTCCTGTCCGGCCCTGTCCTGTCCTGTCCTGTCCTGTCCTGTCCGGCCCTGTCCTGTCCGGTCCAGTCCTGTCCTGTCCTGTCCTGTCCTGTCCGGCCCTGCCCTGCCCTGCCATGTCCTGTCCGGCTCTGTCCAGCCCTGTCCTGTCCTGTCCGGCCCTGTCCTGTGCTGTCCTGTCCTGTCCGGCCCTGTCCTGTCCTGTCCGGCCCGGCCCTGTCCTGTCCTGTCCTGTCCTGTCCTGTCCTGTCCGGCCCTGTCCTGTCCTGTCCGGCCCTGTCCTGTCCTGTCCTGTCCGGCCCTGTCCAGCCCTGTCCTGTCCTGTCCTGTCCTGTCCTGTCCGGCCCTGTCCTGTCCTGTCCTGTCCTGTCCGGCTCTGTCCTGTCAAGTCCTGTCCTGTCCTGTCCTGTCCTGTCCTGTCCTGTCCAACCCTGTCCTCTCCAGTCCTGTCCTGTCCTGTCCTGTCCTGTCCGGCCCTGCCCTGCCCTGCCCTGTCCTGTCCGGCCCTGTCTGGCCCTGTCCTGTCCTGTCCGGCCCTGTCCTGTCCTGTCCTGTCGTGTCCTGTCCTGTCCTGTCCAGTCCAGTCCTGTCCGACCCTGTCCTGTCCTGTCCTGTCCTGTCTGGCCCTGTCCTGTCCGACCCGTTCCTGTCCTGTCCTGTCCTGTCCTGTCCGGCCCTGCCCTGTCCTGTCCTGTCCTGTCCTGTCCTGTCCTGTCCTGTCCTGTCCTGTACTGTCCTATCCTGTCATGTCCTGTCTGGCCCTGTCCTGTCCGGCCCTGTCCTGTTCTGACCTGTCCGGCCCTGACCTGTCATGTCCTGTCCTGTCCTGCCCTGTCCGGCCCTGTCCTGTCCTGTCCTGTCCTGTCCGGCTCTGTCCTGTCCTGTCCTGTCCTGTCCTGTCCGGCCCTGTCCTGTCCTGTCCTGTCCTGTCTGGCCCTGTCCTGTCCTGTCAGTCCTGTCCTGTCCTGTCCTGCCCTGTCCTGTCCTGTCCGGCCCTGTCCTGTCCGGCCCTGTCCCCTGTCCTGTCCTGTCCTGTCCTGTCCTGTCCGGCCCGGTCCTGTCCTGTCCTGTCCTGTCCTGTCCTGTCCTGTCCTGTCTTGTCCTGTCCGGCCCTGTCCTGTCCGGCCCTGTCCTGTCCTGTCCTATCTTGTCCAGCCCTGTCCTGTCCAGCCCTGTCCTGTCCGGCCCTGTCCTGTCCTGTCCTGTCCGGCCCTGTCCTGTCCAGCCCTGTCCTGTCCGGCCCTATCCTGTCCTGTCCGGCCCGGCCCTGTCCTGTCCTGTCCTGTCCTGTCCTGTCCTGTCCGGCCCTGTCCTGTCCTGTCCGGCCCTGTCCTGTCCTGTCCTGTCCGGCCCTGTCCAGCCCTGTCCTGTCCTGTCCTGTCCTGTTCTGTCCTGTCCTGTCCTCTCCGGCCCTGTCCCGCCCTGTCCTGTCCTGTCTTGTCCTGTCTTGTCCTGTCCTGTCCTGTCCGACCCTGTCCAGTCCTGTCCTGTCTGGCCCTGTCCTGTCCTGTCCTGTCCTGTCTGGTCCTGTCCTGTCCAGTCCTGTCCTGTCCGGCCCTGTCCTGTCCTGTCCGGCCCGGTCCTGTCCTGTCTTGTCCTGTCCTGTCCGGCCCTGTCCTGTCCGGCCCTGTCCTGTCCTGTCCTGTCCAGTCCTGTCCTGTCCTGTCCAGTCCTGTCCTGTCTGGCCCTGTCCTGTCCTGTCCTGTCCTGTCTGGCCCTGTCCTGTCCTGTCCTGTCCTGTCCTGTCCTGTCCTGTCCGGCCCTGTCCTGTCCTGTCCTGTCCTGTCTGGCCCTGTCCTGTCCTGTCAGTCCTGTCCTGTCCTGTCCGGCCCTGTCCTGTCCTGTCCTGTCCTGTCCTGTCCAGTCCTGTCCTGTCTGGCCCTGTCCTGTCCTGTCCTGTCCTGTCTGGTCCTGTCCTGTCCAGTCCTGTCCTGTCCGGCCCTGTCCTGTCCTCTCCGGCCCTGTCCTGTCCGGCCCTGTCCCCTGTCCTGTCCTGTCCTGTCCTGTCCTGTCCGGCCCGGTCCTGTCCTGTCTTGTCCTGTCCTGTCCTGTCCTGTCCTGTCTTGTCCTGTCTGGCCCTGTCCTGTCCGGCCCTGTCCTGTCCTGTCCTATCTTGTCCAGCCCTGTCCTGTCCAGCCCTGTCCTGTCCGGCCCTGTCCTGTCCTGTCCTGTCCGGCCCTGTCCTGTCCGGCCCTGTCCTATCCTGTCCTGTCCTGTCCTGTCCTGCCCGGCCCTGTCCTGTCCTGTCTTGACTGGGCCTGTCCTGTCCGGCCCTGTCCTGTCCTGTCCTGTCCTGTCCTGTCCGGCCCTGTCCTGTCCGGTCCAGTCCTGTCCTGTCCTGTCCTGTCCTGTCCGGCCCTGCCCTGCCCTGCCATGTCCTGTCCGGCTCTGTCCAGCCCTGTCCTGTCCTGTCCGGCCCTGTCCTGTGCTGTCCTGTCCTGTCCGGCCCTGTCCTGTCCTGTCCGGCCCGGCCCTGTCCTGTCCTGTCCTGTCCTGTCCTGTCCTGTCCGGCCCTGTCCTGTCCTGTCCGGCCCTGTCCTGTCCTGTCCTGTCCGGCCCTGTCCAGCCCTGTCCTGTCCTGTCCTGTCCTGTCCTGTCCGGCCCTGTCCTGTCCTGTCCTGTCCTGTCCGGCTCTGTCCTGTCAAGTCCTGTCCTGTCCTGTCCTGTCCTGTCCTGTCCTGTCCAACCCTGTCCTCTCCAGTCCTGTCCTGTCCTGTCCTGTACTGTCCGGCCCTGCCCTGCCCTGCCCTGTCCTGTCCGGCCCTGTCTGGCCCTGTCCTGTCCTGTCCGGCCCTGTCCTGTCCTGTCCTGTCGTGTCCTGTCCTGTCCTGTCCAGTCCAGTCCTGTCCGACCCTGTCCTGTCCTGTCCTGTCCTGTCTGGCCCTGTCCTGTCCGACCCGTTCCTGTCCTGTCCTGTCCTGTCCTGTCCGGCCCTGCCCTGTCCTGTCCTGTCCTGTCCTGTCCTGTCCGGCACTGTCCCGTCCCGTCCTGTCCGGTCCTGTCCTGTCCTGCCCGGCCATGTCCTGTCCTGTCCTGTCATGTCCTGTCCGGCCCTGTCCTGTCCTGTCCTGTCCTGTCCTGTCCTGTCCTGTCCTATCCTGTCATGTCCTGTCTGGCCCTGTCCTGTCCGGCCCTGTCCTGTTCTGACCTGTCCGGCCCTGACCTGTCATGTCCTGTCATGTCCTGCCCTGTCCGGCCCTGTCCTGTCCTGTCCTGTCCTGTCCGGCTCTGTCCTGTCCTGTCCTGTCCTGTCCTGTCCGGCCCTGTCCTGTCCTGTCCTGTCCTGTCTGGCCCTGTCCTGTCCTGTCAGTCCTGTCCTGTCCTGTCCGGCCCTGTCCAGCCCTGTCCTGTCCTGTCCTGTCCTGTCCTGTCCGGCCCTGTCCTGTCCTGTCCTGTCCTGTCCGGCTCTGTCCTGTCAAGTCCTGTCCTGTCCTGTCCTGTCCTGTCCTGTCCTGTCCAACCCTGTCCTCTCCAGTCCAGTCCTGTCCTGTCCTGTCCTGTCCGGCCCTGCCCTGCCCTGCCCTGTCCTGTCCGGCCCTGTCTGGCCCTGTCCTGTCCTGTCCGGCCCTGTCCTGTCCTGTCCTGTCGTGTCCTGTCCTGTCCTGTCCAGTCCAGTCCTGTCCGACCCTGTCCTGTCCTGTCCTGTCCTGTCTGGCCCTGTCCTGTCCGACCCGTTCCTGTCCTGTCCTGTCCTGTCCTGTCCGGCCCTGCCCTGTCCTGTCCTGTCCTGTCCTGTCCTGTCCTGTCCGGCACTGTCCCGTCCCGTCCTGTCCGGTCCTGTCCTGTCCTGTCCTGTCATGTCCTGTCCGGCCCTGTCCTGTCCTGTCCTATCCTGTCATGTCCTGTCTGGCCCTGTCCTGTCCGGCCCTGTCCTGTTCTGACCTGTCCGGCCCTGACCTGTCATGTCCTGTCCTGTCCTGCCCTGTCCGGCTCTGTCCTGTCCTGTCCTGTCCTGTCCTGTCCGGCCCTGTCCTGTCCTGTCCTGTCCTGTCTGGCCCTGTCCTGTCCTGTCAGTCCTGTCCTGTCCTGTCCGGCCCTGTCCTGTCCTGTCCTGTCCTGTCCTGTCCAGTCCTGTCCTGTCTGGCCCTGTCCTGTCCTGTCCTGTCCTGTCTGGTCCTGTCCTGTCCAGTCCTGTCCTGTCCGGCCCTGTCCTGTCCTGTCCTGTCCTGTCCGGCCCGGTCCTGTCCTGTCCTGTCCTGTCCTGTCCTGTCCTGTCCTGTCTTGTCCTGTCCGGCCCTGTCCTGTCCGGCTCTGTCCTGTCCTGTCCTATCTTGTCCAGCCCTGTCCTGTCCAGCCCTGTCCTGTCCGGCCCTGTCCTGTCCTGTCCTGTCCGGCCCTGTCCTGTCCGGCCCTGTCCTATCCTGTCCAGTCCTGTCCTGTCCTGCCCGGCCCTGTCCTGTCCTGTCCTGTCTGGCCCTGTCCTGTCCTGTCCGGCCCTGTCCTGTCCTGTCCTGTCCTGTCCTGTCCGGCCCTGTCCTGTCCGGTCCAGTCCTGTCCTGTCCTGTCCTGTCCTGTCCGGCCCTGTCCTTTCCTGTCCGGCCCTGTCCTGTCCGGCCCTGTCCTGTCCTGTCCGGCCCGGCCCTGTCCTGTCCTGTCCTGTCCTGTCCTGTCCTGTCCGACCCTGTCCTGTCCGCCCTGTCCGTCCTGTCCTGTCCAGTCCTGTCCTTTCCGGCCCTGTCCTGTCCTGTCCTGTCCTGTCCGGCCCTGTCCTGTAATGTCCGGCCCTGCCCTGTCCTGTCCTGTCCTGTCCTGTCCTGTCCTGTCTGGCCCTGTCCCCTCCTGTGCTGTCCTGTCCTGTCCTGTCCTGCCCGGCCATGTCCTGTCCTGTCCTGTCCTGTCCTGTCATGTCCTATCCGGCCCTGTCCTGTCCTGTCCTGTCCTGTCATGTCCTGTCTGGCCCGGTCCTGTCCTGTCAAGTCCTGTCCTGTCCTGTCCTGTCCTGTGCTGTCCTGTCCTGTCCAACCCTGTCCTGTCCTGTCCTGTCCTGTCCTGTCCTGTCCGGCCCTGCCCTGCCCAGCCCTGTCCTGTCCGGCCCTGTCCGGCCCTGTCCTGTCCTGTCCGGCCCTGTCCTGTGCTGTCCTGTCCTGTCCGGCCCTGTCCTGTCCTGTCCGGCCCGGCCCTGTCCTGTCCTGTCCTGTCCTGTCCTGTCCGGCCCTGTCCTGTCCTGTCCGGCCCTGTCCTGTCCTGTCCTGTCCGGCCCTGTCCAGCCCTATCCTGTCCTGTCCTGTCCTGTCCTGTCCTGTCCTGTCCAGTCCTGTCCTGTCCGGCCCTGTCCTGTCCGGCCCTATCCTGTCCTGTCCGGCCCGGCCCTGTCCTGTCCTGTCCTGTCCTGTCCTGTCCGGCCCTGTCCTGTCCTGTCCGGCCCTGTCCTGTCCTGTCCTGTCCGGCCCTGTCCAGCCCTGTCCTGTCCTGTCCTGTCCTGTTCTGTCCTGTCCTGTCCTCTCCGGCCCTGTCCCGCCCTGTCCTGTCCTGTCTTGTCCTGTCTTGTCCTGTCCTGTCCTGTCCGACCCTGTCCTGTCCTGTCCTGTCCTGTCATGTCCTGTCCTGTCCTGTCCGGCCCTGCCCAGCCCTGCCCTGTCCTGTCCGGCCCTGTTCGGCCCTGCCCTGTCCAGCCCTGTCCTGTCCTGTCCTGTCCTGTCCTGTTCTGTCCTGTCCTGTCCTGTCCGGCCCTGTCCAGCCCTGTCCTGTCCTGTCCTGTCCTGTCCTGTCCTGTCCGGCCCTGTCCTGTCCTGTCCTGTCCTGTCCTTTCCGGCTCTGTTCTGTCAAGTCCTGTCCTGTCCTGTCCTGTCCTGTCCTGTCCGACCCTGTCCTGTCCTGTCCTGTCCTGTTCTGTCCTGTCCTGTCCGGCCCTGCCCTGCCCTGTCCTGTCCGGCCATGTCCGGCCCTGTCCTGTCCTGTCGGTCCCTGTCCTGTCCTGTCCTGTCCTGTCCTGTCCAGTCCAGTCCTGTCCGACCCTGTCCTGTCCTGTCCTGTCCTGTCCTGTCCGGCCCTGTCCTGTCCGACCCGTTCCTGTCCTGTCCTGTCCTGTCCTGTCCGGCCCTGCCCTGTCCTGTCCTGTCCTGTCCTGTCCTGTCCGACCCTGTCCCGTCCTGTCCTGTCCTGTCCTGTCCTGCCCGGCCATGTCCTGTCCTGTCCTGTACTGTCCTGTCATGTCCTGTCCGGCCCTGTCCTGTCCTGTCCTGTCCTGTCCTGTCCTGTCATGTCCTGTCTGGCCCGGTCATGTCCTGTCCTGTCCTGTCCGGCCCTGTCCTGTTCTGACCTGTCCGGCCCTGCCCTGTCCTGTCCTGTCCTGTCCTGTCCTGTCCGGCCCTGTCCTGTCCTGTCCTGTCCAGTCCGGCGCTGTCCTGTCCTGTCCTGTCCTGTCCTGTCCTGTCCGGCCCTGTCCTGTCCTGTCCTGTCCTGTCCTGTCCGGCCCTGTCCTGTCCTGTCCAGTCCTGTCCTGTCCTGTCCGACCTTGTCCTGTCCTGCCCTGTCCTGTCCTGTCCTGTCCAGTCCTGTCCTGTCTGGCCCTGTCCTGTCCTGTCCTGTCCTGTCTGGCCCTGTCCTGTCCTGCCCTGTCCTGGCCGGCCCTGTCCTGTCCTGTCCGGCCATGTCCTGTCCGGCCCTGTACTGTCCTGTCCTGTCCTGTCCTGTCCTGTCCTGTCCTGTCCGGCCCTGTCCTGTCCTGTCCTGTCCTGTCCGGCCCTGTCCTGTCCTGTCCAGTCCAGTCCTGTCCTGTCCGGCCCTGTCCTGTCCTGTCCTGTCCTGTCCTGTCCAGTCCTGTCCTGTCTGGCCCTGTCCTGTCCTGTCCTGTCCTGTCTGGTCCTGTCCTGTCCAGTCCTGTCCTGTCCGGCCCTGTCCTGTCCTGTCCGGCCCTGTCCTGTCCAGCCCTGTCCTGTCCTGTCCTGTCCTGTCCTGTCCGGCCCGGTCCTGTCCTGTCCTGTCCTGTCCTGTCCTGTCTTGTCCTGTCCGGCCCTGTCCTGTCCGGCCCTGTCCTGTCCTGTCCTGTCCAGTCCTGTCCTGTCCTGTCCAGTCCTGTCCTGTCTGGCCCTGTCCTGTCCTGTCCTGTCCTGTCTGGCCCTGTCCTGTCCTGTCCTGTCCTGTCCTGTCCTGTCCTGTCCGGCCCTGTCCTGTCCTGTCCTGTCCTGTCTGGCCCTGTCCTGTCCTGTCAGTCCTGTCCTGTCCTGTCCGGCCCTGTCCTGTCCTGTCCTGTCCTGTCCTGTCCAGTCCTGTCCTGTCTGGCCCTGTCCTGTCCTGTCCTGTCCTGTCTGGTCCTGTCCTGTCCAGTCCTGTCCTGTCCGGCCCTGTCCTGTCCTCTCCGGCCCTGTCCTGTCCGGCCCTGTCCCCTGTCCTGTCCTGTCCTGTCCTGTCCTGTCCGGCCCGGTCCTGTCCTGTCTTGTCCTGTCCTGTCCTGTCCTGTCCTGTCTTGTCCTGTCTGGCCCTGTCCTGTCCGGCCCTGTCCTGTCCTGTCCTATCTTGTCCAGCCCTGTCCTGTCCAGCCCTGTCCTGTCCGGCCCTGTCCTGTCCTGTCCTGTCCGGCCCTGTCCTGTCCGGCCCTGTCCTATCCTGTCCTGTCCTGTCCTGTCCTGCCCGGCCCTGTCCTGTCCTGTCCTGACCGGGCCTGTCCTGTCCGGCCCTGTCCTGTCCTGTCCTGTCCTGTCCTGTCCGGCCCTGTCCTGTCCGGTCCAGTCCTGTCCTGTCCTGTCCTGTCCTGTCCGGCCCTGCCCTGCCCTGCCATGTCCTGTCCGGCTCTGTCCAGCCCTGTCCTGTCCTGTCCGGCCCTGTCCTGTGCTGTCCTGTCCTGTCCGGCCCTGTCCTGTCCTGTCCGGCCCGGCCCTGTCCTGTCCTGTCCTGTCCTGTCCTGTCCTGTCCGGCCCTGTCCTGTCCTGTCCGGCCCTGTCCTGTCCTGTCCTGTCCGGCCCTGTCCAGCCCTGTCCTGTCCTGTCCTGTCCTGTCCTGTCCGGCCCTGTCCTGTCCTGTCCTGTCCTGTCCGGCTCTGTCCTGTCAAGTCCTGTCCTGTCCTGTCCTGTCCTGTCCTGTCCTGTCCAACCCTGTCCTCTCCAGTCCTGTCCTGTCCTGTCCTGTCCTGTCCGGCCCTGCCCTGCCCTGCCCTGTCCTGTCCGGCCCTGTCTGGCCCTGTCCTGTCCTGTCCGGCCCTGTCCTGTCCTGTCCTGTCGTGTCCTGTCCTGTCCTGTCCAGTCCAGTCCTGTCCGACCCTGTCCTGTCCTGTCCTGTCCTGTCTGGCCCTGTCCTGTCCGACCCGTTCCTGTCCTGTCCTGTCCTGTCCTGTCCGGCCCTGCCCTGTCCTGTCCTGTCCTGTCCTGTCCTGTCCTGTCCTGTCCTGTCCTGTACTGTCCTATCCTGTCATGTCCTGTCTGGCCCTGTCCTGTCCGGCCCTGTCCTGTTCTGACCTGTCCGGCCCTGACCTGTCATGTCCTGTCCTGTCCTGCCCTGTCCGGCCCTGTCCTGTCCTGTCCTGTCCTGTCCGGCTCTGTCCTGTCCTGTCCTGTCCTGTCCTGTCCGGCCCTGTCCTGTCCTGTCCTGTCCTGTCTGGCCCTGTCCTGTCCTGTCAGTCCTGTCCTGTCCTGTCCTGCCCTGTCCTGTCCTGTCCGGCCCTGTCCTGTCCGGCCCTGTCCCCTGTCCTGTCCTGTCCTGTCCTGTCCTGTCCGGCCCGGTCCTGTCCTGTCCTGTCCTGTCCTGTCCTGTCCTGTCCTGTCTTGTCCTGTCCGGCCCTGTCCTGTCCGGCCCTGTCCTGTCCTGTCCTATCTTGTCCAGCCCTGTCCTGTCCAGCCCTGTCCTGTCCGGCCCTGTCCTGTCCTGTCCTGTCCGGCCCTGTCCTGTCCAGCCCTGTCCTGTCCGGCCCTATCCTGTCCTGTCCGGCCCGGCCCTGTCCTGTCCTGTCCTGTCCTGTCCTGTCCTGTCCGGCCCTGTCCTGTCCTGTCCGGCCCTGTCCTGTCCGGCCCTGTCCTGTCCTGTCCTATCTTGTCCAGCCCTGTCCTGTCCAGCCCTGTCCTGTCCGGCCCTGTCCTGTCCTGTCCTGTCCGGCCCTGTCCTGTCCGGCCCTGTCCTATCCTGTCCTGTCCTGTCCTGTCCTGCCCGGCCCTGTCCTGTCCTGTCCTGACCGGGCCTGTCCTGTCCGGCCCTGTCCTGTCCTGTCCTGTCCTGTCCTGTCCGGCCCTGTCCTGTCCGGTCCAGTCCTGTCCTGTCCTGTCCTGTCCTGTCCGGCCCTGCCCTGCCCTGCCATGTCCTGTCCGGCTCTGTCCAGCCCTGTCCTGTCCTGTCCGGCCCTGTCCTGTGCTGTCCTGTCCTGTCCGGCCCTGTCCTGTCCTGTCCGGCCCGGCCCTGTCCTGTCCTGTCCTGTCCTGTCCTGTCCTGTCCGGCCCTGTCCTGTCCTGTCCGGCCCTGTCCTGTCCTGTCCTGTCCGGCCCTGTCCAGCCCTGTCCTGTCCTGTCCTGTCCTGTCCTGTCCGGCCCTGTCCTGTCCTGTCCTGTCCTGTCCGGCTCTGTCCTGTCAAGTCCTGTCCTGTCCTGTCCTGTCCTGTCCTGTCCTGTCCAACCCTGTCCTCTCCAGTCCTGTCCTGTCCTGTCCTGTCCTGTCCGGCCCTGCCCTGCCCTGCCCTGTCCTGTCCGGCCCTGTCTGGCCCTGTCCTGTCCTGTCCGGCCCTGTCCTGTCCTGTCCTGTCGTGTCCTGTCCTGTCCTGTCCAGTCCAGTCCTGTCCGACCCTGTCCTGTCCTGTCCTGTCCTGTCTGGCCCTGTCCTGTCCGACCCGTTCCTGTCCTGTCCTGTCCTGTCCTGTCCGGCCCTGCCCTGTCCTGTCCTGTCCTGTCCTGTCCTGTCCTGTCCTGTCCTGTCCTGTACTGTCCTATCCTGTCATGTCCTGTCTGGCCCTGTCCTGTCCGGCCCTGTCCTGTTCTGACCTGTCCGGCCCTGACCTGTCATGTCCTGTCCTGTCCTGCCCTGTCCGGCCCTGTCCTGTCCTGTCCTGTCCTGTCCGGCTCTGTCCTGTCCTGTCCTGTCCTGTCCTGTCCGGCCCTGTCCTGTCCTGTCCTGTCCTGTCTGGCCCTGTCCTGTCCTGTCAGTCCTGTCCTGTCCTGTCCTGCCCTGTCCTGTCCTGTCCGGCCCTGTCCTGTCCGGCCCTGTCCCCTGTCCTGTCCTGTCCTGTCCTGTCCTGTCCGGCCCGGTCCTGTCCTGTCCTGTCCTGTCCTGTCCTGTCCTGTCCTGTCTTGTCCTGTCCGGCCCTGTCCTGTCCGGCCCTGTCCTGTCCTGTCCTATCTTGTCCAGCCCTGTCCTGTCCAGCCCTGTCCTGTCCGGCCCTGTCCTGTCCTGTCCTGTCCGGCCCTGTCCTGTCCAGCCCTGTCCTGTCCGGCCCTATCCTGTCCTGTCCGGCCCGGCCCTGTCCTGTCCTGTCCTGTCCTGTCCTGTCCTGTCCGGCCCTGTCCTGTCCTGTCCGGCCCTGTCCTGTCCTGTCCTGTCCGGCCCTGTCCAGCCCTGTCCTGTCCTGTCCTGTCCTGTTCTGTCCTGTCCTGTCCTCTCCGGCCCTGTCCCGCCCTGTCCTGTCCTGTCTTGTCCTGTCTTGTCCTGTCCTGTCCTGTCCGACCCTGTCCAGTCCTGTCCTGTCTGGCCCTGTCCTGTCCTGTCCTGTCCTGTCTGGTCCTGTCCTGTCCAGTCCTGTCCTGTCCGGCCCTGTCCTGTCCTGTCCGGCCCGGTCCTGTCCTGTCTTGTCCTGTCCTGTCCGGCCCTGTCCTGTCCGGCCCTGTCCTGTCCTGTCCTGTCCAGTCCTGTCCTGTCCTGTCCAGTCCTGTCCTGTCTGGCCCTGTCCTGTCCTGTCCTGTCCTGTCTGGCCCTGTCCTGTCCTGTCCTGTCCTGTCCTGTCCTGTCCTGTCCGGCCCTGTCCTGTCCTGTCCTGTCCTGTCTGGCCCTGTCCTGTCCTGTCAGTCCTGTCCTGTCCTGTCCGGCCCTGTCCTGTCCTGTCCTGTCCTGTCCTGTCCAGTCCTGTCCTGTCTGGCCCTGTCCTGTCCTGTCCTGTCCTGTCTGGTCCTGTCCTGTCCAGTCCTGTCCTGTCCGGCCCTGTCCTGTCCTCTCCGGCCCTGTCCTGTCCGGCCCTGTCCCCTGTCCTGTCCTGTCCTGTCCTGTCCTGTCCGGCCCGGTCCTGTCCTGTCTTGTCCTGTCCTGTCCTGTCCTGTCCTGTCTTGTCCTGTCTGGCCCTGTCCTGTCCGGCCCTGTCCTGTCCTGTCCTATCTTGTCCAGCCCTGTCCTGTCCAGCCCTGTCCTGTCCGGCCCTGTCCTGTCCTGTCCTGTCCGGCCCTGTCCTGTCCGGCCCTGTCCTATCCTGTCCTGTCCTGTCCTGTCCTGCCCGGCCCTGTCCTGTCCTGTCTTGACTGGGCCTGTCCTGTCCGGCCCTGTCCTGTCCTGTCCTGTCCTGTCCTGTCCGGCCCTGTCCTGTCCGGTCCAGTCCTGTCCTGTCCTGTCCTGTCCTGTCCGGCCCTGCCCTGCCCTGCCATGTCCTGTCCGGCTCTGTCCAGCCCTGTCCTGTCCTGTCCGGCCCTGTCCTGTGCTGTCCTGTCCTGTCCGGCCCTGTCCTGTCCTGTCCGGCCCGGCCCTGTCCTGTCCTGTCCTGTCCTGTCCTGTCCTGTCCGGCCCTGTCCTGTCCTGTCCGGCCCTGTCCTGTCCTGTCCTGTCCGGCCCTGTCCAGCCCTGTCCTGTCCTGTCCTGTCCTGTCCTGTCCGGCCCTGTCCTGTCCTGTCCTGTCCTGTCCGGCTCTGTCCTGTCAAGTCCTGTCCTGTCCTGTCCTGTCCTGTCCTGTCCTGTCCAACCCTGTCCTCTCCAGTCCTGTCCTGTCCTGTCCTGTCCTGTCCGGCCCTGCCCTGCCCTGCCCTGTCCTGTCCGGCCCTGTCTGGCCCTGTCCTGTCCTGTCCGGCCCTGTCCTGCCCTGTCCTGTCGTGTCCTGTCCTGTCCTGTCCAGTCCAGTCCTGTCCGACCCTGTCCTGTCCTGTCCTGTCCTGTCTGGCCCTGTCCTGTCCGACCCGTTCCTGTCCTGTCCTGTCCTGTCCTGTCCGGCCCTGCCCTGTCCTGTCCTGTCCTGTCCTGTCCTGTCCGGCACTGTCCCGTCCCGTCCTGTCCGGTCCTGTCCTGTCCTGCCCGGCCATGTCCTGTCCTGTCCTGTCATGTCCTGTCCGGCCCTGTCCTGTCCTGTCCTGTCCTGTCCTGTCCTGTACTGTCCTATCCTGTCATGTCCTGTCTGGCCCTGTCCTGTCCGGCCCTGTCCTGTTCTGACCTGTCCGGCCCTGACCTGTCATGTCCTGTCCTGTCCTGCCCTGTCCGGCCCTGTCCTGTCCTGTCCTGTCCTGTCCGGCTCTGTCCTGTCCTGTCCTGTCCTGTCCTGTCCGGCCCTGTCCTGTCCTGTCCTGTCCTGTCTGGCCCTGTCCTGTCCTGTCAGTCCTGTCCTGTCCTGTCCGGCCCTGTCCTGTCCTGTCCTGTCCTGTCCTGTCCAGTCCTGTCCTGTCTGGCCCTGTCCTGTCCTGTCCTGTCCTGTCTGGTCCTGTCCTGTCCAGTCCTGTCCTGTCCTGCCCTGTCCTGTCCTGTCCGGCCCTGTCCTGTCCGGCCCTGTCCCCTGTCCTGTCCTGTCCTGTCCTGTCCTGTCCGGCCCGGTCCTGTCCTGTCCTGTCCTGTCCTGTCCTGTCCTGTCCTGTCTTGTCCTGTCCGGCCCTGTCCTGTCCGGCCCTGTCCTGTCCTGTCCTATCTTGTCCAGCCCTGTCCTGTCCAGCCCTGTTCTGTCCGGCCCTGTCCTGTCCGGCCCTGTCCTGTCCAGCCCTGTCCTGTCCGGCCCTATCCTGTCCTGTCCGGCCCGGCCCTGTCCTGTCCTGTCCTGTCCTGTCCTGTCCGGCCCTGTCCTGTCCTGTCCGGCCCTGTCCTGTCCTGTCCTGTCCGGCCCTGTCCAGCCCTGTCCTGTCCTGTCCTGTCCTGTTCTGTCCTGTCCTGTCCTCTCCGGCCCTGTCCCGCCCTGTCCTGTCCTGTCTTGTCCTGTCTTGTCCTGTCCTGTCCTGTCCGACCCTGTCCTGTCCTGTCCTGTCCTGTCATGTCCTGTCCTGTCCTGTCCGGCCCTGCCCAGCCCTGCCCTGTCCTGTCCGGCCCTGTTCGGCCCTGTCCTGTCCTGTCCTGTTCTGTCCTGTTCTGTCCTGTCCTGTCCTCTCCTGTTCTGTCCTGTCCTGTCCTGTCCGGCCCTGTCCAGCCCTGTCCTGTCCTGTCCTGTCCTGTCCTGTCCTGTCCGGCCCTGTCCTGTCCTGTCCTGTCCTGTCCTTTCCGGCTCTGTTCTGTCAAGTCCTGTCCTGTCCTGTCCTGTCCTGTCCTGTCCTGTCCGACCCTGTCCTGTCCTGTCCTGTCCTGTTCTGTCCTGTCCTGTCCGGCCCTGCCCTGCCCTGTCCTGTCCGGCCATGTCCGGCCCTGTCCTGTCCTGTCCGTCCCTGTCCTGTCCTGTCCTGTCCTGTCCTGTCCTGTCCAGTCCAGTCCTGTCCGACCCTGTCCTGTCCTGTCCTGTCCTGTCCTGTCCGGCCCTGTCCTGTCCGACCCGTTCCTGTCCTGTCCTGTCCTGTCCTATCCGGCCCTGCCCTGTCCTGTCCTGTCCTGTCCTGTCCTGTCCGACCCTGTCCCGTCCTGTCCTGTCCTGTCCTGTCCTGCCCGGCCATGTCCTGTCCTGTCCTGTACTGTCCTGTCATGTCCTGTCCGGCCCTGTCCTGTCCTGTCCTGTCCTGTCCTGTCCTGTCATGTCCTGTCTGGCCCGGTCATGTCCTGTCCTGTCCTGTCCGGCCCTGTCCTGTTCTGACCTGTCCGGCCCTGCCCTGTCCTGTCCTGTCCTGTCCTGTCCTGTCCGGCCCTGTCCTGTCCTGTCCTGTCCAGTCCGGCGCTGTCCTGTCCTGTCCTGTCCTGTCCTGTCCTGTCCGGCCCTGTCCTGTCCTGTCCTGTCCTGTCCTGTCCGGCCCTGTCCTGTCCTGTCCAGTCCTGTCCTGTCCTGTCCGACCTTGTCCTGTCCTGCCCTGTCCTGTCCTGTCCTGTCCAGTCCTGTCCTGTCTGGCCCTGTCCTGTCCTGTCCTGTCCTGTCTGGCCCTGTCCTGTCCTGCCCTGTCCTGGCCGGCCCTGTCCTGTCCTGTCCGGCCATGTCCTGTCCGGCCCTGTACTGTCCTGTCCTGTCCTGTCCTGTCCTGTCCTGTCCGGCCCTGTCCTGTCCTGTCCTGTCCTGTCCGGCCCTGTCCTGTCCTGTCCAGTCCAGTCCTGTCCTGTCCGGCCCTGTCCTGTCATGTCCTGTCCTGTCCTGTCCTGTCCAGTCCTGTCCTGTCTGGCCCTGTCCTGTCCTGTCCTGTCCTGTCTGGTCCTGTCCTGTCCAGTCCTGTCCTGTCCGGCCCTGTCCTGTCCTGTCCGGCCCTGTCCTGTCCAGCCCTGTCCTGTCCTGTCCTGTCCTGTCCTGTCCGGCCCGGTCCTGTCCTGTCCTGTCCTGTCCTGTCCTGTCTTGTCCTGTCCGGCCCTGTCCTGTCCGGCCCTGTCCTGTCCTGTCCTGTCCAGTCCTGTCCTGTCCTGTCCAGTCCTGTCCTGTCTGGCCCTGTCCTGTCCTGTCCTGTCCTGTCTGGCCCTGTCCTGTCCTGTCCTGTCCTGTCCTGTCCTGTCCTGTCCGGCCCTGTCCTGTCCTGTCCTGTCCTGTCTGGCCCTGTCCTGTCCTGTCAGTCCTGTCCTGTCCTGTCCGGCCCTGTCCTGTCCTGTCCTGTCCTGTCCTGTCCAGTCCTGTCCTGTCTGGCCCTGTCCTGTCCTGTCCTGTCCTGTCTGGTCCTGTACTGTCCTGTCCTGTCCGGCCCTGTCCTGTCCTGTCCTGTCCTGTCTGGCCCTGTCCTGTCCTGTCAGTCCTGTCCTGTCCTGTCCGGCCCTGTCCTGTCCGGCCCTGTCCTGTCCTGTCCTGTCCTGTCCAGCCCTGTCCTGTCCTGTCCGGCCCTGTCCTGTCCGGCCCTGTCCCCTGTCCTGTCCTGTCCTGTCCTGTCCTGTCCGGCCCGGTCCTGTCCTGTCTTGTCCTGTCCTGTCCTGTCCTGTCCTGTCTTGTCCTGTCTGGCCCTGTCCTGTCCGGCCCTGTCCTGTCCTGTCCTATCTTGTCCAGCCCTGTCCTGTCCAGCCCTGTCCTGTCCGGCCCTGTCCTGTCCTGTCCTGTCCGGCCCTGTCCTGTCCGGCCCTGTCCTATCCTGTCCTGTCCTGTCCTGTCCTGCCCGGCCCTGTCCTGTCCTGTCCTGACCGGGCCTGTCCTGTCCGGCCCTGTCCTGTCCTGTCCTGTCCTGTCCTGTCCGGCCCTGTCCTGTCCGGTCCAGTCCTGTCCTGTCCTGTCCTGACCTGTCCGGCCCTGCCCTGCCCTGCCATGTCCTGTCCGGCTCTGTCCAGCCCTGTCCTGTCCTGTCCGGCCCTGTCCTGTGCTGTCCTGTCCTGTCCGGCCCTGTCCTGTCCTGTCCGGCCCGGCCCTGTCCTGTCCTGTCCTGTCCTGTCCTGTCCTGTCCGGCCCTGTCCTGTCCTGTCCGGCCCTGTCCTGTCCTGTCCTGTCCGGCCCTGTCCAGCCCTGTCCTGTCCTGTCCTGTCCTGTCCTGTCCGGCCCTGTCCTGTCCTGTCCTGTCCTGTCCGGCTCTGTCCTGTCAAGTCCTGTCCTGTCCTGTCCTGTCCTGTCCTGTCCTGTCCAACCCTGTCCTCTCCAGTCCTGTCCTGTCCTGTCCTGTACTGTCCGGCCCTGCCCTGCCCTGCCCTGTCCTGTCCGGCCCTGTCTGGCCCTGTCCTGTCCTGTCCGGCCCTGTCCTGTCCTGTCCTGTCGTGTCCTGTCCTGTCCTGTCCAGTCCAGTCCTGTCCGACCCTGTCCTGTCCTGTCCTGTCCTGTCTGGCCCTGTCCTGTCCGACCCGTTCCTGTCCTGTCCTGTCCTGTCCTGTCCGGCCCTGCCCTGTCCTGTCCTGTCCTGTCCTGTCCTGTCCGGCACTGTCCCGTCCCGTCCTGTCCGGTCCTGTCCTGTCCTGCCCGGCCATGTCCTGTCCTGTCCTGTCATGTCCTGTCCGGCCCTGTCCTGTCCTGTCCTGTCCTGTCCTGTCCTGTCCTGTCCTATCCTGTCATGTCCTGTCTGGCCCTGTCCTGTCCGGCCCTGTCCTGTTCTGACCTGTCCGGCCCTGACCTGTCATGTCCTGTCATGTCCTGCCCTGTCCGGCCCTGTCCTGTCCTGTCCTGTCCTGTCCGGCTCTGTCCTGTCCTGTCCTGTCCGGCCCTGTCCTGTCCTGTCCTGTCCTGTCTGGCCCTGTCCTGTCCTGTCAGTCCTGTCCTGTCCTGTCCGGCCCTGTCCTGTCCTGTCCTGTCCTGTCCTGTCCAGTCCTGTCCTGTCTGGCCCTGTCCTGTCCTGTCCTGTCCTGTCTGGTCCTGTCCTGTCCAGTCCTGTCCTGTCCTGCCCTGTCCTGTCCTGTCCGGCCCTGTCCTGTCCGGCCCTGTCCCCTGTCCTGTCCTGTCCTGTCCTGTCCTGTCCGGCCCGGTCCTGTCCTGTCCTGTCCTGTCCTGTCCTGTCCTGTCCTGTCTTGTCCTGTCCGGCCCTGTCCTGTCCGGCCCTGTCCTGTCCTGTCCTATCTTGTCCAGCCCTGTCCTGTCCAGCCCTGTCCTGTCCGGCCCTGTCCTGTCCTGTCCTGTCCGGCCCTGTCCTGTCCGGCCCTGTCCTATCCTGTCCTGTCCTGTCCTGTCCTGCCCGGCCCTGTCCTGTCCTGTCCTGACCGGGCCTGTCCTGTCCGGCCCTGTCCTGTCCTGTCCTGTCCTGTCCTGTCCGGCCCTGTCCTGTCCGGTCCAGTCCTGTCCTGTCCTGTCCTGTCCTGTCCGGCCCTGTCCTGTCCTGTCCGGCCCTGTCCTGTCCGGCCCTGTCCTGTCCTGTCCGGCCCGGCCCTGTCCTGTCCTGTCCTGTCCTGTCCTGTCCGACCCTGTCCTGTCCGCCCTGTCCGTCCTGTCCTGTCCAGTCCTGTCCTTTCCGGCCCTGTCCTGTCCTGTCCTGTCCTGTCCGGCCCTGTCCTGTAATGTCCGGCCCTGCCCTGTCCTGTCCTGTCCTGTCCTGTCCTGTCTGGCCCTGTCCCCTCCTGTGCTGTCCTGTCCTGTCCTGTCCTGCCCGGCCATGTCCTGTCCTGTCCTGTCCTGTCCTGTCATGTCCTATCCGGCCCTGTCCTGTCCTGTCCTGTCCTGTCATGTCCTGTCTGGCCCGGTCCTGTCCTGTCAAGTCCTGTCCTGTCCTGTCCTGTCCTGTGCTGTCCTGTCCTGTCCAACCCTGTCCTGTCCTGTCCTGTCCTGTCCTGTCCGGCCCTGCCCTGCCCTGCCCTGTCCTGTCCGGCCCTGTCCGGCCCTGTCCTGTCCTGTCCGGCCCTGTCCTGTGCTGTCCTGTCCTGTCCGGCCCTGTCCTGTCCTGTCCGGCCCGGCCCTGTCCTGTCCTGTCCTGTCCTGTCCTGTCCGGCCCTGTCCTGTCCTGTCCGGCCCTGTCCTGTCCTGTCCTGTCCGGCCCTGTCCAGCCCTATCCTGTCCTGTCCGGTCCTGTCCTGTCCTGTCCTGTCCTGTCCTGTCCTGTCCTGTCCGGCCCTGTCCTGTCCGGCCCTGTCCTGTCCTGTCCGGCCCGGCCCTGTCCTGTCCTGTCCTGTCCTGTCCTGTCCTGTCCGGCCCTGTCCTGTCCTGTCCGGCCCTGTCCTGTCCTGTCCTGTCCTGTCTTGTCCTGTCCTGTCCTGTCCGACCCTGTCCTGTCCTGTCCTGTCCTGTCATGTCCTGTCCTGTCCTGTCCGGCCCTGCCCAGACCTGCCCTGTCCTGTCCGGCCCTGTTCGGCCCTGCCCTGTCCAGCCCTGTCCTGTCCTGTCCTGTCCTGTCCTGTTCTGTCCTGTCCTGTCCTGTCCGGCCCTGTCCAGCCCTGTCCTGTCCTGTCCTGTCCTGTCCTGTCCTGTCCGGCCCTGTCCTGTCCTGTCCTGTCCTGTCCTTTCCGGCTCTGTTCTGTCAAGTCCTGTCCTGTCCTGTCCTGTCCTGTCCTGTCCTGTCCTGTCCGACCCTGTCCTGTCCTGTCCTGTCCTGTTCTGTCCTGTCCTGTCCGGCCCTGCCCTGTCCTGTCCTGTCCTGTCTTGTCCTGCCGGCCCTGTCCTGTCCGGCCCTGTCCTGTCCTGTCCTGTCCAGTCCTGTCCTGTCCTGTCCAGTCCTGTCCTGTCTGGCCCTGTCCTGTCCTGTCCTGTCCTGTCTGGCCCTGTCCTGTCCTGTCCTGTCCTGTCCTGTCCTGTCCGGCCCTGTCCTGTCCTGTCCTGTCCTGTCTGGCCCTGTCCTGTCCTGTCAGTCCTGTCCTGTCCTGTCCGGCCCTGTCCTGTCCTGTCCTGTCCTGTCCTGTCCAGTCCTGTCCTGTCTGGCCCTGTCCTGTCCTGTCCTGTCCTGTCTGGTCCTGTCCTGTCCAGTCCTGTCCTGTCCGGCCCTGTCCTGTCCTGTCCGGCCCTGTCCTGTCCGGCCCTGTCCCCTGTCCTGTCCTGTCCTGTCCTGTCCTGTCCGGCCCGGTCCTGTCCTGTCCTGTCCTGTCCTGTCCTGTCCTGTCCTGTCCAGCCCTGTCCTGTCCGGACCTGTCCTGTCCTGTCCTGTCCGGCCCTGTCCTGTCCGGCCCTGTCCTATCCTGTCCTGTCCTGTCCTGTCCTGCCCGGCCCTGTCCTGTCCTGTCCTGACCGGGCCTGTCCTGTCCGGCCCTGTCCTGTCCTGTCCTGTCCTGTCCTGTCCGGCCCTGTCCTGTCCGGTCCAGTCCTGTCCTGTCCTGTCCTGTCCTGTCCGGCCCTGTCCTGTCCTGTCCGGCCCTGTCCTGTCCGGCCCTGTCCTGTCCTGTCCGGCCCGGCCCTGTCCTGTCCTGTCCTGTCCTGTCCTGTCCTGTCCTGTCCGACCCTGTCCTGTCCGCCCTGTCCGTCCTGTCCTGTCCAGTCCTGTCCTGTCCGGCCCTGTCCTGTCCTGTCCTGTCCTGTCCGGCCCTGTCCTGTAATGTCCGGCCCTGCCCTGTCCTGTCCTGTCCTGTCCTGTCCTGTCCTGTCTGGCCCTGTCCCCTCCTGTGCTGTCCTGTCCTGTCCTGTCCTGCCCGGCCATGTCCTGTCCTGTCCTGTCCTGTCCTGTCATGTCCTATCCGGCCCTGTCCTGTCCTGTCCTGTCCTGTCATGTCCTGTCTGGCCCGGTCCTGTCCTGTCAAGTCCTGTCCTGTCCTGTCCTGTCCTGTGCTGTCCTGTCCTGTCCAACCCTGTCCTGTCCTGTCCTGTCCTGTCCTGTCCTGTCCGGCCCTGCCCTGCCCTGTCCTGTCCGGCCCTGTCCGGCCCTGTCCTGTCCTGTCCGGCCCTGTCCTGTGCTGTCCTGTCCTGTCCGGCCCTGTCCTGTCCTGTCCGGCCCGGCCCTGTCCTGTCCTGTCCTGTCCGGCCCTGTCCTGTCCTGTCCGGCCCTGTCCTGTCCTGTCCTGTCCGGCCCTGTCCAGCCCTATCCTGTCCTGTCCTGTCCTGTCCTGTCCTGTCCTGTCCAGTCCTGTCCTGTCCGGCCCTGTCCTGTCCGGCCCTGTCCTGTCCTGTCCGGCCCGGCCCTGTCCTGTCCTGTCCTGTCCTGTCCTGTCCTGTCCGGCCCTGTCCTGTCCTGTCCGGCCCTGTCCTGTCCTGTCCTGTCCGGCCCTGTCCCGCCCTGTCCTGTCCTGTCTTGTCCTGTCTTGTCCTGTCCTGTCCTGTCCGACCCTGTCCTGTCCTGTCCTGTCCTGTCATGTCCTGTCCTGTCCTGTCCGGCCCTGCCCAGCCCTGCCCTGTCCTGTCCGGCCCTGTTCGGCCCTGCCCTGTCCAGCCCTGTCCTGTCCTGTCCTGTCCTGTCCTGTTCTGTCCTGTCCTGTCCTGTCCGGCCCTGTCCAGCCCTGTCCTGTCCTGTCCTGTCCTGTCCTGTCCTGTCCGGCCCTGTCCTGTCCTGTCCTGTCCTGTCCTTTCCGGCTCTGTTCTGTCAAGTCCTGTCCTGTCCTGTCCTGTCCTGTCCTGTCCTGTCCTGTCCGACCCTGTCCTGTCCTGTCCTGTCCTGTTCTGTCCTGTCCTGTCCGGCCCTGCCCTGCCCTGCCCTGTCCTGTCCGGCCATGTCCGGCCCTGTCCTGTCCTGTCCGTCCCTGTCCTGTCCTGTCCTGTCCTGTCCTGTCCAGTCCAGTCCTGTCCGACCCTGTCCTGTCCTGTCCTGTCCTGTCCTGTCCGGCCCTGTCCTGTCCTGTCCTGTCCTGTCCTGTCCTGTCCTGTCCTGTCTTGTCCTGTCCGGCCCTGTCCTGTCCGGCCCTGTCCTGTCCTGTCCTGTCCTGTCCAGTCCTGTCCTGTCCTGTCCAGTCCTGTCCTGTCTGGCCCTGTCCTGTCCTGTCCTGTCCTGTCTGGCCCTGTCCTGTCCTGTCCTGTCCTGTCCTGTCCTGTCCTGTCCGGCCCTGTCCTGTCCTGTCCTGTCCTGTCTGGCCCTGTCCTGTCCTGTCAGTCCTGTCCTGTCCTGTCCGGCCCTGTCCTGTCCTGTCCTGTCCTGTCCTGTCCAGTCCTGTCCTGTCTGGCCCTGTCCTGTCCTGTCCTGTCCTGTCTGGTCCTGTACTGTCCTGTCCTGTCCGGCCCTGTCCTGTCCTGTCCTGTCCTGTCTGGCCCTGTCCTGTCCTGTCAGTCCTGTCCTGTCCTGTCCGGCCCTGTCCTGTCCGGCCCTGTCCTGTCCTGTCCTGTCCTGTCCAGCCCTGTCCTGTCCTGTCCGGCCCTGTCCTGTCCGGCCCTGTCCCCTGTCCTGTCCTGTCCTGTCCTGTCCTGTCCGGCCCGGTCCTGTCCTGTCTTGTCCTGTCCTGTCCTGTCCTGTCCTGTCTTGTCCTGTCTGGCCCTGTCCTGTCCGGCCCTGTCCTGTCCTGTCCTATCTTGTCCAGCCCTGTCCTGTCCAGCCCTGTCCTGTCCGGCCCTGTCCTGTCCTGTCCTGTCCGGCCCTGTCCTGTCCGGCCCTGTCCTATCCTGTCCTGTCCTGTCCTGTCCTGCCCGGCCCTGTCCTGTCCTGTCCTGACCGGGCCTGTCCTGTCCGGCCCTGTCCTGTCCTGTCCTGTCCTGTCCTGTCCGGCCCTGTCCTGTCCGGTCCAGTCCTGTCCTGTCCTGTCCTGTCCTGTCCGGCCCTGCCCTGCCCTGCCATGTCCTGTCCGGCTCTGTCCAGCCCTGTCCTGTCCTGTCCGGCCCTGTCCTGTGCTGTCCTGTCCTGTCCGGCCCTGTCCTGTCCTGTCCGGCCCGGCCCTGTCCTGTCCTGTCCTGTCCTGTCCTGTCCTGTCCGGCCCTGTCCTGTCCTGTCCGGCCCTGTCCTGTCCTGTCCTGTCCGGCCCTGTCCAGCCCTGTCCTGTCCTGTCCTGTCCTGTCCTGTCCGGCCCTGTCCTGTCCTGTCCTGTCCTGTCCGGCTCTGTCCTGTCAAGTCCTGTCCTGTCCTGTCCTGTCCTGTCCTGTCCTGTCCAACCCTGTCCTCTCCAGTCCTGTCCTGTCCTGTCCTGTACTGTCCGGCCCTGCCCTGCCCTGCCCTGTCCTGTCCGGCCCTGTCTGGCCCTGTCCTGTCCTGTCCGGCCCTGTCCTGTCCTGTCCTGTCGTGTCCTGTCCTGTCCTGTCCAGTCCAGTCCTGTCCGACCCTGTCCTGTCCTGTCCTGTCCTGTCTGGCCCTGTCCTGTCCGACCCGTTCCTGTCCTGTCCTGTCCTGTCCTGTCCGGCCCTGCCCTGTCCTGTCCTGTCCTGTCCTGTCCTGTCCGGCACTGTCCCGTCCCGTCCTGTCCGGTCCTGTCCTGTCCTGCCCGGCCATGTCCTGTCCTGTCCTGTCATGTCCTGTCCGGCCCTGTCCTGTCCTGTCCTGTCCTGTCCTGTCCTGTCCTGTCCTATCCTGTCATGTCCTGTCTGGCCCTGTCCTGTCCGGCCCTGTCCTGTTCTGACCTGTCCGGCCCTGACCTGTCATGTCCTGTCATGTCCTGCCCTGTCCGGCCCTGTCCTGTCCTGTCCTGTCCTGTCCGGCTCTGTCCTGTCCTGTCCTGTCCTGTCCTGTCCGGCCCTGTCCTGTCCTGTCCTGTCCTGTCTGGCCCTGTCCTGTCCTGTCAGTCCTGTCCTGTCCTGTCCGGCCCTGTCCTGTCCTGTCCTGTCCTGTCCTGTCCAGTCCTGTCCTGTCTGGCCCTGTCCTGTCCTGTCCTGTCCTGTCTGGTCCTGTCCTGTCCAGTCCTGTCCTGTCCTGCCCTGTCCTGTCCTGTCCGGCCCTGTCCTGTCCGGCCCTGTCCCCTGTCCTGTCCTGTCCTGTCCTGTCCTGTCCGGCCCGGTCCTGTCCTGTCCTGTCCTGTCCTGTCCTGTCCTGTCCTGTCTTGTCCTGTCCGGCCCTGTCCTGTCCGGCCCTGTCCTGTCCTGTCCTATCTTGTCCAGCCCTGTCCTGTCCAGCCCTGTCCTGTCCGGCCCTGTCCTGTCCTGTCCTGTCCGGCCCTGTCCTGTCCGGCCCTGTCCTATCCTGTCCTGTCCTGTCCTGTCCTGCCCGGCCCTGTCCTGTCCTGTCCTGACCGGGCCTGTCCTGTCCGGCCCTGTCCTGTCCTGTCCTGTCCTGTCCTGTCCGGCCCTGTCCTGTCCGGTCCAGTCCTGTCCTGTCCTGTCCTGTCCTGTCCGGCCCTGTCCTGTCCTGTCCGGCCCTGTCCTGTCCGGCCCTGTCCTGTCCTGTCCGGCCCGGCCCTGTCCTGTCCTGTCCTGTCCTGTCCTGTCCGACCCTGTCCTGTCCGCCCTGTCCGTCCTGTCCTGTCCAGTCCTGTCCTTTCCGGCCCTGTCCTGTCCTGTCCTGTCCTGTCCGGCCCTGTCCTGTAATGTCCGGCCCTGCCCTGTCCTGTCCTGTCCTGTCCTGTCCTGTCTGGCCCTGTCCCCTCCTGTGCTGTCCTGTCCTGTCCTGTCCTGCCCGGCCATGTCCTGTCCTGTCCTGTCCTGTCCTGTCATGTCCTATCCGGCCCTGTCCTGTCCTGTCCTGTCCTGTCATGTCCTGTCTGGCCCGGTCCTGTCCTGTCAAGTCCTGTCCTGTCCTGTCCTGTCCTGTGCTGTCCTGTCCTGTCCAACCCTGTCCTGTCCTGTCCTGTCCTGTCCTGTCCGGCCCTGCCCTGCCCTGCCCTGTCCTGTCCGGCCCTGTCCGGCCCTGTCCTGTCCTGTCCGGCCCTGTCCTGTGCTGTCCTGTCCTGTCCGGCCCTGTCCTGTCCTGTCCGGCCCGGCCCTGTCCTGTCCTGTCCTGTCCTGTCCTGTCCGGCCCTGTCCTGTCCTGTCCGGCCCTGTCCTGTCCTGTCCTGTCCGGCCCTGTCCAGCCCTATCCTGTCCTGTCCGGTCCTGTCCTGTCCTGTCCTGTCCAGTCCTGTCCTGTCCGGCCCTGTCCTGTCCGGCCCTGTCCTGTCCTGTCCGGCCCGGCCCTGTCCTGTCCTGTCCTGTCCTGTCCTGTCCTGTCCGGCCCTGTCCTGTCCTGTCCGGCCCTGTCCTGTCCTGTCCTGTCCTGTCTTGTCCTGTCCTGTCCTGTCCGACCCTGTCCTGTCCTGTCCTGTCCTGTCATGTCCTGTCCTGTCCTGTCCGGCCCTGCCCAGCCCTGCCCTGTCCTGTCCGGCCCTGTTCGGCCCTGCCCTGTCCAGCCCTGTCCTGTCCTGTCCTGTCCTGTCCTGTTCTGTCCTGTCCTGTCCTGTCCGGCCCTGTCCAGCCCTGTCCTGTCCTGTCCTGTCCTGTCCTGTCCTGTCCGGCCCTGTCCTGTCCTGTCCTGTCCTGTCCTTTCCGGCTCTGTTCTGTCAAGTCCTGTCCTGTCCTGTCCTGTCCTGTCCTGTCCTGTCCGACCCTGTCCTGTCCTGTCCTGTCCTGTTCTGTCCTGTCCTGTCCGGCCCTGCCCTGTCCTGTCCTGTCCTGTCTTGTCCTGTCCGGCCCTGTCCTGTCCGGCCCTGTCCTGTCCTGTCCTGTCCAGTCCTGTCCTGTCCTGTCCAGTCCTGTCCTGTCTGGCCCTGTCCTGTCCTGTCCTGTCCTGTCTGGCCCTGTCCTGTCCTGTCCTGTCCTGTCCTGTCCTGTCCGGCCCTGTCCTGTCCTGTCCTGTCCTGTCTGGCCCTGTCCTGTCCTGTCAGTCCTGTCCTGTCCTGTCCGGCCCTGTCCTGTCCTGTCCTGTCCTGTCCTGTCCAGTCCTGTCCTGTCTGGCCCTGTCCTGTCCTGTCCTGTCCTGTCTGGTCCTGTCCTGTCCAGTCCTGTCCTGTCCGGCCCTGTCCTGTCCTGTCCGGCCCTGTCCTGTCCGGCCCTGTCCCCTGTCCTGTCCTGTCCTGTCCTGTCCTGTCCGGCCCGGTCCTGTCCTGTCCTGTCCTGTCCTGTCCTGTCCTGTCCTGTCCAGCCCTGTCCTGTCCGGCCCTGTCCTGTCCTGTCCTGTCCGGCCCTGTCCTGTCCGGCCCTGTCCTATCCTGTCCTGTCCTGTCCTGTCCTGCCCGGCCCTGTCCTGTCCTGTCCTGACCGGGCCTGTCCTGTCCGGCCCTGTCCTGTCCTGTCCTGTCCTGTCCTGTCCGGCCCTGTCCTGTCCGGTCCAGTCCTGTCCTGTCCTGTCCTGTCCTGTCCGGCCCTGTCCTGTCCTGTCCGGCCCTGTCCTGTCCGGCCCTGTCCTGTCCTGTCCTGTCCTGTCCTGTCCTGTCCTGTCCGACCCTGTCCTGTCCGCCCTGTCCGTCCTGTCCTGTCCAGTCCTGTCCTGTCCGGCCCTGTCCTGTCCTGTCCTGTCCTGTCCGGCCCTGTCCTGTAATGTCCGGCCCTGCCCTGTCCTGTCCTGTCCTGTCCTGTCCTGTCCTGTCTGGCCCTGTCCCCTCCTGTGCTGTCCTGTCCTGTCCTGTCCTGCCCGGCCATGTCCTGTCCTGTCCTGTCCTGTCCTGTCATGTCCTATCCGGCCCTGTCCTGTCCTGTCCTGTCCTGTCATGTCCTGTCTGGCCCGGTCCTGTCCTGTCAAGTCCTGTCCTGTCCTGTCCTGTCCTGTGCTGTCCTGTCCTGTCCAACCCTGTCCTGTCCTGTCCTGTCCTGTCCTGTCCTGTCCGGCCCTGCCCTGCCCTGTCCTGTCCGGCCCTGTCCGGCCCTGTCCTGTCCTGTCCGGCCCTGTCCTGTGCTGTCCTGTCCTGTCCGGCCCTGTCCTGTCCTGTCCGGCCCGGCCCTGTCCTGTCCTGTCCTGTCCGGCCCTGTCCTGTCCTGTCCGGCCCTGTCCTGTCCTGTCCTGTCCGGCCCTGTCCAGCCCTATCCTGTCCTGTCCTGTCCTGTCCTGTCCTGTCCTGTCCAGTCCTGTCCTGTCCGGCCCTGTCCTGTCCGGCCCTGTCCTGTCCTGTCCGGCCCGGCCCTGTCCTGTCCTGTCCTGTCCTGTCCTGTCCTGTCCTGTCCGGCCCTGTCCTGTCCTGTCCGGCCCTGTCCTGTCCTGTCCTGTCCGGCCCTGTCCCGCCCTGTCCTGTCCTGTCTTGTCCTGTCTTGTCCTGTCCTGTCCTGTCCGACCCTGTCCTGTCCTGTCCTGTCCTGTCATGTCCTGTCCTGTCCTGTCCGGCCCTGCCCAGCCCTGCCCTGTCCTGTCCGGCCCTGTTCGGCCCTGCCCTGTCCAGCCCTGTCCTGTCCTGTCCTGTCCTGTCCTGTTCTGTCCTGTCCTGTCCTGTCCGGCCCTGTCCAGCCCTGTCCTGTCCTGTCCTGTCCTGTCCTGTCCTGTCCGGCCCTGTCCTGTCCTGTCCTGTCCTGTCCTTTCCGGCTCTGTTCTGTCAAGTCCTGTCCTGTCCTGTCCTGTCCTGTCCTGTCCTGTCCTGTCCGACCCTGTCCTGTCCTGTCCTGTCCTGTTCTGTCCTGTCCTGTCCGGCCCTGCCCTGCCCTGCCCTGTCCTGTCCGGCCATGTCCGGCCCTGTCCTGTCCTGTCCGTCCCTGTCCTGTCCTGTCCTGTCCTGTCCTGTCCAGTCCAGTCCTGTCCGACCCTGTCCTGTCCTGTCCTGTCCTGTCCTGTCCGGCCCTGTCCTGTCCGACCCGTTCCTGTCCTGTCCTGTCCTGTCCTGTCCGGCCCTGCCCTGTCCTGTCCTGTCCTGTCCTGTCCTGTCCGACCCTGTCCCGTCCTGTCCTGTCCTGTCCTGTCCTGCCCGGCCATGTCCTGTCCTGTCCTGTACTGTCCTGTCATGTCCTGTCCGGCCCTGTCCTGTCCTGTCCTGTCCTGTCCTGTCCAGTCCTGTCATGTCCTGTCTGGCCCGGTCATGTCCTGTCCTGTCCTGTCCGGCCCTGTCCTGTTCTGACCTGTCCGGCCCTGCCCTGTCCTGTCCTGTCCTGTCCTGTCCTGTCCGGCCCTGTCCTGTCCTGTCCTGTCCAGTCCGGCGCTGTCCTGTCCTGTCCTGTCCTGTCCTGTCCTGTCCGGCCCTGTCCTGTCCTGTCCTGTCCTGTCCTGTCCGGCCCTGTCCTGTCCTGTCCAGTCCTGTCCTGTCCTGTCCGGCCCTGTCCTGTCCTGCCCTGTCCTGTCCTGCCCTGTCCAGTCCTGTCCTGTCTGGCCCTGTCCTGTCCTGTCCTGTCCTGTCCTGTCCTGTCCGGCCCTGTCCTGTCCTGTCCTGTCCTGTCTGGCCCTGTCCTGTCCTGTCCTGTCCTGTCCTGTCCTGTCCTGTCCGGCCCTGTCCTGTCCTGTCCTGTCTGGCCCTGTCCTGTCCTGTCAGTCCTGTCCTGTCCTGTCCGGCCCTGTCCTGTCCTGTCCTGTCCTGTCCTGTCCAGTCCTGTCCTGTCTGGCCCTGTCCTGTCCTGTCCTGTCCTGTCTGGTCCTGTCCTGTCCAGTCCTGTCCTGTCCGGCCCTGTCCTGTCCTGTCCGGCCCTGTCCTGTCCGGCCCTGTCCCCTGTCCTGTCCTGTCCTGTCCTGTCCTGTCCGGCCCGGTCCTGTCCTGTCCTGTCCTGTCCTGTCCTGTCCTGTCCTGTCCAGCCCTGTCCTGTCCGGCCCTGTCCTGTCCTGTCCTGTCCGGCCCTGTCCTGTCCGGCCCTGTCCTATCCTGTCCTGTCCTGTCCTGTGCTGCCCGGCCCTGTCCTGTCCTGTCCTGACCGGGCCTGTCCTGTCCGGCCCTGTCCTGTCCTGTCCTGTCCTGTCCTGTCCAGTCCTGTCCTGTCTGGCCCTGTCCTGTCCTGTCCTGTCCTGTCTGGTCCTGTCCTGTCCAGTCCTGTCCTGTCCGGCCCTGTCCTGTCCTGTCCGGCCCTGTCCTGTCCGGCCCTGTCCCCTGTCCTGTCCTGTCCTGTCCTGTCCTGTCCGGCCCGGTCCTGTCCTGTCCTGTCCTGTCCTGTCCTGTCCTGTCCTGTCCAGCCCTGTCCTGTCCGGCCCTGTCCTGTCCTGTCCTGTCCGGCCCTGTCCTGTCCGGCCCTGTCCTATCCTGTCCTGTCCTGTCCTGTCCTGCCCGGCCCTGTCCTGTCCTGTCCTGACCGGGCCTGTCCTGTCCGGCCCTGTCCTGTCCTGTCCTGTCCTGTCCTGTCTGGTCCTGTACTGTCCTGTCCTGTCCGGCCCTGTCCTGTCCTGTCCTGTCCTGTCTGGCCCTGTCCTGTCCTGTCAGTCCTGTCCTGTCCTGTCCGGCCCTGTCCTGTCCGGCCCTGTCCTGTCCTGTCCTGTCCTGTCCAGCCCTGTCCTGTCCTGTCCGGCCCTGTCCTGTCCGGCCCTGTCCCCTGTCCTGTCCTGTCCTGTCCTGTCCTGTCCGGCCCGGTCCTGTCCTGTCTTGTCCTGTCCTGTCCTGTCCTGTCCTGTCTTGTCCTGTCTGGCCCTGTCCTGTCCGGCCCTGTCCTGTCCTGTCCTATCTTGTCCAGCCCTGTCCTGTCCAGCCCTGTCCTGTCCGGCCCTGTCCTGTCCTGTCCTGTCCGGCCCTGTCCTGTCCGGCCCTGTCCTATCCTGTCCTGTCCTGTACTGTCCTGCCCGGCCCTGTCCTGTCCTGTCCTGACCGGGCCTGTCCTGTCCGGCCCTGTCCTGTCCTGTCCTGTCCTGTCCTGTCCGGCCCTGTCCTGTCCGGTCCAGTCCTGTCCTGTCCTGTCCTGTCCTGTCCGGCCCTGCCCTGCCCTGCCATGTCCTGTCCGGCTCTGTCCAGCCCTGTCCTGTCCTGTCCGGCCCTGTCCTGTGCTGTCCTGTCCTGTCCGGCCCTGTCCTGTCCTGTCCGGCCCGGCCCTGTCCTGTCCTGTCCTGTCCTGTCCTGTCCTGTCCGGCCCTGTCCTGTCCTGTCCGGCCCTGTCCTGTCCTGTCCTGTCCGGCCCTGTCCAGCCCTGTCCTGTCCTGTCCTGTCCTGTCCTGTCCGGCCCTGTCCTGTCCTGTCCTGTCCTGTCCGGCTCTGTCCTGTCAAGTCCTGTCCTGTCCTGTCCTGTCCTGTCCTGTCCTGTCCAACCCTGTCCTCTCCAGTCCTGTCCTGTCCTGTCCTGTACTGTCCGGCCCTGCCCTGCCCTGCCCTGTCCTGTCCGGCCCTGTCTGGCCCTGTCCTGTCCTGTCCGGCCCTGTCCTGTCCTGTCCTGTCGTGTCCTGTCCTGTCCTGTCCAGTCCAGTCCTGTCCGACCCTGTCCTGTCCTGTCCTGTCCTGTCTGGCCCTGTCCTGTCCGACCCGTTCCTGTCCTGTCCTGTCCTGTCCTGTCCGGCCCTGCCCTGTCCTGTCCTGTCCTGTCCTGTCCTGTCCGGCACTGTCCCGTCCCGTCCTGTCCGGTCCTGTCCTGTCCTGCCCGGCCATGTCCTGTCCTGTCCTGTCATGTCCTGTCCGGCCCTGTCCTGTCCTGTCCTGTCCTGTCCTGTCCTGTCCTGTCCTATCCTGTCATGTCCTGTCTGGCCCTGTCCTGTCCGGCCCTGTCCTGTTCTGACCTGTCCGGCCCTGACCTGTCATGTCCTGTCATGTCCTGCCCTGTCCGGCCCTGTCCTGTCCTGTCCTGTCCTGTCCGGCTCTGTCCTGTCCTGTCCTGTCCTGTCCTGTCCGGCCCTGTCCTGTCCTGTCCTGTCCTGTCTGGCCCTGTCCTGTCCTGTCAGTCCTGTCCTGTCCTGTCCGGCCCTGTCCTGTCCTGTCCTGTCCTGTCCTGTCCAGTCCTGTCCTGTCTGGCCCTGTCCTGTCCTGTCCTGTCCTGTCTGGTCCTGTCCTGTCCAGTCCTGTCCTGTCCTGCCCTGTCCTGTCCTGTCCGGCCCTGTCCTGTCCGGCCCTGTCCCCTGTCCTGTCCTGTCCTGTCCTGTCCTGTCCGGCCCGGTCCTGTCCTGTCCTGTCCTGTCCTGTCCTGTCCTGTCTTGTCCTGTCCGGCCCTGTCCTGTCCGGCCCTGTCCTGTCCTGTCCTATCTTGTCCAGCCCTGTCCTGTCCAGCCCTGTCCTGTCCGGCCCTGTCCTGTCCTGTCCTGTCCGGCCCTGTCCTGTCCGGCCCTGTCCTATCCTGTCCTGTCCTGTCCTGTCCTGCCCGGCCCTGTCCTGTCCTGTCCTGACCGGGCCTGTCCTGTCCGGCCCTGTCCTGTCCTGTCCTGTCCTGTCCTGTCCGGCCCTGTCCTGTCCGGTCCAGTCCTGTCCTGTCCTGTCCTGTCCTGTCCGGCCCTGTCCTGTCCTGTCCGGCCCTGTCCTGTCCGGCCCTGTCCTGTCCTGTCCGGCCCGGCCCTGTCCTGTCCTGTCCTGTCCTGTCCTGTCCGACCCTGTCCTGTCCGCCCTGTCCGTCCTGTCCTGTCCAGTCCTGTCCTTTCCGGCCCTGTCCTGTCCTGTCCTGTCCTGTCCGGCCCTGTCCTGTAATGTCCGGCCCTGCCCTGTCCTGTCCTGTCCTGTCCTGTCCTGTCTGGCCCTGTCCCCTCCTGTGCTGTCCTGTCCTGTCCTGTCCTGCCCGGCCATGTCCTGTCCTGTCCTGTCCTGTCCTGTCATGTCCTATCCGGCCCTGTCCTGTCCTGTCCTGTCCTGTCATGTCCTGTCTGGCCCGGTCCTGTCCTGTCAAGTCCTGTCCTGTCCTGTCCTGTCCTGTGCTGTCCTGTCCTGTCCAACCCTGTCCTGTCCTGTCCTGTCCTGTCCTGTCCGGCCCTGCCCTGCCCTGCCCTGTCCTGTCCGGCCCTGTCCGGCCCTGTCCTGTCCTGTCCGGCCCTGTCCTGTCCTGTCCTATCTTGTCCAGCCCTGTCCTGTCCAGCCCTGTCCTGTCCGGCCCTGCCCTGCCCTGCCCTGTCCTGTCCGGCCCTGTCCGGCCCTGTCCTGTCCTGTCCGGCCCTGTCCTGTCCTGTCCTATCTTGTCCAGCCCTGTCCTGTCCAGCCCTGTCCTGTCCGGCCCTGTCCTGTCCTGTCCTGTCCGGCCCTGTCCTGTCCTGTCCTGTCCTGTCCGGCCCTGTCCTGTCCGGTCCAGTCCTGTCCTGTCCTGTCCTGTCCTGTCCGGCCCTGCCCTGCCCTGCCATGTCCTGTCCGGCTCTGTCCAGCCCTGTCCTGTCCTGTCCGGCCCTGTCCTGTGCTGTCCTGTCCTGTCCGGCCCTGTCCTGTCCTGTCCGGCCCGGCCCTGTCCTGTCCTGTCCTGTCCTGTCCTGTCCTGTCCGGCCCTGTCCTGTCCTGTCCGGCCCTGTCCTGTCCTGTCCTGTCCGGCCCTGTCCAGCCCTGTCCTGTCCTGTCCTGTCCTGTCCTGTCCGGCCCTGTCCTGTCCTGTCCTGTCCTGTCCGGCTCTGTCCTGTCAAGTCCTGTCCTGTCCTGTCCTGTCCTGTCCTGTCCTGTCCAACCCTGTCCTCTCCAGTCCTGTCCTGTCCTGTCCTGTACTGTCCGGCCCTGCCCTGCCCTGCCCTGTCCTGTCCGGCCCTGTCTGGCCCTGTCCTGTCCTGTCCGGCCCTGTCCTGTCCTGTCCTGTCGTGTCCTGTCCTGTCCTGTCCAGTCCAGTCCTGTCCGACCCTGTCCTGTCCTGTCCTGTCCTGTCTGGCCCTGTCCTGTCCGACCCGTTCCTGTCCTGTCCTGTCCTGTCCTGTCCGGCCCTGCCCTGTCCTGTCCTGTCCTGTCCTGTCCTGTCCGGCACTGTCCCGTCCCGTCCTGTCCGGTCCTGTCCTGTCCTGCCCGGCCATGTCCTGTCCTGTCCTGTCATGTCCTGTCCGGCCCTGTCCTGTCCTGTCCTGTCCTGTCCTGTCCTGTCCTGTCCTATCCTGTCATGTCCTGTCTGGCCCTGTCCTGTCCGGCCCTGTCCTGTTCTGACCTGTCCGGCCCTGACCTGTCATGTCCTGTCATGTCCTGCCCTGTCCGGCCCTGTCCTGTCCTGTCCTGTCCTGTCCGGCTCTGTCCTGTCCTGTCCTGTCCTGTCCTGTCCGGCCCTGTCCTGTCCTGTCCTGTCCTGTCTGGCCCTGTCCTGTCCTGTCAGTCCTGTCCTGTCCTGTCCGGCCCTGTCCTGTCCTGTCCTGTCCTGTCCTGTCCAGTCCTGTCCTGTCTGGCCCTGTCCTGTCCTGTCCTGTCCTGTCTGGTCCTGTCCTGTCCAGTCCTGTCCTGTCCTGCCCTGTCCTGTCCTGTCCGGCCCTGTCCTGTCCGGCCCTGTCCCCTGTCCTGTCCTGTCCTGTCCTGTCCTGTCCGGCCCGGTCCTGTCCTGTCCTGTCCTGTCCTGTCCTGTCCTGTCTTGTCCTGTCCGGCCCTGTCCTGTCCGGCCCTGTCCTGTCCTGTCCTATCTTGTCCAGCCCTGTCCTGTCCAGCCCTGTCCTGTCCGGCCCTGTCCTGTCCTGTCCTGTCCGGCCCTGTCCTGTCCGGCCCTGTCCTATCCTGTCCTGTCCTGTCCTGTCCTGCCCGGCCCTGTCCTGTCCTGTCCTGACCGGGCCTGTCCTGTCCGGCCCTGTCCTGTCCTGTCCTGTCCTGTCCTGTCCGGCCCTGTCCTGTCCGGTCCAGTCCTGTCCTGTCCTGTCCTGTCCTGTCCGGCCCTGTCCTGTCCTGTCCGGCCCTGTCCTGTCCGGCCCTGTCCTGTCCTGTCCGGCCCGGCCCTGTCCTGTCCTGTCCTGTCCTGTCCTGTCCGACCCTGTCCTGTCCGCCCTGTCCGTCCTATCCTGTCCAGTCCTGTCCTTTCCGGCCCTGTCCTGTCCTGTCCTGTCCTGTCCGGCCCTGTCCTGTAATGTCCGGCCCTGCCCTGTCCTGTCCTGTCCTGTCCTGTCCTGTCTGGCCCTGTCCCCTCCTGTGCTGTCCTGTCCTGTCCTGTCCTGCCCGGCCATGTCCTGTCCTGTCCTGTCCTGTCCTGTCATGTCCTATCCGGCCCTGTCCTGTCCTGTCCTGTCCTGTCATGTCCTGTCTGGCCCGGTCCTGTCCTGTCAAGTCCTGTCCTGTCCTGTCCTGTCCTGTGCTGTCCTGTCCTGTCCAACCCTGTCCTGTCCTGTCCTGTCCTGTCCTGTCCGGCCCTGCCCTGCCCTGCCCTGTCCTGTCCGGCCCTGTCCGGCCCTGTCCTGTCCTGTCCGGCCCTGTCCTGTGCTGTCCTGTCCTGTCCGGCCCTGTCCTGTCCTGTCCGGCCCGGCCCTGTCCTGTCCTGTCCTGTCCTGTCCTGTCCGGCCCTGTCCTGTCCTGTCCGGCCCTGTCCTGTCCTGTCCTGTCCGGCCCTGTCCAGCCCTATCCTGTCCTGTCCGGTCCTGTCCTGTCCTGTCCTGTCCTGTCCAGTCCTGTCCTGTCCGGCCCTGTCCTGTCCGGCCCTGTCCTGTCCTGTCCGGCCCGGCCCTGTCCTGTCCTGTCCTGTCCTGTCCTGTCCTGTCCGGCCCTGTCCTGTCCTGTCCGGCCCTGTCCTGTCCTGTCCTGTCCTGTCTTGTCCTGTCCTGTCCTGTCCGACCCTGTCCTGTCCTGTCCTGTCCTGTCATGTCCTGTCCTGTCCTGTCCGGCCCTGCCCAGCCCTGCCCTGTCCTGTCCGGCCCTGTTCGGCCCTGCCCTGTCCAGCCCTGTCCTGTCCTGTCCTGTCCTGTCCTGTTCTGTCCTGTCCTGTCCTGTCCGGCCCTGTCCAGCCCTGTCCTGTCCGGTCCTGTCCTGTCCTGTCCTGTCCGGCCCTGTCCTGTCCTGTCCTGTCCTGTCCTTTCCGGCTCTGTTCTGTCAAGTCCTGTCCTGTCCTGTCCTGTCCTGTCCTGTCCTGTCCTGTCCGACCCTGTCCTGTCCTGTCCTGTCCTGTTCTGTCCTGTCCTGTCCGGCCCTGCCCTGTCCTGTCCTGTCCTGTCTTGTCCTGTCCGGCCCTGTCCTGTCCGGCCCTGTCCTGTCCTGTCCTGTCCAGTCCTGTCCTGTCCTGTCCAGTCCTGTCCTGTCTGGCCCTGTCCTGTCCTGTCCTGTCCTGTCTGGCCCTGTCCTGTCCTGTCCTGTCCTGTCCTGTCCTGTCCGGCCCTGTCCTGTCCTGTCCTGTCCTGTCTGGCCCTGTCCTGTCCTGTCAGTCCTGTCCTGTCCTGTCCGGCCCTGTCCTGTCCTGTCCTGTCCTGTCCTGTCCAGTCCTGTCCTGTCTGGCCCTGTCCTGTCCTGTCCTGTCCTGTCTGGTCCTGTCCTGTCCAGTCCTGTCCTGTCCGGCCCTGTCCTGTCCTGTCCGGCCCTGTCCTGTCCGGCCCTGTCCCCTGTCCTGTCCTGTCCTGTCCTGTCCTGTCCGGCCCGGTCCTGTCCTGTCCTGTCCTGTCCTGTCCTGTCCTGTCCTGTCCAGCCCTATCCTGTCCGGCCCTGTCCTGTCCTGTCCTGTCCGGCCCTGTCCTGTCCGGCCCTGTCCTATCCTGTCCTGTCCTGTCCTGTCCTGCCCGGCCCTGTCCTGTCCTGTCCTGACCGGGCCTGTCCTGTCCGGCCCTGTCCTGTCCTGTCCTGTCCTGTCCTGTCCGGCCCTGTCCTGTCCGGTCCAGTCCTGTCCTGTCCTGTCCTGTCCTGTCCGGCCCTGTCCTGTCCTGTCCGGCCCTGTCCTGTCCGGCCCTGTCCTGTCCTGTCCGGCCCGGCCCTGTCCTGTCCTGTCCTGTCCTGTCCTGTCCTGTCCTGTCCGACCCTGTCCTGTCCGCCCTGTCCGTCCTGTCCTGTCCAGTCCTGTCCTGTCCGGCCCTGTCCTGTCCTGTCCTGTCCTGTCCGGCCCTGTCCTGTAATGTCCGGCCCTGCCCTGTCCTGTCCTGTCCTGTCCTGTCCTGTCCTGTCTGGCCCTGTCCCCTCCTGTGCTGTCCTGTCCTGTCCTGTCCTGCCCGGCCATGTCCTGTCCTGTCCTGTCCTGTCCTGTCATGTCCTATCCGGCCCTGTCCTGTCCTGTCCTGTCCTGTCATGTCCTGTCTGGCCCGGTCCTGTCCTGTCAAGTCCTGTCCTGTCCTGTCCTGTCCTGTGCTGTCCTGTCCTGTCCAACCCTGTCCTGTCCTGTCCTGTCCTGTCCTGTCCTGTCCGGCCCTGCCCTGCCCTGTCCTGTCCGGCCCTGTCCGGCCCTGTCCTGTCCTGTCCGGCCCTGTCCTGTGCTGTCCTGTCCTGTCCGGCCCTGTCCTGTCCTGTCCGGCCCGGCCCTGTCCGGCCCGGCCCTGTCCTGTCCTGTCCTGTCCGGCCCTGTCCTGTCCTGTCCGGCCCTGTCCTGTCCTGTCCTGTCCGGCCCTGTCCAGCCCTATCCTGTCCTGTCCTGTCCTGTCCTGTCCTGTCCTGTCCAGTCCTGTCCTGTCCGGCCCTGTCCTGTCCGGCCCTGTCCTGTCCTGTCCGGCCCGGCCCTGTCCTGTCCTGTCCTGTCCTGTCCTGTCCTGTCCTGTCCGGCCCTGTCCTGTCCTGTCCGGCCCTGTCCTGTCCTGTCCTGTCCGGCCCTGTCCCGCCCTGTCCTGTCCTGTCTTGTCCTGTCTTGTCCTGTCCTGTCCTGTCCGACCCTGTCCTGTCCTGTCCTGTCCTGTCATGTCCTGTCCTGTCCTGTCCGGCCCTGCCCAGCCCTGCCCTGTCCTGTCCGGCCCTGTTCGGCCCTGCCCTGTCCAGCCCTGTCCTGTCCTGTCCTGTCCTGTCCTGTTCTGTCCTGTCCTGTCCTGTCCGGCCCTGTCCAGCCCTGTCCTGTCCTGTCCTGTCCTGTCCTGTCCTGTCCGGCCCTGTCCTGTCCTGTCCTGTCCTGTCCTTTCCGGCTCTGTTCTGTCAAGTCCTGTCCTGTCCTGTCCTGTCCTGTCCTGTCCTGTCCTGTCCGACCCTGTCCTGTCCTGTCCTGTCCTGTTCTGTCCTGTCCTGTCCGGCCCTGCCCTGCCCTGCCCTGTCCTGTCCGGCCATGTCCGGCCCTGTCCTGTCCTGTCCGTCCCTGTCCTGTCCTGTCCTGTCCTGTCCTGTCCAGTCCAGTCCTGTCCGACCCTGTCCTGTCCTGTCCTGTCCTGTCCTGTCCGGCCCTGTCCTGTCCGACCCGTTCCTGTCCTGTCCTGTCCTGTCCTGTCCGGCCCTGCCCTGTCCTGTCCTGTCCTGTCCTGTCCTGTCCGACCCTGTCCCGTCCTGTCCTGTCCTGTCCTGTCCTGCCCGGCCATGTCCTGTCCTGTCCTGTACTGTCCTGTCATGTCCTGTCCGGCCCTGTCCTGTCCTGTCCTGTCCTGTCCTGTCCAGTCCTGTCATGTCCTGTCTGGCCCGGTCATGTCCTGTCCTGTCCTGTCCGGCCCTGTCCTGTTCTGACCTGTCCGGCCCTGCCCTGTCCTGTCCTGTCCTGTCCTGTCCTGTCCGGCCCTGTCCTGTCCTGTCCTGTCCAGTCCGGCGCTGTCCTGTCCTGTCCTGTCCTGTCCTGTCCTGTCCGGCCCTGTCCTGTCCTGTCCTGTCCTGTCCTGTCCGGCCCTGTCTGTCCTGTCCAGTCCTGTCCTGTCCTGTCCGGCCCTGTCCTGTCCTGCCCTGTCCTGTCCTGCCCTGTCCAGTCCTGTCCTGTCTGGCCCTGTCCTGTCCTGTCCTGTCCTGTCCTGTCCTGTCCGGCCCTGTCCTGTCCTGTCCTGTCCTGTCTGGCCCTGTCCTGTCCTGTCCTGTCCTGTCCTGTCCTGTCCTGTCCGGCCCTGTCCTGTCCTGTCCTGTCCTGTCTGGCCCTGTCCTGTCCTGTCAGTCCTGTCCTGTCCTGTCCGGCCCTGTCCTGTCCTGTCCTGTCCTGTCCTGTCCAGTCCTGTCCTGTCTGGCCCTGTCCTGTCCTGTCCTGTCCTGTCTGGTCCTGTCCTGTCCAGTCCTGTCCTGTCCGGCCCTGTCCTGTCCTGTCCGGCCCTGTCCTGTCCGGCCCTGTCCCCTGTCCTGTCCTGTCCTGTCCTGTCCTGTCCGGCCCGGTCCTGTCCTGTCCTGTCCTGTCCTGTCCTGTCCTGTCCTGTCCAGCCCTGTCCTGTCCGGCCCTGTCCTGTCCTGTCCTGTCCGGCCCTGTCCTGTCCGGCCCTGTCCTATCCTGTCCTGTCCTGTCCTGTCCTGCCCGGCCCTGTCCTGTCCTGTCCTGACCGGGCCTGTCCTGTCCGGCCCTGTCCTGTCCTGTCCTGTCCTGTCCGGCCCTGTCCTGTCCGGTCCAGTCCTGTCCTGTCCTGTCCTGTCCTGTCCGGCCCTGTCCTGTCCTGTCCGGCCCTGTCCTGTCCGGCCCTGTCCTGTCCTGTCCGGCCCGGCCCTGTCCTGTCCTGTCCTGTCCTGTCCTGTCCTGTCCGACCCTGTCCTGTCCGCCCTGTCCGTCCTGTCCTGTCCAGTCCTGTCCTGTCCGGCCCTGTCCTGTCCTGTCCTGTCCGGCCCTGTCCTGTAATGTCCGGCCCTGCCCTGTCCTGTCCTGTCCTGTCCTGTCCTGTCCTGTCTGGCCCTGTCCCCTCCTGTGCTGTCCTGTCCTGTCCTGTCCTGCCCGGCCATGTCCTGTCCTGTCCTGTCCTGTCCTGTCATGTCCTATCCGGCCCTGTCCTGTCCTGTCCTGTCCTGTCATGTCCTGTCTGGCCCGGTCCTGTCCTGTCAAGTCCTGTCCTGTCCTGTCCTGTCCTGTGCTGTCCTGTCCTGTCCAACCCTGTCCTGTCCTGTCCTGTCCTGTCCTGTCCTGTCCGGCCCTGCCCTGCCCTGTCCTGTCCGGCCCTGTCCGGCCCTGTCCTGTCCTGTCCGGCCCTGTCCTGTGCTGTCCTGTCCTGTCCGGCCCTGTCCTGTCCTGTCCGGCCCGGCCCTGTCCTGTCCTGTCCTGTCCTGTCCTGTCCGGCCCTGTCCTGTCCTGTCCGGCCCTGTCCTGTCCTGTCCTGTCCGGCCCTGTCCAGCCCTATCCTGTCCTGTCCTGTCCTGTCCTGTCCTGTCCTGTCCTGTCCAGTCCTGTCCTGTCCGGCCCTGTCCTGTCCGGCCCTGTCCTGTCCTGTCCGGCCCGGCCCTGTCCTGTCCTGTCCTGTCCTGTCCTGTCCTGTCCTGTCCGGCCCTGTCCTGTCCTGTCCGGCCCTGTCCTGTCCTGTCCTGTCCGGCCCTGTCCCGCCCTGTCCTGTCCTGTCTTGTCCTGTCTTGTCCTGTCCTGTCCTGTCCGACCCTGTCCTGTCCTGTCCTGTCCTGTCATGTCCTGTCCTGTCCTGTCCGGCCCTGCCCAGCCCTGCCCTGTCCTGTCCGGCCCTGTTCGGCCCTGCCCTGTCCAGCCCTGTCCTGTCCTGTCCTGTCCTGTCCTGTTCTGTCCTGTCCTGTCCTGTCCGGCCCTGTCCAGCCCTGTCCTGTCCTGTCCTGTCCTGTCCTGTCCTGTCCGGCCCTGTCCTGTCCTGTCCTGTCCTGTCCTTTCCGGCTCTGTTCTGTCAAGTCCTGTCCTGTCCTGTCCTGTCCTGTCCTGTCCTGTCCTGTCCGACCCTGTCCTGTCCTGTCCTGTCCTGTTCTGTCCTGTCCTGTCCGGCCCTGCCCTGCCCTGCCCTGTCCTGTCCGGCCATGTCCGGCCCTGTCCTGTCCTGTCCGTCCCTGTCCTGTCCTGTCCTGTCCTGTCCAGTCCAGTCCTGTCCGACCCTGTCCTGTCCTGTCCTGTCCTGTCCTGTCCGGCCCTGTCCTGTCCGACCCGTTCCTGTCCTGTCCTGTCCTGTCCTGTCCGGCCCTGCCCTGTCCTGTCCTGTCCTGTCCTGTCCTGTCCGACCCTGTCCCGTCCTGTCCTGTCCTGTCCTGTCCTGCCCGGCCATGTCCTGTCCTGTCCTGTACTGTCCTGTCATGTCCTGTCCGGCCCTGTCCTGTCCTGTCCTGTCCTGTCCTGTCCAGTCCTGTCATGTCCTGTCTGGCCCGGTCATGTCCTGTCCTGTCCTGTCCGGCCCTGTCCTGTTCTGACCTGTCCGGCCCTGCCCTGTCCTGTCCTGTCCTGTCCTGTCCTGTCCGGCCCTGTCCTGTCCTGTCCTGTCCAGTCCGGCGCTGTCCTGTCCTGTCCTGTCCTGTCCTGTCCTGTCCGGCCCTGTCCTGTCCTGTCCTGTCCTGTCCTGTCCGGCCCTGTCCTGTCCTGTCCAGTCCTGTCCTGTCCTGTCCGGCCCTGTCCTGTCCTGCCCTGTCCTGTCCTGCCCTGTCCAGTCCTGTCCTGTCTGGCCCTGTCCTGTCCTGTCCTGTCCTGTCCTGTCCTGTCCTGTCCGGCCATGTCCTGTCCGGCCCTGTACTGTCCTGTCCTGTCCTGTCCTGTCCTGTCCTGTCCTGTCCGGCCCTGTCCTGTCCTGTCCTGTCCTGTCCGGCCCTGTCCTGTCCTGTCCAGTCCAGTCCTGTCCTGTCCGGCCCTGTCCTGTCCTGTCCTGTCCTGTCCTGTCCAGTCCTGTCCTGTCTGGCCCTGTCCTGTCCTGTCCTGTCCTGTCTGGTCCTGTCCTGTCCAGTCCTGTCCTGTCCGGCCCTGTCCTGTCCTGTCCGGCCCTGTCCTGTCCAGCCCTGTCCTGTCCTGTCCTGTCCTGTCCTGTCCTGTCCGGCCCGGTCCTGTCCTGTCCTGTCCTGTCCTGTCCTGTCTTGTCCTGTCCGGCCCTGTCCTGTCCGGCCCTGTCCTGTCCTGTCCTGTCCAGTCCTGTCCTGTCCTGTCCAGTCCTGTCCTGTCTGGCCCTGTCCTGTCCTGTCCTGTCCTGTCTGGCCCTGTCCTGTCCTGTCCTGTCCTGTCCAGTCTTGTCCTGTCCGGCCCTGTCCTGTCCTGTCCGGCCCTGTCCTGTCCGGCCCTGTCCTGTCCTGTCTTGTCCTGTCCTGTCCGGCCCTGTCCTGTCCTGTCCTTTCCAGTCCTGTCCTGTCCGGCCCTGTCGTGTGCTGTCCTGTCCTGTGCGGCCCTGTCCTGTCCTGTCCGGCCCTGTCCTGTCCTGTCCTGTCCTGTTCTGTCATGTCCTGTCCGGCCCTGCCCTGCCCTGCCCTGTCCTGTCCGGCCATGTCCGGCCCTGTCCTGTCCTGTCCGTCTCTGTCCTGTCCTGTCCTGTCCTGTCCTGTCCTGTCCAGTCCAGTCCTGTCCGACCCTGTCCTGTCCTGTCCTGTCCTGTCCTGTCCGGCCCTGTCCTGTCCGACCCGTTCCTGTCCTGTCCTGTCCTGTCCTGCCCGGCCCTCCCCTGTCCTGTCCTGTCCTGTCCTGTTCTGTCCTGTCCGCCCCTGTCCCGTCCTGTCCTGTCCTGTCCTGTCCTGTCCTGCCCGGCCATGTCCTGTCCTGTCCTGTCCTGTCCTGTCATGTCCTGTCCGGCCTTGTGCTGTCCTGTCCTGTCCTGTCCAGTCCTGTCCTGTCATGTCCTGTCTGGCCCGGTCATGTCCTGTCCTGTCCTGTCCGGCCCTGTCCTGTTCTGACCTGTCCGCCTCTGCCCTGTCCTGTCCTGTCCTGTCCTGTCCTGTCCGGCCCTGTCCTGTCCTGTACTGTCCTGTCCTGTCCTGTCCGGCCCTGTCCTGTCCTGTCCTGTCCTGTCCGGCCCTGTCCTGTCCTGTCCAGTCCTGTCCTGTCCTGTCCGGCCCTGTCCTGTCCTGCCCTGTCCTGTCCTGTCCTGTCCAGTCCTGTCCTGTCTGGCCCTGTCCTGTCCTGTTCTGTCCTGTCTGGCCCTGTCCTGTCCTGTCCTGTCCTGTCCTGTCCGGCCCTGTCCTGTCCTGTCCTGTCTAGTCCTGTCCTGTCTGGCCCTGTCCTGTCCTGTCCTGTCCTGTCTGGCCCTGTCCTGTCCTGTCCTGTCCTGTCCTGTCCAGTCTTGTCCTGTCCGGCCCTGTCCTGTCCTGTCCGGCCCTGTCCTGTCTGGCCCTGTCCTGTCCTGTCCTGTCCTGTCCTGTCCGGCCCTGTCCTGTCCTGTCTTGTCCTGTCCTGTCCGGCCCTGTCCTGTCCTGTCCTGTCCAGTCCTGTCCTGTCTGGCCCTGTCGTGTGCTGTCCTGTCCTGTGCGGCCCTGTCCTGTCCTGTCCGGCCCGGCCCTGTCCTGTCCTATCCTGTCCTGTCCTGTACTGTCCGGTCCGGCCCTGTCCTGTCCTGTCCGGCCCTGTCCTGTCCTGTCCTGTCCGGCCCTGTCCAGCCCTGTCCTGTCCTGTCCTGTCCTGTCCTGTCCTGTTCTGTCCAGTCCTGTCCTGTCCGGCCCTGTCCAGCCCTGTCCTGCCCTGACCTGTCCTATCCTGTCCTGTCCTGTCCGGCTCTGTCCTGTCAAGTCCTGTCCTGTCCTGTCCTGTCCTGTGCTGTCCTGTCCTGTCCAACCCTGTCCTGTCCTGTCCTGTCCTGTCCTGTCCTGTCCGGCCCTGCCCTGCCCTGCCCTGTCCTGTCCGGCCCTGTCCGGCCCTGTCCTGTCCTGTCCGGCCCTGTCCTGTGCTGTCCTGTCCTGTGCGGCCCTGTCCTGTCCTGTCCGGCCCGGCCCTGTCCTGTCCTATCCTGTCCTGTCCTGTACTGTCCGGTCCGGCCCTGTCCTGTCCTGTCCGGCCCTGTCCTGTCCTGTCCTGTCCGGCCCTGTCCAGCCCTGTCCTGTCCTGTCCTGTCCTGTCCTGTCCTGTTCTGTCCAGTCCTGTCCTGTCCGGCCCTGTCCAGCCCTGTCCTGCCCTGACCTGTCCTATCCTGTCCTGTCCTGTCCGGCTCTGTCCTGTCAAGTCCTGTCCTGTCCTGTCCTGTCCTGTGCTGTCCTGTCCTGTCCAACCCTGTCCTGTCCAGTCCTGTCCTGTCCGGCCCTGTCCAGCCCTGTCCTGCCCTGACCTGTCCTATCCTGTCCTGTCCTGTCCGGCTCTGTCCTGTCAAGTCCTGTCCTGTCCTGTCCTGTCCTGTGCTGTCCTGTCCTGTCCAACCCTGTCCTGTCCTGTCCTGTCCTGTCCTGTCCTGTCCGGCCCTGCCCTGCCCTGCCCTGTCCTGTCCGGCCCTGTCCGGCCCTGTCCTGTCCTGTCCGGCCCTGTCCTGTGCTGTCCTGTCCTGTCCGGCCCTGTCCTGTCCAGTCCGGCCCGGCCCTGTCCTGTCCTGTCCTGTCCTGTCCTGTCCGGCTCTGTCCTGTCCTGTCCGGCCCTGTCCTGTCCTGTCCTGTCCGGCCCTGTCCAGCCCTATCCTGTCCTGTCCTGTCCTGTCCTGTCCTGTCCTGTCCAGTCCTGTCCTGTCCGGCCCTGTCCTGTCCTGTCCTGTCCGGCCCTGTCCTGTCCTGTCCGGCCCGGCCCTGTCCTGTCCTGTCCTGTCCTGTCCTGTCCTGTCCTGTCCTGTCCGGCCCTGTCCTGTCCTGTCCGGCCCTGTCCTGTCCTGTCCTGTCCGGCCCTGTCCAGCCCTGTCCTGTCCTGTCCTGTCCTGTCCTGTTCTGTCCTGTCCTGTCCTCTCCGGCCCTGTCCCGCCCTGTCCTGTCCTGTCTTGTCCTGTCCTGTCCTGTCCTGTCCTGTCCGACCCTGTCCTGTCCTGTCCTGTCCTGTCATGTCCTGTCCTGTCCTGTCCGGCCCTGCCCAGCCCTGCCCTGTCCTGTCCGGCCCTGTTCGGCCCTGCCCTGTCCAGCCCTGTCCTGTCCTGTCCTGTCCTGTCCTGTTCTGTCCTGTCCTGTCCTGTCCTGCCCTGTCCAGCCCTGTCCTGTCCTGTCCTGTCCTGTCCTGTCCTGTCCGGCCCTGTCCTGTCCTGTCCTGTCCTGTCCTGTCCGGCTCTGTTCTGTCAAGTCCTGTCCTGTCCTGTCCTGTCCTGTCCTGTCCTGTCCGACCCTGTCCTGTCCTGTCCTGTCCTGTTCTGTCCTGTCCTGTCCGGCCCTGCCCTGCCCTGCCCTGTCCTGTCCGGCCTTATCCGGCCCTGTCCTGTCCTGTCCGTCCCTGTCCTGTCCTGTCCTGTCCTGTCCTGTCCAGTCCAGTCCTGTCCGACCCTGTCCTGTCCTGTCCTGTCCGGCCCTGCCCTGTCCTGTCCTGTCCTGTCCTGTCCTGTCCTGTCCGGCCCTGTCCCGTCCTGTCCTGTCCTGTCCTGTCCTGTCCTGCCCGGCCATGTCCTGTCCTGTCATGTCCTGTCCGGCCCTGTCCGGCCCTGTCCTGTCCTGTCCTGTCCTGTCCTGTCCTGTCCTGTCATGTCCTGTCTGGCCCGGTCATGTCCTGTCCTGTCCTGTCCGGCCCTGTCCTGTTCTGACCTGTCCGGCCCTGCCCTGTCCTGTCCTGTCCTGTCCGGCCCTGTCCTGTCCTGTCCTGTCCTGTCCTGTCCGGCCCTGTCCTGTCCTGTCCAGTCCTGTCCTGGCCTGTCCGGCCCTGTCCTATCCTGCCCTGTCCTGTCCTGTCCTGTCCAGTCCTGTCCTGTCTGGCCCTGTCCTGTCCTGTCCTGTCCTGTCTGGCCCTGTCCTGTCCTGTCCTGTCCTGTCCTGTCCTGTCGTGTCCGGCCCTGTCCTGTCCTGTCCGGCCATGTCCTGTCCGGCCCTGTCCTGTCCTGTCCTGTCCTGTCCTGTCCTGTCCTGTCCTGTCCTGTCCGGCCCTGTCCTGTCCTGTCCTGTCCTGTCCGGCCCTGTCCTGTCCTGTCCAGTCCAGTCCTGTCCTGTCCGGCCCTGTCCTGTCCTGTCCAGTCCTGTCCTGTCCGGCCCTGTCCTGTCCTGTCCGGCCCTGTCCTGTCCTGTCCTGTACTGTCTGGCCCTGTCCTGTCCTGTCCTGTCCTGTCCTGTCCTGTCGTGTCCGGCCCTGTCCTGTCCTGTCCGGCCATGTCCTGTCCGGCCCTGTCCTGTCCTGTCCTGTCCTGTCCTGTCCTGTCCTGTCCTGTCCAGTCCTGTCCTGTCTGGCCCTGTCCTGTCCTGTCGTGTCCTGTCTGGTCCTGTCCTGTCCAGTCCTGTCCTGTCCGGCCCTGTCCTGTCCTGTCCGGCCCTGTCCTGTCCGGCCCTGTCCTGTCCTGTCCTGTCCTGTCCTGTCCTGTCCGGCCCGGTCCTGTCCTGTCCTGTCCTGTCCTGTCTTGTCCTGTCCGGCCCTGTCCTGTCCGGCCCTGTCCTGTCCTGTCCTGTCCAGTCCTGTCCTGTCCTGTCCAGTCCTGTCCTGTCTGGCCCTGTCCTGTCCTGTCCTGTCCTGTCTGGCCCTGTCCTGTCCTGTCCTGTCCTGTCCTGTCCAGTCTTGTCCTGTCCGGCCCTGTCCTGTCCTGTCCGGCCCTGTCCTGTCTGGCCCTGTCCTGTCCTGTCCTGTCCTGTCCTGTCCGGCCCTGTCCTGTCCTGTCTTGTCCTGTCCTGTCCGGCCCTGTCCTGTCCTGTCCTGTCCAGTCCTGTCCTGTCCGGCCCTGTCGTGTGCTGTCCTGTCCTGTGCGGCCCTGTCCTGTCCTGTCCGGCCCGGCCCTGTCCTGTACTGTCCTGTCCTGTCCTGTCCTGTCCGGTCCGGCCCTGTCCTGTCCTGTCCGGCCCTGTCCTGTCCTGTCCTGTCCGGCCCTGTCCAGCCCTGTCCTGTCCTGTCCTGTCCTGTCCTGTCCTGTTCTGTCCAGTCCTGTCCTGTCCGGCCCTGTCCAGCCCTGTCCTGCCCTGTCCTGTCCTATCCTGTCCTGTCCTGTCCGGCTCTGTCCTGTCAAGTCCTGTCCTGTCCTGTCCTGTCCTGTGCTGTCCTGTCCTGTCCAACCCTGTCCTGTCCAGTCCTGTCCTGTCCTGTCCTGTCTGGCCCTGCCCTGCCCTGCCCTGTCCTGTCAGGCCCTGTCTGGCCCTGTCCTGTCCTGTCCGGCCCTGTCCTGTGCTGTCCTGTCCTGTCCGTCCCTGTCCTGTCCTGTCCGGCCCGGCCCTGTCCTGTCCTGTCCTGTCCTGTCCTGTCCGGCCCTGTCCTGTCCTGTCCGGCCCTGTCCTGTCCTGTCCTGTCCGGCCCTGTCCAGCCCTTTCCTGTCCTGTCCTGTCCTGTCCTGTCCTGTTCTGTCCAGTCCTGTCCTGTCCGGCCCAGTCCAGCCCTGTCCTGTCCTGTCCTGTCCTGTCCTGTCCGGCCCTGTCCTGTCCTGTCCTGTCCTGTCCGGCTCTGTCCTGTCAAGTCCTGTCCTGTCCTGTCCTGTCCTGTCCTGTCCAACCCTGTCCTCTCCTGTCCTGTCCTGTCCTGTCCTGTCCGGCCCTGCCCTGCCCTGCCCTGTCCTGTCCGGCCCTGTCTGGCCCTGTCCTGTCCTGTCCAGTCCTGTCCTGTCCTGTCCGGCCCTGTTCTGTCCTGCCCTGTCCTGTCCTGTCCTGTCCAGTCCTGTCCTGTCTGGCCCTGTCCTGTCCTGTCCTGTCCTGTCTGGCCCTGTCCTGTCCTGTCCTGTCCTGTCCTGTCCTGTCCTGTCCGGCCCTGTCCTGTCCTGTCCGGCCATGTCCTGACTGGCCCTGTCCTGTCCTGTCCTGTCCTGTCCTGTCCTGTCCTGTCCTGTCCGGCCCTGTCCTGTCCTGTCCTGTCCTGTCCGGCCCTGTCCTGTCCTGTCCAGTCCAGTCCTGTCCTGTCCGGCCCTGTCCTGTCCTGTCCTGTCCTGTCCTGTCCAGTCCTGTCCTGTCTGGCCCTGTCCTGTCCTGTCCTGTCCTGTCTGGTCCTGTCCAGTCCTGTCCTGTCCGGCCCTGTCCTGTCCTGTCCGGCCCTTTCCTGTCCGGCCCTGTCCGGCCCTATCCTGTCCTGTCCAGTCCTGTCCTGTCCTGTCCGGCCCTGTCCTGTCCTGTCCTGTCCTGTCCTGTCCAGTCCTGTCCTGTCTGGCCCAGTCCTGTCCTGTCCTGTCCTGTCTGGTCCTGTCCTGTCCAGTCCTGTCCTGTCCGGCCCTGTCCTGTCCTGTCCGGCCCTGCCCTGTCCGGCCCTGTCCTGTCCTGTCCTGTCCTGTCCTGTCCTGTCCGGCCCGGTCCTGTCCTGTCCTGTCCTGTCCTGTCCTGTCTTGTCCTGTCTTGTCCTGTCCGGCCCTGTCCTGTCCGGCCCTGTACTGTCCTGTCCTGTCTTGTCCAGCCCTGTCCTGTCCAGCCCTGTCCTGTCCGGCCCTGTCCTGTCCTGTCCTGTCCGGCCCTGTCCTGTCCGGCCCTGTCCTGTCCTGTCCTGTCCTGTCCTGTCCTGTCCTGCCCAGCCCTGTCCTGTCCTGTCCTGACCGGGCCTGTCCTGTCCGGCCCTGTCCTGTCCTGTCCTATCCTGTCCTGTCCGGCCCTGTCCTGTCCGGCCCTGTCCTGTCCAGTCCTGTCCTGTCCTGTCCTGTCCTGTCCGGCCCTGTCCTGTCGTGTCCTGTCCGGCCCTGTCCTGTCCGGTTCTGTCCTGTCCTGTCCGGCCCGGCCCTGTCCTGTCCTGTCCTGTCCTGTCCTGTTCTGTCCTGTCCTGTCCTCTCCGGCCCTGTCCCGCCCTGTCCTGTCCTGTCTTGTCCTGTCCTGTCCTGTCCTGTCCGACCCTGTCCTGTCCTGTCATGTCCTGTCCTGTCCTGTCCGGCCCTGCCCAGCCCTGCCCTGTCCTCTCCGGCCCTGTTCGGCCCTGCCCTGTCCAGCCCTGTCCTGTCCTGTCCTGTCCTGTCCTGTTCTGTCCTGTCCTGTCCTGTCCGGCCCTGTCCAGCCCTGTCCTGTCCTGTCCTGTCCTGTCCTGTCCTGTCCGGCCCTGTCCTGTCCTGTCCTGTCCTGTCCGGCTCTGTCCTGTCAAGTCCTGTCCTGTTCTGTCCTGTCCTGTCCTGTCCTGTCCTGTCCGACCCTGTCCTGTCCTGTCCTGTCCTGTCCGGCCCTGCCCTGCCCTGCCCTGTCCTGTCCGGCCATGTCCGGCCCTGTCCTGTCCTGTCCGTCCCTGTCCTGTCCTGTCCTGTCCTGTCCTGTCCAGTCCAGTCCTGTCCGACCCTGTCCTGTCCTGTCCTGTCCTGTCCTGTCCTGTCCTGTCCAGTCCTGTCCGACCCTGTCCTGTCCTGTCCTGTCCTGTCCTGTCCGGCCCTGTCCTGTCCTGTCCTTGTCCTGTCCTGTCCTGTCCTGTCATGTCCTGTCTGGCCCGGTCATGTCCTGTCCTGTCCTGTCCGGCCCTGTCGAGTTCTGACCTGTCCGGCCCTGCCCTGTCCTGTCCTGTCCTGTCCTATCCTGTCCGGCCCTGTCCTGTCCTGTCCTGTCCTGTCGTGTCCTGTCCTGTCCGGCCCTGTCCTGTCCTGTCCTGTCCGACCCTGTCCTGTCCTGTCCTGTCCTGTCCTGTCCTGTCCAGTCCGGCGCTGTCCTGTCCTGTCCTGTCCTGTCCTGTCCTGTCCGGCCCTGTCCTGTCCTGTCCTGTCCTGTCCTGTCCGGCCCTGTCCTGACCTGTCCAGTCCTGTCCTGTCCTGTCCGGCCCTGTCCTGTCCTGCCCTGTCCTGTCCTGTCCTGTCCAGTCCTGTCCTGTCTGGCCCTGTCCTGTCCTGTCCTGTCCTGTCTGGCCCTGTCCTGTCTGGCCCTGTCCTGTCCTGTCCTGTCCTGTCCTGTCCGGTCCTGTCCTGTCCTGTCCGGCCATGTCCTGTCCGGCCCTGTCCTGTCCTGTCCTGTCCTGTCGTGTCCTGTCCTGTCCGGCCCTGTCTTGTCCTGTCCTGTCCTGTCCGGCCCTGTCCTGTCCTGTCCAGTCCTGTCCTGTCCTGTCCGGCCCTGTCCTGTCCTGTCCTGTCCTGTCCTGTCCTGTCCAGTCCTGTCCTGTCTGGCCCTGTCCTGTCCTGTCCTGTCCTGTCTGGTCCTGTCCTGTCCAGTCCTGTCCTGTCCGGCCCTGTCCTGTCCTGTCCGGCCCTGTCCTGTCCGGCCCTGTCCTGTCCTGTCCTGTCCTGTCCTGTCCTGTCCTGTCCGGCCCGGTCCTGTCCTGTCCTGTCCTGTCCTGTCCTGTCCTGTCTTGTCCTGTCCGGCCCTGTCCTGTCCGGCCCTGTCCAGTCCTGTCCTGTCCTGTCCAGTCCTGTCCTGTCTGGCCCTGTCCTGTCCTGTCCTGTCCTGTCTGGCCCTGTCCTGTCCTGTCCTGTCCTGTCCAGTCTTGTCCTGTCCGGCCCTGTCCTGTCCTGTCCGGCCCTGTCCTGTCTGGCCCTGTCCTGTCCTGTCCTGTCCTGTCCGGCCCTGTCCTGTCCGGCCCTGTCCTGTCCTGTCTTGTCCTGTCCTGTCCGGCCCTGTCCTGTCCTGTCCTGTCCAGTCCTGTCCTGTCCGGCCCTGTCGTGTGCTGTCCTGTCCTGTGCGGCCCTGTCCTGTCCTGTCCGGCCCGGCCCTGTCCTGTCCTGTCCTGTCCTATCCTTTCCTGTCCTGTCCGGCTCTGTCCTGTCAAGTCCTGTCCTGTCCTGTCCTGTCCTGTGCTGTCCTGTCCTGTCCAACCCTGTCCTGTCCTGTCCTGTCCTGTCCGGCCCTGCCCTGCCCTGCCCTGTCCTGTCCGGCCCTGTCCGGCCCTGTCCTGTCCTGTCCGGCCCTGTCCTGTGCTGTCCTGTCCTGTCCGGCCCTGTCCTGTCCTGTCCGGCCCGGCACTGTCCTGTCCTGTCCTGTCCTGTCCTGTCCTGTCCGGCCCTGTCCTGTCCTGTCCGGCCCTGTCCTGTCCTGTCCTGTCCGGCCCTGTCCAGCCGTATCCTGTCCTGTCCTGTCCTGTCCTGTCCTGTTCTGTCCAGTCCTGTCCTGTCCGGCCCTGTCCAGCCCTGTCCTGTCCTGTCCTGTCCTGTCCTGTCCGGCCCTGTCCTGTCCTGTCCTGTCCTGTCCTGTCCGGCTCTGTCCTGTCAATTCCTGTCCTGTCCTGTCCTGTCCTGTCCTGTCCAACCCTGTCCTCTCCTGTCCTGTCCTGTCCTGTCCTGTCCTGTCCGGCCCTGCCCTGCCCTGCCCTGTCCTGTCCGGCCCTGTTCTGTCCTGTCCTGTCCGACCCTGTCCTGTCCTGTCCTGTCCTGTCCTGTCCTGTCCTGTCCTGTCCGGCTCTGTCCTGTCAATTCCTGTCCTGTCCTGTCCTGTCCTGTCCAACCCTGTCCTCTCCTGTCCTGTCCTGTCCTGTCCTGTCCTGTCTGGCCCTGTCCTGTCCTGTCCGGCCCTGTCCTGTCCTGTCCTGTCCTGTCCAGTCCAGTCCTGTCCGACCCTGTCCTGTCCTGTCCTGTCCTGTCCTGTCTGGCCCTGTCCTGTCCGACCCGTTCCTGTCCTGTCCTGTCCGGTCCTGTCCGGCCCAGCCCTGTCCTGTCCTGTCCTGTCCTGTCCTGTCCGGCACTGTCCCGTCCCGTCCTGTCCTGTCCTGTCCTGTCCTGCCCGACCATGTCCTGTCCTGTCCTGTCATGTCCTGTCCGGCCCTGTCCTGTCCTGTCCTGTCCTGTCCTGTCCTATCCTGTCATGTCCTGTCTGGCCCTGTCCTGTCCTGTCCTGTCCTGTCCGGCCCTGTCCTGTTCTGACCTGTCCGGCCCTGACCTGTCCTGTCCTGTCCTGTCCTGTCCTGTCCTGTCCGGCCCTGTCCTGTCCTGTCCTGTCCTGTCCAGTCCTGTCCTGTCTGGCCCTGTCCTGTCCTGTCCTGTCCTGTCTGGTCCTGTCCTGTCCAGTCCTGTCCTGTCCGGCCCTGTCCTGTCCTGTCCGGCCCTGTCCTGTCCGGCCCTGTCCTGTCCTGTCCTGTCCTGTCCTGTCCGGCCCGGTCCTGTCCTGTCCTGTCCTGTCCTGTCCTGTCCTGTCTTGTCCTGTCCGGCCCTGTCCTGTCCGGCCCTGTCCTGTCCTGTCCTGTCTTGTCCAGCCCTGTCCTGTCCAGCCCTGTCCTGTCCGGCCCTGTCCTGTCCTGTCCTGTCCGGCCCTGTCCTGTCCGGCCCTGTCCTGTCCTGTCCTGTCCTGTCCTGTCCTGTCCTGCCCGGCCCTGTCCTGTCTTGTCCTGACCGGGCCTGTCCTGTCCGGCCCTGTCCTGTCCTGTCCTGTCCTGTCCTGTCCGGCCTTGTCCTGTCCGGCCCTGTCCTGTCCAGTCCTGTCCTGTCCTCTCCTGTCCTGTCCGGCCCTGTCCTGTCGTGTCCTGTCCGGCCCTGTCCTGTCCGGTTCTGTCCTGTCCTGTCCGGCCCGGCCCTGTCCTGTCCTGTCCTGTCCTGTCCTGTCCGACCCTGTCCTGTCCGCCCTGTCCGTCCTGTCCTGTCCAGTCCTGTCCTGTCCGGCCCTGTCCTGTCCTGTCCTGTCCTGTCCGGCCCTGTCCTGTACTGTCCGGCCCTGTCCTGTCCTGTCTTGTCCTGTCCTGTCCGGCCCTGTCCTGTCCTGTCCTGTCCAGTCCTGTCCTGTCCGGCCCTGTCGTGTGCTGTCCTGTCCTGTGCGGCCCTGTCCTGTCCTGTCCTGTCCTGTCCTGTCCGACCCTGTCCTGTCCTGTCCTGTCCTGTCCTGTCCTGTCCAGTCCAGTCCTGTCCGACCCTGTCCTGTCCTGTCCTGTCCTGTCCTGTCCGACCCTGTCCTGTCCTGTCCTGTCCTGTCCTGTCCAGCCCTGCCCTGTCCAGTCCAGTCCTGTCCGATCCTGTCCTGCCCTGTCCTGTCCTGTCCAGCCCTGTCCTGTCCTGTCCTGTCCTGTCCTGTCCTGTCCTGTCCTGTCCAGCCCTGTCCTGTCCTGTCCTGTTCTGTCCTGTCCTGTCCTGTCCGGCCCTGTCCTGTCCTGTCCTGTCCGGCCCTATCCTGTCCTGCCCTGTCCTGTCCTGTCCTGTCCTGTCCTGTCCTGTCCGGCCCTGTCCTGTCCTGTCCTGTCCTGTCCGGCCCTGTCCTGTCCTGTCCTGTCCTGTCCTGTCCGGCTCTGTCCTGTCCTGTCCTGTCCTGTCCGGCCCTGTCCTGTCATGAACTGTCCGGCCCTGCCCTGTCCTGTCCTGTCCTGTCCTGTCCTGTCCGGCCCTGTCCTGTCCTGTCCTGTCCTGTCCGGCCCTGTCCTGTCCTGTCCTGTCCTGTCCTGTCCGACCCTGTCCTGTCCTGTCCTGTCCTGTCCTGTCCTGTCCGGCCCTGTCCTGTCCTGTCCAGTCCTGTCCTGTCCTGTCCGGCCCTGTCCTGTCCTGTCCAGTCCTGTCCTGTCCTGTCCGGCCCTGTCCTGTCCTGTCCTGTCCTGTCCTGTCCGGCCCTGCCCTGCCCTGCCCTGTCCTCTCCGGCCCTGTCCGGCCCTGTCCTGTCCTGTCCGGCCCTGTCCTGTCCTGTCCTGTCCTGTCCTGTCCTGTCCAGTCCAGTCCTGTCCGACCCTGTCCTGTCCTGTCCTGTCCTGTCCTGTCCGGCCCTGTCCTGTCCGACCCGTTCCTGTCCTGTCCTGTCCTGTCCTGTCCGGCCCTGCCCTGTCCTGTCCTGTACTGTCCTGTCCTGTCCTGTCCTGTCCGGCCCTGTCCCGTCCTGTCCTGTCCTGTCCTGCCCGGCCATGTCCTGTTCTGTCCGGCCCTGTCCCGTCCTGTCCTGTCCTGTCCTGCCCGGCCATGTCCTGTTCTGTCCGGCCCTGTCCTGTCCTGTCCTGTCCTGTCCTGTCTTGTCCTGTCCGGACCTGTCCTGTCCGGCCCTGTCCTGTCCGGTTCTGTCCTGTCCTGTCCGGCCCGGCCCTGTCCTGTCCTGTCCTGTCCTGTCCGACCCTGTCCTGTCCGCCCTGTCCGTCCTGTCCTGTCCAGTCCTGTCCTGTCCGGCCCTGTCCTGTCCTGTCCTGTCCTGTCCGGCCCTGTCCTGTACTGTCCGGCCCTGTCCTGTCCTGTCTTGTCCTGTCCTGTCCAGCCCTGTCCTGTCCTGTCCTGTCCAGTCCTGTCCTGTCCGGCCCTGTCGTGTGCTGTCCTGTCCTGTGCGGCCCTGTCCTGTCCTGTCCGGCCTGGCCCTGTCCTGTCCTGTCCTGTCCTGTCCTGTCCTGTCCGGTCCGGCCCTGTCCTGTCCTGTCCGGCCCTGTCCTGTCCTGTCCTGTCCAGCCCTGTCCAGCCCTGTCCTGTCCTGTCCTGTCCTGTCCTGTCCTGTGCTGTCCAGTCCTGTCCTGTCCGGCCCTGTACAGCCCTGTCCTGCCCTGTCCTGTCCTATCCTGTCCTGTCCTGTCCGGCTCTGTCCTGTCAAGTCCTGTCCTGTCCTGTCCTGTCCTGTGCTGTCCTGTCCTGTCCAACCCTGTCCTGTCCAGTCCTGTCCTGTCCTGTCCTGTCCGGCCCTGCCCTGCCCTGCCCTGTCCTGTCCGGCCCTGTCCGGCCCTGTCCTGTCCTGTCCGGCCCTGTCCTGTGCTGTCCTGTCCTGTCCGGCCCTGTCCTGTCCTGTCCGGCCCGGCCCTGTCCTGTCCTGTCCTGTCCTGTCCTGTCCTGTCCGGCCCTGTCCTGTCCTGTCCGGCCCTGTCCTGTCCTGTCCTGTCCGGCCCTGTCCAGCCCTATCCTGTCCTGTCCTGTCCTGTCCTGTCCTGTTCTGTCCAGTCCTGTCCTGTCCGGCCCTGTCCAGCCCTGTCCTGTCCTGTCCTGTCCTGTCCTGTCCGACCCTGTCCTGTCCTGTCCTGTCCAGTTCTGTCCGACCCTGTTTTGTCCTTTCCTGTCCTGTCCTGTCCTGTCCTGTCCTGCCCAGCCCTGTCCTGTCCTGTCCTGTCCTGTCCTGTCCTGTCCAGTCCTGTCCGGCCCTGTCCTGTCCTGTCCTGTCGTGTCGTGTCCTGTCCTGTCCTGTCCTGTCCTGTCCGACCCTGTCCTGTCCTGTCCAGTCCTGTCCGACCCTGTCCTGTCCTGTCCTGTCCTGTCCTGTCCGACCCTGTCCTGTCCTGTCCTGTCCTGTCCTGTCCAGTCCAGTCCTGTCCGACCCTGTCCTGTCCTGTCCTGTCCTGTCCTGTCCGACCCTGTCCTGTCCTGTCCTGTCCTGTCCTGTCCAGCCCTGCCCTGTCCAGTCCAGTCCTGTCCGATCCTGTCCTGCCCTGTCCTGTCCTGTCCAGCCCTATCCTGTCCTGTCCTGTCCTGTCCTGTCCTGTCCTGTCCTGTCCTGTCCAGCCCTGTCCTGTCCTGTCCTGTCCTGTCCTGTCCGGCTCTGTCCTGTCCTGTCCTGTCCTGTCCGGCCCTGTCCTGTCATGAACTGTCCGGCCCTGCCCTGTCCTGTCCTGTCCTGTCCTGTCCTGTCCGGCCCTGTCCTGTCCTGTCCTGTCCTGTCCGGCCCTGTCCTGTCCTGTCCTGTCCTGTCCTGTCCGACCCTGTCCTGTCCTGTCCTGTCCTGTCCTGTCCGGCCCTGTCCTGTCCTGTCCAGTCCTGTCCTGTCCTGTCCGGCCCTGTCCTGTCCTGTCCAGTCCTGTCCTGTCCTGTCCGGCCCTGTCCTGTCCTGTCCTGTCCTGTCCTGTCCTGTCCGGCCCTGCCCTGCCCTGCTCTGTCCTCTCCGGCCCTGTCCTGTCCTGTCCGGCCCTGTCCTGTCCTGTCCTGTCCTGTCCTGTCCTGTCCAGTCCAGTCCTGTCCGACCCTGTCCTGTCCTGTCCTGTCCTGTCCTGTCCGGCCCTGTCCTGTCCGACCCGTTCCTGTCCTGTCCTGTCCTGTCCTGTCCGGCCCTGCCCTGTCCTGTCCTGTACTGTCCTGTCCTGTCCTGTCCTGTCCGGCCCTGTCCCGTCCTGTCCTGTCCTGTCCTGCCCGGCCATGTCCTGTTCTGTCCGGCCCTGTCCTGTCCTGTCCTGTCCTGTCCTGTCTTGTCCTGTCCGGCCCTGTCCTGTCCGGCCCTGTCCTGTTCTGTACTGTCCAGTCCTGTCCTGTCCAGTCCTGTCCTGTCTGGCCCTGTCCTGTCCTGTCCTGTCCTGTCTGGTCCTGTCCTGTCCTGTCCTGTCCTGTCCTGTCCAGTCCTGTCCTGTCCGGCCCTGCCTGTCCTGTCCGGCCCTGTCCTGTCCGGCCCTGTTCTGTCCTGTCCTGTCCTGTCCTGTCCTATCCTGTCCGGCCCTGTCCTGTCCTGTCCTGTCCTTTCCTGTCCTGTCCTGTCCGGCCCTGTCCAGCCCTGTCCTGTCCTGTCCTGTCCTGTCCTGTCCTGTTCTGTCCTGTCCTGTCCTGTCCGGCCCTGTCCGGCCCTGTCCTGTCCTGTCCTGTCCTGTCCTGTCCAGTCCAGTCCTGTCCGACCCTGTCCTGTCCTGTCCTGTCTTGTCCTGTCCGGCCCTGTCCTGTCCTGTACTGTCCTGTCCTGTCCTGTCCTGTCCGGCCCTGTCCCGTCCTGTCCTGTCCTGTCCTGCCCGGCCATGTCCTGTCCTGTCCGGCCCTGTCCTGTCCTGTCCTGTCCTGTCCTGTCCTGTCTTGTCCTGTCCGGCCCTGTCCTGTACTGCCCTGTCCTGTTCTGTCCTGTCCAGTCCTGTCCTGTCCAGTCCTGTCCTGTCTGGCCCTGTCCTGTCCTGTCCTGTCCTGTCTGGTCCTGTCCTGTCCTGTCCTGTCCTGTCCTGTCCAGTCCTGTCCTGTCCGGCCCTGCCTGTCCTGTCCGGCCCTGTCCTGTCCGGCCCTGTTCTGTCCTGTCCTGTCCTGTCCTGTCCTATCCTGTCCGGCCCTGTCCTGTCCTGTCCTGTCCTTTCCTGTCCTGTCCTGTCCGGCCCTGTCCTGTCCTGTCCAGTCCTGTACTGTCCTGTCCGGCCCTGTCCTGTCCGGCCTTGTCCTGTCCTGTCCTGTCCAGTCCTGTCCTGTCCGGCCCTGTCCTGTCCTGTCCTGTCCTGTCCGGCCCTGTCCTGTCCTGTCCGGCCCAGCCCTGTCCTGTCCTGTCCTGTCCTGTCCTGTCCTGTCCGGCCCTGTCCTGTCCTGTCCGGCCCTGTCCAGCCCTGTCCTGTCCTGTCCTGTCCTGTCCTGTCCTGTTCTGTCCTGTCCTGTCCTGTCCGGCCCTGTCCGGCCCTGTCCAGCCCTGTCCTGTCCTGTCCTGTCCTGTCCTGTCCGGCCCTGACCTGTCCTGTCCTGTCCTGTCCTGTCCGGCACTGTCCTGTCAAGTCCTGTCCTGTCCTTTCCTGTCCTGTACTGTCCGGCCCTGTCCTGTCCTGTCCTGTCCTGTCCTGTCCTGTCCTGTCCGGCCCTGCCCTGCCCTGCCCTGTCCTGTCCGGCCCTGTCCGGCCCTGTACTGTCTTGTCCGGCCCTGTCCTGTCCTGTCCTGTCCAGTCCAGTCCTGTCCGACCCTGTCCTGTCCTGTCCTGTCCTGTCCTGTCGGGCCCTGTCCTGTCCGACCCTTTCCTGTCCTGTCCTGTCCTGTCCTGTCCTGTCCTGTCCAGTCCTGTCCGGCCCTGTCCTGTCCTGTCCTGTCCTGTCGTGTCGTGTCCAGTCCTGTCCTGTCCTGTCCTGTCCAACCCTGTCCTGTGCTGTCCTGTCCAGTTCTGTCCGACCCTGTCCTGTCCTTTCCTGTCCTGTCCTGTCCTGTCCTGTCCTGTCCTGTCCTGCCCAGCCCTGTCCTGTCCTGTCCTGTCCTGTCCTGTCCTGTCCTATCCTGTCCTGTCGGGCCCTGTCCTGTCCGACCCTTTCCTGTCCTGTCCTGTCCTGTCCTGTCCTGTCCTGTCCAGTCCTGTCCGGCCATGTCCTGTCCTGTCCTGTCGTGTCCTGTCCTGTCCTGTCCTGTCCTGTCCGACCCTGTCCTGTCCTGTCCTGTCCTGTCTGGTCCTGTCCTGTCCAGTCCTGTCCTGTCCGGCCCTGTCCTGTCCTGTCCGGCCCTGTCCTGTCCGGCCCTGTCCTGTCCTGTCCTGTCCTGTCCTGTCCTGTCCGGCCCAGTCCTGTCCTGTCCTGTCCTGTCCTGTCCTGTCCTGTCTTGTCCTGTCCGGCCCTGTCCTGTCCGGCACTGTCCTGTCCTGTCCTGTCCAGTCCTGTCCTGTCCTGTCCAGTCCTGTCCTGTCTGGCCCTGTCCTGTCCTGTCCTGTCCTGTCTGGCCCTGTCCTGTCCTGTCCTGTCCTGTCCTGTCCAGTCTTGTCCTGTCCGGCCCTGTCCTGTCCTGTCCGGCCCTGTCCTGTCTGGCCCTGTCCTGTCCTGTCCTGTCCTGTCCTGTCCGGCCCTGTCCTGTCCGGCCCTGTCCTGTCCTGTCTTGTCCTGTCCTGTCCGGCCCTGTCCTGTCCTGTCCTGTCCAGTCCTGTCCTGTCCGGCCCTGTCGTGTGCTGACCTGTCCTGTGCGGCCCTGTCCTGTCCTGTCCGGCCCGGCCCTGTCCTGTCCTGTCCTGTCCTATCCTGTCCTGTCCTGTCCGGCTCTGTCCTGTCAAGTCCTGTCCTGTCCTGTCCTGTCCTGTGCTGTCCTGTCCTGTCCAAACCTGTCCTGTCCTGTCCTGTCCTGTCCTGTCCGGCCCTGCCCTGCCCTGCCCTGTCCTGTCCGGCCCTGTCCGGCCCTGTCCTGTCCTGTCCGGCCCTGTCCTGTGCTGTCCTGTCCTGTCCGGCCCTGTCCTGTCCTGTCCGGCCCGGCCCTGTCCTGTCCTGTCCTGTCCTGTCCTGTCCTGTCCGGCCCTGTCCTGTCCTGTCCGGCCCTGTCCTGTCCTGTCCTGTCCGGCCCTGTCCAGCCCTATCCTGACCTGTCCTGTCCTGTCCTGTCCTGTTCTGTCCAGTCCTGTCCTGTCCGGCCCTGTCCAGCCCTATCCTGACCTGTCCTGTCCTGTCCTGTCCTGTCCTGTCCGGCCCTGTCCTGTCCTGTCCTGTCCTGTCCTGTCCGGCTCTGTCCTGTCAATTCCTGTCCTGTCCTGTCCTGTCCTGTCCTGTCCAACCCTGTCCTCTCCTGTCCTGTCCTGTCCTGTCCTGTCCGGCCCTGCCCTGCCCTGCCCTGTCCTGTCCGGCCCTGTCCTGTCCTGTTCTGTCCTGTCCTGTCCTGTCCAGTCCAGTCCTGTCCGACCCTTTTCTGTCCTGTCCTGTCCTGTCCTGTCTGGCCCTGTCCTGTCCGACCCGTTCCTGTCCTGTCCTGTCCTGTCCTGTCCGGCCCAGCCCTGTCCTGTCCTGTTCTGTCCTGTCCTGTCCGGCACTGTCCCGTCCCGTCCTGTCCTGTCCTGTCCTGTCCTGCCCGGCCATGTCCTGTCCTGTCCTGTCATGTCCTGCCGGCCCTGTCCTGTCCTGTCCTGTCCTGTCCTGTCCTGTCCTATCCTGTCATGTCCTGTCTGGCCCTGTCCTGTCCTGTCCTGTCCGGCCCTGTCGTGTTCTGACCTGTCCGGCCCTGTCCTGTCCTGTCCTGTCCTGTCCTGTCCGGCCCTGTCCTGTCCTGTCCTGTCCTGTCCAGTCCTGTCCTGTCTGGCCCTGTCCTGTCCTGTCCTGTCCTGTCTGGTCCTGTCCTGTCCAGTCCTGTCCTGTCCGGCCCTGTCCTGTCCTGTCCGGCCCTGTCCTGTCCGGCCCTGTCCTGTCCTGTCCTGTCCTGTCCTGTCCTGTCCGGCCCGGTCCTGTCCTGTCCTGTCCTGTCCTGTCCTGTCCTGTCCTGTCTTGTCCTGTCCGGCCCTGTCCTGTCCGGCCCTGTCCTGTCCTGTCCTGTCTTGTCCAGCCCTGTCCTGTCCAGCCCTGTCCTGTCCGGCCCTGTCCTGTCCTGTCCTGTCCGGCCCTGTCCTGTCCGGCCCTGTCCTGTCCTGTCCTGTCCTGTCCTGTCCTGCCCGGCCATGTCCTGTCTTGTCCTGACCGGGCCTGTCCTGTCCGGCACTGTCCTGTCCTGTCCTGTCCTGTCCTGTCCGGCCCTGTCCTGTCCGGCCCTGTCCTGTCCAGTCCTGTCCTGTCCTCTCCTGTCCTGTCCGGCCCTGTCCTGTCGTGTCCTGTCCGGCCCTGTCCTGTCCGGTTCTGTCCTGTCCTGTCCGGCCCGGCCCTGTCCTGTCCTGTCCTGTCCTGTCCTGTCCTGTCCGACCCTGTCCTGTCCGCCCTGTCCGTCCTGTCCTGTCCTGTCCTGTCCTGTCCTGTCCGGTCCGGCCCTGTCCTGTCCTGTCCGGCCCTGTCCTGTCCTGTCCTGTCCGGCCCTGTCCAGCCCTGTCCTGTCCTGTCCTGTCCTGTCCTGTCCTGTTCTGTCCAGTCCTGTCCTGTCCGGCCCTGTACAGCCCTGTCCTGCCCTGTCCTGTCCTATCCTGTCCTGTCCTGTCCGGCTCTGTCCTGTCAAGTCCTGTCCTGTCCTGTCCTGTCCTGTGCTGTCCTGTCCTGTCCAACCCTGCCCTGCCCTGCCCTGTCCTGTCCGGCCCTGTCCGGCCCTGTCCTGTCCTGTCCGGCCCTGTCCTGTGCTGTCCTGTCCTGTCCGGCCCTGTCCTGTCCTGTCCGGCCCGGCCCTGTCCTGTCCTGTCCTGTCCTGTCCTGTCCTGTCCTGTCCGGCCCTGTCCTGTCCTGTCCGGCCCTGTCCTGTCCTGTCCTGTCCGGCCCTGTTCAGCCCTATCCTGACCTGTCCTGTCCTGTCCTGTTCTGTCCAGTCCTGTCCTGTCCGGCCCTGTCCAGCACTGTCCTGTCCTGTCCTGTCCTGTCCTGTCCTGTCCTGTCCGACCCTGTCCTGTCCTGTCCTGTCCAGTTCTGTCCGACCCTGTCCTGTCCTTTCCTGTCCTGTCCTGTCCGGTCCTGCCCAGCCCTGTCCTGTCCTGTCCTGTCCTGTCCTGTCCTGTCCTGTCCAGTCCTGTCCGGCCCTGTCCTGTCCTGTCCTGTCGTGTCGTGTCCTGTCCTGTCCTGTCCTGTCCTGTCCGACCCTGTCCTGTCCTGTCCAGTTCTGTCCGACCCTGTCCTGTCCTGTCCTGTCCTGTCCTGTCCTGTCCTGTCCAGCCCTGTCCTGTCCTGTCCTGTTCTGTCCTGTCCTGTCCTGTCCGGCCCTGTCCTGTCCTGTCCTGTCCGGCCCTATCCTGTCCTGCCCTGTCCTGTCCTGTCCTGTCCTTTCCTGTCCTGTCCGGCCCTATCCTGTCCTGTCCTGTCCTGTCCGGCCCTGTCCTGTCCTGTCCTGTCCTGTCCGGCCCTGTCCTGTCCTGTCCTGTCCTGTCCGGCCCTGTCCTGTCATGAACTGTCCGGCCCTGCCCTGTACTGTCCTGTCCTGTCCTGTCCTGTCCGGCCCTGTCCTGTCCTGTCCTGTCCTGTCCGGCCCTGTCCTGTCCTGTCCTGTCCTGTCCGACCCTGTCCTGTCCTGTCCTGTCCTGTCCTGTCCGGCCCTGTCCTGTCCTGTCCAGTCCTGTCCTGTCCTGTCCGGCCCTGTCCTGTCCTGTCCAGTCCTGTCCTGTCCTGTCCGGCCCTGTCCTGTCCTGTCCTGTCCTGTCCTGTCCTGTCTGGCCCTGCCCTGCCCTGCCCTGTCCTCTCCGGCTCTGTCCGGCCCTGTCCTGTCCTGTCCGGCCCTGTCCTGTCCTGTCCTGTCCTGTCCTGTCCTGTCCAGTCCAGTCCTGTCCGACCCTGTCCTGTCCTGTCCTGTCCTGTCCTGTCCGGCCCTGTCCTGTCCGACCCGTTCCTGTCCTGTCCTGTCCTGTCCTGTCCGGCCCTTCCCTGTCCTGTCCTGTACTGTCCTGTCCTGTCCTGTCCTGTCCGGCCCTGTCCCGTCCTGTCCTGTCCTGTCCTGCCCGGCCATGTCCTGTCCTGTCCGGCCCTGTCCTGTCCTGTGCTGTCCTGGCCTGTCCTGTCTTGTCCTGTCCGGCCCTGTCCTGTCCGGCCCTGTCCTGTTCTGTCCTGTCCAGTCCTGTCCTGTCCAGTCCTGTCCTGTCTGGCCCTGTCCTGTCCTGTCCTGTCCTGTCTGGTCCTGTCCTGTCCTGTCCTGTCCTGACCTGTCCTGTCCAGTCCTGTCCTGTCCGGCCCTGCCTGTCCTGTCCGGCCCTGTCCTGTCCGGCCCTGTTCTGTCCTGTCCTGTCCTGTCCTATCCTGTCCGGCCCTGTCCTGTCCTGTCCTGTCCTTTCCTGTCCTGTCCTGTCCGGCCCTGTCCTGTCCTGTCCTGTCCTGTCTGGCCCTGTACTGTCCTGTCCGGCCCAGCCCTGTCCTGTCCTGTCCTGTCCTGTCCTGTCCTGTCCTGTCCTGTCCTGTCCGGCCCTGTCCAGCCCTGTCCTGTCCTGTCCTGTCCTGTCCTGTCCTGTTCTGTCCTGTCCTGTCCTGTCCGGACCTGTCCGGCCCTGTCCTGTCAAGTCCTGTCCTGTCCTTTCCTGTCCTGTACTGTCCGGCCCTGTCCTGTCCTGTCCTGCCCTGCCCTGCCCTGTCCTGTCCGGCCCTGTCCGGCCCTGTCCTGTCCTGTCCGGCCCTGTCCTGTCCTGTCCTGTCCTGTCCAGTCCAGTCCTGTCCGACCCTGTCCTGTCCTGTCCTGTCCTGTCCTGTCGGGCCCTGTCCTGTCCGACCCTTTCCTGTCCTGTCCTGTCCTGTCCTGTCCTGTCCTGTCCAGTCCTGTCCGGCCCTGTCCTGTCCTGTCCTGTCCTGTCGTGTCGTGTCCAGTCCTGTCCTGTCCTGTCCTGTCCAACCCTGTCCTGTGCTGTCCTGTCCAGTTCTGTCCGACCCTGTCCTGTCCTTTCCTGTCCTGTCCTGTCCTGTCCTGTCCTGCCCAGCCCTGTCCTGTCCTGTCCTGTCCTGTCCTGTCCTGTCCTGTCCTGTCGGGCCCTGTCCTGTCCGACCCTTTCCTGTCCTGTCCTGTCCTGTCCTGTCCTGTCCTGTCCTGTCCAGTCCTGTCCGGCCATGTCCTGTCCTGTCCTGTCGTGTCCTGTCCTGTCCTGTCCTGTCCTGTCCGACCCTGTCCTGTCCTGTCCTGTCCAGTTCTGTCCGACCCTGTCCTGTCCTGTCCTGTCCTGTCCTGTCCGACCCTGTCCTGTCCTGTCCTGTCCTGTCCTGTCCAGTCCAGTCCTGTCCGACCCTGTCCTGTCCTGTCCTGTCCTGTCCTATCCAGTCCTGTCCGACCCTGTCCTGTCCTGTCCTGTCCTGTTCTGTCCAGCCCTGCCCTGTCCAGTCCAGTCCAGTCCGATCCTGTCCTGCCCTGTCCTGTCCTGTCCAGCCCTATCCTGTCCTGTCCTGTCCTGTCCTGTCCAGCCCTGTCCTGTCCTGTCCTGTTCTGTCCTGTCCTGTCCTGCCCTGTTCTGTCCTGTCCTGTCCTGTCCGGCACTGTCCTGTCCTGTCCTGTCCGGCCCTATCCTGTCCTGCCCTGTCCTGTCCTGTCCTGTCCGGCCCTGTCCTGTCCTGTCCTGTCCTGTCCGGCCCTGTCCTGTCATGAACTGTCCGGCCCTGCCCTGTACTGTCCTGTCCTGTCCTGTCCTGTCCGGCCCTGTCCTGTCCTGTCCTGTCCTGTCCGGCCCTGTCCTGTCCTGTCCTGTCCTGTCCGACCCTGTCCTGTCCTGTCCTGTCCTGTCCTGTCCGGCCCTGTCCTGTCCTGTCCAGTCCTGTCCTGTCCTGTCCGGCCCTGTCCTGTCCTGTCCAGTCCTGTCCTGTCCTGTCCGGCCCTGTCCTGTCCTGTCCTGTCCTGTCCTGTCCTGTCTGGCCCTGCCCTGCCCTGCCCTGTCCTCTCCGGCTCTGTCCGGCCCTGTCCTGTCCTGTCCGGCCCTGTCCTGTCCTGTCCTGTCCTGTCCTGTCCTGTCCAGTCCAGTCCTGTCCGACCCTGTCCTGTCCTGTCCTGTCCTGTCCTGTCCGGCCCTGTCCTGTCCGACCCGTTCCTGTCCTGTCCTGTCCTGTCCTGTCCGGCCCTGCCCTGTCCTGTCCTGTACTGTCCTGTCCTGTCCTGTCCTGTCCGGCCCTGTCCCGTCCTGTCCTGTCCTGTCCTGCCCGGCCATGTCCTGTCCTGTCCGGCCCTGTCCTGTCCTGTGCTGTCCTGGCCTGTCCTGTCTTGTCCTGTCCGGCCCTGTCCTGTCCGGCCCTGTCCTGTTCTGTCCTGTCCAGTCCTGTCCTGTCCAGTCCTGTCCTGTCTGGCCCTGTCCTGTCCTGTCTGGTCCTGTCCTGTCCTGTCCTGTCCTGACCTGTCCTGTCCAGTCCTGTCCTGTCCGGCCCTGCCTGTCCTGTCCGGCCCTGTCCTGTCCGGCCCTGTTCTGTCCTGTCCTGTCCTGTCCTATCCTGTCCGGCCCTGTCCTGTCCTGTCCTGTCCTTTCCTGTCCTGTCCTGTCCGGCCCTGTCCTGTCCTGTCCTGTCCTGTCTGGCCCTGTCCTGTCCTGTCCGGCCCAGCCCTGTCCTGTCCTGTCCTGTCCTGTCCTGTCCTGTCCTGTCCTGTCCGGCCCTGTCCTGTCCTGTCCGGCCCTGTCCAGCCCTGTCCTGTCCTGTCCTGTCCTGTCCTGTCCTGTTCTGTCCTGTCCTGTCCTGTCCGGACCTGTCCGGCCCTGTCCTGTCAAGTCCTGTCCTGTCCTTTCCTGTCCTGTACTGTCCGGCCCTGTCCTGTCCTGTCCTGTCCTGTCATGTCCTGTCCTGTCCTGTCCGGCCCTGCCCTGCCCTGCCCTGTCCTGTCCGGCCCTGTCCGGCCCTGTCCTGTCCTGTCCGGCCCTGTCCTGTCCTGTCCTGTCCTGTCCAGTCCAGTCCTGTCCGACCCTGTCCTGTCCTGTCCTGTCCTGTCCTGTCGGGCCCTGTCCTGTCCGACCCTTTCCTGTCCTGTCCTGTCCTGTCCTGTCCTGTCCTGTCCAGTCCTGTCCAGCACTGTCCTGTCCTGTCCTGTCCTGTCGTGTCGTGTCCAGTCCTGTCCTGTCCTGTCCTGTCCAACCCTGTCCTGTGCTGTCCTGTCCAGTTCTGTCCGACCCTGTCCTGTCCTTTCCTGTCCTGTCCTGTCCTGTCCTGTCCTGCCCAGCCCTGTCCTGTCCTGTCCTGGTCCTGTCCTGTCCTGTCCTGTCCTGTCGGGCCCTGTCCTGTCCGACCCTTTCCTGTCCTGTCCTGTCCTGTCCTGTCCTGTCCTGTCCTGTCCAGTCCTGTCCGGCCATGTCCTGTCCTGTCCTGTCGTGTCCTGTCCTGTCCTGTCCTGTCCTGTCCGACCCTGTCCTGTCCTGTCCTGTCCAGTTCTGTCCGACCCTGTCCTGTCCTGTCCTGTCCTGTCCTGTCCGACCCTGTCCTGTCCTGTCCTGTCCTGTCCTGTCCAGTCCAGTCCTGTCCGACCCTGTCCTGTCCTGTCCTGTCCTGTCCTATCCAGTCCTGTCCGACCCTGTCCTGTCCTGTCCTGTCCTGTTCTGTCCAGCCCTGCCCTGTCCAGTCCAGTCCAGTCCGATCCTGTCCTGCCCTGTCCTGTCCTGTCCAGCCCTATCCTGTCCTGTCCTGTCCTGTCCTGTCCAGCCCTGTCCTGTCCTGTCCTGTTCTGTCCTGTCCTGTCCTGCCCTGTTCTGTCCTGTCCTGTCCTGTCCGGCACTGTCCTGTCCTGTCCTGTCCGGCCCTATCCTGTCCTGCCCTGTCCTGTCCTGTCCTGTCCGGCCCTGTCCTGTCCTGTCCTGTCCTGTCCGGCCCTGTCCTGTCCTGTCCTGTCCGGCCCTGTCCTGTCCTGTCCTGTCCTGTCCTGTCCTGTCCGGCCCTGTCCTGTCATGAACTGTCCGGCCCTGCCCTGTCCTTTCCTGTCCTGTCCTGTCCTGTCCTGTCCGGCCCTGTCCTGTCCTGTCCTGTCCTGTCCGGCCCTGTCCTGTCCTGTCCTGTCCTATCCTGTCCTGTCCTGTCCGGCCCTGTCCTGTCCTGTCCAGTCCTGTCCTGTCCTGTCCGGCCCTGTCCTGTCCTGTCCAGTCCTGTCCTGTCCTGTCCGGCCCTGTCCTGTCCTGTCCTGTCCTGTCTTGTCCTGTCCGGCCCTGCCCTGCCCTGCCCTGTCCTGTCCGGCCCTGTCCGGCCCTGTCCTGTCCTGTCCGGCCCTGTCCTGTCCTGTCCTCTCCTGTCCTGTCCAGTCCAGTCCTGTCCAACCCTGTCCTGTCCTGTCCTGTCCGGCCCTGTCCTGTCCGACCCGTTCCTGTCCTGGCCTGTCCTGTCCTGTCCGGCCCTGCCCTGTCCTGTCCTGTACTGTCCTGTCCTGTCCTGTCCTGTCCGGCCCTGTCCCGTCCTGTTCTGTCCTGTCCTGTCCTGTCCTGCCCGGCCATGTCCTGTCCTGTCCGGCCCTGTCCTGTCCTGTCCTGTCCTGTCCTGTCCTGTCCGGCCCTGTCCTGTCCGGCCCTGTCCTGTCCTGTCCTGTCCAGTCCTGTCCTGTCCGGCCCTGTCCTGTCCTGTCTTGTCCTGTCCGGCCCTGTCCTGTCCTGTCCGGCCCAGCCCTGTCCTGTCCTGTCCTGTCCTGTCCTGTCCTGTCCTGTCCGGCCCTGTCCAGCCCTGTCCTGTCCTGTCCTGTCCTGTCCTGTCCTGTCCTGTTCTGTCCTGTCCTGTCCTGTCCGGCCCTGTCCAGCCCTGTCCTGCCCTGCCCTGCCCTGTCCTGTCCGGCCCTGTCCGGCCCTGTACTGTCCTGTCCGGTCCTGCCCTGCCCTGCCCTGTCTTGTCCGGCCCTGTCCGGCCTTGTCCTGTGCTGTCCGGCCCTGTCCTGTCCTGTCCTGTCCTGTCCTGTCCAGTCCAGTCCTGTCCGACCCTGTCCTGTCCTGTCCTGTCCTGTCCTGTCCGGCCTGCCCTGTCCGACCCGTTCCTGTCCTGTCCTGTCCTGTCCTGTCCGGCCCTGCCCTGTCCTGTCCTGTACTGTCCTGTCCTGTCCTGTCCGGCCCTGTCCCGTCCTGTCCTGTCCTGTCCTGTCCTGTCCTGTCGTGCCCGGCCATGTCCTGTCCCGTCCGGCCCTGTCCTGTCCTGTCCTGTCCTGTCCTGTCCTGTCCTGTCCTGTCTTGTCCTGTCCGGCCCTGTCCTGTCCGGCCCTGTCCTGTCCTGTCCTGTCCAGTCCTGTCCTGTCCAGTCCTGTCCTGTCTGGTCCTGTCCTGTCCTGTCCTGTCCTGTCCTGTCCTGTCCTGTCCTGTCCAGTCCTGTCCTGTCCGGCCCTGCCTGTCCTGTCCGGCCCTGTCCTGTCCGGCCCTGTTCTGTCCTGTCCTGTCCTGTCCTGTCCTGTCATGTCCGGCCCTGTCCTGTCCTGTCCGGCCCTGTCCAGCCCTGTCCTGTCCTGTCCTGTCCTGTCCTGTCCTGTTCTGTCCTGTCCTGTCCTGTCCGGCCCTGTCCAGCCCTGTCCTGTCCTGTCCTGTCCTGTCCTGTCCTGTCCGGCCCTGTCCTGTCCTGTCCTGCTCTGTCCTGTCAAGTCCTGTCCTGTCCTGTCCTGTCCTGTACTGTCCGGCCCTGTCCTGTCCTGTCCTGTCCTGTCCTGTCCTGTCCTGTCCTGTCATGTCCGGCCCTGCCCTGCCCTGCCCTGTCCTGTCCGGCCCTGTCCGGCCCTGTACTGTCCTGTCCGGCCCTGTCCTGTCCTGTCCTGTCCAGTCCAGTCCTATCCGACCCTGTCCTGTCCTGTCCTGTCCTGTCCTGTCGGGCCCTGTCCTGTCCGACCCTTTCCTGTCCTGTCCTGTCCTGTCCTGTCCTGTCCTGTCCTGTCCAGTCCTGTCCGGCCATGTCCTGTCCTGTCCTGTCGTGTCCTGTCCTGTCCTGTCCTGTCCTGTCCGACCCTGTCCTGTCCTGTCCTGTCCAGTTCTGTCCGACCCTGTCCTGTCCTGTCCTGTCCTGTCCTGTCCGACCCTGTCCTGTCCTGTCCTGTCCTGTCCTGTCCAGTCCAGTCCTGTCCGACCCTGTCCTGTCCTGTCCTGTCCTGTCCTATCCAGTCCTGTCCGACCCTGTCCTGTCCTGTCCTGTCCTGTTCTGTCCAGCCCTGCCCTGTCCAGTCCAGTCCAGTCCGATCCTGTCCTGCCCTGTCCTGTCCTGTCCAGCCCTATCCTGTCCTGTCCTGTCCTGTCCTGTCCAGCCCTGTCCTGTCCTGTCCTGTTCTGTCCTGTCCTGTCCTGCCCTGTTCTGTCCTGTCCTGTCCTGTCCGGCACTGTCCTGTCCTGTCCTGTCCGGCCCTATCCTGTCCTGCCCTGTCCTGTCCTGTCCTGTCCGGCCCTGTCCTGTCCTGTCCTGTCCTGTCCGGCCCTGTCCTGTCATGAACTGTCCGGCCCTGCCCTGTACTGTCCTGTCCTGTCCTGTCCTGTCCGGCCCTGTCCTGTCCTGTCCTGTCCTGTCCGGCCCTGTCCTGTCCTGTCCTGTCCTGTCCGACCCTGTCCTGTCCTGTCCTGTCCTGTCCTGTCCGGTCCTGTCCTGTCCTGTCCAGTCCTGTCCTGTCCTGTCCGGCCCTGTCCTGTCCTGTCCAGTCCTGTCCTGTCCTGTCCGGCCCTGTCCTGTCCTGTCCTGTCCTGTCCTGTCCTGTCTGGCCCTGCCCTGCCCTGCCCTGTCCTCTCCGGCTCTGTCCGGCCCTGTCCTGTCCTGTCCGGCCCTGTCCTGTCCTGTCCTGTCCTGTCCTGTCCTGTCCAGTCCAGTCCTGTCCGACCCTGTCCTGTCCTGTCCTGTCCTGTCCTGTCCGGCCCTGTCCTGTCCGACCCGTTCCTGTCCTGTCCTGTCCTGTCCTGTCCGGCCCTGCCCTGTCCTGTCCTGTACTGTCCTGTCCTGTCCTGTCCTGTCCGGCCCTGTCCCGTCCTGTCCTGTCCTGTCCTGCCCGGCCATGTCCTGTCCTGTCCGGCCCTGTCCTGTCCTGTGCTGTCCTGGCCTGTCCTGTCTTGTCCTGTCCGGCCCTGTCCTGTCCGGCCCTGTCCTGTTCTGTCCTGTCCAGTCCTGTCCTGTCCAGTCCTGTCCTGTCTGGCCCTGTCCTGTCCTGTCCTGTCCTGTCTGGTCCTGTCCTGTCCTGTCCTGTCCTGACCTGTCCTGTCCAGTCCTGTCCTGTCCGGCCCTGCCTGTCCTGTCCGGCCCTGTCCTGTCCGGCCCTGTTCTGTCCTGTCCTGTCCTGTCCTATCCTGTCCGGCCCTGTCCTGTCCTGTCCTGTCCTTTCCTGTCCTGTCCTGTCCGGCCCTGTCCTGTCCTGTCCTGTCCTGTCTGGCCCTGTCCTGTCCTGTCCGGCCCAGCCCTGTCCTGTCCTGTCCTGTCCTGTCCTGTCCTGTCCTGTCCTGTCCGGCCCTGTCCTGTCCTGTCCGGCCCTGTCCAGCCCTGTCCTGTCCTGTCCTGTCCTGTCCTGTCCTGTTCTGTCCTGTCCTGTCCTGTCCGGACCTGTCCGGCCCTGTCCTGTCAAGTCCTGTCCTGTCCTTTCCTGTCCTGTACTGTCCGGCCCTGTCCTGTCCTGTCCTGTCCTGTCATGTCCTGTCCTGTCCTGTCCGGCCCTGCCCTGCCCTGCCCTGTCCTGTCCGGCCCTGTCCGGCCCTGTCCTGTCCTGTCCGGCCCTGTCCTGTCCTGTCCTGTCCTGTCCAGTCCAGTCCTGTCCGACCCTGTCCTGTCCTGTCCTGTCCTGTCCTGTCGGGCCCTGTCCTGTCCGACCCTTTCCTGTCCTGTCCTGTCCTGTCCTGTCCTGTCCTGTCCAGTCCTGTCCAGCACTGTCCTGTCCTGTCCTGTCCTGTCGTGTCGTGTCCAGTCCTGTCCTGTCCTGTCCTGTCCAACCCTGTCCTGTGCTGTCCTGTCCAGTTCTGTCCGACCCTGTCCTGTCCTTTCCTGTCCTGTCCTGTCCTGTCCTGTCCTGCCCAGCCCTGTCCTGTCCTGTCCTGGTCCTGTCCTGTCCTGTCCTGTCCTGTCGGGCCCTGTCCTGTCCGACCCTTTCCTGTCCTGTCCTGTCCTGTCCTGTCCTGTCCTGTCCTGTCCAGTCCTGTCCGGCCATGTCCTGTCCTGTCCTGTCGTGTCCTGTCCTGTCCTGTCCTGTCCTGTCCGACCCTGTCCTGTCCTGTCCTGTCCAGTTCTGTCCGACCCTGTCCTGTCCTGTCCTGTCCTGTCCTGTCCGACCCTGTCCTGTCCTGTCCTGTCCTGTCCTGTCCAGTCCAGTCCTGTCCGACCCTGTCCTGTCCTGTCCTGTCCTGTCCTATCCAGTCCTGTCCGACCCTGTCCTGTCCTGTCCTGTCCTGTTCTGTCCAGCCCTGCCCTGTCCAGTCCAGTCCAGTCCGATCCTGTCCTGCCCTGTCCTGTCCTGTCCAGCCCTATCCTGTCCTGTCCTGTCCTGTCCTGTCCAGCCCTGTCCTGTCCTGTCCTGTTCTGTCCTGTCCTGTCCTGCCCTGTTCTGTCCTGTCCTGTCCTGTCCGGCACTGTCCTGTCCTGTCCTGTCCGGCCCTATCCTGTCCTGCCCTGTCCTGTCCTGTCCTGTCCGGCCCTGTCCTGTCCTGTCCTGTCCTGTCCGGCCCTGTCCTGTCCTGTCCTGTCCGGCCCTGTCCTGTCCTGTCCTGTCCTGTCCTGTCCTGTCCGGCCCTGTCCTGTCATGAACTGTCCGGCCCTGCCCTGTCCTTTCCTGTCCTGTCCTGTCCTGTCCTGTCCGGCCCTGTCCTGTCCTGTCCTGTCCTGTCCGGCCCTGTCCTGTCCTGTCCGGCCCTGTCCTGTCCTGTCCTGTCCTATCCTGTCCTGTCCTGTCCGGCCCTGTCCTGTCCTGTCCAGTCCTGTCCTGTCCTGTCCGGCCCTGTCCTGTCCTGTCCAGTCCTGTCCTGTCCTGTCCGGCCCTGTCCTGTCCTGTCCTGTCCTGTCTTGTCCTGTCCGGCCCTGCCCTGCCCTGCCCTGTCCTGTCCGGCCCTGTCCGGCCCTGTCCTGTCCTGTCCGGCCCTGTCCTGTCCTGTCCTCTCCTGTCCTGTCCAGTCCAGTCCTGTCCAACCCTGTCCTGTCCTGTCCTGTCCGGCCCTGTCCTGTCCGACCCGTTCCTGTCCTGGCCTGTCCTGTCCTGTCCGGCCCTGCCCTGTCCTGTCCTGTACTGTCCTGTCCTGTCCTGTCCTGTCCGGCCCTGTCCCGTCCTGTTCTGTCCTGTCCTGTCCTGTCCTGCCCGGCCATGTCCTGTCCTGTCCGGCCCTGTCCTGTCCTGTCCTGTCCTGTCCTGTCCTGTCCGGCCCTGTCCTGTCCGGCCCTGTCCTGTCCTGTCCTGTCCAGTCCTGTCCTGTCCGGCCCTGTCCTGTCCTGTCTTGTCCTGTCCGGCCCTGTCCTGTCCTGTCCGGCCCAGCCCTGTCCTGTCCTGTCCTGTCCTGTCCTGTCCTGTCCTGTCCTGTCCGGCCCTGTCCAGCCCTGTCCTGTCCTGTCCTGTCCTGTCCTGTCCTGTCCTGTTCTGTCCTGTCCTGTCCTGTCCGGCCCTGTCCAGCCCTGTCCTGCCCTGCCCTGCCCTGTCCTGTCCGGCCCTGTCCGGCCCTGTACTGTCCTGTCCGGTCCTGCCCTGCCCTGCCCTGTCTTGTCCGGCCCTGTCCGGCCTTGTCCTGTGCTGTCCGGCCCTGTCCTGTCCTGTCCTGTCCTGTCCTGTCCAGTCCAGTCCTGTCCGACCCTGTCCTGTCCTGTCCTGTCCTGTCCTGTCCGGCCTGCCCTGTCCGACCCGTTCCTGTCCTGTCCTGTCCTGTCCTGTCCGGCCCTGCCCTGTCCTGTCCTGTACTGTCCTGTCCTGTCCTGTCCGGCCCTGTCCCGTCCTGTCCTGTCCTGTCCTGTCCTGTCCTGTCGTGCCCGGCCATGTCCTGTCCTGTCCGGCCCTGTCCTGTCCTGTCCTGTCCTGTCCTGTCCTGTCCTGTCCTGTCTTGTCCTGTCCGGCCCTGTCCTGTCCGGCCCTGTCCTGTCCTGTCCTGTCCAGTCCTGTCCTGTCCAGTCCTGTCCTGTCTGGTCCTGTCCTGTCCGGCCCTGCCTGTCCTGTCCGGCCCTGTCCTGTCCGGCCCTGTTCTGTCCTGTGTTGTCCTGTCCTGTCCTATCCTGTCCGGCCCTGTCCTGTCCTGTCCTGTCCTTTCCTGTCCTGTCCTGTCCGGCCCTGTCCTGTCCTGTCCAGTCCTGTCCTGTCCTGTCCGGCCCTGTCCTGTCCGGCCCTGTCCTGTCCTGTCCTGTCCAGTCCTGTCCTGTCCGGCCCTGTCCTGTCCTGTCCTGTCCTGTCCGGCCCTGTCCTGTCCTGTCCGGCCCAGCCCTGTCCTGTCCTGTCCTGTCCTGTCCTGTCATGTCCGGCCCTGTCCTGTCCTGTCCGGCCCTGTCCAGCCCTGTCCTGTCCTGTCCTGTCCTGTCCTGTCCTGTTCTGTCCTGTCCTGTCCTGTCCGGCCCTGTCCAGCCCTGTCCTGTCCTGTCCTGTCCTGTCCTGTCCTGTCCGGCCCTGTCCTGTCCTGTCCTGCTCTGTCCTGTCAAGTCCTGTCCTGTCCTGTCCTGTCCTGTACTGTCCGGCCCTGTCCTGTCCTGTCCTGTCCTGTCCTGTCCTGTCCTGTCCTGTCATGTCCGGCCCTGCCCTGCCCTGCCCTGTCCTGTCCGGCCCTGTCCGGCCCTGTACTGTCCTGTCCGGCCCTGTCCTGTCCTGTCCTGTCCAGTCCAGTCCTATCCGACCCTGTCCTGTCCTGTCCTGTCCTGTCCTGTCGGGCCCTGTCCTTTCCGACCCTTTCCTGTCCTGTCCTGTCCTGTCCTGTCTTGTCCTGTCCTGCCCAGCCCTGTCCTGTCCTGTCCTGTCCTGTCCTGTCCTGTCCTGTCCAGTCCTGTCCGGCCCTGTCCTGTCCTGTCCTGTCGTGTCGTGTCCTGTCCTGTCCTGTCCTGTCCGACCCTGTCCTGTGCTGTCCTGTCCAGTTCTGTCCGACCCTGTCCTGTCCTTTCCTGTCCTGTCCTGTCCGACCCTGTCCTGTCCTGTCCTGTCCTGTCCTGTCCAGTCCAGTCCTGTCCGACCCTGTCCTGTCCTGTCCTGTCCTGTCCTGTCCAGTCCTGTCCGACCCTGTCCTGTCCTGTCCTGTCCTGTCCTGTCCAACCCTGCCCTGTCCAGTCCAGTCCTGTCCGACCCTGTCCTGCCCTGTCCTGTCCTGTCCAGCCCTGTCCTGTCCTGTCCTGTCCTGTCCTGTCCAGCCCTATCCTGTCCTGTCCTACCCTGTTCTGTCCTGTCCTGTCCTGTCCGGCCCTGTCCTGTCCTGTCCTGTCCGGCCCTATCCTGTCCTGTCCTGTCCTGTCCTGTCCTGTCCTGTCCGGCCCTGTCCTGTCCTGTCCTGTCCTGTCCGGCCCTGTCCTGTCCAGTCCTGTCCTGTCCGGCCTGACCCTGTCCTGTCCTGTCCTGTCCTGTCCTGTCCTGTCCTGCCCAGCCCTGTCCTGTCCTGTCCTGTCCGGCCCTGTCCGACCCTGTCCTGTCCTGTCCTTTCCTGTCCTGTCCTGTCCTGTCCAGTCCTGTCCGACCCTGTCCTGTCCTGTCCTGTCCTGTCCTGTCCTGTCCTGTCCAGTCCTGCCCGGCCCTGTCCTGTCCTGTCCTGTCCTGTCCTGTCCTGTCCAGTCCTGTCCGGCCCTGTCCTGTCCTGTCCTGTCGTGTCCTGTCCTGTCCTGTCCTGTCCTGTCCTGTCCTGCCCAGCCCTGTCCTGTCCTGTCCTGTCCGGCCCTGTCCGACCCTGTCCTGTCCTGTCCTTTCCTGTCCTGTCCTGTCCTGTCCAGTCCTGTCCGACCCTGTCCTGTCCTGTCCTGTCCTGTCCTGTCCTGTCCTGTCCTGTCCAGTCCTGCCCGGCCCTGTCCTGTCCTGTCCTGTCCTGTCCTGTCCTGTCCAGTCCTGTCCGGCCCTGTCCTGTCCTGTCCTGTCGTGTCCTGTCCTGTCCTGTCCTGTCCTGTCCGACCCTGTCCTGATCTGTCCTGTCCTGTCCTGTCCAGTCCTGTCCGACCCTGTCCTGTCCTGTCCTGTCCAGCCCTGCCCTGTCCTGTCCAGTCCTGTCCGACCCTGTCCTGCCCTGTCCTGTCCTGTCCTGTCCGGCCCTGTCCTGTCCTGTCCTGTCCTGTCCGGCCCTGTCCTGTCCTGTCCGGCCCTTTTCCTGTCCTGTTCTGTCCGGCACTGTCCTGTCCTGTCCTGTCCTGTCCAGCCCAGTCCTGTCCTGTCATGTCCGGCCCTGTCTGGCCCTATCCTGCCCAGCCCTGTCCTGTCCTGTCCTGTCCAGCCCAGTCCTGTCCTGTCCTGTCCTGTCCTGTCCAGCCCTGTCCTGTCCTGTCCTGTTCTGTCCTGTCCTGTCCTGTCCTGTCCTGTCCTGTCCGGCCCTGTCCTGTCCTGTCCTGTCCTGTCCTGTCCGGCCCTGTCCTGTCCTGTCCTGTCCTGTCCGGCCCTGTCCTGTCCTGTCCTGTCCTGTCCTGTCCTGTCCGGCCCTGTCCTGTCCTGTCCGGCCCTGTCCTGTCCTGTCCTGTCCTGTCTGGCCTGTCCTGTCCTGTCCGGCCCTGTCCTGTCCTGTCTGGCCCTGTCCTGTCCTCTCCTGTCCTGTCCGACCCTGTCCTGTCCTGTCCTGTCCTGTCCTGTCCTGTCCTGTCCTGTCCGGCCCTGTCCTGTCCTGTCCTGTCCTGTCCTGTCCTATCCTGTCCTGTCCTGTCCGGCCCTGTCCTATCCTGTCCTGTCCTGTCCGGCCCTGTCCTGTCCTGTCCTGTCCGGCCCTGTCCTGTCCTGTCCTGTCCTGTCCTGTCCGGCCCTGTCCTGTCCTGTCCTGTCCGGCCCTTTTCCTGTCCTGTCCTGTCCGGCCCTGTCCTGTCCTGTCCTGTCCTGTCCTGCCCAGTCCTGTCCTGTCATGTCCGGCCCTGTCTGGCCCTATCCTGCCCAGCCCTGTCCTGTCCTGTCCTGTCCAGCCCAGTCCTGTCCTGTCCTGTCCGGCCCTGTTTGGCCCTATCCTGCCCGGCCCTGTCCTGTCCTGTCCTGTCCGGCCCTGCCTGGCCCTATCCTGCCCGACCCTGTCCTGTCCTGTCCTGTCCTGCCCGGCCCTGTCCGGCCCTGTCCAGTCCTGTCCTGTCCTGTCCGGCCTGGCCTGGCCCGGCCCTGCTCTGCTTTCTGGGCCTGGGTATTGATTCGGGGTTAGAGGTGCTAAAGGGTGAAACCAGATTGAGGATTCTCAGTACAGAGATAAAGGGGAATGTTAGAAGATATTTCTTCTTACAGACGATTACTAGCACGTGGAATACTTTACCTCAAACGGATTTTGGTGCTATCGTTTAAAAGGAAATCAGGTAAACACTTGAAAAGGAAGAATATAAAAGAATAAGGGGAGCGGGCAGTGAAATGGGATTGGGGCAGATACCAGTTGAAGAGTCCGCACCAGTACAGACACTGGGCTGAAAGGTCTCCTTCTGTGCTGGAGATTTCCTGATTCTATGTTACCGTTTCTCGGCATCTGCCATTGCGGCGATTTTCTGAGTATGATATTCTTACTTAGAATGGCTACTTTGATTTTTTCTTTAAGTAGAAAGTTGTTTTTTAAATCCTGGGCCAATTTTCGGTTCACATTGAGCTCCGTCGGTTGATCATGAGGCCAATGGAGCCCACTGATTGGTCAAAGCCCCTCTTTCCATTGATTGACCCCAATCACTGTGTCTGTGTAAAGTGACGGTGATGTGATTACTGTAACAGAATTACAGACTCTGGTGAATCAATCCCGGTACACAAAGGGCACTTGTCTGCAGGGGCTGCCTTACATCCGCTGTGGGGTCAGCACCACAGACCAGCGACAGGTCAGTGCAGGGAGAACCGTTTGACTGTCTCTTGTTGCAGGCCAGGTTATTGAAGCATTTACCATTTGGATTTAATTACAGGACCCTGGATGCAATCACTCACTATATGGAAATGCAGCTCACCAGCATGTCTAGCGAGTAACAGCATTAAATCATTAAAGAGGATTTTGTGTTGGCCTCACCAAATGATGTCATCCTACCCCGACATCAATCATCTGAATTAGATTGTGGTTCTCCCCATTGTTTGCTTATAATCCTATTTCCTGAGCTCCGTGAGGATTCTGTAGCCACTGATTTGAAGACAGTGGGTTGGAAGGTGTGGGTAACACAGGACAGGGAGATTCCAGACCCTTCTAATGCTTTATTCTTTTCATTCAGCAGTGGGAAGATGGATGGAACAGGAAGAGGGATGCCTGAACATACTGCGAGTGAGCTGTGTGCTCAGTGTGGAGAATCAGACGGACGTCTGTCCAGAACAGAATCAGAAACAAACCCATAATGAGAAAGAAGCTCATCAATTGCACATGAGAAAGAGCGGGACTTATTTGAAAAGAAGTCTAGAAACTGAGGTGTAATGACATGTGTGTACTTCCACTGCCCCATAGCTGGCAGGATATTTGAACAATTTGTGGCAGCCGGTGGCTCAGTGAGTAGCACCCTCACCTCTGAGTCAGAAGGTTGTGGGTTCAAGTCCCACTCCAGAGACTTGAGCACATAAATCTGAGATGGCAGGGCAGGCGATGTGCTGCAGCGGCAGCATGTGGGAGCTGGTGGACACCAGTTTGATCCACGATGACCACATCTGCAGTAAGTGTCTGTAGCTCGAGGGACTTCTGCTCCGTGTTGATGAGCTGGAGTCCGAGCTTCAGACACTGCGACACATCAGGGAGGGGGAGAGTTACCTGGACACTGTGTTCCAGCAGAGAGCCACACCCCTTAAGTTAAATCATTCAAATTTGGTGTATGGTCAGGGACAGGAGGGGGTGACTATGAGTGAGGCAAGTATGGGAACTCAGAATGTAGTCATCATCATCATAAGCAGTCCTTCAAAATCGAGGAAGACTTGCTCCCGCTTTAAAAGCGAGTTCTCAGGTGACTGAACAGTCCAATACGGGAATTACAGTCTCTGTCACAGGTGGGACAGACAGTCGTTGAAGGAAAGGGTAGGTGGGGAGTCTAGTTTGCCGCACGCTCCTTCCGCTGCCTGCGCTTGCTTTCTGCATGCTCTCGGCGATAAGAATGTAGTGATGGAGGAATCTCAGCCCTTGCAATTGTCCAATAAGTATGAGGTTCTTATGCCCTGTGTGGACGAGAGCATGGACTGCAGGGAGAATGAGCAAACTGATTTCAGCACCGTGGTATAGGGGGCCATTGAAGTGGGGAGAACAAAAAGAAATGCGGTAGTGGTAGGGACAGTGTAGTTAAGGGGATAGATTCTGTTCTCTGCAGCCGAGAGCGTGAGTCCAGAAGGCTGTGTTGCCTGTCTGGTGCCAGGGTTAAGGACATCTCCTCTGGGCTGGAGAGGAACTTGGAGTGGGAGGGGAAAGATCCAGTTGTCGTGGTCCACGTAGGTTCCAATGCCATAGGTAGGACAAAGAAAGATTCTGCTGAGAGAGTATGAGCAGCTAGGGGCTAAATTAAATAGCAGAACCACAAAGGTAATAATCTCTGGATTACTGGGAGGGATTCGGTGAGTGGAAATTTAAAAAGTCAAAGAGAGATGAGAAGCGTAGGGTCATGATAAACAGTGTGTGACAGGAAGGGACAGAGCATATACCCATAAGAGTGCCTTAGAATGTGGGGTCGAGTAGGGATAAATGGTAAAAAGACAAAATTAAAGGCTCTTTATCTGAATGCACACAGCATTTGTAACAAGATATATGTGTTGACGGTGCAAATAGAAATAAATGGGTCTGATCTTATCGCCATTGCAGAGACGTGGTTACAAGATGACCAAAGCTCGGAACTGAATATTCAGGGGTCTTTCCAATCTCGGAGGGATAGGCAGAAAGGAAAAGGAGGTGGGGTAGCTCTGCTAATAAAGGAGGAAATCAGTGCAGTAGTGAGAAATGATATTGGCTCAGAAAATCAAGATGTAGAATCAGTTTGAGTGGAGATAAGAAGTAATAAGGGAAAGAAGTCACTGGTGGAAGTGGTCTACAGGCCCCCAAACAGTAACCACACTGCAGGATAGAGTATAAATCAACAAATAATGGCGGCTTGTAAGAAAGGAACGGCAATAATCATGGGTGATTTTAATCTTCATATTGATTGGACAAATCAAATTGTTAAAAATAGCCTTGAGGAAGAGTTCTTAGAGTGTATGTGGGATGGTTTCTTGGAACAATACGTTGTGGAACCAACCAGGGAGCAAACTATTTTAGATCTGGTAATGTGCAATGAGTCTGGATTAATTAATGATCTCGTAGTGAAGGATCCTCTTGGGAAGAGTGATCATAGCACGGTAGAATTTCAAATTCTGTTTGAGGATGAGAAAGCTAGGTCTCAAACTGGTGTCTTGAACTTAAATAAAGGTTATTACAAAGGTATGAAGGCAGAGTTGGATAAAGTGGACTGGGAAAATAAAATAAAGGCTAAGATGGTAGATAACCAGTGGCAAACATTTAAGGAGATATTTCCTAACTCTCAGCAAAGATATATTCCAGTGAGAAAGAAAGACTCGAAGAGAAGAATGGACTATCTGTGGATAACTAAGGAAGTATCAGATGATATCAAATTGAAAACAAAGGCATACAATGTTGCGAAGAATAGTGGAAGGCCAGAGGATTGGGGCATTTTTAGAAACTAGCAAAGGATGACTAAAAAAATGTGAAAGAGAGAGAAGATAGTTTATGAGAGTAAACTAGCAAGAAATGCAAAAACAGACAGTAAGAGCTTCGACAGGTATATAAAAAGAAGTGAGTAGCTAAAGTAAACATTGGTCCCTTAGAGGAAGAGACTGGGGAATTAATAATGGGGAACAAGGAAATGGCAGAAACTTTGAACAAACATTTTGTATCAGTCTTCACGGTAGAAGACACTAAAAGCATCTCAATAATTGATAATCAATGAGCTATTGTGGGGGCAGGGGGGGAAGTTAAAACAATCACGAGAGAAAAAATACCGAGCAAACTAATTGGACTAAAGGTGGACACGTCCCTGGGACCTGATGGCCTGCATCTGAGGGTCTTAAAAGAGGAGGCTGCAGAGATCGTGGATGCATCGGTTGTAATCGACCAAAATTTCCTTGATTCTGGAGAAATCCCAGCGGATTGGAAAACAACAAATGTAACGTTACTATTTAAGAAAGGACGGAAACAGAAAGCAAGAAACTATAGACCAGTTAGCCTAACATCTGTCATTGGGAAAATGCTGGAGTCCATTATAAAGGAAATAATAACAGAACATTTAGAAAATCATAATACAGTCAAGCAGAGTCAGCATGGTTTTATGAAGTAGGATATCGTGTTTGACAAATTTGCTGGAGTTCTTTGAGGATGTAACGAGTAGGGTGGATAAAGGGGAACTAGTAGATGTCGTGTATTTGGATTTCCAGAAGGCATTCGATAAGGTGCCGCATAAAAGGTTAGTGTACAAGATAAGAGCTCAAGGGATTGAGGGTAATATATTAGCATGGATAGAGGATTAGCTAACTAACAGAAAACAGAGAGTAGGGCTAAATGGGTTATTTTCAGGTTGGCAAACTGTAACTAGTTGGATGCCATAGGGATCGGTGCTGGGGCCTCAACTATTTAAAATCTGTATTAATGATTTGGATGAAGGGAATGAGTGTAATTTAGCCAAATTTGCTGATGATACAAAGATAAATGGGAAAGCAAGTTGTGAGAAGGACGTAAAGGATCTGCAAAGGCATATAGATAGGCTAAGTGAGCGGGCAAAAATTTGGTAGAAGAAGTATAATGTGGGAAAAGGTAAGGTTATCCACTTTGGTAGGAAAAATAAAATGGTAACTTATTATTTAAATGGAGAGAGATTACAAAATACTGTGGTACAGAGGGATCTGGGGGTAATAGGAAGCCTAATGGAATGTTGGCCTTTATTGCAAAGGGGATGGAATATAAAAGTAAGGAATTCCTGATACAACTGTACAGGGCATTGGTGAGACCACACCTGGAGTATTGCGTACAGTATTGGTCTCCTTATTTAAAGAGCAATATGCTTGTATTGGAGGCAGTTAAGAGAAGGATCACTAAGTTGATTCCTGAGATGAAGGGGTTGCCATATGAAGAAAGGTTGAGCAGGTTAGGCCTGTATTGATTGGAGTTTAGAAGACTGAGAGCTGATCTTATTGAAATGTATAAGAGTCTGAAGAGGCTTGACAGGGTAGATGCAGAGAGGATGTTTCCTCTCGTGGGGGTGTCCAGAACTAGGGGGCATAGTTTCAGAATAAGGGGTTGCCCATTTAAAACGGCAATGAGGAGAAATTTCTTCTCTCAAAGGGTTATGAATCTTTGGAATTCTCTACCCCAGAGAGCAGTGGAGTGTGGGTCATTGAATATACAGGTATAACATCCCGAATCCGGAATTCCAAAACCGGAATTGTCCGAAAACTGGACATTTTTGAGGTAGCAAAGATGGCGACATCAGGAAGTGAGGGACGACGAAACCGGTAAAAAAAACCTCAGCGCCGGGGAGCCGCGGGCGAGAATCGTCAGGCAGCAAGGAGCGGAGGATCAGTGAGTGGCGAAGAGTGGAGGATCGGTGAGTGGCGAAGAGTGGAGGATCGGTGAGTGGCGAAGAGTGGAGGATCAGTGAGTGGCGAGGAGCGGAGGATCGGTGAGTGGCGAAGAGTGGAGGATCGGTGAGTGGCGAGGAGTGGAGGATCAGTGAGTGGCGAAGAGTGGAGGATCGGTGAGCGGTGAGGAGCGGAGGATCAGTGAGTGGCGAAGAGCGGAGGATCAGTGAGTGGCGAGGAGCGGAGGATTGGTGAGCTGCGAGGAGCGGAGGATCAGTGAGCTGCGAGGAGCGGAGGATTGGTGAGTGGCGAGGAGCGGAGGATTGGTGAGCTGCGAGGAGCGGAGGATCAGTGAGCTGCGAGGAGCGGAGGATTGGTGAGCTGCGAGGAGCGGAGGATCAGTGAGCTGCGAGGAGCGGAGGATCAGTGAGCTGCGAGGAGCGGAGGATTGGTGAGCTGCGAGGAGCGGAGGATCAGTGAGCTGCGAGGAGCGGAGGATCGGTGAGCTGCGAGGAGCGGAGGATCAGTGAGCTGCGAGGAGCGGAGGATCAGTGAGCTGCGAGGAGCGGAGGATTGGTGAGCTGCGAGGAGTGCCAACAGCGAGGTCCGAAATCCGGCAAAACTCAAAAACCGGCACGGACCCGGCCCTGAGGTTGATGGATTTCAGACATTGGACCGATATTTAAGTTGGAGATCGACAGATGTTTGAAAGATTAGGAAGTATGTAAGGGGAGCGGGCAGGGAAGTGGATTTGAAGCCAGGATCGGATGATTCATGAGCTTATTGAAAGGCTCGAGGGGTCAGATGGCCTACTTCTGCTCTTATTTCTTCTGTTTTTATGTTCTTATGACACTCCAGTGCAGTGCTGAGGGAGCGCTGCACTGTCAGAGGTGCTGCCTTTTGGATGTGACGTTAAATCGAGGCTCCGTCTGCTCTCTCAGGTGGTCGTAAAAGATCCCATGACATTATTTGGAAGAGGAGCCGGGAGTTATCTCCGACGGCCTGGACAATATTTAATCCCTCAATCAACATTACAAAAAAGATCAGATGATCTGGTCATTACAACATTGCTGTGTGGGAGCTTGCTGAGTGCAAATTGGCTGCCGCATTTCCGACAATGCAACAATGATTACACTTTAAATGTACTTCACTGGGTGTGGGCTGGGAAGGGGGAGAATCAGTCAGTGGGGATTACTGCTCCTACTTGGTATGTAGCCACTCTGGCTGGAACTGCATTGGGGCGGGCATTAGGCGAGGACAGAAACACGATGATCTACAAGGTCCTCTGTCCAATAACCGGCAACACTCACTGCCTTGGGCAAGGCAGCAGAAGTACAACTAACAGCAGCATTAGCGGGGAGCAGAGAACATTGGAAAGGACAGGAGTTAAAGGTCATCCATCAGCCACACTTCCAGATAAAGAAAACAGCATCGGGCATTTACCTGAAGGTAATTTATTTTTAAATCAGACCATTTCCCCCCTCAGGCCACAGAGCTCTTGTTCCCTATAAACCCCAGTAAACCTTGTACAAACAGGTGAAGCCTTTCAATTTTGTAAAAACCCAATTTATGGAATGCGAGAAGATGTGGCATTCACTGAAGCAGATCAGAAAACATTTGTACACTGTTTCCACATTTAGACCTGGCCTGCTCTATTGCGATGTCGTTCCTTGGCTCTTTACAGGAATGTACATGTGCCTGAAGGTGATCGGCGATGTAATGTGCACACGCGCCGAGACTGTAAACAAATGGCTGTGTAGAGTTGAATGTGTTATTGTGAATGGGCAGCTGGACCAGAACAATCAGGGTGGAGGTGGTTTGTCCCAGGCTCAGAGCTGTTCTTTCCACATGAAGGGGCTGCAGCGGGCCATGTAACAATTCACCTCAGTGGATTCATTCTCTGCTCAAATTAAATGAAAGACTTGCATTTATATAGCACCTTTTAGGATGTTTCAAAGCTCCTTACAGCCAATGAAGTACCTTTGAAGTGTCATCACTTTTACACCCACCCGAGAGGACAGAGGGAGCCTGAGATTAACGGCACATCCGAAAAACGGCACCGCTGACAGTGCAGCACTCCCTCAGTACTGCAGTGGAATGTCAGCCTGCATTATGGGCTCAAGTCTCTGGAGTGGGATTTGAACCACAACCTTCAGCCTCAGAGGCAAGTGTGCTCCCATTTATTTAAATTAGGATTTATTGAACATTAAAAACATTTATAACATTGTGATCATTCCATTGTATCAGACAATCCATCCCACACTCTGCACAATCATTCATCCACCACTTATTACCATCAAAACCTGAAGTTTAATTTGTCCCTGGGACAGATACAAATCCATTGTACATTAAGAACTGATCATATCTTTAAATTCCGTTCTGAATAGAACATCCACAGAGTGTTATAATGAGCTTTTAGCTTATATATAAAATACTGATTTAGGTTTATCTCCTCCCCTTGTAAAGCAGAGCAAGAGTGCTCCCCATTGAGCCAAGGCTGGGTTGGTGAGAACACCCCAGCCACAAAAACTGAGCTATTGGGAACGTTTTATTTTACAAGGGAAGGTTTATTTGAGTGATTTGTTTATTTGAAATTAATTGTTTCCTTTTTGAATTACTGTTGACAACAGCCAAGTCAGCCAGTTTACTCACATGGAGATTGAAATGAATTTTATATTCATTTATTCGTTTCTGGGATGTGCGATCACTGGGGAGGCCAGCATTTATTGCATGTCACTAATTGCCCTTGAGAAGTGGTGGTGAGCTGCCTTCTTGAACCGCTGCAGTCCGTATAGTGAAGGTACTCCCACAGTGTTGTTACGGAGGGAGTTCCAGGATTTTGATCCATTGACTATGAAGGAACTGCAATATATTTCCAAGTCAGGATGGTGTCACCTGGAGGGGAACTTGCAGGACCTGCTGCCCTTGTCCTTCTAGGTGGTAGAGGTCAGCAGTTTGGGAGGTGCTTTCAAAGAAGCCTTGGCAAGTTGCTGCAACGCATCTTGTAGATGGTACACACTGCAGCCACAGTGCGCCAGTTGTCATGTATGTAACCACAATGCAACACCACTGTATTACTGTATACACTCAACCTAGATGCATACCTTAACCACAAGGGGTGAACTTGTGGGAGACACTCCTTACCTGATCACACAGGTATAAAAAGGGAGGTCCCATGCAAGGTCATCGTCTTTGGAGTCCTGTAAACTAAGAGTTAAGGTCGCAGAGTGATCTTGTCCCCAGAATGTGCCTTATGTGGTTTCATACTGTAGAGTAAGGACTTTACATTGGCGACGAGAAACGGGAATTCACGACCCACGAGAATGGCCACCGGTAGCACAGAGGAACGGTACTGTGTTGGGGAAGACTGGGACGATTTTGTCGAGAGGCTTCAGCAAAGCTTCGTTACGAAAGAATGGCTGGGGGATGCAGCGGCCGACAAGCGAAGGGCTCATCTTTTGACCAGCTGCGGACCAAAGACTTACGCGCTCATGAAGGAATTACTAGCACCCAAAAAGGCGGCGGACAAAACCTCTGAAGAACTTAGCAAATTGATCGGGGCGCACCTCAAACCGGCGAGTAGCATACATATGGCCCGACACAGATTCTACACCCACCGACGTCGTGAAGGACAGAGCATACCGGACTTTGTAGCGGACCTCCGGCGTTTGGCCAGCCTCTGTAAGTTCACAGACTCCTGCAGGGGGGAGATGCTAAGGGACTTCTTTATCGAGGACATCGGTCATGCAGGAATTTTCCGCAAATTAATTGAGACCAAGGATTTGACCTTGGAAGCGGCGGTGTTGATAGCTCAAACTTTCATGGCGGGGGAGGAAGAGACAAAAATAATATACGCGTGCAATTCTGCCTCTAACGCGGCGATGGATCAGGAAGTCAACATCATCAATACGACTCAGAGCCCCGCAGGCAGGCAGGTGCAGTCCGACACTCCCCAGGCAGCAATAGACCCCAGAGTAGGACTTCAACAGAGACAATGGCAGGCTGAACAGACATTCACGTCATCACAGTGGACAATGCGGCCCAGGATTGGGCCATTGACTCCCACTAATAGGGTACTTAAAGCAGTCAAAGGGACAGTCAGCGCAGAATGCCTGGCCATAGTCCCTTTGTTTCCAACAATGGAAACTTTAACTCATGCTGGAGGTGTGGGTGAAAATACTCAGCTAGATCTTGCAGATTTCAACAGTTTGTCTGCAGGAACTGCAATCTCAGTGGCCACTTAGCTCGAATGTGCAGGAAGTCTGCAACCAGACTAATATATGAGGCGGACGGAGCAGAAGAGGGTTCTTTGAGGCAGGATGACTTTTGGGCAAATCGATGGATGCTGAGGTTCAGCGGGACCATGCGGCGAATATTCACAGTTCATACACCAAAATGCCACCAATGATGATGAGGGTTTTATTAAACGGTATCCCAGTACGCATGGAGCTGGACACTGGGGCCAGCCAGTCACTCATGGGCGTTCAGTAATTTGAGAAGCTGTGGCCACTTAAAGCCAGTAGACCCAAATTAGCACGTATTGAGACAGAATTACGGACTTACACTAAAGATATCATTCCGGTGCTAGACAGTGCAATGTTGGCTGTCACACACAATGGATTAGTGAATCGGCTGCCGCTCTGGATTGTCCCGGGCAATGGTCCCGCACTGTTGGGAAGGAGCTGGTTAGCCGAGATGAACTGGAAATTGGGGGATGTTCACGCAATGTCATCTGTGGAGCGAAGTTCATGCTCACAAGTCCTACAACAATTCGATTCACTATTCCAACCTGGCGTTGGGACTTTCAAAAGCACTAAAGTAGTGATAAACATCACCTCGGACGCCAGGCCAGTGCATCACAAAGCCAGAGCGGTGCCGTATGTGATGCGGGAAAAGATCGAGAGCAAATTGGACCAGCTGTTAAGAGAGGGCATCATCTCGCCTGTTGAATTCAGTGACTGGGCGAGACTCATCGTTCCCGTACTAAAAGCGGATGGCTCTGTCAGGATCTGTGGTGACTACAAGGCCACCATCAATTGGGTGTCTCTATAAGATCAATACCCGTTCCTGAGAGCGGAGGACCTCTTCGCATGCTGGCAGGCGGCTAACTGTTCAACAAGTTGGACCTCACTTCAGCCTATATGACCCAGGAACTGGCCGACGAATCTAAACTACTGACCACCATCACCACGCACAAGGGACTGTTCGTTTATAACAGGTGTCCGTTTGGCATTCGATCAGCAGCCGCGATTTTTCAACGTAACATGGAAAACCTGCTTAAATCCATTCCTGGAACGATCGTATTCCAGGATCCTCATCACGGGTCGAGACACCGAGGAACATCTCCACAACCTGGAGAAGGTGCTACGCTGACCGGGTACGCCTGCGACTGAAGAAGTCTAAATGTGTGTTCTTAGCTCCTGAGGTTGAGTTTCTGGGCAGGAGGGTTGCTGCAGATGGGATTCGGCCCACTGAATCCAAAGCAGAGGCGATTCGACAAGCACCCAGGCCCGGCAACACATCGGAGTTGCGTTCATTCTTGGGACTGTTAAATTTTTTTGGGAACTTTCTGCCAAACTTGAGCACGTTGTTGGAGCCGCTACACCTGCTCCTGTGTAAAGGTTGCAATTGGTTTTGGGGGGACTGTCAGGAACGAGCTTTTGATCAGGCACGAAACCTACTTTGTTCAAACAAGTTGTTGGCCCTGTACGACCCCTGTAAAAAATTGGTTCTGACATGTGATGCATCTTCCTATAGGGTAGGGTGTGTGTTGCAGCAGGGCAATGCTGAGGGTCAACTACAACCTGTGGCTTATGCCTCCAGGTCACTCTCTCAAGTAGAACGGGGATATGGGATGGTCGAGAAGATAGCGCTTGCATGTGTCTATGGTGTAAAAAAAATGCATCAGTACCTCTTTGGTAAGAAGTTTGAATTAGAGACGGATGACAAGCCATTAACATCCCTGTTGTCAGATAGCAAGGCTATCAATGCCAACGCATCAGCTCGCATACAGCGATGGGCTCTCACGCTGGTTGCTTATGATTACTCCATCCGGCACCGGCCAGGCACTGAAAATTGCGCTGACGTGCTCAGCAGGCTTCCACTGGCCACCACTGAGGGGGCAGCGGAGAAAAGCACCGAGATGGTCATGGCTGTCGATCCCTTTGACAGCGCAGGCTCCCCCATCACAGCCCGCCAGATCAAAATCTGGACAAACAGAGATCCCCTCCTATCCCTGATTAAGAAATGTGTCCTGACTGGGGATTGGGCGCCCACACACGGAGCATGCCCTGAGGAGGTCAGACCGTACCACAGATGGATGGATGAGCTCTCCATCCAAGCCGACTGCCTACTATGGGGCAGCCGGGTAGTTATGCCCCAGAAGAGCAGGGAGGCATTCATCAGGGAACTCCACGGCGAGCACCCAGGCATTGTGCTGATGAAGGCCATTGCCCGGTCACACGTTTGGTGGCCTGGAATTGATTCAGACCTGGAACACTGTGTTCGCAGGTGCACGACGTGTGCCCAGCTGGGTAATGCCCCCAGGGAGGCCCCGCTCAGCCGTAGCCCTGGCCCACCAAGCCGTGGTCATGCATTCATGTTGACTACGCGGGCCAGTTCATGGGTAAGATGTTCCTTATTGTGGTAGATGTGTACGCGAAATGGATCGAGTGCATCATTCTGAATTCATGCACGTCATCCACCAACGTGGAAAGCCTACGTGCAATCTTTGCAACCCATGGCTTGCCAGACATCCTGGTTAGTGATAATGGCCCATGTTTCACAAGCTACGAATTACGAGCGTTTATGTCAGGCAATGGCATCAACCACGTCAGGACTGCACCATTCAAACCAGCCTCCAATGGCCAGGCAGAACATGCGGTCCAAATCATTAAGCAAGGTATGGTCAGGATTCAAGGACCCTCCCTACAATGCCGCCTATCGCATCTCCTGCTGGCCTATAGATCCCGACCGCACTCGCTCATGGGGGTCCCGCCCGCAGAGCTACTAATGAAATGGACACTCAAAACTCAGTTGTCCCTCATTCACCCAGTCCTAACCGACATAGTTGAGGGCAAGCGCAAGTTACAAAACGAGTACCATGACCGTAATTCGAGGGAGCGATGTATAGACATAAATGATCCCGTCTTCGTCCTCAATCATGCCAATGGGCCCAAATGACTTGAGGGCACTGTAATTGACAAAGAGGGGAATAGGGTCATCGTGGTAAAACTCAACAATGGTCAGATATGCCGCAAGCATCTGGACCAAGTAAAAAAAAGGTTCAGCACCGACACAGAGGAACCTGAAGTAGACCATGAGATGGAGCTCACAACACTGCTAGTGAATGAGCAACAAGAGCAATCAGAAGAATTCACAGTCCCTGCAGTCAACCCGGACAGGCCGGAATCACCACAGGTGACAGACACTCACGTCAGTGTCCAACAACCAGAGCCCCAACTGCGGCGCTCCACGAGGAAGCGTAGACCAAACCTATGAAAGACTAAACCTATGATCCCAATAAGACTTTGGGGGGGGGGGGGGAGGTGATGTCATGTATGTAACCACAATGCAACACCACTATATTACTGTATACACTCAACCTAGATGCACACCTTGACCACAAGGGGTGAACTTGTGGAAGACACTCCTTACCTGATCACATAGATATAAAAAGGGAGGTCCCACGCAGGGTCATCATCTTTGGAGTCCTGTGAATAAAGAGTTAAGGTCACAGAGTGACCTTGTCCCCAGAATGTGCCTCGTGTGGTTTCATACTGTAGAGTAAGGACTTTACACCAGTGGTGGAGGGAATGTTTAAGGTGGTGGATGTGGTGTTGATCAAGTGGGCTGCTTTGCCCTGGATGGTGTTGTACTTCTTGAGTGTTGTAGGAGCTGCACTCATCCAGGCAAGTGACGAGTATTCCATCACACTCCTGACTTGTGCCTTGTAGATGGTGGAAAGGCTTTGGGAAGTCAGGAGGTGAGATAGTCACCGCAGAATACCCAGTCTCTGACCTGCTCTTGTAGCCACAGTATTTATGTAGCTGGTCCAGTTCAATTTCTGGTCAATGGTGACCCTCAGGATATTGATAGTGAGGGATTGGGCGATGGTAATGCTCTTTAATGACAATGGGAGGTGGTCCGACTCTCTCTTGTTGAAGATCGTCATTGCCTGGCACTTGTGTGGTGCGATTGTTACTTGCCACTCAGCCCAAGCCTGAATTTTGGCCGGGTCTTGCTGCATGTGGGCACGGACCACTTCATTATCTGGGCAATTGCAAATGGAACTGAACACTCTGCAATCATCAGCGGACATCCCCACTTCTGACCTTATGATGGAGGGAAGGTCATTCAGCAGCTGAAGATGGTTGGGCCTAGGACACTGCCCTGAGGAACTCCTGCAGTAATGTCCTGGGGCTGAGATGATTGACCTCCAACTACCACAGCCAGCTTTGAGGATGGGGATATCATGGAGCCTCCTCCTCTCGTTAGTTGTTTCATTGTCCACACCATCCATGACTGGATGTGGTAGGACTGCAGAGCTTTGATCTGATCCATTGATTGTAGGATCACTTAGCTCTGTCTATAGCATGCTGCCTCCGCTGTTTAGCATGCATGTAGTCCTCTGATACAGCTTCCCCGGGTTAACACCTCATTTTTAAGTATGCCTGGTGTTGCTCCTGGCATGCTCTTCTACACTCCTCATTGAGCCAGGGTTGGTCCCTTGGCTTTATGGTAATGGTAGAGTGAGGGATATGCCGGGCCATGAGATCATCAGAACTCGCTGAGTAAATTATTTTTCCCTCATGTCACCTCTGGTTCTTTTACCGATTACATTTGCCAAATAAATCTGTGTCCTCTGGTTACCGACCTTTCTGCCACTGGGAACAGTTTCTCCTATTTACTCATGTTAAAACCCCTCAAGATTTTGAACAACTCAATCAAATCTCCCCTTAGTCTTTTCTGCTTAAAGGAAACTCCAGTGTCTCTAGTCTCTCTACATAACTGACGTCTTTCATCCCTGATACCATTCTCGTAAAACTCCTCTGCACCTCTCTAAGGCCTTGACATCCTTCCTAAAGTGTGGTGCCCAGAATTGGACATAATATTCCAGCTGGGGCCTAACCAGTGATTTATAAAGGTTTGGCATAACTTTCTTTCCTTTGTACTCAATGCTTTACGATAAAGCCAAGCATCCCATAAGCTTTTTAACAGCCTTTTTAACATTCTGTCACCTTCAAAGATATGTGTACATACATTCCCAGGTCTCTCTGTTCTTGCACCCCCTTTAAAATTGTACCAATTAGTTCATATTGCCTCTCTTCATTCTTCCTACCACAATGAATCACTTCACACTTCTCTGCATTGAATTGTATCTGCCATGTGTCTGCTCATTTCACCATTCTGTCTGTGTCCACCCGACATCTGTTGCTAACCTCCTCATTGTTTACTGCATTTCCGTGTTTCGTGTCATTGTCAAACTTTGAAATTATGCTCTGTGTAAGCAAGTCCAGGCTTTAATTATTAATATATATCGGTTCTAACACCGACCCCTGGAGGAAACCACTGTATACCTCCCTCCAGCCTGTAACACAACCGCTCACCACTGCTCTCTGTTTTCTGTCCCTTCACCAATTTCATCTGCAAACAGCCACTGTCCCTTTAATCCCATGGGCTTCAATCTTTCTAATACGTCTATTATTTGGTACTTTATCAAACATCTTGTGAAAGTCCATATACAGAATATCAACCACACTCATCAACCCTCTCCGTTACTTCACCAAAGAACTCAATCAAGTTAGTCAAACACAACTTGCCTTTAACAAAGCTGTCTGAGCTGGCTTTCATTTATTAACCCTTATATTTCCAAGTGACAATTAATCTTTTCCCAGATTGTGGTTTTTAAGGTTCCCCACCACCAATGTTAGGCTGACTAGCCTGTAGTAGCCGGGTTTATCCCTCTCCCCATTTTTAAACAGGGGAGAAACATTTACAACCCTCCAGCCCTCTGGCAACACCCCATATCCAGGGAGGATTGGGAGATTGTGGCCGGAGCCTCTGCAATGTCCAGCCTTATTTCCCTCAGCAAACTGGGGTGCATCGCATCCGGACCGGGTGACTTTTCTACTTTGAGTGCTGCCAGCCTTTTAAGTACATCCTCTTTATCTATTTTTATCCTGTCCAATATCGCCACTGCCTCCTCCTTTACTGCTACATTGGCAGCATCCTCTTCTCCAGTGAAGACAGTTGCAACACACTCATTTAGTACGGCAGCTGTACATCCACCTAAGAACTCATGCGAAGAGTGGAAGCAAGTCTTCCTCGGTCCCGAGGGACTGCCTATGATGATGATGATGCCCTCTGCCTCCACAAGAAAATCTCCTTTTTGGGCCCTAATCGGCCCCACCTTTCCACTGACTACCCTTTTACTGTTTATATGTTTATAATAGACTTTGGGTTCCCTCTTACGTTACCCACTAATCTATTCCCATATACTCACTTTGTCCCTCTTATTTCCTTATTCAGTTCCCCTCTGTACTTTCTGTATTCAGCTTGATTCTACTCAATTATTTACCTGTTATTTATCAGAAACCTTTTCTGTTTCACTTTAATCTCTATACCATCCAGAGAGCTCTAGCTTTGGATATCCATCCTTTCCCCCTTGTGGGAATGTGTCCAGTCTGTACCTGAACTATCTCCTCTTTGAAGGCCTCCCATTGCACATTTGCTGTTTTACCTGTCAATCTGTGATTCCAATCCACCCGGACCCGATCCTCTTTCAACCCCCTGAAATTAGCTCCCCTCCAGTGGAGTATTTTCACATTTGATTTTTCCTTGTCATTTGGCATAACTACTCTAAACCTACTGATATTATGATCACTGTTGCCCAAATGCTCTCCCACTGAAACATGCTCCACTTGCCCCACTTCATTCCCCAGAACCAGATCCAGCACTGCTTCCTTCCTCATTGGGCTGGAAACATACTGACTAAGAAAGTTCTCCAGTACACATTTCAGGAATTCCTCCCCTCTTTGCCCTTTACACTGTTACTAACCCAATCTATATTCGGATCATTGAAGTCGGCGTTATCACTACTCTCTAGTTCTTGCATCCTTCTGCAATTTGCCTGAAAATTTGCTCCTCTATCTCCTCCCCACTATGTGTTGTACTTCTGTCTGTGTTTCCAGTGCCCAGTAATTGAATCAGCTGCGATTTAATTGAATGGAGAGACAGGCTCGAGGAGCTGGATGGCTTACTCCTGTTCCTATGTTCCTCTGAATTCCTTCTTATCTGTTGTCGAGCATGTTACAGGAATAATTCAATTGTGCTACTTAGAAAGAAACTGCATTTTAATAAAGTTAAACAAAGCCAGGCCTTTTATTCATTTTCTGACAGTGTTACCAGCTGTGAGTCTCGGTCACTGTGATCGCACCCTTCAGAAATTCAGGATGATTCTGGTCACAAGATTCTGACCATTGAATTGGGCGCTGGGGAAATTGTAGACAGTACACAGTGAATTTGCGATCTGTGCTCCAGCAGACAAGGCTCCCAGCTGGAAACTGACTCCTACCCTGTAAACCACATCAAAATACATCACTGGCTCTCTCATATATGATTCTTACAGAATCTTAGAAATTACAGCACAGAAGGAAGCCTTTCAGTCCATTACACTTGTGCCCGTGCGATCTCTTCACCTGGAGTTACTGGGGGAGAGTTTCGAAGTGTACCCAAAATCGGCACAAGGTCAGCCATGCAAGCGCAAGTCCGAGCCTGCCTGAGCCCAGAGTCAAATTCCGTTGGTGCGCTGTGAACCCCAAACAGGCCCCCCCCCCCCCGTGCTGGGCGGGGAGGGCAGTGAAATTGGCCGGTTCTCTCACGGAGCCAGCCGGTATGTCGGGTATTGCGGGGGTGAGGGAGGGTTGTCTCGAGCCTGCGCAGCGGGCCCGATTTGTCTGTGGGCCCAGGAAGAGGGGTCTTGCCTCTCCTCGCCCCACAACAATAAAGAATAACATTTTCCCGGACCCTTGTTTGGGAAGCCATCAGCGGGCCCTTTCAGGACCTCCTAGCTGGAGGGCGCTATACATTCTATGGTTACACACTGGTTGGGCTGTTCGAGACTTGGTACAACGAGGCAGAGCTTGTACAGCAGGCGTTCCATCCATTGGCACCTGTGTCTCACATTCAGCGGCCCATAACCCGCACACCAACCCGATTTGCAGACATAAGGAGCCTAACACCTGTTTCAGGCCGACGCTTTGTGCAACTAAAAGACACCCGAGCTAACATGGTGTGGGCACGCTTCCAGTTCAGTTCGTACACCAAGGTCGGAGGCCCTGCGTCTAACTTACGGGTGATAAATGGGTGGCGGTAAGTGGAATTTTCCCACATCTTCTCTGATCCCATTCCCCTGCTCTTTCACCCGTTATATTATTCCTTTTCAAATACTTATCCAATTCTCTTTTAAATTTAGCCACTTAAATTTAATATTAAAACATTAAAATTTGAATATTCCACTGTCTCATAATGCTTCACCTTTCACCCCACCAGCCTCCACATTCAACGGATCATCCTCCGCCATTTCCACTTTCTCCAGTGTGATCCCACCACCAATCACATCTTCTCCTCCCCTCCCCTCCCAGCATTCTGAAGGGACTGCTCCCTCCCCAACACTCTGGCCCACTCCTCAATCACCCCCTCCCCTCCCCTCTCAGCATTCCGAAGGGACCGCTCCCTCCCCAACACCCTGGCCCACTCCTCAATCACCCCCCGCACCCCCTCCCCTCCCCTCCCAGCATTCCGACGGGACCACTCCCTCCCCAACACCCTGGCCTACTCCCCAGCACTCCCTCCCCTCCTCACGGCTTGTTCCCGTGCAAGTGCAGGAGATGCAACACCTGCCCTTTTACCTCCTCCCTTCCCACTTTCCAGGGCCCAAACACTTCTTCCAGGTGAAACAGTGATTTACATCTACAGGTACAACGTCTAGAATCCGGCTGTCCAAAAACCGGAATTGTCTGAAAACTGGACATTTTTGTGGCGGCCAAGATGGCGACATCGAGCGGTGAGGGACAAGGAAACCGGTAAAAACTGCAGCGCCGGGGGGGCCGCAGACGGTAAGGATCGGCGGGAATTGGCAGGAATCGGAGGGTCGGCGGGAATCGGTGGGCAGCGAGGATCGGAGGGAATCGGCGGACGGCAAGGATCGGAGGGAATCAACGGATGGCGAGGATCGGAGGGAATCAGCGGACGGCAAGGATCGGTGGATCAGAGGGAATTGGCGGCCGGCAAGGATCGGAGCGAATCGGCGACCGGCAAGGATCGGAGGGAATCAGCAGCCGGAAAGGATTGGAGGGAATCAGCGGATGGCGAGGATCGGAGGGAATCGGCGGACAGCAAGGATCGGAGGGAATCAGCGGATGGCGAGGATCGGAGGGAATCAGCGGATGGCGAGGATCGGAGGGAATCAGCGGATGGCGAGGATCGGAGGGAATCAGCGGACGGCGAGGATTGGAGGGAATCAGCGGATGGCGAGGATCGGAGGGAATCGGCGGACAGCGAGGATCGGAGGGAATCAGCGGATGGCGAGGATCGGAGGGAATCGGTGGGCGGCGAGGATCGGAGGGAATCAGCGGATGGCGAGGATCGGAGGGAATCAGCGGATGGCGAGGATCGGAGGGAATCAGCGGACGGCGAGGATTGGAGGGAATCAGCGGATGGCGAGGATCGGAGGGAATCAGCGGACGGCGAGGATCGGAGGGAATCAGCGGATGGCGAGGATCGGAGGGAATCAGCGGATGGCGAGGATCGGAGGGAATCAGCGGACAGCGAGGATCGGAGGGAATCAGCGGATGGCGAGGATCGGAGGGAATCAGCGGATGGCGAGGATCGGAGGGAATCAGCGGATGGCGAGGATCGGAGGGAATCAGCGGATGGCGAGGATCGGAGGGAATCAGCGGATGGCGAGGATCGGAGGGAATCAGCGGATGGCGAGGATCGGAGGGAATCAGCGGATGGCGAGGATCGGAGGGAATCAGCGGATGGCGAGGATCGGAGGGAATCAGCGGACGGCGAGGATCGGAGGGAATCAGCGGACGGCGAGGATTGGAGGGAATCAGCGGATGGCGAGGATCGGAGGGAATCAGCGGATGGCGAGGATCGGAGGGAATCAGCGGATGGCGAGGATCGGAGGGAATCAGCGGACGGCGAGGATTGGAGGGAATCAGCGGATGGCGAGGATCGGAGGGAATCAGCGGATGGCGAGGATCGGAGGGAATCAGCGGATGGCGAGGATCGGAGGGAATCAGCGGATGGCGAGGATCGGAGGGAATCAGCGGACGGCGAGGATCGGAGGGAATCAGCGGATGGCGAGGATCGGAGGGAATCAGCGGACAGCGAGGATCGGAGGGAATCAGCGGATGGCGAGGATCGGAGGGAATCAGCGGATGGCGAGGATCGGAGGGAATCAGCGGATGGCGAGGATCGGAGGGAATCAGCGGACGGCGAGGATCGGAGGGAATCAGCGGACGGCAAGGATCGGAGGGAATCAGCGGACGGCGAGGATCGGAGGGAATCAGCGGACGGCGAGGATCAGTGAGAATCAGCGGACGGCGAGGATCGGAGGGAATCAGCGGACAGCAAGGATCGGAGGGAATCAGCGGACGGCGAGGATTGGAGGGAATCAGCGGATGGCGAGGATCGGAGGGAATCAGCGGACGGCGAGGATCAGTGAGAATCAGCGGACGGCGAGGATCGGAGGGAATCAGCGGACGGCAAGGATCAGAGGGAATCAGCGGACGGCGAGGATCGGAGGGAATCAGCGGACGGCAAGGATCGGAGGGAATCAGCGGACGGCGAAAAGCGGAAGGTCGGTGGACGGCGAGGATCCGCCAACAGCGAAGTCCGAAATCCGGAAAAATCCGAAAACGGTCACGGTTTCGGTCCCGCGGTTGCTAGATTTGAGATGTTGTACCTGTACGTCTTGCAATTTAGTATACTGTATTTGCTGCTCACGATGCAGTCTCCTCTACACTGGGGAGACCAAACGCAGATTGGGCGACCGCTTTGCAGAACACCTTCGTTCAGTCTGTAAGGGTGACCCTGAGCTTCCGGTCACCTGTCGCTTTAATTCCCCGCTCCACTCCCACTCTGACCTCTCCGTCCTCAGCCTCTGACACTGTTCCAATGAAGCTCAACACAAGCTCGAGGAACAGAACCTCATCTTTAGATTGTGCAATTTACAGCCTTCCAGACTCAACATCGAGTTCAGCAATTTCAGACCAGAACCTCTGCCCCTATTGTTTCAGGCAGCAGCTGTTTATGATTCTGCCGTGCCCATTTACAACATTTAATCTCTCCAGCCTTCCACCCGATCACAGACCCTCCCTTTTGTTCTTTTCTCCCCTCCCCGCTTTCCCTGCCTCTGCAGCTGTTTAAAATCTGTAACATCTCTAACTGTTCCAGTTCTGACGAAAGGTCTCAGACCTGAAACGCTAACCCTGTTTCTCTCACCACGGACACTGCCTGACCTGCTGAGTGTTTCCAGCATTTGCTGTTTTGGTGGCTTCTAACTTCCTCCTTCATTCTCCTGGTTCTCGTTCCTCATCCAACAAGAGCAGGTCTGACAAACACTTCTTCATGGGGCCAATGAAGCCCGCTGATTGGTCAAAGCTCCTCTTTCCATTGATTGACGGAAATGTTATTCACCAGGATGTCGAGCGAGCAACAGTACAGCCAATTAAATCATTGAAAGGAGAATTTTGTATTGCGGTTACTAAAACTAATTATAGTAAATAAATATTATGCTCCCGTCAATGATGTTCGCATCGTTAAGTAGAGGGAGTGCACAGACTGTTTGTTGTCTCTGATCTGGTGGTGTTCGTATGGTGGGCATGGACTTCGCTCAAACGGCTGATTAAGTAAATGTCTTGATATCTCCTATAGTTTATTCAAGATTTAACTGAATAACAAGCACTAGATGGTGTTAGAATTGGAAGAAACTCACCTTATACCAGAATGTTTTAAGAGGAGGGGGAGGGGAGATCAAGGATTATTTGAGCCAAGTTCGGCAGTTTGCTCCAGCTCTCTGTCCTTTTCAGCCACATACTCGATACTTTCCCGAAACCATTGCTGAACTGTTTATATCTTTCACATCCTGCTCTGGGTGATTGTGTCAGGGAAAAGTTAGTTAGATTGGGAACTTAAAGCGGGATAGATTAGAACCTGGTGGGACAGACCATGTCGGCCCGAGGACCATCCAAAATTGGCCCTCGGGCCTCACCATAATACCTTGGGTGGGCTCGCGGGTTTCAGGCCCTTCAATTTCGGGCATCCAGCCTCCCTGTCCAGTCACAGCACGTCCTGAATAGGGTTACCGACCCTGGTTTCAGCACCTGGCCTTCTGTCCCACCGCCCCGTCCCGTCCAGTCACAGCACGTCCTGAATAGGGTCACCGACCCTGATTTCAGCACCTGGCCTTCTGCCCCATTGCCCCATCACAGCACGTCCTGAATAGGATCACCGACCCTGGTTTCAACACATGGTCTTCTGCACCGCCCCACCCAGTCACAGCACGTCCAGAATAGGGTCAGCGACCCTGGTTTCAACACATGGTCTTCTGCACCGCCCCACCCAGTCACAGCACGTCCTGAATAGGGTTACTGTTAAGTATCGAATAACTCCACGACACTAAGTACGGTGAGATAGTTCTCCAGTTTATTTACTCTCAAAGTGAGGATTCAACATGGCTGCCAACGTTATATACACGGCTTGCATGTGTCTGCCAGTGATCATTAGGACTCCGACAGACGTGCCCTCCTGTGATAGATAAAACCCAATTAACATACAAAACATAATTTCCCCCCAATGTCCTTGGTACAGATTGTATTTACAAGTTGAGACAGTCCGGGGCATTCCGCTCCCTGGTTGATCTTCTCAGTCTGAACCCAAGGTTGGGTGAGTTAGTAGGACCATTGCTGCATTGCGGAGCAGTCGGTCTGACAGGACTGTCGGGGATGGTAGGTTCGTCTTAGTGAATGACACAAGGGTCAACTGATGGTTGGATGTGTGTTGGTTGGTCGATGATGATGTCATCTTCACTTTGTTCTGGGTTGTCTGTAAATCGCAGTTTGGTTTGGTCAATGTGCCTCTTGCACATTTGGCCATTTAACAGTTTGACTACAAACACCCTGTTCCCCTCCTTGGCCAAAACTGTGCCAGCAACCCACTTTGGACCCTGACCATAATTCAGGACAAACACAGGGTCATTAACAGCAATGTCACGTGATACGGCCACGTGATCGTGGTACCATTGCTGCCATTGCCTTCTGGTTTTGAAGTGATCATTAAGATCCAGGTGTACAAGGGAGAGCCTGGTTTTGAGGCCTCTCTTCATTAACAGCTCGACTGGAGTGACCACGGTGAGCGAGTGGGGTCTCGTCCGGTAACTGAGCAGAATGCGGGGCAAGCGGGTCTGTAGGGAGCAGTAAGTCACGCATTTTAGGCTCTGCTTAATGGTTTGGACAGCCAGCTCCGCTTGACCGTTAGACGTGGGTTTGAAAGGGGCAGATCTGACATGCTTGATGCCTTTACGGGTCATAAACTCCTGGAGCTCCGAACTGGTGAAACACGATCTGTTGTCGCTGACAAGGACGTCGGGCAGGTCATGGGTGGCAAACATGGCCCGGAGGCTTTCAATAGTGGCTGTGGACATGCTGGATGACATGAGTATGCATTCAATCCATTTGGAGTAAGCGTCCACTACAACTAAAAACATTTTGCTGAGAAAGGGGCCAGCAAAGCCTTTGTGGATCCTTTACCACGGTTTGGATGGCCTTGACTACAGACTCAGCGGAGCCTCCACAGGTGCATTACTCAGTTGCATGCAAGTGTTGCACTAATGCACGCATGACTCCAAGTCCGAATGAATGCTGAGCCACCAAATGTGAAACGTGGCAATGGCTTTCATCATGACAATGCCTGGGTGGGTACTGTGTAAATCTCGCACAAAAGTTTCCCTGCCTTCTTTTGGCATAACAACATGATTACCCCAAAACAGACAATCAGACTGAATAAACAATTCATCTTTGTGGTGGCTATAAGGCTTAATTTCATCCTGCATTTCCCTGGGAATGGCAGACCAATTTCCATTTAGAACACACCTTTTAATGCTTGACAGTGCAGTATCCTGGCTGGTCCAGGTCCTAATTTGGTGAGCCGTGATGGATGACCCCTCGCTCTCGAAGGCATCCATGACCAGCAGCAAGTCTGCAGGCTGCGGCATTTCCACCCCGGTTGTGGGCAATGGTAGCCGGCTAAACACAGTTTTCAGTGCCTGGTCTGTGACGGATGACATAATCATAAGCGGATAATGTCAGTGCCCATCTTTGGATGTGGGACGAGGCATTGGTGTTCATACCTTTGCTCTCAGAAAACAATGAAATGAGCGGCTTGTGGTCTGTTTCAAACTCAAACCGAAGCCCAAACAGTTATTGGTGCATTTTCCTAACCCCATATATGCATGCTAAAGCCTCTTTCTCTACCATACTATCAGCTCTTTCAGCCTTAGACAGACTTCTGGATGCGTATGCAACTAGTTGGAGTTTGCTTGATACTTGCTGGAGCACACAACCGACTCCATATGATGAGGCGTCGCAGGCCAGCACTAACCGCTTACATAGGTCATAGTGTACCAGTAATTTATTGGAACACAGCGAGTAAATGGTCTTCTCAAAGGCTCTGTCTTAAGATTTGCCTCAAACCCAGTCGTTACCCTTTCTCAGCAACATGTGCAAGGGCTCTAGCAATATGCTCAAACTAGGTAGAAAGTTACCGAAATAATTGAGAAGACCCAGGAACGAATGCAGCTCCGTCACACTCTGGGGTCTGGGTGCATTCTTGATGGTCTCTGTCTTCGAGTCCATAGGCCTGATGTCATCTTCTGCAATCATTCTCCCCAGGAATTCGACTTCTGGTGCCAAGAAAACGCACTTGGAGTGTTTTAGCCTGAGTCCCACTCTGTCCAGACAACGTAGAACCTCTTCCAGGTTGTGCAGGTGTTCATTGGCATCACAACTGGTGATCAGGATGTCATCTTGGAACACGATGGTTCTCGGGACAGACTTCAAAATACTCTCATGTTTCTCTGAAATATGGCTGCCGCCGAGCGAATTCCAAAAAGGCATCTGTGGTGTATAAACCGTCCTTTGTGCGTGTTGGTGAACGTCAGTTTTTTCTGACGATTCGACCAGCTCCTGTGTCATTTAACTGGGGGTCAGGTCCAATTTAGTGAACGTCTTCCCCCCCCCGCTAGCGTTGCAAACAGGTCGTTAGCCTTGGGTAACGGGTACTGATCCTGTATCGAGACTTGGTTGATCATTACCTTGTAGTCGCCACAGATCCTGACCGTGCCATCACTTTTCAACACCAGGACAACTGGACTGGCCCATTCGCTGAACTCGACTGGTGATATGATTCCTTCCCATTGAAGTCTGTCCAGTTTCTAACTTGACCTTCTCCCTCATCATGTATGGAACTGCCCGAGCCTTGTGATGGACGGGCCTTGCATCCGGGCCTAGGTGGATATGCATCTTGACTCCCGTGAAGTTGCCAATGCCTGGTTCAAACAACGAGGGAAACTTGCTCAGTACTTGAGCACACGAAGTGTCATCCACTGATGATAAGGCTTTAATATCGTTCCAGTTCCATTTAATTGTCTCAAGCCAACTCCTCCCGAACAGCATTGGGCCATTGCCTGGACCGATCCACAACGATAAATCATGCACAGCTCCATCATATGATACATTTACTGCCACACTGCCAATGACTGGTATGAGCTCTTTGGTGTAGGTACACAGCTTCGCAATGATTGGGCTCAGTTTGGGTCTTATTGCCTTAGTGTCCCACAGCTTTTCGAAAGCCCTCTGGCTCATTATTGACTGACTCGCACCCGTGTCTAATTCCATGGATATTGGAACCCCATTTTATTTAACTTCCAGCATTATCGGAGGACTTTTGGTAAAAGAATGCACCCCATACACTTCTTCATCCTGTACCTTGGGTTGAGTTGCCTGTACAGCTTGATCCACGCTGGATCGATCATCTTCAGCCACGTGGTGTGTCGCAGCACGTCTGCTCGGTTGCGGACACATTTGCTGAAGGTGCCCCATTGTTACACAGCCTTTGCACATGTATTGCTTTAATTGGCATTGATGGGCCAGATGATAGCCGCTGCAACGCCAACAAGGCGTGATTTGATTCACTCCCGATGGCGGACTTTGAGCAGTTACAGGTCGTACGAACACGGACGAGTAGGCCGAGCCATGTGCAGCTCTGACTGCCGACGATATTATTTTATGCACAGTACTTGCTGGTGAATTTTGATGCTGGGAAGATATCTGTTTTGAACTTTCGTCCATGGACATGCATGCCTGGGCGATCGTGATGGCCCTGCTCAGGTCTAGAGATTCAGCAGCCAGCAGCTTTTAAAGGATGACCTCGTGGCCAATGCCAAGCACGAAAAATTCCTGCAGCATTTCCTCCAACGCAGCTCTGAAGTTGCATGGCTCAGTGAGATGTCTCAGATCGTCGACAAATTCTGCCACATCCTGGCCCTCGGAGCAAATGTGCGTATAGAAACGATATCTCGCCATGGGTGATGCTCTCCTTCGGTTTAAAGTGGTTCTGAACCAGCGGACACAATTCATCATAAGCCTTATCCATTGGTCGAGTCGGTGAGAGTCGATTCTTGATAAGGCTATAAGTTTTTGACCCACAAACGGTGAGGAGAACCACCCTGCGCTTAATTGCGTTATCGGTTCCTTCCAATCCATTGGCTACGAAGTACTGGTCGAGGTGATCAGTGAAATCCTCCCAGTCTTCCCCTTCCATGAATTGCTCCCAAATTCCAATAGACATGGTTGCTTGAAAGTTCGTATTTTTAACTTGTCGCCAATTGTTAAGTATCAAATAACTCTACGAGGCTAAGAACGGTGAGCTAGTTCAGGCATGACCTTACTCCAGTTTATTTATTCTCAAAGTGAGGATTCAACATGGCTGCAAACATTATATATACACCTTGCACGTGTCTGCCAGTGACCATTAGGACTCCGACAGTCACGCCCTCTGGTGGCAGGTAAAACCCAGTTAACATACATAACAGTTACCGACCCTGGTTTCAGCACATGGCCTTCTACTCCCACCGTCCCACCCCGCCCAGTCAAACAGACTTGTTTCTTCCCCCATTTTAATATTTTAGAACTAATAATCCAAAAATTCAAAGAAAATTAAAGAAGCGCACCGATATTAATGCCTCTGTGATTTTTATTTTATCCCGGGGCGCTCGCAGCTTTGAACAGGAGATTGATCTTTGCTTCATGAAGACCCCAGGACAATCCTGGAGGATGGGCAAGCTGAGTGCTGAGGGGGGCAGGGAACGGGAGGGGAGGGGAGCGAGGGCTGAGGTGGGCAGGGAACGGGAGGGGAGGGGCGTGCGGGCTGGCAGTGGCCTGCAATAGTTCTCAGGAGCACTCCTCTTTCCCCCCCATCCTCCCCCCCCACACCACCGCAGCCCCCCCCCCCCCCCACCCCACCTGCCCAGGCTCGGCTCCACATGAAGGGAAGTATTTTCAGGAACAAACCTTTTTGGCGATGGCCTTCAGCAGGCCCTGTAAGGACCTTTTCGGGCTGGCGGTTAGGCCCCATGGAGACCAGGCAGTCCTGGACACAGCAGGCCCAATATGGCATCAGATGAGTTTGCAGGAGGTTGGCCCCTTAAATTGAATCTCTGTGCCCCCATTGTCTGCCAGGACAACTGATGCAACGAGGTACAATTTCACCCCAAAAAGCTAAGCACTGGAAATGCAGCGGCAGTTCTGCAAATCTATTATTCAAAATACATAATTCCCAGCAAAATTGGAGAAAACCTGGAAACTTGCCAGCAATTGGAAAAACTTTAGGAAATTTTGGGGCAATTATGAGATATCACATTGCATCAAGCAGCCAGAATATGTCAGCACAGTTACAATTGAAGCCCGTGGGATTAAAGGGACAGTGGCAGCAGGGATACAACGTTGGTGAAGGGACAGAGAGCAGAGAGCAGTGGTGAACGCTTGCTTTTCAGACTGGAGGGAAGTTTACAGTGGTGTTCCCCAGGGGGCGGTATTTGGGCCACTGCTCTTTCTGATATGTATTAATGACTTGTTGGGTATACAGAGCATAATTTCAAAGTTTTCAGATGACACACAACTCAGAATTGTAGTAAACAATGAGAATAGTAACAGACTTCAGGAGGACATAGACCGACTGGTAAAATGGCCAGACACGTGGCAATTGAAATTTAACACAGAGAAAGGTGAAGTGATATATTTTGGTTGGAAGAATGAGGAGATGGAAAATAAGTGAAGTGAAACAATTTTAAAGGGGGAGCAGGGACAGAGAGACCTGGGGGTGTATGTTCACAAATCATTGAAGGTGACAGGACCAGTTGAGAAGGCTGTTAAAAAGCGTTCGGGATTCTTGACTTTATTAATAGAAGCAGAGAGTACAAAAGCAAGGATGTTATGCTAAATGTTTATAACACACTGGTTAGGCCCCAGCTGGAGTATTGCATTGTGTCCAATTCTGGGCACCACATTTTAGGAAGGATGTCAAGACCTTGCAGAGGGTGCAGAAGGGATTTATTGAATGGTTCCTGGGATGAGGGACTTCAGTTGTGTGGAGAGTCTGGAGAAGCTGGGGGTGTTGTCCCTAGAGCAAAGGAAATGAAGAGGAGATTTGATAGATCTGTTCAAAATTATGATTGTGTTTTTTGCTGGAGTAAATAAGGAGAAGCTGTTTCCAGTGACAGAACGGTCGGTGACCAGAGGACACAGATTTACGGTTATTGGCGAAAGAACCAGAAGTGACATGAGGAAACATTTTTACGCAGCGAGTTGTTGTGATCTAGAATGAACCGCCTGAAAGGGTGGTGTAATCAGATTTAATAGTAACTTTCAAAAGGGAATGAGAGAAATACTTGAAGGGGGAGAATTTACAGCGCTGTGGGGAAATAGCGGGGGAGGGGAACTAATTGGAGAGCTCTTTCAAAGAGCCGACACAGACACGATGGGCCGAATGGCTCCTTCTGTGCTGTGTCATTCTGTGACAATAATTACTAGAAAGGACAGAGAATTCTAAGAATAAGGAGTGCTCTTCATTTTGAGACAGATGAAGACAAGCCTGATAATAGAGGTTGTACTTAGCAAGATGGGACACACTTCTGCAGTTCCAGGGTGACATCAGGAAGCACCTTGTCACACAAAGGGCAGTGAACTTGGCTGAGGAAGATGAGCAGGAATAAGAGTAGGACTGGGTGCTAGGTGGACATAATTAAATTAGAGCTAGGCCGTTCAGGGGTGATGTCAGGTAGCACTTCTCCACACAAAGGGTTGTGGAAATCTGGAACTCACTTCCCCAGAAAGCTGTTGAAAATGTCAAAAACTGAGATTGCTAGGTTTTTGTTTGGCAGCGGTATTAAGGGTTACAGAACCAAGGCGACTAGATGGACTTAAGCTACAGATCAGCCATGAATGGCGGAACAGCCTCGAGGGGCAGAATGGCCTACTCCTGTTCCTGAGAATAATTAAATCCAGCAGTTTGGGAAAGCTGCTGGGAGTTCACTGTAACTACTCAGAGAATGAACTCCAAGTCACAGTCAACATTTTCACTGAGGCGTACAAAACCATGGGCCTTACACTAAACATCCGTAAGACAGGGGTCCTCCACCAACCTGACCCCGCCACAAAGCACTGCCCCCCAGTCATCAAGATCCACGGCGCAGCCCTGGACAACGTGGACCATTTTCCATACCTCGGGAGCCTATTATCAGCAAGAGCAGACATCGACGACAAGGTTCAACACAGCCTCCAGTGTGCCAGCATAGCCTTCGGCTACCTGAGGAAGAGAGTGTTCGAAGACCAGGCCCTCAAAACTGCCACCAAGCTTATGGTCTACAGGGCTGTAGTGATACCCACCCTCCCGTATGGCTCAGAGACATGGACCATATACAGTAGACACCTCAAATCGCTGGAGAAATACCACCAAAGATGTCTCCGCAAGATCCTGAAAATCCCCTGGGAGAAAAGACGCACCAACGTTAGCGTTCTCAATCAGGCCAACATCCCCAGCATCGAAGCACTGACCACACTCGACCAGCTCCGTTGTGCGAGCCACATTGCTCGCATGCCTGACACAAGACTCCAAAAGCAAGCACTCTACTCGGAACTCCTACATAGCAAACAAGCCCCAGGTGAGCAGAGGAAATGTTTCAAGGACACCCTCAAAGCCTTCTTGATAAAATGCAACATCCCCACCGACACCTGGGAGTCCCTGGCCAAAGACTGCCTTAAATGGAGGAAGAGCATCTGGGAGGGCGCTGAGCACCTCGAGTCTCGTTGCCGAGAGCATGCAGAAAGCAAGCACAGGCAGTGGAAGGAGCGTGTGGCAAACCAGACTCCCCATCCACCCTTTCCTTCAATGACTGTCTGCTCCACCTGTGACAGAGACTGTAATTCCTATAATGGACTGTTCAGACACCTGAGAACTCACTTTTAGAGTGGAAGCAAGTCTTCCTCGATTTCGAGGGACTGCCTATGACTGACTGACTGATGACTGTAACTACTGTGGGAAATATCACGGCAGCAAGAAGCAGCCTCTCCCACTGGGATCAGGAGTGAAATGGATGTAAAGAATGGAATAATTTCTCAGCCAACTGACCATAGTCCAGAAATGGGAGCAGTGGCACACAGCAGCTACAGACTGGAAATCAAGTTCATTGTGACTCTGTTGGCTTGAAGTGGTTCCATCTGTACAGGACTGGTGCGCTAACAAATCAGGTGGCACCATGCGCCTAACCTACAAGCAAGGCAAGTTTCAGCTGGACTGTGGTGCTTCTGTTACTGTTCTACCTGGGGATCCACACCTGAGACTGTTCTACCTGGGGATCCACACCTGAGACTGTTCTACCTGGGGATCCACACCTGAAACTGTTCTACCTGGGGATCCACACCTGAGACTGTTCTACCTGGGGATCAACACCTGACACTATTCCTGGGGATCAACACCTGAGACTGTTCCTGGGGATAAACACCTGAGACTGTTCCTGGGGATCAACACCTGAGACTGTTCCTGGGGATAAACACCTGAGACTGTTCCTGGGGATCAACACCTGAGACTGTTCCTGGGGATCAACACCTGAGACTGTTCCTGGGGATCAACACCTGAGACTGTTTGACACAAGGAGCAGAAAACTTCAGAATTGTAATATTTTACGGCTCATATTGGAAAGAAAACAGAAAGGCAGTGGGGAAGAGTCAGTGTTAGAAATACCAAGAATTACAGCATTGAGTTTCAAATAATTCCAACTTATGGATTTGCTCCAAGTGCGAAAGTGACTCAACATGTGGCAGTGAATAGCAACAACATGGTTGTTATGTCTTGAATAAAGAGTCAGACTAGATACTGCAAGCTCAAAGTAAGTGTGACCGTAGCCCTTTATTACTGATCTCAGAGCGCTTCTCCAGCCTGTGAGGCCTCCTTATATACAGGTGTTCCCCAGGGATTGTAGGATGCCTTCAAAGGAGACGGGAAGTTAGAAGCCGCTCTGCACCTTCCAATTGATGCCAATCTCCCACCGATACTGTCGCCCGGCAACGTCCAACCAATATTATCGCCCGGCAACGTCCCATCGATACTGTCGTAACCCAACGTCCCACCGACACTGTCACCCGGCAACGTCTCAAATATACTGTCGCCAGGCAACGTCCCACCGATACTGTCACCTGGCAGCTTTCCACCGATACTGTCACCAGGCAAAGTCCCACCGATACTGTCGCCCGGCAACGTCCCACTGACACTGTCGCCAGGCAACGTCCCACCGACACTGGCGCCCGGCAACATGCCACCAATACTATCGCCCGGCAACGTCCCACCGATATTGTCGCCAGGCAACGTCCCACCGACACTGTCGCCGGGATACATCTCACCGGTACTGTCGACAGGCAACGTCCCACCGATAATGTCGCCCGGCAGCGTCCCACCGATATTGTTGCCAGGCAACGTCCTACCGATACTGTCGCCAGGCAACGTCCCACCGATACTGTCGCCAGGCAACGTCCCACCGATACTGTCGCCCGGCAACGTCACACCGATACTGTCGCCAGGCAACGCCCCACCGATACTGTCGCCCGGCAAAGTCTCATCGATACTTTCGCCAGACAAGGTCCCAGCGATACTGTCGCCAGGCAACGTCCCACCGATACTATCGCCATGCAACGTCCCACCGATACTGTCGCCAGGCAACATCCACCGATACTGTCACCAAGCAACGGCCCAAATATACTGTCGCCAGGCAACATCCCACCGATACCGTCGACAGGCAACGTCCCGCCGACACTGTCGCCCGGCAACTACCCACCAATAATATCGCCCGGCAACGTCTCACCGATACTGTCGCTAGGCAAAGTCCCACCGACACTGTCGCCTGGCAACATCCCACCAATACTATCGCCCGGCAACATCTCACCGATACTGTCGCCAGGCAACGTCCCACAGACACTGTCGCCCGGCAACATCTCACCGATACTGTCACCAGGCAACGTCCCACCGATACTGTCGCCAAGCAACGTCCCACCAATACGGTCGTCCGGCATGTCCCACCGACACTGTCGCCCGACATCGTCCCGCCGATACTGTCGCCAGGCAACGTCCCACCGATACTGTCGCCCGGCAACGTCCGATCGACACTGTCGCCAGGCAACGTCACACCGACACTGTCGCCCGGCAACATCTCACCGATACTGTCGCCAGGCAACGTCCCACCGATACTGTCGCCCGGCAGCGTCCCACCGATACTGTCGCCAGGCAACGTCCCACCGATACTGTCGCCCGGCAACGTCCCACTGACACTGTCGCCAGGCAACGTCCCACTGACACTGTCGCCAGGCAACATCTCACCGATACTGTCGCCAGGCAACGTCGCAGCGATACTGTCGCCAGGCAACGACTCACCAATACTGTCACGGGTCAAAATCCCAACAATACTGTCGCTCGGCAACGTCCCACCGATACTGTCGCCAGGCAACGTCCCACCGATACTGTCGACCGGCAACGTCCCACCGATACTGTCACCCGGCAACGTCCCACCGATACTGTCGCCCGGCAACGTCCCACCGATACTGTCGCCAGGCAACGTCCCACCGATACTGTCGCCAGGCAACGTCCCACCGATATTGTCGCCCGGCAACGTCCCACCGATACTGTTGCCAGGCAACGTCCCACCGACACTGTCGCACGTCAACATCTCACTGATACTGTCGCCAGGCAACGTTCCACCGATACTGTCGCCAGGCAATGTCCCACCGATACTGTCGCCCGGCAACGTCCCACCGATACTGTCACCAGGCAACGTCTCACCAATACTGTCGCTCGGCAAAGTCCCACCGACACTGTAATCCGGCAACATCCCACCAATACTGTCACCAGGCAACGTCTCACCAATACTGTCGCTCGGCAAAGTCCCACCGACACTGTAATCCGGCAACGTCCCACCGATACTGTCGCCCGTCAACGTCCCTCCGACACTGTCACCAGGCAACGTCCCACTGATACTGTCGCCCTGCAACGTCCCACCGATATTGTCGCCCGGCAACGTCCCATCGACACTGTCGCCAGGCAACGTCTCACTGATACTGTCGCCCGGCAACGTCACACCGATACTGTCGCCAGGCAACGTCCCACCGATACTGTCACCCGGCAACGTCCCACTGACACTGTCGCCAGGCAACATCTCACCGATACTGTCGCCAGGCAACGTCCCACCGATACTGTCGCCCGGCAGCGTCCCACCGATACTGTCGCCAGGCAACGTCCCACCGATATTGTCGCCCGGCAACGTCCCACCGATACTGTCGCCAGGCAACGTCCCACCGACACTGTCGCACGTCAACATCTCACCGATACTGTCGCCAGGACACGTTCCACCGATACTGTCGCCAGGCAATGTCCCACCGATACTGTCGCCCGGCAATGTCCCACCGATACTGTCACCAGGCAATGTCTCACCAATACTGTCGCCCGGCAAAGTCCCACCGACACAGTAATCCGGCAACGTCCCACCGACACTGTCGCCAGGCAATGCCCACCGATACTGTCGCCCGGCAACGTCCCACCGACACTGTCGCCAGACAACGTCCCACCGATACTGTCGCCCGGCAACATCCCACCAATACTGTCGCCCGGCAACGTCCCACCGATACTGTCGCCCGTCAACGTCCCTCCGACACTGTCACCAGGCAACGTCCCACTGATACTGTCGCCCTGCAACGTCCCACCGATATTGTCGCCCGGCAACGTCCCATCGACACTGTCGCCAGGCAACGTATCACTGATACTGTCGCCAGGCAACGTCACACCGATACTGTCGCCAGGCAACGTCCCACCGATACTGTCACCCGGCAACGTCCAACTGACACTGTCGCCAGGCAACATCTCACCGATACTGTCGCCAGGCAACGTCCCACCGATACTGTCGCCCGGCAGCGTCCCACCAATACTGTCGCCAGGCAAAGTCCCACCGATACTGTCGCCCGGCAACGTCCCACTGACACTGTCGCCAGGCAACGTCCCACTGACACTGTCGCCAGGCAACATCTCACCGATACTGTCGCCAGGCAACGTCGCAGCGATACTGTCGCCCGGCAACGTCTCACCAATACTGTCACGGGGCAACATCCCACCAATACTGTCGATCGGCAACGTCCCACCGATACTGTCGCCCGGCAAAGTCACACCGATACTGTAACCCGGCAACATCCCACCGATACTGTCGCCCGGCAATGTCCCACTGACACTGTCGTCAGGCAACGTCCCACCGACACTGTCGCCAGGCAACGTCCCACCGATACTGTCGCCCAGCAACGTCCCTCCGACACTGTCACCAGGCAACGTCCCACCGATACTGTCGCCCGGCAATGTCTCATCGATACTTTCGCCAGACAAGGTCCCACCGATACTGTCGCCATGCAACGTCCCACTGATACTGTCGCCAGGCAACATCCACCGATACTGTCGCCAGGCAACGGCCCAACTATACTGTCGCCAGGCAACATCCCACCGATACCGTCGACAGGCAACGTCCCACCGACACTGGCGCCCGGCAACTTCCCACCAATAATATCGCCCGGCAACGTCTCACCGATACTGTCGCTAGGCAACGTCCCACCGACACTGTCGCCTGGCAACATCCCACCAATACTATCGCCCGGCAACATCTCACCGATACTGTCGCCAGGCAACGTCCCACAGACACTGTCGCCCGGCAACATCTCACCGATACTGTCACCAAGCAACGTCCCACCGATACTGTCGCCAGGCAACGTCCCACAAATACGGTCGTCCGGCATGTCCCACCGACACTGTCGCCAGGCAATGTCCCGCCGATACTGTCGCCCGGCAATGTCCCACCGATACTGTCACCAGGCAACGTCTCACCAATACTGTCGCCCGGCAAAGTCCCACCGACACAGTAATCCGGCAACGTCCCACCGACACTGTCGCCAGGCAATGCCCACCGATACTGTCGCCCGGCAACGTCCCACCGACACTGTCGCCAGACAACGTCCCACCGATACTGTCGCCCGGCAACATCCCACCAATACTGTCGCCCGGCAACGTCCCACCGATACTGTCGCCCGTCAACGTCCCTCCGACACTGTCACCAGGCAACGTCCCACTGATACTGTCGCCCTGCAACGTCCCACCGATATTGTCGCCCGGCAACGTCCCATCGACACTGTCGCCAGGCAACGTATCACTGATACTGTCGCCAGGCAACGTCACACCGATACTGTCGCCAGGCAACGTCCCACCGATACTGTCACCCGGCAACGTCCAACTGACACTGTCGCCAGGCAACATCTCACCGATACTGTCGCCAGGCAACGTCCCACCGATACTGTCGCCCGGCAGCGTCCCACCAATACTGTCGCCAGGCAAAGTCCCACCGATACTGTCGCCCGGCAACGTCCCACTGACACTGTCGCCAGGCAACGTCCCACTGACACTGTCGCCAGGCAACATCTCACCGATACTGTCGCCAGGCAACGTCGCAGCGATACTGTCGCCCGGCAACGTCTCACCAATACTGTCACGGGGCAACATCCCACCAATACTGTCGATCGGCAACGTCCCACCGATACTGTCGCCCGGCAAAGTCACACCGATACTGTAACCCGGCAACATCCCACCGATACTGTCGCCCGGCAATGTCCCACTGACACTGTCGTCAGGCAACGTCCCACCGACACTGTCGCCAGGCAACGTCCCACCGATACTGTCGCCCAGCAACGTCCCTCCGACACTGTCACCAGGCAACGTCCCACCGATACTGTCGCCCGGCAAAGTCTCATCGATACTTTCGCCAGACAAGGTCCCACCGATACTGTCGCCATGCAACGTCCCACTGATACTGTCGCCAGGCAACATCCACCGATACTGTCGCCAGGCAACGGCCCAACTATACTGTCGCCAGGCAACATCCCACCGATACCGTCGACAGGCAACGTCCCACCGACACTGGCGCCCGGCAACTTCCCACCAATAATATCGCCCGGCAACGTCTCACCGATACTGTCGCTAGGCAACGTCCCACCGACACTGTCGCCTGGCAACATCCCACCAATACTATCGCCCGGCAACATCTCACCGATACTGTCGCCAGGCAACGTCCCACAGACACTGTCGCCCGGCAACATCTCACCGATACTGTCACCAAGCAACGTCCCACCGATACTGTCGCCAGGCAACGTCCCACAAATACGGTCGTCCGGCATGTCCCACCGACACTGTCGCCAGGCAATGTCCCGCCGATACTGTCGCCCGGCAATGTCCCACCGATACTGTCACCAGGCAACGTCTCACCAATACTGTCGCCCGGCAAAGTCCCACCGACACAGTAATCCGGCAACGTCCCACCGACACTGTCGCCAGGCAATGCCCACCGATACTGTCGCCCGGCAACGTCCCACCGACACTGTCGCCAGACAACGTCCCACCGATACTGTCGCCCGGCAACATCCCACCAATACTGTCGCCCGGCAACGTCCCACCGATACTGTCGCCCGTCAACGTCCCTCCGACACTGTCACCAGGCAACGTCCCACTGATACTGTCGCCCTGCAACGTCCCACCGATATTGTCGCCCGGCAACGTCCCATCGACACTGTCGCCAGGCAACGTATCACTGATACTGTCGCCCGGCAACGTCACACCGATACTGTCGCCAGGCAACGTCCCACCGATACTGTCACCCGGCAACGTCCCACTGACACTGTCGCCAGGCAACATCTCACCGATACTGTCGCCAGGCAACGTCCCACCGATACTGTCGCCCGGCAGCGTCCCACCAATTCTGTCGCCAGGCAAAGTCCCACCGATACTGTCGCCCGGCAACGTCCCACTGACACTGTCGCCAGGCAACGTCCCACTGACACTGTCGCCAGGCAACATCTCACCGATACTGTCGCCAGGCAACGTCGCAGCGATACTGTCGCCCGGCAACGTCTCACCAATACTGTCACGAGGCAACATCCCACCAATACTGTCGATCGGCAACGTCCCACCGATACTGTCGCCCGGCAAAGTCACACCGATACTGTAACCCGGCAACATCCCACCGATACTGTCGCCCGGCAATGTCCCACTGACACTGTCGTCAGGCAACGTCCCACCGACACTGTCGCCAGGCAACGTCCCACCGATACTGTCGCCCAGCAACGTCCCTCCGACACTGTCACCAGGCAACGTCCCACCGATACTGTCGCCCGGCAAAGTCTCATCGATACTTTCGCCAGACAAGGTCCCACCGATACTGTCGCCATGCAACGTCCCACTGATACTGTCGCCAGGCAACATCCACCGATACTGTCGCCAGGCAACGGCCCAACTATACTGTCGCCAGGCAACATCCCACCGATACCGTCGACAGGCAACGTCCCACCGACACTGGCGCCCGGCAACTTCCCACCAATAATATCGCCCGGCAACGTCTCACCGATACTGTCGCTAGGCAACGTCCCACCGACACTGTCGCCTGGCAACATCCCACCAATACTATCGCCCGGCAACATCTCACCGATACTGTCGCCAGGCAACGTCCCACAGACACTGTCGCCCGGCAACATCTCACCGATACTGTCACCAAGCAACGTCCCACCGATACTGTCGCCAGGCAACGTCCCACAAATACGGTCGTCCGGCATGTCCCACCGACACTGTCGCCCGGCATCGTCCCGCCGATACTGTCACCAGGCAACGTCCCACCGATACTGTCGCCAGGCAACGTCCCACCGACACTGTCGCCAGGCAACGTCGCACCGACACTGTCGCCCGGCAACATCTCACCGATACTGTCGCCAGGCAACGTCCCACCGATACTGTCGCCCGGCAGCGTCCCACCGATACTGTCGCCAGGCAATGTCCCACCGATACTGTCGCCCGGCAATGTCCCACCGATACTGTCACCAGGCAACGTCTCACCAATACTGTCGCCCGGCAAAGTCCCACCGACACAGTAATCCGGCAACGTCCCACCGACACTGTCGCCAGGCAATGCCCACCGATACTGTCGCCCGGCAACGTCCCACCGACACTGTCGCCAGACAACGTCCCACCGATACTGTCGCCCGGCAACATCCCACCAATACTGTCGCCCGGCAACGTCCCACCGATACTGTCGCCCGTCAACGTCCCTCCGACACTGTCACCAGGCAACGTCCCACTGATACTGTCGCCCTGCAACGTCCCACCGATATTGTCGCCCGGCAACGTCCCATCGACACTGTCGCCAGGCAACGTATCACTGATACTGTCGCCCGGCAACGTCACACCGATACTGTCGCCAGGCAACGTCCCACCGATACTGTCACCCGGCAACGTCCCACTGACACTGTCGCCAGGCAACATCTCACCGATACTGTCGCCAGGCAACGTCCCACCGATACTGTCGCCCGGCAGCGTCCCACCAATTCTGTCGCCAGGCAAAGTCCCACCGATACTGTCGCCCGGCAACGTCCCACTGACACTGTCGCCAGGCAACGTCCCACTGACACTGTCGCCAGGCAACATCTCACCGATACTGTCGCCAGGCAACGTCGCAGCGATACTGTCGCCCGGCAACGTCTCACCAATACTGTCACGGGGCAACATCCCACCAATACTGTCGATCGGCAACGTCCCACCGATACTGTCGCCCGGCAAAGTCACACCGATACTGTAACCCGGCAACATCCCACCGATACTGTCGCCCGGCAATGGCCCACTGACACTGTCGTCAGGCAACGTCCCACCGACACTGTCGCCAGGCAACGTCCCACCGATACTGTCGCCCAGCAACGTCCCTCCGACACTGTCACCAGGCAACGTCCCACCGATACTGTCGCCCGGCAAAGTCTCATCGATACTTTCGCCAGACAAGGTCCCACCGATACTGTCGCCATGCAACGTCCCACTGATACTGTCGCCAGGCAACATCCACCGATACTGTCGCCAGGCAACGGCCCAACTATACTGTCGCCAGGCAACAGCCCACCGATACCGTCGACAGGCAACGTCCCACCGACACTGGCGCCCGGCAACTTCCCACCAATAATATCGCCCGGCAACGTCTCACCGATACTGTCGCTAGGCAACGTCCCACCGACACTGTCGCCTGGCAACATCCCACCAATACTATCGCCCGGCAACATCTCACCGATACTGTCGCCAGGCAACGTCCCACAGACACTGTCGCCCGGCAACATCTCACCGATACTGTCACCAAGCAACGTCCCACCGATACTGTCGCCAGGCAACGTCCCACAAATACGGTCGTCCGGCATGTCCCACCGACACTGTCGCCCGGCATCGTCCCGCCGATACTGTCGCCAGGCAACGTCCCACCGATACTGTCGCCAGGCAACGTCCTACCGACACTGTCGCACGTCAACATCTCACCGATACTGTCGCCAGGCAACGTTCCACCGATACTGTCGCCAGGCAATGTCCCACCGATACTGTCGCCCGGCAATGTCCCACCGATACTGTCACCAGGCAACGTCTCACCAATACTGTCGCCCGGCAAAGTCCCACCGACACAGTAATCCGGCAACGTCCCACCGACACTGTCGCCAGGCAATGCCCACCGATACTGTCGCCCGGCAACGTCCCACCGACACTGTCGCCAGACAACGTCCCACCGATACTGTCGCCCGGCAACATCCCACCAATACTGTCGCCCGGCAACGTCCCACCGATACTGTCGCCCGTCAACGTCCCTCCGACACTGTCACCAGGCAACGTCCCACTGATACTGTCGCCCTGCAACGTCCCACCGATATTGTCGCCCGGCAACGTCCCATCGACACTGTCGCCAGGCAACGTATCACTGATACTGTCGCCCGGCAACGTCACACCGATACTGTCGCCAGGCAACGTCCCACCGATACTGTCACCCGGCAACGTCCCACTGACACTGTCGCCAGGCAACATCTCACCGATACTGTCGCCAGGCAACGTCCCACCGATACTGTCGCCCGGCAGCGTCCCACCAATTCTGTCGCCAGGCAAAGTCCCACCGATACTGTCGCCCGGCAACGTCCCACTGACACTGTCGCAAGGCAACGTCCCACTGACACTGTCGCCAGGCAACATCTCACCGATACTGTCGCCAGGCAACGTCGCAGCGATACTGTCGCCCGGCAACGTCTCACCAATACTGTCACGGGGCAACATCCCACCAATACTGTCGATCGGCAACGTCCCACCGATACTGTCGCCCGGCAAAGTCACACCGATACTGTAACCCGGCAACATCCCACCGATACTGTCGCCCGGCAATGTCCCACTGACACTGTCGTCAGGCAACGTCCCACCGACACTGTCGCCAGGCAACGTCCCACCGATACTGTCGCCCAGCAACGTCCCTCCGACACTGTCACCAGGCAACGTCCCACCGATACTGTCGCCCGGCAAAGTCTCATCGATACTTTCGCCAGACAAGGTCCCACCGATACTGTCGCCATGCAACGTCCCACTGATACTGTCGCCAGGCAACATCCACCGATATTGTCGCCAGGCAACGGCCCAACTATACTGTCGCCAGGCAACATCCCACCGATACCGTCGACAGGCAACGTCCCACTGACACTGGCGCCCGGCAACTTCCCACCAATAATATCGCCCAGCAACGTCTCACCGATACTGTCGCTAGGCAACGTCCCACCGACACTGTCGCCTGGCAACATCCCACCAATACTATCGCCCGGCAACATCTCACCGATACTGTCGCCAGGCAACGTCCCGCAGACACTGTCGCCCGGCAACATCTCACCGATACTGTCACCAAGCAACGTCCCACCGATACTGTCGCCAGGCAACGTCCCACAAATACGGTCGTCCGGCATGTCCCACCGACACTGTCGCCCGGCATCGTCCCGCCGATACTGTCGCCAGGCAACGTCCCACCGATACTGTCACCAGGCAACGTCCCACCGACACTGTCGCCAGGCAACGTCGCACCGACACTGTCGCCCGGCAACATCTCAACGATACTGTCGCCAGGCAACGTCCCGCCGATACTGTCGCCAGGCAACGTCCCACCGATACTGTCGCCAGGCAACGTCCCACCGACACTGTCGCACGTCAACATCTCACCGATACTGTCGCCAGGCAACGTTCCACCAATACTGTCGCCAGGCAATGTCCCACCGATACTGTCGCCCGGCAATGTCCCACCGATACTGTCACCAGGCAACGTCTCACCAATACTGTCGCCCGGCAAAGTCCCACCGACACAGTAATCCGGCAACGTCCCACCGACACTGTCGCCAGGCAATGCCCACCGATACTGTCGCCCGGCAACGTCCCACCGACACTGTCGCCAGACAACGTCCCACCGATACTGTCGCCCGGCAACATCCCACCAATACTGTCGCCCGGCAACGTCCCACCGATACTGTCGCCCGTCAACGTCCCTCCGACACTGTCACCAGGCAACGTCCCACTGATACTGTCGCCCTGCAACGTCCCACCGATATTGTCGCCCGGCAACGTCCCATCGACACTGTCGCCAGGCAACGTATCACTGATACTGTCGCCCGGCAACGTCACACCGATACTGTCGCCAGGCAACGTCCCACCGATACTGTCACCCGGCAACGTCCCACTGACACTGTCGCCAGGCAACATCTCACCGATACTGTCGCCAGGCAACGTCCCACCGATACTGTCGCCCGGCAGCGTCCCACCAATTCTGTCGCCAGGCAAAGTCCCACCGATACTGTCGCCCGGCAACGTCCCACTGACACTGTCGCCAGGCAACGTCCCACTGACACTGTCGCCAGGCAACATCTCACCGATACTGTCGCCAGGCAACGTCGCAGCGATACTGTCGCCCGGCAACGTCTCACCAATACTGTCACGGGGCAACATCCCACCAATACTGTCGATCGGCAACGTCCCACCGATACTGTCGCCCGGCAAAGTCACACCGATACTGTAACCCGGCAACATCCCACCGATACTGTCGCCCGGCAATGTCCCACCGATACTGTCGCCATGCAACGTCCCACTGATACTGTCGCCAGGCAACATCCACCGATACTGTCGCCAGGCAACGGCCCAACTATACTGTCGCCAGGCAACATCCCACCGATACCGTCGACAGGCAACGTCCCACCGACACTGGCGCCCGGCAACTTCCCACCAATAATATCGCCCGGCAACGTCTCACCGATACTGTCGCTAGGCAACGTCCCACCGACACTGTCGCCTGGCAACATCCCACCAATAATATCGCCCGGCAACGTCTCACCGATACTGTCGCTAGGCAACGTCCCACCGACACTGTCGCCTGGCAACATCCCACCAATACTATCGCCCGGCAACATCTCACCGATACTGTCGCCAGGCAACGTCCCACAGACACTGTCGCCCGGCAACATCTCACCGATACTGTCACCAAGCAACGTCCCACCGATACTGTCGCCAGGCAACGTCCCACAAATACGGTCGTCCGGCATGTCCCACCGACACTGTCGCCCGGCATCGTCCCGCCGATACTGTCGCCAGGCAACGTCCCACCGATACTGTCGCCAGGCAACGTCCCACCGACACTGTCGCCAGGCAACGTCGCACCGACACTGTCGCCCGGCAACATCTCACCGATACTGTCGCCAGGCAACGTCCCACCGATACTGTCGCCCGGCAGCGTCCCACCGATACTGTCGCCAGGCAACGTCCCACCGATACTGTCGCCCGGCAACGTCCCACTGACACTGTCGCCAGGCAACGTCCCACCGACACTGTCACCCGGCAACGTCCCACTGACACTGTCGCCAGGCAACGTCGCACCGACACTGTCGCCCGGCAACATCTCACCGATACTGTCGCCAGGCAACGTCCCACCGATACTGTCGCCCGGCAGCGTCCCACCGATACTGTCGCCAAGCAACGTCCCACCGATACTGTCGCCCGGCAACGTCCCACTGACACTGTCGCCAGGCAATGTCCCACTGACACTGTCGCCAGGCAACATCTCACCGATACTGTCGCCAGGCAACGTCGCAGCGATACTGTCGCCAGGCAACGACTCACCAATACTGTCATGGGTCAAAATCCCAACAATACTGTCGCTCGGCAACGTCCCACCGTTACTGTCGCCAGGCAACGTCTCACCGATACTGTCGCCCGGCAACGTCCCACCGATACTGTCACCCGGCAACGTCCCACCGATTCTGTCGCCCGGCAACGTCCCACCGATACTGTCGCCAGGCAACGTCCCACCGACACTGTCGCACGTCAACATCTCACCGATACTGTCGCCAGGCAACGTTCCACCGATACTGTCGCCAGGCAATGTCCCACCGATACTGTCGCCCGGCAACATCCCACCGATACTGTCACCAGGCAACGTCTCACCAATACTGTCGCCCGGCAAAGTCCCACCGACACTGTAATCCGGCAACATCCCACCAATACTGTCGCCCGGCAACGTCCCACCGATACTGTCGCCCGTCAACGTCCCTCCGACACTGTCACCAGGCAACGTCCCACTGATACTGTCACCCTGCAACGTCCCACCGATATTGTCGCCCGGCAACGTCCCATCGACACTGTCGCCAGGCAACGTATCACTGATACTGTCGCCCGGCAACGTCACACCGATACTGTCGCCAGGCAACGTCCCACCGATACTGTCACCCGGCAACGTCCCACTGACACTGTCGCCAGCAACATCTCACCGATACTGTCGCCAGGCAACGTCCCACCGGTACTGTCGCCCGGCAGCGTCCCACCAATACTGTCGCCAGGCAAAGTCCCACCGATACTGTCGCCCGGCAACGTCCCACTGACACTGTCACCAGGCAACGTCCCACTGACACTGTCGCCAGGCAACATCTCACCGATACTGTCGCCAGGCAACGTCTCACCGATACTGTCGCCCGGCAACGTCCCACCGATACTGTCACCCGGCAACGTCCCACCGATTCTGTCGCCCGGCAACGTCCCACCGATACTGTCGCCAGGCAACGTCCCATCGATAATGTCGCCAGGCAACGTCCCACCGATATTGTCGCCCGGCAACGTCCCACCGATACTGTCGCCAGGCAACGTCCCACCGACACTGTCGCACGTCAACATCTCACCGATACTGTCGCCAGGCAACGTTCCACCGATACTGTCGCCAGGCAATGTCCCACCGATACTGTCGCCCGGCAACATCCCACCGATACTGTCACCAGGCAACGTCTCACCAATACTGTCGCCCGGCAAAGTCCCACCGACACTGTAATCCGGCAACATCCCACCAATACTGTCGCCCGGCAACGTCCCACCGATACTGTCGCCCGTCAACGTCCCTCCGACACTGTAACCAGGCAACGTCCCACTGATACTGTCGCCCTGCAACGTCCCACCGATATTGTCGCCCGGCAACGTCCCATCGACACTGTCGCCAGGCAACGTCTCACTGATACTGTCGCCCGGCAACGTCACACCGATACTGTCGCCAGGCAACGTCCCACCGATACTGTCACCCGGCAACGTCCCACTGACACTGTCGCCAGGCAACATCTCACCGATACTGTCGCCAGGCAACGTCCCACCGATACTGTCGCCCGGCAGCATCCCACCGATACTGTCGCCAGGCAACGTCCCACCGATATTGTCACCCGGCAACGTCCCACCGATTCTGTCGCCAGGCAACGTCCCACCGACACTGTCGCACGTCAACATCTCACCGATACTGTCGCCAGGCAACGTTCCACCGATACTGTCGCCAGGCAATGTCCCACCGATACTGTCGCCCGGCAACGTCCCACCGATACTGTCACCAGGCAACGTCTCACCAATACTGTCGCCCGGCAAAGTCCCACCGACACAGTAATCCGGCAACGTCCCACCGACACTGTCGCCAGGCAATGCCCACCGATACTGTCGCCCGGCAACGTCCCACCGACACTGTCGCCAGACAACGTCCCACCGATACTGTCGCCCGGCAACATCCCACCAATACTGTCGCCCGGCAACGTCCCACCGATACTGTCGCCCGTCAACGTCCCTCCGACACTGTCACCAGGCAACGTCCCACTGATACTGTCGCCCTGCAACGTCCCACCGATATTGTCGCCCGGCAACGTCCCATCGACACTGTCGCCAGGCAACGTATCACTGATACTGTCGCCCGGCAACGTCACACCGATACTGTCGCCAGGCAGCCTCCCACCAATACTGTCGCCAGGCAACGTCCCACCGATACTGTCGCCCGGCAACGTCCCACTGACACTGTCGCCTGGCAACGTCCCACTGACACTGTCGCCAGGCAACATCTCACCGATACTGTCGCCAGGCAACGTCGCAGCGATACTGTCGCCCGGCAACGTCTCACCAATAATGTCACGGGGCAACATCCCACCAATACTGTCGTTCGGCAACGTCCCACCAATACTGTCGCCCGGCAAAGTCACACCGATACTGTAACCCGGCAACATCCCACCGATACTGTCGCCCGGCAATGTCCCACTGACACTGTCGTCAGGCAACGTCCCACCGACACTGTCGCCAGGCAACGTCCCACCGATACTGTCGCCCAGCAACGTCCCTCCGACACTGTCACCAAGCAACGTCCCACCGATACTGTCGCCAGGCAACGTCCCACAAATACGGTCGTCCGGCATGTCCCACCGACACTGTCGCCCGGCATCGTCCCGCCGATACTGTCGCCAGGCAACGTCCCACCGATACTGTCGCCAGGCAACGTCCCACCGACACTGTCGCACGTCAACATCTCACCGATACTGTCGCCAGGCAACGTTCCACCGATACTGTCGCCAGGCAATGTCCCACCGATACTGTCGCCCGGCAATGTCCCACCGATACTGTCACCAGGCAACGTCTCACCAATACTGTCGCCCGGCAAAGTCCCACCGACACAGTAATCCGGCAACGTCCCACCGACACTGTCGCCAGGCAATGCCCACCGATACTGTCGCCCGGCAACGTCCCACCGACACTGTCGCCAGACAACGTCCCACCGATACTGTCGCCTGGCAACATCCCACCAATACTGTCGCCCGGCAACGTCCCACCGACACTGTCGCCAGACAACGTCCCACCGATACTGTCGCCCGGCAACATCCCACCAATACTGTCGCCCGGCAACGTCCCACCGATACTGTCGCCCGTCAACGTCCCTCCGACACTGTCACCAGGCAACGTCCCACTGATACTGTCGCCCTGCAACGTCCCACCGATATTGTCGCCCGGCAATGTCCCATCGACACTGTCGCCAGGCAACGTATCACTGATACTGTCGCCCGGCAACGTCACACCGATACTGTCGCCAGGCAACGTCCCACCGATACTGTCACCCGGCAACGTCCCACTGACACTGTCGCCAGGCAACATCTCACCGATACTGTCGCCAGGCAACGTCCCACCGATACTGTCGCCCGGCAGCGTCCCACCAATTCTGTCGCCAGGCAAAGTCCCACCGATACTGTCGCCCGGCAACGTCCCACTGACACTGTCGCCAGGCAACGTCCCACTGACACTGTCGCCAGGCAACATCTCACCGATACTGTCGCCAGGCAACGTCGCAGCGATACTGTCGCCCGGCAACGTCTCACCAATACTGTCACGGGGCAACATCCCACCAATACTGTCGATCGGCAACGTCCCACCGATACTGTCGCCCGGCAAAGTCACACCGATACTGTAACCCGGCAACATCCCACCGATACTGTCGCCCGGCAATGTCCCACCGATACTGTCGCCATGCAACGTCCCACTGATACTGTCGCCAGGCAACATCCACCGATACTGTCGCCAGGCAACGGCCCAACTATACTGTCGCCAGGCAACATCCCACCGATACCGTCGACAGGCAACGTCCCACCGACACTGGCGCCCGGCAACTTCCCACCAATAATATCGCCCGGCAACGTCTCACCGATACTGTCGCTAGGCAACGTCCCACCGACACTGTCGCCTGGCAACATCCCACCAATAATATCGCCCGGCAACGTCTCACCGATACTGTCGCTAGGCAACGTCCCACCGACACTGTCGCCTGGCAACATCCCACCAATACTATCGCCCGGCAACATCTCACCGATACTGTCGCCAGGCAACGTCCCACAGACACTGTCGCCCGGCAACATCTCACCGATACTGTCACCAAGCAACGTCCCACCGATACTGTCGCCAGGCAACGTCCCACAAATACGGTCGTCCGGCATGTCCCACCGACACTGTCGCCCGGCATCGTCCCGCCGATACTGTCGCCAGGCAACGTCCCACCGATACTGTCGCCAGGCAACGTCCCACCGACACTGTCGCCAGGCAACGTCGCACCGACACTGTCGCCCGGCAACATCTCACCGATACTGTCGCCAGGCAACGTCCCACCGATACTGTCGCCCGGCAGCGTCCCACCGATACTGTCGCCAGGCAACGTCCCACCGATACTGTCGCCCGGCAACGTCCCACTGACACTGTCGCCAGGCAACGTCCCACCGACACTGTCACCCGGCAACGTCCCACTGACACTGTCGCCAGGCAACGTCGCACCGACACTGTCGCCCGGCAACATCTCACCGATACTGTCGCCAGGCAACGTCCCACCGATACTGTCGCCCGGCAGCGTCCCACCGATACTGTCGCCAAGCAACGTCCCACCGATACTGTCGCCCGGCAACGTCCCACTGACACTGTCGCCAGGCAATGTCCCACTGACACTGTCGCCAGGCAACATCTCACCGATACTGTCGCCAGGCAACGTCGCAGCGATACTGTCGCCAGGCAACGACTCACCAATACTGTCATGGGTCAAAATCCCAACAATACTGTCGCTCGGCAACGTCCCACCGTTACTGTCGCCAGGCAACGTCTCACCGATACTGTCGCCCGGCAACGTCCCACCGATACTGTCACCCGGCAACGTCCCACCGATTCTGTCGCCCGGCAACGTCCCACCGATACTGTCGCCAGGCAACGTCCCACCGACACTGTCGCACGTCAACATCTCACCGATACTGTCGCCAGGCAACGTTCCACCGATACTGTCGCCAGGCAATGTCCCACCGATACTGTCGCCCGGCAACATCCCACCGATACTGTCACCAGGCAACGTCTCACCAATACTGTCGCCCGGCAAAGTCCCACCGACACTGTAATCCGGCAACATCCCACCAATACTGTCGCCCGGCAACGTCCCACCGATACTGTCGCCCGTCAACGTCCCTCCGACACTGTCACCAGGCAACGTCCCACTGATACTGTCACCCTGCAACGTCCCACCGATATTGTCGCCCGGCAACGTCCCATCGACACTGTCGCCAGGCAACGTATCACTGATACTGTCGCCCGGCAACGTCACACCGATACTGTCGCCAGGCAACGTCCCACCGATACTGTCACCCGGCAACGTCCCACTGACACTGTCGCCAGCAACATCTCACCGATACTGTCGCCAGGCAACGTCCCACCGGTACTGTCGCCCGGCAGCGTCCCACCAATACTGTCGCCAGGCAAAGTCCCACCGATACTGTCGCCCGGCAACGTCCCACTGACACTGTCACCAGGCAACGTCCCACTGACACTGTCGCCAGGCAACATCTCACCGATACTGTCGCCAGGCAACGTCTCACCGATACTGTCGCCCGGCAACGTCCCACCGATACTGTCACCCGGCAACGTCCCACCGATTCTGTCGCCCGGCAACGTCCCACCGATACTGTCGCCAGGCAACGTCCCATCGATAATGTCGCCAGGCAACGTCCCACCGATATTGTCGCCCGGCAACGTCCCACCGATACTGTCGCCAGGCAACGTCCCACCGACACTGTCGCACGTCAACATCTCACCGATACTGTCGCCAGGCAACGTTCCACCGATACTGTCGCCAGGCAATGTCCCACCGATACTGTCGCCCGGCAACATCCCACCGATACTGTCACCAGGCAACGTCTCACCAATACTGTCGCCCGGCAAAGTCCCACCGACACTGTAATCCGGCAACATCCCACCAATACTGTCGCCCGGCAACGTCCCACCGATACTGTCGCCCGTCAACGTCCCTCCGACACTGTAACCAGGCAACGTCCCACTGATACTGTCGCCCTGCAACGTCCCACCGATATTGTCGCCCGGCAACGTCCCATCGACACTGTCGCCAGGCAACGTCTCACTGATACTGTCGCCCGGCAACGTCACACCGATACTGTCGCCAGGCAACGTCCCACCGATACTGTCACCCGGCAACGTCCCACTGACACTGTCGCCAGGCAACATCTCACCGATACTGTCGCCAGGCAACGTCCCACCGATACTGTCGCCCGGCAGCATCCCACCGATACTGTCGCCAGGCAACGTCCCACCGATATTGTCACCCGGCAACGTCCCACCGATTCTGTCGCCAGGCAACGTCCCACCGACACTGTCGCACGTCAACATCTCACCGATACTGTCGCCAGGCAACGTTCCACCGATACTGTCGCCAGGCAATGTCCCACCGATACTGTCGCCCGGCAACGTCCCACCGATACTGTCACCAGGCAACGTCTCACCAATACTGTCGCCCGGCAAAGTCCCACCGACACAGTAATCCGGCAACGTCCCACCGACACTGTCGCCAGGCAATGCCCACCGATACTGTCGCCCGGCAACGTCCCACCGACACTGTCGCCAGACAACGTCCCACCGATACTGTCGCCCGGCAACATCCCACCAATACTGTCGCCCGGCAACGTCCCACCGATACTGTCGCCCGTCAACGTCCCTCCGACACTGTCACCAGGCAACGTCCCACTGATACTGTCGCCCTGCAACGTCCCACCGATATTGTCGCCCGGCAACGTCCCATCGACACTGTCGCCAGGCAACGTATCACTGATACTGTCGCCCGGCAACGTCACACCGATACTGTCGCCAGGCAGCCTCCCACCAATACTGTCGCCAGGCAACGTCCCACCGATACTGTCGCCCGGCAACGTCCCACTGACACTGTCGCCTGGCAACGTCCCACTGACACTGTCGCCAGGCAACATCTCACCGATACTGTCGCCAGGCAACGTCGCAGCGATACTGTCGCCCGGCAACGTCTCACCAATAATGTCACGGGGCAACATCCCACCAATACTGTCGTTCGGCAACGTCCCACCAATACTGTCGCCCGGCAAAGTCACACCGATACTGTAACCCGGCAACATCCCACCGATACTGTCGCCCGGCAATGTCCCACTGACACTGTCGTCAGGCAACGTCCCACCGACACTGTCGCCAGGCAACGTCCCACCGATACTGTCGCCCAGCAACGTCCCTCCGACACTGTCACCAAGCAACGTCCCACCGATACTGTCGCCAGGCAACGTCCCACAAATACGGTCGTCCGGCATGTCCCACCGACACTGTCGCCCGGCATCGTCCCGCCGATACTGTCGCCAGGCAACGTCCCACCGATACTGTCGCCAGGCAACGTCCCACCGACACTGTCGCACGTCAACATCTCACCGATACTGTCGCCAGGCAACGTTCCACCGATACTGTCGCCAGGCAATGTCCCACCGATACTGTCGCCCGGCAATGTCCCACCGATACTGTCACCAGGCAACGTCTCACCAATACTGTCGCCCGGCAAAGTCCCACCGACACAGTAATCCGGCAACGTCCCACCGACACTGTCGCCAGGCAATGCCCACCGATACTGTCGCCCGGCAACGTCCCACCGACACTGTCGCCAGACAACGTCCCACCGATACTGTCGCCTGGCAACATCCCACCAATACTGTCGCCCGGCAACGTCCCACCGACACTGTCGCCAGACAACGTCCCACCGATACTGTCGCCCGGCAACATCCCACCAATACTGTCGCCCGGCAACGTCCCACCGATACTGTCGCCCGTCAACGTCCCTCCGACACTGTCACCAGGCAACGTCCCACTGATACTGTCGCCCTGCAACGTCCCACCGATATTGTCGCCCGGCAATGTCCCATCGACACTGTCGCCAGGCAACGTATCACTGATACTGTCGCCCGGCAACGTCACACCGATACTGTCGCCAGGCAACGTCCCACCGATACTGTCACCCGGCAACGTCCCACTGACACTGTCGCCAGGCAACATCTCACCGATACTGTCGCCAGGCAACGTCCCACCGATACTGTCGCCCGGCAGCGTCCCACCAATTCTGTCGCCAGGCAAAGTCCCACCGATACTGTCGCCCGGCAACGTCCCACTGACACTGTCGCCAGGCAACGTCCCACTGACACTGTCGCCAGGCAACATCTCACCGATACTGTCGCCAGGCAACGTCGCAGCGATACTGTCGCCCGGCAACGTCTCACCAATACTGTCACGGGGCAACATCCCACCAATACTGTCGATCGGCAACGTCCCACCGATACTGTCGCCCGGCAAAGTCACACCGATACTGTAACCCGGCAACATCCCACCGATACTGTCGCCCGGCAATGTCCCACTGACACTGTCGTCAGGCAACGTCCCACCGACACTGTCGCCAGGCAACGTCCCACCGATACTGTCGCCAGGCAACGTCCCACCGATACTGTCGACCAGCAACGTCCCTCCGACACTGTCACCAGGCAACGTCTCACGGATACTGTCGCACGGCAACATCCCACCGACACTGTCGCCAGGCAACGTCCCACCGATACTGTCGCCCAGCAACGTCCCTCCGACACTGTCACCAGGCAACGTCCCACCGATACTGTCGCCCGGCAAAGTCTCATCGATACTTTCGCCAGACAAGGTCCCGCCGATACTGTCGCCAAGCAACGTCCCACCGATACTGTCGCCAGGCAACGTCCCACCGACACTGTCGCCAGGCAACGTCGCACCGACACTGTCGCCCGGCAACATCTCACCGATACTGTCGCCAGGCAACGTCCCACCGATACTGTCGCCCGGCAGCGTCCCACCGATACTGTCGCCCGGCAACGTCCCACTGACACTGTCGCCAGGCAACGTCCCACTGACACTGTCGCCAGGCAACATCTCACCGATACTGTCGCCAGGCAACGTCGCAGCGATACTGTCGCCAGGCAACAACTCACCAATACTGTCATGGGTCAAAATCCCAACAATACTGTCGCTCGGCAACGTCCCACCGATATTGTCGCCCGGCAAAGTCACACCGATACTGTAACCCGGCAACGTCCCACCGATACTGTCGCCCGGCAACGTCCCACTGACACTGTCGCCAGGCAACGTACCACCGACAATGTCGCCAGGCAACATCTCACCGATACTGTCGCCAGGCAACGTCGCACCGATACTGTCGCCAGGCAACGTCCCACCGACACTGTCGCCAGGCAACGTCGCACCGACACTGTCGCCCGGCAACATCTCACCGATACTGTCGCCAGGCAACGTCCCACCGATACTGTCGCCCGGCAGCGTTCCACCGATACTGTCGCCAGGCAACGTCCCACCGATACTGTCGCCCGGCAACGTCCCACTGACACTGTCGCCAGGCAACGTCCCACTGACACTGTCGCCAGGCAACATCTCACCGATACTGTCGCCAGGCAACGTCGCAGCGATACTGTCGCCAGGCAACAACTCAGCAATACTGTCACGGGTCAGAATCCCAACAATACTGTCGCTCGGCAACGTCCCACCGATATTGTCGCCCGGCAAAGTCACACCGATACTGTAACCCGGCAACGTCCCACCGATACTGTCGCCCGGCAACGTCCCACTGACACTGTCGCCAGGCAACGTACCACCGACAATGTCGCCAGGCAACATCTCACCGATACTGTCGCCATGCAACGTCGCACCGATACTGTCGCCAGGCAATGTCCCACCGACACTGTCGCCCGGCAACGTCCCACCGACACTGTCGCCAGGCAACGTCCCACCGATACTGTCGACCAGCAACGTCCCTCCGACACTGTCACCAGGCAACGTCTCACGGATACTGTCGCACGGCAACATCCCACCGACACTGTCGCCAGGCAACGTCCCACCGATACTGTCGCCCAGCAACGTCCCTCCGACACTGTCACCAGGCAACGTCCCACCGATACTGTCGCCCGGCAAAGTCTCATCGATACTTTCGCCAGACAAGGTCCCACCGATACTGTCGCCAGGCAACGTCCCACCGATACTGTCGCCATGCAACGTCCCACCGATACTGTCGCCAGGCAACGTCCCACCGATACTGTCGTCAGGCAACGGCCCAACTATACTGTCGCCAGGCAACATCCCACCGATACCTTCGACAGGCAACGTCACACCGACACTGTCGCCCGGCAACTTCCCACCAATAATATCGCCCGGCAACGTCTCACCGATACTGTCGCTAGGCAACGTCCCACCGACACTTTCGCCTTGCAACATCCCACCAATACTATCGCCCGGCAACATCTCACCGATACTGTCGCCAGGCAACGTCCCACAGACACTGTCGCCCGGCAACATCTCACCGATACTGTCACCAGGCAACGTCCCACCGATACTGTCGCCAGGCAACGTCCCACCAATACGGTCGTCCGGCATGTCCCACCGACATTGTCGCCCGGCATCGTCCCGCCGATACTGTCGCCAAGCAACGTCCCACCGATACTGTCGCCAGGCAACGTCCCACCGATACTGTCGCCCGGCAGCGTCCCACCGATACTGTCGCCCGGCAACGTCCCACTGACACTGTCACCAGGCAACGTCCCACTGACACTGTCGCCAGGCAACATCTCACCGATACTGTCGCCAGGCAACGTCGCAGCGATACTGTCGCCAGGCAACAACTCACCAATACTGTCACGGGTCAAAATCCCAACAATACTGTCGCTCGGCAACGTCCCACCGATATTGTCGCCCGGCAAAGTCACACCGATACTGTAACCCGGCAACGTCCCACCGATACTGTCGCCCGGCAACGTCCCACTGACACTGTCGCCAGGCAACGTACCACCGACAATGTCGCCAGGCAACATCTCACCGATACTGTCGCCAGGCAACGTCGCACCGATACTGTCGCCAGGCAATGTCCCACCGACACTGTCGCCCGGCAACGTCCCACCGACACTGTCGCCAGGCAACGTCCCACCGATACTGTCGACCAGCAACGTCCCTCCGACACTGTCACATGGCAACGTCCCACCGATACTGTCGCCCGGCAGCATCCCACCGATACTGTCGCCAGGCAACGTCCCACCGATATTGTCACCCGGCAACGTCCCACCGATTCTGTCGCCAGGCAACGTCCCACCGACACTGTCGCACGTCAACATCTCACCGATACTGTCGCCAGGCAACGTTCCACCGATACTGTCGCCAGGCAATGTCCCACCGATACTGTCGCCCGGCAACGTCCCACCGATACTGTCACCAGGCAACGTCTCACCAATACTGTCGCCCGGCAAAGTCCCACCGACACAGTAATCCGGCAACGTCCCACCGACACTGTCGCCAGGCAATGCCCACCGATACTGTCGCCCGGCAACGTCCCACCGACACTGTCGCCAGACAACGTCCCACCGATACTGTCGCCCGGCAACATCCCACCAATACTGTCGCCCGGCAACGTCCCACCGATACTGTCGCCCGTCAACGTCCCTCCGACACTGTCACCAGGCAACGTCCCACTGATACTGTCGCCCTGCAACGTCCCACCGATATTGTCGCCCGGCAACGTCCCATCGACACTGTCGCCAGGCAACGTATCACTGATACTGTCGCCCGGCAACGTCACACCGATACTGTCGCCAGGCAGCCTCCCACCAATACTGTCGCCAGGCAACGTCCCACCGATACTGTCGCCCGGCAACGTCCCACTGACACTGTCGCCTGGCAACGTCCCACTGACACTGTCGCCAGGCAACATCTCACCGATACTGTCGCCAGGCAACGTCGCAGCGATACTGTCGCCCGGCAACGTCTCACCAATAATGTCACGGGGCAACATCCCACCAATACTGTCGTTCGGCAACGTCCCACCAATACTGTCGCCCGGCAAAGTCACACCGATACTGTAACCCGGCAACATCCCACCGATACTGTCGCCCGGCAATGTCCCACTGACACTGTCGTCAGGCAACGTCCCACCGACACTGTCGCCAGGCAACGTCCCACCGATACTGTCGCCCAGCAACGTCCCTCCGACACTGTCACCAAGCAACGTCCCACCGATACTGTCGCCAGGCAACGTCCCACAAATACGGTCGTCCGGCATGTCCCACCGACACTGTCGCCCGGCATCGTCCCGCCGATACTGTCGCCAGGCAACGTCCCACCGATACTGTCGCCAGGCAACGTCCCACCGACACTGTCGCACGTCAACATCTCACCGATACTGTCGCCAGGCAACGTTCCACCGATACTGTCGCCAGGCAATGTCCCACCGATACTGTCGCCCGGCAATGTCCCACCGATACTGTCACCAGGCAACGTCTCACCAATACTGTCGCCCGGCAAAGTCCCACCGACACAGTAATCCGGCAACGTCCCACCGACACTGTCGCCAGGCAATGCCCACCGATACTGTCGCCCGGCAACGTCCCACCGACACTGTCGCCAGACAACGTCCCACCGATACTGTCGCCTGGCAACATCCCACCAATACTGTCGCCCGGCAACGTCCCACCGACACTGTCGCCAGACAACGTCCCACCGATACTGTCGCCCGGCAACATCCCACCAATACTGTCGCCCGGCAACGTCCCACCGATACTGTCGCCCGTCAACGTCCCTCCGACACTGTCACCAGGCAACGTCCCACTGATACTGTCGCCCTGCAACGTCCCACCGATATTGTCGCCCGGCAATGTCCCATCGACACTGTCGCCAGGCAACGTATCACTGATACTGTCGCCCGGCAACGTCACACCGATACTGTCGCCAGGCAACGTCCCACCGATACTGTCACCCGGCAACGTCCCACTGACACTGTCGCCAGGCAACATCTCACCGATACTGTCGCCAGGCAACGTCCCACCGATACTGTCGCCCGGCAGCGTCCCACCAATTCTGTCGCCAGGCAAAGTCCCACCGATACTGTCGCCCGGCAACGTCCCACTGACACTGTCGCCAGGCAACGTCCCACTGACACTGTCGCCAGGCAACATCTCACCGATACTGTCGCCAGGCAACGTCGCAGCGATACTGTCGCCCGGCAACGTCTCACCAATACTGTCACGGGGCAACATCCCACCAATACTGTCGATCGGCAACGTCCCACCGATACTGTCGCCCGGCAAAGTCACACCGATACTGTAACCCGGCAACATCCCACCGATACTGTCGCCCGGCAATGTCCCACTGACACTGTCGTCAGGCAACGTCCCACCGACACTGTCGCCAGGCAACGTCCCACCGATACTGTCGCCAGGCAACGTCCCACCGATACTGTCGACCAGCAACGTCCCTCCGACACTGTCACCAGGCAACGTCTCACGGATACTGTCGCACGGCAACATCCCACCGACACTGTCGCCAGGCAACGTCCCACCGATACTGTCGCCCAGCAACGTCCCTCCGACACTGTCACCAGGCAACGTCCCACCGATACTGTCGCCCGGCAAAGTCTCATCGATACTTTCGCCAGACAAGGTCCCGCCGATACTGTCGCCAAGCAACGTCCCACCGATACTGTCGCCAGGCAACGTCCCACCGACACTGTCGCCAGGCAACGTCGCACCGACACTGTCGCCCGGCAACATCTCACCGATACTGTCGCCAGGCAACGTCCCACCGATACTGTCGCCCGGCAGCGTCCCACCGATACTGTCGCCCGGCAACGTCCCACTGACACTGTCGCCAGGCAACGTCCCACTGACACTGTCGCCAGGCAACATCTCACCGATACTGTCGCCAGGCAACGTCGCAGCGATACTGTCGCCAGGCAACAACTCACCAATACTGTCATGGGTCAAAATCCCAACAATACTGTCGCTCGGCAACGTCCCACCGATATTGTCGCCCGGCAAAGTCACACCGATACTGTAACCCGGCAACGTCCCACCGATACTGTCGCCCGGCAACGTCCCACTGACACTGTCGCCAGGCAACGTACCACCGACAATGTCGCCAGGCAACATCTCACCGATACTGTCGCCAGGCAACGTCGCACCGATACTGTCGCCAGGCAACGTCCCACCGACACTGTCGCCAGGCAACGTCGCACCGACACTGTCGCCCGGCAACATCTCACCGATACTGTCGCCAGGCAACGTCCCACCGATACTGTCGCCCGGCAGCGTTCCACCGATACTGTCGCCAGGCAACGTCCCACCGATACTGTCGCCCGGCAACGTCCCACTGACACTGTCGCCAGGCAACGTCCCACTGACACTGTCGCCAGGCAACATCTCACCGATACTGTCGCCAGGCAACGTCGCAGCGATACTGTCGCCAGGCAACAACTCAGCAATACTGTCACGGGTCAGAATCCCAACAATACTGTCGCTCGGCAACGTCCCACCGATATTGTCGCCCGGCAAAGTCACACCGATACTGTAACCCGGCAACGTCCCACCGATACTGTCGCCCGGCAACGTCCCACTGACACTGTCGCCAGGCAACGTACCACCGACAATGTCGCCAGGCAACATCTCACCGATACTGTCGCCATGCAACGTCGCACCGATACTGTCGCCAGGCAATGTCCCACCGACACTGTCGCCCGGCAACGTCCCACCGACACTGTCGCCAGGCAACGTCCCACCGATACTGTCGACCAGCAACGTCCCTCCGACACTGTCACCAGGCAACGTCTCACGGATACTGTCGCACGGCAACATCCCACCGACACTGTCGCCAGGCAACGTCCCACCGATACTGTCGCCCAGCAACGTCCCTCCGACACTGTCACCAGGCAACGTCCCACCGATACTGTCGCCCGGCAAAGTCTCATCGATACTTTCGCCAGACAAGGTCCCACCGATACTGTCGCCAGGCAACGTCCCACCGATACTGTCGCCATGCAACGTCCCACCGATACTGTCGCCAGGCAACGTCCCACCGATACTGTCGTCAGGCAACGGCCCAACTATACTGTCGCCAGGCAACATCCCACCGATACCTTCGACAGGCAACGTCCCACCGACACTGTCGCCCGGCAACTTCCCACCAATAATATCGCCCGGCAACGTCTCACCGATACTGTCGCTAGGCAACGTCCCACCGACACTGTCGCCTTGCAACATCCCACCAATACTATCGCCCGGCAACATCTCACCGATACTGTCGCCAGGCAACGTCCCACAGACACTGTCGCCCGGCAACATCTCACCGATACTGTCACCAGGCAACGTCCCACCGATACTGTCGCCAGGCAACGTCCCACCAATACGGTCGTCCGGCATGTCCCACCGACATTGTCGCCCGGCATCGTCCCGCCGATACTGTCGCCAAGCAACGTCCCACCGATACTGTCGCCAGGCAACGTCCCACCGATACTGTCGCCCGGCAGCGTCCCACCGATACTGTCGCCCGGCAACGTCCCACTGACACTGTCACCAGGCAACGTCCCACTGACACTGTCGCCAGGCAACATCTCACCGATACTGTCGCCAGGCAACGTCGCAGCGATACTGTCGCCAGGCAACAACTCACCAATACTGTCACGGGTCAAAATCCCAACAATACTGTCGCTCGGCAACGTCCCACCGATATTGTCGCCCGGCAAAGTCACACCGATACTGTAACCCGGCAACGTCCCACCGATACTGTCGCCCGGCAACGTCCCACTGACACTGTCGCCAGGCAACGTACCACCGACAATGTCGCCAGGCAACATCTCACCGATACTGTCGCCAGGCAACGTCGCACCGATACTGTCGCCAGGCAATGTCCCACCGACACTGTCGCCCGGCAACGTCCCACCGACACTGTCGCCAGGCAACGTCCCACCGATACTGTCGACCAGCAACGTCCCTCCGACACTGTCACATGGCAACGTCTCACGGATACTGTCGCCCGGCAACATCCCACCGACACTGTCGCCAGGCAACGTCCCACCGATACTGTCGCCATGCAACGTCCCTCCGACACTGTCGCCAGGCAACGTCCCACCGATACTGTCGTCAGGCAACGGCCCAACTATACTGTCGCCAGGCAACATCCCACCGATACCTTCGACAGGCAACGTCCCACCGACACTGTCGCCCGGCAACTTCCCACCAATAATATCGCCCGGCAACGTCTCACCGATACTGTCGCTAGGCAACGTCCCACCGACACTGTCGCCTGGCAACATCCCACCAATACTATCGCCCGGCAACATCTCACCGATACTGTCGCCAGGCAACGTCCCACAGACACTGTCGCCCGGCAACATCTCACCGATACTGTCACCAGGCAACGTCCCACCGATACTGTCGCCAGGCAACGTCCCACCAATACGGTCGTCCGGCATGTCCCACCGACACTGTCGCCCGGCATCGTCCCGCCGATACTGTCGCCAGGCAACGTCCCACCGATACTGTCGCCAGGCAACGTCCCACCGACACTGTCGCCAGGCAACGTCCCATCGACACTGTCGCCTGGCAACTTCTCACGGATACTAGTCGCCCGGCAACGTCCCACCAATACTGTCGCCCGGCAACGTCCCACCGATACTGTCGCCCGTCAACGTCCCTCCGACACTGTCACCAGGCAACGTCCCACTGATACTGTCGCCCTGCAACGTCCCACCGATATTGTCGCCCGGCAATGTCCCATCGACACTGTCGCCAGGCAACGTATCACTGATACTGTCGCCCGGCAACGTCACACCGATACTGTCGCCAGGCAACGTCCCACCGATACTGTCACCCGGCAACGTCCCACTGACACTGTCGCCAGGCAACATCTCACCGATACTGTCGCCAGGCAACGTCCCACCGATACTGTCGCCCGGCAGCGTCCCACCAATTCTGTCGCCAGGCAAAGTCCCACCGATACTGTCGCCCGGCAACGTCCCACTGACACTGTCGCCAGGCAACGTCCCACTGACACTGTCGCCAGGCAACATCTCACCGATACTGTCGCCAGGCAACGTCGCAGCGATACTGTCGCCCGGCAACGTCTCACCAATACTGTCACGGGGCAACATCCCACCAATACTGTCGATCGGCAACGTCCCACCGATACTGTCGCCCGGCAAAGTCACACCGATACTGTAACCCGGCAACATCCCACCGATACTGTCGCCCGGCAATGTCCCACTGACACTGTCGTCAGGCAACGTCCCACCGACACTGTCGCCAGGCAACGTCCCACCGATACTGTCGCCAGGCAACGTCCCACCGATACTGTCGACCAGCAACGTCCCTCCGACACTGTCACCAGGCAACGTCTCACGGATACTGTCGCACGGCAACATCCCACCGACACTGTCGCCAGGCAACGTCCCACCGATACTGTCGCCCAGCAACGTCCCTCCGACACTGTCACCAGGCAACGTCCCACCGATACTGTCGCCCGGCAAAGTCTCATCGATACTTTCGCCAGACAAGGTCCCGCCGATACTGTCGCCAAGCAACGTCCCACCGATACTGTCGCCAGGCAACGTCCCACCGACACTGTCGCCAGGCAACGTCGCACCGACACTGTCGCCCGGCAACATCTCACCGATACTGTCGCCAGGCAACGTCCCACCGATACTGTCGCCCGGCAGCGTCCCACCGATACTGTCGCCCGGCAACGTCCCACTGACACTGTCGCCAGGCAACGTCCCACTGACACTGTCGCCAGGCAACATCTCACCGATACTGTCGCCAGGCAACGTCGCAGCGATACTGTCGCCAGGCAACAACTCACCAATACTGTCATGGGTCAAAATCCCAACAATACTGTCGCTCGGCAACGTCCCACCGATATTGTCGCCCGGCAAAGTCACACCGATACTGTAACCCGGCAACGTCCCACCGATACTGTCGCCCGGCAACGTCCCACTGACACTGTCGCCAGGCAACGTACCACCGACAATGTCGCCAGGCAACATCTCACCGATACTGTCGCCAGGCAACGTCGCACCGATACTGTCGCCAGGCAACGTCCCACCGACACTGTCGCCAGGCAACGTCGCACCGACACTGTCGCCCGGCAACATCTCACCGATACTGTCGCCAGGCAACGTCCCACCGATACTGTCGCCCGGCAGCGTTCCACCGATACTGTCGCCAGGCAACGTCCCACCGATACTGTCGCCCGGCAACGTCCCACTGACACTGTCGCCAGGCAACGTCCCACTGACACTGTCGCCAGGCAACATCTCACCGATACTGTCGCCAGGCAACGTCGCAGCGATACTGTCGCCAGGCAACAACTCACCAATACTGTCACGGGTCAGAATCCCAACAATACTGTCGCTCGGCAACGTCCCACCGATATTGTCGCCCGGCAAAGTCACACCGATACTGTAACCCGGCAACGTCCCACCGATACTGTCGCCCGGCAACGTCCCACTGACACTGTCGCCAGGCAACGTACCACCGACAATGTCGCCAGGCAACATCTCACCGATACTGTCGCCATGCAACGTCGCACCGATACTGTCGCCAGGCAATGTCCCACCGACACTGTCGCCCGGCAACGTCCCACCGACACTGTCGCCAGGCAACGTCCCACCGATACTGTCGACCAGCAACGTCCCTCCGACACTGTCACCAGGCAACGTCTCACGGATACTGTCGCACGGCAACATCCCACCGACACTGTCGCCAGGCAACGTCCCACCGATACTGTCGCCCAGCAACGTCCCTCCGACACTGTCACCAGGCAACGTCCCACCGATACTGTCGCCCGGCAAAGTCTCATCGATACTTTCGCCAGACAAGGTCCCACCGATACTGTCGCCAGGCAACGTCCCACCGATACTGTCGCCATGCAACGTCCCACCGATACTGTCGCCAGGCAACGTCCCACCGATACTGTCGTCAGGCAACGGCCCAACTATACTGTCGCCAGGCAACATCCCACCGATACCTTCGACAGGCAACGTCCCACCGACACTGTCGCCCGGCAACTTCCCACCAATAATATCGCCCGGCAACGTCTCACCGATACTGTCGCTAGGCAACGTCCCACCGACACTGTCGCCTTGCAACATCCCACCAATACTATCGCCCGGCAACATCTCACCGATACTGTCGCCAGGCAACGTCCCACAGACACTGTCGCCCGGCAACATCTCACCGATACTGTCACCAGGCAACGTCCCACCGATACTGTCGCCAGGCAACGTCCCACCAATACGGTCGTCCGGCATGTCCCACCGACATTGTCGCCCGGCATCGTCCCGCCGATACTGTCGCCAAGCAACGTCCCACCGATACTGTCGCCAGGCAACGTCCCACCGATACTGTCGCCCGGCAGCGTCCCACCGATACTGTCGCCCGGCAACGTCCCACTGACACTGTCACCAGGCAACGTCCCACTGACACTGTCGCCAGGCAACATCTCACCGATACTGTCGCCAGGCAACGTCGCAGCGATACTGTCGCCAGGCAACAACTCACCAATACTGTCACGGGTCAAAATCCCAACAATACTGTCGCTCGGCAACGTCCCACCGATATTGTCGCCCGGCAAAGTCACACCGATACTGTAACCCGGCAACGTCCCACCGATACTGTCGCCCGGCAACGTCCCACTGACACTGTCGCCAGGCAACGTACCACCGACAATGTCGCCAGGCAACATCTCACCGATACTGTCGCCAGGCAACGTCGCACCGATACTGTCGCCAGGCAATGTCCCACCGACACTGTCGCCCGGCAACGTCCCACCGACACTGTCGCCAGGCAACGTCCCACCGATACTGTCGACCAGCAACGTCCCTCCGACACTGTCACATGGCAACGTCTCACGGATACTGTCGCCCGGCAACATCCCACCGACACTGTCGCCAGGCAACGTCCCACCGATACTGTCGCCATGCAACGTCCCTCCGACACTGTCGCCAGGCAACGTCCCACCGATACTGTCGTCAGGCAACGGCCCAACTATACTGTCGCCAGGCAACATCCCACCGATACCTTCGACAGGCAACGTCCCACCGACACTGTCGCCCGGCAACTTCCCACCAATAATATCGCCCGGCAACGTCTCACCGATACTGTCGCTAGGCAACGTCCCACCGACACTGTCGCCTGGCAACATCCCACCAATACTATCGCCCGGCAACATCTCACCGATACTGTCGCCAGGCAACGTCCCACAGACACTGTCGCCCGGCAACATCTCACCGATACTGTCACCAGGCAACGTCCCACCGATACTGTCGCCAGGCAACGTCCCACCAATACGGTCGTCCGGCATGTCCCACCGACACTGTCGCCCGGCATCGTCCCGCCGATACTGTCGCCAGGCAACGTCCCACCGATACTGTCGCCAGGCAACGTCCCACCGACACTGTCGCCAGGCAACGTCCCATCGACACTGTCGCCTGGCAACTTCTCACGGATACTAGTCGCCCGGCAACGTCACACCGATACTGTCGCCAGGCAACGTCCCACCGATACTGTCACCCGGCAACGTCCCACCGACACTGTCGCCAGGCAACGTCGCACCGACACTGTCGCCCGGCAACATCTCACCGATACTGTCGCCAGGCAACGTCCCACCAATAGTGTCGCCCGGCAGCGTCCCACCGATACTGTCGCCAGGCAACGTCCCACCGATACTGTCGCCCGGCAACGTCCCACTGACACTGTCGCCAGGCAACGTCCCACTGACACTGTCGCCAGGCAATGTCCCACTGACACTTTCGCCAGGCAACATCTCACCGATACTGTCGCCAGGCAACATCGCAGCGATACTGTCGCCCGGCAACGTCTCACCAATACTGTCACGGGGCAACATCACACCAATACTGTCGCTCGGCAACGTCCCACCGATACTGTCGCCCGGCAAAGTCACACCGATACTGTAACCCGGCAACATCCCACCGATACTGTCGCCCGGCAATGTCCCACTGACACTGTCGTCAGGCAACGTCCCACCGACACTGTCGCCAGGCAACGTCCCACTGATACTGTCGCCCAGCAACGTCCCTCCGACACTGTCACCAGGCAACGTCCCACCGATACTGTCGCCCGGCAAAGTCTCATCGATACTTTCGACAGACAAGGTCCCACCGATACTGTCGCCAGGCAACGTCCCACCGATACTGTCGCCATGCAACGTCCCACCGATACTGTCGCCAGGCAACATCCACCGATACTGTCGCCAGGCAACGGCCCAACTATACTGTCGCCAGGCAACATCCCACCGATACCGTCGACAGGCAACGTCCCACCGACACTGTCGCCCGGCAACTTCCCACCAATAATATCGCCCGGCAACGTCTCACCGATACTGTCGCTAGGCAACGTCCCACCGACACTGTCGCCTGGCAACATCCCACCGATACTATCGCCCGGCAACATCTCACCGATACTGTCGCCAGGCAACGTCCCACAGACACTGTCGCCCGGCAACATCTCACCGATACTGTCACCAGGCAACGTCCCACCGATACTGTCGCCAGGCAACGTCCCACCAATACGGTCGTCCGGCATGTCCCACCGACACTGTCACCCGGCATCGTCCCGCCGATACTGTCGACAGGCAACGTCCCACCGATACTGTCGCCAGGCAACGTCCCACCGACAATGTCGCCAGACAACGTCGCACCGACACTGTCGCCCGGCAAAATCTCACCGATACTGTCGCCAGGCAACGTCCCACCGATACTGTCGCCCAGCAGCGTCCCACCGATACTGTCGCCAGGCAACGTCCCACCGATACTGTCGCCCGGCAACATCCCACTGACACTGTCGCCAGGCAACGTCCCACTGACACTGTCGCCAGGCAACATCTCACCGATACTGTCGCCAGGCAACGTCGCAGCGATACTGTCGCCAGGCAACGACTCACCAATACTGTCACGGGTCAAAATCCCAACAATACTGTCGCTCGGCAACGTCCCACCGATATTGTCGCCCGGCAAAGTCACACCGATACTGTAACCCGGCAACGTCCCACCGATACTGTCGCCCAGCAACGTCCCTCCGACACTGTCACCAGGCAACGTCCCACCGATACTGTCGCCCGGCAAAGTCTCATCGATACTTTCGCCAGACAAGGTCCCACCGATACTGTCGCCAGGCAACGTCCCACCGATACTGTCGCCATGCAACGTCCCACCGATACTGTCGCCAGGCAACATCCACCGATACTGTCGCCAGGCAACGGCCCAACTATACTGTCGCCAGGCAACATCTCACCGATACTGTCGCTAGGCAACGTCCCACCAACACTGTCGCCCGGCAACATCTCACCGATACTGTCACCAGGCAACGTCCCACCGATACTGTCGCCAGGCAACATCCCACCAATACGGTCGTCCGGCATGTCCCACCGACACTGTCGCCCGGAATCGTCCCGCCGATACTGTCGCCAGGCAACGTCCCACCGATACTGTCGCCAGGCAACGTCCCACCGACACTGTCGCCAGGCAACGTCGCACCGACACTGTCGCCCGGCAACATCTCACCGATACTGTCGCCAGGCAACGTCCCACCGATACTGTCGCCCGGCAATGTCCCACTGACACTGTCGCCAGGCAACGTCCCACTGACACTGTCGCCAGGCAACATCTCACCGATACTGTCGCCAGGCAACGTCGCAGCGATACTGTCGCCAGGCAACGACTCACCAATACTGTCACGGGTCAAAATCCCAACAATACTGTCGCTCGGTAACGTCCCACCGATATTGTCGCCCGGCAAAGTCACACCGATACTGTAACCCGGCAAGGTCCCACCGATACTGTCGCCTGGCAACGTCCCACTGACACTGTCGCCAGGCAACGTCCCACCGACAATGTCGCCAGGCAACATCTCACCGATACTGTCGCCAGGCAACGTCGCACCGATACTGTCGCCAGGCAATGTCCCACCGACACTGTCGCCCGGCAACGTCCCACCGACACTGTCGCCAGGCAACGTCCCACCGATACTGTCGCCCAGCAACGTCCCTCCGACACTGTCACCAGGCAACGTCTCACGGATACTGTCGCCCGGCAACGTCCCACCGACACTGTCGCCAGGCAACGTCCCACCGATACTGTCGCCCAGCAACGTCCCTCCGACACTGTCACCAGGCAAAGTCCCACCGATACTGTCGCCCGGCAAAGTCTCATCGATACTTTCGCCAGACAAGGTCCCACCGATACTGTCGCCCGGCAACGTCCCACCGATACTGTCGCCAAGCAACGTCCCACCGATACTGTCGCCCGGCAACGTCCCACCGATACTGTCACCAGGCAACGTCCCACCGACACTGTCGCACGTCAACATCTCACCGATACTGTCGCCAGGCAACGTTCCACCGATACTGTCGCCAGGCAATGTCCCACCGATACTGTCGCCCGGCAACGTCCCACCGATACTGTCACCAGGCAACGTCTCACCAATACTGTCGCCCGGCAAAGTCCCACCGACACAGTAATCCGGCAACGTCCCACCGACACTGTCGCCAGGCAATGCCCACCGATACTGTCGCCCGGCAACGTCCCACCGACACTGTCGCCAGACAACGTCCCACCGATACTGTCGCCCGGCAACATCCCACCAATACTGTCGCCCGGCAACGTCCCACCGATACTGTCGCCCGTCAACGTCCCTCCGACACTGTCACCAGGCAACATCCCACCAATACTGTCGCCCTGCAACGTCCCACCGATATTGTCGCCCGGCAACGTCCCATCGACACTGTCACCAGGCAACGTATCACTGATACTGACGCCCGGCAACGTCACACCGATACTGTCGCCAGGCAACGTCCCACCGATACTGTCACCCGGCAACGTCCCACTGACACTGTCGCCAGGCAACATCTCACCGATACTGTCGTCCGGCAAAGTCCCACCGATAATGTCGCCCGGCAAAGTCACACCGATACTGTAACCCGGCAACATCCCACCGATACTGTCGCCCGGCAATGTCCCACTGACACTGTCGTCAGGCAACGTCCCACCGACACTGTCGCCAGGCAACGTCCCACCGATACTGTCGCCCAGCAACGTCCCTCCGACACTGTCACCAGGCAACGTCCCACCGATACTGTCGCCCGGCAAAGTCTCATCGATACTTTCGCCAGACAAGGTCCCACCGATACTGTCGCCAGGCAACGTCCCACCGATACTGTCGCCATGCAACGTCCCACCGATACTGTCGCCAGGCAACGTCCCACCGATACTGTCGTCAGGCAACAGCCCAACTATACTGTCGCCAGGCAACATCCCACCGATACCGTCGACAGGCAACGTCCCACCGACACTGTCGCCTGGCAACTTCCCACCAATAATATCGCCCGGCAACGTCTCACCGATACTGTCGCTAGGCAACGTCCCACCGACACTGTCGCCTGGCAACATCCCACCAATACTATCGCCCGGCAACATCTCACCGATACTGTCGCCAGGCAACGTCCCACAGACACTGTCGCCCGGCAACATCTCACCGATACGGTCACCAGGCAACGTCCCACCGATACTGTCGCCAGGCAACGTCCCACCAATACGGTCGTCCGGCATGTCCCACCGACATTGTCGCCCGGCATCGTCCCGCCGATACTGTCGCCAAGCAACGTCCCACCGATACTGTCACCAGGCAACGTCCCACCGACACTGTCGCCAGGCAACGTCGCACCGACACTGTCGCCCGGCAACATCTCACCGATACTGTCGCCAGGCAACGTCCCACCGATACTGTCGCCCGGCAGCGTTCCACCGATACTGTCGCCAGGCAACGTCCCACCGATACTGTCGCCCGGCAACGTCCCACTGACACTGTCGCCAGGCAACGTCCCACTGACACTGTCGCCAGGCAACATCTCACCGATACTGTCGCCAGGCAACGTCGCAGCGATACTGTCGCCCGGCAACGTCTCACCAATACTGTCACGGGGCAACATCCCACCAATACTGTCGATCGGCAACGTCCCACCGATACTGTCGCCCGGCAAAGTCACACCGATACTGTAACCCGGCAACATCCCACCGATACTGTCGCCCGGCAATGTCCCACTGACACTGTCGCCAGGCAACGTCCCACCGATACTGTCGCCCAGCAACGTCCCTCCGACACTGTCGCCAGGCAACGTCCCACCGATACTGTCGTCAGGCAACGGCCCAACTATACTGTCGCCAGGCAACATCCCACCGATACCTTCGACAGGCAACGTCCCACCGACACTGTCGCCCGGCAACTTCCCACCAATAATATCGCCCGGCAACGTCTCACCGATACTGTCGCTAGGCAACGTCCCACCGACACTGTCGCCTGGCAACATCCCACCAATACTATCGCCCGGCAACATCTCACCGATACTGTCGCCAGGCAACGTCCCACAGACACTGTCGCCCGGCAACATCTCACCGATACTGTCACCAGGCAACGTCCCACCGATACTGTCGCCAGGCAACGTCCCACCAATACGGTCGTCCGGCATGTCCCACCGACACTGTCGCCCGGCATCGTCCCGCCGATACTGTCGCCAGGCAACGTCCCACCGATACTGTCGCCAGGCAACGTCCCACCGACACTGTCGCCAGGCAACGTCCCATCGACACTGTCGCCTGGCAACTTCTCACGGATACTAGTCGCCCGGCAACGTCACACCGATACTGTCGCCAGGCAACGTCCCACCGATACTGTCACCCGGCAACGTCCCACCGACACTGTCGCCAGGCAACGTCGCACCGACACTGTCGCCCGGCAACATCTCACCGATACTGTCGCCAGGCAACGTCCCACCAATAGTGTCGCCCGGCAGCGTCCCACCGATACTGTCGCCAGGCAACGTCCCACCGATACTGTCGCCCGGCAACGTCCCACTGACACTGTCGCCAGGCAACGTCCCACTGACACTGTCGCCAGGCAATGTCCCACTGACACTTTCGCCAGGCAACATCTCACCGATACTGTCGCCAGGCAACATCGCAGCGATACTGTCGCCCGGCAACGTCTCACCAATACTGTCACGGGGCAACATCACACCAATACTGTCGCTCGGCAACGTCCCACCGATACTGTCGCCCGGCAAAGTCACACCGATACTGTAACCCGGCAACATCCCACAGATACTGTCGCCCGGCAATGTCCCACTGACACTGTCGTCAGGCAACGTCCCACCGACACTGTCGCCAGGCAACGTCCCACCGATACTGTCGCCCAGCAACGTCCCTCCGACACTGTCACCAGGCAGCGTCCCACCGATACTGTCGCCCGGCAAAGTCTCATCGATACTTTCGCCAGACAAGGTCCCACCGATACTGTCGCCAGGCAACGTCCCACCGATACTGTCGCCATGCAACGTCCCACCGATACTGTCGCCAGGCAACATCCACCGATACTGTCGCCAGGCAACGGCCCAACTATACTGTCGCCAGGCAACATCCCACCGATACTGTCGCCAGGCAACGTCCCACCGATACTGTCGCCATGCAACGTCCCACCGATACTGTCGCCAGGCAACGTCCCACCGATACTGTCGTCAGGCAACAGCCCAACTATACTGTCGCCAGGCAACATCCCACCGATACCGTCGACAGGCAACGTCCCACCGACACTGTCGCCTGGCAACTTCCCACCAATAATATCGCCCGGCAACGTCTCACCGATACTGTCGCTAGGCAACGTCCCACCGATACTGTCGCCAGGCAACGTCCCACCAATACGGTCGTCCGGCATGTCCCACCGACACTGTCACCCGGCATCGTCCCGCCGATACTGTCGCCAGGCAACGTCCCACCGATACTGTCGCCAGGCAACGTCCCACCGACAATGTCGCCAGACAACGTCGCACCGACACTGTCGCCCGGCAAAATCTCACCGATACTGTCGCCAGGCAACGTCCCACCGATACTGTCGCCCAGCAGCGTCCCACCGATACTGTCGCCAGGCAACGTCCCACCGATACTGTCGCCCGGCAACATCCCACTGACACTGTCGCCAGGCAACGTCCCACTGACACTGTCGCCAGGCAACATCTCACCGATACTGTCGCCAGGCAACGTCGCAGCGATACTGTCGCCAGGCAACGACTCACCAATACTGTCACGGGTCAAAATCCCAACAATACTGTCGCTCGGCAACGTCCCACCGATATTGTCACCCGGCAAAGTCACACCGATACTGTAACCCGGCAACGTCCCACCGATACTGTCGCCCAGCAACGTCCCTCCGACACTGTCACCAGGCAACGTCCCACCGATACTGTCGCCCGGCAAAGTCTCATCGATACTTTCGCCAGACAAGGTCCCACCGATACTGTCGCCAGGCAACGTCCCACCGATACTGTCGCCATGCAACGTCCCACCGATACTGTCGCCAGGCAACATCCACCGATACTGTCGCCAGGCAACGGCCCAACTATACTGTCGCCAGGCAACATCTCACCGATACTGTCGCTAGGCAACGTCCCACCAACACTGTCGCCCGGCAACATCTCACCGATACTGTCACCAGGCAACGTCCCACCGATACTGTCGCCAGGCAACATCCCACCAATACGGTCGTCCGGCATGTCCCACCGACACTGTCGCCCGGAATCGTCCCGCCGATACTGTCGCCAGGCAACGTCCCACCGATACTGTCGCCAGGCAACGTCCCACCGACACTGTCGCCAGGCAACGTCGCACCGACACTGTCGCCCGGCAACATCTCACCGATACTGTCGCCAGGCAACGTCCCACCGATACTGTCGCCCGGCAATGTCCCACTGACACTGTCGCCAGGCAACGTCCCACTGACACTGTCGCCAGGCAACATCTCACCGATACTGTCGCCAGGCAACGTCGCAGCGATACTGTCGCCAGGCAACGACTCACCAATACTGTCACGGGTCAAAATCCCAACAATACTGTCGCTCGGTAACGTCCCACCGATATTGTCGCCCGGCAAAGTCACACCGATACTGTAACCCGGCAAGGTCCCACCGATACTGTCGCCTGGCAACGTCCCACTGACACTGTCGCCAGGCAACGTCCCACCGACAATGTCGCCAGGCAACATCTCACCGATACTGTCGCCAGGCAACGTCCCTCCGACACTGTCACCAGGCAACGTCTCACGGATACTGTCGCCCGGCAACGTCCCACCGACACTGTCGCCAGGCAACGTCCCACCGATACTGTCGCCCAGCAACGTCCCTCCGACACTGTCACCAGGCAAAGTCCCACCGATACTGTCGCCCGGCAAAGTCTCATCGATACTTTCGCCAGACAAGGTCCCACCGATACTGTCGCCCGGCAACGTCCCACCGATACTGTCGCCAAGCAACGTCCCACCGATACTGTCGCCCGGCAACGTCCCACCGATACTGTCACCAGGCAACGTCCCACCGACACTGTCGCACGTCAACATCTCACCGATACTGTCGCCAGGCAACGTTCCACCGATACTGTCGCCAGGCAATGTCCCACCGATACTGTCGCCCGGCAACGTCCCACCGATACTGTCACCAGGCAACGTCTCACCAATACTGTCGCCCGGCAAAGTCCCACCGACACAGTAATCCGGCAACGTCCCACCGACACTGTCGCCAGGCAATGCCCACCGATAGTGTCGCCCGGCAACGTCCCACCGACACTGTCGCCAGACAACGTCCCACCGATACTGTCGCCCGGCAACATCCCACCAATACTGTCGCCCGGCAACGTCCCACCGATACTGTCGCCCGTCAACGTCCCTCCGACACTGTCACCAGGCAACATCCCACCAATACTGTCGCCCTGCAACGTCCCACCGATATTGTCGCCCGGCAACGTCCCATCGACACTGTCACCAGGCAACGTATCACTGATACTGACGCCCGGCAACGTCACACCGATACTGTCGCCAGGCAACGTCCCACCGATACTGTCACCCGGCAACGTCCCACTGACACTGTCGCCAGGCAACATCTCACCGATACTGTCGTCCGGCAAAGTCCCACCGATAATGTCGCCCGGCAAAGTCACACCGATACTGTAACCCGGCAACATCCCACCGATACTGTCGCCCGGCAATGTCCCACTGACACTGTCGTCAGGCAACGTCCCACCGACACTGTCGCCAGGCAACGTCCCACCGATACTGTCGCCCAGCAACGTCCCTCCGACACTGTCACCAGGCAACGTCCCACCGATACTGTCGCCCGGCAAAGTCTCATCGATACTTTCGCCAGACAAGGTCCCACCGATACTGTCGCCAGGCAACGTCCCACCGATACTGTCGCCATGCAACGTCCCACCGATACTGTCGCCAGGCAACGTCCCACCGATACTGTCGTCAGGCAACAGCCCAACTATACTGTCGCCAGGCAACATCCCACCGATACCGTCGACAGGCAACGTCCCACCGACACTGTCGCCTGGCAACTTCCCACCAATAATATCGCCCGGCAACGTCTCACCGATACTGTCGCTAGGCAACGTCCCACCGACACTGTCGCCTGGCAACATCCCACCAATACTATCGCCCGGCAACATCTCACCGATACTGTCGCCAGGCAACGTCCCACAGACACTGTCGCCCGGCAACATCTCACCGATACGGTCACCAGGCAACGTCCCACCGATACTGTCGCCAGGCAACGTCCCACCAATACGGTCGTCCGGCATGTCCCACCGACATTGTCGCCCGGCATCGTCCCGCCGATACTGTCGCCAAGCAACGTCCCACCGATACTGTCACCAGGCAACGTCCCACCGACACTGTCGCCAGGCAACGTCGCACCGACACTGTCGCCCGGCAACATCTCACCGATACTGTCGCCAGGCAACGTCCCACCGATACTGTCGCCCGGCAGCGTTCCACCGATACTGTCGCCAGGCAACGTCCCACCGATACTGTCGCCCGGCAACGTCCCACTGACACTGTCGCCAGGCAACGTCCCACTGACACTGTCGCCAGGCAACATCTCACCGATACTGTCGCCAGGCAACGTCGCAGCGATACTGTCGCCAGGCAACAACTCAGCAATACTGTCACGGGTCAGAATCCCAACAATACTGTCGCTCGGCAACGTCCCACCGATATTGTCGCCCGGCAAAGTCACACCGATACTGTAACCCGGCAACGTCCCACCGATACTGTCGCCCGGCAACGTCCCACTGACACTGTCGCCAGGCAACGTACCACCGACAATGTCGCCAGGCAACATCTCACCGATACTGTCGCCAGGCAACGTCGCACCGATACTGTCGCCAGGCAATGTCCCACCGACACTGTCGCCCGGCAACGTCCCACCGACACTGTCGCCAGGCAACGTCCCACCGATACTGTCGACCAGCAACGTCCCTCCGACACTGTCACCAGGCAACGTCTCACGGATACTGTCGCACGGCAACATCCCACCGACACTGTCGCCAGGCAACGTCCCACCGATACTGTCGCCCAGCAACGTCCCTCCGACACTGTCACCAGGCAACGTCCCACCGATACTGTCGCCCGGCAAAGTCTCATCGATACTTTCGCCAGACAAGGTCCCACCGATACTGTCGCCAGGCAACGTCCCACCAATACGGTCGTCCGGCATGTCCCACCGACATTGTCGCCCGGCATCGTCCCGCCGATACTGTCGCCAAGCAACGTCCCACCGATACTGTCGCCAGGCAACGTCCCACCGACACTGTCGCCAGGCAACGTCGCACCGACACTGTCGCCCGGCAACATCTCACCGATACTGTCGCCAGGCAACGTCCCACCGATACTGTCGCCCGGCAGCGTCCCACCGATACTGTCGCCCGGCAACGTCCCACTGACACTGTCGCGAGGCAACGTCCCACTGACACTGTCGCCAGGCAACATCTCACCGATACTGTCGCCAGGCAACGTCGCAGCGATACTGTCGCCAGGCAACAACTCACCAATACTGTCACGGGTCAAAATCCCAACAATACTGTCGCTCGGCAACGTCCCACCGATATTGTCGCCCGGCAAAGTCACACCGATACTGTAACCCGGCAACGTCCCACCGATACTGTCGCCCGGCAACGTCCCACTGACACTGTCGCCAGGCAACGTACCACCGACAATGTCGCCAGGCAACATCTCACCGATACTGTCGCCAGGCAACGTCGCACCGATACTGTCGCCAGGCAACGTCCCACCGACACTGTCGCCAGGCAACGTCGCACCAACACTGTCGCCCGGCAACATCTCACCGATACTGTCGCCAGGCAACGTCCCACCGATACTGTCGCCCGGCAGCGTTCCACCGATACTGTCGCCAGGCAACGTCCCACCGATACTGTCGCCCGGCAACGTCCCACTGACACTGTCGCCAGGCAACGTCCCACTGACACTGTCGCCAGGCAACATCTCACCGATACTGTCGCCAGGCAACGTCGCAGCGATACTGTCGCCAGGCAACAACTCAGCAATACTGTCACGGGTCAGAATCCCAACAATACTGTCGCTCGGCAACGTCCCACCGATATTGTCGCCCGGCAAAGTCACACCGATACTGTAACCCGGCAACGTCCCACCGATACTGTCGCCCGGCAACGTCCCACTGACACTGTCGCCAGGCAACGTACCACCGACAATGTCGCCAGGCAACATCTCACCGATACTGTCGCCAGGCAACGTCGCACCGATACTGTCGCCAGGCAATGTCCCACCGACACTGTCGCCAGGCAACGTCCCACCGACACTGTCGCCAGGCAACGTCCCACCGATACTGTCGACCAGCAACGTCCCTCCGACACTGTCACCAGGCAACGTCTCACGGATACTGTCGCACGGCAACATCCCACCGACACTGTCGCCAGGCAACGTCCCACCGATACTGTCGCCCAGCAACGTCCCTCCGACACTGTCACCAGGCAACGTCCCACCGATACTGTCGCCCGGCAAAGTCTCATCGATACTTTCGCCAGACAAGGTCCCACCGATACTGTCGCCAGGCAACGTCCCACCGATACTGTCGCCATGCAACGTCCCACCGATACTGTCGCCAGGCAACGTCCCACCGATACTGTCGTCAGGCAACGGCCCAACTATACTGTCGGCAGGCAACATCCCACCGATACCTTCGACAGGCAACGTCCCACCGACACTGTCGCCCGGCAACTTCCCACCAATAATATCGCCCGGCAACGTCTCACCGATACTGTCGCTAGGCAACGTCCCACCGACACTGTCGCCTGGCAACATCCCACCAATACTATCGCCCGGCAACATCTCACCGATACTGTCGCCAGGCAACGTCCCACAGACACTGTCGCCCGGCAACATCTCACCGATACTGTCACCAAGCAACGTCCCACCGATACTGTCACGGGGCAACATCCCACCAATACTGTCGATCGGCAACGTACCACCGATACTGTCGCCCGGCAAAGTCACACCGATACTGTAACCCGGCAACATCCCACCGATACTGTCGCCCGGCAATGTCCCACCGATACTGTCGCCATGCAACGTCCCACTGATACTGTCGCCAGGCAACATCCACCGATACTGTCGCCAGGCAACGGCCCAACTATACTGTCGCCAGGCAACATCCCACCGATACCGTCGACAGGCAACGTCCCACCGACACTGGCGCCCGGCAACTTCCCACCAATAATATCGCCCGGCAACGTCTCACCGATACTGTCGCTAGGCAACGTCCCACCGACACTGTCGCCTGGCAACATCCCACCAATAATATCGCCCGGCAACGTCTCACCGATACTGTCGCTAGGCAACGTCCCACCGACACTGTCGCCTGGCAACATCCCACCAATACTATCGCCCGGCAACATCTCACCGATACTGTCGCCAGGCAACGTCCCACAGACACTGTCGCCCGGCAACATCTCACCGATACTGTCACCAAGCAACGTCCCACCGATACTGTCGCCAGGCAACGTCCCACAAATACGGTCGTCCGGCATGTCCCACCGACACTGTCGCCCGGCATCGTCCCGCCGATACTGTCGCCAGGCAACGTCCCACCGATACTGTCGCCAGGCAACGTCCCACCGACACTGTCGCCAGGCAACGTCGCACCGACACTGTCGCCCGGCAACATCTCACCGATACTGTCGCCAGGCAACGTCCCACCGATACTGTCGCCCGGCAGCGTCCCACCGATACTGTCGCCAGGCAACGTCCCACCGATACTGTCGCCCGGCAACGTCCCACTGACACTGTCGCCAGGCAACGTCCCACCGACACTGTCACCCGGCAACGTCCCACTGACACTGTCGCCAGGCAACGTCGCACCGACACTGTCGCCCGGCAACATCTCACCGATACTGTCGCCAGGCAACGTCCCACCGATACTGTCGCCCGGCAGCGTCCCACCGATACTGTCGCCAAGCAACGTCGCAGCGATACTGTAACCCGGCAAGGTCCCACCGATACTGTCGCCTGGCAACGTCCCACTGACACTGTCGCCAGGCAACGTCCCACCGACAATGTCGCCAGGCAACATCTCACCGATACTGTCGCCAGGCAACGTCGCACCGATACTGTCGCCAGGCAATGTCCCACCGACACTGTCGCCCGGCAACGTCCCACCGACACTGTCGCCAGGCAACGTCCCACCGATACTGTCGCCCAGCAACGTCCCTCCGACACTGTCACCAGGCAACGTCTCACGGATACTGTCGCCCGGCAACGTCCCACCGACACTGTCGCCAGGCAACGTCCCACCGATACTGTCGCCCAGCAACGTCCCTCCGACACTGTCACCAGGCAAAGTCCCACCGATACTGTCGCCCGGCAAAGTCTCATCGATACTTTCGCCAGACAAGGTCCCACCGATACTGTCGCCCGGCAACGTCCCACCGATACTGTCGCCAAGCAACGTCCCACCGATACTGTCGCCCGGCAACGTCCCACCGATACTGTCACCAGGCAACGTCCCACCGACACTGTCGCACGTCAACATCTCACCGATACTGTCGCCAGGCAACGTTCCACCGATACTGTCGCCAGGCAATGTCCCACCGATACTGTCGCCCGGCAACGTCCCACCGATACTGTCACCAGGCAACGTCTCACCAATACTGTCGCCCGGCAAAGTCCCACCGACACAGTAATCCGGCAACGTCCCACCGACACTGTCGCCAGGCAATGCCCACCGATAGTGTCGCCCGGCAACGTCCCACCGACACTGTCGCCAGACAACGTCCCACCGATACTGTCGCCCGGCAACATCCCACCAATACTGTCGCCCGGCAACGTCCCACCGATACTGTCGCCCGTCAACGTCCCTCCGACACTGTCACCAGGCAACATCCCACCAATACTGTCGCCCTGCAACGTCCCACCGATATTGTCGCCCGGCAACGTCCCATCGACACTGTCACCAGGCAACGTATCACTGATACTGACGCCCGGCAACGTCACACCGATACTGTCGCCAGGCAACGTCCCACCGATACTGTCACCCGGCAACGTCCCACTGACACTGTCGCCAGGCAACATCTCACCGATACTGTCGTCCGGCAAAGTCCCACCGATAATGTCGCCCGGCAAAGTCACACCGATACTGTAACCCGGCAACATCCCACCGATACTGTCGCCCGGCAATGTCCCACTGACACTGTCGTCAGGCAACGTCCCACCGACACTGTCGCCAGGCAACGTCCCACCGATACTGTCGCCCAGCAACGTCCCTCCGACACTGTCACCAGGCAACGTCCCACCGATACTGTCGCCCGGCAAAGTCTCATCGATACTTTCGCCAGACAAGGTCCCACCGATACTGTCGCCAGGCAACGTCCCACCGATACTGTCGCCATGCAACGTCCCACCGATACTGTCGCCAGGCAACGTCCCACCGATACTGTCGTCAGGCAACAGCCCAACTATACTGTCGCCAGGCAACATCCCACCGATACCGTCGACAGGCAACGTCCCACCGACACTGTCGCCTGGCAACTTCCCACCAATAATATCGCCCGGCAACGTCTCACCGATACTGTCGCTAGGCAACGTCCCACCGACACTGTCGCCTGGCAACATCCCACCAATACTATCGCCCGGCAACATCTCACCGATACTGTCGCCAGGCAACGTCCCACAGACACTGTCGCCCGGCAACATCTCACCGATACGGTCACCAGGCAACGTCCCACCGATACTGTCGCCAGGCAACGTCCCACCAATACGGTCGTCCGGCATGTCCCACCGACATTGTCGCCCGGCATCGTCCCGCCGATACTGTCGCCAAGCAACGTCCCACCGATACTGTCACCAGGCAACGTCCCACCGACACTGTCGCCAGGCAACGTCGCACCGACACTGTCGCCCGGCAACATCTCACCGATACTGTCGCCAGGCAACGTCCCACCGATACTGTCGCCCGGCAGCGTTCCACCGATACTGTCGCCAGGCAACGTCCCACCGATACTGTCGCCCGGCAACGTCCCACTGACACTGTCGCCACGCAACGTCCCACTGACACTGTCGCCAGGCAACATCTCACCGATACTGTCGCCAGGCAACGTCGCAGCGATACTGTCGCCAGGCAACAACTCAGCAATACTGTCACGGGTCAGAATCCCAACAATACTGTCGCTCGGCAACGTCCCACCGATATTGTCGCCCGGCAAAGTCACACCGATACTGTAACCCGGCAACGTCCCACCGATACTGTCGCCCGGCAACGTCCCACTGACACTGTCGCCAGGCAACGTACCACCGACAATGTCGCCAGGCAACATCTCACCGATACTGTCGCCAGGCAACGTCGCACCGATACTGTCGCCAGGCAATGTCCCACCGACACTGTCGCCCGGCAACGTCCCACCGACACTGTCGCCAGGCAACGTCCCACCGATACTGTCGACCAGCAACGTCCCTCCGACACTGTCACCAGGCAACGTCTCACGGATACTGTCGCACGGCAACATCCCACCGACACTGTCGCCAGGCAACGTCCCACCGATACTGTCGCCCAGCAACGTCCCTCCGACACTGTCACCAGGCAACGTCCCACCGATACTGTCGCCCGGCAAAGTCTCATCGATACTTTCGCCAGACAAGGTCCCACCGATACTGTCGCCAGGCAACGTCCCACCAATACGGTCGTCCGGCATGTCCCACCGACATTGTCGCCCGGCATCGTCCCGCCGATACTGTCGCCAAGCAACGTCCCACCGATACTGTCGCCAGGCAACGTCCCACCGACACTGTCGCCAGGCAACGTCGCACCGACACTGTCGCCCGGCAACATCTCACCGATACTGTCGCCAGGCAACGTCCCACCGATACTGTCGCCCGGCAGCGTCCCACCGATACTGTCGCCCGGCAACGTCCCACTGACACTGTCGCGAGGCAACGTCCCACTGACACTGTCGCCAGGCAACATCTCACCGATACTGTCGCCAGGCAACGTCGCAGCGATACTGTCGCCAGGCAACAACTCACCAATACTGTCACGGGTCAAAATCCCAACAATACTGTCGCTCGGCAACGTCCCACCGATATTGTCGCCCGGCAAAGTCACACCGATACTGTAACCCGGCAACGTCCCACCGATACTGTCGCCCGGCAACGTCCCACTGACACTGTCGCCAGGCAACGTACCACCGACAATGTCGCCAGGCAACATCTCACCGATACTGTCGCCAGGCAACGTCGCACCGATACTGTCGCCAGGCAACGTCCCACCGACACTGTCGCCAGGCAACGTCGCACCGACACTGTCGCCCGGCAACATCTCACCGATACTGTCGCCAGGCAACGTCCCACCGATACTGTCGCCCGGCAGCGTTCCACCGATACTGTCGCCAGGCAACGTCCCACCGATACTGTCGCCCGGCAACGTCCCACTGACACTGTCGCCAGGCAACGTCCCACTGACACTGTCGCCAGGCAACATCTCACCGATACTGTCGCCAGGCAACGTCGCAGCGATACTGTCGCCAGGCAACAACTCAGCAATACTGTCACGGGTCAGAATCCCAACAATACTGTCGCTCGGCAACGTCCCACCGATATTGTCGCCCGGCAAAGTCACACCGATACTGTAACCCGGCAACGTCCCACCGATACTGTCGCCCGGCAACGTCCCACTGACACTGTCGCCAGGCAACGTACCACCGACAATGTCGCCAGGCAACATCTCACCGATACTGTCGCCAGGCAACGTCGCACCGATACTGTCGCCAGGCAATGTCCCACCGACACTGTCGCCAGGCAACGTCCCACCGACACTGTCGCCAGGCAACGTCCCACCGATACTGTCGACCAGCAACGTCCCTCCGACACTGTCACCAGGCAACGTCTCACGGATACTGTCGCACGGCAACATCCCACCGACACTGTCGCCAGGCAACGTCCCACCGATACTGTCGCCCAGCAACGTCCCTCCGACACTGTCACCAGGCAACGTCCCACCGATACTGTCGCCCGGCAAAGTCTCATCGATACTTTCGCCAGACAAGGTCCCACCGATACTGTCGCCAGGCAACGTCCCACCGATACTGTCGCCATGCAACGTCCCACCGATACTGTCGCCAGGCAACGTCCCACCGATACTGTCGTCAGGCAACGGCCCAACTATACTGTCGGCAGGCAACATCCCACCGATACCTTCGACAGGCAACGTCCCACCGACACTGTCGCCCGGCAACTTCCCACCAATAATATCGCCCGGCAACGTCTCACCGATACTGTCGCTAGGCAACGTCCCACCGACACTGTCGCCTGGCAACATCCCACCAATACTATCGCCCGGCAACATCTCACCGATACTGTCGCCAGGCAACGTCCCACAGACACTGTCGCCCGGCAACATCTCACCGATACTGTCACCAAGCAACGTCCCACCGATACTGTCACGGGGCAACATCCCACCAATACTGTCGATCGGCAACGTCCCACCGATACTGTCGCCCGGCAAAGTCACACCGATACTGTAACCCGGCAACATCCCACCGATACTGTCGCCCGGCAATGTCCCACCGATACTGTCGCCATGCAACGTCCCACTGATACTGTCGCCAGGCAACATCCACCGATACTGTCGCCAGGCAACGGCCCAACTATACTGTCGCCAGGCAACATCCCACCGATACCGTCGACAGGCAACGTCCCACCGACACTGGCGCCCGGCAACTTCCCACCAATAATATCGCCCGGCAACGTCTCACCGATACTGTCGCTAGGCAACGTCCCACCGACACTGTCGCCTGGCAACATCCCACCAATAATATCGCCCGGCAACGTCTCACCGATACTGTCGCTAGGCAACGTCCCACCGACACTGTCGCCTGGCAACATCCCACCAATACTATCGCCCGGCAACATCTCACCGATACTGTCGCCAGGCAACGTCCCACAGACACTGTCGCCCGGCAACATCTCACCGATACTGTCACCAAGCAACGTCCCACCGATACTGTCGCCAGGCAACGTCCCACAAATACGGTCGTCCGGCATGTCCCACCGACACTGTCGCCCGGCATCGTCCCGCCGATACTGTCGCCAGGCAACGTCCCACCGATACTGTCGCCAGGCAACGTCCCACCGACACTGTCGCCAGGCAACGTCGCACCGACACTGTCGCCCGGCAACATCTCACCGATACTGTCGCCAGGCAACGTCCCACCGATACTGTCGCCCGGCAGCGTCCCACCGATACTGTCGCCAGGCAACGTCCCACCGATACTGTCGCCCGGCAACGTCCCACTGACACTGTCGCCAGGCAACGTCCCACCGACACTGTCACCCGGCAACGTCCCACTGACACTGTCGCCAGGCAACGTCGCACCGACACTGTCGCCCGGCAACATCTCACCGATACTGTCGCCAGGCAACGTCCCACCGATACTGTCGCCCGGCAGCGTCCCACCGATACTGTCGCCAAGCAACGTCCCACCGATACTGTCGCCCGGCAACGTCCCACTGACACTGTCGCCAGGCAATGTCCCACTGACACTGTCGCCAGGCAACATCTCACCGATACTGTCGCCAGGCAACGTCGCAGCGATACTGTCGCCAGGCAACGACTCACCAATACTGTCATGGGTCAAAATCCCAACAATACTGTCGCTCGGCAACGTCCCACCGTTACTGTCGCCAGGCAACGTCTCACCGATACTGTCGCCCGGCAACGTCCCACCGATACTGTCACCCGGCAACGTCCCACCGATTCTGTCGCCCGGCAACGTCCCACCGATACTGTCGCCAGGCAACGTCCCACCGACACTGTCGCACGTCAACATCTCACCGATACTGTCGCCAGGCAACGTTCCACCGATACTGTCGCCAGGCAATGTCCCACCGATACTGTCGCCCGGCAACATCCCACCGATACTGTCACCAGGCAACGTCTCACCAATACTGTCGCCCGGCAAAGTCCCACCGACACTGTAATCCGGCAACATCCCACCAATACTGTCGCCCGGCAACGTCCCACCGATACTGTCGCCCGTCAACGTCCCTCCGACACTGTCACCAGGCAACGTCCCACTGATACTGTCACCCTGCAACGTCCCACCGATATTGTCGCCCGGCAACGTCCCATCGACACTGTCGCCAGGCAACGTATCACTGATACTGTCGCCCGGCAACGTCACACCGATACTGTCGCCAGGCAACGTCCCACCGATACTGTCACCCGGCAACGTCCCACTGACACTGTCGCCAGCAACATCTCACCGATACTGTCGCCAGGCAACGTCCCACCGGTACTGTCGCCCGGCAGCGTCCCACCAATACTGTCGCCAGGCAAAGTCCCACCGATACTGTCGCCCGGCAACGTCCCACTGACACTGTCACCAGGCAACGTCCCACTGACACTGTCGCCAGGCAACATCTCACCGATACTGTCGCCAGGCAACGTCTCACCGATACTGTCGCCCGGCAACGTCCCACCGATACTGTCACCCGGCAACGTCCCACCGATTCTGTCGCCCGGCAACGTCCCACCGATACTGTCGCCAGGCAACGTCCCATCGATAATGTCGCCAGGCAACGTCCCACCGATATTGTCGCCCGGCAACGTCCCACCGATACTGTCGCCAGGCAACGTCCCACCGACACTGTCGCACGTCAACATCTCACCGATACTGTCGCCAGGCAACGTTCCACCGATACTGTCGCCAGGCAATGTCCCACCGATACTGTCGCCCGGCAACATCCCACCGATACTGTCACCAGGCAACGTCTCACCAATACTGTCGCCCGGCAAAGTCCCACCGACACTGTAATCCGGCAACATCCCACCAATACTGTCGCCCGGCAACGTCCCACCGATACTGTCGCCCGTCAACGTCCCTCCGACACTGTAACCAGGCAACGTCCCACTGATACTGTCGCCCTGCAACGTCCCACCGATATTGTCGCCCGGCAACGTCCCATCGACACTGTCGCCAGGCAACGTCTCACTGATACTGTCGCCCGGCAACGTCACACCGATACTGTCGCCAGGCAACGTCCCACCGATACTGTCACCCGGCAACGTCCCACTGACACTGTCGCCAGGCAACATCTCACCGATACTGTCGCCAGGCAACGTCCCACCGATACTGTCGCCCGGCAGCATCCCACCGATACTGTCGCCAGGCAACGTCCCACCGATATTGTCACCCGGCAACGTCCCACCGATTCTGTCGCCAGGCAACGTCCCACCGACACTGTCGCACGTCAACATCTCACCGATACTGTCGCCAGGCAACGTTCCACCGATACTGTCGCCAGGCAATGTCCCACCGATACTGTCGCCCGGCAACGTCCCACCGATACTGTCACCAGGCAACGTCTCACCAATACTGTCGCCCGGCAAAGTCCCACCGACACAGTAATCCGGCAACGTCCCACCGACACTGTCGCCAGGCAATGCCCACCGATACTGTCGCCCGGCAACGTCCCACCGACACTGTCGCCAGACAACGTCCCACCGATACTGTCGCCCGGCAACATCCCACCAATACTGTCGCCCGGCAACGTCCCACCGATACTGTCGCCCGTCAACGTCCCTCCGACACTGTCACCAGGCAACGTCCCACTGATACTGTCGCCCTGCAACGTCCCACCGATATTGTCGCCCGGCAACGTCCCATCGACACTGTCGCCAGGCAACGTATCACTGATACTGTCGCCCGGCAACGTCACACCGATACTGTCGCCAGGCAGCCTCCCACCAATACTGTCGCCAGGCAACGTCCCACCGATACTGTCGCCCGGCAACGTCCCACTGACACTGTCGCCTGGCAACGTCCCACTGACACTGTCGCCAGGCAACATCTCACCGATACTGTCACCAGGCAACGTCGCAGCGATACTGTCGCCCGGCAACGTCTCACCAATAATGTCACGGGGCAACATCCCACCAATACTGTCGTTCGGCAACGTCCCACCAATACTGTCGCCCGGCAAAGTCACACCGATACTGTAACCCGGCAACATCCCACCGATACTGTCGCCCGGCAATGTCCCACTGACACTGTCGTCAGGCAACGTCCCACCGACACTGTCGCCAGGCAACGTCCCACCGATACTGTCGCCCAGCAACGTCCCTCCGACACTGTCACCAAGCAACGTCCCACCGATACTGTCGCCAGGCAACGTCCCACAAATACGGTCGTCCGGCATGTCCCACCGACACTGTCGCCCGGCATCGTCCCGCCGATACTGTCGCCAGGCAACGTCCCACCGATACTGTCGCCAGGCAACGTCCCACCGACACTGTCGCACGTCAACATCTCACCGATACTGTCGCCAGGCAACGTTCCACCGATACTGTCGCCAGGCAATGTCCCACCGATACTGTCGCCCGGCAATGTCCCACCGATACTGTCACCAGGCAACGTCTCACCAATACTGTCGCCCGGCAAAGTCCCACCGACACAGTAATCCGGCAACGTCCCACCGACACTGTCGCCAGGCAATGCCCACCGATACTGTCGCCCGGCAACGTCCCACCGACACTGTCGCCAGACAACGTCCCACCGATACTGTCGCCTGGCAACATCCCACCAATACTGTCGCCCGGCAACGTCCCACCGACACTGTCGCCAGACAACGTCCCACCGATACTGTCGCCCGGCAACATCCCACCAATACTGTCGCCCGGCAACGTCCCACCGATACTGTCGCCCGTCAACGTCCCTCCGACACTGTCACCAGGCAACGTCCCACTGATACTGTCGCCCTGCAACGTCCCACCGATATTGTCGCCCGGCAATGTCCCATCGACACTGTCGCCAGGCAACGTATCACTGATACTGTCGCCCGGCAACGTCACACCGATACTGTCGCCAGGCAACGTCCCACCGATACTGTCACCCGGCAACGTCCCACTGACACTGTCGCCAGGCAACATCTCACCGATACTGTCGCCAGGCAACGTCCCACCGATACTGTCGCCCGGCAGCGTCCCACCAATTCTGTCGCCAGGCAAAGTCCCACCGATACTGTCGCCCGGCAACGTCCCACTGACACTGTCGCCAGGCAACGTCCCACTGACACTGTCGCCAGGCAACATCTCACCGATACTGTCGCCAGGCAACGTCGCAGCGATACTGTCGCCCGGCAACGTCTCACCAATACTGTCACGGGGCAACATCCCACCAATACTGTCGATCGGCAACGTCCCACCGATACTGTCGCCCGGCAAAGTCACACCGATACTGTAACCCGGCAACATCCCACCGATACTGTCGCCCGGCAATGTCCCACTGACACTGTCGTCAGGCAACGTCCCACCGACACTGTCGCCAGGCAACGTCCCACCGATACTGTCGCCAGGCAACGTCCCACCGATACTGTCGACCAGCAACGTCCCTCCGACACTGTCACCAGGCAACGTCTCACGGATACTGTCGCACGGCAACATCCCACCGACACTGTCGCCAGGCAACGTCCCACCGATACTGTCGCCCAGCAACGTCCCTCCGACACTGTCACCAGGCAACGTCCCACCGATACTGTCGCCCGGCAAAGTCTCATCGATACTTTCGCCAGACAAGGTCCCACCGATACTGTCGCCAGGCAACGTCCCACCAATACGGTCGTCCGGCATGTCCCACCGACATTGTCGCCCGGCATCGTCCCGCCGATACTGTCGCCAAGCAACGTCCCACCGATACTGTCGCCAGGCAACGTCCCACCGACACTGTCGCCAGGCAACGTCGCACCGACACTGTCGCCCGGCAACATCTCACCGATACTGTCGCCAGGCAACGTCCCACCGATACTGTCGCCCGGCAGCGTCCCACCGATACTGTCGCCCGGCAACGTCCCACTGACACTGTCGCCAGGCAACGTCCCACTGACACTGTCGCCAGGCAACATCTCACCGATACTGTCGCCAGGCAACGTCGCAGCGATACTGTCGCCAGGCAACAACTCACCAATACTGTCATGGGTCAAAATCCCAACAATACTGTCGCTCGGCAACGTCCCACCGATATTGTCGCCCGGCAAAGTCACACCGATACTGTAACCCGGCAACGTCCCACCGATACTGTCGCCCGGCAACGTCCCACTGACACTGTCGCCAGGCAACGTACCACCGACAATGTCGCCAGGCAACATCTCACCGATACTGTCGCCAGGCAACGTCGCACCGATACTGTCGCCAGGCAACGTCCCACCGACACTGTCGCCAGGCAACGTCGCACCGACACTGTCGCCCGGCAACATCTCACCGATACTGTCGCCAGGCAACGTCCCACCGATACTGTCGCCCGGCAGCGTTCCACCGATACTGTCGCCAGGCAACGTCCCACCGATACTGTCGCCCGGCAACGTCCCACTGACACTGTCGCCAGGCAACGTCCCACTGACACTGTCGCCAGGCAACATCTCACCGATACTGTCGCCAGGCAACGTCGCAGCGATACTGTCGCCAGGCAACAACTCAGCAATACTGTCACGGGTCAGAATCCCAACAATACTGTCGCTCGGCAACGTCCCACCGATATTGTCGCCCGGCAAAGTCACACCGATACTGTAACCCGGCAACGTCCCACCGATACTGTCGCCCGGCAACGTCCCACTGACACTGTCGCCAGGCAACGTACCACCGACAATGTCGCCAGGCAACATCTCACCGATACTGTCGCCATGCAACGTCGCACCGATACTGTCGCCAGGCAATGTCCCACCGACACTGTCGCCCGGCAACGTCCCACCGACACTGTCGCCAGGCAACGTCCCACCGATACTGTCGACCAGCAACGTCCCTCCGACACTGTCACCAGGCAACGTCTCACGGATACTGTCGCACGGCAACATCCCACCGACACTGTCGCCAGGCAACGTCCCACCGATACTGTCGCCCAGCAACGTCCCTCCGACACTGTCACCAGGCAACGTCCCACCGATACTGTCGCCCGGCAAAGTCTCATCGATACTTTCGCCAGACAAGGTCCCACCGATACTGTCGCCAGGCAACGTCCCACCGATACTGTCGCCATGCAACGTCCCACCGATACTGTCGCCAGGCAACGTCCCACCGATACTGTCGTCAGGCAACGGCCCAACTATACTGTCGCCAGGCAACATCCCACCGATACCTTCGACAGGCAACGTCCCACCGACACTGTCGCCCGGCAACTTCCCACCAATAATATCGCCCGGCAACGTCTCACCGATACTGTCGCTAGGCAACGTCCCACCGACACTGTCGCCTTGCAACATCCCACCAATACTATCGCCCGGCAACATCTCACCGATACTGTCGCCAGGCAACGTCCCACAGACACTGTCGCCCGGCAACATCTCACCGATACTGTCACCAGGCAACGTCCCACCGATACTGTCGCCAGGCAACGTCCCACCAATACGGTCGTCCGGCATGTCCCACCGACATTGTCGCCCGGCATCGTCCCGCCGATACTGTCGCCAAGCAACGTCCCACCGATACTGTCGCCAGGCAACGTCCCACCGATACTGTCGCCCGGCAGCGTCCCACCGATACTGTCGCCCGGCAACGTCCCACTGACACTGTCACCAGGCAACGTCCCACTGACACTGTCGCCAGGCAACATCTCACCGATACTGTCGCCAGGCAACGTCGCAGCGATACTGTCGCCAGGCAACAACTCACCAATACTGTCACGGGTCAAAATCCCAACAATACTGTCGCTCGGCAACGTCCCACCGATATTGTCGCCCGGCAAAGTCACACCGATACTGTAACCCGGCAACGTCCCACCGATACTGTCGCCCGGCAACGTCCCACTGACACTGTCGCCAGGCAACGTACCACCGACAATGTCGCCAGGCAACATCTCACCGATACTGTCGCCAGGCAACGTCGCACCGATACTGTCGCCAGGCAATGTCCCACCGACACTGTCGCCCGGCAACGTCCCACCGACACTGTCGCCAGGCAACGTCCCACCGATACTGTCGACCAGCAACGTCCCTCCGACACTGTCACATGGCAACGTCTCACGGATACTGTCGCCCGGCAACATCCCACCGACACTGTCGCCAGGCAACGTCCCACCGATACTGTCGCCATGCAACGTCCCTCCGACACTGTCGCCAGGCAACGTCCCACCGATACTGTCGTCAGGCAACGGCCCAACTATACTGTCGCCAGGCAACATCCCACCGATACCTTCGACAGGCAACGTCCCACCGACACTGTCGCCCGGCAACTTCCCACCAATAATATCGCCCGGCAACGTCTCACCGATACTGTCGCTAGGCAACGTCCCACCGACACTGTCGCCTGGCAACATCCCACCAATACTATCGCCCGGCAACATCTCACCGATACTGTCGCCAGGCAACGTCCCACAGACACTGTCGCCCGGCAACATCTCACCGATACTGTCACCAGGCAACGTCCCACCGATACTGTCGCCAGGCAACGTCCCACCAATACGGTCGTCCGGCATGTCCCACCGACACTGTCGCCCGGCATCGTCCCGCCGATACTGTCGCCAGGCAACGTCCCACCGATACTGTCGCCAGGCAACGTCCCACCGACACTGTCGCCAGGCAACGTCCCATCGACACTGTCGCCTGGCAACTTCTCACGGATACTAGTCGCCCGGCAACGTCACACCGATACTGTCGCCAGGCAACGTCCCACCGATACTGTCACCCGGCAACGTCCCACCGACACTGTCGCCAGGCAACGTCGCACCGACACTGTCGCCCGGCAACATCTCACCGATACTGTCGCCAGGCAACGTCCCACCAATAGTGTCGCCCGGCAGCGTCCCACCGATACTGTCGCCAGGCAACGTCCCACCGATACTGTCGCCCGGCAACGTCCCACTGACACTGTCGCCAGGCAACGTCCCACTGACACTGTCGCCAGGCAATGTCCCACTGACACTTTCGCCAGGCAACATCTCACCGATACTGTCGCCAGGCAACATCGCAGCGATACTGTCGCCCGGCAACGTCTCACCAATACTGTCACGGGGCAACATCACACCAATACTGTCGCTCGGCAACGTCCCACCGATACTGTCGCCCGGCAAAGTCACACCGATACTGTAACCCGGCAACATCCCACCGATACTGTCGCCCGGCAATGTCCCACTGACACTGTCGTCAGGCAACGTCCCACCGACACTGTCGCCAGGCAACGTCCCACCGATACTGTCGCCCAGCAACGTCCCTCCGACACTGTCACCAGGCAACGTCCCACCGATACTGTCGCCCGGCAAAGTCTCATCGATACTTTCGCCAGACAAGGTCCCACCGATACTGTCGCCAGGCAACGTCCCACCGATACTGTCGCCATGCAACGTCCCACCGATACTGTCGCCAGGCAACATCCACCGATACTGTCGCCAGGCAACGGCCCAACTATACTGTCGCCAGGCAACATCCCACCGATACTGTCGCCAGGCAACGTCCCACCGATACTGTCGCCATGCAACGTCCCACCGATACTGTCGCCAGGCAACGTCCCACCGATACTGTCGTCAGGCAACAGCCCAACTATACTGTCGCCAGGCAACATCCCACCGATACCGTCGACAGGCAACGTCCCACCGACACTGTCGCCTGGCAACTTCCCACCAATAATATCGCCCGGCAACGTCTCACCGATACTGTCGCTAGGCAACGTCCCACCGATACTGTCGCCAGGCAACGTCCCACCAATACGGTCGTCCGGCATGTCCCACCGACACTGTCACCCGGCATCGTCCCGCCGATACTGTCGCCAGGCAACGTCCCACCGATACTGTCGCCAGGCAACGTCCCACCGACAATGTCGCCAGACAACGTCGCACCGACACTGTCGCCCGGCAAAATCTCACCGATACTGTCGCCAGGCAACGTCCCACCGATACTGTCGCCCAGCAGCGTCCCACCGATACTGTCGCCAGGCAACGTCCCACCGATACTGTCGCCCGGCAACATCCCACTGACACTGTCGCCAGGCAACGTCCCACTGACACTGTCGCCAGGCAACATCTCACCGATACTGTCGCCAGGCAACGTCGCAGCGATACTGTCGCCAGGCAACGACTCACCAATACTGTCACGGGTCAAAATCCCAACAATACTGTCGCTCGGCAACGTCCCACCGATATTGTCGCCCGGCAAAGTCACACCGATACTGTAACCCGGCAACGTCCCACCGATACTGTCGCCCAGCAACGTCCCTCCGACACTGTCACCAGGCAACGTCCCACCGATACTGTCGCCCGGCAAAGTCTCATCGATACTTTCGCCAGACAAGGTCCCACCGATACTGTCGCCAGGCAACGTCCCACCGATACTGTCGCCATGCAACGTCCCACCGATACTGTCGCCAGGCAACATCCACCGATACTGTCGCCAGGCAACGGCCCAACTATACTGTCGCCAGGCAACATCTCACCGATACTGTCGCTAGGCAACGTCCCACCAACACTGTCGCCCGGCAACATCTCACCGATACTGTCACCAGGCAACGTCCCACCGATACTGTCGCCAGGCAACATCCCACCAATACGGTCGTCCGGCATGTCCCACCGACACTGTCGCCCGGAATCGTCCCGCCGATACTGTCGCCAGGCAACGTCCCACCGATACTGTCGCCAGGCAACGTCCCACCGACACTGTCGCCAGGCAACGTCGCACCGACACTGTCGCCCGGCAACATCTCACCGATACTGTCGCCAGGCAACGTCCCACCGATACTGTCGCCCGGCAATGTCCCACTGACACTGTCGCCAGGCAACGTCCCACTGACACTGTCGCCAGGCAACATCTCACCGATACTGTCGCCAGGCAACGTCGCAGCGATACTGTCGCCAGGCAACGACTCACCAATACTGTCACGGGTCAAAAACCCAACAATACTGTCGCTCGGTAACGTCCCACCGATATTGTCGCCCGGCAAAGTCACACCGATACTGTAACCCGGCAAGGTCCCACCGATACTGTCGCCTGGCAACGTCCCACTGACACTGTCGCCAGGCAACGTCCCACCGACAATGTCGCCAGGCAACATCTCACCGATACTGTCGCCAGGCAACGTCGCACCGATACTGTCGCCAGGCAATGTCCCACCGACACTGTCGCCCGGCAACGTCCCACCGACACTGTCGCCAGGCAACGTCCCACCGATACTGTCGCCCAGCAACGTCCCTCCGACACTGTCACCAGGCAACGTCTCACGGATACTGTCGCCCGGCAACGTCCCACCGACACTGTCGCCAGGCAACGTCCCACCGATACTGTCGCCCAGCAACGTCCCTCCGACACTGTCACCAGGCAAAGTCCCACCGATACTGTCGCCCGGCAAAGTCTCATCGATACTTTCGCCAGACAAGGTCCCACCGATACTGTCGCCCGGCAACGTCCCACCGATACTGTCGCCAAGCAACGTCCCACCGATACTGTCGCCCGGCAACGTCCCACCGATACTGTCACCAGGCAACGTCCCACCGACACTGTCGCACGTCAACATCTCACCGATACTGTCGCCAGGCAACGTTCCACCGATACTGTCGCCAGGCAATGTCCCACCGATACTGTCGCCCGGCAACGTCCCACCGATACTGTCACCAGGCAACGTCTCACCAATACTGTCGCCCGGCAAAGTCCCACCGACACAGTAATCCGGCAACGTCCCACCGACACTGTCGCCAGGCAATGCCCACCGATACTGTCGCCCGGCAACGTCCCACCGACACTGTCGCCAGACAACGTCCCACCGATACTGTCGCCCGGCAACATCCCACCAATACTGTCGCCCGGCAACGTCCCACCGATACTGTCGCCCGTCAACGTCCCTCCGACACTGTCACCAGGCAACATCCCACCAATACTGTCGCCCTGCAACGTCCCACCGATATTGTCGCCCGGCAACGTCCCATCGACACTGTCACCAGGCAACGTATCACTGATACTGACGCCCGGCAACGTCACACCGATACTGTCGCCAGGCAACGTCCCACCGATACTGTCACCCGGCAACGTCCCACTGACACTGTCGCCAGGCAACATCTCACCGATACTGTCGTCCGGCAAAGTCCCACCGATAATGTCGCCCGGCAAAGTCACACCGATACTGTAACCCGGCAACATCCCACCGATACTGTCGCCCGGCAATGTCCCACTGACACTGTCGTCAGGCAACGTCCCACCGACACTGTCGCCAGGCAACGTCCCACCGATACTGTCGCCCAGCAACGTCCCTCCGACACTGTCACCAGGCAACGTCCCACCGATACTGTCGCCCGGCAAAGTCTCATCGATACTTTCGCCAGACAAGGTCCCACCGATACTGTCGCCAGGCAACGTCCCACCGATACTGTCGCCATGCAACGTCCCACCGATACTGTCGCCAGGCAACGTCCCACCGATACTGTCGTCAGGCAACAGCCCAACTATACTGTCGCCAGGCAACATCCCACCGATACCGTCGACAGGCAACGTCCCACCGACACTGTCGCCTGGCAACTTCCCACCAATAATATCGCCCGGCAACGTCTCACCGATACTGTCGCTAGGCAACGTCCCACCGACACTGTCGCCTGGCAACATCCCACCAATACTATCGCCCGGCAACATCTCACCGATACTGTCGCCAGGCAACGTCCCACAGACACTGTCGCCCGGCAACATCTCACCGATACGGTCACCAGGCAACGTCCCACCGATACTGTCGCCAGGCAACGTCCCACCAATACGGTCGTCCGGCATGTCCCACCGACATTGTCGCCCGGCATCGTCCCGCCGATACTGTCGCCAAGCAACGTCCCACCGATACTGTCACCAGGCAACGTCCCACCGACACTGTCGCCAGGCAACGTCGCACCGACACTGTCGCCCGGCAACATCTCACCGATACTGTCGCCAGGCAACGTCCCACCGATACTGTCGCCCGGCAGCGTTCCACCGATACTGTCGCCAGGCAACGTCCCACCGATACTGTCGCCCGGCAACGTCCCACTGACACTGTCGCCAGGCAACGTCCCACTGACACTGTCGCCAGGCAACATCTCACCGATACTGTCGCCAGGCAACGTCGCAGCGATACTGTCGCCCGGCAACGTCTCACCAATACTGTCACGGGGCAACATCCCACCAATACTGTCGATCGGCAACGTCCCACCGATACTGTCGCCCGGCAAAGTCACACCGATACTGTAACCCGGCAACATCCCACCGATACTGTCGCCCGGCAATGTCCCACTGACACTGTCGCCAGGCAACGTCCCACCGATACTGTCGCCCAGCAACGTCCCTCCGACACTGTCGCCAGGCAACGTCCCACCGATACTGTCGTCAGGCAACGGCCCAACTATACTGTCGCCAGGCAACATCCCACCGATACCTTCGACAGGCAACGTCCCACCGACACTGTCGCCCGGCAACTTCCCACCAATAATATCGCCCGGCAACGTCTCACCGATACTGTCGCTAGGCAACGTCCCACCGACACTGTCGCCTGGCAACATCCCACCAATACTATCGCCCGGCAACATCTCACCGATACTGTCGCCAGGCAACGTCCCACAGACACTGTCGCCCGGCAACATCTCACCGATACTGTCACCAGGCAACGTCCCACCGATACTGTCGCCAGGCAACGTCCCACCAATACGGTCGTCCGGCATGTCCCACCGACACTGTCGCCCGGCATCGTCCCGCCGATACTGTCGCCAGGCAACGTCCCACCGATACTGTCACCCGGCAACGTCCCACCGACACTGTCGCCAGGCAACGTCGCACCGACACTGTCGCCCGGCAACATCTCACCGATACTGTCGCCAGGCAACGTCCCACCAATAGTGTCGCCCGGCAGCGTCCCACCGATACTGTCGCCAGGCAACGTCCCACCGATACTGTCGCCCGGCAACGTCCCACTGACACTGTCGCCAGGCAACGTCCCACTGACACTGTCGCCAGGCAATGTCCCACTGACACTTTCGCCAGGCAACATCTCACCGATACTGTCGCCAGGCAACATCGCAGCGATACTGTCGCCCGGCAACGTCTCACCAATACTGTCACGGGGCAACATCACACCAATACTGTCGCTCGGCAACGTCCCACCGATACTGTCGCCCGGCAAAGTCACACCGATACTGTAACCCGGCAACATCCCACCGATACTGTCGCCCGGCAATGTCCCACTGACACTGTCGTCAGGCAACGTCCCACCGACACTGTCGCCAGGCAACGTCCCACCGATACTGTCGCCCAGCAACGTCCCTCCGACACTGTCACCAGGCAACGTCCCACCGATACTGTCGCCCGGCAAAGTCTCATCGATACTTTCGCCAGACAAGGTCCCACCGATACTGTCGCCAGGCAACGTCCCACCGATACTGTCGCCATGCAACGTCCCACCGATACTGTCGCCAGGCAACATCCACCGATACTGTCGCCAGGCAACGGCCCAACTATACTGTCGCCAGGCAACATCCCACCGATACTGTCGCCAGGCAACGTCCCACCGATACTGTCGCCATGCAACGTCCCACCGATACTGTCGCCAGGCAACGTCCCACCGATACTGTCGTCAGGCAACAGCCCAACTATACTGTCGCCAGGCAACATCCCACCGATACCGTCGACAGGCAACGTCCCACCGACACTGTCGCCTGGCAACTTCCCACCAATAATATCGCCCGGCAACGTCTCACCGATACTGTCGCTAGGCAACGTCCCACCGATACTGTCGCCAGGCAACGTCCCACCAATACGGTCGTCCGGCATGTCCCACCGACACTGTCACCCGGCATCGTCCCGCCGATACTGTCGCCAGGCAACGTCCCACCGATACTGTCGCCAGGCAACGTCCCACCGACAATGTCGCCAGACAACGTCGCACCGACACTGTCGCCCGGCAAAATCTCACCGATACTGTCGCCAGGCAACGTCCCACCGATACTGTCGCCCAGCAGCGTCCCACCGATACTGTCGCCAGGCAACGTCCCACCGATACTGTCGCCCGGCAACATCCCACTGACACTGTCGCCAGGCAACGTCCCACTGACACTGTCGCCAGGCAACATCTCACCGATACTGTCGCCAGGCAACGTCGCAGCGATACTGTCGCCAGGCAACGACTCACCAATACTGTCACGGGTCAAAATCCCAACAATACTGTCGCTCGGCAACGTCCCACCGATATTGTCGCCCGGCAAAGTCACACCGATACTGTAACCCGGCAACGTCCCACCGATACTGTCGCCCAGCAACGTCCCTCCGACACTGTCACCAGGCAACGTCCCACCGATACTGTCGCCCGGCAAAGTCTCATCGATACTTTCGCCAGACAAGGTCCCACCGATACTGTCGCCAGGCAACGTCCCACCGATACTGTCGCCATGCAACGTCCCACCGATACTGTCGCCAGGCAACATCCACCGATACTGTCGCCAGGCAACGGCCCAACTATACTGTCGCCAGGCAACATCTCACCGATACTGTCGCTAGGCAACGTCCCACCAACACTGTCGCCCGGCAACATCTCACCGATACTGTCACCAGGCAACGTCCCACCGATACTGTCGCCAGGCAACATCCCACCAATACGGTCGTCCGGCATGTCCCACCGACACTGTCGCCCGGAATCGTCCCGCCGATACTGTCGCCAGGCAACGTCCCACCGATACTGTCGCCAGGCAACGTCCCACCGACACTGTCGCCAGGCAACGTCGCACCGACACTGTCGCCCGGCAACATCTCACCGATACTGTCGCCAGGCAACGTCCCACCGATACTGTCGCCCGGCAATGTCCCACTGACACTGTCGCCAGGCAACGTCCCACTGACACTGTCGCCAGGCAACATCTCACCGATACTGTCGCCAGGCAACGTCGCAGCGATACTGTCGCCAGGCAACGACTCACCAATACTGTCACGGGTCAAAATCCCAACAATACTGTCGCTCGGTAACGTCCCACCGATATTGTCGCCCGGCAAAGTCACACCGATACTGTAACCCGGCAAGGTCCCACCGATACTGTCGCCTGGCAACGTCCCACTGACACTGTCGCCAGGCAACGTCCCACCGACAATGTCGCCAGGCAACATCTCACCGATACTGTCGCCAGGCAACGTCGCACCGATACTGTCGCCAGGCAATGTCCCACCGACACTGTCGCCCGGCAACGTCCCACCGACACTGTCGCCAGGCAACGTCCCACCGATACTGTCGCCCAGCAACGTCCCTCCGACACTGTCACCAGGCAACGTCTCACGGATACTGTCGCCCGGCAACGTCCCACCGACACTGTCGCCAGGCAACGTCCCACCGATACTGTCGCCCAGCAACGTCCCTCCGACACTGTCACCAGGCAAAGTCCCACCGATACTGTCGCCCGGCAAAGTCTCATCGATACTTTCGCCAGACAAGGTCCCACCGATACTGTCGCCCGGCAACGTCCCACCGATACTGTCGCCAAGCAACGTCCCACCGATACTGTCGCCCGGCAACGTCCCACCGATACTGTCACCAGGCAACGTCCCACCGACACTGTCGCACGTCAACATCTCACCGATACTGTCGCCAGGCAACGTTCCACCGATACTGTCGCCAGGCAATGTCCCACCGATACTGTCGCCCGGCAACGTCCCACCGATACTGTCACCAGGCAACGTCTCACCAATACTGTCGCCCGGCAAAGTCCCACCGACACAGTAATCCGGCAACGTCCCACCGACACTGTCGCCAGGCAATGCCCACCGATAGTGTCGCCCGGCAACGTCCCACCGACACTGTCGCCAGACAACGTCCCACCGATACTGTCGCCCGGCAACATCCCACCAATACTGTCGCCCGGCAACGTCCCACCGATACTGTCGCCCGTCAACGTCCCTCCGACACTGTCACCAGGCAACATCCCACCAATACTGTCGCCCTGCAACGTCCCACCGATATTGTCGCCCGGCAACGTCCCATCGACACTGTCACCAGGCAACGTATCACTGATACTGACGCCCGGCAACGTCACACCGATACTGTCGCCAGGCAACGTCCCACCGATACTGTCACCCGGCAACGTCCCACTGACACTGTCGCCAGGCAACATCTCACCGATACTGTCGTCCGGCAAAGTCCCACCGATAATGTCGCCCGGCAAAGTCACACCGATACTGTAACCCGGCAACATCCCACCGATACTGTCGCCCGGCAATGTCCCACTGACACTGTCGTCAGGCAACGTCCCACCGACACTGTCGCCAGGCAACGTCCCACCGATACTGTCGCCCAGCAACGTCCCTCCGACACTGTCACCAGGCAACGTCCCACCGATACTGTCGCCCGGCAAAGTCTCATCGATACTTTCGCCAGACAAGGTCCCACCGATACTGTCGCCAGGCAACGTCCCACCGATACTGTCGCCATGCAACGTCCCACCGATACTGTCGCCAGGCAACGTCCCACCGATACTGTCGTCAGGCAACAGCCCAACTATACTGTCGCCAGGCAACATCCCACCGATACCGTCGACAGGCAACGTCCCACCGACACTGTCGCCTGGCAACTTCCCACCAATAATATCGCCCGGCAACGTCTCACCGATACTGTCGCTAGGCAACGTCCCACCGACACTGTCGCCTGGCAACATCCCACCAATACTATCGCCCGGCAACATCTCACCGATACTGTCGCCAGGCAACGTCCCACAGACACTGTCGCCCGGCAACATCTCACCGATACGGTCACCAGGCAACGTCCCACCGATACTGTCGCCAGGCAACGTCCCACCAATACGGTCGTCCGGCATGTCCCACCGACATTGTCGCCCGGCATCGTCCCGCCGATACTGTCGCCAAGCAACGTCCCACCGATACTGTCACCAGGCAACGTCCCACCGACACTGTCGCCAGGCAACGTCGCACCGACACTGTCGCCCGGCAACATCTCACCGATACTGTCGCCAGGCAACGTCCCACCGATACTGTCGCCCGGCAGCGTTCCACCGATACTGTCGCCAGGCAACGTCCCACCGATACTGTCGCCCGGCAACGTCCCACTGACACTGTCGCCAGGCAACGTCCCACTGACACTGTCGCCAGGCAACATCTCACCGATACTGTCGCCAGGCAACGTCGCAGCGATACTGTCGCCAGGCAACAACTCAGCAATACTGTCACGGGTCAGAATCCCAACAATACTGTCGCTCGGCAACGTCCCACCGATATTGTCGCCCGGCAAAGTCACACCGATACTGTAACCCGGCAACGTCCCACCGATACTGTCGCCCGGCAACGTCCCACTGACACTGTCGCCAGGCAACGTACCACCGACAATGTCGCCAGGCAACATCTCACCGATACTGTCGCCAGGCAACGTCGCACCGATACTGTCGCCAGGCAATGTCCCACCGACACTGTCGCCCGGCAACGTCCCACCGACACTGTCGCCAGGCAACGTCCCACCGATACTGTTGACCAGCAACGTCCCTCCGACACTGTCACCAGGCAACGTCTCACGGATACTGTCGCACGGCAACATCCCACCGACACTGTCGCCAGGCAACGTCCCACCGATACTGTCGCCCAGCAACGTCCCTCCGACACTGTCACCAGGCAACGTCCCACCGATACTGTCGCCCGGCAAAGTCTCATCGATACTTTCGCCAGACAAGGTCCCACCGATACTGTCGCCAGGCAACGTCCCACCAATACGGTCGTCCGGCATGTCCCACCGACATTGTCGCCCGGCATCGTCCCGCCGATACTGTCGCCAAGCAACGTCCCACCGATACTGTCGCCAGGCAACGTCCCACCGACACTGTCACCAGGCAACGTCGCACCGACACTGTCGCCCGGCAACATCTCACCGATACTGTCGCCAGGCAACGTCCCACCGATACTGTCGCCCGGCAGCGTCCCACCGATACTGTCGCCCGGCAACGTCCCACTGACACTGTCGCGAGGCAACGTCCCACTGACACTGTCGCCAGGCAACATCTCACCGATACTGTCGCCAGGCAACGTCGCAGCGATACTGTCGCCAGGCAACAACTCACCAATACTGTCACGGGTCAAAATCCCAACAATACTGTCGCTCGGCAACGTCCCACCGATATTGTCGCCCGGCAAAGTCACACCGATACTGTAACCCGGCAACGTCCCACCGATACTGTCGCCCGGCAACGTCCCACTGACACTGTCGCCAGGCAACGTACCACCGACAATGTCGCCAGGCAACATCTCACCGATACTGTCGCCAGGCAACGTCGCACCGATACTGTCGCCAGGCAACGTCCCACCGACACTGTCGCCAGGCAACGTCGCACCGACACTGTCGCCCGGCAACATCTCACCGATACTGTCGCCAGGCAACGTCCCACCGATACTGTCGCCCGGCAGCGTTCCACCGATACTGTCGCCAGGCAACGTCCCACCGATACTGTCGCCCGGCAACGTCCCACTGACACTGTCGCCAGGCAACGTCCCACTGACACTGTCGCCAGGCAACATCTCACCGATACTGTCGCCAGGCAACGTCGCAGCGATACTGTCGCCAGGCAACAACTCAGCAATACTGTCACGGGTCAGAATCCCAACAATACTGTCGCTCGGCAACGTCCCACCGATATTGTCGCCCGGCAAAGTCACACCGATACTGTAACCCGGCAACGTCCCACCGATACTGTCGCCCGGCAACGTCCCACTGACACTGTCGCCAGGCAACGTACCACCGACAATGTCGCCAGGCAACATCTCACCGATACTGTCGCCAGGCAACGTCGCACCGATACTGTCGCCAGGCAATGTCCCACCGACACTGTCGCCAGGCAACGTCCCACCGACACTGTCGCCAGGCAACGTCCCACCGATACTGTCGACCAGCAACGTCCCTCCGACACTGTCACCAGGCAACGTCTCACGGATACTGTCGCACGGCAACATCCCACCGACACTGTCGCCAGGCAACGTCCCACCGATACTGTCGCCCAGCAACGTCCCTCCGACACTGTCACCAGGCAACGTCCCACCGATACTGTCGCCCGGCAAAGTCTCATCGATACTTTCGCCAGACAAGGTCCCACCGATACTGTCGCCAGGCAACGTCCCACCGATACTGTCGCCATGCAACGTCCCACCGATACTGTCGCCAGGCAACGTCCCACCGATACTGTCGTCAGGCAACGGCCCAACTATACTGTCGGCAGGCAACATCCCACCGATACCTTCGACAGGCAACGTCCCACCGACACTGTCGCCCGGCAACTTCCCACCAATAATATCGCCCGGCAACGTCTCACCGATACTGTCGCTAGGCAACGTCCCACCGACACTGTCGCCTGGCAACATCCCACCAATACTATCGCCCGGCAACATCTCACCGATACTGTCGCCAGGCAACGTCCCACAGACACTGTCGCCCGGCAACATCTCACCGATACTGTCACCAAGCAACGTCCCACCGATACTGTCGCCAGGCAACGTCCCACCAATACGGTCGTCCGGCATGTCCCACCGACATTGTCGCCCGGCATCGTCCCGCCGATACTGTCGCCAAGCAACGTCCCACCGATACTGTCGCCAGGCAACGTCCCACCGACACTGTCGCCAGGCAACGTCGCACCGACACGGTCGCCCGGCAACATCTCACCGATACTGTCGCCAGGCAACGTCCCACCGATACTGTCGCCCGGCAGCGTCCCACCGATACTGTCGCCCGGCAACGTCCCACTGACACTGTCGCCAGGCAACGTCCCACTGACACTGTCGCCAGGCAACATCTCACCGATACTGTCGCCAGGCAACGTCGCAGCGATACTGTCGCCAGGCAACAACTCACCAATACTGTCACGGGTCAAAATCCCAACAATACTGTCGCTCGGCAACGTCCCACCGATATTGTCGCCCGGCAAAGTCACACCGATACTGTAACCCGGCAACGTCCCACCGATACTGTCGCCCGGCAACGTCCCACTGACACTGTCGCCAGGCAACGTACCACCGACAATGTCGCCAGGCAACATCTCACCGATACTGTCGCCAGGCAACGTCGCACCGATACTGTCGCCAGGCAATGTCCCACCGACACTGTCGCCCGGCAACGTCCCACCGACACTGTCGCCAGGCAACGTCCCACCGATACTGTCGACCAGCAACGTCCCTCCGACACTGTCACATGGCAACGTCTCACGGATACTGTCGCCCGGCAACATCCCACCGACACTGTCGCCAGGCAACGTCCCACCGATACTGTCGCCCAGCAACGTCCCTCCGACACTGTCACCAGGCAACGTCCCACCGATACTGTCGTCAGGCAACGGCCCAACTATACTGTCGCCAGGCAACATCCCACCGATACCTTCGACAGGCAACGTCCCACCGACACTGTCGCCCGGCAACTTCCCACCAATAATATCGCCCGGCAACGTCTCACCGATACTGTCGCTAGGCAACGTCCCACCGACACTGTCGCCTGGCAACATCCCACCAATACTATCGCCCGGCAACATCTCACCGATACTGTCGCCAGGCAACGTCCCACAGACACTGTCGCCCGGCAACATCTCACCGATACTGTCACCAGGCAACGTCCCACCGATACTGTCGCCAGGCAACGTCCCACCAATACGGTCGTCCGGCATGTCCCACCGACACTGTCGCCCGGCATCGTCCCGCCGATACTGTCGCCAGGCAACGTCCCACCGATACTGTCGCCAGGCAACGTCCCACCGACACTGTCGCCAGGCAACGTCCCATCGACACTGTCGCCTGGCAACTTCTCACGGATACTAGTCGCCCGGCAACGTCACACCGATACTGTCGCCAGGCAACGTCCCACCGATACTGTCACCCGGCAACGTCCCACCGACACTGTCGCCAGGCAACGTCGCACCGACACTGTCGCCCGGCAACATCTCACCGATACTGTCGCCAGGCAACGTCCCACCAATAGTGTCGCCCGGCAGCGTCCCACCGATACTGTCGCCAGGCAACGTCCCACCGATACTGTCGCCCGGCAACGTCCCACTGACACTGTCGCCAGGCAACGTCCCACTGACACTGTCGCCAGGCAATGTCCCACTGACACTTTCGCCAGGCAACATCTCACCGATACTGTCGCCAGGCAACATCGCAGCGATACTGTCGCCCGGCAACGTCTCACCAATACTGTCACGGGGCAACATCACACCAATACTGTCGCTCGGCAACGTCCCACCGATACTGTCGCCCGGCAAAGTCACACCGATACTGTAACCCGGCAACATCCCACCGATACTGTCGCCCGGCAATGTCCCACTGACACTGTCGTCAGGCAACGTCCCACCGACACTGTCGCCAGGCAACGTCCCACCGATACTGTCGCCCAGCAACGTCCCTCCGACACTGTCACCAGGCAACGTCCCACCGATACTGTCGCCCGGCAAAGTCTCATCGATACTTTCGACAGACAAGGTCCCACCGATACTGTCGCCAGGCAACGTCCCACCGATACTGTCGCCATGCAACGTCCCACCGATACTGTCGCCAGGCAACATCCACCGATACTGTCGCCAGGCAACGGCCCAACTATACTGTCGCCAGGCAACATCCCACCGATACCGTCGACAGGCAACGTCCCACCGACACTGTCGCCCGGCAACTTCCCACCAATAATATCGCCCGGCAACGTCTCACCGATACTGTCGCTAGGCAACGTCCCACCGACACTGTCGCCTGGCAACATCCCACCGATACTATCGCTCGGCAACATCTCACCGATACTGTCGCCAGGCAACGTCCCACAGACACTGTCGCCCGGCAACATCTCACCGATACTGTCACCAGGCAACGTCCCACCGATACTGTCGCCAGGCAACGTCCCACCAATATGGTCGTCCGGCATGTCCCACCGACACTGTCACCCGGCATCGTCCCGCCGATACTGTCGCCAGGCAATGTCCCACCGATACTGTCGCCAGGCAACGTCCCACCGACAATGTCGCCAGACAACGTCGCACCGACACTGTCGCCCGGCAAAATCTCACCGATACTGTCGCCAGGCAACGTCCCACCGATACTGTCGCCCAGCAGCGTCCCACCGATACTGTCGCCAGGCAACGTCCCACCGATACTGTCGCCCGGCAACATCCCACTGACACTGTCGCCAGGCAACGTCCCACTGACACTGTCGCCAGGCAACATCTCACCGATACTGTCGCCAGGCAACGTCGCAGCGATACTGTCGCCAGGCAACGACTCACCAATACTGTCACGGGTCAAAATCCCAACAATACTGTCGCTCGGCAACGTCCCACCGATATTGTCGCCCGGCAAAGTCACACCGATACTGTAACCCGGCAACGTCCCACCGATACTGTCGCCCAGCAACGTCCCTCCGACACTGTCACCAGGCAACGTCCCACCGATACTGTCGCCCGGCAAAGTCTCATCGATACTTTCGCCAGACAAGGTCCCACCGATACTGTCGCCAGGCAACGTCCCACCGATACTGTCGCCATGCAACGTCCCACCGATACTGTCGCCAGGCAACATCCACCGATACTGTCGCCAGGCAACGGCCCAACTATACTGTCGCCAGGCAACATCTCACCGATACTGTCGCTAGGCAACGTCCCACCAACACTGTCGCCCGGCAACATCTCACCGATACTGTCACCAGGCAACGTCCCACCGATACTGTCGCCAGGCAACATCCCACCAATACGGTCGTCCGGCATGTCCCACCGACACTGTCGCCCGGAATCGTCCCGCCGATACTGTCGCCAGGCAACGTCCCACCGATACTGTCGCCAGGCAACGTCCTACCGACACTGTCGCCAGGCAACGTCGCACCGACACTGTCGCCCGGCAACATCTCACCGATACTGTCGCCAGGCAACGTCCCACCGATACTGTCGCCCGGCAATGTCCCACTGACACTGTCGCCAGGCAACGTCCCACTGACACTGTCGCCAGGCAACATCTCACCGATACTGTCGCCAGGCAACGTCGCAGCGATACTGTCGCCAGGCAACGACTCACCAATACTGTCACGGGTCAAAATCCCAACAATACTGTCGCTCGGCAACGTCCCACCGATATTGTCGCCCGGCAAAGTCACACCGATACTGTAACCCGGCAACGTCCCACCGATACTGTCGCCTGGCAACGTCCCACTGACACTGTCGCCAGGCAACGTCCCACCGACAATGTCGCCAGGCAACATCTCACCGATACTGTCGCCAGGCAACGTCGCACCGATACTGTCGCCAGGCAATGTCCCACCGACACTGTCGCCCGGCAACGTCCCACCGACACTGTCGCCAGGCAACGTCCCACCGATACTGTCGCCCAGCAACGTCCCTCCGACACTGTCACCAGGCAACGTCTCACGGATACTGTCGCCCGGCAACGTCCCACCGACACTGTCGCCAGGCAACGTCCCACCGATACTGTCGCCAGGCAACGTCCCATCGATACTGTTACCTGGCAACTGCCCACCTATACTGTCGCCAGGCAACGTCTCACCAATACTGTCGCTTAGCAACGTCCCATCGACACTGTAACCCGGCAACGTCCCACCGACACTGTCGCCCGGCAACATCCCACCAATACTATCGCCCGGCAACGTCCTACCGACACTGTCGCCAGGCAACGTCCCACCGATACTGTCGCCAGGCAACGTCTCACGGATACTGTCGCCCGGCAACGTCCCACCGATACTGTCGCCCGGCAACGTCCCGCTAACACTGTCGCCCGGCAATGTCCCACTGACACTGTCGTCAGGCAACGTCCCACCGACAATGTCGCCAGGCAGCGTCCCACCGATACTGTCGCCAGGCAACGTCGCACCGATACTGTCGCCAGGCAATGTCCCACCGATACTGTCGCCCGGCAACGTCCCACCGACACTGTCGCCAGGCAACGTCCCACTGATACTGTCGCCCAGCAACGTCCCTCCGACACTGTCACAAGGCAACGTCTCACGGATACTGTCACCCGGCAACGTCCCACCGATATTGTCGCCTGGCAACGTCCCATCGATACTGTCGCCCGGCAATGTCCCACCGATAATGTTGCCCGGCAACGTCCCACCGATAGTCGCCCGGCAAAGTCTCATCGATACTATCGCCCGGCAACGTCCTACCGACACTGTCGCCAGGCAACGTCCCACCGATACTGTCGCCAGGCAACATCCCACCGATACTGTCGCCAGGCAACGTCCCACCGATACTGTTACCTGGCAACTGCCCACCTATACTGTCGCCAGGCAACGTCTCACCAATACTGTCGCTTAGCAACGTCCCATCGACACTGTAACCCGGCAACGTCCCACCGACACTGTCGCCCGGCAACATCCCACCAATACTATCGCCCGGCAACGTCCTACCGACACTGTCGCCAGGCAACGTCCCACCGATACTGTCGCCAGGCAACATCCCACCGATACTGTCGCCAGGCAACGTCCCACCGATACTGTTACCTGGCAACTGCCCACCTATACTGTCGCCAGGCAACGTCTCACCAATACTGTCGCTTAGCAACGTCCCATCGACACTGTAACCCGGCAACGTCCCACCGACACTGTCGCCCGGCAACATCCCACCAATACTATCGCCCGGCAACGTCCTACCGACACTGTCGCCAGGCAACGTCCCACCGATACTGTCGCCAGGCAACATCCCACCGATACTGTCGCCAGGCAACGTCCCATCGATACTGTTACCTGGCAACTGCCCACCTATACTGTCGCCAGGCAACGTCTCACCAATACTGTCGCTTAGCAACGTCCCATCGACACTGTAACCCGGCAACGTCCCACCGACACTGTCGCCCGGCAACATCCCACCAATACTATCGCCCGGCAACGTCCTACCGACACTGTCGCCAGGCAACGTCCCACCGATACTGTCGCCAGGCAACATCCCACCGATACTGTCGCCAGGCAACGTCCCACCGATACTGTTACCTGGCAACTGCCCACCTATACTGTCGCCAGGCAACGTCTCACCAATACTGTCGCTTAGCAACGTCCCATCGACACTGTAACCCGGCAACGTCCCACCGACACTGTCGCCCGGCAACATCCCACCAATACTATCGCCCGGCAACGTCCCACCGACACTGTCGCCAGGCAATGTCCCACCGATACTGTCGCCAGGCAACGTCCCACCGACACTGTGTTCCGGCAACATCTCACCGATACTGTCGGCAGGCAATGTCCCACCGATACTGTCACCCGGCAATGTCCCAACGACACTGTCGCCCGGCAACATCCCACCAATACTGTCGCCAGGCAACGTCCAACCGATACTGTCGCCCGGCATCGTCCCACCGATACTGTCGCCAATCAACGTCCCACCGATACTGTCGCCAGGCAACGTCCCACCGATACTGTCGCCAGGCAACGTCCCACCGATACTGTCGCCAGGCAACGTCCCACCGATACTGTCGCCAGGCAACGTCCCACCGCTACTGTCGCCCGGCATGTCCCACCGACACTGTCGCCCGGCAACGTTCCACCAATACTGTTGCCGGGCAGGAAGCCACCTCCAGCTACAAACTAACTCAGCAAGGAGCAGATTGATAAACCTGTTGGCCGGAGAGTTCTTGCACTGCTCAGTGTCCTGACTGACTGAGTCTCCAATGCTGCTGCTAATTAAAGGGAGTGATTAAATTCACCCGGGCATCAATCCCAAGCCACTGAACGAAGCCCTTAAATATAATCACTCCTCACTTTGAACGATGGATGGTTTTCTGCCTGAACCAACAAAAACAAATCTATTCACAGTCGTGGATGTAAAGAATGGGTTTTGGCATGTTACACTAAATGAAGAATTGGAGCTGGTGACTACCTTTCCAGCATCATTTGGAAGCTGAATTTCGGAGAAGATTTCACGGGCCTGGCATTTCCGCTGGGTTACACTGGTTTGTTCAGTGCAATCCGCCCGAAATCAGCCAAACCAGCGCAGAAGATCGAGGAGTTTCAAGCGCAAATTACATGCAGTGTGAATAGAGTTTGCGCAATCTTTTGCGCTGGATGCTGGCCCCTCCCACAAACCTGACCACACCCCCAGATCCAATTAATCACCATGGCGAGCTTTCGCTAATTGTGCCCGCCTGCAGCCCTTCGTGGAGGCTCCTCAAATTACGCTTTTATTTTGGCACTAATAGGCTTTTTTTTTAAGTTTACATTTCTTTTCAAATTACTCAGGAACTGACTACAATGTAACCAGCAAATGGTCTCACTGGGTTTTTTAAAGACATTTTCAGTTATTTTAATCAGGGCACTTACAGGTGGTGCTCTCTGATTGAAAATGATTATTTTTTGAGATAAACCCATTTGCAGCTGTGTTAATCAAACTGCACCAGGTTAAATATGTCGAGGATTGTTTTTAAGGCAGTAAAATAAAGGACAAGATAGCATTGTAAACCGCTGCCCGATTGCGCTGGTTCAGGGCAGATTTTACCATCGGTGATATGCACCTGAATTTGAGCAGAAACTTGAGCAAAAAATAAAATCACTTCTGAAAACGACGCAATTCTGAGCGCAATTTACTGCCGGATCACCAATTGCGACCAAAGCGGAAACTCTGCCCACACGAGGCTACGGAAGGGGACACTGTCATGGCAACTGATAGTTTAGTCTCTGATACAAATGACCAGGACCATGATCAGAAACTAGACGTCCAGTTGCAGCAATACTGACAGAAAGTTATCAAACTGAACAAAGATAAATTGAAGTTCAAAGAGCAGGAAGTGGAATTTTGTGACACAGGCCTGGATTTTGCTGACCTCGGTGGGCCCATGGCGGGCGATGTCGGGGCGGGTCTCGGCCTCGCTGGCGTCTCCATCCCGTTGTGTAGAATGAATTTCCTTTGATTGGGCTTATAAAGCCTGTCAACGCATTTCCCGGCCAATTAGAGGAAGTGGGTCTGGTGACATCATTTGATGACGCATCATCAGCCGGTTTCCTTAAAGGGCCAACTTTAATTTGACATTTCTGCTGTCAGTATTCTACAGCATTGAGGTGCTGTAAACACTGACAATGAGTGCACAGAGGTGCATGGCTGCACCCAGGCTCTCCCATGACAGCATGAAGGGAGGAAGAGACCTCCCCAGGTGATCAACACAGCCTGGTTGCACAATGCACAGGAGGGCACAAATAGGGATATCGTCAGGAGGAACTGGGTGCAGTATCGCAAACGTTTCAATGATCTCAGTAGATCACAAAACCCTAGTGCTAAGCCGCACTCAACCTCATCCTGCTGTGCCTTTCATTACAGCCTCATCACTCTGCCTTCCCCACCCTACTCCTACACATCCTTCGCACCAACTTACCTTGCACCTCCACCCATCCCTCTCTACTATATTATCACATCCCCATCTCACTAGCCACCCTCACACTCAACCTCATCCCTTGAGCAATCACACCAACTAACAACAAACAAGGGTAGGCACTTGGGTGTTTTATGCAAAGTTCATGTAAAGTTTCTGTTAATGTAGTGTCAAATATTGAAACCTTTATTTTCAACATTTTTCGTTTTTGGATGTGGCTTATTGAGACATAATGGTACACCCACAATGGTAGTGAGTGTGAAAGGAATGGTTTGGGTATTGTAGGGATGCTTTATGGTGTTGGTGTGGGGTGGTGCCAACCTGGCACATCATGTGGCATCCAGGGTGTACACCATCAAGAGAAGTAAATCTGTCCATGGTGAGGCCAACCCTGGCCTCCTGGGCAGCAATGTGGTCGGGTGCTGATGCCCTATGTCCTGTGCAGCATCAGATGATCGCAGAGAAGGTTGATGGTGTTGTTGTCGGTGCTGCTGGTGTGCCTGGTGGTGCTGGTCGTGGTGAGATTCTGATGGCCAAGGTGGGAGAGTATAAAGGGCACCCATGCTGATGGAATGGATGGCAGGTGAAGTAGAGATGACAGAAGCGATCTGTCAATGGTGAGAGAGGTAATGAGGTCAGACTGGATGGAGACTTGTGTAAAGACTTGCAGCATGGTGAATCTGTGGTGGAAATGCAGTGATGAAGAGCTTGTGGTTGAGGGAAGATATCTTTGTAAACTTTTACTGCACATGTAACGTAGCCAAGTTTGCTGACGATACAAAGATGGGAGGAAAAACAATGTGTGATGAGGACACAAAAAATCTGCAAAAGGACATAGACAGGTTAAGTGAGTGGGCAAAAATTTGGCAGATGGAAAGTGTAAGGTCATGTACTTTGGCACAAAAAATCAAAGAGCAAGTTATTAGTTAAATGGAGAAAGATTGCAAAGTGCTGCAGTACAGCAGGACCTGGGGTACTTGTGCATGAAACACAAAAAGATAGTATGCAGGTACAGCAGGTGATCAGGAAGGCCAATGGAATCTTGGCTTTTATTGCAAAAGGGATGGAGTATAAAAGCAGGGAAGTCTTGCTACAGCTATACAGGGTATTGGTGAGGCCACACCTGGAATACTGCGTGCAGCTTTGGTTTCCATATTTACAAGGATATACTTGCTTTGGAGGCAGTTCAGAGAAGGCTCACTGGGTTGATTCTGGGGATGAGGGGGTTGACTTATGAGGATAGGTTAAGTAGGTTGGGCCTCTACTCATTGGAATTCAGAAGAATGAGAGGTGATCTTATCGAAACATATAAGATTATGGGGGGGGCTTGATACGGTGGATGCAGAGAGGATGTTTCCACTGATAGGTAAGACTAGAACTAGTGGGCATGGTCTTAGAATAAGGGGCCGCCCATTTAAAACTGAGATGAGGAGAAATTTCTTCTCTCAGAGGGTTGGAAATCTGTGGAATTCGCTGCCTCAGAGAACTGTGGAAGCTGGAACATTGAATAAATTTAAGAGAGAAATAGACAGTTTCTTAAACGATAAAGGGATAAGGGGTTATGGGGAGCAGACAGGGAGGTGGAGCTGAGTCCATGATCAGATCAGCCATAATCTTATTGAATGGCGGAGCAGGCTCGAGGGGCCGTATGACCTACTCCTGTTCCTATTTCTTATGTTCTTATCTAAAGCTGTCAACTCAACAGCTGATTCAGTGGCCACTGAACTCCAACCTCAGCTTGACAGACATGGTCCATGATCAGTGTGGACCCCTTGGGCCTGTCATCAAATGCAAAAGGTGAGCTCAAATTCATTCTTAAGTGGCTCTAAACAAGCCACTAATGACCTGAATTGGGACCCCACTGTGAACCCACCGCTGTGTGTCGGGTGTGCTCAGCGTTTACAGACCCGACATCGGGGAAAGGCTCGTGGTGACGGGTTCACAGCGGGGTACCGACCAGCAGGGGAAAAAGACCACTTTCCCACCCGACCCGCCACTGATCACGCCCACTGATCCCCCGGATAATCTCGGCATAGACTCTCTGATGATGAATCAAACTAAATTGTACTAAAGTTGAAGCAGAATTTGAACTGCCATGTGTTGGATAAGAATGTTAGATGAATGTCAGGCACCAGGATGAAAAGGGTTCATCAGGAATACTGTAACCGGTCTGACGGATTCTTCGAAGACCTCTTAGCGTAGTGTCGCTGTGTGAAAATTTAACTTTTCATTTAAAAAACATAATGTAGTTTTAAACTATAATACTTTAAAATAGTCACTCAACGTCTGGAACTTTTGGGAAATGATGAGGTCGCAAAGGGGCCTGTGGATCTGGACATTCGACGACTCCTAAAGCTGAATGTCTGTCAGAAAGGGAGAGAATATGCTGGGTGGAACGTCGGTGGTGTTTCCCAGGGCTGATTTGCAAAAACAGCAGCAGCAAAGAGGCACCACCTTCTCACACAAGTGCAATGAAGTTCACATGAAAGCTGAGAAACAAAAGAGAGTTTCAGTCGAGCTGTCACATGGCGATGATAAAAAGGGTATAAGGGAAAGAGGGTCTGCACTGCGATGGAGAGCAGCGGTGAACCCTCCACAGAAGGAAGCAAGCCACAGTTGGTGTAGTTTCCAGGTCAGAGTTAATCGCTGTGCCCTGTTGTGTGGTGACCTCTTAATCCTATCGTCATATTGCTGCTTTGCTGGTACTTGAAGTCTGTCATAAATAAAGATTTAAAAAATATATACATGTGTCGTGTCTGACTCGATCGGCCTTAACCCAAGCTATATTTAGAAACCGGTACATATCATTTAGCTAATACTTACATCACCAACAAAGGAGGCATCCAGGATATTCTTGGAATGGTTATTTGCATCAGTTATGGGAGGTAACTACTTTGGCATCGATAAGATTGCACTTCAAGAGTGTGTTGAACCTGAAAGAGGACTGGGATCGTGTCAATGCAAAAAGTCCAACCTGCGGCTTATGCCTCAAGATATCTAACTGAAACAGAGATAACTTATTCTCAGATTGAAAAAGAACTCTTAGACATTGCATTTTGTTTTGGTCCATTTCGAGAGAAGCGTCGTTGGAAAGAAAATGACTGTGCAAAGTGATCACAAACTGCATGAAGTTATTTTGAGAAAGAGCCTGATTAGTGCATCCAAAGGTTCCCAGAAAATGATTCTCACCTGGAATTTCTGTTGGGGTTCTCCTGACCCTCCAGCGTAACATCGGCAAATACCGTGGAGAAATGGTATAAACCATAAAGGGTTTCTGCCAATCTTCCGCCGAACTTTGGCTGGAGAGCGGGAGAATTCTACAGAAATTCTATCCGTTGGGCTGGATTTTTGGTTCTGCTGATTTCGGGGCGGTAATGGCGGTGGGGCGGTAAAGTTTGCGCCCGGGAACAGTTTGCGTCTCAGTCAGCAAAATTCATCAGCTGGGCCCTGAGTGTGGGGCGGGGTGGTAAGGGAGGCATTACACACCTCTCTCAGGGTGCAAGGCCGGCTGAGCAAGTGAAAATCCCGAGCTAAACACCCGGCCTCAGAGCGCTCTGAGAGACGCCTGGGGGGGGAAAACTGAAAAAACATTCCCAATAAATAACTCACGCCACCACAACATAAATCGCAACAAAATAAAAATAAAAACCAATCACACTTAACGGAGGTCGACATTACTTACTGCACTGTGGCCGCTACAGCTCAGACCGCCCGCTTTCACAGGCGTTCCCACCAGGGGCGCTGTGGGCGCTATGGATCGGGCGGCAGCCAAAAATCGAGCCGGTGTCACAACCAGGGGCGTTGCACACCGGCTCGCCTCTTCCGGGCGGTAATGCTCCGCGCCTCGCCGAAACTTGCACTGTATGTCCAGGCGGGGCGCTGGATTCTGGCCGCCCGTCTGGAAAAGCTTACGTTATAAGTCGGATGGACCATTGAATTAGTTTAGAAGCACTGTACAAAGCAAAGGTGAAAATACCAATTATTTCAGAATTTCTAATTATACTGATGCAATTATCTTCGATATTTCAAATAATTTTCCAGCTAACCCTTGAAATCTTTTCAGTCTGCACACTGCTCTTCGCTCTCAGTGAAACTCCTTTATTGGACAATGAAAGTGAAAGTCGGCAACATGTTTAATTATTCCTGGTCCCTTCTGAGAAACAGAAGCAGCTGCTGGGTAATGCTCACGTTCTTCACTGTCGCAGCAAAGAAAAGCTTCACTGCATGAAGTAACCTGCAGTTAAACACTACCCGAACATTTACTGGAGTAAAGGCAGAAACCCTGGCAAGGGAACTGTCTCTGCACGATCAGAGAGAGATGCAAATCTTCACTCTCAATTATTAACCTCAAGTAAGTTGAAAATAATTGCGTGAACATATTATGGAGTACCTTCATATATGATGTATGGGGGCGTGTTTAATTATACAGCGTTCTTGTAAAAGCCTGCTCCGGTACGATTCAGCTATTGTAGAGACGGATCTCTGGCATCCAAACTTGCAATGGGTTGAAGCTGTTTGGCCAGGAAATTGGGCCCCGTTTGTGCCGGCCATTAAGGCCGTTTTGGAAAAAAAATGGTGGCTGCCTCACTTCTGGCAGGTCCCGCGGCATCCGCCATTTTGGGCAACTCAGCAGTGCCATCAATGCCTGAGCTTGTGGCAGAAATGGAAATGAGGCAGATCCTGATGTCAGTGAGTGTGCAACGCCGATTTGACGCACGATCTCCCATTTTGGACGTCACCGCTTCACTTACCGCCCGCTCCTAATCACGACCCCTGACCTTACATTCAGCAGCAGGAAGGACCTCCGCAGCAACGCTAGTTAAAGGGATCATCAGCAACTTGCAGCTGACTTGCTATTTCAGTTCCACTGGCTCTGTGTAAGTTTGTGCAACTGTTTGGAGCTTTCTAAAGTTATTTAAAGTTGGTGAGGTGACGGGGAGTGTTGCTGCAAGTGGAGAGCGCCTTGCTTCTGATTTAAATAGCTCTGCTCACACCACTTGCTCCCAGTCATGGGGGCTTTACTTGCAGTCCCTCCCGCGCTCGAGTATGACAGGGAGACGGAGCGGAGGTAGCAAAGAAGACGACAAGAGGCAGAGGGAGGAGGAGGAGGGGCTGGAGATATCGCAGCAGGAGGCTTTACCCACCTCGGGTCTACCGAGAGCACTTCTCCTACCTGCACTTAAGCCAGGAGCAGTGTATTAGAAGGCTCCGCTTCACCAAGGAGGTGGTCACAGAACTCTGCCACCTCCTGTAACCAGACCTGCTGCCTGAGAGCAGGGTGAACACGGCTCTCCCAGTGACCCTCACAATCACCACAGCCCTCAATTTGTTTGCCTTTGGATCCTTCCATTCTGGAGCAGGAGACACAGGTAACATCTCCCAGTTCTCAGTCCATCGCTGAAGGAATGTAAAATTCACAAAAAAACCCCGCTGTGTTTGGGCTCATTCGAAAGGAAATTTAATTTGGGACCATCTACTGAAAAGTTTGGAACTCTAAAGTGCTTATGGAAGAAACTAGGAACTTTAATAGAATTATGAACTTTTACAAGACAAATTGAAGGCTGTGGGTGGACCTAAAGAACCTGATTAATGGGTCTGCCTAGGTGTTGGAACTGGAAGAACTTTGTCTGGAGAATTGAGCAGTCAAGAATCTTTCTCCACAAGGAACATTAACATTACAAAATAGCTACTCATCAACATGGGTCTGGACAACCATTTCAGCATATACATCACAAAAAAGCCCAATCCAGCCTGTATGCGAAAGACTAAACACAAAAGGACATTGCAATTACCAAACTAATATTTCCATCAGGAAACAGTTTTCGAACATCAACCCACCCAAGACATATCAACTTTTAACGAACCCCCCCGATAGAAGATTACAAAGAAGAACCAAGCCCGGCAAAATTATACAAAGGATTTTGAAGAGATTTGACGCTAAGATTAGAACTACTGAAATCGTATAACTGGCCAGTGTATTCTATAGAGGTTAGAGAGGGTGGTTGCTAGGTAGCTACAAGGCTGCGACTACCTCATCAAGACAAGGAGAGAAACCAATGCGACAGTTGTAAACTAACTTCTCCAGCCTCAAAATCTTGAAGTCCTGAAGGAAGGAAGAACATCACCATCGACCATTAATTATCAAAAGGATTGGTAAGCATAAATCCCTTCCTGCCCTGGAGTCTAACCTAGCTAGAATTAGGTATTGGGAGGTGGGAGGTGTAATTTTACTGCAATCCCCTTTGAATGTGTAGTGTTTGGTACTTTATTAGTGTGGTTATAAGTTTGACCTTGTACCTTTCCTTGTATTGTCCTTTATTAGAGTGATTGTAAGTTTGGCCATGTATTTTCTTACTAGAGTAATAAACCTGTATTACCTTGACTGTAATAAAAACAAAGTTCTTTGCATCAAACCAGTGTCCTCTGCACTTTTGTCACACACCCCCCAATTAAATACAGAACCCAAGGGAGTGGGAGCGATTCGAACCACTCAAGTTGGTCAGAAGGGAACCTGACCCCCTCATAGAGACCAACCAACACCCCCCTTACATCGCTGCATCTGGGAGGTCACTGAGACTCTGTACTCCAGGAGAAGGGACTTCATTGTCTTCTCTCTGAACACAGAGAAGCAGGAGGAGTGCCTACGCCATGTATGTTTGGAGGATATCGGGCTTCGCCATGGTGCAGGACGCCATCGACTGCACACACGTGGCTTTGCAGGTGCCGGATCACAATCCTGAGATGTTCTGTACCACAAAGGTTACAACTCACTAAATGTGCAGTTGGTGTACGACCATGCCCAGCACATCATGATGGTGAATGCGCAGTATCCTGACAGCAGTCATGATGTCTTCATCCTGTGCCAGTCCATTGTGCTAGCCACCATGTCAAACCCGAGGGTGGCTGCTCAGAGACAATTATCTCCAGCACTGCTTCCTCCAGCTCGGTGAGATTCTGCAGTCGAGCTTCCCCTCTGCCGCCTGCTGCTGCTCCTGGCAGTGACCAGCCACCTTTACCTGCAAGAGAAAGGGAAATCTGTCAGTGAGTGTGGTGCAGTGTGTTTGCCTGCCATGGTGAATAGCTGGCAGTGTGTGTGAGATGTGGGTGTGGGTCTTGCAACAGTGGTAAGTGTGTGAGGGTGAGGTGAAACTCTGATTGTGAGGTATGAGTGATGATTGCTGGAGATTGTTGGTAGGTGAGTGATGGGGGTGTGGTGCATTGAGCAGTGTGTGAGGCTAGTGGTGTAGATGGTGAGATATGGCATTTGAAGATGCATTCACTCACCTTGACCACATGTGTGCGGTCATTAAACGTTGTAGCATTGATTCAGGTCCTAGGCACAACACTTATCGCAGTGACAATCTCCTCCCACAGCTTCTGCTGCTCCACCTTGAAGGTCTCCTGCTCCCCTGTGGGTAGAGGACCTCACGGCATCTTTGAACCCCCAGGACCAAGGCCTCCAATGCTGCATCTGAAAATCTCCTCACCCTCTCTCTTGGCTGTTGGGCCATGTCTCTGTTCAGAATGACAATGAGATGCTTCTGCAACGATGAACCTCCCCTTTTAGTAGTGGAGTGAGCCTAGGCCAAACTTTATTGGGCAGTAGACTGTGCCCGATATTGGCCCAATGTTGAACAATAAGCCAATCAGCAGCGAGTTCAGTGCTGTGATCAGTGCTGTAATCATTACAATGAGCAGTGTGTTCAGTGCTGTGATCAGCGCTGTAATCATTACAATGAGCAGTGTGTTCAGTGCTGTGATCAGCGCTGTAATCATTACAATGAGCAGCGTATTCAGTGCTGTGATCAGTGCTGTAAACATTACAATGAGCAGCGTATTGAGTGCTGTGATTAGTGCTGTAATCATTACAATGAGCAGCGTATTCAGTGCTGTGATCAGTGCTGTAATCATTACAATGAGCAGCGTATTCAGTGCTGTGATCAGTGCTGTAATCATTACAATGAGCAGCGTATTCAGTGCTGTGATCAGTGCTGTAATCATTACAATGAGCAGTGTGTTCAGTGCTGTGATCAGTGCTGTAAACATTACAATGAGCAGCATGTTCAGTGCTGTGATCAGTGCTGTAAACATTACAATGAGCAGCCAGCACCAATTCTGTGTGCTGCCTGGACCACTTTGCAAAACATGGGCACATTCGTGTTGCCCGCGCCCATTTTCGGGCCTTATCCAATTTCTAGGCCATTATGAACACAGGGTTAAGATGATTTGCCCACTGGAGTTTGCTAATGATCTCCGTGCAAAGCTCATTCCCTGTTTATGATGTGATTGACAGTGTTTGTGTTGTTATAACACTGGGCAGTGACGGGCTCCTGGGGTTTGATGCTGAGTAAGTGCTGACAGGACTCAGTTCCTTTTGCCTTGCCATCTTTTTCCATGAATAAATCTTACCTCAACAAATGTTTCGGGAAGGAGTTGTTTAAACCCATAGGGGAAAAATTGTGTACCACTCGCCAGGCGTGAGAAATTGGGGTTACCGCTCCACTGCCTTTCTGCGGCGGTGGGGCGGAGCGTCGGGAACGGGGCTCAGCGTAACGCACTGGGCTGTGTAGCGCTTCCATATAGGAGGGGCTCTTCCCTAAATTAAAGGGAAGGGCCCAAGCTACACAATCTGCAGTTAAAAAAAGATCCTACCTGGACCACTGGGGAGCAGGGGTTGCCGTGCCAACAGCCCAACACTCAAGCAGCGTGCTGGGCTGACCAATCATGGCACGGACCCCACATTGGAAGTACCAATGGCGCAACTTCAGGGGGCAATACCCAATTTTAGGGTCTGGGCGCTAACGGGGCACTGCACATGGTGATGGCGTCATCATTGCAGGTGCAGCGGAGTGGGTGCTACGGGTTACCACTACCGCTAAACCCGCGCCGAATTTAGTGGGAGTCGTTAGCGGTGCTGCGTCCAGTCACAAAGCCGGTTGCACCCTGTTAGAGCCCCCGGGGCACAAACGGGAGGCAGAAATGACCCGAATTTCTCGACATACTCTCTTGCGTCTAACTGACCCGTCGCAAATCAAAACCAGTGGACTTTTAACAGATTAACTCCTTTCTGGCAAAGGCATTTGTAATATGCATTGGAAAGACTCGAGAAACTGAGATTGTTGTTACAGCAGGGAAGGTTAAGGGGAGATTTATTCGATTATGAAGGGTTTTGGCAGAATAAACGAGAATCTGTTTCCCGTGGCAGCAGGGTCGGTAACCAGAGGGCACAGATTTAAGATAATTGGCAGAAGAACCAGAGGGGAGGGGAGGAGAATTGTTTTACACAGAGAGTTGTTGTGATCTGGAACGTACTGTTTGAAGGGTGGTGGAAGCAGCTTCAATAGTAACTTTCAAATAGGAATTTAAAACTTAAAATGGAAAATAAATTGCAGGCTTTGGAGAACGAGCCGTGGAGTGGGACTAATTGGTTAGCTCTTTCAAACAGCCGGCACCTTCAGTGGTGCATGATTCTAGCATTCTTCTTCTTTGTATAATGGGATTTTGAAGAGTATTGGTATTTATTGACCTATTTGTGAACGAGGAGAGTGAAAGTGTACCGGGCGTAACAAGATCTTTGCCAAGCAAGTGACACTGACCCCCCGAGAGTGTTACATTTGCAAAACATTCTGCAGATTGGCCTCGTTACTCAGGATCAATTGGCCCATTGTCAGGGTGGGGGCAGGGGCTGACCTGGACAATAGGACCTTCCTGTCCATTCAGGGCCAATTGGCCCACTGTCAGGGTGAGGGCAGGGACTGACCTGGGTAATGGGACTCTCCTGTCCATTCAAAGTGGTGCTTGCACCTACCTAGCAATCTGCTCCGTCCCACACAGCAATCTGCTCTGTCCCACACAGCAATCTGCTCCGTCCCACACAGGCCCCACACAGCGATCTGCTCCATCCCACACAGCCCCCACACAGTAATCTGTTCCGTCCCACACAGTAATCTGTACCATTCCACACAGTAATCTGCACCGTCCCACACAGCAATCTGCTCCGTCCCACACAGGCCCCACACATAATCTGCACCGTCCCACACAGCGATCTGCTCCGTCCCACACAGCCCCCACACAGTAATCTGTTCCGTCCCACACAAGCCCCACACAGCAATCTGCTCCGTCCCACACAGCGATCTGCTCCGTTCCACACAGGCCCCACACAGCAATCTGCTCCGTCCCACACAGCCCCCACACAGTAATCTGTTCCGTCCCACACAAGCCCCACACAGCAATCTGCTCCGTCCCACACAGCGATCTGCTCCGTCCCACACAGGCCCCACACAGTAATCTGTTCCGTCCCACACAGCAATCTGCTCCGTCCCACACAGCGATCTGCTCCGTCCCACACAGGCCCCACACAGCGATCTGCTCCGTCCCACACAGCCCCCACACAGCGATCTGCTCCGTCCCACACAGGCCCCACACAGCAATCTGCTCCGTCCCACACACCAATCTGCACCGTCCCACACAGCCCCCACACAGTAATCTGCACCATCCCACACAGCAATCTGCACCATCCCACACAGGCCCCGCGCAGCTGCAGAAACTCACAGGGACCGTGAATTAAATGAAACAGTCCGTGTAGAACAAAGTGCAGCTTACAGGGAACATTGCTGGCAACCCATTAATGACCTTTGCCAAGGGTACAGGGGAGATGACCAAGAGACAGCAGGAAAATGGCAGTGGGTGCCCTGCCTGAACCTCTGAAGTGGAAGCAGTGTTACCGCAGACAGTTGCAAAAGGTAGCTGGCCGTGTTGGCCCTTTCCTGGCACCGTTCCCATAGGCCAGCCTGCCTGATGGAAGATCCATGCAGTCTGGAAGCTGTACTGACTGCTACTGTCATTGAGGCAGAGTGGAGGCCACAGCTGACCAGTGCTGCCATTGGCTGTGCCAGCCCAATCATTGTAGCACACTCCTTCAGAGCATTGCTCAGCAGATCGTGCGTCTCCATCTCTCTCAATCCTCGGCCCTCCTCATGGTGGAAACGATCCCGATATTCTGGGATCTGAGGGCAGCTGGAGCTGTCCAGACCCAGGTGCTGCTTTGTCCTTCCATGGGGGGTGGGGCAGGGTGTGTGGAGGCCTGGCTCGGAGTGCCCGGGCATTGGGTGGAGATCAGTCACGCCTGGCAATGGGCACCAACAGTGATAAGCCAGCCCTTACCGTACTGGCAGATGTCCCAGCACCAGATGGCACAGCTCTGCATCTGGATCTCTCCCAACCGAGCTCCTGTGAAGACTGCACCCCACAGCCAATGCCAGGTAGGGCCATCAATCCTGAAGATATGGTTAGTGGCAGCTTGGCAGGTGTGACCCGTCAGGAAATGTGGGCTCTTCATCACCCGAGCATGCCTTCTGTCACACAGTGCCACTGACAGTGTGGCACTCTGTGATTGGGGTGCACTGGGGAACAACCACATATCTTAGTGATGTCGTCATATCTGCTGTCCCAGCTTCCTTTGTGAATAGGAGCCTCTGCCTGCAGTAATCACCTGCTGATCTGGGTGTGTGTGTATTTGTGAGCAGCACAGAGCATCTCACACACAACCTGACGGCTTGGTATCCTTCCTCTTTCAAACATGCCGGATAAGGGGATTTCCATCGGGAAACCCACTGGTGAGGCTCACGATGCTGGGGAAATAGAGCAATGGCAACACAGGCTCCTGAGAAGCTCAATGGCAAAACAGTACAAAAAATAACATTATTACATAGAAAGTACAGCACAGAAACAGGCTACTCGGCCCAACTGGTCTGTGCCAGTGTGTATACTCCACACAAGCCTCCTCCCTCACTACTTCATTAACCCGATTATTGTGTCCTTTAAACGAGCTTCCATATACTTACAACGACTTAGCTATCCTGGATGTCCAGGTCACATGGGAGTAAGTCGCTATCTGGGATATCCAGGTCACATGGGAATAAGTCGCTATCCGGGATATCCAGGTCACATGGGTGTAATTAAGAATCGATGCCCTGCACACCAGACAGTTGGGAAATGGTGTGTGGAATTCCCCGGCCCCAGGGTCAGTATTAGAATGCAGCTCTTCCTGTTTTAAGCAGCTGCTTGCTGTGCAGTTTGCTGCACCCCAGAAATGTAAGTAATGCACAAAGTGGGCCGAGATCGGGTCACTACCCAGCCTGCCCATTGTGGAGAACCTGGGCTGTGGTTACAGCATGATAGCCCCGGCTCTGAGCCGCCCACTCGTGTGGAGACGGAGCCCCCCACTCGTGTACAGACTGAGCTCCCACCCGTGTACAGTGACACTGAGTCCCCCAGTCGTGTACAGTGACACTAGGCCCCCCACTCATGTACAGTGACACTGGGCCCCCCCACTCGTGTACAGTGAGACACTGAGCCCCCCGATCGTGTACAGTGAGACACTGGGCCCCCCACTCGTGTACAGTGAAACTGGGCCCCCCACTCGTGTACAGTGAGACACTGGGCCCCCCACTCGTGTACAGTGAGACACTGGGCCCCCCACTCGTGTACAGTGAGGCACTGGGCCCCCCACTCGTGTACAGTGAGACACTGAGCCCCCACTCGTGTACAGTGAGACATTAGGCCCCCCACTCGTGTACAGTGAGACACAGGGCCCCCCACTCGTGTACAGTGAGACATTAGGCCCCCCACTCGTGTACAGTGAGACATTAGGCCCCCCACTCGTGTACAGTGAAACTAGGCCCCCCACTCGTGTGCAGTGAGAAACTGGGCCCCCACTCGAGTACAGTGACACTGGGCTCTCCACCCGTGTACAGTGACACTAGGCCCCCCACTCGTGTACAGTGAGACACTGGGCCCCCCACTCATGTACAGTGACACTGGGCCCCTCACACGTATACAATGAGACACTGAGCCCCCCACTCATGTACAGTGACATTTGGCCCCCCACTCATGTACAGTGAGACACTGGGCCCCACACTCCTGTACAGTGAGGCAATGAGACCCTATTCATGTACAGTGAGACACTGGGCTCCCCATTCGTGTACAGTGACACTGAGCCCCCCCACTCGTGTACAGTGAGACACTGGACCCCCCACTCGTGTACAGTGACACTAGGCCCCCCCACTCGTGTACAGTGACACTGGGCCCCCCACTCGTGTACAGTGAGTCACTGAGACCCCCACTCGTGTACAGTGACACTGGGCCCCCCACTCGTGTACAGTGGGACACTGAGCCCCCCACTCGTGTACAGTGAGACACTGGGTCCCACACACGTGTAAAGTGACACTGGGCCACCCACTCGTGTACAGTGAGACACTGAGCCCCCCACTCGTGTACAGTGAGACTGGGCCCCCCACTTGTGTACAGTGAGACACTGAGCCCCCCACTCGTGTACAGTGAGACTGGGCCCCCCACTCGTGTACAGTGAGAAACTGAGCCCCCCACTTGTGTACAGTGAGACTGGGCCCCCCACTCGTGTACAGTGAGAAACTGAGCCCCCCACTTGTGTACAGTGAGACACTGAGCCCCCCCCCCCAATCGTGTACAGTGAGACACTGAGCCCCCCCCCCGACTCGTGTACAGTGACCCTGGGCCCCCCACTCGTGTACAGTGACACTGGGCCCCCCACACGTGTACAGTGAGACACTGAGCCCCCCAATCGTCTACAGTGAGATACTGGGCCCCACACTCCTATACAGTGAGACAGTGAGCCCCCCACTCATGTACAGTGAGACACTGGGCCCCCCATTCGTGTACAGTGACACTGAGCCTCCCCACTCATGTACAGTGAGACACTGGACACCCCACTAGTGTACAGTGACACTAGGCCCCCCCACTCGTGCACAGTGACACTGGGCCCCCCACTCGTGTACAGTGACACTTGGCCCCCCACTCATGTACAGTGAGACACTGGGCCCCCCATTCGTGTAGTGACACTGAGCCCCCAACTCGTGTACAGTGGGACACTGGGCCCCCCACTCGTGTACAGTGAGACACTGGGTCCCCCACTTGTGTAAAGTGACACTGGGCCCCCCACTCGTGTACAGTGAGACACTGAGCCCCCCACTCGTGTACAGTGAGACACTGAGCCCCCCCCCCAATCGTGTACAGTGAGACACTGAGCCACCCCCCCCCCACTCGTGTACAGTGAGACACTGAGCCCCTCCCCCCACTCGTGTACAGTGACCCTGGGCCCCCCACTCGTGTACAGTGACACTGGGCCCCCCACACGTGTACAGTGAGACACTGAGCCCCCCAATCGTGTACAGTGAGATACTGGGCCCCCCACTCGTGTACAGTGAGACACTGAGCCCCTCACTCGTGTACAGTGAGACACTGGGCCCCCCATTCGTGTACAGTGACACTGAGCCCCCCCACTCGTGTACAGTGAGACACTGGACCCCCCACTAGTGTACAGTGACACTAGGCCCCCCCACTCGTGTACAGTGACACTATGCCCCCCCACTCGTGTACAGTGACACTGGGCCCCCCACTCGTGTACAGTGAGACACTGAGCCCCCCAATCGTGTACACTGAGTCACTGAGACACCCCACTCGTGTACAGTGACACTGAGCCCCCCCACTCGTCTACAGTGAGACACTGGACCCCCCACTAGTGTACAGTGACACTAGGCCCCCCCACTCGTGTACAGTGACACTGGGCCCCCCACTCATGTACAGTGAGACACTGAGCCCCCCAATCGTGTACAGTGAGTCACTGAGACCCCCACTCGTGTACAGTGACACTGGGCCCCCCACTCGTGTACAGTGGGACACTGGGCCCCCCACTCGTGTACAGTGAGACACTGGACCCCCCACTAGTGTACAGTGACACTAGGCCCCCCCACTCATGTACAGTGACACTATGCCCCCCCACTCGTGTACAGTGACACTGGGCCCCCCACTCGTGTACAGTGAGACACTGAGCCCCCCAATCGTGTACACTGAGTCACTGAGACACCCCACTCGTGTACAGTGACACTGAGCCCCCCCACTCGTGTACAGTGAGACACTGGACCCCCCACTAGTGTACAGTGACACTAGGCCCCCCCACTCGTGTACAGTGACACTGGGCCCCCCACTCATGTACAGTGAGACACTGAGCCCCCCAATCGTGTACAGTGAGTCACTGAGACCCCCACTCGTGTACAGTGACACTGGGCCCCCCACTCGTGTACAGTGGGACACTGGGCCCCCCACTCGTGTACAGTGAGACACTGGGTCCCCCACTCGTGTAAAGTGACACTGGGCCCCCCACTCGTGTACAGTGAGACACTGAGCCCCCCACTCGTGTACAGTGAGACTGGGACCCCACTCGTGTACAGTGAGAAACTGAGCCCCCCACGTGTGTACAGTGAGACACTGAGCCTCCCCCCCCAATCGTGTACAGTGAGACACTGAGCCCCCCCGCCACTCGTGTACAGTGAGACACTGAGCCCCTCCCCCCACTCGTGTACAGTGACCCTAGGCCCCCCACTCGTGTACAGTGAGACACTGGGCCCCCTATTCGTGTACAGTGACACTGGGCCCCCCACTCGTGTAGAGTGAGGCACTGGGCCCCCCACCCGTGTACAGTGACACTGGGCCCCCCACTCATGTACAGTGACACTGGGCCCCCCACTCGTGTACAGTGAGAGACCAGGCCCCCCAATCGGGTACAGTGACACTGGGCCCCCCACTCGTGTACAGTGAGACACTGAGCCCCCAATCGTGTATAATGAATCACTGAGACCACCCACTCGTGTACAGTGACACTGGGCCCCCCACTCGTGTACAGTGATACACTTAGTCCACCACTCGTGTACCGTGAGACACTGGGCCCCCCACTCGTGTACAGTGAGACACTGAGCTCCCCAATCGTGTACAGTGAGTCACTGAGACACCCCACTCGTGTACAGTGGCACTGAGCCCCCCCACTCGTGTACAGTGAGACACTGGACCCCCCACTAGTGTACAGTGACACTAGGCCCCCCCCACTCGTGTACAGTGACACTATGCCCCCCCACTCGTGTACAGTGACACTGGGCCCCCCACTCATGTACAGTGAGACACTGGACCCCCCACTAGTGTACAGTGACACTAGGCCCCCCCCACTCGTGTACAGTGACACTATGCCCCCCCACTCGTGTACAGTGACACTGGGCCCCCCACTCGTGTACAGTGAGACACTGAGCCCCCCAATCGTGTACAGTGAGTCACTGAGACACCCCACTCGTGTACAGTGACACTGAGCCCCCCCACTCGTGTACAGTGAGACACTGGACCCCCCACTAGTGTACAGTGACACTAGGCCCCCCCACTCGTGTACAGTGACACTATGCCCCCCCACTCGTGTACAGTGACACTGGGCCCCCCACTCATGTACAGTGAGACACTGAGCCCCCCAATCGTGTACAGTGAGTCACTGAGACCCCCACTCGTGTACAGTGACACTGGGCCCCCCACTCGTGTACAGTGGGACACTGGGCCCCCCACTCGTGTACAGTGAGACACTGGGTCCCCCACTCGTGTAAAGTGACACTGGGCCCCCCACTCGTGTACAGTGAGACACTGAGCCCCCCACTCGTGTACAGTGAGACTGGGACTCCACTCGTGTACAGTGAGAAACTGAGCCCCCCACGTGTGTACAGTGAGACACTGAGCCTCCCCCCCCAATCGTGTACAGTGAGACACTGAGCCCCCCCGCCACTCGTGTACAGTGAGACACTGAGCCCCTCCCCCCACTCGTGTACAGTGACCCTAGGCCCCCCACTCGTGTACAGTGAGACACTGGGACCCCTATTCGTGTACAGTGACACTGGGCCCCCCACTCGTGTAGAGTGAGGCACTGGGCCCCCCACCCGTGTACAGTGACACTGGGCCCCCCACTCATGTACAGTGACACCGGGCCCCCCACTCGTGTACAGTGAGAGACCAGGCCCCCCAATCGGGTACAGTGACACTGGGCCCCCCACTCGTGTACAGTGAGACACAGAGCCCCCAATCGTGTATAATGAATCACTGAGACCACCCACTCGTGTACAGTGACACTGGGCCCCCCACTCGTGTACAGTGATACACTTAGCCCACCACTCGTGTACCGTGAGACACTGGGCCCCCCACTCGTGTACAGTGAGACACTGAGCTCCCCAATCGTGTACAGTGACACAGAGCCCCCCCCCCACTCGTGTACAGTGAGACACTGGACCCCACCACTCGTGTACAGCGAGACAGTGAGCCTCCCCACTCGTGTACAGTGACACTGGGCCCCCCACTCGTGTACAGTACACTGGGCCGCCCACTCGTGTACAGTGACACTGGGCCCCCCACTCGTGTACAGTGAGTCTGGGCTCCCCACTCGTGTACAGTGAGACACTGGGCCCCCCATTCGTGTCCAGTGAGACACTGAGCACCCCACTCGTGTACAGTGACACTGGGCTCCCCTCTCGTGTACAGTGAGACACTGGGCCCCCCACTCGCGTACAGTGACACTGGGCTCCCCACTCGTGTACAGTGAGACACTGAGCCCCCCACTCGTGTACAGTGACACTGGACCCCCCACTCATGTACAATGACACTAGGCCCCCCACTCGTGTACAGTGACACGAGGCCCCCCACTCGTGTACACTTACACTAGGACCCCCACTCGTGTACAGTAACACTTAGCCCTACACTCGTGTACAGTGAGACTGTGCCCCCCACACGTGGACATTGAGACACTTAGCCCCCCACTCGTGTACAGTGACACTGGGCCCCCCACTCGTGTACAGTGACACTGGGCCCCCCACTCGTGTAGAGTGAGGCACTAGGCCCCCCACCCGTGTACAGTGACACTGGGCCCCCCACTCATGTACAGTGACACTGAGCCCCCCCCACTCGTGTACAGTGAGACACCAGGCCCCCCACTCGTGTACAGTGACACTGGGCCCCCCACTCGTGTACAGTGAGACACTGGGCCCCCTCTCGTGGACAGTGAGACACTGGGCCCCACCCTCGTGTACAGTGAGACACTGAGCTCCCCAATCGTGTACAGTGACACAGAGTCCCCCCCACTCGTGTACAGTGAGACACTGGACCCCACCACTCGTGTACAGTGAGACAGTGAGCCCCCCCACTCGTGTACAGTGACACTGGGCCCCCCACTCGTGTACAGTGACACTAGGCCCCCCACTCGTGTACAGTGACACTGGGCCCCCACTCGTGCACAGTGAGTCTGGGCTCCCCACTCGTGTACAGTGAGACAATGGGCCCCCCATTCGTGTACAGTGAGACACTGAGCCCCCCACTCGTGTACAGTGACACTGGGCCCCCCACTCGTGTACAGTGAGACACTGGGCCACCCACTCGTGTACAGTGACACTGGGCTCCCCACTCGTGTACAGTGAGACACTGAGCCCCCCACTCGTGTACAGTGACACTGGACCCCCCACTCGTGTACAATGACACTAGGACCCCCACTCGTGTACAGTGACATTGGGCCCCCCACTCGTTTACAGTGAGACACTGGGCATCCTACTCGTGTACAGTGACACTGGGCCCCCCACTCATGTACAGTGAGACACTGGGCCCCCCCACTCGTGTACAGTGACACTGGGACCCCACTCGTGTACAGTGAGAAACTGAGCCCCCACTTGTGTACAGTGAGACACTGAGCCCCCCCCCCCCCCAATCGTGTACAGTGAGACACTGAGCCACCCCCCCCCCCACTCGTGTACAGTGAGACACTGAGCCCCTCCCCCCACTCGTGCACAGTGACCCTGGGCCCCCCACTCGTGTACAGTGACATTCGGCCCCCCACACGTGTACAGTGAGACACTGAGCCCCCCAATCGTGTACAGTGAGATACTGGGCCCCACACTCCTGTACAGTGAGACACTGAGCCCCCCACTCGTGTACAGTGAGACACTGGGCCCCCCATTCGTGTACAGTGACACTGAGCCCCCCCACTCGTGTACAGTGAGACACTGGACCCCCCACTAGTGTACAGTGACACTAGGCCCCCCCACTCGTGTACAGTGACACTATGCCCCCCCACTCGTGTACAGTGACACTGGGCCCCCCACTCGTGTACAGTGAGACACTGAGCCCCCCAATCGTGTACAGTGAGTCACTGAGACACCCCACTCGTGTACAGTGACACTGAGCCCCCCCATTCGTGTACAGTGAAACACTATGCCCCCCCACTCGTGTACAGTGACACTGGGCCCCCCACTCGTGTACAGTGAGACACTGGGCCACCCACTCGTGTACAGTGACACTGGGCTCCCCACTCGTGTACAGTGAGACACTGAGCCCCCCACTCGTGTACAGTGACACTGGACCCCCCACTCGTGTACAATGACACTAGGCCCCCCACACGTGTACAGTGACACTAAGCCCCCCACTCGTGTACACTGACACTAGGACCCCCACTCGTGTACAGTGACATTGGGCCCCCCACTCGTTTACAGTGAGACACTGGGTATCCTACTCGTGTACAGTGACACTGGGCCCCCCACTCATGTACAGTGAGATACTGGGCCCCCCCACTCGTGTACAGTGACACTGGGCCCCCCACTCGTGTACAGTGAGACACTGGGCCCCTCACTCGGGTACAGTGAGACACTGAGCCCCCCACTCGTGTACAGTGAGACACTGGGCCCCCCCACTCGTGTACAATAACACTGGGCCCCCCCACTCGTGTACAGTGACACTGGGACCCCACTCGTGTACAGTGAGAAACTGAGCCCCCCACTTGTGTACAGTGAGACACTGAGCACCCCCACTCATGTTCAGTGACACTGGGACCTCTCACTCGTGTATAGTGACACTGGCCCCTCCCACTCATGTACAATGACACTGGGCCCCCCCAATCGTGTACCGTGACACTGAGCCCCCTCACTCGTGTACAGTGACACTGGGCCCCCCACTCGTGTACAGTGACACTAGGCCCCCCCCCACTCGTGTACAGTGACACTATGCCCCCCCCACTCGTGTACAGTGACGCTGGGCCCCCCACTCGTGTACAGTGAGACACTGAGCCCCCCAATCGTGTACAGTGAGTCACTGAGACCCCCACTCGTGTACAGTGAGATACTGGGCCCCACACTCCTGTACAGTGAGACACTGAGCCCTCCACTCGTGTACAGTGAGACACTGGGCCCCCCATTCGTGTACAGTGACACTGAGCACCCCCACTCGTGTACAGTGAGACACTGGACCCCCCACTCGTGTACAGTGACACTAGGCCCCCCCACTCGTGTACAGTGACACTATGCCCCCCCACTCGTGTACAGTGGGACACTGGGCCCCCCACTCGTGTACAGTGAGACACTGGGTCCCCCACTCGTGTAAAGTGACACTGAGCCCCCCACTCGTGTAGAGTGAGACACTGAGCTCCCCACTCGTGTACAGTGAGACTGGGCCCCCCACTCGTGTACAGTGACGCTGGGCCCCCCACTCGTGTACAGTGAGACACTAGGCCCCCCCACTCGTGTACAGTGACACTATGCCTCCCACTCGTGTACAGTGACACTGGGCCCCCCACTCGTGTACAGTGATATACTTAGCCCACCACTCGTGTACAGTGAGACACTGGGCCCCCCACTCGTGTACAGTGACACTGAGCCCCCCCATTCGTGTACAGTGAGACACTATGCCCCCCCACTCGTGTACAGTGACACTGGGCCCCCCACTCGTGTACAGTGAGACACTGGGCCACCCACTCGTGTACAGTGACACTGGGCTCCCCACTCGTGTACAGTGAGACACTGAGCCCCCCACTCGTGTACAGTGAGACACTGGGCCCCCCCACTCGTGTACAGTAACACTGGGCCCCCCCACTCGTGTACAATGACACTAGGCCCCCCACACGTGTACAGTGACACTAAGCCCCCCACTCGTGTACACTGACACTAGGACCCCCACTCGTGTACAGTGACATTGGGCCCCCCACTCGTTTACAGTGAGACACTGGGTATCCTACTCGTGTACAGTGACACTGGGCCCCCCACTCACGTACAGTGAGGCACTGGGCCCCCCCACTCGTGTACAGTGACACTGGGCCCCCCACTCGTGTACAGTGAGACACTGGGCCCCTCACTCGGGTACAGTGAGACACTGAGCCCCCCACTCGTGTACAGTGAGACACTGGGCCCCCCCACTCGTGTACAGTAACACTGGGCCCCCCCACTCGTGTACAGTGACACTGGGACCCCACTCGTGTACAGTGAGAAACTGAGCCCCCCACTTGTGTACAGTGAGACACTGAGCACCCCCACTCGTGTACAGTGAGACTGGGCCCCCCACTCGTGTACAGTGAGACACTGAGCCCCCCACTCATGTACAGTGAGACTGGGCCCCCCCACTTGTGTTCAGTGAGACACTGAGCCCCCCACTCGTGTACAGTGAGACACTGGGCCACCCACTCGTGTACAGTGACACTGGGCTCCCCACTCGTGTACAGTGAGACACTGAGCCCCCCACTCGTGTACAGTGAGACACTGAGCCCCCCACTCGTGTACAGTGAGACACTGGGCCCCCCCACTCGTGTACAGTAACACTGGGCCCCCCCACTCGTGTACAGTGACACTGGGACCCCACTCGTGTACAGTGAGAAACTGAGCCCCCCACTTGTGTACAGTGAGACACTGAGCACCCCCACTCGTGTACAGTGAGACTGGGCCCCCCACTCGTGTACAGTGAGACACTGAGCCCCCCACTCATGTACAGTGAGACTGGGCCCCCCCACTTGTGTTCAGTGAGACACTGAGCCCCCCACTCGTGTACAGTGAGACACTGAGCCCCCCCCCCCCAATCGTGTACAGTGAGACACTGGGCCCCCCATTCGTGTACAGTGACACTGAGCCCCCCCAGTCGTGTACAGTGAGACACTGGACCCCCCACTCGTGTACAGTGACACTAGGCCCCCCCACTCGTGTACAGTGACACTATGCCCCCCCACTCGTGTACAGTGACACTGGGCCCCCCACTCATGTACAGTGAGACACTGAGCCCCCCAATCGTGTACAGTGAGTCACTGAGACTCCCACTCGTGTACAGTGACACTGGGCCCCCCACTCGTGTACAGTGGGACACTGGGCCCCCCACTCGTGTACAGTGAGACACTGGGTCCCCCACTCGTGTAAAGTGACACTGGGCCCCCCACTCGTGTACAGTGAGACACTGAGCCCCCCACTCGTGTACAGTGAGACTGGGCCCCCCACTCGTGTACAGTGAGAAACTGAGCCCCCCACTTGTGTACAGTGAGACACTGAGCCCCCCCCCCAATCGTGTACAGTGAGACACTGAGCCCCCCCCCCCACTCGTGTACAGTGAGACACTGAGCCCCTCCCCCCACTCGTGTACAGTGACCCTGGGCCCCCCACTCGTGTACAGTGAGACACTGGGCCCACCACTCGTGTACAGTGAGACACTGAGCCCCCCACCCGTGTACAGTGAGACACTGGACCCCCACTCGTGTACAGTGAGACACTGAGCCCCCCACTCGTGTACAGTGAGACACTGGGCCCCCCACTCATGTACAGTGACACTGGGCCCCCCACTCGTGTAGAGTGAGGCACTGGGCCCCCCACCCGTGTACAGTGACACTGGGCCCCCACTCATGTACAGTGACACTGAGCCCCCCCACTCGTGTACAGTGAGACACCAGGCCCCCCACTCGTGTACAGTGACACTGGGCCCCCCACTCGTGTACAGTGAGACACTGGGCCCCTTCTCGTGGACAGTGAGACACTGGGCCTCCCACTCGTGTACAGTGACACTGGGCCCCCCACTCGTGTACAGTGATATACTTAGCAGACCACTCGTGTACAGTGAGACACTGGGCCCCCCACTCGTGTACAGTGAGACACTGAGCTCCCCAATCGTGTGCAGTGACACAGAGCCCCCCCCACTCGTGTACAGTGAGACACTGGACCACACCACTCATGTACAGTGAGACAGTGAGCCTCCCCACTCGTGTACAGTGACACTGGGCCCCCCACTCATGTACAGTGAAACTAGGCCCCCCACTCGTGTACAGTGACACTGGGCCCCCCACTCGTGTACAGTGAGTCTGGGCTCCCCACTCGTGTACAGTGAGACAATGGGCCCCCCATTCATGTACAGTGAGACACTGAGCCCCCCACTCGTGTACAGTGACACTGGGCCCCCCACGCGTGTACAGTGAGACACTGGGCCACCCACTCGTGTACAGTGGCACTGGGCTCCCCACTCGTGTACAGTGAGACACTGAGCCCGCCACTCGTGTACAGTGACACTGGACCCCCCACTCGTGTAGAATGACACTAGGCCCCCCACACGTGTACAGTGACACTAGGCCCCCCACTCATGTACACTGACACTAGGACCCCCACTCGTGTACAGTGACACTGGGCCCCCCACTCGTTTACAGTGAGACACTGGGTATCCCTCTCGTGTACAGTGACACTGGGCCCCCCACTCATGTACAGTGAGACACTGGGCCCCCCCACTCGTGTACAGTGACACTGGGCCCCCCACTCGTGTACAGTGAGACACTGGGCCCCTCACACGTCTACAGTGAGACACTGGGCCCCCCACTCGTGTACAGAGACACTGGGCCCCCCGACTCGTGTACAGTGACACTAGGCCGCCCACTCGTGTACACTGACACTGGCCCCCCACTCGTGTACAGTCAGACACTGTGGCCCCCCACTCGTGTACGTGACACTGGGCCCCCCACTCATGTACAGTGAGACACTGAGCCCCCCAATCGTGTACGTGACACTGGGCCCCCCACTCGTGTACAGTGACACTGGGCCGCCCACTCGTGTACAGTGAGACACTGGGTCCCCCAATCATCTACAGTGACACTGGGCCCCCCACCCGTGTACAGTGAGACACTGGGCTCCCCAATCGTGTACAGTGACACTGAGGGTTCCACTCGTGTACAGTGAGATTCTGGGCCACCCACTCGTGTACAGTGACACTGAGCCCCCCACTCGTGTACAATGACACTCTGCCCCCCACTCGTGCACAGTGAGACACTGGGCCCCCCACTCGTGTACAGTGACACTGGGCCCCCTCACTCGTGTACAGTGACCCTGGGCCTCCCACATGTGTACAGTGAGACACTGAGCCCCCCACTCGTGTACAGTGAGACACTGGGCCCCCCCACTCGTGTACAGTGACACTAGGCCCCCCCACTCGTGTACATTGACACTGGCCCCCCATTCGTGTACAGTCAGACACTGGGGCCCCCCACTCGTGTACGTGACACTGGGCCCCCCACTCATGTACAGTGAGACACTTAGCCCCCCACTCGTGTACGTGACACTGGGCCCCCCACTCGTGTACAGTGACACTGGGCCCCCCATTCGTGTAAGTGAGACACTAAGCCCCCCCACTCGTCTACAGTGACAATGGGCCCCCCACTCATGTACAGTGAGACACTGAGCCCCCCACTTGTGTACAGTGAGACATTGAGCCCCCCACTCGTGTACAGTGAGACACTGGGCCCCCCCACTCGTGTACAGTGAGACACTGGGTCCCCCAATCGTGTACAGTGACACTGGGCCCCCCACCCATGTACAGTGAGACACTGGGCCCCCTAATCGTGTACAGTGACACTGAGCCCCCCAATCGTGTACAGTGACACTGGGCCCCCCACCCATGTACAGTGAGACACTGGGCCCCCCAATCGTGTACAGTGACACTGGGCCCCCCCACTCGTGTACAGTGAGACACTGAGCCCCCCACTCGTGTACAGTGAGACACTGCCCCCCCCCACTCGTGTACAGTGACACTGGGCCCCCCACTCGTGTCTCGTGAGACACTGAGCCCCCCACTCGTGTACAGTGACACTGGACGCCCCCACTCGTGTACAGTGAGACACTGAGCCCCCCACTCGTGTACAGTGAAACTGGACCCCCCACTCGTGTACAGTGAGACAGTGGGGCCCCCCCACTCGTGTACAGTGACACTGAGCTCCCCACTCGTGTACAGTGACACTGGGCCCTCTCACTCGTGTACAGTGACACTGCCCCCCCCCCACTCGTGTACAGTGACACTGGGCCCCCCACTCGTGTACAGTGACACTGGGCCCCCCCAATCGTGTACAGTGACACTGAGCCCCCTCACTCGTGTACAGTGACACTGGGCCCCCCACTCGTGTACAGTGAGACACTGAGCCCCCCCACTCGTGTACAGTGACACTGGGCCCCCCACTCGTGTCTAGTGAGACACTGAGCCCCCCACTCGTGTACAGTGACACTGGACCCCCCCACTCGTGTACAGTGAGACACTGAGCCCCACACTCGTGTACAGTGACACTGGACCTCCCCCACTCGTGTCTAGTGAGACACTGAGCCCCCCACTCGTGTACAGTGACACTGGGCCCCCCACTCATGTACAGTGTGACACTTAGCCCCCCACTCGTGTACGTGACACTGGGCCCCCCACTCGTGTACAGTGAGACACTGAGCCCCCCACTCGTGTACAGTGAGACATTGAGCCCCCCACTCGTGTACAGTGAGACACTGGGCCCCCCCATCGTGTACAGTGAGACACTGGGTCCCCCAATCGTGTACAGTGACACTGGGCCCCCCACCCGTGTACAGTGAGACACTGCCCCCTAATCGTGTACAGTGACACTGAGCCCCCCAATCGTGTACAGTGACACTGGGCCCCCACCTGTGTACAGTGAGACACTGGGCCCCCCAATCGTGTACAGTGACACTGAGGGTCCCACTCGTGTACAGTGAGATTCTGGGCCCCCCACTTGTGTACAGTGACACTGGGCCCCCCCACTCGTGTACAGTGAGACACTGAGCCCCCCACTCGTGTACAGTGAGACACTGGGCCCCTCCACTCGTGTACAGTAACACTGGGCGCCCCCACTCGTGTACAGTGACACTGGGCCCCCCCACTCATGTACAGTGAAACACTGGGCCCCCCACTGGTGTACAGTGAGACACTGAGCACCCCCACTCATGTTCAGTGACACTGGGCCCCCACTTGTGTACAGTGAGACACTGGCCCCTCCCCCACTCGTGTACAGTGAGACACTGAATCACCTACTCGTGTACAGTGACACTGGGACCTCTCACTCGTGTATAGTGACACTGGCCCCTCCCACTCGTGTACAGTGACACTGGGCCCCCCACTCATGTACAATGACACTGGGCCCCCCCAATCGTGTACCGTGACACTGAGCCCCCCACTCGTGTACAGTGACATCGGGCCCCCCACTCGTGTCTAGTGAGACACTGAGCCCCCCACTCATGTACAGTGACACTGGACACCCCCCACTCGTGTACAGTGAGACACTGAGCCCCCCACTCGTGTACAGTGACACTGGGCCCCCCACTCGTGTCTCGTGAGACACTGAGCCCCCCACTCATGTAAAGTGACACTGGACGCCCCCACTCGTGTACAGTGAGACACTGAGCCCCCCACTCGTGTACAGTGACACTGGGCCCCCCCAATCGTGTACAGTGACACTGAGCCCCCTCACTCGTGTACAGTGACACTGGGCCCCCCACTCGTGTACAGTGAGACACTGAGCCCCCCCACTCGTGTACAGTGACACTGGGCCCCCCCACTCGTGTCTAGTGAGACACTGAGCCCCCCACTCGTGTACAGTGACACTGGACCCCCCCACTCGTGTACAGTGAGACACTGAGCCCCCCACTCGTGTACAGTGACACTGGACCCCCCCCCACTCGTGTCTAGTGAGACACTGAGCCCCCCACTCGTGTACAGTGAAACTGGGCCCCCCACTCGTGTCTAGTGAGACACTGAGCCCCCCACTCGTGTACAGTGACACTGGACCCCCCCACTCGTGTACAGTGAAACACTGAGCCCCCCACTCGTGTACAGTGACACTGGACCCCCCCCACTTGTGTCTAGTGGGACACTGAGCCCCCCACTCATGTACTGTGACACTGGACCCCCCCACTCGTGTACAGTAAGACACTGAGCTAGTATCGGAGACTACTAATTCTTCCTTTCAATGTTTCACCAGCCTGGATCTTTCTTGTTTCACACAATTTATTAAACAGGCAGCTTGCATGACTGCGGAACAGGTGGAAGGAATCAAGAAGCAGCAAACATGAGCCGTGTTGGGAATGGATGATGTAATCGCTTGCCACATTATCCTTTCTCCCATGGGATCGGGGATTGTATCCATCCCAAACTGGTGCAGCGATGAGTTTATTTCTCTGCCAATTGTAAAGGCTTTAAATGAAATGAGTTTCAGCAAACGGCAGCAGGACCTAATGAGCTCAGCCCCACCGCATATAAACCAGCACAACTGCTGCTAAATTGTCCCTCTCACTCAGAGACAGCACATGGAGGACTGCTGTCAGAAATATAGAATGACACACTAAAGTCTTGAGGGTTTGGTGACTGTGGAGCACCCACAGAACCAAACTGATTTTCAGCAGAGAAAAGGGGTTTAAGAGGAGACATGATCCAAGCTCTGACAATACCAAGGGGAATGGAGGATGCAGATTCAAGCCGTTTAGTTGGGACGGTCAGCGCACAACTAGAGGAGTATAAAGATAACAAGCCTTAGAATCAGAGATTGGTTACAGCACAGAAGGAAGCCATTCGGCCCATCGAGCCTGTGCCGGCTCTCTGCAAGAGCGCTTCAGCGAGTCCCACTATCTGTCTGTCTGTCCCAGCTGTGACAGAGACTGTAATTCCTGTATTGGACTGTAGTTATTGAGAACTCACTTTTAGAGTCGAAGCAAGCCTTCCTCGATTTCGAGGGACTGCCTATGATGATGAGTCCCACTCCCCTCATCCATCTCCGTAGCCCTGCAATTTTTTTCTTCAGGTACTTATCCAATTCCCTTTTGAAAGCCACGATTGAGTTTTCCTCCACCAACCTTTCAGGCCGAGAAGTCCAGATCCTAAACACTCGCTGCGTCATGATGGTTTTCCTCATGTCGCCTTTGGGTCTTTTGCCAATCACCTCAAGCAGTGTTTGAGTTAAGAAGGAATCACTTTTCCTCCCGCACTAGAGTGGATATGTGGAATAGACTCCGGTGAAATGGTTTATGTTGTGTTGATTAAAATGTTTAAAAAGGCACTGGATGAACATTTGGGAGGGACCAGAAGGGAGTACGGATAAGTACAGAGAGGGAGACGGCAGAATGCTGTGTGGAACTTGTTAGGGCAGTGAAAACATGAATAAGGTTAGATAGATTTGTTTTCAAGTGGTTATCAAGGTGGGAGCGGTTAGTGCTGGGGAGTTCAGGTACCCTGTATCAACGTCAAGCACTCCCAAGTCAGGCACACCAAAGCTAGAGGCTGCCTCTAATTCTGCCCCAACAATGTGCCTCAGCCTCTACCTCAGCAGTACCTGCACCAACTATCCTTCGGCCTGTTAAGGTCTGGGTTATGCCAATTAGTGCCAAATGAGAGGCAGTGTTATGCTGCAGGCCCATTCCCATTAGAAACTCAGTGCAGATTGTTCAAACTCCTTTCACTTTAAGCCCCTTATGGCCATCAGTCAGTGGAGACCTTTATCCCATCAGTCTGAGCTGGATCTGAAGATGGGTTCCAAAGGTGATGGACTAATGTTTAACCAGCTACACCATCCAGTTCCCCATGAAAGACTTTCTGAAGTTATGCTGGATTCAGGGCAAGGGGAAACCTTGGAGGACCTTTCCTTGACATGGATTGAGACGATGAGCCAGGCTATCCATGCACCCTCTTTATTGGACACATGTCTGGTGAGGCAGAGCATCTGTTTCCCCTGTGACCCCAGCCCTGGGTTCATTTACATATGGGAGGCAGCCTGTCCTAGGAATGTGGAAGTGGTGGGGGGGGGGGGGGGGGTGCGGGGGTGGAGGGGATGGGCTGCAACAGCAGGTAGCCAATGAGATGCTTGATTCAAAAAATAGTTTTCTTTAAAAATGTCTAATTTTATTACTGGTGGCTTTTACGTGACAGTGCTGTGACAGTGCTTGCACAGGCTCTCTTCAGCTTTAGTACGGGGTCTCCACTGCTGACCTCTGAAAGAATGAAAGACTTGCATTTATACAGCGCATTTCACACCCTCAGGATATCCAAAGCGCTTTCCAGCCAATGATTTACATTTGAATTGTAGTCACTTCGTAGGAAAGGTGGCAGCTAATTCTCACGCAGCAAGTTCCCACAAACAGCAATGTGATAATGACCAGATCATTTATAGAAGGTGATGTTAAACATAAGAACATAAGAAATAGGAGCAGGAGTAGGCCATACGGCCCCTCGAGTCTGCTCCGCCATTTAATACGATCATGGCTGATCTGATTGTGGACTCAGGTCCACTTCCCTGACCGCTCTCCATAACCCCTTATTCCCTTATCGTTTAATAAACTGTCTATTTCTCTCTAAAATTTATTCAATGTCCCAGCTTCCACAGCTCTCTGAGGCAGCAAATTCCACAGATTCACAACCCTCTGAGAGAAGAAATTCCTCCTCATCTCAGTTTTAAATGGGTGGCCTCTTATTTTAAGATTATGCCCTCTAGTTCGAGTCTCCCCTATCAGTGGAAACATCCTCTCTGCATCCACCTTGTCAAGCCCCCTCATAATCTTATATGTTTTAATAAGATCACCTCTCATTCTTCTGAATTCCAATGAGTAGAGGCCCAACCTACTCAACCTTTTCTCATAAGTCAACCCCCTCATCTCCGGAATCAACCTAGTGAATCTTCTCTGAACTGCCTCCAAAGCAAGTATATCCTTTCGTAAATATGGAAACCAAAATTGCACGCATTATTCCAGGTGTGGCCTCACCAATCCTGTACAACTGCAGCAAGACTTCCCTGCTTTTATATTCCATCCCCTTTGTAATAAAGGCCAAGATACCATTGGCCTTCCTGATCACTTGCTGTACCTGAATACTATCCTTTTGTGTTTCATGCACAAGTACCCCCAGGTCCCACTGTACCGCAGCACTTTGCAATCTTTCTCCATTTAACTAATAACTTGCTCTTTGATTTTTTTTTTGCCAAAGTGCATGACCTCATGCTTTCCAACATTATACTCCATCTGCCACATTTTTGCCCACTCACTTAGCCTGCCTGTGTCCTTTTACATATTGTATGTGTCCTCCTCACACATTGCTTTTCCTCCTATCTTTGTATCGTCAGCAAACTTGGTTACGTTACATGCGGTCCCTTCTTCCAAATCATTAATATAGATTGTAAATAGTTGGGGTCCCAACACTGATCCCTGCGGCACCCCACTGGTTACTGATTGCCAACCCGAGAATGAACCATTTTTCCCAACTCTCTGTTTTCTGTTAGTTAGCCAATCCTCTATCCATGCTAATATATTACCCCCAACCCCGTGAACTTTTATTTTGTGCAGTAACCTTTTATGTGGCACCTTGTCAAATGCCTTCTGTAAGTCCAAATACACCACATCCACTGGTTCTCCTTTATCCACCCTGTTCATTACATCCTCAAAGAATTCCAGCAAATTTGTCAAGCATGACTTCCCCTTCATAAATCCATGCTGACTCTGCCTGACCAAATTTTGCTTTTCCAAATGTCCTGCTGCTTCTTTAATAATGGACTCCAACATTTTCCCAACCACAGATGTTAGGCTAACTGGTCTATAGTTACCTGCTTTTTGTCTGCCTCCTTTTTTAAATAGGGGCATTACATTTGCAGTTTTCCAATCTGCTGGGACCTCCCCAGAATCCAGGGAATTTTGGTAACTTACAACCAATGCATCCACAATCCCTGCCGCTACTTCTCTTAAGACCCAAGGATGCAAGCCATCAGGTCCAGGGGATTTATCTACCTTTAGCTCCATTATCTTACTGAGTACCACCTCCTTAGTGATTGTGATTGTGTTAAGTTCCTCCTCCGCTATAGCCCTTGACTATCCACTGTTGGGATATTGTTAGTGTCCTTGACTGTAAAGACTGATACAAAATATTTGTTCAAAGTTTCTGCCATCTCCACGTTCCCCATTACTAATTCCCCGGTCTCGTCCTCTAAGGGACCAACATTTACTCCAGCCATTCCTGTCCTTTTTATATAACTACATAAACTCTTGTTATCTGTTTTTATTTATGAATAAATGTTGGCCAGAACACCGGGGAGACCTCCCCTGCTCTTCTTTGAAATAGTGCCATGGGATCTTTTACATCCACTAGAGCGAGAAGACGGGGCCTCGGTTTAACCTCTCATCTGAAAGATGGCACCTCCGACAGTGCCGCACTCCCTCAGCACTGCACTGGAGCACCAGCCTAGATTCTTGTGCTCATGTCTTTTGAGTGGGACTTGAGTCGACAATATTGACTCAGAGGTGAGAGTGCTGCCCACTGAGCCACAGCTGACACCTGGACTCCAGGCTCTAACAGGCAGGCTGTGCACCTGGTGTTCCAGAAGTGTAAATAGTAGGATACGCAGCAGATCCCGGAGTTGCTTAATGCCTCCGTCCATCCCAGATCCATCAAAATGGTCTGGGAGGGAGGAAGACAGGAGTCTTCCTGACCATCACCATGTACCATTGTTCATAGACACCTGATCCTGCTTCTTCTTGTGGTTCCTGGCTCTCCATCTAATTTTTTACCCTTTATCCACATTGAACTGCATCTGCCATGGATTGGCCCAGTTACTTAAATGCTATGAGTCTGAAGACTATTGTTGATGTAAAGGCAGTGGTACATCGGTATAATTGGAATTAGTAGCCGGGGGGGGCAGCAGAGCACATGCTTCTCAAGAGCTGAAGGCTACAATTCCATATTGATATACCTGTTTTGTTAATTAGTTAATGGTGGGGGTTACAGGCCAAGTCCCAATGTTTGCTCCCTGCACCTGGCACCTGTTCCTGCTGTCCATGTGAATCAAGAATTGAAGTTGAGCCAACTTCTCAGTTGTGGAACTTGACCAGTAAAGCAAAACATGTATAGAATCCTCTCCTTCGCATTTTGGGTTGAGTTTGATTCGCCGCCCATTAATTCCATAAAATCGGCCTCATGTTTCAGAACCAGGAAGGCCCAAAATCTAGGATTGAGTTCAGAGGTAGAGGTGTTGGGGTATATTTCAATACCACCTGGCAGGAATGATCCGGGTGGGGTGTTAAGATGATAGGGTGTGACGGCACATTCCCTAGGTGTTTCCGTCATTCCCAACGCCCCCCCAACCCCCCGCCATAGTAACGTGCCTGAGAACAGGCATGGGAGGGCCACCTGCCTCCGGAATGTGGGGCCTACTTTACATCGAACGGTCGCAGATGGCGCCATCAGTGCCGCGACGGCATTTTAACATCCTGATTCAGGAGGCCTGCAAGTGGCCAACCGTCGACTGCTCCTCCATGGCAGGAATCTGCAGTGTGGCCAGAAGGGGCCACGGGCAATGTCCCTCTCATTTTCTTTTGGGCCGCATGGCCCCTTTCAGAGGTTTTTAACCACTGAAAAGCCAGATGCACGACTCTCCCAGAGCACTGCGCGGCTTAACGGGAACATCGGCCATGGGTATGTTGGAAAAAATTACTTTTCTGTGGAATCTTCATGGGCTCAGGAGCAGCAGGATTGCACCCCCAGCCCCCGCATGGACTCCTTGGTCCTCCCCAGTCCCCTACCCCACCAGCCCCAGCCCCTGCATGGAGTCCTTGGGGCCCCCGCAGCCCCGGCCTTGCCTCTCCCCCGACCCCCACCCCCCTCAGCCCCGGCCCCTGCATGGAATCCTTGGCCCCCCCTCAGCCAGCCTGGCTTCTCCCTCTGAACTGCCCTGTGAAAGATCTCCCACACCCTACCCGGGCTCCCGACTCAGTTCCTGCTCCAGCTTGCCGGCCCCTACGTCACTCTCCCCGGTTCCGGCCGAGTGCAATCCTACAACATTTAAATGAGGCCCGGGTGTTAAAATGGCCTGGGCCTCGTGCTGAGCCCCCCGCTGGAGTTTTCCGTTTCACCACCCCACCCCTCAGACGCCCTCCCCCCGTTAAAATCACTCCCAGTAAAGCTGAGCCCTCTTGTCACCCCCTCCACCCAGACACCCCCCCCGTTAAAATCGCCCCCAGTAACGCTGAGCCCCCCGTTCCCCCCACTCCCCCCAGACATCCCCCCGTTAAAATCGCGCCCAGTAATGCTGAGCCCCCCGTTCCCCCCCACTCCCCCCAGACATCCCCCCGTTAAAATCGCCCCCAGTAACGCTGAGCCCCCCGTTCCTCCCCTCACCCCAGACATCCCCCTGTTAAAATCGCCCCCAGTAACGCTGAGCCCCCCGTTCCCCCCCTCACCCCAGACATGCCCCTGTTAAAATCACCCCCAGTAATGCTGAGCCCCCCCCAGATGCCCCCCTGTTAAAATCGCCCCCAGTAATGCTGAGCTCCCCCCCCTCCCCGCAGACGCCACCCTGTTAAAATCGCCCCCAGTAATGCTGAACTCCCCCCCCCCGCCCCCCGCAGACGCCACCCTGTTAAAATTGCCCCCAGTAATGCTGAGCGGCAAACTGCAATTCTGCCTCGCCTGCTGTAACAGTGACGGAGCCGCAAAGTGTCGCATTCCTATCCCGAGCAGACACTGGGCACCTGGAGCATCAAGACTGAAAACGACCTTCAGGGACGGCCTGAACAGACATGGTGTAGGATTCTGTTCAGAGAACATTCTGTGCAAGCAGTCACAATAAGTACAGAATGGCGCTCACCGTCTAAGCTCATCGTCATGGAGCCAAAACAGGGAATCATTTTTCTCACAAAGCGAATAGACAGGAGCCTCAAAGAGTCCGATGCTGTTGATATTCTGATTGAACGACATGTAAGTTCAAAGACTCGGCTTCCCTTCAGAAAGACGCTTGGTTTCTGCGGTGACAGAAAGGCTGTAAGGGACGATTCTGCACTTCAAACAGGGAGCCGCAGTTACAGGGACAGTGGGCCGGGGATCAGAATGTACAGCACAGGAGGAGGCCATTCAGCCCATCGTGCCTGTGCCGGCTCTTAGAAAGAGCTGTCCAATTAGTCCCACTCCCCCGCTCTTTCCCCAGAGCTGTGAACATTTCTCCCTTTCAAGTTTATATCCAATTCCCGTTTGAAAGTTATTATTGGTATCAGCCATGGCTCAGTTAGCAGTACCCTTGTCTCTGAATTGGAAGGTTGTGGGTTTAAACCCCACTCCAGAGACTTCAGCACAAAATCCAGGCTAATATTCCAGTGCAGTGCTGAGAGAATGCTGCACTGTCAGAGGTGCCGTCTTTTGGATGAGACATTAAACCGAGGCCCTGTCTGCTCTCTTAGTTAGATGTAAAAGATCCCATGGCACGATTTCGAAGAAGAGCAGGGTAGTTATCCCTGGTGTCCTGGCCAATATTTATCCCTCCACCAACATCATTGGTCTGGTCATTATCAGCTTGCTGTTTGTGAGAGCTTGCTGTGCGCAAATTGCATGTCGCTTTTCCACATTACAATAGTGACTACACTCCAAAAGTACTTCATTGGCTGTGAAGCACTGTTGGACATCTTGATCGGCGCTCTATAAATGCAAGCCTTTTCTTTTATTTTGAATCTGCTTCCACCACTCTTTCAGGTAGTTCATTCCAGATCAAAATAACTCTCTCCATAAATAATATTCTCCTCAGCTCCCCTTTTGCCAATGACCTTAAATCTGTGTCAGCTGGTTACCCACCCTGATAAGGTTATAAGTTGTAGCCCTGATTCTCTGACACACGTTCTCTGTGAGCATGGCTTCTTACTGCAATGTGCGATCACAGAATCACCCCAATACAATGCCAATAACTAAGCCGTCTTCAAACACTGACTGATAGACATCGAGCCCCATAATGCAGCATTCTTTTTCAGTGCTGAGGGAGAGAATTTCCTCACTGCTTCGCCCGCTCTGTTGCCGTAAGTTCACTGGAAGAGCAGAAGTGGCGAGGAATTCTCCAGCTAACTTAAACAACACAGCAAAGGCAGGGAGAAACATCAGCTAATAGTCTGCCGAGACAGTCTGATCCCAGCTTTGAGCAGCTCGTTTAATTGTTTGCAAGCCAGAAGTTTATTACTAAGGGGTAGGTTTCCCAAGAGCGAAAGCGCCGTTTACAAGCTCAGGAAACGCGGCAGCCAATTTGCGCACAGCAAGCTCCCACAAACAGCACTGTGATAATGACCAGATAATCTGTTTTTGTTATGTTGATTGAGGGATAAATATTGGCCAGGACACCAGGGATAACTCCCCTGCTCTTCTTCAAATTAGTGCCATGGGATCTTCTACATCCACCTGAGAAGGCAGATGGGGCCACGGTTTAATGTCATCTGAAAGACGGCACCTCCGACACTGCAGCACTCCCTCAGCACTGCACTGAAGCATCAGCCTAGATTTTTGTGCTCAAGTCTCTGGAATAGGACTTGAACCCACAACCTTCTGACTGAGAGGCGAGAATGCTACCCACCTGGATATACAGCAGCGATGTCACATTAAACTGCAGTGCTGTGCTGCACTAGCTGTTCTATGGGATGAAATGAAAGTGCTGTCTATGCTGATAAATGTATCGGTCCCCTGTCTGACACCAGTTGGTGGATACTTCAGATGACCCATATACTGGTTGGACGGAGATGAGGCAGAGAGGTTGTGGAGGGTGGCTTGTGATTTTGCCTGTCACTATGTTGTGTGTGGACCTATTTGCAACTGATATAATCGCTGTGCAATTAGCTTGCCATTGACCCAAAGCACCTTGAGCCAGTTTTGCTTGTCCATGCCAGGTAAATGTGTCGGGCCTGCAGATACAGTGCTGATCGAAAGGCAGCTTCAGGCAGTCTGGTTCTAGGTCCTGCTCACCTTCCTGGCATACCTTCTTTCATCGTGTGCCTGTCCAAACCATTACATCACGCAATTGCGGACATTTTCAAAGTAACCCCAATCATTGAATCTACCTTGTCCAGGCAACAGACGTGAACTCTGTTGCATGAATTAAATGGCTTCCAGAGCTGGAGTGAACACTTATTATTCTCGCCCTCTCTGTGTTTACCCTTTTGTAGTTCCGCTGGAATCTTATAAATGGAACTGGAATGAAGGGAGCGGGCCGAGTTAGCCCGGGGTGGCAGGGGTAAGTAGCAGCAGATGTGTGACAGCACAACGCACTACCAGGTTGTCCCACTGAGTGTGTGAGTGAGAGTCCAGTGTAAAGACAGAAGGAAGGGAAGATGCCCAAACACCCTGCTATCCAACCTCACCATCACTAACACTGTGTGCCCAACCTCTGGCACATACATCAGTGGCGGCCCCTCCATTGGTGCTCACATTCACATCAACGCAGCACTTCTTCCCGATTGGGAGCTCTCCCTTCTCCTGTGAGAGGGCTTGACCAGCGAGAAGAGTGGGAATGGGTTAGTGATTGCCCTGTTGAAGGGTTCTAAAGCTGCGTGAGATGGATTAACATGCACGATGAGAGGAAGTAAGAAAGGAAGTCTTGGATTTATATATCACCTTTCATGACCACCGGCCGTCTCAAAGCGCTTTACTGTCAGTGAGGTATTTTTGAAGTGTCGTCACTATTGTAATGTAGGAAACGCAGCAGCCAGTTTGTACACAAGCAAGCTCCCACAAACAGCAATGTAATAATGACCAGATAATCAGCCTTTGTTATGTTGATTGAGGGATAAATATTGGTCAGGACACCGGGGATAACTCCCCTGCTCTTCTTCAAAATAGTGCCATGGGATCTTCTACATCCAATTGAGAGAGCAGATGGGGCCTCAGTTTAATGTCTCATCTGAAAGACAGCACCTCCTACAGTGCAGCACTCCAGTGGAGTGTCAGCCTAGATATTTTATGCTCAAATCCCTGGAGTGGGACTCGAACCTACGATCGTCTGACTCAGAGGCGAAAGTGCTACCCACTGAGCTACAACTGACACTAGCAGCAAGTATGGCAGAGAGGGGGCTGTAGATGTGAGTGCTGTAGCAGCAGCTGACTGTACAGGTGCAAGCAGAAGGAGTGCAGTGTGAATGATGAGAGGATGAAGCAGCAGGTATAGAGGGGGCAGTAACATAGTGTGTATGATGAGAAGATGAAGCAGCAGGTAGAGAGGGGGCTGTAGTATAGTGTGTATGATGAGAAGATGAAGCAGAAGGTATAGAGGGGCAGTAGATGTGAGCGCTGTAGCACCTCCTGACTGTACAAGCAGAAGGAGTGCAGTGAAGTATCCTGTTAAGGTGGCAGGAGAGGTATGGGAAGCGGAGAGGGAAGGGCTGGTAGGGCTAAGGCTAAAAGAGGTTGCTTCAGGGCTGTGTGGAGAGTAAGAAAGATCTGTCTTACCTTTGTAGGCTTGGTGAGGTCATTACATTTTTTACCACAGTTCTGCAGGTCCTGGGAACAATGATTGTAGCATTTACATGTTCTGCCATTTTTTTACATTGCATGATGGAAACTATCTCTGGGGAGTGGACTCCCTTCCTGCTGCTCACCAGCTCTATTAGCTCCCCCACGGCAGCACCCAAAAACCCTGGGCACCTTGGCTGCAATTATCTCATCTCGAAAAGCAGTCAGAGGGTGTCGGGCTTATTCAGGTCCTGTGTGTCAGACAGAGGGCGTGGAGCTTATTCAGGTCCTGTGTGTCAGACAGATACCGTGGGGCTTATTCAGGTCCTGTATGTCAGACAGAGACAGTGGGGCTTATTCAGGTCCTGTGTGTCAGACAGGGGCGTGGGGCTTATTCAGGTCCTGTGTATCAGACAGAGACAGTGGGGCTTATTCAGATCCTGTGTGTCAGATAGAGGGTGTGGAGCTTATTCAGGTCCTGTGTGTCAGACAGATACGGTGGGGCTTATTCAGGTCCTGTGTGTCAGACAGAGACAGTGGAGCTTATTCAGGTCCTGTGTGTCAGACAGATACGGTGGGGCTTATTCAGGTCCTGTGTGTCAGACAGAGACAGTGGGGCTTATTCAGGTCCTGTGTGTCAGACAGAGGGCGTGGGGCTTATTCAGGTCCTGTGTGTCAGACAGATACGGTGGGCTTATTCAGATCCTGTGTGTCAGACAGGGGACGTGGGGCTTATTCAGGTCCTGTGTGTCAGACAGATACGGTGGGCTTATTCAGATCCTGTGTGTCAGACAGAGACCGTGGGGCTTATTCAGGTCCTGTGTGTCACAGGGGGCGTGGGGCTTATTCAGATCCTGTGTGTCAGACAGAGACCGTGGGGCTTATTCAGGTCCTGTGTGTCAGACAGAGGGTGTGGGGTCAGGTTCCATGTCTTCAGGCTGTGTCTGTGGGGCCACTGAATCTGTGCTTTGCGAGCACCCCCAAGCCCTCTGAGAGAGGGCAGGGCTGAGCAATCACGGGGCAAAAGAAAGCAGGAGGCACCAGAATGGGGAGATGAATAAATTTTGCCCTACCTGACCACCACTGCCTTTAAATATCGCTCCCCAAGCGGCCAGCTGAGGTGACAACACCTCCTGCAGCTGCCGTTGTTGACGCCCGGCGATGCTTGTCACCGGATGACGTCACAATCTACAGGGCACAAGAGAGGGAGGCGGTAAGTGTTAGCGCCGGCGTAAAACCGCCAGGGAAGTTCGCGTGCGTTGGTGATTTTGCCGCGTCCGGTCGGTAACCCCTCAGCGCCCCATTACCGCCCCCTACAGGTGCTAACGGGAGGCACAAACCAGGCCAATTTCTCTCCCTATAAATCCATTGCACAACTGTGACACCACATGGATCCTGGTTTGATGCCATTGAATAATCCTGAACCCAGGCAGGTAGAACACACTGGCAGCTTCCTCACTGCCATGTTTTGTGCTGAGTGTTACGCTTTTTTTATATACGAGATATTTCCCTCGGTACAGAAGCACAAACCACTCCCATAAACTCTGAACCCTATGATCTGGAAGGTGCTTTAAATGCCCAATATCTGGGTAACTGTAACAAACCCAGGGGTTGAACAGAGAGCCCTCGTCCCTGATCCCGGCTTACTGGCTGCATTATATGTGCTTACATAATCTTCAGCAGATACAAAAATGAACACTCTGAGATCATGGCTTGCTATAAATTTCTAATCATATTTATTGAATATAAAACAGGTAAATTAACAGTGTTAAATACAAACAGTGATTGACACTAATTATCAACTTTACTCTTCTCAGAATATCACAAACAATATTTGCTCTCCTTCTGTGCGAAGCTTCAATAAAAAACGGAATCTGGAAGCATGCTCCCTGATTAGTCTGGAGTGGGGTTGAGTTCTGTGAAGTCACTGACTTGCCTCGAACCCTGGCGGATTCAGACTGACTGCTGCCTGGGAGAGAGTCCGTCTCACATAGAGCATTCGGAATCCCCGGAGACATACCGGAACTAAGGGATTGCAGCATTATACACGTTGTTTAATCCTGAGGACCCTGCTGAGGAACATAGGGATCTCTATGATTGCAGGACTATTGCAATGTGTCGCCTGGGTGGGCGAAAGATCTAACAGATTTTTTTTTTTTTAATTCGTTGCCAATCTTTCCAATTCTTTGTCAAATCACAAACACCAGAGGTCACCCTGCACCTGTCAAGGATCACTCTGCGCCAATGCTCTTAGCCAAAAGGCCTAGAGCCACTGCACCGTTCCTGGAAGTACTGCAATACCAGGTTCGTGCCATGGAGGTGGATGGGTCAAGCCACCCCACCCACCCACCTCCTATTTCCAAAAAGCATAGGAGAACCACCTTCCTGATCCAGGGAGAACCACTTTCTGGTCATGGTCGGGCGAAAGATCTAACAGATGTCAAACATAACCTTATCCCTTGCACTGATTCCTCGTCTCTCCCGGGAATCTTTGACTGGCCCACTGATTAGTTATCCTGTTAAACAGCTGGTGCATCAAAATTCACATGGTGAAGGGTTAATATTACAGTCATAGTTAATATTACAGTATGGGTTAATATTACAGTCATGGTTAATATTAAAATAAGGGTTAATATTAAAGTCAGGGTTAATATTAAAGTAATACAACTGCTCCTGACACCAGAGCGGCTCTTTGACAGGAATATTAGTGTTGAGTTTAGCGCCATGGTGCGTGAGCTGGAATCTCAAACATACTGCTTGTCCTTATGGGCTGTTGGAAGGGTTGAGGCTAATCTGCCTTCCTTTCTCACATTACCCTCAACCCCTCTCTGCAGACTGGTGTGATTGGATTTAAAAGTCTATCTTGAAGTATATGATAAAAAACATTCTTAAGAAGTGTTGTGTCCCAAAAGTCTTGAAATAAAAATCTGACGAGACCTTCCCTCTGATGTGTGCAGCTATAATTTGTTTGTTGCGGCCCAATGTAAAGCCGCCAGATCGCGATACGGCTGCAGTTGCGGAGTGAGCTGTAATCGGGACAATTTACACACTCACCGAATTGATGGGCAGGAGAAAACCAGCTGAACAACAAGCCGGACCCACACCTCCTGATAGTTGGAGCATTGTGACCGAACCCTTCTCCACCCCCCCCCCCACCCCCGCCACCACCGCCCTCCCCCCAACGCACTCCCCCTCCCCCCACTGCACTCCCCCTCCCCTTCTCCCCCCCACCCCCGCCACCACCGCACTCCCACAACCGCATTCCCCCTCCCCCCACCGCCCTCCTCTCCCCCCACTGCACTCCCCCTCCCCTTCTCCCCCCCATCCCCGCCACCACCGCACTCCACCACCGCATTCCCCCTCCCCCCACTGCACTCCCCCTCCCCTTCTCCCCCACCACCCTCCCCTCCCCCTGCACCCCTCCCCCACTTGCCCGCACTGCCCTCCCCCTCCCCCACTTAACCCCTGCCCTCCCCCTCCCCCACTTCCCCCCACCGCCCCCTCCCTCACTTCCCCCCGACCGCCCCTCCCCCACTTACCCCACCGCCCTCCCCCATTCCTCCGCCCCCTCACAGTCTCAGAATAAGGGGTCGGCCATTTAGAACAGATGAGGAGAAACTTCTTCACTCAGAGGGTGGTGAATCTTTGGAATTCTCTCCCCCAGAGGGCTGTGGAGGCTCAATCTTTGAGTATATTCAAGCAGAGAGCGATAGATTTTTGGATATTAAGGGAATCAAGGGATATGGGGATAGTGGAGTTGAGGTAGAAGATCAGCCATGATCTCATTGAATGGCGGAACAGGCTCGAGGGACCGAATGGCCTACTCCTGCTCCTATTTCTTTTGTTCTTTTGTTCTTATGCTTGTACACCAATTATAGTGACATGGTTTGGTTGAGGGATGACTATTGGCCGGAGAACTGCCCTGCTCTTCTGCAAATAGTACCATGTTTTACATCCAGCCGAGTACACACTGTGATGGTGACACCTTTCTCTGTCCTTTGTTACAACTCCAAAGTGTGTGTTCCCTCCTTCTGTTCTCCTGAACACCATTACGCATGCCACCGTTCTTTACATATATACCTAGGTTCTGTCATCTAGATTTTCTGATTGGTCTCGGACTTGCCTGAAATATAGAACTAACTTGGGCAAAACTGATTGGAAATTAGGATCACACCAGTTCTCCACCCACTGTGTGTTCTGTGCGGTTTTCTGTCAGCATTTCCCACTGGGTCCCACCAATGTAACTGTTTCAATATGTAAATGGCATATTACTGTCTGCCACCATTCTCAGCTGGAGAACTACATCATAAAAGTAGCCCCATTATTTATTATAAATCTTGCTAAAGGTTTATAAGAATGATTTTGCGAATACCTTGCCATTTTCTGAACCCCCCAAAATCTGGAAATGTGAGGCACCTTAAACCGATGGGTAGATGTGAATGAGCAGTAAATGCAGAATGCAGCACACAGGCTGATTCCCCTGTTTCTCACGTCAGTGGCCTAATCACATCCTTCAGTCCCCCGTATATTACCTGCAAAATCACCAGCCAAACGTTCTAAAAGGCTTTTCTGTATTGTTTTAATGAAGCACAAACATTGCACTGAAGTCATTTTCAGCAGCTTGTGTGATAGGATTTCATTTCCACTCAAAACGAAACCAAGGTTCTGTCCAGTCATGAGTTATTCAGCTACATCATTTGCAGAAATTAAAATTGTATGACAAATCTCCATGAAATATTCTCAATCCAGCAGGGTAATGAATTTTTTATGTGCATATAATAGCAAGCTACTTTGGAAATGTTTAGCGTAGATAATTGAATAGGATTGCAGTTCAATGTATTTATTACCACACAAATAACATGTTATGTGATTAATTGAAGTGTAATCCTTAAACCACAATCATGATTAAGAGTATAGTTGGCAATATGTTGTAATTAATATGAATCCCCAAAGGAGGTGAAATAGGTATAACATGTTTAGGTTGATCTGAAGTGATCTTTCCAACAGGACCATAAGCATTTCAAACACTATCAATAATATGATTGGAAAATCAAATAATAATTATACTGCACCAGCCACTTAAATATTTGCAGATCAGCATTCAAGAATTATTTTTGCTTCATTTGATTCTGCTTTTTAAAAATGAGACCCGTTGCTCCAAGTTACCAGATACCTTTGTTGCTGGAGACCGTGAAGCCTCACAGAGTAACGAATGCGAGATGTCTTGGGCTCTAAAGATGCAGGGCGACTTTCTGGCTGTAGAGGCCACAGCACACTTATGTTATGTACAGCGGCACAAATCCTTTCTCCAAGCTGGGCAGGCTATTCCTGTTAGTAACATCTCTTCTGAAGCTGCGGAAATCAATTCCTGCATGGCTGTATAACAGGACTCTGCAAGCCTTTTGTGTTCATTGGGCACATCGGTGTATACCCTGGGGGCTTCGGGGCTATGTATCACGCTGAAATCCATATACGGCACCTCAGAGAGTGTAGATCTCTCTCAGTGCTGCACAACTCCCTCAGTGCTGCATGACTCCTTCAGTGTTGCACGATTCCCTCAGTGTTCCACAACTCCCTCAGTGCTGCACGACTCCCTCAGTACTGCACAACTCCCTCAGTGCTATACGACTCCCTCAGTGCTGCATGATTCCCTCAGTGTTCCACAACTCCCTAGGTGCTGCATAACTCCCTCAGTGTTCCACAACTCCCTCAGTGTCATGCTGCACAACTCCCTCAGTGCTGCACTGAACAACTCCCTCAGTGCTGCACAACACCCTCAGTGCTGCACGACTCCCTCAGTGTTCCATGACTCCCTCAGTATTCCACAACTCCCTCAGTGCTGCACAACTCCCTCAGTATTCCACAACTCCCTCAGTGCCTCACTGCACAACTCCCTCAGTGTTCCACGACTCCCTCAGCATTCCACGACTCTCTCAGTGCTGCATGATTCCCTCAGTACTGCACAACTCCCTCAGTGCTGCACAATTCCTTCAGTACTGCACGACTCCCTCAGTGTTCCACGACTCCCTCAGCACTGCACGACTCCCTCAGCACTGCACAACTCCCTCAGTGTTCCACGACTCCCTCAGTGCTGCACGACTCCCTCAGTGTTCCACGACTCCCTCAGCACTGCACGACTCCCTCAGTGTTCCACGACTCACTCAGTGCTGCACTGCAGTCTGTATATATCTCAAGCTGCTGATAATAACAGATCTTGGTTTCTGATTTTTTTAATCATTCACAAGATGTGGGCATCACTGTCAAGGCCAGCATTTATTGCCCATTCCTAATTACCCTTGAGAAGATGGTGGTAAGCCGTGTGGTGAAGGTACGCCCACAGTGCTGTTAGGGAGCAAGTTCAAGGATTTTGACCCAGTGACGATAAAGGAATGGCGATATATTTCCAAGTCAGGATGGTGTGTGACTTGGAGGGGATGGTGATCCCATGCTTCTAGGTGGTAGAGGCCACAGGCTTGGGAGATGCTGCTGAAGAAGCCTTGGCAAGTTGCTACAGTGCATCTTGCAGATGGTACATACTGCAGCCACGGTGCGCCGTGGTGGAGGGAGTGAATGTTTAAGATAATGGATGGGGTGCCAATCAAGTGGACTGCTTTGACCTGGATGGTGTTGAGCATCTTGAATGTTATTGAAGCTGCACTCATCCAAGCAAGTGGAGATTATTCCATCACACTCCTGACTTGTGCCTTGTAGATGGTGGGATGGCTTTGGGGAGTCAGGAGGAGAGTCACTCCCCGCAGACTGCACAGCTTCTGACCTGCTCTTGTAGCCACAGTATTTATGTGGCTGGTTCAGTTAAACTTCTAGTTAATGGTGACCACCTGCATGTTGATGATACGGGATTTGACAATGGTAATGCCATTGTTGGAGAGAGATTGAGTAGACTAGGCCTATATTCTCTCGAGTTTAGTAGAAAGAGGTGATCTAATTGACACATAAAACATTCTTACAGGGCTTGCCAGGGTAGATGTGGGGAGGATGTTTTCCCTGGCTGGGGAGTCTAGAACCAGAGGTCACAGTCTCAGAATAAGGGGTTGGCCATTTGGGACTGAGATGAGGAGAAATTTCTCCACTCAAAGAGTGGTGAATCTTTGGAATTCTCTACCCCAGAGGGCTGTGGAGGCTGTGGAATATGTGAGCATATTCGAGACAGAGATCGATAGATTTTTGGATATTAAGGGAATCAAGAGATATGGAGATAGTGCAGTAAAGTTCAGTTGAGGGAGATCAGCCATGATCTTATTGAATGGCGGAGCAGGCTCGAGGGGCCGAATGGCCTACTCCTGCTCCTATTTCATGTTCTTATGTATAGTCATTGCTTGACACTTGTATGGCGCAAAGTTACTTAGGAATTACAACTTGCATTTATATCACACTTTAAACATAGGTGTTTCACTAGGGCATAAAAGGAGAATGTAAATCGAGCCATGGTGAGAGAGTTAGGAGAGGTGACTGAAAGATTGGCTGAAAAGATGGGGTTTAAAAAGGCTTTTTAGGCAATGATCTTGGTAGAGAGGTGGTGAGGTTTAGAGAGGGAACTCCAGAAATCTGGGGCAAGGTGACTGGTTCTAATATGCTAATCAGGGCCCTATAAGGTGTACAGTACTGGCACACAGTGTTGGGGTACCAACGGGTGCTCACCAACCCCATTGGTACAAGGTGGTGAATGGCCACTGCCGCACGCTCCTCCAAAACCACGCAAATCTCAGGTTTTAGAAAGATTTTTGCAGAACCCACTGAAGATAATGAATAAAGTGGGTACACATAGACATTTTGTGTCAAACCCAATAGAGGAATGGCAGTGCATGATTATAAGCTAAAGAAGCATGTTTCGAGTCGGCTTTAGTGTACCAAATACTGACTCTGCCTAAACATCTGAGGGAACTGAATCAATTCCTAATCAGTACGTAGTAAGTTAGGAGCAGGAGTCAGCCATTTAGCCCCTTGAACCCGCTCCGCCATTCAGTTAGATCAGGGCTGATCTGAACCTCAACTCCATTTGCCCGCCTTAGCTCCACATCCTTTGATCCCCTGACCTAACAGAAATCTATCGAGGTCAGTCATGAAACATCCACAGCCTTTGTGCAGAGAACTCCAGATTTCTCCTACCCTTTGAGATTCTGTAAGCAGTTGAGATATATGTGTCTGTGGTGGAAAAGATCAGAGCTTAGAAATAATGATGGTAGGTGAAAGAGAAGATGAACACCCAGGTGTTGGTATGAATCCTCTGCGTGCTATTTTAGCGGAAACATTAACCCATTAAAATAAACATCTGTCCCCCAACAGTAATCTCTCAGTACAGGGCCCAAGGCAGATGTTCGGAGAGTATTTTCCTCTTTGTGTTCTGACAGCTGAAATAAGTTTTCAATGTTCAAGCAGGTAATCTGATTGTTGGTGGGGAAGTTACATTTGAAGAGCCCGACATCCCAGAGTCCACGATACAAAAGAACGTTATCAAAAGTAATGAGATGATGCAGTCAGGGTTGAGTCCTGTGGAAGTGAGACTGTGAGGAAGCATCAGAACATGTCACACACAGCAGAGATTGTGAGTTGTAATAAATGTAATTCTATGTTGAATGAAGGAAGGAAAGTGGGAGAAGGATATAAAATGTCTTCTAGCGACAATAACTGTCACACTGAAAGTAGTTTGAGAATAAAGGTACAGAATGAATGAAGGTAAGCAATGTGACAGCAATGGAGCCTGGTCATTGAACAGGACTTTATTAGCAGGGGAATGGTTGGCTCATTTCATTTCTGCTAAAACAACCTGAAACATAACAATAACAGTACTGACTATAATACTGACAGAAGCCTGACAGAAGCAACACTATCTTTAAAATGTCTTTTTCCAGGTTTGTTTCTAGTGAGTGTGCATTGATAGTTACTTAAAATACAAATATAAATGTATCCCATTTAAGTTTTCCAGTTCTCTGTCAATTTATTACTTGAGGTCATCCAAAACTCTGCTACCCGTGTCCTAACTCACACCAAGCCCTGCTCACCCATCACCCCTGTGCTCGCTGACCTACATTGGCTCCCGGTTAAGCAACACCTCGCTTTAAAAATTCTCATCCTTGTTTTCAAATCCCTTCATGGCTTCACCCCATCTCTGTAATCACCTCCAATTCTACAACCCTCCGAGATCTCTACGCTTCTCAAATTCTGCCCACTTGAGCATCCCCCATTTTAATCGCTCCACCATTGACAGCCATGACTTCAGCTGTCAAGGCCCTAAGCTCTGGAATTCCCTCCCTAAGCCTTTCTGCCTTCCTACCTCTCTTTCCTCCTTTAAGATGCTCCTTAAAACCTACCTCTTTGGCCAAGCTTTTGGTCACCAGTCCCAATATCTCCTTATGTGGCTCGGTGTCAACTTTTGTCGGACAACGCTCCTGTGAAGGGCCTTGGGATGTTTTACAGTAAAGGCGTTATATAAATACAAGTTGTTGTTATTGTTGTACAATTGACATGGTGAAACTGGCTGAAATTGACTGTTGACTGCTGCCAATGGGGGACTGCCAGCAAGAATTTGGTGGAAGAGGCTTGGACAAAATGGAATCTTTGGCCTTGCCTATTTTCCTGCCACTTACACAGCCCCAGTCAACACCTCGTGACCCCAGGCACAGTACACACCCACCTGTAAGTCCCATCAGTACAGGCAGGGCAAGTTTCATACCTGTCCTGAGACTTCCACCATCCCGAATAGAACGGTATTTCTGCTCAGTAAACCAGTAGAATATATATGGGGCACGGAGTTTGTCTGCAGTGAACTAAAACCCACGGTTTGAATTCCATGATGTAGTATCATGTCACTTCAAGTCATGTGCTGTGATCGTAAGATCCTGCAATCTATCAGTGTATACTGTAAGGTCCTGCAATCTATCAGTGTATACTGTAATGTCCTGTGATCTATCAGTGTATACTGTAATGTCCTGCAATCTATCAGTGTATACTGTAGGGTCCTGTGATCTATCAGTGTATACTGTAATGTCCTGCAATCTATCAGTGTATACTGTAGGGTCCTGTGATCTATCAATGTATACTGTAAGGTCCTGCGATTGAGCAGTTTGTACTGTAAGGTCCTGCGATCTATCAGTGTATACTGTAAGGACCTGCGACCCATCAGTGTATACTGTAAGGTCCTGCGATCTATCAGTGTTTACTGTAAGGACCTGCGATCTATCAGTGTATACTGTAAGAACCTGCAATCGATCAGTGTATACTGTAAGGTCCTGCGATATATCAGTGTATACTGTAAGTGTTGTGTATCTGTAAAGCATGCACTCCCATGTTCCGCCACCAGGGAGCTCATCTTCTGAAGTCTCAAGGGATCCCAGCATCCCTTGGGAGCACTGTATATAAGCCGGCCCCTAAGGCCTGTTCTTCACTCTGGAGTTTCTTATTAAAGACTAAGGTCACTGTTACTTTAACCTCCCTGTGTGCAGCCTCATCTGTGTTAGGAACACAATAACTGGCAACGAGAATACGAATCCAACGCAAAGATGCAGCAAACTGTGGGCATCCTGGAGAAGTTCTCGGAGGGTGAGGACTGGGAACGGCTAGACCAGTACTTTGTAGCCAACGAGCTGGACAGAGAAGGAAGCGCTGCAAAAAGGAGAGCGGTCCTCCTCACATTCTGTGGGGCACCAACCTACAGCCTCATGAAGAATCTTCTGGCTCCGGTGAAACCCACAGATAAGTCGTATGAGGAGCTGTGTACACTGGTTTGGGAGCATCTTAACCCGAGGGAGAGCGTGCTGATGGCGAGGTATCGGTTCTACACGTGCCAGCGATCTGAAGGTCAGGAAGTGGCGAGCTACGTCGCCGAGCTAAAGCAACTTACAGGACAATGTGAGTTTGATGGCTACCTGGATCAAATGCTCAGAGACTTTTTTGTACTGGGCACTGGCCACGAGACCATCCTACGAAAACGTTTGACTGTAGAGACACCGACCCTCAGTAAGGCCATTGCGATAACACAGGTGTTTATGTCCACCAGTGATAACACCAAACAAATCTCTCAGCACATAAGTGCGAGCAATGTTCATAAATTAACTGGAACTGTGTTTGCGAGCAGAAATGTAAAGGGCAGAACCCACAACTCTGCAACTGCCAGCAGGCCTCAGGTGACCCAGATGACTCAGAGTCCCCAACAAAGGATGAATGCAAGGCAATTCACGCCTTGTTGGCATTGTGGAGGCTTCCATTCAGCCTATTCATGTCGCTTCAAAGGATATGTTTGCAAGAGCTGTGGAACAATGGGGCACCTCCAACGAGCTTGTAAATGAGCTGCAAGCTCTGCAAAACCTGCTAACCACCACATGGCAGAGGAAGATCGGTCCATAGTGGATCAAAGCAATTTCGAGCCTCAGAGAGAGGAGGCAGATGCTGAAGTACACGGGGTGCACACATTTTCGACGAAATGTCCACCTATAATGCTAAACGTAAAATTGAATGGCTTACCGGTAGCCATGGAACTGGACACTGGCGCTAGCCAGTCCATTATGAGTAAAAAGATGTTTGAGAGACTGTGGTGCAACAAGGCACTCAGACCAGCCCTGAGCCCCATCCACACAAAACTGAGAACGTACACCAAAGAGCTTATCACTGTCCTGGGCAGCGCCATGGTCAAGGTCACCTACGAGGGCACGGTGCACGAACTGCCACTCTGGATTGTCCCGGGTGATGGCCCCACACTGCTTGGAAGGAGCTGGCTGGGCAAAATCGGCTGGAACTGGGATGACATCCGAGCGCTATCACATGTCAATGAGGCCTCATGTACCCAGGTTCTTAACAAATTTCCTTCCCTTTTTGAGCCAGGCATTGGAAACTTTTCCAGGGCGAAGGTGAGGATCCACTTGGTCTCAGAGGCATGACCCATTCACCACAAAGCGCGAGGGGTACCTCACATGATGAGGAAGAAAGTGGAAATCGAGCTGGACAGGCTGCAACGTGAGGGCACCACCTCCCCAGTGGAATTCAGCGAGTGGGCCAGCCCGATTGTTCCAGTACTCAAAAGTGATGGCATGGTCAGGATTTGCGGCGATTATAAAGTAGCTATTAATCGTTTCTCGCTACAGGACCAATACCCGCTACCTAAGGCAGACGATCTATTTGCGACGCTGGCAGGAGGCAAGACGTTCACCAAGCTCAACCTGACTTCGGCCTACATGACGCGGGAGCTTGAGGAGTCTTCGAAGGGCCCCACCTGCATCAACACACACAAGAGACTGTTCATCCACAACAGATGCCCGTTTGGAATTCGGTCGGCTGCAGCGATCTTCCAGAGAAACATGGAGAGCCGACTCAAGTCGGTACCACACACATTGGTCTTTCAGGACAACATATTGGTCACGGGTTGGGACACTGCCGAGCACCTACAAAACCAGGAGGAAGTCCTCCAGCAACTGGATCGCGTAGGGCTGCGGCTGAAGAGGTCGAAATGCGTCTTCATGGCAACAAAAGTGGAGTTTTTGGGGAGAAAGATTGCGGCGGATGGCATTCGGCCCACAGACGACAAGACAGAGGCTATCAGGAATGCGCTCAGGCCACAGAACATCATGGAGCTGCGGTCGTTCCTGGGACTCCTCAACTATTTTGGTAACTTCCTACCGGGGTTAAGCACCCTTTTAGAGCCCCTACATGTGTTATTGCGCAAAGGTGAGAACTGGGTATGGGGAAAAAAAACAAGTAATTGCTTTTGAGAAAGCCAGAAACATTTTATGCTCCAACAAGCTGCTTGTATTGTATAACCTGTGTAAAAGACTTGTGCTAGCATGTGACGCATCGTCGTACGGAGTCGGGTGTGTATTACAACAAGCTAACGTTGCGGGGAAGTTGCAACCTGTCGCCTCTGCTTGTAAATGGCCAAGAGGGCCTACAGCATGATTGAGAAAGAGGCATTAGCGTGTGTCTTCAGGGTAAAGAAAATACATCAGTACCTGTTTGGCCTCAAATTTGAGCTGGAAACCGATCACAAGCCCCTCCCATCCCTGTTCGCTGAAAACAAGGGGATAAATACTAATGCCTCAGCCCGCATACAAAGGTGGGCACTTGCGCTATCAGCGTATCACTATACCATCCGCCACAGGCCAGGCACCGAGAACTGGGCGGATGCTCTCAGTCGGCTACCATTGCCCACCACGGGGGTGGAAATGGCGCAGCCTGCAAAACTTGTTGATGGTGGCGCAGCCCGCAGACTTGTTAATGGTCATGGAAGCGTTTGAAAATGATAAATCACCTGTCACGGCCTGCCAGATTAGGACTTGGACCAGCCAAGATACTCTGCTGTCCCTAGTGAAAAACTGTGTACTGCATGGGAGCTGGGTCAGCTTCCCCGTTGAAATGCAAGAGCTAATCATGCCGTTCCAGCGGCGAAAGGACGAGCTGTCCATTCAGGCAGACTGCCTGTTGTTGGGTAACCGCGTAGTGCTACCAAAAAAGGGCAGGGAAACATTCATCTCGGATCTCCACAGCACACATCCGAGTATAGTAATGATGAAAGCGATAGCCAGATCCCACGTGTGGTGACCCGGTATCGACTCTGACTTAGAGTCCTGTGTACGGCAATGCAGCGTTTGTGCTCAGTTGAGCAATGCGCCCAGAGAGGCACCACTAAGTTTGTGGTCCTGGCCCTCCAGACCATGATCGAGGATCCATTCGACTATGCGGGCCTGTTTCTCGGTAAAATTTTCCTGGTGGTGGTGGATGCTTTTTCAAAATGGATTGAATATGAAATAATGTCAGGAAGCACCACCACTGCCACCATTGAAAGCCTGAGGGCCATGTTTGCCACCCACGACCTGCCTGACATACTGGTCAGTGACAACGGGCCATGTTTCACCAGTGCCGAATTTAAAGAATTCATGACCCGCAATGGGATCAAACATGTCACCTCGGCCCTGTTTAAACCAGCCTTCAATGGGCAGGCAGAGTGGGCAGTACAAACCATCAAACAGAGCCTTAAATGAGTCACAGAAGGCTCACTCCAAACCCGCCTGTCCCGAGTACTGCTCAGCTACCACACGAGAACCCACTCACTCACAGGGGTGCCCCTGGCTGAGCTACTCATGAAAAGGACACTTAAAACCAGACTCTCGCTGGTTCACCCCAACCTGCATGATCAGGTAGAGAGCAGGCGGCAGCAACAAAATGTAAACGATGGTCGCGCCACTGTGTCACGGGAAATTGATCTGAATGACCTTGTGTATGTGCTAAATTATGGACATGGTCCCAAGTGGATCGCGGGCACGGTGATAGCTAAAGAAGGGAATAGGGTGTTTGTAGTCAAATTAGACAACGGACAAATTTGCAGAAAGCACCTGGACCAAATGAGGCTGCGGTTCACAGACTGCCCTGAACAACCCACAGCAGACACCACCTTTTTCGAGCCCACAACACACACCCAAAGGATCAACGACACCACGCCGGACCAGGAAATCAAACCCATCACGCCCAACAGCCCAGCAAGGCCAGGCTCACCTTGCAGCCCTGCAGGTCCAACAACACGCCAGCCCAGCGAGGGCACAGCCAACACACCAGAACAGACATTTTTACCGAGGCGGTCCACCAGGGAAAGAAAAGCTTCCGACCGCCTCACCTTGTCAATAATTTTCACTTTGACTTTGCGGGGGAAGTGATGTTGTGTATCTGTAAAGCATGCACTCCCATGTTCCACCACCAGGAAGCTCATCCCCTGAAGTCCCAAGGGATCCCAGCATCCCTTGGGAGCACTGTATATAAGCCGGCCCCTAAGGCCTGTTCCTCACTCTGGAGTGTCTTATTAAAGACTGAGGTCACTGTCACTTTAAGCTCCCTGTGTGCAGCCTCATCTGTGTTCGGAACACAATAGTAAGAACCTGCGATTGATCAGTGTATACTATAAGGACCTACGATCAATCAGTGTATACTGTAAGAACCTGCGATCTATCAGTGTATACTGTAAGGACCTGCGATCGATCAGTGTATACTGTAAGGTCCTGCGATCGATCAGTGTATACTGTAAGGTCCTGCGATCGATCAGTGTATACTGTAAGGACTTGCGATCGATCAGTATTTACTGTAAGAACCTGCGATCGATCAGTGGAAACTCTAAGGTCCTGCGATCGATCAGTGTATACTGTAAGGTCCTGCAATCGATCAGTGTATACCATGGGATCCTCCACTTGCTGAAAATGGAATACTGCTGGCCATGCACACCACCGCGACCTCTGTCTGTCTGAAGTTCTCCGCAGTGAGTTGCATCAATTAGAGATGGGTTGTGCTCTCCGATGATCTGCAGAGATATTTACACCAGAATTATTTGCATATCCATTGGAGTTGTGATTGGTGTGAAGCCCGTCTAAATCAGGAGCAATGAGCTGGGCGCTTAAAAATTGGAATCAAGTCTTTAAAATGAGTTTTAGCACAGGATTGCAGCAGCAATCTGAGGGAGTGGCAGGTAAGCAAGGGGCAGTCAGTTACCTGTCTGCTGTCAGTTAGCTTGACTGGACATTTTATTTAACCTATTTGACCTATTTTTAAATATTGACATGGCCTTTGTTTCAATCATTACTTCTAATAATGAATTCCACAGCCTCACAATCCCACTGTGAAAATGTTTCACCTGCTCTCTGTCGTAAATCTCTGACTTTTAATTTTATGTCAATGTCCCCTTGTTCTGGACCCCTCAATCACTGGAAACAGTCTGTTCATATCTACTTATCTCATCTCATCATCGTTGTAAACACCTCGATCAAATAACCACATCATCGCCTCAATTGTAATGAAAATAGCCTCAATTTTCAACTCTTTCCTTATATTTGTGTTCCCTCATACCAGGCAGGATCCCAGTGAATCTGCTCTGTACTCTCTCTATTAATATCCTTCCTACAATGTGGAGCCCAAAACTGTACATAATACTCCAAGTGTAGTCTTGCTAAGCTTCACCATTGCACCTCGACTTTTATACTCTGCATCTCTTGCCATAAACCCAGTATTTCATCAGCTTTCGGTGTACCTTTATTCCTTCGAGGTTCTACCTAATGACTTGTACGCATGAACCCCATGCTCTGTTTTTCCACATCACCCAACCTTCCCTGTTCAAAGTATAATTATTATTCTTTTATTCAAAAATTCACACTTAATAATATTGAATTCCATTTGCTGCATTTTACCCATTCCACATCTTATCAATATTCCCTTCCTCAGATTTATTTACATAGATCCTATTTTAGTATAATCTGCAAAATCACTCCCTGTAGCTCTCTGTCCCTGGTGTACGCAGTTAACGTAAGCAGCACCAGTAAAGGACCCTGTGGATCACCACTATCCACTTCCAAACACTCAGAGCTTCTTGATCTATTCCTCCTTTTTAACCAATTTTAAACCAATTTGCCTTCCCCTAATTCCACACCACTTCATTTTCTCCAATAGTCCCCTGTGTAGTTATCATCATCATCATCATAGGCAGTCCCTCGGAATCGAGGAAGATTTGATTCCACTCTTAGCATGAGTTCTTAGGTGGCTGTACAGTCCAATACGAGAACCATAGTCTCTGTCACAGGTGGGACAGACAGTGGTTGAAGGAAAGGGTGGGGGGGAGTCTGGTTTGCCGCACGCTCCTTCCGCTGCCTGCGCTTGATTTCTGCATGCTCTCAGCGACGAGACTCGAGGAGCTCAGCGCCCTCCCGGATGCACTTCCTCCACTTAGGGCGGTCTTTGGCCAGGGACTCCCTGGTGTCAGTGGGGATGTCACACTTTATCTGGGAGGCTTTGAGGGTGTCCTTGTAATGTTTCCGTTGCCCACCTTTGGCTCGTTTGCCATGGACGAGTTCCGAGTGGAGCGCTTGCTTTGGGAGTCTCATGTCTGGCATGTGAACTATGTACATAATGTCTGCCCATCACCAGGTGACACTACCATCGGAAGTCCGAGGGTCATAGGTACACTCGTGCTCGACCCGGTATATAACCTGAACTTCACCTTTGTAGCTTCACGTCTGGAAGCCATTAAAGACTGACCAGCTTACACCTAGTCACTGGCTCACAGTACGGTGTTCATTGCATCATTTCATACACTACAGTGGCCTGCCCAGCAGAGCTGATCAAGTGTGGTCAGTGCTTCAATGCTGGGGATGTTGGCCTGGACAAGGACGCTAATGTTGGTGCGTCTGTCCTCCCAGGGGAGTTGTAGGATCTTGCGGAGACATCGTTAGTGGTATTTCTCCAGCGACTTGAGGTGTCTACTGCACATGGTCCACGTCTCTGAGCCATACAGGAGGGCGGGTATTACTATGGCCCTGTCGACCATGAGTTTGATGACAGTTTTGAGTGCCTGGTCTTCAAACACTCTTTTCCTCAGGCAGCCGAAGGCTGCACTGGTGCACTGGAGGTGGTGTTGGATCTCATTGTCAATGCCTGCTCTTGTTGATAGGAGGCTCCTGAGATAAGGGAAGTGGTCCACGGTGTCCAGGGCTGTGCCGTGGATCTTGATGTCTGCGGGGCAGTGCTGTGGGGTGAGGACAGTCTGGTGGAGAACCTTTGTCTTACTGATGTTTAGCGTAAGGCCCATGCTTTCATACGCCTCAATAAATATGTCGACTATGTCCTGGAGTTCAGCTTCTGTGTGTGCACAGATGCAGGTGTTGTCCGCATACCGTAACTCGACAACAGAGGTTGGGGTGATCTTGGACCTGGCCTGGAGACGGCGAAGGTTGAACAGCTTCCCACTGGTTCTGTAGTTTAGTTCCACTCCAGTGGGGAGTTTGTCAACTGTGAGGTGGAGCATGGCAGCGAGATAGATTGAGAAAATGATTGGGGCAAAGACGCAGCCTTGCTTGACCCCAGTCTGGACATGGATTGGATCTGCGATGGATCCGTTGGTAAGGATCACGGCCTGCATGTCGTCGTGGAGCAGGCGGAGGATGATGACTTACTTTTGGGAGTATTCGAAACGGAGGAGGACGCTCCATAGACCCTCGAGGTTGACAGTGTCAAAGGCCTTTGAAAGGTCGAAGAAGGCCATGTATAAGGGCTGGCGCTGTTCCCTGCATTTTCCCTGCAGCTGTCGCGCTGCAAAAATCATGTCCGTTGTACCCCGGAGGGGACGAAATCTGCACTGCGACTCCGGGAGGAGTTCCTCGGCCACGGGGAGAAGACGGTTGAGGAGGACTCTAGTGACGACAATCCCAGTGGCTGATAGCAGGGAGATTCCTCTGTAGTTGCCACAGTCGGACTTGTCCCCTTTTTTAAAGATGGTCACGATCACTGCATCTCTAAGATCTCCCGGCATACTCTCCTCCTTGTTGTTTTTTAGCTGTCTTATGGCTTTTTCTACCTCGTGCAGTGTTGGGGTCTCACTGAGGTGGTGGCGGGTAGCATGCTGCGGAATGGAGTTGAGAACACTTGAGTCAAAGGCAGAGTCTCGATTGCGGAGATCTTCTACGTGCTCCTTCCAGCGAACGGGCCCTGACTGCCTCGGTGTCCTTGATGAGTGTTTGCCCGTTCTTGGCCAGCAGCGGGGTGGGGCCTTGGGTGTTTGGACCGTAGGTGGCCTTGACTGCGATGAAGAATCTTCGCACATAATGGCTGCCAGCCAGCTGCTGTATCTCCTGTGCTTTCTTCTCCGTCCACGACCTGTTCTTTAGGTCCCGGGTTTTTTGTTGGACCTTAGCCTTGAGCCGTCTGTAATGCTGCTTTGCTGCTCCCGAGTTGGGTTGTTGTTTAAGGCTCTGCATTTGCAATCAATTAGCTCTTGAATCTCCTGATCATTCTCATCAAACCAGTCCTGGTGTTTCCAGGTTGAGTGACTGAGTGTCTCTTTGCAGGCACTGGTTATGAAGGCCTGGAGGGCAGACCAAGCGCTGTGGGCATTCTGTGTCTCAGGGTCATCAAGGCACGCCAGGTTAGCTGTGAGACGCTGACTGTAAAGGACTTTCTTAGCTGGGTCCTTAAGTGCCCCGGCATTGACTTTTTTTCGACACTGCTTCTGCTGCCCTCTTCGCCTTGGGGCTATATTGTCCCAGAGGGACAAATAAAAGGCATCGTGGCAACACCCTCCAAACACTGGCACCTGCTTGACTATGTCATCGTCCGAGCCAGGGATCGCAAGGTTGTGCGCATCACACATGCCATGACAGGAGCTGACGACTGCTGGACGGACCACCGCCTAATTCGATCCTGTGTAGTACTTTGGCAAAGGCTGCCTACTGTGCAGTAACATCACATTCACTGCATTTCCCCCATCCACCATATCTGTCACCTCCTCCATCATGTTTGTCAGATAGGATCTTCCTTTCTGGGAGTCATGTTGGTTATTTCTAATTGGGAACATAGGAATAGGAATAAGCCATTCAGCCCCTTGAGCCTGTTCCACCATGCAATTAGATCATTGTTCATCTATATCTCAACTCCATTTACCCACCTTTATTCCATATCCCTTAACTCCCTTGCTTCACAAAAATCTTATCAATCTCAGTTTTGAAATTTGAAATTGACCCCCAGCCTAAACAGCTTTTTGGGGAGAGAGTTCCATCGTTGTGTGAAGAAGTGCTTCCTGACGTCACTCCTGAATGGCTTGGCAGTGCACTAGAGAAAATAGTTTCTCCCTGTCTACCCTATCAAATCCTTTAATCATCTTTAACACCTCAATGACATCACCCTTTAACCTTCTATACTCAAGGGAATACAAGCCTAGTCTATGGAACCTGTCCTCATAACTTAACCCTTTTATCCCCGGTATCGTTCTGGTGAATCCACGCAGCACCATCCCCAAGGCCGATATACCCTTCCTGTACCCAGAGCTGAATGCAGTTCCCCAGATGGAGTCTAACTAGAGTTCTATACAACGGAAGCATAACTTCCTCCACTTTGCATTCTAGCGGCCTTGAGATAAATGCCAACATTTCTCCCCTTGAACGGCCTCCTGCTCCATGGTGCCTGGGTCAGCATTGGGTCTGTTCTTCCCACAGCCTTTCTTCTTATCATCACAGGAACCAAGTACATGTATTATAATTATTTTCCCTTCATCTAGATATTTAGCACCCTTGAAGTCCAGCTCCTAAATCTGCTTCCGAATCACTTCAACTCCTTTTGCAGGACTTTAGCCTTTTCACTGCCTGTATCATTGGCTTCCATGTGGACCATGATAACTGGCTGCTTTCTTTCCCCTTCCATAGTCTTTTCCAGTTTTTCCAAATTGTTCCTTACCTTAGTAGCTGGAAGGCAACAAAGCATCTGGGACTTGCAAGTAGTGACCACTGTTCTAACTATTGAGTTTCCTATTATTAGCTCGTTCCTAACTGAATTGCTAATCTCCCTCATCACCCCCACCCTCCCAATTGAACCATCTCATGGTTTTGGTGTCATTGCAATCCATTTAATGGCCCTGCCCAGAGTCCTCATCCTCTGACAGGAAGCCAATGCAGAGTAATTTGCTCTGGTAATCCTGCCCTAGCCTATATCTCCTCATTTCCCCTGACCCGTGGATAGTCACCTCTCTTCCTCTATCCCCACCGGCTCTTTATCACTCAGCAGGCTGACTGTCTCCTGAAATTCTTGCTCCACAAACCTCTCTTCCTTCCTGATGTGTCGGACTATCTCGAGCTCTGCATAAATTCTGAGATCTTCGCCTCACATTATTTCAGGTGGAGCCACTTCCTGCAGATGTGTTTGTCCCAGTCAACATCTGCGACTTGAAACTCAAACGTCCTGCTTGAACTGCACGTTGCTGTCTCTTCCAGACTGCCATTCTTACAATAAATATCAGCAAAGTTGTCAAGTTGGTATTCTTTATTCACTTGAATTTTAATTACACTACTCTGTTCCTCCTTCTCCCTTCGTTCTAATTCCTTCTCTAGCCAAATCCCTAATTTGGAAGATCAGTTCTCCCTCTGTTCCCACTTCTCTCCATTACCAGCTTGAATTTCCAGGCCATGGTGGTCGCAATGCATGCTGCTGTCCCTCGGGACTTTCCCAATCTGGTTGCTGCCATCAGAACAGCCACCTTGCTCATCACATGGAATTACATAGGATCACATAGGATTACGTAGGAATACACAGGATTACATAATATTACATCGGATATACGGCACAGAAACAGCCCATTCGACCCAACCAGTCCATGCCGGTGTTTATGCTCCACTTGAGCCACCTCACATCTTTCCTCATCTATCACGATCAGCATAACCCTCTATTCCCTTCTCACTCATATGCTCATCTAACTGCCCCTTAAATGCATCGATACTATTCACTTCAACCATTCCCTGTGGTAGAGAGTTCCACATTCTCACCACTCTTTTAGAATCCTCAAATTTAGAAATGTTGTTTTAGATTCCAAAGTATAAATCATTAATATAAATTGTGAGCAAATTTTGGTCCCAGCACTGATCCTTGTGGGACACCACTTCCTACCTTCTGCCACTCTGAATAGCTACCCTTTACCCCTACTTTCTGTTTTCTAAGGCAGCTCACTATCCATTCTGCTACTTTTCCCCTGACTCAGCATTCTCTGACCTTGTTCATTAGTCTATTATGTGGTACCTTGTCAAAGGCCTTTAGATAATCTGGATATATTATATCTACTGCATTTCCCTTGTCTATTCTCTCTGTTACCTCTTCAAAGAATTCATTGATATTGGTCAAGCAAGACTTTCTCTTTTGAAATCCACGCTGACTATTTATTATTATATTTTTGGTTTCTAGATGTTCTTTTATTTTTTCCTTTAGTGGGGATTCCATTATTTTTCTTATCACCGATGTTAATCTGACTGGTCTATAGTTCCCTGGACATGCTCTATCTCCCTTCTTAAATATACATAGTTATCCTCCATTCCTCTGACACTACACCTTTTTGGAATGAATTATTAAGCATGTTATCACTGGGGACACAGGTCAAAGGCCCAGCGACATGGCAACAGCTGGAAACTACCTGTCCGATACGGCCATCTCTCAGTACAGCAGCACATAATGTGGAAAGTAGAAGGTGACACCAGGTTGCCAAGGAACATGCGCCAGAGATGCAGCTAGCATCGGATCTCTGCCAGTAACAAGCTGCCATGAGAGGAGGGCAATCTCAGTCACATGACCCTCCTGTAGAGCACAAACAGAATGCACAATGATGTAACCCTTTGTTATCCATGGAGGTCAGACTCATACAGTAAAAGATGCACCTATTTGGTACTGACTTATTGGACCGGATTTTGCTGTGAAAATACCACGAGGCTGATGCTGCTCACCATTATTTATATGTAAAGCAGACAGCAGATATTCAGCAGCCTGGCCTGGCCTGGATTGGTCCCCAACGCACATTGTACCAATCAGTTCCCACACTTGTTTCTGTTTGAACTTCTCACACTCATCTTTCCATTCTTTCAATTTCAGGGAATGCTTCTCAGCTGGCCCTCACTCTGTGATCAGAACACTGTGTGCTGACTTGTTCAGGCAGCTGCATTGTAAACGGAATATTCTTCCTGCACAGAGGAATGGGTGAAAACTGGCACCATATCTGCAGGACATTCCTCCCCCGACTGACTATTGTTAGTTATAAGCATTCCTCCCCTGACTGACTATTGTTAGTAAGTTAGTTATCGGCCTTCCTCCCCTGACTGACTACTGTTAGTTATAGGCATTTCTTCCCTGACTGACTATTGTTGGTTATAGGCATTCCTCCCGACTGACTATTGTTAGTTATAGGCATTCCTCCCCGACTGACTATTGTTAGTTATAGGCATTCCTCCCCTGACTGACTATTGTTAGTTATAGGCCTTCCTCCCCTGACTGACTATTGTTAGTAAGTTAGTTATCGGCCTTCCTCCCCTGGCTGACTATTGTTAGTTATAGGCTTTCCTCCCTATTCTGTCTGTAAGCACTCGAGTAACGATTCCACGAGGTAAGGTATTGTACTTGAACTGTGGTGACCTTAGATCATTTAATGCAGCTCCTGAGTGAGGGTACAGGATGGTGAGCTCCCTTTTATACCTGGTTACCTGTCGTGTACAGGTGACCCCTAGATCTCCACCAGTTGCACCCTCTGGTGGTACAAGCATAGTGTATACAGTGTGAAGGTACAGCCAGTAGTCTTATGTAACTGTACATTGAGTGTACAGGGTATATACTTATGTTATACATACACAACATCACTGTCCTCTAAGTCTTGTGCCACTGACCTTTGCATTGTGTGCTCTGGCCTTAGACTGGAGTGCCCAAAGCCCTTGCAACTTGTCTATGCTTTGGCTTGGCTCTCTCCCTGTACACTCCAAGTTCTTATTGCCACAATATTGGGAAATGGTCAGCAGTGGACGATTAGAGGTTACAGTGGGGGTTGAGTGGGTTCTGGGTGTGATCCATATGTGTCCATGGCTACATACATCCATTTTCCCCACCCCATACATAGACCATGTTTGTGGCTCAACACCCGCATGTGCATACATGTACAGACGGAAAGAACAAAAAAAAGATATGATTAATTACATCACTTTTTGGGTTCTGCAGTAGTGGAACAAGTACATTTTACAGGTAAGGTACATATGTGGTATCACAGTCTTGCCCCTGGGCTGTAGGTGCAGGTAGATGAGGACGCTAGTTCCAGAGTAACCGGACTGTGTCCAGGTTGTCTAATGGCGGCGCTGCGCCCCCTGCCAGCTGTGTGAGCTCAGATCGCTCACCTGCTGAGTCTCAGGGCCTTTGCTGTTGCCTAGTGGTGGGCAGAGCCACAGGAATGTGTGGTCTCCCTGTCCTCCTTTGAAGGCTGCTGCCCTTCAGCGGTAATGGGAGCCTGGTCATCCCAGGTCTCGTTGGGAGGGCTGGAGGGTGCTAGCCTCTTGTTCCTGGTACTGGCCCTGGTGGCCAGAGAGGTAGAGCCGGTCTGGGGCAGTAGTGGTGCCTTAGCCGTCCACTGATCGCTGGCCCTACAGCTAGTATGCTCCCTCTGTGTGTGGCCACGCTCCCTGGGGCATCACATTGGTCCCGGAGGCGCAGGCTACATGATCAGGTAGTCCACTGGACCGGGGTACTTCCGACGGCAAGTCGCCCTTGGGTTTGTCGGCGTACATGTAGAAACCAGCATCGCACATCATTTCTTCATTTACTGTCATAATACATTGGCTCTGACTGCAATCGCCAAACTCGACACAGTTAGTTACATTTACATACTTGCATTTGTCAATTACATCTTTTACATGTGTATTACCGGCATCGCTATATAAAGAGTGGAACTGTCCCTTTAATTGTGATGGGTTGCCGGTCTCCTTTAAGAGGGCCTTGCAATCTTTATCCCAATCCGCTTCGCTGCTCGGCATCATGTGTTGCCCCTTGTGGTCTGGCCGCCGCCATCTTTACTTCAGGTGCTTCACCTCATGGTGCGGGCGCCATCTTCTTTCTCTCCACGAGGTAGACTGCGATGATCCTTTTCTTCCCAGGTTCTGCCACGGAAACAGGGAAATTACCTTCTGCGCCGATTTCCTTCCTCCGGAGTCCTGCCACTGGAGCCTGGAAGGTGAGGTCGGGTCATTTGGGCTGGATCATCTTGTCGTTGGGTTGAGCGGTCTGGGTCGTCGCCAAGCAGTCGAGTTGGACAGTTGGTTTTTCAGGTGTTGTGCAGGATCCAAATTTGGGGCCGCGTAGGGCGTCGATCACCGGGGCCTGTAGGTTTTCCCAGTTCCAACGGATTTGTTTCATCCATCTTCTTCCTAGCAGTGTTGGACCATCACCAGCAACGATCCACAAAGGTAACTTGTGCATCGCACTGCCATGGAACACCTGGATATCCACGCTGCCAATGACTGGGTTGGTGTTGTTTGTGTAGGTGAGCAGCTTCACTTGGATCAGGATCATTTTAGGTCGTTTGATTGGATTGTCCCAGAGTTTCTCAAAGGCCGCCTGATTCATCAGCGATTGGCTCGCCCTGTGTCAACCTCCATCATGAATGGAACACCGTTGATTTCAACTTCCATTTTCAATGGAGAGCTCTTGGTGGAGCAGGTAAACACTCTGTACACCTCTTTGTGGGGCTGAGCTGCCCCATTGAATCTCTCTTCATCGTCGCTGGAGTCCGGATGATCGGCCAACTCTTCAGCAACTCGGCGAGTAAAATTTCTTTTGCACATTCACTGGAGGTGGCCTTTCATGTTATAGTCTTTGTAGCGGCACTGGTGGGCCCTGTGATTTCCTCCACAGCGCCAGCATGGGGTTGGCCGGTTGACCCAATGTGGCGGACTCAGGGTTGCGGGGCTCGGGGTTCTGTTCTCTCTACCCTGAAAGGGATCGCTTGCAGCAGCCTGGCCTCTAAAGGGTGCCAGTCTGTTAACAGTACTTGCCGGGGTAGAGTACTGGGGGTGAGTCATCCGCTTGGAATCGCAGGCTGAGATCATGAACGCCTGGCTCACGTTAATTACCTTCTGCAGGGTGACCGTGGTGTCCGCAGAGAGCAGCCTGTGGAGAAGGCCCTCGTGGCCGATTCTAATAACGAATATGTCCCTCAGTGTTTCGGTGAGGTGCTCGCCAAAATCACATGGTGCAGCCAATCGTCTGAGGTCTGCAGCATATTTTGCGATTTCTTGCCCTTCGGGCTGCCGGTGTGTGTAGAACCGGTGTCTGGCTGCGAGGATGCTCTCTTTAGGTTTGAGCTGTTCCTGTATCAGTGTTACGAGCTCCGCATATGTTTTGGTTGTTGTCTTCTCTGGGGCTAGCAAGTCCCTGACGAGGCCATAGACAGTGGGTCCACAACTGCTGAGCAGGATAGCTCTGTGCTTATCAGCCAGCGAGGTCGGTGTGTCTCCCGCCAGGTTGTTTGCAATAAATAAATGTTCGATCCTTTCCACAAAGGCCACCCAATCTTCCCCATCGGCGAATTGTTGAAAGTTGCCAAGGTTAGCCATTTTTCGCGTGAAAATTCTTAATCTCGTCGCCAGTTATTGTGTCTGTAAGCAGTCTAGTAATGACTCCACGAGGTAAGGTATTGTACTTAAACTGCGGTGAACTTAGTCCATTTATTGCAGCTCCTGAGCTCCCTTTTATACCTGGTTACCTGTAGTGTACAGGTGACCCCTAGGTCTCCACCAGTTGCACCCTCTGGTGGTACAGGCATAGTGTATACAGTGTGAAGGTACATCCAGTAGTCTTATGTGACTGTACATTGAGTGTACAGGGTATATACTTATGTTATACATATGACTGACTATTGTTAAATATAGACATTCCTCCCCTGACTGACGATTCTAAGTTATAAGCATTCCTCCCCTGTCTGACTATTGTTAGTTATAGGCATTCCTCCCCTGACTGACAATTGTTAGTTATAGGCATTCCTCCCCTGACTGACTATTGTTAGTTATAGACATTCCTCCCTGACTGACTATTGTTAGTTATAGGCATTCCTACCCCGACTGACTATTGTTAGTTATAGGCCTTACTCCCCTGACTGACTATTGTTAGTTATAGGCATTCCTCCCCTGACTGACTATTGATCGTTATAGGCCTTCCTCCCCTGACTGAGTATTGTTAGTTATAGGCATTCCTCCCCTGACTGACTATTGTTAGTTATAGGCCTTCCTCCCCTGACTGACTATTGTTAGTTATAGGCCTTCCTCCCCTGACTGACTATTGTTAGTTATAGGCATTTCCTCCCTGACTGACTATTGTTAGTTATAGGCATTTCCTCCCTGACTGACTATTGTTAGTTATAGACATTCCTCCCCTCACTGACTATTGTTTGTTATAGGCCACTTATTGGAGTATCTGGAGGGGCCGGCTCTCAGTACTTGGGGGAGACTGGAACTGAGAGGGTACTGTCAGGAACACTGAACAGGCTGGGGCTCTGTTCTCTAGAAAAGAGAAGGCTGAGGGGAGACCTGATAGAGCTCCTTAAAATGATGAAAGTGTTTGATAGGTTCAACGTAGAGAAGATGTTTCCACTTGTGGGAAGTCCACAACTAGGGTTCATAAATATAAGATAGTCACTAATACATCCATAGGGAATTCAGGAGAAACTTCTTTACCCAGAGAGTGCTGAGAATGTGGAAGTCGCTAGAAGGAGTAGCATAGATGCATTTGGGGAGGAGCTAGATAAGTACATGAGGGAAAAATGAATAGAAGGCTATGTTGATAGGGTGAGATGAAGTAGGGTGGGAGGAGACTTGAGTGGAGCATAAACTCCGGCAGAGACTACCACAGGCCAGTAGCCTAACAAACGTTTAGAGACTACAATTCGGGACAAAATTGGTTGGCACTTGAAAAAATATGGGTTAATAAATGAACATTAGCATGGGTTTGTTAAAAGGTAAATGGTGTTTAACTAACTTGATAGTTTTGTTTGACGAGGTAACAGAGAGGGTTGATGATGGCAACGTGTTTGTCGTGTCAGCTATGGCTCAGTGGGCATCGCTCTCGTCTCAGTGTCAGAAGATCATGGGTTCAAGTCCCACTCCAGGGAGTTCAGCCTGAATTCTCAGCTCACACTCCCAGTGCAGCGCTGAGGGAGCGCTGCACTGTTGGTGGTGCTGTCTTTTGGATGAGATGTTAAACTGAAGTCCTGTCAGCTCTCTCAGGTGGACGTAACATATCCCATGGCACTATTTTGAAGAAGAGCAGGGAAGTTATCCACGGTGTCCTTGCCAATATTTATCCCTCAATCAACATCACAAAAACAGATTATCTGGTCATGATCACATTGCTGTTTGTGGGAGCTTGCTGTGCGAAAATTGGCTGCCACGTTTCCCACATTACAACAGTGACTGCACTCCAAAAAGTACTTCATCGACTGTAAAGTATTTTGGTACGTCCGGTGGTCAGAAAAGTCACCATATAAATGCAAGACTTTATTTTTTTTTATGTTGTGTATATGGACTTGATAATGTACCAAATAATAGACTTGCTAGCAAAATTAAATCTGATGGGATTAAAGGTGCAGTGTCTGGGGAATTAATAATGGGAAACAGGGACATGGCAGAGAATTTGAACAAATATTTTGTATCGGTCTTCACGGTAGAAGGCACTAAAAACATTAAACAAAAAAATAATGGGTCTAAAGGTGGACAAGTCTCCTGGACCTGATGGCTTGCATCCTAGGGTCTTAAAAGAAGTGGCTGCAGAGATAGTGGATGCATTGGTTGTAATCTACCAAAATTCCCTGGATTCTGGGGAGGTTCCAGCAGATTGGAAAACTGCAAATGTAATGCCCCTATTTAAAAAAAGAGGCAGACAGAAAGCAGGAAACTATAGACCAGTTAGGCTAACATCTGCCATTGATAAAATGCTGGAGTCCATTATTAAGGAAGCAGTAGTAGGACCTTTGGAAATGCATGATTCAGTCAGGCAGAGTCAGCATGGTTTTATGAAAGGGAAATCATGTTTGACAAATTTGCTGGAGTTCTTTGAGGATGTAACGTGCAGGGTGCATAAGGGGGAACCAGTGGATGTGGTGTATTTGGATTTCTAGATGGCATTCGATAAGGTGCCACATAAAAGGTTACTGCACAAGATAAAAGTTCACGGAGTTGGGGGCAATATGTTAGTATGGATAGAGGATTGGCTAACTATAAGAAATCAGAGAATCGGGATAAATGGGTCATTTTCCGGTTGGCAAACAGTAACTAGTGGGGTGCCACAGGGATCAGTGCTGGGGCCTCAACTATTTACAATCTATATTAATGACTTGGATGAAGGGACCGAGTGTAACGTAGCCAAGTTTGCTGATGATACAAAGATGGGTGGGAAAGCAAATTGTGAGGAGGACACAAAAAAATCTGCAAAGGGATATAGACAGGCTAAGAGAATTTGGCAGATGGGAGTATAAATTGGGAATATGTGAGGTTATCCACTTTGACAGAAAAAATAGAAAAGCAAATAACTATTTAAATGGTGAAAAATTGCAAAGTGCTGCAGTACAGAGGGATCTGGGTGCACTTGAGCATGAAACACAAGAAGTTAGTATGCAGGTACAGCAAGTAATCAGGAAGGCAAATGGAATGTAGGCCTTTATTGCAAAGGGGATGGAGTATAAAAGCAGAGCAGTCTGCTACAACTGCCGTACAGGGTATTGATGAGGCCACACCTAGAGTACTGCGTTCAGTTTTGGTCTCCGTATTTAAGGAAGGATATACTTGCATTGGAGGCAGTTCAGAGAAGGTTCACTAGGTTGATTCCGGAGATGAGGGAGTTCACTTATAGGCAGAGTAGGTTGGGCCTGTACTCATTGGAGTTCAGAAGGACGAGAGGTAATCTTATCGATACATATAAGATAATGAGGTGTCTCGACAAGGTGGATTCAGAGAGGATATTTCCACTCATCGGGGGAAACTAGAACTAGGGGGCATAGTCTCAGAATAAGGGATCACCCATTTAAAACTGAGATGATGAGTAATTTCTTCTCTCAGATTTTTGAGTGATATGGGAATAAAGGGTTATGGGGAACGGGCAGGGAAGTGGAGCTGAGTCCATGATCAGATCAGCCATGATCTTATTGAATGGTGGAGCAGGCTCGAGGAGCCAAATGGCCTATTCCTGCTCCTATTTCTTATGTTCTTTCTTATGTTCTTAGGTCTGCTTGGATTCAAAATTGGCTAAGGGACAGAAAACAGAGAGTCGTGGTGAGCAGTTGCTTTTCCGACTGGAGCAAAATCTACAGAGGTGTTCCCCAGAGGTCGGTGCTGAGACCACTGGTCTTTCTGATATATATTAGGTATACACGGCATAATTTCAATGTTTGCACAAAATTCGAAAATGTAAACAGTGAGGAGGATGGTCGCAGACAGACTGGTGAAATGGGCAGACACGTGGCAGATGAAGTTTAACACAAAGTGTGAAGTGATTCATGCTGGAAGGAAGAATGAGGGATGCAATAGAAACTAAATAACACAATTTTAGATTTGGCGCAAGCACAGAGAGACCGGAGGGTCACCTGCACCAATCAGCAACAGAGAGACTGGAGGGTCACCTGTACCAATCAGGAACAGAGAGACTGGAGGGTCACCTGCACCAATCAGCAACAGAGAGACTGGAGGGTCACCTGTACCAATCAGGAACAGAGAGACTGGAGGGTCACCTGCGAACATCTCTGACAGTACCAGGACTAGTTGTGAAAACTATTTATGGAATTCCTGGCTTTATTCATAGAGGAATAGAGTACAAAAGCAAGAAAGTTATCGTAAGCCTTTATACTGGTTAAACCTCAGCTGGAATATTACGGCCAATTCTTGCCACTGCACGTTAGGCAGGATGACACTTTAGCTGGGTACCACACGTTAGAGAGGGTGCGGAGGAGATTTACTCGAATAGTTCCAGGGATGAGGGACTTCAGTTACGTGGTGAGACTGGAGAAACTGGGGTTGTTCTCCTTAGAGCAGAGAAGGTTCAGGGGAGATTAAATAGAAGTGTTTAAAATCAAGAAGGGTTTTGATAGAGTAAACAAGGAGAAACAGTTCCCAGTGGGAGAACGGTCGGTAACCAGAGGACACAGATTTAGGTTAATTAGCAAAAGAACCAGAGACGACCTGAGGAAAGAAAGATTTATACAGCGAGTTGTTGAGATCAGGAACGCACTGCCTGATCGGGCGGTGGAAGCAGATTCAATCATAACTTTAAAAAGGGAATTGGATAAAGACTTGAAGGGGAATGCTTACCTATGGGGAAAGGGCAGAGGGGTGGGACTAATTGGATTTCTCTTTCACAGAGTACGATGGGCCGAATGGCTTCCTCCTGTGCTGCATCATTCTATGATTCTACAATCTATACGGATGCTGGAAATCTGAAACAAAAACTGAAAATGCTGGAAACACTCAACGAGTCAAGCACAGCATCTGTGGAGAGAAAACAAGTTAGTGCTTCAGCTGAACAATTCAGGCAAAGGGTTATGCCTGAAATGTTAACTTGTCACTTCTCTCCATAGACGCTGTGCTTGACCTGCTGAGTGTTTCCAGCATTTGCTGTTCCTTGCACAACCCTTCTGTTTTTTTGACCGTGACATTTTAGAATTACTGTTTGAAGGCTGACAATAATCCAGGGTTGAGGGGTGGAGTGGGGCAAGGGGGGAGGGAAAGGGGAATGGTTTGGAGGATTACTGAGCCCAATGTTATAATGGTCCTGTGCAATGGGAGCATTTATTGAGAATTTGAGCGCAGAGGGGCGAGTGGTCCACATAATTTCCCTCAATTGTATGCTCTGTGTTGACTCTCATGGTGGAATTTCAGATTTGCAATCCCAGCATGCAGAGCTCTGCACCAGAAGCACGACTTCATAATTATATCTCGAGGCAACGGAAGCTTCAGTGATGTTACTCAGCTTCCTTAAGCTGCTGGAGGGCAGGAATCCTCCATGTCCGTTTCCTCCATTATTTCTCTAGAAGTCATTAGGTTTGATGAAGAATTGAAAGCCTCTCTCAATTCCTAAAGTCACAGCAGGTTACAGCACAAAGGGAGGCCACTCAGCCCATCATGTCTGTACTGACTTTCTCAAAGAGCTTTCAGTATAATGTGAGGGAATGGGACTTTTCAAATTAATTTGCAATCGAATAAATTGCATCAAAATGCGTCATCACTTCACTTGTAAAATATCCATAAATCCTGAAGGGATCTGGATCTGATGTTTGTCTCCATCAATCAGCGAATGTTTACAGCACAGAAGGAGGCCATTCGGCCCGTCGAGCCCGTGCTGGCTTCCTGCCACAGCTCGAGCTGAACTGCCCTTGCAGAGAGCCGGCACGGGCTCGACTGGCCAAACGGCCTCCTTCTGTGCTGTAACCATTCTATGATTCTAGAACAAAAACGTACAGCAAATATGTTGCCAATACTTCTCAAAAGAAGATCTTTTTAAACTGAGAACGGATGTAGTAACAAAAATAAATCAAATGGGTGTTCAGATTAAAGCGGTTCCCATCGCAAACGCTCTGAACTTTTAGGTCAACAAAGATTTGCATTTGCCGTTCTCTCACTGACCAAAGGTGGTGGTTGGGCATTTAGTATTTCCAGTGCAACACACGTAGGGATCAAACCCACATGAGATAAATACTACCCCCCTCCCCCACCTCAAATAACCTTGATAAGAATTAAAATGAGCATTCACAAATTTTTGTCAAATCCAATATTTTTCTCAGCTCACTGAGCATTCATGCCTTGGCTCTCAAACCTGCATAAGAAAACATGACACGAGAAAAGGTCACAGTGCCCATAAAGCTCAATCTTTCCGTAGGTTGAATCTAATTCGCTCCATCAAGGTCTAGAGTCCACTCAACTGGTTTAATCGGCTGTGGAAATGGTTCTGCAAAGGTTCCCCTGGGCTCACACGTAAATCAGGAAAAGTCCAAATATTTATTCAACATCGATATTATTGCCTCAAAGTAACTGGCAGTGCAGAAGGACCATGGGGCAGTATCTGAGAGGGAGACAGCAGCAACTCAGAGTGCAGATCAGTCGACTGTTCCCAATTCACTGCTCCTCCGATCCTGATCGCTGGCAGTGGGCAAAGGATTCTGTGCAGCAAAGCACGTAATGTAGGCACAAGAACAATTGGGGATATTCATACTGGCCAAACTACCCATTAAAGGCTAGGAACATAGAATTTTTACAGCACAGAAACAGGCCATTAGGCCCAACAGGTCCGTGCCGGTGTTTATGTTCCACACGAGCCTCTTCCCACCCTACTTTATCTCACATTATCAACGTAACCGTCTATTCCTTTCTCCCTTGTGTACTTATCAAGCTCAACAATTTGCAGATTATTGGGGCGGGTTTTGATGCCTTAATCTGCTCAATAATCAACAACATTACTATAAAATCATATGGTTGAGGAAACCCAATTTAACCTGGACTCAATGAGATTAAAAAGCTAAATTACAATCAGTGTTTCTTAAGCTTTCAACCGAGGCGTGTAATGCCCATATAATGTGGGCACAGGGGCTGGGCATCACCTGCAGCAGGGGTAGGTTCTGGGAGAGCAGATGCTTTTGACAAAGTCTTGTTCTATAGATACAGCACAGTGGGCAGTGGATTGGTGAAGAAGGTGAGCAGAAATAAGAGCAGAAAAGGGTAGTGGAAATCTGGAACTCTCTCCCCAAAACTTATTGAGGCTGGGGGTCAATTAAAAATTTCAAAACTGAAATTTTTGTTAGGCAAGGCTATTATTAAGGGTTACGGAACCGAGGCAAGTAGATGGAGTTAATATATAGATCAGCCACGATCTAATTGAATGGCAGAACAGGCTCGAGGGGCTGATTGGCCTACTCCTGTTCCTACGTTCCTATGTTTGGGCCAGGGCTGTAATGAGTTTTGGAGCCAGGTGGTACTGGCGGAACCCAAACTGAGCAGCAGTGAGCAGGTTATTGGTGAGTAAGTGCCGCTTGATAGCACTGTCGACGACCGTCATCATCATCATAGGCAGTCTTTCCAAACGAGGATGACTTGCTTCCACACCAAAAAGGGATGAGTTCACAGTTGTTTCAATGAAGCTCCTGATATTCCAGATCCAGAACTATATCGTGAAGGATGGAAGATGCCTGTGGGTGGATTTTTTTTAAAGTGTGCTGGTCGTTGCACATCAGCCACCACATGGGCTTGTCAGAGCTAGATCTTGGTCCAGTGGCAAGGAGTAACCAAGATGACTGAAGACCAGCTCTGCTGCACGGACACAGTGCGCACACATATCGCAGTGTGGGCTGGCTTGTGCTGCCCCTGGGCCCTCGCCTTTTCTGGGCCCCAAACTCATGCCTCTCCTGGGCCCCGATCACATCCCTCTACGAACTCTTGCCGCTCCTGCTGTACCTGCCCACACTGCAATCAGCGACCTGGATTTGGGCGGCGGCCCGGCCTGGAAATTGACACGGTCTCAGCCTGTAAGACTATCAGCAGGCCGGGGTCATTAAAGGGAGCAGTGAGCGGCCTGGTCTGGAAATCGGTGCGGTCCCGGCCTGTAAGACTATCAGCAGGCCGGGGCCATTACAGGGAGCAGTGAGCGGCGGCCTGGCCTGGAAATCAACACAGTCCCGGCCTGTAAGACTATCAACAGGCCAGGGCCATTAAAGGGAGCAGTGAGTGGCCCAGCCTGGAAATCAACACAGTCCCGGCCTGTAAGACTATCAACAGGCCGGGGCCATTAAAGGAAGCAGTGAGTGGCCCGGCCTGGAAATCGGTGCGGTCACAGTCTGTAAGACTATCAGCAAGCCGGGGCCATTGGAGGGAGTGGCGTGCGGCGGCCCGGCCTGGAAATCGACATGGTCCCGGCCTATAAGACCATCAGCAGGCCGGGACCACTGCAGGGAGCAGCGTGGTCCTGTGTAAGACTATCAGCAGGCCGGGGCCACTGCAGGGGGTAGCGTGGTCCTGTGTAAGACTATAATCAGGCCGGGACCACTACAGGGAGCAGCGTGGTCCTGTGTAAGACTATAATCAGGCCGGGATCACTGCAGGGAGCAGCGTGGTCCTGTGTAAGACCATCAGCAGGCCGGGACCACTGCAGGGAGCAGCGTGGTCCTGTGTAAGACTATAATCAGGCCGGGATCACTGCAGGGAGCAGCGTGGTCCTGTGTAAGACTATCAGCAGGCCGGGACCACTGCAGGGAGCAGCGTGGTCCTATGTAAGACTATCAGCAGGCCGGGACCACTGCAGGGAGCAGCGTGGTCCTGTGTAAGACTATCAGCAGGCCGGGACCACTGCAGGGAGCAGCGTGGTCCTGTGTAAGACCATCAGCAGGCTGGGGCCACTGCAGGGAGCAGCATGGTCCTGTGTAAGACTATCAGCAGGCCGGGACCACTGCAGGGAGCAGCGTGGTCCTGTGTAAGACCATCAACAGGCCGGGACCACTGCAGGGAGCAGCGTGCGGTGGTGCCAATGCAGGGAGCAGTGCGTGCTGCTGCAGGAGGGCGACGGCTGCGAAGAGGGCGACTGGATTTGACGTCGACGACCATGACTTTGCTGATAATTGAGAGTAGGCTGATAGGACGGTAATTGTCCGGGCTGGATCTGTAACCTTTCTGTAACCTAGGGGCTAATTCACAAACGAGCAATCCCAGCGTGGGGCTTCGCACGGCAGATGCGCGAATGGTGAAGACAAGTGCGGAGATCAGCGTTTCCTGGGTACTTCCCCAGAGACGGTGCCCAAGTTCCCAATATTTATTCCCGCCACACCAAGGTTTGCGCTCGGAGTGCCAATTCGGACGATCGAGCCCATTGATGTTAGCAGCTCAGTCTTTGTTTGTGAGCATCGCAAAGTTCTCCACCATTTGGTTGCTTTTCCCCCTCTCGAGATGTGCAGGCTTTGCTTCCCGTGCTTTCTGGTAAGGTCAACAATCCCTTTTTCAATCCGTGTTACTAGAGATGCACGGATACAGCAAAGCGTGCCTTTGTTCCACTCTTGAGGTTCAATCCCAGTGTTCTGCAGGCCCTGTGACTGGGACCCTGCATCGCTGATGGTATCAACACACATTTACAGCCTCGTGTGTCAGAAGGATTCTCCTCGGCTTCAGATTAGAACTGGCTCTCACACAGACTTTCAAATAACCAGATCACTAAAGAAACATGGTGCGGTCAAGATCACATTGCTGTTTGTGGGAGCTTGCTGTGCGCAAATTAAGCTGCCGCGTTTCCCTACATTACAACAGTGACCACACTGACAGAAAGTACTTCATTGGCTGTAAAGCACTTTGGGGCGTCCTGAGGTCGTGAAAGACGCTGTATAAATACAAGGTTTTTTCTATCTTTTTTAATGAAGCAACGGTGATTTCTGGACATTTCTGTATTGTAGAAAAGCTGAAATTTAAAGCTTAATTTTGATTTAGCTAGCGCGATGTGAATTTTATTCACCAAGTGAGTGCGGGGCTGGAATGGCGATCGGCCCCCACTGAGAGCAGACATTCACTGTGTCATTGGTGGGGGTCACAGTTAGGTTAGGTGCCCTGTACCTATAAAAGTGCATGGGTGCATCTTCTTCAACCCATTCCCGTGACTCAGAACAGCCACAGCTGCCTGTTGGGGAGATCCTGCAGCCTTTCCCAATCCCAAATGCACAAGAAAAGTTTTTAAATTGTCAGCTCCTAAGGGAGCCAATGACCTTCATAAATAAGGTAATGGGCCTCCTCCGGGATCAGTTAGCTTAGTCTGGGAGATTCCGGGGCCTTTCTGAGGGCCGGCCAGAACTCGCACCAGCTCCTATCTCTCAGCGGGAGAGAGGTCCATTATCAGGGTCCACTGGGTGGAATTCCTGATCGAGCCCAGGAACTCCCCATGACATGGGGATGGGGTGGGCGCAACACTGACGCCCAACCTCCCCCCGACTCGGGAATCTCCTCGCCGATCAAACAGGTTGCAATCCCGACATAACAACAACAACTTGTATTTATACAAAACAACTTGTATTTATATAGCGCCTTTAACAGAGTGAAACGTCCCACAGGAGCGTTATCAGAAACAAATTCACACCGAGCCACATAAGGGGAAATTAGGGCAGATGTCCAAAAGCTTGGTCAAAGAGGTAGGTTTTAAGGTGTGTCTTAAAGGAGGAGAGAGACGTAGAGAGGCGGAGAAGTTTAGGGAGGGAGTTCCAGAGCTTAGGGCTCAGGAAGGTGATGGCACGGCCACCGATGGTGAAGTGATGAAAATCGGGGATGTACAAGGGGCCAGAATTGAAGGAGCGCAGAGATCGCGGAGGCTTGCAGGGCGGGAAGAGGTTACAGAGACAGGGAGGGGCGAGGCCATGGACTGAATTGAACCCAAGGGTTAAAATCGAGGTGTTGCTGAACCGGGAGCCAATGTAGGTCAGCGAGCACAGGGGTGATGGGTGAACGGGACTTGGTGACTGGGTTCGCTCCCATTTCCAATCCCAACCCAGGAGTTCTGCCGGAGAAGTGGTCCAATCGGATATTCAAGTCCTTTTAAACTGGCGAGGAGTGGTTAGGGTGTATTTACCCAGCCGTTCCTGCTCTGGGCCCAGATGCTGCAGTTCAGGTTCCAGCCCAGCACCATCCCTGGTTACACTGCGTGGGGTTCTCTAACTCTAACTGGCCTGTTTAAAAGAGAGCTGTGCATGTCTATTGATAAAGGATGGAATCACTGCAATAGTAAGAAACAATATTGGCTCAAATAATAAGGGTGTTGAAACAGTTTGGGTGGAGTTAAGGAACAATAAGGGAAAAAAGTCACTGGTAGGCATAATCTATCGGCCCCCTAACAGTAGCAACTCTGTTGGTCGGAGCATAAACCAGGAAATAGTGGGGGCTTGTAAGAAGGGAACAGCAATAATCATGGGTGATTTTAAACTCCATATTGATTGGACAAATCAAATTGATCAGGGTAGCCTTGAGGAGGAGTTCATAGAGTACGTAAGGGATGGGTTCCTTGAGCAGTATGTAACGGAACCAACCAGGGGCCAGGCTATCTTAGATCTGGTCCTGTGTAATGAGACAGGATTAATAAACAATCTCCTAGTAAAGGATCCCCTCGGAATGAGTGATCATAGCATGATTGAATTTCAAATTCAGACAGAGGGTGAGAAAGTTGGATCTCTAACCAGCGTACTAAGCTTAAAGAAAGGAGACTATGAAGGCATGAGGGCAGAGTTGGGTAAAGTGGACAGGGAAAACAGATTAAAGTGTAGGATGGTTGATGAACAGTGGTGTACATTTAAAGAGATATTTCACAACTCTCAAAAAATATATATTCCAGTGAGGGGGAATGGCTAAGAGAAAAGATAGCCATCCGTGGCTAACAAAAGAAATAAAGGATGGTATCCAATGAAAAACAAGGGCATACAAAGTGGCCCAAACTAGTGGGAGGATAGAAGACTGGGAAGCTTTTAAAAGCCAGCAAAGAACGACTAAAAAAATGATTAAGAAAGGGAAGATAGACTATGAAAGTAAACACACGCGAAATATAAAAACAGATAGCAAGAGTTTCGATAGGTATATAAAAAGGAAAAGAGTGGCTAAAGTAAATGTTGGCCCCTTAGAGGATGAGACCAGGGAATTAGTAATGGTGAACATGGATATGGCAGAAACTCTGAACAAATATTTTGTGTCAGCCTTTACGGTAGAGGGACTAACAATATCCCAACAGTAGATAATCAAGGGTCTATAGGGGGGGAGGAACTTAACACAATCACAATCATTAAGGAGGTGGTACTCAGTAAGTTAATGGGACTAAAGGCAGATAAATCCTCTGGACCTGATGGCTTGCATCCTAGGGTCTTAAGAGAAGTAGCAGCAGGGATTGTGGATGCATTGGTTGTAATTTAGCAAGATTCCCTGGATACTGGGGAGGTCCCAGCAGATTGGAAAACTGCAAATGTAACGCTACTATTTTAAAAAGGAGGCAGACAAAAAGCAGAAAACTATAGACTAGTTAGCCTAGCATCTGTGGTTGGGAAAATGTTGGAGTCCATTATTAAAGAAGCAGTAGCAGGACATTTCGGAAAGCAAAATTCGGTCAGGCAGAGTCAGCATGGATTTATGAAGGGCAAGTCATGTTTGACAAATTTGCTGGAGTTCTTTGAGGACGTAACGAACAGGGTGGATAAAGGGGAACCAGTGGATGTGGTGTATTTGGACTTCCAGAAGGCATTTGACAAGGCGCCACATAAAAGGTTACTGCACAAAATAAAAGTTCATGGGGTTGGGGGTAATAAATTAACATGGATAGAGGATTGGCTAACTAACAGAGAACAGCAAGTCGGGATAAATGGTTCATTCTCTGGTTGGCAACCAGTAACTAGTGGGGTGCAACAGGGATCAGTGCTGAGACCCCAACTATTTACAATCTATATTAATGACTTGGAAGAAGGGACTGAGTGTAACGTAGTCAAGTTTGCTGACGATACAAAGATGGGAGGAAAAGCAATGTGTGAGGAGGACACAAACAGGCTAGGTGAGTGGGCAAAAATTTGGCAGATGGAGTATAATGTTAGAAAGTGTGAAGTCATGCACTTTGTCAGAAAAAAATCAAAGAGCAAGTTATTATTTAAATGGAGAAAGATTGCAAAGTGCCGCAGTACAGCGGGACCTGGGGGTACTTGCGCATGAAACACAAAAGGATAGTTTACAGGTACAGCAAGTGATCAGGAAGGCCAATGGTATCTTGGCCTTTATTACAAAGGGAATGGAGTATAAAAGCAGGGAAGTCTTACTACAGCTATATAAGGTATTGGTGAGGCCACACTTGTAATACTCCGCGCAGCTTTAGTTTCCATATTTACGAAAGGATATACTTGCTTTGGAGACAGTTCAGAGAAGGTTCACTAGGTTGATTCCAGGGATGAGGGGGTTTACTTATGAGGAAAGGTTGAGTAGGTTGGGCCTCTACTCATTGGAATTCAGGTGATCTTATCGAAACGTATAAGATTATGAGGGGGCTTGACAAGGTGGATGCAGAGAGGATGTTTCCACTGATGGGAGAGACTACAACTAGAAAGCACAATCTTAGAATAAGGGACCACCCATTTAAAACAGAGATGAGAAGAAATTTCTTCTCTCAGAGGGTTGTAAATCTGTGGAATTCGCTGCCTCAGAGAGCTATGGAAGCTGGGACATTGAATAAATTTCAGACAGAAATAGATAGTTTCTTAAACGAAAAGGGGATAAGGGGTTATGGGGAGCGGGCGGGGGAGTGGAGCTGAGTCCATGATCAGATCAGCCATGATCTTATTGAATGGCGGAGCAGGCTCGAGCGCCATATGGCCTACTCCTGCTCCTATTTCTTATGTTCTTATATGCATGGAGGAGACCTGTGCCCAATCGGTTAGAAATTTGTGTATAAAGAGCGGGGATGGGAGAACCCCTTCTCCTGTGTAACCTCAATAAAAGCACTTTGGGACATTAGACTGAGGTCAGGCGGGTTTGTAAAGAGCCCAGGAAGGGATTTGGAAACCAGGTTTGACTCCTCACTGGATTCACACTCCATGCAGTGTCAGACTGAAGCAACGTGAGAGGGGCCCATCCACAGAGTCTCGCTCTGCTTCACATTAGTCAACTCACAATCCCACTCTGAGCTTCTGCAAGTTCAACATTGTGGGAAGTGGCAATTGCTGGCACTGTACCCTTTGAAGCTGTCGTCGATTGGTGTCAATCATGGCTGTTACTTACATAGATATATTTATTTGGGATATGTGTGCGCACTAGGTCCGTGCAGCAGAGCAGGTCTCCAGTCATCTTGGGTAATCCTTGCAACTGGACCAAGACCTAGCTCTCTCAAGCCCGTGTTGTGGCTGGTGTGCAATGGCTACCACACATTAAAAAAATCCACGCACAGGCATCTTCCACCCTTCAGGATGTAGATCAGGACCTGGAATATTAGGTCCATCATTGAAACACCTGTGAACTCATCCTTCTTTGGCGTGGAAGCAAGTCATCCTCGTTTCGAGGGACTGCCGATGATGATGATATATATAGTTTATTCATTATTGCTACACATGCAGCAAGGTTAAAGGTGAACAACACCACTGTAACTTCATTAGTTCATTATTAGCACCAGTCAATACATGCACACCAGTGCTAGGTGTAACAATAATACATGGTCATTTCCGTCACTGGTCAAAAGACGAGCTACCTGAGAATCAAGGCTTGAAAGAAAGCTGATGTGTGTTTGGATTAGTTTAATAAGGCATGATTCTACAGGAGGAACATGAGCCATTTCTGAAGCTACAGACACAATGGCTCAGATTTTGTGGGAAGAATAACAGTGAGGCTGTTAGCGCTCAGCGCTATTTGGGAGTAAATCGAATAGCAACTTGCAGTGTCCACACACGCAGTAAAACACGGAAATCAGTAAGTTACTGTACAATATGCCCTGCTCCTGCACAGCCCTTGCTATATCAGTACCTCGCCGATAGATCCACCATTAAAATACATGAAGTGCATGAAGTTACTGTACTTACCCACCAGATACCCACTAAACACGCCAGAAAAAGTTAGGCTTGTCCATTCAAGTGTAAGTGAATTTTTAATGCTGTGATAAGTCGTAATTACTGCCAAACAATCTCTGGCACTGAAAATTAACTTTTACAAGTATGGAGTCTTATTCCTACAGAATTTAATTTGGAGATTTAAAAAAATAATGATTTTTACCTTTTCTTTTACTCTTTTCATCCCATCTTTCTTTCCTTCTCGTTATTTCACTTTCTGTAAATGATTTTCCATTGAAGTAAATATTCTAACTTACACTTCCTGGTTTGGACTCTGCGTGGCTCAGTGAGGTCTCTTCACTCTGATTGGTTGAAGAGATGCACTGTTGCTTGACCTCCTCACACACCCCACAGATCCCGCTGTAAAGGGAGCCGCGCTGAAAAGGATCTCTAAATACCGCAAGTTGCCGCTGAAAAGCTCGTGAAAAGTCTGTGGGCAGCTGTAAGTGTACCGAACAGCGAGCGTCGTTCCTTCACCGCGGGTCGCAAAATCCGGACATGGTATCTACTTCGGGGGAGGGCTCACGTGTTTCTGTTTGCTTTACACATCTGGCACTGAACCTCTTAAATGGGAGGTTCAAACATAATGGGAAGAGATACTTCCCAGCCTGGAGATGCCTGTAAATTATTCAGCGTTCCTTCCTAAAAAGGGGGAGAAAGAAAGGGAATAGCAGTCCGAGGGGGCAAGTGTTGCAATCATGTCGTTGTCTTTTAAAACACTGCCGAGTGTCCGCTGGGGAGAATGCAGGAGAAGTTGGTTTGCAAGGAGGGGAGAGGAAAGAAATCGAGGGTGCGTGCACCTTTAAATGTTAAAGCACGGATGCTGCAGAGTGCAAAGGGCTGTGCTGTGACAGCACTGATAAGGCACAGAGTCTCCAAGGTAAAATAGCTGGAGGGACTTCACTGGCCCGGTCTGTGGGAGCGGGCTGAGGTCAGAGATGCAGCAGCCCAATTGTTGGGAGCATTGCAACAACTAAACCAGCAGGTCCTCCCTCCCTTCCCCTGGAATTGTGCCCTGGGGCAACACATTCACATTGATCTCCCTGCCGGCACTGCTGGCTCTGTTTGGGGATTGTTCCGAGCGTGCAGGAAGTTCTCTCAGCAAATTGTGCTGTGGGCTGCGAGGTGCTGGAGGAGTTCCTAGTGCCAGCATCACAGCAGATGCTGAAAACCTTGGCTCTTCTGTCTCTCGCAGCTTAAGCAGGTATTGCTCGGCGCTGCCAATCGCCAACAAACCCTTTCCGCGTTTCACTGCAGCCGGTGTTGGAGAAGTGAGTGAAAGGGCTGATGAGAGGAGCAAGGCAGCAAGGCAGCGGGATCCCGGCACTCAGTCATGGCAGCAGGTAAGGAAGCAGGAGCTGTATCTGGCAGGCGTGCATCTGCATCTTGATGCAGTTCCGGGTGCGGTATGGCCCGAGTATTCCCTTCATTGGAAGAGGAAGATTGTGTCTGAGAGACTGGGCAGTGAATGAACAGAGCTGGGCTCTGCAATGATCAATCTCTCTCTCTCACACACTCACAGATGGATCCTTGCAGCTGTCTGCTTGTAAATGGCCCCTTCTGCAAAAAGTGCAGCCCCACACAAACAATGGCAGGGCATTTTTCATCGTGCAATGCTTTAAAATGTATGTATTTTTTGATGAATAATTAATACGTTGCAAGCATGTAACTGTCGGAGTTGCTGCCCAATGAGTCCTGCCCAGAGTTGTATGGAACTGTTCAGCCTGCGGGCTGCTGCCATCTAGTGGTTGCGAATTTGTTTGTGTACAACACGTGGGGGGCGATTAAAGGAGCAGCGCCCTGTTACTGTTCTTGCTGCTCTTAAACAAATGGCTGTCCGGAGCCTCCAGCCACTGCCCTCTGCTGTCCAGCGGCTAATGCACTGGAGCTGCCCCCACAGCATGGCCCCAGTTCATCAACATCCGTCCAACCAACCCTCCGCAAAATAGCTGGCATTGGAATGACTGAATTGAAAGATTTGGCAGGAATAGGCAGCCTGGTGCCATGCCCGCCTGGTCGGGTTGCCAACTCGGTAGCTAATCTTTATCATTGTTGTTGCCAAATTAAGTTAATGGCAGGAGAGCTCGGACACATGTCATGCTCCTCCTATGTTATGTGGGAAGTCAGGAATGCATCCAGTGTCCCTGATGACTGCATGTGCGGGAAGTGTATCCTGCTGCAGCTCCTGACAGACCGCATTGCGGCACTGGAGCTGTGGGTGGATTCACTATGGAGCATCCGCGATGCTGAGGATGCCGTTAATAGCACGTTTAGTGAGTTGGTCTTACCACAGGTAAAGGCCCCCTGCGGTCATCTCCCTCCAAAACAGATACACTGCTTTGGTACTGTTGGGGGGGGGGGGGGGGGATGACTCATCAAGGAAGGGCAGCAGCAGCCAAGTTCATGGCACCGTTCGTGGCTTTGCTGCACAGGAGGGCAGGAAAAAGAGTGGGATTCTATTGTAAGGGAAATAGATAGATGTTTCTGCGGCCACAATCGAGACTCCAGGATGGTATGTTACCTCCCTGGTGCAAGGGTCAAGGATGTCTCGGAGCGGTTGCAGAACATTTTGGAGGGGGAGGGTGAACAGCCAATTGTCGTGGTGCATATAGGTACCAACGATATAGGTAAAAAATGGGATGAGGTCCGACAAGCTGAACTTAGGGAGCTAGGAGCTAAATTAAAAATTAGGACCGCAAAGGTAGTAATCTCAGGATTGGTACCAGTGCCACGTGCTAGTCAGAGTAGGAATCGCAGGATAGCTCAGATGAATACGTGGCTTGAGGAGTGGTGCAGAAGGGAGGGATTCAAATTCCTGGGACATTGGAATCGGTTCTGGGGGAGGTGAGACCAGTACAAACCGGACGGTCTGCACCTGGCCAGGACCGGAACCAATGTCCTAGGGGGAGTGTTTGCTAGTGTTGTTGGGGAGCAGTTAAACTAATATGTCAGGGGGATGGGAACCTATGCAGGGAGACAGAGGGAAGTAGAATGGGGGCTGAAGCAAAAGATAGAAAGAAGAAAAGTAAAAGTGGAGGGTAGAGAAACCCAAGGCAAAACTCACAAAGGGCCACATTACAGCAACATTCGAAAAGGGCAAAGTGTGTTAAAAAGACAAGCCTGAAGGCTCTGAGTCTCAATGCGAGGAATATTCGGGATAAGATGGACGAATTAATTGCACAGGCAGCAATTAATGGATATGATATAATTGGCATCACGGAGACATGGCTCCAAGGTGACCAAGGCTGGGAGAAGGCAACATCCAGGGGTATTCAACATTCAGGAAGGATAGACAGAAAGGAAAAGGAGGTGGGGTAGCGTTGATGGTTAAAGAGGAAATTAATGCAATAGTAAGGAAGGACATTAGCTTGGATGGTGTGGAATCTGTACGGATGGAGCTACGGAATACCAAAGGGCAGAAAGCGCTAGTGGGAGTTGTATACAGGCCACCAAACAGTAGTAGTGAGGTTGGGGACAGCATCAAACAAGAAATTAGGGATGCATGCAATAAAGGTACAGTAGTAATCATGGGCGACTTTAACCTACATCAAGATTGGGCTAACCAAACTGGTAGCAATACGGTGGAGGAGGATTTCCTGGAGTGTATTAGGGATGATTTTCGAGACCAATATGTCGAGGAACCAACTAGAGGGCTGGCCATCCTAGACTGGGTGTTGTGTAAAGATAGGATTAATCAGCAATCATGTTGTGCGAGGCCCCTTGGGGAAGAGTGACCATAATATGGTAGAATTCTTTATTAAGATGGAGAGTGACAAAGTTAATTCAGAGACTAGGGTCCTGAACTTAAGGAAAGGTAACTTCGATAGTATGAGGCGTGAATTGGCTAGAATAGACTGGCAAATGATACTTAAAGGGTTGACGGTGGATAGGCAATGGCAAACATTTAAAGATCACATGGATGAACTTCAACAATTGTACATCCTTGTCTGGAGTAAAAATAAAATGGGGAAGGTGGCTCAACCGTGGCGAACAAGGGAAATTAAGGATAGTGTTAAATCCAAGGAAGAGGCATATAAATTGGCCAGAAAAAGCAGCAAACCTGAGGACTGGGAGAAATTTAGAAAACAGCAGAGGAGGACAAAGGGTTTAATTAAGAGGGGGAAAATAGAGTATGAGAGGAAACTTGCCGGGAACATAAAAACTGACTGTAAAAGCTTCTATAGATATGTGAAGAGAAAAAGATTAGTGAAGACAAACGTAGGTCCCTTGCAGTCAGATTCAGGTGAATTTATAATGGGAAAAAAAGAAATGGCAGACCAATTGAACAAATACTTCTGTCTTGACTAAGGAAGACACAAATAAGCTTCCAGAAGTACTCGGGGACCGAGGGTCTAGTGAGAAGGAGGAACTGAAGGATATCCTTATCAGGCGGGAAATTGTGTTAGGGAAATTGATGGGATTGAAGGCCGATAAATCCCCGGGGCCTGATAGTCTGCATCCCAGAGTACTTAAGGAAGTGGCCTAGAAATAGTGGATGCATTGGTGATCATTTTTCAACAGTCTATCGACTCTGGACCAGTTCCTATGGACTGGAGGGTACTAATGTAACACCACTTTTTAAAAAAGGAGGGAGAAAGAAAACGGGTAATTATAGATCGGTTAGCCTGACATCAGTAGTGGGGAAAATGTTGGAATCAATTATTAAAGATGAAATAGCAGCGCATTTGGAAAGCAGTGACAGGATCAGTCCAAGTCAGCATGAATTTATGAAAAGAAAATCATGCTTGACAAATCTTGCGGAATTTTTTGAGGATGTAGCTAGTAGAGTGGACAAGGGAGAACCAGTGCTTCTGGTGTTTTTGGACTTTCAAAAGGCTTTTGATAAGGTCCCACACAAGAGATTGGTGTGCAAAATTAAAGCACATGGTATTGGGGGTAATGTATTGACGTGGATAGAGAACTGGTTGGCAGACAGGAAGCAAAGAGTTGAGATAAACGGGTCCTTTTCAGAATGGCAGGCAATGACTAGTGGGGTGCCACAGGGCTCAGTGCTCGGGCAATATACATTAGTTATTTAGATGAAGGAATTGAGTGTATTATCTCCAAGTTTACAGATGACACTAAACTGGGTGGTGGTGTGAGCTGTGAGGAGGATGCTAAGAGGCTGTAGGGTGACTTGGACAGGCTAGGTGAGTGGGCAAATGCATGGCAGATGCAGTATAATGTGGATAAATGTGAGCTTATCCATTTTGGGGGCAAAAACACGAAAGCAGAATATTATCTGAATGGCGGCAGATTAGGAAAAGGAGAGCTGAAATGAGACCTAGGTGTCATGGTACATCAGTCATTGAAAGCTGGCATGCAGGTGCAGCAGGCAGTGAAGATGGCAAATGATACGTTAGCCTTCATAGCTAGAGGTTTTGAGTATAGGGGCAGGGAGGTCTTACTGCAGTTGTACAGAACCTTGGTGAGGCCTCATCTGGAATATTGTGTTCAGTTTTGGCCTCCTAATCTGAGGAAGGACGTTCTTGCCATTGAGGGAGTGCAGCAAAGGTTCACCAGACTGATTCCCGGGATGGCTGGACTGACATATGAGGAGAGACTGTATCGACTGGGCCTGTATTCACTGGAGTTTAGAAGGATGAGAGGGGATCTCATAGAAACATAAAAAATTCTGACGGGATTGGGCAGGTTAGATGCACGAACAATGTTCCCGATGTTGGGGAAGTCCAGAACCATGGAACACAGTCTAAGGATAAGGGGTAAGCCATTTAGGACTGAGATGAGGAGAAACTTCTTCACTCAGGGAGTTGTTAACCTGTGGAATTCACTACCGCAGAGAGTTGTTGATACCAGTTCATTGGATATATTCCAGAGGGAGTTAAATATGGCCCTTATGGCTTAAGCAATGAAGGGGTATGGAGAGAAAGCAGGAAAGGGGTACTGAGGTGAATGATCAGCCATGATCTTATTGAATGGTGGTGCAGGCTCGAAGGGCCGAATGGCCTACTCCGGCACCTATTTTCTATGTTTCTCTGTTTCTATTCCTGGAGGTGTCATCACGTGACCTCCTGCCTCCAAACCGCCCCACCCCGCCCACCCACCATTAGTCACCCCCCCCCCCCATACCCACCATTGGTCGCCACCCAAACCCACCCACCATTGGTTTTCCCCCCCACACACCCGCCGTTGGTCACCCCCCCCACACCCACCCACCATTGGTTGCCCCCCCCACACACCTTTGGTCACCCTCGCACACCCGCCATTGGTCGCCCCCCCCCCCACACACCCGCCATTGGTCGCCCCCCCCCCACACACCCACCATTGGTTGCCCCACCCCCACACACCCGCCATTGGTCACCCACCCACACACCCGCATTTGTTCTCCGACATGTCCGTCCTCATGGCCAATCAGAAAGCGAATAGACACTTTGTTATCTCTGAATGACTCTTGACCAATGTTCTCTCTAATTTATATTTTGGGTGCGTGGCCCCTTTAACGGACTGCGCGGCCCCTTTAACGGGCTGCGCAGCCCCTTTAACGGGCTGCACGGCCCCTTTAACGGGCTGCGCGGCCCCTTTATACTGGCTGCGCGGCCCCTTTAAGGGGCTGCCTGGCCCCTTTAACATGCTGGGTGAGAATGTCAGCCCGGTGCGCAGCCATGCAGCCGAACCGGAACGTTGCTTTTAACTGTTAGTCACACAGCCCTCTTTCTCCATGTCCGATAGTTTTTATAACTAACAAACAAAGGAATTTGCATTTATATAGCACCTTTCACATCCTCACAGTCAATGCCGTACCTTTGAAGTGTAGTCACTGTTGCAGGGCAGGGAAATACAGCAGCCAGGTTGCAGATGGCAAGGTCTCACAAATGGCAGAGAGATAAATGAGCAGACAATCAGTTTTGTTGGTGTTGGCTGAGGGATAAATATTGGGCAGGACACCGGGAGAGCTGACTACTCTTCTTCCAATAGTGCCGTGGGATCTGTAACACCGGCCTAGACAGGCAGGCGGGGCCTCGGTTTAACGTCTCATCCGAGAAACGGCGCTCCCTCGGCACTGTCCCACTCGGGGTGCCAGCTTGGATTATGTGTTCGAGTCTCTGGAGCAGGTTTTGAAGCCCCGCCCTTTGGATTCGGACGCGAGAGTGCTGCCATTCAGCCGAGACTGATGCCGCAAACATACACGGTGCCAGCTGTGGCTCAGGGGAGCACTCTCGCCTCAGAATCAAGTCCCGCTCCCGAGACCTGGCCACCAAATCTAGGTTGGCACTGATACGTCCTTACTACACAGTATAAATGCACACGAGGCCCATGCTTGAGAGAAGGTCAGTCTGTGACCTGTCCTTTATTCCTTAGCACTCAAGTGATGAAGGTGGGTGGAGCTTCCCCTTTTATACCTGAAGGTCCAGGTTAGGAGTGTCTCCCACCCTAGTGGTCAGTGTTCTCACGGTGTACAACTTAGGTTAGTTTATACATGGGTTACAATGCTGGTTGAATACATGACAGGCACAAGGAATGTTTTCTGAGGGGAAACCCAAGCTGAAGCCAAAGGTGAAGGTGAAGTCAGACCGCTCGGAGGCTCGGGCTGCTTTAGGCTCCCAGCAGCTTTGGGCTGTCAGAAGCCGCTCAGTTATTCTGTCCAGTACAATATATGGGAAGTTTGTGTCACTTTTCAAACACAACTGGTGGTCTGACAATGAGGCTGTGGCCCGTTAAACAAGGGTGGATGTTGAGCTCTGTGTTTCATGGGGACAGGACCCTGCATGTCCGTGGTGTGGAGCTCCATGGGGCTCAGGGTTCCTGCATGTCTGTGGTGTGGAGCTCCATGAGGACCGGACCCTGCATGTCCGTGATGTGGAGCTTCATGGGGCTCAGGATTCCTGCATGTCCGTGGTGTGGAGCTCCATGGGGACAGGACCCAGCATGTCCGTGGTGTGGAGCTCCATGGGGACAGGACCCTGCATGTCCGTGGTGTGGAGCTCCATGGGGACAGGACCCTGCATGTCCGTGGTGTGGAGCTCCATGGGGACAGGACCCTGCATGTCCGTGGTGTGGAGCTCCATGGGGACAGGTCCCTGCATGTCCGTGGTGTGGAGCTCCATGAGGACCGGACCCTGCATGTCCATGGTGTGGAGCTCCATGAGGACCGGACCCTGCATGTCTGTGGTGTGAAGCTTAGATTAGAATATAGATTTGTATAAATTATATATTAATGAAGCTCATTTTAACTCAGTGAGATAGTGTAAAATAAAGTCAATGGAAATAAAAATGGGAAGAATGTAAACCGGGCTGATTCACTGTCCCCCACTTCACACAATCCCACACTGGGGAACGAGATAAACCGGGCTGATTCACTGTCCCCCACTTCACTCAACCCCACACTGGGGAACGAGATAAACCAGGCTGATTCACTGTCCCCCACTTCACACAACCCCACACTGGGGAACGAGATAAACCAGGCTGATTCACTGTCCCCCACTTCACACAATCCCACACTGGGGAACGATGATAAACCGGGCTGATTCACTGTCCCCCAATTCACTCAATCCCACACTGGGGAACGAGATAAACCGGGCTGATTCACTGTCCCCCACTTCACACAACCCCACACTGGGGAACGATGATAAACCCTGCTGTGATTCACTGTCCCCCACTTCACACAACCCCACACTGGGGAACGAGATAAACTGTGCTGATTCACTGTCTCCCGTTTCACACAATCCCACACTGGGGAACGAGATAAACCGGGCTGATTCACTGTCCCCCACTTCACTCAACCCCACACTGGGGAACGAGATAAACCGGGCTGATTCACTGTCCCCCACTTCACTCAACCCCACACTGGGGAACGAGATAAACCGGGCTGATTCACTGTCCCCCACTTCACACAATCCCACACTGGGGAACGAGATAAACCGGGCTGATTCACTGTCTCCCGTTTCATACAATCCCACACTGGGGAACGATGATAAACCGGGCTGATTCACTGTCCCCCACTTCACACAACCCCACACTGGGGAACGATGATAAACCCTGCTGTGATTCACTGTCCCCCGTTTCACTCAATCCCACACTGGGGAACGATGATAAACCCTGCTGTGATTCACTGTCTCCCGTTTCACACAATCCCACACTGGGGAACGATGATAAACCGGGCTGATTCACTGTCCCCCAATTCACTCAATCCCACACTGGGGAACGAGATAAACCGGGCTGATTCACTGTCCCCCACTTCACACAACCCCACACTGGGGAACGATGATAAACCCTGCTGTGATTCACTGTCCCCCACTTCACACAACCCCACACTGGGGAACGAGATAATCCGGGCTGATTCACTGTCCCCCACTTCACACAACCCCAAACTGGGGAACGAGATAATCTGGGCTGATTCACTGACCTCCGCTTCACACAATCCCACACTGGGGTACGATGATAAACCCTGCTGTGATTCACTATCCTCCGCTTCACACAATCCCACAAAGTCACATTACCCCCAATCTCTGTGACTTTATGGCCCTTAATTTCCTCGGAGATTCTTTGGTTCCTGGATGTAATGTCACAGTTTCTGAGTGTAAACAGGGTTCCAACGCACCTCCGCCAAACTTACACTGGCAGCAAATTCGGGGCCTGTGACGTTCGGATTCGCAATTTGGTTTTGCAAATGGAGCTGAGAATTATCGAGTCATTAGAGATTTCTTGTTTTTGCACAGGAAGTGGTTTTACATGATTGCTGTAACAGAGACTTACAGTTACCAGATAGGAGTCACTCCAGGATCTCACACTCCCACTTTCTCGAAGGGAATGCTCAATCGGAGACACATCCTGATTCCCTGAATTGTCCTCCCTTCAATCCCGCTCCTTGCTGGGCGAGAGGGATTGCAGAGTCTCCCCTTCGGAACATGGGACCAGGAGTAGGCCGTTCAGCCCCTCGAGCCTGATTTGCCATTGTGTTGGATCATGGCTGATCTGTATTGAACCCCATTTACCTGCCTTTGCTCCATATCCCTCGATACTCTTGCCTGACAACAGAAATCTATCGATCTCAGTCTTGAAAATTTCGATTGACCTGGCATCCACAGGGGGTTAAATTGGCTAACCCCCGAAAACGGGTATGGGGATTGTGGTGCATGATTAATCCGTGCCCGTTCATCGTGTTGCTGGCTTCACGTTCAATTGGTGCTGCCTGCTGATTTAAATGATTGCTGTGTGCGGCCAATGTTACCCACGCTGCTCATTGGCTGCACGCATCAGCAGGGGGCCTGATATCGCCAGTGGGGAGCGCCACTTAAAGGCAGCCTGCCCCTCGTAAAGGGGAGGTGCTTTGTGGCTGCAAGAAGCGATGGGAGTCCTTTGTGAACTGAATCTGTGTCTGTGATATATTAACCAAGTCATCTTGGTCAATCCTTGCCACAGGACCAAGACCTAGCTCTGTCAAGCCCATTTGGTGGCTGGTGTGCAAAGGCCACCACACATTAAAAAAAATCCACGCACAGGCATATTCCACCCTTCAATATGTAGTTCGGGATCTGGAATATTAGGTCCATCATTGAAACACCTTTTTGGCTGGAAGTAAGTCATCCTCAATACAAGGGAGCGCTGATGATGATGATGATGTGATATATTGAAGAATGGCTGAACATGTGAGAGAGCCTAGTATAGGAAATCACCAAAACACACACAATTACACCAACATCTAACCTGTAACTGTCAGTATTCCCTTTAACTAGTGCTGGTGGGGGAGGGGGGTCCTTCATTCCATTTAACCTTGTGTTCAGCTATGTGAGGTTAAAACAGGGCGTTTCCGGGAGTGTGGAGTTCCGAAGTAGCAATGGTGGCTACAACTCAGCATTGCTCACTGATTCACGTCGCCAGTTTGCTGCTCTGCCTGCTGCCGGCAATTGTTAGATGCCTGCGCACAAGCCCCTTGCTCAAGTTGGCGTCCTGCACACGTCCTGTCGGAGGTCTCGGACCCCATTGTCCAGTGTTAGCTGGCCCTGTAGCACCTAAAACACGGGCACTACACCAACCAAGTTAACCCCCCACAGTCTCTTGGGGAGCGAGTTCCAGATTCCCACTAGCCTTTCGTGTGAAATAGTGCTTCGGGATTTCACTCCTAAATGACCGAGCTTTAATTATATGTAATGGTCCTGCTCAGTGTCCACTCTATGAAGTTATTTTATGTGGCAATCACTGCGTGAATGCAGAAAGTCGTTTTTGTTGCGATAATTGGTGGCTAAATATGATAAAGGTGTCACAATAGGGTAGTGAGCGAGCGGCGATGGTATTAAATTAGTGTCGGCTGGAACCTCACAGTATCTGCACACAGGTTTGTCCTTGCAAAGCTTCAGTCCTCCTGTCATCTGAGCCCACATGTTACTTACCTGCACTGGGATTTAGGATGCTAATCATGCTCGGTACAGCATGCAGTCAGCTGCTTCAGCTTGCTTCTGTCATGTGAGGCCACCTCACTCAGAAATCCCAACTTTTAAAACAGTTTGACGATATAGAAAAATTCAAGCAGGCAGCATTTTGTTCGATGCACAGCCCAATATTTCTGACTGGAAGTGTCGGTAACACTGCCGGCATTAAAATAACCCCCATCACAACATCTGGGCTTCCGTGCTGTTTCAGAGGCAGCAACATTTGGGCCTGGAGGGGACTTGTTGTCAATAGTCTCTCTCCCAGCCTCTCTCCCTCACTGTTTTCGATCCTTGGCAAATTGGGGCAAGCTCTTATCTGGGTGCAAACACATCGCTACTGATGTTGTTCCACTTTTTATCATTCATTCTTTTGTTTAGAATTGGGCTTCTGTTCTATTCAGGACAGGTGAAGATATTACCCCCTGAGTGAGACGAAAGGTATATTCTATGAGTCAGGAATTGCTCCAGCCGCGACGTGACATTGGCCATAACTTGCCATGGCCGGGCGTCGAACAGTGTCTGCCATTATTTAAACTTGCCCTCACATGTTTCGGTTTTTGCATCGCAAGTTTGAGCTGATAACGTCGCAGCGAGGGGAACAGGGCACCTGGGACCTGAGTGATAATCATATCATAGGAGAATGAGGATGACTTGCTTCCACATGAGTTCACAGATATTTCAATGAAGAACCCGATGTTCCAGTCCTGAACTCCAATTGAAGAGGTGGAAGATGCTTGTGCGTGGATTTTTTTTGACGTGTGGTGATCGTTGCACACCAGCCACCACACGGGTTTGACAGAGCTAGGTCTTTATCCAGTGGCAATGGTTAACCAGGATGACTGGAGACTTGCTCTACTGCACGGACTAGTGAGCAACATAGGGCAAGTGACAGGATATCTCTTTAACCAGTGAGATTGAAGGATTGTGAAATGAAAGGATTGTGAAATTACCAGCGCAAGGACTGAGAAGGTGAATACACGCCATTCAATGCCTGTCAGTGAGGAGGCTAAGGGCGAGATGCCGATTTAGCGAAGCTAATGGCAGAGTGACACAACTCGGACTGCACCGTTTGGATCTCTGCATTTAACTGCGCATCTTCCCCTCGCCTGAAGTTACTGTAGCATTTGCTGATAAATAATGGCGCACGCCGTTAACCTCACCGTGATATTGACAGCAAATGATGGTCCCTCATGTATGAACTCAGAAAGAGGGACATGTTTATGGACAGTAATATCCAGCCAGGCCAATTATATCCGTTGCTGCGGTAACGTGTGACATCCATCCTGTTCAAAACACCAAACACAAACCTTCATCTAATCTTGTGACGCTGTGTTGTAGGTTCAGGTGCATCGTTCACCCACACTGTTGTTAACACTCTGTGTATGTTTGACTTTCTGCCCTGTAATGGCAGTCCCAACAATTCATTACTGACAGCACTGGACTACAGACTGTGAAAAGAGAGAAACTTTATCTCACACCTTTCACCACCTCAAGATGTCCCAAAGTGCTTTACAGACAATGAAGTACTTTTTGAAGTGTTGTCACTGTTGGATTGGCTAACAAACAGAAAACAGAGAGTCAGGATAAATGGTTCATTGCCAACCCGAGAATCAGTAACCAGTGGGGTGCTGCAGGGATCAGTGCTGGGACCCCAACTATTTACAATCTATATAAACGACTTGGAAGAAGGTACCGAGTGTAACGTAGCCAAGTTTGCTGACAATACAAAGATGGGAGGAAAAGCAATATGTGAGGAGGACACAAAAAATCTGCAAAAGGACATAGACAGGTTAAGTGAGTGGGCAAAAATTTGGCAGATGGAGTATAATGTTGGAAAGTGTGAGGTCATGCACTTTGGCAGAAAAAAAGTCAAATAGAAAGTTATTATTTAAATGGAGAAAGATTGCAAAGTGCTGCAGTACAGTGGGACCTGGGGGTACTTGTGCATGAAACACAAAAGGTTAGTATGCAGGTACAGCAAGTGATCAGGAAGGCCAATGGAATTTTGGCCTTTATTGCAAAGGGGATGGAGTATAAAAGCAGGGAAGTCTTGCTACAGTTGTACGGGGTATTGGTGAGGCCACACCTGGAATACTGCATGCAGTTTTGGTTTCCATATTTATGAAAGGATATACTTGCTTTGGAGGCAGTTCAGAGAAGGTTCACTAGGTTGATTCTGGAGATGAGGGAGTTGACTTATGAGGAAAGGTTGAGTAGGTTGGGCCTCTACTCATTGGAATTCAGAAGAATGACAGGTGGTCTTATCGAAACGTGTAAGATTATGAGGGGGCTTGACAAGGTGGATGCAGAGAGGATGTTTCCACTGATAGGGGAGACTAGAACTCGAGGGCATAATCTTAGAATAAGGGGCCACCCATTTAAAATTGAGATGAGGAGAAATTTCTGTTCTCAGAGCGTTGTGGATCTGTGGAATTCGCTGCCTCAGAGAGCTGTGGAAGCTGGGACATTGAATAAATTTAAGACAGAGATAGACAGTTTCTTAAACGATAAGGGGCTAAGGGGTTATGGAGAGCGGGCAGAGAAATGGACCTGAGTCCATGATCGGATCAGCCATGATCTTATTAAATGGCGGAGCAGGGGTTGTATGGCCTACTCCTGCTCCTATTTTTTATGTTCTTAATTTACGAAACACCCACCAGTAATTTGTGCACAGCAAGCTCCCACAAAAATCAATGTTATAATGACCAGATCATCTGTTTTTAGTTGAGAGATAAATATTGGCCAAGACACTGAGGATAACTTCCCTGCTCTTCTTCGAAAAAGTGCCATGGGATCTTTTAAGTCCACCCGAGAGAGCAGAGGAGACCTTTTTAACGTCTCAATCGAAAGGCAGCACCTCAGCACTGCACTGGGAGTGTCAGCTTAAAGAATTCCCACTGATGTCCCTGGAGTGGGGCTTGAACCCACGACCTTCAGACACAGAGATGAGAGTGCTGCCCACTGAGCCATGGCTCACACCTCAGGCAGCTCCTAGCTCTGTATCACAGCACGGTCTTTTACAGCAAAGTACTTTGGAAACACTTTGTGGCAGTTGTGCACAAGCCTGCCGAATTAATTCAAAGACTGCTCTGAGATTGCGGCGGTGGTTCTGTGCATGAATACGACATGATGCTGACAGGAACTTCACACCGCTGACATTGGGTCCCAGGTGTTCCTTCACTCATGCGAAAGACCGTCAGAGCTTACTGACTGCATTATAGGTTTGGCACACATTTAGCAAACATCCGCAGTAACTCAGTGTCACTGTGAGGTACCTCTCCAGACAATGCAGGGTGTAAATAAATCTCCATGTATTTTGTGGCAGGGAGCTGTGAGGAGCAATTAGCAGGCTCCACTCACACTCAGTGCTGCTCCTAGCTCTGGGCACATTGGTCGGGATTTCTGTCTCCTCTCAGTCTGTATTGTCCTCATTCTGCCTCCATCATTTCAGCGACCTGGTCTGCGACTCCCGGGGACCTGATTACCGTCGCTCTCTTGGGCCTTTCGAAGCATTTGTGGACAAACTGCAAAGTAACCGGACAAACTGAAGCCTGGCTCTGCGATGTCTCTGAGCGTCCGTGAAGGTCGGTGTGTGTTAGACACGCTAACAGAAATAACAAGCTGCCGTTCAAGGGCAGCCACACGTTTCAATGGGATTGCTTCTGAAAGAGTTGAAGGGTTAGTTATTAAACTAACGCCCATCGCTGCACATGGCCGTGCAATCGGACAGCCGGAACAGGGCCCCTGGGCCCATCGTACCTGAGCTGGTCCTTTGACAGAGCGATCCAATTCGTCCCACTCCCCCGCTCTTTCCCCACAGCCCCAGCATTTCCAACTATGGTTTAGTTTATATCGAGCAGTACAGCATCACTGTCAGGGGGTACTCCCCACACACAGTGTCAGTGTCAGGGGGTAATCTCCACACACAGTGTCAGTGTCAGGGGGTACTCCCCACACACAGTGTCAGTGACAGGGGGTAATCCCCACACACAGTGTCAGTGTCAGGGGGTACTCCCCACACACAGTGTCAGTGTCAGGGGGTAATCTCCACACACAGTGTCAGTGTCAGGGGGTACTCCCCACACACAGTGTCAGTGTCAGGGGGTACTCCCCACACACAGTGTCAGGGGGTACTCTCCACACACAGTGTCAGTGTCAGGGGGTAATTCCCACACACAGTGTCAGTGTCAGGGGGTACTCCCCACACACAGTGTCAGGGGGTACTCTCCACACACAGTGTCAGTGTCAGGGGGTAATTCCCACACACAGTGTCAGTGTCAGGGGGTACTCCCCACACACAGTGTCAGTGTCAGGGGGTAATTCCCACACACAGTTTCAGTGTCAGGGGGTACTCCCCACACACAGTGTCAGTGTCAGGGGGTACTCCCCACACACACTGTCAGTGTCAGGGGGTACTCCTCATACACAGTGTCGGGGGTACTCCCCACACACAGTGTTAGTGTCAGGGGGTACTCCCACACACAGTATCAGTATCAGGGGGTATTCCCCACACACAGTGTCCGTGCCAGGGGGTATTCCCCACACACAGTGTCAGTATCAGGGGGTATTCCCCACACACAGTGTCAGTGTCAGGGGGTATTCCCCACACACAGTGTCAGTGTCAGGGGGTATTCCCCACACACAGTGTCAGTGTCAGAGGGTACTCCCCACACACAGTGTCAGTGTCAGGGGGTAATCCCCACACACAGGCTGCAGTTTTGCCACCCGTGGCGTGACCTGCTCCCGGCTTCTTCCTGCCCTCTCGAAGCAATCCTCTCTCAATTGGACTTGTTCGCCCGCCCAGCATGGTTCCCAGCCAATTAACAGGAAGCGGGTCTGATGACATCATTTGATGACGCTTTATTAGCTGGTTTCCTTAAAGGGACCATGCCCATATTGATTTTGACAGTTGTACTCTGTGTTCTTCAACATTGAGGTGCTGGAAACACTGACATGCTCTGTACAGAGGTGCTGGGCTGCACTCTGGCTCTCCCATCACTACCTCCACATGCTTATGGAGGGAGTCACAGCACGCAGGGAGGTTCTCTTCCCTTCCAATGGATGGAGGGCACTAACGCAGCCTGGTTGCACATTGCACAGGAGGGCACAAGCAGGGGGACCTGGCTGCAGTTGTGGCAAACCTGTCAATGATCCCAGTAGTTCATGAAACGTTATTGCAAAGCCACACTCAACCTTATCCTTCAATGCCACTCATCAGATCCCCATTACTCTGCTTTCCCTACACATCCTGCACATCCTTACTCACACCAACTTACCTTGTACCTCCACCCATCCCTCTCTCTCTCTCTATCTCCATTATCACTTCCCCATCTCACTAGTCACTCCTCACACTTACCCTCATCCTTGTCCAATCACACCAACTAACAACACACAAGGGTAGGCACTTGGGTGTTTTAGCCAATGTTCATGCAGACTTTCTACAAATGTGTTGTCAAGCATTGAACTATTTATTTTGAACACTTTGTATTCTTGGACAGCTTTGTGTGCACCTTTAGAAGTGACTGAGTTGTAGTGAATGGTCAGACATAAGGGTACACTGCACAATGGTGATGAGTGCGAAAGGAATGGATTGGACATTGCTGGGGTGCTTTATGGTGCTGGTGTGGGGTGGTGCCAACCTGACACATCATGTGACAGCCAGGGTGCACAGCGTCAAGTGAAGTAAATGTGGCCATGGTGAGGCGATTCCTGGCCTCCCGGGCAGGGTGTCGGGTGCTGATGCCCTGTGTCCTGTGCAGCATCAGTTGATTGCGGAGAACGTTGGTGTTGTTGGTGATGTTGGTGTGTTTCGTGATGTTGGTGTTCGGGCTGATCATGGTGGGATTCTGAGGACCAATGGGAGATTTTTTGCAAGGGAACCAATAATTCTGGAATAGATGGCAGGTGAGGTTGAGCTGACAGAAGTGATCTGTCAATGGTGAGAGAGGTTGCCAAAAGGAGGTGACAGTGAATAGAGCGTTCACTGCAAACAGTTCCAAACTGCATATTGTACAGGAGGGCACAAACAGGGATGTCATCAGGAGGACCAGGCTGCAGTGGTGCAAATCTTTCAATGATCTCAGTAAATCACAAAGCATTACTGGAAAGCCACACTCAACCTCATCCTGCTGTGCCACTCATCACATCCCCATCATTCTGCATTCCCTACCCTACTCCTGCACATCCTTAATCACACAAACTGACCTTGCATCTCCACCCATCCCCCTCTCTATCTATCTATCTATATTATCAGTTCCCCATCTCACTAGCCATCCCTCACACTTACCCTCATCCTTATCCAATCATACCAACTAACAACACACAAGGGTAGGCACTTGAGTCCTTTAGCCAATGTTCATATATAGTTAATGTTAATGTGTTGTCAAACATTGTACTCTTTATTTTCAGGATTTTGCTTTCTTGAACAGATTTGTGTGCACCTTTTGGAAGTGGCTTAGTGAGTTGTAGTGAATGGTGAGACGTAAGGGTACCCCCCACAATGGTGATGAGTGTGAAAGGAATAGCTTGGGCATTGCAGGGGTGCTTTATGGAGCTGGCGTAGGGTGGTGCCAACCTGGCGTATCATGTGGCAGCCAGGTTGGCACCACCCTGTTCAGTATCGGTGATTGCAGAGAAGGTTGGTGTTGTTGGTGAAGCTGGTGTGTTTAGTGATTTTGGTGTTGGGGCTGATCATGGTGGGATTCTGAGGACCACGATGATATTTTTTTCAAGGGCACCATTGGTGCTGGAATAGATGGCAGGTGAGGTTGAGATGACAGAAGCGATCTGTCAATGGTGAGAGAGGTTACCAAAAGGAGGTGACAGTGAATAGAGAGTTCACTGCAAACACTTCCAAACTACATACAGCTCAAAAGTTTCTTCAAAATCCTGAAGGCTTCAGCTTCTGACATTGGAACGTGAACAACTGTGAAATGGTCACTTTTATACCACTTCTGCAGCTGTCAACTAGCCAAAGCAATGGAGAGTCACTGAGAACCCGACACACTTACCTGCCATGAAACCCAAGAGAGATAAAATTGTAAGTGCCTGCTTTTAAACCTCCTAACTAGCATTGAAGTACCTTTTAATGATGTCAATTACCTGTCCCGCCGCTTGGTGCCGGGTCTGTGATCCACACGCAGACCTGACAGTTGAGAAACTGACACGGAGGCGGGTTCAGAACGGGATCCTGACCCGCTGTCAATCAAGGCCATTTTGACAGTGGGCGCACATCCAAACCTGCACTCGCAGGGCTGGGCAGATTCCGGCCACAGTCTCAGTGTCTGCTGGTAATCCCACTCACAGTCTCCCTGTCTGCTGGTAATCCGACTAACGGTCTCTCTGTCTGCTGGTAATCCCACTGACAGTCTCTGTCTGCTGATAATCACGCTCACCGTCTCCCTGTATGCTGGTAATCCCACTCACAGTCTCCCTGTCTGCTGGTAATCCCACTCTCAGTCTCTCTGCTGGTAATCCCACTCACAGTCTCTCTATCTGCTGATAATCACGCTCACCGTCTCCCTGTCTGCTGGTAATCCCACTCTCAGTCTCTCTGCTGGTAATCCTACTCACCGTCTCCCTGTCTGATGGTAATCCCACTCACCATCTCCCTGTCTGATGATAATCCCACTCACCATCTCCCTATCTGCTGGTAATCCCACTCACAGTCTCCCTGTCTGCTGGTAATCCGACTTACGGTCTCTCTGTCTGCTGGTAATCCCACTCACAGTCTCTCTGTCTGCTGATAATCACGCTCACCGTCTCCCTGTATGCTGGTAATCCCACTCACAGTCTCCCTGTCTGCTGGTAATCCCACTCACAGTCTCTCTGCTGGTAATCCCACTCACAGTCTCTCTGTCTGCTGATAATCACGCTCACTGTCTCCCTGTCTGCTGGTAATCCCACTCACAGTCTCTCTGCTGGTAATCCTACTCACAGTCTCCCTGTCTGCTGGTAATCCCACTCACCGTCTCCCTGTTTGCTGGTAATCCCACTCCCAGTCTCCCGTCTGATGGTAATCCCACTCACCGTCTCCCTGTCTGCTGGTAATCCCACTCCCAGTCTCCCTGTCTGGTGGGAGATCCGAATCAATAGTGGGTTATTTTAACACACCCCATCCAGCAGTAACAGTGTGGGAACATTAAAAGCTATGAGAAGATTTACCCCCCCCATTCCCGCTCAATTCCTGCCCGTTGCCATTTTAACTGGGCCCTCAGCTGGGTGTCTCATTAACATATACTAATTGTGTGGGACCCATGAGATTAATTCTGTTTGTTTATAGGACAGTTTCAAAGTGCTGTGCTTGTGCCCAGAATTGGCATCACCTGCTGTTTCCAAATACAAGCAGTGTGTCGCTTCTCGGCCTTTTGGCTAAGATCATGCGTAACTGACCTGACAGGGGAGTAACCATGACCCCAAAGTGGTTCTCCCTGGATCAGGAAGGTGGTTCTCCTATGCTTTTTGAAAATAGAAGGTGGGTGGGGTGGATTGACCTATCCACCTCCATGGGGGGCCTGACCCATCCACCTCCATGGCACGAACCTGGTATTGCAGTACTTCCAGGAACGGTGCAGTGGCTCTCGGCCTTTTGGCTAAGAGCATTGGCGCAGAGTGATCCTTGAGGTGTGCAAGGTGACCTCTGGCGTTTGTGATTTGACAAAGAATTGGAAAGATTGGCTACGAATAAATAAAAAGAAGTTACTCCTGAATTCCCTTTTACCACCACCGGACGTCCCAAAGCGCTTTACAGCCAGTGAAGTAGCTTTTGAAGTGTAGTCACTGTTGTAATGTAGAAAACGTTATAATATTAAAGGACTCCATCAGGTCACCTCTCAGCTTTCTCTTCTCTAAAGAAAAGATCCCCAGCCTGTTCAGTCATTGCTGAAAGCTGTGCCCTCTCAGTTCTGGTATAATCTTTGTAAATATTTTGGGGTTGCTAACGGGACAGGACAGTTTCCGCCCGGGGGAGGGGGCGTTACCGCCTCCTGGAAAATTGCAGGAAGTTTGCGGAGGCGCTGCCACGGCAACGTCGTGCCCCGCGGTTAGTGCCCCTAGCCGCCGTGTAACCGCTGCCGATGTCATTGTTGTGCGCGGTGACCCCTCACCGACCCCTTAACCCCCCGGTGGGGAAATTGCCCTGCGGGCTGCGAGGCTGGCCTGAGCGGATGTCACTGCCAGCGTCACGGATCACAAAGCTGGCCAACATCCGCTCTCGGGGCGGTGCTTAAAGGGCAGAGTGCCAGTGCCCCGGGCCCCCAGATTTTTTTGTCGGCCAACTCTCTGCCTAGCGTGGTCTGGGCAGCCATCGTGCAGCTCGGCACTCCGATTGGGTGCCAGGTCCATGGCCCGGGCGCACGCTGCCCTGGTGGCCCAGTGAAGGCCATCAGAGGCTTTGCAGAGTGCGCAGCGGCCCTCCCCTTTAAGCGAAGGGGAGAGGTGTTGAAGCGTGTCAGTGCCACATGGAGTATCCACATAGTGCTTGACTCCCCGCCGCAGTATACCCCCGGTTACCTCCCTCAAAGGAAGTGGAGTGCGGGAGACTTCACCCCGCCCCCCGACCAAAAAATCCCCAGCCCCGAAAGTTACTGCCCCCGATCGCCCGGGGCGCAGGGCAATTTCACCCCCCCCCTTGTGTCAGAGATTGTAGAAGAGCTGGTTCTCAGGCGATATAGAATGAGACTAAAAGTTTTACAGAGTTATCTCTACCACCTATTGGCTCTAATTTTCCCCAATCAAAAACTTACCTGAACGCACGTTTCTTTCAGCACCGTCAGCAGTGGGAAAAAAAATCGCAAGTTTACGGTAAAGGAAACCGGACTGTCGCGCCGGCGCTACCCGAGTCCATCTCGGCGGGGGCGGTGAGGGGGCGGTGAGGGGGCGTGCTAACATCGTGTGCCTAAAATGCACTGCGCATGCGCTGAAAGAAAACAAAAGACCAACTCACTGCGCATGTACAGAAGAAGAAAAAAAACAAAAAACCTCACCTTTGGCCGGGATAGCAGTGGGCCGTGTGTGTGGAGGATGGGATAGCAGCGGGCCGTGTGTGTGGAGGACGGGGATAGCAGCGGGCCGTGTGTGTGGAGGACGGGGATAGCAGCGGGCCGTGTGTGTGGAGGACGGGGATAGCAGCGGGCTGTGTGTGTGGAGGACGGGGATAGCAGCGGGCCGTGTGTGTGGAGGACGGGGATAGCAGTGGGCCGTGTGTGTGTGAAGGACTGGATAGCAGTGGGCCGTGTGTGTGAAGGACGGGGATAGCAGCGAGCCGTGTGTGTGGAGGACGGGGATAGCAGTGGGCCGTGTGTGTGGAGGACGGGGATAGCAGTGGGCCGTGTGTGTGGAGGACGGGATAGCAGTGGGCCGCGAGTGTAGGGGACAGGATAGCAGTGGGCCGTGTGTGTGAAGGACGGGATAGCAGTGGGCCGTGTGTGTAGAGGATGGGGATAGCGGTGGGCCGTGTGTGTGGAGGACGGGATAGCACTGGGCCGTGTGTGTGAAGGACGGGGATAGCACTGGGCCGTGTGTGTGAAGGACGGGGATAGCAGTGGGCCGTGTGTGTGGAGGACGTGATAGCAGTGGGCCGCGAGTGTAGGGGACAGGATAGCAGCGGGCTGCAAGTGTAGAGGACGGGATAGCAGTGGGCCGTGTGTGTGAAGGACAGGGATATCAGTGGGCCGTGTGTGTGAAGGACAGGGATATCAGTGGGCCGTGTGTGTGGAGGACGGGGATATCAGTGGGCCGTGTGTGTGGAGGACGGGGATAGCAGTGGGCCGTGTGTGTGGAGGACGGGGATAGCAGTGGGCCGTGTGTGTGGAGGACGGGGATAGCAGTGGGCCGTGTGTGTGAAGGACGGGGTTAACAGTGGGCCGTGTGTGTGGAGGACGGGATAGCAGTGGGCCGCGAGTGTAGGGGACAGGATAGCAGCGGGCTGCGAGTGTAGAGGACGGGATAGCAGTGGGCCATGTGTGTGAAGGACGGGGATATCAGTGGGCTGTGTGTGTGGAGGACGGGGATAGCATGGGTCGTGTGTGTGGAGGATGGGGATAACAGTGGGTCGTGTGGGGAGGACGGGGATAGCAGTGGGCCACGTGTGTAGGGGACAGGATAGCAGCGGGCTGCGAGTGTAGAGGACGGGATAGCAGTGGGCCATGTGTGTGGAGGACAGGGATAGCAGTGGATCATGTGGGGAGGACGGGGATAGCAGCGGGCCGTGTGTGTGGAGGACGGGATAGCAGTGGGCCGTGTGTGTGGAGGACGGGGATAGCAGTGGGCCGTGTGTGTGGAGGACGGGATAGCAGTGGGCCATGTGTGTGGAGGACGGGATAGCAGCGGGCCGTGTGTGTGGAGGACAGGATAGCAGTGGGCCGTGTGTGTGGAGGACAGGGATAGCAGTGGGCCGTGTGTGTGGAGGATGGGATAGCAGTGGGCCGTGTGTGTGGAGGACGGGGATAGCAGTGGGCCGTGTGTGTGGAGGACAGGGATAGCGGTGGGCCGTGGTGTGGAGGACGGGGATAGCGGTGGGCCGTGTGTGTGGAGGACGGGGATAGCGGTGGGCCGTGTGTGTGGAGGACGGGGATAGCAGTGGGCCGTGTGTGTGGAGGATGGGATAGCAGTGGGCCGTGTGTGTGGAGGACGGGGATATCAGTGGGTCGTGTGTGTGGAGGACGGGGATAGCAGTGGGCCGTGTGTGTGGAGGATGGGATAGCAGTGGGCCATGTGTGTGGAGGACGGGGATATCAGTGGGTCGTGTGTGTGGAGGATGGGATAGCAGTGGGCCGTGTGTGTGGAGGACGGGTAATCAGTGGGCCGTGTGTGTGGAGGACGGGGATAGCAGCGGGCCGTGTGTGTGGAGGATGGGATAGCAGTGGGCCGTGTGTGTGGAGGACGGGGATAGCAGTGGGCCGTGTGTGTGGAGGACGGGGATAGCAGTGGGTCGTGTGTGGAGGACGGGGATAGCAGTGGGTCGTGTGTGGAGGACGGGGATAGCAGTGGGTCGTGTGTGGAGGACGGGGATAGCAGCGGGCCGTGTGTGTGGAGGACGGGATAGCAGTGGGCCGTGTGTGTGAAGGACGGGATAGCAGCGGGCCGTGTGTGTGGAGGACGGGATAGCAGCGGGCCGTGTGTGTGGAGGACGGGATAGCAGTGGGCCGTGTGTGTGGAGGACGGGAATAGGATAGCAGTGGGCCGCGAGTGTAGGGGACAGGATAGCAGCGGGCTGCGAGTGTAGAGGACGGGATAGCAGTGGGCCATGTGTGTGAAGGACGGGGATATCAGTGGGCCGTGTGTGGAGGACGGGGATAGCAGTGGGTCATGTGTGGAGTACGGGGATAGCAGTGGGCCATGTGTGTGGAGGACGGGGATAGCAGTGGGTCGTGTGGGGAGGACGGGGATAGCAGTGGGTCGTGTGTGGAGGACGGGGATAGCAGTGGGTCGTGTGTGTGGAGGACGGGGATAGCAGTGGGCCGTGTGTGTGGAGGACGGGATAGCAGTGGGTCGTATGTGTGGAGGATGGGGATAGCAGTGGGTCGTGTGGGGAGGACGGGGATAGCAGTGGGCCACGTGTGTGGAGGACGGGGATAGCAGCGGGCCATGTGTGGGGAGGACCTTTGGCCGGGGATAGCAGTGGGCCATGTGTGGGGAGGATCTTTGACCGGGGATAGCAGTGAGTCGAGGCGGCTGTGTAGAAGATTTGGAAAAGGCTGCCCTGGGTGTTTTTGGAGAAGACTCCTGGTGATGTGCTGATTTTGCTGCCGGTTGAAAGAAGGCGGCTTCCCTGCACTTTTGGATTATCTTTGGAAATTCTTAGCCCCTTGGAACTTTGATGGGAGAGGCGAGTAGTGAAGATTTCTGTTTAATTTGCCTGCCGACAGTTCTCTCAACGAAGGAGGAGCATTAAATGTAAGTTTTCTTTTAACTGATTTATTTTTAAGCTGCATTAAGTTGATAGAAAATAGTCAGGTAGTCCCTTCGGCCGGGAATAGGAGGGAGCCAGCGGGATTTCTTTAACTGTAGGTAAGGCCTTTTCCAACAGTGTTTCTTGTGTCTGTGCGCGGATTCAAAAAACATTGGGAAAGTTGGCCTTATGGCCAGAAAGGGCGCGTACACGGCTTTTTAACATACACCAGCGCCAGAATATATGGTGCCAAACATTCTGGCGCTGGTAGTCAGCGCAGGCGCCCAAACATTGCGGAAACATTTAACTGACCTTCAATACCAGAAACATCACCCAGTGCTGGGCAAAATTGGGGCCTTTGTCTGTAAGAAACAAAAAGCCATATTTCTCACTGCTAGCACCCGTGGAGATGGGCATTAAAATGTGCCGCTCTCTGAAATCGCCACTGATTTGTACCCAAGGTCTGAGCTGTCAATCTACAGCCACTTTTGATTAACTGTAATTCAAGCTTGTTAATAAATCCTTGTGCATTATGCAATAACTAGCGTTACACTCACTGTGCTGAGCAGTGGGTCTTTGGACAGAATGGTATTTAGCAGATGAAGCAGTGAGCAGCAAACTCCGAGGGGATGTAGAGAGTGTGGCTGTTGTCGCAGTTGGCCCTGTCAGACACGAGCAATGCTGACCTGACCCGGCCCCAGTCCTGTGGGAGCTGGAGCACGTCGTGTGCTGAATGCAATTATCAATAAAGAACACATGTTGGCCACACACAGCAAGGGGAAATATTTATGTCTGTGAGTGCACATACTGACAATACAGTGTTCTCCCAAATATTGGCCTCACAGCAACTTCATAAACTTACCTTTGCAAAGCCAATTCAAGACTCACAGTAGTACAATGTAATCGATAACCTCAAAGATAACTGAGCTGTGACCCTCCCAATTGATTCAGCTCAGCCTCATTCCAAAGTGCCCAAAGTTCGAACAGATAACTGATTTGACCATATCTGTCTATCTTCTCCTCACAAGGAATGACTGGCCTATGATTGTTGTCTCCTTTATAACGTTCATTTTACTCTTTCATTTGCTGGCCCAGAGCCTAGAGGATAAAAAGAGACTTCAGCAAGGGGCAGACATGTCCCGTCGGTGGAGTACTCTGAGATAGGGCTCTCAGTTGCTGTGTGTGGGATCTTGCTGTGCATGCAGTGGCTGCTGTGTCCATCGACAGGACAATAGTGACTGTACTTCAAAGCGATTCATTGGCCCAGAATTTGCTGGAGTGAGGCATCTCACGACACGACCCATTAGTTAGATTTTTTCCCTCACACAACAGCTTGAATACTTTTTGCGCTGCACATTGCCGGAAATACATGCTGGTTGTGGGGCAACAAGAGAAACGGGGCATCTGGGACCTTAGGGAATGATGGGACCACCAGTCTACCTCCTCAACTGACAAGATTTAGCAATTGAGGATGAAACAGAGGAATGATGGTGAATGAAATAAGGTGAATTAGTGTCAACTCAGGTACAGAAAGAGAGATAATGAGAGGGAAAGAATGGATTAAAAGCAAGAGAAAACTGTAATGTTCAATGTTTTAAATCACTAAGAACAATTTACTACCAGCAGGAGTGAGACTCCACAGTTTTAATTGTTCCCTTTCTGGGTCGGAGAGTCAGCATGGCATTGCAGGGACATAAATCTCATAATTAAAAGCTTCTTTAAGTCATTTAGTACCAGCGTTAACTTTTTGTGGCAAGGTTAATGGATAATTAATGTACAAAACCAGCAATTTCATGAAACTGACTGGGAGGTTGAGGGCGAGCTGTCGTTTTCAGGGGCAGAATGGAGCGGAACAAATCATCCAGCAACTTGTGGCGATTCACAATTCACGGGTATCTCTTCCTCGCTACAAGTTGTTGGCCGATTTACACACTAACAATGGCATGAGCATTAAACTCACCATTATTTACCCAGCATATTCTGGGCCATTGTATGTGAGCACGTAGAGATCTCCTGAGAGGCTGTGTAATTACCAGCTCGCTCTTTTCTTTCTAGTGCTGTAACCTGAAGAGCTTCTTTCACCTATTTGTGGCACAGTTTACTCTCGTGCGCTCTTTTCCTTTATTTCAAGCAAATAAAGAGTGTAAATTAGGACTGTTGATTTACACAGATAGATGTGAATAAGCAAATAACCAAGACCCACAGAAAGGCCATTTCTTCCATTAGTACCATCTAAAAATGAATTACCAGAGATAGAAACATAGAAACATAGAAAATAGGTGCAGTAGGAGGCCATTCGGCCCTTCGAGCCTGCACCACCATTCAATGAGTTCATGGCTCAACATGCAACTTCAGTACCTCATTCCTGCTTTCTCGCCATACCCCTTGATCCCCCTAGTAGTAAGGACTTCATCTAACTCCTTTTTTAATATATTTAGTGAATTGGCCTCAACAACTTTCTGTGGTAGAGAATTCCACAGGTTCACCACTCTCTGGGTGAAGAAGTTTCTCCTCATCTCGGTCCTAAATGGCTTATCCCTTATCCTTAGACTGTGACCCCTGGTTCTGGACTTCCCCAACATTGGGAACATTTTTCCTGCATCCATCAGAATTTTAAACGTTTCTATGAGATCCCCTCTCATTCTTCTGAACTCCAGTGACTACAAGCCTAGTTGATCCAGTCTTTCTTGATATGTCAGTCCCGCCATCCCGGGAATCAGTCTGGTGAACCTTCGCTGCACTCCCTCAATAGCAAGAATGTCCTTCCTCAAGTTAGGAGACCAAAACTGTACACAATACTCCAGGTGTGGCCTCACCAAGGCCCTGTACAACTGTAGTAACACCTCCCTGCCCCTGTACTCAAATCCCCTCGCTATGAAGGCCAACATGCCATTTGCTTTCTTCACCGCCTGCTGTACCTGCATGCCAACCTTCAATAACTGATGTACCATGACATCCAGGTCTCGTTGCACCTCCCCTTTTCCTAATCTGTCACCATTTAGATAATAGTCTGTCTCTCTGTTTTTACCACCAAAGTGGATAACCTCACATTTATCCACATTATACTTCATCTGCCATGCAATTGCCCACTCACCTAACCTATACAAGTCACTCTGCAGCCTCATAGCATCCTCCTCGCAGCTCACACTGCCACCCAACTGAGTGTCATCCACAAATTTGGAGATGCTACATTTAATCCCCTCATCTAAATCATTAATGTACAATGTAAACAGCTGGGGCCCCAGCACAGAACCTTGCGGTACCCCACTAGTCACTGCCTGCCATTCTGAAAAGTACCCATTTACTCCTACTCTTTGCTTCCTGTCTGCCAACCAGTTCTCAATCCACGTCAGCACACTACCCTCAATCCCATGTGCTTTAACTTTGCACATTAATCTCTTGTGTGGGACCTTGTTGAAAGCCTTCTGAAAGTCCAAACACACCACATCAACTGGTTCTCCCTTGTCCACTCTACTGGAAACATCCTCAAAAAATTCCAGAAGATTTGTCAAGCATGACTTCTCTTTCACAAATCCATGCTGACTTGGACCTCTTTCCAAATGCGCTGCTATGAAATCCTTAATAATTGATTCCATCATTTTACCCACTACCGATGTTAGGCTGACCGGTCTATAATTCCCTGTTTTCTCTCTCCCTCCTTTTTTAAAAAGTGGGGTTATATTGGCTACCCTCCACTCCATAGGAACTGATCCAGAGTTTATGGAATGTTGGAAAATGACTGTCAATGCATCCGCTATTTCCAAGGCCATCTCCTTAAGTACTCTGGGATGCAGTCCATCAGGCCCTGGGGATTTATCGGCCTTCAATCCCATCAATTTCCCCAACACAATTTCCCGACTAATAAGGATTTCCCTCAGTTCCTCCTTCTTAGTAGACCCTCTGACCCCTTTTATATCCGGAAGGTTGTTTGTGTCCTCCTTAGTGAATACCGAACCAAAGTACTTGTTCAATTGGTCTGCCATTTCTTTGTTCCCCGTTATGACTTCCCCTGATTCTGACTGCAGGGGACCTACATTTGTCTTTATTAACCTTTTTCTCTTTACATATCTATAGAAACTTTTGCAGTCCGTCTTAATGTTCCCTGCAAGCTTCCTCTCGTACTCTATTTTCAATGCCCTAATCAAACCCTTTGTCCTCCTCTGCTGAGTTCTAAATATCTCGCAGTCCCCGGGTTCACTGCTATTTCTGGCCAATTTGTATGCCACTTCCTTGGCTTTAATACTATCCCTGATTTCCCTTGATAGCCACCTTCCCTTTTTTATTTTTATGCCAGACAGGGATGTACAATTGTTGTAGTTCATCCATGCAGTCTCTAAATGTCTGCCATTGCCCATCCACAGTCAACCACTGAAGTATCATTTGCCAATCTATCCTAGACAATTCACGCCTCATACCGTCAAAGTTACCCTTTTTTAAGTTCATGGTCTCTGAATTAACTGTTTCATTTTCCATCCTAATGTAGAATTCCACCATATTATGGTCACTCTTTCCCAAGGGGCCTCGCACAATGAGATTGCTAATTAATCCTCTCTCATTACACAATACCTAGTCTAAGATGGCCTCCCCCCTAGTTGGTTCCTCGATATATTGGTCTAGAAAACCATCCCTTATGCACTCCAGGAAATCCTCCTCCACCGCATTGCTTCCAGTTTGGTTCGCCCAATCTATATGCATATTAAAGTCACCCATAATAACTGCTGCACCTTTATTGCATGCACCCTTAATTTCCTGTTTGATGCCCTCCCCAACATCACTACTACTGTTTGGAGGTCTGTACATAACTCCCACTAACGTTTTTTGCCCTTTGGTGTTCTGCAGCTCTACCCATATAGATTCCACATCATCCAAGCTAATGTCCTTCCTAACTATTGCATTAATCTCTTCTTTAACCAGCAATGCTACCCCACCTCCTTTTCCTTTTATTCTATCCTTCCTGAATGTTGAATACCCATGGATGTTGAGTTCCCAGCCCTGAACATCCTGGAGCCAAGTTTGTAATCCCAATCACATCATATCTGTTAACATCTATTTGCACAGTTAATTCATCCACCTTATCAAGGATACTCCTTGCATTAAGACACAAAGCCTTCAGGCTTGTTTTTTTAATACCCTTTGTCCTTTTAGAATTATGATGTAGTGTGGCCCTTTTGTTTCTTGCCTTTGTTTACTCGGCCTTCCACTGTTGCTTTTTACCTTTCTACCATCTGTTTCTGACTCCATATTACTTCGCCCTATCTCACTGCATAGGTTCCCATCCCCCTGCCATATTAGTTTAAACACTCCTGAACTGCATTAGCAAATGTTACCCCCAGGACATCAGTTCCAGTCCTGCCCAAGTGCAGACCGTCCCTTTTGTACAGATCCCACTTCCCCCAGAACTGGTTCCAATGTCCCAGGAATTTGAATCCCTCCCTCTTGCACCACTGCTCAAGCCACATATTTATTCTAACTATCCTGCTCCCTCTACTCTGATTAGCACGTGGCACTGGTAGCAATCCAGAGATTACTACCTTTGAGGTCCTACGTTTTAATTTTAACTCCTAGCTCCCTAAATTCAGCTTGTAGGACGTTTCCCGCTTCTTACCTATATCATTGGTACCTACATGTACCACGACAACTGGCTGTTCACCCTCCCTCTCCAGAATGCTCTGCAGCCACTCCGAGACATCCTTGACCCTTGCACCAAGGAGGCAACATACCATCCTGGAGTCTCAGTTGCGGCCGCAGAAACTCCTATCTATTCCCCTTACAATAGAGTCCCCTATCACTATAGCTTTCCTATTCTTTTTCCCACCCTTCTGTGCAGCAGAGCCACCCACGGTGCCATGAACCTGGCTGCTGGTGCCTTCCCCTGGTAAGTCATCTCCCCCAACAGTATCCAAAACGGTATATCGGACTCCTGCACTACCTTCCTGCTCTTGCCTTGTCTCTTGGTCACCCATTCACTATCTGTCCTAACCCTTACCTGCGGTGTGACCAAGATCGGTGTAAATAAAATGCAGGTTCCAGACTGTGGGTTAGAATTTGCTGTCAGAACAATGGCAAGGCTAATGGTGCTCACCGTTATTTCTGGGTAAATGGCACAGCAACATTAGGCGAGGAACAGATGTGCGGTTAAATGTGAATATCCACAAGATGCTGTCTGAGTTGCGTGCTCCGCCGTTAGCTTTGTGGAAACGGAATTGCGCCCTTAGCCTCCCCATTTTGTTTTTAGGAACTTGCTGTATTTGCCCATTATTTGCCCGTTAAACTCAACGCCTCCTCCTGAGGTCCCCACCATCACAGATGCCAGTCTTCAGCCAATTCAATTCACTCCATGTGATATCAAGAAACGGATTAGCGCACTGGATACAGCAAAGGCAATGGTCCCCGACAACATCCTGGCTGTCGTTCTGAAGACTTGTGCTCCAGAACTAGCGACACCTCTAGTCAAACTGTTCCAGTACAGCTACAACACTGGCATCTACCCGACAATGTGGAAAACTGCCCAGATATGTCCTGTCCACAAAAGGCAGGACAAAACCAATTAGTCGACTCTCAATCATCAGCAAAGTGTCATTGACAGTGCTATCAAGCAACATTTACTCACAAATAACCTGCTCACCAATGCTCAGTTTGAGTTTCGCCAGGACCACTCGGCTCCATACCTCATTACAGCCTTAGTCCAAACATGGGCAAAAGTGGTAAGTAACATTCGTACCACACAAGTGCCATACATTAATTATCTCCAACAAGCAAGAGTCTAACCACCACCCCTTGACATTCAATGGCATTACCATCACTGAATCCCCCAACATCAACATCCTGGAGGGTCACCATTGACCAGAAGCTTAACTGGACCAGCCACATAAACACTAGTCACAAGAGCAGGTCAGAGGCTGGGTATTCTGTGGTGAGTGTCTCACCTCCTGACTCCCCAAAGCCTTTCCACCATCTACAAGGCAGGAGTCAGGAGTGTGATGGAATACTCTCCACTTGCCTGGATGAATGCAGCTCCAACAACACACAAGGAGCTCGACACCTCTCCGGTCCCAGATGCCCTGTTCCCCTCGCTGCAACATTGTCAGCTCACACTTCCAGAAACTTTGTGGGAAAAAATGTTTTGAGCTTCAGGGAGCAGGGGCAAGTCTAACTAATGGCAGACACCATTAGAGGCCCAGTTACAGCAAATACCAGCCCAACAACACCAGGCTTTGTTTCTGGGGCATGCTTCAGGCTGCCCTGCTGAAGCAAAACGGAAAGCTCCTGTTTCTCTGTGATGACCATCCACACGGACCAGCAGGGCCCGGGGAGTGAACTCGGCTTTTCATTCTGACAATGTGCCATTTCACCAAGGTTACCTGCACCCCACAGGGTTCACTAGTGAACCATTCCCGTGTGCATCGGTTACCTGTACCCACAGGGTTCACTAGTGAACCATTCCCGTGTGCACCGGTTACCTATACCCGCAGGGTTCACTAGTGAACCATTCCCGTGTGCACCAGTTACCTGTACCCACAGGTTTCACTAGTGAATCATTCCAGTGTGCACCGGTTACCTGTACCCACAGGGTTCACTAGTGAAACATTCCCGTGTGCACCGGTTACCTATACCCACAGGGTTCACTAGTGAAACATTCCAGTGTGCACCGGTTACCTGTACCCACAGGGTTCACTAGTGAAACATTCCCGTGTGCACCGGTTACCTATACCCACAGGGTTCACTAGTGAAACATTCCAGTGTGCACCGGTTACCTATACCCACAGGGTTCACTAGTGAAACATTCCAGTGTGCACCGGTTACCTGTACCCACAGGGTTCACTAGTGAAACATTCCAGTGTGCACCGGTTACCTGTACCCACAGGGTTCACTAGTGAAACATTCCGGTGTGCACCGGTTACCAGTGTGAAAGGAGCTTTGCTGCAGGAGCCTCGTTAATGGACAGCTTTCTATCATTCCTGCCAATGAAACTGGGCGGCGTAAAACCAGCCACAGTCAACCCCCCACTTCCACATAGGTTTGATTACCAGCCATTCAAATCTACAAAGTCGGTTACAGAATAACAACAAGTTTATTAAATAAAAACAGAAAAAGCTGGAAAACACTCAGCAGGTCAGGCAGCATCTGTGGAAAGAGAAGCAGAGATAAGATTTCAGATCGATGACCCTTCGTCAGAACTGGAAGAGATTCGAGATGAACAGTTTTTAAGCAGGTATAGAGCCAGGGAAAGGGGGAGGGCAGGAGAAGAACAACAGGGGAAGGTGTGTGATAGGGTGATGGGCAGGAGTGATTCAATGACCAAAGGGATGCTGGTCCAAGGCAAAGGGGGTAGTAATGGGACAAGTAAAGAAACAAAAGATGGATCCAGATGAAGTGTCGATGGTTAAAGCAGAATAGCAGAGGGGGAGAGAAGTTGGGAAACTCTGGTAAAGAGGTTAAGGATCTTGTGGCCCAGGAATGTGGCAAGGAAAGGTGACTAGACCCCAATAAGGTTATTGCATAGGATTACATAGGGTTAGATAGGATTACGTAGGATATATGGCACAGGAACAGGCCATTCGGCCCAACCAGGCTATGCCAGTGTTTATGCTTCACTTGAGCCTCCTCCCATCTTTCCTCATCTAAATCTATCAGCATCACCCTCTATTCCAGTCTCCCTCAGTTGCTTGTCTAGCCTGCCCTTAAATGCATCGATACTATTCGCTTCAACCACTCCCTGTGGTAGCGAGTTCCACATTCTCACCACTTTTTGGGTAACAAAGTTTCTTCGGAATTCCCTATTGGATTTCTTGGTGACTATCTTATATTGATGAGCTCTAGTTTTGCTCTTCCCCACAAGTGGAAACATTCCGTCTGTATCCACTCTATCAAAACCTTTCATCATTTTAAAGACATCTGTTTGATCACCCATCAGCCTTTTTTCAAGAGAAAAGAGAGACGCAGCTTGTTCATCCTTTCTTGATATCTATACCCTCACATTTCTGGTATCATCCTTGTAAATCTTCTCTGCACTCTCTCCAGTGCCTCAATATCCTGTTTATAATATGGGGACTACAAGTGTGGTCTAACCAAGGTTCGATACAGGTATTAACATGTAATTAACATGGTTAACTGAGAAAGGAGCATTTAATTCCTTATGGCCCCAGTAGACAAATTATATCAGGAATCCAAACACTTGACATCAGGCATCCCAACATTAAATTTCAGATTTATAAAACCTGCCAATGATGCTTCACCCATCATTCCTGCATGTAGGGCAGACCTTGCGAGGCTTCACTGTCTGGCGGAGCCTTGCTCGATGCGAGTGCAGGACACAGGATTGGAGCTGCAATGTTGCTGCCTCTATCTCCAGCCCCTGCTGGTGTGTAGTGAGGCTCTGGTCAACCGAAGAGGCTCACAATCTCTGCGCTACATTGCTCACCAATTGAGCTTCCATAGCTCTCTGAGGCAGCGAATCCCACAGATTCACAACCCTCAGAGAAGAAATTTCTCCTCATCTCTGTTTTAAATGGGCGGCACCATATTCTAAGATCATGCCCTCTAGTTCCAGTCAGTGGAAACGTCCTCTGCATCCACCTTGTCAAGCCCCCTCATAATCTTATACATTTCGATAAGATCACCTCTCATTCTTCTGAACTCCAATCAGTAGAGGCCCAACCTACTCGACCTTTCCTCATCCGAACAGCGGCAACTCCGACAGTGCAGCACTCCCTCAGCACTGCATTGGGGTGTCAGCCTGTGTTACTGTCTCTGGAGTGGGGCTTGAACCCACGACCTTCTGACTCAGAGGTGATTGTGCTCCCACTGAGCCACAGCTGACACATCACTGTTCCCAGAGAAGGTCAGCTGCTCGGGAATCTTGTCTCTGCAGGAACGGTTTACACGACTAAAATGAAGGAAAGAAATAAAAGGGATGCACAAAGCACCCTGTTTCTAATTGCCACGACAGGACAATACTGACACTGAGAGAAAACAAGTCTCACAATCGGCCTGGATTCATGCAGCCAAACAGTATTTTATATCCTTTAGCCCAGGGCAAGATCTAACTTTACTTACTTAAATGATTTCCATTTGTTTTCCCAGGAACAGCAGGTTTGGAAGGCCTAGTCGTTGGCCCCAGTCAGATCAGCATGTCCCTCACTGACACCACAGCATGGACTACTGCTCTGAACAACATGGGGATCGCCCCAGTGGGACTGGCTGGGTCACCCCTGCTCTCAGGTAAATATGCTCAGAGGATCTGTCTGATGGAACATTGAACCCTGATCTTCTAAACTTGAGTAAGGGCATGCCGCCCACGGCCACAGGAACCTGCGGGATTGGATGAGGCTCCTGATGGTCCTATGGCTCGTACCTTATGCACCACGGCAACTTCACCGCAATAGAATCTGGGAAGAGTAGAGAGAACGTTTTACGGTTCTGTGGGACGTTATGTTCCCATATGGAGGATGAGTGTCAGATAGCCGTGCCCTATGAAAATAAACCATTGGATGGAGGGTGCAGCATGGTGAATTGCTGGGTTGAAGCAGCTATAACTTGTTCTGATACTCCCACCAAGTAAATGTCCATCGAGGGTACAGGCTGAGCAAATACCTGCACCTGTCGAAGCTCCAGTCATTGTGGCGAGCCGGCGAGCAGTGAGAGAGTCAGTAAGCTCTTATTAAGACGACAGTAAAACACTGCAGATCAGCGATCCCTGCAGGCTGCACTGTGCTCTGCGCAGCCTGTTTCTTTCAATGTGCGGCCCCTTTAAAGTTCTGCGCATGCGCGGTGTTTCCAACGCTGTGAGCGGCCTGTGAGGACCCTGCAGATTACTGCGCGACCACGCACGCGCACAGCTCAGCGTGAGCATTGCCTCAGACGTTGGAAATCTGAACTAAAAACAGAAAATGCTGGAAACACTCAGCAGGTCAGGCAGTGGAGAGAAACAGAGTTAACGTTTCAGGTCGAAGACCCTTCGTCAGAAATGGAAGAAGTTAGAGATTCATCACTTTGTAAGTGAGCAAGCTCTCCCAGAATAGTGCAGCACCAAAGATGGCCATTCTAGTCTGTGCCGGCTCCTTCAAAGTGCAATCCAGTTAGTCCCATCCCCCGCTCTTTCCCCATAATCTCTGCATATGTTTCTCTTTCAAGTATTTATCCAATTCCCTTTTAAAGATGATTATTGAACCTGTCTCCACCACCCTGTCAGGCCGTGCATTCCCGATCCTAACCACTCGCTGTGTAAAAAGGTTTCTCCTCATGTTGCTTCTGGTTCTTTTGCCAATCACTTTAAATCTGTGCCCTCTGGGTGTCGACCCTTCACCCATTGGAAACAGTTTCTCTTTATTTAATCTATCTAAACCCTTCATAATTGTAAACACGTCGATCAAATCTCCTCTTAGCCTTCTCTGCTCCACGGATAAGAACCCCAGCGTCTCCAGTCTATCCACGTAACTGTAATCCCTCAAACCTGTCACTGTTCAAGCAGAACTCTTCTGTACCCTCTTCAAAGCCTCACTTTCTTCCTAAAGTGCGGAGCCCAGAATTGGACACAATACTCCAGCTGGGGCTGAACTAGTGTTTTATCCAGGTTTAGCATAACTTCCTGAGATTTGTACTCTCTGCCTCTATTTATAAAGCCCAGGATCCCATATGCTTTATGTTTTGTTAACCTGCCCTGCCACCTTCAAAGATTTGTGCACAAACACCCCCAGGTCTCTCTCTTCAAAACTGTACCATTTAGCTTGTATTGTCTCTCCTCATTCTTCCTACCAAAATGTATCGGCCCAGAAATCCCGGCCTTCCTGGGTCCATACGGAGTGAGAACAGACCCGGGAAGGCAACGCACAATGCGCATTTGCTGAAAACCGGCTTTTCTGATCTGTCCAGCTGGAGCTTGACAGATCTTCCGTATCCCCACATCCAGGACATTCGCATGGGCAAGATTGGGGGATTTACCCATCTCTTGCCCAGCAGATGTCCTGAAAACTCTTGCGTCTGATAAAAGCAGGCACATAGCCTCCCTTTACAGGTGCAAGAGTTTTAAAACACACTCAAAACATAAAATAAAATTTTAAAAACACATTTTATTTTTAGAAACTCTGCCCACTACATTAAATTTTTTTTAAAGCAAAATTTAAAAAACTTTTTTAAAAATTGGAAATATATATATATTTTTAATAATACATAAATAACTTTAATTTAAATTAATCTTAAATATGTAGTGTATTTTTTCTATTTTTTATTACTGATTTATGTGTTTTGGGGGAGGGGGTTCCCATTCATGGTAATGGGAACTCCAACTTATGAAGTTCCCATTATTATGAATGAGAACTTACTTTACCTTGATTGGCTGCCCAGAGCCATGTGACTGCAGCTCCAGCCCTGCGCACGTCCTGACGTGCACGCGCTGCGATGCGCAGTCAGTGGTGGCCTCAGGACCGGGATCTCTGGTGGTCGCAGCAGGTTCAGGTAGGTGCGCATCTTTCTTCTAGAATCCAGTCGAACGCCCGCAGGAAGGAGAAACCAGGATTTCTGGGCCATCATCTTATACTTTTCTACATTGAATTTCATCTGCCTTGTGTCTGCCCATTTTACCAGCTTGTCTATTTTCTCTTGAAGTCTATTACTATCTACCTCACTGTTTACTGCACTTCCAAGTTTCGTGTCATCTGCAAATTTTGAAATTGTGCCCTGTACCCCCTAGTCCAAGTCATTAATGTATATCAAAAACAGGAGTGGTGCTAGTATTGAACCTTGGGGAACACCACTGTATACCTCCCTCCAGTCTGAAAAGCCCCCATTCACCACAACGCTCCATTTTCTATCCCTTAGCCATGCTGCTACTGCCCCTTTTATCCCATGGGCTTCAGTTTTGCTAACAAGTCTAATATGTGGTACCTAATCAAACGCCTTTTGGAAATCCATATACACAACATCAACAACACTGCCCTCCTTCACTCAGTTACCTCTTCACAAAATTCAATCAAGGTAGTCAAACACGATTTGCCCTTAACAAATCCATGCTGGGTCTCCTATATTGGTCCACACTTGTCCAAGTTGCTGTTAATTTTCTCCTGTATTATCGTTTCTAAAAGCTTCTCCACCACCGACGTTAAACTGACTGGCCTGTAATTGCCAGGTTTATCCTTCTCCCCTTTTGTGACCAACACTGTAACATTTGAAATCCTCCAGTCCTTTGGCACCACCCCTGTATCTAAGGAGGATGGGAAGATTGTGGTCAGCACCTCCGCAATTTCTACCCTTACTTCCCTCAGCAACCGAGGATGTATCCCATCTGGACTGGGTGACTTCTCTAATTTAAGTACCGCCAGCCTTTCTAGTGCTTCCTCTTTATCTATTTTTATCTCATCCAGTATCCTGGCAATCTCCTCATTTATCATAGCTTTGGCAAATTCGTCTTCCTTGGTAAACACCTATGCAATGTACTCATTTAGTACCTCAGCCATGTCTTCTGCCTCTGCCAATAGATCTCCATTTTGATCCCTAATCGGCCCCACCGCTCCTGTGACAATCCTTTTACTGTTAATGTGCTTATCGCCAACCTTTGGATTCCCTTTTATGTTCGCCACCAATCCATTCTCATACTATCTCTTTGCCCCTCGTATTTCCTTTTTCATTTGTCCTCTGTACTATATTCAGCCTGACTCTCCCTTGTATTAACAAGCTGATATCTCTCATATTCCCTCTTTTTCTGCTCCATCCGACTCTCCAACTCCTTCGCCGTCCAGGGAGCTCTGCCTTTGGTTGCCCTCCCTTTGGCTGCCCTCCCTTGTCCCCTTGTGGGAATGTACCTCGACTGTACCCGAACCATCTCCTCTTGAAAGGCCACCCATTGCTACATTACATTCGTACCTGCCAGTCTTTGCCTCCAGTCTTTACAAACTGGAGTCAAAGGGCCTGATCTTTCCTTAATCTGCTAAAATTAGCCCTAATCCAGTTCAGTATTTTTATTCCAGACAGCTCCTTGTCCATCTCCATAACTAATCTAAACCATCTGATGCTATGATCACTATTGCCAAGATTCACCCCGACTGTGACATTCTTCATTTCACTCACTTCTTTCCCCAGGACCAGATCCAACAATGACACCTTCCTCATTGGGCAGGAAATATACTGATTAAGAAAAATCTACTGAACACACTTAAGAAATTCCTCCCCTTCTCTGCCCTTAACAGGATTACTGCCCTATTCAATATTGGGGTAGTTAAAGTCTCCCATTATCACTATTCTATAGTTCTTGCACCTCTTAGTAATTTCTTTGAAATCGGCTCATCTGTCTCATTCCCATCATTTGGTGGCCTATAAATATAAAGTAGCATAATATCTCCTCTATTGTTGCTTACCTCCAACCAAATACATTCTGTCTTTGACCACTCAAGGACATTCTCTCTTTCATCAAACTGCTACTCCTCCTTTTTTCTCTCTGTCTTCCTTCAATACCTTGTACCCAGGAATATTAAGCATCCAATCTGGCCCTATGTTAAGCCAGGTCTCAGTCATCGCCACTTCATCATATTCCCACATGGCTTTCGCCTGCCACTCACAAACCTTATTAACCACACTTTGTGCATTTACACATGTGCAATCTAAACCTCACTTAGTCCTCTTTGTAGTTTCTATGATCCCACCTAATTCTGTATTATTTCTGTCTAGAACTGTCTCACCCAGTCTTCAACATCTTGATTCAACTTTTTAATGCTACATCTTGGTGCCAAACACCTGCCAAATTAGTGGTAACCCTCCCCCACATCACTCGTTAACCTGCCCACAAGGATTTTATTCCCAGCTCAGTTCAGGTGCAACCCATCCATCTTGTACAGGTCCTGCCTACCCCAGAACTGGTCCCAATGTCCCAGGAACCTGAAGCCCTCCCTCCTGCACCATGTCTCTAGCCACGCATTAACCTGCCATATCCTCCTATTTCTACTCTCACTAGCGCATGGCACTGGGACTAATCCAGAGATTACTACCTTTTGAGGTCCTGCTCTTTATCATCCTCCCGAGCTCCTTAAACACTGACTGCAGGACCTCAACACTTTTCCTTTCTATGTCGTTGGTTCCAACATGGGCCACGATTTCTCCCTCTTCCCCTTCCCCCACAGAATGTTCTGCACCCTCTCCATAACGTCCCTTACACTGGCACCAAGGAGGCAACACACCATGCAAGACTCGCGTCGACGGTAGCAGAACTGCTGTCTGTGCCCCTGACTATCGAATCCCCAATTACAGCTACATTCCTACACGATGTTGTCCTCCCTGTGCAAACTTTGCCTTACGATATCGGGCTCAGGAATGCTCTCCTTCCAGGTGTTGTCACCCTCACCCCCAACACCCCCTCCCCTTCCCATGGCACCTTTCCGTGCAAGAGCAGGAGATGCAAAACCTGCCCTTTTACCTCCTCCCTTCCCACTGTCCAGGGCCCTAAACACTCCTTCCAGGTGAAACAGAGATTTACTTGTAAGTCTTTCAATTTAGTATACTCTATTCACTGCTCACGATGTGGTCTCCCCTACATTGGGGAGACCAAACGCAGATTGAGTGACCGCTTTGCGGAACACCTCCATTCAGTCTGTAAGTGTGACCCCGAGCTTCCGGTCGCCTGTCACTTTAATTCTCCACTCCACTCCCACTCTGATATCTGTGCCCTCGGACTCCTGCACTGTTCCAATAAAGCTCAACGCAAGCTCGAGGTATAGTATATTCTCTACAACATCATAAATACACACTCACAAGATGGCTTCAACTCAGGAACTTTATATTTTGAGCAATGGCTGCATCACCACAGTGGTCCACTAGGTGGAGCAGTAGTCCACTAGATGGAGCTATATATTACACTGCTCCCTCCTTAATGAAGAATTAATTATAACAAAATAATCATCATGCATAACGTGCATGGTTATACATAACAAAAGATATGGACTTATTTTGCCATATTTACAAATCAAACTTAACCACTTGTTTTCTGTTTTGAAGAGGATACCTTCGCTCTTTAACAGAACTTTCCAAACATAGTGTTAACCTTCGACACATTCTCGGCTGAGCCTGAGGAGAGTTTTTCCTCCAAGGGCAATCCTTGATTTACATTTGAACTCTCTACAACTTCAGACTGTTTGTCAGCCTGACTCGGACTCAGACTTAAATTCTGACTTTCTCTTGGATTTGTTTCTCATACATCTGGTACTCTACTTATAACGGCCCCAAGTTTCCACATGATTTGCTCCTGATTTTTAGGAGCAACTGGTGGAGAACGGAGTATCTTAGAAATCGCAATTTTCCACATTTAAGTTTTCTGCAGTTCTAGTCAGTTAGAACAGTTTCACTTTTGAACAGAATTTTTTTTCAAAAGGGGGCGTGTCCGGCCACTGACGCCTGATTTGAAAGTTTCCACAGTGAAAACGTACTCCAAACTAACTTAGAATGGAGCAAGTGAAGATTTTTGTAGGCCTGAAAAAACCTTGTCTACACATTAAAAAATCAGGCGCAGGTTACAAATTAGGCGTCGGGAACGAGGTGGGGGGGGGAGGGGGGGGGAAGGGAATTCATTACATTCTACAATAAATCATTAGTTATACTTATACAAATATTATACAAATAATTCCAACCTGAATAAAAATTTATCAGCAAAATAAAGATTAAATAAACCATGTTCCTACCTGTGTGAAAGTGCTTCAAGCAGGGAGAAGGCTGCAGGAAGCCTCACAAGTTGAGGCAGCCGTTCCCGACGGCAGGGGGTGGTGAGGAGGCAGTAAGGGCCCGACCGACCGCAGCTGGGGGGGAGGCAGGGAGAAGGCAGCCGTTCCCGACGGCATGGGGGGGGGAGGCAGTAAGGGCCCAACCGACCGCAGCGGGGGGGAGGCAGGGAGAAGGCAGCCGTTCCCGACGGCATGGGGGGGGGGAGGCAGTGAGGCCCGACCGACCGCAGCGGGGGAGAGGCAGGGAGGAGGCTGCAGGAAGCCTCAGAAGTTGAGGCAGCCATTCCCGACGGCAGTGGGGGGGGGCGGAGGCCCCCTTACCGTCGGTCGGGCCCGTCGGGAAACGGCTGCCTCAACTTCTGAGGCGTCCTGCAGCCTTCTCACTGCTGCAAGAAACCTCAGTGCTGATCATGGAAGGGCAATGTGGTTTTATTAAAAAATGTTAAAAATTGAACAGCTACAAAGAACTACAAAAATGGCCGAGTGCCAATGTTTCCTTCACACTGCGCGTGCGCGAACACTCCCAACGCGCACGTGCAGGGTTGCCGGCACGAAAAAAACTCACTTAAATGGTACCCACCCCCTCCTACTTACAAAATCGGCGCGAGTGGTAGGCTCCGCCCCCTGGGCGCCGCGCCAAGCAGACATCGAGCTGCAAAGCGCTCGAGAATAGCGCGTTTTTTTTCAGGCGCCGTTTTCGGCGCGAAAAACAGGCGCCCAGCTCGGAGGGGCACCTGTTTTGCCGTGTGTGGAAACTTGGGGCCAACAAGACTATCTGCTGAGTCAGAAACAATCGAATCATTCCAACTTCCAACTCCTTCCAGATCTGTAGATAAAATATCAATGTGAACAAACCTAACCTGGCCATGATCAAACGTCTTGGCCAAATATGTGTGAGGACCACATATCTTCACCACTCTTCCTGGTAACCACTTTAACCATTTATGGTGATGGTTCTTCACTCTCACCTGCTGATTCAATTTCACACTTCTATATCTTACTCTACCTCTATCATGATTCACTTTCTGTCTTAATTGTTTCTCTTCTACTGACTGTGCCGAGTTTGGCTTTTACAACAAGCACCTGGTTCGTGGCTGTTGTTTGAGAAATAACTCTGCTGGTGTTCTCTCAGTAGATGTATGAGGAGTATTACGATAAGTAATTAGGAAATTTGCTAATTTGTGGTCCAACGACAACTGCCGTTTCTTTGTTCGCAATGTTGGATCCAAATCCATTCAGTTTAAAAACGGGACTCGCCCCTCCAGCATGAAGATATCACAAAGGACTGCCAACAATAGCTGGTCATCCTCTGCAAGTGCTGCAGGATGCATGAACAATACAATGTGTACTGTGCCTCACCTTACCATCTGACTTAGGTACAACAATGGGTGTAGCCTAATTAAATAGATCTATCTTAGAGATAATGTTCTCAGTCTCTTGTCCTTTGAGTTCTTGCCCAACGTTCTCCTTGAGTGCATATGGTACAGGATGTGGTTTGCAGTAAACTAGTCTAGTGTCCTTCTGTACCCTGACACTCGCCTTGAATCAGACTGCCTGTTTCGCAGAAGACCCTCAGATACTTCTTGATGACATCATCCTTCAATGCAAATCTCGTTTCAACATGAAGAATCTCATTCCAATCCAGCTTCAGTGATCCCAACTAATTTCTACCGAGTAAGGCAGGCTTGTCTGCTGCCACTACTAAGAGAGGCAAGCTCTGAAATTGATCCTTGTATTTCAGCGGTACAGTGATACGTCCTACTACAGGAATGTTCTCTCCTGAGTAGCCTTGCAGCTCTATCTTCGACTTTTCCAGTGGAAAATTATTGAACTTGTCGAGATATAGCGATTCTGGTACTACGCTCACAGATGCAGCAGTGTTGATTTCCATGGCTATCTTGGTTCCTGCACTGTCTATTTGGATGACGATACTTTTCGAATCACTGTTAGATACCTTTGTGCTGCTGATGACGTGTATACCTTCGTCCTGTTGCTTTTCTTCCATGCTATGTACTCTCTGGGGATTTGTACTTATAGCCTGGAAAGTTGGTTTACTCTTCAGTCGGCATGCCTTTGCAAGATGCCCAGTTTCTTTTCAGAAGAAACACTCTACCGTCACATACGAGTGCTTTCACAATACTGGTATGCAATAATGTGACAGAGGGTTAAAATTCAAATTCATAACAACCAATAAAAAATAACTTTATCTGGTTCTTCAACAACAGAACAATAACAGGAAAAAGCAAAACGATAATTACTCGATGGCAACTTTATGAAAGTTGCATCAGGACACACAAGCTGCGTTATCTAACATTCATCACTCGGTGTCCAAAAGTGACCTCATAATTGAAAAAATGCTCAATATTCCTCAAAGCTTTCTTTGTTGATAGAATGCCCTTTGGAAGCAAAACATAACATGGATAATTACTACTCCCTTTATCTAATCTTGTAATGTCTTATGTACATATGAGAAAAGGACACTGCGATGCGTGTTACCCCAGTGATACCTACATCCTGTATCTCCCCGTTACAGGGTCACTTTTTTCAATTTGCCATCTTTCATAATTCCAAAAGCCAATTTAGGAAAACCGAAAAGGTTTTGAAGGACACTTGCTGACAGTTTCCAATCTGATGAGGACAAGTGGAATTGTTGCCTTTTATTTGCAAGTTCCAGGTATTTCACTTTACAGACGATGCCACTCCGAGCTTTCCATGATAGGTCTTCCAGAGACGGCCAGATGTACAAGTCACCAGCATGTCTTCTCAGATATTTCAGGTACACTTCCTGCCCTGAGACTTCAAGGATCTGCAGCTAAAGAACAGCATAATGATCATTACTGGCAATATTTTATTCTCTCTTTTCATTTCACAAACTCAATCTAAGTATAACGTTTCTATAATAGCTATAGATTTTCTTAATCTAATTTCCAGCTATTCAAATAGATTACTGGTAGATAGAAAAATCCTTCCCTCTGCCATGAAGATGCTGCTTGAGTGCTTGCCCTTTAGCTCCACTACAGAAAGTTTCCTTGCTGGATGTCTGGTTGTGAACGACTGATTAATAACACATGAGGAAAGATATTAGTAAAGACATCAGAGGTATCAGAACAGCTCAGAACTGCCTTAGTAAACTACGCTATAATTACTCTACAGAGATTAATTACGGAAAGATAAAAAAATATATAATTTCAGTCTACCTATCGAGAAGATCATTTCCAGAAGTGACGTTGGAATCTCCAGTTGTTGATGCATCCACAAATAGAGCCCCATGTCTCCTCCAATTGGTGCCAGTGTAGAGGATGTTACCTGCGATGTGGATGGGTTGCAGCCAATGGATGCAACGTCCAGGTTGGTAACGTCATCTGTTGGGGCTGAAGAATATTCTCTGTAGAAAGATGAACAAATGAAGAAAAAAAAAGATAACTAGTTGAGCTTTAGCATTCTTTCATGAGACTATGAAAGTGTTCACAAAATTTTAGTACATATAGGGACAACTTTGAGCAACGTGTTGTCCCAGGCACCTATAGCACGATTTCAATACTGTGTTACCATTGCCAGTTGCTGAGGCCTTTGGCCCCAACAGCCTTTTACTTTTAACCTGCAGGTGATTCACCTCGGTTGTCTGCGACTAGATATGGTACAAAGTTCTCGGGAATATTGGTTGGCCATATCTATTGACACAGCTGTCTGACAAGCTAAATCAAAAGTAAGTTAGGGGTTGTCAAAAACTTTCTTCTGATTGCTTCATTTTTTATCCCACAAACAAATATCTAAGTGAATAGCTAGCTTCGTTAAAGCTACAATGTACTCACTGATACTTTCATCAATGAATTGATCTTGTGTTCCAAAACGATAACTTTCAGCAATTTGCAGGGGCTCAGGACTGTAGTGCTGTTCTAACTTGGTTATAATCTCCGTCAGTGGCCTGTCCTTCAGCTTGATGGGAACAAGCACATTTGTCAGGGTTTCATACACCTCGGGGCCCGTTTCAGTCAGCAAAATAGTCAGTTTTCTTTCTACCACCACCCGGTTATGGTTTTCAACATAGGGGGACTTCGATGATACTTTTTTCAATGGAAAACATTTCTAGCCACTTCACATATGCTCCGAAAGTCTCACGGTCATGATGGAATTCACCGAAGCGTCCTATTATTCCCATAGGTGCGGCCATCTGCACTCTTTAGTTCTGCCAAGTGTGCTTGTAATTTACCTGGGATTTTTAGCTGTTCTGCAACACAAAAGAACCTCTCTATTCTCTCTGTTGTTTGGCTGGAATCATCCACTAATAAAAATTTCAGCTTGGGTATTCAGGAATCCGATCCTTCATCGCCAATGTGGTATATTCTCTACAACATCACAAACACACTCTTACACGATGGCTTCAACTCAGGAACTTGTCAGGTGACCTGTCACCTGGTGCTTTTATTGTATTTCCAGCAATGGCTGCATCACCACAATAGTCCATTAGGTGGAGCAGTAGCCCACTAGATGGAGCTATATATTACACGAGGAACAGCACCTCATCTTTTGTTTAGGCACTTTACAGCCTTCTGGACTCAACATCGAGTTCAACAATTTCAGACCTTAACCCTGCACACATTTCACTCTGATGTATTTTTTCTCTGTGTTTCCCATGGCAGCTGATAATTATCCTGCCATTCACAGCCTATCTAAACTAATCTTTTTCTAACTACTGATATTACCATCTCAAGTCGGCCCATCATCCATTTTGTCTCAAATCTCTCCTGTCTTCCACCCTATCACAGACCTTTCCTTTTGTTCTTTCCTCCTCTCCCCCTTTCAGTGCTCCTTAACAATTTATTCATCTCGAACATTCGGCAGTTCTGATGAAGGGTCATCGACCCGAAACATGACTGACAGCTTAAATAAAACGCTTCTGTTTCCTTTTATTCCAGCCTGGGCTTATTGATTTAAAATGTGATATTTAGGGTAAATTCTGTGAGACCCCGTGCCACTGAGGAGGGTCTCAGTCACAGCGCGTACTGTAAAATTACAGGCTCTGCCCGAACTTACCCTGATGTCTGAGCACTGGTGTAAAAAACTGCATGGAAAGGTGAAGAGATGAGTTGTGGTTCATATAATAATGTCCTGTTTCATTGTATAACTGTGCTGGCCTCTTGTTTATGGAGGGTGCGAGTTGGGAGGCCGGTCAGGAGAGCATTGGGATCGTCGAGTCTGGATGTAACTCAGGCCTTGACAACACATGGAGCTGTTTGAAGTAAACCCCTTGCAAAGAGTGACAGAGCATCAGACCACACTGTCAGAGGCTTCATTCGCTACTCTTTTTAATTCTCTTGTCCCATCTTGTAATGTATTTTCTTTCTTCTTCTTTACGCCTTTTCGTGCCCTCCATCCATCCCTCATTGAAAGGCCTGGCGGCCGGCCTTCTCTCTCAGGCTTCTGTCAGTGACATTCTGAAACTAGCTGCCAGAAGTCCTCAGACTTTCCCTCAGCCTCTGCATGGGAATAACTGCCCTTCAACTGTACCCCAACACCCCAAACCCGTCCCCCACCCCCAACCCCACCCCAAACGGGAACAACTGCCCCCCACCCCCCACTCCAACTCCCCACATGGGAACAACTGCCCCTCACACCCATCCCAACCCCCGACATGGGAACAATTGCCCCTCACGCTCCCCCACCCCTCCCCCATACACGGAAACAACTACCGCTTACCCTCCCTCCCACCTCAACCCCCAACCCGGGAATAACTGCCCCTCACCACCACTCCACCCCCCCCACCCCACCCCGCAACCCCTCCCTAAAAGCACGGTGAGATCAGGAGCCCAACACGCGGGGAGCTGTGGACACAAGTTCTGTAACTCGGTGTTGAAGCTACAAGTACATGGGAGTGATTTTAATCTTGCGCCCCTGGGGGAAACTGAGTGGGTGGGCAGTTAAAAGTGTGCAGGTTACCCGGCCCTTTCCCACCTCTCCGACACTACCCTGCTTGGGTTCCACATGCGGATCAGACACTCGCCCACAGCAGCTGGGAGCCCCATGAATTTATGTAACTCGGGGCCCTGCCCCATCAATAGTTCTCCGATGGTATTTTAACCAGCGGGCTGAAGCAGCTCGGCCGCTGGTGAGAAGGGCGGAGAGACTCTCCAAGGTTAGTGGAAATCTCTCCTTTGTGGGATAGATAAGGAGCAGGAGTGCTCCTCCAAACCCCACCAGGACAGTGGCAGCCTCCCCATCCCTGGACTACCCACCACCACCTCGAGACCCTCTCACAATCCCCTCTCTCCCCATCGCGGCCGAGGCTCAGCGGTTAGAATTAACGAGGCCTCCTGATGACTCTGGCGGACGGAGAATCCGCTCGCAGTTTAGTGCCGGTAACCCGCTGCGAGTTACAATCCACCCCACAGTGTCACTGCCCCCTCCCCCGACCCCACTCATTATTGCAGGCGCTGACAGAACCCTGCCTACACCGGGCATTACACATCCTCGCATGCTTCAATGTTCAAGGCTGGTCATAAGCAGGTGGTTTTGAGAGAATAGAGGAACTTGAGCCAAACAATTTAACTTCCATATGCAAGCAATCTGGTTGTACAATTAGCATAATCTGAATAAGTGAATGTAATGCTGGAGCCAGCCTTAACACTGTTGCCTTCATGTTGCAAAAATTAAAATGTTGCGGATTTAATGGGTGAGCAGAATCCACACAGTTGAAAGCCCCACAATATGCTTGCACCTGATGTCGTGCCTCTTGCTGTTCACATCATCTGTTGATACTGGAATCCAATTAAACCGACAGCCATGAACTGAGAATCAAGTGAGGTAATTTTCTGAGGGAGTGCTGCACTGTCGGAGGTGCCGTCTTTCAGATCAGACATTAAACCGAGGCCCCGTCTGCTCCCCGTGGACATTAAACATCCCGTGGCACTATTTCGAAGAAGAACAGGGGAGTTCTCCCCAGTGTCCTGGCCAATATTTAACCCTCAAGCAACATCACAAAAAAACAGATTATCTAGTCATTATCACATTGCTGTTTGTGGGAGCTTGCTGTGCACAAATTGGATGCTGGGTTTCCTACATTACAACAGTTCAGAAAGTAATGTCAATCCTGTATAAAGAGGCACTCCCAAAAAACAGACTCTTGCAATAAACTGAGACTTATTGAGGGACCCAAATAACTTGCATGGTAAAATATATAAGAGCCACTCTGAGACCATGGACACTCACTAATTATGGACCACAAACGGCCCTCAATGGACCAAGCCCTTTTACAACACGGGACCCAGTCTGCTGCAAAGCCTCTGTATCTGGAACTTACACTGAGTCGGGATCACTGGCTCCCCCTGCAGCTCGCTTCCATTCTGCCTCCAAATTCCATGGGGTCAGAGTGTGGAGGTCAGCGCGAGGCGGCAGGAATGGGAGGCTCTTTACCCAGGATGCACAGGGGCAGGGAAAACCCTCTATCTCTGGGATTGAATGCTTGCATGGCTCGATCCCAGGGATAGAGCGCTTTCTCTGCTGCTGGGGATGCTGAGTCAATAATTCCCCATTCTACTGAAAACTTTACACTACATACACTGACCATTCTGAAAATAAAGTCACCTGCTAAAAAAAAGGATAGCTGATGCCAGTCCCGAAGCTGTCTGTGATTTACAGGGTTTACTGTACTTCATTGGCTGTGAAGCGCTTTGGGGCGTCCTGAGGTTATGAAAGGCACTTTGGAAATGCAAGTTCTTTCTTTCCCAACCTTTGCCAGGTGTGTGACTTCCTGCGATACAATAAAATATTCATTCAGCAGAAACACACGATGGTAAATCTTGGAGGACTGACTGCCACTGTGGAGTCTCGCTTCACTGGAGTGGAGGTCGGTGTGATGTCTGTAAGCTTGTAATGCTTGTAGCTCCACGCTGTGGATGTGGACGTATTGTGTACTGCAACTGCAGAGTAATAATAAACAGAACCAGGTCTTTCCGGTAGTTCTGGACAGAGCAGACTGCCATCTTAAGAAGCTGTGTGTTGTGCTCTGTGAAGATATCACAGTTGGCGACTGAGAATGGAGATTTTTCGAATGTTTAAAGCTTAAATTTTGTTGGTGAAGGATTCAGCCAGCCAACAGAAGACTTTGGAAGTTTCTGTCTTTGAAAAAATAGCTACAAAACCCCAGGTAAACTACAGCACACGGTGAGAACAGCTAGAGATTAAACATGGCAGGTGTAATCAGATATTTGGGAGAATATAGACACGACCAGGAATGTTTTAAAGCGTATGTGGATCGGCTAGAAATGTATTTCACTGCAAATAACATAATCGAAGTTCCAGACAATGCAATCCAAAACCAGACTGTGTTGGAACGGAAGAAAGCGATTTTCTTATTGGTGGCAGGTTCGGCATTATACGAAAATCTTGAAAATCTGCTTGTGCCTGACGAGCCAAAGGACACAACGCTTAAAGAGATTTGAACAAAGCTGGAGCAGCACGATAACCCCAAACCGTTAGAAATTGCTGAAAGCTATCGATTCGGGATTCGGCAGACAGCGAGGCCGATGAGCACGGCCGAACAATATTCCCGAGAATTAAATAATGATTACGGTCGTCAGTCAACCGAGGTAAATCACCTGCAGGTTCAAAGTAAAAGATGGACATGGACGAAAGTCTCAGAAACTGGAAATCCTACCAGAATGTCGAAGTCATGCTATAGGTGCCTGGGACAACACATTGCTCAAAGTTGTCCATACGTGAAGGCAGAGTGTTTCTTCTGCAGAAAGACTGGACATCTTGCGAAGGCATGCGGACTGAAGGGTAAACCAGCTTTTAAAGCTATGAGTCCAGCGTTCAAAGCTATGAGTAGAAATCCAAAGAGACTGCATGACTTGGAAGAACAACAGCAGGACAAGGAGATGTTAGAATTACACGTCATCAGGAGCACGAGGTTAATGGACAGTGATTCGGAAAGCATCAAAATCCACATAGATGTTGCGGGATTCAAGATACCAATGGAAATTGACACGGGTGCATCCGTGAGTGTAATACTGGAGTCACTGTACTGCGACAAATTGCGTGATTTCCAACTGGAGAAATCCAAGATAGAGCTGCGAGGCTACTCAGAAGAGAAAATTCCTGTAGTAGGCCGTATCACCGTACCGGTGAAAAATAAAGATCAATTTCAGAACTTGCCTCTAATAGTAGGTCTGCCTTACTATGAAGAAATTGGTTGAGCTCACTGAAGCTGGATTGGAGTAAGATTTGCTCTGTGGAAACAAGATTTTCATCAACGGATGAGGTTATCAAGCAATATCCGAAGGTGTTCAGCGAAACGGACAGTCCGATCCAAGGCTTCAAGGCGAGTGTTAGGGTACAGAAGGATGTTAGATCAGTTTACTACAAGCCACGTTCTGTACCATATTCACTCAAGGAGAAAGTTGAGCAAGAACTCAAAAGACTAGAGACTGAGAACATTATTTGTAAGATAGATCGATGTAATTGGGCTACACTCATTGTTGTTGAACTGAAGTCTGATGGTAAAGTAAGATTGCGGGGTGATTATAAGTTAACCGTAAACCAGGTTCCAGAGGGTAATGTCCCCAATATATTGCCGAATATAGAAGATTTGTTCACAACACTGACAGGTGGTCAGATCTTCTCAAAACTGGATCTTACGAATGCCTACTTACAGCTTGAACTAGATGAGGAGTCCAAGTCTAGTTTGACTATAAACACGCATCTGGGCCTATATCAATTTAATAGGCTACTATTTGGAGTGTCTTCTGCCCCTGTTATATTCCAAGGGGTGATGAACCAGATTTTGCAAGGTATTGAAGGGGTAGTATGTTATTTGGATGACATACTGATTTCAGCACCAAATAGGCAAATTCATAATAAGATATTGAATGAAGTCCTCAAACTGCTATAGAAGCACAGAGTATGAGTGTCTGCTTGTAAGTGTGAGTTATTTAAAAACTCAGTGGAGTACTTAGGGTACAGAGTAGACAAAGATGGTTTACATCCAACCAAGGAAAAAATTGGATGCAATTAGAAATGCACCCACTCCCAGGAATGTCACTGAACTTCGTTCATTCTTGGGTCTTTTGAACTATTATGGGAAGTTCGTACCAAATTTGGCTACAGTATTACATCCACAGAATGAACTTTTGAAAAAACAGGTCCAGTGGAAGTGGTCAAAAGAATGCGATACAGCATTCAAGGAGTGTAAAAACAAATTGGTAGAGAGCACCATGTTAGTTCACTATGACATATCTAAGGAGATTGAGCTAGCATGTGATGCCTCTCCGTATGGAGTTGGGGCAGTAATCAGTCATGTATCAAGTAGTGGGGAGGAGAGACCAATTGCTTTTGCTTCACGCACTCTCAGTACCAGTGAGAAAAATTATGCGCAAATTGAAAGGGAAGCTTTGGCATTAATATTTGGGGTCAAGAAGTTTCACAAATACTTGTATGGTCATAAGTTTACCATCGTTATGGACCATATGCTCCTAACAGCAATCCTCCATCCAAAGTCCCCAGTTCCAACATTAGCTGTAGCCCGAATGCAGAGATGGGCTTTGATTTTGTCAGCATATACATATGAGATTGAATACAGACGATCAGCTGATCACAGTAATGCTGATGCAATGTCTAGATTGTCTTCCCCATCACAGGTTACACCCGATAGGGAAGAAGTGTTTTATTTTTTATACATTGATGAACTACCAGTCAAAGCTGAAGAGATTGGTAGAGCAACCAAACGTGACCCCGTGATGTCAAAGGTGTATGAGTATATTGCAACTGGATGGCCAAACCAGGTAACAGACAAAGATACACATCCATTCTTCATTCGTAGGAATGAATTATCAGTAGATAAAGATTGTATCATGTGGGGTGCAAGAATGGTTATACCAAAGAAATTCAGGTCCAAATTATTAGGAGACCTCCATGACCAGCACCTGGGAATGTGCTTGACCAACAGTTTTGCACACTGTTATTTATGGTGGCCAGGTCTTGATAAAGATATAGAGTACATTGTGAGTCAGTGTACGACATGTCAATCAGTAAGCAAGCAAACACCACCAGTACCATTACAGCCATGGAAATGGCCTCCCAGGGTGTGGCAAAGGCTACATATTGATTTTGCTGAGTTAGATGGACAACAATTGTTCATTGTAATTGATAGCCATTCAAAGTGGGTTGAGGTGTTTCCAATGTGGAAAATAACAACATTGGATATTTTCTGCATTTGGCCTCCCTGAAGAAATTGTTTTGGATAATGGACCACAATTTCGTTCAGAAAATTTGCACAATTTACGAGCAAAAATGGTGTGAAACACATCAAGGTTCCACCATACCACTCTGCTTTGAATGGTGCAGCAGAGCGCACTGTACAAATTGTAAAATGTGCCCTCATAAAACAAATGTTAGATCCAAATCCAAGGAAACGACAGTTGTCATTGGATCACAAATTGGCTAATTTTTTGATTACATATTGAAATACTCCTCATACAACTACTGGTAGAACGCCAGCAGAGTTGTTTCTCAAGCAACAGCCTCGAACCAGATTCTCATTGTGAAAGCCAAATTTGGCACAGTCTGTAGAAGAGACACAAATTAGACAAAAAGAGAATCATGATAAAGGGAGACTAAAAGAGAGAAGAGTGAAATTAAACCAGAAGGTGAGAGTGAAGAACCATCACCATAAATGGTTAAAGTGGTTACCAGGAAGAGTGGTGAAGATATGTGGTCCTCGCACATATTTGGTAGAGATGTTTGATAATGGACAGGTTAGGTTTGTTCATATTGATCATATTTTACCTACAGACATGGAAGGAGTTGAAGGTGGGAATCATTCAATTATTCCTGACTCATCAGATAGTTTTGATAAACCAGTAGCAAATCCTAAATCCAATGTACTGGAAACAAATCCAGGAGAGAATCAGAATGAAAGTCTGAGTCCGAGTCAGGAAAACAAAGAGCCTGAAGTTAGAGTGAGTTCAAATGAAAATTAAGGCAATTCCATGGAGGAAAACGTTCCTCAGGTTAAGCCTCAAATGAGTGTGAAATCAACACCATGTTTGGAAGGTTCTGTTCGAGATCGAAGGTATCCTCTTCGAAACAGAAAACAAGTGGTAAAGTTAAATTTGTAAATATGTATAAAAATGAAGTTATTTGTGATGTTTGTAATGATGGCTTTTTCATTAAGGAGGGAGAAGTGTGATGTCTGTAAGCTTGTAATGCTTGTAGCGCCACACTGTGGATGTGGGCATATTGTGTACTGCAGCTGCAGAGTTATAATAAACAGAACCAGGTCTTTCCGGTAGCTTCCGGACAGAGCAGACTGCCATCTTAAGAAGCTGTGTGTGTGTGCTCTGTGAAGATATCACATCGGGGAATCCATTGTCCCCGTCAGTGCCCAGAATCAGGCCCGCTGACCTCTGACCTCGATGTTTGATTGGCTGCTCGATGCTCCCACCAAGTGGGGTCCCAGGCCGGGAGCCTCGATCTTAATACTCTGTAATCGAAACATAGTGTTCCTTCTAATGGTAGCTAATACACCATGTACCTGCTGAAACAATAACAGGAGTGTCCTTGTGTCTATAGATCCCCTGTGTGTCCCGGCATTTGAACATGGCCTCGGGATAATGGCAGGAATGGCACCAGTTAACCCAATGATGCCCGGGATAAGCTTACTGCAACCACCCGTCCCGCAAGGGGTACCGGTAATGAAAGAAATTATCCACTGCACAAACTGTACACTCTTTCCAGCAAACCCAAGTAAGTCTGAGAATAGTTGGTCATTTTATACCTTTGATGTGTCTTGGTGGAGTGGGGGAGGAGGGAGAACAAATGTTGGGAAATTGTAAATTGAAATAGTTTTGGGAGGGCACCAACAAATGATCGGGGAGAGACCAGTACGGGGAGGAGTGGGGTGGGGCGGGGGATGGTCGAGTGAAAATCGGGGACCTGGGCCACATCGGGGTGGGGAAGTCAGAGAATGATCGGGGTCCGGGGGGGAGGGGGAGGATCAGGGGCCGGAGGAATGGGAGGGCGCCCGGGTACAGATCGGGGTCTGGGGGGGGGAGGGGGACTGGGTTAGGGAACGATCAGCAACCTGAGGAGCAGGAGTGTAATGTCAGTGGAGTGATCGGGGTCCTGGGGGAGGGGGGAAGTTTCTGATTGCGGGGGGGGGGGGGTGCTGTGGGGGTAATTGGAGGCCTGGGTGGGGTACAGTTTCTGATCATGGTGGGGTGTGGGTGGGTGTGATCGGAGGCCTGGGGTGGGGAGCAGTCTCTGATCATGGTGGGGTGTGGGTGGGTGTGATCGGAGGTCTGGGGTGGGGGGGGTCGGTAACTGATTGCGGAGGGTGGGGGTGTTTGGAGGCCTGGGGTGGTGGGCAGTCTCTGATCATGGTGGGGTGGGGTGGGTGTGATCGGAGGCCTGGGGTAGTGGGCAGTAACTGATTGCAGGGGGTGTGGGGTGGGTCAAGGAGGTAAGTGTAAAGGTACTTGTCTCCTGGATCCAGCAGGCCTTGCCTTACTTTAGCTGCCAGGTTTACGAGCCGTGCAAAACCTGAGCCGCTAAAGTTAAATAGAAAATGGAGGTTAAAGCAGAGGCTTCAAGCATTACTATAATATTTAAATAGAAGACTTGCCTCTTGGGAGCGGATTGGTTACCCCACCCTCTGCCCCACCCTGTCCCACCCCCTGCCCCGCCCCCTGCCCCACCCCCTGCCCCGCCTCCGTTAAACCCAGAAGTGGGCGGGTTGGAGGTGGGTTCTGGTCGGGATTCTGATTTTTTGCACTTTAACTTCCCACACGACCCTGACCCATTTAGACCGTGATTAGCCCATTCAGCCCTCGAACCTGCTCCGCCATTCATTCAGATCGTGGCTGATCTACCCCTCACCATTTACCCACCTTTGCTCCCTATCCCGATACCCTTACCTAAATAAAACCCATCGGCCTCAGCCTTGAAAGCTCCAATTGTTCCAGCACCCACAGACTTTTGGGGAGCAAGTTCCAGATTACTGCTCCCCTTTGTGTGGAAAGGTGCTTCCTGGTTTTGTTCCTGAACGGCCGCGCTCTAGTTTAAAGATTATGTCCCCTTGTTCTTGATTCCCCAACCAGTGGAAATACTTTTCTGTATTCACTCTATCGAATCCTTTAAACACCCCGATCAGATCACCCTTCAATCTTCTATACTCGAGGGAATACGAGCCAAGTTTGTGCAGCCTGTCCCCATAACTGAACCCTCTAAGCCCCGGTATCATTCTGGTGACTCTGTGCCGCACCCTCCAATGCCAGTCGGTCATTCCTGCCGTGGGGTGCCCAGGATTGATGCAATATTCCAGGTGGAGGCTGACCAAGGCCCTGGACAACTTTAGCACCAACTCTTCTCCTTAGTATTCCAACCCAATTGAGATAAAGGCCACCATTCCAGTGGCCTTTCTGATTGCTTTCTGTATCTATCTAATAGCTTTTAATGATTTGTGTCCTTGGACTCCCAGATCTCCTCGACACTCCCTGATTGTTCATCATTTAGAAAATACGTGGAGTTATCTTTCTTGGGTCCACAGGGGATGACCTCACACTTGTCCACTCACTGAATCTGTCAATGTCCCTTTGCAACTTCCTGCTCTCCTTTGCATGACCGACTCTCCCTCCTAACTTCCTGTCACCTGCACACTTGGATCTAACAACAATGACTTGTGTTTATATAGCACCTTTAATGCAGTAAAATGTCCCAAGGCGCTTCACAGGAGCGTTATCAAACACAATTTGACACCGAGCCACATTAGAACAGCTTGGTTAAAGAGGTAGGTTTTAAAGAGCGTCTTAAAGGAGTAGAGAGAGGTAGAGAGGTTCAGTGAGGGAGTCCCAGAGATTAGGGCCTAGGCAGGTGAAAACACTCCATATAACTTCTTATTCCTTCATGCAAATCATTAATCAATATGATGAAAAGTATAGGCCCCAGGACAGATCCCTGGGGAACACCATGTGTCACATATTGCTAATCTAAGGACATACCCCTTATCCCTGCTCTCTGTCTCCTAACTCCCATCCAATTTCCAACCCAAGTCAAAAGGGAGATCGGGCAGGAGAGAGGAGTTGAGGTCGAAGATCAGCCATGATGTTATTGAATGGTGGAGCAGGCTCGAAGGGCAATATGGCCTACTCCTGTTCCTAATTCTTATATTCTTATGTTACCTCTAATTCTGTGCACCATTATTGTTGCTAATAATCTCTTGTGTGGAACTTTATCAAATTGCTTTGATGTCACGGTTGATTTACTTTGCAAAACAAAACCTGTCTTTAATGGGATTGCAGAGCCCTGTGGTGAGATCACACTTGCAATAGCGAGGTACGATCTATACTGTGGTGCTCCCGGCCCAGAGCTTTGTGGGAGGAAAGTACGTATCAGCAATTTGGTTACCCTGCTCCTTGCCATGATTTTAAGTTGCATTCACCCACCACAACACATGGACAGCAGCGGTTCAAGGAGAAGGCAATCTGGCAGCTTCTCGAGGGCAACTAGGGATGGGCAATAAATGCCGGCCTTCCCAGCGACACCCACATCTTGAGAATGACAAAAAGACCCTTGTGCAGCTCGGCTCTGCTCCTGAATCCCTCTCCCGAGCTGAGGCCAAGTGCCCAGCCGTGTGATTTTGGCACGAGTGCCCGCTCACAGCGTGCCAATGCCCCTGGCCCTGGGATTTGTCACACGGTAAGGGTGTCCCTGGAACTAGCTCCAAAAGCCCGCTAGATGAATTGCAGTGCCATGGGTTTTTCCCAATTATGATGGACAATCCAGAGGGGAGCTGAGGTGAATATTGTAACAGAGTGAGTTATGATGTGGAATGCACTGCCTGCAAGATTCAGTAGTAACTTGCAAAAGTGAATTGGATAAATACTTGACGGGGAGAAATTTGCAGGGCTATGGGGAAAGGGCAGGTTGGTGGGACCAATTGAATTGCTCTTTCAAAGAGCCGGCAGAAGCATGATGCTCCGAATGGCCTCCTTCTGTGCTGTATGATTCTATGCTTCAATGAATACAACATTCAGGAAATGAAAACATTCAAGGGAGACTAATATTTTGAGATGATCTATTTGTCCTGGAAAGGATTTTGCTGCGATTTATGATATGATGCTGCCATGAAGTTAGAAACATGGAGCAGGTCAGTCAGCATCCGTAGAGATAACAGACAAGTGGACATTTTGGTTGCTGACTCTTTTTCAGAACTCAGTTAGATTGGTTCACAAAGGGTTAACTCCCAGAGAGTGGTGAGAATGGAACTTGCTGCCTAACTTAGAACATAAGATCATAAGAAATAAGAGCAGGAGTAGGCCATACGGCCCCTCGAGCCTGCTCCGCCATTCAATAAAATCATGGCTGATCTGATCTTGGCCTCAACTCCGCTTTCCTGCCTGTTTCCCATAAACCTTGACTCCCCAATAGTTCAAGAATCTGTCTATCTCAGCCTTGAATATGTTCAATGACTCAGCTTCCACAGCTCTCTGGGCAGAGAATTCCAAAGATTCACGACCCTCTGAGAGACGAAATTCCTCCCCATCTCCGTCTTAAATACTTTGGTTCTGTCTTCACTAAGGAAAACACGAAATAACGTCCCGAAAATACTAGGGGACCAAGGGTGCAGCGAGAAGGGGGAACTGAGGGAAATCCTTATTAGTCAGGAAATGGTGTTCGGGAAATTGAAGGGATGAAGGCCGATAAATCCCCAGGGCCTGATAGATGCATCCCAGAGTACTTAAGGAAGTGGCCCTAGAAATAGTAGATGCATTGGTGGTCATTTTCCAACATTTCATGGAATCTGGATCAGTTCCTATGGATTGGAGGGTAGCTAATGTAACGCCACTTTTTAAAAAAGGAGGGAGAGAGAAAACAAAATTATAGACCGGTTAACCTGACATCGGTGGTGGGGAAAATGCTGGAATCAATTATTAAAGATGTAATAGCAGCGCATTTGGAAAGCAGTGACAGGATCAGTCCAAGTCAGCATGGATTTATGAAAGGGAAATCATGCTTGACAAATCTTCGAGTTTTTTAAGGATGTAACTAGTTGAGTGGATAAGGGAGAACCAGTGGATGTGGTGTACTTGGACTTTCAAAAGGCTTTTGACAAGGTCCCACACAAGAGATTAGTGTGAAAAATTAAGGCATATGGTATTGGAGGTAATGTACTGACGTGGATAGAGAATTGGTTGGCAGACAGGAAGCCAAGAGTGGGAATAAACCGGTCCTTTTCAGAATGGCAGGCAGTGACTAGTGGGGTGCCGGAGGACTCAGTATTGGGACCCCAGCCATTTACAATATATATTAATGATTTAGACGAAGGAATTGAATGTAATATCTCCAAGTTTGCAAATGACACTAAGCTGGGTGGCAGTGTAAGCTGCGAGGAGGATGCTAAGAGGCTGCAGGGGGACTTGGACAGGTTCGATGAATGGGCAAATGCATGGTAGATGCAGTAAAATGTGGATAAATGTGAGATTATCCACTTTGATGGCAAAAACAGGAAGGCAGATTATTATCTGATTGGTGACAGATTAATAAAAGGGGAGGTGCAATGAGACCTGGGTGTCATGGTACATCAGTCATGGAAGGTACAGCAGGCAGTAAAGAAAGCAAATGGTATGTTGGCCTTCATAACGAGGGGATTTGAGTATAGGAGCAGGGAGGTCTTACTGCAGTTGTACAGGGCCTTGGTGAGACCACACCTTGAGTACTGTCTGCAGTTTTGGTCTCCTAATCTGAGAAAGGACGTGCTTGCTATTGAGGATTGCAGAGAAAGTTCACCAGACTGATTCCCAGGATGGCAGGACTGACATATGAGGAAAGACTGGATTGGCTAGGATTATACTTACTGGAATTTAGAAGAATGAGAGGGGATCTCATAGAAACTTATAAAATTCTGATGGAGGAAGAATGTTCCCGATGTTGGGGATGTTCAGAACCAGTGAACACAGTCTAAGGATAAGGGGTAAGCCATTTAGGACCGAGATGAGGAGAAACTTCTTCACCCAGAGAGTGGTGAACCTGTGGAATTCTCTGCCACAGAAAGTTGTTGAGTCCAGTTCATTGGACATATTCAAAAGGGAGTTGGATGTGGCCCTTACAGCTAAAGGGATCGGGGGTATGGAGAGAAGACAGGGGTGGGGTACTGAGGTTGCATGATCAGCCATGATCATATTGAATGGCAGTGGAGGCTCAAAGGAATGAATGGCCTGCTCCTGCACCTATTTTCTATGTTTCTATGTTTCTATGTTAAATGGGCAACCCCGTATTCTGAAACTATGCCCCCTAGTTCAAGATTCCCCCACAAGGGAAACATCCTCTCTGCCAAGCCCCCTCAGAATCTTATACGTTTCAATAAGATCACTCCTCATTCTTCTAAACTCCAATGAGTATAGGCTCAACCTGCTCAACCTTTCTTCGTAAGACAACCCCTTCATCTCAGGAATCAACCTCATGAACCTTCTCTGAACTGCCTCCAATGCAAATATATCCCTCCTTAAATAAGGAGGCCAAAACTGTACGCAGTACTCCAGGAGTGGTCTCACCAATACCCTGTACAGTTGTAGCAAGACTTCCCTACTCTTACACTCCATCCCCTTTGCAATAAAGGCCAACATTCTATTTGCCTTCCTGATTACTTGCTGTACCTGCATGCTAACTTTTTGTGTTTCATGCACAAGGACCCCCAGATCGCTCTGTACTGCAGCTTTTCGTAATCTCTCTCCATTTAAATAATAATTTGCTTCTGCTTTGAATGGTTAAAGTTAATTGCATTGATGTGTTTAAGGGGAGTGTTGATACATACACGATGGGGAAGGGAATAGAGGGATATGTGGGCAGGGTGAGAAGAGGTATTCAGGCCCAGAAATTGGATGTCTGTAAAAACCTGCCGGTGCCACCAGTCGGTGTTGAGGGCCGGTGAAAATGGTGGCTCTGGCAGAACCGGTAAATGGCCCATAGTTGAACAGCTGTTACTCTATGGAAGGTGTCAGAGGTGCATGAAAATGTCAATAGCTGCACACAGTTGCTGTGTCAGTGCTGGGGTTTGAGGGCCAAGAGCTAATATTACTTGTACTGCAAATGTCGTGTGTATGTATATAAAGAGTGAAAGGCTACTGAGAGAAGGGGTGGGGCTGATTCGGGACCAAAAAGGAGAGCTATGCCTGCAGGCAGAGGGTATGGCTGAGGTACTGAATGAGCACTTTGCATCTGTCCTCACCAAGGAAGAGGGATGCTCACATTGACATATTGAAGGCGGAGTTAGTGCAGACCCTAAAATGTGTGAGACAGTGAGAATCAAATGGTGCCATGGTAAGGTTGATGAAGAAGGTACTCACCCTGACGACCCGAGTGAGGTCGTTGAATTTCTTCCGACATTGCGTCGCAGTTCGGGGCACCGTGCTCCTTGCCCACACGTGGGTGGCCACTTCCCCCACATTGGCCTGAAGAGATTGGGTTCCGGCCTCCTCCCAGTGTTGTGGGGGAGGATGTCCCGTCCCCTCTCCACCGCCTCCACGAGTGCCTCCAGGGCAACCTGGGAAAACCGATGGGCCCGCTGCCTTCCTTGTGCGGCTACCATGTTGGTCTGTGTCTCACTACACAGGCTGCAATCCTGGGACTGAGACTGTGCAGCATCATTTAGCTTGCTGTTTACGAAGCAGTTGGCCCCAGTATGTCTGATGAGGATCGCCTGACCCTCATTAATGCTGTGACCTTCGCACCACGTTTTTCGGCTTTAGCCCCCTGAGAGAAGTGTGCACCGCTTGATTTAGCATCCACTTGCCTCTTGGGGCGCTGAACATGAATATCCCACTCACCAGCGCTAGTTAGTGCCAGGCACTAAACTTACCCATCAGGCAGTGTTACCACCTCAAAATGAGAGTTACTGAATTTCCCACCCACAGTCTGGTACATACAACAAGGGATCCATTATTACCATCCTCAGGTTATGTTAATGTTTAAGTAGATGGGCAATTAAAGTGAACATCCAGATTGTAGGAAAAATAGAGTCCCTTTATGGGACTGCCCAGTGACATTGAACCCGAGAGAACCTTGAGTGAAGATTCCAGATCCGTAATACAAAACTATTATAGTGTTTGCTTCAAGTAATTACAGTATCAGTTGCTTTGCAACTCATTCCAATGCTCATTGCACCAATGGATGATTCATGTAGTACTATTGGGCAAGCAGTTTGGGTTTTGTTCTCCTTCCCGAAGGATATACTTGCCTTAGAGGGAGTGCAACAAAGGTTCACCAGTCTGATTCCTGGGATGGGGGGATTGTCCTATGAGCAGAGATTGAGTAGACTAGACCTACATTCCCTAGAGTTTAGAGGAATGAAAGGTGATCTCATTGAAACATGTAAAATTCTAAAGGGGCTTGACAGGGTAGATGCTGGGAGGATGTTTTCCCCTGGCTGGGGAGTCTAGAACCAGGGGTCACAGTCTCAGAATAAGGGGTCGGCCATTTCGGACGGAGATGAGGAGAAGTTCCTTCACTTAGAGGGTTGTGAATCTTTGGAATTATCTACCCCAGAGAGCTGTGGATGCTCAGTCGTTGAGTATATTCAAGACAGAGGTCAATAGATTTTTGGATAAGAAGGGAACCAAAGGATATGGGGATAGTGCAGGAAGGTGGGGCTGAGGTCGAAGATCAGCAATGATCTCATTGAATGCTTGAGGGGCTGAATGGTCCACTCCTGCTCCTACTCCTTATGTTCTAATTGACTACAAACAGTCACTGGGTGAGCAGGATTTCCTAGACTCTATTTCAAATATCAGAGGATGAGAGCCAGCTGATGCCGGCTCAGTAACTGGAGAAGGCAAAGCACAAGTTTCACTCACTGAGACTGGTTTGCGGGCTCTGTCACTGCACTCAGTAACTGGAGAAGTTTCACTCACTGAGTCTGGTTTACTGGCTCTGTCACTATACTCAGTAACTGGAGAAGTTTCACTCACTGAGACTGGTTTGCGGGCTCTGTCACTATACTCAGTAACTGGAGAAGTTCCACTCACTGAGTCTGGTTTACTGGCTCTGTCACTATACTCAGTAACTGGAGAAGTTTCACTCACTGAGTCTGGTTTACTGGCTCTGTCACTATACTCAGTAACTGGAGAAGTTTCATAAGAACATAAGAATTAGGAACAGGAGTAGGCCATCTAGCCCCTCGAGCTGCTCTGCCATTCAACAAGATCATGGCTGATCTGGCCGGGGACTCAGCTCCACTTACCCGCCTGCTCCCCGTAACCCTTAATTCCCTTATTGGTTAAAAATCTATCGATCTGTGACTTGAATACATTCAATGAGCTAGCCTCAACTGCTTCCTTGGGCAGAGAATTCCACAGATTCACAACCCTCTGGGAGAAGAAATTCCTTCTCAACTAGGTTTTAAATTGGCTCCCCCGTATTTTGAGGTTGTGCCCCCTAGTTCTAGTCTCCCTGACCAGTGGAAACAACCTCTCTGCCTCTATCTTGTCTATCCCTTTCATTATTTTAAATGTTTCTATAAGATCCCCCCTCATCCTTCTGAACTCCAACGAGTAAAGACCTAGTCTACGCAATCAATCATCATTGCACCAATGGATGATTCATGTAGTACTATTGGGCAAGCAGTTTGGGTTTTGTTCTCCTTCCCGAAGGATATACTTGCCTTACATAGAAAAAAATAGAAACATAGAAAATAGGTGCAGGAGTAGGCCATTCGGCCCTTCTAACCTGCACCGCCATTCAATGAGTTCATGGCTGAACATGAAACTTCAGTACCCCATTCCTGCTTTCTCGCCATACCCCTTGATCCCCCTAGTAGTAAGGACCTCATCTAACTCCTTTTTGAATATATTTAGTGAATTGGCCTCAACAACTTTCTGTGGTAGAGAATTCCACAGGTTCACCACTCTCTGGGTGAAGAAGTTCCTCCGCATCTCGGTCCTAAATGGCTTACCCCTTATCCTTAGACTGTGACCTCTGGTTCTGGACTTCCCCAACATTGGGAACATTCTTCCTGCATCTAACCTGTCTAACCCCGTCAGAATTTTAAATGTTTCTATGAGGTCCCCTCTCATTCTTCTGAACTCCAGTGAATACAAGCCCAGTTGATCCAGTCTTTCTTGATAGGTCAGTCCCGCCATCCCGGGAATCAGTCTGGTGAACCTTCGCTGCACTCTCTCAATAGCAAGAATGTCCTTCCTCAGGTTAGGAGACCAAAACTGTACACAATACTCCAGATGTGGCCTCACCAATGCCCTGTACAACTGTAGCAACACCTCCCTGCCCCTGTACTCAAATCCCCTTGCTATGAAGGCCAACATGCCATTTGCTTTCTTAACCGCCTACTGCACCTGCATGCCAACCTTCAATGACTGATGTACCACGACACCCAGGTCTCTTTGCACCTCCCCTTTTCCTAATCTGTCACCATTCAGATAATAGTCTGTCTCTCTGTTTTTAGCACGAAAGTGGATAACCTCACATTTATCCACATTGTACTTCATCTGCCATGCATTTGCCCACTCACCTAACCTATCCAAGTCGCTCTGCAGCCTCACAGCATCCTCCTCGCAGCTCACACTGCCACCCAACTTAGTGTCATCCGCAAATTTGGAGATACTACATTTAATCCCCTCGTCTAAATCATTAATGTACAATGTAAACAGCTGGGGCCCCAGCACAGAACCTTGCGGTACCCCACTAGTCACTGCCTGCCATTCTGAAAAGTACCCATTTACTCCTACTCTTTGCTTCCTGTCTGACAACCAGTTCTCAATCCATGTCAGCACACTACCCCCAATCCCATGTGCTCTAACTTTGCACATCAATCTCTTGTGTGGGACCTTGTCGAACGCCTTTTGAAAGTCCAAATATACCACATCAACTGGTTCTCCCTTGTCCACTCAACTGGAAACATCCTCAAAAAATTCCAGAAGATTTGTCAAGCATGATTTCCCTTTCACAAATCCATGCTGACTTGGACCTATCATGTCACCTCTTTCCAAATGCACTGCTATGACATCCTTAATAATTGATTCCATCATTTTACCCACTACCGATGTCAGGCTGACCGGTCTATAATTCCCTGTTTTCTCTCTCCCTCCTTTTTTAAAAAGTGGGGTTACATTGGCTACCCTCCACTCTATAGGAACTGATCCAGAGTCAATGGAATGTTGGAAAATGACTGTCAATGCATCCACTATTTCCAAGGCCACCTCCTTAAGTACTCTGGGATGCAGTCCATCAGGCCCTGGGGATTTATCGGCCTTCAATCCCATCAATTTCCCCAACACAATTTCCCGGCTAATAAGGATTTCCCTCAGTTCCTCCTCCTTACTAGACCCCCCGACCCCTTTTATAACCAGAGGGAGTGCAACAAAGGTTCACCAGACTGATTCCTGGGATGGGGGGATTGTCCTATGAGCAGAGATTGAGTAGACTAGACCTACATTCCCTAGACTAGACCTACATCAATGCGGCAGTTGGCGAGAGGTGGGAGCAGCGTCGGAGCGGCCTATAAAAGGCCCAGCGGGAGCTCGAGTACCAGCGGCAGTTGGCGAGAGGTGGGAGCAGTGTCGGAGCGGCCTATAAAAGGCCCAGCGGGAGCTCGAGAGTCAGTGGCAGTTGGCGAGAGCTGGGAGCAGCGTCGGAGCGGCCTATAAAAGGCCCAGCGGGAGCTCGAGAGTCAGCGGCAGTTAGCGAGAGCTGGGAGCAGCGTCGGAGCGGCCTATAAAAGGCCCAGCGGGAGCTCGAGAGTCAGCGGCAGTTGGCGAGAGGTGGGAGCAGTGTCGGAGCGGCCTATAAAAGGCCCAGCGGGAGCTCGAGAGTCAGTGGCAGTTGGCGAGAGCTGGGAGCAGCGTCGGAGCGGCCTATAAAAGGCCCAGCGGGAGCTCGAGAGTCAGCGGCAGTTGGCGAGAGCTGGGAGCAGCGTCGGAGCGGCCTATAAAAGGCCCAGCGGGAGCTCGAGAGTCAGCGGCAGTTGGCGAGAGGTGGGAGCAGTGTCGGAGCGGCCTATAAAAGGCCCAACGGGAGCTCGAGAGTCAGCGGCAGTTGGCAAGAGGTGGGAGCAGCGTCGGAGTGGCCTATAAAAGGCGTACCGGTGCAGTTACAGCGGGAGAGAAAGTAAAATAGAAGTAGAAAGGAATCAAAAGGTGATGTCACAGCCAATGGGGTAAGTGATTGGCTGGTGATTGGTGAGTAGCTTTTCTTTTTATTTTTTATATCAGTAAGTGAACTGTAACATTGTTATTACCAATTTAAGGGTATCTAAGGGTTAAGGCATGGCAGGAGAGATCGGTGACGTGATATGCTCCTCCTGTACCATGTGGGAACTCAGGGACACTTCCGGTGTCCCTGACGACTACGTGTGTGAGAAGTGTATCCGCCTCGAGCTCCTGACGGTCCGCGTTACGGAATTGAAGCTGAGGGTGGATTCACTCTGGAGCATCCACGATGCTGAGAATGATGTGAGTATCACGTGTAGTGAGTTGGTCTTACCACAGGAGAAGGGTCCACAGCCAGATAGGGAATGGAAGACCAGCAGGAAGAGCAGTGCAAGGAAGGTAGTGCAGGGGTCCCCTGTGGTCATCCCCCTGCAAAACAGATACACCGTTTTGAGTACTGTGGGGGGGGATGACTCATCGGGGGAGGGCAGCAGCAGCCAAGTTCATGGCACCGTGGCTGGCTCTGCTGCACAGGAGGGCAAGAAAAAGAGTGGGAGCGCGATAGTGATAGGGGATTCAATTGTGATGGGAATAGATAGGCGTTTCTGCGGCCGCAACCGAGACTCCAGGATGGTATGTTGCCTCCCTGGTGCAAGGGTCAAGGATGTCTCGGAGCGGGTGCAGGACATTCTGAAATGGGAGGGAGAACAGCCAGTTGTCGTGGTGCACATTGGTACCAACAACATAGGTAAAAAAAGGGATGAGGTCCTACGAAACGAATTTAAGGAGCTAGGCGCTAAATTAAAAAGTAGGACCTCAAAAGTAGTAATCATGGGATTGCTACCAGTGCCATGTGCTAGTCAGAGTAGGAATCGCAGAATAGCGCAGATGAATACGTGGCTTGAGCAGTGGTGCAGCAGGGAGGGATTCAAATTCCTAGGGCATTGGAACCGGTTCTGGAGGAGGTGGGACCAGTACAAACCGGACGGTCTGCACCTGGGCAGGACCGGAACCAATGTCCTAGGGGGAGTGTTTGCTAGTGCTGTTGGGGAGGAGTTAAACTAATATGGCAGGGGGATGGGAACCAATGCAGGGAGACAGAGGGAGACAAAAGGGAGGCAGAGGCAGGAGATGGAGGAGAGATGGGGGGTGGGGTGGGGGGCGGAGAGGCCCAGGGCGGGGAACAGGATGGGCCACTGTGCGGCAGAATTCTAAAAGGACAAAGGGTGTTAAAAAAACAAGCCTGAAGGCTTTGTGTCTTAATGCAAGGAGTATCCGCAATAAGGTGGATGAACTAACTGTGCAAATAGATGTTAACAAATATGATGTGATTGGGATTACGGAGACGTGGCTCCAGGATGATCAGGGCTGGGAACTCAACATCCAGGGGTATTCAACATTCAGCAAGGATAGAATAAAAGGAAAAGGAGGTGGGGTAGCATTGCTGGTTAAAGAGGAGATTAATGCAATAGTTAGGAAAGACATTAGCTTGGATGATGTGGAATCTATATGGGTAGAGCTGCAGAACACCAAAGGGCAAAAAACGTCAGTGGGAGTTGTGTACAGACCTCCAAACAGTAGTAGTGATGTTGGGGAGGGCATCAAACAGGAAATTAGGGGTGCATGCAATAAAGGTGCAGCAGTTATAATGGGTGACTTTAATATGCACATAGATTGGGCTAGCCAAACTGGAAGCAATACGGTGGAGGAGGATTTCCTGGAGTGCATAAGGGATGATTTTTTAGACCAATATGTCGAGGAACCAACTAGGGGGGAGGCCATCTTAGACTGGGTGTTGTGTAATGAGAGAGGACTAATTAGCAATCTCATTGTGCGAGGCCCCTTGGAGAAGAGTGACCATAATATGGTGGAATTCTGCATTAGGATGGAGAATGATACAGTTAATTCAGAGACCATGGTCCAGAACTTAAAGAAGAGTAACTTTGAAGGTATGAGGCATGAATTGGCTAGGATAGATTGGCGAATGATACTTAAGGGGTTGACTGTGGATGGGCAATGGCAGACATTTAGAGACCGCATGGATGAATCACAACAATTGTACATTCCTGTCTGGTGTAAAAATAAAAAAGGGAAGGTGGCTCAACCGTGGCTATCTAGGGAAATCAGGGATAGTATTAAAGCCAAGGAAGTGGCATACAAATTGGCCAGAAATAGCAGCAAACCTGGGGACTGGGAGAAATTTAGAACTCAGCAGAGGAGGACAAAGGGTTTGATTAGAGCAGGGAAAATGGAGTACGAGAAGAAGCTTGCAGGGAACATTAAGGCGGATTGCAAAATTTTCTATAGGTATGTAAAGAGAAAAAGGTTATTAAAAACAAACGTAGGTCCCCTGCAGTCAGAATCAGGGGAAGTCATAACGGGGAACAAAGAAATGGCAGACCAATTGAACAAGTACTTTGGTTCAGTATTCACTAAGGAGGACACAAACAACCTTCCGGATATAAAAGGGGTCAGAGGGTCTAGTAGGGAGGAGGAACTGAGGGAAATCTTTATTAGTCGGGAAATTGTGTTGGGGAAATTGATGGGATTGAAGGCCGATAAATCCCCAGGGCCTGATGGACTGCATCCCAGAGTACTTAAGGAGGTGGCCTTGGAAATAGCGGATGCATTGACAGTCATTTTCCAACATTCCATTGACTCTGGATCAGTTCCTATCGAGTGGAGGGTAGCCAATGTGACCCCACTTTTTAAAAAAGGAGGGAGAGAGAAAACAGGGAATTATGGACCGGTCAGCCTGACCTCAGTAGTGGGTAAAATGATGGAATCAATTATTAAGGATGTCATTGCAGCGCATTTGGAAAATGGTGACATGATAGGTCCAAGTCAGCATGGATTTGTGAAGGGGAAATCATGTTTGACAAATCTTCTGGAATTTTTTGAGGATGTTTCCAGTAAAGTGGACAAAGGAGAACCAGTTGATGTGATATATTTGGACTTTCAGAAGGCTTTCGACAAGGTCCCACACAAGAGATTAATGTGCAAAGTTAAAGCACATGGGATTGGGGGTAGTGTGCTGACGTGGATTGAGAACTGGTTGTCAGACAGGAAGCAAAGAGTAGGAGTAAATGGGTACTTTTCAGAATGGCAGGCAGTGACTAGTGGGGTACCGCAAGGTTCTGTGCTGGGGCCCCAGCTGTTTACACTGTACATTAATGATTTAGACGAGGGGAGGTAAATGTAGTATCTCCAAATTTGCAGATGACACTAAGTTGGGTGGCAGTGTGAGCTGCGAGGAGGATGCTATGAGGCTGCAGAGTGACTTGGATAGGTTAGGTGAGTGGGCAAATGCATGGCAGATGAAGTATAATGTGGATAAATGTGAGGTTATCCACTTTGGTGGTAAAAAGAGAGAGACAGACTATTATCTGAATGGTGACAGATTAGGAAAAGGGAAGGTGCAACGAGACCTGGGTGTCATGGTACATCAGTCATTGAAGGTTGGCATGCAGGTACAGCAGGCGGTTAAGAAAGCAAATGGCATGTTGGCCTTCATAGCGAGGGGATTTGAGTACAGTGGCAGGGAGGTGTTGCTACAGTTGTACAGGGCCTTGGTGAGGCCACACCTGGAGTATTGTGTACAGTTTTGGTCTCCTAACTTGAGGAAGGACATTCTTGCTATTGAGGGAGTACAGCGAAGATTCACCAGACTGATTCCCGGGATGGTGGGACTGACCTATCAAGAAAGACTGGATCAACTGGGCTTGTATTCACTGGAGTTCAGAAGAATGAGAGGGGACCTCATAGAAACGTTTAAAATTCTGACGGGTTTAGACAGGTTAGATGCAGGAAGAATGTTCCCAATGTTGGGGAAGTCCAGAACCAGGGGTCACAGTCTGAGGATAAGGGGTAAGCCATTTAGGACCGAGATGAGGAGAAACTTCTTCACCCAGAGAGTGGTGAACCTGTGGAATTCTCTACCACAGAAAGTAGTTGAGGCCAATTCACTAAATATATTCAAAAGGGAGTTAGATGAAGTCCTTACTACTCGGGGGATCAAGGGGTATGGCGAGAAAGCAGGAAGAGGGTACTGAAGTTTCATGTTCAGCCATGAACTCATTGAATGGCGGTGCAGGCTAGTAGGGCTGAATGGCCTACTCCTGCACCTATTTTCTATGTTTCTATCATAAGGTAACCCCCTCATCTCCGGATCAGCCTCGTCATCTCCGGAATCAGCCTCGTTTCACTCACTGAGTCTGGTTTGCGGGCTCTGTCACTATACTCAGTAACTGGAGAAGTTTCACTCACTGAGTCTGGTTTACTGGCTCTGTCACTACACTCAGTAACTGGAGAAGTTTCACTCACTGAGTCTGGTTTACTGGCTCTGTCACTATACTCAGTAACTGGAGAAGTTTCACTCACTGAGTCTGGTTTGCTGAGTCTGTCACTATACTCAGTAACTGGAGAAGTTTCACTCACTGAGTCTGGTTTGCGGGCTCTGTCACTATACTGGTGTAAGGAAGTTGCTCGGCAAGGCTCGCAGAACTGGGCCTCCTTCCAACCCAGAAAGCAAATTACAATAAAGGAGCGCTTGAATGACTGTCCCTGACTGACTGATTGAGTTTTGTGTTTTGTTGGATCTCCAGACCTCCCTCCGCCAGCCATCCGTGACCGACCGCCTGGCTGTAAGACGGTGTTTGTGGGGGGCTTGCCCGAGAATGCTGCGGAGGAACTCATTCACCAGGTTTTTGAGCAGTGCGGGGATATTACAGCCATTCGCAAAAGCAAAAAGAACTTCTGCCACATCCGCTTCGCGGAGGAGTTCATGGTGGACAAAGCGATCTACTTGTCAGGTGGGCCCCGTCTGTCTTTCTCTGCTTCTTTCACACTGTGTACATGTTAGTGCCCACTGAAACAGCTCTGGGACTGCAAGTGGGAGATAGTTTTATGCTGACATTTGGCAGATAACTGGGAATATTCATCAGGTCCCCATGGAACCTTATTACGATCAAGGAGTCTGATCGGAACGTCACAATTGGAATTACAAATGGCAAAGAGAGCTGCGTCGTGAGCTGTTCCAGCCTATTGCTGCTGAGAAATTCTGTCCTGAAGCTGCTGTATTTCAGGCTCCTTTCATTGATTACACCATGTTGGGCATTGCTCGAACTGCTCGATCAAGTCTAGACAGGTCCTATATAACCCTTGGACCATCAGGCCCATGGACTGCTCATCAAAGTGACTCTGACCCATTTAATTACATCTCCGTGTCCGGCTGTGTCCAACACAGATTCTGATCCTTGACGATCAAGGATATGTTTCTCTAAACTCTCTTCAAGGTTAGATTTTAACTCTGCCATGGCTTTAAATTAATTTACTGTCTGAAAGTCAGTAGAAGGCTTGAAGCACGACCCAACCTATTGAAGCAGTCAGGTTGTGACCCTGGAGTCTCCATTCTATGTACATCAACACAATTCACGGCCTGCATACCAACTGTTAAGAGGTTAGTGAACGTTGTGTTCTCACTTATAATTTACTCCTCAAATCAATAACGTTCCACACATTGAATGTCAGATGTCGAAGATTGGGGATACAGTAATTAAACTTACATGTACAAAGCAGGACTTGCGACAAACCTTGCGACTTTAGTCAGGTGACTCAAACGCATTAGTTCTGAGCTCGGTATCTTGGGCCTTCACCAACCCTCAGTGTCTGTTCCAACTCCCACTTTTATACCTTTTTCTCACCCTCCCACACAATTCTGCCTTACATTACACCATTCCATATAAGGTGAATTTTGGTGAGCTTGTCCCTTATCAATAACTTTACTTTGAACAAGTTGTGTTTCTGTAAAGCGGTACAGCTCCCCATGTTGCAATCTGATTGGTACAGCTCCCCACGTTGCTATCTGATTGGTACAGCTCCCCACCTTGCTATCTGATTGGTACAGCTCCCCACGTTGCTATCTGATTGGTACTTTCACTCTTGTTCTAATTATGAGTCTGTACTTATACTCTCCCACTTCTTTTCTTTTTTTTTTAATCATGATTTTTACAAGTGCCCCCTATAAAAGGGGAGGGGGACACTAAAACCGGCAATTAAAAAAAAAATTAAACTTTAAAACATATAAAATCAAATTAAAATTTGGTTGCCGGGGGTGATGATGCACTCCAGTCCCTTCGGTGCCCACCTCTCGCAGAAGGCCGCGAGTGTACCAGTGGACACCGCGTGCTCCATCTCGAAGGACACCCTGGCCCGGATGTAGGCGCGGAAGAGAGGCAGGCAGTCAGGCTGAACGACCGCCCGCTGCCTGGACTGGCTGATGGCACCCTTGGCCGTGCCCAGGAGCAGTCCTATGAGGAGGCCTTCGGACCTACCCGCTCCCCTCCGCACAGGGTGCCCAAAGATCAGGAGTGTGGGAATGAAGTGCAGCCAGAAATTGAGGAGCAGCCCCTTTAAATAATGGAACAGGGGCTGCAACCTCGTACATTCAATAAAAACGTGGAACATGGACTCTTCCAGACCGCAGAAATTGCAGGCGGCCTGGGAGCCCATGAACTGACTTAAAAATTTATTGCATGGGACTGTTCCGTGTACCATCCTCCAGGCCAAGTCCCCGATAAACAGTGGGAGGATCTCTCCCACTTCTTAAATGGATGATGTCATTACAGACGTTTCCATTTACAGAACTTGTTATCAATTAATTAATGTTCTCTGAAATATAGGCATCAATATGCATTGGAATAGCTTGTCATTCGGGACTAAACTGACCATTGCTTTAAGGTCAATCTTAATTCAACACCTCACTGCATCTAAATTGACTTGTACTTCCCCGCTTAACAGGCAAAAGCTAAAGGTTACTCTTACTACACTATCAAGGTAAATCAATAGCAGGCGTCCAGACAGTCTGATTTACCCATTCTTTACAAAAGAGGTTAGAACTATATCATTCCAGAGCCACACAGGCGGCTTTTGACTCGCTTATCAGCTGATAAATGATTGCACCCTGGCGAATGGATGCCAGAAGCAGGCAGTGAGGTCAGCACTGCCCCTTTAAGGTGATACATGCTGCACTCAGGCGTGCACTAACATTGGCATCCAAGCATGGATGGGGTGCGCCAAGTCCCAGCCCGTCACAGGGGTCGCAAATGGATGTGCTCTTCCAGGCCTGTCCAATGACCACACGCCCAGCACTGGTGTTGTGCTCAGTTACTCCTCTGCCCTCAGTATAATCTGTACCATAACGAGCCCAATGGCCTGTTCATGCTTCTGAACAGAAATCCTATTCAGGTGATGTATGTAAGAATTTACAGAGTCAGCTTTGTTTGAAAGGGTTGGCTGGTCAGAGGAATTTGGTCAAGCGATTAAGTCAAAGATCGATATTCCTCAATCAGCAATGGAACGGGTATATTGAGCTTCTACAATATTTTGGACTATATGTAATAAGAGGAGTTGAATTATTTCCTCACACAGCACCGTTCCTGCTCCCTTCCATGGTTTGTGACTTGGCGTGAGTTGAGCAGGCCCCAGCTGTGCACTGCCACCATCTCGTCTCTTGGGACGGTGACAACTCCGCTCAGCTGACCGTCCCATCCGTCGTCCACATGATCTGGACGGAAGCGACACCAACTGGGCTCGAGGAGCCCCTGGAGGGAGTCCGAGAAAAATAACCCGTGCAAGAACTCAGACACACAATAAGGCACAAGATTCACAATAAAGCGCACATTGCTTTAAGCAAGAAAAGAAAGAACTTGCATTTAAATGGCACTTTTCACCACCTCAGGACGTCCCAAAGGGGCTTCCCAGCCAATGAAAGACCTTTGAAGTGTAGTCACTGTTGTAATGCAGGAACTCGAGCGGCCAGCGCTAGGGATTGTACTGCCGCAGGTGCCATTGCCCACTCTGCTGTTAAACCCCAAGAACTAACACCCACTGCTTTCGTGTAGTTTCTAAGGATTGCTGTTCACATTCAGGCTATCGCATGAGGCTGGGATCCAGCACAGACAAGAAGGACACAGGTCGCCTACACGTGGACTTTGCTCGGGCCAGAGATGATTTCTACGAGTGGGAGTGTATGCAGCGGATGTTTGCGCGAGAGGAACGTCACCGGCGTATGATGGAGGATGAACATCTGAGGCCACCCTCTCCTGCACCCATTGTGCACTATTCCGAGCATGAAGCCAACCTAATGGCTGAGAAACTCAAAGGTACCCCTCAGTATATTATATTCAAACAGTGTTAAACTGTGCTGTTCAAGGTCTGCGCACATTCAATTCTAACTTCATCTTCCGTCAGTATGTTTAGCAGCAGACAAGTGGAGCAGGCAGTCATCATTGTACAGCTGAGGGAACGGCTTAAAAAACATTTCTCTGAAACAATGTGAATATGTAATGTAACACAGACAGCAGACAGACACACTTGATTCACAGGACTTCTCCTCAAACATCTGACGTTTCGGAAATTGTTTTTGGCCATGCGGAAAGTCTGCCAGATGTTAATGTGCTCCAATTTCAAAAGATAAATAGGACATTCTTCATTCAGCTAAACACATAAACATGCTCACCTGCTCACTCCCCCCCGCCTCCCCCAATCACACATACATACACACACACACACAGACCCGCACACGCACACAGTCCTACACACACACACATATGCACACACACAAACAGACCCGCACACACACAGTCCTACACACACACAAACAGACTCGCACACACACACAGACCCGCACATGCACACAGACCCTCATACACACAGTCCTACACACATACAAACAGACCCGCACACACACGGACCCGCACACACACACACAGACCCGCATACACACAGTCCTACACACATACAAACAGACCCGCACACGCACACAGACCAGCACACACACGGACCCGCACACACAAACAGACCTGCACACACACACACAAACAGACCTGCACACACATACAGATCTGCACACACACACACAAACAGACCTGCACACACATACAGATCTGCACACACACACAGACCCGCACACACTCACAGATCTGCACACACAAACACAGTCCCGCACACACACAGTCCTGCACACACACAAACAGACCTGCACACACACACATATGCACAAACCCACACCTGCACACACAGTTCCCCACACATACAAATACACACAGATGCACAGACACTGCTCCCCACACGTACTGACACATACACATTCACCTGTACAGATTCGCACACACACACAGCTCCATGCACACACACACACACACACACACACACACACACACAGCTCCATGCACACACACACACACACACACAGCTCCACGCACACACACACACACATAGTTCCCCACATACGCCGCACATACATAGACATTTTTTTTTACAGCGCAGAAGGAGGCCATTTCGGCCCATCGTGTCCGCGCCGGCCGACAAAGAGCCGCACGGCCCTTGGTCAACAGCCCTAAATGTTACATATAAACCTATGAACAATGATGGAAAGGCAAAGAGCACCCAGCCCAACCAATCCGCCTCACACAACTGTGACACCCCTTATACTGAAAACATCTACACTCCAACCCAACCGGAGCCATGTGATCTATATATATGTGATCTGATAAAATGCATAAGCTGAGGTGAGGTGAATCTGAGTAATTCCAGCCTGGGGATCGATGCACTGCTTCACTGTTGCCACCCAATAACAACATACATACAAACATAAGAAATATTTGCAGGAGTAGGCCATTTGGCCCCTTGAGCCTGATCCACCATTCAATAAGATCATGGCTGATCTTGTTAAATGTCAACACTGAGCACCACAGGGCCAGATACAGTGTAGCAAATTACAGAGTGAAGCTCGCTCTACTCTGCTCCAACAATGTGCCTTAACCCCCAAATCAGAAGAGCACTCCGAGCAACATTTCTATTTTAGTTTAGTAATAGTTTGTAGATTAACTGCATTTAACCTTTAGAAACCCAATCCATCTGTTCCAAGTGGACAAAACAAGGAAGAAAACGAGTTCCCTGTTAGTGAAGTGTGTCAGATCCACTTTCCTGTTTGTGTGACAGTCGTACCTGCTTATTCCACGTACAGGAAGGTACTGAGAGAGATTGTTGGTTCGCCTGCATTCATCACAAAATCAGTAAAGGGATAAAGAAACTGGAGTTAGCCATTGCCTCAGGAACATATCTCATAGTATTGAAAAAAAATTCTGAGTTCTTAATTATTGGCTTCAATCCCAAAAATCAAAATAATTTTTCATGATGATAACATACACCAAGAGTGGATAAACATTTAGCAGATGGAGTATAATGTGGGAAAATGTGAGGTTATCCACTTTGACAGAAAAAATAGAAAAGCAAATTATAATTTGAATGGAGAAAAATTGCAAAATGCTGTAGTGCAGAGCGACCTGGGGGTCCTTGTACCTGAAACACAAAAGGTTAGTATGCAGGTACAGCAAGTAATCAGGAAGGCAAATGGAATGTTGGCCTTTATTGCAAGGGGGATAGAGTAAAAAGCAGGGAAGTCCTGCCTCAACTGTACAGGGTATTGGTGAGGTCACACCTAGAATACTGCGTGTAGTTTTGGTCTCCATATTTAAGGAAGGGTATACTTGCATTGGAGGTTGTTCAGAGAAGGTTCACTAGGTTGACTTTGGAGATGAGGGGGTTGACTTATGAAGATAGGTTGAGTAGGTTGGGCCTATACTCATTGGAGTTCAGAAGAATGAGAGGTGACCTTATTCATACATATAAGATAATGAGGGGGCTCGAGAAGGTGGATGCAGAGAGGATATTTCCACTCATAGGGGAAACTAAAACTTGGGGACATCGTCTCAGAATAAGGGGTCACCCATTTAAAGCTGAGATGAGGAGGAATTTTTTTCTGAGGGTTGTAAATCTCTGGAATTCTCTGCCCCAGAGAGCAGTGGAGGCTGGGTCATTGAATATATTTAATAGACTGATTTTTGAGTGATAAGGGAATAAAGGGTTATGGGGAGTGTGCAGGGAAGTGGAGCGGAGTCCACGATCAGCCATGATCTTATTGAATGGTGGAGCAGGCTCGAGGGGCCAGGTGGCCTACTCCTGCTCCTATTTCTTATGTTCTTATGTAAGATTGAGAAGAATTTAAGACAACTGTTAAATTTGGAGGTATTTTTTCCCCTTCCTCCTCTGGATTCTTTGGCTCCTGTATCTTCGATCATTCTCACAGGTGAGTTCCAGCTCCCTAATCTTCAAGACTATCTTCACTAACATGCCCAGGATAATAAATAGAACAACCTTTCCCTTAATTACACGACTGACTGAAATTCTCCTCTGGCTCCGTACGACACTCCTCCCATCTTCAGTTAGCAGCAGGGATCCATGGCACCCGGCTTCACTTGTTGATTTAAACTATTAAGTGAATTTATTCTTTATCCTCTATCTAGTTCCTCAAGTGCAAGCAGATAAACTTGAGGTAGTTGCGGTAAATATGAAACAGTGAGGTAATGCTGCCACGTATAAACCACTGGTGTGCCCACACTGGGAACACTGGGTACCACTGTGGTCGCCACAGTACACAAGATATTGCAGCGACTGAAAGGACACAGAGAGAGCAACCGCAGTGGTTGAGGGGGGGAGGGGTTATTGTGTGGAGCCATTATGTAAATTAGGCAAGTTCTTACTGGATAAAAGGTTGAGAGGTGATATTGCTGTTTTTAGGATTTAAAACGGACTCGATAATGTAAATCGTGAAGAGCTGTTTCATCTTGTCCAGAACAGTAGAACCAGAGGACTGCGCTTCAAAGGGTGAATTCAAAATTAATCTGCTGAAACATTGGGGGAATTTTAATTTGGGGGAACGGGTGGGAGTGGGTGCTGCCGGGGGATTAAATGGCCAAAGATTGTCGGAAAACCGGCTCTAACCCGCCGATTTCCGGCTTTTACTCCGGTGGGACGGGGGCGGGCAGCCAACCTTAGTGAGGCGGAAGCCTCGGCTTTAACCTGTGTTTGCAGCTTTAACTTTGGCCGGCCGGGTTTCCCAGGGCTCCGGAAACACGGCAGCTGCAGCAAGGTGAGGACAGCCTCGGGGAGCACTCTGTGTGGGCCGGGAGGAGCAAGAGCGCTCCCGCCTGGAGAGTGCTCCCTCCTGGAGAGTGCTCCTCTGGACCCTCCCCTCTGGACCGTCCCCCTAAAGAGTGATCCCTCCCCCGGAGAATGCTTCCCCCCTGGGAGAGTGTCCCACCCCACACCCTGGAGAGTGCTCCCTCCCGGGAGAATGTCCCCCCTCCCCCTGGAGAGTGTTCCTCCCCCCACCAACCCGGAGAGTGCTCCCCACCCACCCCCCCAGAGAGTGCTCCCCTCCACCCCCACCGGACAGTGCTCCCTCCTCCGGAGAGTGCTCCCCCCCCGGAGAGTTCCCCTCCCCCCGGAGAGTGCTGCCCCCTCCCCGGAGAGTACTCCCCCCTGCCCCCCCCCCCGGAAAGTGCTTTCCCCCCACAGATTGCTCCGCCCCCCCGCAAGAGTGCTCCCCCCCCCCCCCCAGAGAGTGCCCCCCCCCCCCCCGAAGGGTGCTCCTTCCCGCCGGAGAGTGCTCACCCCCGGAGCATGCTCCCTCCCAGATCCCAAGCTCCCCCACCATCGGAACACCACCACACCGTCCCCACCAGCGCTTGTGATCGGGAATCAAACACCCCTCCCCCTCCGGAGCCAGGGATCAGCCCCTCACCCCCCCGGTGCCTGTGATCACACCCCCCCTCACCTTGGGATTGGGGGTCAGCCCCCCCCCCCCCACCTGAAGCCAAGGATCAGACCCCCCCCCCCCCCACGAAGCCAAGGATCAGACCCCCCCGCCCCGCAGAGCCGGGGATCAGACCCCTCCTGGTCCTGCTGCCCCTTCTGCAACGTTCCCCCTCGACTGGAAGCTGAGCTTGTGCATCAGGCTGACCTCTGGGCGGGGAACCTGTCCGTGACGTCAGACACACGCCGTGGAGATAAAACTCCGCAGTGTGCGGAGAAACCTGGACTTCCTGCTTATCCGCACGCAACCAGCTCAAACAGTTACATCGCCCATTATTTCAGAGAGCGAGTGGTAAATCTATGGAACAGGCTCCCTAGGGCGATGGTGGAAGCCGTTGGTATTGAATCATTGAGACACGACGTGTGGTAAGTCGAGCGTGCTTGGGGGGAACAGGTAATTTGGACCTATGGTTCCCAAAGCTCTCCACCAATGGGATTTTCCTTGCCTCATTTCTGGCTCTGTTGTTCACTCTATCTCGGCCCATCATAATTTTATATACCTCAATTAAGTCTCATCTCAGCCACCTCTGTTCTAAAGAAAATAACCCCAGCCTATCTAATTTTTCCCCCAATCTAAAATTCTCCAGTCCTGGCAACATCCTCGTAAATCTCCTTTCTCGGGCAATCAATTGGAAGAGATTGATTGCTGGGATTAGCCAATAACTCCATTACCATTGTGTCATGTGACTACCAGGATGGTGAAGGTGAACTACATGGACCGTGGTCTTTTTGCATCAAGCAATTCCTATGTTCCTAAACTGTTGCAGCCCGAATGCTAAGCTATTCTTTTATGACTAATGTTCTTGTATGCAGTACTTCTTCGCTCTTATTTCTTGTCATGGTGGAAGCTATGCTAGTTTGAACTATATCTCTTTATCAAATGGAATTTCATCCGGAGAAGTGTGAGGTAATGCATTTGGGGAGGACTAACAAGGCAAGGGAATACACATTAAATGGTAGGACAATGAGAATTGTAGAGGAACAGAGGGGCCTTGGACTGCATGTCCACAGAACCCTGAAGATAGCAGGCCAGTTTTCCTAACATGCATCACCTTTCAATACTCAAACAAAAAGCAACATACCGCTGGAAAACTGAAATAAAAACAGAAAATGCAGGAAACGCTCAGCAGGTCGGGCAGCATCTGTGGAGAGAGAAACAGAGTTAATGTTTCAGCTCAATGACCCTTCGTCAGAACTGGAAAATGTTAGAGATGTGACAGGTTTTATGCAAGTGTAGGGGCAGGGAAAGTGGGGCGGGAGGAAAGAACTCAGAGGAAGGTGTGTGATAGGGTGGAAGGCAGGAGAGATTCAATGACAAAAGAGATGATGGTGCAAGGCAAGGCAAAAGGGATGGTGATGGGGCAAGTAAAGAAATGAAAGATGGGTCTAGAAGAGGTGTAAATGGGGATAGCAGAATCATCAACTGCTGTCCAAAAAGAATGTGAGCAGTGGTTATGATCTCAAATTGTTGAACTCAATGTTTGAGTCCAGAAGGCTGCAGCCATTTCTTTGGACAACGGGTGTTGGTAATGGTTCTGCTGTTGCTATATACACCTCCTTCAGACACAACTTTCAAAGACTCTGTGGTATTGGGGACACTGAGCTGGAGGTCGAAGAGAAGAGTAACAGGAGGCGATGATTACCCCCGTACTTGCCGACCTCCAATGGCTCCCTATTCCCCAGTGCATTTCTCCCAACTGAAAAGATGCCATGTATACTCAGTGGGAGAATTTGTTTTGTTCATATTCTATTGGCATGGATTGTGCCATGTTGTTATTATTGTCTGAAAAACTGCAAACTTCGTTGTGACTTTTGCTGCCAAACACTAAAGGAGAGCAAATGTTTCATCCATCGGTCTCCTGTTGCCGAGTTGTTGAGTGTCTGTAGTATCTATCCTTGCAGTGGGTGTACTGTAAGTATATTAGTGTGGTGTTTATTTCCCTGGTGCTCCAAGTGGATATGTGAATGGAGAGTGCGAGCTGCTTGGCGGTGTAGTGGATCTACAGAACTGCGGTGTCTGGTTTCTCTGCTAATGGAACGGGACAATGCACTGATGCACTTCAAATTCCCCGGTGGTCAAGTTGGGCCTATGTGTCTGTCGTGTCTGATTTCCCCGGTGGTCTGCCTGCTTTGTGCCCATCTTGTTTGATTTTCTCCAGACCCATCTACAGTCAGTGATTTTCCTGCTGGTCCAGGGAGCTTTTCCATCAACGGCTCCTGGTTTCCACTGGTAGTGTTTTGCTATAACTATATATTTTATTCTACAATCTGTGCCCATTTAATGAAATGATACGGACTTCACAATAAAACGGTTTACAATGGGAACATTGAGACACTTGACTGAGAGAGATAGAAAATAAAGATTACTGTGGATAATTTAATAATAAAGACGAGGACATAAATAGTACAATTAAATTTCTCTCTCATAGTAATATCAAATACATTTTCACTATGCTCGAGAGTAAATCAAGAATAGAGATTGCAATTAGCCTGGTCCATACAATGGTAATGGTTCTTGGCAATGACCCAGAACAGAAATATATGGATAGTCAAAAGGAGAAAAGAAAGAAAGACTTGGATTTATATCACACCTTTCAAGACCTCAGGATGTCCCAAAGCGCTTTACAGCCAATGAAGTCCTTTTGAAGTGTAGTCACTGCTGTAATGTAGCAAATCTGGTCTGGTTACCCACAAAGGTTAAAGTAAATGAGAGGTGATTGAAAAGCAAGTCCAATAGTCAATGTAAGGTTTGCTCTGTTGCAGAGACTAAAAACATGAGACCTGAAATGCTTACCTTTTTTTGGATGTGGAAATCATTAAATCTGGTCAGGGGGAGGAATCCATTTCCAAATCCAGAGAGATCTCCAATGGGAGCCCCTTCATGCAATGAAAATGGGTTGGGCCAGTGGTTATCCTGATTATGGACAACCCATTCTGGCTTGTTCCCAACAGCTGTTCTGGCATCATCAGGTATTGAAGGGTTCTCCCTCTTGGGTGCCAGGCCGATGGCCTGGCCGAAACGCTCCCTGGTAGCCCAGTATTTGCCACTAAAGTGGTTGCAGAGTTCACATTGGCCCTGACCTTTAACTGAAGGGGAGAGACATTGTGACGCGCCAGTGCGATGACGCACGGCGCTGATGATTTGGAGCATCGACCAGTATGACCCACCCCCACGTCTGCCCCGCTAGTGATGGCTATTCCGACCCACCCCCACTTCTGCCCCGATGATGAGACCACTTCCGCCCTGCTCCAAAAACCCCACCAAGACCTGAATTTCTCCAGATTGCTCACCCCTTGCATTGGGATGGACGGAACCCTTTGAAATCGGTAAGTGCACCCCATTTGGGGCGGAGGACAATTTCAGTCCCTTCATTTCTTCATCTCAATATTTTCCCTGTTTATAACTGGTCAATTTGATTTTCCTGTTCTGCTTCCTTTATTCTTCCTGCCTGATATCCTTTTCTATTTGCACATTTACCTCATCTCTGTCTACCTTCTCCAGTTGCTCTCTCTCTCTCTTTGCTTTTATTTTCCCTGCTCCCCTTTCTTTCCTGATTGTTCACTTCACTAGTTCTCTGTGTGGCCAGTCCATGAGCTTCCTCCCTGTTCAGGTGGAGCCCACCCTGTGCAATAGCTCCCACCTTCTCCAGACCTGGTGCCAATGCCCCACAAAATGGAAACTTTGTTCCTGACACCATCTCTTGATTTATGTGTTGAGCCCCATAATCTTCCTATCCTTCCCTAGTCTAGCATGTAATCCGGAGATTATCACCCTTGAAGTCCTGGTTCCCATGCTTCCATTTCAGGACGTCAGGCCTATTCTTCCCTATATTGTTGGTTCCCACGTGGACAATGGTGACTCGCTGCTCTTCCTAGAATCATAGGGCTGGATTATACGAAGCTCGGTGGGTTCGTGGCGGTGGTGGGTCCCGGCCTCACTGCTGGCTCCAGGCCGGTTCTGGCCTCACTGCTGGCTCCAGGCTGTTGTGTAGAATGAATATGCTGTGATTGGGCTTGTTAAGCCCACCCAGCGTTTTTCCCGGCCAATTAGAGGAAGTGGGTCTGGTGATGTCATTTGATGACGCGTCATCAGCCGCTTTCCTCAAAGGGACCATGGCTGACTTTATTTTGACATTTGTGCTGTCAGTGTTCTACAGCATTGAGGTGCTACAAACATTGACAAACACTGCACAGAGGTTCATAGCTGCACCCAGGCTCTCCCATCACTCCCTCCACATGCTTATGGAGGGAGTCACAGCGCGCAGGAAGGTTCTCTTCAATTCCTACGGGTGGCAGAGGCTTTCCCAGGAGACCACGCAGCCTGGCTGCACATTGCAGAGGAGGGTACAAGCAGGGATGTTGTCAGGAGGAGCTGGCTGCAGTGCCGCAAACCTTTTAATGATCTCAGCAGATCAGGAAACCTTATTACAAAGCCACACACAACATCATCCTGCTGTGCCTCTCATCACATCCCCATCACTCTGCCTTCCCCACCCTACTCCTACACATCCTTACTCACACCAACTTACCTTGCGCCTCCATCCATCCCCCTCTATCTACATTATCACTTCCCCATCTCGTTAGCCACCTCTCACACCCACCCTCATCCTCAGGCAGCTATGCCAACTAACAGCACACAAGGTAGGCACTTGGGTGTTTTCACCAATGTTCACGTAAATTTTCTGTTAATGGTGTCAAACATTGACATTTTTATTTTCAACACTACTTTCTTGGACAGATTTGTGTGCTCCTTTGGAAGTGGCTCAGTGAGTTGCAGTGAATGGTGAGACATAACGGTACTCCGCACAATGGTGATGAGTATGAAAGGAATGGCTTGGGCATTGTAGGGATGCTTTATAGTATTAGTGTGGGATGGCGCCAACATGGTGTTTCTTGTGGCAGCCAGGGTATACAGCAGGACTTGCTGAGGCCATCCCTGGCCTCCTGGGCAGCAATGTGGTCAGGCACTGATGCCCTGTGTCCTGTGCATCATCTGGTGATTGCAGAGAAGGTTGGTGTTGGTGATGCTGGTGCTGCCGGTGTGCCTGGTGCTGCCGGTGTGCCTGGTGCTGCCGGTGTGCCTGGTGATGCCGGTGTTCGAGCTGATCGTTGTGGGATTCTGAGGACCAAGGTGAGAGAGTTTTAACGGCACCAGTGCTGGTGGAAAAGATGGCGGGTGAAGTCAAGATGACAGAAGAGATCTGTCAATGCTGGGAGAGCTAATTAGGTCAGACTGGATGGAGACTTGTGTAAAGACTTGTAGCATAGTGAATCTGTAGTGGAAATGCAATTTAGTGGTTAAGATAATATTTTTCAATCACTGGGAGCTTTGACTTGACATTTGAAACTCCCAACACATCAGCTGGGACCTCCTGCCTCCTGCCTCAGCTGATTCAATGACCAGTGACCTCCTGCCTCAGCTTCACAGATGGGGGTCTAGGCACAGTGGGCGATCTGTTAAGTTCAAAAAACTGGGCAGAAACCATTGTTAAGTGGCTGCTCAGTACTGACAGACCCGACATTTGGTAAAGGCAGGTTGACAGCGGAGTCCTGACCCGCTGCGGAAAAAAACACTTTCCCACCCAAACCTGCCACTGACCCCCCACAAAATCCAGCCCATAGAATCAAAGAATGATACAACACAGAAGGAAGCCATTCAGCCCATCGTGCCTGTGTCGGCTCTTTGAAAAAGCTATCCAATTTGTCCCACTCCACAGCTCACTCCCCATCGCCCGGCACATTTATCCCCTTCAACTATTTATCCAATTCTCTTTTAAATGTTTCTAATGAATCTGCAGCCACAACCTTTTCAGGCAATGTGTCCAGATCACAACAACTCGCTGTGTAAAAAATGTTTCCTCAGGTCACCTCTGGTTCTTTCGCCAATCACCTTAAATCTGTGTCCTCTGGTTACCGACCTTTCTGCCACTGGAAACAATTTCTCCTTATTTACTCTAAACCATTCATGATTTTGAACACTTCTATCAAATCTTTGCTGTCATGAGAACACCCCAAGCTTCTCCAGTGTTCCCACATAGCTGAAGTCCCTTATTCCTGGTACCATTTTAGTGAATCCCTTCTACACCCTCTCTAAGGCCTTAACATCCTTCCTACAGTGTGGTGCCCAGAATTGTACACAATACTCCAGCTGGGGCCTAACCAGTGTTTTATAAATGTTCAGCGTAACATCCTTGCTTTTGTATTCTATTCCTCTATTAATAAAGCTAAGGATCCCATAGGCTTTTTTAACAGCCTTCTCAACTTGTCCTGCACCTTCAAAGATTAGTGTACATAGACTCTCGGGTCTCTGTTCTTGCACCCCTTCAAAATTGTATCGTTTAGTTTATATTGCCTCTCCCTCCATGATCCTTTTCAGTCCCCTAACACCCAGAAGACAACAAAAAATCCAGGGCTCTCGGTCTGGACTGCTAAAGGTAGTGTCCATCCCTCTAACTGTCAAATCTCCGAGTACTACCGCATTCCTCAGTGAATGTCCCCACCTGAGTCATTGGGGCTGAAATTCAGCCTCCCGATGAGGCCTATTCCCATTGGAAAGTGGTGGCCAAGCGGCGGAATCGAATGGCCGCCGCTCGCGAAATTCTCCTGGGTGCTTTTTCCAGTGGTCCCCACTTCTGCCCCGCTGCTGCCAACTCCTCCCAAGTGCATCATCAAAGCGCTCACCGCCGATCTCCTGCACCTGAGCCTAAATTCAGGGAAAAAATCTTCAGGCCGCTGAGCGGTGCCCCTGACAGATTTTTCTGTCGGCGCACTGTGTTCGCTGTGTGTACGACATGGCTGTGCGGCGGCCATTGAAGGGGAGGGCGCACTGCCGCGGCCGCCATTTTATTTTTTTTGTCGGCCGACTGCCAGGTCAGCCCGACAGTTATGCCCCCGGGTTCGGCCGGATCGCCAACAGGCAGCCTGGCACCCCCTCTTGGGTCTGGGCCGCTAGTTCGGCTGAAACCCTCTCTGGTGGACCATGGACCTAACTAGAAGAATCACAGAGCTTGCAGCAGCTCTCCCCCTTAAGTGAAGGGGAGAGATGTGGTGACACACACGTGTCATGACATCATTAGCGCTACGCTGATGACTGACAGCGGTGGAGACTCCGTCCCGCCTCCACCTCCGCCCCTCGAGTGTGCTCACCGCCGCACTACCGCCCCCATTATGACCAACTTCCGATCCGCTTGGAAAAAATATGACAAAGAGCTGAATTTCATGCAAGAGGCCACCTGATCCACTGCGGCGGTGAAAACACAGCAGAGGTGGTAGGTGTGACCCATTTCGGGCGGCAGTGAATTTCTACCCCATCATGTTTCCTGCCGCCAATGTAATCCAATATATCCCCCTTTTCAATCTGACTTGCACCTATCATTTGGGTGCAGCTCTTGAAATAATATTGCCAAGTTAGAGAGCTCACTGGAAGAACTGTATTTAATTAATTCTTCCTATGTGTTCAAAAATTATACAGAGAAATTAGTTGAGCAGAGATTAACCAATATGATCAAAACATTGCTGTTGTAACTGAACTTGCTTCATTACCTTAACATTGATTTAAGTCACATTGAGTTGAACGTTGGAAACACTTGAAGAATTCAGTACCTGCATTGTTTTTGAGTTGACGGACTCAGTTAGTCTGAATAGAACGGGCCTTTTACTGAATGAATTCCCAGGCAGGGAGCTGAGGCCCTTCTGCAGTGACCCATGGAAAGGAAGTACACAATATGAGGCACCAAAGGTCGCTCATCCCGAAGCACATCGCAGTTTAACTCCGATAACCCCAGTCTCAGGTGGGGCTGATTCACCCGTGAAACAGCCCCTCTGACAGTGCAGCACTCCCTCAGTACTGCCCCTCCGACAGTGCTGCACATTCAATGCCTTTGTCACAGACATCTCAGGGAAGTCTAAGGCCACAGGTATCTCCGCAGGCTGTCACTGAATTTCTGTAATCAAAACATATTTATTCCGCAAGTTCGGTGTCACACATCTGGAACCAAACACAAGCACCAATGGGCAGCGTCATGCCAACTCCAACGGCCAACATCACGCACTACATCAGTGGGTGACATAAATACCCGGCACTTCAATACTGGGCTGGAGATTGATTTTTCAGCCGTGGCTCAGTAGTAACACTCTGGTCCCTGAGTCAGCAGGTTGTGGTTCAAGTTCCACTCTAGAAACATGAGCATACAACCTCGGCTGACACTCCAGAGCAGTACTGAGGGAGTGCTGTACTGTCGAAGGGGCAGAACTGAGGGAGTGCTGCACTGTTGGAGGGGCGATATGAGGGAGTGCTGCACTATCGGAGAAAAGTACTGAGGGTGTGCTGCACTGTCGGAGGGGCAGTACTGAGGGAGCGCTGCACTGTCGGAGGGGCAGTACTGAGGGAGCGCTGCACTGTCGGAGGGGCAGTACTAAGGGATTGCTGCATTATCGGAGGGGCAGTACTGAGGGAGTGCTGCACTGTCGGAGGGGCAGTGCTGAGGGAGTGCTGCATTGCCGGATGGGCAGTACTGAGGGAGTGCTGCATTATCGGAGGGGCAGTACTGAGGGAGCGCTGCACTGTCGGAGGGGCAATACTGAGGGAATGCTGCACTGTCGGAGGGGCAGTATTGAGGGAGTGCTGCACTGTCGGAGGGGCAGTACTGAGGGAGTACTTCACTGTCGGAGGAGAAGTATTGAGGGAGTGCTGCACTGTCGGAGGGGCAGTACTGAGGGAGTGCTGCACTGTCGGAGGGGCCGTTTCTCGGGCGAGACATTAAGCAGAGACTGCTTCAAGATCCTTATGGTATGCTTGATGATAATTCTGGTTGTAGCATGTTAGTTGCAGCATGTTAGTTGCACTTACACTTAGATTCCAATTGGTCCAGAGCCATGGCTGTAGATGGTAGACTTGGCCCCTCTGTGACATTCTTACATAATTAATCTCCATTTCAATAATGGTGCTACAGATGAAGACCTTTAAATTAAGGTGTTGTGAAGGCATGTGGGGTGTAGGCATTGTCCTCTATGATTCTGTGATATTGATCTTATTCCACGGCCACGCTGAGCTTAAAAGCTTCCTTTTAAGACACAGCATTGTGCTCAGGGGCCCAAATGGTAACAGGCCTGGACTTCTGGACTCTGGGAAAGCCAATAGCTCTGTAGAATTGTGTCCTCCTCTCCAGTTGCTCTGTTTGCCATTAGTGCAAGTGGTGACGTTGGTGACCCTGCTGAATGAACCACCTGTGAGCTCCTTGGTACATCTGTGCTCAGCTAACTGGCTGGCACTGCCGCTGTCCCCAGTGTCAACCTGGAAGGAACTCGGCACACAAGACAATCTGGGGTCCGGCTGACCAACAGTGCATGATCCATGTTGTGCAGAGATGTTCCAAAAGGGACAGCTTGGTTATTGTCTCTCTGCTAGACGTCAGTCTCCTTCGGCACATCTCCCCTCTCAGTACCAGACGTGTGTGCCTGGTACAGGAGACCCACTGTGCAGGGCCATGGTGCAATTCGATGTCCCAGACAGGTTTCGATTGCCTGAGGGGCTGGGAGAGGAATTTCCCAGAGTATCATTCCCTTATTGGCCCGGGGTTATTTCGCTGCTATTTTGCCTCTCACGGAGGATTATGTCGCTTTGGAGTGGGAGGGGGTGGGGGGAAGCGTTCCATGACAGCGCTCCAACCATCGTGAGTTGTGGGTCAGGCGTGATGGATCTGCTGGGTTTGTCCTGCCCACTAATATTGTATATTCGTATATATCACCGATATCACCTGACATTACGGGCAGCCCCTTCCTGCTCTTCCTGGTCCTCCCTTCTCGTGAAGCATTGAATAAGAATATCAGACAATAAAAATTAGGAACAGGAGTAAGCCATTCGGCCCCTCGAGCCTGCTCCGCCATTCAATAAGATCATGGCAGATCTTCTACCTTAACTCCACTTTCCTGCACTATCCCCAGATCCCTTGATTCCCTTAATATTCAAAAATCTGTCGATCTCTGAATACAGTCTCCATAGTGATCAATAGAAAATGAGAAGAAAATTTGAATCGAATCACCTTTAGATGCAGACTCCAGCTTTCAAACCCTTTATCAAAGTCTCTCCCTGTTTTACTTGGTCAAGGTTAATGCATTGCACCAATGATGGGCGAAAACCTCTCCATACCCAATCGACCCTTTCATTGACGAACTGCACAATGTGAGCACAAAGGTATATACCAACAGCACTTTGTAAACTCTGCTGACCAAAGTTTCTTCAGTGCTGCTGGTGTTTGTAAACGAGAGCTGTGTCCTTAAAGTGGTGAATTGTTTGGTGCTGAGGAATCAAGTTTTTCTGCGAACTATTCTTTCTCAGAAATGCAGAATGTAGAGGCCAATTCTTGCTCTCCTGCTGAGCAGTGCGACAGTGCAATCCTTGACTGAGCTCATTGTCCCTGTGGGTCACAGATTGATGCAGGAAGTGTGTTCACACTCTGGTCACTGTGTTAACATCGATGTCTAGGAGCAGGCTAATCAAAATTACACTGCATATTGAAATTAGAAACTTAAATAAGCCCCATAACACATAATGAACAATGTATTGGTCTGCTGCTGAGATGCAGCTGTGTGTAACTGGTGTGTCCCTGTAAGGCTGTATCGACAGATCCTGAGATAAAATGCAGACTAATTGCTGACAGGCAGCTCCACTCCTCCAGCAATTCTCCTGACCCCTCAGCTGTACCCACGCTGTCAGACATCAAGTCCGAGATGAGTTACAACTTCCCCCAGGTCAGCAGAGAAACTGTTATACACCATGCCCGCTTTCCATTTCCACTGAACTACAGGGGCTGAAATTCAGCCTCCGATAAGGCCTGTTGGCCACGCGGTGGAGTCGAATGGCCACTGATTTTTTATCGAATGGCCGACGCTCGCGAACTTCTCCTTGGTGTTTTTTCCGGTGGTCCCCACTTCCGCCCTGCGGCTGCCAAACCCTCCTAAGTGCGTTATCAAGGTGCGCACGCGATCTCCCACACCACAAGCAAAATTCACCGTAAACAGACCTGCGGCCACGGCATGGAGCCCCCGACAGTTTTCTCCATCAGTGCGCTGTACTTGCAGTGTGTGTAAAATGCTGGTGAAGTTGCCATTAAAGGGGAGGGCGCACTGCCATGGCCACCATCTTATTTTTTTTTGTGGGCCAACTGCCAGGCCAGCCTGAATATTATGCCCCCTGGTTCAGCGACACCACTAACAGGTCGCCTGGCACCCCCACTTGGGTACCGGCCGCTGTCTCAGCCTAAACCCTCCCTGGTGTTGCTCTCTGCCCCACCTCCGCCCCCATTATGACCAACTTCAGCCCCATTATAAAAAAAAGCTGAATTTTGCGCAAGAGGCCACCAAATCCACCGCGGCGGTGAAAGCTCAGGATAAACGGGAGGTGCGACCCGTTTCCGGTGGGGCTGAATTTCTACCCCACAAAGTGCTAAAAGAAAAGTTTGAAATGAAAGTTCGCTATTTTTCTTGATTCCAGCATCCTATCCGTGAATGCCACTGGCATCCAATTGTAATCTGTGCTGCCCGAGCTCTGCCTGTACAGAACCTTCCACCAAGAGCATCGCCTGTGTCCCCACTGACAGCATGACCTCTCCTGCCTTGGGTTGCCAACTCTGGTTACATGTATTCCTGGAGGTTTCATGGTGTGATCTCTTGCCTTCAACTGCCCCGCCCCCACACTCCCGCCATTGGTCACCCATCCTCACAGCTCACCGCCATTGGTCACCCATCTTCACAGCTCACCGCCATTGGTCACCCATCCTCACAGCTCACCGCCATTGGTCACCCATCCTCACAGCTCACCACCATTGGTCACTCATCGTCACAACTCACCGCCATTGGTCACCCATTCTCACAGTTCACTGCCATTGGTCATCCATCCACACAGCTCACCGCCATTGGTCACTCATCCTCACAGCTCACCGCCATTGGTCACCCATCCTCACAGCTCACCACCATTGGTCACTCATCGTCACAACTCACCGCCATTGGTCACCCATTCTCACAGTTCACTGCCATTGGTCATCCATCCACACAGCTCACCGCCATTGGTCACTCATCCTCACAGCTCACCGCCATTGGTCACTCATCCTCACAGCTCACCACCATTGGTCACCCATCCTCACAGCTCACCGCCATTGGTCACTCATCCTCACAGCTCACTACCATTGGTCACCCATCCTCACAGCTCACCGCCATTGGTCACTCATCCTCACAGCTCACCGCCATTGGTCACCCATCCTCACAGCTCACCGCCATTTGTCACCCATCCTCACCGCTATTGGTCACCCATCCTCACAGCTCACTGCCATTGGTCACCCATCCTCACTGCCATTGGTCACCCATCCTCACCCGCCATTGGTCACCCATCCTCACTGCCATTGGTCACCCATCCTCACCCGCCATTGGTCACCCATCCTCACAGCTCACCGCCATTGGTCACCCATCCTCACTGCCATTGGTCACCCATCCTCACCCGCCATTGGTCACCCATCCTCACAGCCCACTGCCATTGGTCACCCATCCTCACAGTTCACCGCCATTGGTCACCCATCCTCACCGCCATTGGTCACCCATCCTCACCGCCATTGGTCACCCATCCTCACAGTGCATCACCTTCCAACTCCAATTGGAAATCCAATTGGATGATTCTTGACTGCCAGTCCAAACAACCTTCTTTCCCCATCATTAATATTTTTAGAACTGTTGAAAGTAAATGAAAATCAGCGATTATGTTGAATAACCAGGGCTTTGTCCCCAGGGTTGCTCCAGCAGTGCCTTGGAGATTAATCACCAATTCCTAGAGACTCCAGGCCAATCCTGGAGGGTTGGCAACCCTTCTCTTAACTGTAGTGAAATGACATTTGTGGGCCAGTTGCTGCTTTGCTTTCTTCCCCTCTGCGCTTTCTGTGAATAGAGCAGGTTCGCTGGGTATTCAAACCATTAGTGCTAGAGCTGTTACTGAGTGTAATTCACAAACCTTCACTGAGTGTAATTCACAAACCTTCACTCTGAGTGTGATTCACAAACCTTCACTGAGTGTAATTCACAACCCTTCACTCTGAGTGTAATTTACACGCATTCGCTCCCATTGAACTTGTTTCTTTGCCTCAGGTGGAAGTGTTGTTTTGATGATTTTTCTGCTCGTCGAAGCGAGAGATGTCAGTATTTAAAAGCTAGAGCGCTCTTTCACTTCAGGCACCCAGAGTCAGCAAGAAGTACCCCCAGGTCAGTCGTAGCATCATGAGAGGCACAGTGAGGTTGTCCCTGCTCTTCCCAAACAATATCGGCCTGGCTTAGTTAATGTGGGAGCCTCCCCCACCGGCTAGACATAATGTGGAAATGGCGGACACCATTATCTGCCTGTTCTATCTCAGTAGCCCTCACAGCAACAGGGTGACATTTTTCCATCGCTCTCCTCCTGTGGCACCGTTGAATTTGCCAGTGAAGTGCTAAATCATGGACCCTCATTTGCTGTGGGCCCACAATCACTAGGGACTGAATTTAGATTACTCAAATTCATTTCACATGATACCCCCACAGTCACCAGACGGAGGAAATGTTCCCCCAATCATTCAAGGTTGAACATGACCCCAGGTCCCAGAAATCAAAAGTCAAAGCTCAATGCACCTACCCTCCTCCACAGGAAGATTTTCATTTCAGTTTTTACTGCCCTTTATCTGCGATTTTCTCCTTGTTCACAGGGTACCTTGTTCAGATGGCGGACTGGTCTTTGAAACAGCTAGCAGCTTGGCCACTGTCATTAGGAACTCTAAACTAGCCTTCAACAAACATTATTTGTATAGTAGAACCCATCATTGTTTTTTTCCCCTCTACTTTAAAACAAAATACTGCCCTACTTCCTGCCGCTCCATTAGGAAATAATAATAAAATAATTCGACAGAAAGGGATAGAAATTGGTTTTGCATTGCACCCATTTTCCGGCGTGAAACAGGCACAAAACATACCAATTTAGCAGTGAGACAGCCGATACCCAATCTGCGTAGGAGCTGTTCCCAGTACTGAATTTGTGCAGCCCTTTCCTAAGGTGTCCCGAGCGGATGCCTAAAACAGACGTTGGGCCCCTTAACTGCATAAATTAGGGCCCTAATGCCTGTTGAAGGACCCCATATCGCAATCTGTTGCAGATGAGGGGGGCAGGCATTGGGCAGGAGTTCTCTTCCGACTCTACAGGAACCTTGATCGCGCCCCCTCTTACCCCCCCTCTCCCCCCCCTCTTACCTCCCTCTCTTCCCCCTCCACCCCGCCTTACATCCCTCTCATTTTTCAACATTCTATAGACTCTGGATCAGTTCCTATTGATTGGAGGGTAGCTAATATAACCCACTTTTTTAAAGAGCAAGCGAGAAAACAGGGAATTATAGACCAGTTAGTCTGACATCGGTAGTGGGGAAAATGTTGGAATCAATTATTAAAGATGTAATAGCAGCGCATTTGGAAAGCAGTGACAGGATCGGTCCAAGTCAGCATGGATTTATGAAAGGGAAATCATGCTTGACAAATCTTCTAGAATTTTTTGAGGATGTAACTAGTAGAGTGGACAAGGGAGTACCACTGAATGTGGTGTATTTGGACTTTCAAAAGGCTTTTGACAAGATCCCACACAAGAGATTGGTGTACAAAATTAAAGCACATGGTATTGGGAGTAATGTATTGACGTGGATAGAGAACTGGTTGGCAGACAGAAAGCAAAGAGTAGGAATAAACGGGTCCATTTCAGAATGGCAGGCAGTGATTGGTGGGGTACCACAATGTTCAGTGCTGGGGCCACAGCTATTTACAATATACATTAATGATTTAGAAAAGGAATTGAATGTAATAACTCCAAGTTTGCAGATAACACTAAGCTGGGTGGCAGTGTGAGCTGTGAGGAGGATGCTAAGAGGCTGCAGGGTGACTTGGACAGGTTAGGCGAGTGGGCAAATGCATGGCAGATGCAGTATAATGTGGATAAATGTGAGGTTATCCATTTTGGTGGCAAAAACAGGAAGACAGAATATTATCTGAATGGTGACAGATTAGGAAAAGGGGAGGTGCAACGAGACCTGGGTGTCATGGTACATCAGTCAGTGAAAGTTGGCATGCAGGTACAACAGGCGGTGAAGAAGGCAAATGGCATGTTGGCCTTCATAGCAAGAGGGTTTGAGTATAGGAGCAGGGAGGTCTTACTACAGTTGTACAGGGCCTTGATGAGGCCGCACCTTGAATATTGTGTTCAGTTTTGGTCTCCTAATCTGAGGAAGGACATTCTTGCTATTGAGGGAGTGCAGCGAAGGTTCACCAGACTGATTCCCGGGATGGCAGGACTGACATATGAAGAAAGACTGGATCGACGAGGCTTATATTCAGTGGAATTTAGAAGAATGAGAGGGGATCGCATAGAAACATATAAAATTCTGATGGGATTGGACAGGTTAGATGCAGGAAGAATGTTCCCGATGTTGGGGAACCATGGGTTACAGTCTAAGGATAAGGTGTAAGCCATTTAGGACCGAGATGAGGAGAAACTTCTTTACTCAGAGAATTATGAACCTGTGGAATTCTCTTCCACAGAAAGTTGTTGGGGCCAGTTCGTTAGATATATTCAAGAGGGAGTTAGATGTGGCCCTTACGGCTAAAGGGATCAAGGGATATGGAGAGAAAGCAGGAATGGGGTACTGAAGTTGCATGATCAGCCATGATCATATTGAATGGTGGTACAGGCTCGAAGGACTTAATGGCCTACTCCTACACCTATTTTATATGTTTCTACATTTCTCTCTCCACACTCTCTTACCTCCCTCTCCCCCTCCCCCCCACCGTAGCTTGCAGCAAACGTCCCTCCCACCACGTACCCAAGAGCCACTGCTGGCGAGGCAGGCGGCCCGACATTGATCTCGTCACTCAGGCGAGTTGCCTGAGGAGGTACAGCCAGTGGCGGCAGTGCAGTCCCAAGTCTGCTGGTGAGGTCCGAGGATTAATTTCCATCGATCCACGGGCCTCTCGGTTCGGGCACGTGCTGGTCATGCAGCACCCAAAACAGGTCAAAATCTACCCCAGAAAGTATTCCAAGTGGCTAATGGTAACCAGGGCTTGAAAAGAAAACATGCATCACCCCCACCCTGAATTGGAATCCATGAGCAATTGGTGAATATGTTGAAGAATATTTAGAGACGTTGGGGTGGAGATTCCAGTTAAACCAGGCGGAGCGGTAAATTGTGTGCTGGGAAATGGTTTGTGTCTCCAGCCACAAATTTCACCAGCTGGGCCCTGAGTTTGGGGCGCGGTGCTGTGGGAGGCCCTAGTGCCCTAACAGAGGCTTCCGTGGAGAAAAAAACCTGAAAGAACCCACCAAAAACATTCCCAAATCAATACTGATGCAACTCCAACATAAATCACAAAGTTAAAAACAATGACATTTACCTGAGGTAGACATTTCTTCACTCACTGCGGCCGGTACAGCTCGGACCGCCAGCTTTCACAGGGGTTCCCACTAGGGGGCGCTAAGCATCGGGCCTCCGATTCAAATATCAAGCCAGTGTCGCAACCAGATGCGTTGCACACCGACTCACCTCTCCAGGGCAGTACTGCTCCACGCCCCCGCAAACCCGGCACCGAATGTCCCGGCGGGACACTGGAAGCTGGCCGCCTGAGCGCAAGTGCTCTCCGCCGCCATTGCCCCCTCTCCAGGGCACTAAAAGGGGCGGCAAAAGACCGAAAATCCAGCCCGTTATGTTAGGCCTTCATCAAACCTTGATTAGACCATATTTATTATTGTGCACAGTTCTGGGTGTCATATTATAAATAGCATATAGAGGCAGTGGAAAGATGCAAAAAAGATTTACAAGGGTGATACCAGAACTGAAAGGGTTCAACAATCAGGACAGACTGAACAGACTGGGGCTCGTTGCCCCAAAAAGAGAAGGCTGATCTAATAGAGGTCTTTTAAGATTATGAAAGGGTTTGGTAGGGTAGACATAGAGAAGGTATTTCCACTTATGGGGGAGACCAGAACTGGGGCCATAAACATAAGTTTAGAGAGGCAATTCCGGAGTTTAGGCCCCAGGCAGCTGAAGGCATGGCCGCCAATGGTGGAGTGATTAAAATCGGGATGCACAAGAGCCCAGTATTGGAGAAGTGTAGAGATCTCGTAGGGCTGTAGGGCTGGAGGAGATTACAGAGATAGGGAGGGGCGAGGCCTTGGAGGGATTTGAAAACCAGGATAAGAATTCTGAAATCGAGGCGTGGATGAGGCTGGGATGCTGGGTCCAGCAGTAAGTGTGACGGCACTTACCTCCTCGCTCCAGCAGGCCTTGCCTCCCGTTAGCTGCCGGTTCCCCTGGGCCCGGGAAACCCGACCAAGCAGAGTTACATGAGATGGTGGATCACCCTGAGGCACTCCAGACTCATTATAATATTACAATGGCTCTCCATCCCGCCCCGCCTCCTGGGAGCGGATTGGCTGCCCACCAACATTGCCTCGAAGCTGCGTGTCCATGCTGCCGTGCAGCTGTTTGCCGGAAAGGGGCCGTGCCCGAAAAACTGAGGGGGAACATTACTGCCTACCATCCGTTCCCCCTCCGTTGAATCCCACAGTGGGAGAGTCGGGGGCGGGATTCAGTGTTTTCACTCTTTAACCTCTCACCCCACCTCAACACAGTTATTTTGGGGGTTAAAATTCTCCCCCCCTCCCCCCCACCCCAGTGAATATGTTTTCTGCTTCCAGTGGCGAACTTTGTTTGTGTGATCCAATGTATTACAAAGGAAGGAATGTGGGCCTGATGGGCGCCTGTCTATAGCCCATACCATTGCCCGGTGTATCTCAGCGCGCACTCAGACAGCGGCTGGGCATTACTTGCATCCAGGCCTTGGCAAAAGACCATTCTTTCACAAACAGCAGACTTAAAAATCCCAGGGTGTTTGTTAGCAACTGCCTGACATGAACAGGTGCAGCACAGAAGTATTTTATTCAATAATATCATAGTCATACCATCTGACAGCAGTACCATGTACAATGGCCATTCACACTGCTCCTGACTCACAGGAAGCAGGGCTCCACATCTTAATGCCCCACGTAGCCCTTTTCACCGCCCCGTCTACATCACCGAGCTCCCGGTCTACATCACCGAGCACCCCGTCTACATCACCGAGCACCCCGTCCACATCACCGAGCACCCCGTCCACATCACCGAGCACCCCGTCCACATCACCGAGCACCCCGTCTACATCACCGAGCACCCCGTCGACATCACCGAGCACCCCGTCTACATCACCGAGCACCCCGTCCACATCACCGAGCACCCCGTCTACATCACCGAGCACCCCGTCTACATCACCGAGCACCCCGTCTACATCACCGAGCATCCCGTCTACATCACCGAGCTCAACGTCTACATCACCGAGCACCCCGTCTACGTCACCGAGCACCCCGTCTACATCACCGAGCACCCCGTCTACATCACCGAGCACCCCGTCTACGTCACCGAGCACCCCGTCTACATCACCGAGCACCCCGTCTACGTCACCGAGCACCCCGTCTACATCACCGAGCACCCCGTCTACATCACCGAGCACCCCGTCTACATCACCGAGCACATCATAAATAACTTTCATTATTGTACATATTTACAAATTTAACTTTACCACTTTTTTTTTGTTTCGAAGAGGATACCTTCGCTCTCGAACAGAACCTTCCAAACATGGTGTTGATTTCACACTCATTTGAGGCTCATCCTGAGGAATATTTTCCTCCATGGAATTTCCTTGATTTTCATTTGCAATATATTCATACCTTTGACATCACGTTTAGCTGCTCCACCAATCTCTTCAGCATTCCTGGGAATTGGTGCATTTCGAATTGCATCCAATTTTTCCATGGTTGAATGTAAACCATCTTTGTCTACTCTGTACCCTAAGTACTCCACTGAGTTTTTAAATAACTCACAATTACGAGCAGATACTCGTACTCTGTGCTTCTCTAGCCGTTTGAGGACTTCATTCAATATGTTATTATGACTTTGCCTATTTGGTGCTGAAATTAATATGTCATCCAAATAACAGACTACCCCTTCAATACCCCTTGGAATATGGCAGGGGCGGAAGACACTCCAAATGGTAGCCTATTAAATTGATACAGGCCTAGATGAGTATTTAGTCAAACATGACTTGGACTCCTCATTTAGTTCAAGCTGTAAGTAGGCATTCGTAAGATACAGTTTTGAGAAGATCTGATCACCTGTCAGTGTTGTGAACAAATCTTCTATATTCGGCAATGTATTGGGGACATTACCCTCGAGAACCTGGTTTACGGTTACCTTATAATCACCACACAATCTTACTTTACCATCAGACTTAGGTACAACAACAAAGGGTGTAGCCCAATTACATCGATCTATCTTACAAATAATGTTCTCAGTCTCTAGTCTTTTGAGTTCTTGCTCAACTTTCTCCTTGAGTGCATATGGTACGGAACGTGGCTTGTAGTAAACCGATCTAGCGTCCTTCTGTACCCTGACACGCGCCTTGAAGCCTTGGATCGGACTGCCCGTTTCATAGAACACCTTCGGATACTGCTTGATAACCTCTTCCGTTGACGAAAATCTCACTTCCACACAGAAAATCTTACTCCAATCCAGCTTCAGTGAGCTCAACCAATTTGTTCCTCGTAAAGCAGTCTTGTCTCCTTTCACTCCTATTAGAGGCAAGTTCTGAAATTGATCTTTATATTTCACCGGTACGGTGATACGGCCTACTACAGGAATTTTCTCTCCCGAGTCGCCTCGCAGCTCTATCTTGGATTTCTCCAGTTGTAAATCACGCAATTTGTCACGGTACAGTGACTCCGGTATTACACTCATGGAGGCACCCGTGTCAATTTCCATTGGTATCTTGAATCCCGCAACATCTATGTGGATTTTGATGCTTTCTGAATCGCTGTCCCTTAACCTCGTACTCATGATGACGTGTAACTCTAACATCTCCTCGTCCTGTTGTTGTTCTTCCATGCTATGTAGTTTCTTTGGATTTCTACTCATAGCTTTGAACGCTGGACTCATAGCTTTAAAAACTGGTTTACCCTTCAGTCGCTATGCCTTTGCAAGATGCCCAGTCTTTCTGCAGAAGAAACACTCTGCCTTCACGTATGGACAACTTTGAGCAATGTGTTGTCCCAGGCACCTATAGCATGACTTAGACGCTCTGGTAGAATTTCCAGTTTCTGAGACTTTCGGCCATGGCCGTCTTTTACTTTGAACCTGCAGGTGATTTACCTCGGTTGACTGACGACCGTAATCATTATTTAATTCTCGGGAATATTGTTCAGCCATGCTCATTGACCTCGCTGTCTGACAAGCAATCTCAAAAGTTAAGTCATCTGTCATCAATAACTTCCTTCTGATCGCATCATTTCTCACCCCACAAACAAAACTATCATGTAATGCTCGGTTTTGAAAGTTTCTAAAATTACAGTGCATCGCTAGCTTTTTTAATGCTATGATGTAATCAGCGATACTTCCATCCGCCCTTTGATTCCGAATCCCGAAACGATAGCTTTCAGCAATTTCTAATGGTTTTGGGGTTATCGTGCTGCTCCAGCTTCGTTAAAATCTCTTTAAGCATTGTGTCCTTTGGCTCGTCGGACACAAGTAGATTTACAAGGGTTTCGTATAATTCTGGACCTGCCACTGATAAGAAGATCGCTTTCTTATGTTCCAACACAGCCTGGTTCTGGACTGCATTGTCTGGGAACTTCGATTATGTTATTTGCAGTGAAATACATTTCTAGCCGATCCACATACACTTTAAAACGTTCCTGGTCGTGTCTATATTCACCCAAATATCCGATTACACCTCCCACTTTTAATCTCTAGCTGTTCATACCATGTGCTGTTTTTTACCTCGGATTTTGTAGCTTTTTTTTCAAAGACAGAAACTTCCAAAGTCTTCTGTCAGCTGGCTGAATCCTTCACCAACAAATTTAAGCTTTAAACATCCGAAAAATCTCATCCTCGGTCGCCAAATGTGATATCTTAGGAAGCACAGCGCACACAGCTTCCTAAGATGCAGGCTGCTCTCTCGGAACTCTCCGGAAAGCTGCCTGTTGTTTAATGATTAATTATGCAGCTGCAGTACACAATACGTCCACATCCACAGTGTGGAGCTACAAGCATTACAAGCTTACAGACATTACAGGCAGTAAGTGTCAGCTTGGCCAATTGGGAGCCCTCGTGCCCAGTTCAGGATCGGAGCATGTGTTCTCAGCTGGGGCTTCAGTGCAGCCCTGACAGGAGCTGCATTATCAGCCGTGCCAGCCTTTGGGTCAATGATCAAACCTGTTGTCTGTTCAGGTAGGCATTAAACATTCCCTGACACCATCTGGAGAAGGACAGGGAGCTGTCCTGGCCAATATTCCTGACTCACTGAAAAGTAGATGAACTGCTCATTCATCTCATGTTGTTGTTTGTGGGATCTTTGTCATTATCATCATAGGCAGTCCCTCGAAATCGAGGAAGACTTGCTTCCACTCTAAAAGTGAGTTCTCAGGTGACTGTACAGTCCAATACGGGAATTACAGTCTCTGTCACAGGTGGGACAGACAGTGGTTGAAGGAAAGGGGGGGTGGGGAGTCTGGTCCGCCGCACGCTCCTTCCGCTGTCTGCGTTTGTTTACTGCATGCTCTCGCCGATGAGACTCGAGGTGCTCAGCACCCTCCCGGATGCTCTTCCTCCACTTAAGGTGGTCTTGGGCCAAGGATTCCCAGATACCAGTGGGGATGTTGCACTTTATCAAGGAGGCTTTGAGTGTGTCCCTGAAACGTTTCCTCTGCCTACCTGGGGCTCGCTTGCCGTGTCGGAGTTCCGAATAGAGCGCTTACTTTGTGAGTCTCATGTCGTGTATGCGGATGATGTGGCCCGTCCAGCGGAGCTGGTCGAGTGTGGTCAGTGCTTCGATGCTGGGGATGTTGGCTGGTCGGCCGCCTCAGAGATTGCTTCAGCTTTTGTTATTTAACATAAAAAAAAGAACTCTTGACTCAAACTTTAATTATATTCAAGACAGAGAACAATATATCTTTGGATATCAAGGGATACGGGGATCGGGCGGGAAGGAGGAGTTGAGGTGGAAGATCAGCCATGATCCTATTGAATGGCGGAGCAGGCTCGAAGGCCGAATGATCTACTCCTGCTTTTATTTCTAATGTTCAAACCACATTATCAATCTATTGTATTAGTCGGATTTTGCCATTTATATTAAGTATTTTAATTATTTCATAGGAACAGATATTCCTACGTCACCAGCAATAGCTTGTGTTTCCTTGTATTGCAGTAAATAGTTGCCAAATTAAAAAAATAATCGATCAAAACAGAGTTTGAATCCACCCAGAATTGAGTTGAGTTTGGTTTGTGAGGCTTCGGTTCGTTCATTAAAGTAATACAATAACTGGGGAATGAGTGGAGATTTAATTTGAGGTGGCACTGTAATAACTGACTGTGTGCTGCCGGGGGAATTCACTCAGTTCAACGATTTCCTTTACTTTAGAGTTTGGCACTGCTCATTTGACACGGCACTACTCTTAGCAAACTTTCCTGGACACTCTGGTGTGCTCACAAATATCGGTTTCTTCCAAGTGCTTTCAGAGTTAGATAAGGGAGACTTGTATTCGCTCCATTTTGTTGAGCGGGTCACAGAGACCTAATCTGCCAGGTCCTTGAATGGAATCAGGAGTTGTTTTCAGTAAAGAGACTTGGCAAGAGGATTGCACCATTCTGGTCAGAGGAGAAGCAGTGTCAGTGCTGATTGGGATATGACCATGAACACTGGGACTGTACACAATGGTTTAATGAAGTATCAAGATCCAAACCTGGCCATCTCAGATTGTACATAAACCTGCAGTCTGGAAAATTCCAGCCAGTCAGACGATTCTTGGAGATAATCTTCTGCACAGAATTTTGGGACTCTACCAAATTTAGTTTTGGGTGGAACGTTGAGTTTTTGGTCAGATTTCTGCCAATTCATTTCATACCCCCACAATCACCTGATCAGCTTATCATTTGGAGGCAGTTTCTGACTACTTTAAACTTGACCCCGTTACCCATCATGGATGAATTGTTTTGGTATTTGTGGAGTTAAACATGGTGTGGTGGATTTCCTCGGGGCTTTCCCCTGCTCTGCCGTTGTTTTCTCTACCGGCACAAGCATGGTGGCAGAGCCAGAGAAGCCCTGAGGAAATTCGGCCAAAATTCGGCACAAAGAATTTTTGCCTGAATCTTTGCCATGGTGGGTGGTGTTGGTGCTGAGATTATTCATGCTGAGGAAGACCTGGCAAAGAAACAGGCTCAACAGGTGGACATGCAGCAGAACAATTCTGTGTTTGCAGGATTCTCTGAAGGGCAGGATGTCCTGGACAGTTTGTATGTCCAGGTCTGGACACCTTACAGCAATCCTGGGTCATAGTTACTTCTGTTTACCACTTTTAGCAAAAAAATAGAGCTGTTAGTATAAAATGTTAATCGATTGTTTTGCTTAATGAACTATTCAAGTTCCAAAATGGATTAAAGAGCAAGAGTGAAAAGGGAGGGCAAGTTCTTGTTGGGCCATGAATGATGGGTATGTGTAGCATTCTACACCTGGACAGTCACATCATGCACTGAAGGCTGGGGGATAAGTGAACACTCCCTCAGCGATGGTTAATGGCGCTTAATGACATTTAGCTTATAATATACTTGCATCAAGTTTTATGAATTAAGCATATAATCGTGTTGGATAGAAAGATCAGTAACCTCTTTAAATAACCTGTACAATATTTTGTTTGGCATTATATGTTGCTGCTTTTGATGTTTCCCGGTGTTGCAAATGTAAAAATGTACTGGCCAAGTCAGTAACTGAATAATTTCTACACGAGGGAGTGGGAATTCTGGATTGGGGAAATGGGCATGTCTGGGCCAGGAAATCAGCCCAGCACCAATTGTGCGGCTCCTACTGGACTTGGGCACTGAATAAATTCCTGGCCAGCCTAGAAACAGATTTGTGCAAGCGGGTGTCATTTTGTCTTTAAATAAGTCGGGCGGGAAAGTGGAGTTGAGGTCGAGGATCAGCCATGATCTTATTGGATGGTGAAGCAGGCTCGAGGGGCCGAATGCCTACTCCTGCTCCTATTTCTTATGTTCTGAGTTTTTTGCGATTTTACTGATGACAACAAAAAAACTTTTAGAAAATAAATACCAGCAATCAAATGAAAAGTATCTGCATGGGACAAAATGTCTTGATGTAAGCTTCTTTGTCCTAGTCAGAATCTTTGGGGAAATCTTCACTTAATCTACCCAAGTGGATCAGGTACAAAGCTGGTTTTACATCCCGCCTGATTTCACTCTCTATCGAAGTCAACGGGCAGTAATATTGGACGGGGTGTGAAACCTGCATTCCCCCAAACCCCTGGGGTGGCCCACCGGCCAGCTAGCTTCAAATGACCCACTTTGTCTCATCCAAATGCTCACATACATTCAGATACTTTCGGGGGATTAATAACCCTCACCTCCCCTCCCCGGCCACCCCACGATGGGCAGCAGAAGGTCGGGGACGAGGGTTAAATTTCTAAAAATGGCAAGCCCGACCCCAACCTGCCATGAACGTGTCTGCTTCCAGTTATAGCACGGTGGGTTTGGGGGCATCTGAGTAACTCGGCCTGGAGAGGCGGGTCGCTAATTATAATATGTTAATGAAGGTCCGTTCCTCGGATTGTGGCAGCCATTTAAATCTAATGCTGGCCGGTCGGGTTTCTCAAACCATAATTCCTCAGGAAATGAGGAAGGATCAGTTTAATTTCAGCAGCTGCATAAACATAGAAACTGTACCCGAGGACTGGAGGATAGCAAATATTATCGATATATATTTTGAAGAATTTAGCATGAAAATGGGATTTATTGCCTGTGCAGTCTAATATTGACTGAGGAAGATGTTGGATCAATAGACAGGATGGAGTCTGCGTCAATGTTCATCAAAAGACAGAGAGCAACACCAGTCCATTGGAACTCTTCGAGAATTTGATACGGTTTCACGTACAAGGTTTATAAGATAGATGAAGGTATATGGAAATATTAACTATTATTAATTGAATTAATTGAATTATTATGGCGAGGCCATAGAGGGATCTGAAAACAAGGATGAGAATTTTAAAATCGAGGCATTGCTTAACCGGGAGCCAGTGTAGGTCAGCGAGCACAGGGGAGGTGGTTGAACGGCACTTGGTGCGAATTAGGACATGGGCAGCCGAGTTTTTGATGACCTCAAGTTTACGGAGGTTAGAACGTGGGAGACCAGCCAGGAGTGGGTTGGAATAGTCAAGTCTATTGGTTTGTGGAATAAATTCCCAGTAAAAGCAATTATTGCTGTTTCAGTGAACATCTGGATGAAAATCTGTTTTATAAACCAAATGAACAGTTATGGAGATAAAGACAAAGAGAGATAATTGAATGTTGTGTGGAACATGCTGGTGACTGAACCAAGGGGACCTTGGGCAAGCAGAGCCAATCATCCAGCATGTAAGATTAGACCTTTAACCTGGAGTTTTATTCCTTTCAGGGACATGGAGAAACCATGGAAAACCTTTCTTTTAGGAGATGAATGGTGTGGGACAGAATTCACAATAGAGTAGCTTTACAGGCTGAATGGCAGTTACTTCTTCCATGCGTTTCCATATTTTTGTGTTTGCCAAATGGTGATAGTGATTCGTCTGTTCCAGTTACATATGCAGCGATGCTGTCGATGTTTGTGATTGGTCCAAGTGACCTCTGGGGAGCAGAACAATGGCCACTGCTGGATTAGCGGAGAATTCACTGATTGTTGTTGAAAACTGAGTATTTTACACAATTCAAACAGTTTAAACAGTGGATAGTGTTTACAAAAATCACCATGCTCCTTTTGTCGCAGTGAATGAGCTGAGTTCTCCACACGCCTTTGTTTCCAGAAGTGCATGAGTCAGATCAAGAACGGTTGCTGTTTGAAGCTCCTGTGTATTTGGTCCCTTGCAGATGAGAACAAGTTCTCGGAAGCCATCTCGGTGCTGCTGGCCTGGTTTGAACGCGGAGAAGTGACGCGGCGCTCAGCCAACAATTTTTACTCCATCATTCAGTCCGTCAACAGCCACAGCCGGAGACTGATGGGGGAAAAGGCAGCACATGAGCAAGAAATGGAAGATGCCAAGGAACGATTCACAAATGCTTTGTCGGGGATCCTCACTGGATGTAAGTGACATTTGTATGTTGGCATTCTCAGTTCTGTTACAGGACCAGGGTAAGTACTCATACTGCGAGTTCCAGAATATGGGCCCATCTCACAGGACTAGATTTTCAGGTAGGAAATCTTCCACCATCTCCTGAGTCAGAAGGCATTTTGTAAGAATGATGGACTGTGACTATACAATTCGCACAGGTACAGCTATTGTTTCACTGATCTCCAGTGAGGGGCTTTTATATTAGAGTCCAAATAGGCTCACCAGCATCATATATGACAGCATGTTTCATTCCATGATGAATTGGAGAGTACATAATGTAGTAAGGGAGTTTAATAGCTATACTTTCCCCCAGGGTAAGGAGCAAAACCTGTGTTATTAGAACACACATTAGCAGGATGCTTGCTAACGTCAGATGCACTTATTGGAAATTTCGGCACTGCGCACAATTCGCAAACCTCACCGACAGCCTGAAGTGAGAAAATGCCCCTCCACTCCGCCACCCCCCCCCCCCTCCACACCGTCCCCTGCTCACTCCCGCCCACCATCTGCCGCCCCAAACCCAATCCCCATCTCGGTATCAGTGTAATGGAAATGGTTACAACAGAAGATTTTGAAATCACACAAATGAATTGTTTTAAATAGACACTGACGTGATGCTGGTGAGGAAGATCACAGCGAGAAGATAAATAGGCTGAAGGATTAGCTGCTCGAAGGGCCGGCTCCATTTATTGCTGAGGTCCTTTTCCTGTCTTTCCCCATCAGACAGATTCTAATGGACAATAACTACATTCAAAACTCAAAGGTTAAAAATGACACAAAACAAGCGAATGACTTTAGTTGACTGGAATTTGTTTGGAATACTCTGAAAAGGAATTGGAGATTAATGGCCAGCGGTATTCTGACATCATTTTGATCGTAAATGTAAAAGTCTTTCAATTTATCTGAAGGGAATTCTGATGACGTCTCCAGGGGGAATTGTTTCTTGTTTTCATTCTAACTAATCACATTCTCTTCATTAGGAGCTTAATCTAAATACAGGAAGTGTTAACCAAACATTGCATCTCGGTAATGGCTGAGCTCTCGTGTAGTGAAGGAAACTGCCTCCACAAGTAAATCTATCCAGTCGCAGGTAGTTAGCAAGGTAGCAGCTGGGCCCAGAACTGGGGCCATCAATATAAGATCGTCACGAATAAATCCAATGGGGAATTCAGGAGAAACTTCTCCACCAGAGAGTGGTGAGAATGTGGAACTTACAAGAAGTAGCTGAGGTGAATAGCACAGATACATTTAAGGGGAAGCTAGATAAGTCCATGAAAGAAAAAGGAATAGAAGGTTATACTGATGGGGTGAGGTAAAGAGGGGTGGGAGGAGCTTCGTGTGGAGTACAAACACTGGACTGAACGGCCTGTTTCTCTGCTGTAGAATCAATGTAACTCGATGTAACTATCGACAGATGAACTTAAAATTAATTTTCAAGACTAATTTAATTAATCAAATGAAATTCTTTCACTTATTAAACTGCTAATTTCATTTTCAGAATACATGCCTCTTCACATTGTGTGAGGTGGTTTGCAGTTTACATTGGGCTTGTGAAAGATTACATTGGATACATTATCACCTGAGTTTTGCCAGCATGTGGTTGTGCCTAGGTTAGGACGACCATGTGTTTAAGGGCCAAGACATGTAGTTTGGTTCTAACCCATGATTATCTGGGCCGGGGGATAGGTGTCCTGCCCATACTGACTGGTGGTCAAGGTCAATTTGGATTCTAATCAGGACCCGGTTTGGGGCAGGGCTTTGATGCCCATTCATTTCTCAGTCCTCTACGAGGTGGTTTGTGCATGTTTTGGGGAAAGGCCGTGCATCTTGTGGGCCTCCAGGAAAAGGGGCTCTACGTTGCCTGATCCTTTCCCAGCTCTCACCGGGGACGATATGGCACACGTACAGCATTGGTTGTAGGGAGAGAGCTGTCTGTGGACTGACAGAGCGAGGGACATGTACCTTCTTGTGGCTAACAGTAAGAATTGTGCCTGGGGAGGGAGGCAGCGGTCCGCTCTCCATGGGGCAGACATTTAAGATCCTGTGGCTGGGGCTGCAGGGACTGCAAGGTCAGCCGAGACCTTTCCAGCCTCCCAGACTGCCACCTAGAATGGAGATGTGCACAGAGAGTGGCTTTCTGGCCACAGCCCCTCCAGCAGCCAGCAGTTGGGGGTGGAATTTGCCAAGTTTTATGAGGGCTGCAGTGAAAGATCTTGATTGTCTCCCTCCCATATTTCAGCATGTGACAGCTGTAAAGGCTTGTCTTCATACCTCTCCCACCCCCTTCCGCCTGAGAATACATTTATAAACTAAACTCAACCATTGGGGACTTAAACAGCTGTACAAGATAATCCTAAAGATAAACGATCTGATTCCATTCACACATAACTCTGGAAAAAATCTACAAGTACACAGAGGGGTAAATACTGTTGCACTGGAAATGTGGTGGAGACATTGAGGCAGGAGGAGAGCCCATCTTCAGTTGGCATACTGTAAGTACGACAGAGACATTAGTTGGCAGGATTAAAGGCACCACGTCACTGATAATCTCTGGTACTCAGAGTGCTCCTCTATTGCTAACATTGGCATTTTCTTGCCTCAGGGTGACATTGTGCCTTTAATAATGTTTAGAAGCAGCACAATGCTAGCCCCTGTGTGTCTCTGCTTTGTTTCTCATTTTTGATCAACACATAAACTGGTTGTTTTGTTTGACTTCCTTGTTTACCAAAGTTGAGCAGATTGTGGCAGTTTTCAAGGCTGCTTCGAAGCAAAAGGCTTGGGACCATTTCTCAAAAGCTCAACGCAAGAACATTGATATATGGCGAAAGCAAGCTGAGGTTGGTAAATTCGTCTTCTTCCACTTCTATCAGTACCACTTGCTTCAAGAGTGCATTCGGCTAGATCGGAGTTTTATATCTTACTGTTCGTGTTCAACTCATTACTTTCTGTCAATCACTGCTTGAAGCCATCAGCATTTGCAGTCTGTGTTGATGCTGCAATGTTGTGCCTTGCTATTGGGACCCCTGTGACTAAGTGTACCAGCGCTTTTATAGAATTCATCCACAGCAACAAGCACACAACGTCTAGATGCATGCACCATTCTCAATAGCTAGCATTCGAACTTGTAAGTCATTTTGATCATGAAGTTTATTTCAACCAAGTGCTGAATTATCGGCAGTTTGTGTTGTGCCCAGTGGAACTGGGTTGCGATTGGCTGAACATATTTGACACAGGACCCTTGTAGTCTGCTGAGAGAATCAAGAGGAAACTTTTTATCTTGGTCTTTGCCCCATTTGACCCCTGATCACAGTTTTGGGAGAAAATATTCTAAAGTACAGCCACAGTCATTTCATAAAACATTAGAATGTTTCAAAATCAAATGATAGTAGTTAATATATAATCAAGTGTCCATTTAACTCTTCGACTGTGTTCGGATCTGCACGAGATTCTCTAATTTCAGGAGCAATTTTATTACCATTATACACACCATAGAAACCAAACTAAAACATTTAAATTACCCACTTTTCATTGTCCCATTTTTTCTCCCACCCGATCAGTTGTGTCATTTTATTCAAATTTTTTCAGTTTAACCTTTGCTTTGGTTCTAATGTCAAGTATGTGAACCTTTTTATATTTTTCTTTAAGTCCAACGGGCCGAAATTCCCCTGTTGTGTGCCTCCGGGGGGCACTAATGGGGCACGAAAGTGTTGTCACCCTGGGTGGGTGTTGGTGGCGCTACGGGCTCCTGCGGAATTGTATCATCGCCGTGTGCGGTGGCCCCTTTCCGACACGCGGTGGAAATGGGCCAGAGCCCCATGAGGCTGCTGCAGGCCTCGCGAACCGGTCCATACATCACCGCGGGGCAAAAGTCAAAGGGGAGGTGCGCTCACCGCATGTCACCATCTTTCCTTTTGTACCCGCCCCCCCCGGCCCCCTTACCAGTCGGGGCGTTGTGCAGCGACATCGTGGGGTCAGGGCCGCGACCATGCAGCCCGGCACTCTGTTTCTGTTCCGGCCTGCAGTCCTCAGTGTGAAGACAGGACTTCGTCCCCACAAGGAATGTACGGTGGTCACTGCTACCAATAGAGGTGTGTCTGTGACAGATAGATTGGTGAGGGCGAGGTCAAGTAGGTTTTTCCCTTGTGTTGGTTCTCTCAGCACCTGCCCAGGACCAGTCTGGCAGCTATATCCTTCAGGACTGGGCCTCCTCGGTCCGTCGTGGTGTTACTGAGTCTCTCGGTGATGGACATTGAAGTCCCCACCCAGAGTACAATCTGTGCCCTTGCTACCCTCCCTCATTGCTTCTTCCAACTGGTGTTCAACATGGAGGAGTATTGATTCATCAGCTGAGGGAGGGCGGAAGGTTGTAATCAGCAGGAGGTTTCCTTCATGAGACCTCGTGGAGTCTGGAGTCAATGTTGAGAACTCCCAGGGCCTCTCCCTCCCGACTGTATAGCACTGTGCCCCCACCTCTGGTGGGTCTATCCTTCCGGTGGGACAGGACATAACCAGGGATGGTGATGGAGGTGTCTGGAAGATACGATTATGTCAGGCTGTAGCTTGACTAGTCTGTGGGACAGCTCTCCTAATTTCGGCACAAGTCCCCAGGTGTTAGTGAGGAGGACTTTGCAGGGTCGACTGGGCTGGGTGTCGTGTCCAATTAATGTTTTCTGCAGGGGTTTGGTACAATCGAGTGGCTTGTTCGGCCATTTCAGAGGGCAGCACATCTGGAGTCCCGTATGGGGCAGACCAGGTAAGGACAGCAGATATCCTTCCCTAAAAGGCATTCGTGAACCAGATGGGCTTTTATGACAATCCAGTCGTTTCATGGTCACCATAACTGAATTTAAATTCCCCAGCTGCCATGGTGGGATTTGAACTGACGTCTCTGGATCATTATTCCATGTCTTTGGATTACTAGGCCAGTAACATAACCACTATGTTACCGTTCCCCACCTATCCAGCTATGGTACTTTGCCCAACAACCTCCCAGTGTATGGATGACCTTGGTACTTGATTTATTCTTCCTGGTTCCGAACACTTGGAGCTTGCTTGGCAACTAGTATGGTTCCTGGCTGATTAATATTGCCCTACTGCTCCAAACCCGTGATCTCTCCCAGTTCCCCCTCCCTCCCGACTGCCAGTCCGATAAACACCACCTTCCTTCACCACCAACCCGCAATGTCCCCAATGGTCCCCAGCTGTGACCTCCCACCGCTGTCAATATGGACGGCTGCCCTGTGGGAAATGGTGTAAAGAATGATAATCATGTTCTGCTGTTAAATTCAGCAGGACCTCTGCGTTCCCGGCATTTCCGTGTTTCCCTCTGACCCCTCACATCACGCAGTTGACTCCCTCCCCGCCTCTCCCTAAATATCGGGGCTAATGTTCCAAACAAAACCTCCACTAACCTGCTCTGTTTACTCCCCAGTGTGTCTCTGAATAACTCTATCTTCCCAATAAATAACCCCATGGTCAGTTTACCAAATGTATATATCTCTCAATAAATAGTCTGGAATTATATTCACTGATTGTTTGCTTCATGCATTGGCTCCCAAGCTGTACATGTGGAGCTTTTAGCCCTGGAATTTCTGTCAGAGTAATGGGGCGACTTATGCCGCTCGCTGGTATTTATGCGCAATTGCAACAACAAATTCAGGCGAGGGCAGATACGCGATTAAACGTGGAAATCGGAAAGTTGCGGTCCGGGTTACACTGCTCTGCCATTAGCTTTGCAAAGACAGCATCTCACTGTCTGGCTCACCATTGAAAGGGCTATCGACCCTTCACCCATTGGAAACAGTTTCTCTTCATTTACTCTAAGTCCTTCATCATTTTAAACACCTCTATCAAATCTCCTCTTGGCCTTCTCTGCTCCAAGGAGAACAATCCCAATTTCTCCAATATGTCCACGTAACTGTAATCCCACATCCCTGGAACTATTCTTGTACATTTCTTCTATACCCTCTCCAAAGCTTCACATTCTTCCTAAAGTCTGGTGCCCAGGATTGGACACCGTACTCCAGCTGGGTCCGAACTACTGTTTTACATCTACCTTTAGCATAACTTCCTGACTTTTGTACTCTCTGCCTCTATTTATAAAGCCCAGGATCCCATATGCTTTATTTATTGATCAGTTTCCTGCCCTGCCACCTTCAAAGATTGTGCACAAACACCCCCAGGTCTCTGTTCTTGCACCCCCTTTAAAATTGTACCATTTAGCTTGTATTGTCTCTCCTCAATTCTCCTATCAAATTATATCACCTCACATTTTTCTACATTGAATTTCATCTGCAATGTGTCTGCCCATTCCACCAGCCTGTCTATGTCCTCTTGAAGTCTATCACTATCTTCTTTGTTTACAACACTTTCAAGTTTCGTGTCATCTGCAAATTTTGAAATTGTACCCTGTACCCCATGGTTCAAGTCATTAATGTATATCAACAACAGCAGTGGTCCTAGTATTGAACCCTAGGGAACACCACTCTATACCTCCCTCCAGGCTGAAAAGCCCCCATTCACCACAACGCTCCGTTTTCTATCCCTTAGCCATGCTGCCACTGCCCCTTTTATCCCATGGGCTTCAGTTTTGCTAACACGTCTAATATGTGGTACTTTATCAAACGCCTTTTGGAAATCCATATACACAACATCAACTGCACTGCCCTCCTTCACACTCTGTTACCTCATCAAAAAACTCAGTCAAGTTAGTTAAATATGATTTGCCCTTAAAAAATCCAAGCTGGCTCTCCTTTATAGGTCCACACTTGTCCAAGTTGCTGTTAATTTTCTCCTGGATTATCGTTTCTAAAAGCTTCTCCACCACCGACGTTAAACTGACTGGCCTGTAATTGCCAGGTTTATCTTTCTCCTCTTTTGTGACCAACGGTGTAACATTTGAAATCCTCCAGTCCTTTGGCACCACCTCTGTATCTAAGGAGGATGGGAAGATTGTGGTCAGCACCTCCGCAATTTCTACCCTTACTTCGCTCAGCAACCGAGGATGCATCCCATCCGGTCCGTGTGACTTATCCACTTTAAGTACCCCAGCTTTTCTAGTACTTCCTCTTTATTTTTAATCTCATCCAGTATCCCGGCAACCTTCCTGTGGTATTTTCTGATATTTCTGGTTTCAGTGAGATAGAGCAGTCGGCAGTGACAGATGGACAAAGCCAGAAGCTTTTACAAACATGTTTTATCTGTGTCAATTGGTCAGAGAGCTTTCCGGGATGGAACTGTTTGTAGAAGATGTTGAACTTTCTCGTGACCAATCTCGAGTAAGTTGAATGGGCTGTGTGATATCTTCACAGAGCACAAGCACACACAGCTTCCTAACATGGCAGGCTGCTCTGTCGGAACTCTCCGGAAAGCCTGTTCTGTTTAACGATTAACTGTACAGTTGCAGTACACAATACATCCACATCCATAGTGTGGCGCTACAAGCATTACAAGCTTACAGACATTACACTTCTCCCTCCTTAATGAAAAAGCCATCATAATAAACACCATGAATAACTTTCATTTTTATACATATTTACAAATTTAACTTTACCACTTGTTTTCTGATTCGAAGAGGATACCTTCGATCTCGAACAGAACCTTCCAAACATGGTGTTGATTTCACATTCATTTGAGGCTCATCCTGAGGAACATTTTCCTCCCTATCGGGTGTAACCTGTGATGGGGAAGGCAATCTAGACATTGCATCAGCATTACTGTGCTTAGCAGATTGTCTGTATTCACTATCATATGTATATGCTGACAAAATCAAAGCCCATCTCTGCATTCGCCCTGCAGCTAATGTTAGAACGGGGGACTTTGATTGGAGGATTGCTGTTAGGAGCTTATGGTCCGTAACAATGGTAAATTTATGACCATACAAGTATTTGTGAAGCTTCTTGACCCCAATAATTAATGCCAAAGCTTCCCTTTCAATTTGCGCATAATTTCTCTCACTGGCACTGAGAGTGCATGAAGCAAAAGCAATTGGTCTCTCCTCCCCACTACTTAATACATGAGAGATTACTGCCCCAACTCCATACGGAGAGGCATCACATGCTAGTTCAATCTCCTTAGATATGTCGTAGTGAACTAACATGATGCTCTCTACCAATTTGTTTTTACACTCCTTGAATGCTGTTTCACATTCTTTTGACCACTTCCACTGGACCTGTTTTTTCAAAAGTTCATTCGGTGGATGTATACTGTAGCCAAATTTGGAAGGAGCTTCCCATAATAGTTCAAAAGACCCAAGAATGAACGAAGTTCAGTGACATTCCTGGGAGTGGGTGCATTTCTAATTGCATCCAATTTTTCCATGGTTGGATGTAACCCATCTTTGTCTACTCTGTACCCTAAGTACTCCACTGAGTTTTTAAATAACTCACACTTACGAGCAGACACTCGTACTCTGTGCTTCTCTAACCATTTGAGGACTTCATTCAAAATGTTATTATGAATTTGCCTATTTGGTGCTGAAATTAGTATGTCATCTAAATAACATACTACCCCTTCAATACCTTGCAAAATCTGGTTCATCACCCCTTGGAATATGGCAGAGGCGGAAGACACTCCAAACGGTAGCTTATTAAATTGATATAGGCCTAGATGAGTATTTATAGTCAAACATGACTTGGACTCCTCATCCAGTTCAAGCTGTAAGTAGGCATTCGTAAGATCCAGTTTTGAGAAGATCTGACCACCTGTCAGTGTTGTGAACAAATCTTCTATATTCAGCAATGTATTGGGAACATTACCCTCTAGAACCTGGTTTACGGTTACCTTATAATCACCACACAATCTTATCTTACCATCGGACTTAGGTACAACAACAATGGGTGTAGCCCAATTACATCGATCTATCTTACAAATAATGTTCTCAGTCTCTAGTCTTTTGAGTTCTTGCTCAACTTTCTCCTTGAGTGCATATGGTACGGAACGTGGCTTGTAGTAAACCGATCTAGCGTCCTTCTGTACCCTGACACTCGCCTTGAAGCCTTGGATCAGACTGCCCGTTTCACAGAACACCTTCGGATACTGCTTGATAACCTCATCCGTTGATGAAAATCTCGTTTCCACACAGAAAATCTTACTCCAATCCAGCTTCAGTGAGCTCAACCAATTTCTTCCTAGTAAGGCAGACTTGTCTCCTTTCACTACTATTAGAGGCAAGTTCTGAAATTGACCTTTATATTTCACCGGTACGGTGATACAGCCTACTACAGGAATTTTCTCTCCCGAGTAGCCTTGCAGCTCTATCTTGGATTTCTCCAATTTAAAATCACGCAATTTGTCGAGTTACACTCACGGGGGCACTCGTGTCAATTTCCATTGGTATCTTGAATCCCGCAACATCTATGTGGATTTTGATGCTTTCTGAATCGCTGTCCGTTAACCTCGTGCTCTTGATGACGTGAAACTCTTACATCTCCTCGTCCTGTTGTTGTTCTTCCATGCTATAAAGTTTCTTTGGATTGCGACTCATAGCTTTGAACGCTGGACTCATAGCTTTAAAAATTGGTTTACCCTTCAGTCAGTATGCCTTCGCAATATGCCCAGTCTTCATGCAGAAGAAACACTCTGCCTTCACGTGTGGACAACTTTAAGCAATGTGTTGTCCCAGGCACCTATAGCACGACTTCGACGCTCTGGTAGAATTTCCAGTTTCTGAAACTTTCGGCCATGCCCGTCTTTTACCTTGAACCTGCAGGTGATTTACCTCGGTTGACTGACGACCGTAATTATTATTTAATTCTCGGGAATATTGTTCGGCCGTGCTCATCGGCCTCGCTGTCTGACAAGCAATCTCAAAAGTCAAGTCATCCGTCATCAATAACTTCCTTCTGATCACATAATTTTTCACCCCACAAACAAAACGATCCTGTAATGCTCGGTTTTGAAAGTTTCCAAAATTACAGTGCATCGATAGCTTTTTTAATGCTATGATGTAATCAGCGATACTTTCATCCTTCTTTTGATTCTGAATCCAGGATCGATAGCTTTCAGAAATTTCTAATGGTTTGGGGTTATGGTGCTGCTCCAGCTTCATTAAAATCGCTTTAAGTGTTGTGTCCTTTGGCTCGTCAGGCACAAGTAGATTTACAAGGGTTTCGTATAATGCTGGATCTGCCTCCGATAAGAAGATCGCTTTCTTACGTTCCATCACAGCCTGGTTCTGGACTGCATTGTCTGGAACTTTGATTATGTTATTTGCAGTGAAAAACATTTCTAGCCACTCCATATATGCTTTAAAACGTTCCTGGTCGTGTCTATATTCACCCAAATATCTGATTACACCTGCCATTTTTAATCTCCAGCTGTTCACACCGTGTGTTGTATTTTACCTCGGATTTTGTAGCTTTTTTTTCAAAGACAGAAACTTTCAAAGTCTTCTGTCGGCTGGCTGAATCCTTCACCAACATAATTTAAACTTTAAACATCCGAAAAATCTCCCATCCTCGTCACCAAATGTGATAACTTCACAGAGCAGTAGCACACACAGCTTCCTAACATGGCAGGCTGCTCTGTCGGAACTCTCCGGAAAGCCTGTTCTGTTTAATGATTAACTATACAGTTGCAATACACAATACGTCCACATCCACAGTGTGGTGCTACAAGCATTACAAGCTTACAGACATTACAGGCTGCTACCCGTTCAGCTGTTGGTTCCTGGGCTTGGATTTCAGATGACTTTTGAACAAATATGGTTTTCTACCACTGCACCTTATCCACAGAGTTATAGTTGTCCTTCTCAAGAAGAGGCACTTTAGAGTTGGTCCTAATGGTGGGAACTGATTGAACTATCTTGCATTATACCTTTATGTTAAATTGAGATGTATACGTTTGAAGCTGATCTTGGACTCAGTATCAGCCGTGGCTCAGTGGTGGACTATTGAGTCAGAAGGTTGTGGGTTCCAGTCCCACTCCAGAGACCTGAGCACAAAATCTATGCTGGCACTCCAGTGCAGTATTGAAGGGGTGCTGTACTGACGGAGGTGTCATCTTTCAGATAAGATTTTAAACCAAAGCACTGTCAGCCCTCTCAGGTGGAAGTTAAGGATCCCATGGCTCTATTTTGAAGAACAGCAGAGGAGTTCTCCCCAGTGTCCTGACCAACATTTATCCCTCAACCAACGTCACTAAAAAACAAATTATCTGGTCATTAACTCATTGTTGTTTGTGGGATCTTGCTGTTTGCTGTGTGCAAATTGGCTGCTGCGTTTCCTACATTAGAGCAGTTGACAGTATAACAGTTTTCTACAAGATTTGGTACAGAGATAGGCTTCTCTGTTTCGAGTCTCAAAGCCGAGACCATGTAGAAATCAAGCGCAGACAGCGGAAAGAGCGTGCAGCAAACCAGTCCCACCCATCCCTCCCCTCAACGACTATCTGTCCCACCTGTGACAGAGTCTGTGGTTCTCGTATTGGACTGTTCAGCCACCAAAGAACTCACTTCAGGAGTGGAAGCAAGTCTTCCTCGATTCCGAGGGACTGCCTATGATGATGACTTCTGCTTCGTCTTCTATTTTCACTTCAGTAAAATAGTTTCCGAAATTAGCTTGCATCATGAGAGAAGATTGTGGTGAAATCATATGCAAGTATAAGGAATGTTTACAGTTTTACTACACGTAACGGACAGGAAAGTTTCCTATAAAATTTACTATAAATTTCTGAATGATTTATTTGTTCTATTGGCTGGCCTCACATACTATACCCTCCGTAAACTTGAGGTCATCCAAAACTCTGCTGCCCGTCTCCTAACTCGCACCAAGTCCCACTCACCCATCATCATCATCATAGGCAGTCCCTCGGAATCGAGGAGGACTTGCTTCCACTCTTAAAATGAGTTCTTAGGTGACTGAACAATCCAATACGAGAGCCACAGACTCTGTCACAGGTGGGACAGATAATCGTTGAGGGGAGGGGTGTCTGGGACTGGTTTGCCGCATGCTCTTTCCGCTGCCTGCGCTTGTTTTCTGCATGCTCTCGGCGGTGAGACTCAAGGTGCTCAGCGCCCTCCCGGATGCACTTCCTCCACTTAGGGCGGTCTTTGGCCAGGGACTCCCAGGTGTCAGTGGGGATGTTGAACTTTCTCAGGGAGACTTTGAGGGTGTCCTTGTAATGTTTCCTCTGCCCACCTTTGGCTCATTTGCCGTGAACGAGTTCCGAGTAGAGCTCTTGCTTTGGGAGTCTCGTGTCAGGGATACAAACAATGTGGTCTGCCCAGTGGAGCTGATCAAGTGTGGTCAGTGCTCCAATGCTGGGGATGTTGGCCTGCCCAAGGACGTTGATGTTGGTGCGGCTGAGCTCCCAGGAGATTTTTAGGATCTTGCGGAGACATCATTGGTGGTATCTCTCCAGAGGCTTGAGGTGTCTGCTGTACATGGTCAATGTCTCTGAGCCATACAGGAGGCGAGTATTATTGCAGCCCTGCAGACCATGAGCTTGGTGGCAGTTTTGATGGTCTGGTCTTCAAACACACTTTTCCTCAAGCAGCCGAAGGCTGCACTGGCACACTGGAGGCGGTGTTGGATCTGCTCTTGTTGATAAGATGCTCCCGAGGTATGGAAAATGGTGCTCATCACCCCTGTGCTCGCTGACCTACATTGGCTCCAGATTAAGCAACACCTCGATTTAAAAATTCTCAATCTTGTTTTCAAATCACTCCATGGCCTTGCCCCTACCTATCTCTGTAACCTCCTCCAGCCACAAACCCCTCCAAGATGTCTGCGCTCCTCCAATTCTGGCACCTTTGAGCATTCCTGATTGTAATCGCTTAACCATTGGTGGCCGTGCTTTCTGTTGCCTACGCCTCAAGCTCTGGAACTCCCTGCCGAAACTGCTCTACCTCTCTTTCCTCCTTCAGTACACTCTTAAAACATACTCTTTGACCATGCTTTTGGTCACCTGTGCTAATTTCTACTTATGTGGTTTAGTGTCAATTTTTTAAATCTCATAATACTGCTGTGAAGTACCTTGGGACGTTTCACTACACTAAAGGCGCCATTTAAATACAATTTGTTGTTGTTGTTTGATAGCTGATGAAGTGGAGGCACCACTTCTCCTGCTGACTCCTGACATCTAACCTCGATCTGACCTTATACACATTGTGACCTCTGGTCCTCCCAAATCTATTTAATTGGAACAAACTGTTAATTGGAACACAATCTATTCCCTTCATCATCTTCTAAACCTCAATCAGATCATCCCTAAGTCTACGCTTCTCCAAAGTGCAGAGTCCCAGCTCTTTTAGCATATCTTGATAACTAAGGGCCCGAACTGAAAGCCAAGGCCCGCCCAAGTGCCACCCAAAGGACTGCCGAGAGACCAGGCGGTACTTTGCCAGGAAGATTCCTCTAAAAGTTATGGCAGTACCGGCCGGTGGCAAAATAACAACTTACGCCGTCAATCTGGGCAGCAGAGGGCGGTAGCTCCCAATCTCGGCGGCAAATGCGATCGTCGCCAAAGTGCCGGCCAGGATTGAGTCAGGCCCAGGGAGAGGGGAACACTTAAAAATAAAAATGTTCACAAAAAATTTTTTAAAAACACTGGAACACCTTCAGGGGACCCCATACTCATAAATCACTAAAAAAAAATTTAAAGAAGTTCACGAACCTTTTTTTTGCTGGTCTTCATACTTACCATTGGGGTTAGACCTGCCTTCACTCAGTGGTCCTTCTCCCTGCTGTCGCCGACTCCTGCCCGCACCAATATGGCAGCTCGGTGGGCAGGCGATCACTTACGTGACTTGCTCGTCAGCGGGCAGTTCCCAGCGATACTCCCCTCCCACCGGTGGAAGACCAAGAGGAATCTGTCACCTTGGGGAGACCACCCAAAAAAGTCGGCGGCAGCCGGTGGTGAGGCCAACAAGTTCGGGCCCTAAGATGCTTTAAATGGGAATTATTCCCATGGCCCTCCTCTGCACCCTTTCCAAAGCTTTGCATTTGTCATTGCATTTATGAGATACCAATTTACTCATCCATAAGTTAATTGTAAATGTAATGTCTGTTATACCGCAAAGGTTTGTTTTTGTTTAATTATTGTTAACGGTATGTCTACCTCATTAAAGCAGTAATGAAGGTAAGTGACACAATACCATGGTAGAGGCTGACCCTGATCTGAGGTCCTTGTTCCTGATCTCTGACAATAGCTTGCATTGACAAAATGATCCTTGTCTGAGGGTTAAGTTGTGGAGCAAGTAGTGGTAAGTTCACACTGTAGTCTGGAGGGCCGGACGGTTCCATCAAATCTGGAACTGGCCGGTAAAGTCTTGCTAAAAAAATAACTCATTTCAAAAAGCTGAATTAAACCAAACTCATCAAGCTCTCAGAAAGTTTGTTTATAAGTGTCACCACCTGGGAATCCATCACTGTATTCTCACAGTCCACATTACAGGTATCAACTAAAGTCGTTGTGGAAAACCATGTTCCCAGTGTAACTCCCTTTCAAAATGTTGTTTTAACCCAACTATAGTTATAACCAGACAACACACTGTCCATCCCCACTCTAGATCACCTGTAATATCAACACACAGCCCCTCCCCACTCTCCATCACCTGTAATATCAACACACAGTCCCTTCCCGCTCTAGACCACCTGTAATATCAACACACAGCTCCTCCCCGCTCTCCATCACCTGTAATATCAACACACAGCCCCTCGCCACTCTCCATCACCTGTAATATCAACACACAGCCCCTCCCCACTCTCCATCACCTGTAATATCAACACACAGCCCCTCCCCGCTCTAGACCACCTGTAATATCAACACACAGCCCCTCCCCGCTCTAGACCACCTGTAATATCAACACACAGCCCCTCCCCGCTCTAGACCACCTGTAATATCAACACACAGCCCCTCCCCACTCTCCATCACCTGTAATATCAACACAGAGCCTCTCCTCGCTCTCCATCACCTGTAATATCAACACACAGCCCCTCCCCGCTCTCTATCACCTGTAATATCAACACACAGCCCCTCCCCGCTCTCCATCACCTGTAATATCAAAACATAGCCCCTCCTCACACTCCATCGCCTGTAATATCAACACACAGCCCCTCCCCGGAGTCGACGACTGCTGGACGGACCACTGCCCAATCCGCTCCATCATCAACACCAATGCAGCCCCAAAACAGCGATGTCAAGAAAAATAATGCCGCAGGAAAATTAACGCAGAGGCACTCAAAGACCCTGTTGAGAAAGCCCTAATCAGCCAGTGCCTCACTGACAACCTGGCGACCTTCAGTAACCCAGAGACGCAGAGTGCCCACAGTGCCTGGTCTGCCTCAAGGCCTCCATAACCAGTACTGCGAAGAGATGCTCGGTCACTCGATCAGGAAACACCAAGACTGGTTCGACGAGAACGACCAGGGAATCCAGGAGCTAATTAGCCGCAAGTGTAAGGCATTTCTGAACATAAAATAGCAGCCTAACACGAGAGCAATATAGCAACTCTGCAGATGGCTGAAGGACGAGGTCCAACAAAAAACCCACGATCTAAAAAAACAGGAGATCCAGCAGTTAGCCGACAACCGCGATGTGCATGGATTCTTCAGCGTAGTCAAGACCACCTGCAGCCCAGCACCCAAAGCCCGATCCTTCTGCTGGCCAAGAACGGTGAGGTACTCATCAAAATCAGAGAGACAGTCAGTGCCCGTTGGAAGGAGCATTTGACCGAGACTCTGTCTTCGGCGTGAGTGTCCTCAACTCCATCCCGCAGCATGCTACCCGCCACCATTTCAGCACAATCCCAGCCTGGCACGAAATAGAAAAGACCATCCGTTAGCTAAAGAATAACAAGGCAACAGGAGCAGGTGGAATTCCCACCGAAGCACTAAAGCATGACGGAGAAGCACTTTTGGCATGAATACATGAACTAATTTCACTTATCTGGAAGGAGGAGAGCATGCCTGGAGATCTCAGGGACGCCGTAATCGTGACCATCTTCAAAAAAGGGGACAAGTCCGACTGCGGTAATTACAGAATCTCCCTGCTGTCTGCCACAAGGAAAATCATTACAAGAATCCTCCTCAATCGTCTTCTCCCTGTGGTTGAAGAGCTCCTCCCAGAGTCGTAATGCAGATTCCGTCCACTAAGGGGTACAACGTACATGATCTTCACTGCGCGACAACTACAAGAGAAATGCAGGGATTAGCACCAACCCTTGTACATGGCCTTCTTTGACCTCACAAAGGCCTTTGACACTGTCAACCGTGAGGGATTATGGAGCATCCTCCTCCGTTTCAGCTGCCCCCAAAAGCTCCAGGATGACATGCAAGCCGTGATCCTGACCAATGGATCCACCACAGACCCAATCCACATCCAGACCGGGGTCAAGCAAGGCTGCGACATCGCACCAATGCTCTTTTCGATCTTCCTTGCTGCAATGCTACATCTCATCCTGAGCAAGCTCCCCACCGGAGTGGAGCTAAATTATAGAACAGATGGGAGTCTGTTCAACCTCCGCTGCATCTAGGCGAGATTCAAGGTCGTCCGATCCTCTATCATTGAACTTGAGTTCGCAGACAATGCCTGCGTCTGTGCACACTCGAAGGCCGAACTCCAAGCCATCATCAACACCTTCACTGAGGTGTACGAGAGCATGGGCCTTATGCTAAACATCCATAAGACAAAGGTCCTCTACCAACCTGACCACGCCACACAGCACTGCCCTCCCCCCCTCGCCGGTCATCAAAATTCACAGCGAGGCCTTGGACAACATGGACCATTTTCCATACCTCGGGAGTCTACTGTCAGCAAGAGCAGACATTGACAACGAGATCCAACACTGCCTTCAGTGCGCCAGCGCAGCCTTCGGTCACCTGAGGAAGAGAGTGTTTGAAGACCAGGATCTCAAATCCAGCACCAATCTCATGGTCTACAGGGTAGTAGTGATACCCACCCTCCTATATGGCTCAGAGACGTGGACTATATACAGCAGAAACCTCAAAATGCTGGAGAAGTACCACCAACGCTGCCTCTGCAAGATCCTGCAAATCCATTGGCAGGACAGACACACCAACGTCAGTGTTCTCGCTCAGGCCAACATCCCCAGCATCGAAGCATTGACCGCACTTGATCAGCTCCGTTAGGCGGGCCACATCATCCACATGCCCGACACGACACTCCCAAAGCAAGCACTCTACGCGGAGCTTCGACAAAGCAAGCGAGCCTCAGGTGGGCAGAGGAAATGCTTCAAGAAAACCCTCAAAGCCTCCTTGACTAAGTGTAACATCCCCACTGACTCCCGGGAATCCCTGGCCCACGACCGCCCAAGGTGGTCGAAGAGTATGTGGGAGGGCACTGAGTACCTCGAGTCCCATCGCCGAGAACAAGCACAAATCAAGCATAGACAGCAGAAGGAGCATGCATTAAACCCGGCTCCCCACCCACCCTTTCCTTCAACCACTGTCTGCCCCACCTGTGACAGAGAATGTAGGTCCCGCATTGGACTCCTCAGTTACCTGAGAACTCATTTTTCGAGTGGAAGCAAGTCATCCTCGACTCCGAGGGACTGCCTATGATGATGATGTTCTAGATCACCTGTAATATCAATACACAGCCCCGCCCACTCTCCATCACCTGTAATATCAACACATAGCCCCTCCCCGCTCTCCATCACCTGTAATATCAACACACAGCCCCTCCTCGCTCTCCATCACCTGTAATATCAACACAAAGTCCCTCCCCACTCTCCATCACCTGTAATATCAACACACAGCCCCTCCTCGCTCTCCATCACCTGTAATATCAAACACAAACCCCCTCCCCGCTCGAGATCACTTGTAATATTAACACACAGCTCCTCCCCGCTCTCCATCACCTGTAATATCAAACACACAGCCCCTCCCCACTCTCCATCACCTGTAATATCAACACAAAGTCCCTCCCCGCTCTCCATCACCTGTAATATTAACACACAACCCCTCCCCACTCTCCATCACCTGTAATATCAAACACATACCCCCTCCCCGCTCGAGATCACTTGTAATATCAACACACAGCCCCTCCCCACTCTCCATCACCTGTAATATCAACACAAAGTCCCTCCCCGCTCTCCATCACCTGTAATATCAACACACAGCCCCTCCCCACTCTCCATCACCTGTAATATCAACACAAAGTCCCTCCCCGCTCTCCATCACCTGTAATATCAACACACAGCCCCTCCCCACTCTCCATCACCTGTAATATCAACACAAAGTCCCTCCCCGCTCTCCATCACCTGTAATATCAACACACAGCCCCTCCCCACTCTCCATCACCTGTAATATCAACACACAACCCCTCCCCACTCTCCATCACCTGTAATATCAACACACAGCCGCCCCCCGCCCAGCTCTAGATCACCTGTAACATCGAAGCTCTATTTTCACAGGTAACCGGCATTGTACCCAACCCAATATGGGAAATGTTTTATCTGAACTAACTTTTTTGATGACTTGTCGTTCATGCCTGAATTCCTCGCAATAAAGTATTTCTCTCTTCAATAACAGGAAATCAGGAATGCGCATTGTGAAGAGCTGTTGGGAATTCGCCGTGAAGAGGAAATGGAAATGTCTGATGATGACAATGACGAAAGCCCATCGAAACGACCCAGAGTGGACGAGTCAGGTAAGGCTTTTCCAGCTATTTCCAGTAATCGGTCAGTAAGCTTCATATCTCATTGGGAACGGCTTAAAACTATCATATTGAAAAGTAGGCAAATTTACTTCAGGTAATGCTATTGTTGTAGCAGCAACTAGGAAGTAAAGACCTGAACAATGTATTGGCCCTTTTTGTGTTGTTAGTTGGTGAAGTGAAGATTAAATAATTAATCCCGACACAGTCTGGGATCAAACACAAGTAGGTTTATTTTACTTACAAGGGAGAAACAGGCCTGTAAGTCAGTCCCTACTGAACTCTCCACACCTATTCTCACCAAACAAAGAACACACAGGGTTTTTATCCAGTTACTCGGCCTATAATGGCCGGACATTCAATACATGAGACATACATTGATTTGAATGGACACAGCCCCTTGTCACACAGGGCGAAGATGATTTCTATCCCACCTATTCCTGGTACCTTTCCCCCCACTGTGTCTAAGGGTGTTTATCCAACTTTGGAATGTTATCTTATCACCCTGTGCCTGGCCCTGCTTTGACCTTTGCTCGTACTGGGTACCGCTTGGCTGATGTGTCGGTTTGAAACATACCATCCCTGTGTTATCTCTTGTGTTAGGACAGGAGGGAGCCGATGAGGCCTTGAGGCATAGTGCAGATGTACCTTCTTGTTTCTCCAGGCTTAGTTTGAAAAGGCTGCTTCGACATACTGCACGTACACACGTTAACCCTTTATTCCATGTCTGATATGTCCAGTGTGACCTGTTGTCCCACTTCAGTTGGTATGATTGGACTAGGATGAGGATGAGTGTGAGGGATGGCGAGTGAGATGGGGAAGTGATAATGTAGATAGAGAGGGATGGCTGGAGGTGCAGGGTCAGTTGGTGTGAGTAAGGATGTGCAGGAGTAGGGTAGGGAAGGCAGAGTGATGGGGATGTGATGAGTGGCACAGCAGGATGAGGTTGAGTGTGGCGTTGCTGTAACGTTTTGTGATCTACTGAGATCATTGAAATGTTTGTGCCACTGCAGCCAATGTGCAATCAGGCTGCATTGATCTCCTGGGGAGGTCTCTTCCACCCATTGGAAGGGAAGAGAACCTCTCTGCATGTGATGACTCCCTCCATAAGCATATGGGAGAGCCTGGGTGCAGCCGTGCCTCTCTGTGCGGTGTTTGCAGCACCTCAATACTTCAGAACACTGACAGCACAACTGTCAAAATCAATGTGGACGTGGTCCCTTTAAGGAAACTGGCTGATGATGTGTCATCAAATGACATCATGAGACCCACTTCCTTCAACTGTCCCGGGAAACGCACTGGGCGGGCTTAACAAATTCAATCAACGAAAAATCATTTCTACACAGCGGGCTGGAGCCAGCAGCGAGGTCGGGACCCGCCCCCTACTCCGGCCGCACTGAACCCACCGAGGTAGGCGAAACCGTGGCCATAGTTACTGAACACAGGCCTTGAATATCCTTCGGCCATGATGCCGGCGGTTACACCGGGACAGTGCCCTCCTGCGCTGACTGTGCCAGAGTTCTAAGGTCAAAGGTGGGGCACTCATTAGCTTGGGACATCTCTGGTGTTCGCCTGCCCCGTGCCAACAGAAACTCCCGCTTTCTTCCGGTTTTTGGGGTGAGGGAGGTTGCCCAACCCCCCACCCCCCGCCAGTGTGACCCCCTCTTTCTCCCCCCCCCCCCCCGCCACCAGTGCTGATCCCCCTCCCTACCCTGCCACCAGTGCCGATTCCCCCCCCACACACCCCCACCAGTGCTGATCCCCCCTCCCTACCCTGCCACCAGTGCCGATTCCCCCCCCAACACACCCCCACCAGTGCTGATCCCCCCTCCCTACCCTGCCACCAGTGCCGATTCCCCCCCCAACACACCCCCACCAGTGCTGATCCCCCCCCCAACACCCCATACCAGTGCTGATCCCCCCTCCCTACCCTGCCACCAGTGCCGATCCCCCCCCCCCCTGTCAAGTGCTGACAATATTCCTATCAGCCCCCTGAGCAAGGGGGCCAATCTGCGTTACTTTGAGAAAAGAATGTTTGAGGGTCCAGGCCACTTGCCGAGCCTTGACCCTGCCGGTGGGTCCCACATACACCCTCGTGCCCCCAATCAGTCAGTGTCCCGAGAGCCAGGCCCCATCTGAGGTGCATGAGCGAGAGCTCCTGACTGAGGGGAGTCGCTGTCCTTGCACCCGCTCCCCTACCCACCTGCCCCCCCCCCCCTCTCCCCTTGCTGGTCAGTCACCATGTGACGGTGCAATGGAAGCTCCACCATCTACAGGGTACTGGAGAAACTCCTGGCCTGGCGGAGACCCAGAATAACCGGTTATAAGCGGCCAGGAGTGGAATGCCCTATTTGTGTTCGTCTGTTTCTGGAATGCTCAGGACTGCGTTCTTTAGTGGTGATATTAGTACATTATTCTAGATTGAAAGAATGACTAGGTAAGTACTAATGGTATTGGTTTGCTGCTTACAGCATCTGTATAAACAGCTGTGGACTCGCTCAAACTCGATCATTAGCTGCCCTTGTACAACACAAACTAAGCAACCCCTCACTATCTGCAGCATGCCAGGACGACAGACCATAATATTCTGAGAAATCAGTGACAAATGAAACAAGGAGACTTTGATACAGTCATAAGCATGACTGTTGCCCTGTGATTGGCTGTTCCTGCCGTCTATAAAAGGGAAGCAGCATGGCCTCCACTAACTGTGACCTCAGCCATTGCCTGATGTCCTTTTGAATTACCTCAGCACTACACAACACATCCCATGGACTCTCCAGCTTAGCTTCTCATTGTGCCATGACAAGGGGACATAACCTTAAAATCAGAGCCAGGCTGTTCAGGACAGAAGTTGGAAAGACTGCTTCACGCAAAGGGTGGTAGACGTGTGGAACTCTCCCACAAAAAGCAGTAGATGCCGGCTCAATTAATCATTGTAAATCTATCTGCCAGCGATATTCTGATATTCCGATGTGTCTGATATTCCTTTCCATTGAAATCGGCGCTCTCAGGGAAGGTAAATGTCACCCTCCTCGTTACAGAGGCTTCCCCTTTCCTGAAATGTAAAACTTCAGAATGCTCCTGCGGTGTTTGGAGAATGAAGAAGAAAGATAAATTATCTACCGTGATAAGATGTTCTTCATTCTTCAAACAGAAGCATTTTCTACACACGTGCTGCTTCCCAACAGGCTCTGAGTCTCGTTGTACCACTCAGTTGGATTACTATAGAATACAAGAGCAGGGAGATTATGCTTGAACTGTAAAAACACTGGTTAGGCTACAGCCAGAGTATGGCGTGCAGTTCTGGTCACCACATTACAGGAAAGATGTGATTGCACGAGAGAGGGTACAGAGGAGATTTACAAGGATGCTGCTTGGAGTGGAGAATTTTAGCTATGAGGAAAGATTGGATAGGCTGGGTTTGTTTTCTTTGGAACACAGGAGGCTGAGGGGAGACCTATATGAGGTGCATAAAATTATGAGGGGCCTAGATAGAGTGGATAGTAAGGACCTATTTCCCTTAGCAGAGGGGCAGTAACCAGGGGGCATAGATTTAAAGTAATTGGTCGGAGGTAGAGAGGGGCTTTGAGGAGGACTGTTTCCATGCAGAGGGTGGTGGGGGTCTGGAACTCACTGCCTGAAAGGTTGGTAGAGGCAGAAACCCCCATCACATTTAAAAAGTACTTGGATGTGCTCTTGAAGTGCTGTAACCTACAAGACTACAGACCAAGAGCTGTAAAGTGGGATTAGGCTGGATAGCTCTTTGTCATCTAGCATGGACACGATGGGCCGAATGGTCTCCTTCTGTGCTGTAAATTCCTCTGATTCTCTCACGCTAGTTCAATCAGATACGCTACCCGCCTTTCACAGAGGGCAAGGACAACCAGTCACGCCAACAGTCACACTACGGCATCACCGTCTCCAGTGTCGAGCAGGTGACTTCCCAGGGCTAATAGGACAACAGGCAGAGAGCTGTGGTGTATGGAGAATGTATCCACTCGAAATAAGGAAGGGGGTCCTACTAAGGTAGATGATCTATCATTGCATTAACGGTATTGCTGGGTCATTACTGATATTTCAGTTCTATTGTGTAAAATGTAACAGCCTTGACAATGCAGCAAAATCTTCCTGTTCACTCTATATAGACTCTTTGTAAGTTGGATGTGTAATTGCGCCGAGCAGACACAAGAAAAGCAGTTATTAAGGGGGTTTCTGCACAAGGGGATACACTTGATAATCTACAATGTGCACCAGATTGTCGGATTGAAGAGATTAACTGCAGACGTGCTGCAGTCAACTGTACCACAATACCACAGGGATATTACTGAAAGCTCCGATCAACCACTTCACAACAAAGAAAAGCTTTCATTTTACTCGCATTTGAATTTGCTTAACCAGCTGATTATAGCCATTCCTTATATGAAATCTACAGTCAGCGTGTGCATTAAATCTAGTCATTCACTGTATCAAATCTAAAGTCCATGAGTGTATTAAATCTACAGTCAGTCGGTGTATTAAATCTACAGTCAGTCCGTGTATTAAATCTACAGTCGGTCCGTGTATTAAATCTACAGCCGGTCTGTGTATTAAATCTACAGTCAGTCCGTGTATTAAATCTAAAGTCAGTGTGTGTGTTAAATCTACAGTCAGTTTGTATATTAAATGTATAGTCAGTCTGTGTATTAAATCTACAGTCAGTGTGTGTATTAAATCTACAGTCAGTCCGTGTATTAAATCTAGTCAGTGTGTGTATTAAATCTACAGTCAGTGCGTGTATTAAATCTACAGTCAGTCCATGCATTGTAAATCTACAGTCAGTCCGTGTATTAAATCTACAGTCAATGTGTGTATTAAATCTGTAGTCAGTTTGTGTAATAAATCTACAGTCAGTCCGTGTATTAAATCTACAGTCAGTCCATGTATTAAATCTACAGTCAGTGTGTGTATCAAATCTACAGTCAGTCCAGGTATTAAATCTACAGTCAGTATGTGTATTAAATCTATAGTCAGTTTGTGTATTAAATCGACAGTCAGTCCGTGTATCAAATCTATAGTCAGTCCGTGTATTAAATCTACAGCCAGTGTGTGTATTAAATCTACAGTCAGTCCGTGTATTAAATCTACAGTCAGTGCGTGTAGTAAATCTACAGTCAGTGTGTGTATTAAATCTACAGTCAGTGTGTGTATTAAACCCACAGTCAGTTTATGTATTAAATCTACAGTCAATCCGTGTATTAAATCTACAGTCAGTCCATGTATTAATTCTACAGTCAGTGTGTGTATCAAATCTTCAGTCAGTCCGTGTATTAAATCTACAGTCAGTGCGTGTATTAAATCTACAGTCAGTCCATGTATTAAATCTACAGTCAGTGTGTGTATTAAATCTACAGTCAGTGTGTGTATTAAATCCATAATCAGTGTGTGTATTAAATCTATAGTCAGTTAGTGTATTAAATCTGCAGTTATTCCGTGTATTAAATCTACAGTCACTCCGTGTATTAAATCTACAGTCAGTCCATGTATTAAATCTACAGTCAGTGTGTGTATCAAATCTACAGTCAGTCCGTGTATTAAATCTACAGTCAGTGTGTGTCTTCAATCTACAGTCAGTGTGTGTCTTAAATCTACAATCAGTCCGTGTGTTAAATCTACAGTCAGTGTGTGTATTAAATCTACAGTCAGTCGATGTATTAAATCTACAGTCAGTCCATGTATTAAATCTACAGTCAGTCCAGGTATTAAATCTACAGTCAGTATGTGTATTAAATCTATAGTCAGTTTGTTTATTAAATTTACAGTCAGTCCGTGTATTAAATCTACAGTCAGTGTGTGTATCAAATCTACAGTCAGTCCGTGTATTAAATCTACAGTCAGTGTGTGTCTTCAATCTACAGTCAGTGTGTGTATCAAATTTACAGTAAGTCCGTGTATTAAATCTACAGTCAGTGTGTGTATTAAATCTACAGTCAGTCGATGTATTAAATCTACAGTCAGTCCATGTATTAAATTTACAGTCAGTCCAGGTATTAAATCTACAGTCAGTATGTGTATTAAATCTATAGTCAGTTTGTTTATTAAATCTACAGGCTGTCCGTGTATTAAATCTATAGTCAGTCCGTGTATTAAATCTATAGTCAGTCCGTGTATTAAATCTACAGTTAGTGTGTGTATTAAATCTACAGTTAGTGCGTGTATTAAATCTACAGTCAGTGCGTGTATTAAATCTATAGTCGGTTTGTAGATTTGATACACGGACTGACTGCAGATTTAATACACAAACTGACTATAGATTTAATACACGCACTGACTGTAGATTTAATACATGGACTGACTGTAGATTTGATACACACACTGACTGTGGATTTAACACAGGGACTGACTATAGATTGAATAGAAGGACTGACTATAGATTTAATACACGGACTGACTGTAGATTTAATACAATGACTGACTATAGATTTAATACACACACTGTCTGTAGATTTAATACACAAACTGACTATAGATTTAATACACATACTGACTAGATTTAATACACACACTGACTGTAGATTTAATACACACACTGACTGTAGATTTAATACATGGACTGACTGTAGATTTAATACACAGTCAGTACATGTATTAAATCTACAGTCACTGTGTGTATTGAATCTACAGTCAGTGTGTGTATCAAATCTACAGTCAGTCCGTGTATTAAATCTACAGTCAGTGTGTGTATTAAATCTACCGTCAGTTTGTGTATTAAATCTACATTCAGTTCGTGTATTTAACCTATAGTCTGTGTGTGATTAAATCTACAGTCAGTCCGTGTATTAAATCTACAGTCCATGTGTGTATTAAATCTAAGTCAGTGTGTCGATTAAACCTGCAGTCAGTGTGTGCATTAAATCTGCAGTCACTCCGAGTATTAAATCTACAGTCAGTCCATGTATTAAATCTACAGTCAGTCCTTGTATTAAATCTACAGTCAGTCTGTGTATTAAATCTACAGTCAGTCCGTGTATTAAATCTACAGTCAGTCCGTGTATTAAATTCACAGTCAGTGTGTGTATTAAATCTACAGACAGTGTTTGTACTAAATCTACAATCAGTGTGTGTACTAAATCTACAGTCAGTCTGTGTATTAAATCTACAGTCAGTGTCTGTATTCAAATCTACAGTCAGTCGTGTATTAAATCTACAGTCAGTCCGTGTATTAAATCTACAGTCAGTGTGTTTATTAAATCTACAATCTGTCCGTGTGTTAAATCTACAGTCAGTGTGTGTATCAAATCTACAGTCCATCTGTGTATTAAATCTAAGTCAGTGTGTCTATTAAACCTGCAGTCAGTGTGTGTATTAAATCTGCAGTCAGTCCGTGTATTAAATCTACAGTCAGTGTGTGTATTAAATCTACAGCCATTCCTTGTATTAAGTCTACAATCAGTGTGTGCATTAAATCTATAGTCAGTCCGTGTGTTAAATCTACAGTCAGCGTGTGTATTAAATCTACAGTCAGTGTGTGTATTAAATCTATGGTCAGTCCGTGTATTAAATCTACAATCAGTCCGTGTATTTAATCTACAGTCAGTGTGTGTATCAAATCTACAGTCAGTGTGTGTATTAAATCTACAGTCAGTCGATGTATTAAATCTACAGTCAGTCCAGGTATTAAATCTACAGTCAGTATGTGTATTAAATCTACAGTCATTGTGTGTATTAAATCTACAGTCAGTCCGTGTATTGAATCTACAGTCAGTGTGTGTGTTAAATCTACGGTCTGTGTGTGTATTGAATCTTCAATCAGTGTGTGTATCAAATCTATAGTCAGTCCATGTATTATATCTACAGTCAGTGTGTGTATTAAATCTACAGTCGGTGTTTGTGTCAAATCTACAGTCAGTCCGTGTATTAAATCTGCAGTCATTGTGTGTACTAAATCTACAGTCAGTGTGTGTAATAAATCTACAGTCATTGTGTATATTAAATCTACAATCAGTCCGTGTATTAAATCTACAGTTAGTCCATGTATTAAATCTACAGTCAGTGTGTGTATCAAATCTACAGTCAGCCCGTGTATTAAATCTATAGTCAGTGTGTGTATTAAACCTACAGTCCGTGTAGTAAATCTACAGTCAGTTCGTGTATTAAATCTACAGTCAGTGTGTGTATTAAATCTACAATCAGTCCGTGTGTTAAATCTACAGTCAGTGTGTGTATCAAATATACAGTCAGTGTGTGTGTCAAATCTACAGTCAGTGTGTGTATTAAATCTACAGACCATGCGTGTATTAAATCTACAGTCAGTGTGTGTATCAAATTTACAGTCAGTTTGTGTATTCAATCTACAGTCAGTGTGTGTATTAAATCTATGGTCAGTCCGTGTATTAAATCTACAGTCAGTCCGTGTATTAAATCTACAGTCAGTGTGTGTATCAAATCTACAGTCAGTCCGTGTATTAAATCTACAGTCAGTGTGTGTCTTCAATCTACAGTCAGTGTGTGTATTAAATCTACAATCAGTCCGTGTATTAAATCTACAGTCAGTGTGTGTATTAAATCTACAGTCAGTCGATGTATTAAATCTACAGTCAGTCCATGTATTAAATCTACAGTCAGTCCAGGTATTAAATCTACAGTCAGTATGTGTATTAAATCTACAGTCAGTTTGTTTATTAAATCTACAGTCAGTCCGTGTATTAAATCTATAGTCAGTCCGTGTATTAAATCTACAGTCAGTGTGTGTATTAAATCTACAGTTAGTGCGTGTATTAAATCTACAGTCAGTCCTTGTATTAAATCTACAGTCTGTCCATGTATTAACTCTATATTAAGTACGTGTATTAAATCTACAGTCAGTGCGTGTAGTAAATCTATAGTCAGTCCAGGTATTAAATCTACAGTCATTGTGTGTATTAAATCTACAGTTAGTGCGTGTATTAAATCTATAGTCAGTTTGTTTATTTGATACACAAACTGACTATAGATTTAATACACGCACTGACTGTAGATTTAATACACGGACTGACTGTAGATTTGATACACACACTGACTGTGGATTTAATACACGGACTGACAGTAGATTTACTACACACACTGACTGTAGATTTAATACACTGACTGACTATAGATTTAATACACGGACTGACTGTAGATTTAATACAAACACTGTCTGTAGATTTAATAAACGGACTGACTATAGATTTAATACACACACTGTCTGTAGATTTAATACACAAACTGACTGTAGATTTAATACACGGACTGACAGTAGATTTACTACACACACTGACTGTAGATTTAATACACACATTGACTGTAGATTTAATACACAGTCAGTACATGTATTAAATCTACAGTCACTGTGTGTATTGAATCTACAGTCAGTGTGTGTATCAAATCTACAGTCAGTCCGTGTATTAAATCTACAGTCAGTGTGTGTATTAAATCTACAGTCAGTCCGTATATTAAATTCACAGTCAGTGTGTGTATTAAATCTACAGTCAGTGTTTGTACTAAATCTACAGTCAGTGTGTGTATCAAATCTTCAGTTAGTGTGTGTATTAAATCTACAGTCAGTGTGTGTATTTAATCTACAGTCCATGTGTGTATTAAATCTAAGTCAGTGTGTCTATTAAACCTGCAGTCAGTGTGTCTATTAAACCTGCAGTCAGTGTGTGTGTTAAATCTGCAGTCACTCCGTGCATTAAATCTACAGTCAGTCCGTGTATTAAATCTACAGTCAGTCCTTGTATTAAATCTAGAGTCAGTCTGTGTATTAAATCTACAGTCAGTCCGTGTATTAAATCGACAGTCAGTCCGTGTATTAAATTCACAGTCAGTGTGTGTATTAAATCTACAGTCAGTGTGTGCATTAAATCTATAGTCAGTCCGTGTGTTAAATCTACAGTCAGCGTGTATATTAAATCTACAGTCAGTGTGTGTATCAAATCTACAGTCAGTCCGTGTATTAAATCTACAGTCAGTGTGTGTCTTCAATCTACAGTTAGTGCGTGTATTAAATGTACAGTCAGTCCTTGTATTAAATCTACAGTCTGTCCATGTATTAACTCTATATTAAGTACGTGTATTAAATCTACAGTCAGTGCGTGTAGTAAATCTATAGTCAGTCCGTGTATTAAATCTACAGTCAGTCCGTGTATTAAATCTACAGTCAGTGTGTGTATCAAATCTACAGTCAGTCCGTGTATTAAATCTACAGTCAGTGTGTGTATCAAATCTACAGTCAGTCCGTGTATTAAATCTACAGTCAGTGTGTGTCTTCAATCTACAGTTAGTGTGTGTATTAAATCTACAGTCAGTCCTTGTATTAAATCTACAGTCTGTCCATGTATTAACTCTATATTAAGTACGTGTATTAAATCTACAGTCAGTGCGTGTAGTAAATCTATAGTCAGTCCGTGTATTAAATCTATAGTCATTGTGTGTATTAAATCTACAGTTAGTGCGTGTATTAAATCTATAGTCAGTTTGTTTATTTGATACACAAACTGACTATAGATTTAATACACGCACTGACTGTAGATTTAATACACGGACTGACTGTAGATTTGATACACACACTGACTGTAGATTTAATACACGGACTGACTATAGATTTAATACACACACTGTCTGTAGATTTAATACACGGACTGACTATAGATTTAATACACACACTGTCTGTAGATTTAATACACAAACTGACTGCAGATTTAATACACGGACTGACAGTAGATTTACTACACACACTGACTGTAGATTTAATACACACATTGACTGTAGATTTAATACATGGACTGACTGTAGATTTAATACACAGTCAGTACATGTATTAAATCTACAGTCACTGTGTGTATTGAATCTACAGTCAGTGTGTGTATCAAATCTACAGTCAGTCCGTGTATTAAATCTACAGTCAGTGTGTGTATTAAATCTATAGTCAGACCGTGTATTAAATCTACAGTCAGTCCGTGTATTAAATCTACAGTCAGTGTGTATATTAAATCTACTGTCAGTCCGTGTGTTAAATTTACAGTCAGTCCTTGTATTAAATCTACAGTCAGTCCGTGTATTAAATTCACAATCTGTGTGTGTATTAAAACTACAGTCAGTGTTTGTACTAATTCTGCAGTCAGTGAGTGTACTAAATCTATAGTCAGTGTCTATATTAAATCTATAGTCAGTCGTATATTAAACCTACAGTCAATGTGTTTATTAAATCTTCAGTCAGCGTGTGTATTAAATCTACAGTCAGACCGTGTATTAAATCTACAGTCAGTCCGTGTATTAAATCTACAGTCAGTGTGTGTATTGAATTTATACTCAGTGTATTAAATCTGCCGTTATTCCGTGTATTAAATCTACAGTCAGTCCATGTATTAAATCTACAGTCAGTGCCTGTATTAAACCTACAGTCAGTTTGTGCATTAAATCTACAGTCAGCGTGTGTATTAAATCTACAGTCAGTGTGTCTATTAAATCTACAGTCAGTGTGTGTTTCAAATCTACAGTCAGTGTGTGTATCAAATCTACAGTCAGTGTGTGTTTTAAACCTACAGTCAGTGTGTGTATTAAATCTGCAGTCAGTCCGTGTATTAAATCTAAAGTCAGTCCATGTATTAAATCTACAGTTAGTCCGTATATTAAATCTACAGTCAGTCCGTATATTAAATCTACAGTCAGTCTGTGTATTAAAGTTACAGTTAGTGTTTGTATTAAATCTACAGTTAGTGTGTGTATCAAATCTACAGTCAGTGTGTGTATCAAATCTACAGTCAGTGTGTGTATTAAATCTACAGTCCATGTGTGTATTAAATCTAAGTCAGTGTTTCTATTAAACCTGCAGTCAGTGTGTGTATTAAATCTGCAGTCAGTCCGTGTATTAAATCTACAGTCAGTATGTGTATTAAATCTACAGTCAGTGTGTGTATTAAATCTACAGCCAGTCCGTGTATTAAGTCGACAATCAGTGTGTGCATTAAATCTATAGTCAGTCTGTGTGTTAAATCTACAGTCAGACTGTGTATTAAATCCCCAGTCAGTGTGTGCATTAAATCTACAGTCAGTCCGTGTATTAAATCTGCAGTTCGTCCATGTATTAAATTTACAGTCAGTGTGTGCATTGAATCTACAGTCAGTCCGTGTATTAAATCTAGAGTCAGTCCGTGTATTAAATCTACAGTCAGTGTGTGAATAAATCTACAGTCAGTCCGTGATTTAAAGCTACCGTCAGTGTGTGTATTAAATCTACAGTCAGTCCGGGTATTAAATCTACAGTCAGTCCGTATATTAAATCTACAATCAGTTTGTGTATCAAATCTACAGTCAGTCCGTGTATTAAATCTACAGTCAGTTCTTGTATGAAATCTACAGTCTGTCCATGTATTAAATCTACGGTCAGTGTGTGTATCGAATCTTCAGTCAGTCCATATATTAAATCTATCATCAGTGTGCGTATGAAATCTACAGTCAGTCTGTGTATTAAAGTTACAGTCTGTGTGTATTAAAGCTACAGTCAGTCCGTGTATTAAATCTACAGTCTGTCTATGTATTAATTCTACAATCAGTGTGTGTATCAAATCTACAGTCAGTCCGTGTATTAAATCTACAGTCAATCCATGTATTAAATCTACAGTCAGTGTGTGATTAAATCTACAGTCAGTCCGTGATTTAAAGCTACAGTCAGTGTGTGTATTAAAGCTACAGTCAGTGTGTGTATTAAAGCTACAGTCAGTCCGTGTATTAAATCTACAGTCTGTCCATGAATTAATTCTACAATCAGTGTGTGTATCAAATCTACAGTCAGTCCGTGTATTAAATCTACAGTCAGTGTGTGTATTAAATCTACAGTCAGTCCGTATATTAAATTCACAGTCAGTGTGTGTATTAAATCTACAGTCAGTCCGTGTATTAAATCTACAGTCAGTGTGTGTATTAAATCTACAGTCAGTCCGTATATTAAATTCACAGTCAGTGTGTGTATTAAATCTACAGTCAGTGTTTGTACTAAATCTACAGTCAGTGTGTGTATTTAATCTACAGTCCATGTGTGTATTAAATCTAAGTCAGTGTGTCTATTAAACCTGCAGTCAGTGTGTCTATTAAACCTGCAGTCAGTGTGTGTGTTAAATCTGCAGTCACTCCGTGCATTAAATCTACAGTCAGTCCGTGTATTAAATCTACAGTCAGTCCTTGTATTAAATCTAGAGTCAGTCTGTGTATTAAATCTACAGTCAGTCCGTGTATTAAATCGACAGTCAGTCCGTGTATTAAATTCACAGTCAGTGTGTGTATTAAATCTACAGTCAGTCCGTGTATTAAATCTACAGTCAGTGTGTGTATCAAATCTACAGTCAGTCCGTGTATTAAATCTACAGTCAGTGTGTGTCTTCAATCTACAGTTAGTGTGTGTATTAAATCTACAGTCAGTCCTTGTATTAAATCTACAGTCTGTCCATGTATTAACTCTATATTAAGTACGTGTATTAAATCTACAGTCAGTGCGTGTATTAAATCTATAGTCATTGTGTGTATTAAATCTACAGTTAGTGCGTGTATTAAATCTATAGTCAGTTTGTTTATTTGATACATAAACTGACTATAGATTTAATACACGCACTGACTGTAGATTTAATACACGGACTGACTGTAGATTTGATACACACACTGACTGTAGATTTAATACACGGACTGGCTATAGATTTAATACACACACTGTCTGTAGATTTAATACACGGACTGACTATAGATTTAATACACACACTGTCTGTAGATTTAATACACAAACTGACTGCAGATTTAATACACGGACAGACAGTAGATTTACTACACACACTGACTGTAGATTTAATACACACATTGACTGTAGATTTAATACATGGACTGACTGTAGATTTAATACACAGTCAGTACATGTATTAAATCTACAGTCACTGTGTGTATTGAATCTACAGTCAGTGTGTGTATTAAATCTACAGTCAGTTCTTGTATTAAATCTACAGTCAGTCCGTGTATTAAATCTACAGTCAGTGTGTGTATTAAAGTTACAGTCAGTGTGTGTATTAAAGCTACAGTCAGTCCGTGTATTAAAGCTGCAGTCAGTCCGTCTATTAAATCTACAGTCTGTCCATGTATTAAATCTATAGTCAGTACGTGTATTAAATCTACACTCAGTCCGTGTATTAAATCTACAGTCAGTGCATGTATTAAATCTGCAGTCAGTTTGTGTATTAAATCTACAATCAGTCCGTGTATTAAATCTACAGTTAGTGTGTGTATTAAATCTACAGTTAGTGTGTGCATTAAATCTACAGTCAGTCCGTATATTATATCTACAGTCAGTCCGTGTAATAAAATCTACAGTCAGTCTGTGTTTTAAATCTACAGTCAGTCCGTATATTAAATCTGTAGTCAGTGTGAGTTTTAAATCTACAATCAGTCCGTGTATTAAATCTACAGTCAGTCCGTGTATTAAATTTACAGTCAGTGTGTGTATTAAATCTGCAGTCAGTTTGTGTATTAAATCTAGTCAGTGTGTGTATTAAATCTACAATTACTCCGTGTATTAAATCTACAGTTAGTGTGTGTATTAAATCTACAATCAGTCCGTGTATTAAATTTACAGTAGTGTGTGTATTAAATCTACAGTCAGTCCGTGTGTTAAATTTACAGTCAGTCCTAGTATTAAATCTACAGTTAGTCCATGTATTAAATTCACAATCAGTATGTGTAATAAAACTACAGTCAGTGTTTGTACTAATTCTACAGTCAGTGTGTGTACTAAATCTACAGTCAGTGTCTGTATTAAATCTACAGTCAGTCGTATATTAAACCTACAGTCAGTGTGTTTATTAAATCTTCAGCGTGTGTATTAAATCTACAGTCAGACCATGTATTAAATCTGCAGTCAGTCCGTGTATTGAATCTACAGTCAGTGTGTGTATTAGATCTATGGTCAGTCGTGTATTGAATCTACAGTTATTCCAAAAATTAAATCTACAGTCAGTGTGTGTATTAAATCTATACTCAGTTAGTGTATTAAATCTGCAGTTATTCCGTGTATTAAATCTGCAGTTATTCCGTGTATTAAATCTATAGTCAGTCCATGTATTAAATCTACAGTCAGTGCCTGTATTAAATCTACGGTCAGTTTGTGTATTAAATCTACAATCAGCATGTGTATTAAATCTACAGTCAGTGTGTGTATTAAATCTACAGTCAGTGTGTGTTTCAAATCTACAGTCAGTGTGTGTATCAAATCTACAGTCAGTGTGTGTATTAAAACTGCAGTCAGTGTGTGTATTAAATCTGCAGTCAGTCCGTGTATTAAATCTACAGTCAGTCCATGTATTAAATCTACCGTCAGTTCCTGTATTAAATCTACAGTCAGTGTGTGCATTAAATCTACAGTCAGTCCGTGTATTAAATCTACAGTCAATCGTGTATTAAATCTACAGTCAGTTAGTGTATTAAATCTGCAGTCAGTCCGTGTATTAAATCTACAGTCAGTGCCTGTATTAAATCTACAGTCAGTCCGTATATTAAATCTGTAGTCAGTGTGAGTATTAAATCTACAATCAGTCCGTGTATTAAATCTACAGTCAGTCCGTGTATTAAATTTACAGTCAGTGTGTGTATTAAATCTGCAGTCAGTTTGTGTATTAAATCTAGTCAGTGTGTGTATTAAATCTACAGTTAGTGTGTGTATTAAATCTACAGTTAGTGTGTGCATTAAATCTACAGTCAGTCCGTGTATTAAATCTACAATCAGTTTGTGTATCAAATCTACAGGTCAGTCCGTGTATTAAATCTACAGTCAGTTCTTGTATGAAATATACAGTCTGTCCATGTATTAAATCTACGGTCAGTGTGTGTATCGAATCTTCAGTCAGTCCATATATTAAATCTATCATCAGTGTGTGTATGAAATCTACAGTCAGTCTGTGTATTAAAGTTACAGTCTGTGTGTATTAAAGCTACAGTCAGTCCGTGTATTAAATCTACAGTCTGTCTATGTATTAATTCTACAATCAGTCTGTGTATCAAATCTACAGTCAGTCCGTATATTAAATCTACAGTCAGTCCATGTATTAAATCTACAGTCAGTGTGTGATTAAATCTACAGTCAGTCCGTGATTTAAAGCTACAGTCAGTGTGTGTATTAAAGCTACAGTCAGTGTGTGTATTAAAGCTACAGTCAGTCCGTGTATTAAATCTACAGTCAGTCCTTGTATTAAATCTAGAGTCAGTCTGTGTATTAAATCTACAGTCAGTCCGTGTATTAAATCGACAGTCAGTCCGTGTATTAAATTCACAGTCAGTGTGTGTATTAAATCTACAGTCAGTCCGTGTATTAAATCTACAGTCAGTGTGTGTATCAAATCTACAGTCAGTCCGTGTATTAAATCTACAGTCAGTGTGTGTCTTCAATCTACAGTTAGTGTGTGTATTAAATCTACAGTCAGTCCTTGTATTAAATCTACAGTCTGTCCATGTATTAACTCTATATTAAGTACGTGTATTAAATCTACAGTCAGTGCGTGTAGTAAATCTATAGTCAGTCCGTGTATTAAATCTATAGTCATTGTGTGTATTAAATCTACAATTAGTGCGTGTATTAAATCTATAGTCAGTTTGTTTATTTGATACATAAACTGACTATAGATTTAATACACGCACTGACTGTAGATTTAATACACGGACTGACTGTAGATTTGATACACACACTGACTGTAGATTTAATACACGGACTGGCTATAGATTTAATACACACACTGTCTGTAGATTTAATACACGGACTGACTATAGATTTAATACACACACTGTCTGTAGATTTAATACACAAACTGACTGCAGATTTAATACACGGACAGACAGTAGATTTACTACACACACTGACTGTAGATTTAATACACACATTGACTGTAGATTTAATACATGGACTGACTGTAGATTTAATACACAGTCAGTACATGTATTAAATCTACAGTCACTGTGTGTATTGAATCTACAGTCAGTGTGTGTATTAAATCTACAGTCAGTTCTTGTATTAAATCTACAGTCTGTCCGTGTATTAAATCTATACTCAGTCCGTGTATTAAATCTACAGTCAGTCCGTGTATTAAATCTACAGTCAGTGTGTGTATTAAAGTTACAGTCAGTGTGTGTATTAAAGCTACAGTCAGTCCGTGTATTAAAGCTGCAGTCAGTCCGTCTATTAAATCTACAGTCTGTCCATGTATTAAATCTATAGTCAGTACGTGTATTAAATCTACACTCAGTCCGTGTATTAAATCTACAGTCAGTGCATGTATTAAATCTGCAGTCAGTTTGTGTATTAAATCTACAATCAGTCCGTGTATTAAATCTACAGTTAGTGTGTGTATTAAATCTACAGTTAGTGTGTGCATTAAATCTACAGTCAGTCCGTATATTATATCTACAGTCAGTCCGTGTAATAAAATCTACAGTCAGTCTGTGTTTTAAATCTACAGTCAGTCCGTATATTAAATCTGTAGTCAGTGTGAGTTTTAAATCTACAATCAGTCCGTGTATTAAATCTACAGTCAGTCCGTGTATTAAATTTACAGTCAGTGTGTGTATTAAATCTGCAGTCAGTTTGTGTATTAAATCTAGTCAGTGTGTGTATTAAATCTACAATTACTCCGTGTATTAAATCTACAGTTAGTGTGTGTATTAAATCTACAATCAGTCCGTGTATTAAATTTACAGTAGTGTGTGTATTAAATCTACAGTCATTCCGTGTGTTAAATTTACAGTCAGTCCTAGTATTAAATCTACAGTTAGTCCATGTATTAAATTCACAATCAGTATGTGTAATAAAACTACAGTCAGTGTTTGTACTAATTCTACAGTCAGTGTGTGTACTAAATCTACAGTCAGTGTCTGTATTAAATCTACAGTCAGTCGTATATTAAACCTACAGTCAGTGTGTTTATTAAATCTTCAGCGTGTGTATTAAATCTACAGTCAGACCATGTATTAAATCTGCAGTCAGTCCGTGTATTGAATCTACAGTCAGTGTGTGTATTAGATCTATGGTCAGTCGTGTATTGAATCTACAGTTATTCCAAAAATTAAATCTACAGTCAGTGTGTGTATTAAATCTATACTCAGTTAGTGTATTAAATCTGCAGTTATTCCGTGTATTAAATCTGCAGTTATTCCGTGTATTAAATCTATAGTCAGTCCATGTATTAAATCTACAGTCAGTGCCTGTATTAAATCTACGGTCAGTTTGTGTATTAAATCTACAATCAGCATGTGTATTGAATCTACAGTCAGTGTGTGTATTAAATCTACAGTCAGTGTGTGTTTCAAATCTACAGTCAGTGTGTGTATCAAATCTACAGTCAGTGTGTGTATTAAAACTGCAGTCAGTGTGTGTATTAAATCTGCAGTCAGTCCGTGTATTAAATCTACAGTCAGTCCATGTATTAAATCTACCGTCAGTTCCTGTATTAAATCTACAGTCAGTGTGTGCATTAAATCTACAGTCAGTCCGTGTATTAAATCTACAGTCAATCGTGTATTAAATCTACAGTCAGTTAGTGTATTAAATCTGCAGTCAGTCCGTGTATTAAATCTACAGTCAGTGCCTGTATTAAATCTACAGTCAGTCCGTATATTAAATCTGTAGTCAGTGTGAGTATTAAATCTACAATCAGTCCGTGTATTAAATCTACAGTCAGTCCGTGTATTAAATTTACAGTCAGTGTGTGTATTAAATCTGCAGTCAGTTTGTGTATTAAATCTAGTCAGTGTGTGTATTAAATCTACAATTACTCCGTGTATTAAATCTACAGTTAGTGTGTGTATTAAATCTACAGTTAGTGTGTGCATTAAATCTACAGTCAGTCCGTGTATTAAATCTACAATCAGTTTGTGTATCAAATCTACAGGTCAGTCCGTGTATTAAATCTACAGTCAGTTCTTGTATGAAATATACAGTCTGTCCATGTATTAAATCTACGGTCAGTGTGTGTATCGAATCTTCAGTCAGTCCATATATTAAATCTATCATCAGTGTGTGTATGAAATCTACAGTCAGTCTGTGTATTAAAGTTACAGTCTGTGTGTATTAAAGCTACAGTCAGTCCGTGTATTAAATCTACAGTCTGTCTATGTATTAATTCTACAATCAGTGTGTGTATCAAATCTACAGTCAGTCCGTATATTAAATCTACAGTCAGTCCATGTATTAAATCTACAGTCAGTGTGTGATTAAATCTACAGTCAGTCCGTGATTTAAAGCTACAGTCAGTGTGTGTATTAAAGCTACAGTCAGTGTGTGTATTAAAGCTACAGTCAGTCCGTGTATTAAATCTACAGTCTGTCCATGAATTAATTCTACAATCAGTGTGTGTATTAAAGCTGCAGTCAGTCCGTCTATTAAATCTACAGTCTGTCCATGTATTAAATCTATAGTCAGTACGTGTATTAAATCTACACTCAGTCCGTGTATTAAATCTACAGTCAGTGCGTGTATTAAACCTGCAGTCAGTTTGTGTATTAAATCTACAGTTAGTGTGTGCATTAAATCTACAGTCAGTCCGTATATTATATCTACAGTCAGTCCGTGTAATAAAATCTACAGTCAGTCTGTGTTTTAAATCTACAGTCAGTCCGTATATTAAATCTGTAGTCAGTGTGAGTATTAAATCTACAATCAGTCCGTCTATTAAATCTACAGTCAGTCCGTGTATTAAATTTACAGTCAGTGTGTGTATTAAATCTGCAGTCAGTTTGTGTATTAAATCTAGTCAGTGTGTGTATTAAATCTACAATTACTCCGTGTATTAAATCTACAGTTAGTGTGTGCATTAAATCTACAGTCAGTCCGTATATTATATCTACAGTCAGTCCGTGTAATAAAATCTACAGTCAGTGTGTGTTTTAAATCTACAGTCAGTCCGTATATTAAATCTGTAGTCAGTGTGAGTATTAAATCTACAATCAGTCCGTGTATTAAATCTACAGTCAGTCCGTGTATTAAATTTACAGTAGTGTGTGTATTAAATCTACAGTCAGTCCGTGTGTTAAATTTACAGTCAGTCCTAGTATTAAATCTACAGTTAGTCCATGTATTAAATTCACAATCAGTATGTGTAATAAAACTACAGTCAGTGTTTGTACTAATTCTACAGTCAGTGTGTGTACTAAATCTACAGTCAGTGTCTGTATTAAATCTACAATCAGTCCGTGTATTAAATCTACAGTCAGTGCGTGTATTAAATCTGCAGTCAGTTTGTGTATTAAATCTACAATCAGTCCGTGTATTAAATCTACAGTTAGTGTGTGTATTAAATCTACAGTTAGTCCGTATATTATATCTACAGTCAGTCCGTGTAATAAAATCTACAGTCAGTGTGTGTTTTAAATCTACCGTCAGTCCGTATATTAAATCTGTAGTCAGTGTGAGTATTAAATCTACAATCAGTCCGTGTATTAAATCTACAGTCAGTCCGTGTATTAAATTTACAGTAGTGTGTGTATTAAATCTACAGTCAGTCCGTGTGTTAAATTTACAGTCAGTCCTAGTATTAAATCTACAGTTAGTCCATGTATTAAATTCACAATCAGTATGTGTAATAATTCTACAGTCAGTGTTTGTACTAATTGTACAGTCAGTGTGTGTACTAAATCTACAGTCAGTGTCTGTATTAAATCTACAGTCAGTCGTATATTAAACCTACAGTCAGTGTGTTTATTAAATCTTCAGCGTGTGTATTAAATCTACAGTCAGACCATGTATTAAATCTGCAGTCAGTCCGTGTATTGAATCTACAGTCAGTCCGTGTATTAGATCTATGGTCAGTCGTGTATTGAATCTACAGTTATTCCATATATTAAATCTACAGTCAGTGTGTGTATTAAATCTATACTCAGTTAGTGTATTAAATCTGCAGTTATTCCGTGTATTAAATCTATAGTCAGTCCATGTATTAAATCTACAGTCAGTGCCTGTATTAAATCTACGGTCAGTTTGTGTATTAAATCTACAATCAGCATGTGTATTAAATCTACAGTCAGTGTGTGTATTAAATCTACAGTCAGTGTGTGTTTCAAATCTACAGTCAGTGTGTGTATCAAATCTCCAGTCAGTGTGTGTATTAAAACTGCAGTCAGTGTGTGTATTAAATCTACAGTTAGTCCGTATATTATATCTACAGTCAGTCCGTGCAATAAAATCTACAGTCAGTGTGTGTTTTAAATCTACAGTCAGTCCGTATATTAAATCTGTAGTCAGTGTGAGTATTAAATCTACAATCAGTCCGTGTATTAAATCTACAGTCAGTCCGTGTATTAAATTTACAGTAGTGTGTGTATTAAATCTACAGTCAGTCCGTGTGTTAAATTTACAGTCAGTCCTAGTATTAAATCTACAGTTAGTCCATGTATTAAATTCACAATCAGTATGTGTAATAAAACTACAGTCAGTGTTTGTACTAATTCTACAGTCAGTGTGTGTACTAAATCTACAGTCAGTGTCTGTATTAAATCTACAGTCAGTCGTATATTAAACCTACAGTCAGTGTGTTTATTAAATCTTCAGCGTGTGTATTAAATCTACAGTCAGACCATGTATTAAATCTGCAGTCAGTCCGTGTATTCAATCTACAGTCAGTGTGTGTATTAGATCTATGGTCAGTCGTGTATTGAATCTACAGTTATTCCATATATTAAATCTACAGTCAGTGTGTGTATTAAATCTATACTCAGTTAGTGTATTAAATCTGCAGTTATTCCGTGTATTAAATCTGCAGTTATTCCGTGTATTAAATCTATAGTCAGTCCATGTATTAAATCTACAGTCAGTGCCTGTATTAAATCTACGGTCAGTTTGTGTATTAAATCTACAATCAGCATGTGTATTAAATCTACAGTCAGTGTGTGTATTAAATCTACAGTCAGTGTGTGTTTCAAATCTACAGTCAGTGTGTGTATCAAATCTACAGTCAGTGTGTGTATTAAAACTGCAGTCAGTGTGTGTATTAAATCTGCAGTCAGTCCGTGTATTAAATCTACAGTCAGTCCATGTATTAAATCTACCGTCAGTTCCTGTATTAAATCTACAGTCAGTGTGTGCATTAAATCTACAGTCAGTCCGTGTATTAAATCTACAGTCAATCGTGTATTAAATCTACAGTCAGTATGTGTATTAAATCTGCAGCCAGTCCGTGTATTAAATCTACAGTCAGTGCCTGTATTAAATCTACAGTCAGTCCGTATATTAAATCTGTAGTCAGTGTGAGTATTAAATCTACAATCAGTCCGTGTATTAAATCTACAGTCAGTCCGTGTATTAAATTTACAGTCAGTGTGTGTATTAAATCTGCAGTCAGTTTGTGTATTAAATCTAGTCAGTATGTGTATTAAATCTACAATTACTCCGTGTATTAAATCTACAGTTAGTGTGTGTATTAAATCTACAGTTAGTGTGTGCATTAAATCTACAGTCAGTCCGTATATTATATCTACAGTCAGTCCGTGTGTGTTTTAAATCTACAGTCAGTCCGTATATTAAATCTGTAGTCAGTGTGAGTATTAAATCTACAATCAGTCCGTGTATTAAATCTACAGTCAGTCCGTGTATTAAATTTACAGTAGTGTGTGTATTAAATCTACAGTCAGTCCGTGTGTTAAATTTACAGTCAGTCCTAGTATTAAATCTACAGTTAGTCCATGTATTAAATTCACAATCAGTATGTGTAATAAAACTACAGTCAGTGTTTGTACTAATTCTACAGTCAGTGTGTGTACTAAATCTACAGTCAGTGTCTGTATTAAATCTACAGTCAGTCGTATATTAAACCTACAGTCAGTGTGTTTATTAAATCTTCAGCGTGTGTATTAAATCTACAGTCAGACCATGTATTAAATCTGCAGTCAGTCCGTGTATTGAATCTACAGTCAGTGTGTGTATTAGATCTATGGTCAGTCGTGTATTGAATCTACAGTTATTCCATATATTAAATCTACAGTCAGTGTGTGTATTAAATCTATACTCAGTTAGTGTATTAAATCTGCAGTTATTCCGTGTATTAAATCTGCAGTTATTCCGTGTATTAAATCTATAGTCAGTCCATGTATTAAATCTACAGTCAGTGCCTGTATTAAATCTACGGTCAGTTTGTGTATTAAATCTACAATCAGCATGTGTATTAAATCTACAGTCAGTGTGTGTATTAAATCTACAGTCAGTGTGTGTTTCAAATCTACAGTCAGTGTGTGTATCAAATCTCCAGTCAGTGTGTGTATTAAAACTGCAGTCAGTGTGTGCATTAAATCTACAGTCAGTCCGTGTATTAAATCTACAGTCAATCGTGTATTAAATCTACAGTCAGTATGTGTATTAAATCTGCAGTCAGTCCGTGTATTAAATCTACAGTCAGTGCCTGTATTAAATCTACAGTCAGTTTGTGTATTAAATCTACAGTCAGCGTGTGTATTAAATCTACAGTCAGTGTGTGTATTAAATCTACAGTCAGTGTGTGTTTCAAATCTGCAGTCAGTGCCTGTATTAAATCTACAGTCAGTTTGTGTATTAAATCTACAGTCAGCGTGTGTATTAAGTCTACAGTCAGTGTGTGTATTAAATCTACAGTCAGTGTGTGTTTCAAATCTCCAGTCAGTGTGTGTATCAAATCTCCAGTCAGTGTGTGTATTAAACCTGCAGTCAGTGTGTGTATTAAATCTGCAGTCAGTCCGTGTATTAAATCTACAGTCAGTCCATGTATTAAATCTACAGTCAGTCCCTGTATTAAATCTACAGTCAGTGTGTGCATTAAATCTACAGTCAGTCCGTGTATTAAATCTACAGTCAATCGTGTATTAAATCTACAGTCAGTATGTGTATTAAATCTGCAGTCAGTCCGTGTATTAAATCTACAGTCAGTCCGTATATTAAATCTATCGTCAGTGTGTGTATTAAATCTGCAGTCAGTCCGTGTATTAAATCTACAGTCAGTCTGTGTATTAAAGTTACAGTCAGTGTGTGTATTAAATCTACAGTCAGTGTGTGTATTAAATCTACAGTCAGTGTGTGTATTAAATCTACAGTCAGTCCTTGTATTAAATCTACAGTCTGTCCATGTATTAAATCTATAGTCAGTATGTGTATTAAATCTACAGTCAGTATGTGCATTACATCTACAGTCAGTGTGTGCATTACATCTACAGTCAGTGTGTGTATTAAATCTACAGTCAGTGTGTGTAGTAAATCTTAACTCAGTCTATATATTACATCTACAGGCTGTCCCTGTATTAAATCTCCAGTAGGTCCGTGTATTACATCTACAGTCAGTCCATATATTACATCTATAATCAGTCCATGTATTAAATCTACAGTCGGTCTGTGTATTAAATCTACAGTCGGTTTGTTTATTAAATCTAGTCAGTGTGTGTATTAAATCTACAGTTAGTCTGTATATTACTACAGTCAGTCCGTGTATTACATCTACAGTTAGCAATTGCACAAGCAGTTGCTCACTGCGTTGGATTGCCATACTTTCAATTTGTGTGATGTCCTAGTCTATGTTTCTATGTTTCTAAAAACTGTCGGGCAGTAATAGTAGAGGATTTCAACTATTCTAATATTAACTGGGATAGAATTAGTGTGAAAGGTATAGAGGGAGCAGATTTCTTAAAATGCACTCGGGAGAACTTTTTTAGCCAGTATGTAGCAAGTCCAACAAGGGAAGTGGCAGTTCTGGACTTAGTTTTAGGGTATGAGGCTGGGCAGGTGGAAGGGGTATCAGTGGGAGAGTATGTTGGTAGTAGTAACCATAATTCGGTTACATTTAGGATAGTTATGGAAAAGGACAAAGATAGACCAGGAATAAAAGTTCTTAATTGGGGAAAAGCTAATTTTACTAAACTGTGATATGATTTAGCCAAAATGGACTGGAAAAAGCTACTTGAAGGTAAATCAGTGTCACAGCAGTGGGAGGCATTCAAGGAGGAGATAGTGAGGGTTCAGACCAAGTATGTTCCTTTAAAGAAAAAGGGTGGGACTAACAAATCTAGAGTCCCCTGGATGTCAAGGGGCATACAGGGTAGTATAAAGAAAAAAAGGGAAGCTTATGACAGATACCGAGGGATCAATACTGCAGAAACCCGAGAGGAGTGTACAAAGTGCAGGGATGAAATTAAAAAGGAAATTAGGAAGGCAAGGAGAAAGCATGAAAAAATATTGGCAAGTAAAATCAAGGAAAACCCAAATATGTGTTCTGAATACATTAAGAACAAGAGGATAACTAAAGAAACAGTAGGGCCTATTCGGGACATGAAGGTGATCTGTGTGTGGAGACGGAAGACGTGGGTATGATTCTTAATGATTCTTTGCATCTGTTTTCACAAAAGAGAGGGACAATGCAGACATTTCAATCAGGAGGAGGAGTGTGAAATATTAGATGAGATAAAGATAGTGAGAGAGGAAGTATTAAGGGGTTTACCATCTTTGAAAGTGGATAAATCCTCAGGCCCGGATGAAATGTATCCCAGGCTGTTAAGAGAAGCAAGCGAGGAAATAGCAGTGGCTCTGGCCATCATTTTCCAATCTATTCTGGCTACAGGTTTTGTGCCGGGAGACTGGAGGACTGCTAATGTTGTACCGTTGTTTAAAAAGGGAGAAAGGGACAGACCGAGTAATTGCAGGCCAGTCAGCCTAACCTTGGTGGTGGGAAATTATTGGAAAAAATTCTAAGGGACAGGATAAATCTTCATGTAGAAAGTCAAGGACAGTCAGCATGGATTTGTTAAGGGAAGGTCATGTCTGACTAACTTGACTGATTTTTTTGAAGAGGTAACAAGGAGGGTCAATGAGGGTAGTGTGTTTGATGTAGTCTATATAGATTTTAGCAAGGCTTTTGATAAGGTCCCACATGGCAGACTGGTAATGAAAGTAAAAGCCCATGGGATCCAAGGCAAAGTGACAAATTGGATCCAAAATTAGCTCAGGGGCAGGAAGCAAAGGGTAATGGTCGATGGGTGTTTTTATGACTGGAAGGCTGTTTCCAGTGGGTTTCCACAGGGCTTAATACTAGGTCCCTTGCTTTTTGTGGTATATATCAATGATTTAGATTTGAATGTAGGGGGCATGATTAAGTAGTTTGCAGATGATACAAAAATTGGCCATGTGTTTGATAATGAAATAGAAAGTTGTAGACTTCAGGAAGATATCAATGGACTGGTCAGGTGGGCAGAACAGTGGCAAATGGAATTCAATCCGGAGAAGTGTCAGGTAATGCATTTGGGGAGGGCTAACAAGGCAAGGGAATACACATTAAATGGTAGGATGCTGAATAGTGTAGCGGAACAAAGGAACCTTGGGGTGCATGTCCACAGATCACAGACAGGTAGATAAGGAGGTTAAGAAGGCATACGGGATACCTTCCTTTATTAGCTGAGGCAGGGAATAGAAGAGCAGGGAGGTGATGCTTGAACTGTATAAAACACTAGTTAGACCACAGCTAGAGTATTCGTGCAGTTCTGGTCACCACATTACAGGAAAGATGTGATTGCACTAGTGAGGGCACAGAGGAGATTTGCTAGGATGCTGCCTGGACTGGAGAATTTTAGTTATGAGGAAAGATTGGATAGGCTGGGGTTGTTTTCTTAAGCACAGAGGAGGATGAGTGGAGATTTAATTGAGGTGTATAAAATTATGAGGGGCCTGGATAGAGTGGATAGGAAGGACCTGTTCCCCTTAGCAGAGGAGTCAAGAACCAGGGACCATAGGTTTAAAGTAAGTGGTAGGAGGTTTGATGGGGATTTGAGGAGAATGTATTCACCCAGAGCATGGGCGAGGTAGGGCGGGGGGCGGTCTGGAACTCACTGCCTGAATGGGTGGCTGAGGCAGAAACCTTCATAGCATTTAAAAATTACTTGGATGTGCATTTGAAGTGCTGTAACCTACAGGGCTGCAGACCATGAGCTGGAAAGTGGGAATATGCTGGATAGTTCTTTGTCGGTCAGCAAGGACACGATGGGCGGAATGGCCTCCTGTGCTGTAAATTTCTATGATGATTCTAAGATTCTATGGCATCAACATTCTGCAGTTGTCCATGGAGTGTGTGGTCAGTTCTGAACAAGCTGCAGTCAGTTCAGAAGCCCATGGCACCAACACTGGGGGCTTTGGTCGAAGATTTCAATCAGGTCCCTGTCTGCCTGCAGGGGGTCATTCAGCCAACTTCAGCGTCGGTGAAGGTAAAATAATGCCGGGCAAGAGGAATGCAGTCTTGGGTCGGTAAGTGGACTCAGCCTGATGTTAAACCCTCCCACACATCATTCCCGCAGGGCACGAAGGGGTTCAAATCGACCCCATTGACTAGTCATTCATCTAATGAGGGTCTGCACTTACTGACGTAGAATAGGGAATACCCTTGTAAAGTTAGCCATTGCTCGTGAAAAATGTGTTTATTTTGCTGCATTGCTGAACATCACATATTTGTCAAAATGTTACCGTTTAGTTTACATTTGGACACCATGAGAATGTGATGAGGTGCTACCTAAATAAGTCTTTCATTCTATATGTAACATGTAAAACTAAAGTACGTGGGACATGGACTATATAGGCACTGCAGTCACCTCTCATGACATGAGTTACAGCAGAGTAAAGTCTGTCTCCAGCTCCTCTGTCAGATTGTTGTTATTCTCTCGCCCAGAGAGCTTGATCCAGAAGAACTATCTTGTTAGCTCCTGCATTAATAATCCACCCACCTCTCTGCAGGCAGTGTGTGTTCTACCTTGGCAACATCCTCTGATGCATTTAGCCATTCTCTGCAGGCTGAATGCTCTTCAAGCCCTCTGCATCGGGCTGCTGAGATCCCGTTTCTGACAGCATGACAAGCAGCCTGTGTACGTCTGGGCGGCGCTGCTTGGTGTGGGATGGTGTGGGCCCATCGATCTGTACTTAATGCTGCGTTTTCTATTTATAAATCAGTGTGTATCTATTGTGCTGCTAAAAATAAATGGAGACAACACTGCTCTTAATCGTTCAGCGGCACTAACTGACGTAAGCTGAAACAAGCTGTCTTCAAGATTTCTCTTTGCTCTCCGAATGCAAATTTCCCTGTCACATTGGCCCTCAGTTTACTTCCAAAATACCGGCGAGATTAATGGCGTTTGCTGTTATTAATGTGTAAATCGATCAGCAACTTGTAGCGAGCAACTTGTCGCTGTGAGTTGTGAATCGCCACAAGTTGCTGGACGATCTGCGCTGCTCCACCGTTGGCTTAGCGGAAAAGGCAGCTCACCCTCAACCTCCCAATGAGTTTCATGAAGTTGCTGCATTTGTGCATTAATTACCCATGAAACTCACCACAGAAAGTTAGGGCTGGTACTTAACAGCGTAAGTATCTTTTTAATGAGATTTATGTTCCTGCAATTTCACTCAACCTCTCCGGCTCAGAAAGGAACAACTGCAGGTAGTAAATTGTTCTTAGAGATTTTTTAATGTAATTTTTTTTAAATTTTCCTTTTTGTCTTTTTTTTCCTGATCTTAATCCAAACTTTCTTTCCCTTTCTTTATCTCTCTTTCTGTTCCTGATTTGTCTTGAATTCACCCTTTTTCGTTCTCCATCATTCCTGTTTCTTTCTCAATCCTTAAATCTCACTATTTAAGGTGACACACTGGTGGTCCCATTGTTCAATGAGGTTCCAGATGCCCCATTGCTCTTGTCACACCGGTATCAGCTCACACTTCCAGCAACTTACAGTTTTTCGAGCTGAAGGTGAGGGAAAAAATCTAACGGGGCACACTGCAAGATGCCCCACTCCAACAAACTCTGAGTCACAATGTGTGAATCATGGTGTATTTAATTCAGCAAATGACTCCCCTTCAATGAAATTCACAATCTAGCCTGTCCAACCAAAAGCCTGGTCCTTAGTGCCATTTGGAGCTGTCTGACTTGGCATCTACCAGAGGTTTTAAGCCCTGATTCCATCCTCCTTCCCAACTGTTCGCTCAGGCTGGTATACAACTGCTCAAGATCCGTTACAAATCCCACATCTAACCCGGCCATAAGACCACCAATTGGCGCCTACGTGACATTGCCTGCTCCCTCCCGACCTCACTGCGACCCCCACCTAGGATGGTGCCACCCAAAGGCTTGATGTCTGCCGCACCTGTCTCCAATATGGGATCCCACACAAAGCCTCACTTAACAGTTATCCAGGTCCTCGTCAATCTACACTGCCTCCACACATCAACTTCAAATATCTCCCCAGTGTCACTCCACCCAACCTCTGCAATCCACCCATCATCCAACTTCCACCCTTCCAACTTTGATCGACCACATGTCCCTTCCTTCCGCCCCACCATCAGTGGAACAACCTTCAGCTACCATGTCCCCAACACTTCGGAACACTGTCCCTAAACCCCTCCATCTCTCCACCTTCCAAAGTCTGTTCAATCCCATCTTTGCTCAACTCCTACCTCGTATGCTGCCCTCCGATCTCCTCTGAAGCACCTTGGAGCATTATTTAATTTAAGAGTATTGGTGGTGGTTGTGGATAACACTGAGGATGGTGAGTGGGTTAAATCTGCAGATACAAGAAGGCAGGTGTTTATTCCAGACAATGAGAGCTCTACATATATAGAATGGAGAAAAAGGTATCGGTTTACTGCATTGGTAAAGGGGTTATACATTTGTACAAATATAACAATTGTTTATAGTTTAATCTGGGATTTAATGACAGGGCATTATCCTGCTACTGAGAAAATTATTATTAATTTGATGTTATTCGCGACAGTGAAACCCTTGGATGCTTGCTAATGTTTCTGTGAAGATCCACTTTCTCGAACAGACCTGTTCACTCAAGTACATAACACAGTTGTTCATTTGTAATCTGATTCTTGATGTCATCTTTAGTTCCAGTCTCTTTAAATTCCCATACAAATGTATTAACCCATTTCTGAATCGAGCTCCCAAATGCAAAAGCATTTTCGGCACCCAAATCAAAACAATTATTGAGAACTTTCCAAGAATAATAGAAAAATGTGCTTGGGTTCTGCAGAAATCTCTCTAACTGTCTGTATTTGTAATCTGCGAGCTCCTGTTTTGAAGATGCGATAGCCTTGTGTTCATGGTACTGGACTAGCAACCCATGGCAAGTGGCAGAATTCAATTCAATAAACCTGCTAATTTGTGGACTGGCAACAGGAAATGAAGCTGCCAGATTGTTGTAAAAACCCATCTGGTTCATTAATGTCCTTCAGTGAAGGGAACCTGCTGCCCCTCCCCAGTCGGCCTACACAGGAGACCATCCCACCCTACGTGGCTGACTCTCAGTGCCCTCAGGACAACTAGGGATAGACAATAGATATGGCCTTACCAACACCCAAAGAGCAAATGAAAAGGCATGGTGCACAGCATTGGAAGACTCACCTCCACCACTGAGCAGGAAGACACAATGCTGACTCTCCATGCTCCTCAGCTCCTGACCTGAGCAAGGTCAGACAAGGGTGCACTGATTCATTTCATCCACAATTACAACATAATATCTCATTCACTCCAACTCACTCCTGGCCAGCCTTTCACAGTATACTTGAAGTCATCCAAAACTCAGCAGCCTGTGTACTAACCCGCACCAAGTCAAGATCACCCACTACCCCTGTGCTTTCTGATTTACATTGGCTCCCAGTTAAACAAGCCCTTGACTTCAAAATTATCATCCTTGTTTACAAATCATTCCATGGACTTGCCCCTCCCTCTCTCTGTAATCTTTTTCAGCCTCATAATCCCACAAGATGTCTGCCCTCCCCAAATTCTGACCTCTTGAACATTGCTCATTATAACTGAACAACCATTGGTGGATGTGCCTTCAGCTGCCTGGGCCCTAAACTCTGGAACTCCCTCCCTAAACCTCACTACCTCTCTTTCCTCCTTTAAGATGCTCCTTAAAACCTACTTCTTTCAACAAGCTTTTGATCATCTGCCTTAATTTCTTCTGTGGCTTGGTGTCAAATTTATCTGTTTGTCTGTAACACTGTTGTGAAGCACCTTGGGACGTTTTACCACGTTAAAGGCGCTATATAAATAAAAATTATTATTATTATTATCATCCTTATCCTGTCCAGGAGTTCTTTAACAAAACCCTTATTATTAATCCGCTCCATCATCTGCTTGTTAATTCGTGTCAAATTATTTCATGTTGTGTATTCTCTGGGGACATTAAAGTCAGCTTCGTTCATTTGCAAATTATTCTGAACTGTACAACCTTGCCTTCTTCAATCCCATCTTTTCATGAATGTGAATTAAGTCCCCTCTTCTGTGGTGAGCCATGTTTCCATAATGCCAGAACCATCGTACATATGCCGCTAATTCTGAAACAGGAAGGAAGTGTAACACAAGGGTCGTAATTTCACCACCCGTGGTGAGACCGGTGCGGCCAGCATTAGTGGCGTATGGGGACCATGCTCCCGGCTCCAGCCCGCCCTCTCAACACAATCTTCCCTCGATTGGCCTTTTTAATCCCGCCCTGCGAGGTTCCTGGCCAATTAACAGGAAGCGGGTCTGATCACGTCATCTGATGATGCGTCATCGGCCGGTTTCCTTAAAGCGACCATGGCCAACTTTTTTTCAACAGTTGTTCTGTCAGTGTTCTACAGCATTGAGGTGTTGCAAATACGGACAAGCACTGCACAAAGGGGCATGGTTGCACCCAGGCTCTCCCACAACTTCCTCTAGATGCTTATGGAGGGAGTCACAGCACGCAGAGAGCTTCTCTTTCCTTCCATTGGGTGGAAGAGACCTCCCCAGGTCACCAACACAGCCTGGTTGCACATTATACAGGAGGGAAAAAGCAGCGATGTCATCAGGAGAACCAGGCTGCAATGGCACAAACCTGTCATTGATCTCAGTAGATCACAAAATGTTACTGCAACGCCACATTCAACCTTATCTTGCTGTACCACTCATCACATCCCCATCACTCTGCCTTCCCTACCCGACTCCTCCAGATCCTTACTCACACCAACTGACTTTGCACCTCCACCCATCCCTCTCTCTCTCTCTATCCACATTATCACTTTCCCAGCTCACGAACCACCCCTCTCACTCACCCTTATCCTTGTCCAATCATACCAACTAACAACACACAAGGCTCACTGGCTTGTGGAGCTGTTGCACTGTGAGTGGCTTAGCCAGTCATGTGACGTTCACAAGACTCAATAAAACCCCCAGTCAATTGAGTTCATGTTCTCCACGATGAGTTGTGCAGTTGTGAGCCTGGTGGATGAATTGTAGGGTTCAGTTTGATTGTTAAACCTTTGCTAATAAACCAGCTTGTTATTTATAGCAAAATGTGTAGCTGTGAATTCTTAAGCAAAGAACCCATGAAGCAGATACACTACAGGTCTTTTAGCCAATGTTCATGTAGAGTTTCTGCTGATGTGTTGTCAAACATTTAACTTTTTATTTTGAACACTTTGTGTTCTTGGACAGCTTTGTGTGCACCTTTGGAAGTGTCTTCGTGAGTTGTAGTGAATGGTCAGACGTAAGGGTAACCTGCACAATGGTGATGTGTGAAACGAATGGCTTGGGCATTGTAGGGATGGTACCAACCTGGCACATCATGTGGCAGTCAGGGTGCACAATGTCAAGTGAAGTAAATGTGGTCATGGTAAGGCCATCCCTGGCCTCCCGGGCAGCAATGTGGTCAGGTGCTGATGCTGTGTGTCCCGTTCAGTATCAGGCGATTGCGGAGAAGGTTATTGGTGTTGTTGGTGAAGCTGGTGTGTTTAGTGATGTTGGGGCTGATCGTGGTGGGATTCTGAGGACCAAGGTGATTTTTTTCAAGGGCATTGATGCTGCTGGAATAGATGGCAGGTGAGGTTAGAAACATAGAAATCCACAGTGCAGAAGGAGGCCATTTCAGCCCATCGTGTCCGTGCCGCCCGATAAAGAGCCACACGGCCCATGGTCAGCAGCCCTGAAGGTTACATATAAACCAATGAACAATGGCGGAAAGGTAAAGAGCACCCAGCCCAACCAGTCCGCCCCACACCCCTTACACCGAAACATTCTACACTCCACCCCAACCGAAGCCATGTGATCTCCTGGGAGAGGCAAAAGCTAGATAAAAACCCAGGCCAATTGGGAGAAAAGAAATCTGGGAAAATTCTTCTTCGACCTATCCAGGCAATCAAAACTAGTCCGCATTCGATTCCCTACAGTACGTACCATCGTATCTGCACCAGCCAACAAGAGGTTACCCAATCTAATCCCACTTACCAGCTCTAGGTCTGTAACCCTGCAGGTTACGGCACTTTAATTGCCCATCCAAGCACCTTTTAAATGTGGTGAAGGTTTCTGCATCCACCACCCTTCCAAGCAGTGAGTTCCAGACCCTCATAACCCTCTGTGTGAAGAAGCCCCCCAACCCCCCCCCCTCAAATCCCCCTCTGAACCTTCCAACAACCACCTTAAAACTATCCCCTCATAATTGACCCCTCCATCAATGGAACTCGGCCCTTGCTATCCAATATATCCAGGCCCCTCAAAATTTTGTACACCTCAATGAGGTCTCCTCTCAACCTCCACTGTTCCAATGAGAACAAACCCAGTCTATCCAATCTGTCCTCCCAGCTAAGATTCTCCATTCCAGGCAGCATCCTAGTAAATCTCCTCTGCACCCTCTCTAGTGCAATCATATCCTTCCTATAAAACGGTGACCAGAACTGCACGCAGTACTCCAGCTGTGGCCTAACCAGAGTATTATACAATTTAAGCATAACCTCCCTGCTCTTATATTCTATGCCTCGGCCAATAACGGCAAGCATTCCGTATGCCTTCTTAATCACCTTATTCACTTAGCCTGCTACTTTCAGGTATCTGTGGACAAGCACTCCAAGGGCTCTTTGTTCATCTACACTATTAAGTGACCTACCATTTAATGTGCATACCCTTTCCTTATTAGCCCTCCCAAAGTGCATTACCTCACACTTCTCTGAATTAAATTCCATTTGCCACTGCTCTGCCCACCTGACCAGTGAGGTTGAGATGACAGAAGCGATCTGTCAATGGTGAGAGAGGTTGCTCCAAGAAGGTGATGGTGAATAGAGAGTTCACTGCAAACACTTCTAAACTGCTTACAGCTCAAAAGTTTCTTTGAAATCCTGAAGGCGTCAGCTTCTGTCATTGGAAAGTGAACAACTGTGAAATGGTTGCTTTTATACCACTTCTGCAGCTGTCAACTAGCCAAAGCAATGGATAGTCACTGAGAACCCGACACACTTACCTGGCGTAAAACCTGAGGGATGGTAAACTCGTTGAAAACTTGGCAAAATGCTAAGTGCCTGGATAAAATCCTTTTAAATATCTTTAACTTACCTCGTAAGCATCTTAATGACCTGTCCCACCGCTTGGTGCCGGGTCTGTGATCGCACGCAGATCCAACAGATAAGAAACTGACATGGAGGCGGATTCAGAGCAGACTTCCGCCCTGCTGTCAATCAGGGCCATTTTCACAGTGGGCCCGCCTCCAAACCCGCACTCGCAGGGCTGGGAAGATTCCGGACAAGGAGTGCGTGCAGTGTGCAAGATTGTTGATTTTCTTGTTTTGTTTATGTTTTATTTTACCTGGATATACATTTTGCTTTATATTCTCTCCTTTCTCTTGACAGCACTGCCAGCTCTGCCTCATTACATTCTGATCTCCTCCCCCTCCCCATTAAGTGTGAATGAATCTGGATTGTATAAGAAGCTGATCTCTCTGGCCCTGTCCTGTATAGATTAGCCCAGCTCTCTTGTTTACACAATCTTAAATATATCACAGTTTGAGCAGAGCCATCTGTTAGCCCTGCAATTACTGTATAATTCTACTTGTGCACTCTCTTCCTTTTCTAGAGATTGTTAATAACAGAGACCACTTGCCTTTACCGCCCCTTTCCATCACTCCCACAGCACTGTGCTCAAACCTACCTTTCAATCACTTTGCTTCTTCCATATGTTATTAATTCTCAAGTGGAATATCACCACTGGTTCTTTTTTCACTCTCTGAACTAACGCATCCTCTCCTAAATATCCACCCTCTCTGGCCCTTGTAGACAAAGCACAGCTTTATTATTCCAATCTTAGCAGCAATCTTAGCTGCCCGTAAATCCCACCTTTGACTCTCCTGCTTGAACAATGCCCCTTTTCCTCACTACCTTGTTTCCCTTGCTCCACTACAGCCCAGTGACACTTCCTGTTCCTGAATAACATTGTCAGTACATTGTCAGTGTTATCCTGCGGCTGAAACCTTTGATACGGTTGCATCCTGTATACTGCTCTCTTCCACCTGCCTTCCTTAGCTCCTCTCCTCACTGCAACTCTCCCAACCCCAACTGGCACTGTCACTTCCCGAACATGTTCCTTCTGTCCCTCCTCTGGCCGGTACCTGTACTCACCTGTCTCTCCCACTGAGTCCAGTACCAGCCAGGTAGCATCGATTAGGCTTTCACACTCACTGATGCCTGGGAGCAGATGGGGCTGGATTTTCGGCTTTGCTCATTTCGGGGCCGTAATGGCGGCGGGACGGTAAAGTTTGCGCCTCAGTCAGCAAAATTGGGCAGCTGGGCCCCGAGTGTGGGGCGGAGTGCTAAGGGAGACGTTACACACTTCTCTTCGGGCGCTAGGCCGGCTGAGCCTGTGAAAATCCTGAGTTAAACAGTCGGCTTCGGAGCGCTGTAAGAGAGGCCTGGGGGGAAAAAACCCTGAATAAAACACCAAAAACATTCCCAATAAATAACTCACGCCACCACAACACATCGCAAAAATAAAATAAAAACCAATCACACTTACCGGAGGTGGACATTACTTACCTCAGTACAGCCGCTACAGGTCGGACTGCCCACTTTCACAGGTGGTCCCAGCAGGGGCCGCTCTACACAGCGCTACGGATCGGGGGCAGCCAAAAATGGAGCTGGTTTCACAGCAGGGACGTTGTACACCGGCACCCCTCTCCCGGGCGGTAGTGCTCCATGCCCCGCTGAAACCGGCCCCAAAAACCCCGGCGGGGCGCTGGAAGCTGGCCGCCTGCCCAGAAGAGCTCACCGCTGCCATTGCCGCCCGTCCAGGGTGAAAACCGAGGCAGCAACAGGCCGACAATCCGCCCCATGCTGTACGCTCCTGTCCTCCTGCTCTTTCATCAGCAATGTTTCCCACAATAACCTTCTCTGAGCTCCTTGGCTCTGAGGGCTGGAAACACACACCATGGGTATCATTTCACCTTCCATCTCAGTCCAGCCAGAGCTCTGATCTAAAATACTACTTACAAGTTTCTTACAGCCTTAAAATGTCTTTTAAATAACATCAATTGTCATTCAAACAAGCTAAAATGTCTTCTACTGAAAATTGCCCGCTGCTCCCAGCAAACCAGACTCTTGCTCCCACCCATTTGAACTGCTGCCGCCATTGACCTGGCCCAATCCTGAATCCTCCTAAAATTCACACATCTGCTGCTTGAACCACTGCTGCCAACCCATCTCTGCTCTGACCACTCAATCCATTCTGCCTGCTCAATCATCCTGCTCTCGCACCTTGTAGGAAGAGCTGGCAGATCACAGTGGCTCTCTGTAATCCGGTGGGTCTTATGCTATGGATTCTGTCATGTTGTAAATACGTATCAATGATTTGTCATAAACCAACATTTTCACAGGCACATTTAGCAAAGTGCTCTTTCCAAGTGTGGACAACTGGAGGATGTCTTCTCCTTGGGGACATGCAGTTACTAAGTGTAGCCACTGGAGGGCGTGGTCTTGGCCTGGACCAGTTTCTTCGGTGCAAAGAGAGAAGCTCTTGTAGCCATTCTCCACCATGCCTGAAGCTAGTTAAAGGCATTTGAAGCAGCATTCCCCTTAATGCACTTGGGCATATTGGGTTACTTGTACACACAGAGGATTAGCAGGCAGGAAGGTTCATACACAACACAATTGTCCATCCATTTCAATCAGTGGGGCCTCTATAATGGTCATGTGATCCTCCCCCTGTAACCTCTATAATGGTCATGTGATCCTCCCCCTGTAACATATCAGATGGCGGGAGTGAAGCGTTTCCTGACGGGAGGTTGTTTATTTTGTTCAAGACCGCCATCCACGTGGGCTGCACTCGGGCGGGAGTCTGCAGCGGATTATTGAATGAGGTCCCGCCATTAGGATCGGAAGCACCTCCTCCACATCCCCCACCCCCCCGGGTTTTCCCCATTTTACCCACTTTCTCTACAGACACCTCTCAAGATTCTAGGATGTAACCATCAGGTCCAGGGGACTTGTCTGCCTTTAGTCCCATTATTTTACCGAGTACTACCCCCCCACGTCCTCCCCATAAATATTGAGGCCCTTTTAGCAATGTCCCCCATACAGGGCCGCACCAGTAATACAGGAATATACCAATACTGAGAAGGTTTACAACAACAACAACAACAACCACTTGTATTTATCTAGCGCCTTTAATGCAGTGAAATGTCCCGAGGTGCTTCACAGGAGTATTGTGAGATTTTAAAAATTGACACCAAGCTGGATAAGGAGAAATTAGGGCAGATGACCTTAGTCAAAGAGGTAGGTTTTAAGGAGCATCTTGAAGGAAGAAAGAGAGGTAGAGAGGAGAGGTTTAGGCAGGGAATTGCAGAGATTGGGGCCTAGGCAACAGAAGGCACAGCCACCAATGGTTGAGTGATTATAATCAGGGATGCTCTAGAGGGCTGAATTAGAGGAGCGCAGACATCTCGGGGGTCTGGAGGGGGTGGGTGGTTGAGGGGCTGGAGGAGATTACAGAGATAGGAAGGGGCGAGGTCATGGAGGGATTTGAAAACAAGAATGAGAATTTTGAAATCGAGGCGTTGCTTAACCGGAAGCCAATGTAAGTCAGCGAGCACAGGGGTGATGGGTGAGCGGAACTTGGTGCGAGTTAGGACACGGGCAGTGAGCACAGGGGAGATGGATGAATGGGACTTGGTGCGAGTTAGGACACGGGCAGCGAGCACAGGGGTGATGGATGAGCAGGACTTGATGCGAGATAGCACACAAGCAGCGAGCACAGGGTTGATGGGTGAGCGGGACTTGGTGCAAGTTAGGACACGGGCAGTGAGCACAATGATGATGGGTGAGCGGGACTTGGTGCAAGTTAGGACACGGGTAGCGAGCATAGGGATGATGGGTGTGCGGAACTTGGTGCAAGTTAGGACACGGGCAGCGAGCACAGGGATGATGGGTGAGTGGGACTTGATGCGAGTTAGGACACGGGCAGTGAGCACAGTGATGATGGGTGAGTGGGACTTGGTGCGAGTTAGGGTAGAATGTTAGAAGTCAGCAAGATAGAGCAAGGAAGGTAGTGCAGGGGTCCCCTGCGGTCATCCCCCTGCAAAACAGATACACCGCTTTGGGTACTGTTGAGGGGAATGACTCATCAGGGGAGGGCAGCAGCAGCCAAGTTCATGGCACCGTGGCTGGCTCTGCTGCACAGGAGGGCAAGAAAAAGAGTGGGAGAGCGATAGTGATAGGGGATTCAATTGTGAGGGGAATAGATAGGCGTTTCTGCGGCCGCAACCGAGACTCCAGGATGGTATGTTGCCTCCCTGGTGCAAGGGTCAAGGATGTCTCGGAGCGGGTGCAGGACATTCTGAAATGGGAGGGAGAACAGCCAGTTGTCGTGGTGCACATTGGTACCAACGACATAGGCAAAAAAAGGGATGAGGTCCTACGAAACGAATTTAAGGAGCTAGGAGCTAAATTAAAAAGTAGGACCTCAAAAGTAGTAATCTCGGGATTGCTACCAGTGCCACGTGATAGTCAGAGTAGGAATCGCAGGATAGCGCAGATGAATACGTGGCTTGAGCAGTGGTGCAGCAGGGAGGGATTCAAATTCCTGGGGCATTGGGACCGGTTCTGGGGGAGGTGGGACCAGTACAAACCGGACGGTCTGCACCTGGGCAGGACTGGAACCAATGTCCTAGGGGGAGTGTTTGCTAGTGCTGTTGGGGAGGATTTAAACTAATATGGCAGGGGGATGGGAACCAATGCAGGGAGACAGAGGGAAACAAAAAGGAGCCAAAAGCAAAAGACAGAAAGGAGATGAGGAAAAGTGGAGGGCAGAGAAACCCAAGGCAAAGAACAAAAAGGGCCACTGTACAGCAAAATTCTAAAAGGACAAAGGGTGTTAATAAAACAAGCCTGAAGGCTTTGTGTCTTAATGCAAGGAGTATCCGCAATAAGGTGGATGAATTAATTGTGCAAATAGATGTTAACAAATATGATGTGATTGGGATTACGGAGACGTGGCTCCAGGATGATCAGGACTGGGAACTCAACATTCAGGGGTATTCAACATTCAGGAAGGATAGAATAAAAGTAAAAGGAGGTGGGGTAGCATTGCTGGTTAAAGAGGAGATTAATGCAATAGTTAGGAAAGACATTAGCTTGGATGATGTGGAATCTATATGGGTAGAGCTGCAGAACACCAAAGGGCAAAAAACGTTAGTAGGAGTTGTGTACAGACCTCCAAACAGTAATAGGGATGTTGGGGAGGGCATCAAACAGGAAATTAGGGGTGCATGCAATAAAGGTGCAGCAGTTATAATGGGTGACTTTAATATGCACATAGATTGGGCTAGCCAAACTGGAAGCAATACGGTGGAGGAGGATTTCCTGGAGTGCATAAGGGATGGTTTTCTAGACCAATATGTTGAGGAACCAACTAGGGGGGAGGCCATCTTAGACTGGGTGTTGTGTAATGAGAGAGGATTAATTAGCAATCTCATTGTGCGAGGCCCCTTGGGGAAGAGTGACCATAATATGGTGGAATTCTGCATTAGGATGGAGAATGAAACAGTAATTTCAGAGACCATGGTCCAGAACTTAAAGAAGGGTAACTTTGAAGGTATGAGGCGTGAATTGGCTAGGATAGATTGGCGAATGATACTTAGGGGGTTGACTGTGGATGGGCAATGGCAGACATTTAGAGACCGCATGGATGAAGTACAACAATTGTACATTCCTGTCTGGCGTAAAAATAAAAAGGGGAAGGTGGCTCAACCGTGGCTATCTAGGGAAATCAGGGATAGTATTAAAGCCAAGGAAGTGGCATACAAATTTGCCAGAAATAGCAGCGAACCTGGGGACTGGGAGAAATTTAGAACTCAGCAGAGGAGGACAAAGGGTTTGATTAGGACAGGGAAAATGGAGTACGAGAAGAAGCTTGCAGGGAACATTAAGGCGGATTGCAAAAGTTTCTATAGGTATGTAAAGAGAAAAAGGTTGGTGAAGACAAACGTAGGTCCCCTGCAGTCAGAATCAGGGGAAGTCATAACGGGGAACAAAGAAATGGCGGATCAATTGAACAAGTACTTTGGTTCGGTATTCACTAAGGAGGATACAAACAACCTTCCGGATATAAAAGGGGTCAGAGGGTCTAGTAAGGAAGAGGAACTGAGGGAAATCTTTATTAGTCGGGAAATTGTGTTGGGGAAATTGATGGGATTGAAGGCCGATAAATCCCCAGGGCCTGATGGACTGCATCCTAGAGTACTTAAGGAGGTGGCCTTGGAAATAGCGGATGCATTGACAGTCATTTTCCAACATTCCATTGACTCTGGATCAGTTCCTATGGAGTGGAGGGTAGCCAATGTAACCCCACTTTTTAAAAAAGGAGGGAGAGAGAAAACAGGGAATTATAGACCGGTCAGCCTGACCTCAGTAGTGGGTAAAGTGATGGAATCAATTATTAAGGATGTCATAGCAGTGCATCTGGAAAATGGTGACATGATAGGTCCAAGTCAGCATGGATTTGTGAAAGGGAAATCATGCTTGACAAATCTTCTGGAATTTTTTGAGGATGTTTCCAGTAAAGTGGACAAGGGAGAACCAGTTGATGTGGTATATTTGGACTTTCAGAAGGCTTTCGACAAGGTCCCACACAAGAGATTAATGTGCAAAGTTAAAGCACATGGGATTGGGGGTAGTGTGCTGACGTGGATTGAGAACTGGTTGTCAGACAGGAAGCAAAGAGTAGGAGTAAACGGGTACTTTTCAGAATGGCAGGCAGTGACTAGTGGAGTGCCGCAAGGTTCTGTGCTGGGGCCCCAGCTGTTTACATTGTACATTAATGATTTAGACGAGGGGATTAAATGCAGTATCTCCAAATTTGCGGATGATACTAAGTTGGGTGGCAGTGTGAGCTGCGAGGAGGATGCTATTAGGCTGCAGAGTGACTTGGATAGGTTAGGTGAGTGGGCAAATGCATGGCAGATGAAGTATAATGTGGATAAATGTGAGGTTATCCACTTTGGTGGTAAAAACAGAGAGACAGACTATTATCTGAATGGTGACAGATTAGGAAAAGGGAAGGTGCAACGAGACCTGGGTGTCATGGTACATCAGTCATTGAAGGTTGGCATGCAGGTACAGCAGGCGGTTAAGAAAGCAAATGGCATGTTGGCCTTCATAGCGAGGGGATTTGAATACAGGGGCAGGGAGGTGTTGCTACAGTTGTACAGGGCCTTGGTGAGGCCACACCTGGAGTATTGTGTACAGTTTTGGTCTCCTAACTTGAGGAAGGACATTCTTGCTATTGAGGGAGTGCAGCGAAGGTTCACCAGACTGATTCCCGGGATGGCGGGACTGACCTATCAAGAAAGATTGGATCAATTGGGATTGTATTCACTGGAGTTCAGAAGAATGAGAGGGGACCTCATAGAAACGTTTAAAATTCTGACGGGTTTAGACAGGTTAGATGCAGAAAGAATGTTCCCAATGTTGGGGAAGTCCAGAATCAGGGGTCACAGTCTGAGGATAAGGGGTAAGCCATTTAGGACCGAGATGAGGAGAAACTTCTTCACCCAGAGAGTGGTGAACCTGTGGAATTCTCTACCACAGAAAGTAGTTGAGGCCAATTCACTAAATATATTCAAAAGGGAGTTAGATGAAGTCCTTACTACTCGGGGGATCAAGGGTTATGGCGAGAAAGCAGGAAGGGGGTACTGAAGTTTCATGTTCAGCCATGAACTCATTGAATGGCGGTGCAGGCTAGAAGGGCTGAATGGCCTGCTCCTGCACCTATTTTCTATGTTTCTATGTTTCTATATATAGGATGGTTTTATTTTTGTGCCATATAAGTACTTGAAGTAGACGAACAGAATAGTTACAATATGTTGTAAACATAGTTTTGTCTTCAAGCAGTGCGGTCCTTAACCCTTCTCTGAGAAGGGGTAGTTCTACACGGAGGGGACGTTTTTAGTTACGGCTGACTCCTGATCAGACCCATGTCCCAATAAGCAGCCACCTCACTATGCAGACACAACTTCCAGAGTACTTTTCCCCTTATTGGCTCTGGGATTTTTCTCCGTTTCTTTGCCCCCACCCCAGGAGATTACAAGGCTGCGGAGAAGGTGGGGGTGAGGGGAGAAGTGTTTAGCCATGGTGGTTCGGCCATTGTGGAATGGGACAGGCTTGATGGGCCAGCGGGACTGTTACTGTCCGTCAATTTCACATGTCTGTAAATGGTCAGCCTCGGAATGGGACCGAGGAAACTGAGTCAAAGGCCGCCTTCAGCCCAATTTCCTTTCTGGCAAAACAAACTGGGTGGAAATGTTACCACTTCCTACATCCTGTGCACCGTCTGTAGGCTACAGGCTCTGTGTTCTATTTGTCTCGATAATGGAGATGAAGCCGTTTTAGCCAAAGTACTTTGCACAATAACTGCAGCTAATAAATTACAGGAATGTCAGTGTTCTAAATTGGAAAAAGCCGTTGCTGGGATTGATGGCTCAATCCTGGGACTGATCACAGCAGTCGGGGGGACAGGCTGTGTGTGTAAAGGGCAGTGGGGGGGGGAGCAGGCTGTGTGTGAAACGGGCAGTGGGGAGTGTTACATTTGCAGACTATAGATATACTCTCTGTGTAGTCGCTGTATAGTTGCATAAGATGGAGACCTGTTATCTGACGTACTGTCAATAAGGTTTACACTGTGTATATACTATTCTGGCACCACTAGAGGGTGTAACTGGTGGAGACTGGGGTTTCCTGCCCCTGTGGCTGAGGTTGTCCACCAGAGGGCACTGCGATGGGAGACCTGAGGGTCACCTGCATAAGTGTGTAGGGCCCAGTATAAAAGGCTGTCCACCATGCTTGTGCCTCACTCTGGAGTTATGAATAAAGGACCAAGGTCACTACAGTTTGAGTACAACACATTGCCTCGTGGAGTCATTCATAAGTGCATTACAGACATAACGGAGCAGGCTGTGTGTGCAAAGGGCAATGGGGTGGGGGGAGCAGGCTGTGTGTGTAAAGTGCAGTGAGGGGGGCAGCAGGCTGTGTGTGTAAAGGGCAGTGGGGGGGGGGGGGAGCAGGCTGTGTGTGTAAAGGGCAGTGGGGGGGGAGCGGAGCAGGCTGTGCGTGTAAAGGGCAGTGGGGGGGGGGGGCAACAGGCTGTGTGTGCAAAGGGTAGTGGCGGGTGTTATGTATGTAACCTTGTACAGCCACCAGAGGCTCATCCCCTGAAGTCCCAAGGAATCCCACAATCCCTTGGGAGAACAGGTACTTAAGGAGGCCTCACAGGCTGGAGAGGCACTCTGAAGACCTGCAATAAAAGACTAAGGTCACACTTCACTTTGAGCTTACAGTATCCAGTTAGACTCCTTATTCATATACAACAACTGGCGATGAGATACAGATGACGAACGCAACGATGCAGAGAACAGTGGGCATCCTGAAGAAATTCTCAGAGGGAGATGATTGGGAAACCTCCGTGGAACGACTCAACCAATACTTCGTGGCCAATGAGCTGGAAGGAGAAGCAAGCGCTGCCAAATGAAGGGCGATTCTCCTCTCCATCTGCGGGGCACCAACGTATAGCCTCATGAAAAATCTGCTTGCTCCAGCGAAACCCACAGAGAAATCATACGATGATTTGTGCACACTGGTCCAGGAGCATCTGAACCCGAAGGAAAGTGTTCTGATGGCGACATACCGGTTCTACACCTACAAAATGTCTGAAGGCCAGGAAGTAGCGAGTTATGTCGCCGAGCTAAGACGTCTTGCAAGACATTGCGAATTTGAAGGACATTTGGAGCACATGCTCAGAGACTTTTTCGTACTTGGCATTGGCCATGAAGTGATACTTCACAAACTTTTGACTGCAGAGACCCCAACCTTGAGTAAGGCCATAGCGATAGCCCAGGTGTTCATTGCCACCAGTGACAATACTAAGCAAATCTCTCAGCACACGAGTGCTGCTACAAGTACTGTGAACAAAGTGGTGTTGTTTTCAAATCGCAACGTACAGGGCAGGCCCCACTTGTCTGCAGCTGCCTGTCCACAGATGTTTCAGAGTCCACCATCAAGGGTGATGAATGAAATGCCATTAACACCTTGTTGGCACTGCGGGGGTGATTATTGTTTTCATTCATGCCACTTCAAGGGGTACATTTGCAAGGGCTGTGGAACAATGGGACACCTCCAACGTATGCTAAGGCGAGCTGCAAACCCTGTTAATCCTGCAAACCACCATGTTGCAGAGGAGGACAGATCCACGGCGGATCATGACGAACCAGAGCCTCAGACCGAGGAGGCAGAGGTATAGGGTGCACAAATTTACCATAAAGTGTCCCCCGATAATGCTGAAGGTTGAATTAAATGGACTCCCAGTGTCAGTGGAGCTGGACACGGGTGCAAGCCAGTCCTTTGAGCAAAAAGACTTTCGAAAAATTGTGGTGCAGCAAGGCCTCAAGGCTAGGCTTGACTCCCATTTGCATGAATCTGAGAACTTACACAAAGGAACTGATTCCCGTAATCGGCAGTGCTATTGTAAAGGTCACCTACGATGGAGCGGAGCACAAGCTACCACTCTGGGTGGTACCGGGCGGAAGGTCCCATGCTGCTCGGCAGGAGCTGGCTGGGAAAGATACGCTGGAGCTGGGGCGACGTCGGAGCGCTCTCGCCCGCTGACGACACTTTGTGTGCCCAGGTCTTAAACAAGTTCCCTTCGCTGTTCGAACCAAGCATTGGGAAGTTCCAAGGAGCTGAAGGGTGCAAAATTCACGGAGAACCCCCCCAGTGTTTGGGCTCATTCGAAAGAAAATGTAATTTGGGACGATCTACCGGAAAGTTTGAAACCCTTAAGTGCTTATGGAAGAAACTACGAACTTTAATCGAATTTAGGACTTTACAAGACAAATTCAAACCGGTGGGCAGGCCTAGGGAACTGAAGAAGCCCACTTGATTTTTGGAACTGTCTGGGTGTGGGGACTAAGTTAACTTGTCTGGAGGAATGAACATTCGAAAACCCTTCTCCACAAGAGATATTTACAATACAACAATAACTCCGAGATGGCCAGCCATCAAACCAAACTGAGAAAAGCCATCTTCGACATGAATAAGAACAAAGCGCCCACTACAGCCTGTATGCGAAAAACTAAGCACAAAGGGACATTACGATTACTAAGCTAATATTTCCATCAGGAAATAGATTTAGAAATGCAACCCACCCAAGACATATTAACTTTTAACGAGCCCGCCAAAATATTACAAAGAAAATTCAAGCCCACCAAATTTAAAGAAAGAATCCGGGACTGCTTTGGCGCGAAGATTAGAACAGCTCAAACCGTATAACTGGCCCCTGTTTTTAACAGTGGTTAGGTTGCTACTACCTCAGGAGACACTGTATGCCATACTGCACCAGGTGCTATACTGCGAGTATGCCATCAAGACAAGGAGAGAACCAACGCGACAGTTGTAGACTAACTTCTCCAGCCTCAAAGTCCTGAAGTCCTGAAGGAAGGAAGAACATCACCATCGCGGCAGCAACCGACCACAGCCAACGTGGTATCAACGAAAAACTACCGCGATCGACCAAACTCGAAACAAAACTCCAACAGGAAGAAACCAAAGAATCGAAAGTTTCCACTCTACAATCTAAGGCCTGACTACCAACAGGTGAAAACATTACCTAAAGAGACTTCGAACCTATTTCTAACGAAGAAAACCGGGTACTTACCCCATAGATCCAAAATGCGCCTTACCGCATCAGCGGACTCAAGCCAACTGAAGATTGCGCAGTAAGAAGTCTTCTCCGACGTTCGGGGTACGGCAAGCAGAACCTACAGAATTCAACGAACCCCGAAATCACGAACTACCACGAACTGACCAGAAAGGATTGGTAAGCATAGTCCCTGAATTCCCTGGAGTCTAACCTAGCTAGGATTAGGTATTGGGAGGTGGGAGGTGTAATTTTACTGTAACCCCCCTTTGAATGTGTAATGTATTGTTCTTTATTAGAGTGATTATCAGTTTGACTCTGTATTTTCTTGTCTGTAATAAAATCAAAGTTATTTTTGCATCAAACCAGTTGCCACTTTGTCACAGCCCCCAAATAAATCCAGAGTCTAGAACCCAAGGGAGTGGGAGCGATTCAAATCACTCAAGTAGATCAGAAGTGAACCTGACCCCCGGGACCACCCCTTCAGAGCAAAAGTGCAGAGCCACCTGATTCGGGGGAACGACCCATCCATCACAAGGTGAGAACAGTACCGTACATGATGAGAAAGAGGGTGGAGATCGAGCTGGACCGGCTGCAATGAGAGGGCATCATTTCACCGATCGAATTCAACAAGTGGGCCAATCCGATTGTTCCAATCCTCAAGGGAGACGGCACCATCAGAATCTGTGGTGATTACAAAGTAACTATCAATCGTTTCTCCCTGCAGGATCAATACCCACTACCAAAAGCTGACAACCTTTTTGCTACGCTGGCGGGAAGAAAGACATTCACGAAGCTGGACTTGACCTCAGCCTACATGCCGCAGGAGCTGGAGGAATCATCGAAGGCCTCACCTGCATCAACACGCACAAAGGTCTCTTCATTTATAACAGATGCCCGTTTGGAATTCGATCAGCCACGGTGATATTCCAGAGAAACATGGAAAGCTTACTGAAGTTGGTCCCACGCATGGTGGTCTTCCAGGACGACATCTTGGTTACAGGTCGGGACACAGTCGAGCATCTGCAGAACCTGGAGGAGGTTCTTAGTTGACTCAACCGCGTGGGGCTCAGGTTGAAATGCTCAAAGTGCATTTTCCTGGCACCTGAAGTGGAGTTCCTGGGGAGAAGAATCACGGCGGACGGCATCAGGCCCATTGATTCAAAGGTGGAGGCAATCAAGAACGCACCTAGACCACAGAACGTGACGGAGCTGCGGTCGTTTCTAGGATTCCTGAACTATTTTGGTAACTTCTTACTGGGTCTCAGCACACTGTTAGAACCACTGCATGACTTACTGCGTAAAGACGACGAATGGGTATGGGGCAAAAGCCAAGAAAATGCCTTTGCAAAAGCTAGAAAATTGTTATGCTCAAACAAATTGCTTGTGTTGTATGATCCATGTCAGCGTTTGGTACTAGCATGTGATGCGTCAACGTATGGCATCGGGTGTGTATTGCAACAAGCTAATGAATCTGGGAAATTGCAACCAGTTGCTTATGCATCCAGGAGTCTGTCTAAGGCTGAGAGAGCCTACAGCATGATTGAAAAAGAAACATTAGCGTGTGTATGGGGTAAAGAAAATGCATCAATACCTGTTTGGGCTAAAATTCGAATTGGAAACTGACCATAAGCCACGAACATCCCTGTTTTCCTAGAGTAAAGGGATAAATACCAACGTATCGGCCCACATCCAGAGATGGGCGCTCACGTTGTCCGCATACAACTGTGCCGATGCTTTCAGTAGGCTGCCATTGCCCATCTCGGAGGTGGAAATGGCGCAGCCCGCAGATTTAGTCATGGTTATGGAAGCATTCGAGAGTGAGCAATCACCCGTCACAGCTTGACAGATTAAAACCTGGACGAGCCAGGATGCCTTACTGTCCCTCGTAAAAAATGTTGTGCTTCACAGGAGCTGGGCCAGTGTCCCAGTGGAAATGCAGGAAGAAATAAAGCCGTACCAGTGGCGCAAAAATGAAATGTCTATACAGGCAGACTGCCTTCTGTGGTTCAATTGGGTAGTGGTCCCCAAGAAGGGCAGAAACACTCATCAGTGACCTCCACAGTACCCACCCAGGCATCGTAATGATGAAAGCGATAGCCAGATCCCACGTGTGGTGGCCCAGTATCGATGCGGACTTTGAGTCCTGCATGCACAGATGTAACACAAGCTCGCAGTTACGCAATGCACCCAGGGAGGCGCCACTAAGTTTATAGCCTTGGCCCGCCAAACCGTGGTCCAGGGTCCGTGTCGACTGTGCAGGCCCATTTTTGGGTAAAATGTTCCTTGTGGTTGTACTCCAAATGGATTGAATGTGAGATAATGTCGGCAAGCACTGAAAGCCTGCGGGCCATGTTTGCCACGCACGGACTACCTGATGTCCTCATGAGTGATAGCGGGCCATGTTTTACCAGTGTCGAGTTCAAAGAGTTCATGACCCGCAACGGATCAAGCATGTTACATCTGCCCTATTCAAAGCAGCATCCAATGGTAAGGCAGAGAGAGCAGTGCAAACCATCAAGCAAGGCTTGAAGAGAGTAACTGAATGCTCACTGCAGACTCGCCTATCCCGAGTTCTGCTTAGCTACAGCACGAGACCCCACTCGCTCACTGGTATCCCACCTGCTGAACTGCACATGAAAAGGGCACTTAAGACAAGACTCTCGTCAGTTCACCCTGATCTACATGAACAGGTAGAGAGCAGGCGGTTTCAACAAAGTACATATCATGATAGCGCTAATGTGTGACGCGAAATTGTATTGAATTATGGACAAGGTCCCAAGAGGCTTCCCGGCACTGTTGTGGCCAAAGAGGGGAGCAGGGTGTTTCGGGTCAAACTTTCAAATGGACTCATTCACCGGAAACACTTGGACCAAATCAAACTCAGATTCACGGACTATCCTGAGCAACCCACATTGGACCCTACCTTCTTTGACCCCCCAACATACACACCAGTGGCAACCGACACCGCAGTTGGCCACGAAGCAGAACCCATCACCCGCAGTAGCCCAGCAGTACTCACCACACTAGGCAGCCCAGCAAAAGGCCAGCTGCACAGCAGCCCAGCGAGGGCCCAACAAACGATTCACCAAAACCAGCATTTGCACCGAGACAATCAACCAGGGAAAGAAAGGCCCCAGATCGACTCACCTTGTAAATAGTTACACTGTTGACTTTGAGGGGGGGGGGGGGTGGGGGGAGTAGGCTGTGTGTGTAAAGGGCAGTGGGGGGAGGGGGGAGCAGGCTGTGTGTGTAAAGGGCAGTGGGGGAGGGGGGAGCAGGCTGTCTGTGTAAAGGGAAGTGGCGGGGGGAGCAGGCTGTGTGTGCGAACGGCAGGACCATTCTGATCACGGCAGTGGGGGAGCAGGCTGTGTGTAAAGGGCAGTGTGGAGGGGGTGGGGGGAGCAGGCTGTGTACAAAGGTCAGGACCATTCCACAATGTGGTTTATGGATTGCCCTTGTTGCCGACAGTACCTTTCACAGCCAGTGCGACACTGGGACCGACAGGGCTGGTTTGGAAACGATCCAATGATCTGTGCCCTTGCCGCAGTGCAACAACAACATCATTAATATGATTTAGACTACAAGAGATCGGTTCATGTACGGCTGATACACTATCTTTGCCTCCTCTTCCCAATTTCTGCATTGATCTGGAAAGATAAATAGACTCAACTTCAGCAATTGAAGGAAGCTGGCCTGAACCATTTAAATGCTGTTACTCACCTTTGAAGGTGACAAGTTAAGGTGATAAAGCTGTTGAAAAAAGCATATGGGATCCTGTGCTTTATAAATAGAGGCACAGAGAACAAAATCAAAGGAGGTTATGATAAACAAAAGAAAACAACGTCCTTTTGGTGCTGCAAAATCTTTCCCGATCTTTGGGCAGTTTGTGCCAAACCTTTATACATCATGGGTTAGGCCTCATTGGGTAGGCTGTGCCAAACCTTCATACATCATGGGTTAGGCCTCATTGGGTAGGCTGTGCCAAACCTTTATACATCATGGGTTAGGCCTCATTTGGTGTGTTATGTCTGTAATGCACTTATGAATGACTCCACGAGGCAATGTGTTGTATTCAAACTGTAGTGACCTTGATCCTTTTATACTGGGCCTGCACAACAGTTGCACCCTCTAGTGGTGCCAGCATAGTATATACACAGTGTAAACCTTATTGAAAGTACATCAGGTAGCAAGTCTCCATCTTATGCAACTATACAGTGACTACAAAGAGAGTATATCTATAGTCTGCATATATAATAGGGTAGGCTGTGCTAAACCTTTATACATCATGGGTTAGACCTCTTGGGTAGGCTGTGCTAAACCTTTATACATCATGGGTTAGACCTCACTAGGAGTATTTTGTACAATTCTGGGCACCACAAGTCAAGGCCTTGGAGAGGGTGCAGGGGAGATTTACTAGAATGGTACCAGGGATGAAAAACTTCAGTTATGTGGAGAGACTGGAGAAGCTGGTGTTTTGCTCCTTAGAGCAGAGAAGGTTAAGGAAGATTTAATATAAGTGTTCAAATTTTTAGGGGTTTTGAGGAGAAACTGTGTCCACTGGCAGGAGGGTTGGTAACCAGGGACACAGATTTAAGGTCATTGGCAAAAAAAGAACAGAGGGATAATAAGAATATTTTTTTACACAGCGAGTTTGATGATCTGGAATGCACTGCTTGGAAGCAGATTCAATTATAACTTTCAAAAGGGAATTGGATAATTAGTTGAACAGGAGAAATTTGCCGGGTTCTGGGGAAAGAGCGGGGAGTGGGACTAATTGGATAGCTCTACCAAAGAGCTGTCACAGGCACGATGGGCCGAATGAGGTTTATTTATATCTTTTAAAATTTCTAATGTTACGGTGCCTGTGCTTGTTCTGTTTCCACTCTCTTGAGGAAGGCAAATGGTATGTTGACCTTTATTGCAAGGGGTTGCAGTACAAGAGTAAAGAAGTCTTGCTACAATTGTACAGGGCCTTGGTGAGACCACACCTGGAGTACTGTGCACAGTTTAGGTCTTTGTACCTAAGGAAGGATATACTTGCCTTAAAGGGGGTGCAATGAAGGTTCACTACATTGATTCCTGGGATAAGAGGGTTATCCTATGAGGAGAGCTTGAGTAGAATGGGCCGATACTGTCTGGAGTTTAAAAGAATGAGAGGTGATCTCATTGAAACATAGAAGATTTTGAGAGGGCTTGACAGGGTAGATGTTGAGAGGCTGTTTCCCCTGGCTGGAGAGTCTAGAACTAGGGGTCACAGTCTCAGAATAAAGGGTCAGCTATTTAGGACCGAGATGAGAAGGAATTTCTTTACTCAGAGGGTTGTGAATCTTTGGAATTCTCTGCCCCAGAGGGCTGTGAATTATCAGTTATTAAGTATATTCAAGGATGAGATTGCTAGATATTGGGATATTAAGGGAATCACGGGATATGGGGATCGGGCGGTAAAGTGGAGTTGAGAATCATAGAACCATTACAGCACGGAAGGAAGCCATTTCGGCCCATTGTGTCCACGCCGGCCAACAAAGCCAGATTGGTGTTGCTGACCTGAAATTGACCAAACCCATTTCCAATAGGATTTGCAATGAGGCAATCGTGGTACATAGGCTTTAGAAACTTGCAGGAATTTACTTTCCCTTTGTGTGAGAGTGTGTAATGGGCGATAGCGAATCAGCCCGTTTTACATCTCTCCTGAATTCTATTTCTGTGGCCTTTAGCACTTCCTTGGGAGTTGCCGTAATGCCTCCATTTGAAGGCGCTACACTCTGCCAGAATCTTTAACCCAGAGAGGCAAGTCCCAGTGTGGCTTCTGGAGGATCGAGGTGATCCATACAGGCATGTCTCAGGACACCTCTGCAGGTTCCCAGGACCCAAACCAAGCACCATGATAATTAAATCCATCCATGTAGTGTGCAAGGCAGTGAGTGATAGCATTTATGGGTGTGAGCGATAGTACACTGTGCTACCACTTGGGTATCGACGGTCAGCAACACCAATACGTTAGGATTGTGAGTGGCAGACGGCCTTTGAAGGTCTGGCTGGTTCCTCTTTCCTTGTCTGAACTTGTCGGGTCGTTAAGCTTTCGTCTGGTACTGAGCCGCCTTGTGTGGGTGTTGCAGTTGCAATTCTCTGCCCCAGGCACCTCCTCCCACTGCCCCGGGTACCTCCCTCCCACTGCCCCGGGCACCTCCCTCCCACTGCCCCGGGCACACCTCCCTCCCACTTCCACGGGCACCCCACCCTCCCACTGCCCCGGGCAACCCACCCTCCCACTGACCCGGGCACACCTCCCTCCCACTGCCCCGGGCAACTCCATCCCGCTGCCCCGGGCACCTCCCTCCCGCTGCCCCGGGCACCCGCTGCACCGGGCACCTCCCTCCCGCTGCCCCAGGCACCCACTGCCCCAGGCACCTCCCTCCCACTGCCCCAGGCATCTCCCTCCCACAGCCCCAGGCACCTCCCTCCCACTGCTCTGGGCACCCGCTGCCCCGGGCACCTCTCTCCCGCTGCCCTGGGCATCCGCTGACCCAGGCACCTCCCACTGCCCAGGGCACCACCCACTGCCCCGGGCACCTTCCTCCCACTGCCCCAAGCACCTCCCTCCCACTGCCCCAGGCACCTCCCTCCCGCTGCCCCAGGCACCCACTGCCCCAGGCACCTCCCTTCCACTGCCCCAGGCACCTCCCTCCCGCTGCCCCAGGCACCCACTGCCCCAGGCACCTCCCTCCCACTGCCCCAGGCACCTCCCTCCCACTGCCCCAGGCACCTCCCTCCCACTGCCCCAAGCACCTCCCTCCCACTGCCTCAAGCACCTCCCTCCCACTGCCCCAGGCACCTCCCTCCCGCTGCCCCAGGCACCCACTGCCCCAGGCACCTCCCTTCCACTGCCCCAGGCAGCTCCCTCCCACTGCCCCAGACACCCACTGCCCCAGGCACCTCCGTCCCACTGCCCCGGGCACCTCCCTCCCGCTGCCCCGGGCACCTCCGTCCCACTGCCCCTTGCACCTCCCTCCCACTGCCCCGGGCACCTCCCTCCCGCTGCCCCGGGCACCCACTGCCCCGGGCACCTCCCTCCCACTGCCCCGGGCACCTCCCTCACAATGCCCCAGGCACCTCCCTCCAACTGCCCCAGGCACCTCCCTCCCGCTGCCCCAGGCACCCACTGCCCCAGGCACCTCCCTTCCACTGCCCCAGGCAGCTCCCTCCCACTGCCCCAGACACCTCCCTCCCACTGCCCCGGGCACCCGCTGACCCAGGCACCTCCTACTGCCCAGGGCACCTCCCTCCCACTGCCCCAGGCACCTCTCTCCCGCTGCCCCGGGCATCCGCTGACCCAGGCACCTCCTACTGCCCAGGGCACCTCCCTCCCACTGCCTCAGGCACCTCCCTCCCACTGCCCCAGGCACCTCCCTCCAACTGCCCCAGGCACCTCCCTCCCACTGCCCCAGGCACCTCCCTCCCACTGCCCCAGGCACCTCCCTCCCACTGCCCCAGGCAACTCCCTCCCACTGCCCCGGGCATCTCTCTCCCACTGCCCCGGGCACCCACTGCTCCGGGCACCTCCGTCCCACTGCCCCGGGCACCTCCCTCCCGCTGCCCCGGCAACCCACTGCCCCGGGCACCTCCGTCCCACTGCCCCGGGCACCTCCCTCCCACTGCCCCGGGCACCTCCGTCCCACTGCCCCGGGCACCTCCCTCCCACTGCCCCGGGCACCTCCCTCACAATGCCCCAGGCACCTCCCTCCAAATGCCCCGGGCACCTCCCTCCCACTGCCCCGGGCACCCACTGCCCCGGGCACCTCCGTCCCACTGCCCCGGGCACACCTCCCTTCCACTGCCCCGGGCACACCTCCCTTCCGCTGCCCCGAGCACCTCCCTCCCGCTGCTCCGGGCACCTCCCTCCCGCTGCTCCGGGCACCTCCCTCCCGCTGCCCCGGGCACCTCCCTCCCACTGCCCCAGGCACCTCCCTCCCACTGCCCCAGGCAACTCCCTCCCACTGCCCCAGGCACCTCCCTCACAATGCCCCAGGCACCTCCCTCCAACTGCCCCGGGCACCTCCCTCCCACTGCCCCGGGCACCCACTGCCCCGGGCACCTCCGTCCCACTGCCCCGGGCACCTCCCTCCCGCTGCCCCGGGCACCTCCGTCCCACTGCCCCGGGCACCTCCCTCCCACTGCCCCGGGCACCTCCCTCCCGCTGCCCCGGGCACCCACTGCCCCGGGCACCTCCCTCCCACTGCCCCGGGCACCTCCCTCCCACTGCCCCGGGCACCCACTGCCCCGGGCACCACCGTCCCACTGCCCCGGGCACCTCCCTTCCACTGCCCCGGGCACACCTCCCTTCCGCTGCCCCGAGCACCTCCCTCCCGCTGCCCCGGGCACCTCCCTCCCGCTGCCCCGGGCACCTCCCTCCCACTGCCCCGGGCACCTCCCTCCCGCTGCCCCGGGCACCCACTGCCCCGGGCACCGTCCTCCCACTGCCCCAGGCACTTCCCTCCCACTGCCCCGGACAGCTCCCTCCCACTGCCCCGGGCACACCTTCCTTCCACTGCCCCAGGCACACCTCCCTCCCACTGTCCCGGGCACACCTCCCTCCCACTGCCCCGGGCACCTCCCTCCCACTGACCCGGGCACCTACTGCCCCAGGCACCTGCCTCCCACTGCCCCGGGGGCACCTTCCTCCCGCTGCCCCGGGGGCACCTTCCTCCCGCTGCCCCGGGCGCACCTCCCTCCCGCTGCCCCGGGCACACCTCCCCCCCACTGCCCCGGGCACCTCCCTCCCACTGCCCCAGGCACCCCTCTCACTGCCCCGGGCACCTCCCACCCACTGCCCCGGGCACCTCCCACCCACTGCCCCGGGCACACCTCCCTTCCACTGCCCCGGGCACACCTCCCTTCCACTGCCCCGGGAACACCTCCCTCCCACTGTCCCGGGCACACCTCCCTCCCACTGCCCCGGGCACCCACTGCCCGAGGCACTTGCCTCCTGCTGCCCCGGGCACCTCCCTCCTGCTGCCCCGGGCACACCACCCTCCCACTGCCCCGGGCACCTCCCTCCCACTGCCCCGGGCACCTCCCTCCCACTGCCCCGGGCACCTACTGCCCCAGGCACCTCCCTCCCACTGTCCTGGGCTCCCACTGCCCCAGGCACCTCCACACCCAACTGCCCCGCGCACCTGCCTCCCACTGCCCCAGGCACCTCCCTCCCACTGCCCCGGGCACCTCCCTCCCGCTGCCCCGGGCACCTCCCTCCCGCTGCCCCGGGCACCTCCCTCCCACTGCCCCAGGCACCTCCCTCCCGCTGCCCCGGGCACCTCCCTCCCGCTGCCCCGGGCACACCTCCCTCCCACTGCCCCGGGCACCTCCCTCCCACTGCCCCGGGCACCTCCCCCCCACTGCCCCGCGCACCTGCCTCCCACTGCTCCGGGGGCACCTTCCTCCCGCTGCCCCGGGGGCACCTCCCTTCCGCTGCCCCGGGCGCACCTCCCTCCCGCTGCCCCGGGCACACCTCCCCCCCACTGCCCCGGGCACACCGCCCACCCACTGCCCCGGGCACCTCCCACCCACTGCCCCGGGCAGCTCCCTCCCACTGCCCTGGGCACCTCCCTCCCACTGCCCCGGGCGCACCTCCCTCCCACTGCCCCGTGCACCTCCCACCCACTGCCCCAAGCACCTCCCACCCACTGCCCCGGGCAGCTCCCTCCCACTGCCCCGGGCACACCTCCCTTCCACTGCCCCGGACACACCTCCCTCCCACTGCCCCGGGCACACCTCCCTCCCACTGCCCCGGGCACCCACTGCCCGAGGCACTTGCCTCCTGCTGCCCCGGGCGCACCTCCCTCCCGCTGCCCCGGGCACACCTCCCTCCCGCTGCCCCGGGCACACCTCCCTCCCACTGCCCCGGGCACCTCCCTCCCACTGCCCCTGGCACCTCCCCCCCCACTGCCCCGCGCACCTGCCTCCCACTGCTCCGGGGGCACCTTCCTCCCGCTGCCCCGAGGGCACCTTCCTCCCGCTGCCCCGGGGGCACCTCCCTCCCGCTGCCCCGGGCGCACCTCCCTCCCGCTGCCCCGGGCACACCTCCCCCCCACTGCCCCGGGCACACCTCCCTCCCACTGCCCCGGGCACCTCCCACCCACTGCCCTGGGCACCTCCCTCCCACTGCCCCGGGCACCTCCCTCCCACCGCCCCGGGCACCTCCCTCCCGCTGCCCCGGGCACCTCCCTCCCACTGCCCCGGGCACCCACTGCCCCGGGCAGCTCCCTCCCACTACCCCGGGCACACCTCCCTTCCACTGCCCCGGGCACACCTCCCTTCCACTGCCCCGGGCACACCTCCCTTCCGCTGCCCCGAGCACCTCCCTCCCGCTGCTCCGGGCACCTCCCTCCCACTGCCCCGGGCACCTCCCACCCACTGCCCCAAGCACCTCCCACCCACTGCCCCGGGCAGCTCCCTCCCACTGCCCCGGGCACACCTCCCTTCCACTGCCCCGGGCACACCTCCCTCCCACTGCCCCGGGCACACCTCCCTCCCACTGCCCCGGGCACCTCCCTCCCACTGCTCCGGGCACCTCCCACCCACTGCCCCGGGCACACCTCCCACCCACTGCCCCGGGCACACCTCCCTCCCACTGCCCCGGGCACCCACTGCCCGTGGCACTTGCCTCCTGCTGCCCCGGGCACCTCCCTCCCGCTGCCCCGGGCACACCACCCTCCCACTGCCCCGGGCACCTCCCTCCCACTGCCCCGGGCACCTACTGCCTCAGGCACCTCCCTCCCACTGTCCTGGGCTCCCACTGCCCCAGGCACCTCCCCCCCCACTGCCCCGCGCACCTGCCTCCCACTGCCCCGGGTGCACCTCCCTCCCGCTGCCCCGGGCGCACCTCCCTCCCACTGCCCCAGGCACCTCCCTCCCACTGCCCCGGGCACCTCCCTCCCGCTGCCCCGGGCACCTCCCTCCCGCTGCCCCGGGCACCTCCCTCCCACTGCCCCGGGCACACCTCCCTCCCACTGCCCCGGACACCCACTGCCCGAGGCACTTGCCTCCTGCTGCCCCGGGCACCTCCCTCCCGCTGCCCCGGGCACACCACCCTCCCACTGCCCCGGGCACCTCCCTCCCACTGCCCCGGGCACCTACTGCCCCAGGCACCTCCCTCCCACTGTCCTGGGCTCCCACTGCCCCAGGCACCTCCCCCCCACTGCCCCGGGCACCTCCCTCCCACTGCCCCGGGCACACCTCCCTCCCACTGCCCCGGGCACCTCCCTCCCGCTGCCCCGGGCACCTACTGCCCTGGGCACCTCCCTCCCACTGCCCCAGGCACCTCCCTCCCGCTGCCCCGGGCACCTCCCTCCCGCTGCCCCGGGCACACCACCCTCCCACTGCCCCGGGCACCTCCCTCCCACTGCCCCGGGCACACCTCCCTCCCACTGCCCCGGACACCCACTGCCCGAGGCACTTGCCTCCTGCTGCCCCGGGCACCTCCCTCCCGCTGCCCCGGGCACACCACCCTCCCACTGCCCCGGGCACCTCCCTCCCACTGCCCCGGGCACCTACTGCCCCAGGCACCTCCCTCCCACTGTCCTGGGCTCCCACTGCCCCAGGCACCTCCCCCCCACTGCCCCGGGCACCTCCCTCCCACTGCCCCGGGCACCTCCCTCCCACTGCCCCGGGCACACCTCCCTCCCACTGCCCCGGGCACCTCCCTCCCGCTGCCCCGGGCACCTACTGCCCTGGGCACCTCCCTCCCACTGCCCCAGGCACCTCCCTCCCGCTGCCCCGGGCACCTCCCTCCCGCTGCCCCGGGCACACCACCCTCCCACTGCCCCGGGCACCTCCCTCCCACTGCCCCGGGCACACCTCCCTCCCACTGCCCCGGACACCCACTGCCCGAGGCACTTGCCTCCTGCTGCCCCGGGCACCTCCCTCCCGCTGCCCCGGGCACACCACCCTCCCACTGCCCCGGGCACCTCCCTCCCACTGCCCCGGGCTCCCACTGCCCCAGGCACCTCCCCCCCACTGCCCCGGGCACCTCCCTCCCACTGCCCCGGGCACACCTCCCTCCCACTGCCCCGGGCACACCTCCCTCCCACTGACCCGGGCACCCACTGCCCTGGGCACCCACTGCCCCGGGCACCTCCCTCCCACTGCCCCGGGCACCCACTGCCCCGGGCACCTCCCTCCCACTGCCCCGGGCACACCTCACTCCCACTGTCCCGGGCACATTTCCCTCCCATTTCCCCAGGCACCTCCCTCTCACTACCTGGTCAGTTCTTCTACAGGGCCTGTGTCACTTTGGTCCAAATGGGGCCTCCCTCCTTCGCCTGACCTCCTGTAGCTGAACTTGCAGCACTGCATCTGAGAATTGGCGGGTTATCTGCCCTGCAGCTAACCTCAGGGACATTTTGAGGTAAATAACTTGTTTGAGAGCAACAAACACAGATCTTAAGCTGTGGCAGCTCTCTCAATCCTGCAGCACAATGTTATTTCCCACCTCTCCAAGCAGTGTGCGCCCAAACAGAGAGCTTTCTAATATTCTGAGCCCTTCCACACGAGTTTACTGAGCACTGAGCCCAGAAACTATAGTGGGGCCATTGCACTGGAGCAATTCACACCCCACCAGGCAGACTCACACCCAATGGGACAATCCAGGGCCAACACATGGGGAACCTCAGCAATGAGATGACATTGCCAGGGCAGTGTGACATTGCTCGTGTTTATAAAAGCTTTTCCCGTGATGTCCACACACCAAAAAAACCCGACTCACTGTCTGAATCCATTCCACACAAATCACCATGTCTCACCCGCTGGGCCAAGGCTGTTCCTGCCGCAGTGAACTAGTCTGGCCAGGTTGGCCTGAATCATCCAATCAGCAGGCTGTGGTCAAAAACTAAATGAAGTTAACCTCCAGGCAGAATCTGCAAGATTAGCCAGTGAGGCCGGGAGCCTTATCATCCCCTCAATCACTTATCAGAAACAGACCCTCCACTGGTTTCTTCAGCGCCATTTGTTACAGTATGATTCACTTTCCTTACCCTTGTTTGATCTCTGCACGGCCAGACAAAAGGGCACCGTATTGTTAATTTAATCATTCTTTATATATGTGCAACTTAAGACCTAAACTGTTAATCTTACATAAAAAGGCATTCCTTATCGGAATATTTCTCCCAGAGGCACCTGTGCAATGTCATTTCACAGCGTTTTGTCATTCTCACCCACTGAGCACCAGTCGTGAAATTACTGTAAGGTTCATGAGCTGCATGTGTTATAAAGAAAGACTTCATGACCTCAGAATGTCCCAAAGCACTTTACAGCCAATGAAGTGCTTTTGAAGTGTAGTCACTGTTGTAATGTAGGAAAGGCGGCAGCCCATTTGTCCACAGCAAGGTCCAACAAACAGAATAATACGCTAAATATTGAAAGGGCGTATCGGCAACTGAGCAAAGTCCCAGTGTTATATATGTATACTTGTATTTACTCTGTACAGCCACCAGAGGGCTCTTCCCCTGGAGTCCCAAGGGATCCCATAATCCCTTGGGAACACAGGTATTTAAGGAGGCCTCACAGATTGGAGAGGCACTCTGGAGACCTGTAATAAAAGACCAAGGTCACACTTAACTTTGAGCTCACAGTGCTCAGACTGAGCACTTTTTCCATACATAACACCTGGGACCCACACCCAGAGTAAGATGGGCAGAGTGACAGGAGCCACACCCAGAGTAAGATGGGCAGAGTGACAGGACCCACACCCAGAGTAAGATGGGCAGAGTGACAGGACCCACACCCAGAGTAAGATGGGCAGAGTGATGAGACCCACAGCTAGAGTAAGATGGCCAGAGTGACAGGTCCCACACCCAGAGTAAGATGGGCAGAGTGACGGGAGTCACACCCAGAGTAAGATAGGCAGAGTGACAGGACCCACACCCAGAGTAAGATGGGAGCCAATAGGAAGGGATCAGAACGAGCCCAGTGTAGAGTGAAGAGGTGGGAAAACCTAAATCAATGATCAAACATTGGTGCTGACGCACCATGAGCCATAATGTGAGCCGCCTCCATGTGAGGAGGTTTTGGAGAATGAGGCGATTGGAGCAATCTCACACAATGGACATTATATGCCTCTATCCCTCAGTGTGAAATCCATAATCGACAGAATGAGAACCCGGCACATCCTGCAAGATAATAAGTAAATCTAACAGGCAGTTAATGAAATCGAATGGTGTGGAGTTATACCCACGGGTTAGATTATTTCTGATGGGATCGGTGATAGCCCAGATAATAGCATTAGGGATCCTGGCCATTGCATGATGTCATGTGATGAGGGGCATAGAAAATATAAGGAAAGGTAAGGAGATAGCAACAGCACTAAGAGGAAGCAGGAATTATTAAGGACAAAGAAGGATATGAAACATTTTGCGAATTGGTAACCTATCGAGAAAAAATATTTTAAAATGTAGGACATGTTGACATATGGAACTCGGTTAATTCAGCTTCTGAAAGGTGTTCATGTTTAGTTCACTCGATTATAGGGGAAAGGTGATTGGTGTCATTGGAGGGAGAGAGACAGACAGTTACCGTAGCAACAGCCAGTGTTCACAATCAAAGTAGAAATGTTTAGGTTAGAAATGTTATGTTCATGATGAGAATGACTAGAGGGTTACGCTTACCACAGCAAGGACACGGCATGTCACACGCAAGCTTATTGATATATTTTGAAGAAAATATCGATTTTGTGTCTCTGGACTATGCAGTATCCAGAGACTATCATATAAGGCAATGCCAGTTCATTAAATCATGGAATGGTTACAGCACAGAAGGAGGCCATTCGGCCCATCAAGCCCATGCCGGCTCTCTGCAAGAGCACTTCAGCTAGTCCCACCTCCACAGCCATGCAAATATCTTGCCTTCAGGTACTTATCCAATTCCCTTTTGAAAGCCACGATTGAGTCTGCCTCCACCACCCTTTCAGGCCGTGCATTCCAGACCATAACCACTCACTGCTTAAAGTTTTCCCTCGTCGCCTTTGGTTATTCTGCCAATCACCTTAAATCTGTGTCCTCTGGTTCTAGACCTTTCGCCAAAGGGAACAGTTTCTCCCTATTTACTCTGACTGGACCCTTCATGATTTTGAGGTCACAATAAAACCAACCAAGGAATGGAATTCAAGCCAGGACCCAACACAGCAGCAGAGTAAAGCTGAGAAGCCAGCAGTGCGCCGGAGTATAGTCCAGAAGCTCAATAGGTAACAGCAACAAGTGGAGGATGTGAAATATTCTCTATACAGGTAGCTTTAGATAGAGCGGACCATACCCATAATTAGAAGCAGGGGGTCTTGAGTAGTGAGGGGGAGGAGATATGAGGAAGGAAGTAGAAAGGATGTCAGAATGGCCAGCGAAGCAGTTTTACAGTAGAGAGCTTACAGTCCAGGAGCCATCTCAGTTCAACATTGCTAATGAAAGGTTAACTCTGTTTCTCTCTCCGCAGAAGCTGCCTGACCTGCTGAATATTTCCAGCATTTTCTGTTCTTCTTTCAGATTTCCAGCATCTGCAGTATTTTGCTTTTGTAATAGTATTTATAAACCTTCCTGGAGAACAGTAATATTTACTGTCATTGTAAAATGTCTTTATGAGCGAGTTTTAAACTCTTCATGTCCATTAAACCATGCGCTGAATTTGAAACCTCACACCAGTTCATCGCCAAGTCTCCTATCTCTGCATATATCATCTGCCTCTATCTCCACCTGAACCTCACTGCCACTAAATCCTTCATTCATGTCCACATTACCTCCAAACATGAATTTCCAGCACTCCTAGCCAGTGTTTGGAGCTCCATTGCACATAAACAGCACATCGTCCACAACCTGTGTCCTGAGCTGCACAAAGTCCTGCTCACCTGCTTCTCCTGTCCTGGCCAGACTCTTCTGGTTCCTCAGTGCTTTGACCAAAGTCATTGTCTGTGTCATTGTATGGCCTCATCCCACCCCGACCTCAGCACCCACCTCCAGTCCTACATCCCACCCCCCCCGACCTCAGCACCCACCTCCAGCCCTACATCCCCCCCGCCCTCAGCAACCACCTCCTGCCCTACATCCCAGCTCACAACCTCCACAATTCCAGTGTTGATCATAAACTTGAGCTCATCGAAAACTCGGCTGCCCATGACCTAACTCGCACCATGTCTCGTTCACCCATCACCCCTGTGATCGCTGACCTACATTGACTCCCGGTCTGGAAACACCCAGTTTTAAAATTCTCATCCTTGTTTCCAAATCTCTCCATGACCTCGCCCCCCCCTCCCTATCTCTGTAACCTCCTCCAGCACTACAAGCGTTTGAGATCTCTGTGCTCCTCCAATCTTGCCCATCCCTGATTGTAATTGCTCCACCTTTGGTGGTCATGCTTTCAGCTGCCCTGGTACTAAGCTCTGAAAATACTTCCCTAAACCCCTCGACCTCTCTAACTCTCTCTCCTCCTTTAAGATGCTCCTTGAAACCTACCTCATTGACCCAGCTTTTGCTCACCTGTCCTAATATCACCTTCTGAGGATCTGTGTCAAAGTTTGATGGATATCGCTCCCGTGAAGTGCCTTGCGATGTTGTGCTACGTTAGAGGCTCTATATAAATGTAAGTTTTTGTTGGTCCACTGAGCATTCTCGCCTTGCTCCATTTTACATCAGCAGCAGAGTTTCGCACATCTTGCCCCCGTGCTCCAGAGCTCTGTAACTAAACCGTTCCTCTTGCTGTGTCTCTCTCCAGCTCAGTAGTTTCTTCAGCCACTTTCCCTACTATTCCTGCTCAAATCTGACCCCAACTGTGAACGGCTTTGGCACGTGTTGCTTTGTTAAAGGTGTTATATAAATATAAGTTGTTGTTGTAAAGATATGTCTTGAAAATGGAGAAGTAGATCAGGTTTAGGAGGGACACTTTACAACACCTAAAATACTTTGGGGTTTTACAAACTGTGCGAGCAAACACACTTTTTCCCATTGGCCCCATGAAGGTGGTTCGGTGATTGCAGCTGTACAGAGGGAGGAAGGTTTTACCGTCGAGCAAATATACACTTGTAGAATACTTACATTTACAGCTTTAAATAGTTTCACAAGCTGCTTTATGAGCATCATGCTCAGTTTTAACAACTTTTTAAGGCTTTGACTGTTTTACAAGTTGTTTTTTTAAATAGTGATTTATATTTATTGAGGTGAGGGAGCAATTGCTTGTTTCTTCAATGAAACAAGTTGATATTAAAATAAATACGTCACTCCAGAACATATTAAGGTCAGTGAAGCACAATGTACCATTTGCATTTTTTACTTTACGACAAACAAATAAATGCTTTTTATCTTCACCACAAGATAAATTGCATTTGCACAATCTGCTCCTATTATAATAGCCATTTATTTGAGCACAAACTGTTGTGAATACAAACACATTATTAAGTCTGAAAGTGTGTTTATGCAGGATATATGTATATATAGATGGAGAGAGAGATACATTAGATAACTGGCTATGTAGAAAGATGGAGAGATGATGGGTCTGGTAAAAAATAATCTACATAGTTATACAGATAGACATACAGTTAGATATCTACATAGATAAAAACAGAACATGCTGGAAATACTCAGCAAGTCAGGCAGCATCTGTGGAGCGAGAAACAGAGTTAACGTTTCAGGTCGATGACCCTTCATCAGAACTGGAAAAAGTTAGAGATAAAGCAGGTTTTAAGCAAGTACAGAGGCAGGGAAAGTGGGGAGGGGGAAGAAAGAACAAAAGGGGAAGGTCTGTGATAGGGTGGAAGGCAGGAGAGATTAAATGACAAAAGGGATGATTGTACAAAGCAAAAGGAGATGGTAATGGGACAAGTAGAGAAACAAAAGATGGGTCAAGAGGAGGTGTAAATGAGAATAGTAGAATCATCATCAGCTGCCGTCTGAAACAATGGGGGCAGAGGTTCTGGTCTGAAATTGTTGAACTCGATGTTGAGTCCGGAAGGCTGTAAGGTGCCTAATTGAAAGATGAGGTGCCGTTTCTTGAGCTTACATTGAGCTTCATTGGAACAGTGTCAGAGGCCGAGGTCAGAGAGGGAATGGAGCGGAGAATTAAAGTGACGGGCGACCGGAAGCTCGGGGTCACGCTTACAGACTGAACGGAGGTGTTCTGCAAAGCAGTCACCCAATCTGCATTTGGTAGAGGCGACCGTATTGTGAGCAGTGAATACAGTATACTAAATGGAAAGAAGGTCAAGTAAATCGCTGTTTCACCTGGAAGGAGAGTTTGGGGCCCTGGACAGTGGGAAGGGAGGAGGTAAAAGGGCAGGTGTTGCATCTCCTGCACTTGCATGAAAAGGTGCCGTGGGAAGGGGAGTGGGTGTTGGGTTAGACATTTTAATGAAAGGTCATCGACCTGAAACGTTACGGCCGAAATTGTCCATCGCCGGAAACGAGGCATACCGACAGTTTTTGATATGTTTTGGCTGCCCCATGCATCTTGCAGCCTAACCGGCGAAATTCAGCACTTCGGGGATTTTTTTTGAGCGGGGCGGAAGTGGCCTCATTGTGGGGACAGGGCGGAGTAGCCGAGGTTGTCAGTCATCAGCGCCACACCATCGCACAGGCTGTCGCAACATCTCTCCCCTTCAGTTAAAGGGGAGATCCGCTGCGAACTCTGCAGCCACTTTAGTGGCAAACATTGGGCCACCAGGGAGGGCTTCAGCCGGGCCAAGAGGGGGCGCCAGGCTGCCAATTGGTGGCCCGGTCGAACCCGCGAGGATAATTGTTGGACCGACCTGGCAGTCGACTGACAACAAAAAATAACATGGTTGCCGTGGCAGTGTGCCCTCCCCTTTAAGGATAGCCGGGCTGCAATGCCATCGAGTGTGTACTGACAGCAAAAGCTTTCGGGGACATCGATCGGTGGCGGGGCCGCTCCCGCAGGGCAATACCGGCAAACGGGAAATTTCCAGAGGGGCAATTTCCCGAGGGGGTCTCCGCCAGTCGGTAATGGGTCGGCGCGTGCACGCCGCGGTGGGAAAATAGGCGGAGCGGTCCCAGACACCGTTCCAAAACTCAAAGGGCAATTTACAAAATGGCGGCCCCTCCGCGGAGAGCCGGTGGCCATTCCGCGCCGCCCCGTGAACGCCACTTTCAGGCGGCCAGCGGTCTTATCAGAAGGGGCAATTTGGGCCCCGTTAATTTTTTTTCTCTCGCCACAGATGCTGCCTGACCTGCTGAGTATTTCCAGCTTTTTCTGTTTTTATTTCCAGCATCTGCAGTATTTTGCTTTTGCGTTTGTAGATATCTACATTACTGTATCAATAGATAGGTTAGATCAATGGTTAGATTTACGGATAAATAGTCAAATATCCAGTTAAGTATAGAGACAGCCACTCATGATAAAATATTGTAGTTATATAGATTGCCAACAGGACCCAGCAGTGCAGGGGTTAATATTGGACATTTCCTGTTACACCTTGTGGTGAGATGATGAAAAGTGTGCGCTGTCAAGGGACAAACATGTAGCTGGGAACAAGCTGTCACCACAAATCGCCGGATCCCGGGGACTGTCGCTGCGATTGCAGTTATCAGGAAGGCCAGATGGTGCTTTTTATGTGTAGTTCTCAATAATTTACTGAACTGCATCATAAAGTAGCCTCAGTTTGTTCAGTCAGAGCTGATTGGAGGAATGGTAAAGTTACACTGTCTTTGCTGAGAAGTGTTTGACAAATCAAACACTGCTTTACAGTGACGTCCTTGGATGGAAACATCTGATTGTATTACAGAAAGACCCCTTGCACATGGTGTTATCACCTCATCATTAGAACTGCTCTTCCTCCATTGTGGGCAACATAGTGCCTTGTTAACTAGAAACTTTGCTGCCTGAAAAATTACTGTGGGTGCTCCATTTGGCACTTCAGGCCACCTTCTCCAAAGGAGAGAAGTTCAGAGTTCCTGGGAGGAGGGAGCATTCCATGCCAGTGCTGTGCCCTTCATACAGACGGCTTGGTTCGGAATGTGAAAACCTGAGCAGATGAGCCGAGGTAAGGCGAGCCACCATTACTATAAACTGTGCCAGGTAGATGGACAAAGTCTGCATGCTCCCATTCTCACTGCCAGCTGCACACGGCACTCCCTCCAACTACTGGGAAGCATTGAGTCGAGCACAGAATTAGGATGTAGAACACACAAAACACGCACTATCATCAGGAGAAAGCTCCGGGGTTAATAACACCGAGCACCCGTCAGCCAATCAGCGGGTGCAATGTATAACCGATGTGTGCTCACGGGTTCTGTCTCCTGCTGAATAAGGTGTCGGCACGTCCTGCCTTCCGTCTTGTGCCGGGCTGCAGTTAGACACTGGGTTACACCATGAGGTGAAGTGAGGGTCAGTATTGTAGGAACCACTTTACACTAAACTCTTACTGAAGTCAGTATCCCTGTGACATTGGAAACAATGATTCGGCTGCTCATCTTGTGATACAAACATTTCCTCCATGGTTTGATCCAAAAAGCAAGTCAAAATCCTAGCCACAGAAAAATTACTAAACAATCCTGTGACCCTTCTGCATGCTGCTTACCTTCAACATAGAATTATAGAATTGTACAGCACAGAAATAGGCCATTCGGCCCATCGTGCCTGTGCCGGCTCTTTGAAAGAGCTATCCAATTGGTCCCACTCGTCTGCTCCTTCCCCAGAGCCCTGCCATTTGTTTTCCTTTAAGTATTTATTCAATTCTCTTTTGAAAGTTATTATTAAATCCTGCCACTCCCTCTTTCAGACAGTGCATTTCAGATGTAAGGGGTGGTCTCGGGGGGTCAGGTTCACCTCTGACCTACTTGAGCGGTTCGAATCGCTCCCACTCCCTTGGGTTCTTGACTCTAGATTTATTTGGGGGATGTGATAAAGTGCAAAGGACAACTGGTTTGGTGCAAAAGAACTTTGACTTTATTACGGACAAGAAAGTACAATGTCAAACTTATAATCACTCTAATAAAGAACAATACATTACACATTCAAAGGGGTTACAGTAAAATTACACCTTCCACCTCCCAATACCTAATCCTAGCTAGGTTAGACTCCGGGGCAGGCAGGGACTATGCTTACCAATTCTTTCTGGTCAGTTAGTGGTATTTCGCGATTTTGGGGTTCGTTGAATTCTGTAGGTTCTGCTTGCCGTACCCCGAACGTCAGAGAAGACTTCTTACTGCGCAATCTTCAGTTGGGTTGAGTCTGCTGATGCGGTAAGACGTGTTTTGGATTTGTGGGATAAGTACCCATTTTCTTTCGTTAAAAATAGGTTTTTACAGTTCTTTAGGTAATGTTTTAGCAGTTGGTAGCTCAGGAACAGCTTGGAGAGTGGAAACTTACGATTCTTCGGTTTCTTTCTGTTGGAGTTTTGTTTCGAGTTTGGTCAATCGCGGTGGTTTTGGTGGTGCCACATTGGCTGTGGTCCTTGCTGCCGCAATGGTGATGTTCTTCCTTCCTTTTGGACTTCAGGACTTCGAGGCTGGAGAAGTTGGTTTTCAACTGTTGCATTGGTTTCTCTCCCTTCTTGATGGCATAGTTGCAGTATTGCACACCCTTTGTTAAAACAGGGAGCCAGTTATACGGTTTGAGATGTCCTAATCTTCGCGCCAAATCAGTCCAGAATTCTTTATTTAAATTTGGCGGGCTTGACATTTCTTTGTAATATTTTTGGTGGGCTCGTTAAAAGTTAATATGTCTTGGATGGGTTGCTCTTCTAAATCTGTTTCCTGATGGAAATATTAGCTTGGTAATCGCAATGTCCTTTTGTGCTTGGTTTTTGCATACAGGCTGTAGTGGGCCCTTTGTTCTTCTTCATGCTGAAGATGGCTTTTCTCGGTTCAGTTTGATGGCTGGCCATCTGAGTTATTCTTGTAATGTTAATGTCTCTTGTGGAGAAGAGTTTTCGAATATCCATTTCTCCAGACAATTTACCTTAGTCCCAACATCCAGACAGTTCCAATAATCAAGTTGGCTCCTTTAGTTCCTTAGGCCCGCCCACAGACTTGAATTTGTCTTTAAAAGTCCAAAATTCGTAGTTTCTTCCATAAGCACTTTAGGATTTAAAACTTTTCGGTAGATCGTCCCAAATTAAATTTCCTTTCCAATGAGCCCAAACACTGGGCCGGGGGGCGGGGGGTGGGGGGGAGGGTTCCCGTGAATTTTGATCTTTCACAGATCATCATAACTCGTTGAGTAAATAACATTCTCCTCATCTCCCTCTGGTTCTTTTGCCGATCACCTTAAATCTGTGTCCTCTGCTCACCAACCCTCCAACCACGAGAAACAGTTGCCCCTTATTTGCTGCATCCAAACCCCTTATCATTTTGAACGGCTCTATTACATCTCCTAACCTTCTCTGCTCTAAGGAAAACAGCCCCAGCTTCTCCAGTTTCTCCACTTAACTGAAGTCCCTCATCCCAGGTACCATTCTAGCAAATCCCTTCTGCACCCTCTGCAAGGCCCCGACAACCTTCCTGAGTGTGATGCTCAGACTTGGACACAGTCCTCCTGCTGAGGCCTAACCAGTGTGTTATAAAGGTTGAGCATGACTTCCATAGAATTATACAGCCTCCCCACAGCTCGGGAATTATACAGCCTCCCCACAGCTCGGGAATTATACAGCCTCCCCACAGCTCGGGAATTATACAGCCTCCCTACAGCTCGGGAATTATCCAGCCTTTCCAAATCTCAGGAATTATACAGCCTCCCCGAAGCTCGGGAATTATACAGCCTCCCTACAGCTCGGGAATTATCCAGCCTTCCCAAAGCTCTGGAATTATACAGCCTCCCCAAAGCCCGGGAATTATACAGCTTCCCCGAAGCTCGGGAATTATACAGCCTCCCTACAGTTCGGGAATTATCCAGCCTTCCCAAAGCTCGGGAATTATACAGCCTCCCCAAAGCCCGGGAATTATACAGCTTCCCTGAAGCTTGGGAATTATACACCTCCCCACAGCTCGGGAATTATCCAGCCTCCCCAAAGCTCGGGAATTATCCAGCCTCCCCAAAGCTCGGGAATTATACAGCCTCCCTACAGCTCGGGAATTATCCAGCCTCCCCGAAGCTCGGGAATTATCCAGCCTCCCCGAAGCTCGGGAATTATACACCTCCCCACAGCTCAGGAATTATCCAGCCTTCCCAAAGCTTGGGAATGGTTCCTGAGCACCAAAAGGCCATTGTCTGCTTACACAGATTGCGCGTAAACAAATTACCTGACGCATAAAACTCAGTTAGAAAATCGTGACAGCAAATGTTCCAATACTGGGCCAGGCAGGACCGCTGAACAGCCAATGACACGCTCTTGCACTTCCTCAATCCTGCCAGTCAGAAGGTCGATACTCTGAAGAGACAAGTAATGAATTCTGCACCAACGCATTTCACCAAAACACTGTGTACAGTGCATACATGTAGGTGGTTAGACAATAAGTTTTAATTAACATATTTACTCCATGTTTGAGTGTTACTTGCTATTAATAATTGTAACTCGATCCACTTTGACCTCCAGAAGCCACAGAGGATAGATCTCCCCAGAAGCCATCAAGTGCCGCTGAAGTCCTTTACCCCAGTGCAAGTGCGTCCCTCCCCCCAGCCAAAGTCCCTTACCCCAGCACAAGAGCATCCCTCCCCCAGCCAAAATCCCTTGCCCCACAGGGCAATGCTGCCTCCCCCAATCCTGGCTGGCTTTGTAAATGTTGGAGACTCCCCTCCCCTCAGAGACTCGGGTCCTGAAGTTAAAGAAAGGTAACTTCAATAGTATGAGACATGAATTGACTAGGATAGACTGGCAAATGATACTTAAAGGGTTGACGGTGGATAGGCAATGGCAGACATTTAAATATCACATGGATGAACTCCAATAATTGTACATCCCTGTCTGGCGTAAAAATAAAACGGGAAAGGTGGCTCAACCGTGGCTAACAAGGGAAATTAGGGACAGTGTTAAAACCAAGGAAGAGGAATATAAATTGGCCAGAAAAAGCAGCAAACCTGAGGACTGGGAGAAATTTAGAACTCAACAGAGGAGGACAAAGGGTTTAATTAGGAGGGGGAAAATAGAGTATGAGAGGAAGCTTGCAGGGAACATAAAAACTGACTGCAAAGGCTTCTATAGATATGTGAAGAGAAAAAGTTTAGTGAAGACAAATGAAGGTCCCTTGCAATCAGAATCAGGTGAATTAATAATGGGGAACAAAGAAATGGCAGACCAGTTGAACAAATACTTTGATTCTGTCTTCACCAGGGAAGACACAATAACCTTCCGGAAATACTAGGGGACTGAGGGTCTAGCGAGAAGGAGGAACTGAAGGCAATCCTTATTAGTCAGGAAATTGTGTTCGGGAAATTGATGGGATTGAAGGCGGATAAATCCCCAGGGCTTGATAGTCTGCATCCCAGAGTACTTAAGGAAGTGGCCCTAGAAATAGTGGATTTATTGGTGGTCATTTTCCAACATTGTATGGACTCTGGATCATTTCCTATGGATTGGAGGGTAGCTAATGTAACCCCACTTTTTAAAGGAGGGAGAGAGAAAACAGGGAATTGTAGACCGGTTAGCCTGATATCGGTAGTGGGGAAAATGTTGGAATCAATTATTAAAGATGTAATAGTAACGCATTTGGAAAGCAGTGACAGGATCGGTCCAAGTTTGTATGGATTTATGAAAGGGAAATCATGCTTGATAAACCATGAGGATGTAACTAGTACAGTGGACAAGGGAGAACCAGCAGATGTGGTGTATTTGGACTTTCAAAAAGCTTTTGACAAAGTCCCACACAAGATTAGTGTGCAAAATTAAAGCACATGGTATTGGAGGTAATGTATTGATGTGGATAGAGAACTGGTTGGCAGACAGGAAACAAAGAGTAGGAATAAACGGGGCCTTTTCAGAATGGCAGGCAGTAACTAGTGGGGTACCGCAAGGTTCAGTGCTGGGACCCCAGCTATTTACAATATACATTAATGATTTAGACAAAGGAATTTAATGTAATATCTCCAAGTTTGCAGATGACACTAAGCTGGTTAGCAGTGTGAGCTGTGAGGAGGATGCTAAGAGGCTGCAGGGTGACTTGGACAGGTTAGGTGAGTGGGCAAATGCATGGGCAAATGCAGTATAATGTGGATAAATGTGAGGTTATCCACTTTGGTGGCAAAAGCAGGAAGTCAGAATATTATCTGAATGGTGACAGATTAGGAAAAGGGGAGGTGTAACGAGACTTTGGTGCAATGGTACATCAGTCATTGAAAGTTGGCATGCAGGTAGAGCAGGTGGTGAAGAAGGCAAATGGCATGTTGGCCTTCATAGCGAGAGGAATGGAGTATAGGAGCAGGGGGGTCTTACTTAAGTTCTATAGGGCCTTGATGAGGCCTCACCTTGAATATTTTGTACAGTTTTGGTCTCCTAGTCTGAGGAAGGACATTCTTGCTATTGAGGGAGTGCAGCGAAGGTTCACCAGACTGATTCCCGGGATGGCAGGACTGACATATGAAGAAAGGTTGGATCAACTAGACTTACATTCACTGGAATTTAGAAGAATGAGAGCGGATCTCACAGAAACATATAAAATTCTGACGGGATTGGACAGGTTAGATGCAGGAAGAATGTTCCCAATGTTGGGGAAGTCCAGAACCAGGGGCCACATTCTAAGGATAAGGGTTAAGCCATTTAGGACTGAGATGAGGAGAAACTTCTTCACTCAGAATTGTGAACCTGTGGAATTCTCTATCACAGAAAGTTGTTGAGACCAGTTCGGTAGATATATTCAAAAGGGAGTTAGATGTGGCCCTTACGGCTAAAGGGGTCAAGGGGTATGGAGAGAAAGCAGGAATAGGGTATTGAAGTTGCATGATCAGCTATGATCATATTGAATGGTGGTGCAGGCTCGAAGGGCCGAATGGCCTACTACTGCACCTATTTTCTATATTTCTATGTTTCCCCTGCACCCCTCCCACCACACACAAGGATAATAGAGTCAGAATGGGTTTGGCCAGAGGTAAGGCACACTCTCATTTCAGCTTTGTGCCCAGGAGGATGCTATGAAGTTCTGTGACCGAGGGATGTTATGATCATCATCATAGGCAGTCCCTCGAAATTGAGGAAGACTTGCTTCCACTCTAATAGTGAGTTCTCAGGTGACTGTATAGTCCAATGTGAGAATTACAGTCTCTGTCACAGGTGGTTGAAGAAAAGGGTTGGTGAGGAGCCGGGTTTGCCGCAAGATATAGAAGTGGTGAGCAACGGGGATCTGGGGTTTCATTCACTGGAATCAGAGTCTGAGGAAGCGCTCACGGACAGCCAGTCCGGAATATAGATTTGCTGCCTGCCTCCTTCCTTCCTCCTCATCCTTTTCTTCTTTCTCCTCCTCCTTTCCCTCCTCCTCCTCCTCCTGAGGTAGTCCCCCAATCCCTGGTGGCAAAGGCTACGCGCCCTGATGGCCAGGTTGTGGAGCATGCAGCAGACCACCATGATGTGTCACCCACTCTGAGTTCTGGAGGTCTCCTCCCAAGCAGTCAAGGCAGCAGAACCGTTGATTCAACACCTCGATGGTCTGCTCGATGATGTGGCAGCGTGGCTGTTATATGATTACTGGGCAGGAGAGGTGGGGTTACAGAGGGGAGTCCTCAGCCAGGTGCAGGGTGGATAGCCCTTGTTTCCAAGCAGCCATTTGGGTTTGACATGGTGGCTGGAAGATTGCTGGCACACTGGACTGGCGCAGGATGAAGGCATCATGAACTGCTGCCAGGATACCGGGCATTCACCATCAGATGCACTGGGCATGGCCACGCACCAACTGCACATTAGGTGAGTGGCAGCCTTTGCAGTTACAGAACATCTCAGGTTTGATATGCGGTGCCCGCAAAGCCATGTGTGTGCAGTCAGTGGTGCCCTGCACAATGGGAAAGCCCGATATCCTCGTAAAGCCACATGCATGTTCCTCCTACTTCTCTCTGCTCAGAGAGAAGACAATGAAGTCCCTTCTCCTGGAGTACAGAGTCTCAGTGACCTCCCGGATGCAGCAATGGACGACAAACTGTGAGCTACGGCTCCTGCTCCAGACTGAAAGGATCCGCTGGCGAAGAAATTGAGGGCCACCAGGAGAGCTGTGGTCACCCTGATCTGAGGCTGCAGGTCTGGTTACAGGAGGTGGCAGAGTTCTGTGACCACATCCTTGGTGAAGCGGAGCCTCCTAATACACTGCTCCTGGTTTAAGTGGATACAAGAGAAGTGATCTCGGAAGGCCCTAGCTGGGTATGGCTTTCTGTTGACAGCCCTCCTAGCCTTTCTCCTCCTCCCTCTGCGCATCTTCTCCTCTTCTTCGCTACCTTCGCTCCCTCCCCTGAAGAAACTCGAATATGGGAGGGACTGCCAGCAGAGCTCCCACGACTGTGAGCAAGTGTTGTGAGCAGAAGCCTTTAAATGAGAAGCAAGGTGTTCTCCACTTGCACCGACAATCCCTGTCAGCTCAGGAACGTGAAGCAAGTTTAGAAAGCTGTTGGAGTTGCAGAAATCTACACAGAGCCAGTCAGATTGAAAAACCATGTCAGCTGCAAGTTGTTGATGATCCTTTAAATAGCACTGTTGGAGGCTCCTTCCTGCTGCTGAACACTTGGTCAGGGGGCCGTGATTAAATGAGGGCGGTAAGTGGGGCGGCGATGGCGAAAATGGCAGAATGGGCATCGTGATCATTGACGTCACGATTTGCCTTATCTTAATTTCGGCACCGAGCGCACGCATCGGCAGCGCCGCCGCCCTGCCAAAAAAAACAGCGGCCACCACGGGACCCACCGGAAACAGGCGCAAGCGAGGTGGCCGCCATCTTTCTTTCAAAACGGGCCTTAACGGCCAGTGCTAAAGCCCTATATTTCTCGGCCAAGATTTGTACAGGGGAATGGGTTTGACCTCAAGTACCTGTCCGGGTTAACTGGAGGTGAGCTTTCCTCTTTACACATTCTGATTGGTCCAGATTTTGCTGGAGCGGGCATCTCACAGCGTGCCCCCATTGTGTGTGACCTTCCCCCTCGCCCTGCAATCTTCTGTGTTGAACGTTGCTGCAGTGGGCCATCTCACAGCGTGCCCCATGTGTGTGACCATCCCCCTCGCCCTGCAACCTCTTGCGCTGAATGTTGCTGGGAGTGTGAGCAGATAATGGGGGCAATGAGGCATCTGGGACCTCGATGAATGACAGGACAACTGTCTGTCTCCTTAACCAATGAGATTTCAGGATTGAGAAAACAACCAAGGAATGACAGAGAAGGAATTCGGGTGAATTAGAGTCAAATCAGGTAGAGAAAGAGAAATAAAGCGAGGGAAAGAAAGCTTGGATTGAGAGAAAGGAAAAATAAGTCTTTTTTAAAAATGATCATTTTTAATTTTAAAAATCTCGAAGAACAATTTACTACCTGCAGGAGTGAGACTCCACAGTTTCATTTGTTCCCTTTCTGGGCCAGAGAGGTTGAGTGAAATTGCAGGAACACAAACCTCCTCATTAAAAAGATACTTACGCTGTTAGGTCCCAGCCCTAACTTTCTGTGGCGAGTTTCATGGGTAATTAATGCACAAATGCAGCAATTTCATACAACTCACGGGAAGGTTGAGGGCGAGTTGCCGTTTCCGTGAGGCTAATGGCGGAGCGGCGCATATCGTCCAGCAACTTGTGGCGATTCACAACTCACGGGTCATCTCATCCTCGTGACAAGTTGCTGGCCGATTTACACACTAATATCGCCGAGCACCATTAAACTCACCGGTATTTTCGCAGCAAATTCTGGGCCATGGAGAAAGAGTCAGACTAAACTCTGAGAGCTCAAAGTGAAGTGTGACCTTAGTCTTTTATTGCAGGTCTCCAGAGTGCGCATCGAACCTGTGAAGCCTTCTTAAATACCTGTGCTCCCAAGGGATTATGGGATCCCTTGGGACTCCGGGGAATGAGCCCTCTGGTGGCTGTACAGAATAAATACAAGTCTATATATATAACAGTTTCTAAGTGAAGTAGAATTAAATTTTAATTCTAAGCTACTAAAGGCTCACTAACATACAAATAGCCATCCTTCTGCAATCTCATTGATTTACCACAAATGGGTAACAAGGATCGTAGATTCAGGACCATCACTGTGAAGGGGGGAGTTGGAAGAATATTTTTCACAGCGGGTTATTCGAACATGGAATGTTGGACCACAAGTGACCATTGAAGCAGCGACTCTAACATCAGTTGAATGGGAAGTGGAGAAGTATGTGAAAAGGAAGGATATAAACGGTGAAGGAGCAGGGAAATGGGACTGCAGGGGACAGCTCCAGTGGGAGAGCCAGTTCAATGGGCTGCAGGAGCTCCTGTGCTGTGATTGGTGTGATTGTAGGCTCAGTGATTTCGACATGTTCCAATTTCACACTGCCGACAGAGAGCTTCGCTTGCTGACTGTGCATGCCGGAGATTCCAGTCTGTGCTCAGCATGATTACTGGTCGGAAAATTCTACCCCCGGTTCCCAAATTCCCAATATACACAACCGGTGGGAGGGCCGCGAAGTCAGGAAATTACATTTTATCTGTTCTTGGCCATGGGCTCAAATTCAGCATTTATATCCGTGTCTCTTTCAAACCGAAATCTCAAGGAATTCTCGAGTACTTCTCAGCTCTCAGAATCTCCCTGTGAACCGCTTCGGATCGACTCTCAACTTACCCTCCAGCATGAAATTTGCGTTGCTTTTCAATTTCTAACGGGGTGGTGTATCAGAGCCGGCCGATTCTCAAAACCAGTTCATGCCCCGGGTGACATTGAAAATCTTCCCCGACTTGTTTTACAGGAGCCAGTTACCCAGGGGCGATGGAAAGTACTTCATTGTTTTTACATAGAATGTACAGCACATAAACAGGCCATTCGGCCCAACTGGTTATATTCCCCACGAGCCTCCTCCTCCCTCTCTCCCCCAATTACCATATCCTTCTATTCCTATCTCCCTCATGTTCTTATCCAGCCTCCCCTTTAATCCATCTATGCCATTCACCTCAACTATTCCTTGTGGTAGTGAGTTCCACATTCTCACCACTCCCTGGGCAAAGATGTTTCTTCTGACTTCCCTATTGGATTTATTAGTGACTATCTTATATTTATGATGCCTAGTTTTGGACTCTCCCACAACTGGAAACATCTTCTCTATGTCTACCTGATCCAAACCCTTCATCATTTTAAAGAGCTCTATCCGGTCACCTGTCAGCTTTCTCGTTTGGAGAGAAAAGAGCCCCGGCCTGTTGAGCCTTCCCTGATGGTTATACCCTCTCAGTTCTGGTTCAGTGCAGGCTTGCAGACCTGTGATTAAAGTAGCCTAACTGATACTCGATTAATTTGTGGCAGGAAACCTGCTTTTCTCACAATCCGTGTCTGCATTTGATATGCTGAATAATGCTGATGTGTGTCGGCTCTGCTTCCTGACAGCTTTACTGGTACAATAATCCATCACTAAGTTTCATCAGCAAACTTTCGTGCACTGGCATGAGCATTTTATCTTTAATAATTCCAGGCATTTGCTGTGTTCCTTCGCTGAAGAGCTGTCCTGTACATTATCCTCCTGGCTCTTCCTGTGTAGTATTTTGCCCAGGATTGCATTATTCCCGCAAAGACAATAGAAGGCAGGACTCGGGGCGAAACATGCACAGTGAGCACTTTTATTAACCAGCACTGCAACATGTTCACACCCCAATGGAACAACGACTATTCCAGTGTGATTGACCAATAATAAAGAGGGCCCTCCACTGGTCAAGGACAGCAAATTGCGCTTGCTTGTTTACTGCTCCCAATCTCCCGACTGCACAGTGGGACACGGCTCCCAATCTCCTGACTACACAGTGGGACACGACTCCCAATCTCCCGACTGCACAGTGGGACACGGCTCCCAATCTCCTGACTACACAGTGGGACACGACTCCCAATCTCCCGATTGCACAGTGGGACACGACGCCCAGACAATCTCCTGACTGCACAGTGGGACAAAGCTCCCAGACAATCTCCCGACTGCACAGTGGGACAAAGCTCCCAGTCAATCTTCCGACTGCACAGTGGGACACGGCTCCCAATCTCCCGACTGTAAAGTGGGACACGGCTCCCAATCTTTCACTTGTGCAGAAATTGGGTTCTTAAAATAAACCAAAGACTAATTCTTTCCTGCAAATAAAACAGGATTTCGACATAGCTTTTAAAGTATTGGCAGATATTGAAAGCTTCCAATAGTGCTGCTGACACACGCGGTCCAGATAATCACCCTTGCCGCTCTCCCCACGCCCTGTATCCCCAATGTGCTGGGACTGACAGCCAGTCCATGCCACTTCAGCACCAGGATGGAGTCGTTTGGTGGAAGGGAAGCCCTTCTCTCAAAATCGGGCGCAGGCTTCTCGGGGTTTTCTGCACCATTTGTGTGGACGGGAAATTGTGAACAGCTTGTGCCCAATTTGGTAATAGGGCCTTTGCTAGCCAGGCTCCCATGCCGCGATGCTGAAAAAGGAAAATCTACCCCATTCTGTTTTTCCAAACTATAGTGGATAAACGCAGAAATCCCGCAGGAAACCATGCTCAGCGAGAGGCGAGGTGGGAAATAAGACTACAGACAATTCTCCAACCCGTTCTCTACACAAATTCTTTATTTCCTTCTTGGGATGTGGGTGTCATTGGCAAGGCCGGCATTTATTGCCCATCTCTAGTTGCACTTGAGATGGTGGTGGTGAGCCGCCGTCTGGAACGGCTGCAGTTCTTGTGGTGAAACATAGAAATGTAGAAAATAGATGCAGGAGTAGGCCATTCGGCCTTTCGAGCCTGCACCACCATTCAAGATGATCATGGCTGATCATTCACCTCAGTAGCCCTTTCCTGCTTTCTCTCCATATCCTTTGATCCCTTTAGCCGTAAGGGCCATATCTAACTCCCTCTTGAATATATCCAATGATCTGGCATCAACAACATTCTGCGGTAGAGAATTAAACAGGTTAACAACTCTCTGAGTGAAGAAGTTTCTCATTATCTCGGTCCTACATGGCTTATTCCTTATCCTTAGACTGTGTCCCCTGGTTCTGGACTTCCCCAGTATCGGGAACATTCTTCCTGCTTCTAATCTGTCCAGTCCCATCAGAATTTTATATGTTTCTATGAGATCCCCTCTCATCATTCTAAACTCCAGTGAATACAGGCCCAGTCGATCCAGTCTCTCCTCATATCCTGGGAATCAGTCTGGTGAACCTTCGCTTCACTCCCTCAATCGCAAAAAACGTCCTTCCTCAGATTAGGAGACTAAAACCGAACACAATATTCCAGGTGAGGCCTCACCAAGGCCCTGTATAACTGCAGTAAAACCTCCCTGCTCCTATACTCAAATCCCCTAGCTATGAAAGCCAACATACCATTTGCCACCTTCACTGCCTGCTGTTCCTGCTTGCCAACTTTCAGTGACTGGTGTACCATGACACCCAGGTCTCGTTGCACCTCCCCTTTTCCTAATCTGTTGCCATTCAGATAATAATCTGCCTTCCTGTTTTTGCCACCCAAGTGGATAACCTCATATTTATCCACATTATACTGCATCTGCCATGCATTTGCCCACTCACCTAACCTGTCCAAGTCACTCTGCAGCCTCTTAGCATCCTCCTCACAGCTCACACCACCATCCAGCTTAGTGTCATCTGCAAACTTGGAGATATTACACTCAATTCCTTCATTAATGTATATTGTAAATAGCTGGGGTCCCAGCTCTGAACCTTGCGGTACTCCACTAGTCACTGCCTGCCATTCTGAAAAGGACCCGTTTATTCCTATTCTTTGCTTCCTGTCTGCCAACCAGTTCTCTATCCATATCAATACATTACCCCCAATACTATGTGCTTTAATTTTGCACACTAATCTCTTGTGTGGGACCTTGTCAAAAGCCTTTTGAAAGTCAAATACACCACATCCACTGGTTCTCCCTTATCCACTCTACTAGTTACATCCTCAAAAAACTCGATAAGATTTGTCAAGCATGATTTCGCTTTCATAAATCATGCTGACTTGGACCGATCCTGTCACTGCTTTCCAAATGTGCTGCTATTTCATCTTTAATAATTGATTCCAACATTTTCCCCACTACCGATGTCAGGCTAACCGGTCTATAATTACCCGTTTTCTCTCTCCCTCCTTTTTCAAAAAGTGCTGTTACATTAGCCACCCTCCAGTCCATAAGAACTGATCCAGAGTCGATAGACTGTTGGAAAATGATCACCAATGCATCTACTATTTCTAGGGCCACTTCCTTAACTACTCTGGGAAGCAGACTATCAGGCCCTGGGGATTTATCAGCCTTCAATCCCATCAATTTCCCTTACACAATTTCCTGACTAATAAGGATTTCCTTCAGTTTCTCCTTCTTGCTAGACCCTTGGTCCCCTAATATTTCCGGAAAGTTATTTGTGTCTTCCTTAGTGAAGACAGAACCAAAGAATTTGTTCAATTGGTCTGCCATTTCATTGTTCCCCATTATGAATTCACCTGATTCTGACTGAAGGGGCCTACGTTTGTCTTCACTAATCTTTTTCTCTTCACATATCTATAGAAGCTTTTGCAGCCAGTTTATATGTTACCAGCAAGCCTCCTCTCATACTCTATTTTCCCCCTCCTAATTAAACCCTCAGTCCTCCTCTGCTGAATTCAAAATTTCTCCCAGTCCTCAGGTTTGCTGCTTTTTCTGGCCAATGTATATGTACTCCCACAGTTAAGTCAGGGGTTCGGGGATTTTGACCCAACAATGATAAAGGAATGGCGATATATGTCCAAGTCAGGATGGTGTGTGACTTGGTCAGGAATGTCGCTTCCCACTGGGAGTATAGGATCAGTGTATTTATCTATTTACCTCTCTTTCACTACCTTTCCTCCGACAATCTACAAGGATTTGAAACACTGCTGGCATCTAATAGCTGTTGCTTGATATATTTAGGAGGCTTTCTCCTGATTCTTTTCAAACTTGGTGATGAAACAAGATTGAACGCTGTTCCCCACATGGAGTGCGGGAATGGTGAATTCATCCTCCAAAGGTTTTGAGGAAAGACTGAGTTTGACTCTAAAGAACTCAATTTCATAAAAAGGCAATTTTATATAAAGGAGAAAGGAAAAATCAGAGTTAATAATGGTGATCGATCTGAACAGTGCTTCCTGGTTGGGTTGATATTGATCTTTGTCCATAATAACATTATGGCACCACATGGATGTTACAACAATAACTTGTATGTATATTGCACCTTTAAAACATTTAAATTTTGATTCCTGATTGGTGAGTTTTTCCATCGCACGATGTTCTTCAAGACCACAATAATATTGAATAATGAATTATATTTTCCACTTGAGCATCTGCAGAACTCGGTGTTTAATTTCCCGACACAAAAGGCATCCGGCAGACATGAGAATATTACTCACTGCATCAATGCTGCTTCTGAAGGAAGATTTTCATTTATATTCACATGGATTTATCCTCTTGTCCAGGCCGGCCGTTGTTTATGAAAGTATTGAATCCCCTTCCAGTGAGAGAGTAATTTCTCTTCGGCTTCAGCTGAAGTCTTCCATCCATTTGGCACCTTCACTGGATGAACGACTGACACAGGTGGCAGCAGCCAAGAACTGCACTGAACCAGCTATTTAGATACAAGCTGCTGAGATCGTTCTCGCTAAAGAAAGGAGCAAAGAAAGACTTGCATTTAAGTAGCACCTTTCACAACCTCGGGACATCCCAAAGCGCTGTATAGCCAATAAACTACTTTTAAAGTATATTTACTGTTGTAAGGAAACGCAGCAGCTAATTTGCACACAGCAAGCTCCCACAAACAGCAATGTGATAATGACCAGACAATCTGTTTTATTAATGTTGGTTGAGGGATAAATTTTGGCCAGAGCACCGGAGATAACTCCCCTGATCATCTTCGAATAGTGCCATCGGATCTTTTATGTCTATCTGAGAGGGCAGACTGGACCTCGGTTTAACGCCTCATCTGAAAGATGGCACCACTGACAGTGCAGCACTCCCTCCTGAAGTGTCAGCCTGGATTATGTGCTCAAGTCTCTGGAGTAAGGCTTGGCGTATGACCATCTAATTTAAAGGCGAGGGACTGACACTTGGCTCGGTGGTAGCACTCTAACACGAGCGATGACAAACAAATACTCAGCAGAATGTTCAGGGTATTTATTTCCTCCATTGTCTAGTGTCTGAATGTTGGCAGCTTGAATTGGCTTATGCTTTGTTTCAGATGTGCTCCCTCTGCAATCAGTAGGTGTACTGTCTGGCTATGTACAGCAGTAAGTGTACTGTCTGGCTATGTACAGCAGTAGGTGTACTGTCTGGCTATGTACAGCAGTAGGTGTACTGTCTGGCTATGTACAGCAGTAGGTGTACTGTCTGGCTATGTACAGCAGTAGGTGCACTTTCTGGCTGTGTGCAGCAGTAGGTGTACTGTCTGGCTATGTACAGCAGTAGGTGTACTGTCTGGCCATGTACAGCAGTAGGTGCACTGTCTGGCCATGTACAACAGTAGGTGTACTGTCTGGCTATGTACAGCAGTAGGTGTACTGTCTGGCTATGTACAGCAGTAGGTGCACTTTCTGGCTGTGTGCAGCAGTAGGTGTACTGTCTGGCTATGTACAGCAGTAGGTGTACTGTCTGGCCATGTACAGCAGTAGGTGCACTGTCTGGCCATGTACAACAGTAGGTGTACTGTCTGGCTATGTACAGCAGTAGGTGTACTATCGCGCTATGTACAGCAGTAGGTGTACTATCTCGCTATGTGCAGGCTTTCCCTGACAGTATGCTGGGTGGCCTAGACCCTCTTGCACTGCACAGTGTGAGGGACCGGAATGTGAGTCAGCCACATCAGCACTATGGTGACTTGCTGCTTCTATCTGTTTCTGTCACCTCCTCCCAAGCCTGCTGCAGCAAGCCTTCCTGGGGGAGGGAGACACCCGTCCGACAAAGGGTCTTCGACCTGAAACGTTAACTCTGTTTCTCTCTCCACAGATGCTGCCTGACCCGCTGAGATTTCCAGCATTTTTTGTTTATATTTCAGATTCCAGCATGCGCAGCATTTTGCTTTTGTCCCAGTGAGTGCATGGCTTCTCTCAATGACCCCGTGCAGTCGGGCTTCCAGCCTTCAGCAGTTTTATCAACTGCTGTCTGTGCCTGACTTCCCAGTGCTGCTCCAACTTTTTAAGTGCTTCCTAATTGTATTTCACAGCAGATTGGGACATTATTGCATCTTCTGTTTCATTGATTGGCTAACTCTGTGGCAACGAAAGTCCACATTTTAACCCATGAACTGAAAACAGCAATAGAATAGGATAAGGTAAATTGTTGCAACCCTCTAAAACCAACAGTGGCCCAGAGATGAAACCCCATTCATGGACAATTAGCAGACTGCCTGTTTTAGAAACAAATGGTCGCCCTCCCTGATATATCCATACAATAAATCACTCTCTCTCCCAATGGGATAGACTCTCTTTCCAGATTGTCCTGGGACCATGTGTACAGTGCTCCCTCCAAATCAGAATGATGCATTGGTCCCAACGGAGCTCGGAATTTACATTGGGTAAAAATCAGGCTGTAATTACGGAGCGTGACCCTGGAGTTGGAGTATGCAGTGTCCACCGGTACGCTCGTGGCCTTCTGCGAGAGGTGGGCGCCAAAGGGACTGGAGTGCATCATTAGCCCGGCAACCAAATTTAAATTTGAACCAGTTGGCTGTCCAAAGTTTAATTTGTTTACTTGTCGGTTTTAGTGCCCCCCTTTAACCAGGGGGCACTTGATTTACAGGTGCAACTTAAAATAGTTGTAATTACGGGGCAGATTCGTGTCCCTACCACAGAGTGCGTATCAGGGATTTGGATTCAAAGGTTAGAAATCCCCACACGATTTTCCATCCGTTTATTTTGAGAGATGGAGACAGGTGCAGGGTGTGCTGACCCCCACACTGGAATTCCTCAAACCCACCCCCATTGTGTGAAACTGTGTGTGGGGCGCTCTGCTTCATAATATCTGCTCACATATTCCACACATGGAAGGACAGGACTCTACGTAGAATGCCATGAATAGAACAAAGCAAAGAGGTTAGTGCTGCCCAGGTAAGGGAAGTGGTATTAATGAGTATGTGTAAAATTACTGGTAATCCAGCACGGCTTGTGATATTTTAGCAGCAACTTAGTTTTCACTTACCTTTCTCAGTATATTTATAATTTTCATCAAACAACCAAATATAAATGAAAGGATTGTCAGTTGTAGCAATGTTAATTTTTCAGCATTTCCAAAAATAATAGTGCTGCTCATTGCACACCTTCCCAGAGCATTAAGGGATTAACTTCAATGGAAGGCTATTTCCCTGAAGCAGGTCGCACATCATTTCCCAGCTTAAGGAAGTCGTATCGGATCCACTACAGCGTCACACCCACTGCAGTATAACTGCAGTCATTGCAAAGGGAATTTTCAAAGGGTTCCTCTGGTCTGCTTCGTTGGTGCATTGGACTACCTGGGAAACTTTAATATTAACAGAGAACTAACATTCAATTGGATTCAGGTAGAAGTGGATTGATAGTTCAAATTGCACCATGTATGATATCTCAGTGAGGTTTTCCTCTGTAAGCTAGATCCTCCACAAGCACTGCCCCTGGGACAGTTAGCGGGGGGGGGTGCCTCTCTGTCTCTACATTCTGGCGGAGAGCGATCAGCAGGTTAGTGCCTTACAGCTGCGGTGTCACCGGAGCAGGCTGGCATTCCCTCACTCCGGCTCCTCATCTGCCAAAGAGGAGCAGATACTCAAATGGGTGAAAATTCAGAATGTATTTTAACCCTGACCTGAATCCAGTGCAATTCACTCCTGAAAACATAGTAGAACCAACGACAAACTGCAGAGGTAAGAAACAAAGAACAATCGTGTTTCATGACCTCGGGGATGTCCCAAAACGCTTCACAGCCAATGAAGTACATTTGGAGTGTAGTCCCTGATCTAATGTAGGCAGAGGTGCTGGATTTGGTTATATTTGTTTCTATCCAATTTCTTTCTCTTCCCCCACTGGGTTCCGGTTCCAGATGCTCAGTCCAAGTGTCCATTATTCATGTCTAAACCTTGATAATGAGTGGGCAGGCTATTGAAACGTGTGCTACTCACAGCCGCGGCCAATCCTGTCCTTGGCCTATATCCACCTGTGGGCATCTCCAACAGCAGTCAGTGTGGGATGATTGGGAGCAGGAAGCTCCCCTTCCCTAACCCAAGGGCAGCACCCACTGAGGTCAGCTGACAGCGCGGTGCAGCAATTGAACCTGGGAGCTGTCTGTCTGTCCGAGTCTGAGACACAGACCTTGCCTCAGACACCAGGGAGCACATGTCATTTCGCTCCGTGATGTACTGCAGTGGAATGCTGCTAATCGAGACCAGTTTGTTCCAGCTATCAAATTGCCATTTACATTCCCCATGATAGCCCTGGTGCAGTGAGGTGGAGCAGCAAATGCCACAGACATTTCCAGTTCTCCTGTACTGTAATATTTAAATACAAACCATCCCTCCCCACTCCTGAGCTCACAACTCCCGGCACTGATTCTAGGTTTAAAGCAGTTTCAAACTTGGAGGAATGCCTTGCCCTTTTCTCCCCACATTACAGTCCCTATCTCTCTCACAACTCTGTGCCGTCAGTGTGAGCTTATGTGGGGATTGAATGAGCTGCTCCTTTCACTGATCCTGTAGCCCCTCCTCTGTGTGGACCTCATTGTCCCTGTGACCCACGAGTCCCGCAGTACCTCCTAACCGTTTGGACTAACCATCGTCGATCACTGATGCTCGCTGCACTTTATTTCCCCCCAGCCATTGGCTCCGGACAGTATGGTCAACATCACCACACTCGAGCGAGGCTCAAATTCCAAATAACAAACTTGAGTTATTCACAGAAATTATCAGTAGGACACAAACGGAACAGCACAAGCTTTTCTACAATGACAAACTCTTACAGTTTTAAAGGGGCCGCAGGAAGAGAGAGAGACACAGACCTCTGAAGGTAGCAGCAGTTAAGAAGGCTGTTAAAGAAACTTACAGGATCCTGGGCTTTATAACAGAGGCACAGAGGACAAAGCAAGGAAGAGAAATGTGTATGTTAACGTGGGGATAAAAGAGCCTTCATAGTGGCAATAAATTTTTACAAGTTTAAATCTATGCTTAAAACTTAAAACCGCACCGGGAGTGTAAGTCAGGTCAGGAGTCGGGAGGGGGCCTTGCCATTTAAAGGGCCCAGTGTCGGCTGCTCCAGGGAAAACCAACCCTTGAGATAGCCTACATAATCAAAAAAAAATAAGTACTTGCCACAATCACCATCCTGATGGCCGCCACTCCCGGTCCAAGATCCCCAACCACCAATCTCCAGGCCCCCCAATAATCTTCCTCAACCCCAGCCCCAAGAATCAGCCCCCCCCCCCCCCCCAATCTTCCGACCTCCAACGTTCAGGCTTCCTAATCTATCTTCCTCCCCTGACCTCCAGGCCCGATCTTCATCAGGATTCTATGGCAATCACTTGCAGGTTGAATGATGCACAGGGCAGAGTTATTGCACCTTTGCGGTTTAGTTAACACCAAAGAGAAAAGGCAAAGTTCAATGAGACAAAAGGACCTGGCCCCAAATGAAGTGGCAGAAAAGTTAGAAAACCGATCGAGAGATCAGCAGTGGGGAATCTTCCAAGTATTCGATGGATAGAGCGGACAATGGGTGGACAGAGTGGATGGAGCAGAGAATGGGAGATGGAACGGAGAATGGGCGGGTAGAGTCATGGCAAAGAAAGCAGCAGATACCAGAATTCTCTGAGGTACCTGGCCCTCAGACCAGGTGTGTCGACTGTGAACCATGTGTGGCCCACAGTGAAACCCAGGCAACCCTGTCCTGCCTGTGTTTGCATTTCTTATTTGCTGGTTTGTCCTATTGAGTTTCCGTTAGGCCTGGGGTTTTAGAAATGGCTGTTCCCCCTTTGGTGGATTAATCTCAAATCAGAACACTGGGATCATAGATTCATAGAATGACACAGCACAGAAGAAGGCCATTCGGCCCATCGTTTCTGTGCTGGCTCTTTGAAAGAGCTCTCCAATAAGTCCCACTCCCTGCTCTTTCCCCAGAGCCCAGCAAATCCCGCCTCAGATTGGTTAGTATCAGCAGCCCGAGATATACGGCAATGAATGGGATGTAGTTCCCGAGGCTCCGTGGCACACACTGTACAGTCCACAAAGGTGACCAGCTTGGACACCCAACCTTTGAGCACGCTGTAAATGTGTTGTGCACCTTGTGTGTTCACATGCCCCTCAGAAATGTCTAAACCCAGCAATGCAGCCTCGTTAATAGTAAATCAGAACCCAACAACTGCCAGTTTGCTAACTAGCTTAATTAACATGTTTGTATTTTCTTTCTTTTACTTCCCCCTCTTCTCCCATCTGATTGTCACTAACAGTAAATGACACGTACACACAGATAAATAGTCCCTTCATGCTTTCCAGCTTCATTCCACTACAGCCTTTCCAACCTGACAACAGTGACTGCACTTCAGAAATACTTCCCCTTTGGGACATCCTGAGGTTGTGAAAGGCGCTGTTATAAATACAAATCTTTCTGCAGTAGTTTTTGGGTAAAATTAGCACAGCCAGGAATGTTGGAGCTTTGGACCGTGGGACGTTACCCTACAAACGCAGCGTGTGTGGCTGGAATTCCACGTGCCGCTATTTGTGAGGAGCCTTTGATCCATTTGAAATGAAAGCTCCAGTGGCTCCCTGGAGAGAGGAATTCCAGATGTGGACATCCCACTGCGTAATGTCAGGTCCATCTGGGAAAATCCCAACATGGATCCTGGCCCAACGGGAAGGTGGAGCAGCCAATCAGGTGTGGAGTTCAGCACGCCGGATTGGTGGCGCTCCCAATATTCCGGTGCTCCATCACTGGGAAATCAGGAATGATGGCAATGCCCAATCCACCGATCCGTGCTCCCATCAAGTAAGGCCCCACACTGGGAGCCTCACCTGCTGAAACTTTACCCTATTATCTTTTAATGGAATTCAAGGCAAGACTTTTTCACCAAAAGAGCAGAGTAAGTGGAATTCCCGACTACTCTCATGGGGAAGCAGTATTCCAGGCCACTTTGACAAGGAAACTTGTCTCTGCAAATTTCAGGACCAGTGGCTGTGCTGTTCATTCCTGATACCATCGACCTGTGACAGGTAACCTCATGTCAACATTACCACGAGCAGTCTGTCAAGGTCTTAACCATCAAGGTCTTGAGTTATCCTCTATGCAGAGGGCAATCTTCACTCAGAAGCTCTCTCTCCAGGACAGGGGAGCAGTTTGAGGAGCTTAGCTGCATCCATAGGGCCTCAGCTCGGAAACATATTTTAACAAGAATCATTCGACACAGGGGTGGGGGAGGGGCGGCGGCAGACACACGGAACCACATTTGCCGGCCGTTACTGAAATCAATGGGACTGAACATCGGGCGGGGCGTATAACAGGTGACCAATGCAATCTGTCTGTTTGTGTCCCCGACAATGCCCAGTTTCACCCTCCAAGAGGTCCTAATCAATTCTATTTTTGATAAACTCAGAGATTTTTACTATTCCCAATTTGTTTGCTTTTAAAATAAATACAAAGTGGACGAGAAGGCACCTGGGCCCAGTGATTTTCCCTGGTGGGTCAAACCCCAACATTAACGTGCGCAGTCTGATTTGCTGCCATATGATCCCAGGAGCAGTAAAATGGCAGCTTGTAATCAGATCCGAGGGTTAACAAATCACAAGCAACAAGCTCCTTGCTGTAAATTAATCTTTGTGGAGGTGTGATTTAATTCAGGCAGAAGGCTTTGAAATAATCTGTGGCAAGACAACTGAAGCACGACTGACCAGTATGGAGAAAGGCAGAAACAATCCACCGGGCAATTACAGGAAGGGTTGTCTGCAGCACAAGCAACTCCCTGAGGGAACACTCGATACTTTGCTAAATCATGTTGATGGCACGGATGGGCACAGGGCTTCCAAGTATCCCAGTGTCCGTGTCTAAAAGACCTGCCCTGAGGTAGGACACACAATGTTAGGTTGCCATGCCAATGTAGAGAAGGAGATCGACATTCACCTGGGAGTATTGAGCACATTTAGGTTTCAGTACTTTAAGGGTTGAGTCAACTTTTTACATAATTTCACTCTTGGTAATGTGCAGAGTTTAAATTTTGAGGCAGTGTAGCATATGTTGTTTGTAAATTGTGTGTCCCCTGTGTGTTCACATTTGTAGCATGTTTCACTTGGAGTTACTGAAGCTGCTTAGATCCCACTTCTCAATAACTCCATTGAGTTTGGGGGTGGTTACACACCAACGACGGGACAAAGCTAACCTGTATCATTTCTGGGGTTGTGTCATTTGCACAACATGGTCACACTCCCTGCACATAGAACGACACAGAATTTACAGCACAGAAACAGGCCATTCGGCCCAACTGGTCTACCCCAGTGTTTATGCTCCACAGGAGCCTCCTCCCACCCTACTTTATCTCACTCTATCAGCATCTCCTATTCCTTTTCCCTTCATGTACATATCTAGCTTCCCCTTAAAGACATCTGTGCTATTCGCCTCAACCACTCCGTGTGATAGTAAGTTCCACATTCTCGCCACTCTCTGGGTAAAGAAGGTTACCTGATATATAGGAAGTGTGCTGCGTTCAATAGACGGGATCTCTGCTAAGACCATTTGTTAAAGGGCCGCTCCTCGCTCTCTTGAAGCTGGCCTGCATATTGCTGAGGAACTTTCCTCATTAAGACTCACCACAGCAGTATTGAGGATGAAGAGCAAGGCAGCTCCTGGTGAGTACATGATCTTTGGAGGCCTTTCTCCACAAGGCCTTTCGATGCTCCTGCAGCTGCCACCATTTCCTGGCTGCCCTGCAATGATTTGAGCCCCTGTTGGATGCTGGCAGGGCAGTGGGCTCCACCACAGACACTCCTAATGCATCTGATGCTGAGCATCCTTCTTGCCATAGCAGGACTCCTGAGATTATCATCTGTTGCTCTACAGCCATGGACAGAGAAACCATGTGCCTCTGTTCAGCTGCATCAAGTTTCACATCTGCATCCTCTGGCTTCCATGCACTCTGTGTCTCACCGTGTGCCAACCCCTCATCCACATGCTCTACACCCCCTCGGGTAGGTGTCTCTGGACTGCTGAGTGCAAGGAAGAGGGTGAATGAGGGGTGACTGAGTTTCACCAGGGCTGCCAGAGGAAGACAAGACTGTTGGGTCTTGGTCTTCACAAACCTACTCTGCTGTCTCCTGGCTTGCAGCCCTTGGAGTAAAGAAACAGCACTGTTAACTTGGGTGTCCTTGAGCAGCATCCTAACTTATTCAGCTACTACATGGATTTCATGTGAAGAAAGTGGTAGCTGGGAAAGAGATTGAAGAATATATAGCAGCATTAAATTCAAAATGGTACAGAAACATAAAAACATAGAAAATAGGTGCAGAAGTAGACAATTCGGCCCTTCGAGCCTGCACCACCATTCAATATGATCATGGCTGATCATGCAACTTCAGGACCCGATTCCTGCTTTCTCTCTATACCACTTGATCCCTTTAGCTGTAACTAACTCCCTTTTGAATATATCTAACAAACTGGCCTCAACAACTTTCTGTGGTAGAGAATTACACAGGTTCACAATTCTCTGAGTGAAGAAGTTTCTCCTCATCTCGGTCCTAAATGGCTTACCCCATATCCTTAGATTGTGACCCCGGTTCTGGACTTCCCCAACATTGGGAACATTCTTCCTGCATCCAACCTGTCCAATCCCGTCAAAATGTTATATGTTTCTATGAGATCCCCTCTCATTCTTCTAAATTTCAGTGAATATAAGCCTAGTCAATCCAGTCTTTCTTCATATGTCAGTCCTGCCATCCCGGGAATCAGTCTGGTGAACCTTCGCTGCATTCCCTCAATCGCAAGAATGTCCTTCCTCAGATTAGGAGACCAAAACTATATACAATATTCCAGGTGAGGCCTCACCAAGGCCCTGTAGTACTGCAGTAAGACCTCCCTGCTCCTATACTCAAATCCTCTTGCTATGAAGGCCAACATGCCATTTGCCTTCTTCACTGCCTGCTGTACCTACATGCCAACTTTCAATGACTGATGTACCAGGACACCCAGGTCCCGTTGCACCTCCCCTTTTCCTAATCTGTCACCATTCAGGTAATATTCTGCCTTCCTGTTTTTGCCACCAAAATGGATAACCTCACATTTATCTACATTATACTGCATCTGCCATGCATTTTCCCACTCACCTAACCTGTCCAAGTCATCCTGTAGCCTCTTAGCATCCTCCTCACAGCTTACACTGCCACCCAGCTTAGTGTCATCAGCAAACTTGGAGATATTACACTCAATTCCTTCGTCTAAGTCATTAATGTATACATTCTCACAACCCCATTGAAGGCACAGAGTCCCACATTTCCATCTCCATCTTCAGCTGAGAATGTAAAGGGCAAGAATAAGCTTCCCGAATCCCTCGATTAGATTCCACCTGTATCTTACTCCCAGTATCTGTGATTGTATATAGAAGCCAGCCAAACCCCTCAATTAGAATTAAGACTGTGACTCACAGCCAGGTATCCATTATTCATATTATAGAATCATAGAGATTTACATCATGGATCGAGGCCATTTCGGCCCATTGTGCCCGCGCTGGCCAACAAGCCTATCCAGCCTAATCCCACTTTCCAGCTCTAGGTCCATAACCCTGCAGGTGACAGCACTTCAAGTGCACATCCAAGTACTTTTTAAATGTGGTGAGGGTTTCTGCCTCTACCACCCTTTCAGGCAGTGAGTTCCAAACCCCCACAACCCTCTGTGTGAAGAAATTTCCACTCGAATCCCCTCTAAACCTTCTACCAATTACTTTAAATTTATGCCCCCTGATTATTGACCCTCTGCTAAGGGAAATGGGCCCTTTCTATCCACTATATCTAGGCCCCTCATAATTGTATACACCTCAATGAGATCTCCCCTCAGCCTCCTCTGCTCCAAGGAAAATAAACCCAGCCTATCCATTCTGTCCTCATAGCTAAGATTTTCCACTCCTGGCAACATCCTTGTAAATCTCCTCTCCAGTGCAATCACGTCCTTCCTGTAATGCAGTGGCCAGAACTACACGCAGTACTCCAGCTGTGGCCTAACCAGTGCTTTATATAGTTCAAGCATAACCAACCTGATCTTATATTTTATGCCTCGGCTAATAAAGGCAAGCATTCCGTATGCCTTCTTAACCACCTTATCCATCTGGCCTGCTACCTTCAGGGATCTGTGGACATGCACTCCTAGATCCCTTTGTTCCTCTACACTTCTCAATGTCCTACCATTTAATGTGTATTCCCTTTCCTTGTTAGCCCTCCCTAAATGCATTACCTCACACTTCTCTGGATTAAATTCCATTTGGCACTGTTCTGCTCACCTTACCAGTTGATATCTTCCTGCAGTCTGCAGCTTTCTTCTTCTTTATCAAGCACACAGCCGACTTTAGTATCATCTGTAAACTTCTTAATCATACCCCCTATATTAAAGTCTAGATCACTGATGCATATCATTCATGTATGGGCAACCCAGAGTACAAGCCAATTATGGCCATTGCTTCCTGTTCCTGTGGTGTCAAGTGCCCGATGTTGGCACACACTCCTCTAGTAGTGTTGCCTGACATAGTGTGTTGTCCTCTTCTGCAGGAGGAATGCATTGTGTTGATTGGCTGCTGCAGTCCTCAGATCCTGCAGTCGCAACCAGCCAGTGGCAGTCTGGTGATGTCAGCTGTGGCTCAGTGGGTAGCACTCTCGCCTCAGAGTCAGAAGGTTGTGGGTTCAAATCCCACTCCAGAGACTTGAGCACAGAATCGAGGCTGACACTCCCATGCAGTGCTGAGGGAGTGCTGCACTGTCAGAGGTGCCATCTTTCAGATCAGATGTAATACTGAGGCCCTATCTATCCTCTCCGGTGGATGTAAAAGATTCCATGGCACTATTAGAAGAAGAATAAGCAAGTTCTCCTGATGTCCTGGTCAATATTTAACCTCCAAGCAAGATCATTAACTCGAGTCGCTTATCTCATTGATGTTTGTGGGACCGTTTGTTACGTAAATTGCCTGCTGTACGTTACAACAATGGCTACATTTAGAAAGTGAACCACTTTGGAACATCCTCAGGTCATAAAAGACACTACATAAATGCAATTTATTTCTTTCTAGGTCACCACAAGTCTGAATCTTTATGCCTCAGACTCACTTCAGCTACCACAAGGAAATTAGCACTATCATTCAATTCACTGTGCACAGATTCACCAGGCAGGTTACTGATGTATTATTCATCATGTTTCCTCTGGATTCCCAAAATTAACATTGAAAGGGTCCTGCAATTCTTCCACACTGCTGGATTCCTTGAAATGGGAGGTGTTATTGGAGACATTCATGTGTCCAACTCTATGGGCTTCATGAACCCTGAGGGATTGCATTCCCTCAGATTTCAGGTGGTCAGTCATCAGCAACACAGACTCGGGGAGAGCAATGCCTGTTTCCCCAACGACACTCACAATGCCATTGACTTAAGTCTATTTGAAAGAGAAGGCAAACGTTAAGGATGGCTGTTAGGGCCCCAAGGCTACCTTCTCCAGCCCTGCCACATGGCACCATTGAGACAAAGTGCACAGAGCAGTCGAGCGACGGTACAAGGCCCATGCAGCCAGCGGGGTCACTACTGACCACCAGTGCGTCAGAGGCTTGAGCAAATCAGGGATCATCTTACACTCCAGGCCGTCCAGGGCCACCAAGGCTCTCATAGATGCTGCAAGCCCCACAACTTGGCCATCCAGACAGGCCCATCAATGGAGCAAATGAAGAGAGGCCCACCCAGAGCCAAGAGCAGAGGGAATGCCCTGCAGCGGAGGTGAAGTGGTGAAACCCCGCGTAATGAGTTGGGTTAGTGTCGGGACTACTGTTCCCCTCAAAATATCTACATTGATCAGGATCTGTATATAAGATGCACAATATCAAAAATTGCAGACAATGCACGGATAGTGAGCGTATCTAACTGCAGATATTGCAGATAGTGAGCGTATCTAACTACAGATATTGCACAGATAGTGAGCGTATCTAACTACAGATATTGCACAGATAGTGAGCGTATCTAATTGCAGATAGTGAGCGTATCTAACTACAGATATTGCACAGATAGTGAGCGTATCTAACTACAGATATTGCACAGATAGTGAGCGTATCTAACTGCAGATATTGCAGATAGTGAGCGTATCTAACTACAGATATTGCACAGATAGTGAGCGTATCTAACTATAGATATTGCAGATAGTGAGCGTATCTAACTACAGATATTGCACAGATAGTGAGCGTATCTAACTACAGATATTGCACAGATAGTGAGCGTATCTAACTATAGATATTGCAGATAGTGAGCGTATCTAACTACAGATATTGCACAGATAGTGAGCGTATCTAACTGCAGATATTGCACAGATAACTGTGAAGAGGACTGGTGTCTGCTTCAGAAGGACATGTCTAGCCTAGTTGATTGGCCAGAAAGATAACAGAAGAATTTAATGGAGAGAAATGTGAGCAGATTCTGGTTGAGAGGAAGAATAAGGAGAAGAAATATACGTTAAATGGCAAAACTTTAAGAATGAGTAGAGGAGCAGAGTGGCCTCCGTGTTCAGGTACACAGCCTTTAAAAGTGGAAGGGCATGTTTTTGGGCAATAGCGATCATAGTGGAAAGTCTAGCCCTGCAATCCTACATCGACTCTGGTTCCCAGAATGTTGAGACCATTTTTACTGATTGGAATCCAAGGCACCAACTACAGCAGCCTGAGCAGATGCTACAGCTGGGTTTATGACCTCTGGCACAGGGGGAGCTCTACTGCAAGTAGCCCCGGAGTTATCACCAGCTCCATGCTGGACTACAGATCGACTGAACCATTATGCATGACTGCACCCCTGTGGGTAGTGGACTCCTCCGCACAGTCACTGCCAGGCCCTGATGGTTGATTGGCACACCCTGTAATGAACGCAAGGACTGTTCATGCTCAGTTAGTAAGCTTTTAAATGTAGGCCTCAGATCCCAGGACTCTGCCACTAAGGAAGGAGGTGGGATGTTCTCTGGCCGTCAGGTTTGTGCTCCTGGGCACTCGTGCTCACCCAGTGGCAGCCTCCTCAAACTGACTGAAGTCTGCGGGGTGGTTGTTGTTGCGCTGGCGCTTGTTACAGGAGGAGTAAGTGACCCGCGGAGCTGTTCTTTTTGGATGCAATTGGGACCGGAAGCGGGTCCTTGGGGTTCACAGCAGAAGAGGAACACATGTTAGGATGCTAGCTGTAGGACACTCCTTCATGCAGGTTACCTAGCTAACAGTGTGGCATGCTGTAATGGATGTAAGTAAGTAAGTTGAAGAATAACAGAACATGGAAAGTCCTAACAACGTCGTTCAGAGAGGCCTCCAGATTCATCTGCTTCAGTGTTTTCAGGCCTCAGGTAATTGAGCAAAACCTGTTCAAATGGACTCAAAGTTGTGGGCCCCTCTGGTTGGGTAACGCTTTCCTGTTATGCATGGCCTTGTTTAGTGCTGAGGTGCCGGAAGTTTGCAGAGCACATAGTGTGAGTTCCACGTGTCTGCTTTGTAGTCCAGTTTGCGTGTGAGCGAGCGAGCGAGCACCATGCAGGCTGGATGTGTTGTAAGGGTTCATTTGGACTCACCTTTGCCAACTGTGTGAGGTGTCAGTAACCAGGTGTGGCTGCAGTGTGGCCTTGCCCGGGAAGCCTAGGAAGCAATGTTTTGTGCAGCTTTAGTCAGAGTCTAATGGTACAAGAGAAAAATAGTAGATTCCCTGATTCATGCTCTCTAAGTGAGACCACACATTCGTAACATTTACCCCCAAAAGCTCTGAGTTAGCTTTTTTAAAAAAACTTTCATGTGTGATCTTTGTATCTTTTATTTTGTACACTTGTTGTTTAAAGTGGGAGCATTTAATTTGCAACTATATTTTTTTGCTAGTCATTGAAGAGACCACAGGAGGAAATCGTATGTCCATAAAATATTAGGTTGCCATGGAAACTGCTATGGCAACCTAACTTTTCCAGCCACCCAAGCAATGATTTGTCGCAGCAATCTAAATTTACATTTAATCTAGTCCCTTTAATTGACAGTCCTAACATTCGTTTCTGACAGTGTGTTGACACGCAGGCTTCAAACCTCTATTAACAGAGTGAAGGAGATAAAGTGATGACTTGTATACACACTGTCTGCATTTATTGAATATCTGACAGAAGGATTTGATGGAAGGAGCAGCAGGGTCGAGTGTTTTGTGTGGGGGACAAATGAGGGAAGGAGGAGAGGAAAATGCTCCTCTTCGTATCAGTTTCCATTCACACACACACACTGGGTCGTGAGCACCACATTGGGAATCAGGGCATCTCCTCTGATTATTCAGAAGTGACATTTGCTAGTGGGAGATTACAAATCATTTTGTATCCAAATCTCAAGCAGTCTCTATTGATTGTGCTTTCGACTTGTCTCATTATCTATGGATTCAAAAAGATTGTTTTTTTTTTAATTTAATCCCAAGCTTTTTAAAATTGTGGTTTGATCAAAAAGGAAATGCACGTAGAATGGTGGCAGAGAGCTCATTGCAAAATCATAAGCTTCAAAAGTGAAATAAACCATCCAAGGATGTCATGTCAGTGAGTGTCCAAATCCCTAGCAAGGACTGGGGTGCTGAGAAATCCAAGCAAGGGTGAACAACACGCACACTGCCTGCACTTTCTACCATCAACTGTGGAAACACAAGAAACAAGGACAGACTTGCATTTATATAGTGCCTTTCACAACCTCAGGACATCCCATAGTGCTTTACGGCCAATTAAATTCTTTTGACGTGTAGTCACTGTTGTAATGCAGACAACAAGGATGTTATACAAGCTTAAGACAGATTGTATCCTTAGCAATACTTGGAGGTGTATAAGGAAGTGGCTGCAAGAGGAAAGAGTGGACCAGAGAGGTAATGTCAGACTAATGAGATGTATTTATTGGAGTTCCTTAGGGATCACTAGCTGGGGTGAGAGCTCAGGTGAGAGAATTGGTCCTAGTGTGGAGGGAACTGAAAACAATGGCTTCAGATTTCTCAATACTGAGCTGGAGCTATGGCTTGTTCATTATTTTAATCCAGTGGTGTAACAACAGTATCTCCTTGTGATCTGATCTGGACTGAGCAAGGACTTGGTGGGCTGAGGACAGATGGATGTTGTTAAGCTGCTTTGTTTCACAGAGAGTGAACACAGAGCAACGGTAATGATTGGATTTGGTTATTTCAATCAGTACAACTTGTCATCGTGTAATAATATAAAATAATGAACACGCCACACTTCCCCGCAGTGGGGCAGCTTCCTTGACTTAAACAGAACGGGGTTAAAATTGTCCCGCTGGTAGGTGCTGACGGGGTGCGATTACCTTTTCTCCCAGGGGCGGGTGGCAATGGCACCTGGAGCAAAATTGCCCCGAGGTTTTGGGGACGATTTTCAGTTTGTGCCACGCCCCGCGATTTGTATCCTGGGCCGACACACACTTGGCAATAATGTCATCTTCATGCGTGCCGACCCCTTTGCGCCCCGTGGGGGAAATTTTCCTGTGGGACGTGAGCCTGAGTACCGGGATCGCACCGCGTTCGGGCCCGTTTCCCCGGCGTGTTGCGGTGCGCGGGCATGATAAACACCGCAGGAACGCAGTGGGTTTGGGGGACACTGAATATTTTACAGTGCGTGTTCAGGTTGACGTTACCAGTTGATGCTGAGCTCTGCAAAATGGCAGAGCCTGTCGAAGTGAGTAGCTGTTGCTAGCTTGGTCGTCGTCTCCTGCCTGGAGCCTTTTTCAAACCGAGGGTGCTCGCAGGCCGGGGGCCGCACAGATTGCTGGGTCAGGCCACCATACTGCTCCTTCCACTCCCCGGTCTGCTCCGATGGTACTCGCAGGCTGGGGACCGCATAGACTGCTGGGCCAGGCCACCATACTGCTCCTTCCACTCCCCAGCCTGCTCCGATGGTGCTCGCAGGCCAGGGGCTCATGCAGACGTGCCCCTTGCTACTTGAACTGTTCGTTAGATATATTCAAAGGGGAGTTGGATGTGGCCCTTGCGGCTGGGGGGATCAGGAGGTGTGGAGAGAGGGCGGGAGTGGGGTGCTGAGGTTGCGTGGTCAGCCATGATCTTGTTGGGTGGCGATGCAGGCTCAAGGGGCCGAGTGGCCTGCTCCTGCACCTATTTTCTATGAGTTGGACATCTACCCGGGGCGAACCTTAACGGGAAGGGTGTGTGCGCCCCGGGCCGCTATTTTGTTTTGTCGGCCAACTTTTCTGTCAGCCCAACAACCTCATCTCAAGCCAAGCTGGACTGCGAAACTGGGCCTCGGAGCACAGTCCTACCTTCCTCTGGGACCACCAGTTATTTTCGTTAAAATAATTCCGGTGGGAGGCGTTCGCCCAAAGGCAGCCCCTGACCACAATTTACCTCCAATGACTCATCAATGCTTTTCCTCTCACTGCCCAGGCAATAAAGACAAAAATCTACCTCAGTGAGGCATTGTTAAGGAAATACAGATAAATTGTACATTTTAGAGCTCTCGGTGCAGAGCTTTGTGTAACGGGACCATGGGAATTCACCCATGGGGGTCAGCGCACTCAATTCATAGGGCAAACCTGATAATTCATTTTAATGGGTATAAAACCCATACAGCCAGTGAACTGAACATGCTGACTTTTACACTCAACTTTTCCAAAATGCATTCCCATTACACTAAGTTTTATGCCAGAAGAGCTGAATAATATAATTTACTTTATCTCCTGAATAGTCACTCATAGCTCGACAGGTCTGTGTGTGTGTGTGTGTGTGTCTGTGTGTATGCTGTTGACTTGAGGATACTCTTTTTAAATGAAAGAAGGACAACGTAACACAACCCTCAGGAACACAGACAGCACAAGTGAGGGAATTGATCAAGCTGCATTCCAGTCAGGTTTCTCAGCTGGTTCTGTCCTGCAGTTGTGGAGAGACAGCTGTTTTTTTTTCTTTTGATCAAAGAGGAACTCAAAGAAAATCTATCCCCAGTGGTAGAGGATAACTTGGATTCAATGGCAGTAAGATTACAGCCCATTTGGTAATTGGTCACCTGCCCCGAAGCTCGTAACTTTTGATTATTTATTGTGGCGAGACAATTTGTCGGAGAGTGTGAGCTGAGATTTAGTGCACAGTGGGAAAGAATTGCTGTCCAGTAGATGCTGTACTCAATGACCGAGTTCTTGTAAAGCGCAGATTGGGACACTTTACTACATTGGATCTTTTATGATGCCGTGCTTATTGAGATATTATACCGAATCAGTCCAACCCCATAGAATACGCGGTTTTATTGCATTGCCCTGGTTCTGCTGCTCCTCCAATGTCTGAGGGCTGCTGTGCAATGTCCCATGGTGTCATATTGCCTCTCACTGCATTTAACATCATAGAAGATACCCGCTCTTCCTTTACATTCTTAAATTGTACAACACCATCTCACGACTGACTGCTTCACCCAAGCTGCACATTGTCAGAATGATGCACCGATCGATACGGGTCTGACAGTGATTTGCCAGGATAGAGAATTTTAGCTGTGAGGAAAGATTGGACAGGCTGAAGTTGTTTTCTTTGGAACAGAGGAGGCTGAGGGGAGACCTAATTGAGGTGTATAAAATTAGGAGGAGCCAAGATAGAGTAGACAGGAAGGACCTATTTCCCTTAGCAGAGAGGTCAATCACCAGGGGGCATCGATTTAAAGTAATTGGTAGAAGGATTAGAGGGGAGTTGAGGAGAACTATTTTCTTTACAGAGAATGGTGATGGTCTGGAACTCACTGTGACCTCCAGGGCGACGAACCAAGAGCTGGAAAGTGGGATTAGGCTGGATAGCTTTCTTTTGGCCGGCACAGACACAATGGGCCAAATGGCCTCCTCCTGTGCTATAAATTTCTGTAATTCTATTCTCTGATTCCATGATTTCCCAAGATGCCCTTCCCCGAGAGCGACTCGCCCCCCAGAGTCAAGCCTTACACATTTGATCCCCCAGAGTCAAGCCTTGCACATCTGATCCCCAGGGTCAAGCCTTACACATCTGATCTCAGAGTTTTGGCCTCCCAATTAACATGTGGACGACACCAGTATACATCAGATTCAATCGTAGCATGTCAGTAACTCGCTACAGAAGGGCTCACTTGTGCAATGTTTATCATCTTCTCATTCTGGAAGCTTCTTCAGTTCTAGCTGAATCCTGAGACGTGCATAAGCTAAATTTGCAGAGACAATTTTAAATAGTTTAAGATCTTTGCCACACCCTGGGTGGCCTTTTCCATGGCTGTAATGGTACTGATGGTGGTTTCTTGCTTACCAATTGACATGTTGTACACTAACTGACGATGTACTCTATCTTTATCTAGACCTGGCCACCATAAGTAAGTGTGTTCAAAACGCTTGGTCAAGCACATTCCCAGGTGCTGGTCATGAAGATCTCCTAACAATTTGGAACTGAATTGATTTGGGATAACTACTCTTGCACATAATACAATCTTTATCCACTGATAATTCATTCCTACGAACAAAGTATGGATGAATATCTTTCTCTGATACCTGGTTTGGCCAGCCATTTGCTACGTAATCATACACCTTTGACATAACTGGGTCACGTTTGGTTGCTCTATCAATCTCTTCAGCTGTGAACATATGAAAAATAGAACACTTCTTCCCTATTGGGTGTAACTTGAGATGGGGAAGGCAACCTAGACGTAGCACCAGCATTACTGTGATCAGCCGATCGTCTGTACTCAATGTCATATGTATATGCTGCCAAAATCAAAGCCCATCTCTGCATTCAGGCTGCAGCTAAGGTTGGAACTGGGGACTTTGGATGGAGGATTGCTGTCAGGGGCTTATGGTCAGTAACGATGGTAAACTTATGACCATACAAGTATTTGTTGAACTTCTTGACCCCAAAAATCAATGCCAAAGTTTCCCTTTCGATCTGCGCATAATTCTGCTCACTGGCACTGAGAGTGCATGAAGCAAAATCAATTGGTCTCTCCTCCCCACTAACTAATACATGAGCGATCACTGCTCCAACTCATTATGGAGAGGCATTACATACGAGCTTGATCTCTTTAGATACGTCACAATGAACTAACATGGTACTCTCTACCAATTGGCTCTTACATTTCTTGAATGCTGTGTCGCATTCTTCTGAACACTTCCAATGGATCTGATTTTCCACAGCTTATTCAGTGGATGTAATACTGTAGACAAATTTGGTAGGAACTTAATAGTTCAAAAGACCCAAAAATGATTGAAGTTCAGTGACATTTCTTGGGAGTGGGTGCATTTCTGATTGCATCCATATTTCCTTTGGTTGGATGTAAACCATCCTTGGCTGCTCTGAATACCCTTTCAATACCTTGCAAAATCTGGTTCATCACCCCTTGGAATATGGCGGGGGCGAAAGACACTCTAAATGATAGCCGATTAAATTGATTTAGACTTAGATGAGTATTTATAGTCAAGCATGACTTGGACTCCTCATAGAAACAAAACATAGAAACATAGAAACTTACAGCGCAGAAGGAGGCCATTTCAGCCCACCGTGTCCACGCCGGCCGACAAAGAGCCGCACGGCCCTTGGTCAGCAGCCCTAGTTCAAGTTGTAAGTAGGCATTTGTGAGATCTAACTTTGAGAAGAAGATCTGTCAGCGTTGTGAACAAATCTTCTACATTTGGCAATGAATTGGGTAGATTACCCTCTATAATCTGGCTGACGGTTACTTTATAATCACCACACAACCTTACCTTACCATCAGACTTGTACAACAACAATGGATGTAGCCCAAATACTTAGATCTACCTTGGAGATAATGTTCTCAGTTTCTAGCCTTTTGAGTTCTTGCTCAACTTTCTCCCTGAGTGCGTGTAGTATGGGACGTGGCTTGCAGTAAACTGGTCTTATGTCCTTCTGCACTCTGACAGTTGCCTTGAACCCTTTGATCAGATCAGACTGCCTGTTTCATGGAACACCTTTAGCTACTGCTTGATGACATCATCTTTTGATGCAGATTTTGTTTCCACACGAAAAATCTCATTCCAATCCAGCTTCAGTGATCCCAACCAATTTCTACCTATCAAGGCAGGCTTGTCTCCTGCCACTGCTATAAGAGGCAAGCTCTAAAACTGATCCTTATATTTCACCAGTATGGTGATGTGTCCTACCACAGGGATTTGCTCTCCTGAGTAGCCTCGCAGCTCTATCTTCAACTTCTCCAGTGGAAAATCGCTCAACTTCTCGAGATATAGCGATTCTGGTACAACGCTCACGGATGCACCAGTGTCGATTCCCATGAGTATCTGTTTCCTGCAATATTTACTTGGATGACGATACATCGCAAATTGTTGTTAGATACCCTTGTGCTCCTGATGACGTGTATCGATTCTGAGATCCAAGGTGAGACAGTATAAGTGACACCCATGCTGATGTAGTAGATGGCAGTTGAAATAGCGATCAGGGGGCCAATCCTTCGATGTTCTAATACTGAGTAACAATGTGGTGAGGGTGGCTTCCCAGGTTGCAGAAATGACCTGCAAATCCCAGAAACTTAAATCTGTGCAAAGAATGGAGCCATCAACAGCCTTTCCCTTAGGCAGCTAATGAGCTGTAAGGTGTGTATATGTATGTGCTATTCCCAACTGTCCATTAATGCCCTCGCACAACGGCTGCCGAACTTCCGCCTGCCCTTCACAGGCGAGGTTCCCGAGCCGCCTGCTTCCCGTGCTCATGCCGGTAAATTCAGAAGCTGCAGTTAAAAAGCCTGTTCAGGTTCTGATAACAAGCATTTAATGAGTTGAAGTAGGTTGCCCCCCTCTCCTGATCGGGTCCGTGGTGCGCCCACAAACACGCCCGACTTAAAGGCGCGAGGAGGCGGGATGACAGCGGGTTCCTGACGCGCTGCCTATTTTCACCAATTTTACACCCGCTCGTACGGCAACGGGAACATTCCGGCCAAGGTGTTGCTGTTGGAAATGCAAACTCGCTTTAATGGCACATTCCTGCATTAAACATCCTCGGGCTGGGCCGCTGGAAATCAGGCTCTGAAAGTGGGCCATTGTGTCAGTCAACCAGGTGGGAATCCCGCCCATGAGATTATAGTGCGGCCCCAGAGTTAAAATACACATTGCAACACTGACTACTTCAAAAAGTATGTCTTTACTTACTTCCTTCCTTTCTTGTACGCAGACTAGTTTTATCTCAGAGAAACCTTTGCAGCCTGAAATTCCCATTTGTGATGCACGCCCCTGTGAGTATACTCACAGATTTGTAGAGCTGTTAAATTGTGAGTGGCTTAGGCAGTCACGTGATGTTCACAAGACTCAATAAAATCCCAGCCAGTTGGATTCAGGGGATCCACGATGAGGCATGCAGTTCTTAGCCTAGTGGATGAACTGGTAATGTGTCGTGTGATTGTTAAACCTTTGTTAGTAAACCAACTAGTTCTCAATAGCAATGTGTTGCTATGAATTCTTAAGCAAAGAAACCATGAAACAAATACATTACACTGCTGTGTGGTGATAGCTCACCAACAGGTGAGGGATTACTCTGCAATGACAGGCTCTGTGATTGGACTCTCCCTCGACGGGAGCTCAAGTCGGAGACGGGGCTACAATAATAGTGTGAATTCTGCACCAAACTGTTTACAGGCCCTACTCTCTGTACACAAGGGAAGGCAACAGAATGAAAAGACATTCTACATTTTGACTACTTTGGTTTGAATATATTCCTCTTTCCCACACAGGTCACTGTGTGTGAATATATCCTGTAATCTGTTTCCAAAACCATGTCAAATGAACGAACATCTATGCTAACAGTCTGTTTTACAAATTGCAGTTTCTCATTAAATTGGCCAACATCCGCCCTCACTGTAATTACACCTTGTATTACTAATTATTTGGACATTCACATCATTAGATAAAGCTGCAATGGCACAGCAGAGTTTTAAATGTACTGAGTTCCCCAGGTAACCCATCAGGGGATTGTGAATTCCAGGGCAAAACCCTCCTGTGAGCTGGTATTATCATTCAGGGCAGGTGCTGATTCTCAGACACTCCCTCTCACTACACTGCACAGTACTTTTACTTCACTGAAAACTGCAGTACAAATAAAATCTTTATTCAACCCCCAGAACCTTTCGATGTTCCATGTCAGACCTTCTGCTGTGGAGTTGATGGCATGTCAGGCAATAACAGAAAAAGAATGACATTTTACAGCCAATGAAGTATTTTCGGAGTGCAGTCACTGTTGTAATGAGTGAATCGCAGCAGCCAATTTGTGCACAGCAAGCTCCCACAAACAGCAGTGTAATAATGACCAGAGAATCTGTTTTTGTTATGTTGATTGAGGGATAAATATTGGCCAGGACACCGGGGGTAACTCCCATGCTGTTCTTCAATATAGTACCATGGGATCTTTTACGTCCACATGAGAGAGTAGACGGGGCCTCGGTTTAACGTCTCATCCAAAAGACGGCACCTCCGACACTGCAGCACTCCCTCAGCACTACACTGGAGTGCCAGCCTAGATTTTTTTTTGTGCTCAAGTCCCTGGAGTGCTACCCACTGAGCCACAGCTGACCTTTGTGGCTTTGAGTCCCATATGCATTCCATCGAGTGCCCTTTACACCTGTGGGAAGCCTGCCAGTCTGGGGAATAGGATTGCTCGCTCACTCTCTGTTTCTCGGATTGCCCTGGGAAGGATATGAACTGATGGGACAGCGGTCACCTCCATTATGTATTGCTGAGCTGTGACCTGACTAATCGGGCAAAGGTCACCAGGTGCTGCCTGGAAGGATCCAGCTGCAAAGAATTCAAGGCAGTGTTCCCTTGACTGGTGCAGACAGTACCGTTCTCCTGGTGGAAGTCAGCTGCACATATCTCTTCAACTGCCTCCGTGTAAACAATAAATGATGGATGTTCTTTAATGTGTTCTGAAGGCCTCTTCCCATTAAAAAGTACATTCCATACCATTTTATTACCATGAGCTTCGCTGCACAAAAGCAATGATGAACATCATTTTAAACTGTTTTTAATCATTTTAAAATAAATGCTGGCACAGGCACTGTTCTGTAAAAGTTCAGACTAAATGATTCAATTTGATGTTCTAATATCTCAAACTACTGCCTGAAGAGACATTGGGGCTGATTGTAACCCTGCCCGCTCTGGCCTGCACCTACCCCGGGCCGAAAGGCCCCCGCACTGACCTGCACCTATTCCGGCTGAAAGGACCCAACCCCCGCCCCGCCGTGCCATGTCTTCAGCTCCATTGAAACAATGGTAACTTCTCTCCACTGATTTTCTCTTCTCTGTGCCGATTTCCTTAAGTGTAGGGAAGGTTTTGCAGAAGAGTGCAGTGCGCCGTTTTAGAATAAAATCATACTTGACCAAACTCACTTAAATGGCCAGAAATGACGCATCTGGCAGATTCCGCCCCCAGTCACATAAAAAAGTTGGGAACTAAAAAAGTCGTACGGAGTTACTTTAGAATGGCGCAGAAACTTTGGGGAAACTTGCAGATTTTAGTCTGCTCAAAAAAAATAATTGTAGGCTAAACAAACCGCGCAAAATGGTGGCAAAAGTTCAGCCCATTACCTCAACAATTAGCTGGACTTGAGCTTGAACAAGAATACCTCCCATTCACTTTATCACGGCTTTACCTTGACTGAGCTGTCAATCAAATCATTCAGCTGGAGACAGGGGCCCAAGACTCTCCGACAGAGGTACTATCACTTGCCTTTCACAGATGTGTCCTTGGAGGAGTTAATCCCTAGGAGGACAGCTGAGAGATTTATGGGCCTTGCTCAAAGAAAGCTTGTAGATGAAGCTCAGTCCTGAGCCCCACATCTGAGGAAGGAAATGTTGGCTTTGGAGGGAGTGCAGCGTGGATTTACCGGAATGATACCAGGGTGCCAAGGGTTAAATTACGAGGAGAGATTACACAAACTAGGACTGTATTCCCTGGGATTTAGAAGGTTAAGAGGTGATTCGATCGAAGTTTTCAGGATTTTAAGGGGAACAGATAGGACAGATCGAGAGAAGCTATTTCCGATGGTTGGGGATTCTCGGACTCGAGATTAGTGCCAGACCTTTCGGGAGTGAAGTTAGGAAACACTTCTACACACAAAGGGCAGTAGAAGTCTGGAACTCTTTTCCACAAACGGCAGTTGTTGCTGGGCCAGTTATTCATTTTAAATCTGAGATTGATGGATTTTTGTTCACCAAAGGTTTAAAGGGATACGGGACAAGGCGGGTATATGGAGTTAGGTCGCAGATCAGCCATGATGTCACTGAATGGTAGAACAGGCTCGAGGGGCTGAATGGCCTACTCCTGGTCCTGTGTGTACCTATGATTATCAGCTTTTAATTCCCACTGAACATTGAAACCCACTTTACAGGCAAAGGCTACACATGAATATAAAGAATGAAGCGTCAGCTGACAGTCTCAGTATTGGACTCCTGGAGTGGGGAAGTGTGACTGGACATATACTGTCAGCATCCTTGGCCAAGAACGGGGGAGCCGCTAATACCTTTCATTTGCCCTACTTTAGCTGTGGCTGCCCAAGCACGTGCATTGAAGGAGGAGAATGACAGTCTGAGGTGGCAGCTGGATGCCTACAGAAACGAAGCGGAGCTGCTTAAACAGGACCAGGGAAAGTTGTACCGCACCGACGGAGACCACACCAATGATCAGCAGCTCCACTTTCAACAGCAGGCAATGCAGGGCCTGCAGCAAGTAAGTGGGCCCACAGCAAAAACTCAGGGGCGGACTTTCGGCTTTGCTGATTTCGGGGCGGTAATGGCGGCGGGGCGGTAAAGTTAGCGCCCGGGAAGAGTTTGCGCCTCAATCAGCAAAATTGGGCAGCTGGGCCCTGAGTGTGGGGCAGGGCGGTAAGGGAGGCGTTACACACCTCTCTGAGGGCGCTAGGCCGGCTTAGCATGTGAAAATCCCGAGCTAAACACCTGGCCCGGGAGTGCTCTGAGAGAGGCCTGTGGGGGGGGAAACCTGAAAAAAACCCACCAAAAACATTCCCAATACATAGCTCACGCCACCACAACATAAATCGCAATAAAAAAGATCATACTTACCTGAGGTGGACATTACTTACCTCACTGCAGCCGCTACAGGTCAGACTGCCCGATTTCCCAGGCGGTTCCAGCAGGGGGCACTGCAGGGCGGACAGGTCGGGCGGGACACAAAAAACGAGCCGGTGTTGCAACCAGGGGCATTGCACACTGGCTCAACCCTTCCGGGCGGTACTGCTCCGTGCCCCCAAAACCGGCCCCATAAACCCCCGCAGGGCACTGGAAGCTGACCACCCGCCCAGAAGTGCTCACCACCGCCATTGCTGCCTCTCCGGGGTGAAAACAGAGGCAGAGAGCACTGGAAAATCCAGCCCTCAGTGTTTTAACGTATTCCACCGAGGAAGGGGAACAATAACTTCACAAGCATCAAAGGGTGGGTGGTGTACAGAACCCTCACCCGTGAGATAAATTCAGGGGCTATCGATAACCCCCGTTACACCACAATATCACAGTAACTGTAGCACAGCTGCATTACCTGAAACATTGACTCTGTTTCTCTCCCCACAGATACTGCCTGACCCGCTGAGTATTTCCAGCAATTTGTTTATATTTCAGATTTCCAGAATCTGCAGAGTTTTGCTTTTATCACACGTGTATGGGTCAGCTTAGTTACAACAAATACCTGTATGGCAATGTGTATAACTTTATAATAACTAATAACCTGTCTATCTGGGCCGGGGAATCCCTGGGCACAAGCACCAGCTCAGGTACCTCGAGCCCCGGGATTCAGACAGTCGGGGCAGCAGGTGATGGGCAGAGCCTGAGTGAGCAGGGACCAGGGGATGGTGGCAGAGGAGGAGCCTGCCTCCTGCTGGCCGGAAGACCAGCTCACACCCTCTCCAGCTGCAGCCCTCCCTCCCGGAGCCTGCATGTAAAAGGAAGGTGTGAGCTGAGCAAGCAGCCAGACGATGTGGGAGCAGCTGTGTGTGGAGGTGTCCACCACTTGCACATGTGTGGAGCAGGCAGCATCTGTAATAATCTTAGACCCTGGCAGGGCTGTTTTGTGAGGCACCCCCTGTAAGGTATGCCCCTGTGAGAATGCTCACAAGTTTGTAGAGCTATTGCATTGTGAGTTGAGTAGCCAGTCATGTGATGTTCACAAGACTCAATAAAACCCCAGCCAGTTGGGTTTATGGGATCCATGATGACGCATGTGGTTGTGAACCTAGTGAATGAACTGGTAATGTGTAGTGTGATTGTTAAACCTTTGTTAATGAACCAATTGTTCTGAATAGCAATGTGTTGCTATGAATGCTTTAGCAAAGAACCCATGAAGCAAATACATTGCACCCCCGATCTATTCAGTGGTCTGAAGGTCTGCATTAGGTACCTGTAGTGTGTGTGCTAACCATCCTGGGCCTTGTTTCACCTTCACCCTGCTGCTGTTTGTGGTGGTCTCAATTGTCTCACAAGCCAGAGCTGAAGCCCGATCATCTCACTCTCCTCAAAGTCATCCTTGCTATCTGCCTCCTCCTTCAAATAGCCCGGGTGCAGAGGATTGTCTAAAAATGAAGGCATCATGAATGCTGTCCAGGGGAAGCAGGCACTGACCTGCATGATCCTGTGTTGCTGCTCACTGACCACCTGGATATGGATGGAGCAGAACCCGATCCAGCTTATGGAGGCAAGGGGATTGGGTTCAGGGCCCAGACGGCCCATCAATGCCCATCTCCACTTTGGGGATCACCCATTGTACACAGGTTACGTAACTCAAAACCGAGACACTTTCTCAAGCTGTTGGTAAAATATTTCCATGTTTCTGACCACAGTCACTTCATGATTTCTATTAATGTTAATGACAGCAACTCTTCGCAAACTGAACACTGAGCTTGTAAAAATATCACTGCTTATAAATATCTGGGCTATACTGATAATTCAGTGTGTCCAACGAGACAATTACAGAGGTGTTGTTTGAGTAGAATCATCATTTGGCATTTAGCTGAGGTTTGTCCATACAGAATCTCCGTGTGGAAGTAGCGACGGTCCCAGTACTGGGTGTTGGGGCTCACTCTATATTGGAAGAGTTTATGATTTGGATTAAAACTTTTATGCATTTCAGTATTGCCTTTAATGAGGAACTTTCATATTTTACTCCCCGTTTTATAAAATGGGTGATAAGGGCCAATGCTGAGATTGGGCTTGGCCTGGGGAGGGTAAACTGGTGGAATTGCTTCTGTCGGCCCTTACACCACACGCCTGGTCTTCACTTCTCCTGCAGTCAGTGGAACTGAATATTGGCCGTGTGGTGTGACCGGCGCCCAATGCGTTACCACCTGTTTACCGTCCCCTGGCCAAGTCCAACGTCAGCAATGGCCGTTGTGAACATTTCTGAGTGGGGAGTGAAATATGGAAGTTAATGTCCAATTTCGCCTGAAGTGTGTAATCATTGTACAGCAGTCACTTGGCCCTGTGGCTAATAACAATGTTGTTTCAAAACAGCAACTGCTCGCACTGCAGGAGGAATACAGAAAGAAGGAATTGGAACTGGAGAAAATGAGGGAGGAAAAATCACAAGTACAAGCTTTACTTGCAGCTCTTAAAGAAAAGGTAAATTGTTCGATCACCATCATTGCACCTTTAAAGGGTTAACGGGCAAAGCGCCATCCTTGACAGCCACACTGAAGCAAGTCGCGACAATTGAAGGATAACGAGACGTGTCTCACTGAACGTATGCACCACTGCCTGGTGTATAACACTGGCTCGTCAATCTCAACTAAAGTTATAGAGGGTGTAATAGTGTACATTAGTTTTCATTTGTTTTATTCATTCATGGGATGTGGGCATCGCTGGTAAGGACAGCATTTATTGCCCATCCCTAATTGCCCTTGAGAAGGTGGTGGTGAGCTGCCTTCTTGAACTGCTGCAGTCCATGTGATGATGGTACTCCCACAGTGCTGTTAGGGAGGGAGTTCCAGGATTTTGACCCAGGGACGATGAAGGAATGACGATATACTTCCCAAGTCAGGATGGTGTGTGACTCAGTGGGGAAGTTGCAGGTGATGGTGTCCCCATATGCTTGCTGTCATAATATAAGAACATAAGAAATAGGAACAGGAGTAGGCCATTTGGCCCCTCAAACCTGCTCCGCCATTCAATAAGATCATGGCTGATCTGATCATGGACTCAGCTCCACTTCCCTGCCCACTCCCCATAGCCCTTTATTCCCTTATCGCTCAAAAATCTGTCTATCTCCGCCTTAAATATATTCAATGACCCAGCCTCCACAGTTCTCTGGGGCAGAGAATTCCACAGATTTACATCCCTCTGAGAGAAAAAATTTCTCTTCATCTCAGTTTTAAATGGGTGGCCCCTTATTCTAAGACTATGTCCCCTAGTTCTAATTTCCCCTATGAGTGGAGATACCCTCTCTGCATCCACCTTGTCGAGCCCCCTCATTATCTTATAAGTTTCAATAAGATCACCTCTCATTCTTCTGAACTCCAATGTGTATTTGCCCAACCTACTCAACCTATCTTCCTAAGTCACCCCCTCATCTCAGGAATCAGCCTAGTGAACCTTCTCTAAACATCTTCCAATGTAAATATATCCTTTCTTAAATACGGAGACCGAAACTATATACAGTACTCCAGGTGTGGCCTAACCAATAACCTGTACAGTTGTAGCAGGACTTCTCTGCTTTTATACTCTATCCTCCTTGTAATAAAGGCCAATGTTCCATTTGCCTTCCTCATTACTTGCTGTACCTGCACACTAACATTTTGTGTTTCATGCACAAGGACCCCCAGGTCTCTCTGTACTGCAGCACTTTTACATTTCTCCCCATTTAAATTAGAATTTTCTTTTCTATTATTTCCCATGTTATACTTCATTTACCAAATTTTTGCCCACTCACTTTGCCTGTCTATATACCTTTGCATCCTCACAATTTGCTTTCCCACCCATCTTTGTATCATCAGCAAACTTGGCTACATTACATTCGGTCCCTTCATCCAAGTCATTAATATAGATTGTAAATAGTTGAGGACCCAGCACTGATCCCTGCGGCATCCCACTAGTCACTGTGTGGCAACTGGAAAATGACCCATTTATTCCGACTCTCTGTTTTCTGTAAGTTAACCAATCCTCTATCCATGCTAATATATTACCCCCAACCCCATGAGCTTTTATCTTGTGCAGTAACCTCTTATGTGGCACCTTATCAAATGCCTTCTGAAAATCCAAATACACCACATCCACTGATCCCCCTTATCCACCCTGCTCGTTACATCCTCAAAGAACTCCAGCAAATTTGTCGATCATGATTTCCCTTCTCGGTGGTAGTGGTCACGGGGTTGGGAGGTGTTGTCGAAGAAGCCTTGGCGAGTTGATGCAGTGCATTTTATAGATTGTACATATTGTAGACACTGTGTGCCAATGATGGAGGGAGTGAATGTTGAAGGTGGTGGATAGGGTGCTAATCAAGCGAGCTGCTTTTTCCTCGATGGTGTCGAGCTTCTTGAGTGTTGCTGGAGCTGCACTCATCCAGGGAAATAGAGAGTATTCCATCACACTCCTCACTTGTGCCTTGCAGATGGTGGAATGACTTTGGGCAGTCAGGAGGTGAAACACCACAGAATACCCAGTCTCTGACCTGCCCTTGTAGCCACAGTGTTTATGTTACTGGTCATGTTAAGTTTCTGGACAATGGTGACCGCCAGGCAATGTTCCCGCTAAGTCACGCAGCAGTCTTCATGTCTCCCGCAGGCCGCTCATCGGCTGTTATAGAGAAGGAAACGTACATGCTAAAATTTGAATGGGACGTGCAGCCAGTTAGAAATATGGAAACATAGAAATTTACAGCGCAGATGGAGGCCATTTCGGCCCATCGTGCCCGTGCCGGCCGACAAAGAGCCACACGGCCCTTGGTCAACAGCCCTGAAGGTTACATATAAACCTACGAACAATGGCAGAAAGTTAAAGAGCACCCAGCCCAGCCAGTTGCCCCACACAACTGCGACACCCCTTATACTGAAACATTCTACCCTCCACCCCAACAGAGCCATGTGATCTCCTGGGAGAGGCAAAAACCAGATAAAAACCCAGGCCAATTGGGGGAAAAACAAATCTGGGAAAATTCCTCTCCGACCCATCCAGGCGATCGAAACTAGTCCAGGAGATCGCCTTTGCCGTATTTGACTCCCTGCAGTACTTACCATTATACCTGCGCCAGCCAACAAGAGGTTAGCCAGTTTAATCCCACTTACCAGTTTTAGGTCCTTAACCCTGCAGGTTACGGCACTTTAAGTGCCCATCCAAGCACCTTTTAAATGTGGTGAGGGTTTCTGCATCCACCACCCTTCCAGGCAGTGAGTTCCAGATCCTCTGCATGAAGAAGCCCCCTCTCAAATCCCCTCTGAACCTTCCACCAACCACCTTAAAACTATGCCACCTTGTAATTGACCCCTCCACCAATGGAATTAGGCCCTTGCTATCCAATATATCCAGGCCCCTCAAAATTTTGTACACCTCAATGAGGTCTCTTCTCAACCTCCTCTGTTTCACTGAGAACAAATCCAGCCTATCCAATCTGTCCTCATAGTCAAAATTCTCCATTCCAGGCAGCACCCTAGTAAATCCCCTCTGCACCCTGTCGAGTGCAATCACGTCCTTCCTATAATATGGTGACCAGAACTGCACGCAGTACTCCAGCTGTGGCCGAACCAGTGTTTTGTACAATTTAAGCATAACCTCCCTGCTCTTGTATTCTGTGCCTCGGCCAATAAATGCAAGCATTCCGTATGCCTTCTTAACCACCTTATCCACCTGGCCTGCTACTTTCAGGGATCTGTGGACAAGCACTCCAAGGTCCCTTTGTTCATCTACACTATTAAGTGGCCTACCGCTTAATGTGAATACCCTTTCCTTATTAGCCCTTCCAAAATGCATTAACTCACACTTCTCCGAATTAAATTCCATTTGCCACTGCTCTGCCCACCTGACCAGTAGATTGATATCCTCCTGCAGCCGATGACATTCCTCTTCATTACCAACCACACAGCCAATTTTAGTGTCATCTGCAAACTTCTTAATCATACTCCCTATATTCAAATCTAGCAGCTGAAGCTGGTTGGGTTTAGGACACTGCACTGAGGAACTCCTGCAGCTCCTGGGACTGAGATGATTGGCCTCCAACAACTACAACTATCTTCCTTTGTGCTAGGTATGACTCCAGCCAGTGGAGAGTCTTACCCCTGATTCCCATTTACTTCAATTTTACTGAGGCTCCTTGATACCACACGCTGTCAAACGCCGGGAGCTGAGTGGTCCTGGCAGAACCCAAATGAAGCAATGGTGAGCAGATTGTTGCTGAGTGAGTGCCGCTTAATAGCACTGTCGACGACACTTTCCATCAGTTTGTTGATGGTTGAGAGCAGACTGATGGGGCAGTAATTGGCTGGATTGGATTTGTCCTGCTTTTTGTGGACAGGGCGTACCTGGGCAATTTTTAACTTTGTCAGGTAGATGCCAGTGTTGTAGCTGTACCAGAACAGCTTGGCTAGAGACGTGGCTAGTTCTGGAGATCAAGGGGCTGAAATTGCCCCCCAGCCAAAGCGGGGCCCACCTACAGATGCAAATTATTTTTCTCCACGGCAATCCATGGGGCTGAGAGTCGAGCGAAATTGAGGTCTTAAAAGTTGTTTTCTCTGGGCGATGTTTGGGGTGGCTGAGGGGCAGAAGTTGTTCGAGAGTGGAGAGTTAGGCGGGCGGTCAGCGCGGTGAAGCTTATGATGTCAGCGTGATGCCGACGTGCCACTTGGCGCTGACACGTCGCAATGTCCCTCCCCTTCAGTTAAAGGCCAGTGGCCCGGTACCCATGAAGGGGTGTTGGGCTGCCTGTTGGCGGCCCTGTCGAACCCGTGGCCGCCATTGTCGGTCTGACTTCGGAGTCGGCCGTGTATTAAAATAAAATGGTGGCCACGGCAGTACGCCTTTGCCTTTAAGAGCAGACGTGCCGCCCAGCCACAAATAGCTTCCCGACGGAGAAAGCGGTCGGGGCACCAAGCGGCGGCCGATCTGCTCTCGCGGGACAATTTCCCAATGGGATGGAAAGGTAGTCGCTGCCGGTCGGTACGGGGTTGTCACATGCCCAACAGGGCGGGGACACGGGCGGGGTGACAGTGTGTACCGCCACAAAGATAAAGGAAAGCAATTTCTCAAATGTCGGCACCTCCACTCCGACTGAGCAGTAGGTGCTTACCGGCCTGTTACATGGCTCTTTGAGGCAGTAACGGCTCTTAACCAAAGGGGCAATTTCGGCCCCCAAGTCTTCAGCACTATAGGAATGTTAACAAACACTTTACCTTCCAAAAACAACCCAACGTCCCGGTTTGTTGCTATATGCCAGTCGGACAATGCCAAGTCTGCCAAAGGAATCTTAATAGTTGCACTTCTGGGTCATGTTAGATGGTTCCATGTTTAACTCGTGGTGACAGGTAACCATAGGTGTTAACTATTTAACCAGTGGTGTCAGGTGAGATTTTGTGTTTCAATATTTAACTAGTGGTGTCAGTTGACGTTAGGCAGTTTAATATTTAACTAGTGGTGTCAGGTGACGTTAGGCAGTTTAATATTTAACTAGTGGTGTCAGTTGACGTTAGGCAGTTTAATATTTAACTAGTGGTGTCAGTTGACGTTAGGCAGTTTAATATTTAACTAGTGGTGTCAGGTGACGTTAGGCAGTTTAATATTTAACTAGTGGTGTCAGTTGACGTTAGGCAGTTTAATATTTAACTAGTGGTGTCAGGTGACCTTGGACGGTTTAATATTGAACTAGTGGTGTCAGGTGACGTTAGGCAGTTTAATATTTAACTAGTGGTGTCAGTTGACGTTAGGCAGTTTAATATTTAACTAGTGGTGTCAGGTGACGTTAGGCAGTTTAATATTTAACTAGTGGTGTCAGTTGACGTTAGGCAGTTTAATATTTAACTAGTGGTGTCAGGTGACCTTGGACGGTTTAATATTTAACTAGTGGTGTCAGGTGACGTTAGGCAGTTTAATATTTAACTAGTGGTGTCAGGTGACCTTGGACGGTTTAATATTTAACTAGTGGTGTCAGGTGACGTTAGGCAGTTTAATATTTAACTCGTGGTGTCAGGTGGCCTTGGGCGGTTTAATATTTAACTAGTGGTGTCAGGTGACCTTGGACGGTTTAATATTTAACTAGTGGTGTCAGGTGGCCTTGGGCGGTTTAATATTTAACTAGTGGTGTCAGGTGACCTTGGACGGTTTAATATTTAACTAGTGGTGTCAGATGACCTTGGGCAGTTTAATATTTAACTCGTGGTGTCAGGTGGCCTTGGGCGGTTTAATATTTAACTCGTGGTGTCAGGTGGCCTTGGGCGGTTTAATATTTAACCAGGAGTGTCAGGTGACTGCCGCACAGTGGAATCCTACAACCTCTGTACACCATTGCCCCGTTACTTTAGCTGGAGCTACCACTTCCAATCAGAGCTCGCTGGAGGCCATTTCTCTCTTTGCCTTGGATTTGCGCTCCGTGGACAGTCACAATTTTTAAAGCTCTTCGAATGTTGTAATAAAACAAAAAAGAACAAGAGCAAGCAACAGTAAAACAAATTTGGCAAACCATAACAACGATGCTCTTGTTAAGATGATCTTACAGCAGAGCTTAGCGATAAGACAATCAGCGAGAGCCATGTTGGGCGGGCTGGACATTGACAGGGCGATGTTGCGTGGCTTTCTGATGATGTTGGCAGTCAGGAGGTCACGGTCCTTTATATTAAAGCACATAAGCTTGACATCGATCAGCACTGTGCAGATAAGAGCAGTATCAGGTATCAAACAGTGAGAAGGAATACCCAGTCCTTACCACAGATCCATAAATTATCAGCCAGCGGTTTCCATTCTACACGCTTTGTGCACGGCCAGAAATTGCACAGCCCCTGCCTCTGATTTTCCATCCATTGCTTTGGCTCAGTGGAAAATCTCAGGCAGGAGATGAGGAATTTCTGGATCTGTGTCCCAACATGCAGTAGGAGTGTTGAAGCTGAAAATCCCGAGCTGAGTGAAGTCTGCGTGCTGGGCAGTGCCAGTCATTCTGACTGTGTGTGATTGTGTGAAATGGATGTTAGCCAATCAGCTCCCGGTTTACATCTCTCCCCAAGTTTATTTCCATTGCAGGTTCTTTGTAAATTTGTGAAAGGGAAGGAATTACTGTCTCAGTTACTAAAGTCAGAACTTGCATTTCGACAGCACCTTTCACGGTCTCGGAACGTCTCAAAGCTCTTTACAGCCAATGAAGTACTTTTGAAGTGTAGTCACTGCTGTAATGCAGGAACTACTGTATATATAAACATTATCTGGTTGAATTACGGGATCAATGTTAAGATTGAACACCCCCAGCATAGAGCTTTGCGAGATGGAATGTAAGTCGGGAATTCAGGCGTGGCGGCCAATTTGAGTGACGGATAATGATTCAGCCAAAGAAGCAGAGGGGCCGAGCCCTGTGACCCGTGTGTAGAAGGGCCGAGCCCTGGGTGCGGAGGGGCCGAGCCCTGGGTGCAGAGGGGCAGAGCCCGGTGACCCCTGTGTGCAGAGGGGCCGAGCCCGGTGACCCCTGTGTGCAGAGGGGCCGAGCCCAGTGACCCCTGTGTGCAGACAGGCCGAGCCCTGTGACCCCTGTGTGCAGACGGGCCGACCCCTGTGACCCCTGTGTGCAGACGAGCCGACCCCTGTGACCAGACTCACAACGTGCTCCCTTGTGTAGACTCTGCACTGGGTGCACCAAATTGTTAAATCTACTCGATATTTCAAGATCCATTTACTTTGGGAAACAGTTCCATTTACTTGTATTTTCTTATCGAGGTTTGTGTACGCACTCTCAGTCTGAACGTTCAGCATCAGTACTTTATAAAGCTTAAAGGGACTTTCTGTCTATAACATCAGTATAATTGCCAGCAGCAACCCACGGTAAGGAGATGTCTCTTTTCACCTGTACTATCTTTAACTTTAACACATCAATTGTATCCTTTAGTGTGGTGAATGTAGCACACAAATCACTGACTCCACACGGTCTGGTGTAAGTCTAACTGCTGTGACCTTCGTCCTTTATTGTTCAGCTCCGGAGTGCTTCCCAGTGTGGTGGTTACCCTTATATAGTCCTTGTTATAGGTACTAGCAGGGTTTCCCACCGCAGCGCCCTCTGTGGTGTGGCATAGTACTTACATTACATTTAAGGTACTGGGACGATACACGCATCATTACATAACATCACCTTCCCCCCCCACCTGGACGCAGGACAACGATACACACATCATTACATAACATCACACATGTCCAACGGAAGGCAGGTGGGCATTGACAGTGCGTTAGTATGGTACATATTAACTGGTTATTGACTGGTAGCAGAACCTTGATTTCCTTGTTAACCGTTATCATTAATTGTACTTCATCCATTATTTTACACAAATACAATGGCCATTCAGCATAAAAAAAGTAATTCTTATTATAAATTCACTATCTCACATTAACATAGCTCATTTTAGACTCGCCCTGCCAAACAGAAGTCCTTTGTGGGGACCACCTCTTTGTAAGGCCCTTTTAAGACTCCCGGGTGCATTCCCTCTTTAAAGCGCCATCTTTGATGCAGGAGGAATCCACGAGGCTTCTCCTTGGGCGCCGCCATCTTTGATGCTCTGCAGCTCCGACACGATGCCGCCGCCATCTTCTTCTCCACCGCTCCGAATGCCCTCCACCGTCACAGCCTCCGCTCCCCTCCGCTGCCACCTGACTTGCCGCCTCTCCTGCGGCCGTCGTGGCCTCTCCAGCGGCCGCACTTGCCGCGTCCCCCGCGGCCTCCGTAGCGGCCTCCCCTGCGGCTGCCATGGCCGCCAACCGACACTAACAGCTCCTCTGTGGGGCCCTTCCGAACCGCCGGCCCCTGGATCCCTCAGCACCCCTCCCGCAGTGCCCCGCCAGCTCACCCCCCGCCCCCCCCCCCCCCCACTAGGCCCCTCTGTGCAGGGCTGCTTGCTTGTGGGGGCTGGGGCTGCAGGGTCTCTGTGTGAGGTCCGGGCCTGGGACTTGCCTGTGGGGGCTGGGGCTGCAGGGTCTCTGTATGAGGCCCGGGCCTGGGACTTGCCTGTGGGTGGATTGAGGCTGCAGCTCCAGCTCGGTCGGCGCTGCTCTCTGGGGACCCAGGGCACGGCAGCACCCCGGGGAGCAGCAGCCTGTGGAGTGATGAAGTCTTCCCAGCTCCCACGGACCTTCTCCATCCACCTCCAGCCGAGGAGCGTTGGCCCATCGCCTGCAACGACCCACAAAGGTAAAGCGTGCGTCTCGTCCCCGTGGGATACCTGCACCATCGCTCTGCCGAGAACAGGTATCAGTTCCCTGGTGTAGGTACGCAGCTTCGCCGTGACCGGGACCAGCTTGGGCCGTGCAGCTGGGTTAATCCACAGTTTATCAAAAGTTCTCCGACTCATCAACGACGGACCCGAGCCCGTGTCCACTTCCATCTCACTGGGACTCCGTTGATTTTTACTTCACTTATCACTGGGGGCGAATCGTCGGTGCACGTATACAGTCCAAGCACCTCATCTTCTTCTACCTGCTCCTCGCTGAACAGTGGATCATCCCCCATCTCCTCAGCCACATGGTGAGTCCGATTTCTTTTACACATACGCTGAAGGTGACCTTTAAAGTGGCAGGTATTGCACGTATACTCCGCAAACCTGCACCGGTGAGCCCCATGGCTTCCTCCACAGCGCCAGCATGGTGCTGCTTGATTGGCCCCCCTCGGCGGACTCTGAGCTCCAGGATCCCGAGGTCCGTGCTCTCTGCCCCGGGCAGAGCCACATTCTGCAGTTTTGTCCGTGGTGGGCGCTATCCTGTGGACAGTGCCTGCTGGGTTCGAGACTGTGTGGATCATTTGCTTGGTGCTGCAAGTCGAGGTCATATATGCCTGGCTGATGGTGATGGCCTTTGTCAGAGTGACTGTGGGTTCCGTGGCCAGCAGCTTGTGAAGGAGGCCCTCGTGGCCAATCCCCATAACGAAAACGTCCCGCAAAGCCTCGTCAAGGTGTGCCCCAAAATCATACGGCGCCGCGAGTCTCCTGAGGTCTGCAGCATATTTGGTGACATCCTGGCCCTCGGGTCTGCAGTGATGGTAAAATTTGTATCTGGCTGTGAGGATGCTCTCCTTCGGTTTCAACTGGTCACGAATGAGTTCTGTCAGCTCCTCGTATGACTTGTCCCTGGTGCTCCCGGGTGCCAGCAAATCCCTGACGAGACAGTAAACCTCATCTCCACAACTGGAGAGCAATATCGCCTTACGCTTATCTCTCATTGCGTTCGTGTCCTCCGTCAGGCCGTTTGCTGTGAAGTAGTATTCGAGCCTTTCCGTAAAGGCCTCCCAATCATTGCCCACGGTAAAATCCTTTAGCGAGCCCAGAGTAGCCATGGTTGCGTGGAGTTCGTCCGCTTCCTCGTTGCCAATGTGGTGTATGTAGCACACAAATCACTGACTCCACACGGTCTGGTGTAAGTCTAACTGCTGTGACCTTCGTCCTTTATTGTTCAGCTCCAGAGTGCCTCCCAGGTGTGGTGGTCAACCTTATATAGTCCTTGTTACAGGTACTACCAGGGTTTTCCACCGCAGCGCCCTCTGTGGTGTGGCATAGTACTTACATTACATTTAAGGTACTGGGACGATACACGCATCATTACATAACAATTAGCATGTACTGGTAAATGTGCCACGGTGTTGTTGAAAGGTTGTCTCCGAGCTGCTGTACAGTCATTCAACCATCACTGTCATGGGGCAAATTGAGTGAAACAGCATCTCACATACTGACACAGGGTCAACATACCACCTGCCTTATTGATATTGAAAGGTACAAACCCAGCACTTACTGTCAGTGTGGCTTCACTGCTAATACTCTTAGCTTCTCCTCAGAAGGTTGTAGATTCAAGCGCCACTCTAAGTCTTGAGCACAGAGTCCAGTGAGTACCTCAGCACTGAGGGAGTGCTGCATTGCCAGAGGTGTCATGCGAGATCTCCTTTGGTTCAGTCACAGTCATCATCATCATCACAGGCAGTCCCTCGAAGCGAGGACCACTTGCTTTCACGCCAAAAAAGGATGAGTCCACAGGTGTTTCAATGAAGGACCTAATATTCCAGGTCCTGAACTACATCCTGAAGGGTGGAAGATGCCTGTGCCACCACACAGGGTTGACAGAGCTAGGTCTTGGTCCAGTGGCAAGGATTATCCAAGACAACTGGAGACCAGCTCTGCTGCACGGACCTAGTGCGCACACATATCGCAGTGTGGGCTGGCCCGTGCTACCCCTGGCCCTGAACTCACGCCTCTCCTGGGCCCCGATCACGTCCCTCTACAGTCTCTCGCAGCTCCTTCGCCCCGACCTCGCCGCTCCTGCTTTGTCTGCCCACGCTCCAATCACCGACCTGGACCTTGATGACCTCACTCTTCGCTGCCGTCGCCCTCCTGCACCAGCTCGCGCTGCTCCCTGAAGTAGTATGCCTCCACACTGCTCCCGGGATCTCCACACTGCTCCCAGGGCCTTCACGCTGCTCCTTTTATGGCCCCGACCTGCCGCTGGTGTACAGACAGTGTTTAAAGCCAGCTGCATTCAGAGTCATGGCCGCAACTTAGCTCAATGCAGAAGTTGCAAGGACTGCTGTTCACTTGTCTCTGAGGCCCGTGACTTGAGGGAGGAGGGTAATAGGATTACATAGGATATACAGCACAGAAACAGGCCATTCGGCCCAACCTGTCCACGCCGGCGTTTATGCTCCACTCAAACATCTCCCATCCTTCCTTATCTAACTCCACTTATCAGCTGTGATTCAGTGGGTCACACATTAGCCTCTGAGTCCAAAGGTTGTGGGTTGAAGTCCCACTCCAGGAACTTGAGCACATAAATCTAGGCTGACACTCAAATGCAGTACTTAGGGAGTGCTGCAATGTTCCAGGTGCCATCTTTTAGATGAGATGTTAAACCGAGGCCCTGTCTGCTCTCTCAGGTGGATGTAAAATATTCCATGGCACTATTTCAAAGAAGAGCAGGGGAGTTATCGCTGTGTTCTGGCCAATATTTATCCTTAATCAACATAAAAAAACAGATTATCTGGTAGTTATCACATTGCTGTTTGTGGGAGCTTGCTGTGTGCAAATTGGCTGCTGCGTTTCCCACATTACAACAATGACTACACTCCAAAAGTACTTCATTGGCTATAAAGCGTTTTGAGATGCCCGGTGGTCGTGAAAGGCGCTATAGAAATGTAAGTCTTTCTATCAGCAGAACCCTCTATTCCCTTCACACTCATTGGCTTATCTAGCTTCCCCCTAATAAATCACACGATTCAATCAGAAATATATTGTGCCATTTATTCCGTTATATGAATGACTGGCTGTCCCTTTTGAATATGGATGATCAATATTCAAATCCACAAAGGGGGCCGGGGAAAGTATTTATTGAGTCTGGATGTTGAAATCAGGCCGATCGTTGGTCAGCGACTTTCACAGAGATCACTTAGTCTTGTCAACTACAGGAGCTATCAGCAGAAAATAACAACTGAAATCATAGTTTAGCGTAGAGATCACAAACCATATATTATTTTCCCGATTTAAGGAGCTAGGACAGTCCAGCAACCAATATAATTGTTTGTTCTTGTCGATCTATTGTTCAGTGACTTTGTCTCACAGTTAAAGCCTTTACCAAGGTCTGCTGTGTTACTGCTGCCACTTTCGAAGAGGCTGAGAATCCGACTGAGGCACAGGACAGATCCAGTAGCTAAAACAATTCAAAAGACAGGTTTTCTGTCCATTATCTTGTCAAAACGTATCTAGGGATCCAGGCCAATGAAAACACTCAATACTATAGGGGGCTACAACTTGCCTAAAATAGAGAAGCTGAAATATGAAGAGTAAGAATGGCAGAAAGGCCCAGAAACCTGACAGTGCAGATAGCATTTGGTGAGATAGAGTATCAACAATAACAACTACAACAACTTGCATTAATATAGTGCCTTTAACATAGTAAAACATCCCCAGGCGCTTCACAGGAGCGTTATCGAACAAACATCTGACATCAAGTCACATAAGGAACTATTCGGGCAGGTCTGAGTCAAAGAGGTAGGTTTTAAGGAGCATCTTAAAGGAGAGAGGCAGAGATATTTAAGGAGGGAATTCCAGAGCTTGGAGCCTAGGCAGCTGAAGGCACGGCCGGCAATAGTGGAGCGAAGGAAATCTGGGATGTGCAGGAGAGCAGAATTGGAGGAGCACAGAGATGTTGCTGCCCCTAATACTGGTGGGTCGTGTGTGATGTCTGACAGCTGACAGGCTGCTTCTCTAAGTGACTCCCTGTGGAAGGACTAAGTGTGCTGGGTGACCTCAGGGTGACAGGCGGCTGGGATTTTGGTGACCCTGTATTTTGTGTTGTTTCTGGCAACAGGCCTGCAAGTCAGTGTGTCATGTTCATCAGTGTCTCCGTCTTTCAGCTTATATCAGTAAACAACATGGCAGTATTACTCCTGAAAGTCCTTTTATGCTTACCACTTAATGTCCTGCAAGAGGCATTTCATGGACAATCTTTAGTTGTTTCGCTGTGACTTGGGACGTTTTACTATGTTAAAGGCTCTTTATATATACAAGTTGTTGTTCTCTGTGGGAAACGTGATCAGTGCCATCGTTATTGACCAATTTAGAAACATAGAAACATAGAAAATAGGTACAGGAGTAGGCCATTCGGCCCTTCTAGCCTGCACCGCCATTCAATGAGTTCATGGCTGAACATGCAACTTCAGTACCCCATTCCTGCTTTCTCACCATACCCCTTGATCCCCTTAGTAGTAAGGACTACATCTAACTCTTTTTTGAATATATTTAGTGAATTGGCCTCAACAACTTTCTGTGGTAGAGAATTCCACAGGTTCACCACTCTCTGGGTGAAGAAGTTCCTCCTCATCTCAGTCCTAAATGGCTTACCCCTTATCCTTAGACTGTGACCCCTGGTTCTGGACTTCCCCAACATTGGGAATATTCTTCCTGCATCTAACCTGTCTAAACCAGTCAGAATTTTAAACGTTTCTATGAGGTCCCCTCTCATTCTTCTGAATTCCAGTGAATACAAGCCCAGTTGATCCAGTCTTTTTTGATAGGTCAGTCCCGCCATCCCGGGAATCAGTCTGGTGAACCTTCGCTGCACTCCCTCAATAGCAAGAATGTCCTTCCTCAGGTTAGGAGACCAAAACTGTGCATAATACTCCAGGTGTGGCCTCACCAATTTGCCACCTATGTAACCGTTTTGATAACATCAATTTATATAAGAACATAAGAAATAGGAACAGGAGTAGGCCATATGGCCCCTTGAGCCTGCTCCGCCATTCAATAACATCATGGCTGATCTGATCATGGACTCAGCTCCACTTCCCTGCTCGCTCCCCATAACCCCTTATCGTTTAAGAAACTGTCTATTTCTGTCTTAAACTTATTCAATTTCAGTCCCAGCTTCCACAGCTCTCTGAAGCAGCGAATTCCACAGATTTACAACCCTCTGAGAGAAGAAATTTCTCCTCATCTCAGTTTTAAATGGGTGGCCCCTTATTCTAAGATTATACCCACTAGTTCTAGTCTCCCCCATCAGTGGAAACATCCTCTCTGCATCCACCTTGTCAAACCCCCTCATAATTCTGTACGTTTCGATAAGATCACCTCTTAGTCTTCTGAATTCCGATGAGTAGAGGCCCAACCTACTCAACCTTTCCTCATGTCAACCCCCTCATCTCTGGAATCAACCAAGTGAACCTTCTCTGAACTGCCTCCAAAGCAAGTCTATTCTTTCGTAAATATGGAAACCAAAACTGCACGTAGTATTCCAGGTGTGGCCTCACCAATACTCTGTATAGTTGAAGCAAGACTTCCCTGCTTTTATACTCCATCCCCTTTGCAATTACGGCCAAGATACCACTGGCCTTCCTGATCACTTGCTGTACCTGCATACTATCCTTTTGTGTTTCATACACAAGTACCCCCAGGTCCCACTGTACTGCAGCACTTTGCAATCTTTCTCCATTTAAATAATAACTTGCTCTTTGATTTTTTTCTGCAAAAGTGCATGACCTCACACTTTCCAACATTATACTCCATCTGCCAAATTTTTGCCCACTCATTTATCCTGTCTATGTCTTTTTGCAGATTTTTTGTGTCCTCCTCACACATTGCTTTTCCTCCCATCTTTGTAATGTAGCCAAGTTTGCTGATGATACACTCAGTCCCTTCTTTCAAGTCGTTAATATAGATTGTAAATAGTTGGGGTTCCAGCACTGATCCCTGCTGCACCCCAGTCACCAAGTTAGAGAATGAACCATTTATCCTGACTCTCTGTTTTCTGTTAGTTAGCCAATCCTCTATCCATGCTAATATATTACCCCCAACCCCGTGAACTTTTATCTTGTGCATTAACCTTTTATGTGGCACCTTGTCAAATGCCTTCTGGTGGTCCAAATACACCACATCCACTGGTTCCCCTTTATCCACCCTGTGTCAGCTATTATTTATATTCCTTTTGTTCAAAACCTTGTATGTAATAGTTGTAACCATGAAGGGAGCATGGAAGAAACTAAGGCAAAAATATTAATGTTTAAAGCTGTGCTTGAAATTGAAACAAAATCTGTTGATTAGAACTGGGAACCGTGATGTAGTTCACTTGCTTTAGTTTGTGTAAAACGTGTCAGATAGATGTAGACTTTATCTTACATCTGGGACTTTATTTCCTGAGAAAATGTCTATTTTCTGAATGGAATCCTATCATAAAATCATCAAATAGTACAGCACATAGGAAAGCCATTCAGCCCATCGAGTCTGTGCCGGCTCTTTCAAAGAGCAATCCAGTTAGTCCCACTTCCCTGTTTTTTTCCCCATATCCCTGGAATTCTTTCTCCTTCAAGTATTTATCCAATTCCCTTTTGATGGCTACTATTGACTCTGTATCCATCACCCTATCAAGTAGTGCATTCCAAATCCTAACCACTCGTGGCGTAAAAAAGATTTTCCTCATGTCGCCTCTGGTTCATTTACCAATCACTTTAAATCTGTGCTCTCTGGTTATCGACCCTTCAAACATTGGAAACGGTTTCTCTTTATTTACTCTTATCTTAACCCTTCATGATTTTAAACACCCCTATCAAATCTCCTCTTAACCTTCTCTGCTCTAAGGAGAACAACCCCAGCTTCTCCAGTCTATCCACGTAACTGTAATCCCTCATCCCTGGAACCATTCTTGGAAATCTCTTCCACACTCTCTGCAAAACCTTCATGTCCTTCCTCAAGTGCAGTGCCCAGAATTGGACACAATACTCCAGCTGGGGCCAAACTAGTGTTTTATATAGGTTCATGGGGTTGGGGGTAATATATTAGCATGGATAGAGGATTGGCTAACTAACAGAAAACAGAGAGTCAGGATAAATGGTTCATTCTCTAACTTGGTGACTGGGGTGCAGCAGGGATCAGTGCTGGAACCCCAACTATTTACAATCTATATTAACGACTTGAAAGAAGGGACTGAGGCATAACTTCCTGGCTTTTTTATACTCCACAGATACATACAAAACCCTTAGATTTTACACATGTGCAACCTTAGTGATGTGCTGACATACGGACATATAAACAGTGACAGGTAACGACCCTCAGTCCATCGAGCCTGTCCCACACAATTGGAATATCTTGTGTATCACTATATATATTCCCCAACACCACTCCCCGCAACCACCCCCCACTCCCCACCCCCCCCGAAACCATGTGATCTCCTGGGAGAGGCAAAAAACCCAGGCCAATTTGGGGGTAAAAAATCTGGGAGATTCCTTTCCGACCCATCTAGACGATCGAAACTAGTCCAGGAGATCACTCTGGCCTTGAATTCCCGGCAATACCTACCTTCTGCAAGAGGTGATCTCCGCCCCAGCCAGAAACAGGTCCAGCTCTCGCTTGAAGGAATTCAACGAATCGACGTCCACCGCACAAGACGGCAGCCTGTTTCAGAGGCCAACTATTCCCTGGGAAAAGAACCACCTCCTGACATCGAACCTGGATCTGGCCTTAATACACAACGTGACCTCTGGTCCTCCCTAATCTATTTAATTGAAACAACTGTCAACTGAAACACAATCTATTCCCTTCATTCCCAAAGTAATGTGTGAGGAATTCTCAATCCAGCTCAATATATTACCACTGATGCCAGAGGCTCAGATCTTAGAGAACCCCTTGTGTGTGGTACCTTATCAAAGCTTTTTGGAAGTCGAAGTACACAATGTCTACTGGGCTTCCCTCATCCACTAACTTTATAACTTCTTCAAAAAATACAATTAGGTTTGTAAGACATGACCTCCTTTGTATGAATCCTTGCTGGATGTCTCTAATATGTCCCTCTCTATCCAAGCATTCATGTATTGCACCATAATGATTCCCTCAAGTATCTTGCCTATTACTGATAAACTAATGGGTCTATAGTTACCCAGGTCCATCTTGTCACCTTTTTAATGATGGGGACTACATTAGCCTCCTTCCAGTCTACGGGAACCATTCCAGAGTGTAGTGAGATGTTCAAAATACAGGCCAGGGGCTCACACAACACACGTCCCATATCCCGGAGGACCCTCGGGTGGATATCATCCGGCCTGGCTGTTCTATCTATTTTCAAGTACTTACTTCTTTCTAAACCAATATGTTCATCTATGCTAATATTACTAGTTTTATTCGTAACATTATTAAATTCTAATAGTCGAGCACCATCTTCAGGAGTGACGACCGATGCAAAGTACTCATTTAATATTTCCTCCATACCCACTGAGTCCTCGAACACCCTTCAATGGCCCAATACAGTGACACTTCTCTGACTCTTCATAAACTGAAAAGCTTTTCCCATTATTGCCACAAATATCTACGATCGATCCTCTTTTCGATTAGCCTTTTAGCTGACCTTCCAGCTCATATTATTAAATGTGTTCAATTTGTTTCCCAGGGCTCCACTCCGATTCCTCCAGCTCCACTTCTGGTCAGCACTGGAGAATCGGCACAAGTCTATTTTAAAACTCTATCCTCTTCAATGTTTTACGCAGCGAGTTGTTGCGATTTAGAACGCACGGCCTGAGAGGATGGAGGAAGCAGATTCAATGGTAACTTTCAACGGGAAATTGGATAAATACTTGAAGGGGGTAAATATGCAGGGCTCTGGGGAAAGAGCGGGGGAGAGGGACCAATTGGATAGCTCTAACAAAGAGTCGGCACAGGCATGATGGGCCGAATGGCCTCCTTTTATGATTCTATAATGTATAATATACATGGATGGAAACCATTTTTAAATGAATGAGTCAGATATTGAATGTCACCCCCTGTATGTTAAGCCAAGTACGTTCTAAATATGTTTCATTAGATCAATACTGAATCATCCTCCCAAACTTCAGATAATGTCACAAATATAGAGATTGTATCCGGTTTAAAAGGATATGATGGGGGTGGGGGCAGGAGATGGAACGCTCTCCAACTCTCTAAATTAAAGGCTGAGAGTCATCAGAGATTTTCCTTCCCAAATCGCTGTAATAATCCTTTCGTTGATGACTAAAGCAAACAGTACTGGGCAACCCAGACTTCTCCCGAAATCTCAGAGAACAGATTATTTATCATCCTTCTCAAAACCTTTCTCCCACTCTATTAACTTTCCATGGTTCTGAACACAGGTAACTTTGCAAATCCTTCTTCTCAGCACTTGCCCATGTTTTAAATCCCGCAATGATTTGTTTTATAGCGATACATGTTTCCGTATTCTGCAGCACAGTATAGGTCAGAGATCATTCCAATATTTATCGAACCGCAACTAACTGCCCGAACGTCCTGTGCCTAGACATTTCATTGATTGGACCAGCTCAATATTTAATTGATCTGAATTGAGGGGCTTATTGATCCCGGCCCTACACGAGACCTGTGACTGTATCACTGAACCATTTTAATGCATGGCTTGTCCTGTCAGCCCAAGTTACATCGCAGGCTAATTATCTGTTTCCAATGTTGATTTTCAGTCTCCATCGTAAAACTGAAAAGCTGTAAGTATGTAAACGCATTATCATCATCGTCACTGTTAGTGCCTCCTGTGCAACATCAGTGGGCAGGAAATCCAGCTTCATATCTATCTTGTGGAACAGACAAGGACATTTATGGCTAAATCTTGGGATATTCTTGATCTTTATTCCAAAGTTTTTCAGTTCATGCCTCAGCCATAAACAAACATAAAGTGATTGGAAGCAGGGTAAACTTCAGTCTGTTGATGACCTTCGCCTTGGTTTCCTGATCACACCTCCCAGAGAAGGGTTGTGGTTCCAAACCTGCTCCAGCCAATCAGTGTCAGTCTGTGAATTGAGGCTGACTCCTTGGATCCCAGAATACTGAGGCCTTCCAATAACCAACATCCTTATCTCACATTTCCTGAAGACTAAACAACTGACCCTGCGCATCATCCCAGGGGCTAGCGACATGAAGGCAATCCCTCCAAACATATAATACACTCCTCCGCACAAAGCAAAGACTGAGAAGATCCAGAATAACAACATTCTTCAACAATGCCTGGTGTACATCACACATTAAACCTACTTGATCGTAATGTGAATGCTTCTCAACAAGCATCTGTTGTCCAATAGCCCAAAACTTGCTCATAATTTTCCTATTAATCTTAGTTAGACTGGCCATCACTACAAATATAAATTGTCTCCATCCCTTTTCTGCGTCAAACATAATTAATGCTTGGTTTATTGATGGAAGTAGAGCTCAAGTTTGAAAGCAATATTACATTTTCAGCTTAAGCAGAAAAGTAACTCCATTATTTGTGCAAACAAATCCGTGATATAACCATTCCCTGAATTATTTTCAATGGCACTGAATCAATCACAAATTTAACCTTGTTCAATAAAAGGATTCTGAATCCATGAGCTGCCCTTGCTTGCTGAGGAGAGATTCATTACAGAAATAAACCCTTTCTCCTGCTGTTCCAATGCCAGTGTTACCATTGGCAAATATAACTTTTCATAAAACCTTCTAAAGATTTGAGTTATTAGTGCCAGGTCCTGTTATATCATTTGCCCGTTCGCTGTCACTCTGAGGTAGGAGACTGAGGTGTGATCGTGTGCTCCTGGGATAGAATCGGTCCCTCTCCCCATCTCCCCCCAACCTGGAGAAATTGTAGGCATAGTTAGAACTGAGCACGGTGACCGTCCCGTGCTCCAGGATGGGTAGGCCCAAGGCCCACAATCCGGCCGGTGAGCTGAAGTCAATGGAATAGAAAATTGGGTGGGGTGTAAAACGTGCAGCCGATTCACTATCGCCCGTTGTTTCCCCCGGTGATAGCAGTTAAAATCGTTCCGCATGATTCACAGTGACCACCGTACTCCTCTTAACATAACAAGCCTGAGGAGTTGGGCCACCCAACCTGGAGTGGGTAAGAGACTGTTTACAGATAAGGACATGGACAGAGGGCAGAACAATCTCTTGTCAATCACATTGGATATTCTGTCACAGGAAGCAGCCTCACAAAGCAACTTTAAGATTGATGTAATATTGGCGAGCTAAAAAAAAATCCAATAAAAAAAAATCTCTGATGTAGGATTCTTATGATATGAAAGAGGATTTCAATCTTCATCTTCAATTTCCAATCTATTGCAAATAACTCATCTGTGCTGGAGGACTAAGTTTTGTTTTATTCGTTCAAGTGATGTGGGTGTCATTGGCCAGGCCAACATTTATTGCCCATCCCTAATTGCCCTTGAGAAGATGGTGGTGAGCTGCCTTCTTGAATTGCTGCAGTCCGTGTGGTGAAGGTACTTCCATAGAGCTGTTAGAGAGAGAATTCCAGGATTTTGACTCAGTGATGATGCAAGAACGCCAATATACTTCCAAGTCAGGATGGTGTGTGACTCGGAGGGGAATTTTCAGGTGGTGGTATTCCCATGCGCCTGCTGCCCTTGTCCTTGTAGGTGGTGGAGGTCGCAGGTTTGGGAGGTGCTACCAAAGAAGCTTTGGTGATTTGCTGCAGTGCCTCTTGTAGCTGGAACACACTGCAGCCACGGTACGTCAGTGATGGAGGGAGTGAATGTTTAAGGTGGTGGATGGGGTGCCAATCAAGTGGGCTGCTTTGTCCTGGATGTTGTCGAGCTTCTTGAGTGTTGTTGGCGCTGCACTCATCCAGGCAAGTGGGGAGTATTCCATCACACTCCTGAATTATGTTATCTTCCCTTTTTGCAGAAGGAACCATTTTTCTCTGAGAACTTCTACTCAGAATCTCATATTATTTAGCTTTAGCGATAAGAAATGCATTTTTGTTTTATTTTGTGGCTAATTAACGTTCTGTCCTTGACCATATCCTGGGTTCTAACAGAACAGAGTATTCTCATTACTTCAGCACATTACAACAGCCAACACAATATTGGCTCAATTTACCATGATGCTTTGCTGCTCAGTTTTTACCATGGTTAGCTAAGCTTACACACATTTTAGTTACATTCATCATATAACAGTTAAACAAAAGCATTATTAAAACACTATCATAACATGCAAGTAAGTTTTATCTTACAGAAGAGTTGGTCCGACTTTATAAACCAATGGGCCTCACATTATGTGAAGGCAGTTGTAAGGAATTTTACACAAACTGGGCAGGCAGCGGGAGAGCCGGGCAGGCAGTAGGAGGGCCGGGCAGGCAGCGGGAGAGGAAGGGAACCTGTCAACAAGTACTTCACGGCGGCTCACCGAGGATAACCTTCTGTCTGTAGGGAAGTGGTGGAAATCCAATGCAACTCCAGCTCCCCAAGATCCTGCTGATGCCATTAAACTGAATGAATGGGCGGGCCCACAAATCAGGCACATACGCTCATCATACACTCTCTTCGTGCTCAACACTCTGCATCAGCAACATTACCGATAAAACTTTACTCGTGCATGAGGTACTGTCACCGTGTAAATCCCTTCCTGTCTCACTTTCTGAATGAGGCTGCCATGAAGATTTAATGGTACTAGCGATGGGAACAAGGCAAGCTTCAGTCTAGCCATGCTACCTCGATGTACTCTGGGTTTGTTTTGCTGCAATACTAGATTGCAGAAGCTCATGGCTCAATGGTTTATCTGCTCATACTACATTCTTCTGCTTGCTGTATTTAGGTGGATGTTAAATAGGTTAGTGCGTCCCGAAAATAATGCTGTAAATGTGCATGAACTGTTCCGCAGTTCATCGGCTGAAAAATATATCCCAGTGACTTTTCCACCAACTACACATGTGCAGTAATACAGATCCTATTGTGTATAAAGCCCACCAGACAGACAGTAGCATCATCTGATTTCCTGTCTGTTGATGTGACGGGAAATGACTTTCATAGAATGCCATTACATAGAATTTACAGCACAGAAACAGGCTGTTCTGCCCATCAGGCCTTTGCCTGTGTTTATGCCCCAAACCAGCCTCCTTCCACTCTACTCCCTCTCACCCTATCACCATATCCTTCTATTCCTTTCCCCCTCAAGTACTTATCTAGCTTCCCCTTAAATGCATCAAAGCTATTCGCCTCAACCACTCCTTATGCTAGTGAGTTCCACATTCTAAGCACTCTCTGGGTAAAGAGGTTGCTCCTGAATTTCCCATTGGATTTATAAGTGACTATCTTATATTTACTGACCTTAGTTTTAGTTTCCCCACAAGTGGAAATATCTCCTCCATGTTGACCCAAGCAAACCCTTTCATAATTTTAAAGACCTCTATTAGGTCACCTCTCGGCCTCTGTTTTCCAGACAAAAGCCCCAGCCCACTCAGTATTAGTTGAGCTGGAAACGGGAGGCCCACTGGAATAGATTGGAAATGCACTACTGCTGGGCAAGGGGAGAAATCCAGCTCATGTCATACCAGCAGAACATGTGGAGCTGTCACCTCAGACTCACCAAAGAAGTTTTTCATTTGATAAGAAAATAATTAGTTTGGGCATATTTTTAGTTTTAGTATCAATATGAGTTAACTGAGTAAATGACTGCAGGATATCATATGTTTGATTTTAAAAGCACCGAAAAATATTCTGGATGTGTGTCACCTTTTCAGATTTTTGATTATCGGACTATGAGAAATTTCAGGTCAATTTATATTGATATATTACTATTAAATTAAATTCAACATACAAAGGCTAAAATCCACACAACACACAATCTGTCTGGAAATGCAGATTGGATCCAGTAGCAGGGACGAGGCAAAGTAACTTAACAGAATTGTGCTTCTCAAATACCATACCAGTTTGAGACATTGGCCGTGAAATTCCGACCTCCCGAGCTCCATACAGAGTTCCTGCGGACCCGGGAAGGCATCGGAAATGTCGGTTTTCAGCACACAATGTGCATGCACTGGAAACTGGCATTTCCGATCTGTCAAGTTTCTGGCTTGAAAGATGGCCGCATCTTGGGAGCGAGGACACTTGTAAGTGGAAATTTCCGATATTTACACTTACAAATGTCCTCAAAAATCTTGCGCCTGAAAAAGCAGGCGCATAGCCTACTTTTACAGGCGCAAGTATTTTAAAAAACACAAATATATAAAAATAGTTATTTAAACATATTTTATCATTAAAAACCCTCCCCACAACGGTAAGTTTATTTTAAACATTTTTTTAAATCGGGAAATTTTTTTTTTAAGACATCAATAACTTTAATTTAAATGAATGTAGTGTAATTATTTTCTTTTTTAATTCGTGTTTTGGGTGTTTTGGGCTGTGTTTTGGGTGTTTCTGGCTCTATCACAATCATAGTAATAGGGGTTTAGGACCCTGCGGAACTCCTATTATTATGATACTTTACCTGATTGGCTGTCCAGAGCCATGTGACTCCAGCTCGAGGCCTGCGCATGCGTTGACGTGCACGTGCTGCGAATCACAGTCAAAGAAGGCCTCAGCATCGGAAAGTCGAACATGTGCAGCTGCTTAAGGTAGGTGTGTATTTTTTCTCAAAAATGTCAAAACGGAATTTCAGGGCCATTAGACAATGGTATCTGTTAGGACATTCTAGAGAGGACATTGCCACAGAGGGGGAGGTTTTTCATTTTGATTGGCAGCTTAACTATCAAATCACCAACACAGAAAACTGGGGGGAAGGTGAGCAGTCAGTCTTTAGCTTCCAGTCTGGCTGGATAAGAAGGCAGTCTGAACATGGTGAGTTGGGACATTCAGAGGCATTGCTTTCTCATCAAACAGTGAGGAGTGGAGAGTCTCCAGGCTGAGGTATGAATGCACATGTACCATAAGGGAAAAGGCAATGTCGGCGAGTTTCAGGCAACAATAGTCTGTAAAGTGAAGGGGTAGAGTAGCATCCTTCGCTATCTCACCATGAAACAGATTGAAAGTTACTGAAAACTGTATTCTGTTAGGTCCTGTATTTTGTGTTTACAATTGCTCTCGTCTCTCTATAGTCTTTATCTGTCCACTTTCCGGAAGATAAAAGAAACATGTGTGGGGCGTGTATAAGATTAGAGTATTCAATGTGCACAATGAGCCGATCTCACTGATACAGCCTCGGGTCACCCTAATGTATGTCTAATTATCGGGCAATTAGAATATACTCCATATTGTAGAAAGGTTGATCCACTTACAGCAATGTCTGGTGATGCTGAACCCGAGTGAACATGTGCAGACCTAACATTTGTAACAGTGTGATTGGAGGTAATCATACAATGATACAGCACAGAAGGAGGTCATTCAGCCCATCGAGCCTGTGCTGGCTCTTTGGTAGAGCTATCCAATTAATCCCACTTCCCTGCTCTTTCCCAGAGCCCTGCAGATTTTTCCCCTTCAAGTATTTATCCAATTCCCTCGTGAAAGTTACTATTAAATCTGCTTCACCACCCTTTCAGGCTGTGCACTCCCAATTATAACAACTCATTGCATTAAAACAATTCTCCTCATCTCCTCTCGAGGTCATTTGCAATTATCTTAAATCTGTGTCCGCTGGTTACTGTCCCTCCTGCCAGTAGAAACCGTGTCTTCTTTTTTACTCTATCAAACACTTTTAAAATCTTTTATAGGCTCAGGATCCCATATGCTTTTTTAACAGCTTTATCAACCTGTCCTGCTACCTTCAAACAATTGTGTACATACACCCCAGGTCTCTCTGTTCCTGCAACCCTTTTAATATTGTACCATTTAATTTATATCGCCTCTCTTCATTCTTCCTTCCAAATGCTTCACTTCATACCTTTCTGCATTAAATTGCATCTGCATTGTGTCTGCCCATTTCACCAGTCTGTCTATGTTCTCGTGAAGTCTGTTACGATCCTCCCCATTGTTACTACATTTCTGAGTTTGGAGTCAACTGCAAACTTTGAAATTATGCTCTTTGTACCCAAGTCCAGGTCATTAATATAGATCAAAGAGAGCAGTGGGCCTAATACCGACCCCTGGGGGACGACACTCATACTTCCCTCCAATCTGAAAAATAACCGTTTACCTTGATGCGAACCCTTGATTGGTATTGCTGGATATATTCATAGAGTATGCTAATGTAGTGGTTATGTTAATAGAGCCTCACTCATCCAGGCAAGTGGAGAGTATTCCATCACACTCCTGACTTGTGCCTTGTAGATGGTGGTGAGGCTTTGGGGAGTCAGGAGGTGCGACACTCGCCACAGAATACCCCTCTGACCCGCTCTTGTGGCCACAGTATTTTTGTGGCTGGTCCAGTTAAGTTTCTGGTCAATGGTGAGTCCCAGGACGTTGATGGTGGGGGATTCAGCGATAGTAATGCCATTGAATGTCAAGGAGCAGTGGTTAGACTCTCGCTTGTTGGGGATAGTCATTGCCTGCCACTTGTGTGGCGCGAATGTTACTTGCCACTTCTCTTATGTTCCTATAACAAAGCCATAATTAACAACATAATTATTGGCCAGAACTTTGCTTCCGGTCATATTTCTTTGACAATCCTCATCAGTTTGAAGATGATGACTCTTTCTGTCAGTGGGGCAGTGGGGTCACAGAGTGAACAGGGCAGTTTATCTGGCAGCCTCCAGCATAATGGCTAGCCCAGCACCGAATGGAACAACAGTTAATCAGCCTGGTACGGATGTGTATCCCAAGGTACCACTGCACCTTTACTCTTGGCCAGAAATCACATGCAAGGCATCAACGACTGCCAACCTTTTACGCCACAGACATTGGCCCTGATATTTACCGGGGTAGGCATGTGAGCGGGGTGGGCAAGGGGGTGGGGAGTGATGGGGAGATGTGGTCGGGAAACCCGGATGTCTGCGTCCCCGCATGCTATGCAGTGTAACATCTGTTTTCCCAGCAGGTTCCCCACCCGGAAACCAGCCTGATCGACAGGCTTGGCTCCCTGTCGGGCGGGGAACGCTGCGGAGGCCGCAATCCAGGAACGGAGAGGGAGCCTGCAACTGGGTCATTGGGAGCCTGGGGGGGGGGGGGGGCGAGTCCGGATCTTGGGGGGAGAGGTCCGATCTCTGTGTGGGGGGGAGGGGGGGTTGCCAATCCCAGGGGCGAGAGGGTCCGCCATCCTGGAGGAAGGAAGCAGGTTAGCTTGGGGGACGGGGACGGGGAATCACTCCTGCTCCAACTGGCCCACAAACAGTGCTGGAAAGCATTTACCTTCCACGCAGCAGTCCTCGCCTCCCTTTAGCTGCTGGGTTTCTGGAAGCCTGGGAAACCATGCCAGCCAGGGTTAAACCTGGAAGATAGATTAAATCTGGGACTTGCATCCTCATTATAATATTTAAATGACCAACCCGCCTCCTGGGAGCGGATTGGTTGCCTGCTCCCCGTCCTGCCTCCGTTAAAACTGGAAGCGGGCGGGCTGGAGGTGGGTTGGGGTTGCATTTTATTTTACTTTCACATCTCACCGACCCCAACCTACCCATTTTTGGGGGTAAAATTACCCCCAATAGCGTCTCAAATCATTCCATTAGGACACTCCTTACCCTCCCATTCACTGAGCAGCTTGTCTCTGTTGGCAATTAATCATCTCTTGGAGGAAGCAGGCAGCAGGGACTGCTGTTGGAATCCCAGCAAGTTAACCAAACCAATATGGCCTTTCACCCGTTGGGCCAAATGGCCTGTTTCTGGGCTGTAAAATGCGATGTAATTCTATGTAATGACCCAACCTATGCTTCCTGCAAGGTCAGCGTCCCCACTGTGGCCCTGGGATTAGCACTAACGCTCCACGTGGTCTTTCTAAATACTTACATCTTGTCTTTCTCTCCTCCGTCACCCATTAACAGCTGAACAGCAAGAACAGAGAGATCAACGGCACCAATTCTCACGGAAGTCTGGCTTTGGATGCTGGCGTGTCCAACTGCTGGGTTAGACATTTTTAACGCATCTTGTTTTGTATTTGTCCCCTGTTATTTCGAGCCGGCATTTATAGCCTTAAAACACACGCTCGGCCCTGCTTGCTGACTCTGTCGGCACAGGCAGTGTGAGCTGTATCAACCAGACAGTTCCAGGGGCCATTCCGGTACCTGGGTTCACTCAGGCAGGCCTCTCAGTATGACCCACTGCAATTGGTCTCCACACTCCCTGGGCTAGAGGAGGGTAAGATTGTCCCTTGGCCCCTGCTCACTGCCCTATGACCCCTGCTGGAATGTACATGTGTGGGGGGTGGGGGGGGGAACGCGCGGGGACAAGGGGGCATCGGACCAGATATCCTCTCACTTTCTGACAACACTCACTGTCCACTCACAGGAATAATGATCACTTGGAAAAAATATTGTAAGCCAGTCAGCCCTGAACCCACAGCTCAACGTGAGCCTGTACCTGCAGAAGGGGACTGGCAACAAATGGCACTTTCAAAAGGAAAGTCGAGGGCTGCAATTGTGTTTATAGCTTCCTGTTTTATATTAAAATTCTGACAATTGGAGAGTTATTCCTCTGAGTGTCCTTTACGAGCTGTAACAGCGGTGGAATCAATGGGGTAATCATCTCCTTTCCTCAGGCCCTTTTATTGGAGTTCTGTGTTCATTTTGTTAGTCAGAGTATGACCCAGAAAAATACATTGACTTTCGGACTATCTTGAATGGAAATGCTCTCCTTTTCCGAATGGAGGTATGATTCTAGTATCAAAGGGGGCCGTTTAACCCCAAAGGACGGGCGGGTGGTGGCGGGAAGGAAAAATGTTAAAATTCACAAACCCGACCCCAACCCACCCACTTCCGATTTTAACACAGGCGGGTCGGGAGCCAGGCAACCAATCAGCTCCCAGGAGGCGGGTTGGTCGGTAAAAGCTTTTAAGGAGGCTGGGTGTCGCCGAAATAGAGACAGACTTAAAATAGAAAGACTTGCATTTATATAGCGCCTCCCACAACCTCAGGTCATCCCAAACGTTTTACAGCTGATGAAGTACTTTTGAAGTGTAGTCGCTGTTGTAATGTAAGAAACACAGCAGCCAATTTGCATACAGCAAGCTCCCACAAACAGCATTGTCATAATGACCATATCCTCTGTTTTAGTGATGTTGGTTAAAGGATAAATATTGACCAAGCCACTGGGGATAACTCCCCTGCCCTTCTTCAAAATAATACCGTGGGAACTTTTACGTCCACCTGAGAGTGCAGACGGGGCCTCAGGTTAACATCTCACCCGAAAGACCGCACCTCTGACAGCACAGCACTGAGTGTCAGCCGAGATTAAGCTCAAGTTCCTGGCAGTCGGACTTAAACCCACAACCTTCTGACACAGGGACGAGAATGCTATCCATTGAGCTACAGCTGACACACATGCAGCATAAAAGTGACAATATTGAGGGTTAATGGGAAGGCAATCATTCTCCTATTAACCTTAATAACCCGCAGTTAACCACCAATAGCAGGCTCTAGGTTGAAGAGAGCATGTGTTGGGGAAGATACGCTCGATATGATAACACGATCTTAAACAGGGTTTGACTGAATAGATTTGCAATGCTGCTGCACATATTAAGGAGATCAATTCTTCCCCCTTGATACCCAGATTCTATGTATTTAAACATTAATTTACAGTTTATATTGGGCAAAGAATTCTCCTGTGTGCTGTGTGCAACATAATCCTAAACCTGTGCATGAAGAATCAGTTCACAATTTCATTCTACAGAGCAAACGGAGCGGAGCTTCCCCCACTGCTGATTAACAATTAATAAGCTTCACGTGCGTTGTAGTGATGGAGAATAAATCAGGTGTAGATTGTCTCTGGGTAGCACCGGGAGTCAGAAGGTCATGGGTTCAGCCTCACTCCAGGCATTGAGTGCACGACCCAGGCCCATACTCCAGTGCAGTGTTGAGGGAGTGCTGCACTGCCGGAGGTGCCGCCATTTCGACAAAACGTTAAACCGAGGCCCGGTCTTCCCTATTTGAGAGGAGCAGGGAGCTGACTCTGGCCCACATGGGTCCCCCTCCACCAAAAACTGTTCATCTGGTCATTTATCCCGTGGACATTTACTGGGGCCATGCTGTCTGCAAACCGGCTGCCACGTTTGCCTATGTTGCTGGCGACTGCACCTCAATCAGCAAGTACTGAATTGGCTGCAGAGAACTTCTGTGGTGAACAATGATATATAAAGTCAATCTTTTCTTTGCTGCCATTGATTGGATCTCCATTGTGTAGAGACAGTGCCCCCTATTGGCTATTGTTGTAACAGCGCTCAGTGTCAGTGATTTGCTGTGTCTGAATCTGCCTGGGCAACAATCACCTCAGTTACACGGCAGTGTTCCAAGTGAGAAAAGGGAGATTTAAAACAACAATCCACTTTGTTTTATTAGATGTTTTAGGTTCATGTCATTTGCCTTAAGGTAGCAAATAATAATTGGGGAGGAGAAACCACTTGTAATCAGAGGGATGATCATGTCAGTCCAAGTTTCTCCGAGGCTCACATTATACCACGTTATTTCCCTTATATTTTCTGCACAGGAGACGAATGGGTTCACCTTGTCCGTGTCCACCCAAGACAGGCCAGCCAGTGAGGGAAGTCCTGCCTCACGACCTCTCCGATCAGAGAAAGAAGCTTTATTAGTGGGTAGAGTATCCTGACTTTCTCTTATTTTCAGTGCAAAATGCCTTCTCTTTTAATCATTGAATTAACATTGTGCTGTTCTTCGGCAAAGCCTTGTGTAAATTTTTAAACTGCATGCCAGGAATTGTGAAAGGAACATAGGAACAGGAGTCGGCCATTCAGCCCCTCGAGCCTGTTCCGCCATTCAATTAGAACGTGGCTGATCTGTGTCTTACCTCCATCTAACCCTTAATACCCTTACCCAACAAAAACCTATCCGTCTCAGTTTGGACATTTTCAATTGATCCCCAGCCTCAAAAGCTTATTTTGTGGGGGGGGCGCAGGGCACTGGGAGGGCAGGGCATGGGGGGGGGAGGGGGGTCAAGGCAGGGAAGGGGGGTGGGGATTGACCGGGAAAAGTAACTTGGTGACAAGAGATTCAGAGTACCTGTAGGAAGCAGGGAGAAGTGCAGTGCCTACAAACGATTCACTTCCAGTTCCTTACTCAGGGAGCATTTGTCTCTCAGGCAGAAACAAGAGAGAAAACTGTTTGTCAGAGTGTTCCCCACAGATGAGGTGGTGCCGATATGTGGCTTTTAAATGCTCGATTACCGAGAACTGTGATTTTTGCAGGAAGCAACTGAAACGGACAGCCACGTTACCTGGGTTGCTGTAACCCTGTAACACTTTCCAGCATATATGAAATACTGTGTCTAAATGTGAAAATGGTTGGTCTAAAAACCAGTGTTGTTGCAAACTAACTTAAGTGTATATACTTTTGTATAAAGATTTGAAACCACTTTAAAAAAAAACTTTCCAGCATCACTAATGGGCCCCGGAGTATAAAAGTAGGGAAGTCTTGTTACAGCTGTACAGGGTATTGGTGAGGCCACACCTGTAATACTGCGTTCAGTTTTGGTTTCCATATTTACGAAAGGATATACTTGCTTTGGAGGCAGTTCAGAGTGGGTTCATAAGGTTGATTCCGGAGATGAGGGGGTTGACTTATGAGGAGAGATTGAGTAGGTTGGGCCTCTACTCATTGGAATTCAGAAGAATGAGAGGTGAACTTATCGAAACGTATAAGATTATGAGGGGGCTTGACAAGCTGGATGCAGAGAGGATGTTTCCACTGATAGGAGAGACTAGAAATAGAGGGCAAAATCTTAGAATAAGGAGCTGCCCATTTAAAACTGAGATGAGGAGAAATTTCTTCTCTCAGAGGGTTGTGGATCTGTGAAATTCGCTGCCTCCAGAGAGTTGTGGAAGCTGGGACATTGAATAAATTTAAGGCAGAAATAGATAGTTTCTTAAACGATGAGGGAATAATGGTTTATGGGGAGCGGGCAGGGAAGTGGAGCTGAGTCCATGATCGGATCAGCCATGATTGTATTAAATGGCGGAGCAGGATCGAGGGACCGCATGGCCTACTCCTGCTCCTATTTCTAATGTTCTTATGTTCTTATAACTGTGCAGCAGTTCACTGGACCGGCTGGTCCAGCTTTCAGGAATATGGCTGTACACCAACCAGGCTCTGCTCATCTGGGCAGTCTTTGTTACGGAGCAGTGCAAGCAGATAGAAACATAGAAACATAGAAAATAGGTGCAGGAGCAGGCCATTCAGCCCTTCTAGCCTGCACCGCCATTCAATGAGTTCATGGCTGAACATGAAACTTCAGTACCCCCTTCCTGCTTTCTCGCCATAACCCTTGATCCCCCGAGTAGTAAGGACTTCATCTAACTCCCTTTTGAATATATTTAGTGAATTGGCCTCAACTACTTTCTGTGGTAGAGAATTCCACAGGTTCACCACTCTCTGGGTGAAGAAGTTTCTCCTCATCTCGGTCCTAAATGGCTTACCCCTTATCCTCAGACTGTGACCCCTGGTTCTGGACTTCCCCAACATTGGGAACATTCTTCCTGCATCTAACCTGTCTAAACCCATCAGAATTTTAAACGTTTCCATGAGGTCCCCTCTCATTCTTCTGAACTCCAGTGAATACAAGCCCAGTTGATCCAGTCTTTCTTGATAGGTTAGTCCCGCCATCCCGGGAATCAGTCTGGTGAATCTTCGCTGCACTCCCTCAATAGCAAGAATGTCCTTCCTCAAGTTAGAAGACCAAAACTGCACACAATACTCCAGGTGTGGCCTCACCAAGGCCCTGTACAACTGTAGCAACACCTCCCTGCCCCTGTATTCAAATCCCCTCGCTATGAAGGCCAACATGCCATTTGCTTTCTTAACCGCCTGCTGTACCTGCATCTAACCTTCAATGACTGATGTACCATGACACCCAGGTCTCGTTGCACCTTCCCTTTTCCTAATCTGTCACCATTTAGATAATAGTCTGTCTCTCTGTTTTTACCACCAAAGTGGATAACCTCACATTTATCCACATTATACTTCATCTGCCATGCATTTGCCCACTCACCTAACCTATCCAAGTCACTCTGCAGCCTAATAGCATCCTCCTTGCAGCTCACACTGCCACCCAACTTAGTGTCATCTGCAAATTTGGAGATACTGCATTTAATCCCCTCGTCTAAATCATTAATGTACAATGTAAACAGCTGGGGCCCCAGCACAGAATCTTGCGGCACCCCACTAGTCACTGCCTGCCATTCTGAAAAGTACCCGTTTATTCCTACTCTTTGCTTCCTGTCTGACAACCAGTTCTCAATCCACGTCAGCACACTACCCCCAATCCCATGTGCTTTAACTTTGCACATTAATCTCTTGTGTGGGACCTTGTCGAAAGCCTTCTGAAAGTCCAAATATACCACATCAACTGGTTCTCCTTTGTCCACTTTACTGGAAACATCCTCAAAAAATTCCAGAAGATTTGTCAAGCATGATTTCCCTTTCACAAATCCATGCTGACTTGGACCTATCATGTCACCATTTTCCAGATGCACTGCTATGACATCCTTAATAATTGATTCCATCATTTTACCCACTACTGAGGTCAGGCTGACCGGTCTATAATTCCCTGTTTTCTCTCTCCCTCCTTTTTTAAAAAGTGGGGTTACATTGGCTACCCTCCACTCCATAGGAACTGATCCAGAGTCAATGGAATGTTGGAAAATGACTGTCAATGCATCCGCTATTTCCAAGGCCACCTCCTTAAGTACTCTGGGATGCAGTCCATCAGGCCCTGGGGATTTATCGGCCTTCAATCCCATCAATTTCCCCAACACAATTTCCCAACTAATAAAGATTTCCCTCAGTTCCCCCTCCTTACTAGACCCTCTGACCCCTTTTGTATCCGGAAGGTTGTTTGTATCCTCCTTAGTGAATACCAAACCAAAGTACTTGTTCAATTGGTCTGCCATTTCTTTGTTCCCTGTTATGACTTCCCCTGATTCTGACTGCAGGGGACCTACGTTTGGATGTTTGGGTGGGGCTGACAATCCCCAAAGTATGGACATACATCACTGCAGGAGTGACTGAGGTGCCAACTGCTCTTGTGATCAGGGCTTCTGACTGAAATGGGTTTACGCCCAAGTTGCAATAGAGATCGGAGCCACGTCACATGAATATGCTAAACGTTTAACTCCTAATGCACGGTAATTTCTCGGCCATCGTCTCTATCCCCTTGCTTTTATATGTAAAGGCAGAACTGGAAGATAACTGCAGGTGGGAGTGTGCAACCCGTGGTGGACACTGCGACCAGCAGCAAGTCACTCCACAGGAGCAAGCAATAGTTGATATATTCAAGAGGGAATCCCGAGGAGGCACTGGGGCTGTGGCAAGTGATGGAGTGCATAGAATTATTGGGATGTACTCTTTTGATTAGATCATCATATATATTGTTGGTATGTACAATTTTGATTAAATATTCAACACGTCTATGACTAAGAACATAACAGTGCATGTAATGGCGATACAGTAAACCAAATGAATCAATGTACTCCGATACTCCTAATACCCTCTCTGCTCACTTCATAGAGCAAGAGGAGCTGGAGAGTGTAGCCGGCACACCTGAGGAACATTGCTCACCTGAGCACCGAGCGACACCGCCCCCACTTGAAGCAGGCACCGGCACAGATACACGGGCGGCAGAGGAGAACTCCAGTGATGCTGATGGGGAGGTGGTGCAAGGTCGATGAGGGGGTCAGCTGGTGGAGAGCTGGGTGCCTACCTCAGTCCCATGGGAATGCCAAGCTTGTTAGAGCAGCAGCACCATATTGCAGAGTCACTTACCCCGCCACACGCACTGCATTGGACATTGCCTGGTCCCAAGTGTTCACTGCCGTCTGTCACTGAAGTGAGACTACAGAGCGACGGCTGACTGTATTGCAGTCTGCCATTCAGTGTGTGGCCACACCAGTGGCAGCTACCTCAGGCCAGAGTAACAAAGGGAGCATCGCCCTTTGAATGCTCCAACTGTTGCTGTGGGATTCCAACTCCATCATGGCCAGTTAGCTCCTGCTATCCCGCTGCACACACTGCCTGGTGCAGTAACTGAGGGCCATCGAGCACCTCAAATATGCTCAGCACTCCCAGCCACCCTCTCCTCTTTCTCTCCCAGCCCTGATGTTGCACCCAATGGCTGCTTGGCCCACACCCTCGAGCAGAAATCTCACTGATGGTATCCACTTCCATTGCTGCTCTGGTAACATTTTCAAATCTGCTGGGCCCACTGAAGCAGGACTGGCCAGCAGTAAACGCTCCCTCTTTGATTTGACTATTTATTTAAGGAATGTTGCACAAACGTATCATTACTGACCCTGAGAAATAAAACTCTGGCCGCTCACTCACCTTTCCTTAACCTCATTCACTCCTCTTCGCGAGGGGGCTGAAAGCTCAGGCCAACAGCTGTAGCCACTTTCTCCCGACATGACCCCACTCTGGACTCACAGCTCCCTTTTTGCTAAAATTAGTGTCGTACCCCACATGAAGCAATGTTCCCACTGGGTTAAATGTAGGGCCAATTCTGTGAATGCCTCACCTGCCGATATGCCTCCTGAGAAATCCATTGGAGACCGAGCCTCCCACTCACAAAGCACAATTCATAGAAACATCAACAACAACAACAACAACAACGATGAGAATTTTGAAATCGAGGCATTGCTTCACCGGGAGCCAATGTAGCGAGCACAGGGGTGATGGGTGAGCGGGACTTAGTGCGAGTTAGGATGATCTCAAAATTACATAGTGTAGAATGTGGGAGGTCAGCCAGGAGTGCGTTGGAGTAGTTAAGTCTCGAGATAACAAAAGCATGGATGAGGATTTCAGCAGCAGATGAAGTCGGTTTTAGTTATGCCACGGATATGTGGCCGGAAACTCATTTCCGGATCAAATATGACACCAAGGTTGTGAACAGTCAGGTTTAGCCTCAGATAGACGCTAGGGTGAGGGATAGAGTCAGTGGCAAGGGAACGCAGTTTGAGTCGAGGCCGAAAGACAAAGACTTCGGTTTTCCCAATATTTAATTGGAGAACATTTCTGCTCATCCAGTACTGGATTTCGAACAAGTAGACTGACAATTTAGATACCAAGCAGGGGTCGAGAGAAGTGGTGGTGAGATAGAGCTCGGTGTCGTCAGCGTACATGTGGAAATGGACGCCGTGTTTTTAGATGATGTCACCAAGGGGCAGCATATGGATGAGAAATAGGAGGGACGAAGGATAGATCCTTGGGTGACACCAGAGGTAATGATGCGGGAGTGGGAAGAGAAGCCATTGCAGGTGATTCTCTGGCTACGATTAGATAGATAAGAATGGAACCAGGTGAGTGTAGTCCCACCCAGTTGGACGATGGTGGAGAGACGTTGGAGGAGGATGGAGTGGTCCACCGTGTCAAAGGCTACAGACAGGTCGAGAAGGATGAGGAGGGATAATTTACCTTTGTCACAGTCACAAAGGATGTAATTTGTGACTTTGATAGCCGTTTTGGTACTGTGGCAGGGGCAGAAACCAGATTTAAGGGATTCAAACATGGAGTTCCGGGAAAGATGGGCACGGATTTGGGAGCCGACAACACATTCAAGGACTTTGGAGAGGAAAGGGTGATTGGAAATGGGGCGATAGCTAGCAGGCTCAGTGGGGTCAAGTTTTGGATATTTGAGGAGAGGGGTGATGATGACAGATTTGAAGGAGAAGGGGACAATATCTGAGGAGAGAGAACCTTTCACAATGTCAGCTAATATGGGAGCCAGGAAAAGAAGTTGGGTGGTCAGCAGTTTAGTGGGAATAGGGTCAAGGGAGCAGGAAGTGGGTCTCATGGCCACGATGAGGGTGGTGGAGAATCATAGAATAGTACAGCACAGAAGGAGGCCTTTCGGCTCATCGACTCTACACTGGCTCTTTCAAAGAGCAATCCAGTTAGTCCCATTCCCCCGCTCTTTCCCCAATTATTTCACCTTCAAGAATTTATCCAATTCCCTTTTGAAGACGACTATTAAACCTGCTTCCACCATCCTATCGGGCAGAGCATTCCAAATCCTAACCACTCGCTGCATGAAAACATTGTTCCTCAGCTCGCCTCTGGTTCTTTTGCTGATCACCTTAGTCTGTGCCCTCTGGTTATCGACCCTTCTGCCAATGGGATCAGTTTCTCTTTAATTACTCTATCTAAACCCCTCATCATTTTAAACACCTCTGTCAAAACTGCTCTTAGCCTTCTCTGCTCTAAGGAGAACAAACCCAGCTTCTCCAGTCTATCCACGTAATTGGAATCCTTCATCCCTGGAATCATTGCAGCAAATCTCTTCTTTACCCTCTCCAAAGCCTTCACGTCCTTCCTAAAGTGCGGTGCCCAGAATTGGACACAATACTCCAGCTGGGGCCAAACTAGTGTTTTATACAGGTTTCGCAAAACTTCCTGGGATTTGTACTCTCTGCCTCTATTTATAAAGCCCACAATGCCATAAGCTTTATTAACTGCTTTGTTAACCTGCCCTGCCACCTTCAAAGATTTGTGCATAAGCACCCTCAGGTCTCGCTTTCATGAACTCTCTTTGAAATTAATGTGTATGGTCTCTCCTCATTCTTCCTACCAAAATATATCACCTCTGCGTTGAATTTCACCATTTGTAAAACCAACCCTGTAGTTTTACGGCTTACAGCAACTGTACATTACATATGCGGATCTCATACGTGGATCGATGTCCCAGGTTACTTTCCCACCAGACAGATGCTCAGAACCCACCGTTTCCAATTGTAAGTGCCGCTTCTGGATAGGCAGATCAGTTGCCAAGCCAAAGTCGGCAGGGTCCTAATGTGCGTATGCTAATCAGGGTTCTAATGTGCGTATGCTAATCAGGGTCCGAATGTGCGTATGCTAATCAGGGTCCTAATGTGCGTATGCTAATCAGGGTCCGAATGTGCGTATGCTAATCAGGGTCCTAATGTGCGTATGCTAATCAGGGTCCTAATGTGCGTATGCTAATCAGGGTCCTAATGTGCGTATGCTTATCAGGGTCCTAATACCCGTATGCTAATCAGAGTCCGATGATGTGATTGGGCCCCGGCAGCCATGTTGTCTTGGGCCTGAGCCTGGGATCCACCGCTGCTTTCCCACCAGGTGAAGGTCAACCTGAGGAGCATTGGGAAACTGAAGAAGCTTCTCCACGTAAGTATTTCTACTTTCCTTTGTTGGGCCCAGAGGAGCGTGTAGACCTCCCCCGCCCTGGACTCCCCGCTTCCCTGTGCGAGACTCCACCTGCCCCCCCACCAACCCCCCCCTCCCCACATGTATCTGAGTGTGAGTGCGGGGCCAAGGACCATCCCATTCCCCACATGTATCTGTGCAAATGGGGGGCTAAGGAACCCAATTGCCCACATGTATCTGAGTGGGAGTGGCGGGGGCGCGGGCGGGGGATGGCGAAGGCCCACCCGATTCCCCAGATGCTGGGAGTCGCTCTCCATCCAGTTCCTGCCAGGTGCTTGCGGGATGGGGACTGCCGGCATGTTACTGAGGCCTGGCGGTTAAAATCACCGAGGCCCCCATACCACGGGCCGTTGGGAAATGAACTGAAACCAGCGGTTTGGAAACCTGCTATCAGTTACCCCCCGCCCCCCCACCAGGGTCTCTATAGGGGAATGGAATGAATATATTTATTTACAGCACAGAAACAGGCCGTTCAACCCAACAGGTCTGTGCCGTGTTTATGCTCCACACGAGCCTCCTCCTGCCCTACTTCATCTCACTGTATCAGCATATCCCTCTATTCCTTTCTCCCTCATGTGTTTATCTAGCTCCCCCTTAAATGCATCTCTGCTATTCGCCTCGAACACTCTCTGCAGTAACGGGTTCCACATTCTTACCATTCTATCCAAGTATGAAGCTAAATCAGTAAATACTGTCACATACAAATTTTGAATGCAACTATAAAGAAAAATGCTCACAATGATTGAATTGCCTCTTTTAAGAAATATCTTTGGATATGAACAAAATCTGTCGCTGTCACATTCTCTTCAATGTTCATTTCTGCTGATCGGGATTGATTGTAACTGACGTAGCGCCAGTCTCAGGTTATGAAATCTTCCTTCTGAACTCAGAATTCACCAAAAACCTGAGCTGCTATAAGCTGTTGGATATCGGAGGGCACTTGCTGTGGCAGATTTCACAGGTCCCTCTCCCAAGCCTTAAACTCCTGCTTTCACACCAATGCAGGGATTCATGCGGATTGGTTCCCTGAATTCCTTATTGGATTTATTGTTGATTATCATATATTTATGGCTCCTAGTTTGGGTCTCCCCCAAAAGTGGAAACATCTTCTCTACGTCTACCCAATCGAACCCCTTCCTAGTTTTAAAGACCCCCATCAGATCACCTCTCAAAGCTCAGATCCTGGTAACGTGTGGAATGGGTGGGGTTGAGAAGGTGGTGTTGAAAAATGTTTTTTCTGATAATTCTGGGAGTTGTCTGCCACAAAAAGCCCGTGAGCATTTTGCACTGAATACATACCGAGTGCTATCGGTTTTGAAACTCAGTGGCCTTCCCCTCACTATTAGCCCAGTGTGTGTCTATGTGTGTTTGTGGGTCTAATCCACCATGTTAGCACAATAGGAGAGGAACAGATAGTAGAAATAAGACAAAGTTCAGTAATGGGGTCTCGGTGATGTGATTAAAAGGCGCGACCTTTACAGTAACGGGGTTTTGAAGTGCTTATCATTTCTTTAGTTGTATCCATGAACTGCAGGAAAGGAAAGATCAAGCTAAGTTGTCCATTGACCAGCTGAGTATTTACCTTTTTAGATTTGTTTGCACTGTTTGCTGCCACTTGCTAATCTAACCTTTCAAAGAGAGACTTGGTGCTGTCCTTTGTATGTTGAGCAACACAATCTCAGAATTTGAAACACCTTCGAGGCCTCTCCTTATTTTCCCTCAGACTTGTCTGGCTCCAGCGCTCACAATTTAGATGTTACAATTTAGATGTCACAATTCTGACAGATGGATTCAGCAAGGGTGTATCACTCTGCTGGTCCAACTATGTTCGAAATAAATAGTAAAAAGTACATAGAAGTGCTAAAATAAACACTAATTTACTAATAGGATAATTTAATAAACAAGCACTGACTTCATGAACATTACATTTTCACATATTTATTCAGTGCAGCCATTAGCTAGCGACACAATGTCTGTGTTTATCCAAAAGGCTGTGGTGATGGGTCAATTGGGTCAAGACTGAGATCAGTATATCTGTTGATAGCTGTGGGTAAATGGGGTTAAGGTACAGATCAGCCACGATCTGACTGAATGGTGGAGCAGGCTCGAGGGGCTGAATGGCCTACTGCTGCTCCTATGCACTGTGACTGGGAATTGCAGTAGGCAGTCCCTACAGTGCGGTAATATGGGTGCCGAAGACTGCTGGCTACAACAATAGGGCATGGTTCCACGTCCTACACCAACTGCCCCGAATTACTACTCTTCGAACACATGGCACAATTTGACATCCAAATATTGCAATTTTACCATAAAAAGTCCCAGAGCCAGCAAAAATGGTGTTTTCAGAGAAGATCCTAGCCAATCAATAGATTGTGTGAGTCGCTGAGGGAGTAGGTTTTCTCCATGCTCTGTGTAAAGGCATTGTAAACCTGCTCTTTACAAAAGGGTTTCTCACTTTGATACATGTAGGGCACTAAGATATCCACCCCGCTACCCGCCCTGTAACAGCCAATGTATGATTCAGAAAGCCACATTCTGATGAAGGGTCATCGACCTGAAAGGTTAACTGTGTTTCTCTCTCCACAGATGCTGTCTGACCTGCTGAGTATTCCCAACATTTTCTTCTTTTATTGGGGGATTTTGTGGATTTCTGCTCCCGGCACAAAGCTTTGATCGCTGGGAGCATTTATGGGGAATTTGGGCAATAATTCCCACGGGCTAATTCCACAATCCCAACACTCCCAGCAGGGACTGTCTCCGCAGTGAGCACACATTCAGAGTTGCCCGTTACTTGTGTTGTATCTCTGGCACATCCCGCCACAGACATGATGGGCCGAATGGCCTCCTTCTGTGCCGTACATTTCTGTGCTTCTATGATCTCCGAGCCCCACTTCCTCTGAACCTGGCTGGGCTGCTGGGAGTGGAATTAACCCTAATACATACTCCCAGTGGGTGACCCTCCACCTAGTTTGTAACATTAACCCTAAAAGAGCAGGACAGCATCAGCCTATTAACGCTGTCTGAAACCCTGCAGAGATTCCGTCCAATTTCAATACAAAAGCTGCAGTCTTTGGCTAAATTTTCCAAAATATTCTCCTAAACTGTTGTCATGAAACCATTACTACCATCAAAAGACAGATGGAGCAGAGGAGAATAAATAATGCAAGTAAAAGCAATTGGTTGGATAGATGATATCCGTGTGACCGCCAGGGACTGCGTCTGATTCTAAACTGGAGAATCAGGACTATCTTTCAAATAATTGGCAACAGAACTAGAGAGGGAGAGAGGAGAAATTATTTCACACAGAGGGTTGTTAAGATCCGGAACCTGAAAGGGTGGTGGAAGCAGATTCCACAGCAACTTTCAAAGTCAAATGGAGGTGTCCTTGAAGAGGACTCATTTGCAGGGTTATCGGGAAAAAGCTGGGCTGTGGGACTAAATTGGACAGCTCTTTTAAAGAGTGGGCACAGACACAACGGGTCGAATAGCCTCCTTCTGTGCTCTAAACTTCTCTGATTCTACCTTCTACATCCGTGGCTGCTGATATCACTGAGATACACCCTCACAGGCAGGGCTAGAAATCTGAGTGTTTGTCTATTGTTTGATATCTGCCACCTCCGTGAGCAAGGAAGTGTGCCATCCAGTAATGGCACAATGAACAAATATGTGCAAAAGATCAACAGTTGTGCACAGTGCTGGAAAAGGTACCTTCTGACAGGTGCAGAAGTCAGCAACTTTGGTTTGTGCCAGGCTGAAGAGAAGTGTACAAAAGGGAGAACACACTTCCTCCTGAGACCAGCAAACAACTTGATCTTCAGCCGGCCAGGATTCCACCCGAAATAAGCCGAAGCCTCAGTCCGATATTTCAGTGGGAGTCCGACACGGTTGTAAGATCCTGATGCAATTTGCAGGTGCCAATGGGTGGAGTGTGCGCCATGCATGCTCTGCCCATTGGTACTGGACGCAGTGCGCCCTACCCTCCGATCCTTAAAGGGACCAGTGGAGGCCACTCCCAAACATCCTCCCGACACCACAACAATCGTAGCACCAGTGTCGGCCGCTGAATGGCTCTCCCCCAGACTGCCACCACCTCTACCCATTTTACGGTCTGATACCCTGGCTCCAGCTGTCTCGTTACGCACTGGTAGTCACATTCAAATAAGGCTTGCCCATGAAAATGGTTCCGGCTTCTCTCTAGTGCGCTTTGGGTGGTGTTGTGCTGTATATGAAACCAGTCTCCGTATAGCCAAGGAAAAAATAAATGTCACTGCTGAAGTGACTTGGGTTTTTTTCGAGCTTGCAGCCCAATTACTTCGGTCTCAACGACACCCTTGAAATCTGAATTATGTCGGCTGTTTGTTGCTGGCAAACTCCCAAAGTAATGGTAGCAATAGAGCAGACAACACAACCTTGGAAATTGTGCTGAGGTGGTATTGCCAACTGAGGTAGGACATATTTCAGAACCTCCCACCTCCGCCCCCACCATTGGTCACTCGACATGTCCATCCTCACGATGCCCCATCTTCTCACACTGATTGGAGACCAGGAAACAGACTCTTCATCACCAGTTTGAACGATTCGTGGTCAAACAGCCGGTTTTCCACCATCTCCAATATTTTTATAACTAATAATGAATAGTGTTGAAAGAACATTTTTTGAAATGCCTCTATGCTTTGTCTCCCGGTTTACACGCAGCAGTGTCCAGAAGATTAATCTTTAATTCCTGGAGACTCCAGGACAAGCCTGAAGGGTTGGTGACCCTGCACTGGGGAGAAGAGGCGAGTACAGTTGCCCAAGGTTCAGCCCCTTCGCGCTTTCTTTAATCACAGGCTACAGACAAAAACAACAACTTGTATTTATATAGCGCCTTTAACGTAGTGAAACATCCCCAGGCGCTTCACAGGAGTATTATGAGACAAAAAATTTGACACCGAACCACATAAGGAGAAATTAGCGCAGGTGACCAAAAGCCTGGTCAAAGAGGTAGGTTTTAAGAAGCGTCTTAAAGAGAGAAAATAAATGTAGAGAGGTTTAGGCAGGGAATTCCAGAGCTTAGGGCCGAGGCAACAGAAGGCTCGGCCACCAGTGGTTGAGCGATTATAATCAGGGATGCTCAAGGGGACAGAATTAGAGGAGCGCAGACATCTCGGGGAGGGTTGTGATGCTGGAGGAGATTACAGAGATCGGGAGGGGCGAGGCCATGGAGGGATTTGAAAACAAGGATGAGAATTTTGAAATCGAGGAGTTGCTAACAAGAATTTCTAAATTTGCAGGCAACATTAAAATGTGTTCTGCAGGCACAAATTATGGAAAGCAATTGAGAGCTCTGCACATGGAGTAATTACTGGGAAACAGTGTTTAATGCTGATCAATGCAAAGGTGGATCGAGGCATGAGTGATACTGATGTTGGTTTTAAGGCACAGGAACATAGGCTGGAGGAAAGTTTTAGACCCGGCTGAAGACTGATCTTTGATAATGTCTGTGCAATGTCAGGGGTGATAAACACAACACACTGAGCGTCAGGGACATTGCCAGAAGCACCGAAGCACCCTGGTACTAACTGGGTAAATATATCGGTTGGAAGATATTTAGAATATTGCATTGAATCTTAATTCAAATAACTATTAATTCATTAGAAAGGACTCGAGGGAGAGCAGCCGAGATAATTAGATCACTGTTACCAGGACAAACCCGTAAAATGACAAGGTGAGAGATGTGATGCAGACACTCAAAATAACGAGGGATTGGATCAAGTGGGAATTGGTCATTTATTTACCGTGAGGACCAAAGGACAGACTCTGAAAGTGAAGCAGCAATCCAGCAGATGGAATGAGCTGGGCGAGCTGAGCAACTACACATTACTCAGCCTCTTGCTCTCTTACAACAACAAGGAAAGGACAGGACTTGAATTTATATAGTGCCTTACACCTCCTGCTGTAAAACATCCCACAGCACTATTTCAAAGAATAGCAGGGGAGTTCTACCTGGTCAATATTTGTCCTGCATCCACCATCACTAAAACAGATTATCTGGTTATTATTGCCACATTTCCTATGTTACAACAATGGGATAATTGGCTGTAAAGCACTTTGGGACGTTCTGAGGTTGTGAAAAACACTATATAAATGCAAGTCTTTCTTTCTTGAATCAGAAGTTGTTCAGTGGCCCTGTGCATTTCTAGCTTTCTATGTTGACAATATTACAGATCTGAACTGTAAGCAAAGACATTTTTGCAGTTGTACAATTTTGGAAGTGTGTTATGCGGGCTGTAACTTCAGGCCTTAATGGATCGACTGCATCAAATTGAAACCTTGACTGACATGTTACAAACTGTTAGTAATTGCAGAAACGTAGGTGAGTAGAGGTTACCCAATGGGGCAGCCCTCAGATGGATGCACTTACACTACATGCAGCATCGGTGAGAACTGGCCTTGTGTCACACGGCCCTGCAATTCTAATACTAATGCAGTCTAAATCTGGAGTTGGAGCCTGAACTGACACAGAGAGGAGTGAGGACCCTGAAGGAAAGATTTTCCCTCCACTTCCCTTCAGAGTTCAGTTTACACACCACAAGTTCAGCTAAATGTTGTTTTATTCATTCTCGGGATGTGGGCATCGCTGGAATGGTTGCCATTTATTGCCCATCCCTAGTCGACACAACAGTTTATTGGGCCACTTCAGAGGGCAGTTAACAGTCACCCACATTGGTGTGGGACTGGAGTCACATACATGGCAGACCGGGTAAGAATGTCCTTCCCTTCAGGACAGGAATGAACTAGTTGGGGTTTTATGACAATCCGACACCTTTAATGTCCACGTTTGAAGGTTGGCATGCAGGTACAGCAGGCGGTTAAGAAAGCAAATGGCATGTTGGCCTTCATAGCGAGGGGATTTGAGTACAGGGGCAGGGAGGTGTTGCTACAGTTGTACAGGGCCTTGGTGAGGCCACACCTGGAGTATTGTGTACAGTTTTGGTCTCCTAACTTGAGGAAGGACATTCTTGCTATTGAGGGAGTGCAGCGAAGATTCACCAGACTGATTCCCGGGATGGTGGGACTGACCTATCAAGAAAGACTGGATCAACTGGGCTTGTATTCACTGGAGTTCAGAAACGTTTAAAATTCTGACGGGTTTAGACAGGTTAGATGCAGGAAGAATGTTCCCAATGTTGGGGAAGTCCAGAACCAGGGGTCACAGTCTAAGGATAATGGGTAAGCCATTTAGGACCGAGATGAGGAGAAACTTCTTCACCCAGAGAGTGGTGAACCTGTGGAATTCTCTAGCACAGAAAGTAGTTGAGGCCAATTCACTAAATATATTCAAAAGTGAGTTAGATGAAGTCCTTACTACTAAGGGGATCAAGGGGTATGGCGAGAAAGCAGGAATGGGGTACTGAAGTTGCATGTTCAGCCATGAACTCATTGAATGGCGGTGCAGGCTAGAAGGGCTGAATGGCCTGCTCCTGCACCTATTTTCTATGTTTCTATTACTGAAACTTGTCCAGATTTTTAAAAATTGAATTCAAATTCTCAAACTACCATGGTGGGATTTGAATTCACATTCCCAAGATTATTAGTCCAGGCCTCTGGATCACTAACATAACCACTACACGACCATCCCCAATAATAATGCTGAAGATGCAATATGCAGTAGATGTAGCTTGTGTATAAGTGGCCATAAGCCGAAAGCCAACAGCAGCACACCCTGTTCATGGTTACCATTCTCCACACACAATATAAACAAGGCAGCTTCTGCTTGTTCTGCTCCATTAAGGAGGCACCTGACATCTCATCGGGAGAGTTAAGCACACAGATGAAGAGATCTTCACAAACCTTCATGAAGGGTGTAGATAGGGAGGATATAGAAACCTTTTACATGGAACCAGACAAGTATAAGTAGACAATAATTGCAAGCCAAGTCATCGCAGCCTAAAAGAGTAACTCCCCCGCACTCGGGGTTTGTAAAATAAACTGCTGGCCACACAGGGAATACAGATTTGGTTGAAGTGCTCAGAGTAAACAGTCATAATGTTCATGTCAAGAGATTAATGGAGATGAAAAAGATCTCTGGGAACCGAAGTGATTGTCCAAACTGGATGGGCCAAATGACTTTCTGGCAAACACTCATATCATTGGCAGTGGGAAAGAATGGGTATGCAATATAGATGCTACACTGTATTGGGCATCTAACAGCTCAATCACAGATTATGATCCAAGAATGTTCACTTTACATGGACATTCCTTTTAGAAAATACAGAATCCAGTACCTTGTGTTACCAGCAGATAATTATATTCGGACAGGTTGCAACAATCCCCACAGAATCAAAGTCATAGATCTTGTTAATAAAACAGAAATTGTATAAATGTCACCAGTTGTTTGTATTTTGTTTAAATTATTGTTTGCTGTGTTATGGTTATATTGCAATTCTTTTTGAAGGGAATTAGTTGCTTGAAAAAGAGTATACATAGAGAGCGAGTGGGATTAGATTTGAGGGCTCATTTTCTGACTAAATTCAGCAATTTCAGCTTGTATGGCTAATGCCTGATTTTGCTGAAAAAATATCAGCATTTGAACAACGCTCGTCGTTATTAGTGTGTAAATCATCCAGCAACTTGTGGTGAGGAAGAGATGTCGCATGAGTTGCCTTTAGCCTCACGAAAAGGGCAGCTCGCCCTCAGCCTCCCTGTGAGTTTCATGAAATTGCTGCATTTGCACATTATTTACCCATGAAACTCGCCACAGAAAGGTAAGTCTATTAATTAATAGCGCAAGTACTCTTTCTGTAGTATATGTAGGCACCTTTAGTAATGACTCAACGAGGCAGGGTATGATACTTAAACTGTGCAGACCTGTAGTCCTTTATTTGCAGCTCTTGAGTGACGACAACAAGCTGTGAGTTCCCTTTTATACTGGGTTACCTGCCGTGTGCAGGCAACCCCTAGGTCTCCAGCAGCAGCACCCTCTGGTGTACCAGTTAGGTGTGTGCAGTATAAGAGTACATTCAATGTGGCATAACAGTGTTACAGACATCACACAGTAAACAGGCATGCATACACAACAATACTCCCCCCTGAGCATTTTTCATATCCTTATTGTCATGACCAGGGGAGGTGATCAGTGGTGGGCTATGGGAGGTTGTGGTGAGGGGTGTGTGGTTGCCAGGTGTGACCCCTGTGCTTGAGGCTGGCCTCATATGTTTCCCCTCCCTCACAAACAAACCAAGTGGGTGTCACTGTTGTGGGATCCCTCGGGGAGGTAGCCATGGCAGCAGTGGGTGGTGTGTATACACTGTGATGTGGGTAGTTGTGGGGTGGTGGGCAGGGCCACAAGACTGGGTGGGCTCCTTGTCCACCAATTGGGATGAGGGTCAGGTCATCCCAGGGTTTGCCAGGGAAGCTGGAGGGTATTGGCCTCATGCTCCTGGTGTTGGCTCTGGTCGCCAGGGGCTGTAGGGCTGGTCTGGTGCCGGTTGCCATTGGTGGTGGCTGGGCTGCCCATTGACCATTGTCCCTGTAGTGGGTCTGCTCCCACTGCCTGTGTATGTGTCCTGCAAGGGGCATCACATTCATTTCAAAGGTCGAGGCTACATGGTCAGGTAGCCTGCAGGACCTGGGGGTCTCCCACAGGGGGATTCCATTGGCATCAGCATGGTTCCTGTAGGACCCAATGTCCTTTGGCAGTGTCCTACCGGTATTCATGACACCTTGGCTCGGATCACACATAGTCGAACCTGGATTATACATTCTAGCATTTGCATCACTTTTGGGTGTCCTCGTTTCAACAGACATGGTTACATTAGGCATTTCACAATCTCTATCATTACTGTTAAGCATAATAAATTTGTTCTGAACCTTACTGATACCTGCATTCATATCATTAGTCACATTAGTTAAACTAGCATCAGAATTCATTGTTACATTGCATACATTTTCATACTTGCACCCTTTAATCGCATCTTTAGCTTTAAAGTCCATGCACTCAAATAGTTGAAACTTCCCCTTGAAACTTCTTTGGTTACCGGTCTCCTTTAAGGGAGCCTTCAAATCCGATTGGCCGCTCGGTGTCATGTGATGCTCCTCCATGCTCACTGGTGGCATGGCGGCGGCCATTTTGATTACAAGTGTTTCTCCTTGTGCTGCTGATGCTGCAGCCATTTCCTGGCTTTCCTGCAGGAGGGCTGTGGTGGTCTTTTTTTCCACAGGGCCACTTTGCCTGATGTGGACCCGGTTCATCCAATTCCTGCCCAGCAGCGTGGGACCTTTGCCAGCTACAATCCACAGGGGGAGTTCAACACGCCGCCCTGGGAGACCTGGACGTCTATGCTGCCAACCATTTGGATTTTACCTTTGGTGTAGGTGAGCTGCTTTGCCTGGACAGGGGACAGTTTTGGTCGAGTGGCAGGATTCATCCAAATTTTTTCAAAGGTCATTTGGCTCATCACAGACTGGCTCGCCCCTGTGTCGATTTCCATGGAAACTGGAACCCCATCGATGTCCACTTCCATTGTCCACGGAGAACTTTCGGTGGAGCAGGTAAAGATTCCATACTCTATTTCCAGGGTTTGAGCAACTTCCTTTTCATCTGTGTCAGAGCCCGGTTGATCAGCCAACTCAGAGACGCAGTGAGTAAAGCGTTTTCTGCACATTCTCTGAAGGTGCCCTTTCTTTTTGCAGCCTTTGCATGCATAGTCTTTGTAGTGGCACTGGTGAGCCCTGTGGTTTCCTCCACAGCGCCAGCACGGGGCCATCCGGTTTGCTCCATGTGATGCACTCAGGGTTGCGGGACTCGGGGCAGCATTTCTGCCTTTAGAAGTATCCATGTGGTGCACTGCGCTCGCCTGTTTAGAGTCCTGGGTCAGTATTCGCCTGGAGTCGCCGACTGAAACCATGTAGGCCTGGCTCACTTGGATTGCTTTCTGCAGGGTGACCATGATGCCAGCAGAGAGCAATTTGTGGAGGAGGCCGCCGTGGCTGAGTCCGATGACAAATATGTCCCTTACTGCTTCATTAAGGTGGTCGCCAAAATCACACGGTGCAGCTAGTCTTCTTAAGCGTGCAGCATACTTGGCAATTTCTTGGCCCTCAGATCGCCAGTAAGTGTAGAACCGGTGCCTGGCTGTGAGGATGCTTTCTTTCGGTTTTAGTTGTTCCTGTATGATTGTTACAAGTTGCTCATAGCTCTTGGGGGTTGTCTTCTCCGGGGCTAGTAAGTCCCTGATGAGACCGTAGATGGTGGGCCCACAACTGCTAAGCAGGATGGCCCTGCGTTTGTTCGGTAGTGTAGCCGGTGTGTCCCCGTCCAGGTCGTTGGCTATAAAGAAATGTTCCAATCTTTCCTCAAAAGCATTCCAATCTTCCCCCTCTGTAAATTGCTGGAAGTTGTTGAGGTTAGACATGTTGAGTGTGTAGTTCGTGACCTCGTATTCCCATTGTCAGTTGTAGTGTATGTAGGCACCTTTAGTAATGACTCCACGAGGCAGGGTATGGTAGTTAAACTGTGTAGACCTGTAGTCCTTTATTTGCAGCTCCTGAGTGATGACAACAAGCTGTGAGTTCCCTTTTATACTGGGTTACCTGCCGTGTGCAGACAACCCCTAGGCCTCCAGCAGCAGCATCCTCTGGTGTACCGGTAAGGTGTGTGCAGTATAAGGGTACATTCAATGTGGCATAACAGTGTTACAGACATCACACAGTAAACAGGCATGCATACGCAACACTTTCAATTACAGGAAAATTTTTATTGGCTGCGAATCAACCTCTCCTGCCCAGAAGTGAACAATCAAAAGCGTGGCGTCTCATTCCTTCAGGTTGTGTATTGTTTGAGGAGATTTTAAAAATGTAAAATTCTAAATTAATTTTTTTTCTTAATTTTCCTTTCTGTCTCTTTTTGTCTCTCCAATCTTTCTTTCCCTCTCTTTATTTCTCTTTCTATACCTGATTTGACTCTAAATCTCCCTCCTTCTCAGTCCTTCCTATGTTTCTTTCTCAATCCTTTAATTCATTGGTTAAGGAGACAGACTGTTGGTCCCATCATTCACCAAGGTCCCAGATGCCCTGTTACCCTCGCTGCGCCGTTATCAGCTCACACTTCCAGAAACTTTGTGGGCAAAACATTTCCAAACTTAAACCCATGTCTAACTAATGGGGCACACGGCAAGATGTCCTGCTCCAGCAAAATCTGGACCAATATATTTTGGTGAGGGATGTTGGTGCTGGGGAACAAAACACTTTCACATCTTGTACACCCAGGGGGAACTTCTACTCTGCACATTCTTTCTAAACATATTTACAGTTTCACTGTAAAAAGCCTGCAGTGTAAATCTCTTCCTCCCACATGTACTCTGAGAGAAGGAGGCATGAAAAAGAGCTGTAAATCCCACAGCCAGGCAGGTTATAAAGAAAGAAAGTGGATATATTCTAAAGTCCTTTGGCAATCCCTTGCAATCCATGTGATGATGAAGCTTGTATGTTTTTAACCACTGTTGTGTTTTTGTCAGGAGTTAATGCCTCAGGAATATGGTTTGAAAATGCTCCATCTGGAACGTGAGCAATATTGATGGCCCTGTATAGTCTCCCAAAAGTAATCTTCAACCCCCAACATTAGAACTGCATGCATTTGGTTAAGCAATGTCAGATTGTGAGTCTGTTTTGGTAAAACCACCGTCATATACCTACGACTCAGTCAGACTATTGTCCATTTAGAACATTTTTACAGTCTCCGTATATGAAAGGCTGAGATAGATAGATTTTTGGAGTCTCGGGGAATCAAGGGATATGAAGATTGAGCGGGAATGTGGCATTGAGGTCGATGATCAGCTATGATTTTATTGATTGGCAGAACAGATTCAAGGGGCCGTATGGCCTACTCCTGCTCCTATTCATTATGTTCTTATGCTGTACTTACAGCACAATTAACCTTCCTATCCCATGACAACAGCGGATTCCACACAAAAGGGATGAAAAACATGGGCCAGCCACCATGTGTTCCAGTGAAAAACAGGTGCAGTGTTATCAGTTCTATAAAATGACACATGACTGAATTTGCTTGAGAACTGCAATGTAATCAAAGATTCAGATGATGTTAATAAACTACTGGAACCTCACAGCGTGTACTTCAGAACACTTTGAGAAGCCTCTTGTTCTGTACACAGTATCACAACCTTTTCTGTTGAGTTATTTCAGTGGACAACGCTAATAAAAAGACTTTTACATGTACTTGGGGCTCAAATCCTAATAGAAACATAGAAAATAGGTGCAGGAGTAGGCCATTCGGCCCTTCTAGCTTGCACCACCATTCAATAAGATCATGGCTGATCATTCCCTCAGCACCCCTTTCCTGCTTTCTCTCCATACTCCTTGATCCCCTGAGCCGTAAGGGCCATATCTAACTCCCTCTTGAATATATCCAATGAACTGGCATCAACTACTCTCTGCGGCAGGGAATGCCATAGGTTAACAACTCTGAGTGAAGAAGTTCCTCCTCATCTCAGTCCTAAATGGCCGACCACTTATCCTAAGATTGTGTCCCCTGGTTCTGGACTTCCCCAACATCGGGAACATTCTACCCGCATCTAACCTGTCCAGTCCCGTCAGAATTTTATATGTTTCTTTGAGATCCCCTCTCATCCTTCTAAATTCAAATGTATAAAGATCCAGTTGATCCAGTCTCTCCTCAGATGTCAGTCCTGCCATCCCAGGAATCAGTCTGGTAAACCTTTGCTGCACTCCCTCAATAGCAAGAACGTCCTTCCTCAGATTAGTAGACCAAAACTGAACACAATATTCCAGGTGAGGCCTCACCAAGGCCCTGTACAACTGCAGTAAGACCTCCCTGCTCCTATACTCAAATCCCCTAGCTATGAAGGCCAACATGCCATTCTTCACCACCTGCTGTACCTGTATGCCAACTTTCAAGGACTGATGTACGATGACACCCAGGTCTCGTTGCACCTCCCCTTTTCCTAATCTGCCGCCATTCAGATAATATTCTGCCTTCGTGTTTTTGCCCCCAAAATGGATAACCTCACATTTATCCACATTATACTGCATCTGCCATGCATTTGCTCATTCACCTAACCTGTCCAAGTCACCCTGCAGTCTCCGAGCATCCCCCTCACAGCTCACACTGCCACCCAGTTTAGTGTCATCTGCAAACTTGGAGATATTACACTCATCCAAAGTTCATCCAAATCATTGATGTATATTGTAAAGAGCTGGGTTTCCAGCACTGAGCCCTGCGGCACTCCACTAGACACTGCCTGCCATTCTGAAAAGGACCCATTTATCCTGACTCTCTGCTTCCTGTCTGCCAACCAGTTCTTTATCCACGTCAGTATATTACCCCCAATACCATGTGCTTTGATTTTGCATACCAATCTCTTGTGTGGGACCTTGTCAAAAGCCTTTTGAAAGTCCAAATACACCATATCCACTGGTTCTCCATTGTCCACTCTACTAAATCCAGAAGATTCGTCAAGCATGATTTCCCCTTCATAAAGCCATGCTGATTTGGACTGATCCTGTCACTGCTTTCCAAATGCGCTGCTATTTCATCCTTAAAAATTGATTCCAACATTTTCCCCACTACTGATGTCAGGCTAACTAGTCTATAATTACCTGCTTTCTCTCTCCCTCCCTTTTTAAAAAGTGGTGTTACATTAACTACCCTCCAGTCCATAGGAACTGATCCAGAGTCGATAGACTGTTGGAAAATAATCACCAATGTATCCACTATTTCTAGGGCCACTTCCTTAAGTATGCTGGGATGCAGACTATCAGGCCCCAGGAATTTATTGGCCTTCAATCCCATCAATTTCCCGAACACAATTTCCCTCCTAATAAGGATATCCTTCAGTTTCTCCTTCTCACGAGACCCTCGGTCCCCTCGTACTTCCGGAAGGTTATTTGTGTCTTCCTTCGTGAAGACAGTACCGAAGTATTTGTTCAATTGGTCTGCCATTTCTTTGTTCTCCATTATAAATTCATCTGAATCCGACTGCAAGGGACCTACGTTTGTCTTCACAAATCTTTTTCTCTTCACATATCTATAGAAGCTTTTGCAGTCAGTTTTTATGTTCCCGGCAAGCTTCGTCTCGTACTCTATTTTCCCCCTCTTAATTAAACCCTTTGTCCTCCTTTGCTGAATTCTAAATTTTTCCCAGTCCTCAGGTTTGTTGCTTTTTCTGGGCAATTTATCTGCCTCTTCCTTGGATTTAACACTATCCTTAATTTCCCTTGTTAGCTACCTTCCCCGTTTTATTTTTACTCCAGACAGGGATGTACAATTGCTGAAGTTCATCCATGTGATCTTTAAATGTTTGCCATTGCCTATCCACCGTCAACCCTTTAAGTGTTATTTGCCAGTCTATTCTAGCCAGTTCACGCCTCAAACCATCGAAGTTACCTTTCCTTAAGTTCAGGACCCTAGTTCTGAATTAACTGTGTCACTCTCCATCTTAGTAAAGAATTCTACCATGTTATGGTCACTCTTCCCCAAGGGGCTTCGCACAACAAGATTGCTAATTAGTCCTTTCTCATTACACATCACCCAGTCTAGAATGGCCAGTTCCTCGACATATTGGTCTAGAAAACCATCCCTAATACACTCTAGGAAATCTTCCTCCACCGCATTGCTACCAGTTTGGTTAGCTCAATCAATATGTAGATTAAAGTCACCCATGATAACTGCTGTACCTTTATTGCATGCATCCCTAATTTCTTGTTTGATGCTTTCCCCAACCTTACTACTACTGTTTGGTAGTCTGTACACAACTCCCACTTGCGATTTCTGCCCCTTCCGTAGCTCCACCCATACCCATTTCCACATCATCCAAGCTAATGTCCTTTCTTACTATTGCATTAATTTCCTCTTTAACCAGCAATGCCACCTCGCCTCCTTTTCCTTTTTGTCTATCCTTCCTAAATGTTGAATATTGAGAACCTGGATATTGAGTACCTAGCCTTGGTCACTCTGGAGCCATGTCTCCGTGATGCCAATTACATCATACTCGTTAACTGATATCTGCGCAATTAATTCGTCCACCTTATTCCGAATACTCCTCGCATTAAGGCACAGAACCTTCAGGCTTGCCTTTCTAACACATGTTGCCCCTTTAGAATTTTGCTGTAATGTGGCCCTTTTTGTTTTTTGCCTTGGGTTTCTCTGCCCTCCACTTTTACTTTTCTTCTTTATATCTTTTGCTTCTACCCCCAAACTACTTCCCTCTGTCTCCCTGCATAGGTTCCCATCCCCCTGCCATATTAGCTTAACTCCTCCCCAACAGCACGAGCAAACACTCCCCCTAGGACATTGGTTCCGGTCCTGCCCAAGTGCAGACTGTCCGGGTTGTACTGGTCCCACCTCCCCCAGTCGGTGAGCGTCGTCCGAAGAGGCAGCGGGAGATCGAGCAGCATCAGTATACTGTGGTAATCTAACCACAACAAACATGTTCCGAATTCGGACCTGCCGCAGATACTTCCTCAGGCTCAGTGACGCCGATAACTCATCTCAGCATCTTCCTTTTGTGGGGGATAACTCGCTCTGTCCTTGATCTACTTGTACCACAGCACAACACAGGGGTTATAACTGAAACTCTGTCCCCTCGATCGGGATGTCTATGGCTTATGTGAGGGTTGGCACACTCTGACCTAGATCTACTTCTACCACAGCACAACCCAGAGGTTATAACGCGAACCGCCACCCCCCGTCACCTTGATCGGGATGTCTATGCCTTTTGCACGTGTGTTTTCAGTTTCTCTAAAGGTGAACCATGGTAACACTGGATGATGGGATGTCTGGTTGATTCAATAGCTGCTATATTCCATAGTAAGGTGAACATTTCGAGAAAATTCACTTGGTTCAATTGGTACAACTTATTTCCACGTTATATGAAAATGACGAATGCGCTATGCCACCCCTTAAACAGAGCAACTCCCCTGCATCCTGACTGTCTCAGCCTGCCTCTTCTGGGGCTGTTTGCCTCAGTCACAGCTTCTGTTGCAACAATCAGGTTGTTTTTTTCAGGTGTCTGACATTTGCTTTATTTCCCAACTGTTCACAATCAAAAAGATCAAAAGCCTTCCAGCCCTACGGTTCTGAAGGAGCTTCATCAAGTAGTGCCAAGGGATTATTTACATCCATGTGAACAGACAGGATACCGGTTTAACATGTAGGCACCTCCCACAGCTTAATGTGTCTGAAACATTAACATTCACTGCAGTTCTTTTCTAACCAGATGTGTCCCATTCATTTGGAGTGAGAGTCACTCGTTTCATTAAAAAATGTAACCTATTAATGTATCTCATTCTTAAAAAGGATGTCAAGGCCTTGGAGAGGGTGCAGAGGATATTTATCAGAAAGGTACCAGGGATGAGGGACTTCAGTTATGTGGAGAAACTGGGATTGTTCTCCTGCGAGAAGGTTAAGGGGAGATTTAATAGAGGTGTTTAAAGTTATGAGAGATTTTGATCGAGTAAATAAGGAGAAACTGTTTCCACTGGTAAAGTTTATTGTAAAGAGTGCTTAATTGTTGGCAGAAACTCTAAATAAATGTATTTTTCTGAAACAGGTATTATTTCAACTTTCCTTCACGTCCATCCTTTTGGAGCCAACTTTGAATATTTATGGTCTTATCTGCAGCGACTAGATGCCAAGGTAAAATATAAGGTTAAACTTTACAAATTCATGGTCCTGGAAGTCGGGTGTGGAGGTCAGTGGACCCCACAGGATTACGTGTTCATTTCCCGCGAGGCGACAAACATCCAGAAGTGAATTCCTGACGGAATGGTCAAAGTTATTGGAAAGGTCAAAGTGAGCATTTGCAACAGAGTCTAGCTGGGACAATATTGGGCTGCCCCCTCCCCAACTTCAATATCTGCTTAAAGAATTATTCAATTGGATTTTTAATATTCTGTCTATGTTCAAAAATACTTTCCACTTTTTTTTCTTTGAAAAATGATTTGCTGTTTCAATATAGAATAATTTGTGTAACCTCTGTGGTACAGTTTATTTTGGTCCCATAATTAGATATCTTCCTTTTAAGAGAAGTATTGTGTGAATTTGTTGTCATGGCAACATTTGCTCCTTGAGCAGCTCGGAATCTAATTGCAGCGATACAAAGTGCGGTGCTGAGGCAAGATGCAGCGGCCCTGATAGTCGGGATTTATCGGCCTTCAGAGCCAGTACGGGGACAGACCAAGTCTGTCCTTCAGAGGCTGAGTCAGCTCCCCACAGCTCTGTTCTCACCTCTGGCTTGGAAACCTTAACCAAACAAGCTTCATCTCAGGAAACAACCAGAGAGAGAAAGAAAGATTACTTTCCCTTCAAATTATTTTTCTAATTCACGTGCATCTGATTTATTTTTAATTGACTAAGAAGCAAACATTAGCAGAAGAGGGAGGACATCTATGAGGAATTGGAGAATTCCAATGGCATCCCATGAGTCAGGAAGAGTACATCATTTATGAATGCTGAAGCCGCAAGAGGGAAATGAAATGTTTCTCCTGAGTGGGGTCTTACCCACCGAGTATTCTATTTCTACCGCACATTTAATCTTTATTCTACCAAGCAATGTCAGGGGTGTTGCTGAACAGATGTAGTGCTGACCACTTTAAGAGGACCAACTTTATACTTTACTTCAAAAAGTAATCATTTTGTGGAGGTTAATGTAAGTGTAGAGGACGTGGTCATGCTCCTCATAATCAACCAAGATAGCTTTCACCTCTCTTCTGAGCGGCTTGGATGGCAAATTGAAAGTCCCATGAGAGGCTCAGCAAAGTCATCTGTTTCAGCCCGAGAGATAAGGCAGTGTTACTATCGGTCCCAGAGCTAATGAACTCATTTAGTGGCTCAAACATGTACACATACTCACTGAAGCAGACTTGTCCAGTCATGTAGATATTACAAATGCTGGCACTGAACTCTAGGATCCAGGCACATGCCTCCTCAGGCAACAATGCCTTCTATATGTTACACGCAGTATTTAATCATGAGGATGAAAAGTTTCATTGACTCCTTACCCAAGAATATTTTTAGGGTAGCAGTACTTGGATTCTAAAACTTCATCCCTATTTGTGCGATTTCCAATATGGGGGCCCCAAGAGGCTGTGGGGAAGGAGCAGAAAATGGTTTGAGTAACCGTTTTCTTCTGACAATTCATAACATTAATTATTTTATTATACTGGAGTTCAAGGGACATAATGACATCAATTAAGCCCTGCCTCATTCACAAATCCACCATTTTAGAATGTGTAGGCCTGATGTAGCAGCCTAAACATGTTTCCCTGTGAGTGTGTGGTCGGGGAGTGAGGAGATTATCCACTCTGCTCTTCTCTCACTGCTCCCTGCTACATGGGAGAGATGTCAACGCCACATGAGGAGCTCTGTGATTCCGGTTGGCGTTGCAAGTGTTGCCAGCTGCACAGTGAGTGTGAGGGTGTCTGAATTCTGTGCGGGATTTACAACAATGCTGGGGTCTGGGAGCTCTGGACTTTAACCTCTGGCGTGGACTTTCCCCTGCAGATATCTTCGGGGGAAATTGAGATCCTTCTCTTACAACTGCCACACATGTTTCAACAAGAGTTCACCGGCGTCGGAGCCTCGCTGGAGAAAAGGTGGAAGTTCTGCGGTTTCGAAGGAATTAAAACAGTCAGCCAATCAGCCTGAAATGATGCTCCGCAAAAGAAAATATAGATTTCCTATTCCATTTCAGGTTTATGCGTCAGTGAGCATGAAATCTGGTGATTATGAAGAGGATTAAAGCCGCAAAACTACCCAAGCTCGAGGTCTAATTCCTACATCTGTTGTATCTCTGATGACTGAAGACTTATCTGTACCCCGGTTACCGACCTGTGTCAGAATATGATGGCTCTACTTTGTTCTTCATCAAAAAAGCTCGTTATCTGACTTCTACCCATGGCTGCAACTGCTCCAGAATGAGGGGGAAAGGCGGGATAGCAGGGGCGGGGGGGGGGCTGGTGGCATTATTTGGAAATGTTGTCCACATACCGTGAGGAACACATTTGGAAGGAATTGAAATACCCGAGAGTTATTGTGCGTGGAGAGACATTGGGCCCAAGTTTCCACACGATAAAAAACGGGCGCCCCTCCGAGCTGGGCGCCCGTTTTTCGCGCCGAAAAAGGCACCGGAAAATAAACGCGCGATTCTGGAGCGCCCTGCAGCTCCATGTCTCCTTGGCGCGGAGCCTACACTCGCGCCGATTGTGTAAGTGGGAGGGGGCGGGTACCATTTAAATACATTTTTTTCCTGCCAGCAACGCTGCGCGTGCACGTTGGAGCGTTCGTGCACGCATAGTGTGAAGGAAACATTGGCACTCGGCCATTTTTGTAGTTCTTTGTAGCTGTTTAATTTTTGAACATTTTTAATAAAAGCACATTGCCATCAGCACTGAGGCTTCCTGCAGCAGTGAGAAGGCTGCAGGAAGCCTCAGAAAGTTGAGGCAGCCGTTTCCCCCAACCCCCCCGCGGGAACGAACGGCTTCCTCCTCCCCCCCCCCCGCGGGAACGAACGGCTGCCTCCTTCCCCCCCCCCGCGGGAACGAACGGCTGCCTCCTCCCCCCCCCCCCCCCCGCGGGAACGAACGGCTTCCTCCTCCCCCCCCCCCCCCCGCGGGAACGAACGGCTTCCTCCTCCCCCCCCCCCCCCGCGGGAACGAACGGCTGCCTCCTTCCCCCCCCCCGCGGGAACGAACGGCTTCCTCCTCCCCCCCCCCCGCGGGAACGAACGGCTTCCTCCTCCTCCCCCCCCCCCCGCGGGAACGAACGGCTGCCTCCTTCCCCCCCCCCGCGGGAACGAATGGCTTCCTCCTCCCCCCCCCCCCCCCGCGGGAACGAATGGCTTCCTCCTCCCCCCCCCCCCCCCCCGCGGGAACGAATGGCTTCCTCCTCCCCCCCCCCCCCACGGGAACGAATGGCTTCCTCCTCCCCCCCCCCCCCCCCGCGGGAACGAATGGCTTCCTCCTCCCCCCCCCCCGCGGGAACGAACGGCTGCCTCAACTTGTGAGGCTTCCTGCAGCATTCTCCCTGGCAGTTTCACACTTTCACACAGGTTGGAAGATGGTTTATTTAATCTTTTCTTTGCTTATAAATGTTTATTCAGGTTGGATTTATTTGTATAATATTTGTATAAGTATAAATAAGGATTTATTATAGAATTTAATGACTTCCCTTCCCCCCCCACCTCGTTCTGGACACCTAATTTGTAACCTGCGCCTGATTTTTTAATGTGTAGAACAGGTTTTTTCAGTTCTACAAAAATCTTCACTTGCTCCATTCTAAGTTAGTTTGGAGTACGTTTTCACTGTGGAAACTTTCAAATCAGGCGTCAGTGGCCGGACACGCCCCCTTTTGAAGAAAAAATTCTGTTCCAAAGTGGAACTGTTCTACCTGACCAGAACTGCAGAAAAAAAAATGTGGAGAATTGCGATTTCTAAGATAGTCCGTTCTCCACCAGTTGCTCCTAAATATCAGGCGCAAATCATGTGGAAACTTGGGCCCATTATATCGCGGTGATCCAGCAAGCGGACCGAGCCGAAAGGTTCAGCCTCGGGGATTGCCGGCACTGAGCGACCAGTGCATGCGGCACAATAGCAAAACGGGCAAAGACGTAAAGCTCGAGAGGCAAGTGGGGCCCAAACTGTTGTGGGATCTTCCCCAGACACAACCCAGGCCCAGGTCTCTGCTCATTGCCAGATCGCTCCATCAGGCTACAGCTGAAATGTGTTTATGGTGCACCAAGGGACGGTGAATCTTCCCCACCCCCTGCCATCCGGCACCTTCACGTCTGCTGCGCCTCGCGGATGGGAAATTAGAAATAAATTATTTTTTTGAAAGTTTGAATGATAACCTTTTACCTCACAGTGTGGTCATGTCACCTTCTGTTGACTGCCAGATTTCTCTCGTCTGTCTGAGGAACACTCGGGTGTAGAATTTCCCGGCCGTTAAGGCCGGTTTTGTTGCAGAAATAGCGGCCGGCTCGCTTCCAGCACGGGGAACGGCGGCCGCCATTTTGATGAGGGCCATAGAGCTGCTGTTGACAGCGCTTGCCTCTCGCGTTTAAATAAACGGAGCATGACGTCAATCGGTGTGCACCGCCTGATTTGACGCTATGATCTGCTACTTGGGACATTCTCGCTGTCCATGACGTGCCCTGAATATGCAGAGAAACTGTGTGGAGCAGCCCTGCCGAGACCTGTCACTGCTTCTTAAAGGGCGACGCGCTTCCTTCAGGTATTTTGGATTTCAGCTTTTATTGAAGGAGTGGCTTGGTGCAATAAAAATTGTTAAAGTGTGCAGGAAGTGCTGCAGATCGAGTGCAAGGCATCGTATGGTCAAGGAAGGCCTCTGAGAAGACAGAAAATGCTAGAAATAGTCAGCAGGTCAGGCAGCATCTGGAGAAACAGAGTTAACGTTTCAGGTCGAGCTGCTGCCTGACTTGCTGAGTATTTCCAGCATTTTCTGCTTTTATTTCAGATTTCCAGCATCCGCGGTATTTTTGCCTCTGAGAAGGCGACTTGCTCACAGTCCTGGGGGACACATGGAGATGAAGCAAAGGCAGCAAAGGGGACAAGCTACTCGCAGAGGGAAGAGGAAGACGCAGAAGAGGTGGCAACCCAGACAGACCCTTTCTGGCCTGTATATCTGGGATGGAATTATCCGCCTGTGGTACCAGTGACCACAACCCCAACTCCCCTTTCAACATTTGTCCCACACCTTACCGTCCCTCTGTTACTGACCATCACAGCGTCCTCTTGGCCACAATGCTGCAATAAGTCACCTAAAAGCAAACTTTCCAAGCCAACTATACCCATGTATGCATCCACAATGACATGAAGAAATCAACTACTCACCCTTGTACATTCCCTTAGTCACTGTCTTGTGTGAGCCGTTGCCTGTCCTTGTGATGTCACACAGTGTTACCCCAGGCTGCAGCATGGCTGGTGGAAGGGGCTGACTTTTAGTGGGGGGGGTACTACAGATGGCCTTGCAGGCTGACCTCGATGAGCTGGTGGCTGGGAGTGTGAAATCAAGTGATAGTGTTTCTTCTTCTTCACGCCCCTCTCCCTCTTCTTAGTCAACCACTGGCTGGGCAGGCAGCATTTCTTGAGTGCCTGAAATAAGGAAGGCACAAGGGTGGAATTGTGGTGATGAGAGGGCGGGAAAGCATGAGCTGCAAGCTTACACCATGCACACCTTGTAAATCAGAAGATATTGTGGGATGAGGGGGAAGTGGGATGACATATGGGGATAACCTAGGGGAATACCTTGTATTCTTTCAGCCCCACTGCTGGCCAAGGCCTCAGCCATGTCCCTGCCAAGAATGGCCAGCACCTTCTCCTCCAAGGGGGTGAGGTGAAGCTGGGAATGGGAGATGTGCCTTGTGTTTGGTGCAGATTGTTGGGAGGTGAGTGATTGGGGGCGGGAGTCGTGCATTGAGCAATGTGTGAGGCTAGTGGTGCAGTTGGTAGGAGACGACTTTTGAAGATGCATTCACTGACCTTGACCACTGCTCTGAGGACATGAAGCTTCGTTGGGCACTGGAGCCAGGAGGTGGGGGCTAGCACTGCTGTTCATTCTGGAGGGCCTCCTGGCCCCTGTGGGTGGAGGGCCTGACTTGCAGAGGTGACCCCCTGCACAAAGCTGGAGTGCTGCGTGAGACCCTGGGTGCCCCTTCCCTGGCTTGCTGAGACATTTGCGTTAGTGCTGAAGCACATTTCCCATTTTTTTATATGCGGAAGGCAATTCAGCTTTAAGAGCTGAAGACTGCCATTTCGGAATTATTTTAATGTTTTTTTTTCAGAAAGCAGTTGAGCTCTAAGGGCTAAAATCTACCTATTTTCGAATATTTTTTTTTCATTTTAGAAAGCGGTTCCCCTTTAAGGGCTCGAGACTGCTTTCTAAAATGACAGGCTAGCTTTAAGACAAAGCCGCCTGGGTCCAGGAGCGCCACGACCACGCTACATTGGGCCGGTGCTGAGAGTACTGCCTGAAACAACACATTGCACGGTAGGTTCTGCGCGCCGATCATTTCAATCAGCAGCAGCCCCACAATAACGGTGCGGCCTGCGCTCTTCTTACAGGTGGGAGTTAACCTCGCCCCGCCGTGGCACCGGCCATTCTCCCTCCACAGCGGATTTCCAGGCCCAAATATCTCAGGGCATTCCTTAGGGCTCAGGGCACCTCTCAGATGAGACGTGTAAAAAGGTATCTGGGTGGGTTCCAGGCAGCTCGAGGCAAAAGGTCTTTGCCCTGAAATTCTGCCCACTTCTCTCAATCTCCTTCAGTTTGTGGGTATCGGGGCTCTGTTACAGGCACCATCAGTGCAGGATGACTATCTTCTATGGGGGACGTCTCAGTACAATATTACACTATTTCACATTCAGCACCAAGCTCCAGAATATGGCAATCAATGTGAAATTGCCTTGATTATCACCTTTTCTCAGTTCGAGAGTTTGACGCTGTAGTAATATTCATATCTGACACGCCATGCAGAGAATGGTTATTGAGATAAGTCAGTATGAAGTGAATCACCAAAACCTGCCATCAATTGTGTGTTTCTAGTTTTCAAAGTCCTTTGCAAGCAACAGATGGAGAAATATTTGCAAACTGACTGGTGGACATGTGTCCCGTAACCTACACAGAGCAGTTGCAAAAACACGAGAGAGAAATAGAAATGATTGGTGGTGATGTTAGCGGTCCATCGCTCAATGTGTTTCTATCGCATTCCTCAAAGTTATTATCTGTATAAATTAGACAGTGATGTGGTGGGTGGGGGGAGGGGAGGCGTCTCTTTGGTATCGGACTGCCTCCCAGATACCTGGCAATAGAAGTTTAGAAACAAGTCATGTGGGAGGGAAGAATGAGGAGAGGCAATATTAAACATTAGGTGCAGGAAAAGTGAGACCTGGGGTTCACATACACCAATCTTTGGAGGTGCTGATAAAGCTGTTAAAAAAGCATACAAGATCCTTGGCTTTTTAATTACAAGCGTACAGAACAAAAGCAAGGAAGTTATGCTAAGCCCTCATAAATCACTGGCTAGGCCTCAAATGGAGTATTGTGTTCAATTCTGGACAACGCACTTTAGGAACAATGTCAAGGCTTTGAAAAGAAGGTGCAGAGGAGATTTGTTAGCATGGTACCAGGGATGAGTAACTTCAGTTATGTGGAGACACTAGAGGGGTGTTCTCCTTAGAGCAGAGAAGGTTATGGGGAGATTTAATAGAGGCGTTCAAAATTATGAAGAGCTTTGATCGAGTAACATAAGAACATAGGAAATAGGAGCAGAAGTAGGCCATTCGGCAAGTCAGGCAGCATCTCAATCTGAAACGTTAACTCTGTTTCCTTCTCTACAGATGCTGCCGGACCTGCTGGGTATTTCCAGCATTTTCTGTCTTCTCAGAGGCCTTCCTTTACCACAGAAACATGTTCCTCGAAGGGTGGAAGATGGGGAAAAGCCAACTCTATACACAATATAATGTTGGTGTAAAAGTGATAACTGAATTAGCTGCAGGCATAATAAAACATCACTGAGGACATGCCATAGGCAGCAGAACAATTATAGAAAGAAAAACTTGCATTTCTATAGCACCTTTCATGACCTCAGGACATCCCTAAGCACTTTACAGCCCAGTAAATACTGTTGAGTGTAGTCGCCAATGTTCCGCCCACCAATCAGGACGTCTCGCACAGGCTGCGCAGAAAATCTGAAGGGACCACGCACCAAAAAATAATTAGAGGGAACATTGATAGTCACTGTTATAGTGTAGGAAACACAGCAGCCAAATTGTGCACAGCAAGCTCCCACATGTGATTCTGATCAGGTAATCTGTTTTTTAGTGATGTTGATTGAGGGATAAATATTGGCCAGGACTTCAGGGAGAACTCTCCTGTTCCTCTGCAAAAAATAGTGCTGCACCTTTTATGTCCACCTGAATACCGGTATCGATGGAACTGGACACAGGGGCGAGTCAATCGATCATGAACGAGAGGGCATTTAATAAGCTGTGGGATACTAAGACTGGGAGGCCCAGGCTGAGCCCTGTTAACGCCAAGCTGCGCACGTACACCAAATAACTGATAAAGGTGATTGGCAGTGCACAAATTAATGGGTCGTATCACTGCTGTGGATTGTTCCAGGCAATGCCCAATGCTGCTCAGAGGAGCTGGTTGGAGAAAATCAGATGCTGGAACGACATAACGGAATTGTCATCGGAGGAAGATACATGTGCTCAAGTATTGAGCAAGTTCCCCTCGCTGTTCAGACCGGGTATCGGCAACTTCACGGGAGCCAAGGTGCAGATCTACGTGGACTCAGATGCAAGATCCGTCCATCATAAAGCTCGGGCAGTGCCGTATATGATGAGGGAGCAGGTCGAAATCGAACTGGACGTACTCCAGTGTGAAGGGATCATAATCACCTGTTGAATTTAATGAATGGGCCAGCCCCATTGTTCCTGTGCTGAAAAGTGATGGCACAGTCAGAATCTGTAGAGACTACAAGGCTCAACAGGGTTTCAAAACAAGATCAGTACCCATTACCGAAGGCTGATAACTTGTTGCAACGCTAGCCGGAGGGAAGTCATTCACAAAACTGGACTTGATGACGGCCTATATGAAGCAGGAGTTGGTCGAGACGTCGAAGAGACTTACGTGTATTAACACGCACAAAGGACTGTTTATTTACCACAGGTGCCTGCTTGGAATTCGCTCGGCTGCAGCAATATATGGAGTCTACTGACGTCTGTTCCCAGAACCATCGGTCGTGACTCCAAGGAACATCTGAACAACCTGGAAGAGATTCTACTGCGTTTGGACAGAGTCGGACTCAGACTTAAACATTCAAAGTGCGACTTCATGGTACCGGAGGTCGAATTTGTCATGTATGCAACCCTATGTAACCACACTGCCACCAGAGGGCATACCTGTTGGAGTCCCAAGGGATCCCAGCATCCCTTGGGAGCACTGTATATAAGCAGGCCTCCCATGCTGTACCGGCACTCTGGAGTTAGAATAAAGGAGCTAAAGTCACACTTGCTCATGTCTACAGTACTCTGTTACATTACCTTATTATGAACATAACAACTGGTGACAAGATAACGAACCATCACGTGAAAATGCAGAGAACTGCTGGTATCCTGGAGAAATTCTCAGAAGGGGATGATTGGGAGGCCTTCGTGGAGTGACTCAACCAATACTTCGTAGGCAATGAGCTGGAAGGGGATGAGAACGCTGCTAAATGAAGGCCGATCCTCCTCACCATCTGTGGGGCAACAACCTATGGCCTCATGAAGAATCTTCTAGCTCCGGTGAAACCAACAACCAAATCGAAAGAAGAACTGTGTACGCTGGTCCGGGAGCACCTAAATCCGAAGGAAAACTTTCTGATGGCAAGGTATTGATTTTATACATGTCAATGGTCTGAAAGCCAGGAAGTGGCGAGCTACGTCGCTGAACTAAGACGCCTTGCAGGACATTGCGAATTCAATGGATTCCTTGAGCAAATGCTAAGAGACTTCTTTGTGCTTGGCATTGGCCATGAGGTTATCCTTCGCAAAGTATTGACTGTTGAAACACCGAACCTGAGCAAAGCCATAACGATAGTCCAGACATTTATGTCCACCAGCGATAACACCAACAAATTTCACAGTATAAAGAGATTTCGGCAAGTACTATACACAATGTAACGTCGTTTTCAGGCAGGAATGCATCTGGCAGAATGTATATGCCTGCAGCTGCACGACCTCAGATGACCCAGAGTGCACCATCAAGCGTTAATGCGAGGCAGTTAACACCTTGTTGGCGTTGCAGTGGTGATCATCTAGCCCATCAATGCCGCTTCAAACACTATGTGTGCAAAGGCTGTGGAACAATGGGACACCTCCAACAAATGTGCCTATGAGCTGTAAACCCTGCAAATCAGCACGTTGCAGAGGAAGATCGATCCATGGCGGGTCAGGCTGAACTAGAGACTCGAACCGAGGAGGCAGAAGTGTACAGGGTACACACCTTCACCACGAAATGTCCACCGATCATGCTAAAAGTCAAACTGAATGGAATTCCAGTTTCCATGAAACTGGACACGGGTGCAAATCAGTCTATTGTGAGCAAAAAGTCCTTCGACAGACTGTGGTGCAACAAGGCACACAGGCCCAAGCTTAGCCCCATTCATACCAAGCTGAGAACTTACACTAAAGAGCTGATCCCTGTAATTGGCAGCACAGCAGTAAAAGTCTCCTATGATGGAGCAGTACACGAACTACCACTATGGATTGTACCAGGAAATGGCCCCACACTGTCCGGCAGAAGCTGCCTGGGAAAAATCCGCTGGAACTGGGATGACAGCCGAGCACTCTCGTCCATCGCCGACGCCTCTTGTGCCCAGGTTCTGAGCAAGTTTCGTTTTTTGAGCCAGGCATCGGAAGTTTCTCGGGGGCGAAGGTGCAGATCTACTTGGTTCCCGGTACACGACCCATCCACCACAAGACACGGGCGGTGCCATACATGATGTGAGAGAAAGTGTAAATCGAGCTGGACAGGCTGCAGCGAGAAGGCATCATCACGCCGGTGGAATTCAACGAGTGGGCTCGTCCAATTGTTCCGGTTCTCAAGGGCGATGGCACGGTCAGAATTTGTGGGGACTATAAAGTAATGACTAACCGTTTTTTGTGACAGGACCAGTACCCGCTACCCAAGGCAGACGACTTATTTGCAACCCTGGCAGGAGGGAAGACGTTCACCAAGTTGAACCTGACCTCGGCCTACATGATGCAGTAGCTGGCAGAATCTTCGAAAAGCTTCACCTGCATCAACAAGCAAAAAGATCTGTTCATCGACAATAGATGCCCTTTTGGGATTCAATCTGCCACGGCTATTTTTCACAGGAACATGGAGAGCCTGCTAAAGTCTGTTCCACGCACCATGTTTTTCCAGGACGACATATTGATCACAGGTTGGGACACCATCGAACACTTGAAGAACCTGGAAGAGGTTCTAAGTCGGCTAGATCGCGTGGGGCTCAGGTTGAAACACTCAAAGTGTGTTTTCCTGGTGCCAGAAGTTGCGTTCTTAGGGAGAAGAATCACAGCAGATGGCATCAGACCCACCGATGCCAAGATGGAGGCCATCAAGAACGCGCCGAGACCACAGAACGTGACGGAGCTGCGGACATTCCTAGGACTCCTCAAATATTTTGGTAATTTCCTACCTGGGTTAAGCACCTTGTTAGAACCCCAACATTTGTTGCTGCGCAAGGGAGATGACTGGGTATGGAGAAAATCACAAGAGGCTGATTTTGAGAAAGCCAGAAATTTGTTATGTTCCAACAAACTGCTTGTTCTGTACAACCCATGTAAACCTTTAGTGCTAGCTTGCAATGCGTCTTCGTACGGGATCGGGTGTGTGTTACAACAAGCTAATGGGTCGGGAACATTGCAACCGTTCGCCTATGCGTCCAGGAGTTTGTCCAAGGCCGAAAGGGCTTACAGCATGATTGAAAAAGAAGCTCTGGCATGCATTTACGGGGTGAAAAAAATGCACCGGTATCTGTTTGGTCTTAAGTTTGAGTTAGAAACTGACCATAAGCCGCTCATATCGCTATTCAATGAGAACAAAGGGATTAATACCAATGCCTCTGTCCACATCCAAAGATGGGTACTTACGCTGTCTGCATATAACTCTGTAATCCGCCACAGGCCAGGCACAGAGAACTGCGCTGATGCTCTCAGTCGGCTACCATTACCCACCACCGGGGTGGAAATGGCAGCCTGCAGACTTGATCTTGGTGATGGATGCATTTGAAAACGAAAAGTCACCCGTTACAGCCCGCCACATCAGGACCTGGACCAGCCAGGATCCTTTAGTATCCCTTATAAAAAAAACTGTGTCCTCCATGGGAGCTGGTCCAGCGTCCCAGCGGAGATGCATGAAAAGATCAAGCCGTTCCAGTGCCTCAAAGATGAAATGTCCATATAGGCGGACTGTCTTTTATGGGGCAATCGCGTGTTTTTGCCTAAGAAAGGCAGGGAAACGTTCATTATCGACCTACACAGTACTCATCCAGGTATAGTAATGATGAAAGCTACAGCCAGATTCCATGTGTGGTGGCCCGGCATCGATTCAGATTTGGAGTTATGCGTGCGCCAATGCAACATTTGCTCTCAACTGAGCAATGAACCCAGGAAGGCACTGCTAAGTTTGTGGTCATGGTCCTCCAAACCATGGTCTAGGATCCACATTGACTTTGCTGGCCTGTTTCTAGGTAAAATGTTTTTGGTTTGGATGCTTATTTAAAATGAATTCAGAGTGTAATAATGTCTGTAAGCACGTCCACTGCCACCATCGAAAGCCTACGAGCCATGTTCACCACGCAGGGCCTGCCTGATGTCCTTGTCAGTAACAATGGGCCGTGCTTCACCAGCGCTGAATTCAAGGAATTCATGACCTGCAATGGGATCAAGAATGTCACATTTGCCCCGTTCATGCCCGCAACCAACGGCCAGGCAGAACGGGCAGTCCAAACCATCAAGCAAAGCTTGAAATGCCTGTCCCGAGTCCTGCTCAGCTACCGCACCAGACCCCACTCACTCACCTCCAGCCGAACTGCTCATGAAAAGGGCACTCAAAACAAGGCTCTCTCTAGTCCATGCTGATCTCCATGATCACGTCGAGGACAGGCAGCATCAACAAAGCATGTACCATGATCGCGCAAACTTGTCACGCGATATTGAAATCATTGACCTTGTATTTGTACTCAACTATGGACATGGTCTCAAATGGCTGGCACGGTCATAGCCAAAGAAGGGAGTAGGGTGTTTCAGGTCAAAAGTGCTAAAGGACTAACTTGCAGAAAACAATTGGACCAAACCAAACTGCGATTCACAGACAGCCACGAGCAAGCCGAAGAGGACACCACCAACTTCGACCCTCCAACACACACACAAGTGGCAACCAACGTAATGGTTGACCACGAAGCTGAACTCACCATCCCCAACAGCCCAGCAAGGCCAGCTGCCCAGCAGCCCAGCAAAGAGCCAACCAACTCACCTAGACCTGCATTTGTACCGAGACAATCGACAAGGGAGCGAAAAGATCCAGATCGTCTCACCCTGTGTTAGCGCGAATGTTTTCCAGGAAGAATCACTCGACACTCTGGGTCAGTTCCAACATCAAAACGGCCTTTATTACGCCGGCGGGGAGAAAGCCTCTGAGTTACACCAGGCACTACTCTCCACTGAACAAAGAAATTAATTGATACTTATACGTTTCACAACACTTGGCTACAATTACTCAACCCATCTCGACTGGACACAATCCAATCACAACGATTATAGATTACATGACAGGTTTCTTTTGGGCCAATGGAATTGACCCCTAAGCATCAAGAGGCTGCATGATCAGTTCATGTTTTTGCTAAGAAATTCTCATGGTCTCGTGATGTGGTCAGGCCCACCCTTATCTCCACTGTCCTTAGGTTCTGCCTGAGCCTAGCTTTCTTATCTTAATACAATTACAGAGTTCCATTCTGTACCTTTGGGCAGAGACATCTGGTCTGGGCTTCGGAATGTGCTGATTTGGACTTAATTGTGTGTGCCTGTGTGAGAAACACAGTTGTATCAGTTACCTAGGAATGTGGTCAAATCAGAGTTCCCCTGATGCTTTGCAGAATCTCTGGCAGCCATTTTATACATACGTACATATACCATGCAGGTGCCTTTGCCTTCGGAAGCGCTCTACAACAATCCCCTCTTTCGGTAAGGGACTAATCCTAGTCCTATTTAACGGACAACATTTGTTTCTCCGTTTATTATTTTACATATCATCCGGTATTCCCTGCCCCAACGTGCTGGCCAGTCACGTGGTTTCAGGAATCCCGGTTGCTTACATCAAATTGATATAGTCTAAATTACCCTGTCCTTCGGATAGGCGGATTTCCTTGTCTACTTGAGCTCTGCTTCGGACCCTCCTGCATCGTGCATACTGCCTGCGGATCGACAGGCCATGACGCCCCATGTTAGTGCTAAAACCAGCTGTACCCCGACCAGTATGTGCGATATTAATCTAATCCAAGGGTGTATATTTACGTTCATCCCCCAGTCCCAAACCCTCCTCCACCAACTCTCATCTTGCAACTCTATATCGGGATCCTTTTCCAGTATTTTAATCTTTGTCTGTAGTTGGTGGTAGAGCTTGACAGACTGGCCCACTCTGAGTCTTAGTTCCCTTCGTACTTCAGCTAGATGTGGGATGGGGGCCTGCTCTGGCTCATCATAATCCTGCAGGTGATCGCGAAACTGAGCAGTTGGTTTAATGATTTCGGTGCCTCGGCATTTAACCTGGGTAATGCGGGCTTGCCCTATTGTGACGGGTCGTAGGGGTTGAAGGAAAAATTTGGTTGCGGGATCTGGCATTGTAAGCCATTATACTGATATGAACATGCCGTGGTAGAGACACAGTATCTCCCTTTGCCCCCGTAACCTGCTCTGGCAAAATGTGCGGGGGCCGGTACTATTTCCAATACGCATCTATCGGTTCAGTTAAATCCACACTCGTCTAGTTCTCCCTGTCCCACCGGGTGAGGGCACACCGTAATGTCGCCCGTCTGCTTGCATCCCGCCAGGAAGATCCCATAGAGTATGTTGTCTCTGCGGATAGCAGAGGTTGCAGTCAGATAGTAATGGAGGGTGTTTTCCCGTATGATCCCGATATTTTCCAGTTGATAAAGGGGAAACGGTCCTGAGTCTTGTGTGACTATAGGTATCATCAGGACTATTCCCACTCCGGCAGCTTTGCCCATTGGGCAGTTTGGGATCACTGGGTATATTCTGGTTAGTCCTTTCAGAGTGCAATTATCCAGTGTCCTCTTCAGTTTGGCCAACTGAGCCAGATGTGGGCTGTCTATCCAGTCTGGCACCTCCCCCATTTGGATCTGATCAAGGTTGTGTCGTATCTGTTAGCTTGATCTTCCTGATTCTGCTCTGCCAATTCTAATAGTCCTTTCATCACCCCTTTATAAGTTGTTCCACCTTTTCGTTTAGCCCTTGTATATCCAGTGAGTTTACTATGGAGATTCCAATGTTAAAACAGGTAGTAGCATCATTAACTATTTCCCTCTTAGTCCTATGAAGTGGCTCCTGATCTCGGAATCTACTGGCACCCATGGTATCGACAGCCTGCTGCATTACAACTTTACTCAACACACCATATATATTTCTTGCCTGCTCTGTACAATATTCCGGCATTCGTATGCCTGAGATATTGATCCGAACAGGCACAATTTCATGCTTAACATTATTCCAAAAGTACATTTCTCGGGCCCTCTGGCCTCCCTTCTCTTGATGCAGCTGACCCTGGTACCTGTGGAGCATTGCACACATACTTTGTCCTTGTTTGAGTGTACTTGTAGCCATGCGTTAAAATAAGTTCTGTCCTTGCTCCAGCCTGCACGATGACCCATTTAAATATTATCCAAACTCCAGTCAACACCAATGCCACCACTATTCCTCCAAACATCGCAGTCTGGTTTACTGTTAGGTTGGTTTGTGGATGATACTTACCCACCGTTGGGTACATTGGCTCTATTGCCATAGGTGATGATGTTATGGCTGCGCACTGCACTATCCGTCTGGTCCCATTTAAAAAAAAATCTCTTCCATCTTATTTTAGCTTTAACTCTTGAATTTGTTTTGTTTGAGTATCTATTTCTTTTATCTGTATCAGGCGAGTATTATTACATAGGCTAGTTCGGTTTTATTTTTATTCTGACTATCCCACCATTTCCTCTGTCTGTCAGGTGAGTCTTCTTTATTCTATTAGAAATCCAAATTAATAATGTCCAGTAATAAAACAGCTGTCAATGGAAAGGGTTAACTCCTTTACAGGTTTGTAAGAAGGCCTGATGTCATTATGTGACTTCGCGTAATCATCCGAAATTTTATCCAAGTCTTTGTGGCTTCAAAACTTGCTTAGAAATTAGGAATCCTTTAAAACAGCAGAAATCATTAGTAAAGCCGTCATAACAAAAATCTTCTCATCGGGAAAGACTGTATTTTAGATTAAACTCCAATTTTTTCTAAACTTCTAATTCAAATACTTGCCAAAGATTTTTTTTAATTAATTTAAAACGAGACCACACATTTTTAACAGCTATTTTGTTTACTGAAATCCAATTTTCACACAAGCTGTATACATTCCAACATTTCAGGGGTTTTTTACGGTCCCGTTCACTGGGCAAATCTTGTGTTTTATTTCTCTCTCAGCATAAAATCTAAACTTCCGTGCCAGTTCCATTTTCTATAAGAATTTTAAAATTCAGGAAGATTTTCTAATTCCCAGTTTTTTATTTATGTGCTGATTTCGCATAGCTTAGATCTTTTCTCCTCATTATTTTCAAAACCCTCCTGCTTGTTTAGACTGTTCGGGACTTTTCTTGATAAACAACGTCCATTTTGGAAATTTTTTCAAACTGCAGTGAAACTTTCTCGTAATTTAAAATCATTATCAATGTAGAGTGTCTTTTACCTCTATCAATTTTTTTTCTTCTTTTTCCTAATTAAACCAATATCTTTTTCATAGCCAATATCAACGAGTATTTAGTAAGTTACGTCTTTTTCCATCGCAAACACTTTTTTTTTCCAACACTTATTTAGTGCGTTACGTCTTTTTTTCATTTAGATCTCCTTTCTTCAAATTAGGTTTTGTATTTTCACAGAGGGCTTGTGTCTCCATAAATTTGTTAATTTAATATCATCAGACAATCGAAAAAAAATGTTTTCCCAAATTCGTTCAATTTGTTTTCTTTCAAGGTTGCGTCTTTATGTTTTTCGTCTTTTCCATAATTAGATCAGAGTCTAGCACGTAGGCTTTGAAAGCTGCTTTCCGTTATCTCACATGTTCCAATTTCAAGGTCATTACATTGTCCTTTGTTCTAAACTGCTAAAGCCTGCCGTTTTAACATTTTAATTTTTCCAAAGTCCCTTTTACACTTTTGCAGACAGCTCACCACTTGCCCAGGAGTTTGACCTGATCTCTGAAGGTATTTCTAGATTGTTTCCAAACTGTTTAGTTTTATTTCTCTTTTTTTTTAAAGAAATCAGATTTGATTTTTTAGTTTGAATCTATCTCAATATTTTGCTGTGCCTTTTCTTAATATCTCAAAATCCCAATTAAAATATTGTACTGCCAATTTGAAACTTTTTACTGAGCTAGAAGCTTTCGCGTCAAGGTTTTACACAAAGGAAAATGGGGGCGTACTTCCCCAGCCCGCAGCCTCGAGAGACCCACGCAGGCTTTTTTGATAAAGGCATTACAACTTCCCTTCTCCGTTCTTTATCTCATTCCTAGACTAAATTTATGTCTTTCAACCCAATGTAATCAATGATTGCGTGTTTTCTTTTGACAAGTAAGTGAGAATGTGAAATAATTTTTTTTTAAACCACCGGTACCATGTATTTTTTGTCTTTTGCTCAACAAACCTATCCTTTGTGCATTTCCTAGTTCTGTAACTTATCATCTGAATAAATACGCACCTGCGTTTCTAACTTCAAATGTAACTCAATTCTAAGTTCACACTTTCTTAAAACTTCCCACATACAGGACAACACTGCAAAGGGTTATAAAAAACTTTCACTCTGTCTGAAAAAGGTGGTGGAGCTAAAACAAACAGACAGCTCTACCATTTCTTTCAAACAGGCTTTCAGACACATGAAAAATTATATAATTCCCACCTCAAATATTCCGCAGTCAAAAATCACACAAGCACTCTTATTCAAAAACAGACATTCACAAAAGTCTCTCTTCATTCAACAAAGCTTATTGTTTGTCCGGTTCTATTTTTGGATCCATACATCACTTAAGATAGTCACTATCAGGGTTTTTTTTATGGCATTACGTAATTACACAAGTTACAATTAATACAGGATGATAGATTAATACATGATTGATTTACTTTCTCTGTTAATTTTACGTGGGCTCGAAGAATCAGAAACCAGGCCTTTTCTATTACTTTCTTTTGTTTCTCCGCCAGATAGCGGGTAAGGGACCCTTCTGGCCCCCACTCGAGTTTTGTTGGTTTACTGGCCATTTCTGGGTAGGACTAGAACTGTTAGGAATCTACTCTCAGAGGTCCGCTTTCAGCTAACACGACTTGTAGTAGGCCGTCTCTTGGCTTACTGCCGGGTCACAAGTCTGATAATTTCTTACAACAGGCTTATAATACAATGCTTAAATACGTTAAGCAATTCCCGATAGCGCTCTACGTCTCCTTAACGAACTACCTACCACCGTTTTGCCTATTGGTCCGACCTTGTTCACAGATTTGATTTTCATTGGTCGCTGTGCACCGCCTGGTCCCCGGGGTCTACTTCAAATTACACGACTGGGCCCAGGAGATGTCGCTTGGTATCACGATCCCACGGTCGAAGTGTGTTCCCTACGCCTACTTGATCCTGGCCATCACGTGCGACCAACTCCTCTTAATTCGGGCTCAGGCTATGCGTTTGAGATATTAGACTGTCTCCTCGTATCGATCAACCGGCATCCACCTTCAGCACCCTTTCTTATTTATTTTAAAATCTATACTCACCCGGTCCTTCCAAGGGTGTCTGCAACTTCGGAATACTGTTCGTGACGCCACTGTTAGCACGAATGTTTCCCAGGAAGAATCACTCGACACTCTGGGTTGGTTCAAACATCAAAACGGCCTTTATTATGCCGGTGGGGAGAAAGCCTCTGGGTTACACCAGGCACTACTCTCCGCTGAACAAAGAAATTCATCGATACTTATATATTTTACAACACTTGGGCTACAATTACTCAACCCATCTCGGCTGGACACAATCCAATCACAATGATTATAGATTACATGACAGGTTTCTTTTGGGCCAATAGAATTGACCCCTAAGCATCAAGAGGCTGCATGATCAGTTCATGTTTTTGCTAAGAATTTCTCATGGTCTCGTGATGTGGTCAGGCCTACCCTTATCTCGACTGTCCTTGGCTTCTGCCTGAGCCTAACTTTCTTATCTTAATACAATTACAGAGTTCCATTCTGTACCATTGGGCAGAGACATCTGGTCTGGGCTTCGGAATGTGCTGATTTGGACTTAATTGTGTGTGCCTGTGTGAGAAACACAGTTGTATCAGTTACCTAGGAATGTGGTCAAATCAGCCAGTTGAGTTCCCCTGATGCTTTGCAGAATCTCTGGCAGCCATTTTATATCTAGCAGCCATTTTATACATACATACATATACCCTGCAGGTGCCTTTGCCTTTGGAAGCGCCCTACAACACCCTGTAAATAAGTGTACTATTGACTTTTGGAGGGAGTGATGTTATGTATGCAACCCTATGTAACCAGTATCACACTGCCACCAGAGGGCATACCTGTTGGAGTCCCAAGGGATCCCAGCATCCCTTGGGAGCACGGTATATAAGCAGGTCTCCCACGCTGTACCGGAACTCTGGAGTTAGAATAAAGGAGCTAAGGTTACACTTACTCATGTCTACAGTACTCAGTTACATTACCTTATTATGAACATAACAGAATTCCTTGGGAGGAAAATCGGCGCTGATGGCATCAGACCTACTGATGGGAAAACCAAAGCCATTAAGAATGCACCCAAGCTGCAGAATGTGACGGAGCTGCATTCATTCCTGGGTCTACGCAACTACTTTGGTAACTTCCTACCTAAATTCAGCACTTTACTTGAACCACTGCACATGCTATTGAGAACAACTGGGTGTTGGGTGCATTGCAAGTCAGAGCTTTCGAGAAAGCCACCAATCTGCTTTGCTCGAACAAGCTGCTGGTACATTATCACCCATGTAAACATTTAGTTTTGGCCTGTGACTCATCGTCATATGAAATTGGTTGCGTGTTACAACAAGCCAATGAGTCGGGGAAACTTCAACCTGTCGTGCATGCATCCAAAAGTTTGTCTAAAGCAGAAAGAGCCTACAGTATGGTAGAAAAAGAAGCTTTAGCGTGTGTGTATGATGTTAAAAAGATGCATCAATACCTGTTCGGTCTGAGGTTTGAATTAGAGACCGATCACAAGCCGCTCATTTCGCTGTTTTCTGAGAGAAAAAGTATCAATACCAACACTTCATCCCACATCCAAAGGTGGGCGCTGACATTATCTGCCTATGATTATGTCATTTGCCACAGACCTGGCGCAAAGAATTGTGCCGATGCTTTGAGCCGGTAGCCGTTGCCCACACCAGAGGTGGAAACGCCACAACCGGCAGATTTAATGTTAATCATGGATGCATTTGAGAGTGAAGGTACTTTTGTCACGGCTCAACATGTTAAGACCTGGACCAGCCAGGACCGGATATTATCGGTGGTAAAGGGTTGCATCCTCAAAGGGGATTGGTCTGCCATACCTAAGCAAATGTGCGAGGAGGCCAAACCGCACATTCATCGCAAGGACGAACTGTCTATTCAAGCAGATTGCATATTGTGGGGCAATTGATTTGTAATGCCGAAGAAAGGGAGAGAGAAGTTTGTGCGTGAGTATAGTGATGATGAAGGCCATCGCCAGGTCCCACGTATGGTGGCCAGGAATTGATTCTGAGCTGGAAGCAAGTGTGCATCAGTGCAACACCTGCATGCAGCTCAGCAAAGCACCAGTGGAATTGCTGCTGAGTCTGTGGTCATGGCCATCCAAACCTTGGTCCAGGATCCATGTAGATTTTGCAGGTCCCTTCCTGGGCAAGATGTTTTTAGTGGTGGTGGATGTTTATTCAAAGTGGCTAGAATGCATAATCATGTCATCCAGTACGTCCATGGCAACCATAGAGAATCTCAATGTCATGTTCGCAACACATGGTCTGCCTGACATAGTGGTGAGCGACAATGGGTCATGCTTCACCAGTCAGGAGTTTCAGGAGTTTGTAAACCTTAACGGCATAAAACATGTAAGGTCAGCACCGTTCAAGCCTGTGTCCAACGGGCAAGCAGAACGTGCAGTACAAATTATCAAGCAACACATGAGGAGAGTAACCTAAAGGTCACTGCAGACCCGCTTGTCTTGCATACTGCTGAGTTACAGGTCAAGACCCCACACAAGGGTCTTGCCTGCTGAACTCATAATGAAAAGAGGTCTTAAGACCAAGTTATCTCTTGTACACCCGGATTTAAGTAATCAAGTTGAACACAGAAGACAGAGTCAACGAGGGTACCACATCGCGCAACTGTGTCACACGAGATTTCTGTTAATGATCCTGTATATGTGTTGAATTATGGTCAGGGTCCAAAATAGATCACTGGTACGGTCATGGCCAAGGAGGGCAACAGAGTATTTGTTATTAAGCTCAAGAATGGGCAAACTTGCAGGAAACACATGGATCAAACAAAGCTGAGCCACACAGATGAGCCAGAGCAGACGGACAAAGAAACCGTCGACGACCAACCAATCTACCAACAGCCTGCAGTGGACTTAAGGGTCATCAGTGAACTCGGAATTTCCATCACGGACTTGTTTAATAAAAACGGACTTGTAATTCCTGACATGGCCGCTGCCACCACCAACAAGTCAGCCATCCAGCCACCAGCTACAACAGACTCCGCACATTCACCCAAGGCCGGAATCGAACTGAGACGGTCAATCCGAGAGCATAAAGCACCAGATCATCTCAACCTGTGAAAGACTGTGATAAGATCTCAGAGGAGGGTATTGTCATGTATGTACATGCTGTTTGTAGCCACCAGATGGTGTCATTGTTGGAGGCCACCGAGCAGCATGCATGCTGCTCTGGTATAAAAGGCCAGCCATTTTGTGAGTTAGGCACTTTGGGCCTAAATAAAACGGAGCAAGGTAGTTAAACAGTATTCAGTTTGAACCTTCATTGCATATATAACAGATTGCTGTTGTGATGTTATTGCTGATCTGTCATTACTGATCACAAACTCCCCACTGGTACAAGACTGGCTCTGAAATAAAACATGCTGCCTTTCCAAAGGTGCATTATGGTCAGAAGTTCAGTTCTCTCAATTACTGTCAATCTCAGAAAATCGTAATAGGCAGCGGCTGTTGCAACGTAATCGATGTTTGATGCTTAAAAGCAAACCACAGCACAAAATGTAGGCCCCCTTAGTGCTTGACAGGAGCAAAGCAATTATCACAAAAAACATTCACTGTCAAGCCTTGGCAGCTTTGCGATGAATTACTCAGACTCCACAAACTGGGGCCTAAACTTAGGGCCTTGCCTTTTGGGGGCCCTGTGCAAAGCATTTGGTTTGGGACCCTTACATATTACAAGATAATTGCACTAAACTTAATTATTCTGGTGTCAAATCTGTGCATGTACAATCGTGGAAAGGTTACAATGACCTGAATTTTCCGGGGCCTATGACCGGATATGCAGTGCGCACACGACCGAAAGTGCCCCGCAAGTTCCGGGACTCCGCATATGATGCGCAAAATCCCAGACCTTACGATCTGTCAAGAATCTTAAAATTACCCCCTGCATTTAAGGAGGTGCATCCCTTTAAATTTGAGCTGTAGCCAACTTTCTCACAATCCGCAGTACACCAGCTACTGTCATAAACCCAAAATGATGTCAGGATGTTATGGTAATGATTGAAATGAGCTGACCATGCTCACTGTGGGCAATCAGCTTAATGCCCCTTTAGCCAGCTTTGCACTAACATCTCACCATTCCCTCGTCCATTTCATCAGTTTCACAAAGTGGGCCACTCTAGAGTCCAGGATATGGGGAAATGAATCAACACTTACATAGAATTACATAGAATTTTCGGCATAGAAACACGCCCATTCAGCCCATCAGTTCTACGCCGGTGTTTATGTTCCACATGATGACTTTAATAAAGAGTGAGAATGGGCAGGGTGCAAAACCAGCGTTGTATCAGATCCCGTCAGTTTCCCGATGGACGGCTTAGAGTAAAGTTGCCCTCAATGTATCTCCCAGCCAGCCTCAAACAGCTTGCAGTCCTTATATGGGCACTCAACCCAATCCCTGCATCAACCCTCCACATTGTTACTCAGGAGGTTATGTCACATGACATCACAGTGAAAACCATGGCAACACAGAGGGAAGTGGGTTTCACCAGTAGTTGAAGTGCAGATGCTGAAAAGCTCTCGACAAGTAAGGGGCAAGTTTGTTTAAACCTTACCAAAATCTTCAAAATCTGTGTAGATCAAAATCATTTGTAAAAGCAACTCAGTTCGTAAACTCATAGGAACTGTTTCAAGCATTCAGTTGTAAATTGATCCAAATCTGTTGTGATCAAAAATTGTTTGTTCACAGAATTTGGATCTTATATACATCAAATTATAAGAAAGAGATAATTCTTCCTCACAATATCAGAAAAGTCATCAAGGGGACAAAGAGTGACTTCAGACTGAGTAAATGAAAGAAGGAATTCTTAGTTGAGAATAAAATGGTTTAACAATGAGATTCCCTTCAGATTGGAATAGTCACGGCAAATAAAACAAGGACAGGGAAATGGGACTGAAGAGCCAGGAATGCCTCCTTGCTGGCTCATTTCCATGGGAACGCTAGCAGGCGGAGCTCCAGGCACAGGTCCGGCCCTTTGGGGAAGGCCCAGGTAATCCTGGAGTGATGCAAATGGGTCTTTGGCCCAGTGTTCATCGTCTTCCCTCTTACTTCCATCATTAGCTGCCGCAGAGAATCAGCCCGTTAATCGCCATGTGTTAGAAGGCATGTATAAGACATTGTTGAAAGAAACCAGAGAGCAGGTGTACAGGACAGTGGGTAAACGGAAACAAAGCATTTATGAGAGGTGAGGATGATCAATTTTGAGAGACACCAGGCACTTCTTCACACAAAGGGTAGTGGAAATATGGAACTATCTCACCCAAAATCTGTTGAGGCTGTGGGGCAACTGAAAATTTCAAAATTCAGATTGATAGATTTTTGTTGGGCAAGTGTATTCAGGGTTACGGAACCAAAGGGCATTGATCGAGTTGAGAAATGGATCAGCTATGATCTAATTGAATGAGGAACAGGCTCAAGGGGCTGAATGACCTACTCCTGTTCCAATGTTCCTTCCTAATATATAATATAAAATAAGTTAACTAACATCAGGATCAGCCAATCCCATTTCATGACAGTGTTATCAGAGCCATCCAATTGCACAGTCCTGAAGCCATCGCAGCCTAAATTTCCTGCACTAATCCTTGAGGGAATATTTTCAGTTCTGGATGGCCAGTAGCAGTGGAGTGCACAAGGCAAATCGGAACTGGGAGATGGCCCATACGATGGGATCTGGCATGGGATTAATTTAATTTCAGTTTCCTGACATATTACCTTTTCCTTCACAAATCTCTTCTTCGTATTTGCTCCAAGTCTCTCCCTTCCTTACTGAAAGCTAATCCCACTGCCATTGTCCGTGCTCCCCACTCAGCAAATGCTGAAGTCCCCACCCACCACACAATCTTTTAGTTCTGAGAGTTTTTAACACTGTATTGAATTTGCACCACCCACTCCCCACCGCAACTCCTTCCCCACTCAGCACAACTCCTCAACTCTCACCACATCCCCTTCCCCACTCAACACAACCCCTTTCCCACTCACCACATCCCCTTCCCCACTCAACACAACCCCTTCCCCACTCAACACAACCCCTTCCCCACTCAACACATCCCCTTCCTCACTCAACACAACCCCTTTCCCACTCAACACAACCCCTTCCCCACTCAACACAACCCCTTCCCCACTCAACACAACCCCTTCCCCACTCAACACATCCCCTTCCCCACTCAACACAACCCCTTCCCCACTCAACACAGCCCCTTCCCCACTCAACACATCCCCTTCCCCACTCAACACAACCCCTTCCCCACTCAACACAACCCTTTCTCCACTCAACACAACCCCTTCCCCACAACGCAACCCATTCTCCACTCAACACAACCCCTTCCCCACTCACCACAACCCCTTCCCCACTCAACACAACCCCTTCCCCACAACGCACCCCTTCTACACTCAACACAACCCCTTCTCCACTCAACACATCCCCTTCCCCACTCAACGCAACCACTTCCCCACTCAACGCAACCCCTTCCCCACTCAACACATCCCCTTCCCCACTCAACACAACCCCTTCCCCACAACGCACCCCTTCCCCACTCAACACAACCCCTTCCCCACTCAACACATCCCCTTCCCCACTCAACACAACCCCTTCCCCACTCAGCAAACTCCTTCCCCACTCACGCGGTGGATTTTTAAGGTGAAGGATAGCGGCGGTGCACAGTCTGGTGATGCGCTTGCGCCGGTCATCAGCATCAGGTGGAATCGGGTCCAGACTGAAAACTCCCCGACCTGAATTTGGGTCGGGTTGGCCACTTCACCACAAAGCAGCGGCCACAGGATTCTGACGCATGGTCGCCACAAATGGACAGTAATGGGTCTTTCTGAGATCCTGAATTTCGACCCCATGACCTCTCAGCTGCTGACATTCTAATGGCAGGAGCTTGATGCTAAAAATATAATCGCACCGATTGACTTGGGGGCTGCATGCTGCACAACTTGGCCACATGAGGGCCCAGGCCTTGGCAGTAGGGATCGCAGGCCCACTTCGAGAGGAGGAAGAGGAATAGGAGCCTGGTGACATCCCGAATCTCCAGTAACATGACGAGGACCAGCAGCAGCCATGGAGGAGGCAGCTGCCAATGTTGCCGGCACCATGACTCTTCGGTGGTGGCTCATAAGGGAGCGCTTCGCTTAAATGGAGGGAGCTGAGGGATACAGCTAATAATGATCGTGCATTGTGCCATGATAATGCCACATCTCTGTCACAGACACACACCAGAGGCTGAAGGAAACAGTTCAACTAACAATTTATTTGGCAAAAATGTCTCAAACAACCCCAAAAACCGCACACCGTCCAATAAAACAACATGGAGCAACTGCCCCTTCGAAAAACGCAACAAATGCTGAAACTTCTCAATATATATACATAGGTCCCATGGAGACACATTTATTCAGTGCGTTTTCCACTGGCATTTCCCACCCCTCTGCCTCACCCTCCCTCCCTCCCTCGCTTACTGCTCCTCGGCAATGGTGCCTCAGTGCCTGCAGCAAGGCCAGTTGAGGGCTGGTGTGTGTCTGAGAGACAGGACAAATGATTGAGCACGTCGCCCTGGACCAGCTCTGGGCCTGGAAGGCCCAGCTGCTGACAGCCCCGCCTGAGAATGGGCGGAAGCAGTCTTGGATGGCTGGGGTGCCGACTCCGATTGGTCCAAAGGCAGAATGACAGTGGTGGGAGCCGGAATGATGTGCTCCTGAGAGAGGACATCAGGTTCCATCTGAACCAACTGGCTGCCACTCCCTCGGGGCACAGTCTCAGCATCCGGAGCAATCTGTTGGAGTGCAGATTGCTGGCCTACTTCGGGACCGTTACCTCCCTGTTGGACTGATGGGGCCCCAGACACAATGACATCAGTCAGTGCTTGCATGGCATCAATTTGACTCTGCATCAAACAGAAGAATGCAGGTGTTGTGTTGTCTCAGCCTGCCATTCAATGGCTACTGCCACGTCAGCCATGACCCGTGCCATCATGTCTAGGATCCCTGGTCACTTCTAGTGTCAATCATCCATTGGAATCTACCAAGACTGGGCTCAATGGGCTGCTGAGACACAAATGCAAATGTTGAGGTGGCCTCCATCACATTGAAAACAAGTACATCCACGCTCGGCAGGATCCTCGCCAATGCACCCATTAGCTCATGATGCATCTGCATTGACTCCCTGGACATAACCTGCAAGTCCAGGTGCTCATCTGCCTGCCTGTGAGCAGGACTCATGGGCCGACTTAACGTCCAGAGAGCTGGCCCCCGAGCTTCCCCTCGCGCTGGGCATTGCTGCAGGCCACTGGGGTCAGGAGCTTCAGCTTCATGCAACTTCGGGAAGATGGCCTCTTCCACCGAGCTGGTCTCCTCACTCCCTCCCAATGAGGACGTCTTGCCCAGTCCCGGCAGCAGAAGTGCAGTTATCAGCTGGGGAGGGGGCAGGAAGGTAAGAAGGAGGGGGCATCATTATTTTAGTTGTTACATCTTGCAAGGCATGTGGCCTCAAGGCTAAGGGGATTCCCACAAAACGACCATCTCATTCACATACTGTCAATGTAGAGTGGGGGCTCTGCCTCCTGCCCTCCTGTACCATGAGGCCATACACTCGCTGCTCCTGGTCGGTCAGGCCCAGCAGGTAGGGCTGGCTCTCTCCCCAACGATCCAATCGCGCAGATTGTGCACACAATAGTCCTGAAATGACAAAAGCAAAGAGTTGATAGTGGCTGTGTAGGTGCTGGTGTGTCACACGTGTCTGCAGTAGGGTACTCGCGATTAAGATGGTGAAGTGTGCTTAGCGGCAGTTCATGCTGCATTGCATCGCACAGTGGATGTGTGAACGGTGGGTCTGGGGCACAAGCAACTACCAGTATGTATGAGGCTTAGGACTGGGACTGCATATGAAGAGGTGAAAGGTTCTGGTAGGTGGGCTCAGGCTGAGTAAGGAGATAGAAGTAGAGAGATGCTTGGATGGGCAGGGCATGTCTGGTGAGGCGATGGAGAGGTCTCAGGCTGGCTTCAGCAATCAGGAGCATGGCCTGTTAGATATAGAGAAGGGGTAGGCAGTGCAAAGTGTTGACATTGTATGTGGGACTGAGGTTCACATGAAAGCATTGGAAGGTGAATGTAAAGGGTACTCACCCTGATGACTGTATTAAGGCCGTTGAAAGTATTGTGATATTGGGTCGCTGTTGTTAGCACTGCGCTCTGGGCTGTAATGTGCTCAGCCACCTCCCTCCAGAGCCTTCTGCTTTCCCGAGGCACTGGCATTCGTCCCCCTCCAGGCTGGAGTGCACTCCAGCGACTCCCCATTGCCTCCAGCAAGGCAGCAAGGGCAGTGACTGAGAAGTGGGTAGAAAGCTGACAGCCTCCTTGCTCCTCCATTTTCACACTGAAGACCCTGTGGAGCTGGAACTGCACATGTGCGAACTTCAGTTGCCGCGCCTTTAAGACTCGGCTGTTCCCGGGGTCTGACTCGGTGTTCCGCGCATGCACAATGGATCTGCCAAAGTTATCGACCAAACTTTCGTTATGGCCCCCCCCAGCTCTGGTATGCAATGGCTGATTTAGTGCCGCTGTCAGCTTATCGCCCAAATCTGATGAATTCCTGGGCGGAGGGCGCAATCTTTTCAAAATGATAAAATTACCACTCCGCTTGGGAACCCGCCCCAAATGAGGCGCGACCAAATCTCCAGCCCAGGGTGCCTTTGCTGTTTGCCTATGTTTTTAATTCCCTGAAGATATCATGACATTCCATACAGTGGCAGCCACACATGACCTTACTTCCCAGGCTAGCTCTCTGATGTTTGTGTGCCAGGAAGGCTGCTGATTGTATCTTTAATTTGGCCAAGCAAGGCCCTACACCAATGTTTCCTCCATCCGTTTCTACCCAGGACATTTAACACTAGTTTTAAACGCATGATTATTCAAGCATCATTGTGCATTGCATGTCAGTTACATAATAATAACAATACAAACTTAAAACAATAACAATAATACTAATTTCATTTCGTCCGGTTAGTTAGGAGGGACATTCAGAAATGAAGACTTTCCCTTTCTTACCAGCACAGCAGGAGGCCATTCAGCCCATCGTGTCTGAGCTGGCCCTTTGAAAGAGCTATCCAATTGGTCCCACTCGCTGTTCTTTCCCCATATCCCTGAAATTTTCTACTCTTCAAGTATTTATCGAATTCCCATTTGAACGTTACTATTGAATTTACTTCCACAACCCTTTCAAGCACTACATTCCAGATCATAATAACTCATTGCATTAAAAAAATTCTCCTCACCTGGCCCCTGGCTGTTTGCCAAATACCTTAAACATGTGTCGTCTAGTTACTGACCCTCCTCCCAGTGAAAACTGCAGGAGGGATCATTTGAAGTTTCTTGCTTTGTTTTCCCTCTTTCTACACTCTTTAGGTGTTCTCGAGGATGTGAACCTGAAGAACCTTGGTGCCTGGAAGATCTACAGGGGTCCCCTGGAAGGCTAAAGATGTTTCAGGTAAGTATAACATTTTAATTTTACACCATCCCCAAGGATGGCCAGAGCACTCAAGGTCAATCTCAGTGGCATTCAAACACACAGACAATAAATTGTACAATTTCAAGCACTGATGCTGGTCTCAGCCTTTGTCAGCATAGTGGAAAAACCCTGCTTTATATTGGTTTTGTTTCCTGATCAATTTTCTCTTTCACTCTATTTCTGATTATGCTTACACTCAATCTGTCACTGGAAGGATGGGAGGCAGCGACATGCTGCAGAAGGTAGAAGGTCTATGACCCTGTGCTGGAGTCAGGGGGAACTTCAACAGGGAGCCCTCAAATGTAATTTAGTGGATTGGGCCCAAGAGTACTATGGACCTGACCTTCTCCAAAATCATAGTCCAATAAACTCAAAATTGAAAGCAGGTTCAAAGAATGTGCAAGTGCCTGTCATCTCCTTTACACCACCTCCAAATTGATTCTGAGTTCTCAGGTTGCCAGCAATGGAGTTGCAGTGATGTGCAGTAAATTCTGCCCATACGTGGCAATCTGTTCACTTTCCACGTGGATATCAGCTTTTCCAGACCCTTGCCACAATGTTTACTCTGGAGGTCGGAAAACAAGCCCCGTGAAATAGCTCCATAAACCACTGTGGCTCATTTCTTCCACATAGGCACAGAAGAGGTGAGTTGCTGTGGATTTTAGGGCAACTTCCCCTGTTATCCTGCCTATAGAAGCTGAAAATCATCATGTTTCAATACACAACCTCAGAAACAAAGCAAAACTGCCAGCTATGATCAGCATTATTTCCGATTTATTTATAGAACCAGTGTGTTTTTATAAACAATTTTATGTTTTATTCTATTAGACAAAGGATCCACATGTGAAACAGTAATGTGTCCATTCTTTCCACTGAGGCTGACTGACCTGCAGAATCTTTTCCCTTGTTTCAGAATCCCAACATCCGCAGATTTTTACTTTTAGCTGATGAAATATTAGATGTATCTTAATCTTAAAGCATGACCAGTTCACGTCTCACTGCACTTATTAAAATAAATTATTTTTATATGTCATAGGTGAGGCCATTGAGTTTCCGTTTTCACTGTTGGTTGTGAAGTGCTTTGGGATGGCCTAGGGTTGTGTGTGATGTTATATAAATGTAACCTCTTCCTTTCATAGAAAAAAACCCCAAATTGCAGCATATGATCCCAAATACTGATACAATTACTGAAATCCAATGTAGTGAGAAGGAACTTAACTTAGTTGCCTTGGAGGAATGATCTTGGTCATAGGCCTTTATTCTTGAGTAATTCTTCAGTTGTACATTGTGTTTTGAATTGTCAACTTTTTGAGCCTGTATCAGCTGTTGGTTCGGTTGTATCAGTTTAGTGGGTTGAAATGTATGATGAATGGACTGGGTTGCAATATGTTTAACAGCTGCCAATAGGCTTGCTGGCTTGCATCCTAACCTGATTGCACTCCTACAAAGTTCATTGAGTAAGTCTGTCGAAATCTCGACCTCAGAAAAGAATGACTCCGACACTTACAGCTCCGATAGAAGTTTCCCTTTTAATTTACTTGCTCGCAAGGGGTAGGTTTCACTCAGTCAAGGGCTAAATGAACACCTCCGCAATGGTTCAGTTTAACAAGATATTTATACAGTAAAACCAAAGTTCTGGCCTCTCCCTGTGTATTGCTCTGTCTCACAGTCAGTGAATACAGATAAAGAGTTAATTACTATATCCTGGTCCTGACATGGTGTCCAAATATTTCCTTTTGTCAGGGTTATCAGAAAGCCAAACGGCCATTACTCCATGAGTCATAGGTAATGGGCTATCACCTGTCTTGTATTGTGTCAGGATTGTTTCAATTTCCTGGTCAGTTTACCTGTTTGCTTCAAATGGATGAGGTAAAGGAAAGAGATAATGGCTTGAAGATAAGGGTGGGGTGACATGGAACTCCTGTAGTGTAGACAATAGGAGAGCACCATGGGGGGTTACTTGTCTCAGCATGACTTGTCTCCTAGCTGTCTGATAACCATCAGCCATCTAACAGCAGGTTTAGCTGTTTATGCAAGCTGGCTGCTAAAATGCAGAAAGTTCTGGAAGGGCCAGGACTCCATTTTAATCAAAAGGCACACAAATACCGTATGGTATCAGCTTAGATAAAAATGCTTTCCACAGTAAGTCCATCCAAGCATTTGATATCACAATTAGAAGGCTTGGGAGAACTTCCTATCTGGTACAGTTCACATTTTTGGATGGAAGTTGAATAATAATAATAATAATTTTTATTTATATAGCGCCTTTAACGTAGTAAAATGTCCCAAGGCGCTTCACAACAGTGTTACAGACAAACATAAATTTGACACCAAGCTGCAGATAATCAAAAGCTTGTTTAAAGAGGTAGGTTTTAACAAGCATCTTAAAGGAAGAAAGAGAGGTAGAGAGGTGGAGAGGTTTAGGGAGGGAGTTCCAGAGCTTAGGGCCCAGGCAGCTGAAGGCACGGCCACCGATGGTTGAGCAGTTATCATGAGGGATGTTCAAGAGGCCAGAATTTGAGGAGCGCAGACATCTTGTGGGATTGTGAGGCTGAAAAAGATTACAGAGATAGGGAGGGGCAAATCCATGGAGTGATTTGTAAACAAGGATGATAATTTTGAAATCGAGGCATTGTTTAACTGGGAGCCAATGTAGGTCAGAAAGCACAGGGTTGATGGGTGATCTTGACTTGGTGCAGATTAGTACACGGGCTGCTGAGTTTTGGATAGCCAAGTTTACGTAGTGTGGAATGTGGAAGGCCGGGCAGGAGTGAGTTGGAGTAGTCAAGTCTAGAGGTAACAAAGGCATGAATGAGGGTTTCAGCAGCAGAAGAGCTGAGGCAGGGGCGGAGGCGGGCAATGTTACGAAGGTGTTAAAAGGCGGTTTTAGTTATGCCGTGGATATGTGGCTGGAAATTCATTTCAGGGTCAAATATAACACCTAGGTTGTAAACAGTCTTGTTCACCCTCAGATTGATGCTAGGGAGAGGGATGGAGTCAGTGGTTAGGAATCGCAGTTTGTGATGGGGAGAAAAGATAATGGTTTCGGTCTTCCCAATATTTAATTGGAGAAAATTTCTGGTCATCTAATACTGAATGTTGGACAAGCAATTTGACAATTTAGTGACCAAGTAATGAGTAACGATGCATCGCCAGCTGGTGCTGCTATCATGATTTGTCGATAACGATAGGATTTTCCATGTTTGGTTTCCAATTCTTGAGTACTGCGGGCTCCACTCTAATTCAAATTAGTCAGGACATTCTATTCCTTGGGTAACCAGCTATGAGGTTGATGGGGGAGGTGTAGCAGACATATTTCTACAACATGAATACATTTTTGCCTTACCTAACATAATATAATCCACCATCCCTTCAATCACCCTGTTTATGTAACCCAGAAGATTCAACCCATAAAAAGGTCAATGATTTACTTTTGTCATAGAAAAATGGATACAATCGCAGAGCTTCATCCCCCAAATACTGGTAAATACCTCAGAGTTCCTTGCCGTTAAAATGGAATGTCACCTCAGCCACTGTAAATCTATAGTCCTGACTGCAGACTATGGACTCAAAATGTGTTTGTACCCGAGAACGGGCAGGAGGATCGTGATACATTAACTTTGTGCTGCCTACTGATTAGCATAATTGTGGCATTCAGCCGAGTGCACTCACTCACTGACACACTTCCCTTTCTCTTGCAAGACAAGTTAGCTCACAACTGGTGCCAGCAGGGCCTAACTGGGGGGATCAGGTACACCTGCATAATCTTACCTCGAGAGTAGGGTCGATGCTAACCATTATTGGAGGGACATCACTGAGTCCGTACACAGCGGCGGGACTGAAAGAATTCAAGATGTCAATATCCTCATACATAATCCTCCTTCTCAGATCCCACTTCCCCCTCAGCCCACAATTTCTTCTGATTTACAAGCTGCAGATGGTGTAAGCATGCACCTCTTGTTTTCACCCCTTCCCCTCAAAACAACCTCAGCCTTCTGCCTTTCTCCTCTGAGACATTCCAGAGCTGACACCTGGCCAGGCACTGGTGGAGGAGCACGAAATACAAGAGCACTCATGTTGAAGACACAGCCCCATCACTCGACTTCACACTCGCAGTCACCAGCTCAGATAATGACATCATTTAGAGAACAGATTAGAGAGGGGATTTAAACACGGTGAGAAATTGGACACGTGGGCCTCCCACAAGAGCTGGGGGAAATGGTAATGCAGGGGCCAGCACCCCGGAGGGCGAGGTCACACACAGATTCTGCTGCAGAGAACTCAGATGAGGACTTCAATGGGGAGGCCAAGAGAAGAAGGCCGCTGGGAATGCACAACAAAATGCTTGGTGCATTGCCAGACCTGCCAGAAAGCCTGAGTGCAATATCAAGGAGCATGGACGAATCCAGCACCAACCTTGCACAACACTCTGAGTGGAGCTTGGCACCCATGATTTCTAGGGTGGAAGTGATGTGCAACTCTATTAGCGCACTTATGGACCCAACCATGATGCAGCGTCTGATGGCCGATGTCTCAGCTTCCCTTGCAGCACAAGCAGAAGCCACCCAATGTCTGAGTGTAGAGTGTCACAGCAGTCCAGCAACAAATTACTATGGATACTAGGGGAGCAGCAGTGGCTTCATGGAGCAAGAACCTGCTGTCATTTCTCAGGATGACAGCCTTCGTCCTCCCACTGCTGTCACTCCACCAGTGCCCTTTCTGTTGCCTGTCAGCCAGCCAGCACAAACTCCTGCCACCCATACAGGGATGGTGTAGTCTGCAGCTGGGCCTTCTAGGCCCAGAGCTGTCCGAAGTCGTCCCGCAAGACCATCTGTAGTGTCCCCCACTGAAAGTCAGCAGCCTTTCACCAGCCGTGCTACAGCCACTGGGGTAGCACTTTGTAGGAGGACTCAGACATGCACAAGGATGAATTGTTGATTGTGTTATGTAATATTGGATGGATTGATATATAAAGTTGGACTGGAATGTTTGTTTTGTGGTGACTTGTTTTTCAGCATTGTGGCCAAGAGAATGCCGTGATGGTCAGTACCAAAAGGAAGGGAAGGTGTGGGACTGTTGAATGGGGAATTGGGATTGCATTCACTGGTACCGCAGTCGATGAGTCGATCACGGACACCTGGGACAGAAAGGGGCTGTTTGGGTTGCCTCCTCCCTTCCTCCTACTCCTCCTCCTTCTCTTCCGCTTCCTCCTACTCAGCTGGTCGCTGTAAGCCTGATGGCTAGGGCTGGGCCCTCATGATGGTGAGGTTGTGCAGCATGCAGCAGATCATGATGCATCTTGATTGCTCTCGCAAGACCCAAGATGATCTGGTGAGTACTGCAGAGCTCCTCCGGTCGGTCCAGACAGCTAAAGCGATGTTTAAGAATACCAATGGTCTGAGTTATGTATGTAAACCTGTAATTACCATGTCTAACCACCAGAGGGCTTATCCCTTGGAGTCCCAAGGGATCCCACAATCCCTTGGGAGCACCTGTATATAAGGAAGCCTCACAGGCTGGAGAGGCACTCTGAGATCTGTAATAAAGGATTACGGTCACACTTACTTTGAGCTTGCAGTATCTAGTCTGACTCTTTATTCAAGACATAACAATTGGCGATGAGATACAGATGACGAACCCCAACACAACAATGCAGAGAACTGTGGGCATCCTGGAGACATTTTTGGAGGGAGATGATTGGGAAACCTTCGGGGAGCGACTTGACCAATACTTCGTGGCCAACAAGCTGGAAGGAGAATGAAACGCTGCCAAACTAAGGGCAATCCTCCTCATCATTTGCAGGGCACCAATGTATGGCCTCATGCTCACTCCAACAAAACCCACAGACAAGTCGTACGATGAGTTGTGCACACTGGTCCGGGAGCATCTAAACCCAAAGGAAAGCATTCTGATGGCGAGGTATCGGTTCTACATGTACAAGAGGTCTGAAGGCCAGGAAGTGGCGAGCTACGTCGCGAGGTAAGGTGCCTTGCAGGATATTGCGAATTGGAAGGACACTTGGAGCATATGCTCAGGGACTTCTTTGTACTTGGCAATGGCCATGAAGTAATACTTCACAAACATTTGACTGTAAACCTTGAGTAAAGCCATAGCGCGTAAGGCCATAGTGATAGCCCAGTCGTTTATCTCCACCAGTGACAATACCAAACAAATTTCCCAGCACACTAATGTTGCTGCAAGTACTGTGAACAAAACAACGTTGCTTTCGAATTGAAATGCACATAGCAGGACTTACACACCTGAAGCTGCATGTCTGCAGACGACTCAGAGTCCGCCATCAAGGGTGGTGAATACAAGGCAATTAACATCTTGTTGGCGTTGTGGGGGTGATCATCGATTCCATTCATGCCACTTCAAAGGATACGTTTGCAAGGGCTGTGGAACAATGGGACACCTCCAACGTATGTGCAGGCGGGCTGCAAATCCTGCTAATCCTAGAAAAACCACCGTAATTGGCAGTGCTATCGTCAAGGTCCCCTATGATGGAGCAGGGCACGATTTACCACTCAGGGTGGTACCGGGTGATGGCCCCATGCTGTTTGGCAGGAGCTGGCTGAGAAAGATACACTGGAACTAGGACGACATCTGAGCGCTTTCGTCCGTCGACGACACCTCATGTGCCCAGGTCCTAAGCAAGTTCCCCGCGCTGTTCAAACCAGGCATCGGGAAGTTCCAAGGAGCAAAAGTGCAGATCCATTTGATTCCGGGGGCGCGACCCATCCATCACAAGGCGAGAGCAATACCTTACATGATGAGAGAGAGGGTGGAGATCGAGCTGGACAGGCTGCAACGAGAGGGCATCATTTCGCTGATCGAATTCAATGAGTGGGCCAGTCTGATTGTTCTAGTCCTCAAGGGAGACTGCACCGTCAGAATCTGTGGTGATTACGAAGTAACTATCAATCGTTTCTCAATGCAGGATCAATATCCACTACCAAAGGCAGATGACCTATTTGCGACGCTGGCGGGAGGGAAAACATTCACGAAGCTTGAATTGACCTCGGCCTACATGGTGCAGGAGCTGGAGGAATCATCGAAAGGCCTCACCTGCATCAACAAGCACAAAGGTCTTTTCGTTTATAATAGATACCCGTTGAGCTTCGATCGGCAGCGGTGATATTCGAGAGGAACATGGAAAGCTTGCTGAAGTCGGCCTCGTGCACCATGGTCTTCCAGGACGACATCTTGGTCACAGGTCGGGACACCTTCGAGCACCTGCAGAATATGGAGGAGGTTCTTAGTCGGCTTAATCGTGTGGGGCTCAGACAAAAACGCATTTTGCTGGTGTCTGAAGTGGGGTTCCTGGGGAGAAGAATCACAGCAGACGGCATCAGGCCCGCTGATTCGAAGACGGAGGCATTCAAAAATGCACCGCGACCACAGAATGTGACGGAACTGCGGTAGTTTCTAGGACTCCTGAACTATTTTGGTAACTTCGTACCGGGTCTTAGCACATTGTTAGAACCCCTGCTTTCTTTACTAGGTAAAGGAGATGAATGGGTATGGGGTAAAAGCCAAGAAAATGCCTTTTAGAAAGCTAGGAAGCTGTTACGTTCCAACAACTTGTTTGTGTTGTACGATCCATTTAAACGTTTGGTACTTGCATGTGATGCGTCGTCATACAGTGTATTGCAACAAGCTAATGAATTTGGGAAATTGCAACCGGTTGCTTATGCATCCAGAAGTCTGTCTAAGGCCGAGAGGGCCGACAGTATGATCGAAAAAGAAGCGTTAACATGTGTTTACGGGGTAAAGAAAATGCATCAATATCTGTCGGGCTCAAATTTGAATTGGAAACCGACCATAAGCTGCTTATATCCCTCGTTTCTGAAAATAAGGGCATAAATACGAATGCATCGGCCTGCATCCAGAGATGGGCGCTCACGTTGTCCGCATACAACTACGCCATCCGCCACAGGCCAGGCACAGAAAACTGTACCGATGCTCTCAGTCAGCTACCATTGCCCACCACTGGGTTGGAGATGGCACAGCCTGCAGATCTAGTTATGGTAATGAAAGCATTCGAGAGTGAGCAATCACCTGTTACCGCCCGACAGATTAGAACCTGTACGAGCCAGGACCTCTTACTGTCCTTCATAAAAAAACTGTGTGCTCCACGGGAGTTGGTCTAGTGTCCCATTAGAGATGCAGGAAGAAATAAAGCCGTACCAGTGGCGCAAAGATAAAATGTCTATACAGGCAGACTGCCTCCTATGGGGTAATCGGATAGTTGTGCCAAAAAGGGCAGGGACACTTTCATCAGTGATCTCCACAGTACCCACCCAGGCATTGTAATGATGAAAGCGATACCCAGATCCCACGTGTGGTGGCCCGGTATCGTTGCAGACTTAGAGTCCTGTGTGCACAAATGTAATACATGGTCCCAGTTAAGCAATGCACCCAGGGAGACGCCACTAAGTTTGTGGTCTTGGCCCTCCAAAACGTGGTCTAGGGTTCATGTCGACTATGCAGGCCCATTCTTGGGAAAAATGTTTTTAGTGGTTGTAGATGCGTACTCCAAGTGGATTGAATGTGTGATAATGTCGGCAAGCACGTCCGCTGCCACGATTGAAAGCCTACGGGCCACGTTTGCCACGCACAGCCTGCCTGATGTCCTTGTAAGTGACAATGGGCCGTGCTTTTACCAGTGCCAAATTCAAGGAATTCATGACCCGCATGTTAAACATGTCACGTCTGCCCCGTTTAAGCCGGCGTCCAATGGTCAGGCAGAATGAGCAGTTTAAACAATCAAGCAGAGCTTGAAAAGGGTAACTGAAGGCTCACTGCAGACTCGCTTATCCCGAGTCCTGTTTAGTTACTGCACAAGAGCCCTCTCGCTCACCGGGGTCCCTCCTGCTGAACTGCTCATGAAAAGGGCATGTAAGACAAGGCTCTCGTTAGTCCACTGATCTATATGAACAGATAGAGAGCAGGCGGTTTCAACAGAATACATATCATGATCGCGCAAATGTATCACGAGAAATTGAAGTAAATGATCCTGTATTTGTGTTGAACTATGGACAAGGTCCCAAGTGGATTGCTGGCACTGTTTTGGCCAAAGAGGGGAGTAGGGTGTTTGTGGTCAAACTCGCAAATGGACTCACCTGCAGAAAACACTTGGACCAAACCAAACTCAGATTTACAGACAATTTAGAACGACCCACAATAGACTCTACCTTTTTCGACCCTCCAACACACACACAAGTGGCAACCGACCCAATGGTTGACCACAAAGCAGAACCCATCACCCCCAGCAGTCCAGCAAGGCCAGCTGCACAGCAGCCCAGCGTAGGCCCAACAACCGACTCACCAACACCAGTATTTGCACCGAGACGATCAACCAGGGAAAGGAAGGCCCCAGATTGACTCACATTGTAAATAGTTACACTATTGACTTGGGGCGGGGGGGAGTGTTGTTATGTATGTAAACCTGTAATTACCATGTCTAACCACCAGAGGGATTATCCCTGGAGTCCCAAGGGATGCCACAATACCTTGGGAGCACCTGTATATAAGGAAGCCTCACAGGCTGGAGAGGCACTCTGAGATCTGTAATAAAGGACTACGGTCACACTTTGAGCTTGCAGTATCTCATCTGACTCTTTATTCAAGACATAACAATCTGCTCTATCAGATTCCGTGTGGCAGCATGGCTTTTGTTATATGCATGCTGCCCATGCATGCGTGGGTTGTGCAGTGGAGTCATGAACCAGGTGGGCAACGGATAGCCATTGTCGCCCAGTAACCACCCTCTGGTTTATCACAATCACTCAAAGACCAAGCGATGGCGCAGAATTAAAGCTTCATGACTGGTGCCAGGATACTGGGCATTCACCATCATGCTGTGCTGAGCACATCAGTAGAGAAAAAATACTTGAGAAACTAATGGGACTAGAAGCCAACAGATCCCCTGGACCTAATGGCCTATATCCTAGGGTTCTAAAAGAGGTGGCTGCAGAGATAGTGGATGCATTGGTTGTGATCTTCCAAAATTCCCTAGATTCTAGAACAGTCCCAGTAGATTGGAAGGTAGCAAATATAACCCTGCTATTCAACATAGGAGGGAGAGAGAAAACAGGAAAATACAGGCCAGTTAGCCTGACATCAGTCATTGGGAAAATGCTGGAATTTATTATTAAGGAAGTGGTTATAGGGCAGTTAGAAACTCATGATATGATTAGGCAGAGTCAACATGGTTTTATAAAAGGGAAATCGTGTTTAATAAATTCAATTCGTTTTTTGAGGATGTAACTAGCAGCGCAGATAAAGGGGAACCACTGGATGTAGTATATTTGGATTTGCAAAAGACAGTTGATAAGGTGCCACATTAAAAGTTGTTAATCAAGTGAAGGGTTCATGGGGGTGGGAGTAATATGTTAGCATGGATGGAGAATTGGTTAACAGGCAGAAAACAGAGAGTCGGGACAAACGGGTAATTTTCAGGTTGGCAGGCTGTAACTAGAGGGGTGCCTTAGGGATCAGTGCTGGGGCCTCAACTATTTACAATCTACATTAATGATTTAGATTAAGGGACCGAGTGTAGTGTATCCAAGTTTACTGATGATACAAAGCTAGGTGGGACAGTAAGCTGTGAGGAGGACACAATGAGCCTGCAAAGGGCTATAGACAGGTTAAATGAGTGGCAGATGGAGTATAATGTGAGGAAATATGAGGTTATTCTCTTTGGTAGGAAGAATATAAAAACATAATATTTTTTAAATGGTGACCAACTATTAAATGTTGGTGTGCAGTCAGATTTGTGTGTCCTCGTACAGGAAACACAGAAAGTTACCATGCAGGTACATTAAGCAATTAGGAAGGCAAATGTAATGTTGGCCTTTATTGCAAGGGCGTTGGAGCACAAGAGTAAGGAAATATTACTACAATTGTACAGTGCTTTGGTGAGACCACACCTGGAGTCCTATGGTCTCCTTATCTGAGAAAGGACATAACGAGGTGGAAATTCATTTAAGGCGGTAACCCAGACGGAGTGGTAATTTTATCGCCTTGAAAAAGTTTATGCCCTCTGCCTAGATGTTCATAGAAACATAGAAACATAGAAAATAGGTGCAGGAGCAGGCCATTCAGCCCTTCGAGCCTGCACCACCATTCAATATGATCATGGCTGATCATTCACCTCAGTACCCCACTCCTGCCTTCTCTCCATACCTGCTGATCCCTTTAGCCATAAGGGCCACATCGAACTCCCTTTTGAATATATCCAAGGAACTGGCTGCAACAACTTTCTGTGGTAGAGAATTCCATAGGTTCACAATTCTCGAGGTGAAAACGTTTCTCCTCATCTCAGTCCTATATGGCTTACCCCTTATTTATAGACTGTGACCCCTGTTTCTGGACTTCCCCAACATCGGGAACATTCTTCCTGCATCGAACCTGTCCAATCCCATCAGAATTTTATATGTTTCTATGAGATCCCCTCTCATTCTTCTAAATTCCAGTGAATATAAGCCTAGTCGATCCAGTCTTTCTTCATATGTCAGACCTGACATCCCGGGAATCAGTCTGGTGAACCTTCGCTGCACTCCCTCAATAACAAGAATGTCCTTCCTCAGATTAGGAGACCAAAACTGCACACAATACTCAAGGTGTGGTCTCACCAAGGCCCTGTACAACTGCAGCAAGACCTCCCTGCTCCTATACTCAAATCCTCTTGCTATGAAGGCCAACACGCCATTTGCTTTCTTAACTGCCTGCTGTACCTGCATGCCTACTTTCAATGACTGATGTATCATGACACCCAGGTCTCATTGCATCTCCCCTTTTACTAATCTGTCACTATTCAGATAATAATCTGCCTTCCTGTTTTTGCAACCAAAGTGGATAACTTCACATTTATCCACATTATACGGCATCTGCCATGCATTTGCCCACTCACCTAACCTGTCCAAGTCACCCTGTGCCTCTTAGCATCCTTCTCACAGCTCACACTGCCACCCATCTGCAAACTTGGAGATATTCCTTCGTCAAAATCATCAATATATATTGTAAATAGTTGGGTTCCTAGCACTGAACCTTGCAGTACCCCACTAGTCACTGCCGGCCATTCTGAAAAGGACCCGTTTATTTCCACTATTTATTTCCTGTCTGCCAACCAGTTCTCGATCCACGTCAATACATTACCCCCAATCCCATCTGTCTTAATTTTGCACACTAATCTCTTGTGTGGGACCTTGTCAAAAGCCTTTTGAAAGTTCAAATACACCACATCCACTGGTTCTCCCTTATCCATTCCACTAGTTACATCCTCAAAAAATTCTAGAAGATTTGTCAAGCATGATTTTCCTTTCATAAATCCACGCTGACTTGGACCGATCCTGTCATTGCTTTCCAAATGCGCTGCTATTACATCTTTAAAAATTGATCCCAGCATTTTCCCCACTACCGATGTCAGGCTAACAGGTCTATAATTCCCTGTTTTCTCTCTTCCTCCTTTTTTAAAAAGTGAGTCCGTGGAATGTTGGAAAATGACCACCAATGCCTCTACTATTTCTAGGGCTACTTCCTTAAGTATTCTGGGATGCAGACTATCATGCCCTGGGGATTTATCGGCCTTCAATCCCATCAATTCCCCTAACACCATTTCCTGACTAATAAAGATTTCCCTCAGTTCCTTCAGTTCTTCCTTCTCGCTACACCCTCGGTCCCCTAGTATTTTCGGGAGGTTATTTGTGTCTTCCTTAGTGAAGACAGAAGCAAAGTATTTGTTCAATTGGCCTGCCATTTCCTTGTTCACCTGATTCTGACTGCAAGGGACCTACATTAGTCTTCACTAAGATGTTCCCTGCAATCTTCCTCCCATACTCTATTTCCCCCCTCCTAATTAAACCCTTTGACCTCCTCTGCTGAACTCTAAACTTCTCCCAGGACCCTTGCTGCAGGCACTCAGGCCATATTGAGGAGGATCAGTCAGCGAGGGAGGGGGTGAGGTGTTGCGGTGAGAAATGTCTGCGCAGGACCCACTGATCAAAGGTGTGGCCCTGGGCCCTACGTTGAGAAGGTCGAAATCTTATTCATCTGTTGTATTATTTGAACGGGCGGAGCCCCATTAATTATTGTTTGAGGGGGTGGGGTCTGTGTACATATGTTGTAAAGGTTATTCATCTGTTTGCACCACCACCACCTCAGTGAGACCCTAACACTGCATGAGGTAGAAAAAGCCATAAGACAGCGAAAAAATATCAAGGTTACAGGAGCGGATGGAATCCCTGCTGAGGCACTGAAGTATGGCGGAGAGGCATGACTGACGCAAATACACAACCTCATTTCACTCATTTGGAGGGAGGAGAGCATGCCAGTAGATCTTAGAGATGCAGTGATCGTGACCATCTTTGAAAAAGGGGACAAGTCCGATTGCGGCAACTACAGAGGAATCTCCCTGCTGTCAGCCAGTGGGAATGTCGTCGCCAGAGTCCTCCTCAACCGTCTTCTCCCCATGGCCGAGGAGCTCCTCCCGGAGTTGCAGTGCGGATTTCGTCCCCTCTGGGGTACAACGGACATGATTTTTGCAGCGCGACAGCTGCAAGAAAAATGCAGGGGACAGCACCAGCCCTTATACATGTCCTTCTTCGATCTTACAAAGGCCTGTGAGACTGTCAACCGCAAGGGTCTATGGAGCATCCTCCTCCATTGTGTATGCCCCCAAAAGTACGTCACTATCCTCCCCCTGCTCCACGACGACATGCAGGCTGTGATCCTTACCACCAGATCTATCACAGACCCAATCCATGTCTGGACCGGGGTCAAGCAGGGCTGCGTTATCGCCCCAACCCTCGTCTCAATTTCCTCGCTGCCATGCCCCACCTCACAGTTGACAAGCTCCCGCTGGAGTGGAATAAATTACAGAACCAGTGGGAAGCTGTTCAACCTTCGCCGTCTCCAGGCTAGGTCCAAGACCACTACAATCTCTGTCGTCGAGCTACAGTACGCGGAGGACGCCGGCCTCTGTGCACACACAGAGGCTGATCTCCAGGACATAATCAACATATTTACCGAGGCATATGAAAGCATGGGCCTTATACTAAGCATCAGTAAGGCAAAGGTCCTCGACCAGACTGTCCTCGCCGCACAGCACTGCCCCCCCAGACATCAAGATCCACGGCGCGGCCCTGGACAATGTGGACCACATCCCTTATCTCAGGAGCATCTTATCAACAAGAGCAGGCATTGACAACGATATCCAACACTGCCTACAGTGCACCAGTGCAGCCTTCGGCCGACTGAGAAAAAGAGTGTTTGAAGACCAGGTTCTCAAAACTGTCACCAAGCCCATGGTCTACAGGGCCGTAGTAATACTCGCCCTCCTGTATGGATCAGAGACGTGGACCTTGTACAGTAGACACCTCAAGTTGCTGGAGAAATACCATCAACGATGTCTCCGCAAGATCCTACAAATGCCCTGGGAGGACTTTTGTGTATCTATAAAGCATGCACTCCCATGTTCCGCCACCAGAGAGCTCATCCCATGAAGTCCCAAGGGATCCCAGCATCCCTTGGGAGCACTGTATATAAGCCGGCCCCTAAGGCCTGTGCCTCACTCTGGAGTGTCTTATTAAAGACTGAGGTCACTGTTACTTTAACCTCCCTGTGTGCAGCCTCATCTGTGTTAGGAACACAATAACTAGCGACGAGAATACGAATCCAACGCAAAGATGCAGCAAACTGTGGGCATCCTGGAGAAGTTCTTGGAGGGTGAGGACTGGGAAGCCAATGTCGAACGGCTAGACCAGTACGTTGTAGCCAACGAGCTAGATGGAGAAGGAAGCACTGCAAAAAGGAGAGCGGTCCTCCTCACAGTCTGCGGGGCACCAACCTACAGCCTCATGAAGAATCTTCTGGCTCCGGTGAAACCCACAGATAAGTCATATGAGGAGCTGTGTACACTGGTTGAGGAGCATCTTAACCCGAGGGAGAGCGTGCTGATGGCGAAGTATTGGTTCTACACGTGCCAGCGATCTGAAGGTCAGGAAGTGGTGAGCTACGTCGCTGAGCTAAGGCGATTTGCAGGACAATGTGACTTTGATAGCTACCTGGAGCAAATGCTCAGAGACTTTTTTGTACTGGGCATTGGCCAAGAGACCATCCTTTGAAAATTTTTGACTGTGGAGACACCGACCCTCAGTAAGCCCATTGCGATAGCACAGGCGTTTATGTCCACAGTGATAACACCAAACAAATCTCTCAGCACACAAATGCTAGCAATGTTCATAAATTAACTGGAACTGTGTTTGCGAGCAGAAATGTACAGGGCAGAACCCACGAGTCTGCAACTGCCAGCAGGCCTCAGGTGACCCAGATGACTCAGAGTCCCCAACAAAGGATGAATGCAAGGCAATTCACACCTTGTTGGCGTTGTGGAGGCTTCCAATCAGCCTATTCATGCCGCTTCAAAGGGTATGTTTGCAAGAGCTGTGGAACAATGGGGCACCTCCAACGAGCTTGCAAACGAGCTGCAAGCTCTGCAAAACGTGCTAACCACCACGTGGCAGAGGAAGATCGGTCCATGGTGGAGCAAAGCAATTTCGAGCCTCAGAGAGAGGAGGCAGCTGCTGAAGTATACGGGGTGCATGCATTTTCGATGAAATGTCCACCTATAATGCTAAACGTAAAATTGAATGGGTTACCCATAGCCATGGAACTGGACACTGGCGCTAGCCAATCCATCATGAATAAAACGATGTTTGAGAGACTGAGAACATACACCAAAGAGCTTATCACTGTCCTGGGCAGCGCCATGGTCAAGGTGCACGAACTGCTACTCTGGGTTGTCCCGGGCAATGGCCCCACACTGCTTGAAAGGAGCTGGCTGGGCAAAATCCGCTGGAACTGGGATGACATCCGAGCACTATCACATGTCGATGAGGCCTCATGTACCCAGGTTCTGAACAAATTTCCTTCCCTTTTTGAGCCAGGCATTGGAAACTTTTCCAGGGCGAAGGTGTGAATCCACTTGGTCCCAGAGGCACAACCTATTCACCACAAGGCGCGAGCAGTACCTCACATGATGAGGGAGAGAGTGGAAATTGAGCTGGACAGGCTGCAATATGAGGGCATCATCTCCCCAGTGGAATTCAGCGAGTGGGCCAGCCCGATTGTTCCAGTACTCAAAAGTGATGGCACGGCCAGGATTTGCGGCGATTGTAAAGTAACTATTAATCGTTTCTCGCTACAGGACCAATACCTGCTACCTAAGGCAGACGGCCTATTTGCGATGCTGGCAGGAGGCAAGACATTCACCAAGCTTGACCTGACTTCGGCCTACATGACGCAGGAGCTGGAGGGGTCTTCGAAGGGCCTCATCTGCATCAACACACACAAGGGACTGTTCATCTACAACAGATACCCGTTTGGAATTCGATCGGCTGCAGCGATCTTCCAGAGAAACATGAAGGGCCTACTCAAGTTGGTATCACATACGGTGGTCTTTCAGGACGACCCATTGGTCACGGGTCGGACACCGTTGAGCACCTACAAAACCTGGAGGAGGTCGTCCAGCGACTGGATCGCGTAGGGCTGCGGCTGAAGAGGTCGAATTGCGTCTTCATAGCAACAGAAGTGGAGTTTTTGGGGAGAAAGATCGCGGCGGATGGCATTCGGCCCACAGACGCCAAGACAGAAGCTATCAGGAACGCGCCCAGACCACAGAACATCATGGAGCTGCGGTTGTTCCCGGGACTCCTCAACTATTTTGGTAACGTCCTACCAGGGTTAAGCACACTTTTAGAGCCCCTACATGTGTTATTGCGCAAAGGTGAGAACTGGGTATGGGGAAAAAACCAAATAATTGCTTTTGAGAAAGCCAGAAACATTTTATGCTCCAACAAGCTGCTTGTATTGTATAACCCGTGTGAAAGACTTGTGCTAGCATGTGACACATCGTCGTACGGAGTCAGGTATGTATTACAACAAGCTAACATTGCAGGGAAGTTGCAACTTGTCGCCTATGCTTCCAGGAGCTTGTCTGAGGCCGAGAGGGCCTACAGCATGATTGAGAAAGAGGCATTAGCGTGTGTGTTCGGGGTAAAGAAAATGCATCAATCCCTATTTGGCCTCAAATTTGAGCTGGAAACTGATCACAAGCCCCTCACATCCCTGTTCACTGAAAACAAGGGGATAAATACTAATGCCTCAGTCCGCATAGAAAAGTGGGTACTCGCGCTATAGGCGTATAACTACACCATCCGCCACAGGCCAGGCACCGAGAACTGTGCGGGATGCTCTCAGTCAGCTATCATTGCCTGAGGGTCATGTTTGCCACCCACGGCCTGCCTGACATACTGGTCAGTGACAACGGGCCATGTTTCACCAGTGCCGAATTTAAGGAATTCATGATCCGCAATGGGATCAAACATGTCACCTCGGCCCCGTTTAAACCAGCCTCCAATGGGCAGGCAGAGCGGGCAGTACAAACCATCAAACAGAACCTTAAACGAGTCACAGAAGGCTCACTCCAAACCCGCCTGTCCCGAGTACTGCTCAGCTACCGCACGAGACCCCACTCACTCACAGGGGTGCCCCTGGCTGAGATACTCATGAAAAGGACACATAAAACCAGACTCTCGCTGGTTCACCCCAACCTGCATGATCAGGTAGAGAGCAGGCGGCAGCAACAAAATGTAAACGATGGTCGCGCCACTGTGTCATGGAAAATTGATCTGAATGACCCTGTGTATGTGCTAAACTATGGACATGGTCCCAAGTGGATCGCGGGCACGGTGATAGCTAAAGAAGGGAATAGGGTGTTTGTAGTCAAACTAAACAACGGACAAATTTGCAGAAAGCACCTGGACCAAACGAGGCTGCGGTTCACAGACTGCCCTGAACAACCCACAGCAGACGCTACCTTTTCGAGCCCACAACACACACCCAATAGATCAAAGACACCACGCTGGACCAGGAAATTGAACCCATCATGCCCAACAGCCCAGCAAGGCCAGGTTCACCTCACAGCCCTACAGGGCCAACAACACGCCAGCCCAGCGAGAGCACAGCCAACACACCAGAACAGACGTTTGTACCGAGGCGGTCCACCAGGGAAAGAAAGGCTGCCGACCGCCTCACCTTGTAAATAGTTTTCACTTTGACTTTGGCGGGGGAGTGATGTTGTGTATCTGTAAAGCATGCACTCCCATGTTCCGCCACCAGGGAGCTCATCCCCTGACGTCCCAAGGGATCCCAGCATCTCTTGCGAGCACTGTATATAATCCGGCCCCAACGGCCTGTTCCTCATTCTGGAGTGCCTTATTTAATATGTCCTCACTGTACAGTATAAATGCACACGAGGCCCATACTTGAGAGAAGGTTACTGAGACCAGTAACCTTTATTAGGCAGCACTGAAGTGATGAAGGTGGGTGGAGCTTTCGCTTTTATACCTGGTTTGGAGTGTCTCCCACAAGTTCACCACCTAGTGGTCAATGTTCTCACGGTGTACAACTTGGATAAGTTTATACATGGGTTACAATGACAGTTAAATACATGACATCACCTCCCCCCCAAAGTCTTATTGGGATCACAGGTTAAGTCTCTCTCATGGTTTACGTTCCCTTGTAGAGCGCCTGAGTTGGGGCTCCGGTTGATGGGCGCTGACCTGAGTGTCTGCTGTTTGCGGTGCCTCAGGTCTGTCCGGACTGCCCACAGTGACTGGGCTCTCCTCCACTTGGTTCCTGTGTTCGGTCACCTGTGGAGGAGTGAACTCTACATCGTGTTCTTCCTCTGCTTCTTCTATGGTGTTGCTGAACCTCTTTTTTGTTTGATCCACGTGTTTGCGGCAGATTTGTCCATTGGTAAGTTTGACTACCAGAATCCTATTCCACTCTTTGGCAATCACAGTGCCTGCGAGCAATTTAGGCCCTGCAGCATAGTTGAGGACAAAGACAGGGTCATTGACATCAATACATCGCGCCCTCGCATTCCCGTCATGGTAGTCACATTGTGACTGGCGCCTGCTCTCAACAATTTCTTTCATGTTGGGGTGTACAAGGGAAAACCTGGTTTTGATGTCCTTTTCATTAGCAGCTCTGCGGGAGGGACCCCTGTAAACGACTGTGGTTGGTATCTATTGGCCAACAGGCGGCGTGATAAGCGGCTTTGTAGGGAACCCCTTGGATTCTGAAGATCCCCTGTTTGATTATCTGCACTGCTCATTCCGCCTGGCCGTTTGAGGCCGGCTTGAACGGTGCCGTTCTGGCATGGTTGATACCATTTCCTGCCATGAAGTCCTGGAATTCAGTGTTTGTAAAGCACGGGCCATTGTCGCTGACCAAGACGTCCGGTAAACCATGGGCGGCGAACATTGACCGTAGACTTTCTACCATGGTCGAGGATGTGCTTGAATTGAGAATGTCACACTCGATCCATTTGGAGTAGGCGTCCACTACAACCAAAAACATTTTTCCCATGAAAGGACCTGCGTAGTCCACATGGATGCGTGACCATGGCTTGGCGGGCCAGGACCAGGGGCTAAGGGGGGCTTCCCTGGGCGCATTGCCCAGCTGGGCACACGTGTTGCACCTGGGAACACAAAGTTCCAGGTCTGCATCTATCCCTGGCCACCAAACATCTGACCTGGCAATTGCCTTCATCATGATAATGCCCGGGTGCTCATTGTGGAGTTCTCTCATGAACATCTCTCTGCTCATCTGGGGCATGATTACTCGGTTTCCCCATAGTAGGCAATCGGCCTGAATTGAGAGTTCATCCTTGCACCTCCGAAATGGTTTGAATTCCTCAGGGCATGCCCCGTACGTGGCTGCCCAGTCCCCATTCAGGACACATTTCTTGACTAAAGACAGGAGCAGGTCTCTATTTGTCCAGACTTTAATCTGACGGGCTGTCACGGGTGAGCCTTCGCTTTCTAAAGCTTTAACAGCCATGACCATCTCAGCAGCATGCTTGGTTGCCCCCTCGGTGGTGGCAAGTGGAAGCCTGCTGAGTGCATCGGCGCAGTTTTCAGTGCCCGGTCTGTGCTGAATTGTATTGTCATAGGCGGCTAACGTGAGTGCCCACCTCTGTATGCGGCCAATGCATTTGCATTTATGGCCTTGTTTTCAGCCAAAAGGGACATTAGGAGTTTGTGATCTGTCTCCAGCTCAAATTTACTGCCAAACAGGTACTGGTGCATTTTTTTACAGCATATACATATGCAAGCGCTTGCTTTTCTACCATCCCGTAGCCCCGTTCTGCCTGGGACAGACTTCTGGAGGCATAAGCTACCGGCTGTAACTGACCCTTGGCATTAACATGCTGCAACACACACCCGACCCCATAGGACGACGCATCGCACGTTAAAACAAGTTTCTTATATGGGTCATATATTGTTAACAGATTGTTGGAGCATAACAAATTGCGTGCTCTATCAAAAGCCCTTTCCTGGCTGTCCCCCCAGACCCATTCACGATCTTTGCGTATGAGCACGTGTAGCAGCTCTAACAGCGTGCTCAATTTGGGAAGAAAGTTATCAAAATAGTTCAGGAGCCCCAGGAACGAACGCAGCTCCGTCGTGTTATGGAGTCTGGGTGCTCTCTGGATTGCTTCTGTTTTGGACGCAGTAGGTCTGATCCCGTCTGCTGCTACCCTCATCCCCAGGAATTCTACCTCTGGAGCTAGGAAGATGCACTTCGCCTTTTTCAGTCACAGACCTATCCGATCCATTCTGCGTAGCACCTCCTCCAAGTTGCGGAAGTATTTTTCAGTATCACAGCCCGTGATGAGGATGTCGTCTTGAAAAACCACTGTCCTTGGAATTGACTTGAGGAGGCTTTCCATATTTTGTTGAAAGATTATGGCGGCCGAGCGAATCCCAAATGGACATCTGTTGTACTCAGCCAACCCCTTGTGTGTCGTGATGGTGGTCAGCTTCTTCGACTCACTTGCCAGCTCCTGGGTCATGTAAACTGAGGTCAGGTCCAATTTTGAAAAAAGTTTGCCACTGGATAGCGTTGCAAAGAGGTCCTCCGCTCTCGGTAGCGGGTACTGGTCTTGGAGTGACACCCGATTGATGGTGGCCTTGTAATCGCCACATATCCTGACCGACCCATCCGCCTTGAGCACCGGCACCATCAGGCTCGCCCAGTCGCTGAATTCGACTGGCGAGATGATGCCTTCCCTCAGCAGGCGGTCCAATTCGCCTTCTATCTTTTCCCGCATCATGTACGGCACTGCTCTGGCCTTGTGGTGTACTGTCCTGGAGTCCGGGTATATGTGAATCACTACCTTGGTCCTCATGAAAGTGCCAATGCCGGGTTGAAATAGTGAGTCAAACTTGTCCAGGATCTGTGAGCATGATACTCGCTCCACAGAGGAAATTGCATTGACATCGTCCCATTTCATAAGAACATAAGAACATAAGAATTAGGAACAGGAGTAGGCCATCTAGCCCCTCGAGCCTGCTCCGCCATTCAACAGGATCATGGCTGATCTGGCCGTGGACTCAGCTCCACTTACCTGCCCGCTCCCCGTAACCCTTAATTCCCTTATTGGTTAAAAATATATCTATCTGTGATTTGAATACATTCAATGAGCTAGCCTCACCTGTTTCCTTGGGCAGAGAATTCCACAGATTCACAACCCTCTGGGAGAAGAAATTCCTTCTCAACTCGGTTTTAAATTGGCTCCCCCGTATTTTGAGGCTGTGCCCCCTAGTTCTAGTCTCCCTGACCAGTGGAAACAACCTCTCTGCCTCGATCTTGTCTACCCCTTTCATTATTTTAAATGTTTCTATAAGATCACCCCTCATCCTTCTGAACTCCAACGAGTAAAGACCCAGTCTGCTCAATCTATCATTATAAGGTAACCCTCTCATCTCCGGAATCAGCCTAGAGAATCATCTCTGTACCCCCTCCAAAGCGAGTACATCCTACCTTAAGAAAGGTGACCAAAACTGCACGCAGTACTCCAGGTGCGGCCTCACTAAAACCCTATACAGTTGCAGCAGGACCTCCCTGCTTTTGTACTCCATCCCCCTAGCAATGAAAGCCAACATTCCATTCGCCTTCCTGATTACCTGCTGCACCTGCAAACTAACTTTTTGGGATTCATGCACAAGGACCACCAGGTCCCTCTGCACCGCAGCATGTTGTAATTTCTCCCCATTCAAATAATATTCCCTTTTACTGTTTTTTTTTCCAAGGTGGATGACCTCACATTTTCTGACATTGTATTCCATCTGCCAAACCTTAGCCCATTCGCTTAACCTATCTAAATCTCTTTGCAGCCTCTCTGTGTCCTCTACACAACCCGCTTTCCCACTAATCTTTGTGTCATCTGCAAATTTTGTTACACTACACTCTGTCCCCTCTTCCAGGTCATCTATGTACATTGTAAACAGTTGTAGTCCCAGCACCGATCCCTGTGGCACACCACTAACCACCGATTTCCAACCCGAAAAGGACCCATTTATACCGACTCTCTGCTTTCTGTTAGCCAGCCAATTCTCGATCCATGCTAATACATTTCCTCTGACTCCGCGTACCTTTATCTTCTGCAGTAACCTTTTGTGTGGCACCTTATCGAATGCCTTTTGGAAATCTAAATACACCACATCCATCGGTACACCTCTATCCACCATGCTCGTTATATTCTCAAAGAATTCCAGTAAATTAGTTAAACATGATTTCCCCTTCATGAATCCATGTTACATCTGCTTGATTGCACTATTCCTATCTAGATGTCCCGCTATTTCTTCCTTAATGATAGCTTCAAGCATTTTCCCCACTACAGATGTTAAACTAACCGGCCTATAGTTACCTGCCTTTTGTCTGCCCCCTTTTTTAAACAGAGGCGTTACATTAACTGCTTTCCAATCCACTGGTACCTCCCCAGAGTCCAGAGAATTTTGGTAGATTATAACGAATGCATCTGCTATAACTTCCGCCATCTCTTTTAATACCCTGGGATGCATTTCATCCGGACCAGGGGACTTGTCTACCTTGAGTTCCATTAGCCTATCCAGCACTACCCCCCTAGTGATAGTGATTATCTCAAGGTCCTCCCTTCCCACATTCCTGTGACCAGCAATTTTTGGCATGGTTTTTGTGACTTCCACTGTGAAGACCAAAGCAAAATAATTATTTAAGGTCTCAGTCATTTCCACATTTCCCATTATTAAATCCCCCTTCTCATCTTCTAAGGGACCAACATTTACTTTAGTCACTCTTTTCCGTTTTATATATCGGTAAAAGCTTTTACTATCTGTTTTTATGTTTTGTGCGAGTTTACTTTCGTAATCTATCTTTGCTTTCTTTCTTGCTTTCTTAGTCATTCTTTTCTGTCGTTTAAAATTTTCCCAATTTTCTAGTTTCCCACTAACCTTGGCCACCTTATACGCATTGGTTTTTAATTTGATACTCTCCCTTATTTCCTTGGTTATCCCTTCTCTTACCGCCCTTCTTTTTCACTGGAATATATTTTTGTTGAGCACTATGAAAGAGCTCCTTAAAAGTCCTCCACTGTTCCTCAATTGTGCCACCGTTTAGTCTGTGTTTCCAGTCTACTTTAGCCAACTCTGCCCTCATCCCACTGTAGTCCCCTTGGTTTAAGCATAGTACGCTCGTTTAGGACACTACTTCCTCACCCTCAATCTGTATTACAAATTCAACCATTCTGTGATCACTCATTCCAAGAGGATCTTTTACTCGGAGATCGTTTATTATTCCTGTCTCATTACACAGGACAAGATCTAAGATAGCTTGCTCCCTTGTAGGTTCTGTAACATGCTGTTCCAAGAAACAATCCCGTATGCATTCTATGAATTCCTCCTCAAGGCTATCCCGTGCGATTTGATTTGACCAATCGATATGTAGGTTAAAATCTCCCATGATTACTGCCATTCCTTTTTCACATGCCTCCATTATTCCCTTGATTATTGCCCACCCCACCATGACGTTATTATTTGGGGGCCTATAAACTACTCCCACCAGTGACTTTTTCCCCTTACTATCTCTAATCTCCACCCACAATGATTCAACATTTTATTCATTAGAGCCAATATCATCTCTCACAACTGCCCTGATATCATCCTTTATTAACAGAGCTACCCCACCTCCTTTCCCTTCTTGTCTATCTTTCTGAATTGTCAGATACCCCTGTATGTTTAATTCCCAGTCTTGGCCCCTTTGCAACCTTGTTTCTGTAATGGCCACCAAATCATACCATTTGTAATGATTTGTGCCGTCAACTCATTTACATTATTTCGAATGCTGCCTGCGTTTAGGTAGAGTGTTTTAATACTAGTTTTTAAACCATGATTTTTAGTTTCCAGTTCATGACAGCCAGCCAACTCCTCCCCAGTAGTGCAGGACCATCCTCCGGGAAAATCCAGAGTGGCAACCTGTTCTCTGAATCTTTGTGGGTCACGACTACCGTGGCGCTGCCTAGCACTGGAATGATCTCCTTTGTATATGTCCATAGCTGTGCGTCAATTGGCAATAATTTTGGCCTCCTGGTCTTGGACGCCCACAACTTGTCGAACTGTTTGATACTCATCAGTGACTGGCTGGCCCCTGTGTCTAGCTCCATTGATACTGGGATGCCATTGAGGAGCACTTTCATCATTATCGGTGGCGTCCTGGTGTATGAACTGTATATGTGCTCCACATGAACTCGCTGAACTTCAGCATCCAGCGATTTCCCCCAGTGTCCATTTGGCCTCGTAGGGCTTACATCGTCCCTGTCCTTCTCATACATCAACCTGGCTGCAGGCTTCCTGCACATATGCGCCAAGTGACCGCTGACATTGCAGTTTCTGCAGGTATATTGCTGATACCTGCAAGCTCTGGCTGTTTGTTTGCTTCCACACCTCCAACATGAGTCGTTGTTGGAAATAAAAGGTCCATTACCAGTTGATCGTCTTTGACTGTCTCTGTAACTGTGCTTAAGCGCACCATTGACAGGTATTAATGGCCCCATTACTGGCCGCATTGTCCCTTGCGATGGCATAAATCGCTGTTCAGCGAGACATTGTCTCTGTTGAATTCCCCTTTTGGGTTCGACTACATGCTCGGGCATGTCCGATTGCACCTGTCTGCCTGGAGAACTGTGTGTCGCGTTAACAATGTTGACTCCCTGTCTATTTGCTGCATTTAAACCAAGATTTTTGTCAAACATCATTCTGGTCTCTTCCTCCCCTGAGATAAATATCTGGGCCATCAAAGCCGCCATTTCCAGGATAAAGTCTTTGGTCTTAATCAGTTTCCTGAAAGCCCCAGCGTGCCCGATGCCCTCAATAAAAAAGTCTCGCAGCATCTCCGCTCTGCATGCATCTGGGAACTTACATAGGCTCGCCAGTCGCCGGAGGTCTGCCATGAAGTCTGGAATGCTTTGCCCTTCTCACCACCAGTGGGTGTAAAACCGGCGTCTCGCCATGCGCATGCTGCTCGCCGGTTTAAAGTGTTCCCTGATCAACTTACTGAGCTCTTCAAAAGTCTTCCTTAGTGACGAAAATTTGCAGTAGTCTCTCAATAAAATTGTCCCAATCATCACCAACACAGTACCTCTCATCTGTGCAGCTAGTGGCCATGCTCGCATGGTTTAAATCCCAGTTTCTCATCGCCAATAATATGTCCTTACTATACAGTATAAATGCACACGAGGCCCATACTTGAGAGAAGGTCATTGTGACCAGTAACCTTTATTCCAGCACTGATGTGACGAAGGTGGATGGAGCTTCCCCTTTTATACCTGAAAGTCCAGATTAGGAGTGTCTCCCACAAGTTCACCACCTAGTGGTCAATGTTCTCATGGTGTACAACTTAGGTCAGTTTATACATGGGTCACAATGACAGTTAAATACATGACATTATTAAAGACTGAGATCACTGTTACTGTAAACTCACTGTGTCCAGCCTCATGACAAGCTGTGGGAAGCTGTTCAACCTTCGCCGTCTTCAGGCTAGGTCCAAGACCACTCCAATCTCTGTCGTCGAGCTACAGTATGCGGATGACGCCTGCCTCTGTGCACACACAAAGGCTGATCTCTAGGACATCGTCAACGTATTTACCGAGGCATATGAAAGCATGGGCCTTACGCTAAACATCAGTAAGGCAAAGGTCCTCGACCATCCTGTCCTCGCCACACAGCACTGTCCCCCAGACATGAAGATCCACGGCGCGGCCCTGGCCAATGTGGACCACTTCCCTTATCTCAGGAGCATCTTATCAACAAGAGCAGGCATTGACAACGAGATCCAACACCGCCTCCAGTGCACCAGTGCAGCCTTCGGCCACCTGAGGAAAAGAGTGTTTGAAGACCAGGCCCTCAAAACTGTCACCAAGCCCATGGTCTACAGGGCCATAGTAATACCCGCCCTCCTGTATGGATCAGAGACGTGGACCATGTACAGTAGACACCTGAAGTCGCTGCAGAAATACCACCAACGATGTCTCCGCAAGATCCTACAAATCCCCTGGGAGGACAGACGCACCAACATTAGTATCCTCGACCAGGCCAACATCACCAGCATTGAAGCACTGACCACACTTGATCAGCTCTGCTGGGCTGGCCACATTGTTCGCATGCCAGACACGAGACTGCCAAAGCAAGCGTTCTACTCAGAACTCGTCCACGGCAAATGGTAGGCAGAGGAAATGTTACAAGGACACCCTCAAAGCCTCCCTGATAAATTGCGACATCCCCATCGACACCTGGGAGTCCCTGGCCAAAGACCGCCCTAAATGGAGCATCAGGGAGGGTGCTGAGCACCTTGAGTCTCATTGCCGAGAGCATGCAGAAATCAAGCACAGGCAGCGGAAGGAGCATGCGGCAAACCAGGCTCCCTGCCTACCCTTGCCTTCAACACTGTCTGTCCACCTGTGACAGAGACTGTGGTTCTCGTATTGAACTGTACAGCCACCTAAGAACTCATGCTAAGAGTAGAAGCAAGTCTTCCTCAATTCCAAGGGACTGCCGATGATGATGATGATGATATTTGAATGGGCGGCTGCCCCATTTTGTTATCTTTGATGGTAGTGGGGTTTTTAGGGTTGTTTGAGGGATGTGTTTGCAATAAAATGTAACATAGAACATTTCCTTCAGCTTCTGGTGTATGGCTGCTGACTTGTATCGGAGAGGTGGCATTATCGTGCCACAATACATGCTCATTATTGCTGCATCTCTCAGCACACTCCATTTAAGCGAAGCACTCCATTATGAGCTGCCGTTGAATAGCCCTGCCGCCACCAACATTGAGAAGCTGCCTCCTCCGTGGCTGCTGCCGGTAGTCACATCTTGCTGGACATTTGGGGCATTGGCAGGCTCCTGTTCCTCCTCCTGGATAATCAAGGGGCTATAGGGAGGGAGGAATGTAATACAATCACTATCAGCTATAGGTCGGGAGGAACTTAATAAAATCACTTTCAGCTATAGGTAGGGAGGAACTAAATATAATCACTATCACTACTGAAGGAGTACTTGGTAAAATAATGGGACTAAAGGCGGACAAGTCCCGTGGACACTCTGCCTTACATCCTAGGGTCTTAAGAGAAGTAGCGGCAGGGATCGTGGATGCATTGGTTGTAATCTACCAAAATTCCGTGGATTCTGGGGCAGTCCCAGCAGATTGGAAAACCGCAAATGTAATGCCCCTCTTTAAAAAAAGAGTCAGACAAAAAGCAGGAAACTATAGACCAGTTAGCCTGATATCTGTGGTTGGGAAAATGCTGGAGTCCATTATTAAGTAAGCAGTAGCGGGACATTTGGAAAAGCAAGATTCAATCAAGCAGAGTCAGCATGGTTTTATGAAAGGGAAATCATGTTTGACAAATTTGCTGGAGTTCTTTTGAGGATGTTACAAGCAGGGTAGATAAGAGCGAACCAGTGGATGTGGTGTATTTGGATTTCCAGAAGGCATTCGATAAGAGGTTACTTATGCAAAAGGTAGAAGCTCACGGGGTTGGGGGTAATATATTAATATGGATAGAGGATTGGCTAACTGCACAAAATAGAGAGTCGGTATAAATGGGTCATTTTCCGATTGGTAAACAGTGACCAGTGGGGTGCTGCAGGAATCGGTGCTGGGTCCTCAACTATTTACAATCTATATTAGTGACTTAGCTGAAGGGACCGAGTGTAAGGTAGCCAAGTTTGTTGATGATACAAAGATGGGTGGGAAAGCAAATTGTGAGGAGGACACAAACATCTGCAAAGGGATATAGTCAGGCTAAGTGAGTGGGCTAAAGTTTGGCTGATGTGGGAAAATGTAAGGTTATCCACTTTGGCAGAAATAATAGAACAAATTATAATTTAATTGGAAAAAAATTGCAAAGTGCTGCAGTACAGAGGGACCTGGGGGTCCTTGTGCATGAAACACAAAAAGTTAGTATGCAGGTATAGCAAGTAATCAGGAAGGCAAATGGAATGTTGGCCTTTATTGCAAGGGAGATAGAGTATAAAAGCAGAGAAGTCCTGCTACAACTGTACAGGGTATTGTGGCCACACATGGAGTACTGCGTACAGTTTTAGTCTCCTTATTTAAGGAGGGATATTCTTGCATTGGAGGCTGTTCAGAGAAGGTTCACTAGGTTGATTCCGGAGGTGAGGGGTTTGATTTATGGGGATAGGTTGAGTAGGTTGGGCATATACACATTGGAGTTCAGAAGAATGAAAGGTGATCTTATTGAAACTTGGAAGATAATGAGGGGGTTCGACAACGTGGGTGCAGAGAGGATATTTCCATTCATCGGGGAAACTAAAACCAGGGGACATATTCTTAAAATAAGGGGCCACCCATTTAAAACTGAGGTGAGGAGAAATTTTTTCTCTAAGAGGGTTGTAAATCTATGGAATTCTCTGCCCCAGAGAGCTGTGGAGACTGGGTCATTGAATATATTTAAGGCAGAGATAGACAGAATTTTGAACAATAAGGGAGCAAAGGGTTATAGGGAGTGGACAGGGAAGTGGAGCTGAGTCCATGATCAGATCAGCCATCGTCTTATTGAATGGCGGAGCAGGCTCGAGGGGCCAAATGGCCTACTCATGCTCCTATTTCTTATGTTCTTATGACCTCGACGTCCTCCTCCCTCTGCTCCTTCCCCTCCTCCTCGTCCTCTTGAGGTGGGCCTGCAATCCCCACTGGTAATGCCTGGGCCCTCATGATGGCCAAGTTGTACAGCATGCAGCACACCATACTGAATAGTGAGACATATTGAGGGGAGTATTGAAGACTGCCTCCTGAATGGTCGAGGCATCGGAATCGTTGCTTCAGCACCCCTAAGTCTGCTCTATGATGTTGCGGGTTGCGGCATGGCTCTTATTGTAGCGTTCCTTCGGCTCTGTGGTGGGGCTGGGGAGAGGGTTCATTAGTCAGGTGACCAGGCCATATCTCTTGTCCCTGAGCACCAGCCTCGGCCTTGCCGTGGTGGCTGAATCAGTCGAGGAACAGTGTTCTCCCGCAGGATAAATGAGGCATGTGCGCTTCCAGGATAGCAAGCATTGACTGCCAGAATGCGCTGCATGTGGTCACACACCAGCTGCACATTTAGGGAATGGTATTCCTTTCTGTTTCTGAAGACCTCTGCATTGTGGAATGGTGCCCGCAAGGCCACATGCGTGCAGTCAATGGCTCCTTGCAACCTCGGGAAGCCCGCTAACCTGCAAACTCACAGTTGCGCTCATCCTACTTCTCGCTGCTCATCGGGAATGTAATGAAGTCCATTCGATGGGTGTAGAGAGCTTGTGTGATGTCACGGATGCAGCGATGTGGTGCAAATTGTGAAATGCTGCATATGTCCCCTGATGCAACCTGGAAGGAGCCGGAGGCATAGAAGGTGAGTGCCACCTTCACTGTGACGGGCAACGCAGTCCTGGTGCCGATGTGAGACTTCAGGTCTGCCTGCAGTAGATGGCATATCTCTGTAACAACCTTTCGGAAGCACAGCCTTCTGACACACTGCTCCTCGGAGAGATCCAGATATGAGCGTTGCAGCTGGTAATGCCATGGGGGGTAGGGTTTCCTGCCCCGACGTCTAGGGTCTCTCCTCCTTCGGCCGCCAACATGGCCAATAGCCTTTCTCTCTTCACCACACCTGTAAAGCATGTAGAATGTGATGCTGGCGAACAAGTAATGCCCCCATTGAAGTTTTAGAATTAACTTTCCCTCGAGCTCAACTGCTATGTCTGTCTGACCACTGTAAATGTGGCGGCTTACCACTGTGCTGTATGTAAATGTTGCACTGACTGTGACCTCCGCAGGAAGCGCTTCCTCCTCCCTTTAAGTAGCCACCAGTTAGCGACTCTGCAAACCTGTACCGACTGTTTTTCCAAACATTGTTCTTGGTGGCCATTAAATGAGGTGGCCGCACCTAATTTTCCGACTGGAGCACAAGCGTAGGTGTTGCACCAGGAATACGTCGTGATCGTCAGTCTGGCGCTACTGCTTTGCGTCCCCGGTGATCCACTAATGAATTTTTGGTCGGGGTGCTAAATGGTGCGCTCCCGGTCGGTAACCTCTTACAATCTCACTAATGCCCTCTCTGGCCGCTAAATGAGGCATTAGACAACTGAAAGTCTAGCCCACCATTCCTCAGAGTGGGTGCAACAAAGGTTCATTTGACTGGTTCTTGGGATGAGAGGGTTGTCCTATGAAGAGAGATTGCGTAGATTAGGCCTATACTCTGGAGTTTAGAAGAATGAGAGGTGATCTCATTGAAACATACAAGAATCTGAGGGGATTTATAGAGTGGATGCTGAGAGGTTGTTTCCCCTTGTTGGAGAGTCTAGAACTAAGGGGCATGGTCTCAGGATAATGCATTGGCCATTTAAGACTGAGATGAGAAGGAATTTCTTCATTCTGAGCGTTGTGAATCTTTGGGTGTGGAAGTTCAGTCATTGAGTATATTGAAGCCTGAGATAGATAATTGTTTGGACTCTAGGGGAATCAAGGGATATGGAGATTGGGCAGGAAAGTGGAGTTGTGGTCAAATATCAGCCATAATCTTATTAAATGGCAGAGCAGGCTCGAAAGATCATATGGCCTACTCCTGCTCCTAATTCTTATGTTCTTATGCACCCAAACCCAGACCAGCCACCCACAGTGCTGCTTGGGATGCCAGGGATTCCCGAATAGCTCGAAGATTCAGTTAGTGCTTCACACTGGACCAAAGTAACTATAACACCCACCGGCCCCTCCTGCACTATGCGAATTAACACAAAGCTGTCCTGTAACTAACCATCCACCCATTGCACATGCTCCAATTGGACCTCGGCAATTCATGTCTGCACATTCATCACCAAGCAACTGAGAAGGCGAGTAGCCACTCGGCAGGCAACAATGGTCAACACAGGAAACTGGTGCAAAATAAGTTAAAATAACAACAACTTGTATTTATGTAGTGCCTTTAACGTAGTAAAACATCCCAAGGCACTTCACAGGAGTTTTATGAGACAAAACAAATAAATTTGACAATGAGCCACATGAGAAGACATTACGGCAGATGACCATAGGTTGAAGCTTTAAAGTTACTTCAGCCATGTTGGTTGCCTATTTTATGGTTGTACAATTCCAAAAATCTGAAATATACATATTTCTTAAAAGTGACAAAACTTCATTCCTTTTCCCTCTTTCTACCAAAAGTGTATAAAGAATAATAGTTTTATCAGACCCAGCGAACTTAAACTTATTATGTTGTCATTTAAATGCTTTTCGTGTAAAAAAAAGGAATTTCCATCAGATGATTCAAGATTCTTGGTGAGTGATTTGTAATATTAAGATCTGTCATATATAAACACAACTGCAGAAACTGAGCCCCAGTGCAGGAGACAGGGTGTGGGTCCTGAGCCCACTAGTTGCTTTGAGTTTGATGGTTGAGAACATTGAGAATTCTGCAATTACATCATACACCTTGCAGTAGCAAGCGTCTCTCAGGAATAGCTTAGTACCACTTAGTGCCTTAAAGAAGATCCAGGGGGATTAGTGCACATAATGGCAACAGCTCAAAGTTTACACTGTTACATTAACTGTATTCCCAGTGGAAGGCCTGCTGTTTTTGCTTTCCATTCATCAGTATTGTTAATTTCTTCTTTAATTCTTAATATTGTTGTAATGTCTCTACTAATCTTGTTCGCTTCCTTGCCTTGTTTTTGTGTCTATTGGTATGAAGCAAAATCAAGCAGCAAATGGTCCCATTCTCTTTACCCACAGACTTTCTCTTCTCCCTCACCCACCTTTTCATTCTTTACTGGTTTCTTTCAATGTTCCAACTTGACAGCCAAAGTTACTTTGCTTCTCCTTTCCCCTGTGCACAGCACTTCCTCAGTCCTGTCTCTCAGAATCTTTCGCCTCAGCTTTGTATTTGACTGCATCCTTGGCCTTCAATGCATTCCCTCCTCACTCTCCGTATCCTGAGTTTTCAATTCGCTTTCTTCATTGACCTGAGGCAAAATTCCATTGATAATAAGGGAGGTGGAGTTTGTCACTCTCTCAGCATCACCAACCGGGTCCTATTCTACCTTGCTTTGGGAAAAGCCCCTCTGCAATACAATAAATAACCAGGTGCAGCAGTTCCTTTAATAAGACAAACTCCATCACCCTCGCTCCAGTCACAATTGATCAATTGTACACGATAAAAAGCAAAACCTTATTTCATTACCAGCACAATGAACACTTCCAAACTTGACCAATTCAAAATTTATCATTTGTTTTAAAAAAGGCAATTGATATCTAAGTTAAAAAAATGCAGATTAATTCTAGGCAGTTGCACAAACCTAAGCTTTCTGATGGGATTGCTTAGATTTTGAATCACATGATCACCAAAACCTGCTTGGAACAGACTGGATACAGTTGGGGTGAAATTCGATAAGGCCCGAAAACGGACAGGGCACTGCAGGGTGAGATTTGCTTGCGCCCGTTTAGAAATTGATTTGGTGTTGCTGCTAATTCGAATGATGAAAGCACACAGCCCAGCAATGAATGCGCTGCTTCAGGCTGTGCACTCAGCAGGAGGCCCAATGTCACATCGCTGTAGCAATGCTGCGTTCTCTTAAAGCAGGGCTGACATTTTTAAAAGTAATCTCGAGCCCCTAAAGGTGAACTGCTTTCTGAAAAAACATTCAAAATCATTCAAAAATAGGCAGTCTTCAGCTCTTAAAACTGAACTGCCTTCTGCACGTAGAAAGTAGTACAAGTGCTTCAGCCCAAACACAAATGGCTCAACAGGCCAGGACAGGGCACTCCAGCTTTATGCAGGGGGTTAATAATGGAAGAGAGGTCCTCTACCCACAGGGGCCAGGAGGCCCTCCAGAAAGAAGGATGTGGGATCAGATCCCCGAAGCTGTCACTGCCAGCAGTGTCACCCCCACAACCTGCCTCCAGTGCCCAAAGAAGTTTCATGAGCTCAGACCAGTGGTCAAGGTCAGTGAATGCATCTTCAAAGCCATCTCCTTTTACCAACTGCATCACTAGACTCACACTCTTCTCAATGCACAAGTCCCCTTCCCCATCATTCACCTACCAACAATCGCTACCAAACACAAGGCAAATCTTTCCTTCCTAGTATCACTTCACACCCTTGGCAGGCAGTGACTAATGGGGTGCCGCAGGGTTCAGTGCTGGAACGCCAGCTATTTACAATATACATCAATGGTTTAGATGAAGGAATTGAGTGTAATATTTTACTTCACATTATTGATTACACCAGGGGTACAGACCCGCCACCAAAGGGAATTGCACGTAAACGTATTTATGGCACTGAGTCATGGTATGCTCAAGAAAGAAACTTGTCGAGTTGTTGGATATGTTCCCATGTACCTGTCCACTCCAGGGGGGGTATTCCCCTGAGATCTGTCCCCTTTAATGAATCAGAAATGGTAGAATGGTTGACAGTGAAAAATAGGACAAAACTAACTAAGGGGCCAGAAACGAAGGAGCAAACAGAATGGAGGTCGGCAGGGTATAAACTTACAGCCTTCCAGGGATGGTACCAGCCCAATTATGATAATAACCATCAGCCTCCCTTCCTAAGCATTACTCCCAGAATAGGAAATCCTGAAGGTATAATATGCCTAGTGAGTAATGAAACTAAAGGACCAGAAATGGGACGCAGCAAGTGTTCCCAAATGACTAAATGGCAAGCCACAACTAATCCCACTGAGAGAAAGATAGCAACCGTTGGCTGGACAACGGTCCATAACAAAGCCCCAGGTGAAGGGTGGGAAGGTGAGACCACTCGAGTAGGGATAGTGCGAAAGGACCAGGAGCTGACGCCCTATAATTGCACCTACTTTATTTGTGGCCATAAAGCCTACCCATGGTTACCAGCCAACTGGACAGGGTCCTGTTACTTAGGATATGTGGTACCCCTTATCAGATCAGTAAGGACTCTAAGGGAGGCCTATGGAAGCCACAGATTTAAACGGGATTTGACGTGGCTAAACGGAATATTCAAGGAAATGGTGCCACCCTATGGAATAGCATCGACTGAATGGCAGTTACGGGAACTGGCTAACTTAGTGGAATCAGTAGCCAACGCAACTTCCCAAGCCTTTGAAGGGATAAATGACGAAATGGTAGCTATTCGAACAGTGGCTCTCCAAAATTGTATGGCCTTAGATTATCTCCTAGCCAAGGAGGGAGGAACATGTGCATTAATAGGTGAAGAATGCTGTACGTATATCCCAGATAAATCAGAAGATATCGGCAGTCTAGCTGAAAACATCAGGAAAAAGGTAATAGAGTATAAACAGACAGTTGGCCAGGACGGTATCACCTTGTGGGGTTGGGCATCAGGATGGTTGGGAGCCCTGGGGAAATCTGTGGTACAGGGTTTGATCATATTCCTGCTGATAGTCTTCGCCCTGTATCTATTATTTGTCATCATTAAGTGTTGCTGTGCCAGGGTGGGAGAAACTATGTTACCTACCGAGACCACGGCTAGAGTTATGGTAGCAACAACTGCTGAAGGCTCTTGTGTGGAAATGGAAATGGAGAGACTGTACAAGATCAGAATGAATTGAGTTGTCCTTGTGAAGGACAAAATGGGGGAATGTGGAAATGTATTTTTATCTAAGCTGATACCATACGGTATTTGTGTGCCTTTTGATTAAAATGGAGTCCTGGCCCTTCCAGAACTTTCTGCATTTTAGCAGTCAGCTTGCATAAACAGCTAAACCTGGTTTGAGATGGCTGATGGCCATCAGACAGCTAGGAGACAAGTCATGCTGAGACAAGTAACCCCCCATGGTGCTCTCCTATTGTCTACACTACAGGAGTTCCATGTCACCCCACCCTTATCTTCTAGCCATTATCTCTTTCCGAGACCTCATCCATTTGATGCAAACAGATAAACTGACCAGGAAATTGAAACAATCCTGACACAATACAAGACAGGTGATAGCCCATTACCTATGACTCATGGAGTAATGGCCGTTTGGCTTTCTGATAACCCTGACAAAAGGAAATATCTGGATACCATGTCAGGACCAGGATATAGTAATTAACTCTTTATCTGTATTCACTGACTGTGAGACAGAGCAATACACAGGGAGAGGCCATAACTTTGGTTTTACTGTATAAATATCTTGTTAAACTGAACCATTTCGGAGGTGTTCACTTAGCCCTTGACTGAGTGTGACCTACCCCTTTTTTTGATGGAGGCGGGACAATGGGCGGACGCCCAATCTGCTCACAGGAAATGGGTTGGTCATTTAATTATAATGAGGCTGACTGCCTTCCTTTTAACATTGATTCTATTTTTAACCACAGGAAACTCGGGAGCTAAAAGCAGGCGAGAAGGGTGGAATTCATGAGGTAAGTGTCTTTACAGCACTGCTGTGGGACAGGAGGAGGAGGAGAGCTTCCTCCAGACCCAACCAGCTGTCCAGCAAACCTCCCCTCCCTCACCACAATCTGTCTGCTCCCTGTCCCCCACCATCGGACCCCCGACCACCATCGGAGCCCCCCCCCCCCCGCCACAATTGGGATTCCCCCAGACTACTATCGAACTCCCCACCCAGCATGACCAGAGCTGAAACGTTAACTCTGTTTCTCTCTCTTCAGATGCTGCCTGACCTGCTGAGTATTTCCAGCACTTTCTGTTTTTATTTCAATGTTGCCCCTAATTGTTTTTTCGGTGCGCAGTCACAGACACCCAGACAGCTGCGCAGCCGCACAGCTTAGCGAGCACAGTGGTGATGGGTGGATGGGACTTGCTGCGTGTTACAATATGTGCATCAAGTTCATCGATGGAAGATGGGAGGCTGGGGAGGAGAACATTGGAATAGTCGAGTCCGGCAAATAACACATAAATGTCATGTTATGCATGTTGTAGGACCAACACAGAATACGTTCTATCTTCCCGTCTGGATCAAGGTCTGGCTCTTACACCCCGTCCATTTTCATACCTGCATCATGTTTTCCCCCCTCCCCACTGTTCTCATTGTGCTCCCACCCCAAAAGTTCATGGCCTTCTCTCCCAGAGCGCCTCACCTCCTCACCCCCAGCTCCTGATCTTCACCCTCTCTGAGCTCCTCCCTCTCCCAGCGCTTCTCTCCCCCTCCAGACTCCTCTCTCTCTCCCTCTCCAATCTCCTCTCTTCCCCCCCACCCCCGACCCCCTCGATCTCCACACTCTCCCCCTCCAATCTCCACTCTCTCTCCCTCTCCAATCTCCTCTCTCTGACCCCATCCAATCTCTCTCTCTCCCCCTCTGGTTTTCACTCGCTCCCCCTCGGATCTCCTCTCCTCCCCCTCCAATCTCCTCTTTCTCTCCCCCTCCAATCCCCTCTACCCCCTTCTGATCTCCTCTCTCTCTCCCTTCCAATTCCCTCTCCACACTCTCCAATATCCTCTTTCTCTCCCCCTCTAATTTCCTCTCGCTCGCTTCCTCCGATCTCCTCTCACTTTCTCCCTCCGAGCTCCTCTCTCCCCCCCCCCCCCCCAGAGGCATTTAAGTAGAATTTCCAGTGTTTTACTGCTGAATGCAGGTTAGTGTGTCGAAAAAGCTGTTCAGGTTTAAGCACCCGACCGGTAAATTCGGCAACTGATTTGCGACATTGCAAAAACTTACCGCTCCACCCTCCATTTTCACTGAGATCATGACGTCAATCATCGTGCATTGCCTCGCTCATGCCCCAGATGGAAAATTTGGCCCTTACGTCTCATTTAATGTCCGCCCCGGAAACGTCTGAAGAAAGCGGCATTCGCAGCGTGCAGCAGGTGGTATTGGCGGCTTATTTAAAGGGAGGGTGGAGGATTAGACATCGCAGCTGACATTGACTGCAACGGTTGTGCACAGCACCATGCGTGAAGCTCCGACTTGCAAAAGGCACTTTTATGTGTGATTACAGTTTCCACACAAGGTCAGTGAGAGATTTGAATGGGGCCATTGCCAGTTCGCCAGCATATTATGCTGCTTGCTATTGGCAGGCTGCTTCAAGCTAGAAGGAAGGCTCTTGGCCATGTGGGCCCACAGGTTGACAGGGACCATCGCTCAGACCTCCAGCTCTCTGAGGGCACTGCATGAGAAGGCTGCATTTCCAAAAGAAAGTGCTGACAGAGATATGCGATCTCCTGCAGGCAGACCTACAGCCTGCCAGTGCCAACAGGACTGAGCTGCCCGTGGCAGTAAAGGCGACTGTGGCGATGGACTTCTATGCCTCCGGCTCCTTCCAGGGAGCAGCAGGGGACTTATGCAGCGACTCTCAACATACTGCACATTGCTGCATTTACCAGGTTACAAGGGCTTTGTACGCCCACAGAATAGACTTCAAAAAGTTCCCTATGAGCTGGGACAGCTAGAATGAGAGGGCTTTAGGGTTGGCAGAATAACAAGCTTCCCGAGGGTTCAAGGAGACATTGACTGCACACAAGTCGTCTTGTGAGCACCATTCAACAAAACAGGTATTCAGAAACCGAAAGGGATGCCACTCCCTAAACATGCAGCTGGTGTGCGACCATACGCAGCGCATCCTGGCAGTGAATGCCCACTATCCAGGGAGTGCACATGATGCTTTCATCTTGCATGAGAGCAGTGTCTCACAAATGTTTCAGCACCAAAGGCATGGGCAGAGCTGGCTGATCAGGGACAAAGGGTACGGCCTAGCCACCTGGCTCATGACCCCCCTCCACAACCCCACCACAGAAGCCGAGCAGCGCTATAGTGCGAGCCATGCAGCTACCCACAACATCATTGAACAGACAATTGGGGTGCTGAAGCAGCGCTTCTGATGCCTGGACCATTTTGGAGGCAGCCGTCAATACTTCCCTCAACAGGTCTCTGAATTCATTGTGTTGTGCTACATGTTATACAATGTGGCTGTCATGAGGGGCCACGCATTGCCAGTGGGGATTGCAGGCCCACCTCAGGAGGAGGAGGGCGACAAAGAGGAGCCTGGCGAGGCACCGATTGCAGAGCCACACCATCCACGGGGCAGGCAGCGTGGAGATGCTGCCAGAGCAGGAGCCGCACGTCGCCCGGTCATAACGGACAGGTTTGGTTGGATTGGGAAGCTAGGGATGCAACTAAGACTCACGACTCTGTGCCACCATAAAGGCTCTTCTACACTGAATTTTAGAATGAGACACACGACTCCAATAGCAAAGGGACAAATTATTATTTTTATGAAAACTAGTAATAAGCAATGCCCCCCAACAGCACCTAATGATACAATCGACCAACAAAACAAAACCAAAACAATAAACAGCATTCTGCAGCAAGTCAGTGAACAACAAGTTAATTTATAAAAAACAACAGGTGACTCATTATATACCAATGCATCTGCACAAGGTTGTGCCACCCCTTAATGGGTCTTGCCTTGACACTTCGCCCCACTTCCCTTCATCCCCCTCCCACACCTGCTGCTCCTCCTCAATGAGGTCTCAGTGCCTACATAAGGCTGCTTGAGGGCTGCTGTGTTAGGGGGCAGACAGTGCAGACGGCATATGCTGACGCCCTGGACCATTTCTTGGCCCAGACAGCCCAGCTGCAGACTGCTGCACCTCATCATCGGTGGAAGCAGTCAACGGTAGCTGGGGTGTTTACCGTGTATGGTGCATGGTTGGAGAGTCAGTGGTGGGAGCCAGAATGCTGTCATCCTGAGGAAGGGCAGCACCTTCCATTTCCTGGGAGCCACTGAGATTCCGACTGAGCTGGGCTCAACATCCGGAGCACGATGTGACTTCACAACTTGCTGGTCTGCTTCAGCACCGTCCCTTCCCCATTGGACAGTGGGGAACACAGAGAGAATGGCACCAGTCATCGACCGCATCACATCAGCAAGCTGCAGCATAGTGCCTGCGATTCGATCGATACAATGATGGTGATCAAGGGCACGTGCCACACACTCTGGAACTCCATTGTTGCTGCTGGAGGCCATGTGACTGGGCAATGATGGCCTCACTGGACTCCTGAGTTCCACCAACAATGCGAGATGCTGCCTCCATAACAGTCACAGAAAGCTAGTCGATGCTCTGTGAGATCTGACCCAATGCAGCCATGAGCTCACGGTGCATGCCTGTGTTTTCCCTGGACATTTCCACCAAGTCCGGTTCCATGTCTGCTTGTTGTTGAACAGACCTACTTTGCCAACTCACCCACCGGAGAGCTGGCCTCCGAGATTCCCCTCTCGCTGTGCGTTGCTGTAGACGACTGGGGTCAGGAGCCTCCGCTGACTCAAACCCTGGAAATTGGCCTCGGCCCCAGATGTGGTCTCTCGCAAGGGGCCAACTGGTGGGCTCTGCGGCTCAGGCGTTTGAGTGTCTTCACAAGCCTCTTCATCACCCCATGGCCAGAGGTAGATGCCTCATGGGAAGGCTGGCGTGATTGTGGCTGATCTTCTGCAAGCTCAAAAAAACAGATGTGTGGTTAGCAGCAGGGGAGAGGGCAGAGTGATAGGAGAAAAGTGGCATTGCACATGTACGCCACATCATAATACAGCTCAATGAAGTCACATCAGTCGCGCATTCATTTACATATCCTCACTACCAGAAGGGGGCCCAGCAACTTACCTGGCAACTGCCCAAGCTGGTGCTCCAATGAATGCAGACACCTGTCCCTTGACATCCGTCAAAGTCTAGGATTTGAGACGGATCCCCGCCTGTGTGCAGCTGCTCACGCCTGTTGTGTGAGTGCTTTGACTGCAAAGAGCAAAATAGGAAGGGTTTAGAAAGGGCACATCTCCTGTTGTGCCACATATGCCTACCATACTTCAATAGGTCAGAATGCGTGGATCTTCTAATGACTTCACTTCAATCTGTGTGGATGTTGCATGAGCTTTGTGAGCGATTGTTTGGAATTGAGAGGGATGTAACATAAAGGCTGCAGGTGATCTTTATGGAACCTATATCAGCAGTGGGAGTGTATTGTGCAGAAGATTCTCAATGATTAGGGAACTAGAGTATATGTGCATCCTTCATTAAGAGGCAATGGCTGGAGAAGTCAGCTTTCAGGTGCATTGGGAAACCCATCCCACAGGCTGCAAGACTTTGAGAATGGTCACATACATGAAATACTTCACATAGCATCTGACATTCATGTTGGAAGGATAGCAGCCATAAATAAATGTGAATGGTAGTCACCCCGACGATCCTGGTAAGGTCGTTGAACTTTTTGTGGCATTGTGTCCCAGTTCTGGGAACCGTACCCGCTGCAGACCCCTCCTGGGCAATTTCTCTCCAAATTTGTTTAAATATAGCTGGCAGCGGTCTCACTCCCCCAGCCAGATAGAGTGATGACCACCTCCTCTCCACTGCATGGACTAAGGCCTCAGCAACCTCATTTGAAAATTGCCTGGCACGCTACCTGCCATCCTGCTGCTCCAGCTCTGCAGAAGTGGCAGAAGTGGGGTGGATCATATGAGCATGCGCGCAGGAAGCTGCCGCACCCTGAAATAGTGTTTGCACCCGGGATAAAAAAACAGCTGCGCATGCGCAAAATGGCTACTTCTTTTACAGCCGCGATTTTCGGCTCAGGCGCACAAAGTCCATTGTGTAATGCCTGATTTAACACCCATGATCATGGATCCTAATTTTTTGCCAAATTTTCCAGTCGAGGGCACAAACTATTTTCAGGTGGTATCTTTAGCGTCCCGCCGCGATTAGTGCCCCAAAATCAGGAAAGGCGAAAATCCAGTCCAAAGACTTTAAATCAATAAATGTCGGGGAGGGCTCAGGTGGAAAATGTAATAAAATAATAGTTCAAAATAAAACGAAAGGGAAGTGAGTAGAATAACCATCAGTAATTGTGCATGGTAAAGGGAAATATAAAAAATGTAAATAATTCAGCCAGGGCTGAAAAATAAGAAACATGTGAGTAAAACATTAGAGCTGAAGGACAGACTCGGGTGTGTGGCCCAAATAAGCGTTCTTTATACAAATGCACGGATTATAAGGAATACATAGAATGAACTGCAGGCGCAAATTCAACTTAGAGGGTATGACATGGTAACGATTACTGAGACATGGCTGCAAGATAGTCAGGGCTGGGAAATAAATATACCCGGTTACAAGGTCTACTGGAAAGGTAGGGAAAAGGGTAGAGGGGGAGGAGTAACTTTCGCTATTAAGTATGAAATCTCTTCAATGATGAGACGATATAACAAGAGGTAAGCAGGCTGCAGAGACTTTATGGGTAGAATTGAGAAATAGGAAAGGATTTAAGACTGTAGTGGGAGTTGTATATAGGCTGCGTGGCAGCAGCCGTGAAGTGTTAGATTGTGTAACTACAGACATTAGACAAACATGTAGTAAAGGCAGAGTTGTTTTCATGAGGGTTTTACTTTTCATATAGATTGGGATAAACGGATCGAGTTCAACGTGATGTTTGAAATGGAGAAACGCGAAAGAGTTACGATTGCAACAGGATGAGAAAGAGACCGTCCGCAGTAAACTGGGCAAATCTGTGAGTGAGTAAAACAACAGAGGGTCAATGGGAGATGGTCAAACAAGAATTGAATGTGATACAGAGCCAGTTTATACCCCTGAGGGGCAAGAGCGCTACTTGATAAAAAACACCATGGACATAAAAGAGGTAAGAGACAACATAAAATGAAAAGAAAAGGCATACAAAAATGCAAACGTGAGCACAGATCCTGGCAAATGGGAGCATTACAAAGATCAGCAAAGGGTGACAAAACAGCCAATAAGAGCTACAATAAGGGAGTATGAAAGGAAACTTGCAAGGGATATCAATATCAACACAAACATTTTTTACAATTATATTGGGAAAAGAATGTGGTCAGGAGCAACGTTGGCCCCTTCAAAACTGATATTGTCGATGGTAATAGGGAAAAGGAGGACATGCTGATCAATGACTTTGTGAGTCATTTACAGTACAGGAAGAGGATTGCATGCCAGAAATCCAAGGAAACTAATGTTGAATCAGGGACAAGGACTAAACAAAATAACAGTAATGAAGAAAATAACAGCACTAAAGACTGATAAATCCCCAGGGCCAGATTATTTCTATCCATTCCAGGAGAACATTGCAAATGCCCCAACTATAATCTTCCAAATTTCTCTAGATTCAGGGACATTCCTTTAAATTGGAAAATTGTGCATGTCACCCCATTATTTAAGTATGGTGAGAGAAGGAAACCAGGGAATTATAGATCAGTTAGACTTACATCTGTTGTCGGGAAATTAAGGATAGGTGACTGATCACCTTGAAAATTTTCAACTAATCAGAGAGAGCCAGCATGGATTTGCAAAAAGTATGTCATGCCTGACAAACCTGATTGAATTTTTTGAAGAGGTGACTAAAGTAGTGGACAGGGGAACGTCAATGGATGTTATTTATATGGACTTCCAGAAGGCATGTCATAAAGTCCCTCACAAGAGACTATTAACTAAGGTTGAAGCCCATGGAATTGAATGCAAATTACAGACCTGGTTAGGAAATTGGCTGAGCGGCAGGACACAGAGAGTAGGGATAATGGGCAGGTTCTCTAATTGGCAGGATATGATTAGTAGTGTCCCGCAGGGATCTGTGTTGGGGCCGCAACTATTCACACTCACCTCTGAGTCAGAATGTTGTGGGTTCAAGTCTCACTCCAGGGACCTGAACACAAAAAAATCTACGCTGACACTCCAGTGCAGTGCTGAGGGAGCACTGCACTGTCGGAGGTGCTGTCTTTCAGTTGAGACGTTAAAACGAGGCCCCGTCTGCTTTCTCAAGTGGACGTGAAAGATCCCATGGCACTATTTTGAAGAAGAGCAGGGGAGTTATATTTATCTCTAAATCAACACAGCAAAAAAACAGATTATCTGGTCATTATCACATTGCTGCTTGTGGGAGCTTGCTTCTGCACGAAGTGGCTGCTGCGTTTCCTACATTACAACCGTGACTACACTCAAAAAGTACTTAATTGGCTGTAAAGCGCTTTGAGATGTCCGGTGGTCATGAAATGCGCTATATAAATCCAAGTCTTTCTTTTCTTTTATATTTATGAATGACTTTGATGATGGGATAGAAAGCCACATATCCAAATCTGCCGATGACACAACGATAGGCGGCATTGTAGTTAGTGTAGATGAAAGCATAAAATTACAAAGGGATATTGATAGATTAAGTGAATGAGCAAAAACTGTGTCAAATGAATTTCAATGTCGCAAAATGTAAGGTCAGCCACATTGAACCTAAAAAAAATGGAACAGGTTACTATCTCAATGGTGAAACAGGGGCGGTCCAAAGAGACTTGGGGGTCCAGGTACATAGATCATTAAAATGTCATGAACAGGTACAGAAAATAATCAAAAAGGCTACTGGAATACTGGTCTTTATATCTAGAGACTAGAATAGAACAACAACAACAACTTGTATTTATATAGCACCTTTAAAGTAGCAAAGCATCCCATGGCGCTTCATAGGAGTATTATAAGACAAAAAATTTGACACTGTGCCAGATAAGGAGAAATTAGGGCAGATGACCAAAAGCTTGGTCAAAGAGGTAGGTTTTACAGAATGCCTTAAAGGAGGAAAGAGAGGTAGAGAGGTGGAGAGGTTTAGGGAGGGAATTCCAGAGCCTAGGCAACATAAGGCACGACCACCAATGGTTGATGGATTATAATCAAGGATGCTCAAGAGGACAGAATTAGAGGAGCGCAGATATATTGAGGATTGTGGGACTGGAGGAGTTTACAGAGATAGGGAGGGGTGAGATCATGGAGGGATTTGAAAACAATGATGAGAATTTTAAAACCAAAGCATTGCTTAACAATCTTCGAGCACAGGAGTGATGGGTGAATGAGACTAGGTGCAAGTTAAGCCACGGGGAGTCGAAGCTTGGATGATCTCAAGATTATGTAGGATAAAACGTGGGAGGCTAGCCAGAACTGCATTAGATTAGTCAAGTCTAGAGGTAACAAAGGCATGATAAGCAGTTCATGGAGCTGAGCTGAGGCATGGGCTGAGACGTTCCATGTTACGGAGGTGGAAATAGGCGGTCTTAGTTATGCAGCGGATATGTGGTCGGAAGCTCATTTCCTGGTTAAATGTGACACCAAGGTTGCGAATAGTGTGGTTCAGCCTCAGACAGCTGTTAGGGAGAGAGATGGTCAATATTTAGGAAATGGAGTTTGTGGAGGGGACCGCAAACAATGGTTTTCATCTTCCCTATATTCAATTGGAGAAAATTTCTGCTCATCCTAAACTGCATGTCAGACAAGCAGTCTGACAACTTAGAGGCCATGGAGGGGTCAAGAGAAGTGGTGTTTATGTAGAGCTGGGTGTCGTCAGTGTACATGTGAATACTGTGCTGTATGATGTCGCCAAGCTGCAGCATGTAAGTGAGAAATAAAATGGGGCCAAGGATAGATCCTTGGGGAACACCAGAGGTAACGATGTGGGAGTGGGAAGAGAAGCCATTGCAGGTGATTCTATGGCTACGATTCGATAGATAAGAATGGAACCAGGCGAATTCAGTCCCACCCAGCTGGACGACAGTGGAGAGGCATTGGAGGAGGATGGAATGGTCAACCATCTCAAAGGCTGCCGACAAGTCAAGAAGGATGAGGAAGTAGAAAGTAGAAGAGACAAGGGGTAGCTTAGGAAGGATATATTGACCCTGGAGGGAGTGCAGTATAGGTTTACCAGAATGATACCCAGACTGCAAGGATTAAATTACGAGTAGGTATTACACAAATAAGGGTTGTATTTCCTAGAATTTAGAAGGTTAAGTGGTGATTTGATCAAAATTTTCAAGATATTAATGGGAACAGATAGGATAGATAAAGAGAAACTATTTCTGCTGGTTGGAGAGTCTAGGGCTCAACGGGGGTTAGCCTAAAAATTAGAGCCAGACCTTTCAGGAGTGAAATTAGGAAACACTTCTACACACAAAGGGTGTTAGAAGTTTGGAACTCTCGTCCGCAAATGGCAATTGATGCTAGATCAATTGTTAATTTTAAATCTGCGTTAATCGACTTTTGTTAACCAAAGGCATTAAGGGTTTTTGGGCATAGGAGGGTATGTGGAGTTAGGTCGCGGATCAGCCATGATCTCATTGAATGGTGGAACAGGCTTGAGGGACTAAATGGCCTACTCCTGTTCCTATGTTACGATTCACAGGGTGTGGGTGTCTCTGGCAAGGCCAGCAACTATTGCCCATTCCTAATTGCCCTTGGAAATGTGGTGGTGAGCCGCCTTCTTGAACCGCTGCAGTCCGTGTGGTGAAGGTGTTGCCACAGTGCTTGTTAGGTAGAGAGTTCCAGGAGTTTGACCCAGCGACAATGAAGGAACAGCAATATATTTCAATGTAAAGATAGTGTATGACTTGGAGGGAAACTTGCAGGTGGTGGAGTTCCCAAGCACCAGCTGCCCTTGTCCTTCTAGGTGGTAGACATCACGAGTTTGGGAGATATGTCGAAGAATGTCAATGAACAAATATTTTGTATCGGTCTTCACAGTAGAAGATACTAAAAGCATCCCAATAATTGATAATCAAGGGGTTATTGGGTGGGGGGAACTTAAAACAATCACGATCACTAGAGAAAAAATACTAGGCATACTAATGGGACTAAAGGTGCAGAAGTCCCCTGGACCTGATGGCCTGCATCTCAGGATCTTAACAGAAGGGGCTGCAAAGATAGTTGTAATTTACCAAAATTCCTTGGTTTCTGGAGAGTTCCCTTCAGATTGGAAAACCGCAAATGTAACGCCGCTATATAAGAAAGGAGGGAAGCAAAAACCTATAGACCAGTTAGCCTAACATCTGTCATTGGGAAAATGCTGGAGTCTATTATTAAGGAAGTAATAGCGGGACATTTAGAAAATCCTAATACAGTCAAGCAGAGACAGCATGGTTTTATGAAATGGAAATTATGTTTGACAAATTTGCTCAAGTTCTTTATGGCTGTATCAAGCAGGGTGGATAAAGAGCAACCAGTAAATGTTGTGTATTTGGATTTCCAGAAGGCATTTGATAAAACGCTACTGCACAATGTAAGAGCTCATGGGGTTGGGGGTAATATATTAGCAAAGCTAGAGGATTGGCTAACTAACAGAAAGCAGAGAATGGGTCATTTTCAGGTTGGCAAATTGTAACTAGTGGGGTGCCACAGGGATCAGTGCTAGGGCCTCAACTATTTACAATCTATATTAGTGATTGGATGAAGGGACCGTGTGTAATGTTGCCAAATCTGATGATGATACAAAGAAAGATGGGAAAGCAAATTGTGACAAAGACACAAAGAATCTGCAAAGGAATATAGATAGGCTAAGTGAGTGGGCAAAAATTTGACAGATAGAGTATAATGTGGGAAAATGTGAGATTAACCACTACGGTAGGAAAAATAAAAAAGCAAATTATTATTTAAATGGGTAGAGATTACAAAATGCTGAGGTATAGAGTGATTTATGGGTCCTTGTACATGAAACACAAAAAGTTAGCAATCAGGTACAGCATGTAATTAGGAAGGCAAATGGAATGTTGGCCTTTACTGCAAGAGGGTTGGAGTATAAAAGTAGTAAAGTCCTGCTACAACTGTACAGAGTGTTGGTGAGACCACACCTGGAGTATTGCATACAGTTTTGGTCTCCTTATTTAAGGAGGGATCTACTTTCATTGGAGGCAATTCAGAGAAGGTTCACCAGGTTGATTCCTGAGATGAACGGGTTATCTTATTGAGAAAGGTTGAGCAGGTTGGGCCTATACTCATTGGAGTTTAGAAGAATGAGAGGTGACCTTATTGAAAGATATAAGATTCTGAGGGAGCTCGACAAGATAGATGCAGAGAGGATGATTCCCCTCATGGGGGAATGTAGAACCAGGGGGCATAGTTTCAGAATAAGGGGTCACCCATTTAAAATGGAAATGAGGAGGAATTTCTTCTCTAAGAGAGTTGTGGATCATTGGAAATCTCTAGCCTAAAGATCTGTGGAGGCTGGGTCATTGAATATATTTAAGGTAGACAGATTTTTGAATGATAAGGGAATGAAGGGTTATGGGGAGCGGGCATGGAAGTGAAGTTGAGGCCAAGGTCAGATCAGCCATGATCATATTGAATGGCGGAGCAGGCTTGAGGGGCCAAATGGCCTATCCTGCTCCTATTTCTTATGTTCTTATGTAACCCTTGGCAAGTTGCTACTGTGCATCTTATAGATGGTATACACTGCAGCCACGGTCTACCAGTGGTGGAGGGAGTGAACTTTTAAGGTGGTGGATGGGGTGCCAATCAAGTCGGTTGCTTTGTCTTGGATGCTGTCGAGCATTGTTGGAGTTGCACTCAGCCAGGCAAGTGGAAAATATTCCATCACATTCCTGACTTGTGCTTTGTAGACAGTGGAAAGGCGTTGGGGAGTCAGTAGGTGAAACACTCACCACAGAATACCTAGTAACTGACCTGCTCTTGTATCCACAGTATTTTTGTGGGTGGTCCAGTTAAATTTCTGGTCAATGGTGACCCGCCAGCCCGTTGATGATGGGGAATTCGACAATGTAATGCCACTGAATGTCAAGGCGGGGTGGTTAGACTCTTTTTTGTTGGAGATGGATCATTCCCTGGCACTTGTGTGGCGCAAATGTTACCTGCCACTTAAGTGAGTCATTTTAAGATTGGTTGTTTTCATTAAGTTCAGTGAAGTTTCTCATCAGTAGTTTTCTAACTGCTTTTCTTGGTTCAAGTTTGTACTTGGGCCAATTATAAAAGTATAATTGACAAATTTCAAGTGTCACATGTGCATTTAAAGTGTGATCCATGTTACATGCAAAATGATAGATATAGCTAGTTAGATAGATAGACCAACTAACCAACCTAACCTGGAATAAATTGAGTCAAATATTCAAACCACTGACGCAGAGTGGAATCTCCAAACAGATGAATTATTTTTCTACGAAGGCAGTCTGTAATTCTTGCAGGGGCGTCAAAGCGACGAATATTGCAGGTCGTTGACATCCACTGGTCCTTATAATAAAAGCCCGATGGTGATGCCAAAGGCTTTCCAGGGACACATTCTCCCAGAACTGCGGCTGAAAATAAAGAGATCCAAGATACAGGAATTATGATACATTGTACCTTCGGTTATCAGTACATTTCCATTTGGCGAATCACAGTTTCCATGGCAATGACAAATCCCAGCAGCACCATTAGCTGTTTCCACAGAAAGTATTACATAGCATTACATAGAATATACAGCACAGAAACAGGCTATTCGACCCAACCAGTCCCTGCCGGTGTTTATGCTCCAGTCCAGCCTCCTCCCATCTTTCCTCATCTAACTCTGTAAGCAAAATCCTTTATTCCCTTCTCCCTCATATGTGTATCTAGCCTATTCTTAAATGTATCTATACTATTTGCCTCAACCACTCTCTGTGGTAATGAATTCCACATTCTCACCACTTGCTGTGTAAAACATTTCCGCTGAATTCCCTATTTGATTTCTTGCTGACTTTCTTATATTGACGGCCTCTAGTTTTGCTCTTTCCCACAAGTGGAAATACTCTCTCTGTCTACTATATCAAAACCTTTCATAATTTTAAATACATTTATTAAGTCACCCCACAGTCTTCGCTTTTCAAGTGAAGAGACGGAGGCTGTTCATCCCTTCCTGATAGATTCACCTCACATTTCTGGTATCATCCTTGCAAATCTTCTCTGCACCCTCCAGTGCCTCTAATATGATGACCAAAATTGTACACAGTACTCCAAGTAAGGTCTAACCAATGTTCGATACAAGTTTAACGTAACTTTGTTATTTTTCAATTCTATCCCTCTAGAAATAAATCCTAGAAATACACACACACACAAAAAATGATTCGAGCAGTATTCAAGTCAATGTTGTGTCATTGGGTAAGTCGGCCGACAAAAAAAACATGGCGGCAGCGGCAGTGCATTCTCCCCTTTAAAGGAAGCCTTACCGCCGATGCAGAAGGCCTCAGCCTCACTGGACCACCAGGAAAAAACAGGTTTTGGCGCCGCCGTGCGGGCCGAAGATTTTCAGAGGGGAATGTCGCCGTCGGGGGCCGGGTGGTGGGTAGATCGGCGGTGTGCACGGTGATGACGCAATTAACACGGATCGGCAGCAGCGGAGTAGTGGCGGTGGGGGGGTAAATCGGCGGTGTGCACGGTGATGACGCAATTAACACGGATCGGCAGCAGCGGAGTAGTGGCGGTGGGGGTGGGGGGGTAAATCGGCGGTGTGCACGGTGATGACGCAATTAACACGGATCGGCAGCAGCAGAGCAGTGGCGGTGGGGGGGGGGGAGATTGGGGCACCGCTGGGAAACCTCGGAAGGGCAATTGGGCTATCAGCGGCCATTCCATGAAAAGTTGGCAGCCACTCTACTCCGCAGCGTGGCTGGTGATTTGTGGTGGTAACAGGCCTTAAGGAGAGGAGCAACTTCAGCCCCTGAGTATTCTCATTGATAATAATGGGAACACCGTTTGTACGAGCTCCCAATACTATCAATGAGAATACCCCCTAAAAACAAGAAACACAACACAATAAATAAAAACATTGAAACTGAATGTAATTAAATGTTTTGGAAAAAAATATAAAAAAATTTTTTTTTTTTTAATGTGTTTTAATAGGGTTAAAAATAAACTTACCTTAATGGACAGGGTTTTTAATATTAAAATTAGTGATTACATTTAATTTTTTATGTTTTAAAACTTACGCTGGAATCTTGTTTACCAGGCGTAAGAGTTTGAAGCACATTCGCTGGGCTAGAGTTGGGCAAATAGCCCAATCACTGCCTCACGGACGTCCTTCCTATGGGGATGCATGCACTGCGTGCTGAGAACCGGCATTTGTGAGGCCTCTTTGGGTGGGTGCACACATCGTACGCACCCGGCGAGGCCACAATTTAATGTGGACCATATAGTCATGTCCCATTGAGTACAGCCTTTTGTACATGTGGCTGCCAAATAAAATGTTTTACTTTCTCCAGAAAATATGATGGAAACAAATAATTAAAATGTTAAAGTTGCACCACCCCTGACTTTTAACTATTGCCTTCTTTGGTATCGCTTCTAGTCCAAGTCCATCCCACTTCCCCTGAGAATAGAGGTTAGGTTAGGAAAGAAGCTACTAACTGGTTATTCTTCCTATACGATATAAACTGTTCACGGCTATGTCTTGAATCTTGTTGCAATTGTATATGTCTTTGGTAAGACCACACCTGGAGTACTGAGGTTTTGGTCTTCGTACCAAAAGAAGGGTATATTTGCCTTAAAGGTCGTGCAACAAAGGTTCACTAGCTTAATTCCTGGGATGAGAGGTTTGTCCTATGACAAGAGGTTGAGTAAAATCGGCCTATACTCCAAGGCGTTGAGAAGAAGGAAAATTCTGAAAGATATAAAATTCTGAGAGGGCTTGATACTGTAGATACAATGTGGTACAGGGGTCCATTCAAGTGGGGGGAGTAAAAAGAAATGTTGTAGTGGTAGGGGATAGTATCATTGGGGGGATAGATACTGTTCTCTGCAGCCGAGAACGTGAGTCCTGAAGGCTGTGTGCCTGCCCGGTGCCAGGGTTAAGGACATGTCCTCTGGGCTGGAGAGGAACTTGGAGTGGAAGGGGGAAGATCCAGTTGTCATGGTCCACGTGGGAACCAACGACATAGGTAGGACAAACAAAGAGGTTGTGCTGAGAGATTATGAGCAGCTAGAGGCCAAATTAAAAAATAGAACCACAAAGGTAATAATCTCTGGATTACTACCTGAGCCACGAGCAAATTTGCATTGAGTAAATAAGAGCAGAGAGTTAAACATATGGCTCAAAGCCTGGTGTGGGAGAAATGGGTTTTGGTTCATGGGACACTGGCAGCAGTACTGGGGTAAGAGGGAGCTGTTCCGTTGGGACGGGCTCCACTTAGACTGTGCTGGGACTAGGGTCCTGGTGAATCAAATAACTAGGGCTGTAGAGAGGGCTTTAAACTAATTAGTGGGGGGGGGGAGGGTTCAGGTGAGCGAAAATTAAAAAAGTCAAAGAATAAGGAGAAGGCAATAGAGCAGGGTAGCACTGGGGGAAATGAAAACCAGAGCGTGACAGGAAGGACAGAATGTATAAACATGAAGGTGAATCAGAAAGTGGGGTCAAAGCAGGAAAAAATGGTAAAAAAACAAACTTAAAAGCTCTCTATCTGAATGCACGCAGCATTCGTAACAAAATAAATGAGTTGATGGTACAAATAGAGGTGTGGTTGCAAGGTGACCAAGGCTGGGAACGAAATATTCAGAGGTATTTGACAATTCGGTAGGACAGACAGAAAGGAAAAGGAAGTGGGGTAGCACTGTTAATAAAGGATAACATCAATGCGTTAGTGAGAAACAATATTGGCTCAGAAGATCAAATTGTTGAATTAGTTTGGGTGGAGATAAGGAATAATAAGGGGAAAAAGTCACTGGTGGGCATAGTCTATAGGCCCCCTAACAGTAGCTACACTATAGGACGGAATATAAATCTAGAAATAATGGAGACTTGTAAAAAAGAAACGGCAATAATCATGGGCAATTTTAACCTTCATATTGATTGGACAAAGCAAATTGGCAGGGTAGCCTTGAGGAAGAGTTCATAGAGTGTATCCGGGATAGTTTCCTTGAACAGTACATTGTGGAACCAACCAGTGAGCAAGCTATCTTAGATCTGATATTGTGTAATGAGACAGGATTAATAAACCATCTCCTCGTAAAGGATCCTCTTGGAATGAGTGACCATAATATGGTTGAATTTAAAATTCAGTTGGAGGGTGAGAAAGTTGGTTCTCAAACCAGTATCCTAAGCTTAAATAAAGGAAACTACAAAGATATGAAGGCAGAGTTGGCTAAAGTGGACTGGGAGAATAGATTAAAGTGTGGGACGGTTGATGAGCAGTTAAGGAGATATTTCATAACTCGCAACAAAAATATATTCCAATGAGAAGGAAAGACTGTCAGAGAAAGGATAACCATCCGTAGCTACCTAAGGAAATAAGGGATGGTATCAAATTGAAAACAAGGGCATACAATGTGGCCAAGGCTAGTGGAAGGCCAGATGATTGGGAAACTTTTAAAAATGAGCAAAGACTGACTAAAAAAGAAATAGAGAGAAGATAGATTATGAAAGTAAATTAGCACAAAATATAAAAACAGATAGTAAGAGTTTCTACAGGTACATAAAAAGGAAAAGAGTGTCTAACGTTAATGTTGATCCCCTTGAGGATGAGACTAGGGAATTAATAATGGGGAATAAGGAATTGAGATGAGGAGAAATTTCTTCTCTCAGAGGGTTGTGGATCAGTGGAATTCTCTGCCTCAGAGAGCTGTGGAAGTTGGGGCATTGAATAAATTTAAGACAGAAATAGACACTTTCTTAAATATTAAGGGAATATGGCATTATGGAGAGTGGGCAGGGAAGTGGACCCGAGTCCATGATCGGATCAGCCATGATTGTATTAAATGGTGGAGCAGTCTCGAGGGGCCGTATGGCCTTCGCTGCTCTTATTTCTTATGTTCTTATGTTAAATGGCATTGACATTGAACAAATATTTTGTATTGGTCTTCATGGTAAAAGACACTAAAAATATCACAATAGTGGATAATCAAGGGGCTATAGGGATGGAGGAACTTAATACAATCGCGATCACTAAAGAAGTAGTACTTGATAAAATAATGGGATATAGACAGGCTAAGTGGGTGGACTAAAATTTGGCAGATGGAGTATAATGTGGGAATATGTGAGGTTTTCCATTTTGGGAGAAAAAATAGAAAAGCAAATTAGAATTTAAATGGAGAAAAATTGCAAGGTTTACTAGGAGATGAGGGGGTTGACTTATGAAGATAGGTTGGGCCTATACTCATTGGAGTTCAGAAGAATGAGTACAGAGGGACCTGGGGGTCCTTGTGCATGAAATACAAAAAGTTAGTATGCAGGTACAACAAGTAATCAGGAAGACAAATGGAATATAGGCCTTTATTGCAAGGGGGATACGGTATAAAAGCAGAGAAGTCCTGCTGCAACTGTACAGGATACTGGTGGGGTCACACCTGGAGTACTGAGTACAGTTTTGGTCTCAGTATTTAAGGAAGGATATACTTGCATTGGAGGTTGTTCAGAGAAGGTTTACTAGGTTGTATCCGGAGATGAGGGGGTTGACTTATGAATATAGGTTACATAGAAACATAGAAAATAGGTGCAGGCGTAGGCCATTCAGCCCTTCGAGCTTGCACCACCATTCAGTATGATCATGGCTGATCATGCACTTCAGTACCCCATTCCTGCTTTCTCTCCATATACCTTGATCCCTTTAGCAGCAAGGGCCACATCTAACTCCCTTTTGAATATATCTACTGGCCTCAACAACTTTCTGTGGTAGAGAATTCCACATGCTCACAACTCACTGAGTGAAGAAGTTTCTCCTCATCTCAGTCCTAAATGGCTTACCCCTTATTGTTAGACTGTGACCACTGGTTTTGGACTTCCCCAACATCGGGAACATTCTTCCTGCAGCCAAGCTGTCCAATCCCGTCAGAATTTTATATCTTTCTATGAGATCCCCTCTCATTCTTCTAAATTCCATTGAATATAAGCCTAGTCGATCCAGTCTTTTTTCATATGTCAGTCCGTCATCCCGGGAATCAGTCTGGTGAACCTTTGCTGCACTCCCTCAATAGCAGAATGTCCTTCCTCAGATTAGGAGACCAAAACTGTACACAATATTCAAGGTGTGGCCTCACCAAGGCCCTGTACAACTGAAATAAGACCTCCCTGCTCCTATACTCAAATCCTCTTGCTATGGAGGCCAACATACCATTTGCCTTCTTCACCGCCTGCTGTACCTGCATGCCAACTTTCAATGACTGATGTACCATGACACCCAGGTCTCGTTGCACCTCCCCTTTTACTAATCTGTCAACATTCAGATAATAATCTGCCTTCCTGTGGATAACCTCACATTTATCCACATTATACCGCATCTACCATGTATTTGCCCACTCACCTATCCTGTCCAAGTCACCCTGCAGCCTCTTAGCATCTTCCTCACAGCTCACACTGCCACCCAGCTTAGTTTCATCTGCAAACTTGGAGATATTACATTCAATTCCTTCGTCTAAATTATTAATGTATATTGTAAATAGCTGGGGTCCCAGCACTGAACCTTGTGGTACCCCACTAGTCACTGCCTGCCATTCTGAAAAGAACCCATTTATTCCTACTCTTTGCTTCCTGTCTGCCGACCCGTTCTCTATCCATGTCAGTACATTACCCTCAATAGCATGTGCTTTAATTTTGCACACTAATCTCTTGTGTGGGACCTTGTCAAAAGCCTTTTTAAAATCTAAATACACCACATCCACTGGCTCCCACTTGTCCACTCTATACTAAGCAAATCTCTCAGCACACAAGTGCTGCTACAAGTACTGTGCACAAAGTGATGTTGTTTTCGAATCGTAACATACAGGCCAGGTCACACATACCTGCAGCTACACGTTTGCAGATGTCTCAGAGTCCACCATCAAGGGTGATGAACGTAAGGCCATTAACACCTTGTTGGCGCTGCGGGGGTGATCATCGTTTCCATTCATGTCGATTCAAAGGATACGTTTGCAAGGGCTGTGGAACAATGGGACACCTCCAACGAATGTGCAGACGAGCTGCTAAGCCTGTTAAACCTGCAAATCAGCACGTTGCAGAGGAGGCCAGATCCACAGAGGATCACGACGAACCAGAGCCTCAGATAGAGGAGGCAGAGGTACATGGGGTGCACACATTCACCACGAATTGTCCCCCGATGATGCGGAATGTTGAACTAAATGGACTCCCGCTGTCAATGGAGCTGGACACGGGCGGGAACCAGTCCATCATGGGCAAAAAGTCTTTCAACAGGTTGTGGTGCAACAAGGCCTAATAACTCAAGTTCGCACGAAACTAAGAACTTACACAAAAGAACTGATTCCTGTAATCGGCAGTGCTACCGTAAAGGTCTTCTACAATGGAGCTGTGCACAAGCTACCACTCTGGGTGGTACCGGGCGATGGTCCCACGCTGCTCGGCAGGAGCTGGCTGGGAAAGATACGCTGGAACTGGGACGACATCCGAGCACTATCGCCCGCTGATAATGCTTCATGTGCCCAGATCTTAAACAAATTTTCTTCGCTGTTCGAATTAGGCATCAGGAAATTCCAAGGAGCAAAAGTGCAGATCCACCTAATTCCGGGGCGTGACCCATCCATCACAAGGCGAGAGCAGTACCGTACATGATGAGAGAAAGGGTAGAGATCGAACTAGACCGGCTGCAAAGAGAGGCCATCATTTCACCGTTCGAGTTCAGTGAGTGGGCCAGTCCTTATATCCCAGTCCTCAAGGGAGACGGCACTGTCAGAATTTGTGGCGATTACAAAGTAACTATCAATCGTTTCTCCCTGCAGGATCAATACCCACTACCAAAGGCCTACGACCTCTTTGCAACGCTGGCGGGAGGAAAGACATTCACGAAGTTGGATCTGACTTCAGCCGACATGACGCAGGAACTGGATGAATCATCGAAGGCTCTCACCTGCGTCAACACACACAAGGGCCTTTTTGTTTATAACAGATGCCCGTTTGGAATCCGATCAGTGGCGGCGATATTCCAGAGAAACATGGAAAGTTTACTGAAGTCGGTCCCGCACACCATGGTCTTCCAGGGCGACATCTTGGTCACAGGTCGGAACACAGTCGAGCACCTGCAAAACCTGGAGGAGGTTCTTAGTCAACACAACCGCGTGGGGCTCAGGTTAAAACACTCGAAGTGCATTTTCCTGGTGCCTGATGTGGAGTTCCTGGGAAAGAGGATTACGGCGGATGGCATCAGGCCCACCAACACGAAGACGGAGGCAATCGAGAACGCACCGAGGCCACAGAACGTGACGGAGCTGCAGTCGTTCTTGGAATCTTGAACTTTGGTAACTTCTTACCTGGTCTCAGCACACTGTTAGAACCACTACATGTCTTATTACTATGAAAAGGGGGCGACTGGGTTTGGGGCAAAAGCCAAGAAAATGCCTTTGATAAAGCGAGAAAATTGTTATGCTCAAACAAATTGCTTGTGTTGTATGATTCATGTAAGCGTTTGCTACTAGCATGTAATGCATCGTCATATGGCGTCGGGTGTGTATTGCAACAAGCTAATGATTTCGGGAAACTGGAACCGGTTTCTTATGCACCCAGGAGTCTGTCGAAGGCCGAGAGAGCCTACAGCATGATTGACAAAGAAGCGTTAGCGTGTGTCTATGGAGTAAAGAAAATGCATCAATACCTGTTTGTGCTAAAATTCGAAATGGAAACTGACCAGAAGCCACTTATATCCCTGTTTTCCGAGAGTAAAGGGATAAATACCAACGCATCAGCTTGCATCCGGAGATGGGCGCTCACGTTGTCCGCATACAACTACGCCATCCGCCACAGGCCAGGCACAGAAAACTACGCCGATGCTCTCAGTAAGCTGCCACTGCCCACCACAGGGGTGGAAATGGCGCAGCCCGCAGATCTAGCCATGGTTATGGAAGCATTTGAGAGTGAGCAATCACCCGTCATTGCCCGGCAGATCAAAACCAGGACAAGCCAGGACCCCTTACTATCTCTAGTCAAAAGCTGTGTGCTTCATGGGAGCTGGTCCAGTATCGCAGTGGAAATGCAGGAAAAGGTAAAGCCATTCCAGCGGCGCAGAGATGAAATGTCTATACAGGCAGACTGCCTTCTGTGAGGCAATCGAGTAGTGGTCCCCAAGAAGGGAAGAGGCACCTACATCAATGACCTGCACAGTACCCACCCAGGCATCGGAATGATGAAAGCGATAGCCAGATCCCACGTGTGGTGGCCCGGTATCGATGCGGACTTAGTGTCCTGCGTTCACAGATGTAATACATGCTCGCAGTTAAACAATGTGTCATGTATCTTACGTTATTATATATAACTGTATCCTAACATGCTATACATGATTGTAACCACCAACATACCTTACCACCAGGGGTGCACTTGCAAGAGACAGTTATATAAGGACAGGTCTCAGGCAAGTGCAGCATTCCAGAGCTGTGAAATAAAGGTGCAGGTCCAGAGTGACCTTGACTTCACTACTGAGAGGACAGGATTTTACAGTGGCGACGAGTTACGGGATTACAGAATCCACAGAATGGCGAACAACGAATCAGATGAAAAGTACAATGCTGGAGACAATTGGGAGGACTTTATAGAAAGGCTCCAGCAAAGCTTTGTAACCAAAGACTGGTTAGGAGACGACAAAGCAGAGAAGAGAAGAGCCCATCTCTTGACCAGCTGTGGCTCGAAAACATATGCTTTAATGAAGGATATGCTGGCACCCAAGAAACCAGCAAGCAAGTCATTTGAAGAATTGAGCACACTGGTAAGAGACCACCTGAAGCCAGCGAGCAGCCTACACATGGCCAGACACAGGTTCTACAACCACAGACGCTGTGTGGGCCAGAGCATACCCAACTTCGTGGCGGAACTTCGGAGGTTGGCTAGTTTATGTGAGTTCTCCAATGAACTGAGGAGAGAAATGCTGAGAGACGTTTTCAGTGAAGGAATAGGCCACACAGGCATATTCCGAAAGTTCATAGAGATCAAGAAGCTGGCCTTAGAGGCAGCAGCACTGGTTGCACAGACATTCTTGGTAGGGGAAGAAGAAACGAGGTTGATTTACAATGCAGGTACGACAACTAACAAAATATCGGAACAAGAAGTTCACAGCATTAAACAAGCTGCTACCCCCACACACAGACAAAACTGGGAGAGCAGGCTCTCGACAGCAGGCAGTGGTGCCAGAAGCCATCAAGGGCCACAGGAACGGCCGTTCACCCACAATGCGAGCAATCAACTACAAACTGAGAGAAGCTCAAAAGAGATCAGCCAGACGCAGCTCATTCTTTGGGAACAATGGAAGCAGTCTGTGCTGGAGGTGGGGGTGGGCACTCATCAAGGGGATGTCGATTTCAGCAGGCTGTTTGCAGGAACTGTGAATATACAGGGCATTTGGCCCGCATGTCCAAAAACCGGCAGCTCGGCTGGTATGTGAATCAGATGGGTCGGAAAGCAGACCAGAAGACGGTGGGGACAGTACCCGGGACACCGATGTACAGCGGGTTAACACGATCAATGGTCGCTGCTCCTACAACAGGACGCCTCCTATAATGATGAGGGTCCTACTCAACGGGATACCTGTCAACATGGAGCTGGATACGGGAGCGAGTCAATCTCTCATGGGCGCTCAACAATTTGAACAACTGTGGCCGTATAAAAGAGACAGACCAAAACTCACAAGGGTCGACACCAAACTAAGGATGTATACCAAAGAAATCGTACCAGTCCTTGGCAGCGCCATGCTCTCTGTCACACACAAAGGGACAGTGAACCAACTTCCCCTGTGGATTGTCTCCAGAGACCCCCCAGCACTGCTGGGGAGAAGCTGGCTGGCTGGAAATGGGATGATGTTCATGCCATGTCATTAGAGGAACGGACCTCCTGCTCAACAGTTATAAAGCGATTTGAACATCTCTTTCAGCCAGATGTGGGCACTTTCAACGGGGCCAAAGTCAAAATCTACATCACACAGGATGCTAGACCGGTCCATCATAAGGCCAGAGCTGTACCCTATGTGATGAGGGAAAAGATTGAACATGAACTAGACAGGCTTCTGCGGGAAGGCATTATATCACCTATGGAATTTAGCGACTGGGCAAGTCCCACCATCCCAGTCATGAAGCCTGATGGATCCGTACGAATCTGTGGGGACTTCAAATCTACCATAAACAGAGTCTCCCTACAGGACCAGTACCCGCTGCCCAGAGCGGAGGACTTATTTGCCACATTGGCTGGAGCTAAACTTTTCTCAAAACTAGACCTCACATCTGCGTATATGACGCAAGAATTGATCGAGGAATCCAAGCTACTCACCACCATCAACACACATCGAGGCCTTTTCATGTACAATCGATGCCCATTCAGCATCGGGTCGGCAGCTGCCATATTCCAGCGCAACATGGAGAGTCTGCTCAAGTCCATCCCGGGGACGGTTGTATTTCAAGACGACATACTTATCACGGGCAGGGACACCGACTCCCATCTCCGTAATTTGGAGGAAGTACTAAAGCGGTTGGATCGGGTAGGCCGACGAGTCAAGAAATCCAAGTGTCTGTTTCTCGCACCCGAGGTTGAATTTTTGGGCAGAAGGATTGCCGCTGATGAAATCCGCCCAACAGAGTCCAAAACAGAAGCAATTCGCCTGGCACCCAGGCCCCGGAATGTCTCAGAACTGCGTGCCTTTCTCGGGCTACTCAATTACTTTGGGAACTTTATATAGAACTTAAGCATGCTGCTAGAGCCTCTCCACGTGCTACTCAGGAAGGGGTGCGATTGGTTTTGGGGGGACGCCCAGGAACGCGCCTTCAATAAAGCACGCAACCTTCTGTGTTCCAACAGTGTTTTGACTTTCTTTGATCCAGGTAAAAAGCTAGTTCTCACATACGATGCGTCAGCGTATGGGATCGGGTGAGTTTTGCAACATGTCAATAGTGTGGGCAAATTACAACCCATAGCTTATGCCTCCAGGTCACCTTCGCGGGCGGAGCGCGGGTACGGAATGGTAGAGAAGGAGGCGCTCGCGTGCGTGTACGGTGTCAAAAAGGTGCACCAATACCTTTTCGGGGCCAAGTTCGCGTTAGAAACTGACCACAAGCCCCTCACATCCCTCCTATCCGAGAGCAAGGCAATAAACGCCAACGCCTCAGCGTGAATTCAACGGTGGGCACTCATGCTGGCGTCCTACGACAATACCATAAAGCACAGACAACTGTGCCGACGCGCTCAGCAGGCTACCCCTGGCGACCATGGACAGGTCTGACGAACAGGACTGTGAGATCGTCATGGAAATCAATGCCTTTGAGTCCACAGGTTCACCCATGGCGGCTCGCCAAATCAGAGCCTGGACAGCCAGCGACCCCACGTTATCCTTGGTAAAAAGATGTGTCCTAACCGGTGACTGGGCAGAGGCTCGCGATGCCTGCCCCGAGGAACTAAAACCCTTTCACAGGCGCATGCATGAGCTATCACTACAAGCAGACTGCCTGATGTGGGGCAGCCGAGTAGTCATGCCTCTGCGAGGCAGAGAGGCATTTGTCCGGGAGCTCCACCGCGAGCACCCGGGGATCGTTCTCATGAAGGCCATAGCCAGATCCCACGTCTAGTGGCCTGGTATTGACGCGGACTTGGAGCTCTGCGTCCGAAGGTGCACCATTTGTGCCCAACTCAGCAGTGCTCCCAGGGAGGCTCCCCTGAGCCCCTGGCCCTGGCCTACCAAACCTTGGTCGCGGGTGCACGTAGACTATGCGGGCCCATTCATGAGCAAAATGTTCCTCGTAGTTGTAGATGCATTTTCAAAGTGGATCGAATGCACCATTTTAAAATCGAGCACAACCTCCACCACTGTGGAGAGCCTCGCAACCATGTTTGCAATGCACGGAATCTCTGACATATTGGTCAGTGACAATGGTCCGTGCTTCACCAGCGCAGAATTCCAAGACTTTATAATTGACCATGGCATAAATCACGTCAAGACGGCACCGTTCAAGCCGGCCTCCAACGGCTAGGTGGCGAGAGCAGTGCAAATCATTAAACAAGGCATGCTTAAAATCCAAGGTCCCACGCTGTCGGGTCACCTGTCGTGACTGCTGCTGGCATACAGATCTCGTCCGCACTCATTGACTGGGATCCCCCCCCCGCACAACTGTTGATGAAAAGGACTTTAAAAACAAGGCTCTCATTAATCCTCCCAGACATGCATGAAATCGTTGAGGCAAAGCACTGTAAGCTGACTGAGTACCATGACAGAAATTCGAGGGGGAGATGGAATGAGATAGGGGACAAAGTGTTTGTACTAAACTATGGCAGGGGTCCCAAATGGCTTGCAGGGACAGTAACGGGCAAGGAAGGAAACAAGCTACTGGTCGTACAAATGGACAATGGCAAAACCTGCCGGAGGCATGTAGACTAAGTCAAAAGCAGATTTACCAACAACACTGCGGAATCAGAGACAGGCTACAATGTGGAACTCGCACCACACCTGGTGGACAGACAGAGGGAACAACCTGAAGAAAGGGCAATCTGAACAGACAGCCCAGGCGAGTCAACAACAATCACACCAATCGAAACAGACAGCCCAGGCGAGATACCAGCAACCACACCCAAAGAAAAACAGGCACCAAGGCAAACAACTGAACCACAACTCGGACGCTCCACGCGAGAGCATAGACCACCTGAGAGACTGAACCTATAAAGACAATAAGACCTTGGGGGAGGGTGATGTCATGTATCTTATATTATTATATATAACTGTATCCTAACATGCTATACATGACTGTAATAAGATATGACCTGTAACCACCAGCATTCCTTACCACCAGGGGTGCACTTGCAAGAGACAGGTATATAAGGACAGGTCTCAGGCAAGTGCAGCATTCCAGAGCTGTGAAATAAGGGTGCAGGTCCAGAGTGACCTTGACTTCACAATATGCCTCGTGTGAATCTGTACTGAGGGGACAGGACTTTATACAATGTATCCAGGGGGGCGCCGCTAAGCTTATGGTCTTGGCCCTCCAAACCGTGTTCTCGGGTATACGTCGACTATGCAGGCCCATTCTTGGGTAAAATGTTCCTTGTGGTTGTAGACGCGTACTCCAAGTGGATTGAATGTGAGATAATGTCAGCTAGCACGTTCGCTGCCAGTACTGAAAGCCTGCGGGCCATGTTTGCCACACACAGCTTACCCGATGTCCTGGTGAGTGACAACGGGCCATGTTTTACCAGTGCTGAGTTCAAAAAATTCATGACCCATAACGGGATCAGACATGTCACATCTGCCCCATTCAAACCAGTGTCCAATGGTCAGGCAAAGAGAGCAGTGCAAACCATCAAGCAAGGCTTGAAGAGCGTAACTGAAGGCTCACTGCAGACTCGCCTATCCCAAGTCCTGCTTAGCTACCTCACGAGACCCCACTCACTCACTGGGATCCCACCTGTTGAACTGCTCATGAAAAGAGCACTTAAGACAAGGCTCTCGTTAGTTCACCCTGATCTACATGAACAGGTAGAGAGCAGGTGGCTTCAACAAAGTGCATACCATGATAGCGCAAATGTGTCACGCGAGATTGAAATCAATGATCCTGTATTTGTATTAAATTATGAACAAGATCCCAAGTGGCTTCCCGGCACTGTCGTGGCCAAAGAGGAGAGCAGGGTGTTTCGGGTCAAACTTTCAAATGGACTCATTCACTGGAAACACTTGGACCAAATCAAACTCAGATTGACAGACTATCCTGAGCAACCCACCTTGGACCCTACTTTTTTGATCCCCCAACATACACACCAGTGGCAACCGGCACTACGGTTGACCACGAAGCAGAACCCATCATCCACAGCAGCCCTGCAGGGCCCAATACACCAGGTAGCCCAGCAAGGCCAACTGCACAGCAGCTTAGCGAGGGCCCAACAAATGATTCAACAACACCAGCTTTCGCACCGAGACGATCAACCAGGGCAAAAAGGGCCCCAGATCGACTCACATTGTAAATAGTTACACTATTGACTTTGCGGGGGAGTGTTGTTACATATGTGGATTTGTATTTACTCTGTACAGCCACCAGATGGCTCATCCCCTGGAGTCACAAGGGATCCCATAATCTCTTGGGAACACAAGTATTTAATGAGGCTTCACAGGTTGGAGAGGCACTCTGGAGATCTGCAATAAAAGACTAAGGTCACACTTTACTTTGAGCTCACAGTGTTCAGTCTGACTCTTTCTCCATACACAACAATTTTCCTTTCATAAATCCATGCTGACTTGGACCGATCCTGTCACTGCTTTCCAAATGCGCTGCTATTACATCTTTAATAATTGATTCCAACATTTTCCCATCGATGTCAGGCTGACCGGTCTATAATTCCATTTTCTCTCTCCCTCCTTTTTTAAAAGTGGGTTTGCATTAGTTACCCCCCAGTCCATAGGAACTGATCCAGAGTCTATAGAATGTTGGAAAATGAGCACCAATGCATCCACTAGTTCTCGGGCCACTTCCTTAAGAACTCTGGCATGCAGACTATCAGGCCCTGGAGATTTATCGGCCTTCAATCCCATCAATTTTCCTAACACAATTTGCTGACTAATAAGGATTTCCTTTATTTCCTCCTTCTCACTAGAGCCTCGGTCCCCTAATATTTCCGGAAGGTTATTTGTGTCTTCCTTAGTGAAGAGAGAACCATAATATTTGTTCAATTGGTCTGCCATTTCTTTGTTCCCCATTATAAAGTCACCTGATTCTGACTGTAAGGGACCCACATTTGTCTTCACTAATCTTTTTCTCTTCACGTATCTGTAGAAGCTTTTGCAGTCAGTTTTTATGTTCCCTGCAAGCTTACTCTCATATTCTATTTCCCCCCTCCTAATTAAACCCTTTGTCCTCCTCTGCTGAATTCTAAATTTCTCCCAGTTCTCCCAGGTTGAATAGGTTGGGCCTATACTCATTGTAGTTCAGAAGAATGAGAGGTGATCTTATCGAAACATATAAGACAATGAGGGGGCTCGACAAGGTGGATGCAGAGAGGATATTTCCACTCATAGAGGAAACTAAAACGAGGGCCTGATTTTCAACAAGGCCTCCGCTCGCCAAGTGCTGCCCAGATGACCGCCGATGTGCCTGACGGTACTTTGGACGGGATATTCATGGCCGAGGTCCCTCGAAGGTCAGCAGGTGGCAAATGAATGACGTACGCCGCCAATATGGGCAGTAGCAGGTGGGAGGTCTCATTCTCGGCGGCAGAGGCGCTTGCTGCCTAAGTGCCGCCGAGGATGGAGTCGGGCCCATGGAGGATCGAAGAGCTAGGAAAAAAAATCAATAAAAACATTTTTAAAACTATCGGAAGACCTCCAGGGGACCCCATGCAGTTAAGTCGCTGTTGAAAAAAAATTTAAAGATTTTTACTTCCCTTTTTTTCAGGCTCTTCATACTTACCGTTGGGGACAAACCAGCCTCCAGCAAGCAGTCCACCCCCGTTCTACCGCCGAGTCCCGCTGACTCCCGCCTGCAGGAATCTGGGAGCTCGGCGGGCGGGAGCTCAGTTGCGCCACTCGGCCGTCCGCTGAAGTCAACGGGCGGTCCCCGGCGGCTTTCCCCTCCCGCCCGCTCCAGGCCACCTCGAAAGTGGCACTGGGCGGATCAAGAAGAGCAATGTCGGCGGCAGTGGGCGGCAGTCAGCGGCAGCAGGCGGTGTGATCAATTTCAGCCCCATAATCTCAGAATAAGGGGCCACCCATTTAAAACTGAGATGAGGAGGGATTTCTTCTCTCAGAGGATTGTAAATCTATGGAATTCTCTGCCACAGAGAGCTGTGGAGGCTGGGTCATAGGATATATTTAAGGCGGAGATAGACAGACTTTTGAGCGATAAGGAACTAAAGGGTTATAGGGAGCAGGCAGGGAAGTGGAGTTGAGTCCATGATCAGATCAGCCATGAACTTATTAAATGGCGGATCAGGCTTGAGGGACCAAATGGCCTATTTCTGCTCCTATTTCTTATGTTCTTATGTTCTTATGCTGAGATGTTGTTTCCCCTGGCTGGAGAGTGTAGAACTAGGGGGCATAGTCTCAGGATAAGCCATTTAGGACAGGGATGAGGAGAAATTTCTCTACCTCAGAGGGCTGTGGATGCTCAGTCATTGCCTATGTTCAGGGATGAGCTCGACAGATTTTTGGACTCGAGGGCAATCAAGGGATATGTGGATCAGGCAGGAAAGTGGATCTGAGGTAGATCAGCCATGAGCTTATTGAATGGCAGAGCAGGCTCGAGGGGCCGTATGGCCTACTCCTGCTCCTAATTTTTATGTTCTTATGTCTCCCTTCTATTTTTGAGTAACGACAACTGACTTTTACAACAGAAGTTGTGTTCTTCATTCTGAATGCATGTACCCAGATCTCAATAGAAACAGCAGCAAAAAATTAGTGTTCAGAAAAATACCAAACTGAAGTTGCAGTCTATGATCTATTTCCAATGTAACATCCTCCCAGAACTATAGCAGGACTGGTGCTGTCTTGCTGATGTCCCACATACCTGCTCCCCAGAAACAAATTCCTTGGGGATGAATTTCACTTTCAGCAGTGGTAGAAAACAGGTGTCAGTGGATTGGTTGCCCATTATACACCCCGCCCAATGGCCCTTTCCAGTAACATCAATAACAGGTCCACAACCAGTAGTTTTTCATCTCTGCCCAAGGTGAAAATTACCCCAATAATCTTCCAAATGTTGCAGCACTATTACTGCACCAAACGGAAAGTAAACCAGATTGATATTTATTTCTTCAGAGATGTGGTTAGGAACCTTATCTAATTTCATTAATTTCTCTGACTATAATTTGTAATATCCCACTTTATCAAGTTTAAGTTTGGATTTTCTACACTGCAGGAAATGCACGTCATATTTTGAAAAGCCATAACATTATTCACACCACGTAAGAGCAATTTGATAAAAATTTGTCCCATTTATAGGTAAAAAACTTGAATTTTCAATTGAATGTTCTTCCAATGAATTTGTTTTTTTTTAAAAAGCAGCTTATAAATCCTACTTGCTCTAAATAATCTTGTACCCAGAATGATAATCTAATTCAGTAAACCACTACATGGGCATTAAATTACATCTTATTTGAAAAAGAGCCCCAAATTCCTGAGCATTTGCAGCAAAGAATTACTTCACTTTTCTGCTTAATCATACTCCAGCTAATGTAGCAAACCTTCAACTTATTTATCATGAACTTAAAGCTGTCTTACCTGCCCGAGGTGAAGGCTGTACAGTTATATAACCTTTGGCACTGGGTAATATGGGCTTCTTGATGTTAACTTTACTGAAAATATAAACATATTGTACATGAAGCCATTGTATCAATGTAAAAATGAAGACTTACAATAGATAGCCCAAAACAAATTTCAGCTTTCTTATTCCTCAAACATTTATCTGAAATTTATTTCAACAGATCAAATGTATTACTGTCATTCTTTCCATGTATAACCAGTGTCAGTTTTGTTAATAAAGTTTATCTTTAAATGACAAAGTGACATCGGTTCAATCCCTCTTGGTGATCTATGCTTCCTATGGGTTGAACTTATGATAAGGAATGAATAAAATTGAGATTTGTTCTCACAATGTTCAAGTTTTTAATTGACATTCCAGTATTGGGAAGTTTGGTTCGAGAAGTCACACACATATCACAATCTGAGTCAGAACAGGAGAAGGAAAATCAATATATAAATAAAAGAATGTAAGTTATATACCTTTGGAAATAATGACCTTCTTCTCCAATTAAGAGTCCTTTCTTATATCCTCCTTTAGCATGGTTGATACGAGCAGCGCAGGGCAGTTCCTTTGGTCTGTAACAGAACCAGGGTTCCCCAGTCCTGGGATCAGTAAAGTTACAGAGCGGTTTAGTTTGAGGCAAACAAAGATTGCACACAGTGGTCTCTGAAGTACCCCCATATTTGAAGGCACTTTGAAAATACACTCTATCTGGCTCTTCCTCGCGTAGCCTTTGAAGTACTTGGATCCCTTCACTGGGATGAACCAGGGAAACAGACACTTCGACTTTGCCTGGCCAAGATAAATTAAAAGTTATATAGTAAAATCCATTTTGGTTATCTACAACTGTTCCCGCTGATCCGGCTTTTAAAGCTGGGGTGTGGATCCGGCCTTGGAGGTAGTCACCCCCATACTGCTTTGGGTGTCCTTCAAAATCATTCATACACAGCATCACTTGTAACTGATCTCCAACATAGAAAGTCTTTCCAGAATTTAGAATAACAAAGCGAGCTTGTGAGGTGTCGCTGCTTTTCAGAAAGGGCACAGCAGGCTTGGGGGGTTTTGGCCATTCAATCATTTTCATAAGGATTGTCCCCTCTGACCTTTCTTCAGGGGTGAAGCTCTGATTCTGGTAACCACATTGCACCAATTGCTGTGTCCAAGGGGTCTTCCTTGGTTCCACTTTCTGCCTCATTGCAGAATAAATCTTTGGAGTTGGATATCTCCTCCATTTGGACTCTGATCCAGAAATTGAATGTTTATCAAACTATGAAAAGGAACAACATTTTAATAAATATGTTTTGTATTGTGATTGCATACATGTTATTTCCCAACATACACCCTCCTCCAGAGTTTAAATGGGGTAGAGGGCAAAGGGATCTCGGGGTACAGATACACAATCAACAAAAGTAGTGATGCAGGCTAATAAGGCCATAAAAAGCAAACAAAGCACTGGGGTTTATTTCCAGAGGGATAGAATTGAATAGCAGAGAAGTGATGTTAAACCTGTAGAGACCACCATTGGGGCATTTGCACAGTTTTGGTCTCCATATTACACAATGATGTAGATGCACTGGGGAAGGAGCAAAAAAGATTTACAAGGATGATACCAGAGCTGAGAGGTTATACTCATCAGGGAAGATTGAACAGACTGAGCTCTTTACTCTAGAGAAGAGAAGGTTGAGGAGAGACCTGATAGAAATCTTTAAGATTATGAAAGGGTTTAATAGGGTAGATAGAGGGAAGATGTTTCCACCTCTGGGGGAGACTAAAACAAGGGGCCATAAATATAACATCGTCACTAATAAATCCAATGGGGAATTCCAGAGAAAGGTCTTTACCCTGAGCGTGTTTAGAATGTGGTACTCGCTACCACAGGAAGTAGTTGAGCGAATATCACAGATGCATTTAAGGGGAAGCTGGATAAATACACGAGGGAGAAAGAAATGGAAGGTTATGCAGATAGAGGTAGAGGAAGAGGGGTCGGAGGAGGCTCGTGTGGAGCATAATCACCGGCGTGGCCTGTTGGGCCAAATGGCCTGTTCTTATGCTGCCCATTCTATGCAAAAAGAAAGAAAGAATTACTTGCATTTATATAGCACCTTTCATGACCACTGGACTTCGAAAAGCGTTTTACAAACAATGAAATACGCTTTTTTAAAAACGTGCAATTCTATGTAGTCAAAAAAGAATAAATGAAAGGTAGTTCAAATTTCTTCAGGATTGCTACACCATAATTAAATGGGTTATATACTTAAATGAAGCAGCATGCATTAGGGGTTTTAGATTTTCAGACTGCATCTCAGACCAGGAGTGAAAACCAATCTGTAGAATGTGTATAATCAGTCAGCACTCCCACTCCTGATCATTATCCAATGACTTATGTTGAAAGAGCATGGCATAGGGCGAGAACATGTTGGGCGTCACTGAGTCCAGAAGAGAAACAATTGGTTTTACCACTCTACACACCTTTATACTACACAAGTTTAGAATCAGCATCAGCAGTGTCATCAGAATCAGCAATGTGAAAAGGGAGCGGAATATGGAGAAGCGAAACGCAGCTTTTTTTGTGGCTTGTTCATCCATACTGGAAGGTCACTGTGCACCAGTTCAGCATCAGTCTGTTTAGCACTTCTGCTTTGTAAATCTGCCACAAAAAACACCAATAACTTTAAGATCAACAAATCACCGGGACCTGATAGTTACCATTCGAGCGCTTGAAGGGAAGCCGCTGAGTTTAATTTCCCCAAATCCTCTCGACAGTGAAATTGTGTCAGAGGACTGGAGGGTGGCAAATGTGGCATCACTCTAAAAAAAAAGAGACCAGGAGAAGCCAGGTAATTATAGGCCAGTCGATCTTACTTTAGTTGTTGGTAAACTACTAACCTATATCACTAAGCACTTGGAGAAACACAAGTTAAAACCGCCAGTCAGTACTGATTTCTTAAAGATAATTTATGCTTGACTAATATTTCTTCAATGAATTCTAACAGAGAGCATAAATGAAGAATATACACTTTAGGAAGGGCGTGAAGTGACTTACAAGAATGGTTCCAGGGATGAGGGATTACAGTTACGTGGATAGACTGGAGAGGCTGAGGTTGTCCGTTTTGGAGCAGAGAAGGCAAAGAGGAGATTTGATAGAGGGGTCGAAAGGTTTAGATAGAGTAAATAAAGAGAAACTGTTTACAGTGGCTGAAGGGTCGACAATTAGAGGGCACACATTTAAGGTGATTGGCAAAAGAATCGGAGGTGACACGAGGAAAAATGTTCTTACGCAATGCGTGGTTATGATTTGGAATGCACTGCCTGATAGGGTGGTGGATACAGGTTTAATAATAGCCTTCAAAAGGGAATTGGATAAATACTTGAAGGAGAAAAATGGCAGGGATACGGGGAAAGAGCAGGGGCCGGGGGGGGGGGGGGGGGGTAAATCGGACTAACGGGATTGCTCTTTGAAAGAGCCGGCACTGACTCGATGGGACAAGTGGCCTCTTTCTGTACTGTACTAATCTATTCTATTCTATGTAGCTGATGTGGTTTTTTATGGATTTACAAATTGCATTGGAAGAATACCACAGAAGAGACCGATAGCAAAGGGCAATGGGGGAGGGGGAGGAAGAGGTAAGGAGGGAGGGGGGAGGGGAGTGGAGAGGGAGAGGGGTAATGGGGGCGGATGCCAGGAGAGATTTTCCTCTGAGGGACCAAGATAAGAAAGAAAAAAACTTGCATTTATATAGCACGTTTCATGACCTCACGACATCCCATACCGTTTCAATGAAGTACTTTCTGTATAAATGGAGTGACTGTTGTGTTGTAAGGAAATATGGCAGCCAATTTGTACACAGCAAGGTCCTGCGTACAGCAATGCAATAAAAGACCAGATAATCTGGGTTTTTTAATTGTTTTTGTTGAGGGATAAATATTGGCTTTGACCAGAAGGATACCCTCGGTCTACTTCGAACAGAACCAAAAGATATTTTACATCGACCTGAGATGAGAGATGAGGCCTCGTTTTAACATCTCATCTGAAAGAGGGAACCTCTGACAGTGTAGCAATCTCAGTACTTGAATGAAGTGTCACCCTGGATGATGTGCTCAAGTCTCTGGAGTGGGCCTGGAATCCGAGACCTTCTGACTCAGAGGCACAATTACTTAAAGGTGGAGACCTCAAAGAAGTCCAAGAATTTGTTTTTTTAGGACTGGGAGGAGGAGTGGAGGGGAGGGGGTAGTGGAGGGGAGGGGGTGTGGAGGTGAAGGGGAGTGGAGCGGAGGGGGGAGTCGAGCAGAAGGGGAGTTTCTTCTCATCGGGAGGTGGGGAAAGCCAGATTTCCTTCTCAGTTCAGGGGGCTGTGGACGGTGGGGAGGGCTGGGGTCAGATATCATCGTTGATCCAAGTTCCCATGATTACCAACTTCTGCTGAACGTTTGCCAGTGGATGTATTGACTGATTTCTATTTCTGCCACCAGGGGAGTAAAATGATCGAGAATGTCTGATTACTTTCTCCACTTCCAGACTTTGCTTGCCACCCTCTGTCTCCACCAGCCATCGGGTGAGGAAATATTTTTGTTGGGTGACAAGGATTTTAGGATACACTGCATCAGTTTGGGATTATCATGGCTATCTTTTTAAAATGAGATGTAGCTTGCATCAGAAACACTCAAGCTCGGGCTCACTGCTGACGGCTCTTCACATTGCTGCTTACAGCATCCAACAAAATCATGTTGTTATGTTTTTGGTACGACATCACAAACATACATAGGCTTTAAGATGGCTGATAACTTCAGGAAGCAGTCAGGTGATTCCCTATTTATTGTTGTAAACAGCAATGGCTGCAATGCCACAGTAGTCCACTGGCTGGAGCTATATATATTACACTTCACCCTCGTTTATGAAGAAGTAATTATAACAAATAATCATCATACATGACTTGCATGATTATACATAACAAAAGATATGGGGCTAGAACCTCCACTTTTGTGGTTATCACCCAGCGTGGGCATTATAAAAAGATTTTCAGATCGCTGGCTTCTCGCCCATTCTCAAAGTACCTAGTCGCCACTTTTGAAAATAGGTGTTACCGCGAGCGCTATAAAATGGCCAGTAGCGATAAAATTTTTTGCCCTTCTGCCGTAAAGTGTGGCCGTCCTTAGCAACGGCATAGCAACGCTCGATTCCCGCGATTCAGGAGGTCAAGGGTCATCATGATATGCGCAGAAGAGGAGACAGAGAGTGAGGGAGCTCAGAGGGACTGAAGGCGTGTCTGGATGTGGTGTGGCTGCTTTGGGAGGAAGGAGGGAGACTTTAGAGCTTCACAGCAAGTAGGCAAACAAAAATTAGCTGTTACCAGCCACATATTTGCCCGAATTTAGCCTGTAATGGCGAGAGAGGAGGAGGAATCACAGCACACTGTAGAGACTGATGCTGGAGAGAGCAGTGAGGTGGGAGAGGAGCACCTTGGAGGGCACAAAAGAGCCAGGAGGTCGAGTCACGCTGGGGTGATTTGACACAGGTAAGGCGTGGGAAGCCCACCCCAAAGACATACCAGAAGATATGGACCGAGATAGCAGAGGTGGTCTCGTCGGTGACAAACGACGTGCGTGAGGGCAACCAATGCCGCAAGTGATGGAACGACCTTGTGGGATCTGCAAGAGTGAGCATTACATTTATTTACATGTACTTATATATTTATATAATTTGATTTGTAACAGTCATGAGTGACCATCATCAGATGTGAGATCTTTCACTTTTACCGGGAATGTTTTACTCAAAGCCTGCGGTCATGGTGTACGTCTTTAGGTAAATAATAATAATGTTCATAATAATCATGATTACATCTGTCGGTTATGTATCAGTATCTGTGACAGTACCTAGCAATGATATCACGCAATGACCAAATGCCATGTCGTCCTGTCACCTTTTACAGAAGAAGCTATCGACGATGAGGTCCGTGCAGAGGCAAACGGGTGGGAAGCTACCAGTCACCAGCGACATCACTGACATGGAGGAGCGTGTGCTCCCACTCGTGGGGAAGCACACCCGGACAGCCACAGATGCATCTGCAGAACTTGATGTGATGCAATGTGAATAAAGCTTATGTGAAGTCAATAGATGCCACACCCACTCATATCCAAACAATTAGATATGATGGATGATTTTTTAAATTGTCATAAAAATAATGATGGCCTAATGAAAATCTTTGGAATGCAAATGTTTTGATGGTCATGAAATGTGATATCTGTGATGATTTTGAGAGCAGTGGTGCTTTTGTCGTGCAAATGCTGTGTGTAGCGCTATACTCGCCTTGTGACCCTAGCACCGCCTTATCCTCTAACAACCTCATTTGTGTTTTGCAGCTCAGCCAGCAGCGCATCCCAAGGCAAGACCACAGAGGCCAGTACAAACCGGACGGTCTGCATCTGGGCAGGACCGGAACCAATGTCCGAGGGGGAGTATTTGCTAGTGCTGTTGGGGAGGAGTTAAACTACTATGGCAGGAGGATGGGAACCTATGCAGGGAGACAGAGGGAAGTATAATGGGGACAGAAGCAAAAGATAGAAAGAAGAAAAGTAAAAGTGGAGGGCAGAGAAACCTAAGGCAAAAAGCAAAAAGGGCCACATTACAGCAAAATTCTAAAGGGGCAAAGTGTGTTAGAAAGACAAGCCTGAAGGCTCTGTGCTCAATGCGAGGAGTATTCATAATAAGATGGACGAATTAACTGCGCTGATAGCAGTTAACGGATATGATGTAATTGGCATCACGGAGACATGGCTCCAGGGTGACCAAGGCTAGGTACTCAACATCCAGGGGTATTCAACATTTAGGAAGGATAGACAGAAAGGAAAAGGAGGCGAGGTGGCATTGCTGGTTAAAGAGGAAATTAATGCAATAGTAAGAAAGGACATTAGCTTGGATGATGTGGGTGTGGAATCGGTATGGGTGGAGCTACGGAATACCAAGGGCCAGAAAACGCTAGTGGGAGTTGTGTACAGACCACCAAACAGTAGTAGTAAGGTAGGGGACAGCATCAAACAAGAAATTAGGAATGCATGCAATAAATGCATGCAGTATAGCAGTTATTATTGGTGACTTTAATCTACATTTTGATTGGGCTAACCAAACTGGTAGCAATGCGGTGGAGGAGCATTTCCTGGAGTGTATTATGGATGGTTTTCTAGACCAATATGTCGAGGAACCAACTCGGGAGCTGGCCATCCTAGACTGGGTGATCTGTAATGAGAAAGGACTAATTAGCAATCTTGTTGTGCGAGGCCCCTTGGGGAAGAGTGACCATAACATGGTAGAATTCTTTATTAAGATGGAGAGTGACACAGTTAATTCAGAAACTAGGGTCCTGTACTTAAGGAAAGGCAACTTCGATGGTTTGAGGCGTGAATTGGCTAGAATAGACTGGCAAATGATACTTAAAGGGGTGACAGTGGTTAGACAATGGCAAACATTTAAAGATCACATGGATGAACTTCAGCAATTGTACATTCCTGTCTGGAGTAAAAATAAAACGGGAAGGTGGCTCAACCGTGGCTAACAAGGGAAATTAAGGATAGTGTTAAATGCAAGGAAGAGGCATATAAATTGGCCAGAAAAAGCAGCAAACCTGAGGACTGGGAGAAATTTAGAATTCAACAGAGGAGGACAAAGGGTTTAATTAAGAGGGGGAAATTAGAGTTTGAGAAGAAGCTTGCTGGGAACATAAAAACTGACTGCAAAAGCTTCTATAGATATGTGAAGAGAAAAAGATTAGTGAAGACAAACGTAGGTCCCTTGCAGACGGATTCAGATGAATTTATAATGGGGAACAAAGAATTGACAGACCAATTGAACAAATACTTCGGTTCTGTCTTCACGAAGGAAGATACAAATAACCTTCCGGAAGTAGTATGGGACCGAGGGTCTCGTGAGAAGGAGGAACTAAAGGATATCCTTATTAAGTGGGAAATTGTGTTTGGGAAATTGATGGAATTGAAGGCCGATAAATCCCCGGGGCCTGATAGTCTGCATCCCAGAGTACTTAAGGAAGTGGCCCTAAAAATAGTGGATGTATTGATGATCATTTTCCAACAGTCTATTAACTCTGGATCAGTTCCTATGGGCTGGAAGGTAGCTAATGTAACACCACTTTTTAAAAAGGGAGGGAGAGAGAAAGCGGGTAATTATAGACTGGTTAGCCTGACATCAGTAGTGGGGAAAATGTTGGAATCAATTATTAAGGATGAAATAGCAGCGCATTTGGAAAGCAGTGACAAGTCAGCATGGATTTATGAAGGGGAAATCATGCTTGACAAAGCTTCTGGAATTTTTTGAGGATATAACTAGTAGAGTGGACAAGGGAGAACCAGTGGATGTGATGTATTTGGACTTTCAAAAGGCTTTTGACAAGGTCCTACACAAGAGATTGGTGTGCAAAATCAAAGCACATGATATTGGGGGTAATGTATTGACGTGGATAGAGAACTGTTTGGCAGACAGGAAGCAGAGAGTCAGGATTAACAGGTCCTTTTCAGAATGGCAGGCAGTGACTAGCGGAGTGCCGCAGGGCTCAGTGCTGGAAACCCAGCTCTTTACAATATACATCAATGAGTTAGATGAAGGACTTGTGTGTAATATCTCCAAGTTTGCAGATGACAGTAAACTGGGCGGCGGTGTGAGCTGTGAGGGGGACGCTAAGAGGCTGCAGGGTGACTTGGACAGGTTCGGTGAGTGGGCAGATGCAGTATAATGTGGATAAATGTGAGCTTATCCACTTTGGGGGCAAAAATGCGAAGAAAGAATATTATCTGAATGGCGGCAGATTAGGAAAAGGGGAGGTGCAACAAAACCTGGGTGTCATGGGTCATCAGTCATTGAAAGTTGGCTTACAGGTACAGCAGGCGGTGAAGAAGGCAAATGATATGTTGGCCTTCATAGCTAGTGGATTTGAGTATAGGATCAGGGAGGTCTTACTGCAGTTGCACAGGGCCTTGGTGAGGCCTCACCTGGAATATTGTGTTCAGTTTTGGTCTCCTAATCTGAGGAAGGACATTCTTGCTATTGAGGGAGTGCAGCGAAGGTTGGCTGGACTGACATATGAGGAGAGACTGGATCAACTGGGCCTTTATACATTGAAGTTTTGAAGGATGAGAGGGGGTTTCATAGAAACATATAAGATTCTGATGGGACGGGACAGGTTAGATGCGAGAAGAATGTTCCCGATGATGGGGAGGTCCAGAACCAGGGGACACAGTCTTAGGATAAGGGGTCGGCCATTTAGGACTGAGATGAGTAGAAATTTCTTCACTCAGAGAGTTGTTAACCTGTGGAATTCCCTGCCGCAGAGAGTTGTTGATGCCAGTTCTTTGGATATATTCAAGAGGGAGTTAGATATGGCCCTTACGGCTAAGGGGATCAAGGGGTATGGAGAGAAAGCTGGAAAGGGGTACTGAGGTGAATGATCAGCCATGATCTTATTGAATGGTGGTGCTGACTCGAAGGGCTGAATGGCCTACTCCTGCACCTATTTTCTATGTTTCTAGGCCAGAAGGTGGGGATGCGGGGCAGGAGTCGGCGGACGATCCTATATCTGGTGCTGAGTAGCTTCGATTCTCGCCCATCAATCCACTGAGTCTGTTCTCCACGGATGAGAGCGCGGACTTTGAGGAACCTGCATCACCACGCTCCAGAAGCCATTCCACCCCAAGGCCATCTAGTGGCCCTCCGGTCATTCCCGCCTTCACTCTGGAGGTATCGGTCCCAAGCACCTTGCCACAGGACACCCCATTTGTCCCCAGGACAGCACCGACCCCGCGCAGGTCCCTTGGATGCAGAAGGTCTGTTCCACGAGCGCCACATGAGAGTGGAGAGATGGTACAGTTGTCCAGGAGGATTGTAGACATTGGTGATCAGCTCATCGAAGCATTGGGGGGCATATCCTGACAGCTGGCCACCATGACCAAGTACATTCCGCGGATGGCGGAGGCCCTGGATGCAATAGCCAGGAACACTGCTGCCATAGGCCTCCCAGTGGTCCCCAAGCGCGGCACTCCACCCCTAGCTTCCGCACCACCACTGCGAACGACAGATGAGAGCAAGAGCCAAGATCCTGCTTCTGCATCAGAGAATGTTGCCCCCTCGGCGCCCCTCGCTCCCGTCCAAAGACCGCCTCTGCTTTCATCTCCCCCCAATGAGGCACCGCCTGAGGAGCTTCTCAGGTAGCCGCCGTGGAGTGAGGAGGGGAAGGGGTAGAGGTGGGGAGAAGAAGGGGAGGGGGGGAACGAAAGTGAGGTGCATGTCCGCAGATGATGGCTGTGTTACATCTCCATCTGGGTGTATGCAATTTGTTGCAATGTATGGGGGCTGGGGACCACACTCCTGCTGCTTTGCCTTTGTATTGTGTTGCTGGACATGTTGAACATGCGATTGATGTCAATGATGGAAAAAGTGGGGTTTGGCCGGGGGATGGGTGTTATTGCCTGTGATACTTATGATTTCAGACCAATGTTGGTATAAAAGTTTTGTAATTGAACATAACCTTGTTGCGCATTGTCTCAGAAAGCTGCACCGTTACACACTGGTGATTCCTTAACATGAAAGGGTTAAATACAACTTAACTTCAATCAACGTAAACTTTAACTGGCACCAAGGTGATGGCCATTACTGATGTCTGAGCTGCACACACACAGCAGTGTGTCAGCGTTGTCACTCACATCAACGCTCTTTCAGGCAAATCATTCAGATAGCAGCTCCTCACATAAGAGTGGGATTTAAAAAATGCCAACCACAACACTGGTGTTCGTTCAGAACAGTTCCACTTTTTGTGGGCATTTTTTTGAGCAAGCAATATTGTGGGCAATATGTGTGCGGGGTGTTGAAATTGACGCTGGGCGATCTCATGGCCGTTAGTTTTGGTAAATATGCTCTTTACGACAAAAAAAAGTGGGCGGACGGTATTATTGAATATCGGCGTTAAATCAGTGCGGAAATTAACACTGGGCGATATTATGGGTGTTGATTTTGCCCATTCTGATGATTCCATCCCCAAAAAATGGACGGGCAGTAATAGTTTTTACCGGCGTTAAGAACATGGGGAAAGTAACGCTCGCCGATAAGTTTCCTAAAAATGGATGTCAGTTTCCATTTTGTGGCTAATTGGGCGATATCTGGGCATTATACGTCATTTCAGTGGTAAAAATGGGCGTTAAGTCAGCTTTAAGCATACAAAAAAAGTGGAGGTTCTAGCCCATGGACTTATTTTGCCATATTTCCAAATCAAGCTTAACCACTTGTTTTCTGTTTCGAAGAGGATACCTTTGCTTTTGAACAGAACCTTCCAAACATGGTGTCGAACTTAGACTCATTCTAGGCTGATCCTGAGGAAAGTTTTCCTCCAAGGGATGCCCTTGATTTACATTTGAACTCTCTACAACTTCAGACTCTTTGTCTGCCTGACTCAGACTCACACTTAAATTCTGACTTTCACTTGGACTTGTTTCCAGTACATTTGACGTAGGATATGCTACTGGTGCTTGACTTGTATCAAAAATATCTGATTCGTCAGAAATAATTGAATCATTCCAACCTTCAACTCCTGCTACGTCTGTAGGTAAAATATGATCAATGTGAACAAACCTAACCTGTCCATGATCAAACATCTTGACCAAATATGTGCAAGGACCACTTATCTTCACCACTCTTCCTGGTAATCACTTGAACTATTTATGGTGATGGTTTTTCACTCTCACCTTCTGATTTAATTTCACACTTCTCTCTTTTACTCTACGTCTATCATGATTCTCTTTCTGTCTTAATTGTTTCTCTTCTACGGACTGTGCCAAGTTTTGTTTTAATAACGAGAATCTGGTTCTTGGCTGTCATTTGAGAAATAACTCTGCTGGTGTTCTACTCGTAGTTGTATGAGGAGTATTACAATACGTAATTAGAAAATTAGCCAATTTGTGGTCCAATGACAACTGTCGTTTCTTAGGATTTGGATCCGACATCTGTTTGATGAAGACACGTTTTACAATTTTTAATGTGCGCTCTGCTACACTATTTGAAGCAGGGTGGTACGGTGGAATCTTGGTATGTTTCATACCTTTTTTGCTCGTGAACTGTGCAAATTCTTCTGAACAAAATTGTGGTCCATTATCCGAAACAATTTCTTCTGGGAGGCCAACTGAAGAAAATAATCTTCATAAAATGTCTAATGTTTTACTTGTTGTTATTTTTCGCATTGGAAACACCTCAACCCATTTCGAATGGCTAGCAATCACAATTAACAATTGCTGTCCTTCTAGCTCAGCAAAATTGGTATGTAGCCCTGGGAGGCCATTTCATGGCTGTAATGGTACTGATGGTGGTTTCTTGCTTACCGATTGACATATCGTACACTGACTGATGATGTACTCTATATCTTTATCAAGACCTGGCCACCAGAAGTAACTGCATGCAAAACTCTTGGTCAAGCATATTCCCAGGTGTTGGTCATGAAGATCTTCTAATAATTTGGATCTGAATTTATTTGGTATAACCACTCTTGCATCCCACATGATAAAATCTTTATCGACTGATAATTCATTCCTATGAATGAAGAATGAATATCTTTGTCTGTTACCTGATTTGACCAGCCATTTGCGATGTAATCGTACACCTTTGACATAACTGGGTCACGTTTGTTTGCTCTACCAATCTCTTCAGCTGTGATTGGCAGTTCATCAATTTATGAAAAATAGAACACTTCTTCCCTATCGGGTGTAACTTGTGATGGGGAAGGAAATCTAGACATAGCATCAGCATTACTGTGATCAGCTGATCATCTGTTTTCAATATCATATGTATATGCTGACAAAATCAAAGCCCATCTCTACATTCGGGCTGAAGTTAATGTTAGAACTGGGAGGATTGCTGTCAGGGGCTTATGGTGCATAACAATGGTAAACTTATGACTATACAAATATTTGTGGAACTTCTTGACCCCAAAAATTAATGCCAAAGCTTCCCTTTCGATTTGCACATAATTACACTCACTAGCATTGAGAGTGCGTGAAGCAAAAGCAATTGGTCTTTCCTCCCCACTACTTAGTATGAGAGATCACAGCCCCACCTCCATACGGAGAGGCATCACATGCTAGCTTGATCTCCTTAGATACGTCATAGTGAACTAACATAGTGCTCTCTACAAGTTTGTTTTTAGACTCCTTGAATGCTGTGTCGCATTCTTCTGACCACTTCCAATGGACTTATATTTTCAATAGTTCATTCAATGGATGTAACACTGTAGACAAATTTGGTAGGAACTTCCCATAATAGTTCAAAAGACCGAAAAATGATTGAAGTTCAGTGACGTTCTTGGGAGTGAGTGCAGTTCTGATTGCATTATGTCTTCCCTTGGTTGGATGTAAACCATCTTTGTCTACTCTGTGCCTTACGTACTCCACTGAGTTTTGAAATAACTTACACTTATGAGCGGTCACTCGTACTCTGTGCTTTTCTAGCCGTTTGAGGACTTCGTTCAATATATTATGATGAATTTGCCTGTTTGCTGCTGAAATTATTATGTCATCTAAATAATATGCTATCCCTTTAATACCTTGCAAAACCTGGTTCAGCACCCCTTGGAATATGGCGGGATCGGAAGACTCTCCAAATGCTAGCCTATTAAATTGATATAGGCCCAGATGAGTATTTATAGTCAAGCATGACTTGGACTCCTCAGCTAGTTCAAGTTGTAAGTATGCATTCGTAAGATCCAACTTTGAGAAGATCTGACCACCTGTCAGTGATGTAAACAAATCTTCTACATTTGGCAATGTATTGGGGAGATTCCCCTCTAGAACCTGGTTTACGGTTACTTTATAATCACCACACAATTTTACCTGACCATCGGACTTAGGTTCAACAACAATGGGTGTAGCCCAATTACGTCGATCTATCTTAGAGATAATGTTTTCAGTCTCTGGCCTTTTGAGTTCTTGCTCAACTTTCTCCTTGAGTGCATATGGTATGGGGCGTGGCTTGCAGTAAACCAATCCAGTGTCCTTGACACTCGACCTGAAGCCTTGGATCAGACTGCCTGTTTCGCAGAACACCTTCAGATACTCTTGATGCAAATATCATTTCAACCTGAAAAATCTCACTCCAATCCAGCTTCAGTGATCCCAACTAATTTCTTCCTAATAAGGCAAGCTTGTCTCCTGCCACTACAAAGAGAGGCAAGCTCTAAAATTGATCCTTGTATTTCACCGGTACGGTGATACAACCTACCAAGATCTATCTTGGATTTCTCCAATGGGAAATCACGCAATTTGTCAAGGTATAGCGATTCCAGTACTACACTCATGGATGCAGCAGTGTCAATTTTCATGGGTATCTTGGTTCCTGCAACATCTACATGAATGATGATATTTTTTGAATCGCTGTTAGTAAACCTCGTGCTCCTGATGATGTGTAGCTCTAAAACCTCCTCGTCCTGTTGTTTTTCTTCCATGCTATGTAGTCTCTGGGGATTTCTATTTATAGCTTTGAAAGCTGGTTTACTCTTCAGTCAGCATGCCTTCGTAAGATGGCCAGTTTTCCTGCAGAAGAAACACTCTGCCTTCACACATGGACAACTTTGAGCAATGTGTTGTCCCAGGCACCTATAGCATGAGTTCAATGCTCTATTACCATTTCAGTTGCTGAGTCCTTGCGGCCCAACTGCCTTTTACTTTTAACCTGCAGGCAATTCACCTCGGTTGTCTGAAGACTGGAAATGATATGAAATTCTCTGGACTCTTGGTCAGCTATGTCCATTGAGATAGCTGTCTGACAAGCTAAATCAAAAGTCAAGTTAGGAGTTGTCAATAACTTTCTTCTGATCGCATCATTTTTTATCCCACAAACAAAAGCGGCCACACAGTGCTCGGTCCTGAAAGGTTCCGAAATTAGTGACTAGACAGCTTCTTTAATACTCACTGATACTTTCGGTGGTTAACTGATCTCGTATTCCGAAATAATAACTTTCAGCAATTTCCAGGGGCTCAGGACTGTAGTGCCATTATAACTTAGTTAGAATCTGCTTAAGAGAAACCCAACATCGGATGGGTTTCATACATCTTGGGCCCTACTTCAGTTTAGAAAATAGCCTGTTTATTTTCGAACACCACCCGGTTATGGTTTTCATCATTGGGGACTTCGATGATACTATTTGCGGTGAAAAACATTTCTATCCGCTCCACATACCGTCCGAAACTTTCGCGGTCACATTGGAACTCCCCCAAGTGCCGTATTATTTCCATAGGTGCGGCCATCTGGACTCTGGCAGCTCAGCCAAGTGTGCTTGTAATTTACATTGGATTTTTAGCTGTTAATCAAAACAGAGAAGCTCTCAAAGTCTCTCTGTCAGATGGCTGAATGATCCACCAACAAAAATTTCAGCTTGGTTATCCGATTATCCCATTCTCCATCACCAACGTTATGTTTTCATTATGACATCACAAACACACACAGGCTTTAAGATGGCTGATAATTTCAGGAAGCAGTCAGGTGACTCCCTCTTTATTGTTGTAAACAGCAATGGCTGTAATGACACAGTAGTCCACTGGGTGGAGCTATATATATATATATATATATGACACCTTGGGGTATATTTGGTGTTTCACCTTTTCCTGGATAGACAAAATTTAAGGTGAAGGGTGGGTGGATATTTAGGAAGACTTAGTGAAAATAAACTGGAGTAGACCCACTATCCAGAGAGGCAGCTTCACAGGTCGATAAAAGGTGGCAGTGCAGGTAGATAAAAGGCATAAAATAGCAAACAGAATTTGTCTGTTCTTGGCATTTAGGAGTAAGGATAATGTTGGACTTGTAAAAGAACTTAGAAAATAGTTTTATTTACAGCTTTAGGCAACCCATTATAGGAATGATAAAAGCAATGAAAAGTTGTATCACAGATTCACTAGAAAGCTACCAGAAATAAGTGATTAAAATGATAAAAGAGAAACTTGAGAATGTGTTTTTCAGCCTGAGCTGACAACCTTCAAGACTAAGAAGTGTTTTGACAGGTTTGTTACAGAAACAAGCCATTCGACCCAACCCACTCCCTGCTAATGTTTATCCTCCACACAAGCAGAAGTCCGAATCCAATCTGCCCGTTTTATTCTCAATTCCTTTTACTCCATTTTCCTTCAACCACCTTCCGAACCGATTCACTTGACATGTGAATGACTGCATCCACCTCCCGGAGACTTTCCTTTTTATGACTTTGGTTCCCTTATACTAACATTTTTCTACAATGTGTTTCTTTTTCACTTTGCTTGTTACTCCTTTCATACTTCCCTGATTGATTTAATTCTCCTCCCCTCCTTCTGAGCTTTTGTGCTAATGGAAGAAGAGTTGATTAATTTTCTTCAGCAAGATCTGAATGAACAGATTAACAAGTCATTACCTAGTGCCGGTAAATAAAAGGCATAAAACTCCCTCGCCACCGATTCCATCCTCCTCCTGTCTAAGGCTGAACTAAAATGTTCGCAGCCTCGCTTTGCTATTTGAATCTAAGTTGAACTTCTGACCCATAACCTCTCCATCACAAAGCCTATTTGCACCTCCCTAACATCACCTGTCTCCACCCCAGCCACAGCCCATCTGCTGCTGAAACCCTCATCCATGATTTTTTTTAACTTTCAATTTCAACTATTCCAATGATTTCCTGATCGACCCACCATCCTCCATTCTCCATAAACCTGAACTCATCCAAAACTCTGCTGCCAGTATCCTAACCTGCACCATGCTCACCCATCACCCCTGTGCTCACTGACCAACATTAGCTCCCAGTCCATCAATACCTCGATTTTAAATTCTCATCCTCATGTTCAAATTCCTCCATCACCTCACCCTTACTATCTCTGTAACCTCCTCCAACCCAATAAACTTCCACGAAATCTGCATTGCTCCAACTCTAGACTCCCCGCTCTTTTTGCACTGTCATTGGCAGCATGCCTTCAGCCCGCCTCTTCCTCTCTCTCCTCCTTAAAACCAATCTCTTTGACCAAGCTTTTAGACACCTGCCCTAATATCTTCTCCTTTGTCACAGTGTCATTTTTTTTGTCTTATTACACTCCTGTAAAGCATGGGGTCCAGGAGCCAATGTAGGTCAGCAAACACAGGGGTATGATGTGTGACCTGAACCTTGTAAGGATGCCTTATTGAGGAAAGTGAGCAGAAATGTTGAACAACTAAATACTAGTAAGACTGAAGCCATTGCCTTTGGTTCCCGCTGCAAACTCCATTCCCTGACTACCGTTTCTGTCCCTCTTCTTGTCAACTGTATGAAGCTGAGCCAGACTATACACAACCTTGATGTTGTGTTTGACCCCGCGATGAGCTTCCGACCACATACCCACTCCATCACTAAGACCGCCTACATCCACCTCCGTAGCATCGCCTTACTCCTACCCTGCCTCACCTTATCTTCTGCTGAAACCCTCATCCATACATTTGCTACCTCTAGACCTGGCCATTCCAATGCTCTCCTGGCTGGCCTCCCATCTTCCACACTACATAAACATGCGCTCATCCAAAACTCTACTACCTGCATCAAGTAACAGTTACACCACACAAGTGCTCGGCAATGACCATCTCCAACAAGAGAAGGTCTGGGCACTTCACTTAATATTCAATGGGATTACCATCACTGCAACACCCACCATCAACATTCTGCAGATCACCACTGACCAGAAACTTAATTGCACCAGCCTCAAAAATACTGTGGCTACAAAAGCAGGTCAGTAGCAGGAGTTGTGCCTCGATCTCCTGCGACCGCAAATCATCTCTGCACGCATTGCTCCGTTAATGCTCCGGCCCCGAAATTCACTTCCGCCCCCTGCAGCAGCGCCGGGCAAAAGCACCAACAGCTGGAGGGGACGCGGATCGGGCAGCTGGCCGCTACTGGGATGCATATTAAAGGCGAGGTAGCTGATGGGAAAATAACATACCTTGTTTTTTCCGCTGCTGCTCCGTTTACTTCGCGGGATATTGGCCACGATCGCTCAGCCCAGCACTCAGCTTGAACCCTGGGCTGATCGCGTGGCTCCCCTGCTCCATGTCCAGGTCCGTCCCTTTCTCTTTCGCAGAGTCGGCAGCGTGGGCCCTTCCCTTTAAGTGAGGGAAGAGCCGCTCGGACCAGGCAGCGCTGCTGAGGCATTCGCCCTGTTAGCGCCCCAAGAAGGAAGTTGAGCGCTTGATTTATTGCTCCACTTCCTTCCAAGGGCGGCAACACGAATTATTTGAGAGGGGCTGGACTTCCGCACCTATCGTTAATCCCGCGCCTCCCGAATGTTACCCCTGCCAAATGTGCTGAGACCACATTTCTCCCCCAATAAATATTGTCCTAAATGTATTGAATAATATTCAGGTTAACGGGCTCTTCACCCATTGGTTGAATCGCGAGAGCTCAAACTGACATTTTTGGTCGAACGGATTTGTTTTCTGAGACAGCTGAGTTGAAGTGAACTTCATCGGATATATTTTATATACACATTGAAAAGTAATTGAAATGTTACCTTTTTAAAAAGAAGCCTGAACAACGTGTCCCCGGCAGTGTTGAATTAGCTGTAATTTACAATCATTTGCCTTTCATCTTTGTCGAGGACTGATTCAATTCTAAAAATGTCTGCACTAAACCAGGAACTTTTATCTGAGAGTTCTCGCTCCTCCCTGTCCTTATCATCATTAAACATTAACAGGTACTTCTCTTACATCAGAAATATATTCTGTGCCATCTGTGGGAGCAAAGGCCTATATTATACAAATACCTCGCTATTCACTCTGCAACCTGTGAGACAGCACATGCAGGGTTAAAAGTTCAAATGGTAGGATATGTAAAAGACAATCAACCATATCTGTATGTGGCAACTTGATAATTGTGTTTCGGTTCTATTGCAGTAGTAAAGCAATTCAGGAGAGTTGAGTTGCCTGCTTGTTTAGTTTACATTGTTATTCTGTTGTTATTTGTTTATACCTTTGATGTAACAGCACTCTACTTGGAACTCCTACATGGCAAGTGAGCCCCAGGTGGGCAGAGGAAACATTTCAAGGACACCCTCAAAGCATCCTTGATAAAGTACAACATCCCCACCGACACCTGGGAGTCCCTGGCCAAAGACTGCCCTAAGTAGAGGAAAAGCATCCAGGAGGGCGCTGAGCACCTCGTGTCTCGCCGCCGAGAGCGTGCAGAAACCAAGCGCAGGCAACGGAAGGAGCATGCGGCAAACCAGACTCCCCATCCACCCTTTCCTCCAACGACTGTCTGTCCCATCTGCAACAGAGACTTGGACTGTTCAGTCACCTGAGAACTCACTTTTAGAGTGGAAGCAAGTCTTCCTCGATTTCGAGGGACTGCCTATGATGATGATGATGATGTACCATGATTTAGTGATAGTATACATGGAACGTATTGATCAAAGGCAAAATTTTAATGTAAGAAATGTGAAGAAACACTGTCTTTATAGCTCACACTGGAATCATGGTTAGTCTGTGTCACAAAAGCAACTCACATCCTGGCTTTGTGAAGTATGAAGTTTCAATGAAGACCTGATCCTGCATTACTACAACTGAGTGTGTGTGTAATCTGACGTTTAAAGCACCGTAACCAAAAAGAACAAAAAAACAGTCCAACACCACGAGCCATCGGCTGTGATGCTTTCAACAACGGATTATTTATCCGTGACTCACAATTTGCAGCAATAGTTTCTACAAAGAAAATGTTCTTGTGGCTGATCAGATTTGGGTATTTCTGGCCATTTAGTCACACAGCTTTGTGGGGATATTCAGCATATTCCATCACTCGGTATAACAACACACAGGTTTTCAAGTGAAAGAAAATAACTTTTGTGATTTTTGCTACCCCAGGAAATTAGTTGAAACTGCCTCATGATTTTTGAGAGAGAAATGGAATTTTTAGTTTTGTCTCAAATACTGTCAATTCTAAATTACCTAGAAGGGGACAGCACAGTGTTGTGAGACGTGGGGCGGGGTGGGGCGGGGATTGCGGTCGGAGGCTTCCTTCGTACGAACGTATCTGACCCGAAAAAAATCTATGAAATTACCTGTTGGCCCCGGAGAAACGTAGGATTGCGGTCTGGGGCCTTCATTCGCTCCGCAGCGTACAGGGATCTGTCTTCCATGTGCGGACGTTTATGTTGCAATCACGTGGGCCCAGTCCACCAATCACGAGGTAGTATTCTCATTGATAATAAGGGGAGCTCCTTTTGTACGAGTTCCCATTACAGGTTAAACCTCCCTTATCCAGAACGCCACTATCCGGAACCACCCCTCATCCAGAACTATTCCCAGCCACCGGGTGGCTCATGCACAGAACTCCAACATGAACAAATTGAAGTCCTTCCTCGCTGCCGACTCCCGCAATCGCTGGCCTGACCCCGTGATCCAACCCCCCACCCCACATGATCTCTCTGCCGCCAGCCCCGATATCCCCTTGCTCAGTACCTGCACCATCTAATTTAACATGACCTCCCCTCATCCAGAAAAATCCCTTATCCAGAACAGGCTAGGTCCCGAGGGTTCCGGGTAAGGGAGGTTCATCCTGTACTATCAATGGGAATAACCTTCTAAAGCACCAAAACATAGCACAATAAATTAAAAAAACATCTCACATATTTAAAATGAATTGAAATTTGATGTAATTAAATGTTTGAGAAAAAAATAAAATTTGGGGAATTTTTTTTAATGTATTTTAATTGGGTTAAAAATAAACTTACCTTAATGGACTGGGTTTTTAACATAAAATTGAATGATTAAATTTAATTTTTCTACGGTTTAAAAGTATTACTCTGGTAAAAGTAAGCTATGCACTTGCTTTCATCAGGCGTAAAAGTTTGAAGGACACTCACTGGGCCTGAGTTGGGCAAATAGCCCACTCTCTCCCACACAGGTGTCCTTCTCCGGGGGATACGTTCGATCTGTCTGAAGAAATCTTGACAGATCGGAAAAGCTGGTTTTCGGCACATGCGCATCGTGCCCAAGAACCTGCTTTAGCGAGGCCTCACCGGGTGCATGTGCACTCCGTACGGACCCAGCGAGGCCGGAATATTTGCCCCATGGGATTGCGTGGCAATTGCCCTCGGAGTGAATTGTGCTTCCTGTCAGACTGTGAGAGGGGCTAATTGCAGGGTGTGTGTATCTCCACAAAGAGAAAGGGGAGAGAAGATGGCCAGTAAGGTCAGGAAAGGTCAGGAGAAACAGTGCCAATCCTACTGGGCCACTCAGATAGAACTTTGAGAGATGATACAGCAGCACTGGCCGAGACTTGTTTGCAATTCTTTGACTTATTTCAGCAGCCATAAGATACGTGTGGTGTGAAAACATTCCAGAAAAACAATAGAATCAGGTTCAGCTGATGCTCCGCACCATTGAAAAGCTGCCTATATTCAGGGGGGATCTTTAACCCAAGAGAACAGATGGGTTTGGGTCGGGTGGGAAGTTAAAGTGTGAAAAGTCCGATTCCCGACCAGAACCCACTGCCGACCCACCTACTTCTGGTTTAATGGAGGCAGGGTGGGGTTTCAGCCAGTCAACCCATTGCCAGTACGCGGGTCATCCATTTATATAGTATAATGGGACTGCTATGCCCATTTGTAACCTCCATTTTAAATTAACTTTAGCTAGTGGGGTTTTGTAGGCCTCGTGAAATCCGACCATTAATGGCTTTACACTTAACCTCTTGGATCGAGCGTCCCTGTCTAACCCATCCACTGTGATTGGAGACCCCTACACGGCCTCCGATCCCACCCCCAGGCATCTGATCCCCACCCTCAGGCATCTGATCCCCACCCTCAGGCCTCTGAACCCCACCCCAGGCCTCTGATCCCCATCCCCAGGCCTCTGATCACCACCCCCAGGCCTCCGATCCCACCCCCAGGCACTGATCCCACCCCCAGGCCACCGATCCCACCCCCAGGCGCTGATCCCACCCCCATGCCTCTGATCCCATCCCCAGGCCTCCAATCCCATCCCCAGGCCTCTGATCTCACCATGAGGCCTCAAACTCCACCCCGCCTCCGTGCTGCTCCTGCCCCCCAACCACCTCCTGTCACCCCTTGACCTGCTCCTGCCCTTAGACCAGTTCCTCCCCCCCACTTCCCCACCACACTCCTGTGCTGCTCCTGCCCCCCAGACCTTCTTCTGCACCCCGCCCTGGTCCAGCCCTCCCGACCTGCTCCTGCCACATCCCCCCCCCCCCCCCCGTGCTGTTCGCGGCTCTCCGACGCTCACCCACCCACCCCGCTCCTCCAGCACTCCAATGTTCTCCTGGGCCACTCCGCTCCCACCTCCCCTGCTCCTCCAGCAATCCAATGCTCAAGGGATGAGGGAGAAACAGGAAGAACACTCATTTGGCTTCGCCAGGATAGCGGGCTTCCCCATGGTTCACGGCCCCATGGACTGCATCCACGTGGCATTGCAGGCTCCATCTCTTTCAATGTTCAGTTGGTGTGTGACCACAGGCTGCCCACCCTCGCCATGAATGCCCACTGTCCTGGCAGCAGCATGAGAGAGCACTGTGCCACTACTGTTTCAGCCACCACATGAGGATTGCGTCTGTCTGCTCGGGGACAAGGGTTATCCTCTCACCACCTGGCTTATGACCCCCGTCCGCAACCCCAACACCCCTGCTGAACAGCATTACAATGATAGCCATGCTGCCACTAGGAGCATCACCGAGCAGACTGTCAGGGTGCTGAAGCAGCGGTTCCGCTGCCTTGACCGCTTTAGAGGGAGCCATCAGTACGCCCCTGATCGAGTTTCCCTCTCCATCGTTGTTTGCTGCATGCTGCACAAACTGACCATGAGGGCCTAGCCATTGCCAGCAGGGATTGGAGCTCCACCTCAGGAGGAGGAAGAGGAGGAGGACGATCAGGAGGCGCAGCATGTCGATGCAGAGGAGGAGGAGGATCAGCAGCCATGGAGTAGGCTTTGTGGCAATGTTGCTGCTGCAAGGGCTGTGCGTCAGCACCTCATCAGGCAGCGATTGGAGTGAGTTAGCCATAAGATGGCGAATGGCCAGCAATCTCACATCCCAATGTGTAAAACCCATCGCGCAGTACACTGCAACTGTGACATCACATCCATCAGAAGTGGGGAAAGGGCAAATCAAACATTTATTATTATCAACAAGTCTGTGCCCTCAACCAGCAAAACACTGCACCATGAAAAACAAATCTTTAATAATGAACCTACATCCCTTCACACAAATAAAACTATTTACAAACACCTCTCCCCTCTCCAGTTACAACACGCCCATGAACAAGATTGATGAAAAAAGTCCCCCTTTGACACATGACAAGCATTAAAGAACCGCAGCAATATATGTACAAATGTACTAATATATGTACTAATATATAGAAAGCATACAAGGTGTGGGGTTGGTTAGGGATACAAAGGAGAGCTATGCCTGCAGGCAGAGGGTATGGCTGAGGTACTGAACGAGCACTTTGCATCTGTCCTCACCAAGGACGAGGGATGCTCACATTAACATATTGAAGGCGGAGTTAGTGCAGACCCTAAAGTGTTTGAGACAGTGAGGATCAAATGGGGCCATGGTAAGGTTGATGAAGAAGGTACTCACCCTGACGACTCGAGTGAGGTCATTGAATTTCTTCCGACATTGCGTTGCAGTTCGGGGCACCGTGCTCCTTGCCCACACGTGGGTGGCCACTTCCCCCCACATTGGCCTGAAGAGATTGGGTGCCAGCCTCCTCCCAGTGTTGTGGGGGAGGATGTCCCGTCCCCTCTCCACCCCCTCCACCAGTGCCTCCAGGACGGCCTGGGAAAACCAGTGGGCCCGCTGCCTTCCTTGTGCAGCTGCCATGTTGGTCTATGTCTCACTGCACAGGCTGCAATCCTGGGACTGAGTCTGTGCAGACTCAATTAACGTGCCCTTTACAAAGCGGTTGGCCCCAGTATGTCTGATGAGGATCGCCTGACTCTCATTAATGCTGTGACCTTCGCATCACGCTTTTCGTCTTTAGCGCCCTGAGAGACGTGTGCACCGCTTGATTTAGCCTCTTGTGGCACTGAACGTGAATATCCCGCTCACCGGCGCTAATTAGCACCAGGCACTAAACGTACCCACCATACAGTGTTACCACCTCAAAATGGGGGATACTGAATTTCCCGCCCACTGAATTTGGGGAAGGTCCATACAGACCTTCCGTGCAGAAACACCATTACTGGCCTATACAGATGTACAGAGCTGTTGCGTAGCTGCAGACAGAAAAAGCCTATCTCATTGCTGTCACAGTTCATACTGGGCCATTCATACTAGCTGACAATGATGCCATGCCTTTGACAATGTGTGCGGAAGGGAGAGACAGATCACCTCTGAAGTGGTACTCCATGCTGATGAGGTAAATCATTTATTTTACAACTCTGCTCCTGACAACAACTCTGCAACATAAATGGAGGCAGACAGTTGGTCAATGGTAGGCTTGTTCTTGTAGATGAGTGCATGAAAACTTGAGTGCTACACTTAAAGCCTTTTCCCCAAACTGTCCCTGTTATTTTCTTCCCTCACCTGCTCTACTCATGGTATTGATTCCCTCATTGTGACACATTCCCATACAGACATTTGCACTGATCCAAGTCATCATTGCTCATGGGTGAGCTTCAACACTGAGTGTTGGTAAGCTATCTCTGACTTGGATGCCATCAGAGCCAAGCCGAATCCTGTCCCTTCCATCGAGCCTAATCCTGTCATTCCTCCGGGCATATAGTGCAGCAATCACCTGCCGAATGCAGATATGTGTTCCATGTTGAGAAATGGTGCACAGATCCCCAGTTGTGGCCTGGAATGATCCAGGTGCATAGAATGAAAGTGTAGCTGTAACTTTCACTTCATTGACAAAGCAGTCCTACTGATGTTTCTAGGTTGCAGGTCTGCTTCTACAAACTCACAGATCTCAGTTACAACTTCTTTGTGGAAATGCAGCCTTATCACACAGTCTGCATCACTCAGGTACAGGTATGAACACCTGTCTCGATATACCCAATGTGGGTAAGGCCTCCTGCCCATCATCCCATGTGCTCTGAGGTTCCTCATGCAATGACATCGAATCAATTGTTTCCTCTGCAGCACCATCATGCAGAAGGCTTGCACGAGATATGGCATTATCAGTATTGACCCCATGATAAAAGTGTACCTTTGCAAGAAGCTCAAAACAGCAGGACAAGCTTCTTTGTTGAGTCTCTCCCCAAGGACGATGCCCTAGTATGGACCACACCCAGGTCTGGGCATGCACAATAGATCAGGATAGATTGCGTAGATCAGGAAACAGCCCCCCCGACCCTCCCGCCCCGGCTTCATTTGATGCTGCTGCTGCATAGTGTAAGGGTTCTCATCCCTTCAGTTCGGCTTCCACACCCCGGCAACCCCCCCGACCCCCGGGCCAAGCCCCGAGCCCCTGTGTCCGAGCGAGGGACTGATTCTGCCGGCCAACGCTCCGAAAATTGAGCTCGGTGAGGAGATGTTCGATGATGGCATGGCACTTTGAAAAAAAATCCAAAATTAAAGAATTGCATTAAACTTTCATTTTCTGCATTTTAAGTTTGAAAATATTAAGCTTCATGATGCATATTTAATGTGTTCTTGACTCCCTCCAAAACTTCGCCTAAAAACAATGGCGTCTTTCTGCGCTGATCTTTTGATGTGCGCTGGTTTTTCTTAAGTGCCCAGAAGGTTTTTCGAGAGTCGTACATATGCTGTCTTAGGAGAATTGTAAGTTGGCCAAACTTGCATAAATGTGAAAAACAATGTACATACATCAGGTTACACCCCCTACGACGCAAAAAAAACTAACCTAAAAAAATCGTAACTAACTGAGTTACGCTGGTGCACAATCTTTGGGGAAACTTGGATTTTTAAATTTAGGCCAAATAAAGCAGCGCACGTCAAAAAAATGGCACAAATCACTGGAGAAAATTGAGCCCATTTAATAAGTTAGACCTTGTTGGATTAGGTGTAACTGGGGATTTAACAGCCAATTGACTGCTAAACAAATGTTATGGCCCCGAAAAACTAATGTTATGTTTGTGCAGTGTCAAATTTATAATTTTAAATAATGATAATTTTTTCAGGTTTAACTTTTCCCCATGTGAGAGCCCTAATCTTTGTTTAGCTTTCTCTAACGTTTTTAAAATGTTGGAATAAAAGGAACTCCTTCACTTCCTGGTTCCCTGTCTGTTAGAATTCTACATTGTGTTTGGCGGCATCGACAGCTTGTTGATGTCACCGCAGCTGAAATTCCCATTCTTCTTCACTGATCTCCACTGATCATCGGAAAATTCCCATTCTTCTTCACTAATCTCCACTGATCATCAGAAAATTCCCATTCTTCTTCACTGATCTCCACTGAATGTTGTAAAATACCCACTCTTCTTCACTGATCTCCACTGATCGTCGGAAAAGTCCAATTTCTCACCACAGAGATCACGAGATCATTGTGGGAAGCTTTCTTCAAGGCCAGCGACAAATGCCTTTGCTTTGCCGCTGATCGCAAATTATGGGCATTAATGCAGGTGATTCAGATTCAACTGTATTCGTTAAGTCAGCTCTCTTGTATTGTCAGGGAGGTGTGCTCTGAAGCCAAAGTTAAAGATGCTACATAAATCCAAGTTATTGTTGCATAGGTTTGAGGAATAGGATTGTTGAAAATATTTTTTAGATATCTCTTGCATGTGTTCACTTGTTACAATGATACAATGACTTAATCTATGATATATTTACCTTTTTAGTGGCGTCAACATCAAGAAGCTGACATTACTCATGCCACAGGTTATAGTGTGTATGCAAGCACTCTAATAGTGACTCCACGAGGTACGGTTATAGTACTTGAACTTAGTCATTTATTGCAGCCCCTAGAGTGAGGACACCAAGAGGTGAGCTCCCTTTTATACTTGGTTACCTGCAGTGTGCAGGTAACCCTTAGGTTTCCAGTAGCACCACCCTCTGGTGTACAGGTATAGTGCTTACAGGGTGAAGGTACATTCAGTGGTCGAGTGTTACAGTACATACAATAGCATGCACACATAACAACACTCCCCCCATAGCCTTTCCCAAGTCCTTATTGCCATGATATGGGAAGGTGATCAGTAGTGGGCTGTGGGAGGTTGTGGTGAGGGTTGTGTGGATGCCAGGTGTGACCCATGTGCTCGTGGCTGCACTCATCCATTTCCCCCCCGCCCAGACATAGACCATGTGGGTGTCATTGCTGGAGGATTCCGCAGTGGTGGGGCAAGTGCTATGGGTAAGGTACCTACATTGTAGAATGGGTAGGTGGTGGCGTTTAGTGGTGGGCAGGGCCACAGGGCCGTGTGGGCTACTTGTCCTCCACTGGTGGTGTTAGTCTGGTCATCCCAGGTTACACCGGGAAAGCTTGCTCCTGGTGCTGGCCCTGATGGCCAGGGCGGTTAGGGCCGATCTGGGGCAGGTTGCCAGTGGTGGTGGCTGTGCTTCCCATTGACTGCTGTCCCTGCAGTGGGTATGCTCCCACTGGGTGTTTGTGAGCCCTTCCTAGGGCATCACATTGGTCCCGGGAGCGCAGGCTACATGATCAGGTAGCCCGCTGGACCTGGGTGTTTCCCATGGGGGTTTCCTGTGGCATTGACGTATACATGTAGAACCCGGTATCATTTATCATTCTAGCATTAGCATACATGACACATTGGCTCTGATCGCGACTCGTCGACTCAACATTATTATATCTCTTTACACTTTCACATTTGTCACTTTCAACGCTTTCTTGTGTATCGGTATCTCTGTACAAGGTTACATTTATCATGTTAGCATTACTGGTATCACTGTTCAACGGTACAAACTTGTTATTTACATCACTTTTTGAAGCATTCGTTACATTTCTCCCATTATCATTGCCGACATCACCATTTAACAATACATTTGTATGCCTGCATTCATTTACTACACCTTTATCTTTAATATCACTGGCATCACTGTGCCTAGAATGGAACGGTCCATTTAATTGTTTCAGGTTGCCACTCTCCTTTAAGGGGGCCTTGCAATCTTTACCCCAATCCGGTTCGCCGCTTGGTGATACCTGTTGCTCTCTCAACGCTGCCCCTCGTGGTCTGGTCATGGCCATCTTGATTCCAGGTGCTTCGCCTCATGGTGCGGGCGCCATCTTCTCTCTCTGCGAGCTAGACTGTGGTGATCCTTTTCTCCTCAGGTTCTGCCACAGACACCGGGAATCTACCTTCTGCGCCGGTCTTCTTCCCTCGGAGCCCTGCTACTGGAGCCCGGAAGGTGAAGTCTGGTTGTTCAGGTTGGATCATCTCGTCATTGAGTTGTGCGGTCTGTGTCGTCTCCATGCAGTCGAGCTGGATGGTAGGATTTCTAGGTGCTGGGATGGATCCAAGTTTAGGGCCGCGTGGGGTGTCGATCGCCTGGAGGCCGTCGTCGCTCTGACTGATTTTGACTTGCTTCATCCATCTTCTATCCAGCAGCATAGGACCATCATTGGCAACGATCCACAAAGGGAGCTTGTGCATTGCGTCGCCATGGGACACCTGGACGTCCACGCTGCCAACGACTGGGACGGTGCCTTTTGTGTAGGTGAGCATTTTGGTCATTCGGAGGGATTGTCCCAGAGTTTCTCAAAAGCCGTCTGATTCATTCAATGACTGGCTCGCCCCTGTGTCGATCTCCATCGAGACTGGAACCCCGTTGATTTCCACTTCCATTTCCCTCGGGGAACTCTCGGTGGACTGGGTATATATTCCATACTCCTCTTCCAGGGGCTGAGCAGCTTCGTCTTCATCAGTGTCGGAGCCCGGGTGATCGGCCAACTCTTCAGCGACGCGGTGAGTAAAACTTTTCCTACACATTCGCTGAAGGTGACCTTTCGCGTTGCAGCCTTTGCAGGTGTACTCTTTGTATCGGCACTGGTGGGCCCTGTGGTTTACTCCACAGCACCAGCACGGGGCTAGCTGGTTGGCCCGATGTGGTGCACTCAGGGTTGCAGGACTCGGGGCAGCATTCTTGCCTCTGAAAGTTACCATTCTGTTCACTGTACTCGTGGGGTTAGAGTCTTGGGTGTGGGTCATCAGCCGTTTGGAGTCGCAGACCGAAATCATGAAGGCCTGCTCACTTTGATTGCCTTCTGAAGGGTGACCGTAGTGTCCGCAGAGAGCAGTTTCTGGAGGAGGCCCTCGTGGCCAATTCCAATCAGAAAGATGTCCCTCAGTGCTTTGGTGAGGTGGTCGCCAAAATCACATGGTGCAGCCAATCTTTTTAGATCTGCAGCATATTTATCAATTTCTTGGCCTCCGGGCCACTGGTGGGTGCAGAACCGGTGCCTGGCTGCTCTCTTTAGGTTTAAGTTGTTCTTGTATTAAAGTTACGAGTTCTGCATAGGTCTTGGTTGTCATCTTCGCTGGGGCTAGTAGGTCCCTGATTAGGCCGTGGATAGTGGGCCCACAACTGCTGAGCAGGATGGCTCTGCGCTTGTTCGCCAGCGAGATCGGTGAGTCCCCAGCCAGGTCGCTCGTGATGAAAAAGTGTTCTAGCCTTTCCACAAAGGCATCCCAATCTTCATCATCAGCGAATTATTGGAAGTTGTTTAGGTTATTTGGTATGCAAGCACTCTAATAATGACTCTACGAGGCAGGGGTATGGCACTTGAACTGTAGTGACCTTAGTCCTTTATTGCAGCTCCTAGAGTGAGGACACCAAGAGGTGAGCTCCCTTTTATACTGGGTTACCTGCAGTGTACAGGTGACCCATAGGTCTCCAGCAGTAGCACCCTCCGGTGTACAGGTATAGTGTATACAGGGTGAAGGTACATTCAGTGGCCTAGTGTTACAGTACATACATTAACATGCATACATAACAAGTTATATAACGGTATAGCCTTCACTTCGGGCAGATCAGATCGCTGTAAATTCGTGACTAGTAAATTGAAGGTTTGATTTCTGAGAGGGAGTATGAGTAATCAGAATTGTGGAGTCATTTCTTGCTGTAAATACACAGGAATTGCAGCTTTTTCAAAAAAGTATAACTTAATACCCCATGTAGTTACTTACTGAGTTAGATTATCGGCCGTTTTACACCCCCACCGAAGTTGAAAGTTCAGGCGGGGATCTTAGCCAGAATCAAGTAATCCGATAGGATGAACATCTGCATCCAGTTAATATTCATAATGTCAAGTTATATCTAATGCTGTTAGCCATGTTGTGGACAATTGTCTTGTGCAGTAAATAGAGGATTGGTGTTCTGATTGATAAACCTGGTGCTAACCTCTGGACAAACAGCATTTCAAGGACACCAATGAAGCATTTGTTATATTACATGGCTTGCCTGTATATCTGCTTCTGGTGTGTTTCATTTGAAACAAAATGAGGAATTCTGCTGTCTGATTAACGAAATGCAGCAGCATTGATTTCAGCTCAGTCCCTCCCCCCACAGCACTGCGCCCAATATAGCCAAGGTGTGAACACTCGTGTGTGGAACATCAGCAGGGCAGCACCATCCAACATGTGAACACGTGTGTGGGACATCAGCAGGACAGCACCATCCAACATATGAACACGTGTGTGGGACATCAGCAGGACAGCACCATCCAACATGTGAACACGTGTGTGGGACATCAGCAGTACAGCACCATCCAACATATGAACACGTGTGTGGGACATCAGCAGGACAGCACCATCCAACATGTGAACATGTGTGTGGGACATCAGCAGGACAGCACCATCCAAAGTGTAAACACATGTGTGGGACATCAGCAGGACAGCACCATCCAACATGTGAACACGTGTGTGGGACATCAGCAGGACAGCACCATCCAACATATGAACACGTGTGTGGGACATCAGCAGGACAGCACCATCCAACATGTAAACACGTGTGTGGGACATCAGCAGGACAGCACCATCCAACGTGTGAACATGTGTGTGGGACATCAGCAGGACAGCAACATCCAACATGTAAACATGTGTGTGGGTCATCAGCAGGACAGCACCATACAACATGTGAACACGTGTGTGGGACATCAGCAGGACAGCAATATCCAACATGTAAACACGTGTATGGGTCATCAGCAGGACAGCAACATCCAACATGTAAACACGTGTGTGGGACATCAGCAGGACAGCAACATCCAACATGTAAACATGTGTGTGGGACATCAGGACAGCACCAGACTTTGTGACAACATTCCCTCTGTAGTTCTGGGAGGGGGCTACAGTGGAAAAAATATGGACTGCAACTTCAGCCGGGTATTTTGCTAAACACTTGGGGCGAGAAATTGCGTCGCGCCCCATTTGGGGCGATTACATTCGCAAAAGTACCACTGGGCGCTACGCTATTAATTCCGACGGGAACTTCCGCATTAGCGCTCCAAGAGGGAAATGGAACGCTAAATCAATACTACCACTTCCCTTAGAGCGCTAAAGGGAGCGAGAGGGGCGGTATCGGCGAAATGTCCCGTGCAGGGCTACCAGTCTCACAGGCTCCTTCCCTCCCATAAAGGGAAGGTCCAATGCTGCGGTTATTGGAGGCTAAGGCTGGGAATGGTCGTTGTCGGCACCTGCGATATCTGCACATTAGCCCAAAACACTCTGAGAGAGTGCAGGGCTGACCAATCATGGGCTGGAAAAAAATACAGCACACTGGGGACATAATTAAATGTTGGCCTAGCTGACCACCACTGCCTTTAATTAGTGCTCCCCAAGCAACTAGGTGAGGTGATAAACCTCCTGCAGCTGCCGTTGTTGATGCCCAGCGATGCTGCAGGGGGTGGAAGCAAAATTTACATCTGGGGCGGTAACGGGACGCTGCAATCCAGATAACGTCACGATCTCCGGGACACAGGAGATCGAGGCAGGAAGTTTTAGCACCAGCATTAACCCGACATGGAAGTTCGCGGGCGTTGGTGATTTCACCGCGCCCGGTCGGTAAGCCCTTAGTGCCCCGTTATTGCCCCCCCTCCCACCGGAGGCACTAATGGGAGCTGCAAAGGAGGCCAATTTCTCCCCCCTGGTAGTCGGCGCTCTGTGCTGGGTCCGGGCTGCTCACTCTTTTATCCCCGCTGCTGCCGGCGAGGTTCCCTCACAGGTCCGGTTAGTCGGCAGATGGAGTACTAGGTGGGAAAATGGGAGGTTAGCCACTTTGGCAGATAAAATAGAAAAGCAAATTATAATTTAAATGGAGAAAAATTGCAAAGTGTTGCAGTACAGAGGGACCTGGGGGCCCTTGTGCATGAAACACAAAAAGTGAGTATGTAGGTGCAGCAAGTAATCAGGAAGGCAAATGGAATATTGGCCTTTATTGCGAGGGGGATGGAGTATAAAAGCAGAGAAGTCCTGCCTCAACTGTACAGGGTATTGGTGAGGCCTGTAGGCGGTTTGCCTTGGTGGTTTCGAATCACCCTAGCCTATAGTTCTGGACACGGGAATTATTTTGGGGAACAGAAAACTGAACCACAGCCAGATCTTTCGGCCTCAACCGTACAATACTTTATTCGGTTCCACATATACACCCACACACACACCCAAACACACACATACCCACACACACACCCACACAAACACACACACACACACACACACCCACACACACACACACACACACACACACCCACACACACACCCACACGTGCACCAGTAAAGGTTTTCTGGGTCGGGCACTCTCGCCTCCAGTGTCCTGTCTTCCCATACCCAAAGCATGTCCTTGCCTTCTCTGCACTACCCCCTCCCTGACGCCATTTCTTCTTGCTCCCCTCACTAGCCTTCATCTCATGCAATTGGCCTTTACTTGGTTTGACCTCCTCCTCTAAACCGGTTTTAAAAATCAGGTCCATCCTACGGAGCAGGCGGCCTCCGTATTTGCGAGATCCTCGGAGTCAAACCAGGCCCCCGCCTTTACCCTGATTCGTGGCTAACTGTTTGCCATGAGGGTCCTGAGCCAGTGGTTCCTTGGCTCCCCAACAACTGCAATCTATCCATCACCCTACCCGTGGCCTTTTGGTAGACGGGCCATAGACTGTCTGCAAATGCCTGGGGTGTTTCACCAGTCAGCTGCACTGTCTCTCCACTCGGGAGAATGGACTGCCCTGAGAATGCCGCATGGCCCTCAGGATCTCGTCCTTCAACCCCACGGTTGTCCCCTGTCCCAACTTGGTGGCTGCGGACAAGGTCTGATAACTTTGTCCCTCCAGGGAAAACAGCAGCAGCTTGTGAGCTTCCCCCTCACTACACCCATTGAGCCCCCGCTATCTGTTTCACATCCGCGAAGTGGACGGAGGGATCTCCTTCCTTTCTGAGCTTGGGCACGTTTACTAACATCGCCTGCAGCTGTGGAGTGGTAAATGGGACCACGTAATCGCTCTGCACTGGGCCCGGTGCACCGCTGGGTGTGGGCAGACTGAACTTCTGTTGCCCCAGAGGACAGATGGGTCCGGTGTGGCTTCCTGCACTGGTCGGGCCTCCCTATTCTGGACCCAATCCTCAGCCTCCTGCCTTTCCTCTTCCCAGTCCATCCAAGCTTCCCCCGGGGCCATTAAACAAACCATCCCTCTGGCTTTGGACAGGGCTGTGTTCGGCTCTGGATTCTTTCCTCACAAGGTCCATGGTGCGAATCCTCGAACCCACTTCTCCGAGCTACTCAATGCTATTTTGATGTCTTTTAACTGCCCTTCCAAACCATCAACCTTCCCCATTAATTGGGCATTCTCCTCCGTGCAGCCTGCTCACTGAGCTTGGCCTCAGTGACCTGACACAGGTACTCCCTGGTATTGCAGAAGGTTTCTTCCTGAGCGCGGTTCTCCTGCCTTTCCTCAAACAACTCCTCTACTAGTCTGTTACCGACTACCCCCGTCGCAGCTGACTGCTCTTCCGACTCTTTGAGTTCGGCCTGCAATTTTCCAACCTACTCCTGGAGCAGCTGGACCTGTTGCTGCAGGCACAGGAGCCAAATCGCCTTTTCCTTAGACTTTTTATACTCCTTGCTCCCTGTCCACTCTGCAGCCCTATCCTGAGGACTATCAGCCCGTAACATTGACTTTCCCGAAAACATATGAGGGAATACTATCCCCCATTGCCGATCTCTTGGCTTCTAGACCTTCTATGCTCTTCTGTTCCCTTAACCCGTGTCCTGCTGCGGTCGCCAGATTCTGTAGGTGGTTTGCCTTGGTGGTTTCTAATCACCCCAGCCTACAGTTCTCGACACGGGAGTTATCTGGGGGAGCAGAAAACTGAACCAGAGACAGGTCTTTCAGCCTCAACTATACAATTGTTTATTCAGTTCCACACACACACACACACACACACACACACACACACACACACATATACACACCAGTAAAAGTAACATTCGGTGGCGTAAACGAAACAGTACAACAGTACAAAAACTGTCCCGTCCTAACAGGCCCCTGACGCGAATTAAGAAGTCTAAGAAAACACACTATGCACACTATGTTAATGTACAGGGTTTAACTGGATTTGTCCAACAAATCCCACCTTATACACACTATAATCACACGCAGCACCTTCCTACTAAACCCCTAAGGCTTGGTTTAGGACACACAACACCCCCTCACACTCGATTCGGTGGTCTTACCGGTGCGAGGGCTTGGATCAAGCTCACCCAGATTATCTGCTGGCTTACTCGCTGCTTCCTTGGGGAAAGCTTTCCCTTTCGATTCCATGCCGCCATTGCAGCTTTCAGGTCCTGGTCTCGAGGGTCCTTCCGTAGCGAGGCTCTTGGTCCCTCCTTGGTGGGTTTCCTCTCCATGCCGGACGGAGTGCACAGTTCTTGAAGCGAAGAGAGAAGAGAGAGAAATGGCAGCAAACTGCCTTCTCTTATACGTTACAGTCTATGCTTCCTCCTGCCAAAATAGAGTATTTCCTTTGTCTGGGGTGATTGACTGAATGGCCCATCATCCCAGATCTTATGTTGGTGTATTCTGTTGATGGCTCCTGATGGCTTCTGCTTCCACTGGGTCTGGGACTTAATGGCAGTTCTTTGTTCAGTTTCTCGCCTTTTGGGGCTATCTCATCCAAGTAATGGCGTCAGTGGCCGTTGATGGGTTTCTGCTTCACAACCGATCTTGGACTAAGCGGTTTCCCATTACTAAACAATCCTGCCAATCACCTGGGATGAGTTTTCTCTCCTGGCCATCGTTGGCCAGAGACCTCGATCTGCTCCAGACATTAACACAAACAGGATGCTGTCCTCTTTTCAGCAAACAATGAAACGCAATATATTCAAAACTCCCAATCTTTGGGAAACAGGACAGTATCCAGTATGTTCTTTAATAAAAGCCTTCTGGAATAAGCACTTTGTCCAATCTCCTTTAATACCTTCCTTGAGCCTGTGCCGATGCTTACAATGGTAATCGTACAGTGAGCAATATGTCGGGCTATGAGGTTACAGATTGTGGTGCAATACAATTCTGTTGCTGCTGCTCATGCCTCATGGATGGTCAGTTTTGAGCTGCTGGATCTGTTCTGAATCTATCCCATTTAGCACGGTGGTAGTGTCACACAACACGATGGAGGGTGCCTGCAGTGTAAAGATGGGACTTCGTCTCTTTAATGATACTCAGGTGATCACTGCTACCAATGTGTCATGGACAGGTGCATCTGCGACAGGTAGATTGGTGAGGACGAGGTCAAGTAGATTTTTCCCTCGTGTGGGTTTTCTCCCACCTGTCACAGGCCCAGTCTGCAAGCTTTGTCCTACATGACACGGCCAGCTCGGTCAGTAGTGGTGCTACTGAGCCACTCTTGGTGATGGACATTGATGTCCCCACCCAGAGTACATTCTGTGCCCTTGCTACTGTCAGTGCTTCTTCCAAGCAGTGTTTAACATGGAGGAGTACTGATTCATCAGCTGACGGGGGGAGGGGAGTGTGCGGTAGGTGGTAATCAGCAGGAGGTTTATTTGCCCATGCTTGACCTGGAGCCATGAGACTTAATGGAGTACTGTGTCAATATTGAGGACTCCCAGGGCCAATCCCTCCCGACTGTGTACCACTGTGCTGCCACCTCTGGTGGGTCTGTCCTGCTGATGGTGATGCAGGAATCTGGTATTTTGGCAGAAAGGTATGATTCTTGAGTATGATTATGTCAGGCTGTTGCTTTGACCAGTCTATGGGACAGCTCTCCCTATTCTGGCACTAGATGTTAAAGAGGAGGGCTTTGCAGGGTCTGCTGGGCTGGCTGTGCCTTTCCGAAGCCTTGGACAGGTGGTCCGTCCGGTTTTATTCTTATTATACTTTGTCGCAGTGGTTTAATATAATTGAGTGTCTTGTTCGGCCATTTCAGAGGGCAATTACAAGGCAACCACATTGCTGTAGGTCTGGAGTCACACATAGGCCAGGCTGGGTAAGGATGTCAGATTTTTTTCTCTAAAGGAATTAATGAACCAGATGGGTTTTTAAGACAATCCATTAGTTTCATGGTCACCCTTATTAGCTTTTTATTTCAGAATTTAAATTCCCCAGCTGCTCTGGTGGGATTTGAACTAACGTCTCCACATCATTAGTCCAGGCCTCTGGATTTCTGGTCCAGTAACATAACCACTATGCTGACGTACCCATTTAGAGCAGTAGACCATGGTTAAATAATAGAATATTGATGCATAACTTATCTTAGAAAGATTAAACAGGTTGTCTAGATCCTTGAGCCATGATTCTGCAGTAGGGGCTGGCTTGTTGGACTCAATAGCTTTTTCGTATTCCATGTGTATGGTCTTAAAATAATATACACCTCTTCCCCACCCAAAAAACAACAATAAATACTGCTTCTAACTTCTCTTCTTAGCTAAAGCATTGAGCATCTTCAGCCTGAAATAAATGTGCAGTTTTTTCTCTAAAGATAGACTGGTGTAGCTAGGAGCCCACTCTATCAGTCAGGCTGGTTGGATATTAATATAGTGATGTGACATTGCAAATAAGCTTCCAAACTCAACAATGGAATCACACAGCTGTCTGAATTCAGTATTATTGCTGAACAATGTAATAATGATCAGTTTACAATCACTGCAATGTATTTTGCTCTTGGCTGCAATGGTGTCCATGGAAAGCCATCGGGGAAATTTACTCTTTGTCAACACTGTTAAGTTCAGAATAACTCCACAAGATTGTGTTGTAAGCTCAAACCATTGTGACCTTGATCTCTTTAATGTAACTCCAAAGTGAGGAAGCAGCATGGTGGATTGCCTTTTATACCGGCTTGCCCAGAGTGCACAGGTGACCCTTAGGTCTCCCACAGGTGTGCCCCCTGGTGGCAAGTCTTACTCATTGGTGAGGTTTACATACATAACATCACTCTTCCCCAAAGTCTTATGTACAAATTATTTACAGGTTGAGGCGATCTGGCGCTTCGCGTTCCCTGGTTGATCGCCTGAGTTGAAGTCCTGGCATGGGTGAGTTGGTCGGATTATTGCTGCACGGCAGTGCGGCTGGTCTGATCGGACTGTCGAGCATGGTGGATTCATCCTCGTGGTTGACAGCTAGGTCGATTGCTGGTTGGGTGTGTGTTGGTGGATCATAGATGGTAAAGTCTTCTTCAAACTGTTCTTGGTTGTCAGTGAATCGCAGTTTGGTTTGATCCAAGTGCTTTCTGCACATTTGCCCATTCAACAGTTTAACAACAAACACTCTATTCCCCTAAAACAGTGCCAGCAATCCATTTGGGACCATGACTGTAATTAAGAACAAACACAGGATCATTAACCTCAATGTCACGCAATACAGCCGAGGCTTTCAATGGTGGCAGTGGACGTACATGATGACATTATTATGCATTCAATCCATTTAGAGTAAGCATCCACTGCTACTAGAAACATCTTTCCTAGAAAATGGCCGGCAAAATCTACGTGGACCATGGACCAAGGTTTGGAGGGCCATGACCACAGACTCAGTGGGGCCTCCCTGGGTGCGCGTTGCTCAACTGTGTTGCATTGGTGTACGCATGACTCCAATTTGGAGTATAAACATTTCCCTGCCTCTTTTGGGCAAAACCACACGATTATCCCATAGGAGACAATCCGGTTGGATGGACAATTCATCCTTGCGTCGGTGGAACAGCTTCATTTCATCTTGCATTTCCCTGGGAACTGCCGTCCAGCTCCTATTAAGGATGCAGCTTTTTACTAGTGATAGCACAGGGTCTTGGCTAGTCCAGGTCCTGATCTGGTGAGACGTGATGAGTGACCCCTCGCTCTCAAAAGCATCCATTACCAGAAGCAAGTCTGCGCGTTGTGCCATTTGCACCCCGGTGGTGGGCAATAGTAGCCAACTGAGGGTGTCAGCGCAGTTCTCAGTGCCTGGTCTGTGGCGGATTACATAATCATACGCAGACAATGTTAGTGTCCACCTTTGGATGCGGAACGAAGCATTGGTGTTGATACCTTTTCTTTCTGAGAGCAGTGAAGTAAGCGGTTTGTGGTCGGTTTCGAGCTCAAACCGGATACCAAATAGATATTGGTGCATTTTCTCAACCCCGCATACACAAGCCAACATTTCTTTCTCAACCATACTGTAGCCTCTTTCAGCCTTAGATAAACTTCTGGATGCATATGCAACCGGTTGCAGTTTGCCTGACACATTAGCTTGCTGTAACACACAACCGACCCCGTACGACAACGCATCGCAAGCTAGTACTAAACGTTTACATGGGTCATACAATACAAGTAACTTGTTAGAGCATAGCAAGTTTCTGGCCTTTTTAAAGGCTGTCTATTGAGATTTACCCCAAACCCAGTCGTCACCCTTGCATAGCAACAAATGCAAGGGTTCCAGCAAAGTGCTCAACCCTGGTAGAAAGTTATCAACACATTTGAGGAGTCCCAGGAACGAAGGCAGTTCCGTTACATTCTGTGGTCTGGGTGCATTCTTGATGGCCTTCGTCTTGGAGTTCTGATGCTGTCTGCCGCAATCTTTCTCCCAAGAAGTTCGACCTCTGTCACCAGGAAAACACATTTGGAGCGTTTCACTCTGTCCAATCGCTTTAGAACCTCTTCCAGGTTGTGCAACTGTTCGGTGGTGTTGCGACCAATGATCAAGATGTCAGTGACCAAGGTGCATGGAACCGATTTCAGCAGACTCTCCATGTTCCTCTGGAAGATGGCCGCAGCCCAGCTCAAAGGGGCATCTGTGGTACACGAACAGTCCTTTGTGCGCGCTGTTGCGCGTCAATTTCTTTGATGGTTCAGCCAGCTCCTGTGTCATGTAAGCAGAGGTTAGATCTAGCTTGGTGAACGACTTTCCCCCTGCAAGCGTTGCGAATAGGTCCTCCGCTTTGTGTAGTAGGTACTGGTCCTGTAACGAGACTCGGTTGATCGTTACCTTGTAGTCCCCATAGATTCTGACCGTCCCATCATTCTTTAGCACCAGCACGATTGGACTGGCCCACTCATTGAACTTGACTGCCAATATGATTCCCCCTCGTTGAAGTTTGTCCAGCTCGATCTCGACTTTCTCTCGCATCATATATGAGACTGCTCGGGCCTTGTGATGAACGGGCCATGCCCCAGGAACAAGATGGATCTGCACCTTGGCACCTGTGAAGTTGCTGATGCCAGGCTCAAAAAACGCTGGGAATTTGTTTTGCACCTGGGCGCATGAGACGTCATCCACCGAAGACAGTGCTTTGATGTCATCCCAGTTCCATCAGAACTTTCCTAGCCAGCTTCTGCCGAACAGCATTGAGCCACCGCCTGGTACAATCTGTTGTGATAAATCATGCACCATTCCGTCATACGATACTTTCATGCTGCACTGCCGATAATGGGTATGAGTTCTTTGGTGTAAGTGCACAGCGCTGTGTGAATCAGGCTCAGTTTTGGCCTCTGTACCTTGTTGCCCCACAGTTTCCCTCAAAAGCCTTCTGGCTCATGATTGATTGACTCGCTTCCATGTCCAATTCCATGGAGACTGGAATGCCGTTAACTTTTAACATTATCGGAAGACTTTTGGTGGTGAAGGTGTGTACCCCATATACTTTCTCTTCATCCTCCGGTTGAATAGCCTCTCCTGCTCGTTCAGCGTGATCCACGCTGGATCGGTCGTCCTCTGCTGACTCTGCCACGTGGTGAGTCAGAGGTCGTTTGCACATTCACTGGAGGTGCCCCATTGTTCTATAGCCCTTGCACATAGTGCTTGATTCGACATTGATGATGGGTTCTGTGACTGCCCCTGCAGCACCAACATGCTGTTAATGGATACGCATTCACACCCCACAGCGGCCTCTGAGTCACCCTAGGCCTGGCCTCTACAGTCGTGTAGACCATGCCATGTACAGTTCTGCCTGCTGAAGGCATTATTTTATGCACAGTACTTGTCGGTGAGCTTCGATGCTGTGAAGATATCTGTTTCATGTTGTCACTCGTGGATATGAAAGCCTAGGCTATCGTGATGGCCTTGCTCAGATCTAGGAATTCGGCAGACAGCAGTTTGAAAAGAATGACCTTGTGGCTGATTCCAAGCATGAAAAAGTCTCGCAACATTTCCCCCAAAGATCCAGCAAATTCGCACTGTCCTGCAAGGCATCTTAGGTCGGCGACAAAGCTCGCCACGTTCTGGCCCTTGGAGCGACGGTGCATGTAAAAGCGATACCTGGCCATTAGGATGCTCTCCTTCGGCTTGAGGTGACCCCGAACTAGCGTGCACAGCTCTGTGTAAGCCTTGTCTGTTGGTTTGACCGGTGCCAGCAGATTTTTGACGAGGCCAAATATCGAAGACCCACATACAGTGAGGAGAATCACCCTGCGCTTGACCGCCATCTCAGCCGTGTTCAGCTCATTGGCCCCGAAGTACTGGTTGAGATGTTCAACGAAGGCTTCCCAATCATCACCCTCAACAAATCTCTCAAGAATACCAACGGCAGCCATTACAGCGTGAAAGTTTGTGATCTGTAACTCGTCACCAGTTGTTACGTTCAGAATAACTCCACAAGACTGTGTTGTAAGCTCAAACTGTTGTGACCTTGGTCTCTTTAATGTGGCTCCAGAGTGAGGAAGCATATATGATTAGTATCATCAGATTCAGTGGCCAATTAGAGAATGCACTATTCCTCCAAGCTGGGAAATTTCAGGTTAAAATGTTACCTGGGCTACCACATTATGAAAATAATCAGCAGGTAAACACCCAGTGAGCCGGGGAGTGAGCCGGGGGAGTGAGTCGGGGGAGTGAGCCGGGGAGTGAGCCGGGGAGTGAGCCCGGGGAGTGAGTTGGGGAGTGAGCCCGGGGAGTGAGCCGGGGGAGTGAGCCGGGGAGTGAGCCGGGGAGTGAGCCGGAGGAGTGAGCTGGGGGAGTGAGCCGTGGGAGTGAGCCGGGGAGTGAGCCGGTGGAGTGAGCTGGGGGAATGAGGGGGATGGGGGGCGAGAGCTGGGGGAGTGAGCCGGGGGAGTGAGCTGGGGGAGTGAGGGGGATGGGGGGAGAGAGCAGGGGGAGTGAGCTGGGGGAGTGAGCTGGGGTCCGGGGGAGTGAGCCGGGGGAGTGATGGGAACAGGGGGAGTGAGCTGGGGGAGTGAGCCGGGGAGTGAGCGGGGGGAGTGAGCCGGGGAAGTGAGCCGGGGAGTGAGCCGGGGGAGTGAGCCAGGGGAGTGAGCTGGGGAGTGAGCCGGGGAGTGAGCCGGAGGAGTGAGCCGGGGGAGTGAGCCGGGGGAGTGAGCTGGGGTCAGGGTGAGTGAGCCGGGGGAGTGAGCCGGGGGAGTGAGCCGGGGGAGTGAGCTGGGGGAGTGAGCCGGGGAGTGAGCCGGGGGAGTGAGCCGGGGCAGTGAGCTGGGGGAGTGAGCCGGGGGAGTGAGCTGGGGTCGGGGTGAGTGAGTCGGGGGAGTGAGCCGGGGGAATGAGGGGACGGGGGGAGAGAGCCGGGGGAGTGAGCCGGGGGAGTGAGCTGGGGTCGGAGGGAGTGAGCCGGGGGAGTGAGGGGGACGGGGGGAGTGAGCCAGGGGGGTGAGCTGGAGGAGTGAGCCGGGGGAGTGAGCCGGGGTCGGGGGGTGTGAGCCGGAGGAGTGAGCTGGCGGAGTGAGCTGGGGGAGTGAGCTGGGGAGTGAGCTGGGAGAGAGAGCTGGGGGAGTGAGCTGGGAGAGAGAGCTGGGGGAGTGAGCTGGGGGAGTGAGTCGGGGGAGTGAGCCGGGGGAGTGAGCCGGTGGAGTGAGCTGGGGTCAGGGGGAGTGAGCCGGGGGAGTGAGGGGGATGGGGGGAGTGAGCTGGGGGAGTGAGCTGGAGGAGTGAGCCGGGGGAGTGAGGGGGACGGGGGAAGAGAGCTGGGGGAGTGAGCCGGGGGAGTGAGCTGGGGTCGGGGGGAGTGAGCTGGGGGAGTGACCCGGGGAGTGAGGGAAACGGGGGGAGAGAGCCGGGGGAGTGAGCCGGGGGAGTGAGCCGGGGGAGTGAGCTGGGGGAGTGAGCCGGGGGAGTGAACTGGGGTCGGGGTGAGTGAGCCGGGGGAGTGAGCTGGGGGAGTGAGCCGGGGGAGTAAGGGGGATGGGGGAGAGAGCCGGGGGAGTGAGCCGGGGGAGTGAGCTGGGGTCGGGGGGAGTGAGCCGGGGGAGTGAGCCGGAGGAGTGAGCTGGGGGAGTGAGCCGGGGGAGTGAGCCAGGGAGTGAGCCGGGGGAGTGAGCTTGGGTCGGGGTGAGTGAGCCGGGGGAGTGAGCCGGGGGAGTGAGGGGGATGGGGGAGAGAGCCGCGGGAGTGAGCCGGGGGAGTGAGCTGGGGTTGGGGGGAGTGAGCCGGGGAGTGAGCCAGAGGAGTGAGCTGGGGGGAGTGAGCCGGGGGAGTGAGCCGGGGAGTGAGCCGGGGGAGTGTGCTGTGGGAGTGAGGGGGATGGGGGGCGAGAGCTGGGGGAGTGAGTCGGGGGAGTGAGCTGGGGGAGTGAGGGGGACGGGGGGAGAGAGCAGGGGGAGTGAGCCGGTGGAGTGAGCTGGGGTCGGGTGGAGTGAGCCGGGGGAGTGAGGGGAACAGGGGGATTGAGCTGGGGGACTGAGCTGGGGAGTGAGCGGGGGGAGTGAGCCGGGGGAGTGAGCCGGGGTGTGAGCCGGGGGAGTGAGCCAGGGGAGTGAGCCGGGGAGTGAGCCGGGAAGTGAGCCGGGGAGTGAGCCGGAGGAGTGAGCCGGGGGAGTGAGTCAGGGGAGTGAGCCGGGGAGTGAGCCGGGGAGTGAGCCGGAGGAGTGAGCCGGGGGAGTGAGCCGGGGGAGTGAGCTGGGGAGTGAGCTGGGGGAGTGAGCCGGGGCAGTGAGCTGGGGGAGTGAGCCGGGGGAGTGAGCTGGGGTCGGGGTGAGTGAGCCGGGGGAGTGAGGGGGACGGGGGGAGAGAGCCAGGGGAGTGAGCTGGGGCCGGGGGGAGTGAGCCGGGGGAGTGAGGCGGACAGGGGGAGTGAGCCAGGGGGGTGAGCTGGAGGAGTGAGCCAGGGGAGTGAGCCGGGGTCGGGGGGTGTGAGCCGGAGGAGTGAGCTGGCGGAGTGAGCTGGCGGAGTGAGCTGGGGAGTGAGCTGGGGGAGCGAGCTATGGGTTGAGCTGGGGGAGTGAGTCGGGGGAGTGAGCCGGGGGAGTGAGCCGGGGGAGTGAGCCGGGGGAGTGAGCTGGGGTCAGGGGGAGTGAGCCGGGGGAGTGAGGGGGACGGGGGGAGTGAGCTGGGGGAGAGAGCTGGGGGAGTGAGCTGGGGGAGTGAGCCGGGGTCGGGGGGTGTGAGCTGGAGGAGTGAGCTGGAGGAGTGAGCTGGGGGAGTGAGGGGGACGGGGGAAGAGAGCTGGGGGAGTGAGCCGGGGGAGTGAGCTGGGGTCGGGGGGAGTGAGCCGGGGGAGTGAGCTGGGGGAGAGAGCTGGGGTTGGGGGGAGTGAGCTGGGGGAGTGAGCAGGGGTCGGGTGGAGTGAGCCGGAGGAGTGAGCCGGAGGAGTGAGCCGGGGGAGTGAGCCGGGGTCGGGGGGAGCAAGCCGGAGGAGTGAGCTGGGGAGTGAGCTGGGTGAGTGAGCTGGGGAGTGAGCTGGAGGAGTGAGCTGGGGAGTGAGGGGGATGGGGGAAGAGAGCTGGGGGAGTGAGCCGGGGTCGGGGGGAGTGAGCCGGAGGAGTGAGCTGGGGAGTGAGCTGGGTGAGTGAGCTGGGGAGTGAGCTGGGTGAGTGAGCTGGGTGAGTGAGCTGGGGAGTGAGCTGGGGAGTGAGCTGGGTGAGTGAGCTGGGGAGTGAGCTGGGGGAGAGAGCTGGGGTTGGGGGGAATGAGCTGAGGGAGTGAGCTGGGGTCGGGGGGAGTGAGCCGGAGGAGTGAGCTGGAGGAGTGAGCCGGGGGAGTGAGCTGGGGTCGGGGGGAGTGAGCCGGAGGAGTGAGCTGGAGGAGTGAGCCGGGGGAGTGAGCTGGGGTCGGGGGGAGTGAGCCGGAGGAGTGAGCTGGGGTCGGGGGGAGTGAGCTGGGGTCGGGGGGAGTGAGCCGGAGGAGTGAGCTGGAGGAGTGAGCTGGAGGAGTGAGCCGGGGGAGTGAGCTGGGGTCGGGGGGAGTGAGCCGGAGGAGTGAGCCGGAGGAGTGAGCTGGGGGAGTGAGCTGGGGGAGAGAGCTGGGGGAGTGAGCCGGGGGAGTGAGCTGGGGTCGGGGGGAGTGAGCCGGAGGAGTGAGCTGGAGGAGTGAGCTGGGGGAGAGAGCTGGGGGAGTGAGCCGGGGGAGTGAGCTGGGGTCGGGGGGGAGTGAGCCGGAGGAGTGAGCCGGAGGAGTGAGCTGGGGGAGTGAGCTGGGGAGTGAGCTGGGGGAGAGAGCTGGGGGAGTGAGCTGGGGAGTGAGCTGGGGAGTGAGCTGGGGGAGAGAGCTGGGGTTGGGGGGAATGAGCTGAGGGAGTGAGCTGGGGTCGGGGGGAGTGAGCCGGAGGAGTGAGCTGGAGGAGTGAGCCGGGGGAGTGAGCTGGGGTCGGGGGGAGTGAGCCGGAGGAGTGAGCTGGAGGAGTGAGCCGGGGGAGTGAGCTGGGGTCGGGGGGAGTGAGCCGGAGGAGTGAGCTGGGGTCGGGGGGAGTGAGCTGGGGTCGGGGGGAGTGAGCCGGAGGAGTGAGCTGGAGGAGTGAGCTGGAGGAGTGAGCCGGGGGAGTGAGCTGGGGTCGGGGGGAGTGAGCCGGAGGAGTGAGCCGGAGGAGTGAGCTGGGGGAGTGAGCTGGGGGAGAGAGCTGGGGGAGTGAGCCGGGGGAGTGAGCTGGGGTCGGGGGGAGTGAGCCGGAGGAGTGAGCTGGAGGAGTGAGCTGGGGGAGAGAGCTGGGGGAGTGAGCCGGGGGAGTGAGCTGGGGTCGGGGGGGAGTGAGCCGGAGGAGTGAGCCGGAGGAGTGAGCTGGGGGAGTGAGCTGGGGAGTGAGCTGGGGGAGAGAGCTGGGGGAGTGAGCTGGGGGAGTGAGCTGGGGAGTGAGCTGGGGGAGTGTGTCGGGCAAGTGAGCCGGGTGAGTGAGCCGGTGGAGTGAGCCGGGGCTGTGAGCCGGGGTGTGAACCGGGGGAGTGAGCCGGGGAGTGAGCCGGGGTGTGAACCGGGGGAGTGAGCCGGGGTAGTGAGCCGGTGGAGTGAGCTGGGGTCGGGGGGAGTGAGCCGGAGGAGTGAGCTGGGTGAGTGAGCTGGGGAGTGAGCTGGGGGAGTGAGCTGGGGTCGGGGGGAGTGAGCCGGAGGAGTGAGCTGGGTGAGTGAGCTGGGGAGTGAGCTGGGGGAGTGAGCTGGGGGAGTGAGCCGGGGTAGTGAGCCGGTGGAGTGAGCTGGGGTCAGGGGGAGTGAGCCGCGGGAGTGAGGGGGACGGGGGGAGTGAGCCGGGGGAGTGAGCTGGGGAGTGAGCCGGGGAGTGAGCCGGAGGAGTGAGCCGGGGGAGTGTGCCGGGGGAGTGAGCTGGGGTCAGGGTGAGTGAGCTGGGGGAGTGAGCTGGGGGAGAGAGCAGCACAGACCATGCAGTTGTCAGGCTCAATACCTGCTGTGTGCTGAGGTTTGTCATCGCAGCCAGGGCAGGCAGTGGACAGATACAGCAAGTAGATTGACAATCGTCACGCTTCATTCACACTGACCCCTCGAGACTCACCTTGTGCACTGCGGCAGCAATTGCTTTCACCACCATGATGTGGAAGTGACGGACTGATGGATTTGATGATGGTTGACATCATTGTCTTGTGTTTTCCCCCTTATGATCGCTCACAAATCTCTGAAGTGTCAGGCGTGGCTCAGTTGCTCGCAGTCTGAGGCAGAAGGTTGTGGGTTCAGGTCCCGCCCCAGGAACTTGAGCACAACAATAGACTGGGCTGACACTCCAGGGCAGTACTGAGGGAGTGCTGCACTGTTAGACGTGCTGTGTTACAGATAAGATATTAAGCCGAGGCATATCTGTTCTCAGGTGAATGTAAAAGATCCTGTGCCACTATTTTGAAGGAGAGCAGGGGAGTTACCCTGGTGTCCTGCCCAATATTTACCCTTTAATCAACATCACCAGAAAACAAATGATCTAGTTGTTAGCGGATTTCCCGTGGTAACTCTCGCTACAAAGGGTTGTTGGTCCAGTGACAATCACCTTTGCTCAAATACAGGCCCGAGTGATTTTTAAACATACAAGCTTTAACATAAAATAAAACAGAAAATGCTGTAAATCTCAGTGGGGAAGGCAGCATCTGTGGAGAGAGAAACAGAGTTAATGTTTCAGGTCGATGACCTTCGTCAGAACTGGCAACAGTTCAAAATGTAACAGATTCTTAAGGAAATGTTGGGGCAGCGGGGAGGAGGTGATGGGGGGTGGTGGAAACGGGGGGAGGGGGGCTGATGGGGAGCTGGGTAGAAGGGAGAAGAGATTTGACAGACAAAGGGGATGATGGGCCGAATTGAGATGGTAATTGTTATGAATGTTAACCTGTAAATACCATGTCTAACCACCAGAGGGCTTATCCCCTGGAGTCCTGAGGGATCCCACAATCCCTTCGGAGCACCTAAATATAAGGAAGCCTCACAGGCTGGAGAGGCACTCTGAGATCTGTAATAAAGGACTACAGTCACACTTACTTGGAGCTCACAGTATCTAGTCTGACTCTTTATTCAAGACATAACAACTGGTGACGAGATACAAATGACGAACCCCACCACAACAATGCAGAGAACCGTGGGCATCCTGGAGACATTTTCGGAGGGAGATGATTGGGAAACCTTCGTGGAGCAACTCGACCAATACTTCGTGGCCAATGAGCTGGAAAGAGAAGCGAATGCTGCCAAACAAAGGGCGATCATCTTCACCGTTTGTGGGGCACCAACATTTGGCCTCATGAAAAATCTGCTCGCTCCAGTGAAACCCACAGACAAGTCGTACGATGAGTTGTGCACACTGGCTCGGGAGCACCTAAACCCGAAGGAAAGCATTCTGATGGCGAGGTATCGGTTCTACATGTACAAGAGGTCTGAAGGCCATGAAGTGGTGAGCTATGTCGCTGAGCTAAGGCGCCTTGTAGGACATTGCGAATTTGAAGGACACTTGGAGCACATGCTCAGGGACTTCTTCGTACTTGGCATTGGCCATGAAGTAATACTTCACAAACTTTTGACTGTAGAGACCCCAACCTTGAGTAAAGCCATAGCGATAGCCCAGGCGTTTATCGCCACCAGTGACAATACCAAACAAATTTCTCAGCATACGAGTGCTGCTGCAAGTACTGTGAACAAGGTAACGTTGTTTTCAAATCGAAATGTACAGGGCAGGACTTACACAGCTGCAGCTGCACGTCCGCAGATGACTCAGAGACCACCATTAAGGGAGGTGAATATAAGGCCATTAACACCTTCTTGACACTGCGGGGTGATCATTGCTTCCATTCATGCCGCTTCAAAGGATACGTTTGCAAAGACTGTGGAACAATGGGACACCTCCAAGGTATGTGCAGGCGAGCTGCAAACACTGCTAATCCTGCAAACCACCATGTTGCAGAGGAGGACAGATCCACTAAATGGCAAACAATTAATACAGCCTGTTTATCTTTATTCAAGTCTCGTTCAAATTGATCAGAATTGTAATCTTTCATGGATGAGCTTACCCCGGAGATGTTTGCTGATCTTTGAGAGAAACAGGTCCCATTCTGATACTATTCGGCTGCGTTGGGCTGATCTACGTACAGCACGTGGTCAGGTCAACATTTGCCAAGGTCACGTATTTAGGTGTTTATCACACTACTAGCCTTTCGCCCTCATCTCTGTTCTACAAACTTTGTTTTTGGTTTTGTAAATGTGTAGGCCGTGGCCTTGCAGGCGTTTCCATATGTGGTGTCCTAGCAACTGCCCCCTTACCTCAGTATGGGTCTTCTCTTGACCTGGGTGTTTACCATTCTGTGTCTGTTGAGTTTCCAAACTCTCTTTGCTCATCCATCTTCCCTTTCCTGTACTTTCGCTCTCGGACTAAAATGCTAAAACACATGCTGGGATATTGACGAATCGACATGTCGAATTGAGTGAGAATGTAGAGCAATAACCAAGTGCATCAAGGCTGCTGACCAACTCAAGTGGCTGAATAGATTTGTGCTGGTTTCTGGAGCCAGGGATTGTGAGTTCAAGTCCCATCTGGTGAACTTGATTTTAAATCATTTTCATTCTGTGAAAACCAGCTTTTTCTCCTCATGTGGAAATACACAGAGATCAAATAACTTCAGTCAGGGTGCTGTCTGGTAAATTGCTGAAACTTCGAGCCAGGGCAAACAAGGAAACCTCTGAAAAGCCATGAGCTTTTCACATACAATCAGCATTTTGCCCAGCAATCAACTGCACCAATTGCTGATGCACAAAAGCAAGTCAGATCCTGTCAGGTCGTTGCTGGAAACTTTGGAATTGACACAGTGTGGTTGTGTATGAAAAGAAAGGGCTGGCCCACAAAATGCATCACATTTGGCAGTGATTACATGGAGGCAATGGGGCAAGTTGCAGGCTCCAAACACACAACCTGTACAACCCCAGTGGCCTAATGGATAAGGCACTGGTTTCCGAAGCCAGGGATTGTGGGTTCAAGTCCCATCTGGGGTGAAGCATGTTTTGGCCCAGAAACAAATCCCAAAGCACCTTCTGTAAACATTGCTGCATTCCGTGACAGACAGGTAGCTTTCCTTTTAGCTTATCAACCAATCCAGGCAGTTACTATTTGGGACCTTCTCTCTCTGCCACTTCCTGTCCAGTGGCATAAACCAATGCATTGCTTCTACCAAGCTGTGCACAATCCTACTGCAGGGAGGCCATCAGGTACAGGATGGTGACCAGGGAGCATGCGTGGCGGCCATCTTACTGCAGGGAGGCCATCAGGTACAGGATGGTGAGCAGGGAGCATGCGTGGCGGCCATCTTACTGCAGGGAGGCCATCAGGTACAGGATGGTGAACAGGGAGAATGCGTGGCGGCCATCTTACTGCAGGGAGGCCATCAGGTACAGGATGGTAAGCAGGGAGAGAGCATCAGCGGCAGGTCGGGGCCATAAAAGGAGCGGTGAGCGGCAGCCCCGGGAGCAGCATGGCGGCCACTACAAGGTACTGCACGAGCTGGTGCAGGAGGGCAATGGCAGCGAAGAGTGAGAAGGTCCCAAACAGGAACTGCTTGTATTCGGTGATAAGCTAAACGACATCAAGGTCCTGGTCGGTGATTGGAGCATGGGCAGATACAGCAGGAGCAGCGAGAGACTGTGGAGGGATGTGATCGGGGCCCAGGTGAGACGTGAGTGCAGGGCCAGGGGCCTAGGACAGCCTGGGCCAGCCCACACTGTGATATGTGTGCGGACTGGGTCTATGCAGCAGAGCAGGTCTCCAGTTGTCTTGGTTAATCCTTGCCACTGAACCAAGACCGAGCTCTGGCTGGTGTGCAATGGCACCACACGTTAAAAAAATCCACACACAGGCATCTTCCAGCCTTCAGGATGTAGTTCGGGTTCTTCTTTCGAAACACCTGTGAACTCGTCCTTTATTTTGGCGTGGAAGCAGGTCATCCTGGTTTCGAGGGACCGCCTATGATGATAATGGATGATGCACCATCCAACACTCAGGGAACTATGACACCCGCACTTTCCAGGCAAACACTGACCCTTGGGGTTGGGAACAAAAGGGAAAAAAGAAAAAAAAGACTTGCATTTATATAGCGCCTTTCATGACCACTGGACGTCTCAAAGCACTTTACAGTCAATAAAATATTTTTGGAGTGTAGTCACTGATATAATGTAGGAAACGCGGTAGCCAATTTAGGCACAGCAAGCTCCCAAAGCAGCAATGTGATAATGACCAGCTCATTTGTTTTTCTGATTGAGGTATAAATATTGTCTACAACACCAGGAATAACTGCCCTGCTCTTCTGTGAAATAGTGCCATGGGATCTTTTACATCCACTTGAAAGCAGACCGGGCCTCGGTGGAGTGTCAACCTAGATTTTTTTATGTGCTCAAGTACCTGGAGCGGGACTTGAACCCATAACCTTCTGACCCAAAGGCAAAAGTGCTAGCCACTGAACCCATAACCCCCCAAGCTATCTGCATTCCTCTAATTCTACCCTCTTAAAAGTATCCCTGATTATAATCACTCAACCATTGGTGGCCATGTCTTCTGTTGTCTCGGCCCCAAGCTCTGGAACTCCCTGCCGAAACCTCTCCACTTCTCTATCTCCCTTTCCTCCTTCAAGACACCCCTTAAAACATACCTCTTTGCCCAAGCTTTTTGTCACCTACGCTAATTTCTACTTATGTGGTTCGGTGTCAAATTTTTAAATCTGAGAGTACACCTGTGAAGCGGCTTGGGATGTTTCATTACATTAAAGAGCTATATAAATGCAAGTTGTTGCTGTTGGGGATATTTCTCCAGTCGAGCCTTGCTCTGCCAATAATGTATCCACAGGTCTCCCTTGTCACAGCATCTGAACTAGAGCTGGTGGTCCTGGGAGCACACTGTTCTCCAGGGGTTGGATAAGTACCTGAAGGAAAACAAATTGCAGGGCTAGGGGGAAAGGGTGGGGGAGTGGGGCGAGCTGAATTGCTCTTCCAGAGAGCCAGCACGGGCTCGATGGACCAAATGGTCTCCAGCTGTGCTGCAGGACTCTATGATTCTATGAACTATTACAGCCCTGCAGACTGTTAACTGTGAATACAGACACTCTGCAGGAAACCCAGATTGTTGGCACCATTGTCGGCAGCATCATTGCCCAACTTCTCCAGGACCAGTGGGCACCCTGGATACAGGCGGTACCATCGAGCGGCAGAATCAAATGCTCATTTAACATTCCAATATCATGTGTCGACACCTCAAGTCGCTGGAGAAATACCACCAATGATGTCTCTGCAAGATCCTACAAATCCCCTGGGAGGACAGACGCATCAACATTAGCGTCCTCGACCAGGCCAACATCCCCAGCTTTGAAGCACTGACCACACTTGATCAGCTCCGCTGGGCAGGCCACATTATTCACATGCCAGACACGGGACTTCCAAAGCAAGCGCTCTACTTGGAACTCCTTCACGGCAAATGAGCCAAAGGTGGGCAGAGGAAACGTTACAAGGACACCCTCAAGGCCTCCCTGATAAAGTGCAACATCCTCACCGACACCCGGGAGTCCCTGGCCAAAGACCACCCTAAGTAGAGGAAGTGCATCCGGGAGGGCACTGAGCACCTCGAGTCACGTCGACGAGAGCATTCAGAAATCAAGCGCAGGCAGCGGAAAGAGTGTGCGGCAAACCTGTCCCATCCACCCTTTCCCTCAGCGACTATCTGTCCCACCTGTAACAGGGACTGTGACTCTTGTATTGGACTGTTCAGCCATCTAAGAACAGATTTGAAGAGTGGAAGCAAGTCTTCCTCGATTCCGAGGGACTGCCTATGATGATGATGATCATGTGATGTTGTCAGGCCCAATTGTATCAATGGCCCCTTGCTCTCAGAGGCGGCACTTGTAGAATGTATTGTCTCTGAGCTGGAGACATTGGGAGAGTAAAGAGTTCCTATAAAAGGTACCGGCAGGGGGATTGTGGTAGCTGCTGCATCTATCAGTCATCATAGAAATTTACAGCACCGAAGGAAGCCATTTCTGCCCATCGTTTCCGCGCCGGCCGACAAAGAGCTATCCAGCCGAATCCCACTTTCCAGCTCTTGGTCCGTAGCCCTGTCGGTTATGGCACTTCAAGTGCTCATCCAAGTACACTTTAAATGTGGTGAGAGTTTGTACCTCTACCAACCTTTCAGGCAGTGAGTTCCAGACCCCCATCACCCTCTACGTGAAGAAATTTCCCCTCAATTCCCCTCTAAACCTCCTACCAATTACTTTATATCTATGCCCCCTGGTTGTTGACCCCTCTGCTAAGGGGAATAGGTCCTTCCTATCCACTCGATCTAGGGCCCTCATGATTTTATACACCTATATGAAGTCTCCCCTCAGCCTCCTCTGTTCCAAAGAAAACAAACCAAGTCGATCCAATCTTTGCTCATAGCTAAGTTCCTAGATCCAGTTTACCGGGCAACCCAACTTTGCAGAACTGGGGAATTAATTAAACTCAATGAGATGAAAGGGATCCAGGAAAACATGAGTGGGTGGAGCTTCGGGAGGGTGGTCCGACGCTGGTGTACTTACATACCCGGGCTGTGACTTTCCGTCTTCAGACCCTGCAGAGATACCTGTACGTAGAGGATCGCCCAGGTGGTGTGCGCTGGCGACGCATTTCTTCCGCCAGCTGCATGGCCTCAACTATGACACGCAGCTTCTGAATGTAAACCTGGGGGTTGTCCGGACCTCCGTGCAGGGGCTGCCTGTCTTCTACCAGGACCTGATCAGGGTCTGGAACAAGGTCGCCTGCGGACGCAGTTCTCCCCCGTCAGGAGTGGCGGCTGTCCTTCAGGAGCCTCTGCTCAGGAATCCGCACCTCCACGACTGCAGTTTGATGTGGCTGTTGGAGGGCAGGGCTGTGTCTGGCAAGGTGAGCAGAGTCAGGGACCTGCTCGATAGTGGAGGGGCGGGCTGGATGGCGCCAGAGGAGCTGGCACAGCGTCTGTCCTGGGCTGACGTCCGGCTCGTGGCCAAAGCCATCGAGACGCCAAAAGTGGCACTGGGCCCTGACTCCACTAGGTGTGTCGAGGAGGCTCAACCGTGTGGGGCGATCCTGTCCGAACTGACCCCCATCCGGAATGACCCCCGCCTGGATGGAATCTTCCTCAGGAGCCGGTGCCTCACAACTTGAGCAACCGCCAGGAATTCCCTTCCGTGCCTTTCCATTCTGTGCGGAGCGGATTCCTGTACTGGTTGCTCTTGAACACCCTCCACTTTGCCATCCTCGTCTGCCTTCCAGACATGTCATGGTGAATCATCTTGCTGTCCGGAGGAGTCCTCCCTTTATCTATTGGGATTTGGCCTGGAGTGTGCTGCATGAGGCGGTCCCGTGCAATAAATTTTTAAGTCGGTTCACGGACTCCCAGGTCGTCTGCATTATCTGTGGCCTGGAGGAGTCCGAGTTCCATGTTTATATAGGATTTGCGAGGTTGCAGCCCCTATTCCATTATTTGAAGGGGCTGCTCCTCGATTTCTGGTTGCACTTCAGTCCTACACTCCTGATCTTTGGGCATCCTATGCCAAAGGGAGCGGGAAGGTCGGAAGGCCTCCTCGTAGGACTGCTCCTGGGCATGGCCACGGTGGCCATTAACCGGTCTAGGCAGTGGGCGGTCAAGGGGGTCATTCAGCCCGACTGCCTGCCTCTCTCCTGTAGCTATGTCCACGCCCAAGTGTCCCTGGAGTTGGAGCACGCGGTGTCCACCGGTACACTCGCGGTTTTCCGTGAGAGGTGGGCACCGGAGGGACTGGAGTGCATTATCACCCCAGGCAATCAAATTTTGATTTGATTTGTTAGGTTTTCTTTGAACATTTTTGGTTAGCTTGCAGTTTCGAGTTGGATTGCCCTTTTAACAAGGGAGCACTTGGTTTAATTGTATAATTGTAAAGAGTTGCAGAATTGGGGAATTAATTAAACTCAATGAGCTGGAAGGGATCCAGTGGAACTCAATCAGGTGGAAGAGTTGCAAGGTCAGTGGCTGTTAACAGCTATCAGCTGGACCTGGTTGCTTGAGCAGGGGATAAAAGAGTTGTGAGCTCGAAGATGATTAAGCCGTTGTAACTTGTTTGACTCTCAAAAGCTCTATATTGGGCACAGATAGCAAAAGGAGGAAACAAGCTCTTGGGATGGCTCACAGTAAAAGGCTAGGAGTTATGGAGAAGCCGTCTGCTGTCCCCTTTGCCTTGGGCTATTGGTTGATCCTGTCCTGGTGAACTGTGACTGTAATTTCTGCCGGTCTTGTATTGGGGCTTACCGGGAGGCCTGGGGCAGGGTTGTCTGTGCCCCCAGTGTGGGGAGTGTTACAATCATAATAAAGGATGAAACTGAGTACTGTAAGCAATGAGTAAGTGTGACCTTAGCTCCTTTAATTAGACTCCAGAATGCAGGTAGCATGTGGGTGGCCTGCTTATATACAGTGCTCCCAAGGGATGCTGGGATCCTTTGGGACTCCAACAGGTAGGCCCTGTTTTGGATCGATAATAATAGATCCAGGTTCTGGATGAATGTTAAATAAGAGACAAGGCAAATAAAATAAAGATAAAACACCGTTTACTGAGAGAAAAGAAACATAATAATACAGTTTACGAAGAAAAGAGAAGTATGATAAGATGCAACAAAGCTCACAGCCGTTAGCCCGTCGGGAACTCCGCAACCACGGCTGGTCTGCAGCCTTGGGTGTCCCGGCACCGCTCGCGAATCACAATCCAATGTGAAGTTCAAAGAGCTACTGGACAGTGCTGTTCCTTTATACTATTAAACAAACATGGGTGCATGTGGCTTATGGCCAACTCCTAATCTGTAAGGCCCCAGCTGCTCGTCCACAAAGCATGAGATCTCGAGGCGCCGACCGTCTCATAAACAAACTGGTGTGCGCCTCAAGGTCGCTTTCCTCTCTCTCTCTGTATAGCAACAACATTCCACGGGGAATGGGACAGAAACACACTGTAAATGTCTAAATATTTAACAGTATGTGATTAACTGCATACAATACAATCCACCCTTGATATTTAGACATTCTAAGTAATATAATCGAGTTGAAGGCGTAATGCATCAGTTACACGTTGACTATGTGCAAGCAACGCCCGCAATCTACACCAAAGAATACATACAAGCAGTAATATCAGTAATAACGCGACGAGTAAAACAATGATAGGATGTATTAACAGCTTCAATGCGGCAGATGTTTTAGGGGGCCATCCGTAAAAAATGTCCCACCAATGGTGTACTGTAAGGTCAGTGACCATTGTCGCAACTCTGACCAAGGCGCCTTCACTGTAACTCATAGCAACTTGCAGAGTATGAAGAGTACGCCCTTGTTTGCTCAATTCATCAGTGACCTTTTGATTATCTTTTAGAAATTGAGTTAAACGAGTTAGGTCTACAGTGGGAGGAAGGTTAGTAATGCCTAGGACGGTGCGATGGCGCATAACATTTCTCCATCGTCCCAATCGATTTGACCTTTTAGAATGAAGGTCATATATGGTATACCCATCTTTAAAGTAAGCATTTAGAGGTGGATCTTTACGGGCGCCGTCAAGATAAATGGGATAGACACTAGTAATACAAACATGATTCTATCCGATTTCATGTAAAATTGTATCCAAATACATGTTCCCGCTGTATGCTGTAGGGAGCATGGTTCAAACAGGTGTGTGCAAAGGACACACCATACCGAAAGGCCATATTTGACAATCTTGAGCTTGGTGAGTTCTATTGCTAGCATCAATCCATCCACTCTTGAACTCGGGTACCCACAGATTTTGGCCATACAGGTGGGGAAGCACTATAAATTGGCACCAAATGTTGTTTTTTGTGATATTGACTATTCTCATAGTAAAGTCACACCTCTGGTCATCACAATGTGTATGTTGCATATTATTGTCATATCTTTTTGCCACTTGATTGATAACGTGATGTTGGCCCCCGTGCTTACTGTTAATAGCACCTGTCCTGGGCCTCCCCAGTACCCGCATGCATCACAAATGACGCTCCAGTGTCCTATAGTGCAGGCTTGCCTGGAAGGACAGGTAAAATTGTCTTGCGTATGATCAGTGTTAGCTAACCGCCACCCTATACGGCCATCCCATGCTGTGTTTGAGGATGGAAGTAGCACAGTCACAGATAACGAGACACAGAGACTGGCCAGCACGAGTTGGTAAGTCACCATTTTGGCCAGAATTCCTGTGGGAGGAAATATAAGTATGTTAATTTCAGCCTCGTTTAGTCAATTTACCCTTGTCAACACAGAGAGGAATGTCTTGACCAGTCAGGAGCATCCAATAAGTGTTTCCTTCTCCTTTCGCTAAGATTTCCCCTGCTTGTAAGGGTTTCTGGGGGTAATGCACCCACACTTTTCCTCATTCACAAACTGTGTCCTGAGTCTGATTTTCTTTTTCAATAGTAGGGACAATAACTTTGCCTAACATGTGGCTTATGGGAGTTCCCCCCTGTAATGGTCGGTGATTCAGATTGTGCACTGCTTGTGGTAAGACCTTTAACCATTCTTGCAATGTGTTAGTGGGAGTTAATATTTTAATCTTTTGCTTAAGTAGTCCATTCATGCGTTCTATTAACCCTGCAGCTTGCGGATAGTAAGGTATGTGAAACATCCAATAGATCCCGTTGTCTACCGCCCACTGTTGCACTGTGACCTGTGAAGTGCGACCATTATCGGACTGTACTTCTGCTGGCTCACCGTAGTATGTGATTAAATTCTCCAGTCCTTTAATCGTACTTTGTTGATTCGCTTTAGTCACTGGATAAGCTATCAAAAGTCCAGAATAGGTATCAACAGCAGTGAGCAAATATTGGAACCGTTGTTACAATGGTAAAGGATCTACATAATCAACTAGCCATATTTGTGCTGGTTGAGTCCCTCTCTTAATATGGGCACCGGGTTGTCGGTGTAGGGGAAAATGCTTCACCTTTTGACAAATTTCACAGGTGTTTATGATCTGTTTAACACCGTCCATAGTCAAATGTAACCCCCTATTTCGTGCCCATTGTATCGTACCCTGAATGCCCAAATGTCCAGATTTGTGGTGGGCCCACTTGCCTATGCCATATTCTTCCTCTTACGCCTCTTTGACAGCCCGTATCCGGGCTATATTATCAACGGTGTTATTATATTCAGAGGTCTTTGAAGTGTTTTTCATGTGAGCGTCCACATGATACTCAGTTATTTTCATCTTCTGGGCTTTGGACCATATTTGTTTCCATAGGTGCTTTCCCCACAAGTCTTTCCCAGTTATTTGCCAGTTATGTTCATGGCAGTTTCGCATCCAGCTCGCCATGCCATTGGCTACTGCCCATGAGTCAGTATATATGTGTACTTGTAGCTGTTCCTCTTCTAATGCAAGGACTACAGCTGCTAGTTCTGCTAGCTGGCTGGAGCCTCCCACGCCCTCATCATGCACAATTGTCTGGGTTTTTGGATTGAAGGCAGCGGCTCGCCATCGCCGAAGGCTGTTTTGCCAGACCGCTGAGCCATCTGTGAACCAGGCATGGCTACGTTGTTCAGGTGTTAACTGTTCAAAAGACATGCCCCAGGAGATCGGTGACTCTTGGGTTAAACTGACAGACGACTGAATAAGTTCACTCTCAGCTGTTTGTGGGTATTGTGGAAATGTATTTTTATCTAAGCTGATACCATACGGTATTTGTGTGCCTTTTGATTAAAATGGAGTCCTGGCCCTTCCAGAACTTTCTGCATTTTAGCAGCCAGCTTATTATGAACAGCTAAACCTGCTGTTAGATGGCTGATGGTTATCAGACAGCTAGGAGACAAGTCATGCTGAGACAAGTAACCCCCCATGGTGCTCTCCTATTGTCTACACTACAGGAGTTCCATGTCACCCCACCCTTATCTTCTAGCCATTATCTCTTTCCTTTACCTCATCCATTTGAAGCAAACAGGTAAACTAACCAGGAAATTGGATAATCCTGATACAATACAAGACAGGTGATAGCCCATTACCTATGACTCATTGAGTAATGGCCGTTTGGCTTTCTGATAACCCTGACAAAAGGAAATATCTTGACACCATTTCAGTCCAGGATATAGTAATTAACTCTTTATCTGTATTCACTGACTGTGAGACAGAGCAATACACAGGGAGAGGCCAGAACTTGGGTTTTACTGTATAAATATCTTGTGAAGCTGTACCATTGCGGAGGTTTCATTTTAGCCCTTGACTGAGTGAAACTTACCCCTTGCGAGCAAGTAAATTAAAAGGGAAACTTCCATCGGAGCTGTAAGTGTCGGAGTCATTCTTTTCTGAGGTCGAGATTTCGACAGTTATTGGAGGTTCCACCGAGATGCATACTCTCTGTTCTGTGAGTAAAACGGATACAGGCATAGTGCCTCTCCAGTGAAAGGCTTCGGTGGCCAAACAAGGTGAGCCTTTGCTCACAAGAGGTTTCTTCACTGTTGAATCGCAGATGTAATCTGTTGTCCACAGCTGAGGTACTGCATCTACAAGACTCGGCATTTAAAAGTTAAAGGTATTTTTTTTATAACCATTTCTTTCTCAGCTCGCCAGCAGAAGAGAACAAGTTCTGGAAAAAAATCTCGAGACAGCCCGGGGAAGGTTTCAGTAGGTAAAAGAAAGCGCTAGTCGATCGAAAAGGGTTCCAGGTTCTTATATGATAAGATTTTTATTGTTTTTAATTCGGAAGGGGTTCTTTTGTGATAAGACTATTAAAAAGAAAAAGAGCGCAATCGATCAAAGAGTTTGGGTACGGAACCTTAAGTTTTATCAGCTGTTATTAGGATAAGTTAAGGACTCGGTCTGTAGTGGCGTACAACGCAGACTGAGAATTTGTTTAGAGGTTATGATTTCTGTACTCACGGGAATATTGTTTGTTGTCCTTGTATTACTGTTGGTTGCAATACCTTTGTGAGTCATTGCCATTAGAGAAACGGGAAGAGTCACTAGGAAAAATTGTGATTCGAAAAAAAAACCCACAAGGATTGATTAAGAAAAGAAACAGTAACTGATTGATCAACTACGGTTGGTTCGTGCCAACATATCTCACACACCCAGACTGAGCCCGAATTAAGAGCCTTTTCAGGCCACGTAACGGCCAGGAGAAGTGGGCGTAGAGAACTCGGTTGGCCGAAAGGATTGTGAGATCAGAAACTGTGGGAAAATCTTAATCATCCAGAATGGGTGCCGGAGCAAGTTAAAACACCACAAAAGGCACACCAGCCTATGTCTTGCTCCAGAATTGTGGTCAGTCTTCAATTGACCAAAGAAACAAAAACCAGTAAAGTGGACTAAGGGTGAAAACAGGCCATTTCCACCCGATGGTTCATTTAATTTAGAGAGAACAACTTGTCTAGAGGAATGTCTTATAAACAGAGATCCAGGTAAAAAAAAAGGAAAGTAATAGAAAAGGCCTGGGTTCCGATTCTTCAAGCCCATGTAAAATTAACAGAGGAAGTAAATCAAATGTAAAAAAAAAAGAGAACCTGATAGTGACTTATGAAAAAAAAAATGAAGCTAGTAAAAGAAAAAGCTTTATTGAATGGAGAGAGACTTGTGAATGTCTTGTCTTTGAATGAGAGTGCGTGAATGTCTTGTCTTTGAATGAGAGTGCTTCTGTCTTTTTTCCTTGTGTCTGGAAACCTGTTTGGAAAAGTTGTGGAGCTGCCTGTTTGTTTTAGCTCCACCCACTTTTTCAAACAAAGTGAAGTTTTTTTTAACCCTTCATAGTGTTGTCCTGTATGTGGGAAGTTTAAGACATTTTAAGTTAGAAGCGCAGGTTGGATTTATTCGGATGAGAGGTTACAGAGCTAGGAAATGCACAAAGGGATAGGTTTGTTGAGACATGGTCCCGGTGGTTAAAAGTTGTAATGTTTTTTTTTTAAAAAGCCTTTGTGGGTCTCTCGAGGTGCAGGCTGGGGGAGTACACTCTCATTGTCCTTGGTGTAAATTCTTGGTACAAAAGCTTCTAGCTCAGTAAGAGGATTTTTTTTTGATAAAGAGTGGCAGTAAAACAGTTGAATTGGGATTTTGAGATATTTCAGGTGATCTCTTGATCAACATTTTGGGTGTATTGGGAAAAAATCTTGGGTTTGGAAGCCTTTTAATAAAATTAGAAAACAAGTACTTTACATTCTGTGATCTGTGAATCACTATAAGCATAAATGAGAAGTCCGTGTAACACACAGATTTGTCCAGTTCAGAAGCCCACACAAATGAAGGTTTGTCCATGACCTACGAGCTGTGAATGAATCTACTATATTCTCACAATGCTTAAAGGATGTGGAATGAAGTATCCCGGAATGCTTTCCAGAACCTTAAGCAGTCCCTCACTTCAGCACCAGCCTTGGGATTACCAGATTACACTAAGCTATTCAACTTATTTGTGCATCACAAGTCGGGTTTTGCACAATCTGTTTTGACTCAGTTACATGGGGACAGGCATTTCAGTACCCAACTAGACCCAGTGGCACGCGGACTATCGGGATGTCTTCCTTCGTTGGCAGCAGCTTATTATGCTATGCAACAGGCTCAGACAATCAAAAATGCAGAACAAGTGGAAAATCTCCTGCGAGCCATTTAATGCCCCTTAAAACTTGCCATTATCAAATGCCAGGCACATACAGGCCAGTCGAATGAGGTGGCACTTGGGAATGCCAGAGCTGATAATGCAGCTAAGTCAGCAGCTCTGTCGAAAGGGGGGATGCAGGTGTCATTGTTCCCACTAAGGAAAAATAATTGCTCAGACCCGCCACCCACTATTAATGACGTGCTGGCCTTTCAGACACAGGCCAGTACGGAGGAGGTGGTGACCTGGACGAAGGATCAATGTTATAAAAATCCAGAAGGAATATGGGTTCACCATGACGGCCGCGTGGTGGCCCCTAGATCCTTACTTCCATGGATTGCCCGATGTGTTCATACATTCACACATGCAGGCAAAGGGGGATTGGCAGATTATATTTTGGCAACTTGGTATGCACCAGGTATTTCGGCAATTGCAAAACAAATCTGTGAAAATTGTGTTACCTGTCAGACAATGAATCCGGGTAAGACGGAAAAAGTAGAATCTGCCTCCCACCCAAATCCAGTCGGGCCTTTTGTACATTTACAAATGGATTTTATTGAATTACCTATGTGTATGGGATTCAAGTATGTATTAGTTATTGTAGATGTGTTCTCTAGATGGATTGAAGCCTTTCCATGTAAAAAGGCCGATGCCACTACTGTTGCTAAATGTTTGTTAAAAGAAATTGTACCTTGCTTCGGAATCCCTGCTAAGCTTTCCAGTGATAACGGGTCACATTTCACGGGAACTGTCATAAGAGAAATGTGTAAAGCTTTACAGATTAATCAACGTTTTCATTGCAGTTATCATCCACAATCAGCTGGACTTGTTGAAAGATATAATGGAATGCTTAAAAAATAAGCTGGCAAAACTATGCAATGACACTGGACTGAAATGGACAGAACTGCTGCCCTTAGCTTTGATGGTAATGCGATCTGCAACCAACAGAACAACAGGCTTGTCACCACATGAGATAGTTATGGGACGTCCCCAACGACTACCTTTTACAGCACCATTTACTGCAAAACAGATGGACATCCACAAAATGGAGGAAAATATGTTGAATTATTGTATTGCACTAACCAAATGTATTTCCAGCTTTCATTCACAGGTAAAGGAAGCCCAAGTCAAGCCAGCGGAAGGGAAGTGTCATAACCTGGAGCCAGGGGAATTCGTTTACATCAAGATTTTTAAAAGGAAAAGCAATCTACAGCCAAGATTCGAAGGACCATACCAGGTCTTGCTAGCGACCAATATTGCAATCAAGGTAAAGGAAAGACCAACATGGATCCACGCATCCCATTGCAAACGGGCACCCGACCAGGAGGAAGGGACGAAGGAATCAGAGGAACAGAAAAAGGAAGACTGAATAAAGAACTGTATGGACTATGGGGACTGATGGTGCTGGGCTTGACAGGGTTTTACTTCGCATTATTGATTACACCAGGGGTACAGACCCACCACCGAAGGGAATTGCACGTAAACGTATTTATGGCACTGAGTCATAGGTATGCTCAAGAAAGAAACTTGTCGAGTTGCTGGATATGTTCCCATGTACCTGTCCACTCCAGGGGGGGTATTCCCCTGAGATCTGTCCCCTTTAACGAATCAGAAATGGTAGAATGGTTGACAGTGCAAAACAGGACAAAACTAACTAAGGGGCCAGAAACGAAGGAGCAAACAGAATGGAGTTCGGCAGGGTATAAACTTACAGCCTTCCAGGGATGGTACCAGCCCAATTATGATAATAACCATCAGCCTCCCTTCCTAAGCATTACTCCCAGAATAGGAAATCCTGAGGGTATAATATGCCTAGTGAGTAATGAAACTAAAAGAAATGGAAATGGAGAGACTGTACAAGATCAGAATGGATTGAGTTGTCCTTGTGAAGGACAAAATGGGGGAATGTGGAAATGTATTTTTATCTAAGCTGATACCATACGGTATTTGTGTGCCTTTTGATTAAAATGGAGTCCTGGCCCTTCCAGAACTTTCTGCATTTTAGCAGCCAGCTTATTATGAACAGCTAAACCTGCTGTTAGATGGCTGATGGTTATCAGACAGCTAGGAGACAAGTCATGCTGAGACAAGTAACCCCCCATGGTGCTCTCCTATTGTCTACACTACAGGAGTTCCATGTCACCCCACCCTTATCTTCTAGCCATTATCTCTTTCCTTTACCTCATCCATTTGAAGCAAACAGGTAAACTAACCAGGAAATTGGATAATCCTGATACAATACAAGACAGGTGATAGCCCATTACCTATGACTCATTGAGTAATGGCCGTTTGGCTTTCTGATAACCCTGACAAAAGGAAATATCTTGACACCATTTCAGTCCAGGATATAGTAATTAACTCTTTATCTGTATTCACTGACTGTGAGACAGAGCAATACACAGGGAGAGGCCAGAACTTGGGTTTTACTGTATAAATATCTTGTGAAGCTGTACCATTGCGGAGGTTTCATTTTAGCCCTTGACTGAGTGAAACTTACCCCTTGCGAGCAAGTAAATTAAAAGGGAAACTTCCATCGGAGCTGTAAGTGTCGGAGTCATTCTTTTCTGAGGTCGAGATTTCGACAGTATTCAGCCACATGCTCATGTAGTCAGGCGATTTCTTCTTTTCCTTTACTTGCTCTGTCTGCGATATACCATTTCCAGTGCACTATGGAGCTTTGCTGCGCTCGCCCGACCTTGTGTGTCTCATTTTCTGAGAGAACCCAGGATAATATGGGTAGGTCTGGTCTTAAACTGAATTTGTCGTTCCCTGTCTGTCCTTCTGTTTCTGTTAGGGCCCAATAACATGCTAATAATTGTTTCTCAAATGAAGTATAACGAGTAGCAGCATCTGTCAATTTTCTAGACCAGAACCCTACCGGTATACGAGTCCCATGTTGAACCTGCCACAAACTCCATACTGCAGTATCATTGGTAGCGGATACCTGTAGATCAAAAGGCTGCTCTGGCACTCGCGGGGCTAGGGGTAAAGCTTGAGCTACGGCTTCTTTGGCTGCATCAAAGGCCACCTGCTGTTCCTTTCCCCACTGTTTCTTCGTGTTACGGCATACAGCGGTTTTATAACATCGTGAGTTGAGGTACGTGTCTCCTCCAGTAACCCAGTAGTCCCACAAACCATTGTGTCTCAGTTTTATTCGTGGGGGTGGCCATTTCTTGAATTCTATTCTTCACAGGCTCAGGTATGATGCGCTCACCCCGAGACCATTGGATCCCCAGAAACTGGACAGTCTGGCTAGGGCCCTGCACCTTCTTCGGGTTTATCTCCCAGCCCCTGTCTCGCATGTGTTGGACTAAAGCAGCTAGGGCTTCTGACATCACTGCCTCGGTGGGCCCCCTTATTAGTACATCATCAATGTAGTGTGCCATTGAGACATTAGGAGCCAACGTGCACATGTTCAGGTCCCGGGCCACCAATCTGTGGCATAGGGTCGGGCTATGTAGGTAACCTTGAGGTAGGCGTTTAAACGTGTATTGCCACCCCTTCCCAAGTGAATGCAAACTAGTCCTGGGATTCTTCCGCTATTGGAATGGAGAAAAAGGCATTGCCCAGGTCGATTACCGCATACCACTCCACACCTTCTTCAGACAGCCACTCTGTTATAGTTACTACATCTGGGACAGCGGTTGCCAGGGGAGGGGCAAATTTGTTCAGTTGTCAGTAGTCGACAGTCATCCTCCAACTTTTGTCGGGTTTCTGCACAGGCCAAACAGGGCTATTGTAGGGGGACACCGCATGTCTAATGATACCCGCTTCCAAGAGCCCTTGTATGGTTTCCCCTATTTCTTTGTGTCCCCCAGGTATTCGGTACTGTTTCATAGTCACTATACTCGATGGCCGTGGTATTACCACTGGTTCCCACTTTACTTCCCCTGCAATCACAGTGATCGCCCGTATCCCGAATGAGAATGGCCCGAACGAGGTGTTGTGTGTGGTTCCCTTTAAAAGGTCCATCCCAATAATATCTTCCTTTACTGACGATATTAAAACTGTTACCCAGCGCGGAGGCCCATTTCCTAACGCCATCCTGATAGTTGTTCAGACAGCGGGCGTTTCTGCCCCTCCGAATCCATTAATCATCATACGGATCCCTGTGTGTTTCCTAGGATTTCCATGGGCAATAGTAACTTCTGCCCTTGTGTCTAGTAAAGCAACATCTCTTTGTATGTTCCCCCCCACCCCCCCCCCCCCCCGCCAATGTATCGTAATCGGAATGTGTGGCCTCAGGTCCCCGGGAGTTTAGGCTGATGTGGTTCTAACGGGGGGTACTCCCGGATCCCGGCCACACCCCTATTTGAGGGGATTACTAGCCTTCCACAGCTCTTCTATGTTGGGGTATAGGCTAGCGGGAGGTGGTTTCTCTGCATCCGCACTTATCGCTATCAGACTTAGTCTCCCTTACCTCCCTCCTTTCACCCTTCCCTGTTCCTGGGATGCAGTGTTGCTTCCACATAGAATACATCGCTCCTGTTGGGATTCCATCAATTTTTTCCTTGGGGACCCCTGCCTTCAGTAAAGCCGCGAACATGTCCCTCCACATAATTCTCTTTTTTGTCTTTCCTGACCCTGTACCTTTCCCAGAGGTCGAACCTTGTCGCTGGTCCCGATCTCCCTCTACATTAGCTGTTCTTGACTCCTGCACACTATCTTCTGCATCCTCTAACTGTCCTAACAATAGGCAAGCGTGCCCCACCCGCTGCCCTTGGGCTGGTCCCAATAATGCGAGTAGCGCACCCCTCATCATAGGAGGGCCACTCTTCATCAGCCCGCTCCGCATTCCTGCCGTAAAGAGCTCCTGATCTGGCCCCCCATATTGTTGGTGATATAATCTTCCCTGCTGCCATGTTGCGCAACTGTATCGCACCCTCCGTCATAGTATTCCAAGGTGTTACCTCCCCTTCCCAATCAACGGCAGAGGGATATTTTTGCCGTACCCCTATAGTAACCATGTCCCATAGCGAACCTGTGCCCTGGACATTCCGTAGCACTGCTGTGATATGGTGGTCCGTAGTCATAGTCCCCATTTTTGTTAACTCTTCGGGGTTAAGTATTACGCCTGATGCTCCCTGGTCCCAAATCCGGGTTAGCCATTCTGACAATGATTCCCCAGGTTTTTGGCGAAATCTAAACCCTATTTCTTGTAACTCACTAGTGGTGAAGTCACGCACCCCTCTAGTGGTTACCGGCTGTTCCCCATCTTGCTGTTTCGTCTTATTTGTCATAAGGGGTCTAGCTTCCGTGCCTGGAGCATATGGGGGAGGGTCTTTAGTTTCCTCCTGTTCCCCCCCCCCTCTCCATCAAAGATATTCATCCATTCTTTATTTGTAGGAATTAATTATCAGTCGATTAAAGATTGTATCATGTGGGGTGCAAGAGTGGTTATACGAAATAAATTCAATTCCAAATTATTAGGAGACCTCCATGACCAGCACTTGGGTATATGCTTGACCAAGAGTTTTGCATGCAGTTATTTATGGTGGCCAGGTCTTGATAAAGATATAGAGTACATCGTGAGTCAGTGTACAACATGTCAATCGGTAACAAGCAACCACCATCAGTACCATTACAGCCATGGAAATGGCCTCCCAGGGTGTGGCAAAGGCTACATATTGATTTTTCTGAGTTAGAAGGACAACAATTGTTCATTGTGACTGATAGCCATTCGAAGTGGTTGAGGTGTTTCCAATGTGGTAAATACCAACAATAAAACATTGGACATTTTGCGAAGATTATTTTCTTCATTTGGACTCCCTGAAGAAATTGTTTCAGATAATGGACCACAATTTCGTTCCGAAGAATTTGCACAATTCAGGAGAAAAAATGGTGTGAAACATACCAAGGTTCCACCATACCATCCTGCTTCGAATGGTGCAGCAGAGCGCACTGTACAAATTGTAAAACGTGCCCTCATAAACAAATGTTAGATCCAAATCCAAAGAAACGACAGTTGTCATTGGATCACAAATTGGCTAATTTTTTGATTACGTATCGTAATGCTCCTCACACAACTACTGGTAGAACACCAGCAGAGTTGTTTCTCAAATGACAGCCATGAATCAGATTCTCATTGTTAAAACCAAATTTGGCACAGTCCGTAGAAGAGACACAATGAAGACAGAAAGAGAATCATGATAGAGGTAGAGTAAAAGAGAGAAGTGTGAAATTAAACCAGAAGGTGAGTGTGAAGAACTATCACCATAAATGGTTAAAGTGGTTACCAGGAAGAGTGGTGAAGATATGTGGTCCTCGCACATATTTGGTAAAGATATTTGATAATGGACAGGTTAGGTTTGTTCATATTGATCATATTTTACCTACAGACATGGAAGGAGTTGAAGGTGGGAATGATTCAATGAATTCTGACTCATCAGATAGTTTTGATATATCAGTAGCAAATCCTACAAGTAGTGTACTGGAACCAAATCCAAGAGAAAATCAGAATGTAAGTCTGAGTCCAAATCAGGAAAACAAAGAATCTGAAGTTAGAGTGAGTTCAAATGAAAATCAAGGAAATTCCGTGGAGGAAACCGTTCCTCTGGATGAGCCTCGAATGAGTTTAGATTCGCCACCATGTTTGGAAGGTTCTGTTCGAGAGCGAAGGTATCCTCTTCAAAACAGAATACAAGTGGTTAAGTTAAATTTGTAAATATGGAAAAAAAATGTGCCTATTTCCTGTGTTATGTATAAACATGCAAGTTATGTATGATGTTGTTATAATAACTTCTTCATTAAGGAGGGAAAAGTGCAATGTCTGTGAACTTGTAATATTTATAGCGCCACACTGTGGATGTGGACGTATTATGTACTGCAACTACAGAGTTAATAATAAACAGAACCAGGCATGTTCCGGAAGCTTCCGACAGAGCTCCTGCCATGTTAGAAGCTGTGTGTGTGCTGTGCTCTGTGAATATATCACACTTGCCGCCCATGATGCTGCTTTTTTTTTTACCAGTTTCCTCGTCCCTCACTGCCCGATTGTCGCCAGATTGGAGACGCCCGGTGGTTGGGCTGCCACCATCTTGGCCACCTCCCAGACCAATCTGATCGACCTCTTTTACCAAGCTTTTGGTCACCTGTCCTACATGTGGCTCGGTGTCAATCTTTGGCTGATTACGCTTCTGTGAAGTGCCTTGGGGTGTTTAGTCTAAATTAATGGTGCCCTATAAATGTCAGCAATTGAACTATTAATTTGTGTCATTACATAAGACAGCGCAAACTGACTTAGATGGATCTGAAGAAGTGGGCAATGTTATACCACCAGAAGCTCGGGGTCATGCTTACAGACTGAACGGAGGTGTTCTGCAAAGCAGTCACCCAATCTGTATTTGATCTCCCCAATGTAGAAGAGCGCTGTGACCAGCGAATACAGTGTATTAAATTTAAAATACAAGTAAATTGTTCTCTGTCTTCAAAGCTCCAATTGGCCCCCAGCATCCACAACCTCGAGTAGATAAGCTGTGTGGTATAACCCAAATCTTCAAATCCATCCAACTCAGCTTGCACTGTCTTATGCAATTGTATCACAGCTCACTCAGTTACACCGCTCCCTGCCTCCCTATGCTGGTGACCCTCTATATCACAGCTCACTCAGTTACACTGTTCCCTGCCTCCCTCTGCTGGTGACTCTCTATATCACAGCTCACTCAGTGACTCACTGCTCCCTGCCTCCCTCTGCTGGTGACTCTCTATATCACAGCTCACTCAGTGACTCACTGCTCCCTGCCTCCCTCTGCTGGCCGCTGGAAGAGCGATATTTGAAGGCAGTGATGGTCAGGTGGGGCTAAATTTATCACTCGCACCAGTCTGGTGCCACTTGATTTCTTTTAAGAACACAAGAACATTTGATGGGGATCAAGGACGGTCGAGATCGTCATGTGAAAAAAGAAAATCGAGAGTCCGCAACAATATCTAGTGATTATATTTGACTTTATTTGCAATTCGACATTCAAAGCATACAGCCCAAGGAATCCTCGACAGAACACCCGCTCCCCATTCCGTCTCCTCTCTCTCTCACTCCCCCCACCTCTCCCCCCTCCCCCACTCTGCTCTCCCACTCCTTCACTGCATCTCTCCCCCTATTCCCACCTCCCATTCCCCCCATCTTTCTCTCATTCACCCCTCTCTCATCCCTCCCCAGTCCCCCTGCCATCTCCCCCCATCTCTTTCTCTTTCATTTCCCCCCTCCGACCTCCTCGCTCTCCCCCCGTTCCCCCTCCATTCTCCCCGCCATGCCCCTCTGTCCATTTCCTCCCCTCCATTCCCTGTACCCCATTTCCCTCTCCTCTCTCTCTCTTGCTCCACACCCACATAAGTTAACTGCATAACCCTTACCCTGTGACTCTCCCCACCGACACCCCGGCCCCATTCACTCTCCCGTGGGGCCTAGTGAAAGTCTCGTGCCCGCTTTCCAAAAGACAGATTCCCCCTTGGCGTGTGGGACGGTTATGCGGGAAGAAGGGAGCATGATATATTGGGGGGGGGGGGGGTGGGGCGGACCATGGAAATGGAGCGAGCGCTCTACCGCACCAATACCGACTCGAGGCCGTTCCCCTGGCCCTCAGCCTGGGACTTGCTGAACTCCCGCAGGCCCCATGCCTTGTTGGCGAGCAGCTCCCGTAGGTGACTGTACTCGGCGGCCAGCTCCTCGAACTCACTGCCCAGGATGTGGTACAGGTCCATCCTCCCTTGAAGGGCCTTGGCGCTCCACTGCTGACCCTCGAGCTCCTTCAGCAGCACCTCCCTGTGTCAACACAACACACACACCCCCATAAACCAGAGGGCACAGAGCAGGCAAGGCCCAAGGCCACATCGTAAGAAACAACAACAACTTGTAGTTATATAGTGCCTTTAACGTAGTGAATCGTCCCAAGGCACTTCAAGCTTTAAGGAGCATTGTGAAGGAGGAAAAAGAGGATGAGAGACGGTGAGGTTTAGGGAGGGAGTTCCAGAGCTTGGGGCCTAGGCAACAGAAGGCATGGTCACCAATGGTTGAGCGATTCTAATCAGGGATACTCAAGAGGGCAGAATTAGAGGAGAACAGACATCTCGGGGTGGGTTGTGAGGTTGGAGGAGATTACAGAGATAGGGAAGGGTGAGGCCATGGAGGGAATTGAAACTAAGGATGACATTTTTGAAATCGAGGTGTTACTTTACTGGGAGCCGATGTAGGTTAGCGAGCACAGGGGTGATGGGTGAGCGGGACTTGGTGTGAGTTGGGACACGGGGCAGATGAATTTTGGATCACCTCTAGTTTACGTAGGGTAGAATGTGGGAGGCCAACCAGGAGTGTGTTGGACTAGTCAAGTCTAGACGCGGTAAAGACTTGGATGAGGGCTTCAGCAGCGGTTGAGCTGAGGCAAGGGCAGAAACGGGCGATGTTACAGGGGTGGAAATAAGCACTTTTAGTTATGCTGCAGAACTAGGAGCAGGAGTAGGCCATTCGGCCCCTCGAGCCTGCTCCACCATTCAATAGGATCATGGCTGATCTTCAACATCAACTCCATTTTATCGCCCGATCCACAAATCCCTTGATTCCCAAAGTGACTCCAGGGTCGGGTTGGTGCAGGACCTTTGTCTTACGGATGTTTAGTATAAGACCCACGCTTTTGTATGCCTCGGTGAAGGTGTTGAGGATGGCTTGAAGTTCGGCCTCCATGTGTGTGCAGATGCAAGCGATGTCCGCGTACTGTAGTTCGATGACAGAGGATGGGCTGACCTTGGATCTAGCCGGGAGGCGGTGAAGGTTGAACAGGTTCCCATTGGTTCTATAGTTTAGTTCCACTCAAGCGCTTGAGAAGTACCACCAACGTTGCCTCCGCAAGATCCTGCAAATCCACTGGGAGGATAGACGCACCAACATCAGTGTTCTTGCTCAGGCCAACATCCCCAGCATCGAAGCACTGAGCACGCTCGACAAGCTCCGTTGGGCGGGCCACATCGCCCGCATGCCCGATACGAGACTCCCGAAGCAAGCGCTCTACTCGGAACTCCTTCACGGCAAGCGAGTTCCAGGTGGGCAGAGGAAACGTTTCAAGGACACCCTCAAAGCCTCCTTGATAAAGTGCAACATCCCCAATGACACCTGGGAATCCACGGCCAAAGACCGCCCTAAGTGGAGGAAGAACATCCAGGAGCGTGCTGAGCACCTCGAGTCTCATCGCCGAGAGCATACAGAAACCAAGCGCAGACAGCGGAAAGAGCGTGCGGCAAACCAGACTCCCCACCCACCCTTTCCTTCAACCGCTGTCTGCCCCACCTGTGACAGAGACTGCAGGGCTAGCCTTTCCACTTCACATCGCCCATATATTGCCCTAAATGGTCGCCTATCGTCCATTTTGAGCAAAAAATGGAAACTCAGGCTGGAACATCGCCGGAAAATTAATCCCCCAAGTTTCGGCTCACATCGCCGAGCTGACCGCTGAGGTGATCGCCCACACATCACCGAGTGGAACTTTCGGCACATCGCCGAGCTGATCACTGAGGTGATCGCCTGCACATCACCGAGTGGAACTTTCGACACATCGCCCACACATCACCGAGTGGAACTTTCGGCACATCGCCAGCACATCGCCGGGCTGATCGCTCACCGAGAACATCGCTGGAGAATAGTTCCTTTTCCCGGGCCTTCCTCACCGAACTGGGCACTACTGACGACATTTTAAATTTCGGAGGAAGGGAGGAAGCAGCAAAAAAACTCGAGCTTAATATACCGTGTTATTTAAGGGTCTTTTACAGATCAATACACCCACATTTATACTTATATTTAATTGTACTAATAACAGCTTAGTAGACCAGGCATTCTTTTTTATTAAAAAGTGCATTTATAGCAACTAGAAATAATTATTGATAGTGATGGGACCTCTGCTTACTCTGCCATTACTGGTAACTGCTCACACGCTGGTTTCTGATCAATCGAAGAGATGGCAGAGTAATGAGGAGACAGAGGAGGCGAGCATACAGCCAGCTAACGTACAAGGAAAAGCAATCTTACCTCAACTTGTCTGATAACGTGTGCCTTAGGAGGCTGCGCTGCCGGAAGGAGGTTATCGATGAGATATGCCAGCTCATCAAGGGGGATCTGCAGCCTTCCAGCACCATCAGAACCACAGTGCCCATTGAGGTAAAGGTTACTGCGGCACTATCCTTCTACGCATCGGGCTCCTTTCAGGCTTCAGCTGGCGACATCTGTAGTATCTCTCAGCACGCCACACATTGCTCCATTCAGCAGGTGACTGAAGCACTTTACGCTCACAGGATGGACTTTATAAACTTCCCTGTGACCAGGGAGGCACAGACCATGAGAGCGCTGGGTTTCTCGAGAATAGTAAACTTCCCCAAGGTGCAGAGAGCAATAGACTGCACGCACATTGCCCTGAAAGCCCCTTTATAGAATGCGGATTTGTTTCATAACAGAAAGGGATTCTAATCCCTGAATGTGCAGCTTGTTGTCGACCACCACCAAACAATTATGACAGTAAATGCTACATTTCCTGTCAGCATCCATGATGCGCACATCCTGCGTGAGAGTGCTATCCCTGACCTGTTTGTCAATCAGCCGGAAGGTCATGGTTGGATGCTGGGGGATAAAAGATATGGCCTTGCCAGCTGACTGTCGACCTCATTGTGTAATCCCGTCACTGAAGCCGAGAAACGTTATAATGAATGCCACATAGGAACATGCAACATCGTCAAAAGGACAATTGAAGTCCTAAAGCAGCACTTCAGATGCCTGGACCACTGTGGTGGCAGGGTACAGTACCACCCTGACCAGGTCGCTGAGTTTATTGTGGTGTGTTACATGTTGCATAACCTAGCTATAAGGAGAGGACAACAAATGCCGCATGGGGCAGCAGGTCCACCTCCAGAAGGAGGGGAGATGGAAGAGGCAGACAGCGAGGAGCAAGAGGAGGAGGAGGAGGAGGAGGCTGGTGAGGACCTCGGGGAGACAGTCAGTCTGGCGATATAGCCATGGTCCCAACCCCCCCCCCGCCCCCCCCCACACCCAGAAGACCAGTAACCCGTGGGAGTTACGCAGCTGCAAAGCTGGTGTGTCAGCAGCTCATAAATGAACGTTTTGCATGAACTTACATTGGGGACAGTCATATACAGTTACAGTTAAACAAAGGTTGCTTTTACATTGAGTTACGTTTTAGACTTGCCTGTACTGGCCTGGCCTGTCCAGTGTTGTACAACATTTGCATTAATGCTTAACTTAACTAAAATTAATCATGTTATTATAAGAGAATGCACAACAACCCGCCTCTCCCCCCACCCCCCACCACAAGTATGAACGCACATTAGCAGTAAAAATTTAACAATTTAACACTTTAACATTAAAACTAAAATTTAACATGAACATGAACAGAATAAGGTAACATTGCAAAATCACCCCCCTCCCTACCTGCGGCCACATTTCCCTCCAGGTCCTGTACTCCCTCGTGTCGTAGCACCACCCGCCCGTTTGTTCCTCGCAGACCGAGACGATGCTGGCGTCCAACGGGCGATGGAAAGACTTCCTGCCGTGGTGGGGGTGTTGGAGTGAAAGACGGAGCTGGCATTTCGTCTTCCGAGTCAGGAGGAAGTGTATCCTCCGTACTCGCTCGAGGTTATACTCCGAATCAACACAACCCCTTGGGGTGCAGCGCTGTGTTCAGCCAGCAGCGCATGCCAAAGGGCATTTGTTGCGGCGGTCTGTTCACGCCCCCCCTCCCAGAGTCTGCCGTGCTACCTCCAGTAGCTCGACTTGCACAACAGACACCTGTGAAAAGTCATGCACGAACTGAGTAAACCTCTGGAGAAGCTCACCACCGATCGCGACCGTCTGCGAGCACAGAGAGATCAAGCCCTCCAACTGATCGTCCAAGGGAGGCAATTGCTGACCTCGCTGACCCGGCCTCCGTGCGGTCGGCGTGTGCAATATGTCATCCTCGTCCTCATCCTGTGCTGGCGGAGTCATGCGCCTCCTCCTGTTCACCAGGTGCAGGTGTTGGTTGCACCTCGACCATTGTCTCAGGATGACCTTAAAAACACATTTGAGCTTATTTGAGCTTTTTAGAACATAACGGTGCACATTAACGAGAGACGTTACATATCAATACATTTCACTACTACTGTTTGGTGGTCTATACACAACTCCCACTTGCATTTTCTGCCCTTTGGTATTCCATAGCTCCACGCATACCAATTCCACATCATCCAAGACAATGTCTTTCCTTACTATTGCATTAATTTCCTCTTTAACTAACAACGCCACCCCACCTTCTTTTCCATTCTGTCTATCCTTCCTAAATGTTGAATACCCCTGGATGTTGAGTACCTAGCCTTGGTCACCCTGGAGCCATGTCTCCATGGTGCCAATGACATCATATCTGTTACCTGCTATCTGCGCCGTTAATTTGTCCACCTTATTCCGAATACTCCTCGCATTGAGGCACAGAGCCTTCAAGCTTCTCTTTTTAACACACTTTACCCCTTTAGAATTTTGCTGTAATTTGGCCCTTTTTGCTTTTTGCCTTGGGTTTCTCTGCCCTCCACTTTTACTTTTTTTCTTTCTATCTTTTGCTTCTGTCCCCATTCTACTTCCCTCTGTCTCCCTGCACAGGTTCCCATCCTCCTGCCTTATTAGTTTACCCCCTCCCAACAGCATTAGCAAACAATCCCCCTAAGATATTGGTTCCGGTCCTGCCTAGGTGCAGACCGATGGTTTGTACTGGTCCCACTTCTCCCAGAACCGGTTCCAATGTCCCAGGAATTTGAATCCCTGGAACGTGGAGGGATTCTATCGGAAAAGATCAGCGATGATTGCACACGCTGCGAATGTTCGGCCCTTTGTACCGTCTGCCACCCAGACATGTTCTTCTCATACAGTCGCGATAGAAACAACTTTGGAACCCAAACCGGATTTATCTCTGTCAGAGATGAGAGGTAAAGCCCCAATCTCACACAGGTAATTTGTTTCTTTTGTTTAAAAGGCAGACAGTCATGCGAGGGACCGTTTCCGATTGTTGATACCTGTGTCCGAGGCTGACTCTGGAGATTTGTTTTCCAGAGGCTGGGCTGTGGAATTGATGGGTGTCCAACAGGGCCCCCTTCTGGTAACTACCTTTCACTACAATACAGATACTGAATTCCATGGGACCATGACAGCATTCTTGATGTTTCATGCACTGCCTTCAACAAACGTTCTTTCACAGAAAGACGCTGCTTTAAATGGACTTTTAAATCATATTTATAAAACAAATTCACATTTTTTGCACAAACTTTAATATATACAGAAGAAGATACAATGAAAGACGCATTTATAAAGTGCTTCTCAAGACCGCAGGGCATCTCAAATGCTTTGCAGCCAATTAAGTATTGTTGAAGTGTAATCACTGTTGTGGGTTGCACAGAAGATTGTGGGTTTCAGCCCATGAGCACACAACCTGGGCTGACACTAGAGAGCAGTACTCGAAGTGCTGCATTGTTGGAGGTGCTGTATTTGGATGAGAAGTTAAACTGAGGCCTCACCTGCCTGCTCCAGTGAATATAAAGGATTCCCGTGTTTTATCCAAGAAGAGTGGGGAGTTGTCCTGATGTCCTGGCCAACATTCACCCCTCAACCAAAGCTGATTGATCGTACATCTGGGCTCTTGCTGTTTGTAGATTGGCTGCTATGTTTGCTGACATTAAAGTGGCTTCACTGCAAAAGTAATTTGTGCGAAGCACTTTGCGATATTTCTCAGCCATGATGAGGCATTATATAAACATATCATTTTCAACACACAAGCAACACTGATTTTCAATGTAAATAACCATCAGCATCGTGTGTGTTGACAAAGAGTAAATTTCCCCGATGGCTTTCCATGGACACCATTGCAGGCAAGAGCAAAATACATTGCAGTGATTGTAAACTGATCATTATTACATTGTTCAGCAATAATACTGAATTCAGACAGCTGTGTGATTCCATTGTTGAGTTTGGAAGCTTATTTGCAATGTCACATCACTATATTAATATCCAACCAGCCTGACTGGTAGAGTGGGCTCCTAGCTACACCAGTCTATCTTTAGAGAAAAAACTGCACATTTATTTCAGGCTGAAGATGCTCAATGCTTTAGCTAAAAAGAGAATTTAGAAGCAGTATTTATTGTTGTATTTTGGATGGGGAAGAGGTATATATTATTTTAAGACCATACACATGGAATACGAAAAAGCCATTCAGTCCAACAAGCCAGCCCCTACTGCAGAATCATGGTTCAAGGATCTAGACAACCTGTTTAATCTTTCTAAGATAAGTTATGCATCAATATTCTATTATTTAACCATGGTCTACTGCTCTAAATGGGTATGGCAGCATAGTGGTTATGTTACAGGACCAGAAATCCAGAGGCCTGGACTAATGATGTGGAGACGTGAGTTAAATCCCACCACGGCAGCTGGGGAATTTAAATTCTGAAATTAAAAGCTAATAATGGTGACCATGAAACTAATGGATTGTTTTAAAAACCCATCTGGTTCATTAATTCCTTTAGGGAAGAAAATCTGACATCCTTACCCAGCCTGGCCTTTGTGTGACTCCAGACCTACAGCAATGTGGTTGCCTTGTAATTGCCCTCTGAAATGGCCGAACAAGACACTCAATTATATTAAACCACTGCGACAAAGTATAATAAGAATAAAACCGGACGGACCACCTGTCCAAGGCTTCGGAAAGGCACAGCCAGCCCAGCAGACCCTGCAAAGCCCTCCTCTTTAACATCTAGTGCCAGAATAGGGAGAGCTGTCCCATAGACTGGTCAAAGCAACAGCCTGACATAATCATACTCACAGAATCATACCTTTCTGCCAAAATACCAGATTCCTCCATCACCATCAGCAGGACAGACCCACCAGAGGTGGCAGCACAGTGGTACACAGTCAGGAGGGATTGGCCCTGGGTGTCCTCAACATTGACACAGTACTCCATTAAGTCTCATGGCTCCAGGTCAAGCATGGGCAAATAAACCTCCTGCTGATTACCACCTACCGCACCCCCCCCTCCCCCCGTCAGCTGATGAATCAGTACTCCTCCATGTTAAACACTGCTTGGAAGAAGCACTGACAGTAGCAAGGGCACAGAATGTACTCTGGGTGGGGACATCAATGTCCATCACCAAGAGTGGCTCAGTAGCACCACTACTGACCGAGCTGGCCGTGTCATGTCGGACAAAGCTTGCAGACTGGGCTTGTGACAGGTGGGGAGAAAACCCACACGAGGGAAAAATCTACTTGACCTTGTCCTCACCAATCTACCTGTCGCAGATGCACCTGTCCATGACACATTGGTAGCAGTGATCACCTGAGTGTCATTATGGAGATGAAGTCCCATCTTTACACTGCAGACACCCTCCATCGTGTTGTGTGACACTACCACTGTGCTAAATGGGATAGATTCAGAACAGATCCAGTAGCTCAAAACTGACCATCCATGAGGCATGAGCAGCAGCAGAATTGTATTGCATCACAATCTGTAACCTCATGGCCTGGCATATTGCTCACTGTACCATTACCATTGTAAGCATCGGCACAGGCTCAAGGAAGGTATTAAAGGAGATTGGACAAAGTGCTTATGCCAGAATGTTTTTATTAAAGAACATGCTGGATACTGTCCTGTTTCCCAAAGATTGGGAGTTTTGAATATATTGCGTTTCATTGTTTGCTGAAAAGAGGACAGCAGCCTGTTTGTGTTAATGTCTGGAGCAGACCGAGGTCTCTGGGCAATAATGGCCAGGAGAGAAAACTCATCCCAGGTGATTGGCAGGATTGTTCAGTAATGGGAAACCGCTTAGTACAAGATCGGTTGTGAAGCAGAAACCCATCAACGGCCACTGGCACCATTACTTGGATGAGATAGCCCCAAAAGGCGAGAAACTGAACAAAGAACTGCCATTAAGTCCCAGACCCAGTGGAAGCAGAAGTCATCAGGAGCCATCAACAGAATACACCAACATAAGATCTGGGATGATGGGCCATTCAGACAATCACCCCAGACAAAGGAAATACTCTATTTTGGCAGGAGGAAGCATAGACTGTAACGTATAAGAGAAGGCAGTTTGCTGCCATTTCTCTCTCTTCTCTCTTCGCTTCAAGAACTGTGCACTCCGTCCGGCATGGAGAGGAAACCCACCAGCGAGGGACCAAGAGCCTCGCTACGGAAGGACCCTCGAGACCAGGACCTGAAAGCTGCAATGGCGGCATGGAATCAAAAGGGAAAGCTTTCCCCAAGGAAGCAGCGAGTAAGCCAGCGGATAATCTGGGTGAGCTTGATCCAAGCCCTCGCACCGGTAAGACCACCGAATCGAGTGTGAGGGGGTGTTGTGTGTCCTAAACCAAGCCTTAGGGGTTTAGTGGGAAGGTGCTGCATATGATTATAGTGTGTATAAGGTGGGATTTGTTGGACGAATCCAGTTAAACCCTGTACATTAACATAGTGTGTTTTCTTAGTCGTCTTAATTCGCGACAGGGGCCTGTTAGGACGGGACAGTTTTTGTACTGTTGTACTGTTTCGTTTACGCCACCGAATGTTACTTTTACTGGTGTGTATATGTGTGTGTGTGTGTGTGTGTGGAACTGAATAAACAATTGTATAGTTGAGGCTGAAAGACCTGTCTCTGGTTCAGTTTTCTGCTCCCCCAGATAACTCCCGTGTCGAGAACTGTAGGCTGGGGTGATTAGAAACCACCAAGGCAAACCACCTACAGAATCTGGCGACCGCAGCAGGACACGGGTTAAGGGAACAGAAGAGCATAGAAGGTCTAGAAGCCAAGAAATCGGCAATGGGGGATAGGATTCCCTCATATGTTTTCGGGAAAGTCAATGTAACCCAGCAATGGATGTTAGATCTGTTACGGGCTGATCGTCCTCAGGATAGTACTGCAGAGTGGACAGGGAACAAGGAGTATAAAAAGTCTAAGGAAAAGGCGATTTGGCTCCTGTGCCTGCAGCAACAGGTCCAGCTGTTCCAGGAGTAGGTTGGAAAATTGCAGGCCGATCTCCAAGAGTCTGAAGAGCAGTCAGCCGTGAGGGGGGTAGTCGGTAACAGACTAGTAGAGGAGTTGTTTGAGGAAAGGCAGGAGAACCGCGCTCAGGAAGAAACCTTCTGCAATACCAGGGAGTACCTGTGTCAGGTCACTGAGGCCAAGCTCAGTGAGCAGGCTGCACGGGAGGAGAATGCCCGATTAATGGGGAAGGTTGATGGTTTGGAAGGGCAGTTAAAAGACATCAAAATAGCGTAGAGTAGCTCGGAGAAGTGGGTTCGAGGATTCGCACCATGGACCTTATGAGGAAAGAATCAAGAGCCTAACACAGCCCTGTCCAAAGCCAGAGAGATGGTTTGTTTAATGGCCCCGGGGGAAGCTCTGGTGGACTGGGAAGAGGAAAGGCAGGAGACTGACGATTGGGTCCAGAATAGGGAGGCCCGACCAGTGCCGGAAGCCCCACCGGACCCATGTGTCCTCTGGGACAACAGAAGTTCAGTCTGCCCACACCCAGCGGTGCACCGGGCCCACTGCAGAGCGATTACGTGGTCCCATTTACCACTCCACAGCTGCAGGCGATGTTAGTAAATGTGCCCAAGCTCAGAAAGGAAGGAGATCCCTCCATCCACTTCGCGGACGTGGATCAGATAGGGGGGGCTCAATGGGTGGAGTGAGGGGGAAGCTCACAAGCTGCTACTGTTTTCCCTGGAGGGAAAACGTTATCAGACCTTGTCCACAGCCACCAAGTTGAGACGGGGGACAACCGTGGGGTTGAAGGACGAGATCCTGAGGGCCATGGGGCATTCTCAGGTCAGTCCGAGTGGAGAGAACAGTGCAGCTGGCTGGTGAAACACCCCAGGCATTTGCAGACAGTCTATGGCCCGTCTATCAATAGGCCACGGGTGGGGTGATGGATAGATTGCAGTTGTTGGGGAGCCAAGGAACCACTGGCTCAGGACCCTCATGGCAAACAGTTAGCCACGAATCAGGGTAAAGGCGGGGGCCTGGTTTGACTCCGAGGATCTCGCAAATACGGAGGCTGCCTGCTCCATAGGATGGACCTGGTTTTTAAAACCGGTTCAGAGGAGGAGGTCAAACCAAGTAAAGGCCGATTGCATGAGATGAAGGCTAGTGAGGGGAGCAAGAAGGAATGGCGTCAGGGAGGGGGTAGTGCAGAGAAGGCAAGGACATGCTTTGGGCATGGGAAGACAGGACACTGGAGGCAAGAGTGCCCGACCCAGAAAACCTTTACTGGTGCACGTGTGGGTGTGTGTGTAGGTGTGTGTGTGTGTGTGTGGGTGTGTGTGTGGGTATGTGTGTGGGTATGTGTGTGTTTGTGTGTGTGTGTGGGTATGTGTGTGGGTATGTGTGTCTGTGGGTATGTGTGTGGGGGTATGTGTGTGTGTGGGTGTGTGTTTGGGTATGTGTGTGTGTGGGTGTGTGTGTGTGGGTGTGTGTGTGGGTATGTGTGGGGGTATGTGTGTGTGTGGGTGTGTGTTTGGGTATGTGTGTGTGTGGGTGTGTGTGTGTGGGTGTGTGTGTGGGTATGTGTGTGTGTGTGGGTATGTGTGTGGGTATGTGTGTGTGTGGGTATGTGTGTGGGTATGTGTGTGTGTGGGTATGTGTGTGGGTGTGTGTTTGTGTCGGTGGGTGTGTGGGTATGTGTGTGGGTATGTGTGTGTTTGGGTGTGTGTGTGGGTGTATATGTGGAACCGAATAAAGTATTGTACGGTTGAGGCCGAAAGATCTGGCTGTGGTTCAGTTTTCTGTTCCCCAAAATAATTCCCGTGTCTCGAACTGTAGGCTAGGGTGATTCGAAACCACCAAGGCAAACCGCCTGCAGGCCTCACCAATACCCTGTACAGTTGAGGCAGGACTTCTCTGCTTTTATACTCCATCTCCCTCGCAATAAAGACCAATATTCCATTTGCCTTCCTGATTACTTGCTGCACCTACATACTCACTTTTTGTGTTTCATGCACAAGTGCCCCCAGGTCCCTCTGTACTGCAACACTTTGCAATTTTTCTCCATTTAAATTGTAATTTGCTTTTCTATTTTATCTGCCAAAGTGGCTAACCTCCCATTTTCCCACCTAGTACTCCATCTGCCGACTACCCGGACCTGTGAGGGAACCTCGCCGGCAGCAGCGGGGATAAAAGAGTGAGCAGCCCGGACCCAGCACAGAGCGCCGACTACCAGGGGGGAGAAATTGGCCTCCTTTGCAGCTCCCATTAATGCCTCCGGAGGGTCGGGGGGGCGATAACGGGGCACTAAGGGCTTACCGACCGGGCGCGGTGAAATCACCAACGTCCGTGACCTTCCATGTCGGGTTAATGCTGGTGCTAAAACTTTCTGCCTCGATCTCCTGTGCCCCGGAGATCGTGACGTTTTCTGGATTGCAGCGTCCCGTTACCGCCCTAGATGTAAATTTTGCTTCCGCCCCCTGCAGCATCGCCGGGCATCAACAACGGCAGCTGCAGGAGGTTTATCACCTCGCCTAGTCGCTTGGGGAGCACTAATTAAAGGCAGTGGTGGTCAGGTAGGCCAACATTTAATTATGTCCCCAGTGTGCTGTATTTTTTTCCAGCCCGTGATTGGTCAGCCCTGCACTCTCTCAGAGTGTTTTGGGCTAATGTGCAGGTATCGCAGGTGCCGACAACGACCATTCCCAGCCTTAGCCTCCAATAACCGCAGCATTGAACCTTCCCTTTATGGGAGGGAAGGAGCCTGTGAGACTGGTAGCTCTGCATGGGACATTTCGCCGATACCGCCCCTCTCGCTCCCTTTAGCGCTCTAAGGGAAGTGGTAGTATTGATTTAGCGTTCCACTTCCCTCTTGGAGCGCTAAAGCCGAAGTTCCCATCGGAATTAATTGCGTAGCGCCCAGTGGTACTTTTGCGAACGTAATCGCCCCAAATGGGGCGCGACGCAATTTCTCGCCCCAAGTGTTTAGCAAAATACCCGGCTGAAGTTGCAGTCCGTATTTTTTCCATTGTAGCCCCCTACCAGAACTACAGAGGGAATGTTGTCAGAAAGTCTGGTGCTGTCCTGCTGATGTCCCACACACGTGTTCACACGTTGGATGGTGCTGTCCTGCCGATGACCCACACACGTGTTTACATGTTGGATGGTGCTGTCCTGCTGATGTCCCACACACGTGTTTACATGTTGGATGGTGCTGTCCTGCTGATGACCCACACACGTGTTCACATGTTGGATGGTGCTGTCCTGCTGATGACCCACACACGTGTTCACATGTTGGATGGTGCTGTCCTGCTGATGTCCCACACACGTGTTTACATGTTGGATGGTGCTGTCCTGCTGATGACCCACACACGTGTTCACATGTTGGATGGTGCTGTCCTGCTGATGACCCACACACGTGTTCACACGTTGGATGGTGCTGTCCTGCTGATGTCCCACACACGTGTTCACATGTTGGATGGTGCTGCACTGCTGATGTTCCACACACGAGTGTTCACACCTTGGATATATTTGGGGGGAGGGTCTGAGCTGAAATCAATGCTGCTGCATTTCGTTAATCAGACAGCAGAATTCCTCAATTTGTTTCAAACACACCAGAAGCAGGTATACAGGCAAGCCATGTAATATAACAAATGCTGCATTGGTGTCCCTGAAATGCTGTTTGTCCAGTGGTTAGCACCAGGTTTATCAATCAGAACACCAATCCTCTATTTACTGCACAAGATAATTGTCCACAACATGGCTAACAGCATTATATATAACTTGACATTATGAATATTAACTGGATGCAGATGTTCATCCTATCGGATTACTTGATTCTGGCTAAGATCCCCGCCTGAACTTTCAACTTCGATGGGGGTGTAAAATGGCCGATAATCTAACTCAGTAAGTAACTACATGGGGTATTAAATTTTACTTTATTTGAAAAAGCTGCAATTCCTGTGTATTTACAGCAAGAAATGACTCCACAATTCTGATTACTCATACTCCCTCTAAGAAAGCAAAACTTCAATTTACAATCACGAATTTACAGCGATCTGATCTGCCCGAGGTGAAGGCTATAAGCTTGCAGGGAACATTAAGACGGATTGCAAAAGTTTCTATAGATATGTAAAGAGAAAAAGGTTAGTAAAGAGAAACGTCGGTCCTCTGCAGTCAGAATCAGGGGAAGTCATAACGGGGAACAAAGAAATGGCGGACCAATTGAACAAGTACTTTGGTTCGGTATTCACGAAGGAGGACACGAACAACCTTCCGGTTATAAAAGGGGTCGGGGGGTCTAGTAAGGAGGAGGAACTGAGGGAAATCCTTATTAGCCGGGAAATTGTGTTGGGGAAATTGATGGGATTGAAGGCCGATAAATCCCCAGGGCCTGATGGACTGCATCCCAGAGTACTTAAGGAGGTGGCCTTGGAAATAGTGGATGCGTTGACAGTCATTTTCCAACATTCCATTGACTCTGGATCAGTTCCTATGGAGTGGAGGGTAGCCAATGTAACCCCACTTTTTAAAAAAGGAGGGAGAGAGAAAACAGGGAATTATAGACCGGTCAGCCTGACATCGGTAGTGGGTAAAATGATGGAATCAATTATTAAGGATGTCATAGCAGTGCATTTGGAAAGAGGTGACATGATAGGTCCAAGTCAGCATGGACTTGTGAAAGGGAAATCATGCTTGACAAATCTTCTGGAATTTTTTGAGGATGTTTCCAGTAGAGTGGATAAGGGAGAACCAGTTGATGTGGTATATTTGGACTTTCAGAAGGCATTCGACAAGGTCCCACACAAGAGATTGATGTGCAAAGTTAGAGCACATGGGATTGGGGGTAGTGTACTGACATGGATTGAGAACTGGTTGTCAGACAGGAAGCAAAGAGTAGGAGTAAATGGGTACTTTTCAGAATGGCAGGCAGTGACTAGTGGTGTACCGCAAGGTTCTATGCTGGGGCCCCAGCTGTTTACACTGTACATTAATGATTTAGATGAGGGGATTAAATGTAGTATCTCCAAATTTGCGAATGACACTAAGTTGGGTGGCAGTGTGAGCTGCGAGGAGGATGCTGTGAGGCTGCAGAGCGACTTGGATAGGTTAGGTGAGTGGGCAAATGCATGGCAGATGAAGTATAATGTGGATAAATGTGAGGTTATCCACTTTGGTGGTAAAAACAGAGAGACAGACTATTATCTGAATGGTGACAGATTAGGAAAAGGGGAGGTGCAACAAGACCTGGGTGTCATGGTACATCAGTCATTGAAGGTTGGCATGCAGGTGCAGCAGGCGGTTAAGAAAGCAAATGGCATGTTGGCCTTCATAGCAAGGGGATTTGAGTACAGGGGCAGGGAGGTGTTGCTACAGTTGTACAGGGCATTGGTGAGGCCACACCTGGAGTATTGTGTACAGTTTTGGTCTCCTAACCTGAGGAAGGACATTCTTGCTATTGAGGGAGTGCAGCGAAGGTTCACCAGACTGATTCCCGGGATGGCGGGACTGACCTATCAAGAAAGACTGGATCAACTGGGCTTGTATTCACTGGAGTTCAGAAGAATGAGAGGGGACCTCATAGAAACATATAAAATTCTGACGGGGTTAGACAGGTTAGATGCAGGAAGAATGTTCCCAATGTTGGGGAAGTCCAGAACCAGAGGTCACAGTCTAAGGATAAGGGGTAAGCCATTTAGGACCGAGATGCGGAGGAACTTCTTCACCCAGAGAGTGGTGAACCTGTGGAATTCTCTACCACAGAAAGTTGTTGAGGCCAATTCACTAAATATATTCAAAAAGGAGTTAGATGAGGTCCTTACTACTAGGGGGATCAAGGGGTATGGCGAGAAAGCAGGAATGGGGTACTGAAGTTGAATGTTCAGCCATGAACTCATTGAATGGCGGTGCAGGCTAGAAGGGCCGAATGGCCTACTCCTGCACCTATTTTCTATGTTTCTATGTTTCTATATAACCTGTTATGTATGCATGTTAATGTATGTACTGTAACACGAGGCCACTGAATGTACCTTCACCCTGTATACACTATACCTGTACACCAGAGGGTGCTGCTGCTGGAGACCTATGGGTCACCTGTACACTGCAGGTAACCCAGTATAAAAGGGAGCTCACCTCTTGGTGTCCTCACTCTAGGAGCTGCAATAAAGGACTAAGGTCACTACAGTTCAAGTGCCATACCCCTGCCTCGTGGAGTCATTATTAGAGTGCTTGCATACCAAATAACCTAAACAACTTCCAACAATTCGCTGATGGGGAAGATTGCGATGCCTTTGTGAAAAGGCTAGAACACTTTTTCATCGCGAGCGACCTGGCTGGGGACTCACCGATCTTGCTGGCGAACAAGCGCAGAGCCATCCAGCTCAGCAGTTGTGGGCCCACTATCCACGGCCTCATCAGGGACCTGCTAGTCCCAGCGAAGATGACAACCAAGACCTATGCAGAACTTGTAACTTTAATACAAGAACAACTTAAACTTAAAGAGAGCAGCCAGGCACCGGTTCTGCACCCACCGGTGGCCCGGAGGCCAAGAAATTGATAAATATGCTGCAGATCTGAAAAGATTGGCTGCACCATGTGATTTTGGCGACCACCTCACCAAAGCACTGAGGGACATCTTTCTGATTGGAATTGGCCACGGGGGCCTCCTCCAGAAACTGCTCTCTGCGGACACTACGGTCACCCTTCAGAAGGCAATCAAAGTGAGCCAGGCCTTCATGATTTCGGTCTGCGACTCCAAACGGCTGATGACCCACACCCAAGACTCTAACCCGACGAGTACAGTGAACAGAATGGTAACTTTCAGAGGCAAGAATGCTGCTCCGAGTCCTGCAACCCTGAGTGCACCACATGGGGCCAACCAGCTAGCCCCGTGCTGGTGCTGTGAAGTAAACCACAGGGCCCACCAGTGCCGATACAAAGACTATACCTGCAAAGGCTGCAACACTAAAGGTCACCTTCAGCGAATGTGTAGAAAAAGTTTTACTCACCGCGTCGCTGAAGAGTTGGCCGATCACCCGGGCTCCGACACTGATGAAGATGAAGCTGCTCAGCCCCTGGAAGAGGAGTATGGAATATATACCCAGTCCACCGAGAGTTCCCCGTGGAAAATGGAAGTGGAAATCAACGGGGTTCCAGTCTCGATGGAGATCAACACAGGGGCAAACCAGTCATTGATGAATCAGACGGCCTTTGAGAAACTCTGGGACAATCCCTCCGAATGACCAAACCTGTCCCCAATCCAGGCGAAGCTGCTAACCTACACAAAAGGCACCGTCCCAGTCGTTGGCAGTGTAGACGTCCAGGTGTCCCATGGCGGCGCAATGCACAAGCTCCCTTTGTGGATTGTTGCCGATGATGGTCCTATGCTGCTGGGTAGAAGATGGATGAAGCAAGTCCAAATCAGTCAGAGCGACGACGGCCTCCAGGCGATCGACACCCCACGCGGCCCCAAACTTGGATCCATCCCAGCACCTAGAAATCCTACCATCCAGCTTGACTGCATGGGGATGACACAGACCGCACAACTCAATGTCGAGATGATCCAACCCGAACAACCAGACTTCACCTTCCGGGCTCCAGTAGCAGGGCTCCGAGGGAAGAAGACCGGCACAGAAGGTAGATTCCCGGTGTCTGTGGCAGAACCTGAGGAGAAAAGGATCACCACAGTCTAGCTCGAGGAGAGAGAAGATAGCGCCCGCACCACGAGGTGAAGCACCTGGAATCAAGATGGCCACGACCAGACCACGAGGGGCAGTGTTGAGGGAGCAACACGTATCACCAAGCGGCGAACTGGATTGGGGTAAAGATTGCAAGGCCCCCTTAAAGGAGACTGGCAACCTGAAACAATTAAATGGACTGTTCCATTCTCGGCACAGCGATGCCAGTGATATTAAAGATAAAGGTGTAGTAAATGAATGCAGGCATACAAATGTATTGTTAAATGGTGATGTCGGCAATGCTAATGGGAGGAATGTAACGAATGCTTCAAAAAGTGATGTAAATAACAAGTTTGTACCATTGAACAGTGATACCAGTAATGCTAACGTGATAAATGTAACCTTGTACAGAGATACCGATACACAAGAAAGCGTTGAAAGTGACAAATGGGAAAGTGTAAAGAGATATAATAATGTCGAGTCGATTAGTCACGATCAGAGCCAATGTGTCATGTATGCTAAGGCTAGAATGATAAATGATACCGGGTTCTACATGTATAGAACCAGGAAGGGCTCACAAACACCCAGTGGGAGCATACCCACTGCAGGGACAGCGGTCAATGGGAAGCACAGCCACCACCACTGGTAACCTGCCCCAGATCGGCCCTAACCGCCCTGGCCACCAGGGCCAGCACCAGGAGCACGAGGCTGGTACCCTCCAGCTTTCCTAGTGTAACCTGGGATGACCAGACTTACACCACCAATGGAGAAAAAGGAGCCCACACCACCGTGTGGCCCTGCCCACCACTAAACGCCACCACCTACCCATTCTACAATATAGGTACCTTACCCATAGCACTTGCCCCACCACTGCGGAATTCTCCAGCAATGACACCCACATGGTCTATGTCAGGGCGGGGGGGAAATGGATGAGTGCAGCCACGAGCACATGGGTCACACCTGGCATCCACACAACCCTCACCACAACCTCCCACAGCCCACTACTGATCACCTTCCCATGTCATGGCAATAAGGACTTGGGAAAGGCTTAGGGGGGAGTGTTGTTATGTATGCATGCAAATTTATGTACTGTAAAACTGGACCACTGAATGTACCTTCACCCTGTATACACTATACTTGTACACCAGAGGGTGGTGCTACTGGAAACCTAAGGGTTACCTGCACACTGCAGGTAACCAAGTATAAAAGGGAGCTCACCTCTTGGTGTCCTCACTCTAGGAGCTGCAATAAATGACTAAGTTCAAGTACCTTAACCGTACCTCGTGGAGTCATTATTAGAGTGCTTGCATACACAATATAACTTGTGGCATTGAGTAATATCAGCTTCTTGATGTTGACGCCACTAAAAAGGTAAATATATCATAGATTAAGTCATTGTATCATTGTAACAAGTGAACACATGCAAGAGATATCTAAAAAATATTTTCAACAATCCTATTCCTCAAACCTATGCAACAATAACTTGGATTTATGTAGCATCTTTAACTTTGGCTTCAGAGCACACATCCCTGACAATACAAGAGAGCTGACTAAACGAATACAGTTGAATCTGAATCACCTGCATTAATGCCCATAATTTGCGGTCAGCGGCAAAGCAAAGGCATTTGTCGCTGGCCTTGAAGAAAGCTTCCCACAATGATTTTGTGATCTCTGTGGCGAGAAATTGGACTTTTCCGATGATCAGTGGAGATCAGTGAAGAAGAGTGGGAATTTTACGATGATCAGTGGAGATCAGTGAAGAAGAATGGGAATTTTCCGACATTCAGTGGAGATCAGTGAAGAAGAGTGGGAATTTTCCGATGATCAGTGGAGATCAGTGAAGAAGAATGGGAATTTTATGATGATCAGTGGAGATCAGTGAAGAAGAGTGGGAATTTTCCGATGATCAGTGGAGATCAGTGAAGAAGAATGGGAATTTCAGCTGCGGTGACATCAACAAGCTGTCGAAGCCGCCAAACACAATGTAGAATTCTAACAGACAGGGAACCAGGAAGTGAAGGAGTTCCTTTTATTCCAACATTTTAAAAACATTAGAGAAAGCTAAACAAAGATTAGGGCTCTCACATGGGGAAAAGTTAAACCTGAAAAAATTATTATTATTATTTAAAAGTATAAATTTGACACTGCACAAACATAACATTAGTTTTTCGGGGCCATAACATTTGTTTAGCAGTCAATTGGCTGTTAAATCCCCAGTTACACCTAATCCAACAAGGTCTAACTTATTAAATGGGCTCAATTTTCCCCAGTGATTTGTGCCGTTTTTTTGGCGTGCGCTGCTTTATTTGGCCTAAATTAAAAAATCCAAGTTTCCCCAAAGATTGTGCGCCAGCGTAACTCAGTTAGTTACGATTTTTTTAGGTTAGTTTTTTTTGCGTCATAGGGGGGGTAACCTGATGTATGTACATTGTTTTTCACATTTATGCAAGTTTGGCCAACTTACAATTCTCCTAAGACAGCATATGTACGACTCTCGAAAAACCTTCTGGGCACTTAAGAAAAACCAGCGCACATCAAAAGATCAGCGCAGAAAGACGCCATTGTTTTTAGGCGAAGTTTTGGAGGGAGTCAAGAACACATTAAATATGCATCATGAAGCTTAATTTTTTCAAACTTAAAATGCAGAAAATGAAAGTTTAATGCAATTCTTTAATTTTTAGATTTTTTTTCAAAGTGCCACGCCATCACCGAACGTCTTCTCACTGAGCTCAAGTTTCGGAGCATTGGCCGGCAGAATCGTTCCCTCGCTCGGACACAGGGGCTCGGGGCTCGGCTTCAAAAGAAGCCCGGGGGGGGTTGGGGGGTGTGGAAGCTGAACTGAAGGGATGAGAATTCTTACACTATGCAGCAGCAGCATCAAATGAAGCCGGGGGGGGAGAGTTGGGGGGCTGTTTCCTGATCTACATAAGCCTATTGTGCATGCCCAGACCTGGGTGTGGTCCATACTAGGGCATCGTCCTTGGGGAGAGAGACAACAAAGAAGCTTGTCCTGCTGTTTTGAGCTTCTTGCAAAGGTATACTTTTATCATGGGGTCAATACTGATAATGCCATATCTCGTGCAAGCCTTCTGCATGATGGTGCTGCAGAGGAAACAATTGATTCGATGTCATTGCATGAGGAACCTCAGAGCACATAGGATGATGGGCAGGAGGCCTTACCCACATTGGGTATATCGAGACAGGTGTTCATACCTGTACCTGAGTGATGCAGACTGTGTGAGAAGGCTGCATTTCCACAAAGAGGTTGTAACTGAGATCTGTGAGTTTGTAGAAGCAGACCTGCAACATAGAAACATCAGTAGGACTGCTTTGTCAATGAAGTGAAAGTTACAGCTACACTTTCATTCTGTGCACCTGGATCATTCCAGGCCACAACTGGGGATCTGTGCACCATTTCTCAACATGGAACACATACCTGCATTCGGCAGGTGACTGCTGCACTATATGCCCGGAGGAATGACAGGATTAGGCTCGATGGAGGGGCAGGATTCGGCTTGGCTCTGATGGCTTCCAAGTCAGAGATAGCTTACCAACACTCAGTGTTGAAGCTCACTCATGAGTAATGATGACTTGGATCAGCGCAAATGTCTGTATGGGAATGTATCACAATGAGGGAATCAATACCATGAGTAGAGCAGGTGAGGGAAGAAAATAACAGGGGACAGTTTGGGGAAAAGGCTTTAAGTGTAGCACTCAAGTTTTCATGCACTCATCTACAAGAACAAGCCTATCATTGACCAACTGTCTGCCGCCATTTATGTTGCAGAGTTGTTGTCAGGAGCAGAGTTGTAAAATAAATTATTTACCTCATCAGCATGGAGTACCACTTCAGAGGTGATCTGTCTCTCCCTTCCCCACACATTGTCAAAGGCATGGCATCATTGTCAGCTAGTATGCACGGCCCAGTATGAACTGTGGCAGCAATGAGATAGGCTTTTTCTGTCTGCACCTATGCAACAGCTCTGTACATCTGTATAGGCCAGTAATGGTGTTTCTGCACGGAAGGTCTGTATGGACCGTCCCCAAATTCAGTGGGCGGGAAATTCAGTATCCCCCATTTTGAGGTGGTAACACTGCATGGTGGGTACGTTTAGCGCCTGGTGCTAATTAGCGCTGGCGAGCGGGATATTCACGTTCAGCGCCACAAGAGGCTAAATCAAGCGGTGCACACTTCTCTCAGGGCACTAAAGACGAAAAGCGTGATGCGAAGGTCACAGCATTAATGAGAGTCAGGCGATCCTCATCAGACATACTGGGGCCAACCGCTTTGTAAAGGGCACGTTAATTGAGTCTGCACAACCTCAGTCCCAGGATTGCAGCCTGTGCAGTGAGACACAGACCAACATGGCAGCTGCACAAGGAAGGCAGTGGGCCCATCGGTTTTCCCAGGCCATCCTGGAGGCACTGGTGGAGGGGGTGGAGAGGGGACGGGACATCCTCCCCCACAACACTGGGAGGAGGCCGGCACCCAATCTCTTCAGGCCAATGTGGGGGGAAGTGGCCACCCACGTGTGGGCAAGGAGCACGGTGCCCCGAACTGCAACGCAATGTCGGAAGAAATTCAACGACCTCACTCGAGTCGTCAGGGTAAGTACCTTCTTCATCAACCTTACCATGGCACCATTTGATCTTCACAGTCTCACACACTTTAGGGTCTGTACTAACTCCTCCTTAATGTGAGCATCCCTCTTCCTTGGTGAGGACAGATACAAAGTGCTCATTCAGTACCTCAGCCATACCCTCTGCCTGCAGGCATAGCTCTCCTTTGTATCCCTAACCAGCCCCACACCTTGTATGCTTTCTATATATTAGTACATATATTAGTACATTTGTACATATATTGCTGCGGTTCTTTAATGCTTGTCATGTGTCAAAGGGGGACTTTTTTCATCAATCTTGTTCATGGGCGTTGTGTTGTAACTAGAGAGGGGAGGGGTGTTTGTAAATAGTTTTATTTGTGTGAAGGGATGTGGGTTCATTATTAAAGATTTGTTTTTCATGGTGCAGTGTTTTGCTGGTTGAGGGCACAGACTTGTTGATAATAATAAATGTTTGATTTGCCCTTTCCCCACTTCTGATGGATGTGATGTCACAGTTGCAGTGTACTGCGCGATGGGTTTTACACATTGGGATGTGGGATTGCTGGCCATTCGCCATCTTATGGCTAACTCACTCCAATCGCTGCCTGATGAGGTGCTGACGCACAGCCCTTGCAGCAGCAACATTGCCACGATGCCTACTCCGTGGCTGCTGTTCCTCCTCCTCCTCTGCATCGACATGCTGCACCTCCTGATCATCCTCCTCCTCTTCCTCCTCCTGAGGTGGAGCTCCAATCCCTGCTGGCAATGGCTGGGCCCTCATGGTGGTCAGTTTGTGCAGCATGCAGCAAACAACGATGGAGAGGGAAACTCGATCAGGGGAGTACTGAAGGCTCCCTCCAGAGCGGTCAAGGCAGCGGAACTGCTCTTCAGCACCCCGACAATCTGCTCAATGATATTCCTGGTGGCAGCATGGCTATCATTGTAACGCTGCTCAGCAGGGGTGTTGGGGTTGCGGACGGGGGTCATATGTCAGGTGGTGAGAGGATAATCCTTGTCCTCGAGCAGACAGACGCAATCCTCATGTGGTGACTGGAACAGTTGTGGCACAGTGCTCTCTCGTGCTGCTGCCAGGACAGTGGGCATTCATGGTGAGGGTGGGCAGCCTGTGGTCACACACCAACTGAACATTGAGAGAGAGGGAGTCTGCAATGTCACGTGGATGCAGCCAATGGGCCATGAACCATGGGGAAGTCCGCTATCCTGGCGAAGCCAAATGAGCGTTCTTCCTGTTTCTCCCTCATCTCTTGAGCATTGGAGGACCGGAGGAGCAGGAGGGGGGGGTGGGGGGAGGAGTGGCCCGGGTGTACATTGGAGGGCTGGAGGAGCAAAGCAGCGTGGGTGGTGTGTGAGGCGGGGGGTGGGCGGGGGGTGAGCATCGGAGTGCCGCGAGCAGTACGAGGGCCAGGAGCAGCATGGGGGGGTGTGAAAGTGGGGGGGCAGGAGTTGGTGAGGGGTCAAGAGCAGCACAGGGGGTTGGGGGTTGTGTGGTGGGGTGGCTGGAGCAGGTCTTGGGGGAAGGAGCAGGTCGGGGAGGTGGTCAGAAGCATGTGGGGAGGGAGGCAACAGCAGGTCAGGGGGTTCAGGAGTAGGTCGGGTGCAGAATGGGGAAGGGGGCAGGAGCAGGTCTGGGCAGGATGGGGTTTGAGGCTTCATGCTGGGGATCAGAGGCCTGGGGATGGGGTCAGATGCCCTGGGGGTGGGGGATCGGAGGCCTGGGGGTATAGTCAGAGGCCTGGGGGTGGAGTTTGAGGCCTGGGGCTGGAGTCAGAGGCCTGGGGTTGGGGGTCAGAGGCTTCGGGATGGGATCAGAGGCTTGGGGGTGGGATCAGAGGCCCTGTGGTGGGGTTTGAGGCCTGGGTGTGGGGATCGGAGGCCTGGGGGTGGGATCGGAGGCCTGGGGGTGGGATTGGAGGCCTGGGGGTGGGATCGGAGGCCTGGGGGTGGGAATGGATGCCTGGGGATGGGATCAGATGCCTGGGAGTGGGATCAGAGGCCTAGGGGTGGGATCAGAGGCCTGGGGATGGTGATCAGAGGCCTGGGGGTGGGGATCGGAGGCCTGGGGGTGGGGATCGTGGTGGATGGGTTAGGCAGGGATGCTGGATCCAAAAGGTTAAGTGTAAAGCCACTAACTGTCGGGTTTCACGAGGCCTACAAAACCTGACCAGCTAAAGTTAAATTTTAAAGGCAGGTTACAAATGGGGCATAGCAGTCCCATTATACTATATAAATGGATGACCCGCGTACTGGCAATGGGTTGACTGGCTGAACCCCCGTCCCGCCTCCATTAAGCCAGAAGTGGGTGGGTCGGCAGTGGGTTCTGGTCGGGAATTGGACTTTTAACACTTTAACCTCCCACCCGACCCAAACCCATCTGTTCTCTTGGGTTAAAGATCCCCCCTGAATATAGGCAGCTTTTCAATGGTGCGGAGCATCAGCTGAACCTGATTCTATTGTTTTTCTGGAATGTTTTCACACCATGCATCTCTTATGGCTGCTGAAATAAGTCAAAGAATTGCAAACAAGTCTCAGCCAGTGCTGCTGTATCACCTCTCAAAGTTCTATCCGAGTAGCCCAGTAGGACTGGCACTGTTTCTCCTGACCTTTCCTGACCTTGCTGGCCATCTTCTCTCCCCCTTTCTCTTTGTGGAGATACACACACCCTGCAATTAGCCCCTCCCACAGTCTGACAGGAACACAATTCACTCCGAGGGCACACATGCAATCCCATGGGGCTAAAATTCCGGCCTCACTGGGTCCGTACGGAGTGCGCACGCACCGGGCGAGGCCTCGCTAAAGCCGGTTCTCTGGCACGATGCGCATGCGCCGAAAACCGGCTTTTCCGATCTGTCAAGATTTCTTCAGACAGATCGAACGTATCCCCTGGAGAGGGACATCCGTGCGGGAGAGATTGAGCTATTTGCCCAACTCAGGCCCAACAAATGTCCTTCAAACTTTTACATCTCGTGAAAGCAAGCGCATAGCTCACTTTTACCAGAGTAATACTTTTAAAACATAGAAAAATTATATTAACAAGTTCATTTTTATGTTAAAAACCTAGTCAACTATCATAAGTTTATTTTAACCCTATTAAAATATATTTAAAAGAAATTCCAAAAAATATATTGTTTTCTAAAATATTTAATTACATTTAATTTCAATTAATTTTAAATATGTGAGGTGTTGTTTTATTTATTGTGCTGTGTTTCGGTGTTTTCGGAGTTTATTCGCATTGATAGTGAATTAACTCATGCAAAAGGAGCTCCCCTTATTATCAATGAGAATACTACCTAGTGATTGCAACATAAATGTCCGTAAGTGGAAGACAGATCCCTGTACGCTGCGCAGTGAATGAGGGCCCCAGACCGCAATCCTACGTTTCTCCGGGGCCAACAGGTAATTTCGTAGATTTTTTTCAGGTCGGATGCATTTGTATGAAGGAAGCCTCTGACCGCAATCCCCCGCCCCTCCCCCCCCCCCACCCGTTTCCCCCCCTACTCGCCCCATGTCTCACAACACTGTGCCGTCCCCTTCTAGGTAATTTAAAATTGACAGTATTTGAGGCAAAAGTAAAAATCCCATTTCTCTCTCAGAAATCATGAGGCAGCTTCAACTAATTTCCTGGGGTAGCAAAAATCACAAAAGTTATTTTCTTTCACTTGAAAACCTGTGTGTTGTTATACCGAGTGATGGAATATGCTGAATATCCCCACAAAGCTGTGTGACTAAATGGCCAGAAATACCCAAATCTGATCAGCCACAAGAACATTTTCTTTGTAGAAACTATTGCTGCAAATTGTGAGTCATGGATAAACAATCCGTTGTTGAAAGCATCACAGCCGATGGCTCGTGGTGTTGGACTGGTTTTTTGTTCTTTTTGGTTACGGTGCTTTAAACATCAGATTACACACACACTCAGTTGTAGTAATGCAGGATCAGGTCTTCAGTGAAACTTCATACTGAAGGGTGAAAAATTCACAATTCCTTTCGAATGAGCCAAACATTCCATTCAAATGAGTGTTTGGGCTCTTTCGAAAGGAAATGTAATTTGGGACTATCTACCAAAAGGTTTGAAATCCTAAGGTGCTTATGGAAGAAACTACAAACTTTAATCAAATTTTAAAAGACAATTTCGAGCCTGTGGGCGGGCCGAAAGAACTAAGGAAGCCCACTTGATTATTGGAACTGTCTAGGTGTTGAGACGAAGTTAAGTTGAAGGAATGGACATTTGAAAAACCTTCTCCACAAGAGACATTTACATTACAACAATAACTCAGAGATGGCCAGCCATCAAACCAAACTGAGAAAAGCCATCTTCGATATAAATAAGAACAAAGGGCCCACTACAGCCTGTATCCGAAAAACCAAGCACGAAAGAACATTGCGATTACCAATCTAATATTTCCATCAGGAAATAGATTTAGAAATGCAACCCACCCAAGACTTATTAACTTTTAACGAGCCCGCCAAAATATTACAAAGAAAAGTCAAGCCCGCCAAATTTAAACAAAGAATTCTGAACTGATCTGGCGCGAAGATTAGAACAACTCAAACCGTTTAACTGGCCCCCTGTTTTAACAGAGGGTATGCTATATTGCTTGTGCTATACTACGACTATGCCATCAAGAAGGGAGAGAGACCAACGCGACAGTTGAAAACTAACTTCTCCAGCCTTGAAGTCCTGAAGTCCTGAAGGAAGGAAGAACATCACTATCACGGCAACAACCAACCACAGCCAACGTGGTACCAACGAAAAACCACCGCGATCGACCAAACTCAAAACAAAACTCCAACAGAAAGAAACCGAAGAATCAAAAGTTTCCACTCTACAATCTAAGGCCTGACTACCAACAGGTGAAAATATTACCTAAAGAGACTTTGAAGCTATTTCTAACGAAGAAAACCGGGTACTTACCCCATAATCCAAAACGTGCCTTACCGCATCAGCGGACTCAACCCAACTGAAGATTGCGCAGTAAGAAGTCGTCTCCAATATTCGGGGTATGGCAAGCAGAACCTACAGAATTCAACGAACCCCAAAATCGTGAACTACCGCTAACTGACCAGAAAGGATTGGTAAGCATAGACCCTGCCTGCCCTGGAGTCTAACCGGGTTAGAATTTGGTATTGGGAGGTGGGAGGTGTAATTTTTACTGTAACCCCCTTTGAATGTGTAATGTATTGTTCTTTATTCGAGTGATTTTAAGTCTGACATTGTATTTTCATGTCTGTAATAAAATCAAAGTTCTTTTGCACAAAACCAGTTGTCTTTTGCATTTTATCACATCCGCCAAATAAACCCATGGTCTAGAACCCAAGGGAGTGGGAGCGATTCGACCCGCTCAAGTAGGTCAGAGGTGAACCTGACCTCCGGGACCACCACTTACAAAATGGCGACCATGGCAGGACTCTGGCACAAGGGGTGTGATGCGGAGAGTGCTGGTTTGTGGAAAGAACCAAGATAGAAGAGCGGATTTCCTCCTATGTGTATAAGAAGTTCAATGTCACTAAGGAATGGGTGCTTGGTCTATTGCGCGCTGAGCGTCCAGCTGACCCTGTAGCCCTGTGGACAGCGAGCAAGGGTCACAAAGAAGCAGTAGAGAAGGCAATTTGGTTGGTCTGTCTACAGCGACAGGCCCAACTCCTAGATAAAACCAATGAGACACTACAGGCAGAGTTATGGGAATGCGCAGATAACTATCAGGAAAGGGCTTTGGCAGAAGAAAGGTTATGGGGAGAACTTCATAAGCTAAAACAGCAAAGGACCCAGATAATTGAAAGGTTTAAAAACAGTCAGGACTATTTTCAGTGTCAGGTTACCGAGGCTAAAAATAATGAAAAGTCACCGCGGGAGGAAAGCACTCGCCTCACCCTACAAGTAAGTGAGCTCCAGGAAAAATTAAAAGATGTGCAGGCAGCGTATAAAGTAGCTAGCATTAATGGGTTTGAATCGGGAGACCACTGTCCCTACCAGCAACAAATTAAAAGTCTAAACCTTGTTCTGTCCAAGGCAAAAGGCAGGTATGCCTAATAAGCCCAGGTACGCCCCAGGTAAGCCTGCAATCGAAGGGAGAAATTGTTCAGCCACCAGCCCTGCAGCAGGAGGGGCGAACAAGCTGTGAGGCAGACAGGGATAGCGAACCACCACCAGTGGCGCTGAGTTTCAGCTCGGTCTGGCAACAGGGCGGAGGGATAGGCGAGCCAGAACAGGGAGAGCCAGAACCAGGGCCATGTGCCCGGTCCGGCAACAGAAGTCTGGCCCGCCCACCATTTCCGGGGGACCAGGGCCCCTGGAAAGTCAGTTTGTGGTCCTCCAAACCCCATAACAGCTTCGGGCTATGATAAGCCACCTGGGAAAGCTAACCCCAAAGGGAGACACCTCGGTTCACTTTATGGAGGTGGAACAGGCAAGGGATATTAATGGGTGCGGCGATACAGAAATGGCAAAGATGCTCCCCCTATCCCTGGACAGCAAGCTGTACCAGTCCCTCTCTACTGAGAGCAAAACGGGACGGAAAACGCTTGCCGCCGTCCAGAAAGACATTTTAGAAGCCATGGGCTGCAATGACGGGAGTCCCTTCTCCAGAGTAGAGAAAACGGTGCAGCTCACAGGAGAAACCCCACAGGCTTTCGCAGACCTGTGTATCAAAGTGCCTGTAGTGGGGACATAGACAGAGATCACTTAAGCCCAGACGAGTTAGCACACTGGCTCCGAAGCCTAGTAGCTAACAGTTTATCCCGAATAAGAACCAAGGCTGAGGCCTGGTTCGACCCAAGAGATCCCCAAGTCACCAAACAGGGAGTGCTTCGGCAATTGACTCGAGCTTACCGGAATGGCAGAGAGACAGAAGAATTCCCACAAAAGGGAAGGATCCACGAAATCCGACCTAGCCAAGATAAGAGGGAATGGCGCCACGAGCGGGGCAACCCCTCCGATACTAAACGTACCTGCTTCGGGTGCGGAAAAAGTGGGCACGGGAGAAAGGATTGTAGAACTCCTTGCAAGAGTAGTGCAGGAAAGAGTTCTCCAGCCCCTGCCCCGAGACAGATAAGCCAGTCCCTCCCCACTCATTCAATAATTTCCTAACCGCACTCCGAGCCATGTTAGATGGCCCTGGGAAGGGAGCTACCGCCACCGGTACCGAAATCCCATCTGCCCCATCCCAACCAAAACCGTGTCTAGGACAGGCGCAGCCTGTCCACCTGTGTTCCCTCGAGTATGATGCGTGGGGGAGACCGACCATTCAAGTGGAAGTGGAAAGGGTGAAAGGGACTTACCTGCTGGACACCGGTGCCTCAAGCACCCTTGTCTATGCAGCTAACCCCGCCACCTCACCTCTGTCTAACGGGGTCCCCTACAGCTTGGTGGGTTTCACAGGCACTGAACAGACTGGCTCATTCTCCGTTCTGCTCTCCATTCATTTAGGTACACTCCACACTAAGTGGACTTGTGTCCTGATGAAGTGGGAGCGGGAAGGGAGAGGGATCCTGGGGGATGACTTCATCCTAGGCGACGGGATCCTGGTGGATTTAGGAAACCACTGTCTTTGGGGGTCAGTCTGTATGGGACAGGAGAGTGAGGTGATGGTTATCCTGGGAAAACAGGGAAAAGGGACGGTGTGCACCATGAAGCCAAAGAAGGATTACGACCTTGAATCACTGATCAGTAACACTCCGATAGAATACCAAGAATATGTGAGGAAAGACTTTGCAGCTTTTGCCCTCACAAACACGACTGTGGAAGAATAAACGGGGTTGAGGTTAGCTTGACCCGACCACAGAAACAGCACAACTTCCCCAGGGAGGCAGAGGCAGACATGGAAACAGCCTTGGGTTCTCTGATTAAACAGGGGGTATTGAAACCTATGTGAACTCTCCATTGTGGCCAGTTAAGAAACCGGACAACTCCTGGAGAGCCACGGTGGACTATCGAGTACTCAACCGAAACCTCCCCGCCTGTGCACCCACCGTTGCTGCTGTCGCCGACCTCATTGGAAGTATCCCAGCCTCTGCGACCACGGTGCTGGATATTTCCAATGGGTTCTGGTCCATACCTTTAAGAAGGGAAGATCAGTACAAGTTTGCTTTTACCTTTAAAGGACAGCAATACACTTGGAACTGTCTCCCTCAGGGCTTCCACAACAGCCCCAGTATTTTCCATCAGTGTATGGCCAACTGTTTAAAGAGCTTCAGCAGACCCCAGCAGCTCGTACAGTATATGGATGACCTTCTCCTGTTCACCGATGAGTGGGAGGAGCATGGCCCACTGCTGGCTGAACTGCTGGAGCTGCTGAAAGAAGAGGGATTTAAAGTAAACCCCAAGAAGGCGCAGATCGGCTTGAAGGAAGTAATATTCCTGGGACTGGCTGTGCGCGCTGGGGAAAGGGCCATTGACAAAGCTAGAAGGGAAGCAGTGCAGAAGTTATCAGCCCATAACACAGTAACAGGAGTAAGATCTTTTCTAGGACTAACCGGGTACTGCAGAGATTTCATTGTGGATTATGCAGCCACCGCAGCCCCTCTGCTCCGACTCCTACACAAGGGAGTGGAGTGGGAATGGGACAAAGAATGAGAGGCAGCATTTATCCAACTCAAGAAAGACCTGCAGACCACGCCAGCTCTAGGGGCCATTGATGGGGGTAAAGAGTTTTTCCTGGAGGTAGCAGCCAGTCGGGACAGCCTGAGTGCAGTACTGCTCCAAGAGCAACATGGCCAGCTGAGACCAGTGGTCTGCTCCTCCAGGATACTCATGGATGTGGGGAAGGGATACTCCAACTGTAAGAGGCACCTCCTAGCCACTATCTGGGCTATGAAAAGATCACTGATCTGCACAGGGAAGTCCCCTATCAGTCGCTGAGGCGGGAGTCCAGGGCAGCGTCGGAGGCCTATACAAAGTCCCAGCAGGAGATCGAGGAGGCAGTTGGTGAGGCGGGAGTCCAGGGCAGCATCTGAGGCCTATAAAATGGCCCAGCAGGAGATCGAGGAGACAGTCGGTGCAGCTGCAGCAGGGGCAGAAGGTACACAAAGAACTAGAAAGAAATTGATAGGTGATGTCACAGCCAAGGGGTTAAGTGATTGGCTGGTGATTGGTGAGTAGTTTTTCTTTTTCTATAATTTATCAGTAAGTAACCTTTTAGCATTGTTGTTGCCAAAGTATGTTAATCTAGGGCTTAAGTCATGGCAGGAGAGCTCGGACACGTGTCATGCTCCTTCTGTGCTATGTAGGAACTCAGGGACGCTGCCACTACATGTGCGGGAAGTGTATCTGCTGCAGCACTTGACAGACCGCATTGCGGCACTGGAGCTGCGGGTGCATTTACTCTGGAGCATCCACGATGCTGAGAATGACGTGAATAGCACGTTTAGTGAATTGGCCACACCGCAGGTAAAGAGTACACAGCCAGATAGGGGATGGGTGACCAACAGGAAGAGCAGTGGAAGGAAGGTTCCCTGCGGTCATCCCCCTGCAAAACAGATACACCGCTTTGGGTACTGTTGAGGGGGATGACTCATCAGTGGTGAACAGCAGCAGCCAAGTTCATGGCAGCACAGCTGGCTCTGCTGCACAGGAGGGGAGGAAAAAGAGTGGGAGAGCTATAGTGAGAGGAGATTCAATTGTAAGGGGAATAGATAGATGTTTCTGTGACCGCAATCGAGACTCCAGGATGGTATGTTGCCTCCCTGGTGCAAGGGTCAAGGATGTCTCGGAGCGGGTGCAGACATTTTGAAAAGGGAGGGTGAACAGCCAGTTGTCGTGGTGCATATCGGTACCAACAATATAGGTAAAAAATGCGATGAGGTTCTACAAGACGAATTTAGGGAGCTAGGAGTTAAATTAAAATGTAGGACCTGAAAGGTAGTAATCTCAGGATTGCTACCAGTGCCACGTGCTAGTCAGAGTAGGAATCGCAGGATAGCTCAGGTGAATACATGGCTTGAGGATGGTGCAGAAGGGAGGGATTCAAATTCCTGGGACATTGGAACCGGTTCTGGGGGAGGTGGAATCAGTACAAACCAGACGGTCTGCACTTCGGCAGGACCAGAACCAATGTCCTCGGGGGGAGTGTTTGCTATGGCTGTTGGGGAGGAGTTAAACTAATATGGCAGGGGGATGGGAACCTACGCAGGGAAACAGAGGGAAGTAAAATAGGGGCAGAAGCAAAGATAGAAAGAAGAAAAGTAAAAGTGGAGGGCAGAGAAACCCAAGGCAAAAATCAAAAAGGGCCACATTGCTGCAAAATTCTAAAAGGGCAAAGTGTGTTAAAAAGACAAGCCTGCAGGTTCTGTGCCTCAATACGAGGAGTATTCATAATAAGGTGGACGAATTAACTGCACAGGCTGCAATTAATGAATATGATATAATTGGCATCACGGAGACATGGTTCCATGGTGACCAAGGCTGGGAACTCAAAATCCAGGGGTATTCAACATTCAGGAAGGATAGACAGAAAGGAAAAAGAGGTGGGGTAGCGTTGCTGGTTAAAGAGGAAATTAACACAATAGTAAAGAAGGACATTAGCTTGGATGATGTAGAATCTGTATGGGTGGAGCTACGGAATACCAAAGGGCAGAAAACGTGAGTGGGAGTTGTGTACAGACCACCAAACAGCAGTAGTGAGGTTGGGGGCAGCATCAAACAAGAAATTAGCGATGCGTGCAATAAAGGTACAGCAGTTATCATGGGCGACTTTAATCTACATATAGATTGGGATAACCAAACTGATAGAAATACGATGGAGGAGGATTTCCTCGAGTGTATTAAGGATGGTTTTCTGGACCAATATATTGAGGAACCAACTAGAGGGCTGGCCATCCGAGACTGGGTGATATGTAATGAGAAAGGACTAATTAGCAATTTTGTTGTGCGAGGCCCCAAGGGGAAGAGTGACCATAATATGGTAGACTTCCTTATGAAGATGGAGAGTGACACAGTTAATTCAGAGACTAGGGTCCTGAACTTAAGGAAAGGTATCTTCGATGGTATGAGACGTGAATTTGCTCGAACAGACTGGCAAATGATACTTAGAGAGTTGACGGTGGATAGGCAATGGCAAACATTTAAAGATCACATGGATGAACTTCAACAATTGTACATCCCTGTCTGGAGTAAAAATAAAACGGGGAAGGTGGCTCAACCGTGGCTAACAAGGGAAATTAAGGACAGTGTTAAATCCAAGGAAGAGGCATATAAATTGTCCAGAAAAAGCAGCAAACCTGAGGACTGGGAGAAATTTAGAATTCAGCAGAGGACAAAGGGTTTAATTAGGAGGGGGAAAATAAAGTATGAGAGGAAACTTGCTGGGATCATAAAAACTGACTGCAAAAGCTCCTATAGATATGTGAAGAGAAAAAGATTAGTGAAGACAAACGTAGGTCCCTTGCAGTCAGATTCAGTGAATTTATAATGGGGAACAAAGAAATGGCAGACCAGTTGAACAAAAATTTTTGTTCTGTCTTCATGAAGGAAGACACAAATAACCTTCCAGAAGTGCTAGAGGACTGAGGGTCTAGTGAGAAGGAGGAACTGAAGGCGGGAAGTTGTGTTTGGGAAATTGATGGGATTGAAGGCCGATAAATCCCCGGGGCCTGATAATCTGCATTCCAGCGTGTTTAAGGAAGTGGTCCTAGAAATAGTGGATGCATTGGTGATCATTTTCCAACAATCTATCGACTCTGGATCAATTCCTATGGACTGGAGGGTAGCTAATGCAACACCATTTTTTAAAAAGGAGGGAGAGAGAAAACGGATAATTATAGAGTGGTTAGCCTGACATCAGTAGTGGGGAAAATGTTGGAATCAATTATTAAAGATGAAATAACAGCGCTTTTGGAAAGCAGTGACAGGATCGGTCCAAGTCAGCATGGATCTAGGAAAGGGAAATCATGCTTGACAAATCTTCTGGAATTTTTTGAGGATGTAACTAGTAGAGTGGACAAGGGAGAACCAGTGGATATTTGGACTTTCAAAAGGCTTTTGACATGGTCCCGCACAAGAGATTGATGTGCAAAATCAAAGCACATGGTATTGGGGGTAATGTACTGACGTGGATAGAGAACTGGTTGGCAGACAGGAAGCAGAGAGTTGGGATAAATGGGTCCTTTTCAGAATGGCAGGCAGTGACTAGTGGGGTGCTACAGGGCTCAGTGCTGGGACCCCAGCTATTTACAATATACATTAATGAATTAGATGAAGGAATTGAGTGTAGTATCTCCAAGTTTGCAGATGACACTAAACTGGGTGGCGTTGTGAGCTGTGTGGAGGATGCTAAGAGGCTGCAGGGTGACATGGACTGGTCAGGTGAGTGGGCAAATGCATAGCAGATGCAGTATAATGTGGATAAATGTGAGGTTATCCACTTTGGGGGCAAAAATACGAAGGCAGAATATTATCTGAATGGCGGTAGATTAGGAAAAGGGGAGGCGCAACGAGACCTGGGTGTCATGGTTCATCAGTCATTGAAAGTTGGCATGCAGGTACAGCAGGCGGTGAAGAAGACAAATGGTATGTTGGACTTCATAACTAGGGGTTTTGAGTATAGGAGCAGGGAGTTCTTACTGCTCCTATACTCAGGGCCTTGGTGAGGCCTCACCTGGAATATTGTGTTCAGTTTTGGTCTCCTAATCTGAGGAAGGACGTTCGTGCTATTGAAGGAGTGCAGCGAAGGTTCACCAGACTGATTCCTGGGATGGCTGGTCTGACATATGAGGAGAGACTGGATCGACTGGGCCTTTATTCATTGGAGCTTAGACGGATGAGAGGGGATCTCATAGAAACATATAAAATTCTGATGGGACTGGACAGGTTAGATGCAGGAAGAATGTTCCCAATGTTGGGGAAGTCCAGAACCAGGGGACACAGTCTTAGGATAAGGGGTAGGCCATTTAGGACTGAGATGAGGAGAAACTTCTTCACTCAGAGAGTTGTTAACCTGTGGAATTCCTTACCACAGGGAGTTGTTGATGCCAGTTCATTGGATATATTCAAGAGGGAGTTAGGTGTGGCCCTTATGGCTAAAGGGATCAAGGGGTATGGAGAGAAAGCAGGAAAGGGGTACTGAGGTGAAAGATCAGCCATGAACTTATTGAATGGTGGTACAGGCTCAAAGGGCTGACTCCTGCATCTACTTTCTATGTTTCTATGTTTCTATCATTACCCACCATACGCCCATCCAAATGCTCCTGGACTGGAGAATCAAGGACGGGACAGTGAGCAGTGCCCGCATTGCTCGTTGGACCCTGCGCCTCTCTCAGTGGACCTAAGGGTAAAGGGTCTCTGCGAGCCAAGATTCGCAGCCAACATGATTTATCCAGGGACAGCCCACCGATGTTCCATAGATGGGGTATGGGAAATTAACATAGGCTTTCGGTCTGGGTTGCACCCCACAGGCCAAGAGATCTATGTGGACGGTTTAAGCACAGTATCTGCGGGTGAACGACTCACAGGCTGCGGAGTTTATGACCCCGAGGCAGGCATTGCCCTGGCGATTAAACTCCCCAGTACTATTGAGCGCCCAGCACGCTGAACTGTCTGCGGTGGTATAGGTAGTCACACACTCCGAAGAATTCCCTACCCCATACACGATTTGCTCGGACAGCATATTCACATGCAATTCGTGTATGGAGTACCTGGCTATCTGGTCCCGTCGCGGGTACACATCCACAGACGGGAGACCTCTGGCAATTAAGCCCCTGCTGGAAAAGATCATGAAAGCCATTGGGGAAGAAGGGAATAGTTATATACATAAGGTGAAGGCACATTCAACCACAGAACCCCGTAGCGAGGGAAACCAGCAGGCTGACATGTTGGCCAAGCAAGTTACCCGCACAGGCAAACTCTGGGATCCCTACAACCCAGGACCCATCACAGCAGTCAGGGGCAGGATGGGGACAGCAGGGAAGGCAGGGGTAACATTGCCCCCGGACCTAAAACTGGTTCAGATGCAAGACCCTGTCCTCAAAAGTGTCCTGAACACACTAGCTGAAGGGGAAAGGGTAGACGCCCTGTGCGGCACCTCAGCAATTGCCATTAAAGAAGGCATGCTGTTCAGGGGGGAGCAATGGGTAGTACCGCAACAACACCAGATAGACTTCCTCCAGCTGGCCCACGAGGGTCCCGGAGCAGGACACCCCGGACCTGAGACCACTTGGCAATGAGTGGAACAGGCAGAGTGGTGGCCAGGACTCAGGGAAGATGTCCGCGAGTTCTGTGCCAGCTGTCTGGTGTGCGCGGCCAACAACCCCGGCCCCAGAAAAGAAAGGTGTCTATGGGACATATCAGGAGGGTAGAGGGGCCCTGGCAATCGATCCAGATCGATTACATCGGGCTCCTACCCACTGCCCAGGGCGGCTACCAGTACTGCCTAGTATTGGTGGACGTATTCACCAAATGGGTGGAAGCCTTCCCATGCGAACAGCCACTGCTCTGGGATCCTGGTCAGAGAAGTGTTCTCTCGATAGAGACTACCACAATATGTGGAGTCCGACCAAGGGAGTCACTTCACCGGGCAGGTGATGCAGCAGATCCTTAAAGTGCTCGGCATCAAAGGAAAATGGCATGTCGCCCACAACCCGCAGTCATTCAGGCCTGTGGAGCGTTTAAACTGCACTATCAAAGAAAGGCTGTGCAAAGAGACAGGTGACTCACCCAAAGGGTGGGTAGAGGTCCTACCACTGGTCCTCATGGGGATCCGGGCCAGCCAGTCAAAGAGCACGGGGTACTCCCCGTACGAGCTCATAACCGGCAGAGCCATGCGAACCCCCACCCTTATGTTAGCCCCGGTACTCACGGAAGGTCAGCTTAGGAAAGCGAACCGGGACAGCTTTGTCAGGAAGTTGTTTGAACACCTTAAACAGATTCACTGGCAGGCAGCTAACAACATGGGAAAAAAGCATCGGAGCAACCGACTGCTGCTAGAGCCTCGCAAACACCATGAGTGGGAGATAGGGGACCAGGTTATGGTGAGGAACTACGCTCGAGTAGGGGTCTCTGAGGCACTGTACATGGGACCGTACCACATTGTCGACAAGGCAAGCCCCATGGTCTATGCCATAAAATTGCCCCGCCGTACAAAGTGGTTCCACATAAATCAGTGCAAACTTTACCATCCAGGGCAGCAGCTAAACGTAAGAGACAGTCAAAATCTGTAAACTGTACTAAATACAGGGACCCCCCAGCCAGCAGCCCCCAACTGTGGAATTCCCACAGGGGACGTGGCAGACCCACAGACTGCACCTAGAGGAGTGGTGGACTGTGTTACTGGGGAAACTGTCCCCCCAATCATTTGGGACTCAGACGCGCCCCCAGCAGCCGGAGCCTTAAGAAGGACTCCCCACACACCACGGCCAAAGACAGCATGGTCACCAGCACTCCATTTGAATGGTTCAGCCCCAGGAAAGGTACCAGCCGCAAAAGGGTACCTAAGGTCAGAGACCAGACCGTGAGCAGGGACACCCAGCCGATAGCCTCGGATAACAAGGGACCCTCAGAAGAGATAACGGTGGACCAGCCACCAAGTGAGAGTCCCCTCAGCCAGGCAAAGCCCCCAGGGGAAGAAACGAACCAGGCAGCCACCCCCAAAGGAGCGGTGTGCTACAGCACCGGAGGGGACGTTCCCCCGATAGTGTGGGACTCGAACCCAAGTCCGATCAGGATACTCCGGGTCCGGCGGTGCAAGCCGACTTACTACTGGTCCCGCTGGACACCCGGAGGCAAAAGAAGAAAGAAGGCAGGAATTAACCTGGCAACCTGGAGATGGGTGACAGATGTACATATATAGCAATATGAATTTAAATATGTTTAGTGAGTTATTTAGAGTAGTGTAAGATTATCTGTATAATGATATATATATATGTGTATTAGTTACTGGGGTAAGGAAAAGAATCTACCTGTGCAGCTATTAAAAGAAGCAGAGGCCGGGTAACACCCGGGAGTAATAAGAATCTACCGGTATAAATGTTAAAGGAAGCACCGGTGAGATAACAAGCAATACGGCTGTGAGATAAAAGTTAGAAGCAGACATCAGTCCAGAAGGAACTGAATAAGACAGCCAGTCGATTAACGACTGTACGATGTCTGAAAGGAAGAGAGCCCAAATTGGAACTCGGTCACCTTTGTCAAGCCAGAGAGCTTTCTCAGGGCTAGACAATCTGTTTTGCGTACCCCTCCAGGAAAGAGAACAGCTTGAGCAGGATCCTGTTCCTGCTCGCTCTGATAAGGATGAGCAGCGGTGACCGAGGAGACGTGGAAGAATCCCTCATTTACGGGTGTTCAGGAGAAAGAGCATCGATGGTAACTGCCGGGGGTGGCACCCCAGGTGTGGAAGAACTCGCCGTTTACGCCCACAAGGGAAGATGGCCAGGGTGGCTGGGATCTAATTCTATCCGCTACTCCAACCAGGAAGGTTTCACCTACGGGGAGGCCTCAGTTCCATGCCCCGGATATGGATCATTGCCGCCCGAGTCAGTGTTACAGAGGGGAAGCGTGTGTGTTTGACTTGCAAAGGAAACATTCCCCTGGGAAAATGGTGGTGGCTCAGAAAACTCAGCAAGGACGCATGGGACCAGGAATCGGACTGGGAAAGACGCGGTAATAGAAACATAGAAACATAGAAAATAGGTGCAGGAGTAGGCCATTCGGCCCTTTGAGCCTGCACCGCCATTCAATGAGTTCATGGTTGAACATGCAACTTCAGTACCCCATTCCTGCTTTCTCACCATACCCCTTGATCCCCCTAGTAGTAAGGACTTCATCTAACTCCTTTTTGAATATATTTAGTGAATTGGCCTCAACAACTTTCTGTGGTAGAGAATTTCACAGGTTCACCACTCTCTGGGTGAAGAAGTTTCTCCTCATCTCAGTCCGAAATGGCTTACCCCTTATCCTTAGTCTGTGACCTCTGGTTCTGGACTTCCCCAACATTGGGAACATTCTTCCTGCATCTAACCTGCCTAAACCCATCAGAATTTTAAACATTTCTATGAGATCTCCAGTAAATACAAGCCCAGTTGATCCAGTCTTTCTTGATATGTCAGTCCCGCCATCCCGGGAATCAGTCTGGTGAACCTTCGCTGCACTCTCTCAATAGCAAGAATGTCTTTCCTCAAGTTAGGAGACCAAAACTGTACACAATACTCCAGGTGTGGCCTCACCAAGGCCCTGTACAACTGTAGTAACACCTCCCTGCCCCTGTACTCAAATCCCCTCGCTATGAAGGCCAACATGCCATTTGCTTTCTTAACTGCCTGCGGTACCTGTATGCCAACCTTCAATGACCGATATACCATGATACCCAGGTCTCGTTGTACCTCCCCTTTTCCGAATCTGTCACCATTCAGATAATAGTCTGTCTCTCTGTTTTTACCACCAAAGTGGATAACCTCACATTTATGCACATTATACTTCATCTGCCATGCATTTGCCCACTCACCTAACCTATCCAAGTCACTCTGCAACCTCATAGCATCCTCCTCGCAGCTCACACTGCCACCCAACTTAGTGTCATCCGCAAATTTGGAGATACTACATTTAATCCCCTCGTCTAAATCATTAATGTACAATGTAAACAGCTGGGGCTTCAGCACAGAACCTTGCGGTACCCCACTAGTCACTGCCTGCCATTCTGAAAAGTACCCATTTACTCCTACTCTTTGCTTCCTGTCTGCCAACCAGTTCTCAATCCACGTCAGCACACTACCCCCAATCCCATGTGCTTTAACTTTGCACATTAAACTCTTGTGTGGGACCTTGTCGAAAGCCTTCTGAAAGTCCAAATACACCACATCAACTGGTTCTCCTTTGTCCACTCAACTGGAAACATCCTCAAAAAATTCCAGAAGATTTGTCAAGCATGATTTCCCTTTCACAAATCCATGCTGACTTGGACCTATCAAGTCACCTCTTTCCAAATGCGCTGCTATGACATCCTTAATAATTGATTCCATCATTTTACCCACTACCGATGTCAGGCTGACCGGTCTATAATTCCCTGTTTTCTCTCTCCCTCCTTTTTTAAAAAGTGGGATTACATTGGCTACCCTCCACTCCATAGGAACTGATCCAGAGTCTGTGGAATGTTGGAAAATGACTGTCAACGCATCCGCTATTTCCAAGGCCACCTCCTTAAGTACTCTGGGATGCAGACCATCAGGCCCTGGGGATTTATCGGCCTTCAATCCCATCAATTTCCCCAACACAATTTCCCGACTAATGAGGATTTCCCTCAGTTCCTCCTTCTTACTGGACCCTCTGACCCCTTTTATATCCGGAAGGTTGTTTGTGTCCTCCTTATTGAATACCGAACCAAAGTACTTGTTCAATTGGTTTGCCATTTCTTTGTTCGACGTTATGACTTCCCCTGATTCTGACTGCAGAGGACCTACGTTTGTCTTTACTAACCTTTTTCTCTTTACATATCTAATGATACGTACCGCACCATCACGGGGACACGGGGAGGAGTAAAAGTGCATTGGGACAAATGGTCGGAATCCGAACAATGAACTTACGTTTGCATGTGGGCATCAGAGAATATTTGTCCCACAGGCATATTGATCGCCTTCGCCAGGCAATGGCAAGATGAAGGGGAAGGGATGGGGTGGGATTCTAGCCTACACGGGTGCGCAGTCCCGCACTCCCCACTCCCAATTAACGCCACCGAACTAAGAGCACACATTAAGAAACCCTTACCCACAACCCTGCCAATACGCACAGTAATAGAAAGGTGTCCTACCACCAACAAGGGACCTGGGAACGGATTAGTTTTGGTACCAACCGAAAAGGTGTTATACCAGGGGGTACATTATGCAGTAGCTTCAGTAATTTTAAACCTTACCGAGGTACACCTACCTGCATGGTGTCCAAAGGAAACAGAACTATTATACCAGGTCCTACTTAGAGACACGTTCAAGAAATTTTATGAGTTAGACTTTTGAATGTAGACAAAGCAGACCTATGCACCTTAAACACTAGGGACACCATGGGCTCAGGGAGACCTAGAAAGGGAATCATAACTATGTTTTCACTACCTACAATACAGCATCCTCTGTAATAAATAGCCTAGATGACATAGCACTGCAAACATAGATAAACAGTTTAAAGAACCAAATGAGAAAAATCCTGAAACAAGAGAACACAGTAGTAGGTTCAGAACTACACGAGGACCAGGCTATGACTGTCCATTTAAAAGAAATAGTGGCTGAGCTGGAAAGACATGCACAGATACAGGAAGATAGAAACGCTTCGGACCAGGCTGCACAGAACGAGGTTTGCATACTGTATGGGGCATGGTTGTTGGGCGATGGCCGCAACAACCTGGAGGATTTAAAACAAGGTTTAGTCCCCTCTTGGATCAGGAACAATTACCTCGCAGCCCTCCACCCGTACAGCAATTCACTAAGCCCATGCCAGCTCCGCCTAGCCTCTGAAGCATACCCTGTCCCAGTAGACTGTGGGAAATCTAACCGTACCATTATGGGAATCGTACTAAGGATGCTGGTCATGGGTGGGACAGCCTGACCCGCACCGGTATATCGGGTGGAGAACATTGGAGTTATTCAGGGAGGTGTACACATTCGTTTTGCAGTGGACCCACCCTATGTCATAAAGTGGGAACACGCTGTAACGGGTACTGACCTCTCCGGGTGCCGGAGCCGGGGTGCCCACTTAATACTGTGTCCCCAGTACTTGAGTGCCCATTCAAAGTCACAGTGTGGGTTTAAAGTTGCTGGCACACAGCCTATTAACTGCACCATGGAGGTACTGGCACAAGACCATGTCCCTCCACAGGTAGTATACATAGGGGGTGGGACATATTGTGTCACCACCAGTGCACCCCACTACCAACATGGACACTTCTGGTGTCCGGTAAGTGACAGCAGTTTTTGCTTCAAACCTGAGGCATCAGTTCAAGTGGTCCAGGAACGGATTGTCCCCATTCCTGAACCCTCCACTGTCCACCTCACTGTGAAGGAAAACATCACAAACCTGCAAGATTATGTTGTACATTTTGGCTATGCAATTCCCCCTCAACCCGAATATCTTACCGCTCTGCTAAAAGCCGTAATTATCGCACAAAAACACTTCTACACTCTAGAACAGAAAACAATTGAGATAGGGAAAAAGATTCTCGAAATCACCATTCCGCCTTGGTGGGACCTTTTCAGAAATATAGAAGTCCCAGTCTGGATCCGAATCGCTTCCCACACTTTAGTTATGTCAACTCGCGCTTACTCTTTACTTATGGTGTCTCACTTGCCGAGTGAAATGCAGAGGCCCTCAGGTCAGGCACCTGACCGAACTTGGGTATCGTGCAGGGAGGGCTGACACCATACTACCATGTTTAATTTGTGTTTGATTGTACCTGCTGTAAACCGCAAAATATCGAGTGTTGTAAGAGTGTTACTTAAAATGTGTTTGACTATGTACCTTTATTTTTACTGAACTTAAGATTGTATTTGAACGTATACCATTATTTTACTGTGAAAACCGAGTAAAGGAGGGGTAACGTACCCCTTCTATGATGTAACCAAATTATAGTGATTGTATTCGCCTGTAAATTTCATTGCATTTCAACGGGAGATGCACGTTAATGTTTAGTTAGTATAAATGCAGGCGAGGTTGACTCTCGGGAGCAGGAATTTTGCTTACCTTGTTTGACACTTAAGAGTGTGGAGTGTCAACAGGGGGGACTGAAGGATGCAAAATTCACAAGAACCCCCCAGTGTTTGGGCTCATTCGAAAGGAAATTTAATTTGGGACTAACTACCAAAAGGTTTGAAATCCTAAGGTGCTTATGGAAGAAACTACAAACTTTAATCAAATTTTCGACTTTGAAAAGACAAATTCGAGCCTGTGGGCAGGCCTAAAGAACAAAGGAAGTCCACTTGATTTTTGAAACTGTCTAGGTGTTGAGACTAAGTTATCTTATCTGGAGAAATAGACATTCGAAAACCCTTCTCCACAAGAGACATTTACATTACAACAATAACTCAGAGATGGCCAGCCATCAAACCAAACTGAGAAAAGCCATCTTCGATATAAATAAGAACAAAGGGCCCACTATAGCCTGTATGCGAAAAAACTAAGCACAAAAGAACATTGCGATTACCAAGCTAATATTTCCATCAGGAAATAGATTTAGAAATGCAACCCACCCAAGACATATTAACTTTTAACGAGCCCGCCAAAATATTACAAAGAAAAGTCAAGCCCGCCAAATTTAAACAAAGAATTCTGAACTGATTTGGCATGAAGATTAGAACAAATCAAACCGTTTAACTGGCCCCCTGTTTTAACAGAGGGTATACCATATTGCTTGTGCTATACTATGACTATGCCATCAAGAAGGGAGAGAGACCAACGCAACAGTTGAAAACTAACTTCTCCAACCTCGAAGTCCTGAAGTCCTGAAGGAAGGAAGAACATCACCATCGTGGCAGCAACCGACCACAGCCAACGTGGTACCAACGAAAAACCACCGCGATCGACCAAACTCGAAACAAAACTCCAACAGAAAGAAACCGAAGAATCAAAAGTTTCCACTCTACAATCTAAGGCCTGACTACCAACAGGTGAAAACATTACCTAAAGAGACTTTGAACCTATTTTTAACGAAGAAAACCGGGTACTTACACCATAGATCCAAAACGCGCCTTACCGCATTAGCGGACTCAACCCAACTGAAGATTGCGCAGTAAGAAGTCTTCTCCGATGTTTGGGGTATGGCAAGCAGAACCTACAGAATACAATGAACTCCGAAATCGCAAACTACCGCTAACTGACCAGAAAGGATTGGTAAGCATAGTCCCTGCCTGCCCTGGAGTCCAACCTAGTTAGAATTAGGTATTGGGAGGTGAGAGGTGTAATTTTTACTGTAACCCCCTTTGAATGTGTAATGTATTGTTCTTTATTAGAGTGATTATAAGTCTGACATTGTATTTTCGTGTCCGTAATAAAATCAAAGTTCTTTTACACCTCCCAAATAAACCCAGAGTCTAGAACCCAAGGGAGTGGGAGCGATTCGAACCGCTCAAGTAGGTCAGAGGTGAACCTGACCCCCGGGACCATCCCCTTACAATACTTCACGAAGCCAGGATGAGAGCTGCTTTTGAGACACAGACTAACCATGATTCCAGTGTGAGCTACTAAAACAGTGTTTCTTCAAATTTCTTACATTAAAATGTTGCCTTTGATCAACATGTTCCATGTATACTATCACTAAATCATGGTACATCAAAGATACAAACAAATAACAACAGAATAACAATGTAAACTAAACAAGCAGGCACTCAACTCTCCTGAATTCTACTGCAATAAAACCTAAACACTATTATCAAGTTGCCACATACAGATAAGGTTGAATGTCTCTTTCATATCCTACCATTTGAACTTTTAACCCAGCATGTGCTATCTCACAGATTGCGCAGAGCTAATAGCGAGGCATTTGTATAATACAGACCTTTGTTCCCACAGATGGCACAGAAGAATTATATTTCTGATGTAAGAGAAGTACCTGTTAATGTTTAATGGTGATAAGGGCAGGGACGAGTGAGAAAGCTCAGATAAAAGTTCCTGATTTAGTCCAGACATTTTTAGAATTGAATCAGTCCTCGACAACGATGAAAGGCAAATGATTGTAAATTACAGCTAATTCAACACTGCCGGGGACACGTTGTTCAGGCTTCTTGTTAAAAAGGTAAAATTCGAATTACTTTTCAATGTGTATATAAAATATATCCGATAAAGTTCACTTCAACTCAGCTGTCTCAGAAAACAAATTTGTTCGAACAAAAATGTCAGTTTGAGCTCTCACAATTCAACCAATGGATGAAGAGCCGGTTAACCTGAATATTATTCAATACATTGAGGACAACATTTATTGGGGGAAAAATTTGGTCTCAGCACATTTGGCGGGGGTAACATTCGGGAGGCGTGGGATTAATGGCAGACGCGGAAGTCCAGCCCCTCTCAAATAATTCGTGTTGCCGCCCTTGGAAGGAAGTAGAGCAATAAATCAAGCGCTCAACTTCCTTCTTGGGACGCTAACAGGGCGAATGCCTCAGCAGCGCTGCCTGGTCCGAGCGGCTCTTCCCTCACTTAAAGGGAAGGGCCCACGCTGCCGACTCTACGAAAGAGAAAGAGACCGACCTGGACCTGGACCACCATGGAACAGGGGAGCCGCATGATCAGCCCAGGGTTCAAGCTGAGTGCTGGGCTGAGCGATCGTGGCCAGGACCCCGCAAAGTAAACGGAGCAGCAGTGGGCAATACAAGGTATGTTATTTTCCCATCGCCACCTCGCCTTTAATGTGATCCCCGGGGCGGCTGGCCGCCCGATCCGTGCCTCCTCCAGCTGTTGGTGCTTTCGCCCGGCGCTGCTGCAGGGGGCGGAAGTGAATTTCGGGGCCGGAGCGTTAACGGGGCGATGCATGCAGAGATGATGTCACGATCTCCGATCACAGGAGATCAGGGCACAACCCCCACTGCAAAAGCCCCGCCCAATATGGTGTAAGGTTTACACGCTTTGTGATCAGGGCACAGCAAGAGGCCACGGACTAAACTGGTTTTAAAGAAAACCTGTGGGGCTGTTGGGTAGGAGAAATAGTGCCAACCTGGGGCAGGTGGTGGCTCATAAATGATTAATGCAATTTCTGCGGTCAGGAGCGAGACCCGATTAACATCGAGACAAAAGGGTTTTGATAAAATCAAGCAGAGAAGCCCATGGATTAATTGGCCGGAGGGGAAAAACCAGTTCCCTATGGAAACTACAAGTCTGTGAAAATCCAGGAGCACAAAGGATCCCATAAGGCGTGTATTTTTGGATAGCGAGGCGTAAAAGACAAGGAGTTGTCTTTGGCCCTGTCGATTCCATGCACAGACGAGTGGGGGAAGGAACAGTTAACGAGGTGCGAATTGTGGCCATCCAAACAGATCCAAATCCTTCATTACAACCATCGAGACTCATCCAGACGCATTAACTAAAGCAGCCTAGCAGGAGACTTGTATAATCGAATGGATATATATGAGGGAGCTCACAGAAGCAAAACACCTCAAGACAACAGGTCACAAGAACAATGACCATGAAAGGTGAACAATGGAAAGAAGACCAAGATGAGAGAGACAACGAGGAGGAGAGACAAGCAGAGAAACAAACAGCTGGGACCCAACCTCTTCCCGAGCTCCACGAGCCGACAATCGACAACAGCAGCAACTGGCTGGATGGGTGATTGTATGTCTTCCATCAATCTCTAAGAAGTCTTGTTCTGTCATTTTTAGTTGTTTTTTGACCCCCCAATCATCAGGTCCAGTAGAAAAGACAATCCGGACCTTAAAAGAGAGGCTTAGGAAGGAGATATGAAATACCTCTAAGAAATGGGATGAGATCCTACCTCTAGTACTGATGAATCACTGAGCCAGTCACTCTAAAGATACGGGACACCCCTTGCATGCGATGATGACAGGGAGACTTATGAGGACTACGACTCATATATTAGCATCAGTTCTGACCGAAACGCATGTTAAAGAGGTCACACGAGATCTGTATGATACTCTGAAGGGGCTTCATTGGGAAGCAGCTAACAAGATGGACAGACAGCACCAGCAGAATAAACTTCTGCTGGAACACCGGGTTACACAGGAATGGAGGGTAGGGGATCAGGTAATGGTCAAGAATTATGCCAGAGTAGGGCATTTGAACCATTGTACAAAGGACCATATAACATAGTAGACAAGGCAAGCCCTAAGGTCTATGCCAGCTGCCAAAATGAATAAAGTGGTTTTATATAAACCAATGTAAGCTGTACAACCCGGAGAGAAAAGTAAAAAGCGGGCCAAGCCCCAAGGAACTGTGATGAGCTTGATTAATATAAGCCTTCCACCCATGCTGTGGGATAATGATGATGGAAATGTAAGGGACAGAGTATTAAGACAGAGTGGTCGGGTGCTGCGACCTAGGATGCCCTTGACGACTCCTCCATCTCCACCCCTGAGTCTCCGAAAACCCAAGCGTCAGGATAAAGGAAGAGGAAAGCAATGATGTAAATCATGTAAATGTACATATGTGTATAACTGAAGGAGGACCTGTGAGGGGGCGAGCCCTCACAGAGCAGGGTTATTTCTTTCACTTTGTCTTTTCGAAGCGAATCGAGCCAAGGATACGAGATGAAGTGGAAATTGTGGATGAGCATGTGGATGGCCCTGATTATCGCAGGATGGGGAGATTGGGGAGACACCGAGATATTCCTTACATATAGGTGTACGGGAGGAACCAGCTCCGCCATAACTCAAGGGAGCGAAATACCGAGCAACAAGGACACAAATGCCAATGCACACTGGGAGTTAGCCAGGGTGCTTATGGTCAAATTCGACCAATTACTGCAGACAAACCGAGGGTAAACTTGGGGAGGTATCAGTGTCCTGCCCAAGGGTAAACATCATGACCAGGAAGGTACGGGTGAAAGAGAGTAGATGAGTTTGTTTGGAATGGGAGGGTGGTGGTGGTTATGGAAAACAGACAGGAGGAAAATTAATGCATCCACAAAATGGGAGAAATTGGATACTAGTTCAAACAGACGGACCACAGGAACAAAAGAAGTGGCAAAATTGTGTTGGGAGAAATGGTGGAAGGAGGAACAAAGGATTTATGTTACTGTGGTTGGACCAAGCCCTAGTGCAAGGGAGGTGAGGTGATTGTTTTGAAACGACAGTAGCAGGATTCCGGGTTGGATATGAATTCGGCGCTGGGTTTTGATTCTTGTGTGCCCTTGAACCCTCCAAAAGCAGTCAATGCAACCGAGCTGATCGCGAGCAGATTAAAAGCTCTCCCTAAAATGCTGGGGATTCCAACCCAAGAAGTTTCATGTCCTGTCCTAACACCCCGGCCTGAGAATGGGCTGGTGTTAATCCCAACAGGGAAAATATTGTATCATACTGTGTATTACGAAGTAGCATCGGTTATTCTGAATTTAACAGAGTTACAATTAGCCCGGTGGTGCCCGACAGAAATGGAAAAGTTATATGAGCGATTGTTAAGAGAAGTGTTTAAGCAATTCTATCAGAAGAATTACAGGGATCAAAGTTAAGGGGAAGCGTACAAACCGATAAGCAACAGCCAGACGGGCTGGGGGAGATGAAAAAGGGGACTGATGAATGATGTGGCTACGGCGTTTAATACAGGGACATCGCTGGTCAATACTGTAGACAACGCACAATTGCAAGTCCAAGGAAATACCTTTAGGGACCAGTTAAAGATAACTGGTGCTAATCTGGAGGGATGTCAGAGAGGAGGTACACATGTGATATTGTGGCCCTATCATCTGAATCCTTTCGACCGGCCGGTATGTGGGTTCCAGTACGGGGATGGGCAGCCTATAAGCTGTATCATGGATGTCACGGCTCACAGCCATATACAGCCCTAGTTTGCGTACAAGGGGAACGGGACATACTGTGTCACCACCAGTGAAAGTCGGTATAGAGTACACCATGACACTTAGTGCCCAGTGAAAGATTCTACATTTTGCATCAAACCCCAGGTAGAGACACAAGTAGCACAAGAAAGGATAATTCCTATCTCAGACTGCAAACATATCAATTTTACAGTCAACAATACTTTATCGCACCTCCAGAGATACATAACGCTTTTTGGATACGATATCCTGCCGTTACCCTAACATTTGACTGAACTATTAAAGAACTGTCCCACAAACATTATTACACGTTACACCAAAAGAACGAAAAAGTAAGGGAGGAAATCGAGGAAATGATTGCTCTTCATCGGTGGGATGTGGGACTCAATATTCAAACATAGAAACATAAAAAATAGGTGCAGGAGTAGGCCATTGGGCCCTTCGAGCCTGCACCACCATTCAATAAGATCATGGCTGCTCATTCCCTCTCTACCCCTTTCCTGCTTTCTCTGCATACCCCTTGATCCCTTTAGACGTAAGAGCCATATCTAACTCCCTCTTTAATATATCCAATGAACTGGCATTAACAACTCTCTGTGGCAGGGAATTCCACAGGTTAACAACTCTCTGAGTGAAGAAGTTTCTCCTCATCTCAGTCCTAAATGGCCTACCCCTTATCCTAAGACTGTGTCCCCTGGTTCTGGACTTTCCCAACATTGGGAACATTCTTCCTGCATCAAACCTGTCCAGTCCCATCAGAATTTTATATGTTTCTATGAGATCCCCTCTCATCCTTCTAAACTCCAGTGTATAAAGGCCCAGTTGATCCAATCTCTTCTCATATGTCAGTCCAGCCATCCCTGGAATCAGTCTGGTGAACCTTCACTGCACAACCTCAATAGCAAGAACATCCTTCCTCAGATTAGGAGACCAAAACTGAACACAATATTCAAGGTGAACTCTTATCAAGGCCCTGAACAACTGCAGTAAGACCGCCCTGCTCCTATACTCAATTCCTCTCGCTATGAAGGCTAACATACCATTTGCCTTCTTCACCACCTGCTGTACCTGCATGCCAACTTTCAATGACTGTTAAACCATGAAACCCAGGTCTCATTGCACCTCCCCTTTTCCTAATCTGCCACCATTCAGATAATAGTCTGCCTTTGTGTTTTTGCCCCTAAAGTGGATAACCTCACAATTATCCACATTATACTGCATCTGCCATGCATTTGCCCACTCTCCTAACCTGTCCAAGTCACCCTTCAGTCTCTTAGCGTCCTCCTCACAGCTCACACCGCCACCCAGTTTAGTGTCATCTGTAAACTTGGAGATATTACACTCAATTCCTTCATCCAAATCATTAATGTATATTATAAAGAGCTGGGGTCCCAGCACTGAGCCCTGCAGCACTCCACTAGTCACCACTTGCCATTCCAAAAAGGACCCATTTATCCCGACTCTGCTTCCTGTCTGCCAACCAGTTCTCTATCCACGTCAGTACATTACCCCCAATACCACGTGCTTTGATTTTGCACACCAATCTCTTGTGTGGGACCTTGTCAAAAGCCTTTTGAAAGTCCAAATACACCACATCTACTAGTTTTCCCTTGTCCACTCTGCTAGTTACATCTTCAAAAAATTCCAGAAGATTCGTCAAGCATGATTTCTCTTCCCACCCACCCAGGGTTTGAATCATATTGTCATGTATGTAACCCTCTTGCAACAGTAATCTTCATGTAACTGTAACCTTCATGCAACTCCTATACACTGTACTGATACCCTAGAAATGCACACCCTGACCACAGTGGGTGAACTTGTGGGAGACATTCCTCACCTGGGTTTCCAGGTATAAAATGGGAGGTCCCACCCAGGGTCAGCACTCCTTTGTCCTGGGAATAAAGGTTAAGGTCACATAGTGACTGTGTCTGCAGTACATGCCTTGTGTGAATTTGTAGTAAGGTGCAGGGACACCACATTTGGCGACGAGAAACGGGAATCATCGAACCACGAGGATGGCCACCGGTAGAACAGGGGAACGTTACTGTGTGGGTGAGGACTGGGACGACTTTGTGGAAAGACTCCAGCAGAGCTTTGTCACGAAGGACTGGCTGGGAGCGGCAGCGGCTGACAAGCTGCGGACCACAGACATATGCGCTGATGAAAGACCTGCTCGCACCCCAAAAGCCAGCGGACAAGTCCTTTGAAGAGCTCAGCCAGCTGACCAGTGAGCATCTCAAGCCGGCGAGTAGCATACACATGGCCCGGCACTGGTTCTACACACACCGGCGTCGAGAGGGACAATACATCTCCGACTTCGTTGCGGACCTGCGGCGCTTGGCCAGTCTCTGTAAGTTCACAGACGCCTGCAGGGGGGAGATGTTAAGGGTCTTTTTCATTGAGGGCATTAATCATGCCAGGATTTTCAGGAAGCTCATAGAGGCCAAGGACTTGACTTTAGAAGGGGCGGTGTTGATAGCTCAGACCTTGATGGCAGGGGAAGAGGAGACCAAGCTAATTTACGCGTGCAGCCCTGGTCCCAACGTGGCGATGGACCAGGGAGTTAACATGGTGAATGTGGCTCGGGACCCCGCAGGCAGGCAAGGGCAATTCAAAACCACCCAGGCAGCAACAGACTCGAGGGTGGGCCCGCAACAGGGACAATGGAAAGGGGATCTCAATTCACACCATCACGAGGAACAATGCGTCCCGCGATGGGACCATTAACACCCACCATCAGAGTGCTTAGAAAGAACAAAATGAGCAATCAGAGAGGACTGCCTGGTAACAGTCCCTTTGTTAACAACAATCTCAGCTCATGCTGGAGATGCGGGGGTATACATACTGCGAAAAGCTGCAGGTTCCAGAAATATACCTGTAGGATTTGTCACATCAGTGGACACTTGGCCAGGATGTGCAAAAAGGCTGTGACGAGGCTAATCTGTGAGACAGAGGAACCAGACGAGGAGTCTGCAATGCAGGACGATGCCTGGGGAAAAGCCATGGATGCTGAAGTTCAGTGGGTTCATGTGGCTGACGTCCACAGCTCATACACTAAAACGTCACCCATGATGATGAAAGTTTTATTGAATGGTATCCCGGTGCGCATGAAGCTGGATACGGGAGCTAGCCAGTCACTTATGAGCGCCCAACAATTTGAGAGAGTATGGCCACACAGAGCTAGCAGGCCCAAACTGGAATGCATTGACATGCAGCTACGGACGTACACCAAAGAGATCATCCCAGTGCTAGGCAGTGCAAACTCGGTGGTAACAGATATTGGATCACAGAACCGGCTGCCACTGTCGATCATCCCGGGAAATGGCCCCGCGCTCTTGGGGAGGAGTTGGCTAGCCGAGATGAATTGGAAATGGGGGGATGCGTACGCCATTTCATCTGTGGAGCGAAGTTCATGCTCACAGGTCCTACAAAAATTCGGGTCACTGTTTCAACCGGTGTCAGAATGTTCAAGGGCACTAAAGTAGTGATACGCATCACTCTGGATGCCAGACCAGTGCACCACAAAGCCAGAACGGTGCCATATGTGATGCGTGAGAAAATTGAAAGTGAATTGGACAGGCTGCTCAGAGAGGGCATAATTTCGGCCGTTGAATTCAGTGACTGGGCAAGTCCCATCGTTTCTGTCCTTAAAGCAGATGGCTCGGTCAGGATTTGTGGCGACTACAAAGCCACCATCAACCGAGTGTCGCTGCAAGACCAATACCCGCTCCCGAGAGCGGAGGACCTTTTTGCCACGCTGGCAGGTGGCAAGCTGGTCACGAAGCTGGACCTCACTTTGGCCTACATGACTCAGGAACTGGCTGAAGAATCCAAGCTTCTGACCACCATCACAACACACAAGAGATTATTTATCTACAACAGGTGTCCGTTTGGCATTCGTTCGGCGGCAGCTATCTTTCTGCGGAACATGGAAAGCTTGCTCAAATCCATTCCTGGAACAATTGTATTCCAAGATGACATCCTTATAACGGGTTGAGACACTGAGGAACACCTGCACAACCTAGAGGAGGTGCTACGCCGACTGGACCAGGTTGGCTTGAGGCTGAAAAAGGCCAAGTGTGTGTTTTTGGCCCCAGAGGTCGAGTTTTTGGGCAGGAGGGTTGCCGCAGACGGGATCCGGCCCACTGAATCAAAAACAGAGGTGATCCGCCGGGCGCCCAGGCCCAGCAACACGTCGAAGTTGCGATCATTCCTGGGACTTTTGAACTATTTCGGGAACTTTCTGCCGAACTTAGGCACATTGTTGGAGCCATTACACATGCTCCTGCATAAAGGTTGTGAATGGTTTTGGGGGGACTGTCAAGAACTGGCTTTCAATAAGGTGAGGAACCTGCTGTGTTCTAACAAACTGTTGCCTTTGTATGACCCCTGTAAAAAACTGGTTTTAACGTGCGATGCATCGTCCTACGGGGTTGGGTGTGTGTTGCAGCAGGGTAATGACGACGGCCAACTCCAACCGGTGGCTTATGCCTCCAGGTCACTCTCCCAGGCAGAGTGTGGATACGGCATGGTCGAAAAGGAAGCACTCGCTTGTGTTTACAGTGTGAAAAAGATGCACCAGTACCTTTTCGGTAAACGGTTCGAGCTAGAGATGGACCACAAGCCATTAACATCCCTGTTGTCCGGCAGCAAGGCTGTCAATGCCAATGCGTCAGCACGCATACAGCGATGGGCTCTCATGCTGACTGCGTATGACTACACCATATGGCACCGGCCAGGCACCGAAAGTTGCGCTGACGCGCTCAACAGGATCCCACTGGCCACCACCGAGGGGCGTCGGAGCAAAGCGCTGAGACGGTCATGGCCGTTGAGGCTTTTGACACCACAGGCTCCCCATCACAGCCCGCCAGATCAAACTCTGGACCAAGAGAGACCCCCTCCTATCCATGATAAAGAAATGTGTCCTGACTGGAGATTTGGCGCCTGCACACAGGGCGTGCCCCGAGGAGGTCAGACCATTTCAGAGATGGCTGGATGAGCTCTCCATCCAAGCCGACTGCCTGCTATGGGGCAGCCGGGTAGTCATGCCCCAGAAAGGAAGGGAAGTGTTCATCAGGGAACTCCACAGCGAGCACCCTGGCATCGTGTTAATGAAGGCCATTGCCCGGTCACATGTATGGTGGCCGGGGATTGCCTCAGACCTGGAACACTGGGTTCGCAGGTGCACGATGTGTGCCCAGCTGGGCAATGCCCCCAGGGAGGCCTCACTCAGCCCATTGCTCTGGCCCACCAGGTCACGTATTCACGTAGACTATGCGGGCCCATTCATTGGGAAAATGTTCCTGATCGTTGTCGATGCATACTCGAAATGGATCAAGTGCATCATATTAAACTCGTGCACGACATCTATCACCATGGAGAGTCTGCGTACGGTTTTCGCGACCCACGGCTTGCCGGACATCCTGGTCAGCGACAATGGCCCGTGTTTCACCAGCCATGAATTCCAAGAGTTTATGTCGGGCAATGGTATCAAACACGTCCGGACAGCGCCATTCAAGACGGCTTCCAATGGCCAGGCGGACATGCGGTCCAAGTCATAAAACAGTGCATGCTACGCATCCAAGGACCCTCCCTTCAGTACCGCCTATCGCGCCTCCTGCTGACCAACAGGTCCTGCCCGCACTCGCTCACGGGAGTCCCCGCCAGTGGAACTCCTCATGAAACGCATGCTTAAAATGCGGCTGTCCCTCATTCACCCAGCCCTGGCAGACATTGTTGAGGGCAAGCGCCGGTCCCAAACCGAGTTCCATGATCGAAACTCAAGAAGGAGATATATAGAAATGGATGACCCGGTATTTGTTCTTAACCATGCTTTGGGACTCAAGTGACTTGAGGGCACAGTAATTGGCAAAGAAGGGAATAGGGTCATAGTGGTCAGACTAAACAATGGGCAGATATGCCGCAAACACTTGGACCAAGTAAAGAAAAGGTTCAGCATAGACATGGAGGAATCTGAAGAAGAGCATGAGATGTCACCCACACCACTGCCAGTGGACGAGCAACAAGGACAGTCCACAGCATGCACAGTCCCTGCGGCCAGCCCGGACAGGCCGGAATCACCTCAGGTGACAGAGACGCATGCCAAGGCTCAGCCACCAGAGCCCCAACTGCGATGCTCCACGAGAGAGCGTCGACCACCTGAAAGACTTAACCTTTGACACTAAAAGACATAAGGGGGAGGTGATGTCATGTATGTAACCATCATGCAACGGTAATCTTCATGTAACTGTAACCTTCATACAACTCCTGTACAATGTACTTATACCCTAGAAATGCACACCCTGACCACAGGGGGTGAATTTGTGGGAGACACTCCTCACCTGGGTTTCCAGATATAAAAGGGGAGGTCCCACCCAGTGTCAACACTCCTTGGTCCTGGGAATAAAGGTTAAGGTCACGTAGTGACTGTGTCTGCAGTACATGCCTCGTGTGAATTTGTAATACGGTGCAGGAACATCACACATATCACACTTGTTAGTAATTGTACAGTTAGTAATGGTGTTGTATCTATTCATCTTGTCCTGTAAATTAAGGCAAAGGACGAGGGAAGGGAATCTTGAAGGGTTATTAAAATGAAACAAGGCCAAAGTGTTTGTGAAAGTATAAACTAAAGTCAGGTGGTTTAAGGTCAAACGTTGTTTTGTTGTAAAAAGTAAGTAATGTGGAGATTTGACTGAAGACTGCAATATACCCAAAAAGGCTCAGGAAAAAGAAGAAGCCACCTAGAGTAATGTCTCTGAGTGTATAACAAGAGACATTAAAGGGGGAAGTTTAAGGGTTACACATTTCGTGATCAGGGCACAGCAAGAGGCCATGGATTCAAATGGTTTAAAAGAAAACCTGTGGGGCTGTTGGGTAGGAGAAAGAGCGCCAGCCTGGGGCAGGTGGTGACTCATAACTGATTAATGCAATTTCTGCGGTCAGGAGCGAGACCTGATTACCAAAAGGGCTTTGATAAAATCAAGCAGAGAAACCCATGGATGAATTGGCCGGAGGGGAAAAAACAGTTCCCTATGGAGACTACAAGTCTGTGAAAATCCAGGAGCACAAAGGATCCCACAAGGCGTGCATTTTTGGATAGCAAGGCATAAAAGATAAGGAGTTATCTTTGGCCCTGCCGATTCCATGCACAGATGAGTGGGGGAATTGTGACCATCCAAACAGATCCAAATCCATCATTCAGCCATCGAGACTCATCCAGATGCATTAACTGAAAGCAGCCCAGCAGGAGACTTGTATAATTGAATGGATATATATGAAGGAGCTCACAGAAGTAAAACACCTCAGAACAACAGGTCAAAGGAACAATGACCACGAAAGGGGAACAATGGAAAAAAGACCAAGAAGAGAGAGATGACGAGAAGGAAACAAAAGCAGGAGGAGAGACAAGCGCAGAAGCAAGCAGCTGGGACCCAACCTTTTTCCTAGCTCCATGAGCCGACAGTCCACAACAGCAGCAATTGGTTGGATGGGTGATTGTATGTCTTCCATCAATCTCTAAGAAGTTTTGTTCTGTAATTTTTAGTTGATTTTTTGCAATAAACTAACATTTGGGTTTAAGCCTAAACTTTGCGTTATGTGGAGTCCTTCCTGTAATTCCCGAGGTCTAGGATTCAAAGTAGAGTGAAAAACGAACACCTTGCATAGGCGGGCGTTGTTAACAGCGCCACGCACATTCACAAAATCACTAACGGGAGGTGCAAATGCACTGAATTTCTATCCCGTTATTTACTGTGAGTCAGATGATAGCACTCCTTCTTCTGAATCAGGAGGTTGTGGGTTCAAGTCCCACTCCAAAGACTTTTAATTATTTTTATTTATTCATTCATAACTTCTGTGCATCATTGGCAAGGCCTGTATTTATTGTTTATCTCTCATTAGAACATAAGATTTTTTTTTGATTGATTCACGAGATGTGGATGTCGCTGGCAAGGCCAGCATTTATTGCCCATTCCTAATTGCCCTTGAGAAGGTGGTGGTGATCCACCTTCTTGAACCACTGGAGTCCTTGAGGTGAAGGTACTCCCACAGTGCTGTTAGGGAGGGAGTCCCACGATTTTGACCCAGCGACGATAAAGGAAAGGCGATATATTTCCAAATCAGGATGGTGTGTGACTTGGAGGGGAACTTGGTGTTCCCTTGTGCCTGCTGCCCTTGTACTTCGAGGTGGTAGAGGTCATAGGTTTGAGAGGTGTTGTTGAAGAAGCCTTGGCGAGTTGCTGCAGTGCATCTTGTAGATGGTGCACACTGCAGCCACGGTGCACCAATGATGGAGAGAGTGAATCTTGAAGGTGGTGGATGGGGTGTCAATCAAGCGGGCTGTTTTGTCCTGGATGGTGTTGAGCTTCTTGAGTTTTGTTGGAGCTGCACTCATCCAGGCAAATGGAGAGTATGCCATCATATTTCTGACTTGTGCCTTGTAGATAGTGGAGGCTTTGGGGAGTCTGGCGATGAGTAACTCGCTGCAGAATACCCAGCCTCTGACCTGCTTTTGTAGCCACAATGTTTTTGTGGCTGGTCAAGCTAAGATTCTGGTCAGTGGTGATCTGCAGAATGTTGATGGTGGGTATTGCGGTGATGGTAATCCCATTGAATATCAAGTGAAGTGGCTAGACCTTCTCTTGTTGGAGATGGTCATTGCCGAGCACTTGTGTAGTGTAACTGTTACTTGATACAGGTAGTAGAGTTTTGGATGAGCACACATTTATGTAGTGTGGAAGATGGGAGTTCAGCCAGGAGAGCATTGGAATGGTCAGGTCTAGAGGTAACAAATGTATGGGTGAGGGTTTCAGCAGAAGATGAGGTGAGGCAGAGTAGGAGTGAGGCGATGCTATGGAGGTGGAAGTAGGCGGTCTTAGTGACGGAGTGGGTATGTGGTCGGAAGCTCATCGCGGGGTCAAACACAACATCAAGGTTGTGTATAGTCTGGCTCAGCTTCATACAGTTGCCAAGGAATGGGATGGAAACGGTGGTCAGGGAATGGAGTTTGTAGCGGGGACCAAAGACAATGGCTTCAGTCTTTCTAGTATTTAGTTGGAGAACATTCTGCTCACTTTCCTCAATAAGACATCCTTACAAGGTCCAGGTCACACATCATACTCCTTTGTTTGCTGACCTACATTGGCTCCTGGACCCCAATCCCTCAAATTGAAAATGTTCATCCTAATATCGAAGTCGGTTCATTGCTTCACCGTTTCCTATCATTGTAACATTCTCTAGCTCTGTAATGCTTTGTGACCTCTGTGTTTCTCCAGCTCTTGTACATCCCACACTTGCTTTGACCCCCATCAATGGCCGTGCTTTTTGCTGTCTAACCCCTAAGTTCTGGAATTCCCTCCTTAAACCGTTCCACTTGCCTCTCCTTCTTTAAGACATTCCTAATAACCTATCACATTGAACAAGTTTTTTGTCACCTTTACTAATTGCTAGGATGAGAGTGTTGTCCTATGAAAAAAAAGACTTGCATTTACATAGTGTCTTTCCTGACCACCGGATGTCCCAAAGCGCTTTACCACCAATGAAGTACATTTTAGTTGCAATTTAAGAAATGCAGCAGCAAAATTTGTTCACAGTAAGCTTCCACAACCAGCAATGTGACAATGCAAGTCTCCAGGAAATTCTGGGCCATTTTAGGTAACATCGGAAATTTGTTTTGAATTCCACACCAACAATAACTTGCATTTATATAGCACATTAAATGCAGGAAAAGTTCCCAAGGTGCTTTACAGGAGTGTGATAAGTCAAAAAAAATGACACTGAGCCAAAGAAGGAGATATTAGGCCGGGCATCTAAAAGCTTGGTCAAAGAGGTTGGTTTTAAAGAGTGCCTTAAAGTAGGAGAGAGAGGAAGAGGCGGATTGAAGGCCTGGCTGCCAATGGCGGTGCAAAAAGAACGGGGAGTCTAGAGTGGAGCAATGCAGATTTCTTGGAAGTTTATTGGGTTGGAGAAGGTTACAGAGATAGTAAGGGTGAGGTGATGGAGGAATTTGAACATGAGGATGAGAATTTAAAATCGAGGTATTGATGGACTGGGAGGCAATGTTGGTCAGTGAGCACAGGGGTGATGGGTGAGCGTGGTGCAGATTAGGATACTGGCAACAGAGTTTTGGATGAGTTCAGGTTTATGGAGGATGGGGGGTCAATCAGGAAATCATTGGAATAGTCGAAATTGGAAGTTATAGAAAAGCATGGATGAGGGTTTCAGGAGCAGATGGGCTGTGGCTGGGGTGGAGACAGGTGATGTTAGGGAGGTGCAAATAGGCTTTGTGATGGAGAGGTTATGGGGTCAGAAGTTCAACTTATGTTCAAATAGCACGGCGAGGCTGCGAACATTGTAGTTCAGCCTTAGACAGGAGGAGGATGGAATCGGTGGCGAGGGAGTTTTATGCCTTTTATTTACCGGCACTGGGTAATGAGTTGTGAATCTGTTCATTCAGGTCTTGCTGAAGAAAATGAATAAACTCTTCTTCCATTAGCACAAAAGTAACTGTCAATCTGTAGACAGAAAGCTCAGAAGGAGGGGAAGAGAATTAAATCAATCAGGGAAGTATGAAAGGAGTAACAAGCAAAGTGAAAAAGAAACACATTGTCGAAAAATGTTAGTATAAGGGAACCAAAGTCATAAAAAGGAAAGTCTCCGGGAGGTGGATGCAGTCATTCACATGTCAAGTGAATCGGTTCGGAAGGTGGTTGAAGGAAAGTGGAGTAAAAGGAATTGAGAATAAAACGGGCAGATTGGATTCGGACTTCTGCTTGTGTGGAGGATAAACATTAGCAGGGAGTGGGTTGGGTCGAATGGCTTGTTTCTGTAACAAACCTGTCAAAACACTTCTTAGTCTTGAAGGTTGTCAGCTCAGGGTGAAAAACACATTCTCAAGTTTCTCTTTCATCATTTTAATCACTTATTTCTGGTAGCTTTCTAGTGAATCTGTGATACAACTTTTCATTGCTTTTATCCTTCCTATAATGGGTTGCCTAAAGCTGTACATAAAACTATTTTCTAAGTTCTTTTACAAGTTCAACGTTATCCTTACTCCTAAATTCCAGGAACAGATGGATTCTGTTTGCTATTTTATGCCTTTTATCTACCTGCACTGCCACCTTTTATTGACCTGTGAAGCTGCCTCTCTGGATAGTGGGACTCGTCCAGTTTATTTTCACTAAGTCTTCAGAAATGTCCACCCATCCTGCACCCTTCACCATCCAGGAAAAAGTGAAACACCAAAAATACCCCAAGACATGTTTTTGTCGGAAGCTGTATGTCATGTATCTCACACTACTGTACATAACTGTATCTTACCATGCTATACATGACTGTAACTAGAGATGACCTGTAACCACAAGCTTACCTTACCACCAGGGGTGCACGTGCAGGAGACACTGGATAGCTGTCCCAGACAGGTATATAAGGACAGGTCTCAGGCAAGTGTGGCATTTGAGAGCTGTGTAATAAAGGTGCAGGTCCTGAGTGACCTTGACTTCAATATGTGCCTCATGTTGTGTCAGAAACGAGCGTACATGCTTAAACAAAGGGGACTACAGTGGGATGAGGGCAGAGTTGGCTAAAATAGACTGGAAACAAGGACTAAACGGTGGCACAATTGAGGAACAGTGGAGGACTTTTAAAGAGCTCTTTCATAGTGCGCAACAAAAATATATTCCAGTGAAAAAGAAGGGCGGTAAGAGAAGGGATAACCAGCCGTGGATAACCAAGGAAATAAAGGAAAGTATCAAATCAAAGACCAATGCGTATAAGGTGGCCAAGGTTAATGGGAAACTAGAAGATTGGGAAAATTTTTTAAGGAACAGCAAAGAATGACTAAAAAAGCAATAAAGAAAGGGAAGATAGATTACGAAGGTAAACTTGCGCAAAACATAAAAACGGATAGTAAAAGCTTTTACAGATATATAAAACGGAAAAGAGTGACTAAAGTAACTGTTGGTCCCTTAGAAGATGAAAAGGGGGATTTAATAATGGGAAATGTAGAAATGGCTGAGTCCTTAAACAATTATTTTGCTTCCATCTTCACAGTGGAAGACACAAAAACCATGCCAAAATTTGCCGGCCACAGGAATGTGGGAAGAGAGGACCTTGAGACAATCACTATCACTTGGGGGGTAGTGTTGGACAGGCTAATGGGACTGAAGGTAGACAAGTTCCCTGGTCCTGATGAAATGCATCCCAGGGTATTAAAAGAGATGGCGGAAGTTATAGCAGATGCATTCGTTATAATCTACCAAAATTCTCTGGACTCTGGGGAGGTACCATCGGATTGGAAAGCAGCTAATGTAACGCCTCTGTTTAAAAAAGGGGGCAGGCAAAAGGCAGGTAACTATAGGCCGGTTAGTTTAACATCTGTAGTGGGGAAAATGCTTGAAACTATCATTAAGGAAGAAATAGCGGGACATCTAGATAGGAATAGTGCAATCAAGCAGAAGCAGCATGGATTCATGAAAGGGAAATCATGTTTAACTAACTTACTGGAATTCTTTGAGGATATAACGAGCATGGTGGATAGAGGTGTACCGATGGATGTGGTGTATTTAGATTTCCAAAAGGCATTCGATAAGGTGCCACACAAAAGGTTACTGCAGAAGATAAAGATACGCGGAGTCAGAGGAAATGTATTTGCATGGATAGAGAATTGGCTGGTGAACAGAAAGCAGAGAGTCGGGATAAATGGGTCCTTTTCCGGTTGGAAATCAGTGGTTAGTGGTGTGCCACAGGGATCGGTACTGGGACCTCAACTGTTTAGAATATAGATAGATTACCTAGAAGAGGGGACAGAGTGTAGTGCAACAAAATTTGCAGATGACACTAAGATTAGTGGGAAAGCGGGTTGTGTAGAGGACGCAGAGAGGCTGCAAGGAGATTTGGATAGGTTAAGCGAATGGGCTAAGATTTGTCAGATGGAATACAATGTTAGAAAGTGTGAGGTCATCCACCTTGGGAAAGAACACAGTAAAAGGAAATATTATTTGAATGGGGAGAAATTACAACATGCTGTGGTGCAGAGGGACCTGGGGGTCCTTGTGCATGAATCCCAAAAGGTTAGTTTGCAGGTGCAGCAGGTAATCAGGAAGGCGAATGGAATGTTGGCCTTCATTACGAGAGGGATGGAGTACAAAAGCAGGGAGGTCTTGCTGCAACTGTATAAGGTATTGATAAGGCCATGCCTGGAGTACTGCATGCAGTTTTGGTCACCTTACTTAAGGAAGGATATACTAGCTTTGGAAGGGGTACAGAGACGATTCACTCGGCTGATTCGAGAAATGAGGGGGTTACCTTATGATGATAGATTGAGTAGACTGGGTCTTTACTCGTTGGAGTTCAGAAGGATGAGGGGTGATCTTATCGAAACATTTAAAATCATGAAAGGGATAGAGGCAGAGAGGTTGTTTCCACTGGTAGGGGAGACTAGAACTAGGGGTCACAGCCTCAAAATACAGAGGAGCCAATTTAAAACCGAGTTGAGAAAGAATTTCTTCTCCCAGAGGGTTGTGAATCTGTGGAATTCTCTGCCCAAGGAAGCAGTTGAGGCTAGCTCATTGAATGTTTTCAAGTCAAAGATAGATAGATTTTTAACCAATAAGGGAATTAAGGGTTACAGGGAGAGGGCGGGTAAGTGGAGCTGAGTCCACGACCAGATCAGTCATGATCTTATTGAATGGCGGAGCAGGCTCGAGGGGCTAGATGGCCTACTCCTGTTCCTAATTCTTATGTTCTTATGTTCTTATGTGAATCTGTACTGCAGGGACAGAATTTTACAGTGGCGACGAGTTACGGGATTACAGAATCCACAGAATGGCGACCAACGGCTCAGATGAAAAATACAATGCTGGAGATAATTGGGAGGACTTTATAGAAAGGCTCCAGCAAAGCTTTGTAACCAAAGACTGGTTAGGCGACGATAAGGCAGACAAGAGAAGAGCCCATCTCTTGACCAGCTGTGGCTCAAAAACATACATCTTAATGAAGGACCTGCTGGCACCCGAGAAACCAGCAAGCAAGTCGTTTGAAGAGTTGAGCACACTGGTAAAAGACCACCTGAAGCCAGCGAGCAGCCTACACATGGCCAGATGCAGGTTCTACAACTACAGACACTGTGTGAGCCAGAGCATACCCGACTTCGTGGCGGAACTTCGGAGGTTGACTAGCTTATGTGAGTTCTCCGATGAACTAAGGAGAGAAGTACTGAGAGACTTTTTTATTGAAGGAATATGCCACGTAGGCATATTCCGAAAGCTCATAGAGACCAAGAACTTGACTCTAGAGGCAGCAGCACTGGTTGCACAGACATTCCTGGCAGGAGAAGAAGAGACGAGGTTGATCTACAGTGTGGGTATGACAACTAACGAAACATCGGAACAAGGGGTTCACAGCGTGAAACACGCCGCTACCCCCACACACAGACAAAGGCAGGAGAGCATTTCCTCAACAGCAGGCAGTGGCGCCAGAAGCCATCAAGGGTCACATGAACAGCCGTTCACACCTCATCAACCCACAATGCGAGCAATCAACTACAAACTGAGAGAAGCTCAAGAGAGATCAGCCAGACGTAGCTCATCCTTTGGAAACAATGGAAGCGGTCTGTGCTGGAGATATGGGGGAAGGCACTCATCAAGGGGGTGTCGATTTCAGCATGCTGTTTGCAGAAACTGCGACTATACAGGGCATCTGGCCCGCTTGTGCAGAAAAACGGCAGCTCAGCTAGTATACGAATCGGAAGTGTCGGAAAGCAGACCAGAAGACGGTGGGGACAATACCCGGTACATCGATGTACAGTGGGTCAACACGATCAATGTCCACTGCCCCTACAACAAGACGCCTCCAATAATGAAGAGGGTCCTAATCAACGGGATACCCGTCAACATGGAGCTGGATACGGGAGCGAGTCAATCTCTCATGAGCGCTCAACAATTTGAACAGCTGTGGCCGCACAAAAGAGACAGACCAAAACTCACAAGGATCGACACCAAACTAAGGATCTATACCAAAGAAATCATCCCAGTCCTCGGCAGCGCCATGCTCTCCGTCACACACAAAGGGACAGTGAACCGACTTCCCCTGTGGATTGTCCCCGGAGATCTCCCAGCACTGCTGGGGAGAAGCTGGCTGGCAAAACTAAACTGGAACTGGGATGATGTTCACGTCATGTCATTAGAGGAACGGACCTCCTGCTCAACAGTTCTAAGTCGATTTGAACATCTCTTTCAGCCAGGTGTGCGCACCTTCAAAGGGGCTAAAGTCAAAATCTACATCACACAGGATGCTAGACCGGTCCATCACAAGGCTACAGCTGTGCCCTATGTGACGAGGGAAAAGATTGAACATGAACTGGACAGGCTTCTGCGGGAAGGCATTATCTCACCCGTGGAATTTAGCGACTGGGAAAGTCCCAGCGTCCCAGTCATGAAGCCTGATGGATCCGTACGAATCTGTGGGGACTACAAATCTACCATAAACAGAGTCTGCTTACAGGACCAATACCCGCTGCCCAGAGCAGAGGACTTATTTGCCACATTGGCTGGAGGAAAACTTTTCTCAAAACTATATCTCACATCTGCGTATATGATGCAAGAATTGACCGACGAGTCCAAGCTACTCACCACCATCAACACACATCGAGGCCTTTTCATGTACAATCGATGCCCATTCGGCATCAGGTCGACAGCTGCTATATTCCAGTGCAACATGGAGAGTCTGCTCAAGTCCATTCCGGGGACGGTTGTATTTCAAGATGACATACTTATCATGGGCAGGGACACCGACTCCCATCTCCGCAATTTGGAGGAAGTACTCAAGCGGTTGGATCGGGTAGGCCGAAGAGTTAAGAAATCCAAGTACCTGATTCTCGCGCCCAAGGTTGAATTTTTGGGCAGAAGGATTGCCGCTGATGGAATCCGCCCAACAGAGTCTAAAACTGAAGCAATTCGCCTGGCAGCCAGGCCCCAGAATGTCTCAGAACTGCGCGCCTTTCTCGGGCTACTCAATTACTTTGGGAACTTTATGCAGAACTTAAGCTGGAGCCTCTCCATATGATCCTCAGAAAGGGGTGCGATTGGTTTTGGGGGGGACGCCCAGGAATGTGCCTTCAATAAGGCACGCAACCTTCTGTGTTCCAACAGTGTTTTGGCTTTCTTTGATCCGGTAAAAAGCTAGTTCTTACATGTGATGTGTCAGTGTACAGGGTCGGGTGCGTTTTACAACCTGTCAATAGTGTGGGTAAATTACAACCCATAGCTTATGCCTCCAGGTCACTTTCGCGGGTGGAGCACGGGTATGGAGTGGTAGAGAAGGAGGTGCTCGCATGCGTGTACGGTGTCAAAAAGATGCACCAATACCTTTTCGGGGCCAAGTTCGCGTTAGAAACCGACCACAAGCCCCTCACGTCCATTCTATCCGAGAGCAAGGCAATAAATGCCAACGCCTCAGCGCGCATTCAACAGTGGGCACTCATGCTGGCGTCTTACGATTACACCATAAGGCACAGACCAGGCACAGACAACTGTGCCGACGCACTTAGCAGGCTACCTGTGGCGACCACGGAAGGGTCTGACGAACAGGACTGTGAGATAGTCATGGCAATCAATGCCTTTGAGTCCACAGGTTTGCCCATGACGGCTCGCCAAATTAGAGCCTGGACGTCGAGCGACCCCACGTTATCCCTAGTAAAAAGATGTGTCTTAACTGGTGACTGGGCAGAGGCTCGCGATGCCTGCCCCGAGGAGATCAAACCTTTCAATAGGTGCATTCATGAGCTGTCACTACAAGCAGACTGCCTGATGTGGGACAGCCGAGTAGTTGTGCCTCTGCGAGGCAGAGAGGCATTTGTCCGGGAGCTCCACCGCGAGCACCTGTGGATTGTTCTCATGAAGGCCATAGCCAGATCCCACGTCTGGTGGCCTGGCATTGACACAGACTTGGAGCTCTGCGTCCGACGGTGCACCATTTGTGCCCAACTCAGTAATGCCCCCAGGGAGGCCCCCCTGAGCCCCTGGCCCTGGCCTACCAAACCGTTGTTGCGGGTGCACGTAGACTATGCGGGCCCATTCATGGGCAAAATGTTCCTCGTAGTTGTAGATGCATTTTCTAAGTGGATCGAATGCACCATTTTAAACTCGAGCACCACCTCCACCACTGTGGAGAGGCTTGGAACCATGTTCGCAACGCACGGCATTCCTGACATATTGGTCAGTGATAATGGTCCGTGCTTCACCAGCGCAGAATTCCAAGATTTTATAAGTGACCACGGCATAAATCACGTTAAGATGGCACCGTTCAAGCCAGCCTCCAACGGCCAGGCAGAGCAAGCAGTGCAGACCATTAAACAAGGCATGCTCAACATCCAAGATCCCACGCTGCAGGGCCGCCTGTCGAAACTGCTGCTGGCATACAGATCTCATCCGCATTCATTGACTGGAGCTCCCCCCGCGCAACTATTAATGAAATGGACCTTAAAGATGAGGCTCTCATTAATCTTCCCAGACATGCATGAAATTGTACCATGACCGAAATTCGAGGGGGAGGGGACAAAGTGTTTGTGCTAAACTATGGCAGGGGTCCCAAATGGCTTGCAGGGACAGTAACAGGCAAGGAAGGAAACAGACTACTGGTGGTACAAATGGACAATGGCCAAACCTGCTGGAGGCATGTCGACCAAGTCAAAAGTAGATTTATCAACAACACTGCTGAACCAGAGGCAGACTACAATGTGGAACTCACACCACACCTGGTGGACAGACAGAGGGAACAACCTGAGGAAAGGGCAATCCCAACAGACAGCCCAGGTGAGACATCAACAATCATACTGAATGAAACAGACAGCCCAAACGAGATACCAACAATCACACCGAAAGAAAAACAGGCACCAAGGCAAACAACTGAACCACAACTCAGACGCTCCACGCGAGAGCGTAGACCACCTGAGAGACTGTACCTATAAAGACAATAAGACCTTGGGGGAGGGTGATGTCATGTATCTCACACTACTCTACATAACTTTATCTTACCATGCTATACATGACTGTAACTAGAGATGACCTGTAACCACAAGCTTACCTTACCACCAGGGTGCACTTGCAGGAGACACTGGATACATGTCCCAGACAGGTATATAAGGACAAGTCTCAGGCAAGTGTGGCATTCGAGAGCTGTGTAATAAAGGTGCAGGTCCTGAGTGACCTTGACTTCAGTATGTGCCTCGTGTGAATCTGTACTGAAGGGACAGGACTTTACACTGTAAGCAGCATTGTGAAAAACCACCAGCAGTGAGCCCGAGCTAAAGTGTTTCTGACGCAAGTAACATCTCATTTTAAAAAGATAACCATGATCATCCCAAACTGATGCCGTGCATCCTAAAATCCTTGTCACCCAACAAAAATATTCCCTCACCCGATGGCCCGTGGAGAAGGGAGGGTGGCAAACAAAGTCTGGAAGCGGAGAAAGTAATCAGACATTCTCGATCATTTTACTCCCCTGGTGGCAGACATAGAAATCAGTCAATACATCCACTGGCAAACGTTCAGCAGAAGTTGGTAATCATGGGAACTTGGATCAACGATGATATCTGACCCCGGGCCTCCCACTGCCCACAACCCTCCGAACTGAGAAGGAAATCTGGCTTCTCCCCACCTCCCGATGAGAAGAAACTCCCCCTCCACTCCACTCCCCCCTCCGCTCTACTCCCCTTCACCTCCACACCCACTCCCCTACCCTACACTCCACTTCCCCTCTCCTCCACTCCCCCCTCCCAGTCCTAAAAAGACAAACTCTTTGACTTCTTTGAGGCCTCCACCTTTAAGTAATTGTGCCTCTGAGTCAAAAGGTCTCGGATTCAAGACCCACTCCAGAGACTTGAGCACATCATCCAGGGTGACATTTCATTCAAGTATTGAGAATGCTGCACTGTCGGAGGTACCCTCTTTCAGATGAGATGTTAAAACGAGCATCTCAGGTGGACGTAAAATATCCCTTGGTTCTGTTCGAAGTAGACCGAGTCAAAGCCAATATTTATCCCACAACAAAAATCATTAAAAAACCCAGATTATCTGGTCTTTTATTGCATCACTGTACATGGGACCTTGCTATGTATAAATTGGCTGCTATATTTCCTTACAACACAATAGTGACTCCATTTCCCTAGAAAGTACTTCATTGGCTGTGAAACGGTATGGGATGTTCTGAGGTCATGAAACGTGCTGTATAAATGCAAATTTTTTTCTCTCTTATCTTGGTCCCTCAGAGGAAAATCTCTCCTGGCATCCGCCCCCATTACCCCTCTCCCTCTCCACTCCCCTCCCCCTCCCCCCTGCCCCTTCCTCCCCCTCCCTCATTGCCCTTTGCTATCGATCTCTTTTGTGGTATTTCGTCCAATGCAATTTGTGAATCCATAAAAACAACACCAGCTGCATAGAATAGAATAGATTAGTACAGTACAGAAGGAGGCCACTTGTCCCATCGAGTCAGTGCCGGCTCTTTCAAAGAGCAATCCCGTTAGTCCCATTCCCCCCCCCCGCACCCCTCTCTTTCCCCGTATCCCTACCATTTTTCTCCTTCAAGTATTTATCCAATTCCCTTTTGAAGGCTATTATTAAATCTGTATCCATCACCCTATCAGACAGTGCATTCCAAATCCTAACCACGCATTGCATAAGAACATTTTTCCTCGTGTCACCTCCGATTCTTTTGCCAATCACCTTAAATGTGTGCCCTCTGATTGTCGACCCTTCAGCCACTGTAAACAGTTTCTCTTTATTTAATCTATCTAAACCTATCAAATCTCCTCTCCAAAACGGACAACCTCAGCCTCTCCAGTCTATCCACATAACTGTAATCCCTCATTCCTGGAACCATTCTTGTAAATCACTTCATGCCCTTCCTAAAGTGTATATTCTTTATGTATGCTCTCTGGTAGAATTCATTGAAGAAATATTAGTCAAGCATAAAATATTTTTAAGAAATCAGTACTGACTGGCGGTTTTAACTTGTGTTTCTCCAAGTGCTTAGTAATATAGGTTAGTAGTTAGTAGTAATTACCTGGCTTCTCCTGGTCTCTTTTTTTTTAGAGGGATGCCACATTTGCCACCCTCCAGTTCTCTGACACAATTTCACTGTCTAGAGGATTTGGGGAAATTAAACTCAGCGGCTTCCCTTCGGGCGCTCGAATAGTAACTATCAGGTCCCAGTGATTTGTTGATCTTAAAGTTATTGGTGTTTTTTGTGGCAGATTTACAAAGCAGAAGTGCTAAACAGACTGATGCTGAACTGGTGCACAGTGACCTTCTAGTATGGATGAACAAACCACAAAAAAAGCTGCTCTTCCCTCCTCCATATTCCGCTCCCTTTTCACATTGCTGATTCTGATGACACTGCTGATGCTGATTCTAAACTTGCGTCTTATAAAGGTGTGTAGAGTGGTAAAACCAATTGTTTCTCTTCTGGACTCAGTGACGCCCAACATGTTCTCGCCCTATGCCATGCTCTTTCAACATAAGTCATTGGATAATGATCAGGAGTGGGAGTGCTGACTGATTATACACATTCTACAGATTGGTTTTCACTCCTGGTCTGAGATGCAGTCTGAAAATCTAAAACTCCTAATGCATGCTGCTTCATTTAAGTACATAACCCATTTAATTATGGTGTAGCAATCCTTAAGAAATCTGTGATCTAAACTACCTTTCATTTATTCTTTTTTGACTACATGGAAATGCAAATTTAAAAAAAATTACTTCATTGGCTGTAAAATGCTTTGCGACGTTCAGTGTCATGAAAGGTGCTATATAAATGCAAGTCATTCTTTCTTTTTGCATAGAATGGACAGCATAAGAACAGGCCATTTGGCCCAACAGGCCACGCCGGTGATTATGCTCCACACGAGCCTCCTCCAACCCCTCTTCCTCTAACTCTATCTGTATAACCTTCCATTTCTTTCTCCCTAATGTATTTATCCAGCTTCCCCTTAAATGCATCTGTGATATTCGCTCACATTCTAGCGAGTACCACATTCTAAACACGCTCAGGGTAAAGACCTTTCTCTGGAATTCCCATTGGATTTATTAGTGACAATGTTATATTTATGGCCCCTTGTTTTAGTCTCCCCCAGAGGTGGAAACATCTTCCCTCTATCTACCCTATTAAACCCTTTCATAATCTTAAAGATTTCTATCAGGTCACTCCTCAACCTTCTCTTCTCTAGAGTAAAGAGCTCAGTCTGTTCAATCTTCCCTGATGAGTATAACCTCTCTGCTCTGGTATCATCCTTGTAAATCTTTTTTGCTCCTTCCCCAGTACATCTACATCATTGTGTAATATGGAGACCAAAACTGTGCAAATGCCCCAATGGTGGTCTCTACAGGTTTAACATCACTTCTCTGCTATTCAATTCTATCCCTCTAGAAAGAAACCCCAGTGCTTTGTTTGCTTTTTATGGCCTTATTAGCCTGCATCACTACTTTTGTTGATTGTGTATCTGTACCCCGAGATCCCTTTGCCCTCTACCCCATTTAAACTCTGGAGGAGGGTGTATGTTGGGAAATAACATGTATGCAATCACAATACAAAACATATTTATTAAAATGTTGTTCCTTTTCATAGTTTGATAAACATTCAATTTCTGGATCAGAGTCCAAATGGAGGAGATATCCAACTCCAAAGATTTATTCTGCAATGAGGCAGAAAGTGGAACCAAGGAAGACCCCTTGGACACAGCAATTGGTGCAATGTGGTTACCAGAATCAGAGCTTCACCCCTGAAGAAAGGTCAGAGGGGACAATCCTTATGAAAATGATTGAATGGCCAAAACCTCCCAAGCCTGCTGTGCCCTTTCTGAAAAGCAGCGACCCCTCACATGCTCGCTTTGTTATTCTAAATTCTGGAAAGACTTTCTATGTTGGAGATCAGTTACAAGTGATGCTGCGTATGAATGATTTTGAAGGACACCCAAAGCAGTATGGGGGTGACTACCTCCAAGGCCGGATCCACACTCCAGCTTTAAAAGCCGGATCAGCGGGAACAGTTGTAGATAACCAAAATGGATTTTACTATATAACTTTTAATTTATCTTGGCCAGGCAAAGTCGAAGCGTCTGTTTCCCTGGTTCATCCCAGTGAAGGGATCCAAGTACTTGAAAGGCTGCGCGAGGAAGAGCCAGATAGAGTGTATTTTCAAAGTGCCTTCAAATATGGGGGTACTTCAGAGACCACTGTGTGCAATCTTTGTTTGCCTCATACTAAACCGCTCTGTAACTTTACTGATCCCAGGACTGGGGAACCCTGGTTCTGTTACAGACCAAAGGAACTGCCCTGCGCTGCTCGTATCAACCATGCTAAAGGAGGATATAAGAAAGGACTCTTAATTGGAGAAGAAGGTCGTTATTTCCAAAGGTATATAACTTACATTCTTTTATTTATATATTGATTTTCCTTCTCCTGTTCTGACTCAGATTGTGATATGTGTGTGACTTCTCGAACCAAACTTCCCAATACTGGAATGTCAAATAAAAACTTGAACATTGTGAGAACAAATCTCAATTCCATTTGTTTCTTATCATAAGTTCAACCCATAGGAAGCATAGATCACCAAGAGTGAGATAACTGATGTCACTTTGTCTTTTAAAGATAAACTTTATTTATGAAACTGACACTGGTTATACATGGAAAGAATGACAGTAATACATTTGATCTGTTGAAATAAATTTCAGATAAATGTTTGAGGAATAGGAAAGCTGAAATTAGTTTTGGGCTGTCTCCTGTAAGTCTTCATTTTTACATTGATTCAACGGCTTCATGTACAATATGTTTACATTTTCAGTAAAGTTAACATCAAGAAGCCCATATTACCCAGTGCCAAAGGTTATATAACCGTAGAGCCTTCACCTCGGGCAGGTAAGATAGCTTTAAGTTCATGATAAATAAGTTGAAGGTTTGCTACATTAGCTGGAGTATGATTAAGCAGAATAGTGAAGTAATTCTTTGCTGCAAATGCTCAGAAATTTGGGGCTTTTTTTCAAATAAGGTGTAATTTAATGCCCATGTAGCGGTTTACTGAATTAGATTATCGTTCTGGGTACAAGATTATTTAGAGCAAGTAGGATTTATAAGTTGCTTTTTAAAAAAACAAATTCATTGGAAGAACATTCAATTGAAAATTCAAGTTTTTTTACCGATAAATGGGACACATTTTTATCAAATTGCTCTTACGTGGTGTGAATAATGTTATGGCTTTTCAAAATATGACGTGCATTTCCTGCAGTGTAGAAAATCCAAACTTAAACTTGATAAAGTGGGATATTACAAATTATAATCAGAGAAATTAATGATCTGATCATGTACGCAGCTCCACTTCCCTGCCTGCTCCCCATAACCCTTTATTTCCTTATCGCTCAAAAATCTGTCTATCTCTGTCTTAAATATATTCAATGATACAGCCTCCACAGCTCTCCAGGGTAGAGAAGTCCATAGATTTACAATCCTCTGAGAGAAGAAATTCCTCCTCATCTCAGTTTTAAATGGGCGGCCCTTTATTCTGAGTCTATGGGACCGAAATTCATCACTCATCGCCCACTTCTGCCGACAATGCTCTTCCTGACCCACCCAGTGCCACTTTCGAGGTGGCTAGGAGCGGGCGGGAGGAGAGAACCGCCGGGAACCGCCCGCTGATGTCAGCAGACGGCTGAGTGGTGCAACTGAGCTCCCGCCCGCCGAGCTCCCAGATACCTGTGGGCGGGAGTCAGCGGGACTCGGCGGCAGAACAGGGGTGGACTGCTGGCTGGAGGCTGGTCTGTCCCCGATGGTAAGTAGGAAGAAGCTGAAAAAAAGTTAAGTGAACATTTTAAAGGTAAGCGAACACCTGGAGGTGTTCCGATAGTTTTTACATTTTTTTTTCCAGCTCTTCGACCTTCCGTGGGCCCGACTCCATCCTCGGTGGCACTTGGGCGGCAAGCGCCTCTGCCGCCGAGAATGAGACCTCCCACCCGCTGCCACCCAGATTGGCGGTGTACGTCGTTCATTTGCTGCTTGCTGACCTTCGAGGGACTTCGGCCATGAATATCCCGCCCAAAATACCATCCGGTACCTCGGCGGCCATCTGAGCGGCACTTGGGCGGGCGGAGCCTTGATGAAAATCAGCCCCTATGAACGCTCGTTTTAGTTTTCCCTATGAGTGGAAATATCCTCTCTGCATCCACCTTGTCGAGCCCCCTAATTATCTTACATGTTTCGATAAGATCATCTCTCATTCTTCTGAACTCCAATGAGTATAGGCCCAACCTACTCAATGTATCTTCATAAGTCAAGCCTCTCATCTCCAGAATCAACCTAGTGAACCTTCTCTGAACAGCCTCCAATGCAAGCATATCCTTCTTTAAATACGGAGACCAAAACTGTACACAGTACTCGAGGTGTAGCCTCACCAATACCCTGTACAGTTGTAGCAGGACTTCCCTGCTTTTATACTCTATCCCCCTTGCAATAAAGGCCAATATTCTATTTGCCTTCCTGAATATTTGCTGTACCTGCATACTAACTTGTTGTGTTTCATGCACAAGGGTCCCCAGGTCCCTCTGTACTTCAGCACTTTGCAACTTTTCTCCATTTAAATTATAATTTGCTTTTCTGTTTTTTTCTGCCGAAGTGGACAACCTCATATTTTCCCACATTATACTCCATCTGCCAAATTTTTGCCCACCCAATTAGCCCGTCAATATCACATTATTTTATCAGTACTACTTCTTTAGTGATTGTATTAAGTTCCTTCCTCCCTATAGCCCCTTGTTTATCCACTATTGGGATGTTTTTCGTGTCTTCTACTGTGAAGACCGATACAAAATATTTGTTCAACGTCTGGTTTAAGATCCAACTTTCTCACCCTCCAACTGAATTTGAAATTCAACCATGTTATGGTCACTCTTTCCAAGAGGATCCTCTACTAGGAGATGATTTATTAATCCTGTCTCATTACACAGTACCAGATCTAAGATAGCCTGCTGCCTGTTTGGTTCCGCAATGTATTGTTCAAGGAAACTATCCCGGATACACTCTATGGAACTCTTCCTCAAGGCTACCCTGGCCAATTTGTTTTGTCCAATCAATATGACGGCTAAAATCGCTCATGATTATTGCCGTTCCTTTTTTACAAGCCTCTATTATTTCTTGATTTATACTCCATCTTATAGTGTAGCTACTGTTAGGGGACCTATAGACTACGCCCACCAACGACATTTTCCCCTTATTATTCCTTATCTCCGCACAAACTAATTCAATATTTTGATTTTCTGAGCCAATATCATTTCTCACTAACGGGTTGATGTCATCCTTTATTAACAGTGTTACCCCACCTCCTTCTCCTTTCTGACTGTCCTTCCAAATGGTCAAATACCTCTGAATATTTAGTTCCCAGCCTTGGTCAGCTTGCAACCATGTCTCTGTAATGGCTATCAGACCATACCCATTTTATCTATTTGTGCTATCAACTCATCTACTTTGTTACGAATGCAGCGTGCAATCAGATAGAGAGCTTTTAAATTTGTATTTTACCATCATTCCTGCTTTGACCCCACTTTCCGATTCACCTTTATGTTTATACATTCTGTCCCTTCCTGTCATGCTCTGGTTTTCATTTCCCCAGTGCTACCCAGCTCTATTGCCTTTTCCTTATTCTTTGACTTTTAAATTTTTCACTCAGCTGAACCCTCCCCCGCCTCCCCCCCACCCGCCCCCACTAATTAGTTTAAAGCCCTCTCGACAGCCCTAGTTATTCGGTTCGCCAGGACCCTAGCCCCAGCACGTTCCAAATGGAGTCCTTCCCAACGGAACAGCTTCCTCTTACCCCAGTACTGCTGCCAGTGTCCCACGAACCAAAACCCATTTCTTCCACACCTGTCTTTGAGCCACGTGTTTAACTCTCTGATCTTATTTACTCTATGCAAATTTGCTCATGGTTCAGGTAGTAATCCAGAGATTATTTCCTTTGTGGTTCTATTTTTTAATTTGGCCTCGAGCTGCTCAGAATCTCTCAGCAGAACCTCTTTTTTGTCCTACCTATGTCGTTGTTCCCACGTGGACCACGACAACTGGATCTTCCCCCTCCCACTCCAAGTTCGTGTCCAGCCCAGAGGAGATGTCCTTAACCCTGGCACCGGGCAGGCAACACAGCCTTCAGGACTCACGCTCTCGGCTGCAGAGAACAGTATCCATCGCCCTAATTATACTGTCCGCTACCACTACAATGTTTCTTTTTACTCCCTCCACTTGAATGGACCCCTGTACCACACTGTATCGACAGTATCAAGCCCTCTCAGAATTTTATATGTTTCAATGGGATCAATTTTCCATCTTCTCAATGCCTTGGAGTATAGGCCGATTTTACTCAACCTCTTGTCACAGGGCAAACCTCTCATCCCAGGAATTAAGCTAGTGAACCTTTGTTGCACAACCTCTAAGGCAAGTATACCCTTCCTTCGGTACGAAGACCAAAACCTCAGTACTCCAGGTGTGATCTCACCAAAGACATACAATTGCAACAAGATTCAATACATAGCCGTGAACAGTTTATATTGTATAGGAAAAATAACCAGTTAGTAGCTTCTTTCCTAACCTAACCTCTATTCTCAGGGGAAGTGGGATAGACCTGGACTAGAAGCAATACCAAAGAAGGCAATAGTTAAAAGTCAGGGGTGGTGCAACTTTAACATTTTAATTATTTGTTTCCATCATATTTTCTGGAGAAAGTAAAACATTTTATTTGGCAGCCACATGTACAAAAGGCTGTACTCAATGGGACATGACTATATGGTCCACATTAAATTGTGGCCTCGCCGGGTGCGTACGATGTGTGCACCCACCCAAAGAGGCCTCGCAAATGCCGGTTCTCAGCACGCAGTGCATGCATCCCCATAGGAAGGACGTCCGTGAGGCAGTGATTGGGCTATTTGCTCAACTCTAGCCCAGCGAATGTCCTTCAAACTCTTACATGTGGTAAACAAGATTCCAGCGTAAGTTTTAAAACATAAAAAAATTAAATTTAAGCACTAATTTTAATATTAAAAACTCTGTCCATTAAGGTAAGTTTATTTTTAACCCTATTAAAACACATTAAAAAAATTCAAATCAAATATTTTTTTCTAAAACATTTATTTACATTCAGTTTCAATGTTTTTATTTATTGTGTTGTGTTTCTTGTTTTTAGAGGGTATTCTCATTGATAGTATTGGGAGCTCGTACAAACGGTGTTCCCATTATTATCAATGAGAATACTCAGGGGCTGAAGTTGCCCCTCTCCTTAAGGCCTGTTACCACCACAAATCACCAGCCACGCTGCGGAGTGGAGTGGCTGCCAACTTTTCATGGAATGGCCGCTGATAGCCCAATTGCCCTTCCGAGGTTTCCCAGCGGTGCCCCAATCTCCCCCCCCCACCGCCACTGCTCTGCTGCTGCCGATCCGTGTTAATTGCGTCATCACCGTGCACACCGCCGATTTACCCCTCCACCCCCACCGCCACTACTCCGCTGCTGCCGATCCGTGTTAATTGCGTCATCACCGTGCACACCGCCGATCTACCCCCCACCCAGCCCCCGCCACTACTCCGCTGCTGCCGATCCGTGTTAATTGCGTCATCACCGTGCACACCGCCGATTTACCCCTCCACCCCCCCCCCACCGCCACTACTCCGCTGCTGCCGATCTGTGTTAATTGCGTCATCACCGTGCACACCGCCGATCTACCCACCACCCGGACCCCGACAGCGACATTCCCCTCTGAAAATCTTCGGCCCGCACGGCGGCGCCAAAACCTGTTTTTTCTGGTGATCCACTGAGGCTGAGGCCTTCTGCATCGGCGGTAAGGCTTCCTTTAAAGGGGAGAATGCACTGCCGCTGCCGCCATGTTTTTTTTGTCGGCCGACTTACCCAATGACACAGCATTGACTTGAATACTGCTCGAATCATTTTTTTTGTGTGTGTGTATTTCTAGGATTTATTTCTAGAGGGATAGAATTGAAAAATAAAGCAGTTACGTTAAACTTGTATCGAACATTGGTTAGACCTCACTTGGAGTACTGTGTATAATTCTAGTCATCATATTAGAGGCACTGGAGGGTGCAGAGAAGATTTACAAGAATGATACCCGAAATGTGAGGTGAACCTATCAGGAAGGGATGAACAGCCTGCGTCTCTTCACTTGAAAAGAGAAGACTGAGGGGTGACTTAATAAATGTATTTAAAATTATGAAAGGTTTTCAAAGAGTAGACAGAGAGAATATTTCCACTTGTGGGAAAGAGCAAAACTAGAGGCCATCAATATAAGAAAGTCGGCAAGAAATCAAATAGGGAATTCGGCGGAAATGTTTTACACAGAAAGTGGTGAGAATGTGGAACTCGCTACCACAGAGAGTGGTTGAGGCAAATAGTATAGATACATTTAAGGGTAGGCTAGATACACATATGAGGGAGAAGGGAATAAAGGATTTTGCTAACAGAGTTAGATGAGGAAAGATGGGAGGAGGCTGGAGTCTAGCATAAACACTGGCAGGGACTGGTTGGGTCGAATAGCCTATTTCTGTGCTGTATATTCTATGTAATGTTATGTAATACTTTCTGTGGCAACAGCTAATGGTGCTGCTGGGATTTGTCATTGTCATGGAAACTGTGATTTGCCAAATGGAAATGTACTGATAACCGAAGGTATAATGCTTCATGATTCCTGTATCTTGGATCTCTTTATTTTCAGCTGCAGTTCTGGGAGAATGTGTCCCTGGAAAGCCTTTGGTATCACCATCGGGCTTTTATTATAAGGACCAGTGGATGTCAACGACCTGCAATATTCGCCGCTTTGACACCCCTGCAAGAATTACAGACTGTCTTCGTGGAAAAATAGTTCATCTGTTTGGAGATTCCACTATGCGTCAGTGGTTTGAATATTTGACTCAATTTATTCCAGGTTAGGTTGGTTAGTTGGTCTATCTAGCTAACTAGCTATATCTATCATTTTGCATGTAACATGGATCACACTTTAAATGCATATGAAATTTGTCGATTATGCTTTTATAATTGGCCCAAGTAAAAACTTGAACCAAGAAAAGCAGTTAGAAAACTACTGATGAGAAACTTCACTGAACTTAATGAAAACAACCAATCTTAAAATGACTCACTTAGTGGCAAGTAACATTTGCGCCACACAAGTGCCAGGCAATGACCTATCTCCAACAAGAGAGGGTCGAACCACCCCCCCTTGACATTCAGTGGCATTACATTATCGAATTCCCCATCATCAATGGGCTGGCGGGTCACCATTGACCAGAAATTTAATTGGACCGGCCACAAAAATACTGTGGATACAAGAGCAGATCAGTTACTAGATATTATGTGATGAGTGTTTCACCTCCTGACTCCCCAAAGCCTTTCCACTGTCTACAAAGCACAAGCCAAGTTTTCTGACGATACAAAGATGGGAGGAAAAGCAATGTGTGAGGAAGACACAAAGAATCTGCAAAAGGACACAGACAGGTTAAGTGAGTGGGCAAAAATTTGGCGGATGGAGAAAAATGTTGGAAAGTGTGAGGTCATGCACTTTGGCAGAAAAAAATCAAAGAGCAAGTTATTATTTAAATTCAGAAAGATTGCAAAGTACCGCAGTACAGTGGGACCTGGGGGTATTTGTGCATGAAACACAAAAGGATAATATGCAGGTATAGCAAGTGATCAGGAAGGCCAATGAAATCTTGGCCTTTATTGCAAAGGAGATGGAGTATAAAAGCAGGGACATCTTGCTACAGCTACATAAGGTATTGGTGAGGCTTCACCTGGAATACTGCATGCAGTTTTGGTTTCCATATTAATAAAAGGATATACTTGCTTTGGAGGCAGTCCAGAGAAGGTTCACTAGGTTGATTCCGCTTTGAGGGGGTTGAATGAGAGGAAAGGTTGAGTAGGTTGGGCCTCTACTCATTGGAATTCAGAAGAATGAGAGGTGATCTTATCGAAACGTATAAGATTATGAGGAGACTTGACAAGGTGGATGCAGAGAGGATGTTTCCACTGATGGGGGAGACTAGAACTAGAGGGCATGATCTTAGAATAAGGGGCTGTCCATTTAAAACAGAGATGAGAAGAAATTTCTTCTCAGAGGGTTGTAAATCTGTAGAATTCGCTGCCTCAGAGAGCTGTGGAAGCTGGGACATTGAATAAATTTAAGACAGAGATAGACAGTTTCTTAAATGATAAAGGGATAAGGAGTTATGGGGAGCAGGTGGGGAAGTGGACCTGAGTCCATAATCAGATCAGCCATGATCTTATTGAATGGCGGAGCAGGCTCGAGGGGCCGTATGGCCTACTCCTGTTCTTATATTCTTGTCAGGAATGTGATGGAATATGTTCCACTTGCCTGGATGAGTGCAGCTACAACATCACTCAAGAGGCTCGACAGCATCCAGGACAAAGCAACCCGTTTGATTGGCACCCCATCCACCACCTTAAAAGCTCACACCCTCCACCACCGACAGACCGTGGCTGCAGTGTATACCATCTACAAAATGCACAGGAGCAACTCGCCAAGGGTTACATAAGAACATAAGAAATAGGAACAGGAGTAGGCCATTTGGCCCCTCGAGCCTGCTCCGACATTCAAAATGATAATGGCTGATCTTAGAAAAGTAAAAGTGGAGGGCAGAGAAACCTAAGGCAAAAAGCAAAAAGGGCCACATTACAGCAAAATCCTAAAGAGGCAAAGAGTGTTAAAAAGACAAACCTGAAGGCTCTATGCTTCAATGCGAGGAGTATTCGGAATAAGGTGGACGAATGAACTGCTCAGATAGCAGTTAACGGATATGATGTAGTTGGCATCACGGAGACATGGCTCCAGGGTGACCAAGGCTAGGAACTCAACATTCAGGGTTATTCAACATTTAGGAAGGATAGACAGAAAGGAAAAGGAGGTGCGGTGGCGTTGCTGGTTTAAGAGGAAATTAATGCAATAGTAAGGAAGGACATTAGCTTGGATGATGTGGAATCGGTATGGGTGGAGCTACGGAATACCAAAGGGCAAGAAACACTAGTGGGAGTTGTGTACAGACCACCAAAGAGTAATAATGAGGATGGGGACAGCATCAAACAAGAAATTAGGGATGCGTGCAATAAAGGTATAGCAGTTACCATGGGCTACTTTAATCTACATATTGACTGGGCTAACCAAACTGGTAGCAACGCGGTGAAGGAGGATTTCCTGGAGTGTCTTAGGGATGGTTTTCCAGACCAACATGTTGAGGAACCAACTAGAGGGCTGGCCATCCTAGACTGGGTGACGTGTAATGAGAAAGGACTAATTAGCAATCTTGTTGTGCGAGGCCCCTTGGGGAAGAGTGACCATAATATGGTAGAATTCTTTATTAAGATGGAGAGTGACACAGTTAATTCAGAGACTAGGGTCCTGAACTTGGGCAAAGGTAACTTCGATGGTATGAGACGTGAATTGGCTAGAATAGACTGGCAAAGGATACTTAAAGGGTTGACGGTGGATAAGCAATGGCAAACATTTAAAGATCACATGGATGAACTTCAACAATTGTACATCCCTGTCTGGAGTAAAAATAAAACAGGGAAGGTGGCTCAACCGTGGCTAACAAGGGAAATTAAGGATACTGTTAAATCCAAGGAAGAGGCATGTAAATTGACCAGAAAAAGCACAAACCTGAGGACTAGGAGAATTTTGTGATACAGCAGAGGAGGACAAAGGGTTCAAATAGGAGGGGGAAAATAGAGTATGAGAGGAAGCTTGCTGGGAACATAAAAACTGACTGCAAAAGCTTCTATAAATATCTGAAGAGAAAACGATTAGTGAAGACAAACATAGGCCCCTTGCAGTCAGATTCAGGTGAATTTATAATGGGGAACAAAGAAATGGCAGACCAGTTAAACAAATACTTTGGTTCTGTTTTCACAAAGGAAGACACAAATAACCTTCTGGAAATACTAGGGGACTGAGGGTCTAGTGAGAAGGGGGAACTGAAGGATATCCTTATAAAGTGGGAAATTGTTTTAAGGAAATTGATGGGATTGAAGGCCGATAAATCCCCGGGGCCTGGTAGTCTGCATCCCAGAGTACTTAAGGAAGTGGCCCTAGAAATAGTGGATGCATTGGTGATCATTTTCCTACAGTCTATCGACTCTGGACTGAAGAGTAGCTAATGTAACACCACTTTTTAAAAAAGGAGGGAGAGAGAAAACGGGTAATTATAGACCGGTTAACCTGACATTAGTAGTGGGACAATGTTGGAATCAATTATTAAAGATGAAATAGCAGCGTATTTGGAAAGTAGTGACAGGATTGATTCAAGCCAGCATGGATTTATGAAAGGGAAATCATGCTTGACAAATCTTCTGGAATTTTTTGAGGATGTAACTCATAGAGTGGACTAGGGAGAACCAGTGGATGTGGTGTATTTGGACTTTCAAAAGGCTTTTGACAAGGTCCCACACAAGAGATTGGTGTGCAAAATCAACGCACATGGTGTTGGAGGTAAAGTACTGACGTGAATAGAGAACTGGTTGGCAGACAGGAAGCAGAGAGTCGGGATAAACGGATCCTTTTCAGAATGGCAGGCAGTGACTAGTGGAGTACCACAGGGCTCAGTGCTGGGACCCCAGCTCTTTACAATATACATTAATGATTTAGATGAAGGAATTGAGTGTAATATCTCCAAGTTTGCGGATGACACTAAACTGGATGGCAGTGTGAGCTGTGAGGAGGACACTAAAAGGCTGCAGGGTGATTTGGACAGGTTAGGAGAGTGGGAAAATGCATGGCAGTTGCAGTATAATGTGGATAAATGTGAGGTTATCCACTTTGGGGGCAAAAACACGAAGGCAGAATATTATCTGAATGGCGGCAGATTAGGAAAGGGGGAGGTGCAATGAGACCTGGGTGTCATGGTTCATCAGTCATTGAAAGTTGGCATGCAGGTACAGCAGCCGGTGAAGAAGGCAAATGGTATATTGGCCTTTATAGCTCGGGGATTTGAGTATAGGAGCAGGGAGGTCTTACTGCAGTTGTACAGGGCCTTGGTGAGGCCTCACCTGGAATATTGTGTTCAGTTTTGGTCTCCTAATCTGAGGAAGGATGTTCTTGCTATTGAGGGAGTGCAGCGAAGGTTCACCAGACTGATTCCAGGGATGGCTGGACTGTCATATGAGGAGAGACTGGATCAACTGGGCTTTTATTCACTGGAGTTTAGAAGGATGAGAGGGGATCTCATAGAAACTTACAAGATTCTGACGGGACTGGACAGGTTAGATGCGGGAAGAATGTTCTCGATGATGGGGAAGTCCAGAACCAGGGGACACAGTGTTAGGATAAGGGGTAGGCCATTTAGGACTGAGATGAGGAGAAACTTCTTCACTCAGAGAGTTGTTCACCTGTGGAATTCCCTTCCGCAGAGAGTTGTTGATGCCAGTTCATTGGATATATTCAAGAGGGAGTTAGATATGGCCCTTATGGCTAAAGGGATAAAGTGGTATGGAGAGAAAGCAGGAAAGGGGTACTGAGGGAATGATCAGCCCTGATCTTATTGAATGATGGTGCAGGCTCGAAGGGCTGAATGCCCTACTCCTGCACCTATTTTCTATGTTTCTATGTTTCTATGATCTGACCATTAGCTCAACTTCCCTCAACTGCCCGCTCCCCATAACCCTTGGTTCCCTTATCATTCAAAAATCTGTCTACCTTAAATATATTCAATGACCCAGCCCACACAGATCTTTCGGATAGAGATTTCCAATGATTCACAACTCTCTGAGAGAAGAAATTCCTCCTCATTTCCATTTTAAATGGGCGACCACTTATTCTGAAACAATGTCCCCTAGTTCTACATTCCCCCACGAGGGGAATCATCCTCTCTGCATCTACCTTGTCGAGCCCCCTCACAATCTTTCAGTAGATCACCTTTCATTCTTCTAAACTCCAATGAGTATAGCCCCAACCTGCTCAACCTTTCTCAATAAGATTACCCCTTCATCTCAGGAATCAAGTGAACTTGTGCACAGTTCTCTGAACTGTCTCCAATGAAAGTAGATCTCTCCTTAAATAAGGAGACCAAAACTGCACACAGTACTGCAGGTGTGGTCTCACTAACACCCTGCACAGTTGTAGCAGGACTTCTCTACTTTTATACTCAAACCCTCTTGCAATAAAGGGCAACATTCATTGAAACATTGTCGCTGGGTCAAAATCCTGAAAATCTCTCCCTATCAAGCACTATGGCAACACCTTCACCACATGGACTGCAGCGGTTCAAGAAGGCGGCTCACCACCACATTCCTGAAGGTAATTAGGGATGGGCAATAAATGCTGGCCTTGCCAGCGACACCCACATCCCATGAATCGTAACATAGGAACAGGAGTAAGCCATTTAGTCCCTCAAGCCTGTTCCGCCATTCAATGAGATCATGGCTGATCCACGACCTAACTCCATATACCCTCCTATGCCCAAAAACCCTTAATGCCTTTGGTTAACAAAAGTCGATTAACGCAGATTTAAAATTAACAATTGATCTAACATCAATTGTCATTTGCGGACGAGAGTTCCAAACTCCTACCACCCTTTGTGTGTAGAAGTGTTTCCTAATTTCACTCCTGAAAGGTCTGACTCTAATTTTTAGGCTATGCCCCCCTGTCCTTCAACCAGACTCTCCAACCAGCAGAAATAGTTTCTCTCTATCTGCCCTGTCTGTTCCTATTAATATCTTGAAAATTTCGATCAAGTCACCACTTAAACTTCTAAATTCTAGGATATACAACGCTTATTTGTCTAATATCTACTCATAATTTAACCCTTGCAATCTGGATATCATTCTGGTGAACCTATACTGCACTCCCTCCAGGGTCAATCTATCCTTCCTAAGCTACCCCTTGTATCTTCTACCTTCTACTTCCTCGTCATTCTTGACTTGTTGGCAGCCTTTGAGATGGTTGACCATTCCATCCTCCTCCAATGCCTCTCCACTGTCGTCCAGCTGGGTGGGACTGAATTCGCCTGGTTCCATTCTTATCTATCGAATCATAGCCATAGAATCACCTGCAATGGCTTCTCTTCCCACTCCCATATCGTTACCTCTGGTGTTCCCCAAGGATCTATCCTTGGCCCCATTTTATTTCTCACTTACATGCTGCCTGTTGGCGACATCATACGAAAAACACAGCATCAGTATTCACATGTACGCTGCCGACACCCAGCTCTACATCAACGCCACTTCTCTCGACCCCTCCATGGTCTCTAAGTTGTCAGACTGATTGTCCGACATCCAGTTTAGGATGAGCAGAAATTTTCTCCAATTGAATATAGGGAAGATGAAAACCATTGTTTGCAGTCCCCTCCACAAACTCCATTCCCTAAATACTGACTCCATCTCTCTCCCTAACATCTGTCTTCAGCTGAACCACACTGTACGCAACTTTGGTGTCACACTTGACCCGGAAATGAGCTTCCAACCACATATCCACGGCATAACTAAGACCGCCTATTTCCACCCCCGTAACATGGAGCGTCTCAGCCCATGCCTCAGCTCAGCTCCAAGAAACGCTCACCCATGCCTTTGTTACCTCTCGACTTGACTAATCTAATGCACTTCTGGCTAACCTCCCACGTTTTACCCTACTTAATCTTGAGATCATTCAAACTTCGGCTGCCCGTGGCTTAACTTGCACCTAGTCCCATTCATCCATCACTCCTGTGCTCGAAGATTGTTAAGCAATGCCTTGGTTTCAAAATTCTCATCCTTGTTTTCAAATCCCTCCATGACCTCGCCCCTCCCTATCTCTGTAATCTCCTCCAGTCCCACAACTCCCGAGATATCTGCGCTCCTCTAATTCCGCCCTCTTGAGCATCCTTGATTATAATCCATCAACCATTGGTGGCCATGCCTTATGTTGCCTAGGCTCTGGAATTCCCTCCCAAAACCTCTCCACCTCTCGACCTCTCTTTCCTCCTTTAAGACATTCCTTAAAACCTACCACTTTGACCAAGCTTTTGGTCATCTGCCCTAATTTCTCCTTATCTGGCACGGTGTCAAATTTTTTGTCTTATAATACTCCTGTGAAGCGCCATGGGATGCTTTACTATTTTAAAGGTGCTATATAAATACAAGCTGTTGTTGTTGTTCTAAAGACCAGTATTCCAGTAGCCTTTTTGATTATTTTTTATACCTGTTCATGACATTTTAATGATCTATGTACCTGCACCCCCAAGTCTCTTTGGACCTCCCCTGTTTTTAGCTTTTCACCATTTAGATAGTACCCTGTTCCATGCTTTTTAGGTTCAAAGTGGCTGACCTCATATTTTCCGACATTGAAATCTATTTGACACAGTTTTTAATCTATCACTTAATCTATCCCTTTGTAATTTTATGCTTTCATCTACACTGCCTACAATGCCGCCTATCGTTGTGTCATAGGCAAACTTGGATATGTGGCTTTCTATCACATCATCGAAGTCATTGATAAATATAAAAGGAAAGAAAGAAAGACTTGGATTTATATAGTGCCTTTCACGACCACCGGACGTCTCAAAGCACTTTACAGCCTATGAAGTACTTTTTGAGTGTAGTCACTGTTCTAATGTAGGAAACGCGGTAGCCACTTCGCGCAGAAGCAAGCTCTCACAAACAGCAATGTGACAATGACCAGATAATTTGTTATTTTGCTATGTTGATTGAGAGATCAATATTAGTCAGGACACCGGGGATAACTCCCCTGCTCTTCTTCAAAATAGTACCATGAGAGAACAGACGGGGCCTCGGTTAAAAGTCTCAACCGAAAGACGGCACCTCCGACAATGCAGTGCTCCCTGAGCACTGCACTGGAGTGTCAGCGTAGACTTTTTTGTGTTCCAGTCCCTGGCTCAGAGGCGAGTGCGAATAGTTGCGGCCCCCACACAGATCCCTGCGGGACACCATTAATCACATCCTGCCAATTAGAGTAGCTGCCCATTATCCCTACTCTCTGTGTCCTGCCGCTCAGCCAATTTCCGAAACAGGTCTGTAATTTGCATTCAATTTCGTGGGCTTCAGCCTTAGTTAATAGTCTCTTGTGAGGGACTTTATTAAATGCCTTCTGGAAGTCCATATAAATAATATCCATAGACGTTCCCCTGTCCACTACTTTAGTCACCTCTTCAAAAATTTCAATCAGGTTTGTCAGGCATGACCTACTTTTTACAAATCCATGCTGGCTCTCTCTGATTAGTTGAAAATTTTCAAGGTGATCAGTCACCTATCCTTAATTTCCCGACACCAGATGAACTCCTCATCACTAACACCCTGTTCCACCAGAGGGACAAATACAAGGCATCGTGGCAACACCCTCGCTCCAAACACTGGCACTTGCTCGACTATGTCATCATCCAAGCTAGGGATCGCAAGGATGTGCGCATCACCCGCGCCATGACAGGAGCTGATGACCGCTGGACGGACCACCGCCTAATCTGATCCATCATCAACATTAACATAGCCCTAAAGCAGAGGGGACAGCAGAAGCAGTGCCGCAAAAAAGTCAATGCCGGGGCTAAGAGAGCCCTATACAACCAGCGCCTCACAGCTAGTCTGGAGCACCTTGATGACCCTGAGATGCTGAATGCCCACAGCGCTTGGTCTGCCCTCCAGGCCTCTATAACCAGTACCTGTGAAGAGACACTTGGTCACTCAACCAGAAAACACTAGGATTGATTTGATGAAAATGATCAAGAGATCCAAGAACTAATAGATCGTAATCGCAAAGCATTTCTGAGCATCAAGCAACAACCGAACTCGGGAGCAGCAAAGCAACGTTACAGATGGCTCAAGGCTGAGGTCCAACAAAAAACCCGGAACCTAAAGAACAGGTGGTGGATGGAGAAAGCGCAGCAGATAAAACAACTGGCCGACAGCCACGATATGCGAGGATTCTTCATCGCAGTCAAGGCCACCTACGGTCCAAACTCCCAAGGCCCCACCCCACTCCTGGCCAAGAATGGGGAAACACTTATCAAGGACAATGAGACTGTCGGGGCCCGCTGGAAGGAGCACTTTGAAGATCTCCTCAATCGAGACTCTGCCTTTGACTCGAGTGTTCTCGACTCCATCCCGCAGCATGCGACCCGCCACCACCTCAGTGAAACCTCAACGTTGCACGAAGTAGGGAAAGCCATAGGACAGCTTAAAAACAACAAGGCTACGGATGCGGATGGAATCCCTGCTGAGACATTGAAGTATGGTGGAGAGGCGCTGTTGGCCCGGATACATGACTTCATCTCTCTCATCTGGAGGGAGGAGAGCATGCTGGGAGATCTCAGAGATGCAGTGATCATGACCATCTTTAAAAAAGGGGACAAGTCCGACTACAGCAATTACATGGGAATCTCCCTGCTATCAGCCACTGGGAAAGTTGTCGCTAGAGTTCTCCTCAACCGTCTTCTCCCTGTGGCCGAGGAGCTCCTCCCAGAATCACAATGCAGATTTCATCCCCTACAGGGCACAATGGACATGATCTTTGCAGCGTGACAGCTTCAGGAAAAATGCAGGGAGCAGCGGTAGTCCTTATACATGGCATTTTTCGATTTTACAAAGGCCTTTGACACTGTCAACCGTGACGGCTTATGGAGCGTCCTCCTCCGTTTCGGATGCCCCCAAAAGTTTGTCAATATCCTTCGCGTGTTCCATGACGACATGCAGGCCGTGATCCTTACCAGCGGATCCATTACAGATCCAATACACATCCGGACTGGTGTCAAACAGGGCTGTGTCATCGCTCCAACCATCTTCTCAATCTTCCTCGCTGCCATGCTCCACCTCACAGTCAACAAGCTCCCCGCTGGAGTGGAACTAAACTACAGAACCAGTGGGAAGCTGTTCAACCTGTACTGTCTCCAGGCCAGGTCCAAGATCACCCTAACCTCTGTCGTTGAGCCTGTGTCTGTGCACATTCTGAGGCTGAACTCCAGGATATAGTCGATGTATTCACCAAGGCATGTGAAAGCATGGGCCTTACGCTAAACATCCGTAAGACAAAGGTCCTCCACCAGCCTGTCCTTGCCGCACAGCACTGTCCCCCAGTCATCAAGATTTATGGCGTGGCCTCGACAACGTGGATAATTTCCCATACCTCAGGAGCCTCTTATCAACAAGAGCAGACATTGATGCCGAGATTCAACACCGCCTCCAGTGTGCCAGTGCAGCCTTCGGCCGCCTGAGGAAAGAGTGTTCGAAGACCCGGCCCACAAATCTACCACCAAGCTCATGGTCTACAGGGCTGTCGTAATACCCACCCTCCTGTATGGATCAGAGGCTTAGACGATGTACAGAAGACACCTCAAGTCGATTTGAGATATATCACCAACGATGTCTCCGCAAGATCCTGCAAATCCCCTGGGAGGACAGGCACACTAATATCAGTGTCCTCACCCAGGCTAACATCCCCAGCATTTAAGCACTGACCACACTCGATCAGCTTCGCTGGGCAGGCCACATAGTTCGCATGCCAGACACGAGACTCCCTAAGCAAATGCTCTATGTGGAGCTCCTTCACGACAAATGAGCCAAAGGTGGACAGCAGAAACATTACAAGAACATCCTCAAAGCCTCCCTGATAAAGTGCAACATCACCACTGACACCTGGGAGTCCTTGGCCGAAGACCGGCCTAGGTGGAGGAAGTGCATCCGGGAGGGTGTTGAGCTCTTTGAGTCTCAACGCAAAGAGCGTGATGAGGTCAAGCGCAGGCAGCAGAAGGAGTGTGCGGTAAACCTGCCCCACACACCCCTTCCCTCGGCGAATATCTGTCCCACCTGTGACAGAGTCTGTGGCTCTCGTGTTCGACTGCTCAGCCACCAAAGAACTCACTTCAGGAGTGGAAGCAAGTCTTCCTCGATTCCGAGGGACTGCCTATGATGATGATGATGATGATGACAACTTTTTACAAATCCATGCTGGCTCTCTCTGATGAGTTGAAAATTTTCAAGATGATCAGTCACCTATCCTTAATTTCCCGACAACAGATGTTAGGCTAACTGATCTATAATTCCCTGGTTTCCCTCTCTCACCATTCTTAAATAACGGAGTGACAGACACAATTTTCCAATCTAAAGTAATGTTTCTGAATCTAGAGAACTTTGGAAGATTATAGTTGGGGCATCTGGAATGTGCTCATGGAAAGGATGGAAATAATCCGGGCCTGGGGATTTATCACTCTTTAGTGCTGTTATTTTCTTCATTACTGTTATTTTGTTTAGTCCTTGTCCCTGATTCAATATTAGTTTCCTTGGGATTTCCGGCATGCAATCCTCTTCCTGTACCATAGATACTGACACAAATTCATTGATCAGCATGTCCTCCATTTCCCTATTACCATCGACAATATCAGTTGCTCATGACCACTCTCTTTTCCCAATATAATTGTAAAAAATGTTTGTGTTGATTTTGATATCCCTTGCAAGTTTCCTTTCATACTCCCTTATTGTAGCTCTTAGTGGCTGTTTTGTCACCCTTTGCTGATCTTTGTAATGCTCCCATTCGCCAGGATCTGTGCTCGCGTTTGCATTTTTGTATGCCTTTTCTTTTCATTTTATGTTGTCTCTTACCTCTTTTAGTCGTCCATGGTGTTTTTTTTATCAAGTAGCACTCTTGCCCCTCAGGGGTATAAACTGGCTCTGTATCACATTCAATTCTTGTTTGACCATCTCCCATTGACCCTCTGTCATTTTACTCTTTTGCATTTCTCCATTTCAAACATTACGTTGAACTCGATCATGTTACAATCGCTATTAGATAAAAGTTTACTCACAGTTTGGCTGGTAACTAAATCTGGCTCATTACTCATTACTAAATCTAATATGGCCTGCTGCCTTGTTAGTTCCAGGACATATTTTTGCACAGAAATTTCCCGGATACACTCAAAAAATTCACTACCTTTCTGACACGTGCTAAACCGCATATCCCAATCTATATGAAAAGTAAAATTCCCGATGAAAACAACTCTGCCTTTACTACATGTTTGTCTAATGTCTGTAATTACACAATCTAACACTTCAAGCTGCTACCACGCAGCCGATCCACAACTCCCATTACAGTCTTAAATCCTTTCCTATTTCTCAATTCTACCCATAAAGTCTCCATAGCCTGCTTACCTCTGGTTATATCTTCTCATCATTGAAGAGCTTTCATCCTTAATCATTAAAGGTACTCCTCCCCCTTTTCCCTACCTTTCCTGTAGACCTTGTAATCGGGTATATTTATTTCCCAGCCCTGACTATCTTGCAGCCATGCCTCAGTAATCGCTACCATGACTAAACGGTGGCACAATTGAGGAACAGTGGAGGACTTTTAAGGAGCTCTTTCATAGTGCTCAACAAAAATATATTCCAGTGAAAAAGAAGGGCGGTAAGAGAAGGGATAACCAGCCGTGGATAACCAAGGAAAAAAAGGAGAGGAGCAAATTAAAAACCAATGCGTAAAAGGTGGCCAAGGTTAGTGGGAAAATAAAAGATTGGGGAAATTTTAAACGACAGCAAAGAATGACTAAGAAAGCAATAAAGAAAGGAAAGATCGATTAAGAAGGTAAACTTGCGCAAAACATAAAAACGGATAGTAAAAGCTTTTACAGACATATAAAACGGAAAAGAGTGACTAAAGTAAATGTTGGTCCCTTAGAAGATGAGAAGGGGGATTTAATAATGGGAAATGTGGAAATGGCTGAGACCTTAAACAAATATTTTGCTTCGGTCTTCACAGTGGAAGACACAGAAACCATGCCAGAAATTGCTGGTCACAGGAATGTGGGAAGGGAGGACCTTGAGACAATCACTATCACTAGGGGGGTAATGCTGGACAGGCTAATAGGACTCAAGGTAGACAAGTCCCCTGGTTCTGATGAAATGCATCCCAGGGTATTAAAAGCGATGGCGGCAGTTATAGCAGATGCATTCGTTATAATCTACCAAAATTCTCTGGACTCTGGGGAGGTACCAGCGGATTGGAAAGAAGCTAATGTAATGCCTCTGTTTAAAAAAGGGGGGAGACAAAAGGCAGGTAACTTTAGGCCGGTTAGTTTAACATCTGTAGTGGGGAAAATGCTTGAAGCTATCATTAAGGAAGAAATAGCGGCACATCTATATAGGAATAGTGCAATCAAGCAGACGCAGCATGGATTCATGAAGGGGAAATCATGTTTAACTAATTTACTGAAATTCTTTGAGGATATAACGAGCATGGTGGATAGAGGTGTACTGATGGATGTGGTGTATTTAGATTTTCAAATGGCATTCGATAAGGTGCCACACAAAAGGTTTCTGCAGAAGATAAAGGTACGCGGAGTCAGTGGAAATGTATTAGCATGGATCGAGAATTGGCTGGCTAACAGAAAGCAGAGTATTGGGATAAATAGGTCCTTTTCGGGTTGGAAATAAGTGGTTAGTGGTGTGCCACAGGGATCGGTGCTGGGACCACAACTGTTTACAACATACATAGATGACCTGGAAGAGGGGACAGAGTGTAATGTAACAAAATTTGCAGATGACACAAAGATTAGTGGGAAAGCGGGTTGTGTAGAGGACACAGAGAGGCTGCAAAGAGATTTAGATAGGTTAAGCGAATGGGCTAAGGTTTGGCAGATGGAATACAATGTCGGAAAGTGTGAGGTCATCCACCTTGGGAAAAAAAACAGTAAAAGGGAATATTATTTGAATGGGGAGAAATTACAACATGCTGCGGTGCAGAGGGACCTGGGGGTCCTTGTGCATGAATCCCAAAAAGTTAGTTTGCAGGTGCAGCAGGTAATCAGGAAGGCAAATGGAATGTTGGCCTTCATTGCGAGAGGGATGGAGTACAAAAGCAGGGAGGTCCTGCTGCAACTGTACAGGGTATTGGTGAGGCCGCACCTGGAGTACTGCGTGCAGTTTTGGTCACCTTACTTAAGGAAGGATATACTGGCTTTTGGGGGGGTACAGAGATGATTCACTAGGCTGATTCCGGAGATGAGGGGGTTACCTTATGATGATAGATTGAGTAGACTGTGTCTTTACTCGTTGCAGTTCAGAAGGATGAGGGGTGATCTTATAGAAACATTTAAAATAATGAAATGGATAGGCAAGATAGAGGCAGAGAGGTTGTTTCCACTGGTCGGGGAGACTAGAACTAGGGGGCACAGCCTCAAAATACGGGGGAGCCAATTTAAAACTGAGTTGAGAAAGAACTTCTTCTCCCAGTGGGTTGTGAATCTGTGGAATTCTCTGCCCAAGGAAGCAGTTGAGACTAGCTCATTGAATGTATTCAAGTCACAGATAGATAGATTTTTAACCAATAAGGGAATTAAGGGTTATGGGGTGCGGGCGGGTAAGTGGAGCTGAGTCCACAGCCAGATCAGCCATGATCTTGTTGATTGGCGGAGCAGGCTCGAGGGGCTAGATGGCCTACTCCTGTTCCTAATTCTTATGTTCTTATGTTCTTATGTCATAGCCTCTAAGTTGAATTTGCACCTGCAGTTCATTCAATGTATTCCTTATAATCCGTGCATTTGTATAAAGAACGCTTATTTGGGTCACACACCCGAGTCTGTCCTTCAGCTTTAATGCTTTACCAGGTGAATTTATAATGGGGAACAAAGAAATGGCAGACCAATTGAAAAAATACTTTGGATCTGTCTTCACTAAGGAAGACACAAATAACCTTCCGGAAATACTACGGGTTCGAGGGTCTAGCGAAATAAGGAACTGAAGGAAATCCTTACTACTATCCATCAAACAAGAAATAAGGGATGTGTGCAATAAAGGTACAGCAGTTATCGTGGGCTACTTTAAACTATATATTGATTGAGCTAACCAAACTGGTAGCAATGCGGTGGAGGAGGATTTCCTGGAGTGTATTAGGGATCGCTTTCTCAACCAATATGTTGAGGAACCAACTAGAGAGCTGGCCATCCTAGACTGGGTAATGTGTAACGAGAAAGGACTAATTAGCAATCTTGTTGTGCGAGGCCCCTTGGGGAAGAGTGACCATAATATGGTAGAATTCTTTATTAAGATGGAGCGTGACACAGTTAATTCGGAAACTAGAGTCCTGAACTGAAAGGAAAGGTACCTTCGACGGTATGAGGCGTGAATTGGCTAGAATAGACTGGCAAAGGATACTTAAAGGGTTGATAGTGGATAAGCAATGGGAAACATTTAAAGATCACATGAATGAACTTCAACAATTGTACATCCCTGTCTGGAGTAAAAATAAAACGGGAAGGTGGCTCAACATGGCTAACAAGGGAAATTAAGGATAGTGTTAAAACCAAGGAAGAGGCATATAAATTGGCTAAAAAAAGCAACAAACCTGAGGACTGGGAGAAATTTAGAATTCATCAGAGGAGGACAAAGGGTTCAAATAGGAGGGGGAAAATAGAGTACGAGAGGAAGCTTGCAGAGAACATAAAAACTGACTGCAAAAGCTTCTATAACTATGTGAAGAGAAAAAGATTAGTGAAGATAAACGTAGGTCCCTTGCAGTCGGATTCAGGTGAATTTATAATGGGGAACAAAGAAATGGCAGACCAATTGAACAAATACTTTGGTTCTGTCTTCACAAAGGAAGACACAAATAACCTTCCGAATGTACTAGGGGACAGTGGGTCTAGTGAGAAGGAGGAACTGAAGGATATCCTTATTAGGCAGGAAATTATTTTAGGGAAATTGATGGAATTGAAGGCCGATAAATCCCCGGGGTCTGATAGTCTGCATCCCAGAGTACTTAACGACGTGGCCCTAGAAATAGTGGATGCATTGGTGATCACTTTCCAACAGTCTTTCGACTCTGGATCAGTTCCTGTGGACTGGAGGGTAGCTAATGTAACACCACTTTTAAAAAGAGGAGGGAGAGAGAAAACGGCTAATTATAGACCAGTTAGCCTGACATCAGTAGTGGAGAAAATGTTGGAATCAATCATTAAGGATGAAATAGCAGTGCATTTGGAAAGCAGTGACAGGATCGGTCCAAGTCAGCATGGATTTATGAAAGGGAAATCATGCCTTACGAATCTTCTAGAACTTTTTGAGGATGTAACTAGCAGAGTGGACAAGGGAGAACCAGTGGATGTGGTGTATTTGGACCTTCAAAAGGCTTTTGACAAGGTCCCGCATAAAAGATTGGTGTGCAAAATCAAAGTGCATGGTATTGGGGGTAATGTATTGAGGTGGATAGAGAACTGGTTGGCAGACAAGAAGCAGAGAGTCGGGATAAACGGGTCCTTTTCAGAATGGCAGGCAGTAACTAGCGGAGTGCCGCAGGGCTCAGTGCTGGTACCCCAGCTCTTTACAATATATATTAATGATTTAGATGAAGGAATTGAGTGTAATATCTCCAAGTTTGCAGATGGCACTAAACTGGGTGGCGGTGTGAGCTGTGAGGAGGACGCTAAGAGGCTGCAGGGTGACTTGGACATGTTAAGTGAGTGGGCAAATGCATGGCAGATGCAGTATAATATGGATAAATGTGAGATTATCCATTTTTGGAGCAAAAACAAGAAGGCAGAATATTATCTGAATGGCGGCAGATTAGGAAAAGGGGAGGTGCAACGAGACCTGGGTGTCATGGTTTATCAGTCATTGAAAGTTGGCATGTAGGTACAGCAGGTGGTGAAGAAGGCAAATGGTATGTTGGCCTTCAAAGCGAGAGGAATTGAATGTAGGAGCAGGGAGGTCTTACTGCAATCGTTCAGGGCCTTAGAGAGGCCTCACCTGGACTATTGTGTTCAGTTTTGTTCTCCTAATCGGAGGAGGGACGCTCTTGCTGTTGAGGGAGTGCAGCGAAGATTCACCAGACTGATTCCAGGGATGGCTGGACTGTCATATGAGGAGAGACTGGATCAACTGGGCCTTTATTCACTGGATTTTAGAAGGATGAGAGGGGCTCTCATAGAAACATATAAGATTCTGACAGGACTGGACAGGTTACATGTGGGAAGAATGTTCCCGATGTTGGGGAAGTCCAGAACCAGGGAACATAGTCTTAGGATAAGGGATAGACCATTTTGGACTGCGATGAGGAGAAACTTCTTCACTCAGAGAGTTGTTCACCTGTGGAATTCCCTGCCGCAGAGAGTTGTTGATGCCAGTTCATTGGATATATTCAAGAGGGAGTTAGATATGACCCTTACGGCTAAAGGCATCAAGTTGTATGGAGAGAAAGCAGGAAAGGGAATGATCTATGTTTCTATGTTTCTCTCTTGTCCACTCTACTAGTTACATCCTCAAAAAACTCGAAGATTTGTCAAGCATGATTTCCCTTTCATAAATCCATGCTGACTTGGACCGATTCTGTCACCGCTTTCCAGTTGCACTGCTATTTCATCTTTAATAATTGATTCCAACATTTTCCCCACCACCGATATCAGGCTAACCATTCTATAATTCCCCATTTTTTCTCTCCCTCCTTTTTAAAAAAGTGGTGTTACATTAGCTACCCTCCAGTCCATAGGAACTGATGCAGAGTCAATAGACTGTTGGAAAATGATCACCAATGCATCCACTATTTCTAGGGCCATTTCCTTAAGTATTCTGGGATGCAGCCTATCAGGAACTGGGGATTTATCGGCCTTCAATCCCATCAATTTCCCTAACAAAATTTCCTGACTAGAACATAGAAACATAGAAAATAGGTGCAGGAGTAGGCCATTCGGCCCTTCGAGCCTGCACCACCATTCAATAAGATCATGGCTGATCATTCAACCTCAGTACGCCTTCCCTGCTTTCTTTCCATACCCCTTGACCCCTTGGCTGTAAGGGCCATATCTAACTCCCTTTTGAATATATTTAATGAACTGGCCTCAACAAATTTCTGCGGTAGAGAATTCCACAAGTTAACCAGTGGATGTGGTGTATTTGGACTTTCAAAAGGCTTTTGACAAGGTCCCACACAAGAGATTAGTGTGTAAAATTAAAGCACATGGTATTGGGGGTAATGTATTGACGTGGATAAAGAACTGGTTGAAAGACAGGAAGCAGAGAGTCAGAATAAACGGGTCCTTTTCAGAATGGCAGGCAGTGACCAGTGGGGTGCCGCAGGGTTCAGTGATGGGACCCCAGCTATTTACAATATACATCAATGATTTAGATGAAGGAATTGAATGTAATATCTCTAAGTTTGTAGATGACACTAAGCTGGGTGGCAGTGTGAGCTGTGAGGAGGATGCTAAGAGACTGCAGGATGACATGGACAGGTTAGGTGAGTGGGCAAATACATGGCAGATGCAGTATAATGTGGATAAGTGTGAGGTTATCCACTTTGGTGGCAAAAACAGGAAGACAGAATATTATCTGAATGGTGACAGATTAGGAAAAGGGGAAGTGCAACGAGAAGTGGATGTCATGGTACATCAGTCATTGAAGTTTGGCATGCAGGTACAGCAGGCAGTGAAGAAGACAAATGGCATGTTGGTCTTCATAGCTTGAGGATTTGAGTATAGGAGCAGGGAGGTCTTACTGCAGTTATACAGAGCCTTGCTGAGGCCACACCTGGAATATTGTGTTCAGTTTTGGCCCCTAATCTGAGGAAGGACGTTCTTGCTGTTGAGGGAGTAAAGCGAAGGTTCATCAGATTCATTCCTGGGATGGCAGGACTGACATATGAGGAGAGACTGGATGAAATGGGCTTGTATCCACTGGAGTTTAGAAGAATGAGAGGCGATCTCATAGAAACATATAAGATTCTGACAGGATTGGACAGGTTAGAGGCAGGAAGAATGTTCCCGATGTTGGGGAAGTCCAGAACCAGGGGTCACAGTCTAAGAATAAGGGGTAAGCCATTTAGGACCGAGATGAGAAGAAACTTCTTCACCCAGAGAGTGGTTAATCTGTGGAATTCTCTACCGCAGAAAGTGATTGAGGCTAGTTCGTTCGAGATATTCAAAAGGGAGTGAGATATAGCCCTTACGGCCAAAGGGACCAAGGGGTCTGGAGAGAAAGCAGGAAAGGGATACTGAGATTGAATGATCAGCCATGATCTTATTGAATGGCAGTGCAGGCTCGAAGGGCCGAATGGCCTGCTCCTGCACCTAATTTCTATGTTTCTATGTTTCTATGTTACTCACATGTTTCTTACTTCTCAGACCTGGCTTAATCATTTACATTTTTTAGATTTCCCTTTACCAAGCACAGTTACTGACTGTTATTCTCCTCTCTTCCCTTTCGTTTTTTTTTACTATTATTTTATTACATTTTGCACCTGAGCCCTCCCCGCCATTTACTGGTTGAAATCCTTGAACTGGATTTTCGACTTTCCTGATTTTGGGGCACTAATCGCGGCGGGGCGGTAAAGATACTGCCTGAAAATAGTTTGTGCCCTCAGCTGGAAAATTCGACAAAAAATTAGGATCCATGATTGTGGGCGTTAAATCAGGTGTTACACAACGGATTTTGTGCACCTGAGCCGAAAATCGCGGTGGTAAAAGAGGTGGCATTTTGCGCATGCACTGTTGTTGTTTTTATCCCGGGTGCAAACACTATTTCAGGGTGCGGCAGCTTCCTGCGCGCATGCTCATATGATCCACCCCACTTCTGCCACTTCTGCAGAGCTGGAGCAGCAGGATGGCAGGTCGCGTGCCAGGTGAATTTCAAATGAGGCTGCTGAGGCCTTAGTCCATGCAATGGAAAGAAGGTGGTGATCACTCTATCTGGCTGGGGGAGCGAGACCGCTGCCAGCTATATTTAAACAAATTTGGAGAGAAACTGCCCAGGAGGTGTCTGCAGCAGGTACGGTTCCCAGAACTGGGACACAATGTCGCAAAAATTTCAACAACCTTGCCAGAGTCGTCAGGGTGAGTACCAGTGACATTTATTTATGGCTATCCTTCCAACATGAATGTCAGACGCTATGTGAGGTCTTTCATGTATGTGATATTCTCAAAGTCTTGCAGCCTGTGCAATGTGTTTCACAATGCATCAGAATGCTGAAAGCTGACTTCTCCAGCCATTGCCTCTTAAAGAAGGATGCACATATACTCTAGTTCCCTAATTATTGAGAACCTTCCACACAATATACTCCACTGCTGATATAGTTTCCATAAAGATCACCTGAAGCCCTTATGTTACATCCCTCTCACCTCCGAACAATCGCTCACAAAGCTCATGCAACATCCACACAGATTGAAGTGAAGTCATTAGAAGATCCATACAGTCTCACCTGTTGAAGTATGGTAGGCATATGTGACACAACAGGAGATGTGCCCTTTCTAAATCCTCCCTATTTTTCTCTTTGCAGTCAAAGCACTCACACAACAGGCGTGAGCAGCTGCACACAGGCGGGGATCCGCCTCAAATCCTAGACTTGACGGATGTCGAGGAACGGGTGTCTGCATTCATTGGACCACCAGCTCGGGCAGTTGCCAGGTATGATGCTGGGCCCCCTTCTGGTTGTGAGGACATGTAAATGGATGCGCGACTGATGTGACTTCATTGAGCTGTATTATGATGTGGCGTACATGTGCAATGCCACTTTTCTCCTATCACTCTGCCCTCTCCCCTGCTGCTAACCACACATCTGTTTTGTTGAGCTTGCAGAAGATCAGCCACAATCACGCCAGCCTTCCCATGAGGCATCTACCTCTGGCCATGGGGTGATGAAGAGGCTTGTGAAGACACTCAAATGCCTGAGCCGCAGAGCCCACCAGTTGGCCCCTTGCAAGAGACCACATCTGGGGCCGATGCCAATTTCCAGTGTTTGAGTCGGCGGAGGCTCCTGATCCTAGTCGCCTACAGCAACGCGCAGCGAGAGGGGAATCTCGGAGGCCAGCTCTCCGGTGGGTGAGTTGGCAAAGTAGGTCTGTTCAACAACAAGCAGACATGGAACCGGACTTGGTGGAAATGTCCAGGGAAAACACAGGCATGTACCGTGAGCTCATGGCTGCATTGGGTCAGATCTCACAGAGCATCGACTAGCTTTCTGTGACTGTTATGGAGGCAGCATCTCGCATTGTCGGTGCAACTCAGGAGTCCAGTGAGGCCATCATTGCCCAGTCACATGGCCTCCAGCAGCAACAATGGAGTTCCAGAATGTGTGGCACGTGCCCTCGATCACCATCGTTGTATCGATCGAATCGCAGGCACTATGCTGTAGCTTGCTGATGTGATGCGGTCGATGACTGGTGCCATTCTCTCTGTGTTCCCCACTGTCCAATGGGGAAGGGACGGTGCCGAAGCAGACCAGCAAGTTGTGAAGTCACATCGTGCTCCGGATGTTGAGCCCAGCCCAGTCGGAATCTCAGTGGCTCCCAGGAAATGGAAGGTGCTGCCCTTCCTCAGGATGACAGTATTCCGGCTCCCACCACTGACTCTCCAACCATGCACCATACACGGTAAACACCCCAGCTACCGCTGACTGCTTCCACCGATGATGAGGTGCAGCAGTCTGCAGCTGGGCTGTCTGGGCCAAGAGATGGTCCAGGGCGTCATCATATGCCGTCTGCACTGTCTGCCCCCTAACACAGCAGCCCTCAAGCAGCCTTATGTAGGCACTGAGACCTCATTGAGGAGGAGCAGCAGGTGTGGGAGGGGGTTGAAGGGAAGTGGGGCGAAGTGTCAAGGCAAGACCCATTAAGGGGTGGCACAACCTTGTGCAGATGCATTGGTATATAATGAGTCACCTGTTGTTTTTTATAAATTAACTTGTTGTTCACTGACTTGCTGCAGAATGCTGTTTATTGTTTTGGTTTGGTTTTGTTGGTCGATTGTATCATTAGGTGCTGTTGGGGGGCATTGCTTATTACTAGTTTTCATAAAAATAATAATTTGTCCCTTTGCTATTGGAGTCGTGTGTCTCATTCTAAAATTCAGTGTAGAAGAGCCTTTATGGTGGCACAGAGTCGCGAGTCTTAGCTGCATCCCTAGCTTCCTAATCCAACCAAAAACCTGTCCGTTATGACCGGGCGACGTGCGGCTCCTGCTCTGGCAGCATCTCCATGCTGCCTCCCCCGTGGATGGTGTAGCTCTGCAATCGGTGCCTCGCCAGGTTCCTCTTTGTCGCCCTCCTCCTCCTGAGGTGGGCCTGCAATCCCCACTGGCAATGCCTGGCCCCTCATGACAGCCACATTGTATAACATGTAGCACAACACAATGAATTCAGAGACCTGTTGAGGGAAGTATTGACGGCTGCCTCCAAAATGGTCCAGGCATCAGAAGCGCTGCTTCAGCACCCCAATTGTCTGTTCAATGATGTTCAATGGGTAGCTGCATGGCTCTCACTATAGCACTGCTTGGCTTCTGTGGTGGGGTTGTGGAGGGGGGCCATGAGCCAGGTGGCTAGGCCATACCCTTTGTCCCCGATCAGCCAGCTCTGCCCATGCCTTTGGTGCTGAAACATTTGTGAGGCACATGAAAGCATCATGTGCACTCCCTGGATAGTGGGCATTCACTGCCAGGATGTGCTGCTTATGGTTGCACACCAGCTGCACGTTTAGGGAGTGGCATCCCTTTCGGTTTCTGAATGGTGCTCACAAGACGACTTGTGTGCAGTCAATGGCTCCTTGAACCCTCGGGAAGCTTATTATTCTGCCAACCCTAAAGCCCTCTCATTCTAGCTGTCCCTGCTCATAGGGAACTTTATGAAGTCGATTCTGTGGGCGTACAGAGCCCTTGTAACCTGCCGAATGCAGCAATGTGCAGTATGTTGAGAGATGCTCCATATGGCCCCTGCTGCTGCCTGGAGGGAGCCGGAGCCACGGGCAGCTCAGTCCTGTTGGCACTGGTAGGCTGTAGGTCTGCCTGCAGGAGATCGCATATCTCTGTCAGCACTTTCTTTTGGAAGTGCAGCCTTCTCATGCAGTGCCCTCAGAGAGCTGGAGGTCTGAGCGATGGTCCCTGTCACCCCGTGGGCCCAAGAGCCTTCCTTCTAGCTTGAAGAGCCTGCCAATAGCAAGCAGCATAATACGCTGGCGGACTGGTAATGGCCCCATTCAAATCTCTCACTGACCTTGTATGGAAACTGTAATCACACATAAAAGTGCCTTTTGCAAGTCAGAGCTTCACGTAGCGTGCTGTGCTCAACCGTTGCAGTCAATGTCAACTACGATGTCTAATCCCCCACCCTCACTTTAAATACAGCGCCAATACCGCCTGCTGCACGCTGAGAACACCGCTTTTTTCAGACGTTTCTAGAAGCAGGCGTTAAATGAGACATAAAGGCCAAATTTTTCATCTGGGGCACGAGCGAGGCAATGCACGATGATTGATGTCACAATCTCAGTGAAAATGGAGGGTGGAGCGGTAAGTTTTTGCAATGCCGCAAATCAGTTGCCGAATTTACCGGTCGGGTGCTTAAACCTGGACAGCTTTTTCGACACACTAACCTGCATTCAGCAGTAAAACACTGGAAATTCTACTTAAATGCCTCTGGAGGAGGAGAGAGAGGAGCTCGGAGGAGGAGAGTGAAAGGAGATCGGAGGAAGAGAGCGAGAGGAAATTAGAGGGGGAGAGAAAGAGGATATCAGAGGGTGTGGAGAGGGAATTGGAAGGGGAGAGAGCGATGAATCAGAAGGGGATATAGGGGATTGGAGGGGGAGAGAAAGAGGAGATTGAAGGGGGAGGAGAGGAGATCGGATGGGGAGAGAAAGAGGAGATTGGAGGGGGAGGAGAGGAGATCCGAGAGGGAGCGAGTGAAGACCAGAGGGGAGAGAGAGAGATCGGATGGGGGGAGAGAGAGAAGATCGGAGAGGGAGAGAGAGTGAAGATTGGAGGGGGAGAGAATGGAGATCGGAAGGGCGGGGGGGAGAGGGAGGAGCTCAGAGAGGGAGAGAGAGAGGAGACTGGTGGGGGAGAGAAGCGCTAGGAGAGGGAGGAGCTCAGAGAGGGTGAAGATCAGGAGCTGGGGGTGAGGAGGTGAGGCGCTCTGGGAGAGAAGGCCATGAACTTTTGGGGTGGGAGCACGATGAGAACAGTGAGGAGGGGGAAAACATGATGCAGGTGTGAAAGTGGGCGGGGTGTGAGAGCTAGACCTTGATCCAAACGGGAAGATAGAACGTATTCTGTATTGGTCCTACAACATGCATAACATGACATTTATGTATTATTTGCCGGACTCGACTATTCCAATGTTCTCCTCCCCAGCCTCCCATCTTCCATCGATGAACTTGATGCACATATTGTAACACGCAGCAAGTCCCATCCACCCATCACCACTGTGCTCGCTAAGCTGTCTGGATATCTGTGACTGCACACCGAAAAAACAATTAGGGGCAACATTGAAATAAAAACAGAAAGTGCTGGAAATACTCAGCAGGTCAGGCAGCATCTGTAGAGAGAGAAACAGAGTTAACATTTCAGCTCTGGTCATGCTGGGTGGGGAGATCGATATGTAAAGTCCTTACTCGACAGCATGAAACACAAGGCACATTCCAGGGACAAGGCCACTCTGTGACCTTAACTCTTTATTGCAGGACTCCAGAAGTGATGACCCTGCGTGGGATCTCCCTTTATATACCTGTGTGATCAGGTAAGGAGTGTCTCCCACAAGTTCACCCCATGTGGTCAAGATGTGCATCTAGGTTGAGTGTATACAGTAATACAGTGGTGTTACATTGTAATTATAAACATGACATCACCTTCCCCCCCGCAAAGTCTTATTGGGATCATAGGTTCAGTCTTTCAGGTGGTCTACGCTCCCTCGTGGAGCGCTGCAGTTGGGGCTCTGGTTGTTGGACACTGACGTAGTGTCTGTCACCTGTGGTGATTCCGGCCTGTCCGGGCTGACCTCAGGGACTGTGCATTCTTCCGATTGCTCTTGTTGCATGTTCGCTGGCAGTAGTGTGAGCTCATCTCATGGTCTTCTTCAGCTTCCTCCGTGTCCATGCTGAACCTTTTTTTTACTTGGTCCAGATGCTTACGGCATATCTGGCCATTGTTGAGTTTTACCACGATGATCCTATTTCCCTCTTTGTCAATTACAGTACCCTCAAGCCATTTGGGTCCCATGGCGTGATTGAGGACGAATACAGGATCATTTATTTCTATACATCTCCCCCTTGATTTACAGACATGGTATATGTTTTGTGACTTGCGTTTGCCCTCAACTATGTCGGTCAGGACTGGATGGATGAGGGACAACCGAGTTTTGAGTGTCTGTTTCATGAGTAGCTCTCCGGGCGGGACCCCCGTGAGCAAGTGCGGGTGGGATCTATAGGCCAGCAGGAGGCGCAATAGGCGGCATTGAAGGGAGGGTCCTTGAATCCTGAGCATACCTTGCTTAATGATTTGGACTGCCCGTTCCGCCTGGCCATTGGAGGCCGGCTCGAACGGCGCAGTCCTGACATGGTTGATGTCATTGCCCGATATAAACTCCCGGAATTCGTGAAACACGGACCATTGTCACTAACCAGGATGTCTGGCAAGCTATGGGTTGCAAAGATTGCATGTAGGCTTTCCACAGTGGTGGATGATGTGCATGAATTCAGGATGATGCACTTGATCCATTTCGAGTATGCAGCTACTAAAATGAGGAACATCTTCCCCATGAACGGGCCCGCGTAGTCAACGTGAATGCGTGACCATGGTTTGGTGGGCCAGGGCCACGGGCTGAGCTGGACACTGGTCGTTCACCTGCGAACACAGTGTTCCAGATCTGAATCAATTCCAGGCCACCAAACGTGTGACCGGGCAATGGCCTTCATCATTACAATGCTTGGGTGCTCGCTGTGGAGTTCCCTGATGAATGCCTTCCTGCCCTTAGTAGGCAGTCGGCTTGGATGGAGAGCTCATGTGGAATGGTCTGACCTCCTCAGGGCATGCTCCGTGTGCGGGCGCCCAATCCCCAGTCAGGACACATTTCTTAATCAAGGATAGGAGGGGATCTCTGTTTGTCCAGGTTTTGATCTGGCGGGTTGTGATGGGGGAGCCTGCACTGTCAAAGACATCGGCAGCCATGACCATCTCAGCGCTTTGCTCAGCTGCCCCCTCAGGTGGCCAGTGGGAGCCTGCTGAGTGCGTCAGCGCAGTTTTCAGTGCCGGGCCGGTGCCGGATGGAGTAGTCATAAGCAGCTAGCGTGAGGGCCCACCGTTGTATGCGAGCTGATGCGTTGGCATTGACAGCCTTGCTGTCTGACAACAGGGATGTGAGTGGCTTGTTGTCTGTCTCTAATTCAAACTTCCCACTGAAGAGGTACTGATGCATTTTTTTTTACACCATAGACACATGCAAGCGCTTCCTTCTCGACCATGCCATATATCCCCGTTCTGCTTGAGAGAGCGACCTGGAGGCATAAGCCACAGATTGTAGCTGACCCTCAGCATTACCCTGCTGCAACACTTACCCAACCCCATATGACGATGCATCACAAGTCAGAACTAAATGTTTACAGGGGTCTTACAGGGTCAACAATTTGTTTGAACAAAGTAGGTTTCGCGCCCAATCAAAAGCCTGTTCCTGACAGTCCCCCCAAAACCAATCGCAACCCTTACGCAGGAGCACGTGTAGTGGCTCCAACAACATGCTCAAGTTCGGTGGAAAGTTCCCGAAATAGTTCAATGGTCCCAGGAATGAACGTAGCTCCGATGTGTTGCAGGGCCTGGGTGCTCGTCGAATCGCCTCTGTTTTGGATTCGGTGGGCCGAATCCCATCTGCAGCAACCCTCCTGCCCAGAAACTCAACCTCAGGAGCTAAAAACACACATTTAGACTTCTTGAGTCGCAGGCCTACCCGGTCCAGTCGGCGTAGCATCTCCTCCAGGTTGTGGAGGTGTTCCACGGTATCTCAACCCGTGATGAGGATGTCGTCCTGGAATACGATCGCTCCAGGAGTGGATTTAAGCAGGCTTTCCATGTTGCGTTGAAAAATCGCGGCCACTGATCGAATGCCAAACGGGCACCTGTTATACGCAAACAATCCCCTGTATGTGGTGATGGTGGTCAGTAGTTTGGATTTGTCGGCCAGTTCCTGGTTCATATAGGCTGAAGTGAGGTCCAACTTGGTGAACAGCTTGCCACCTGCCTGTGTAGCGAAGAAGTCCTCCGCTCTTGAGAGCGGGTATTGGTCTTGTCAGGACAGCCGATTGGTGGTGGCCTTGTAGTCGTCACAGATCCTGACAGAGCCATCCGCTTTTAAAATGGGAATGATGGGGCTCGCCCAGTCGCTGAATTCAACAGGCAAGATGATGCCCTCTCATAACAGCCGGTCCAATTCGCTCTCGATTTTTTCCCGCATCACATACGGCACCGCTCTGGCTTTGTGGTGCACTGGCCTGGCGTCCGGGGTGATGTGTATCCCTACTTTAGTGCCTTTAAAAGTCCCAATGCCCGGTTGAAATAGTGACTCGAATTGTTGTAGGACTTGTGAGCATGAACTTCACTCCACCGAGGACATTGCGTGAACATCCCTCCATTTCCAGTTCATCTCGGCTAACTAGCTCCTCCCCAACAGAGCGGGACCATTGCCCGGGACAATCCAGAGTGGCAGCCGGTTCACTAACCCATTGTGTGTGACAGCCATCATTGCACTGCCTAGCACCGGAATGATTTCCTTGGTGTAAGTCCTTAATTGTGTCTCAATATGTTCTAATTTGGGTCTGCTGGCTTTGAGTGGCCATAGCTTCTCGAATTGCTGAACGCCCATGAGTGACTGACTGGCCCCAGTATCCAGCTCCATGCATACTGGGATGCCGTTCAACAAAACCCTCATCATCATTGGTGGCTTTTTGGTGTATGAATTGTGAATATTTGCCGCATGGACCCGCTGAACCTCGGCGTCCATCGATTTGCCCCAAAAGTCATCCTGCCTCACAGAACCCTCTTCTGGTCCATCTGTCTCATATATCAGTCTGGTTGCAGGTTTTCTACACATTCGAGCTAAATGACCACTGAGATTGCAATTTCAGGAGACAAAATGTTGGAATCTGCAGAAACTGGCTGAATGTTTTCCCCCACACCCCCAGCATGAGTTAAAGTTTCCATTGTTGGGGACAAAGGAACTATTGCCAGGAATTCTGCGCTGACCGTCCCTTTGACTGCTCTTAAGTACCCTATTAGTGGGTGTCAATGGCCCCATCCCAGGCCGCATTGTCCACTGTGATGGCGTGAACGTCCGTTCAGCCTGCCATTGTCTCTGTTGAGATCCTGCTCTGGGATCTATTGCTGCCTAGTAAATGTCGGACTGCCCCTGCCTGCCTGCTGGGCTCTGAGTAGCATTTATGATGTTGACTCCCTGATTCATCACCGCGTTAGAGGCAGAATTGCGCGCGTAAATCATTTTCGTCTCTTCCTCCCCCGCCATGAAAGTTTGAGCTAACAACGCTGTCGCTTCCAAGGTCAAGTCCTTGGTCTCAATTAACTTGCGAAAAATTCCCGCATGACCGATACCCTCGATGAAGAAGTCCCTTAGCATCACCCCCTGCAGGCATCTGTGAACTTACAGAGCCTGGCCAAACACCGGAGATCCGCTACAAAGTCCAGTGTGCTCTGTCCTTCAGGACGTCGTTGGGTGTAGAATCTGTGTCAAACCATGTGTATGCAGCTCGCCGGCTTGAGGTGCTTATAGAAACATAGAAACATAGAAAATAGGTGCAGGAGTAGGCCATCCAGCCCTTCGAGCCTGCACCACCATTCAATAAGATCATGACTGATGATTCGTTCAGTACCCCGTTCCTGCTTTCTCTCCATACACCTTGATCCCTTTAGCCGCAAGGGCCATATCTAGCTCCCTCTTGAATATATCCAATGAACTGGCATCAATAATTCTCTGCGGTAGGGAATTCCACAGGTTAACAACTCTCTGAGTGAAGAAGTTCCTCCTCATCTCAGTCCTAAATGACTTACCCCTTATCCTAAGACTATGTCCCCTGGTTCTGGACTTCCCCAAAATCAGGAACATTCTTCCTGCATCTAACCAGTCCAGTCCCATCAAAATTTTATATGTTTCTATGAGATCCCCTCTCATCCTTCTAAACTCCAGTGAATACAGGCCCAGTCGATCCAGTCTCGCCTCATATGTCAGTCCTGCCATCCCAGGAATCAGTCTGGTGAACCTTCGCTGCACTCCCTCAATAGCAAGAACATCCTTCCTCAGATTAGGAGACTAAAACTGAAAACGATATTCCAGGTGGGGCCTCACCAAGGCCCTGTACAACTGCAGTAAGACTTACCTGCTCCTATACTCAAATTCGCTTGCTATGAAGGCCAACATACCATTTGCCTTCTTCACCGCCTGCTGTACCTGCATGCCAACCTTTAATGACTGATGAATCATGACACCCAGGTCTCGCTGCACCTCCCCTTTTCCATATATTATTCAGATAATATTCTGCCTTCGTGTTTTTGCCCCCAAAGTGGGTAACCTCACATTTATCCACATTATACTGCATCTGCCATGTATTTGCCCACTCACCTAACCTGCGCAAAGCACCCTGCAGCCTCTTAGCGTCCTCCTCACAGCTCACACCGCCACCCAGTTTAGTGTCATCTGCAAACTTGGAAAGATTACACTCAATTCCATCATCCAAATCATTAATATATATTGTAAAGAGCTGGGATCCCAGCACCGAGCCCTGCGGCACTCCATTAGTCACTGCCTGCCATTCTGAAAAGGACCCGTTTATCCCGACTCTCTGCTTCCTGTCTGCCAACCAGTTCTTTATCCACATCAGTGCATTACCCCCAATACCATGTGCTTTGATTTTGCACACCAATCTCTTGTGTGGGACCTTGTCAAAAGCCTTTTGAAAGTCCAAATACACCACATCCACTGGTTCTCCCCTGTCCACTCTATCCTCAAAAAATTCCAGAAGACTTGTCAAGCATGATTTCCCTTCATAAATCCATGCTGATTTGGACCAATCCTATCACTGCTTTCCAAATGTGCTGCTATTTCATCCTTAATGATTGATTCCAACATTTTCCCCACTACTGATGTCAGGCTAACTGGTCTATAATTACCCGTTTTCTCTCTTCCTCCTTTTTTAAAAAGGGATGTTACATTAGCAACCCTCCAGTCCATAGGAACTGATCCAGAGTTGATAGACTGTTGGAAAATTATCACCAATGCATCCACTATTTCTAGGGCCACTTCCTTAAGTACTCTGGGATGTAGACTATCAGGCCCTGGGGATTTATCGGCCTTCAATCCCATCAATTTCCCAAACACAATTTCCCGCCTAATAAGGACATCCTTCAGTTCCTCCTTCTCACTAGACCTTCGGACCCCTAGTACATCCGGAAGGTTATTTGTGTCTTCCTTTGTGAAGACAGAACCAAAGTACTTGTTCAATTGGTCTGTCATTTCTTTGTTCCCCATTATAAATTCACCCAAATCCGACTGCAAGAGACCTACGTTTGTCTTCACTAATCTTTTTCTCTTCACATATCTATAGAAGCTTTTGCAGTCATTTTTTATGTTTCCGGCAAGCTTCCTCTCGTATTCTATTTTACCCCTCTGAATTAATCTCTTTGTCCTCCTCTGCTGTATTCTAAATTTCTCCCAGTCCTCCGGCTTGCTACTTTTTCTGGCTAATTTGTATGCCTTTTCCTTGGATTTAACACTATCCTTAATTTCCCTTGTTAGCCATGGTTGAGCCACCTTCCCCGTTTTATTTTTACTCCAGACAGGGATGTATAATTGATGAACTTCGTCCATATGATCTTTAAAGGTTTGCCGTTGCCTATCCACCGTCAACCCTTTAAGTATCATTTGCCAGTCTAATCTAGCCAATTCACGCCTCATACCATCAAAGTTACCTCTCCTTAAGTTCAGGACCCTAGTTTCTGAATTAACTTTGTCACTCTCCATCTGAATAAAGAATTCTACAATATTATGGTCACTCTTTCCCAAGGGGCCTCGCACAACAAGATTGCTAATTAGTCCTTTCTCATTACACATCACCCAGTCTCGGATGGCCAGCTCTCTGGTTGGTTCCTCAACATATTTGTCTAGAAAACCATCCCTAATACACTCAAGGAAATCCTCCTCTACCGCATTGCTACCAGTTAGGTTAGCCCAATCAATATGTAGATTAAAGTCGCCCATGATTACTGCTGTACCTTTATTGCACACATCTCTTATTTCTTATTTGATGCTGTCCACAACCTCACTACTACTGTTTTGTGGCCTGTTCACAACTCCCACTAGCGTTTTCTGTCCTTTTGTATTCCGTAGCTCCACCCATACCGATTCCATATCATCCAAGCTAATGTCCTTCCTTACAATTTCATTCATTTCCTCTTTAACCAGCAACGCCACCCCACCTCCTTTTCCTTTCTGTCTACCCTTCCTAAATGTTGAATACCCCTGGATGTTGAGTTCACAGCCTTAGTCACCCTGGAGCCATGTCTCCGTGATGCCAATCACATCATACCCATTAACTGCTATCTGCACAGTTAATTCTTCCACCTTATTCCGAATACTCCTCGCATTGAGGCACAGAGCCTTCAGGCTTGTCTTTTTAACACACTTTGACCCTTTTGAATTCTGCTGTAAAGTGGCCCTTTTTATTTTTTGCCTTAGGTTTCTCTGCCCTCCACTTGTACTCTTCTCCTTTCTATTTTTTGCTTCGGTCTCCATTTTATTCCCCTCTGTCTCCCTGCATAGGTTCCCATTCTCCTGCCATATTAGTTTAACTCCTCCCAAACAGCACTAGCAAACACACCCCTGAGGACATTGGTTTCTGCCCTGCCCAGGTGCAGACCATCCGGTTTGTACTGGTCCCACCTCCCCCAGAACCGGTTCCAATGTCCCAGGAATTTGAATCCCTCCCTTCTGCACCACTGCTCAAGCCACGTATTCATCTGAGTTATCCTGCGATTTCTACTCTGACTAGCACGTGGCACTGGTAGCAATCCTGAGATTACTACTTTTGAGGTCCTACTTTTTAATTTAACTCCTAGCTCCTTAAATTCATCTCTGGACCTCATCCCATTTTTTACCTATATCGTTGGTACCTATGTGTACCACGGCAACATTCCCGTTACAATCTAATCCCCTATCACTATTGCTCTCCCACTCTTTTTCCTGACCTCCTGTGCAGCAGAGCCAGCCATGGTGCCATGAACCTGGCTGCTGCTGCTCTCCCCTGATGAGTCATCCCCGCAACAGTACTCAAAGCGGTGTTTCTGTTTTGCAGGGGGATGACTGCAGGGGACCCCTGCACTACCTTCCTTGCACTGCTCTTCCTGTTGGTCTTCCATTCCCTGTCTGGCTGTGGACCCTTTACCTGCGGTAAGACCATCTCACTAAATGTGGTATTCACATCATTCTCATCATCGTGCATGCTCCAGAGTGAATCCACCCGCAGCTCCAGATCCGCAACGCGGTTCGTCAGGAGCTGGAGGCGGATACACTTCCCACACACGTCGTCGTCAGGGACACCAGAGACATCCCTGATTTCCCACATGGTACAGGAGGAGCATAAAACGTGTCTGAGCTCTCCTGCCATGACTTAACCCCTAGATTAACTTAATTTGACAACAACAATGCTCAAGGTTACTTACTGATAGAGAAAAGAAAAAGAAAAGCTACTTACCAATCACCAGCCAATCACTTACCCCCTTGGCTGTGACATCACCTTTCGATTTCTTTCTGCTTCTTTTTTACCTTCTGTCCCCGCTGCAGCTGCACAAGTACGCCTCTCCAACTCACTCCCCGAACTGCCGCCATGTTGGGCCTTTTTTTGGCCTGCCTCAGCGATCTCCCGCCTCTCCAACGCACTCCCCGAACTGCCGCCGCGTTGGGCCTTTTATAGGCCTGCCTCAGCGATCTCCCGCCTCTCCAACACACTCCCAGAACTGCCGCTGCGTTGGGCCTTTTATAGTCCTGCCTGAGCGATCTCCCGCCTCTCCAACACACTCCACAAACTGCCGCCATGTTGGGCCTTTTATAGGCCTGCCTCAGCGATCTCCTGCCTCTCCAACCTACTCCCTGAACTGCCGCCGCATTGGGCCTTTTATAGTCCTGCCTCAGTGATCTCCCGCCTCTCCAACGCACTCCCCGATTAAATTGCTGAGTTCTTCAAAGGTTTTGTCCGACGGCTTTTCGGATGGAGTAAGTCCTTCATAAGTGCATAAGTCTTTGGCCCGCAGCTGGTCAGGAGATGAGCCTGTCGCTTGTCGGCCGCTGCATCCCCTAGCCAGTCTTTAGTTACGAAGCTTTGCTGAAGCCTCTCTACAAAATCGTCCCAGTCTTCCCCAACACAGTACCGTTCCTCTATGCTACCGGTGGCCATTCTCATGGGTCATGAATTTCCTTTTCTCGTCGCCAATGTAAAGTCCTTACTCTACAGCATGAAACCATACGAGGCACATTCCAGGGACAAGGCCACTCCATGACCTTAACTCTTTATTACAGGACTCCAGAAGTGATGACCCTGCGTGGGACCTCCCTTTATATACCTGTGTGATCAGGTAAGGAGTGTCTCCCACAAGTTCAACCCTATGGTCAAGGAGTGCATCTAAGTTGAGTGTATACAGTAATACAGTGGTGTTACATTGTAGTTACAAACATGACACGATAGTAGTCTGGGGGGGTCCCGATTGTGGGGGGTGGGCTCCGCTGATGGTCGGGGGTCCGATGGTGGGGGACAGGGAGCAGACAGTTGTGGTGAGGGAGGGGAGGTTTGCTGGACAGCTGGTTGGGTCTGGAGGAAGCTCTCCTCCTCCTCCTGTCCCACAAGCAGTGCTGTAAAGACACTTACCTCATGAATTCCACCCTTCTCGCCTGCTTTTAGTTCCCGAGTTTCCTGTAGTTAAAAATAGAATCAATGTTAAAAGGAAGGCAGTCAGCCTCATTATAATATTTAAATGACCAATCCACTTCCCGTGAGCAGATTGGGCGTCTGCCCATTGTCCCGCCTCCATCAAAAACAGAAGTGGGCGGGTTCGAGGCGGGTTTGGTTCCTGTTCCAGATATTTTGCATTTTAACCTCTGACAGGACCCCAACCCACCCATTGTTTGGGAGTTAAGCTTCAGCAGAGTGACAGTTGCAGAAAGAAAAACACCATTTCTTATCCATGGAAATTGGCATGTATAGATAGAAAATTCTGACGTGACATCAGTAAATTATGAATTTACTAAGTTGACTCAGAATAGATTCTTATTGAGCATTGCCCAGTTAACAGTAACGTTCACCAGTGTGTATTCCTCTCTGTGTTCCCACAGAGTGAGCTTCTAATCTCTGGTCGCCCAGTTGGATAGAAGTATTTCTCAGAGGGAGGAAGAGAAAATCTGACACAGTTAACCCTCACCTTGCTTTGAGGTCTGACAGACCAACATTGGCAGAGCCCTGGGAACAGGTCACCAGTCTGCCTGCCCCTCAATTGGAGGATGGTGCTCGATTTAAGGGGAACAAAGGAGATTAACTAATTTACAAAATAAGTGGAAGAAAATGAATATGTAGCTGGTATACTCGTATTTTCCAGTTTGTCAGCCTGTGCTTATTACAAGATCCCACTGTAAGATTGATGTCTGTTTGCTCATCTGTTACATTGGCTGGTGTTAAATCTGGGGCTCCATGTTGGTGTTGTGCTGTGTGACATGATGTCCCCCTCCCAGTTCTATACCTGTTAACATCAGCAATATTGTGGGTAAACATGTTAAATTAGGTTATATTTTCTATTTTAGGTCTCAAAACATTTGATCTTGGCAATCTTAAAAATATTGGCCCTCACCTTGCTGTGGACTCGGAAAACAGCATCTTGTTGGAATTCCGTCCTCATGGCCCACCAATCCGATTCAACGCCCTTTCAAGCCAGGATCTGCACTACATTTCAAATGAACTGGATGAAATTAAAGGAGGAAAAAACACAGTTATAGCCATTACCTTATGGTCCCATTTCAGCACTTTTCCAGTGGAAGTGTATATCCGAAGGTTACAGAATATCCGGAGGTTAATTCTACAGTTGCTCGGGAGGAGTCCGGATACAATGGTTGTAATGAAGACTGCCAATGTACAGGCCCTTCCAGAAGATGTCAGTCTCTACAACAGTGACTGGTATGCCTATCAGCATGATTTAGTGCTGAGAAAGATGTTCACAGGCAACAACGTGGCATTTGTGGATGCATGGGAAATGACGATAGCACATTACCTGCCACATGAGCTGCACCCCCAGAGAGTCATTATAAAGAATCAAATAGATGTGTTTCTTTCATATGTGTGCCCTTCTGAAAAGTGGTTCTGGTAGTGAGCTACCGGCTTCATCACAAAGACTGTCCACTTCCACCTCCGTAACATCGCCCGTCTCCGCACTTACCTCATCTCATCTGCTGCTGACAATCTTTTGTCAGCTCTAAGCTCGACCATTGTAATGCATTTCCTGGCCGGAATCCTGTCTTACACCCTCTGTAAACTTGAGCTCGTGCAAAACTCTCCTGACTCGCACCAAGTCCCGTGCTCATACCGATCAACCCATGCTCTCTGATCTACATCAGCTCTCGGTCCAGCAATGCCTCTACTTTAAAATTCTCATCATTGTTGTCAAATCCCTCCATGGCCTCACCCCTCCCTATCTCTGCAAACTTCTATGGCCCTACATCCCTCCGGGATCTTTGTGATCCTCCATGTCCGGCTTTTTGTAAATCCCTGTTTTCATCACTCCACTATTGGCTGTCGTGCATTCAGCTGCCTGTGCTCTACAGTTCCCTCCATAAAATTCTCCGCCACTACCTCTCTCTGCTCCTTAAGGCACTCTTTAAAACCTACCACTTTGACCAAGCTGTTGGTCACCTGTCCTAATTGCTCTGTATATGGCTCAGAGTCAAACTTTCTTTAATAATGCTCCTGGGAAGTGCTTTGGGATATTTTATCACATTAAAGGCAATATATAAACTCAAGTTTGCATTGCTGAGACAAATACTGGCCGCCAAATCCAGTGTTGCAGCACCAGCCGTTAAGGATGGTTTTGTTGAAAAAATGGCGGCCGCCTCACTTCCTCCCGGTTCCGACACGGAACTCGTCAGCCGCCATTATAGAGAGCCAGCGCTCGCCTCTCCCATGTAGATATGCAGATCGTGACATCAATCGGCGTGCAACGCCTGAATTGACACATTTTTGTGATTTTGGGCATTGCCGTACTCCATACCGCCCTCTCCTGTCCACACATGGCAGAACGTGCATGCAGCAGTTGTACAGAGACGCTGTCAGTGCTTCTTAAAGGGAAACACACACATCTTTCAGGTAAATTTCGATTTCAGCATTTGGGATGTTTTTTTTTACATTTTATTAGAGTAGTGGCTTGGTGCAATGCATTAAAAAAGTTGTTAACATGTGGGGGAAGTGCAGGGAGCACTGCTGGATGCTTGCAAGACTTTGGATGTTGAAGGAAAGCCTCTGAGAACACCACATGCTCACTACCCTGGGGACTCAAGTTGTAGTCCCCTTTGGGCTGCAACATCACAGGAAGCAGAGGAAACAAAGGGGACAAGATACTTTCAGAGAGAAGAGGAAGAAGCAAAAGTGGAGGGAGGAGAAGGAAAGAGGCATCCCAGACAGTCCCTTTCTGGCTACGATATCAGGGATGGAATCAGCCGCCTGCGGTACCAGTGACCACAACCCCCATTCCCCTTTCAACATTGTCCCACACCTTACCTTCCCTCTGTTACCGACCATCACAGTATTCTCTTGGTCACAATGCTGAAAGAAAAGCCACCACAAAGCAAACTTTCTGTCATGTATGGACTTGCTGTTTGTAGCCACCAGATGGTGTCATTGCTGGAGGCCACTGAGCAGCACGCACATGGTACTGCTCTGGTATAAAAGGCCAGCCATTTTGTGAGTCAGCCACTTAAGGCCAAAATAAAGCAGAAGCAAGGTTGTGCCTTGCTTAGTTAAACAGTACTCAGTTTGAACCTTTATTGCATACATAATGTTTGGCAACGAGAATACAAGAAACTTTGTTTGCAAAATGAGCACGATTGGATTTTTAGAGCAATTCATGGAGGGAGAAGATTGGGCAGACTTTGTGAGCCCTTTGAACCAGTACTTTGTGGCCAACAAAATGGAGGGGGTCGACGATGCAGATCGGCGCCGGGCCGCGTTCCTCACTGTGTGCGGATCAAAGATCTACAGCCTGATAAAGAATCTTCTCATGCCTAGTGATCCAACAGAGAAAACGTACGAGGAGTTGGGTACATTGATACGGGAACACCTTAAGCCAGATGACGGCATCACCATCTCAAGATACAGGTTTTATACACACATTCGATCGGAGGGCCAGAATGCGGCGGAATTGGTTGCCGACCTGAGATGTCTAGCGGGATTGTGCAAGTTCGGGATGGTGTTGGCAGACATGCTGCGGGACTTCTTTGTTATCATTATCAACCACGAGGTGATCCTGCACAAACTTCTGGCTGTGGAGGAGTTGGATTTAAAAAGGGCCATCCAGATCGCTCAACCATGTATGACGACAGACAGGAGTCTAAAGCAAATAGTGGTGAAGAACCAAACCTCGGCAAGTACTGTGAATGCGATTGATTCAGCATTTGGCAGGGCTGCAAATGGCAGGGCCTATCCGGCTGCATTCGCAATTGATTCGGCGTTCGGCAGAGCGGCAAATGGCAGGGCCTATCTGGCTGCGTTCGCAATTGATTCGGCGTTCGGCAGAGCCGCAAATGGCAGGGCCTATCTGGCTGCGTTCGCAATTGATTCGGCATTTGGCAGGGCTGCACATGGCAGGGCCTATCTGGCTGCGTTCGCAATTGATTCGGCGTACGGCAGAGCGGCAAATGGCAGGGCCTATCTGGCTGCGTTCGTGAATGATTCGGCGTTCGGCAGGGCAGCACATGGCAGGGCCTATCCGGCTGCGTTTGCAATTGATTCGGCGTACGATAGAGCGGCAAATGGCAGGGCCTATCCGGCTGCGTTCACAATTGATTCGGCTTACAGCAGAGTGGCACATGGCAGGGCCTATTCAGCTGCGTTCACGAATGATTCGGCGTACGGCAGAGCGGCAAATGGCAGGGCCTATCCGGCTGCATTTGCAAAATCTGTGGCTGCCCAAAGTCCGCCAGCCGGAATGCATCCGACTTCTCCGTGTTGGAGTTGTGGGGGAAATCATCGGCACCAGCAGTGCCGATTTAAGCAATATAGTTGCAAAGGCTGCCTGAGAGTGGGACATCTCCAGCGCAAGTGTACGCAGATGAGCAAGCGAGCTGCGACACACTACATGGAGTTGAGAGCCAGACTAACGCGGATCCGGATACGCAATCCGAGATGCCAGAGGAGGAAGTGTATGGACTGTACTCTTTCATAATCAAGAGTAAACCAATTTTGATTAATGTGAAGTTTAACGGGATACCGGTATCAATGGAACTGGACACAGGGGCGAGTCAATCGATTATGAACTAGAGGGCATTTAATAAGCTGTGGAATACTAAGACTGTGAGGCCCAGGCTGAGCCCTGTTAACGCCAAGCTGTGCACGTACACCAAAGAACTGATAAAGGTGAATGGTAGTGCTCAAATTAATGTGTCGTATAACGGTGCGGTTCACGAGTTACCGCTGTGGATTGTTCCAGGCAATGGCCCAACGCTGCTCGGCAGGAGCTGCTTGGAGAAAATCAGATTCGATTGGAATGACATAAAGGCATTGTCATTGGAGGAAGATACATGTACTCAAGTATTGAGCAAGTTCCCCTCGCTGTTCGAACCGGGTATTGGCTACTTCACGGCAGCCAAGGTGCAGATCCACGTGGACTCAGATACAAGACCCATCCATCATAAAGCTTGGGCAATGCCGTATATGATAAGGGAAAAGGTCGAAATTGAACTGGACAGACTCCAGTGTGAAGAGATCATATCACCGGTTGAATTCAATGAATGGGCCAGCCCCATTGTTCCTGTGCTGAAAAGTGATGGCACAGTCAGAATCTGTGGAAACTACAAGAATACAATCAACAAGGTTTCGAAACAAGATCAGTACCTGTTACCGAAGGCTGATGACGTGTTTGCGATGCTAGCGGAGGGAGGTCGTTCACAAAACTGGACTTGACATCGGCCTGTATGAAGCAGGAGTTGGTCAAGACGTCAAAGAGACTTACATGCATTAACAAGCACAAAGGATTGTTTATTTACCACAGGTGCCCGTTTGGAATTCGCTTGGCTGCAGCAATATTCCAGAGGAATATGGAAAGTCTACTGAAGTCCGTTCCCAGAACCGTCGTGTTCCAAGATGACATCCTGATCACCGGTCATGACTCCAAGGAACATCTGAACAACCTGGAAGACGTTCTACTGCATTTGGATAGAGTGGGACTCAGACTTAAATGCCCGAAGTGCGTCTTCATGGCACCGGAGGTCGAATTCCTCAGGAGGAAAATCGCCGCTGATGGCATCAGACCTACTGACATGAAAACCAAAGCCATCAAGAATGTACCCAAGCCACAGAACATGACGGAGCTGCATTCGTTCCTGGGTCTACTCAACTACTTTGGCAACTTTCTTCCTAAATTGAGCACCTTACTTGAACACCTGCACATGCTATTGAGAAAAGGCAACAACTGGGTGTGGGGCGCATTGCAAGACAGAGCCATCGAGAAAGCCAACAATCTGCTTTGCTCAAACAAGCTGCTGGTATATTATGACCCATGTAAACATTTAGTTTTGGCCTGTGACTCATCGTCATATGGAATTGGTTGCGTGTTACAAGAATGAGTCGGGGAAACTTCAAGCTGTCATGGATGTATCCAAAAGTTTGTCTAAAGCAGAAAGAGCCTACAGTATGGTAGAAAAAGAAGCTTTAGCATGTATGTACTGTCATGTATCTTACATTATTAAATATAACTGTATCCTAACATGCTATACATGACTGTAATAAGATATGATCTGGAACCACCAGCATACCTTACCACCAGGGGTGCACTTGCAAGAGACAGGTATATAAGGACAGGTCTCAGGCAAGTGCAGTATTCCAGAGCTGTGAAATAAAGGTGCAGATGCAGAGTGACCTTAACTTCACTACATGCCTCGTGTGAATCTGTACTGAGGGGACAGGACTTTACAGTGGCGACGAGTTACGGGATTACAGAATCCACAGAATGGCGAACAACGGATCAGATGAAAAGTACAATGCGGGAGACAATTGGGAGGACTGTATAGAAAGGCTCCAGCAAAGCTTTTTAACCAAAGACTGGTTAGGCGACGATAAGGCAGACAAGAGAAGAGCCCATCTCTTGACCAGCTGTGGCTCGAAAACATACGCTTTAAGGAAGAATCTGTTGGCACCCAAGAAAACAGCAAGCAAGTCGTTTGAAGAATTGAGCGCACTGGTAAGAGACCACCTGAAGCCAGCGAGCAGCCTACACACGGCCAGACACAGGTTCTACAACTACAGACGCTGTGTGGGCCAGAGCATACCCGACTTCGTGGCGGAACTTCGGAAGTTGGCTAGTTTATGTGAGTTCTCCGATGAACTGAGGAGAGAAATGCTGAGAGACTTTTTCATTGAAGGAATAGGCCACGCAGGCATATTCCGAAAGCTCATAGAGATCAAGAACCTGACCTTAGAGGCAGCAGCACTGGTTGCACAGACATTCTTGGTAGGGGAAGAAGAAACGAGGTTGTTTTACAATACAGGTACGACAACTAACGAAATATTGGAACAAGAAGTTCACAGCACTAAACAAGCTGCTACCCCCACACACAGACAAAACCGGGAGAACAGGCTCTCGACAGCAGGCAGAAGCCATCAAGGGCCACAGGAACGGCCATTCACACCTCATCAACCCACAATGCGAGCAATCAACTACAAACTGAGAGAAGCTCAAGAGAGATCAGCCAGACGCAGCTCATTCTTTGGGAACACTTTGAACAATGGAACAGGTCTGTGCTGGAGGTGTGGGGGTGGGCACTCGTCAAGAGGATGTCGATTTCAGCAGGCTGTTTGCAGAAATTGTGAAAATACAGGGCATTTGGCCCACGTGCAAAAAAACGGCAGCTCGGCTGGTATACAAATCGGATGGGTCAGAAAGTGGACCAGAAGATGGTGGGGACAGTACCCGGGACATCGATGTACAACGGGTCAACACAATCAATGGCCACTGCTCCTACAACAGGACGCCTCCTATAATGATGAGGGTCCGACTCAATGGGATATCTGTCAACATGGAGCTGGATACGGGAGCGAGTCAATCTTTCATGGGCGCTCAACAATTTGAACAACTGTGGCCACATAAAAGAGACAGACCAAAACTCACAAGGGTCGACACCAAACTAAGGACCTATACCAAAGAAATCGTACCAGTCCTCGGCAGCGCCATGCTCTCTGTCACACACAAAGGGAACCGACTTCCCCTGTGGATTGTCCCCGGAGACCCCCCAGCACTGCTAGGGAGAAGCTGGCTGGCAAAACTAAACTGGAAATGGGATGATGTCCATGCCACGTCATTAGAGGAACGGACCTCCTGCTCAACAGTTATAAAGTGATTTGAACATCTCTTTCAGCCAGATGTGGGCACTTTCAAAGTGGCCAAAGTCAAAATCTACATCACACAGGATGCTAGACCAGTCCATCACAAGGCCAGAGCTGTACCCTATGTGATGATGGAAAAGATTGAACATGAACTAGACAGGCTTCTGCGGGAAGGCATTATATCATCTGTGGAATTTAGCGACTGGGCAAGTCCCATCGTCCCAGTCATGAAGCCTGATGGATCCATACGAATCTGAGGGGACTACAAATCTACCATAAACAGAGTCTCCTTACAGGACCAGTACCCGCTGCCCAGAGCGGAGGACTTATTTGCCACATTGGCTGGAGGTAAACTTTTCTCAAAATTAGACCTCACATCTGCGTATATGATGCAAGAATTGACCGAGGAATCTAAGCTACTCACCACCATCAATATACACCGAGGCCTTTTCATGTACAATCGATGCCCATTCGGCATCAGGTCGGCAGCTGCCATATTCCAGCGCAACATGGAGAGTCTGCTCAAGTCCATCCCGGGGATGGTTGTATTTCAAGACGACATACTTATCACGGGCAGGAACACCGACTCCTATCTCCGTAATTTGGAGGAAGTACTAAAGCGGTTGGATTGGGTAGGCCTACGAATCAAGAAATCCAAGTGCCTGTTTCTCGCACCCGAGGTTGAATTTTTGGGAGTAAGGATTGCCGCTGATGGAATCCGCCCAACAGAGTTCAAAACAGAAGCAATTCGCCTGGCACCCAGGCCCCGGAATGTCTCAGAACTGCGCGCCTTTCTCGGGCTACTCAATTACTTTGGGAACTTTATGCAGAACTTAAGTACGCTGCTGGAGCCTCTCCACGTGCTACTCAGGAAGGGGTGCGATTGGTTTTGGGGGGACGCCCAGGAACACGCCTTCAATAAGGCACGCAACCTTCTGTGTACCAACTGTGTTTTGACTTTCTTTGATCCAGGTAAAAAGCTAGTTCTCACATGCGATGCGTCAGCGTATGGGGTTGGGTGCATTTTGCAACATGTCAATAGTGCAAGCAAATTACAACCCATAGCTTATGCCTCCAGGTCACTTTCACGGGCGGAGCGCGGGTACGGAATGGTAGAGAAGGAGGCGTTCGCGTGCGTGTACGGTGTCAAAAAGATGCACCAATAACTTTTCGGGGCCAAGTTCACATTAGAAACCAACCACAAGCCCCTCACATTCTTCCTATCCGAGAGCAAGGCAATAAACACCAACGCCTCGGCGCGAATTCAACGGTGGGCACTCATGCTGGCGTCCTACGGCTATACCATAATGCACAGATCAGGCACAGACAACTGTGCCGACGCGCTCAGCAGGCTACCCCTGGTGACCACGGAAGGGTCCGACAAACAGGACTGTGAGATAGTCATGGCAATCAATGCCTTTGAGTCCACAGGTTCGCCCATGATGGCTCACCAAATCAGAGCCTGGACGGCCAGCGACCCCACGTTATCCTTAGTAAAAAGATGTGTCCTAACCGGTGACTGGGCAGAGGCTCGCGATGCCTGCCCCGCGGAACTAAAACCCTTTCACAGGCACATGCATGAGCTATCACTACAAGCACACTGCCTGATGTGGGGCAGAGAGGCATTTGTCCGGGAGCTCCACCGCAAGCATCCGGGAATCGTTCTCATGAAGGCCATAGCCAGATCCCACGTCTGGTGGCCTGGTATTGACGCGGACTTGGAGCTCTGCGTCCGACGGTGCACCATTTGTGCCCAACTCAGCAATGCCCCCAGGGAGGCTCCACTGAGCCTCTGGCCCTGGCCTACCAAACCGTGGTCGCGGGTGCACGTAGACTATGCGGGCCCATTCATGGGCAAAATGTTGCTTGTAGTTGTCGATGCATTTTCAAAGTGGATCGAATGCACCATTTTAAACTCGAGCACAACCTCCACCACTGTGAAGAGCCTTGCAACCATGTTTGCAATGCACTGAATCCCTGACATATTGGTCAGTGACAATGGTCCGTGCTTCACCAACGCAGAATTCCAAGACTTTATAATTGACCACGGCATAAATCACGTCAAGACGGCACCGTTCAAGCTGGCCTCCAACGGCCAGGTGGAGAGAGCAGTGCAAATCATTAAACAAGGCATGCTTAAAATCCAAGGTCCCACGCTGTAGGGTCACCTGTCGTGACTGCTGCTGGCATACAGATCTCGTCTGCACTCATTGACTGGGATCCCCCCCGCGCAACTGTTGATGAAAAGGACTTTAAAAACAAGGCTCTCATTAATCCTCCCAGACATGCACGAAATTGTTGAGGCAAAGCGCCGTAAGCTAACTGAGTACCATGACAGAAATTCGAGGGGGAGATGGAATGAGATAGGGGACAAAATGTTTGTACTAAACTATGGCAGGGGTCCCAAATGGCTTGCAGGGACAGTAACGGACAAGGAAGGAAACAGGCTACTGGTAGTACAAATGGACAATGGCAAAACCTGCCAGAGGCATGTAGACCAAGTCAAAAGCAGATTTACCAACAACACTGCGGAACCAGAGGCAGACTACAATGTGGAACTCGCACCACACCTGGCGGACAGACAGAGGGAACAACCTGAGGAAAGGGCAATCCCAACAGACAGCCCAGGCGAGTCAACAACAATCACACCAATCGAAAGAGACAGCCCAGGTGAGATACCAGCAACCACACCCAAAGAAAAACAGACACCAAGGCAAACAACTGAACCACAACTCAGACGCTCCACGCGAGAGCGTAGACCACCTGAGAGACTGAACCTATAAGACCTTGGGGGAGGGTGATATCATGTATCTTACATTATTATATATAACTGTATCCTAACATGCTATACATGACTGTAATAAGATATGACGTGTAACCACCAGCATACCTTACCACCAAGGGTGCACTTGCAAGAGAGAGGTATATAAGCAGAGGTCTCAGGCAAGTGCAGCATTCCAGAGCTGTGAAATAAAGGTGCAGGTCCAGAGTGACCTTGACTTCACTACATGCCCCATGTGAATCTGTACTGAGGGGACAGGACTTTACATGTACAGTGTTAAAAAGATGCATCAATACCTGGTCGGTCTGAGGTTCGAATTAGAGACCGATCACAAACCTCTCATTTCATTGTTTCCCGAGAGCAAAGGTATCAAAACAAACACTTCATCCCACATCCAAAGGTGGGCGCTGACATTATCTGCCTATAATCATGTCATTTGCCACAGACCTGGCACAGAGAATTGTGCCGATGCTTTGAGCCGGTTGTCGTTGCCCACACTGGAGGTGGAAACGCCACAACCGGCAGATTTATTGTTAATCATGGATGCTTTTGAGAGTGAAGGTACCTCTGTCACAGCTCAACTAGTTAAGACCCGATATTATCATTTGTAAAGGGTTGCATCCTCAAAGGGGATTGGTCTGCCATACCTAAGCAAGTGTGCGAGGAGGCCAAACCATACATTCGTTGCAAGGACGAACTGTCTATTCAAGCAGATTGTATATTGTGGGGCAATCGAGTTGTAATGCCTGAGAAAGGGGCAGAGAAGTTTGTGCATGAGTTACGCAGCACACATCTTGGTATAGTGATGATGAAGGCCATCGCCAGGTCCCATGCATGGTGGCCAGGAATTAATTCCGAGCTGGAATCATGTGTGCATCAGTGCAACACCTGCATGCAGCTCAGCAAAGCACCCACAGAACCATCGCTGAGTCTATGGTCATGGCCATCCAAACTTTGGTCCAGGATCCATGTAGATTTTGCAGGTCCCTTCCTGGGCAAGATGTTTTTAGTGGTGCTTATTCGAAGTGGATAAAATGCATAATCATGTCATCCAGTACATCCAAGGCAACCATAGAGAATCTCAATGTCATGTTCGCGACACATGGTCTGCCTGACATAGTGGTCAGCAACAATGGGTCATGCTTCACCAGTCAGGAGTTTCAGGAGTTTGTAAAACTTAATGGCATAAAACATGTAAGGTCAGCACCGTTCAAGCCTGCGTCCAACGGGCAAGAAGAACATGCAGTACAAATTATCAAGCAAAGCATTAGGAGAGTAACCCAAGGGTCACTGCAGACCCGCTTGTCTTGCATACTGCTGAGTTACAGGACAAGACCCCACACACTCACAGGGGTCTCACCTGCTGAACTCATGATGAAAAGAGTTCTTAAGACCAAGTTATCTCTTGTACACCCGGATTTAAGTAATCATGTTGAATACAGAAGACAGAGTCAACAAGGGTACCACGATCGCACAACTGTGTCACACGAGATTTCTGTTAATGATCCTGTATATGTGTTGAATTATGGTCAGGGTCCCAGATGGATCGCTGGTACGGTCATGGCCAAGGAGAGCAACAGAGCATTTTTATTAAGCTCAAGAATGGGCATACTTGCAGGAAACACATGGATCAAACAAAGCTGAGGCACACAGATGAGCCAGTGCACTCGGACAAAGAAACCGTCGACGACCAATCAACCTACCAGCAGCCTTCAGTGGACTCAAGGGTCATCAGTGAAGCCGGAATTTCCATCACGGACTTGTTCAATAAAAATGGACTTGCAATTCCTGACATGACAACTGCCACAACCAACAAGTCAGCCATCCAGCCACCAGCCACAACAGACTCCGCACATTCACCCAAGGCCGGAATCGAACTGAGACGGTCAACTCGGGAGCATAAAGCACTGGACCATCTCAACCTGTGAAAGACTGTGATAAAATCTCAGAGGAGGGTATTGTCAAGTATGTACATGCTGTTTGTAGCCACCAGATGGTGTCATTGCTGGAGGCCACTGAGCAGCAAGCACATGTTGCTGCTCTGGTATAAAAGGCCAGCCATTTTGTGAGTCAGCCACTTTGGGCCAAAATAAAGCAGAAGCAAGGTTGTAGCTTGCTGAGTTAAACAGTACTCAGTTTGAACCTTTATTGCATAGATAACACTTTCCAATCCAACTTTGTACATCTATCCTCCCAATATGACTTCAAGAACCAAGAGGGGGTTGGGGGTAATATATTAGCATGGATAGAGGATTAGCTAACTAACGGAAAGCAGGATTCGGGATAAATGGGTCATTTTCAGGTTGGCAAATTGTAATTAGTGGGGTGCCACAGGGATCAGTGCTGGGGACTCAACTATTTACAATTTATATTAATGACATGGATGAAGGGACCGAGTGTAATGCAACCAAATTTGCTGATGGTTCAAAGATAGGTGGGAAAGCAAGTTGTGAGGTGAAAGCAAAGAATCTGCAAAGGAATACAGATAGGTTAAATGATTGGGCAAAAACTTGGCAGATGGAGTATAATGTGGGAAAATGTGAGGTTATCCACTTTGGTAGGAAAAATAAAAAAACAAATTATTTAAATGGGGAGAGAATGCAATATGCAGTGGTACAGAGGGATTTGGGGGTCCTTGTACATGAAACACAAAAAGTTAGCATGCAGGTACAGTAAGTAATTAGGAAGGCAAATGGAATGTTGGCCTTTATTGCAAGGGGAATGGAGTATAAAAGTAGGGATGTCCCGCTATAACTGTACAGGGCATTGGTAAGACCACACCTGGAGTACTGCATACAGTTTTGGTCTCCTTATTTAAGGAAGGATATACTTGAACTGGCGGGAGTTCAGAGAAGGTTCACGAGGTTGATTCCTGAGATGGAGGGGTTGTCATATGAAGAAAGGCTGAGGAGGTTGGAAGAGTTTAGAAGATTTAAAGGTGATCTTATTGAAATGTGTAAGATTCTGAGGGTAGATGCAGAGGGGATGTTTCCCCTTGTGGGGGAATCTAGAACTAGGGGACATAGTTTCAGAATAAGGGGTCACATGTTTAAATGGCGATGAGGAAGGATTTCTTGTCTCAGAGGATCAGGAATCTTTGGAATTCTCTACCTCAGAGAGCTGTGGAGGCAGACAGATTTTTGAATGATAAGGGAGTCAAGGGTTATGGGGAGCGGGCGAGGAAGTGGAGTTGAGGCCAGGATTAGATTAGCCATGATCTTATTGAATGGCGGAGCAGGCTCGAGGGGCTAAATGGCCTACTCCTGCTCCTATTTCTTATGTTCTTAGAAATCAACTCATAATTCTTGTGCATTCCCTTAGTGACTGTCTTGCGTGTGCCTTTGCCTATCCTATTTATGTCATGCAATGCTACCCCAATGGCTGCAGCCTGACTGATGGCTGGCTGCTGACTTTTAGTCAGGGACACTGCAAATGGACTTGCAGGACAACCTCAATGAGCTGGTGGCTGGGAGTGTGAAATCGAGTGATGGTGTTTCTTGTTCTTCACAAGTAGGGTAGGGTTGTGGTGCGAGGAGGGGGATAAAGTAAAAAGGGCTTGTAAATCAGGAGAGATTGTGGGATAAGCGGGAAGTGGCATGTTAGAAGGAGGATAACGAATGAGCCTACCGGCACCTTGTACTCTTTCAGCCCCATTGCTGGCCAACGGCTTAGCCATGCCCCTGCCAAGAATGGCCAGCACCGTCTCCTCCAAGGGTGTGAGGTGATACTAGGAAGGAAAGATTTGCCTTGTGTTTGGTAGAGATTGTTGGTAGGTGAATGATGGGGAAGGGGACTTGTGCATTGAGAAGAGTGTGAGTCTAGTGATGCAGTTGCTAAAAGGAGACGGCTTTTGAAGATGCATTCACTGACCTTGACCACTGGTCTGAGCTCATGGAACTTCTTTGGGCACTGGAGCCAGGTTGTGGGGGTGACATTGCTGGCAGTGACAGCTTTGGGAATCTGATCCCATATCCTTCTTTCTGGAGGGCCTCCTGGCCGCTGTGGGTAGAGGATCTGTCTTCCTTTATTGACCCCCTGCACAAAGCTGGAGTGCCCTGTCCTGGCCTGTTGAGCCATTTGTGTTTGGGCTGAAGCACTTGTACAACTTTCGACGTGCAGAAGGCAGTTCAGTTTTAAGAGCTGAAGACTGCCTATTTTTGAATGATTTTGAATGTTTTTTCAGAAGGCAGTTCACCTTTAGGGGCTCAAGACTGCTTTTAAAAATGTCAGCCCTGCTTTAAGAGAACGCAGCATTGCTACAGCGACGTGACATTGGGCCTCCTGCTGAGTGCACAGCCTGAAGCAGCGCATTCATTGCTGGGCTGTGTGCTTTCATCATTCGAATTAGCAGCAACACCAAATCAATTTCTAAACGGGCGCAAGCAAATCTCACCCTGCAGTGCCCTGCCCGTTTTTGGGCCTTATCGAATTTCACCCCAACTATATTCACTCTGTTCCAAGCAGGTTGTGGTGATCATGTGATTCAAAATCTAAGTAATCCCATTAGAAAGCTTAGGTTTGTAACTGCCAAGAATTAATCTGCATTTTTTAACTTAGATATCAATTGCCTTTTTTAAAACAAATGATAAATTTTAAATTAGTCAAGTTTGGGAGTGTTCATTGTGCTGGTAATGAAATAAGGTTTTGCTTTTTGTCCTGTACAATTGATCAATTGTGACTGGAGCGAGGGTGATGGAGCTTGTCTTATTAAAGGAACTGCTGCACCTGGTTATTTATTGTATTGCAGAGGGGCTTTTCCCAAAGCAAGGTAGAGTAGGACCCGGTTTGGTGGTGCTGAGAGAGTGACAAACTCCACCTCCCTTATTATCAATGGAATTTTGCCTCAGGTCAATGAAGAAAGCTAATTGAAAACTCAGGATACGGAGAGTGAGGAGGGAATGCATTGAAGGCCAAGGATGCAGTCAAATACAAAGCTGAGGCGAAAGATTCTGAGAGACAGGACTGAGGAAGTGCTGTGCACAGGGGAAAGGAGAAGCAAAGTAACTTTGGCTGTCAAGTTGGAACATTGAAAGAAACCAGTAAAGAATGAAAAGGTGGGTGAGGGAGAAGAGAAAGTCTGTGGGTAAAGAGAATGGGACCATTTGCTGCTTGATTTCGCTTCATACCAATAGACACAAAAACAAGGCAAGGAAGCGAACAAGATTAGCAGAGACATTACAACAGTATAAAGAATTAAAGAAGAAATGAACAACATTAATGAATGGAAAGCAAAAACAGTAGGCCTTCCACTGGGAATACAGTTAAAGTAACAGTGTAAACTTTGAGCTGTTGCCATTATGTGCACTAATCCCCCTGGATCTTCTTTAAGGCACTAAGTGGCACTAAGCTATTCCTGAGAGACGCTTGCTACTGCAAGGTGTATGATGTAATTGCAGAATTCTCAATGTTCTCAACCATCAAACTCAAAGCAACTAAGTGGGCTCAGGACCCACACCCTGTCTCCTGTACTGGGGCTCAGTTTTTACAGTTGTGTTTATATATGACAGATCTTAATATTACAAATCACTCACCAAGAATCTTGAATCATCTGATGGAAATTCCTTTTTTTACAGGAAAAGCATTTAAATGACAACATACTAAGTTTAAGTTCGCTGGGTCTGATAGAACTATTATTCTTTATACACTTTAGGTAGAAAGAGGGAAAAAGAATGAAGCTTTGTCACTTTTAAGAAATATGTTTATTTCAGATTTTCGGAATTGTACGACCATAAAATAGGCAACCAATAGGGCTGAGGTAACTTCAAAGCTTCAACCTTTGATCATCTGCCGTAATGTCTTTGTGATATCTTCACAGAACACAAGCACACACAGCTCCCAACATGGCAGGCAGCTCTCGCGGAAGCCTCCGCAAATCTGCCTGGTTCTGTTTATTATTAACCCTGCACTTGCAGTACACAATACGTCCACATCCACAGTGTGGAGCTACAAACATTACACGCCGACAGACATTACACTTCTCCCTCCTTAATGAAGAAGTTATTACAACAAACATCACATGTAACTTTCATGTTTATACATAACACAGGATATAAACTTATTTTTTTCCATATTTACAAATTTAACTTTACCACTTGTTTTCTGTTTTGAAGAGGATACCTTCGCTCTCGAACAGAACCATTCCAAACCTGGTGTCGAATCTAAACTCATTCGAGGCTCATCCTGAGGAACATTTTCCTCCATGGAATTTGTTTGATTTTCATTCTGTCTTAATTGTGTCTCTTCTACGGACTGTGCCAAATTTTGGCTTTAACAAATTTGGCTGACGTTTGAGAAACATCTCTGCTGATGTTCTACCAGTAGTTGTATGAGGAGTATTTCGATATGTAATCAAAAAATTAGCCAATTTGTGATCCAATGACAACTGTCGCTTCCTTGGATTTGTCTCTAACATTTGTTTTATGAGGGCACATTTTACAATTTGTACAGTGTGCTCTGCTGCACCATTCGAAGCAGAATGGTATGGTGGAACCTTGGTATGTTTCACACCGTTTTTGCTCGTGAATTGTGCAAATTCTTCTGAACGAAATTGTGGTCCATTATCCGAAACAATCTCTTCAGGGAGGCCAAATGAAGAAAATAATTTTTGTAAAATGTCCAATGTTTTACTTGTTGTTATTTTCCACATTTGAAACACCTCAACCCACTTCGAATGGCTATCAATCACAATGAACAATTGTTGTCCTTCTAACACAGCAAAATCAATATATAGCCTTTGCCGCACCCTGAGAGGCCATTTCCATAGCTGTAATGGTGGTGGTGGTTGCTTGCTTACCAATTGACATGTCGTACACTGAATCACGATGTACTTTATATCTTTATCAAAACCTGGCCACCATAAATAACTGCGTGCAAAACTCTTGGTCAAGCACATTCCCAGGTGCTGGTCATGGAGGTCTCCTAATAATTTGGACCTAAATTTATTTGGTGTAACCACTCTTGCACCCCATATGATACAATCTTTATCGACTGATAATTCATTCCTATGAATTAAGAATGAATGTGTATCTTTGTCTGTTACCTGGTTTGGCCATCCATTTGCAATATACTCATACACCTTTGACATCACTGGGTCACGTTTGGTTGCTCTACCAATCTCTTCAGCTGTGACTGGCAGTTCATCAATGTATGAAAAATAAAACACTTCTTCCCTATCGGGTGTAACTTGTGATGGGGAAGGCAATCTATACATTGCATCAGCATTACTGTAATCAGCTGATCATCTGTATTCAATATCATATGTATATGCTGACAAAATCAAAGCCCATCTCTGCATTCGGGCTGCAGCTAATGTTGGAACGGGGGACTTTGGATGGAGGATTGCTGTTAGGGGCTTACGGTCCGTAACAATGGTAAACTTGCAACCATACAAGTATTTGTGAAACTTCTTGACCCCAAAAATTAATGCCAAAGCTTCCCTTTCAATTTGCGCATAATTACTCTCACTGGCACTGAGAGTGCGTGAAGCAAAAGCAATTGGTCTCTCCTCCCCACGGCTTAATACATGAGAGATTACTGCCCCAACTCCATACGGAGAGGCATCACATGCTAGCTTAATCTCCTTAGGTATGTCATAGTGAACTAACATGGTGCTCTCTACCAATTTGCTTTTACACTCCTTTAATGCTGTATCGCATTCTTTTGACCACTTCCAATGGACCTGTTTTTTCAAAAGTTCATTCAGTGGATGTAATACTGTAGCCAAATCTGGTAGGAACTTCCCATAATAGTTCAAAAGACCCAAGAATGAACGAAGTTCAATGACATTCCTGGGAGTGGGTGCATTTCTAATTGCATCCAATTTTTCCATGGTTGTATGTAAACCATCTTTGTCTATTCTGTACCCTAATTACTCCACTGAGTTTTTCAATAACTCACACTTACGAGAGACACTCATATTCTGTGCTTCTCTAGTCATTTGAGGACTTCAGTCAATATGTTATTATGAATTTGCCTATTTGGTGCTGAAATAAGTATGTCATCCAAATAACATACTACTCCTTCAATACCTTGCAAAATCTTGTTCATCACCCCTTGGAATATGGCAGGGATGGAAGACACTCCAAACGGTAGCTTATTAAATTATATTTAAAGTCAAACATGACTTGGACTCCTCATCTAGTTCTAGATGTAAGTAGGCATTCGTAAGATCCAGTTTTGAGAAGATCTGACCACCTGTCAGTATTGTGAACAAATCTTCTATATTCGGCAATGTATTGGGGACATTACCCTCTAGAACCTGGTTTACGGTTACTTTATAATCACCACACAATCTTACCTTACCATCGGACTTAGGTACAACAACAATGGATGTAGCCCAATTACATCGATCTATCTTACAAATAATGTTCTCAGTCTCTAGTCTTTTGAGTTCTTGCTCAACTTTCTCCTTGAGTGCATATGGTACGGAACGTGGCTTGTAATAAACCGATCTAGCGTCCTTCTGTCCCCTGACATTCGCCTTGAAGCCTTGGATCGGACTGCCCGATTCGCAGAACACCTTCGGATACTTCTTGATAACCTCATCCATTGATGAAAATCTCGCTTCCACACAGAAAATCTTACTCCAATCCAGCTTCAGTGAGTTCAACCAATTTCTTCCAAGTAAGACAGACTTGTCTCCTTTTACTCCTATTAGAGGCAAGTTCTGAAATTGATCTTTATATTTCACCGGTACGGTGATACGACCTACCACAGGAATTTTCTCTCCTGAGTAGCCTCGCAGCTCTATCTAGGATTTCTCCAGTTGGAAATCACGCAATTTGTCATAATATAATGACTCGGGTACTACACTGACGGATGCACCCGTGTCAATTTCCATTGGTATCTTGAATCCCGCAACATCTATGTGGATTTTGATGCTTTCTGAATCGCTTTCTGTTAACCTCATGCTCCTGACATCTCCTCGTCCTGTTGTTATTCTTCCATGCTATGTTGTCTCTTGGGATTCTAATCATAGCTTTGAACGCTGGACTCATAGCTTTAAAAGCTGGTTTACCCTTCAGTCAGCATGCCTTCGCAAGCTGCCCAGTCTTCCTGCAGAAGAAACACTCTGCCTTCACGTATGGACAACTTTGAGCAATGTGTTGTCCCAGGCACCTATAGCACGACTTAGACGCTCTGGTAGAATTTCCAGTTTCTGAGACTCTGAGCCCCCACCGCCTTTTACTTTGAACCTGCAGGTGATTTACCTCGCTTGACTGATGACCGTAATTATTATTTAATTCTCGGGAATATTGTTCGGCCATGCCCATCGACCTCACTGTCTGACAAGCAATCTCAAAAGTCAAGTCATCTATCGTCAATAACTTCCTTCTGATCGCATCATTTTTCACCCCACCAACAAAACAATCCCGGAATGCGTAGCATGACGCCCTGGACCAGCTCTGAGCCTGAAAGGCACAGCTGCTGACAGCCCGCCTGAGAATGGGCGGCAGCAGTGTGGGGTGGCTGTGATGCAGACCATGGCAGGTACAAAGGGGAATAGTAGTGTCGGGAGACCAAATGATGTCCTACTGAGAGAGGACATCATGTTCCATCTGGACCAATGGCCTGCCACTCCCCCGGGGCAGAGCCTCAGCATCCGGAGCAATCTGCTGCAGCGGAGATTGCTGGCCTACTTCGGCACCGTTACCTCCCCGTTGGATTGATGGGGCCCAGGACACGATGGCAGCAGTCAGTGCTTGTGTGGAATCAATCTGACCTGCATCAGAGCACACAGCGCATTGATGGCAGCACGCACTGACGACATGGCAGATTGCAGGTGTTGCATGGTCTCGGCCTGCCGCTCAATGGCTACTGCCATGTCAGCCATGGCCCTCACCATTATGTCTGGGACCCCCATGGTCACTTGGTGGCGAGCATCCGTTATAATCAACCAAGCATAGGCGCGACAGGCTCCCGATCCGCAAATGGCAAGGTTGAGGCGGCCTCCACCAAATTCAACGCAATTGCATCGACGTTCAGCGGGATCCTCGCCAATGAGCTCGCGGTGCATCTGCATTGACTCCCTAGACATAGCCTCCAAGTCCAGGACTTCATCTGCCTGTCTGTGAGCACGAGCCATGGACTGACATTACCTCCGGAGAGTAGGCCCCCGAGCTTCCCCTCACGCTCAGCATTGCTGCAGACCACTGGGGCCAGAAGGACATGTCGCGCTGTGATGGCGCACTGCTCTCCACCTCCTCCTCCTCATCTTCCCCGGCAATGAGGACGTAGGCTGACGGGCAGGCTGGCGCCCTTCTGGCTCATCATCTGTAAGCACAAAGTAACAGAAGTGCGATATCAGCTGGGGAGGGGGCAGGAAGGCATGAATGAGGGGGGCATCATTATTTTGGTTGTTATATCTTGCAAGGCATGTGACCTCAAGAATAAGGGGAGTCACAAAAATGACTGTCTCATTCACATACCGTCACTGTCGAGCAGGGGCTCTGCCTCCCTGCCCTCTTGCACCACGACTGCAGCACCCATGAGGCCGCACACTCGCTGCTCCTGGTCGGTCAGGTCCAGCAAGTAGGGCTGGCCCACTCCACAACGATCCAATCGTGCAGATTGTGCGTGAGTTTGTCCTGCAGTGACAAAGGTAAAAAAGTTATTAGTGGCTGTGTAGGTGCTGGTGTGCCACATGTGTCTGCAGTAGGGTACTCGCGAGTAAGATGGTGAAATGTGCTTAACGGCAGTTCATGCTGCGTGGCATCGCACAGTGGATGTGTGAACGGTGGGTCTGGGGCACAAGCAACTACCAGTATGTATGAGGCTCAGGACTGGGACTGCATATGAAGAGGTGTAAGGTGTTTGTAGATACACTCAGGCTGAGTAAGGAGACAGAAGGTGAGAGACGCTTGGATGGGCAGGGCATGTCTGGAGAGGTCTCAGGCTGACTTCAGCAATCAGGAGCATGGCCTGGTAGACATAGAGAAGGGGCAGGCAGTGCAAAGTGTTGACATTGTGTGTGGGACTGAGGTTCACATGAATGCATTGGAAGGTGAATGGAAAGGTTACTCACCCTGATGACCATAGTAAGACCGTTGAAAGTATTGTGATATTGGGTTACTATTGTTGGCACCACGCTCCGGGCTGTAACATGCTCAGCCACCTCCCTCCAGAGCCTTCTGCAATCCCGAGGCACTGGCATTCATCCCCCGTCCATGCACCAAAGTTACTGACCAAACTTTTGTTATGGCCGCCACAGCTCTGATTTAGTGCCCCTGTCAGCTCCTCGCCCGAATCTGATGAATATCTGGGCAGAGGGTGTAAACTTTTTCAGCGATAAAATTACCGCTCCGTCTGGGTTACCGCCCCAAATGAATTTCCACCTCGTTATGTCCTTTCTCAGATAAGGAGGCCATAGGACTCCAGGTGTGGTCTCACCAAAGCACTGTACAATTGTAGTAAGATTTCCTTACTCTTGTGCTCCAACCCCCTTGCAATAAAGGCCAACATTACATTTGCCTTCCTAATTGCTTAATGTACCTGCATGCTAACTTTCTGTGTTTCCTGTACGAGGACACCCAAATCTGTTTGCACACCAACATTTAATAGTTTCTCACCATTTAAAAAATATTATGTTTTTATATTCTTCCTACCAAAGTGAATAACCTCATATTTCCTCACATTATACTCCATCTGCCACTCATTTAACCAAACTATAGCCCTTTTCAGGCTCATTGTGCCCTCCTCACAGCTTACTGTCCCACCTAGCTTTGTATCATTCGTAAACTTGGATACACTACACTCGGTCCCTTAATCTAAGTAATTAATGTAGATTGTAAATAGTTGAGGCCCCAGCACTGATCCCTGTGGCACCCCACTAGTTACAGCCTGCCAACCTGAAAATTACCCGTTTATCCCTAATCTCTGTTTTCTGCCCGTTAACCAATTCTCCATCCATGCTAACATATTACTCCCAACCCCATGAGCCCTTATCTTGATTAACAACTTTTAATGTGGCACCTTATCAACTGCCTTTTGCAAATCCAAATATACTACATCCAGTGGTTCCACTTTAACTGCCCTGCTAGTTACATTCTCAAAAAACTCATTGAATTTATTAAACATGATTTCCCTTTTATAAAACCATGTTGACTCTGCCTAATCATATCATGATTTTCTAACTGCCCCATGATGCATTTTGATTGCTCTCGAAAGATCCAAGATGATCTGGTGAGTACTGCAGGGCTCCTCCGGTCGGTCCAAACAGCTAAAGCGATGTTTAAGGACACCAATGGTCTGCTCTATCAGATTCCATGTGGCAGCATGGCTTTTGTTACATGCATGCTGCCCATGCGTGCGTGGGTTGCACAGTGGAGTCATGAGCCAGGTGGGCAACGGATAGCCTTTGTCGCCCAGTAACCACCCTTAATAATAGATTCCAGCATTTTCCCAATGACTGATGTCAGGCTAACTGGCTTGTATGTCCCTGTTTTCTCTCTCCCTCCTTTCTTGAATAGCAGGGTTACATTTGCTACCTTCCAATCCACTGGGACCGTTCTAGAATCTAGGGAATTTTGGAAGATCACAACCAATGCATCCACTATCTCTGCAGCCACCTCTTTTAGAACCCGAGGATATAGGCCATTAGGTCCAGGGGATTTGTTGGCTTCTAGTCCCATTAGTTTCTCTACTGACATGCTCAGCACAGCATGATGATGAATGCCCAGTATCCTGGCACCAGTCATGATGCTTTCATTCTGCAACATCGCACTGTCTTTGAGCGATTGTGATAAACAGAGGGTGGTTACTGTAACAAAAGCCATGCTGCCACATGGAATCTGATAGAGCAGACCATTGGTGTCCTTAAACATCGCTTTAGCTGTTTGGACCGACCGGAGGAGCCCTGCAGTACTCACCAGATCATCTTGGATCTTTCGAGAGCAATCAAAATGCATCATGGTCTGCTGCATGCTCCACAACCTCGCCATCATGAGGGCCCAGCCCTAGTCACCAGGCTTACAGCGACCAGCTGAGTAGGAGGAAGCAGAAGAGAAGGAGGAGGAGTAGGAGGAAGGGAGGAGGCAACCCAAACAGCCCCTTTCTGTCCGGGGTGTCCATGATCGACTCATTGACTGCGGTACCAGTGAGTGCAACCCCAATTCCCCATTCAACAACAGTCCCACACCTTCCCTTCCTTTTGGTACTGACCATCACAGCATCCTCTTGGCCACAATGCTGAAAAACAAGCCACCACAAAACAAATATTCCAATCCAACTTTATATATCAATCCATCCAATATTACATAACACAATCAACAATTCATCCTTGTGCATTCCCTTCCGTGTGCCTTTGCATGTCCAAGTCCTCTCACAAAGTTGTACCCCAGTGGCTGTAGCATGGCTGGTGGAAGGCTGCTGACTTTCAGTGGGGGACCCTGCAGATGGCCTTGCAGGACGACTTCGGGCAGCTCTGGGCCTAAAAGGCCCAGCTGCAAACTACACCACCTCAGTATGGGTGGCAGGAGTTTGTGCTGGCTGGCTGACAGGCAACAGAAAGTGTGATGTATGTAACCTTTATGTAACAACACTGCAATACTGTATATACGTAAGAAATGCGCACCTTGACCACAGGGAGGTCCCACGCAGGGTCATCACTTCTTGGTCCTGTGAATAAAGGTTCATGTCACAGAGTGACCTTGTTCATAGAATGTGCCTCATGTGGATTTGTGGTATTGTGCAAGGACTTTACATTGGCGACAAGAAACGGGAATCAACGACCCACAAGAATGGCCACCGGCAGCACAGATGAACGGTACTGTGTTGGTGAGGACTGAGACGATTTCATTGAGTGGCTCCAGCAGAGTTTTGTCATGAAGGGCTGGCTGGGAGACGCAGCGGCCAACAAGCGAAGGGCTTATCTGCTGACCAGCTGTGGACCTAAGACTTACGCGCTCATGAAAGACCTGCTAGCACACGAGAAGCCGGTGGACAAAACCTTTGAAGAGCTCAGCAAACTAATCGGTGAGCACCTCAAACCGGCGAGCAGTGTACACATGGCCCGACACAGCTTCTATACCCACCGACGTCGGGAAGGACAGAGCATACCGGATTTCGTTGCGGACCTCCGGCGCTTGGCCAGCCTCTGTAAATTCACAGACGCCTGCAGGGGGGAGATGCTAAGGGATTTCTTTATTGAGGGCATCGGTCATGCTTGGATTTTCAGAAAGCTAATTGAGACCAAGGACTTGACCTTGGAAGCGGCGGCGTTGATGGCTCAGACATTTATGGTGGGGGAGTAGGAAACCAAGATAATATACGCGCGCAATTCGGCCTCCAACGTGGCGATGGATCAGGGAGCAATATCATAAACGCGACACAGAGCCCCGCAGGCAGCCAAGGGCAGTTCGACACACCCCAGGCAGCAATAGACCCAAGAGTAAGTCTCCAACAGAGAAAATGGCAGGCTGAACAGACATTTACACCCCCACCAGTGGACAATGCGGCCCAGGATGGGGCCATTGACACCCACAAACAGGGTGCTCAAGAGCAATCAAAGGGACAATCAGCGAGGAATGCCTTGTAACAGCTATTTTGTTCACAACAATGGGAATCTCAGTTCATGCTGGAGGTGTGGGGGCAGACATGCTGCCAGGACTTGCAGGTTTCAACAGTTGGTCTGCAGAAATTGTAACCTCAGTGGCCATTTAGCCAGAATGTGCAGAAAGCCTGTAACCAGGCTAATATATGAGGCGGATGAACCAGATGAGGGGTCTGCGAGGCAGGATGACGCTTGGGGCAAATCAATGGACGCTGAAGGTCAGCGGGTTCATGTGGCAAACATTCATAGCTCATATACCAAAACGCCACTTATGAAACGGCATCCCTGTACGCATGGAGCTGGACACGGGGGCCAGCCAGTCAATCATGAGTGTTCAACAATTCGAAAAGCTGTGGCCACTCAAAGCCAGCAGACCCAAACTAGAACACATTGAGACGCAATTACGGACGTACACCAAAGAAATCATTCCAGTGCTAGGCAGTGCAATGTTGGCGGTCACACACAATGGATCGGTGAACCGGCTGCCATTTTAGATTGTCCCGGGCAATGGTCCCGCACTGTTGGGGAGGAGCTGGTTAGCTGAGATGAACTGGAAATGGGGAGATGTGCATGCCATGTCACCTGTGGAGTGAAGTTCATGCTTACAGGTCCTACAGCAATTTGAGTCACTATTTCAACCTGGCGTCGGGACGTTCAAAGGTTCCAAAGTAGTGATACGCATCACCCTGGACGGCAGACTAATGCACCACAAAGCCGTATGTGATGTGGGAGAAAATTGAGAGCGAGTTGGACCGGTTGCTGAGAGAGGGCATCATCTTGCCCGTTGAATTCAGCGACTGGGCGAGCCCCATCGTTCCCGTCCTAAAAGCGGATGGCTCGGTCAGGATCTGTGGCAACTACAAGGCCACTATCAACCGGGTGTCCCTACAAGACCAATACCCGCTCCCGAGAGCGGAGGACCTTTTTGCCACACTGGCAGGCGGCAAGCTGTTCACCAAGTTGGACCTCACTTCAGTCTATATGACCCAGAACTGGCTGACGAATCCAAACTTCTGACCACCATCACCACGCACAAGGGACTGTTTGTTTACAACAGGTGTCCGTTTGGCATTCGATCAGCGGCCATGATTTTTCAAAGAAACATGGAAAGCCTGCTCAAATCCATTCCTGGAACAATCGTATTTCAGGACGACATCCGCATCACGGTTCGAGACACCGAGGAATACCTCCACAACCTGAAGGAGGTGCTACGCCCACTGGACCGGGTAGGCCTGCGACTCAAGAAGTCTAAGTGTGTGTTTTTGGCTCCCGAGGTCGAGTTTCTGGGCAGGAGGGTTGTTGCAGACGAGATTCAGCCTACCAAATCCAAAACGGAGGCGATTCGACAAGCGCCCAGGCCCTGCAACACATCTGAGTTGCGTTCATTTCTGGAACTCTTGAACTATTTCGGGAACTTTCTGCCGAACTTAAGCACATTGTTGGAGCCGCTACACATGCTCCTGCATAAGGGTTGTGATTGGTTTTGGGGGACTGTCAGGAATGGGCTTTCAATCGGGCGCGGAATTTACTTTGTTCAAATAAGTTGTTGACCCTGTACGACCCCCGTAAGAAATTGGTTCTGACATGTGATGCATCGTCCTATGGGGTTGGGTGCGTGTTGCAGCAGGATAATGCTGAGGGCCAACTACAACCTGTGGCTTATGCCTCCAGGTTGCTCTCTCAAGCTGAACGGGGATATGGGATGGTTGAGAAGGAAGCACTCGCATGTGTCTATGGGGTGAAAAAGATGCATCAGTACCTTTTGACAGGAGGTTCGAATTAGAAACGGACCACAAGCCGTTAACATCCCTGCTCTCAGACAGCAAGGCTGTCAATGCCAATGCATCAGCTCGCATACAGCGATGGACTCTCACGCTCGCTGCGTATGACTACACCATCCGGCACCGGCCCAGCACCAAAAACTGCGCTGATGCGCTCAGCAGGCTTCCACTGGCCACCACTAAGGGGGCAGCGGACCAAAGCGCTGAGATTGTCATGGCTGTCAATGCCTTTGACAGCGCAGGCTCCCCCATCACAGCCCGCCAGATCAAAATCTGGACCAACAGAGATCCCCTCCTATCCTTGATTAAGAAATGTGTCCTGACTGGGGATTGGGCGCCCGTACACGGAGCATGCCCTGAGGAGGTCAGACCGTTTCACAGACAAATGGCTGAGCTCTCCATCCAAGCCAACTGCCTACTATGGGGCAGCTGGGTAGTCATGCCCCAGAGGGGCAGGGAAGCATTCATCAGGAAATCAGCGAGCACCCAGGCATTGTGCTGATGAAGGCCATTGCCCGGTCACATGTGTGGTGGCCAGGAATTGATTCAGACCTGGAACACTGTGTTCGCAGGCGCACGACGTGTGCACAGCTAGGTAATGACCCCAGGGAGGCCCCGCTCAGCCCGTGGCCCTGGCCCACCAGGCCATGGTCACGTATTCACGTAGACTACGCGGACCCGTTCATGGAAAAATGTTTCTCATTGTGGTAGATGGTATCGAGTGCATATTTTGAATTCATGCACGACATCCACCACCGTGGAGTGTCTGCACGCGGTCTTTGTGACCCATGGCTTGCCGGACATCCTTGTTAGCGATAATGGCCCATGTTTCACAAGCTATGAATTCCGGGAGTTCATGTCGGGTAATGGCATTAACCATGTCAGGACAGCACCGTTCAAGCCGGCCTCCAATGGCCAGGCGGAACGTGCGGTCCAAATCATAAAACAAGGCATGCTCCGGATTCAAGGACCCTCCCTTCAATGCCGCCTATCGCGCCTCCTGCTGGCCTTTAGATCCCGACCGCACTCGTTCACGGGGGTCCCGCCCGCGGAGCTACTCATGAAATGAACACTCAAAACTCGGCTGTCCCTCATTCATCCAGTCCTGTCCGACATTGGTGAGGGCAAGTGCCAGTCCCAAAACGAGTACCATGACCAAAATTCAAGGGGGAGATGTATAGAAATTGATGACCCCATATTTGTTCTCAATCACGCTTTGGGGCCCAAATAGCTTGAGGGTACTGTAATAGACAAAGAGGGGTATAGGGTAATAGTGGTTAAACTTAACAACAGACATGCCACAAGCATCTGGACCAAGTAAAAAAAAGGTTCAGCATGGACACTGAGGAACCTGAGGAAGATCATGAGATGGTATTCACACCACCGCCAGTGAACGAGCAACAAGAACATTCAGCAGCATGCACAGTCCCTGCGGTCAGCCTGGACAGGCCGGAATCACCACAGGTGACAGACACGCATACCAAGGCTCAACAACCAGAGCCCCAACTGCGGCGCTCCACGAGAGAGCGCAGACCACCCGACAGAATTAACCAATGATCCCAATAAGGTGTTGAGGGGGAGGTGATGTCATGTATGTAATCTTTATGTAACAACACTGCAATACTGTATATACGTAAGAAATGCACACCTTGACCACAGGGGGTGAACTTGTGGGAGACACTCCTCATCTGGTCATCCAGGTATATAAAGGGAAGTCCCACGCAGGGTCATCACTTCTTGGTCCTGTGAATAAAAGTTCAGGTCATGGAGTGACCTTGTCCATAGAATGTGCCTCGTGTGGATTTGTGGTATTGTGTAAGGACTTTACAGAAAGGACACTGGCATATTGACTGTAGTGGGAGGACAAATGCTGTCATCCTGAGAAATGACCGCAGGTTCTTGCTCCATGAAGCCACTGTCACTGCCCTAGTATCCCGAGTAATTTGTTGCTGGACTGCTGTGACACTCTGCACTCAGACATTGGGTGGCTTCTGCTTGTGCTGCAAGGGAAGCTGAGACATCGGACATCAGACGCTGCATCATGGTTAGGTCCATAAGAGCGCTAATAGAGTTGCACATCACTTCCATCCTAGAAATCATGGGCACCAAGCTCCACTCAGAGTGTTGTGCAAGGTTAGTGCTGGACTTGTCCATGCTCCTTAACATTGCACTCAGGCAATCTGGCAGGCCTGCCAATGCACCAAGCATTTTGTTGTGCATTCCCAGCGGCCTTCTCCTCTTGGCCTCCCCATCGAAGTCCTCATCTGAGTTCTCTGCAGCAGAATCTGTGTGTGACCTCGCCCTCCGGGGTACTGGCCCCTGCATTACCATTTCCCCCAGCTCTGGGGGAAGCTGCACGTGTCCAATTTCTCACCATGTTTAAATCCCCTCTCTAATCTGTTCTCTAAATGATGTCATTATCTGAGCTGGTGACTGCGAGTGTGAAGTCGAGTGATGGGGCTGTGTCTTCAACATGAGTGCTCTTGTATTTCGTGCTCCTCCACCAGTGCCTGGCCAGGTGTCAGCTCTGGAATGTCTCAGAGGAGAAAGGCACAAGGCTGAGGTTGTTTTGAGGGGAAGGGGAGAAAACAAGAGCTGCATGCTTACACCATCTGCAGCTTGTAAATCAGAAGAAATTGTGGGCTGAGGGGGAAGTGAGATCTGAGAAAGAGGATTATGTATGAGGAGATTGGCATCTTGAATTCTTTCAGTCCCGCCGCTGTGTACAGACTCAGTGATGTCCCTCCAATAATGGTTAGTATCGACCCTACTCTCGAGGTAAGATTATGCAGGTGTACCTGACCCCCCCTAGTTAGGCCCTGCTGGTGCCAGTTGTGAGTGAACTTGTCTTGCAAGAGAAAGGGAAATGTGTCAGTGAGTGAGTGCACTAGGCTGAACGCCACAATTATGCTAATCAGTAGGCAGCACAAAGTTAGTGTATCACGTCCTCCTGCCCGTTCTCGGGGACAAACACATTTTGAGTTAATAGCCTGTGGCCAGGGCTATAGGTTTACAGTGGCTGAGGTGACATTCAATTTTAACTACAAGGAACTCTGAGATATTTACCAGTATTTGGGGGATGAAATTATGCGATTCTACCCAGTTTTCTATGACAACAGTAAATCATTGACCTTTTTATGGGTTAAATCTTCTGGGTTATATAAACAAGGCGACTGAAGGGATATTGGATTATATTATGTTAGATAAGGCAAAAATGTATTCATGTTGTAGAAATGTGTCCTGCTATGCCTCCCCCATCAACTTCATGGCTGGTTACCCAAGGAGTAGCTGTTGCCAATGTCCTGACTAAGTTGAATTAGAGTGGAGTCCGCAGTACTCAAGAATTGGAACCAAACATGGAAAAACCTATCGTTGTCGAGACAAATCATAATAGCAGCACCAGCTGGCGTTGCATCGTTACTCATTACTTGGTATCTAAATTATCAAATTGCTTGTCCGACATTGAGCACTGGATGAGCAGAAATTTTCTCCCATTAAATATTGGGAAGACCGAAACCATTAGCTTTGGTCTCCGCCACAAACTGCGTTCCCTAACCACTAACTCCATCCCTCTCCCCAGCATCAATCTGAGGGTGAACAAGACTGTTTACAACCTAGGTGTCATATTTGATCCTGAAATGAGTTTCCAGCCACATATCAATGGCATAATTAAAACTGCCTTTTAACACCTTCGTAACATTGCCCGCCTCCGCCCCTGCCTCAGCTCTTCTGCTGCTGAAACCCTCATTCGTGCCTTTGTTACTTGTAGACTTGACTACTCGAACTCACTCCTGCCCGGCCTTCCATATTCCACACTACGTAAACTTGGCCATCCAAAACTCAGCAGCCCGTGTACTAATCCACACCAAGTCAAGATCACCCATCAACCCTGTGCTTTCTGACCTACATTGGCTCCCAGTTAAACAATGCCTCGATTTCAAAATTATCATCTTTGTTTACAAATCAGTCCATGGACTTGCCCCTCCCTATCTCTGTAATCTTTTTCAGCCTCACAATCCCACAAGATGTCTGCACTCCTCAAATTCTGGCCTCTTGAAAATCCCTCATTATAACTGCTCAACCATCGGTGGCCACGCCTTCAGCTGCCTGAGCCCTAAGCTCTGGAACTCCCTCCCTAAACCTCTACACCTCGCTACCTCTCTTTCCTCCTTTAAGACGCTCATTAAAACCTACCTCTTTAAACAAGCTTTTGATCATCTGCCTTAATTTCTTCTGTGGCTTGGTGTCAAATTTATGTTTGTCTGTAACACTGTTGTGAAGCACCTTGGAACATTTTACTACGTTAAAGGCGCTATATAAATAAAAATTATTATTATTATTATCCTTCAACTTCGATCCAAAAATGTGACCTATACCACATAGGAAGTTTGCCCCAAGCCTTCTAATTGTGATATCAAATGCCTGGATGGACCTACTCAATGAACTTATTTGTAGGGGTCCAATCAGTTTAGGATGCAACTCTTTTTGGGGAGTACAAAATAACATTAGATCGAGTGCCACCCGATCTGGGGGACACTCCAGACACTTATGACAGCCCTCTTTTTTTTTGTATTTTTGTAGGGGTTTTTTTTGTGTTTTGTTTAGGGCATTAAAATTCCACATTTGACAAGTGTCCCCTATAAAAGGGGAGGGGGACACTAAAAACACCGGCAATTAAAACAAATTAAACTTTAAAACATAAAATCAAATTAAAATTTGGTTGCCGGGGGTGATGATGCACTCCAGTCCCTCCGGCGCCCACCTCTCGCGGAAGGCCGCGAGCGTACCGGTGGACACCACGTGCTCCATCTCCAAGGACACCCTGGCCCGGATGTAGGCACGGAAGAGAGGCAGGCAGTCAGGCTGAACAACCCCCTCGACCGCCCGCTGCCTGGACCAGCTGATGGCACCCTTGGCCATGCCCAGGAGAAAATCTCTGTTTAATTAAAGAATCACCAGGAATCGGGTGCGAACCCACGCGGGTATAAACCCATTGGATTTTAAGCTCAACGCCTTAACCGCTCGGCCATCCTGGGCCTTCAGTTTAGGATGCAAGCCAGCAAGCCTATTGGCAGCTGTTAAACATACTGCAACCCAGTTCATTAATCATACATTTCAACCCACTAAACTTGCAACAGCTGATACAGGCCCAAAATGTTGACAATTCAAAACACAATATACAACTGAAAAACTGCCCAAGAATAAAGGCCGACGACCAAGCTCATTTCTCCAAGGCAACTAAGTTCCTTCTCACTACATTGGATTTCAGGAATTTTAGCAGTATTTGGGATCACATGCTGCAATTTGGGTTTTTTTCTGTGAAAGAAAGAGCTTACATTTATATAACATCACACACAACCCCAGGACATCCCAAAGTGCTTCACAACCAATGAAGCAGTGAAAACGGAATGGCCTCACCTATGACATATAAAATAATTCATTAAAGTGCAGTGAGATGTGAACTGGTCATGCTTTATGATTAAGATACATCTAATATTTCATCAACTAAAAGCAAAAATCTGCAGATGCTGGGATTCTGAAATAAGGGAAATGCTGGAAAGATTCTGCAGGTCAGTCAGCCTCCGTGGAAAGAATGGATAAGTTACTGTTTCACATGTGGATCCTTTGTCGAAATATTTTTTTATTCTAATAATAAAAAATAAAATTGTTTGTGTCATGTATTCAACCAGCATTGTAACGCATGTATAACCTGACCTAAGTTGTACACTGTGAGAACAATGACCACTAGGTGGTGAACTTTTGGGAGACACTCTTAACCTGGACCTTCAGGTATAAAAGGGGAAGCTCCACTAACCTTCATCACTTGAGTGCTAAGGAATAAAGGACAGGTCACAGACTGACCTTCTCTCAAGCATGGGCCTCGTGTAAGGACGTATCAGTTTGTAACAACACACTGCCTCTATAAATAAATAGGAAATAATGCTGATCATAGCTGGCAGTTTTGCTTTGTTTCTGAGGTTGTGTATTGAAACATGATGATTTTCAGCTTCTATAGGCAGGATAACAGGGGAAGTTGCCCTCAAATCCACAGCAGCTCACCTCTTCTGTGCCTATGTGAAAGGAATGAGCCACAGTGGTTTATGGAGCTATTTCACAGGGCTTGTTTTCCGACCACCAGAGTAAACATTGTGGCAAGGGTCTGGAAAAGCTGATATCCACGTGGAAAGTGAACAGATTGCCACGTATGGGCAGAATTTACTGCACATCACTGCAACTCCATTGCTGGCAACCTGAGAACTCACAATCGATTTGGAGGTGGTGTGAAGGAGATGACAGGCACTTGCACATTCTTTGAACCTGTTTTCAATTTTGAGTTTATTGGACTATGATTTTGGAGAAGGTCAGGTCCATAGTACTCTTGGGCTCAATCCACTAAATTACATTTGAGGGCTCCCTGTTGAAGTTCCCCCAGACTCCAGCACAGGGTCATAGACCTTCTACCTTCTGCAGCATGTCACTGCCTCCCATCCTTCCAGTGACAGATTGAGTGTGAGCATAATCAGAAATAGAGTGAAAGAGAAAATTGTTCAGGAAACAAAACCAATATAAAGCAGGGTAATTCCACTATGCTGACAAAGGCTGAGACCAGCATCAGTGCTTGAAATTGTACAATTTATTGTCTGTGTGTTTGAATGCCACTGAGATTGACCTTGCGTGCTCTGGCCATCCTTGGGGATGGTGTAAAATTAAAATGTTATACTTACCTGAAACATCTTTAGCCTTCCAGGGGACCCCTGTAGACCTTCTAGGCACCAAGGTTCTTCAGGTTCACATCCTCGAGGACACATAAAGAGTGAAGAAAGAGGGACAACAAAGCAGGAAGCTTCAAATGACCCCTCCTGCAGTTTCCACTGGGAGGAGGGTCAGATGATACATGTTTAAGGTATTTGGCAAAACAGCCAGGGGTCAGATGAGGAGAATTTTTTTAAAGCGGTGAGTTATTATGATCTGGAATGCAGTGCCTGAAAGGGTTGTGGAAGTAAATTCAATAGTAATGTTCAAATGGGAATTCGATAAATACTTGAAGAGTGGAAAATTTCAGGGCTATGGGAAAAGAACAGGGAATGGGACCAATTGGATAGCTCTTTCAAAGGGCCAGCTCAGGCACGATGGGCCGAATGGCCTCCTGCTGTGCTGGTAAGAAAGGGAAAGTCTTCATTTCTGAATGTCCCTCTTAACTAACTGGACTAAATGAAATAAGTATTATTGTTATTGTTTTAAGTTTGTATTGTTATTATTATGTAACTGACATGCAATGCACAATGATGCTGGAATAATCATGCGTTTAAAACCAGTGTTAAATGTCCTGGGTAGAAACGGATGGAGGAAACATTGGTGTAGGGCCTTGCTTGGCCAAATTAAAGATACAGTCAGCAGCCTTCCTGGCATACAAACATCAGAGAGCTAGCCTGGGAAGTAAGGTCATGTGTGGCTGCCACTGTATGGAATGTCATAATATCTTCATGGAATTAAAAACATAGGCAAACAGCAAGGACACCCTGGGCTGGAGATTTGGTCGCGCCTCATTTGGGGCGGGTTCCCAAGCGGAGCGGTAGTTTTATCATTTTGAAAAGATTGCGCCCTCTGCCCAGGAATTCATCAGATTTGGGCGATAAGCTGACAGCGGCACTAAATCAGCCATTGCATACCAGAGCTGGGGGGGGGCCATAACGAAAGTTTGGTCGATAACTTTGGCAGATCCATTGTGCATGCGCAGAACACCGAGTCAGACCCCGGGAACAGCCGAGTCTTAAAGGCGCGGCAACTGAAGTTCGCGCATGTGCAGTTCCAGCTCCACAGGGTCTTCAGTGTGAAAATGGAGGAGCAAGGAGGCTGTCAGCTTTCTACCCACTTCTCACTCACCATCCTTGCTGCCTTGCTGGATGCAATGGGGAGTCGCTGGAGTGCACTCCAGCCTGGAGGGGGACGAATGCCAGTGCCTCGGGATTGCAGAAGGCTCTGGAGGGAGGTGGCTGAGCACGTTACAGCCCAGAGCGCAGTGCTAACAACAGCGACCCAATATCACAATACTTTCAACGGCCTTACTATGGTCATCAGGGTGAGTACCCTTTACATTCACCTTCCAATGCTTTCATGTGAGTCTCAGTCTCACACACAATGTCAACACTTTGCACTGCCTACCCCTTCTCTATATCTACCAGGCCATGCTCCTGATTGCTGAAACCAGCCTGAGACCTCTCCATCGCCTCACCAGACATGCCCTGCCCATCCAAGCATCTCTCTACTTCTACCTCCTTACTCAGCCTGAGCCCACCTACCAGAACCTTTCACCTCTTCATATGCAGTCCCAGTCCGAAGCCTCATACATACTGGTAGTTGCTTGTGCCCCAGACCCACCGTTCACACATCCACTGTGCGATGCAATGCAGCATGAACTGCCGCTAAGCACACTTCACCATCTTAATCGCGAGTACCCGACTGCAGACACGTGTGACACACCAGCACTTACACAGCCACTATCAACTCTTTGCTTTTGTCATTTCAGGACTATCTCATGCACAATCTGCGCGATTGGATCATTGGGGAGAGAGCCAGCCCTACCTGCTGGGCCTGACCGACCAGGAGCAGCGAGTGTATGGCCTCATGGGCACTGCAGTCATGGTACAGGAGGGCAGGAGGCAGAGCCCCCACTCTACATTGACGATATGTGAATGAGATGGTCGTTTTGTGGGAATCCCCTTAGCCTTGAGGCCACATGCCTTGCAAGATGTAACAACCAAAATAATGATGCCCCCTCCTTCTTACCTTCCTGCCCCCTCCCAAGCTGATAACTGCACTTCTGCTGCCGGGACTAGGCAAGACGTCCTCATTGGCAGGGAGTGAGGAGACCAGCTCGGTGGAAGAGGCCATCTTCCCGGGGTTGCATGAAGCTGAAGCTCCTGACCCCAGTGGCCTACAGCAATGCCCAGCGCGAGGGGAAGCTTGGGGGTAATCTCTCTGGATGCGAAGTCGGCCCATGACTCCTGCTCACAGGCAGGCAGATGAGCACCTGGACTTGCAGGTTATGTCCAGGGAGTCAATGCAGATGCATCGTGAGCTAATTGGTGCATTGGCGAGGATCCTGCCGAGCATGGATGTACTTGTTTTGAGTGTGATGGAGGCCACCTCAACATTTGCATTTGCGTCTCAGCAGCCCAGCCTGGTAAATTCCAATGGATGATGGACACTAGAAGTGACCATGGGATCCTAGACATGATGGCACGGGTCATGGCTGATGTGGCAGTAGCCATTGAATGGCAGGCTGAGACAACACAACACCTGCATTCTTCATGTGTGCTGACATCATTGCGCTGTCTGCTCTGATGCAGAGTCAAATTGATGCCATGCAAGCACTGACTGATGTCATTGTGTCTGGGGCCCCATCAGTCCAACAGGGAGGTAACGGTCCCAAAGTAGGCCAGCAATCTGCACTCCAACAGATTGCTCCGGATGCTGAGACTGTGCCCTGAGGGAGTGGCAGCCAGTTGGTCGAGATGGAACCTGATGTCCTCTCTCAGGAGCACATCATTCCAGCTCCCACCACTGCCATTCTGCCTTTGGACCTATCGGAGTCGGCACCCCAGCCATCCAAGACTGCTTCCGCCCATTCTCAGGCAGGGCTGTCAGCAGCTGGGCCTTCCAGGCCCAGAGCTGGTCCAGGGCATCGTACTAGGTCATTTGTCCTGTCTCTCAGATACACACCAGCCCTCAACTGGCCTTGCTGCAGGCACTGAGTTGCCATTGCCGAGAAGCAGTAAGCAAGGGAGGGAGGGAGGTGAGGCAGAGGGGTGGGAAATGCCAGTGGAAGACACACTGAATAAATGTGTCTCCATGGGACCTATGTATATATGTTGGGAAGTTTCAGCATTTGATGTGTTTTTCGAAGGGGCAGGTTCTCCATGTTGTTTTACTGGACGGTGTGGGGTTTTTGGGGTTGTTTGAGGCATTTTTGCCAAATAAATTGTTAGTTGAACTGTTTCCTTCAGCCTCTGGTGTGTGTCTGTTCAGTTGTGATGGAGATGTGGCATTATCATGGCACAATGCGCGATCATTATTAGCTGTATCCCTCAGCTCCCTCCATTTAAGCGAAGCGCTCCCTTATGAGCAACCACCGAAGAGTCATGGTGCCGGCAACATTGGCAGCTGCCTCCTCCGTGGCTGCTGCTGGTCCTTGTCATGTTACTGGAGATTCGGGATGTCGCCAGGCTCCTATTCCTCTTCCTCCTCTCGAAGTGGGCCTTCGATCCCTACTGCCAAGGCCTGGACCCTCATGTGGCCAAGTTGTGCAGCATGCAGCCCCCAAGTCAATCGATGCGATTATATTTTCAGCATCAAGCTCCTGCCATTAGAATGTCAGCAGCTGAGAGGTCATGGGGTCGAAATTCAGGATCTCAGAAAGACCCATAACTGTCCGTTTGTGGCGGCCATGCATCAGAATCCTGTGGCCGCCGCTTTGTGGTCAACTGGCCAACCCAACCCAAATTCAGGTCGGGGAGTTTTCAGTCTGGACCCGATTCCACCTGATGCTGATGACCGACACAAGCGCATCACCAGACTGTGCACCGCCACTATCCCTCACCTTAAAAATTCATCGCGTGAGTGGGGAAGGAGTTTGTTGAGTGGGGAAGGGGTTGTGTTGAGTGGGGAAGGGGTTGTATTGAGTGAGGAAGGGATTGTGTTGAGTGGGGAAGGGGTTGTGTTGAGTGGGGAAGGGGTTGTGTTGAGTGGGGGAGGGGTTGTGTTGAGTGGGGAAGGGGTTGAGTTCAGTGGGGAAGGGATTGTATTGAATGGGGAAGGGATTGTGTTGAGTGGGGAAGGGATTGTATTGAATGGGGAAGGGGTTGTGTTGAGTGGGGAAGGGATTGTATTGAATGGGGAAGGGGTTGTGTTGAGTGGGGAAGGCGTTGTGTTGAGTGGGGAAGGGGTTGAGTTGAGTGGGGAAGGGATTGTGTTGAGTGGGGAAGGGGTTGTGTTGAGTGGGGAAGGGGTTGAGTTGAGTGGGGAAGGGATTGTATTGAATGGGGAAGGGATTGTGTTGAGTGGGGAAGGGGTTGTGTTAAGTGGGGAAGGGGTTGTGTTGAGTGGGGAAGGGGTTGCATTGAGTGGGGAAGGGGTTGCGTTGAGTGGGGAAGGGGTTGCGTTGAGTGGGGAAGGGGTTGTGTTGAGTGGAGAAGGGATTGCGTTGTGGGGAAGGGGTTGCGTTGTGGGGAAGGGGTTGCGTTGAGTGGGGAAGGGGTTGCGTTGAGTGGGGAAGGGGTTGTGTTGAGTGGAGAAGGGATTGTGTTGAGTGGGGAAGGGATTGTGTTGTGGGGAAGATGTTGTGTTGAGTGGGGAAGGGGTTGTATTGAGTGGGGAAGGGATTGTGTTGACTGGGGAAGGGGTTGTGTTGAGTGGGGAAGGGGTTGTATTGAGTGGAGAAGGGATTGTGTTGTGGGGAAGAGGTTGTGTTGAGTGGGGAAGGGATTGCGTTGTGGGGAAGGGGTTGTATTGAGTGGGGAAGGGATTGTGTTGACTGGGGAAGGGGTTGCGTTGAGTGGGGAAGGGGTTATGTTGAGTGGGGAAGGGATTGTGTTGACTGGGGAAGGGGTTGTGTTGAGTGGGGAAGGGGTTGTATTGAGTGGGGAAGGGATTGTGTTGACTGGGGAAGGGGTTGTGTTGAGTGGGGAAGGGGTTGTGTTGAGTGGGGAAGGGGATGTGGTGAGAGTTGAGGAGTTGTGCTGAGTGGGGAAGGAGTTGCGGTGGAGAGTGGGTGGTGCAAATTCAATACAGTGTTAAAAACTCTCAGAACGAAAAGATTGTGTGGTGGGTGGGGACTTCAGCATTTGCTGAGTGGGGAGCACGGACAATGGCAGTGGGATTAGCTTTCAGTAATGAAGGGAGAGACTTGGAGCAAATACGAAGAAGGGATTGGTGAAGGAAAAGGTAATATGTCAGGAAACTGAAATGAAACTAATCCCATGCCAGATCCCATCGTATGGGCCATCTCCCAGTTCCAATTTGCCTTGTGCACTCCACTGCTACTGGCCATTCAGAACTGAAAATATACCCTCAAGGATTAGTGCAGGAAATTTAGGCTGTCATGGCTTCAGGACCGTGCAATTGGATGGGCTCTGATCCAATCACGGACTCTGTGCGTGTCCAGTAATAAGACTGTCATGAAATGGGATTGGCTGATCCTGATGTTAGTTAACTTATTTTATATTATATATTAGGAAGGAACATTGGAACAGGAGTAGGTCATTCAGCCCCTTGAGTCTGTTCCTCATTCAATTAGATCATAGCTGATCCATTTCTCAACTCGATCAATGCCCTTTGGTTCCGTAACCCTGAATACACTTGCCCAACAAAAATCTATCAATCTGAATTTTGAAATTTTCAGTTGCCCCACAGCCTCAACAGATTTTGGGTGAGATAGTTCCATATTTCCACTACCCTTTGTGTGAAGAAGTGCCTGGTGTCTCTCAAAATTGATCATCCTCACCTCTCATAAATGCTTTGTTTCCGTTTACCCACTGTCCTGTACACCTGCTCTCTGGTTTCTTTCAACAATGTCTTATACATGCCTTCTAATACATTTACATCACTCCAGGATTACCTGGGCCTTCCCCAAAGGGCCGGACCGGTGCCTGGACCCCCGCCTGCTAGCGTTCCAATGGAAACGACCCAGCAAGGAGGCATTCCTGGCTCTTCAGTCCCATGTTTTATTTGCCGTGACTATTCCAATCTGAAGGGAATCTCATTGTTAAACCATTTTAATTCTCAACTAAGAATTCCTTCTTTCGTTTACTCAGTCTGAAGTCACTCTTTGTCTCCTTGATGACTTTTCTGATATTGTGAGGAAGAATTATCTCTTTCGTTATAATTTGATGTATATAAGATCCAAATTCTGTAAACAAACAATTTTTGATCACAACAGATTTGGATCAATTTACAACTGAATTCTTGAAACAGTTTCTATGAGTTGAGTTGCGTTAACAAACGATTTTGATCTACACAGATTTTGAAGATTTTGGTAAGGTTTAAACAAACTTGCCCCTTACTTGTCGAGAGCTTTTCAGCATCTGCACTTCAGCTACTGGTGAAACCCACTTCCCTCTGTGTTGCCATGTTTTTCACTGTGATGTCATGTGACATAACCTCCTGAGTAACAATGTGGAGGGGTGATGCAGGGCCTGGGTTGAGTGCCCATATAAGGACTGCAAGCTGTTTGAGGTTAGCTGGGGTTAATCACAGACCTGAGATACATTGAGGGCAACTTTACTCTAAGCTGTCTATCGGGAAACTGACGGGATCTGGTGCAACGCTGGTTTTGCACCCTGCCCATTCTCACTCTCCATTAAAGTCATCATGTGGAACATAAATGCCAGCATAGAACTGATGGGCTGAATGGCGTGTTTCTATGCTGAAAATTCCATGTAATTCTATGTAAATGTTGATTCATTTCCCCATATCCTGGACTCTAGAGTGGCCCACTTTGTGAAACTGATGAAATGGACGAGGGAATGGTGAGATGTTAGTGCAAAGCTGGCGAAAGGGGCATTAAGCTGATTGCCCACAGTGAGCATGGTCAGCTCATTTCAATCATTACCATAACATCCTGACATCATTTTGGGTTTATGACAGTAGCTGGTGTACTGAAGATTGCGAGAAAGTTGGCTGCCGCTCAAATTTAAAGGGATGCACCTCCTTAAATGCAGGGGGTAATTTTAAGATTCTTGACAGATCGTAAGGTCTGGAGTTTTGCGCATCACATGCGGAGTCCCGGAACTTGTGGGGCACTTTCGGCCGTGTGCGCACTGCATATCCGGTCATAGGCCCCGGAAAATTCAAGTCATTGTAACCTTTCCACGATTGTACATGCACAGATTTGACACCAGAATAATTAAGTTTAGTGTAATTATCTCGTAATATGTAAGGGTTCCAAACCAAATGCTTTGCACAGGGCCCCAAAAAGGCAAGGCCCTGAGTTTCAGCCCCAGTTTGTGGAGTCTGAGTAATTCATCGCAAAGCTGCCAGTGCTTGACAGTGAATGCTTTTTGTGATAATTGCTTTGCTCCTATCAAGCACTAAGGGGGCCTACATTTTGTGCTGTGGTTTGCTTTTAAGCATCAGACATCGATTACGTTGCCACAGCCGCTGCCTATTGTGATTATCTGTGATTGACAGTAATTGAGAGAATTGAACTTTGACGATAATGCACCTTTTGAAAGGTAGCATGTTTTATTTCAGAGCTAGTCGTGTACCAGTGGGGAGTTTGTGATCAGTAATGACAGATCGGCAATAACATCACAACAGCAATCTGTTATGTATGCAATGAAGGTTCAAACTGAATACTGTTTAACTACCTTGCTCTGTTTTATTTAGGCCCAAAGTGCCTGACTCACAAAATGGCTGGCCTTTTATACCAGAGCAGCATGTATGACCCTTGAGTCCACTGAAGGCTGCTGGTAGGTTGGTTGGTCGTCGACGATTTCTTCATCCGTCTGCTCTGGCTCGTCTGTGTGCCTCAGCTTTGTTTGATCCATGTGTTTCCTGCACGTTTGCCCATTCTTGAGCTGAATAACAAATACTCTGTTGCCCTCCTTGGTCATGACCGTACCAGTGATCCATTTGGGACTCTGACCATAATTTAACACATATACAGGATCATTAACAGAAATCTCGTGTGACACAGTTGCGCAATCGTGGTACCCTTGTTGACTCTGTCTTCTGAATTCAACATGATTACTTAAATCCAAGTGTACAAGAGATAATTTGGTCTTAAGACCTCTTTTCATCATGAGTTCAGCAGGCAGGACCCTTGTGTGGGGTCTTGTCCTATAACGCAGCAGTATGCAAGACAAGCGGGTCTGCAGTGACCCTTGGGTTACATTCCTCATGCGTTGCTTGATAATTTGTACTGCACGTTCTGCTTGCCTGTTGGACGCTGGCTTGAACAGTGCTGACCTTACATGTTTTATGCCGTTAAGTTTTACAAACTCCTGAAACTCCTGACTGGTGAAGCACGACACATTGTCGCTCACCACTATGTCAGGCAGACCATGTGTTGCGAACATGACATTGAGATTCTCTATGGTTTCCGTGGACGTACTGGATGACATGATTATGCATTCTAGCCACTTTGAATAAACATCCACCACCACTAAAAACATCTTGGCCAGGAAGGGACCTGCAAAATCTGCATTGATTCTGGACCAAGGTTTGGATGGCCATGACCACAGACTCAGCGGCAATTCCACTGATGCTTTGCTGAGCTGCATGCAGGTGTTGCACTGATGCACGCATGCTTCCAGCTCAGAATCAATTCCTGGCCACCATACGTGGGACCTGGCGATGGCCTTCATCATCACTATACCAGGATGTGTGCTGTGTAACTCACGCACAAACTTCTCTCTCCCTTTCTTCGGCATTACAACTCGATTGCTCCACAATATGCAATCTGCTTGAATAGACAGTTCGTCCTTGCGACGATTGTACGGTTTGGCCTCCTCGCACATTTGCTTAGGTATGGCAGACCAATCCCCTTTGAGGATGCAACCCTTTATCACAGATAATATCGGGACCTGGCTGGTCCAGGTCTTAACTTGTTGAGCTGTGACAGGGGTACCTTCACTCTCAAAAGCATCCATGATTAACATTAAATCTGCCGGTTGTGGCGTTTCCACCTCTGGTGTGGGCAACGGCAACCGGCTCAAAGCATCGGCACAATTCTCGGTGCCAGGTCTATGGCGAATGACATAATCATAGGCAGATAATGTCAGCACCCACCTTTGGATGTGGGATGAAGTATTGGTATTCATACCTTTTCTCTCGGAAAACAACAAAATGAGTGGCTTGTGATCGGTCTCTAATTCAAACCTCAGACCGAACAGGTATTGATGCATCCTTTTAACATCATACACACACGCTAAAGCTTCTTTTTCGACCATACTGTCGGCTCTTTCTGCTTTAGACAAACTTTTGGATGCATACACGACAGGTTGAAGTTTCCCCGACTCATTGGCTTGTTGTAACACGCAACCAATTCCATATGACGATGCGTCACAGGCCAAAACTAAACGTTTACATGGGTCATAATGTACCAGCAGCTTGTTCGAGCAAAGCAGATTGGTGGCTTTCTCGAAAGCTTTGTCTTGCAATGCATGTCACATCCAGTTGTTGTCTTTTCTCAATAGCATGTGCAGTGGTTCAAGTAAGGTGCTGAATTTAGGAAGGAAGTTACCAAAGTAGTTGAGTAGACCCAGGAACGAACGCAGCTCCGTCACGTTCTGTGGCTTGGGTGCATTCTTAATGGCTTTGGCTTTCACGTCAGTAGGTCTGATGTCATCAGCGGCGATTTTCCTCCCGAGGAATTCTGTTATGTTCATAACAAGGTAATGTAACTGAGTACTATAGACATGAGTAAGTGTGACCTTAGCTCCTTTATTCTAACTCCAGAGTTCTGGTACAGCGTGGGAGACTTGCTTATATACCGTGCCCCCAAGGGATGCTGGGATCCCTTGGGAATCCAACAGGTATGCCCTCTGGTGACAGTGTGATATTGGTTACATAGGGTTGCATACATAACATCACTCCTTCCCAAAGTCAATAGTACACTTATTTACAGGGTGTTGTAGGGCGCTTTCAAAGGCAAAGGCACCTGCAGGGTATATGTACGTATGTATAAAATGGCTGCTAGATATAAAATGGCTGCCAGAGATTCTGCAAAGCATCAGAGGAACTCAACTGGCTGATTTGACCACATTCCTAGGTAACTGATACAACTGTGTTTCTCACACAGGCACAGACAATTAAGTCCAAATCAGCACATTCCAAAGCCCAGACCAGATGTCTCTGCCCAATGGTACAGAATGGAACTCTGTAATTGTATTAAGATAAGAATGCTAGGCTCAGGCAGAACCCAGGGACAATAGAGATAAGAGTGGGCCTGACCACATCACGAGACCATGAGAAATTCTTAGCAAAAACATGAACTGATCATGCAGCCTCTTGATGCTTAGGGGTCAATTCCATTGGCCCAAAAGAAAACTGTCATGTAATCTATAATCGTTGTGATTGGATTGTGTCCAGCCGAGATGGGTTGAGTAATTGTAGCCCAAGTGTTGTAAAATATATAAGTATCGATAAATTTCTTTGTTCAGCGGAGAATAGTGCCTGGTGTAACCCAGAGGCTTTCTCCCTGCCAGCGTAATAAAGGCCGTTTTGATGTTGGAACCGACCCAGAGTGTCAAGTGATTCTTCCTGGGAAACATTCACGCTAACAGTGGCGTCACGAACAGGATTCCGAAGTCGCAGGACACCCTTGGAAGAACTGGGTGAGTATAGATTTAAAAAAAATAAGAAAGGGTGCTGAAGGTTGATTGACACGAGGAGACGGTCTAATATCTCAAACACCTAGCCTGAGCCCGAATTAAGAGGACTTGGTCCCACGTGATGGCCAGGATCAAGTAGGCGTAGGGAACACACTTAGACTGTGGGATCGTGATACCGAGCGACATCTCCTGGGCCCAGTAGTGTAATTTGAAGTATACCCCGGGGACCAGGCAGTGCACAACGACCAGCGAAAATCAAATCTGTGAACAGAGTCAGACCAATAGGCAAAACGGTGGTAGGTAGTTCGTTAAGGAGACATAGAGCACTACCGGGAATTGCTTAAAGTATTTAAGGATTGTATTATAAGCCTGTTGTAAGAAATTAGCACAGACTTGTGACCCAGCAGTAAGCCACAAGACAGCCTACTACAAGTCGCGTTAGCTGAAAGCGGACCTCTGAGAGTAGATTCCTAACGGTTCTAGTCCTACCCAGAAATGGCCAGTAAACCAACAAAACTCGAGTGGGGGCCGGAAGGGTCCCTTACCCACTAACTGGTGGAGAAACAAAAGAAAGTAATAGAAAAGGCCTGGTTTCTGATTCTATGAGCCCACGTAAAATTAACAGAGAAAGTAAATCAATCATGTATTAATCTATCATCCTGTATTAATTGTAACTTGCGCAATTACGTAATGCCATAAAAAAAAACCCTGATAGTGACCATCTTAAGTGATGTATGGATCCAAAAAAAGAACTGGCCAAACAATAAGCTTTGTTGAATGAAGAGAGACTTTTGTGAATGTCTGTCTTTAAATGAGAGTGCTTGTGTGATATTTGACTCCCGGAATATTTGAGGTGGGAATTAATGAATTTTTCACATGTCTGAAAGCCTGTTTGAAAAAAATGGTAGCGCTGTCTGTTTGTTTTAGCTCCACCCACTTTTTCAGACAGAGTGAAAGTTTTTTATAACCCTTTGCAGTGTTGTCCTGTATGTGGGAAGTTTTAAGAAAGTGTGAACCTAGAATTGAATTACATTTTAAGTTAGAAACGCAGGTGCGTATTTGTTCGGACACTTTTTTTTCCCAGCATTTATTTAGTACGTTAAGTCTTTTTTTCATTTAGATCTCCTTTCTTCAAATTAGGTTTTGTATTTTACACAGAGGGCTTGTGTCTCCGTAAATTTGTTAATTTAAAATCATCAGACAATCAAAAACACTTTTTTCCCCCAAATTCGTTCAATTTGTTTTCTTTCAAGGTTGCGTCTTTATCTTTTTTGTCTTTTCCATAACTAGATCAGAGTCTAGCACGTAGGCTTTGAAAGCCCTCTGTGTAAAATACAAAACCTAATTTGAAGAAAGGAGATCCAAATGAAAAAAAGACGTAACGTATTAAATAAATGCTGGAAAAAAAAGTGTTTGCGATGGAAAAATACACAACTTACTAAATACTAGTTGATATTGGCTGTGAAAAAGATATTGGTTTCGTAAGTTACGGAACTAGGAAATGCACAAAGGATAGGTTTGTTGAGCAAAAGATAAAAAACACATGTTCCCGGTAGTTTAAAAAAAAAATTATTTCACACTCTCACTTACTTGTCAAAAGAAAACACGCAATCATTGATTACATTGGGTTGAAAGACATAAATTTAGTCTAGGAATGAGATAAAGAACGGAGAAGGGAAGTTGTAATGTCTTTAAAAAAAAGCCTGCGTGGGTCTCTCGAGGCTGCGGGCTGGAAAAGTACGCCCCCATTTTCCTTTGTGTAAAACCTTGACGCGAAAGCTTCTAACTCAGTAAAAAGAGTTTTTAATTGGCAGTGCAATATTTGAATTGGGATTTTGAGATATTAAGAGAAGGCACAGAAAAATACTGATAGATTCAATAAAAAAATTAAATCTGATCTCTTAAAAAAAAGAGAAATAAAACTAAAAGGTTTGGAAACAATCTAGAAATACCTTCAGAGATCAGGTCAAACTCCTGGGCAAGTGGTGAGCTGTCTGCAAAAGTGTAAAAGGGACTTTGGAAAAATTAAAATGTTAAAACGGCAGGCTTTCGCAGTTTAGAACAAAGGACAATGTAATGGTCCTGAAACTGGAACATTTGAGATAACGGAAAGCAGCTTTCAAAGCCTACGTGCTAGACTCTGATCTGGTTATGGAAAAGACGGAAAAGATAAAGTCGCAACCTTGAAAGAAAACAAATTGAACGAATTTGGGGAAAAAAAGTGTTTTCGATTGTCTGATGATTTTAAATTAACAAATTTACGGAGACAAAATACAAAACCTAATTTGAAGAAAGGAGATCTAAATGAAAAAAAGACGTAACGTACTAAATAAGTGTTGGAAAAAAAAAGTGTTTGCGATGGAAAAAAACATAACTTACTAAATACTATTTGATATTGGCTGTGAAAAAGATATTGGTTTAATTGGGAAAAGGAAGAAAAAAAAATTGGAAGAGGTAAAAGACACTTTACATTGATAATGATTTTAAATTACGAGAAAGTTTCACTGCAGTTTGAAAAGATTTCCAAAATGGACGTTGTTTATCAAGAAAAGTCCCGAACAGTCTAAACAAGCAGGAGGATTTTGAAAATAACGGGGAGGAAAGATCCAAGCTATGCAAACTCAGCACATAAAGAAAAAACTGGGAATTAGAAAATCTTACTGAATTTTAAAATTCTTATAGAAAATGGAACAAGCACAGAAGTTTAGATTTTGTGCCAAGAGAGAAATAAAACACAAGATGTGCCCAGTGAACGGGACCGTTAAAAAAAAATGAAATGTTGGAATGTATACAGCTTGTGTGAAAATTGGATTTCAGTAAACAAAATAGCTATTAAAAATGTGTGGTCTCGTTTTAAATCAATTTAAAAAAATCTTTGGCAAGTATTTGAATTTGAAGTTTAGAAAAAATTGGAGCTAAATCTAAAATGTGGTCTTTCCCGATGAGAAGATTTTTGTTATGACGGCTTTACTAATGATTTCTGCTGTTTTAATGGATTCCTAATTTCTAAGCAAGTTTTGAAGGCACAAAGACTTGGAAAAAATTTCGGATGATTATGCGAAGTCACATAATGACATCAGGTCTTCTTACAAACCTGTAAAGGAGTTAACCCTTTCCATTGACAGCTGTTTTATACTGGACATTATTAATTTGGATTTCTTAATAGAATAAAGACTCACCTGACAGACAGAAGAAATGGTGGGATAGTCAGAATAAAAATAAAACAGAACTAGCCTATGTAATAATACTCGCCTGATACAAATAAAAGAAACAGATACTCAAATAAAACAAATTCAAGAGTTAAAGCTAAAAAAGCTGGAAGAGATTTTTTTTAAAACAGGACCAGACGGATAATGCAGTGCGCAGCCATAACATCATCACCTAAGGCAATAAAGCCAATGTACCCCACGGTGGGTAAGTGTCGTCCACAAACCCAACCTAACAGTAAACCAGACTGCGATGTTTGGAGGAATAGTGGTGGCATTGGTGTTGATTGGAGTTTGGATAATATTTAGATGGGTCATCGTGCAGGCTCGAGCACAGCAGGCTCAAATGCAAAACCGACGGCAGCCCAGACAGGGACATGAAGTGATAGAGATGGTACGACTATAAAGAATATGGATAACCTAATCCTTGCCTCCAATTCCACAGAGTGACCGCGACACAAGTAGACCAGAGCCTAACACCTGGTGACGACCAGACTCTGGGGACTCATGATACTGGGAACCTTAAGGCCCACGCAAGCACTGGATAATACAGACGGACTATGAGAGATACAGCACATACAGGAAAGACACAACTACATGAACTATGGGGTTTTGTTTAATTTGACTGATGGAATATGCATTCCGGCAGCCAAGGACTGGAGCAAGGACAGAACTTATTTTAACGTATGGCTGCAAGTACACTCAAACAAGGACAAAGTATGTGTGCAATGCTCCACAGGTACCAGGGTCAGCTGCATCGGGAGAAGGGAGGCCAGAGGGCCTGTTAAATGTACTTTTGGAATAATGTTAAGCATGAAATTGTGCATGAAATCAATATCTCAGGCATACGAATGCCGGAATATTGTACAGAGCAGGCAAGAAATATATATGGTGTGTTGAGTAAAGTTGTAATGCAGCAGGCTGTCGATACCATGGGTGCCAGTAGATTCCGAGATCAGGAGCCACTTCATAGGACTAAGAGGGAAATAGTTAATGATGCTACTACCTGTTTTAACACCGGAACCTCCATAGTAAACTCACTGGATATACAAGGGCTAAACGAAAAGGTGGAACAACTTATAAAGGGGTGATGAAAGGACTATTAGAACGGGCAGAACAGAATCAGGAAGATCAAGCTAACAGATACGACACAACTTTGATCTGATCCAAAGGGGGGAGGTGCCAGACTGGATAGACAGCCCACATCTGGCTCGGTTGGCCAAAGTGAAGGGGACACTGGATAAATGCACTCTGAAGGGACTAACCAGAATATACCCAGTGATCCCAAACTGCCCAATGGGCAAAGCTGCCGGAGTGGGAATAGTCCTGATGATACCGATAGTCACACAAGACTCAAGACCATTTCCCCTTTATCAACTGGAGAATATCGGGATCATATGGGAAAACACCTCCCTCTATTACTATCTGACTGCAACCTCTGCTATCCGCAGAGACAACATACTCTATGGGATCTTCCTGGCGGGATGCAAGCAGACGGGCGACATTACGGTGTGTCCTCACCCGGTGGGACAGGGAGAACTAGACGAGTGTGGATTTAACTGAACCGATGGATGCGTATTGGAAATAGTACCGGCCCCCACACATTTTGCCAGAGCAGGTTACGGGGGCAAAGGGAGATACTGTGTCTCTACCACGGCATGTTCATATCAGTATAATGGCTTACAATGCCAGATCCCGCAACCAAACTTTTGTTTCAACCCCTACGACCCGTCACAATAGGGCAAGCCCGCATTACCCAGGTTAGATGCCGAGGCACCGAAATCATTAACGCCACTGATCAGCTTCATGATCACCTGCAGGAGTATGATGAGCCAGAGCAGGCCCCCATCCCATATCCAGCTGAAGTACTAAGGGAACTAAGACTCAGAGTGGGCCAGTCTGTCAAGCTCTACCACCAACTACAGACAAAGATTAAAATACTGGAAAAGGATACCGATATAGAGTTGCAAGATGAGAGTTGGTGGAGGATGGTTTGGGACTGGGGGATGAACGTAAATATACACCCTTGGAGTAGATTAATATCGCACATACTGGTCGGGGTACAGCTGGTTTTAACACTAACATGGGGCGTCATGGCCTGTCAATCCTGCAGGCAGTAAGCATGACGCAGGAGGGTCCGAAGCAGAGCTCAAGTAGACAAGGAAATCCGCCTATCCGAAGGACAGGGTAATTTGGACTATATCAATTTGATGTAAGCAACCGGGATTCCTGAAACCACATGACTGGCCAGCACGTTGGGGCAGGGAATACCGGATGATACGTAAAATAATAAACGGGGAAACAAATGTTGTCCGTTAAAGGGAACTAGGATTAGTCCCTTACCAAAAGGGGGGATTGTTGTGGAGCGCTTCCGAAGGCAAAGGCACCTGCAGGGTATATGTACGTATGTATAAAATGGCTGCTAGATATAAAATGGCTGCCAGAGATTCTGCAAAGCATCAGGGGAACTCTGATTTGACCACATTCCTAGGTAACTGATACAACTGTGTTTCTCACACAGGCACACACAATTAAGTCCAAATCAGCACATTCCGAAGCCCAGACCAGATGTCTCTGCCCAATGGTACAGAATGGAACTCTGTAATTGTATTAAGATAAGAAAGCTAGGCTCAGGCAGAACCCAAGGACAGTGGCGATAAGGGTGGGCCTGACCACATCATGAGACCATGAGAAATTCTTAGCAAAAACATGAACTGATCATGCAGCCTCTTGATGCTTAGGGGTCAATTCCATTGGCCCAAATTAAACCTGTTATGTAATCTATAATCGTTGTGATTGGATTGTGTCCAGCCAAGATGGGTTGAGTAATTGTAGCCAAGTGTTGTAAAATGTATAAGTATCGATGAATTTCTTCGTTCCGCAGAGAGTAGTGCCTGGTGTAACCCAGAGGCTTTCTCCCCGCCGGTGTAATAAAGACCATTTTGATATTGGAACTGATCCAGAGTGTCGAGTGATTCTTCCTGGAAAACATTCGCGCTAACACAGGGTGAGACGACCTGGGATTTTCTCGATTGTCTCGGTACAAATGCAGGTCTCGGTGATTAGGTTGGTTCTTTGCTGGGCTGCTGGGCAGCTGGCCTTGCTGGGCTGTTGGGGATGGTGAGTTCAGCTTCGTGGTCAACAATGACGTCAGTTGCCACTTGTGTGTTTGTTGGAGGGTCGAAGTTGGTGGTGTCCTCTTCGGCTTGCTCATGGCTGTCTGTGAATCGCAGTTTGGTTTGGTCCAATTGTTTTCTGCAAGATAGTCCATTAGCACGTTTGACCTGGAACACCCTACTCCCTTCTTTGGCTATGACAGTGCCAGCAAGCCATTTGAGACCATGTCCATAGTTGAGTACAAATATAGGGTCATTGATTTCAATATCGCGTGACAAGTTTGCGCGATCATGGTACATGCTTTGTTGATGCCGCCTGTCCTCGACATGATCATGGAGATCAGCGTGGACTAGAGAGAGCCTTATTTTGAGTGCCCTTTTCATGAGCAGTTTGGCTGGAGGAACCCCGGTGAGCGAGTGGGGTCTGGTGCGGTAGCTGAGCAGGACTCGGGACAGGCAGGTCTGCAGAGAGCCTTCCGACACACATTTCAAGCTTTGCTTAATGGTTTGGACTGCCGTTCTGCCTGGCCGTTGGATGCGGGCATGAACGGGGCAGATGTGACATGCTTGATCCCATTGCGGGCCATGAATTCCTTGAATTCAGCGCTGGTGAAGCACAGCCCATTGTTGCTGACAAGGACATCAGGCAGGCCCTGCGTGGCGAACATGGCTCGTAGGCTTTCGATGGTGGCAGTGGACGTGCTTACAGACATTATTACACTCTCAATTCTTTTGAATAAGCATCCAAACAACCAAAAACATTTTGCCTAGAAACGGGCCAGCAAAGTCAATGTGGATCCTAGACCACGGTTTGGAGGGCCATGACCACAAACTTAGCGGTGCCTCCCTGGGTTCATTGCTCAGTTGAGAGCAAATGTTGCATTGGCGCACGCATAACTCCAAATCTGAATCGATGCCGGGCCACCACACCTGGAATCTGGCTGTAGCTTTCATCATTACTATGCCTGGATGAGTACTGTGTAGGTCGATAATGAACGTTTCCCTGCCTTTCTTAGGCAAAACCACGCGATTGCCCCATAAAAGACAGTCCGCCTATATGGACATTTCGTCTTTGAGCCACTGGAACGGCTTGATCTTTTCATGCATCTCCGCTGTGACGCTGGACCAGCTCCTATGGAGGGCACAGTTTTTTACAAGGGATAGTAAAGGATCCTGGCTGGTCCAGGTCCTGATGTGGCGGGCTGTAACGGGTGACTTTTCATTTTCAAATGCATCCATCACCAAGATGATGGGCAATGGTAGCCGACTGAGAGCATCAGTGCCTGGTCTGTGGCGGATTACATAGTTTTATGCAGACAGCGTAAGCGCCCATCTTTGAATGTGGGCAGAGGCATTGGTATTAATCCCTTTGTTCTCATTGAATAGCGATATGAGCGGCTTATGGTCAGTTTCTAACTCAAACTTAAGACCAAACAGATACCGGTGCATTTTTTTCACCCCGTAAATACATGCCAGAGCTTCTTTTTCAATTATGCTGTAGGCCCTTTCGGCCTTGGACAAACTCCTGGACGCATCGGCAAACAGTTGCAATGTTCCCGATCCATTAGCTTGTTGTAACTCACACCCGACCCCGTATAAAGACGCATCGCAAGCTAGCACTAAAGGTTTACATGGGTTATACAGAACAAGCAGTTTGTTGGAACATAACAGATTTCTGGCTTTCTCAAAATCAGCCTCTTGTGATTTTCTCGATACCCAGTCATTTCCCTTGCGTAGCAGCACATGTTGGGGTTCTAACAAGGTGCTTAACCCAGGTAGGAAATTGCCAAAATATTTGAGGAGTCCTAGGAATGTCCGCAGCTCCATCACATTCTGTGGTCTCGGCGCGTTCTTGATGGCCTCCGTCTTGGCATCGGTGGGTCTGATGCCATCTGCCGTGATTTTTCTCCCTAAGAACTCGACTTCTGGCACCAGGAAAACACACTTTGAGCGTTTCAACCTGAGTCCCACGTGATCTAGCCAATTTAGAACCTCTTCCAGGTTCTTCAAGTGTTCAATGGTGTCCCAACCTGTGATCAATATGTCGTCCTGGAAAAACACGGTGCATGGAACAGACTTTAGCAGGCTCTCCATGTTCCTTTGAAAAATAGCCGTGACAGATTGAATCCCAAATGGGCATCTATTGTAGGTGAACAGACCTTTGTGCGTGTTGATGCAGGTGAAGCTTTTCGAAGATTCTGCCAGCTACTGCATCATGTAGGCCGAGGTCAGGTCCAACTTGGTGAACGTCTTCCCTCCTGCCAGGGTTGCAAATAGGTCGTCTGCCTTGGGTAGCAGGTACTGGTCCTGTCGCAAAAAACGGTTAGTCATTACTTTATAGTCCCCACAAATTCTGACCGTGCCATCGCCCTTGAGAACCGGAACAATCGGACTAGCCCACTCATTGAATTCCACCGGCGTGATGATGCCTTCTCGCTGCAGCCTGTCCAGCTCGATTTCCACTTTCTCTCGCATCATGTATGGCACCGCCCGTGCCTTGTGGTGAATGGGTCATGTACCGGGAACCAAGTGGATCTGCACCTTCGCCCCCGAGAAACTTCCGATGCCTGGCTCAAACAACAAAACTTGCTCAGAACCTGGGCACAAGAGGCGTCGGCGATGGACGAGAGTGCTCGGCTGTCATCCCAGTTCCAGCGGATTTTTCCCAGGCAACTTCTGCCGGACAGTGTGGGGCCATTTCCTGGTACAATCCATAGTGGTAGTTCGTGTACTGCTCCATCATAGGAGACTTTTACTGCTGTGCTGCCAATTACAAGGATCAGTTCTTTAGTGTAAGTTCTCAGCTTGGTATGAATGGGGCTAAACTTGGGCCTGTGTGTCTTGTTGCACCACAGCCTGTCGAAGGACTTTTTGCTCATGATAGACTGATTTGCATCCGTGTCCAGTTCCATGGAAACTGGAATTCCATTCAGTTTGACTTTTAGCATGATCGGTGGACATTTCGTGGTGAAGGTGTGTACCCCGTATACTTCTGCCTCCTCGGTTCGAGTCTCTAGTTCAGCCTGATCCGCCATGGATCGATCTTCCTCTGCAACATGGTGGTTTGCAGGGTTTGCAGCTCGTAGGCACATTTGCTGGATGTGTCCCATTGTTCCACAGCCTTTGCACACACAGTGTTTGAAGCGGCATTGATGGGCTCGATGATCACCACCGCAACGCCAACAAGGTGTTAACTGCCTTGCATTAACGTTTGATGGTGGACACTGGGTCATCTGAGGACGTGCAGCTGCAGGCATATACGTTCTGCCATATGCATTCCTGCCTGAAAATGACGTTACTTTGTGTATAGTACTTGCTGAAATCTCTGTATACTGTGAAATTTGTTGGTGTTATCGCTGGTCGACATAAATGTCTGGACTATCGTTATGGCTTTGCTCAGGTTCGGTGTTTCAACAGTCAATACTTTGCGAAGGATAACCTCATGCAAAGAAGTCTCTTAGCATTTGCTCAAGGAATCCATTGAATTCAAGAATATACTGCAAGGCATCTTAGTTCAGCGACGTAGCTCGCCACTTCCTGGCCTTCAGACCGTTGACATGTATAAAATCGATGCCTTGCCATCAGAACGTTTTCCTTCGGATTTAGGTGCTTCCGGACCAGTGTACACAGTTCTTCTTTCGATTTGGTTGTTGGTTTCACCGGAGCTCGAAGATTCTTCATGAGGCCATAGGTTGTTGCCCCACAGATGGTGAGGAGGATCGCCCTTCATTTAGCAGCGTTCTCATCCCCTTCCAGCTCATTGGCTACGAAGTATTGGTTGAGTCGCTGCACGAAGGCCTCCCAATCATCCCCTTCTGAGAATTTCTCCATGATACCAGCAGTTCTCTGCATTTTCACGTGATGGTTCGTTATCTCGTCGCCAGTTGTTATGTTCATAATAAGGTAATGTAACAGAGTACTGTAGACATGAGCAAGTGCGACTTTAGCTCCTTTATTCTAACTCCAGAGTGCCGGTACAGCATGGGAGGCCTGCTTATATACAGTGCTCCCAAGGGATGCTGGGATCCCTTGCGACTCCAACAGGTATGCCCTCTGGTGGCAGTGTGATACTGGTTACACAGGGTTGCATACATGACAAATTCAACCTCTGGTACCATGAAGTCACACTTCGAGTGTTTAAGTCTGAGTCCGACTCTGTCCAAATGCAGTGGAATTTCTTCCAGGTTGTTCAGATGTTCCTTGGAGTCACAACCGATGATCAGAATGTCATCTTGGACCACGATGGTTCTAGGAACGGACTTCAGTAGACTCCATATTCCTCTGGAATATTGCTGCAGCCGAGCGAATTCCAAGCGGGCACCTGTGGTAAATGAACAGTCCTTTGTGCGTGTTAATACACGTAAGTCTCTTCGACGTCTCGACCAACTCTTGCTTCATATAGGCCGACATCAAGTCCAGTTTTGTGAATGACTTCCCTCCGGCTAGCGTTGCAACAAGTTATCAGCCTTCGATAATGGGTACTGATCTTGTTTTGAAACCTTGTTGAGCTTTGTAGTCTCTACAGATTCTGACTGTGCCATTACTTTTCAGCACAGGAACAATGGGGCTGGCCCATTCATTAAATTTAACAGGTGATTATGGTCCCTTCACGCTGGAGTACGTCCAGTTCGATTTCGACCTGCTCCCTCATCATGTACGGCACTGCCCGAGCTTTATGACGGACGGATCTTGCATCTGAGTCCACGTAGATCTGCACCTTGGCTCCCATGAAGTTGCCGATACCCGGTCTGAACAGCGAGGGGAACTTGCTCAATACTTGGGCACATGTAACTTCCTCCGATGAAAATGCCTTTATGTCGTTCCAGTCGCATCTGATTTTCTCCAACCAGCTCCTGCTGAGCAGCATTGGGCCATTGCCTGGAACAATCCACAGCAGTTATACGACACATTAATTTGAGCACTGCCAATCACCTTTATCAGTTCTTTGGTGTACGTGCGCAGCTTGGCATTAACAGGGCTCAGCCTGGGCCTCCCAGTCTTAGTATCCCACAGCTTATTAAATGCCCTCTCGTTCATGATCGATTGACTCGCCCCTGTGTCCAGTTCCATCGATACCGGTATTCCGTTAAACTTCACATTAATCAAAATTGGTTTACTCTTGGTTATGAAAGAGTAGTCCATACATTTCCTCCTCTGGCATCTCGGATTGTGTATCCAGATCCGCGCTACACTGACTCTCATCCTCCACATGGTGTGCCGCAGCTCGCTTGCTAATCTGCGGACACTTGTGCTGGAGATGCCCCACTCTCAGACAGCCTTTGCAACTATATTGCTTAAATTGGCACTGCTGGTGCCGATGATTTCCCCAACAACGCCAACACGGAGAAGTCGGATACATTCCCGCTGGCGGACTTTGTGCAGCCACATGTTTCGCGAATGCAGCTGGATAGGCCTTGCCATGTGCTGCTCTGCTGAACCATTAGCGAACGCAGCCGGATAGGCCCTGCATGTGCCGTTCTGCCGAACGTCAAATCAAGAATTACAGTACTTGCCGAGGTTCGGTCCTTCAATGACATTTGCTTTAAACTCCTGTCCATCGTCATACATGGTTGAGCGATCTGGATGGCCCCTTTTAAATTCAACCCCTCCACCACCAGAAGTTTGTGCAGGATCACCTCATGGTTGATACCGATAACGAAAAAGTCCCGCAGCATGTCTGCCAAAACCATTCCGAACTTGCATGGTCCCACTAGACGTCTCAGGCCAGCAATGAATTCCGCCACGCTCTGGCCCTCTGATCGAACATGTGTATAAAACTTTTATCTCGAGATGATGATGCCATCGTCTGGCTTGAGGTGCTCCCGTACCAATGTACACAACTCCTCGTGTGTTTTCTCTGTTGGATCACTAGACACGAGTAGATTCTTTATCAGGCTGTAGATCTTTGAACCGCACACAGTGAGGAACACGGTCCAATGCCAATCTGCATCGTCGACCCCCTTCATTTTGTTGGCCATGAAGTACTGGTTCAAACAGCTCACAAAGTCTGCCCAATCTTCTCCCTCCACGAATCGCTCTAAAAACCCAATCGTGCTCATTTTGCAAACAAAAGTTCTTGTATTTTCATCACCAAATGTTATGTATGCAATGAAGATTCAAACTGAGTACTGTTTAACTAAGCAAGGTACAACCTTGCTCTGCTTTATTTAGGCCCAAAGTGCTTGACTCACAAAATGGTTGGCCTTTTATACCAGAGCAGCACCATGTGCGTGCTGCAAAGTGGCCTCCAACAATGACACCATCTGGTGGCTACAAACAGCATGTACATACATGACACAATCAGCCTTGGTTCAGTGGTAGCACTCTGAACTCTAAGTTGGAAGATTGTGGGTTCAAGTCCCACTCCAGAAATGAAATGTTAAACCAAGGGTCTCTCAGGTGGATGTAAATGATGGCATGTCACTATTTGAAGATGATCAGTGCAGTTCTCCCCAGTGACCCAGAAAATATTTATCCCTCAACCAACAACACGAAAAAAGATCATGTGGTCATTATCAAATTGCTGTTTGTGGGATCTTGCTGTGCGCAAATTGGCTGTTGAATTCCCTCCATTAAAACAGTCACTATACTTCAAAAGTACTCAATTAGCTGTGATGCTCTTTGAGATGTCCTGAGGTCATGAAAGGTGCTATATAAATGCAAGTCTTTCTTTCCATGCAACTATTAGTGATGTTTATTGGGGGATAAATTTTGACCAGAACATCAGGAGGAACTCCTGCTCTTCTTTGATATAGTGTCATGGGATCTTTTTTGTCCACCTGAGTGGACAGGTGGGGCTTCACTTTAACATTTCACCTGAAACGCGGCACCTCTGACAGTGCACGTCCCTCCGTATTGCACTGGAGTGTCGGCCTGGATCAAGTCCCCAATGAGCCATGACTGGCACCCTAACAGGGAATTCCAAATGCAGACTGGTCTAAACTTTGCTCCAATCAGGGTATCATGCCGTACATGTGCTGTCTATTTGTTTTTAAAACAATGTTACAAACAGATGCAGAAATATCTCCCGGTTTGCCCTTTCATTGCGTTCCTGACACCACTGTTTCTCTCCTCTGATAGGTCTGGGTTGATTCTGGCTGGTGGGAGGGACTGACCCAGCTTTTCTATTTACAGGCATGTTTGTAAAAGTCCTTTGCCCTGTCCCAATGCTCTGATGCGTCAGTGGTGGTGATGTTGGGGTAAGGAACCCATCTCATTTCCTAACGTGGTCTAACGAGGGCACACTCTGTAATCCTACCATAATACCAGTCCGCAGAAGAGCTTAACTCACAATTAAATGAATTATTTTGTTGAGGCCTTATCAGCATTTAATAATTAAGTTTGACTATTCAATTTCTGGAAATTTGAATGAAATATCATCCCTTTTCTGATGCGCTTTTAATATTTTACTTGCAACACTGATGGCCATTTAAGGCAACTTTGATTAATGGTGAGCCTATACTTCGTGCTGTGCACAATGAAACATGAAGTGCTTCTCAGTACAGATCTCCACAGACCATTACAGCATCTTGTCATTTTACAATATGGAACTGCTCTATTGCTAGTTCAGTCGGTTCACTGTTCATAGTGCTAACGATAAAAGGTGAGTCAATTTACAGCCAGTCAGCTGAGCGAGGGCTACACAGCCTCAAACTGTGCGTCCTGACAGGGACAGAAAGGTGGATTAATGAAGCAGCATTTTCAGGCAAAAAGCTCCCATACAACTGATTTATAAGGAGGGTCAGTCTGCAGTCCGGGCATCAGAGAGCTTGATATATTACCTCACACTTTGCAAGTGTTAGCCGTCACTTTTTCCTGCTTCAATATGTAGCGGCAGGACACGAGTTCACTGCACTCACTGTTTTACAGGATCCCATGGGCTATCTGGGATCCTATCACAGGCCTTGGAGCTCCTCATCAGCCTGTTGTACACTCCCTGATGTGCTTCGAATTGCTATAATATAGTATTCTATAACGTGTCCACCATGGCTCAATTGGTAGGACCCTCATCTCTGACGACAGCACGTAATCTAGGCTGACACGACTGCAGTGCTGAGGGAGTGTTGCACTGTCAGAGGTACCATTTTTCAGATGAGATGTTAAACCAAGGCCCTGTCTGCCCACTCAGGTGGACATAAAAGATATTGCAGCACTATTTTGCAGAGGAACAGGAGAGTTCTTCCCGGAGTCCTGACCAATATTTATCCCTCAATCAACATCACTAAAAAACAGATTACCTGATCAGAATCACATGTGGGAGCTTGCTGTGCGTAATTTGGCTGCTGTGTTTCCTACACTATAACAGTGACTATCAATGTTCCCTCTAATTATTTTTTGGTGCGTGGTCCCTTCAGATTTGCTGCGCAGCCTGTGCGAGACGTCCTGATTGGTGAGCGGAACATTGGCGACTACACTCAACAGTACTTACTGGGCTGTAAAGTGCTTAGGGATGTCCTGAGGTCGTGAAAGGTGCTATAGAAATGCAAGTTTTTCTTTCTATAATTGTTCTGCTGCCTATGGCATGTCCTCAGTGATGTTTTATTATGCCTGCAGCTAATTCAGTTATCACTTTCACACCAACATTATATTGTGTATGGAGTTGGCTTCTCCCTATCTTCCACCCTTTGAGGAACATGTTTCTGTGGTAAAGGAAGGCCTCTGAGAAGACAGAAAATGCTGGAAATACCCAGCAGGTCCGGCAGCATCTGTAGAGAAGGAAACAGAGTTAACGTTTCAGATTGAGATGCTGCCTGACTTGCCGAATGGCCTACCTCTGCTCCTATTTCCTATGTTCTTATGTTCCTCTATCAAAGCTCTTCATAATTTTGAACACCTCAGTTAAATCTCCCCATAACCTTCTCTGCTCTAAGGGGAACACCCCTCTAGTGTCTCCACATAACTGAAGTTACTCATCTCTGGTACCATACTAACAAATCTCCTCTGCACCTTCTTTTCAAAGCCTTGACATTGTTCCTAAAGTGCGTTGTCCAGAATTGAACACAATACTCCATTTGAGGCCTAGCCAGTGATTTATGAGGGTTTAGCATAACTTCTTTGCTTTTGTTCTGTACGCCTGTAATTAAAAAGCCAAGGATCTTGTATGCTTTTTTAACAGCTTTATCAGCACCTCCAAAGATTGGTGTATGGGAACCCCAGGTCTCACTTTTCCTGCACCTAATGTTTAATATTGCCTCTCCTCATTCTTCCCTCCCACATGACTTGTTTCTAAACTTCTATTGCCAGGTATCTGGGAGGCAGTCCGATACCAAAGAGACGCCTCCCCTCCCCCCACCCACCACATCACTGTCTAATTTATACAGATAATAACTTTGAAGAATGCGACAGAAACACATTGAGCGATGGACCGCTAACATCACCACCAATCATTTCTATTTCTTTCTCGTGTTTTTGCAACTGCTCTGTGTAGGTTACGGGACACATGTCCACCAGTCAGTTTGCAAATATTTCTCCATCTGTTGCTTGCAAAGGACTTTGAAAACTAGAAACACACAATTGATGGCAGGTTTTGGTGATTCACTTCATACTGACTTACCTCGATAACCATTCTCTGCATGGTGTGTCAGATATGAATATTACTACAGCGTCAAACTCTCGAACCAAGAAAAGGTGATAATCAAGGCAATTTCACATTGGTTGCCATATTCTGGAGCTTGGTGCTGAATGTGAAATAGTGTAATATTGTACTGAGACGTCCCCCATAGAAGATAGTCATCCTGCACTGATGGTGCCTGTAACAGAGCCCCGATACCCACAAACTGAAGGAGATTGAGAGAAGTGGGCAGAATTTCAGGGCAAAGACCTTTTGCCTCGAGCTGCCTGGAACCCACCCAAAGATACCTTTTTACACGTCTCATCTGAGAGGTGCCCTGAGCCCTAAGGAATGTCCTGAGATATTTGGGCCTGGAAATCCGCTGTGGAGGGAGAATGGCCGGTGCCACGGCGGGGCGAGGTTAACTCCCACCTGTAAGAAGAGCGCAGGCCGCACCGTTATTGTGGGGCTGCTGCTGATTGAAATGATCGGCGCGCAGAACCTGCCGTGCAATGTGTTGTTTCAGGCAGTACTCTCAGCACCGGCCCAATGTAGCGTGGTCGTGGCGCTCCTGGACCCAGGCAGCTTTGTCTTAAAGCTAGCCGGTCATTTTAGAAAGCAGTCTCGAGCCCTTAAAGGGAAACCGCTTTCTAAAATGAAAAAAAAACATTAAAATAATTCCGAAATGGCAGTCTTCAGCTCAAAGCTGAATTGCCTTCCACATGTAAAAAAATGGGAAATGTGCTTCAACACTAACGCAAATGTCTCAGCAAGCCAGGGAAGGGGCACCCAGGGTCTCACGCAGCACTCCAGCTTTGTGCAGGGGGTCACCTCTGCAAGTCAGGCCCTCCACCCACAGGGGCCAGGAGGCCCTCCAGAATGAACAGCAGTGCCAGCCCCCACCACCTGGCTCCAGTGCCCAACGAAGCTTCATGTCCTCAGAGCAGTGGTCAAGGTCAGTGAATGCATCTTCAAAAGCCGTCTCCTACCAACTGCACCACTAGCCTCACACATTGCTCAATGCACGTCTCCCACCCCAATCACTCACCTCCCAACAATCTGCATCAAACACAAGGCACATCTCCCATTCCCAGCTTCACCTCACCCCCTTGGAGGAGAAGGTGCTGGCCATTCTTGGTAGGGACATGGCTGAGGCCTTGGCTAGCAGCGGGGCTGAAAGAATACAAGGTATTCCCCTAGGTTATCCCCATATGTCATCCCACTTCCCCCTCATCCCACAATATCTTCTGATTTACAAGGTGTGCATGGTGTAAGCTTGCAGCTCGTGCTTTCCCGCCCTCTCATCACCACAATTCCACCCTTGTGCCTTCCTCATTTCAAACACTCAAGAAATGCAGCCTGCCCAGCCAGTGGTTGACTAAGAAGAGGGAGAGGGGCGTGAAGAATAAGAAACACTATCACTTGATTTCACACTCCCAGCCACCAGCTCATCGAGGTCAGCCTGCAAGGCCATCTGTAGTACCCCCCCCACTGAAAGTCAGCCCCTTCCACCAGCCATGCTGCAGCCTGGGGTAACACTGTGTGATATCACAAGGACAGGCAACGGCTCACACAAGACAGTGACTAAGGGAATGTACAAGGGTGAGTAGTTGATTTCTTCATGTCATTGTGGATACATACATGGATATAGTTGGCTTGGAAAGTTTGCTTTTCGGTGACTTATTGCAGCATTGTGGCCAAGAGGACGCTGTGATGGTCAGTAACAGAGGGACGGTAAGGTGTGGGACAAATGTTGAAAGGGGAGTTGGGGTTGTGGTCACTGGTACCACAGGCGGATAATTCCATCCCAGATATACAGGCCAGAAAGGGGCTGTCTGGGTTGCCACCTCTTCTGCGTCTTCCTCTTCCCTCTGCAAGCAGCTTGTCCCCTTTGCTGCCTCTGCTTCATCTCCATGTGCCCCCCAGGACTGTGAGCAAGTCACCTTATCAGAGGCAAAAATACCGCGGATGCTGGAAATCTGAAATAAAAGCAGAAAATGCTGTAAGTACTCAGCAAGTCAGGCAGCAGCTCGACCTGAAACGTGAACTCTGTTTCTCCAGATGCTGCCTGACCTGCTGACTATTTCCAGCATTTTCTGTCTTCTCAGAGGCCTTCCTTGACCATACGAGGCCTTGCACTCGATCTGCACACTTTAACAATTTTTAAAATCGATTGCAGCAAGCCACTACTTCAATAAAAGTTGAAATCCAAAATACCTGAAGGATGTGCGTGTCCCTGTAAGAAGTACTGACAGGTCTCGGCAGGGCTGCTCTGCGCACGGTTTCTCTGCGTATTCAGGGCACGTTATGGACAGCGCGAAAGTCTCAAATAGCAGATCATAGCGTCAAATCAGGCGGGGCACACCGATTGACGTCATGCTCCGCTTATTTAAACGCGAGAGGCAAGCGCTGTCAACAGCAGCTCTATGGCCCTCATCAAAATGGCAGCCGCCGTTCCCCGTGCTGGAAGCGAGCCGGCCGCCATTTCTGCGACAAAACCGGCCTTAACGGCCGGGAAATTCTAGGCCCGAGTGTTCCTCAGACAGATGAGAGAAATCTGGCAGACAACAGAAGGTGACATGACCACACTGTGAGGTAAAAGGTTATCATTCAAACTTTCAAAAAAATAATTTATTTATATTTTCCCATCCGCGAGGCGCAGCAGACGTGAAGGTGCCGGATGGCAGGGGGTGGGGAAGATTCACCGTCCCTTGGTGCACCATAAACACATTTCAGCTGTAGCCTGATGGAGCGATCTGGCAATGAGCAGAGACCTGGGCCCGGGTTGTGTCTGGGGAAGATCCCACAACAGTTTGGGCCCCACTTGCCTCTCGAGCTTTACGTCTTTGCCCGTTTTGCTATTGTGCCGCATGCACTGGTCGCTCAGTGCCGGCAATCCCCGAGGCTGAACCTTTCGGCTCGATCCGCTTGCTGGATCACCGCGATACAATGTCTCTCCACGTACAATAACCCTCGGGTATTTCAATTCCTTCCAAATGTGTTCCTCACGGTATGTGGACAACATTTCCAAATAATGCCACCATCCCCCGCCCCCCCGCCCCTGCTATCCCGCCTTTCCCCCTCATTCTGGAGCAGTTGCAGCCATGGGTAGAAGTCAGATAACGAGTTTTTTTGATGAAGAACAAAATAGGTCCGTCATATTCTGACACAGGTTGGTAACCGGGGTACAGATAAGTTTTCAGTCATCAGAGATACAACAGATGTAGGAATTAGACCTCGAGCTTGGGTAGTTTTGCGGCTCTAATCCTCTTCATAATCACCAGATTTCATGCTCACTGACGCATAAACCTGAAATGGAATAGGAAATCTAAAGTTTCTTTTGCGGAGCATCATTTCAGGCTGATTGGCTGACTGTTTTAATTCCTTCGAAACCGCAGAACTTCCACCTTTTCTCCAGCGAGGCTCCGACGCCGGTGAACTCTTGTTGAAACATGTGTGGCAGTTGTAAGAGAAGGATCTCAATTTCCCCCGAAGATATCTGCAGGGGAAAGTCCACGCCAGAGGTTAAAGTCCAGAGCTCCCAGACCCCAGCACCAGCATTGTTGTAAATCCCGCACAGAATTCAGACACCCTCACACTCACTGTGCAGCTGGCAACACTTGCAATGCCAACCGGAATCACAGAGCTCCTCATGTGGTGTTGACATCTCTCCCATGTAGCAGGGAGCAGTGAGAGAAGAGCAGAGTGGATAATCTCCTCACTCCCTGACCACACACTCACAGGGAAACATGTTTAGGCTGCTACATCAGGCCTACACATTCTAAAATGGTGGATTTGTGAATGAGGCAGGGCTTAATTGATGTCATTATGTCCCTTTAACTCCAGTATAATATAATTGTTATGAATTGTCAGAAGAAAACAGTTACTCAAACCATTTTCTGCTCCTTCCCCACAGCCTCTTGGGCCCCCATATTGGAAATCGCACAAATAGGGATGAAGTTTTAGAATCCAAGTACTGGTACCCTAAAAATATTCTTGGGTAAGTAGTCAATGAAGCTTTTCATCCTCACGATTAAATACTGCGTGTAACATATAGAAGGCACTGTTGCCTGAGGAGGCATGTGCCTGGATCCTAGAGTTCAGTGCCAGCATTTGTAATATCTACATGACTGGACAACTCTGCTTCAGTGAGTATGTGTACATGTTTGAGCCACTAAATGAGTTCATTAGCTCTGGGACCGATAGTAACACTGCCTTATCTCTCGGGCTGATACAGATGATTTGCTGAGCCTCTCATGGGACTTTCAATTTGCCATCCAAGCCTCTCAGAAGAGAGGTGAAAGCTATCTTGGTTGATTATCAGGAGCATGACCACGTCCTCTACACTTACATTAACCTCCACAAAATGATTACTTTTTGAAGTAAAGTATAAAGTTGGTCCTCTTAAAGTGGTCAGCACTACATCTGTTCAGCAACACCCCTGACATTGCTTGGTAGAATAAAGATTAAATGTGCGGTATAAATAGAATACTCGGTGGGTAAGACCCCACTCAGGAGAAACTCTTCATTTCCCTCTTGTAGCTTCAGCATTCATAAATGATGTGCTCTTCCTGACTCATGGGATGCCATTGGAATTCTCCAATTCCTCATGGATGTCCTCTCGCTTTTGCTAATGTTTGCTTCTTAGTCAATTAAAAATAAATCAGATGAACTTGAATTAGAACAATAATTTGAAGGGAAAGTAATCTTTGTTTCTCTCTCTGGTTGTTTCCTGAGATGAAGCTTGTTTGGTTAAGGTTTCCAAGCCAGAGGTAAGAACAGAGCTGTGGGGAGCTGACTCAGCCTCTGAAGGACAGACTTGGTCTGTCCCCGTACTGGTTCTGAAGGCCGATAAATCCCGACTATCAGGGCCATTGCATCTTGCCTCAGCACCGCACTTTGTATCGCTGCAATTAGATTCCGAGCTGCTCAAGGAGCAGAAACCAATGTTGCCATGACAACAAATTCGCACAATACTTCTCTTAAAAGGAAGATATCTAATTATGGGACCAAAATAAACTGTGCCACAGAGATTACACAAATTATTCTATATTGAAACAGCAAATCATTTTTCAAAGAAAAAAAAGTGGAAAGTATTTTTGAACATAGACAGAATATTAAAAATCCAACTGAATAATTCTTTCAGCAGATATTGAAGTTGGGGAGGGGGGAGCCCAATATTGTCCCAGTTAGACTCTGCCACAAATGCTCACTTTGACCTTTCCAATAACTTTAACCCTCCCGTCAGGAATTCACTTCTGGATGTTTGCCGCCTCGCGGGAAATGAACACGTAATCCTGTGGGGTCCACTGACCTCCACACCCGACTTCCAGGACCATGAATTTGTAAAGTTTAATCTTATATTTTACCTTGGCATCTAGCCGCTGCAGGTAAGACCATAAATATTCAACATTGGCTCCAAATGGATGGACGTGAAGGAAAGTTGAAATAATACCTGTTTCAGAAAAATACATTTATTTAGTGTTTCTGCCAATAATTAAGCACTCTTTACAATAAAGTTTACCAGTGGAAACAGTTTCTCCTTATTTACTCGATCAAAATCTCTCATAACTTTAAACATCTCTATTAAATCTCCCCTTAACCTTCTCACAGGAGAACAATCCCAGTTTCTCCACATAACTGGAGTCCCTCATCCCTAGTACCTTTTTGGTAAATATCCTCTGCACCCTCTCCAAGGCCTTGACATCCCTTTTAAGAGTGAGACACATTAATAGGTTACATTTTTAAATGAAACGAGTGACTCTCACTCCAAATGAATGGGACACATCTGGTTAGAAAAGAACTGCAGTGAATGTTACTGTTTCAGACACATTAAGCTGTGGGAGGTGCCTACATGTTAAACCAGTATCCTGTCTGTTCACATGGATGTAAATAATCCCTTGGTACTACTTGATGAAGCTCCTTCAGAACCGTTGGGCTGGAAGGCTTTTGATCTTTTTGATTGTGAACAGTTGGGAAATAAAGCAAATGTCAGATACCTGAAAAAAGAACCTGATTGTTGCAACAAAAGCTGTGGCTGAGGCAAACAGCCCCAGAAGAGACAGGCTGAGACAGTCAGGATGCAGGGGAGTTGCTCTGTTTAAGGGGTGGCATAGCGCATTCGTCATTTTAATGTTATGACGTGGAAATAAGTTGTACCAATTGAACCAAGTGAATTTGCTCTATATGTTCACCTTACTATGGAATATAGCAGCTAATGATTCAACCAGACATCCCATCATCCAGTGTTACCGTGGTTCGCCTTTGGAGAAACTAAAAACACACGTGCAAAAGGCATAGACATCCCAATCAAGATGACGGGGGGGGTGGCGGGGGGGGTTAGCGTTATAACCTCTGGGTTGTGCTGTGGTTGAAGTAGATCTAGGTCAGAGCATTCCAACCCCCACAGAAGGCATAGACATCCCGATCAAGCGGACGGAGTTTCAGTTATAACCCCTGTGTTGTGCTGTGGTACAAGTAGATCTAGGACAGAGGAGCCAACCTCCAAAAAAGGAAGATGCTGAGATGAGTTATCGGCGTCACTGAGCCTGAGGAAGTATCTGCGGCAGGTCCGAATTCGGAACATGTTCGCTGTGGTTAGATTACCACAGCACACCGACGCTGCTCGATCTCCCGCTGCCTCTTCTAACGACGCTCAACTACTGGGGGAGGTGGGACCAGTACAACCCGGACAGTCTGCACCTGGGCAGGACCAGAACCAATGTCCTTGGGGGAGTGTTTGCTCGTGCTGTTGGGGAGGAGTTAAACTAATATGGCAGGGGGATGGGAACCTATGCAGGGAGACAGAGGGAAGTTGAATGTGGGTAGAAGCAAAAGATATAAAGAAGAAAAGTAAAAGTGGAGGGCAGAGAAACCTAAGGCAAGAAGCAAAAAGGGCCACATTACCGCAAAATTCTAAAGGGGCAAAGTTGTTAGAAAGACAAGCCTGAAGGCTCTGTGCCTCAATGCAAGGAGTATTCGGAATAAGGTGGACAGATTGCAGTTAATGGGTATGATGTAATTGGCATCACGGAGACATGGCTCCAGGGTGACCAAGGCTGGGAACTCAACATCCAAGGGTATTGAACATTTAGGAAGGATAAACAGAAAGGAAAAGGAGGCGGGGTGGCATTGCTGGTTAAAGAGGAAATTAATGCAATAGTAAGAAAGGACATTGGCTTGGATGATGTGGAATCGGTATGGCTGGAGCTACGGAATACCAAGGGGCAGAAAACGCAAGTGGGAGTTGTGTACAGACCATCAAACAGTAGTAGTAAGGTTGGGGACAGCATCAAACAAGAAATTAGGGATGCATGCAATAAAGGTACAGCAGTTATCATGGGTGACTTTAATCTAGATATTGATTGGGCTAACCAAACTGATAGCAATGCAGTGGAGGAGGATTTCCTGGAGAGTATTAGAGATGGTTTTCTAGACCAATATGTCGAGGAACCAACTCGGGAGCTGGCCATCCTAGATTGGGTGATGTGTAATGAGAAAGGACTAATTAGCAATCTTGTTGTGCGAGGCCCCTTTGGGAAGAGTGACCATAACATGGTCGAATTCTTTATTAAGATGGAGAGTGACACAGTTAATTCAGAAACTAGGATCCTGAACTTAAGGAATCATAACTTCGATGGTTTGAGGCGTGAATTGGCTAGAATAGACTGGCAAATGATACTTAAAGGGTTGACGGTGGATAGGCAATGGCAAACATTTAAGGATCACATGGATGAACTTCAGCAATTGTACATCCCTGTCTGGAGTAAAAATAAAACGGGGAAGGTGGCTCAACCATGGCTAACAAGGGAAATTAAGGATAGTGTTAAATCCAAGGAAGAGGCATATAAATTGGCCAGAAAAAGCAACAAACCTGAGGACTGGGAGAAATTTAGAATTCAGCAGAGGAGGACAAAGGGTTTAATTAAGAGGGGGAAAATAGAGTACGAGAAGAAGCTTGCCGGGAATATAAAAATTGACTGCAAAAGCTTCTATAGATATGCGAAGAGAAAAAGATTAGTGAAGACAAACGTAGGTCCCTTGCAGTCGGATTCGGTGAATTTATGATGGGGAACAAAGAAATGGCAGACCAATTTAAAAAATACTTCGGTTCTGTCTTCGCGAAGAAGACACAAATAACCTTCCAGAAGAACAGGGGACTGAAGGTCTAGTGAGAAGGAGGAACTGAAAGATGTCCTTATTAAGCGGGAAATTGTGTTAGGGAAATTGATGGGATTGAAGGCCGATAAATCCCTGGGGCCTGATAGTCTGCATCCCAGAGTACTTAAGAAGTGGCCCTAGAAATAGTGGATGCATTGGTGATCATTTTTCAACAGTCTATTGACTCCTATGGACTGGAGGGTAGCTAATGTTACACCACTTTTTAAAAAGGGAGGGAGAGAGAAAGCGGGTAATTATAGACTGGTTAGCCTGACATCAGTAGTGGGGAAAATGTTGGAATCAGTTATTAAGGATGAAATAGCAGCGCATTTGGAAAGCAGTGACAGGATCGGTCCAAGTCAGCATGGATTTATGAAGGGGAAATCATGCTTGATAAATCTTCTGGAATTTTTTGAGGATGTAACTACTAGAGTGGACAACGGAGAACCAGTGGATGTGGTGTATTTATACTTTCAAAAGACTTTTGACAAGGTCCCATACAAGAGATTGGTGTGCAAAATCAAAGTATTGGGGGTAATATACTGATGTGGATAGAGAACTGGTTGGCAGACAGGAAGCAGAGAGTCGGGATAAACGGGTCTTTTTCAGAATGGCAGGCAGTGACTAGTGAAGTGCCGCAGGGCTCAGTGCTGGGACCCCAGCTCTTTACTCTATACATCAATGATTTGGATGAAGGAATTGCGTGTAATATCTCCAAGTTTGCAGATGACACTAAACTGGGTGGCGGTGTGAGCTGTGAGGGGGTCGCTAGAAGGCTGCAGGGTGACTTAGGTTAGGAGAGTGGGAAAATGCATGGCAGATGTAGTATACTGTGGATAATTGTGAGGCTATCCACTTTGGGGGCAAAAACGCGAAGACAGAATATTATCTGAATGGCGGCAGATTAGGAAAAGGGGAGGTGCAACGAGACCTGGGTGTCATGGTTCATCAGTCATTGAAAGTTGGCATGTAGGTACAGCAGGCGGTGAAAAAGGCAAATGGTATGTTGGCCTTCATAGCTCGGGGATTTGAGTATAGGAGCAGGGAGGTCTTACTGCAGTTATACAGGGCCTTGGTGAGGCCTCACCTGGAATATTGTGTTCAGTTTTGGTCTCCTAATCTGAGGAAGGACCTTCTTGCTATTGAGGGAGTGCAGCGAAGGTTCATCAGACTGATTCCTGGGATGGCAGGACTGACATATGAGGAGAGACTGGATCAACTGGGTCTTTATACATTGGTGTTTAGAAGGATGAGAGGGGATCTCATAGAAACATGTAAGATTCTGACGGGACGGGACAGGTTAGATGCGGGTAGAATGTTCCCGATGTTGGGGAAGTCCAGAACCAGGGGACACAGTCGAAAGATAAGGGGTAGGCCATTTAGGACTGAGATGAGGATAAACTTCTTCACTCAGAGTTGTTAATCTGTGGAATTCCCTGCCACAGAGAGTTGTTGATGCCAGTTCATTGGATATATTCAAGAGGGAGTTAGATATGGCCCTTATGGCTAAGGGGATAAGGGGATATGGAGAGAAAGCAGGAAAGGGGTACCGAGGGAATGATCAGCCATGATCTTATTGAATGGCGGTGCACGCTCGAAGGACCGAATGGCCTACTCCTGCACCTATTTTCTATGTTTCTATTAGGGTTTGAGCCTCAAATACATGTAAAAGTCTTTTTATTAGTGCTATCCACTGAAATATCTCAACAGAAAATATTGGGATGCTGTGTACAGAACAAGAGGCTTCTCAAAGTGTTCTGAAGTACATGCTGTGAGGTTCCAGTAGTTTATTAACATCATCTGAATCTTTGATTACATTGCAGTTCTCAAGCAAATTCAGTCATGTGCCATTTTATGGAACTGATAACACTGCACCTGTTTTTCACTGGAACACATGGTGACTGGCCCATGTTTTTCATCCCTTTTGTGTGGAATCCGCTGTTGACATGGGATAGGAAGCTTATTTGTGCTGTAAGTACAGCATAAGAACATAAGTAATAGGAGCAGGAGTAGGCCATACGGCCCCTTGAGCCTGCTCTGCCAATCAATAAGATCATAGCTGATCATCGACCTCAACCCCACATTCCCGCTCAATCTTCATATCCCTCGATTCCCCTAGACTCCAAAAATCTATCTATCTCAGCCTTTCATATACGGAGACTATAAAAATGTTCTAAATGGACAATAGTCTGACTGAGTCGTAGGTATATGACGGTGTTTTACCAAAACAGACTCACAATCTGACATAGTTTAAGCAAATGCATGCAGTTCTGATGTTGGGGGTTGAAGATTACTTTTGGGAGACTATACAGGGCCATCAATATTGCTCACGTTCCAGATGGAGCATTTTCAAGCCATATTCCTGAGGCATTAACTCCTGACAAGAACACAACAGTGGTTAAAAACATACAAGCTTCATCATCACATGTGTTGCAAGGGATTGCCAAAGGACTTTAGAATATATCCACTTTCTTTCTTTATAACCTGCCTGGCTGTGGGATTTACAGCTCTTTTTCATGCTTCCTTCTCTCAGAGTACGTGTGGAAGGAAGAGATTTACACTGCAGGCTTTTTACAGTGAAACTGTAAATATGTTCAGAAAGAATGTGCAGAGTAGAAGTTCCCCCTGGGTGTACAAGATGTGCAAGTGTTTTGTTCCCCAGCACCAACATCCCTCACCAAAATACACTGGCCCAGATTTTGCTGGAGCGGGACATCTTGCCGTGTGCCCCATTAGTTAGACTTGGATTTAAGTTTGTAAATGTTTTGCCCACAAAGTTTCTGGAAGTGTGAGCTGATAACGGCGCAGCGAGGGTAACAGGGCATCTGGGACCTTGGTGAATGATGGGACCAACAGTCTGTCTCCTTAACCAATGAATTAAAGGATTGAGAAACAAACATAGGAAGGGCTGAGAAGGAAGGTTTTTAGAGTCAAATCAGGTATAGGAAGAGAAATAAAGAGAGGGAAAGAAAGATTGGATTAAGAGAGAGAGAGACAAAAAGAGACAGAAAGGAAAATTAAGAAAAAAATTAATTTAGAATTTGACATTTTTAAAATCTCCTCAAACAATACACAATCTGAAGGAATGAGACGCCACAATAAAAATTTTCCAGTAATTGAAAGAGTTCTTACGCTATTAATTAATAGACTTACCTTTCTGTGTACGAATTTCATGGGTAATTAATGTGCGAATGCAGCAATTTCATGAAACTCACTGGGAGATTGAGGGCGAGTGGCCCTTTTAGTGAGGCTAACGGCAACTCATGGGACATCTCTTCCTCACCACAAGTTGCTGGACGATTTACACACTAATAACGCCGAGCGTTGTTCAGATGCTGTTATTTTTTCCGCAAAATCGGGCATTAGCCATACAAGCTGAAATTGCTGAATTTAGTCAGAAAATTAACCAAATCTAATCCCAGTTGCTCTCTCTGTGTACCCTCAAGCAACTAATTCCCTTTAAAAAGAATTGCAATATAACCATAACACAGCAAACAATAATTTAAACAAAATACAAACAACTGGTGACATTGATACAGTTTCTGTTTTATTAACAAGTTCTATGACTTTGATTCTGTGGGGATTGTTGCAACCTGTCCGAATATAATTATCTGCTGGTAACACAAGGTATTGGATTCTGTATTTTCTAAAAGGAATGTCCATGTAAAGTGAACATTCTTGGATCAGAATCTGTGATTAGGAAGTGCTGTTAGATGCCCAATACAGTGTAGCATCTATATTGCACACCCATTCTTTCCCATTGCCAATGACATGAGTGTCATGTTTAACAAATTCATTTGGACAATCACTTCGGTTCACAGAGTCCTTTTTCATCTCCATTAATCTCTTGACATGAATACTGTGACCGTTTACTCTCAGAACACTTCAATCAAATCTGTATTCCCTGTGTGGCCGGCAGTTTATTTTACAACCCCTGAGTGCGGAGGAGTTACCCTTTAAGACTGCGGTGACTTGGCTTGCAATTATTGTCCACTTACACTTGTCTGGTTCCACATAAAAGGTTTCTATATCCTCTCTATCTACACCCTTCATGAAGGTTTGTGAATACTTCTTCATCTGTGTGCTTAACTCACCCGATGAGATGTCAGGTGCCCCCTTAATGGAACGGAACAAGCAGATACTGCCTTGTTTATCTTGTGTGTGGAGAACTGTAACCATGAACAGGGTGTGCTGCTGTTGGCTTTAGGCTTATGGCCACTTATACACAAGCTACATCTACTGCATATTGCATCTTCAGCATTATTATTGGGGATGGTCGCGTAGTGGTTATGTTAGTGATCCAGAGGCCTGGACTAATAATTTTGGGAATGTGAATTCAAATCCCACCATAGTAATTTGAGAATTTGAATTCAATTTTTAAAAATCTGGACAAGTTTCAGTAAACGTGGACATTAAAGCTGGCAGATTGTCATAAAACCCCAACTGGTTCATTCCTGTCCTGTTGGGAAGGACATTCTTACCCGGTCTGCCATGTATGTGACTCCAGTCCCACACCAATGTGGGTGACTATTAACTGCCCTCTGAAGTGGCCCAACAAACTGTTGTGGCGACTAGGGATGGGCAATAAATGGCAGCCATTCCAGCGATGCCCACATCCCGAGAATGAATAAAACAACATTTAGCTGAAATTGTGGTGTGTAAACTGAGCTTGAACTGAACTCTGAAGGGAAGTGGAGGGAAAATCTTTCCTTCAGGGTCTCTCACTCCTCTCTGTTCCTGTGTCAGTTCAGGCTCCAACTCCAGATTTAGACTGCATTAGTATTAGAATTGCAGGGCCGTGTGACACAAGGCCAGTTCTCACCGATGCTGCATGTAGTGTAAGTGCATCCATCTGAGGGCTGCCCCATTGGGTAACCTCTACTCACCTACGTTTCTGCAATTACTGGCAGTTTGTAACATGTCAGTCAAGGTTTCAATTTGATGCAGTCGATCCATTAAGGCCTGGAGTTACAGCCCTCATAACACACTTCCCAAATTGTACAACTGCAAAAATGTCTTTGCTTACAGTTCAGATCTGTAATATTGTCAACATAGAAAGCTAGAAGTGCACAGGGCCACTGAACAACTTCTGATTCAAGAAAGAAAGACTTGCATTTATATAGTGCTTTTCACATCCTCAGGACGTCCCAAAGTGCTTTACAGCCAATTATCCCATTGTTGTAACATCGGAAATGTGGCAATAATAACCAGATAATCTGTTTTAGTGATGGTGGATGCAGGACAAATATTGACCAGGTAGAACTCTCCTGCTCTTATTCAAAATAGTGCTGTGGGATTTTTACAGCAGGAGATGTAAGGCACTATATAAATGCAAGTCCTTTCCTTTCCTTATTATTGTAAGAGAGCAAGAGGCTGAGTAATGAGAGTAGCTGCTCAGCTCGCCCAGCTCATTCCATCAAATAAATAACCAATTCCCACTTGATCTAATCCCTCATTATTTTAAAAGCCTGCATCACATCTCTCACCTTGTCATATTACTGGTTTATCCTGGTAACAGTGATCTAATTATCTCGCTGCTCTCCCTCGAGTCCTGTCCAATGAATCAATAGTTATTTGATTCAAGATTGAATGCAATATTCTAAATGTCTTCCTACCGATATATTTACCCAGTTAGTACCAGAGTGCTTCGGTGCTTCTGGCAATGTCCCTGACAGTGTTGTGTTTATCACCCCTGACATTGCACAGACATTATCAAAGACCAGTCTTCAGCCGGGTCTAAAACTCTCCCCTAACCTATGTTCTTTTGCCTTAAAACCAACATCAGTATCACTCATGCCTCGATCCACCTTTACATTGATCAGCATTAAACACTATTTCCCAGTAATTACTCCATGTGCGGAGCTCTCTGTTGCTTTCCATAATTTGTGCCTACAGAACACATTTTAATGTTGCCTGCAAATTGAGAAATTCTGGTTAGCAACACCTCGATTTCAAAATTCTCATCCTGTTTTCAAATCTCTCCATGGCCTCATCCCTCCCTATCTCTGTAAGCTCCTCCAGCACCACAATTCCCTGAGATGTCTGCGCTCCTCTAATTCTGCCCCCATGAGCATCCCTGATTGTAATCACTCAACCACTGGTGGCCGTGTCTTCAGTTGCCTAGGCCCTAAGCTCTGGAATTCCTGCCTAAACCTCTCTACATTTCTTTCCTCCTTTTAAGATGCTTCTTAAAACCTACCTCTTTGACCAGGCTTTTAGTCATCTGTGCTAATTTCTCCTTATGTGGCTCAGTGTCAAATGTTTGGTCTCATAATACTCCTGTGAAGCGCCTGGGGACATTTCAGAATGTTAAAGGTGCTATATAAATACAAGTTGTTGTTGTTTTTGTCTGTAGACTGTGAGTAAAGAAAGCGCGAAGGGGCTGAACCCTGGGCAACTGTACTTGCCCCTTCTCCCCAGCGTAGGGTCACCAACCCTTCAGGCTTGTCCTGGAGTCTCCAGGAATTAAAGATTAATCTTCTGGACACTGCTGCATGTAAACCGGGAGAAAAAGCATAGAGGCATTTCAAAAAATGTTCTTTCAACATTATTCATTATTGGAGATGGTGGAAAACGGGCTGTTTGACCATGAATCTTTCAACCTGGTGACAAAGTGTCCGTTTCCTGGTCTCCGATCAGTGTGAGAAGATGGGGCATTGCGAGGATGGACATGTCGAGTGACCAGTGTGAGAAGATGGGGCATCACAAGGATGGACATGTCGAGTGACCAATTAGTGTGAGAAGATGGGGCATTGCGAGGATGGACATGTCAAGTGACCAGTGTGAGAAGATGGGGCATCACAAGGATGGACGAGTCGAGTGACCAATCAGTGTGAGAAGATGGGGCATTGCGAGGATGGACATGTCAAGTGACCAGTGTGAGAAGATGGGGCATCACAAGGATGGACGAGTCGAGTGACCAATCAGTGTGAGAAGATGGGGCATTGCGAGGAGGGACATGTCAAGTGACCAATCAGTGTGAGAAGATGGGGCATCGCGAGGATGGACATGTCGAGTGACCAATGGTGGGGGCAGAGGCGGGAGGTTCTGAAATATGTCCAACCTCAGTTGGCTATACCACCTCAGCACAATTTAGAAGGTTGTGTTGTCTGCTCTATTGCTACCATTACTTTGGGAGTTTGCCTGCAACAAACAGCCGACATAATTCAGATTTCAAGGGTGTCGCTGAGACTAAAGTAATTGGCTTGCAAGCTCGAAAAAAAACCAGGTCACGTCAGCAGTGACATTTACTTTTTCCTTGGCTCTACAGGGACTGGTTTCATATATAGCACAACACCACCCAAAGTGCACTAGAGAGAAGCCTAAACCATTTTCATGGGCAAGCCTTATTTGAATGTGACTACCAGTGCGTAACGAGACAGCTGGAGCCAGGGTGTCAGACCGTAAAGTGTGTAGAGGGGGCGGCAGTCTGGGGGAGAGCCATTCAGCGGCCGACACTGGTGCTACGATTGTTGTGGTGTCTGGAGGATGTTTGGGAGTGGCCTCCACTGGTCCTTTTAATGATTGGAGGGTAGGGCACACTGCGTCCAGTACCAATTGGCAGAGCATGCATGGCGCACACGCCACCCATTGGCACCTGCAAATTGCATCAGGATCTTACAACCGTGTCGGACTCCCACTGAAATATCGGAATGAGGCTTCGGCTTGTTTTGGGTGGGATGCTGGCCGGCTGAAGATCAAGTTGTTTGCTGGTCTCAGGAGGAAGTGTGTTGCTCCCTTTTGTACACTTCTCTTCATCAGCCTGGCACAAACCGAAGTTGCTGACTTCTGCACCTGCCAGAAGGCACCTTTTCCAGCACTGTGCATAACTGTTGATCTTTTGCACATATTTGTTCCTTGTGCCATTACTGGATGGTACACTTCCTTGCTCACGGAGGTGGCAGATATCAAACAATAGACAAACACTCAGATTTCTAGCCCTGCCTGTGAGGGTGTATCTCAGTGATATCAGCAGCCACGGATGTAGAAGGTAGAATCAGAGAAGCTTAGAGCACAGAAGGAGCCTGTTCGACCCGTTGTATCTGTGCCCACTCTTTGAAAGAGCTGTCCAATTTAGTCCCACAGCCCAGCTTTTTCCCCATAACCCTGCAAATGAGTCCGCTTCAAGGACACCTCCATTTGACTTTGAAAGTTGCTATGGAATCTGCTTCCACCACCCTTTCAGGTTCCGGATCATAACAACCCTCTGTGTGAAATAATTCTCCTCTCTCCTTCTCTGGTTCTGTTGCCAATTATTTGAAAGATAGTCCTGATTCTCCAGTTTAGAACCAGACGCAGTCCGTGGCGGTCACACGGACATCATCTATCCAACCAGTTGCTTTTACTTGCATTATTTACTCTTTTGTGCTTCATCTCTGTCTTTTGATGGTAGTAATGATTTCATGAAAACAGTTTAGAAGAATATTTTGGAAAATTTAGCCAAAGACTGCAGCTTTGGTATTGAAATTGGACGGAATTGCTGAGGGTTTCAGACACCGTTAATAGGCTGATGCTGTCCTGCTCTTTTAGGGTTAATGTTACAAACTAGGTGGAGGGTCACCCACTGGGAGTATGTATTAGGGTTAATTCCACTCCCAGCAGCCCAGCCCGGTTCAGAGGAAGTGGGGCTCGGAGACCAGAAGCACAGAAATGTACGGCACAGAAGGAGGCCATTCGGCCCATCGTGTCTGTGCCGGGATGTGCCAGCGATACAACACAAGTAACGGGCAGCTCTGTGAATGTGTACTCACTGTGGACACAGGCCCTGCTGGGAATGTTGTGATTGTGGAATTAGCCCGTGGGAATTATTGCCCAAATTCCCCATAAATGCTCCCAGCAATCAAAGCTTTGTGCCGGGTGCAGAAATCCGCAAAATCCCCCAATAAAAGAAGAAAATGCTGGGAATACTCAGCAAGTCAGACAGCAGCTATGGAGAGAGAAACAGAGTTAACCTTTCAGGTCGATGACCCTTCATCAGAACTGGCTGCTTATGTGGCTTTCTGAATCATACATTGGCTGTTACAGGGCGGGTAGCGGGGTGGATATCTTAGTGCCCTACATGTATCAAAGTGAGAAACCCTTTTGTAAAGAGCAGGTTTACAATGCCTTTACACAGAGCATGGAGAAAACCTACTCACACAATCTATTGATAGGCTAAGTATTGGCTAGGATCTGCTCTGAAAACACAATTTTTGCTGGCTCCAGGACTTTTTATGGTAAAATTGCAATATTTGGATGGCAAATTGTGCCATGTGTTCGAAGGATAGTAATTCGGGGCAGTTGGTGTGGGACGTGGAACCATGCCCTATTGTTGTAGCCAGCAGTCTTTGGCACCCATATTACCGCACTGTAGGGACTGCCTACTGCAATTCCCAGTCACAGTGCATAGGAGCAGCAGTAGGCCATTCAGCCCCTCGAGTCTGCTCCACCATTCAATCAGATCGTGGCTGATCTGTACCTCAACCCCGTTTACCCACAGCTATCAACAAATATACTGATCTCAGTCTTGACCCAATTGACCCATCACCACAGCCTTTAGGATAAATGCAGACATTGTGTCGCTAGCTAATGGCTGCACTGAATAAATATGTGACAATATAATGTTCATGAAGTCAGTGCTTGTTTATTAAATTATCCTATGAGTAAATTAGTGTTTATTTTAACACTTCTATGTACTTTTTACGATTTATTTGTGATACACCCTTGCTGAATCCATTTGTGAGTATTGTGATATCTGAATTGTGAGCGCTGGAGCCAGACAAGTCTGAGGGAAAATAAGGAGAGGCCCGGAAGGTGTTTTAAATTCTGAGATTGTGTTGCTCAACTTACAAAGGACAGCACCAAGTCTCTCTTTGAAAGGTTAGGGTAGCAAGTGGCAGCAAACAGTGCAAACAAATCTAAAAAAGGTAAATACTCAGCTGGTCAATGGACAACTTAGCTTGATCCTTCCTTTCCTGCAGTTCATGGATACAACTAAAGTAACGATAAGCACTTCAAAACCCCGTTACTGTAAAGGTCGCGCCTTTTAATCACATCACCGAGGCCCCATTACTGAACTTTGTCTTATTTCTACTATCTGTTCCCCTCCTATTGTGCTAACATGATGGAGTAGACCCACAAACACACATAGACACACACTGGGCTAATAGTGAGGGGAAGGCCACCGAGTTTCAGAACCGATAGCACTCGGTATGTATTCAGCGCAAAATGCTCACGGACTTTTTGTGCCAGACAACTCCCACAAATATCAGAAGGAACATTTTTCAACACCACCTTCTCAACCCCACCCATTCCACACGTTACCAGGATCTGAGCTTTGAGAGGTGATCTGATGGGGGTCTTTAAAATTAGGAAGGGATTCATTTGGGTAGACGTAGAGAAGATGTTCCCACTTCTGGGGGAAACCCAAACTAGGAGCCATAAATATATGATAATCAACAATAAATCCAATAAGGAATTCAGGGAACCAATCCGCATGAATCCCTGCATTGGTGTGAAAGCAGGAGTTTAAGGCTTGGGAGAGGGACCTGTGAAATCTGCCACAGCAAGTGCCCTCCGATACCCAACAGCTTATAGCAGCTCAGGTTTTCAGTGAATTCTGAGTTCAGGAGGAGGATTCCATAACCTGAGACTGGCGCTACGTCAGTTACAATCAATCCCGATCAGCAGAAATGAACATTGAAGAGAATGTGACAGCGACAGATTTTGTTAATATCCAAAGATATTTCTTAAAAGAGGCAATTCAATCATTGTGAGCATTTTTCTTTATAGTTGCATTCAAAATTTGTATCTGACAGTATTTACTGATTTAGCTTCATACTTGGATAGAATGGTGAGAATGTGGAACCCGTTACTGCAGAGAGTGTTCGAGGCGAATAGCAGAGATGCATTTAAGGGAGAGCTAGATAAACACATGAGGGAGAAAGGAATAGAGGGATATGCTGATAGGGTGAGATGAAGTAGGGCAGGAGAAGGCTCGTGTGGAGCATAAACACGGCACAGACCTGTTGGGTTGAACGGCCTGTTTCTGTGCTGTAAATAAATACATTCATTCCATTCCCCTATAGAGACCCTGGTGGGGGGGGGGGGTAACTGATAGCAGGTTTCCAAACCGCTGGTTTCAGTTCATTTCCCAACGGCCCGTGGTATGGGGGCCTCGGTGATTTTAACCGCCAGGCCTCAGTAACATGCCGGCAGTCCCCATCCCGCAAGCACCTGGCAGGAACTGGATGGAGAGCGACTCTCCCCCGCCCACTCGCACTCAGATACATGTGGGCAATTGGGTTCCTTAGCCCCCCACTCGCACTCAGATAGATACATGTGGGGAATGGGGTGGGCCTTGCCCCCCACCACCCCCCCACTCGCACTCAGATACATGTGGGGAATGGGGTGGGCTTTGGTCCCCCCACTGGCACTTAGATACATGTGGGGAAGGGGGTTGGTGGCGGGGGGGTGGAGGGGGGCAGGGGGAGTCTCGCACAGGGAAGCGGGGAGTCCAGGGCGGGGGAGATCTACACTTTCCTCTGGAAAGCAGAAATACTTACCTGGAGAAGCCTCTTCAGTTTCCCAATGCTCCTCAGGTTGACCTTCACCTGGTGGGAAAGCAGCGGTGGATCCCAGGCTCAGGCCCGAGACAACATGGCTGCTGGGGCCCAACCACATCATCGGACTCTAATTAGCATACAAGCATTAGAACCCAGATTAGCATAAACGCATTAGGACCCTGATTAGCATATACGTATGAGAACCCTGATTAGCATACAGGCATTAGGACCCTGATTAGCATATGCACATTAGGACCCTGATTAGCATACGGGCATTAGGACCCTGATTAGCATACAGGCATTAGGACCCTGATTAGCATACGCACATTAGGACCCTGATTAGCATACGCACATTAGGACCCTGATTAGCATACGCACTTTAGGACCCTGATTAGCATATGCACATTAGGACCCTGCCGACTTTGGCTTGGCAACTGATCTGCCTGTCCAGAAGCGGCACTTACAATTGGAAACGGTGGGTTCTGAGCATCTGTCTGGTGGGAAAGTAAGCTGGGACATCGATCCACGTATGAGATCCGCATATGTGATGTACAGTTGCTGTAAGCCGTAAAACTACAGGGTTGGTTTTACAAATGGTGAAATTTTGGTAGGAAGAATGAGGAGAGACCATACACATTAATTTCAAAGAGAGCTCATGAAAGCGAGACCTGAGGGTGCTTATGCACAAATCTTTGAAGGTGGCAGGGCAGGTTAACAAAGCAGTTAATAAAGTTTATGGGATCGTGGGCTTTACAAATAGAGGCAGAGAGTACAAACTCCAGGAAGTTTTGCGAAACCTGTATAAAACTCTAGTTTGGCCCCAGCTGGAGTATTGTGTCCAATTCTGGGCAGCGCACTTTAGGAAGGACGTGAAGGCTTTGGAGAGGGTACAGAAGAGATTTACTGCAATGATTCCAGGGATGAAGAATTCCAATTACGTGGATAGACTGGAGAAGCTGGCTTGTTCTCCTTAGAGCAGAGAAGGCTAAGAGCAGTTTTGACAGAGGTGTTTAAAATGATGAGGGGTTTAGATAGAGTAATTAAAGAGAAACTGATCCCATTGGCAGAAGGGTCGATAACCAGAGGGCACAGACTTAAGGTGATCAGCAAAAGAACCAGAGGCGAGCTGAGGAACAACGTTTTCATGCAGCGAGTGGTTAGGATTTGGAATGCTCTGCCCGATAGGATGGTGGAAGCAGGTTTAATAGTCGTCTTCAAAAGGGAATTGGATAAATTCTTGAAGGTGAAACAATTGGGGAAAGAGCGGGGGAATGGGACTAACTGGATTGCTCTTTGAAAGAGCCAGTGTAGAGTCGATGAGCCGAAAGGCCTCCTTCTGTGCTGTACTATTCTATGATTCTCCACCACCCTCATCGTGGCCATGAGACCCACTTCCTGCTCCCTTGACCCTATTCCCACTAAACTGCTGACCACCCAACTTCTTTTCCTGGCTCCCATATTAGCTGACATTGTGAATGGTTCTCTCTCCTCAGGTACTGTCCCCTTCTCCTTCAAATCTGTCATCACCCCTCTCCTCAAATATCCAACCCTTGACCCCACTGAGCCTGCTAGCTATCGCCCCATCTCCAATCACCCTTTCTTCTCCAAAGTCCTTGAATGTGTTGTCGGCTCCCAAATCCGTGCCCATCTTTCCCGGAACTCCATGTTTGAATCCCTTAAATCTGGTTTCTGCCCCTGCCACAGTACCAAAATGGCTATCAAAGTCACAAATTACATCCTTTGTGACTGTGACAAAGGTAAATTATCCCTCCTCATCCTTCTCGACCTGTCTGCAGCCATTGACACGGTGGACCACTCCATCCTCCTCCAACGTCTCTCCACCATCGTCCAACTGGGTGGGACTACACTCACCTGGTTCCATTCTTATCGATCTAATCGTAGCCAGAAAATCACCTGCAATGGCTTCTCTTCCCACTCCCGCATCATTACCTCTGGTGTCCCCCAAGGATCTATCCTTCGTCCCTCCTATTTCTCATCCATATGCTGCCCCTTGGTGACATCATCTAAAACACGGCGTCCGTTTTCACATGTACGCTGACGACACCGAGCTCTATCTCACCACCACTTCTCTCGACCCCTGCTTGGTATCTAAATTGTCAGACTGCTTGTTCGAAATCCAGTACTGGATGAGCAGAAATGTTCTCCAATTAAATATTGGGAAAACCGAAGCCATTGTCTTTGGTCCTCGACACAAACTGCGTTCCCTTGCCACTGACTCTATCCCTCTCCCTAGCATCTATCTGAGGCTAAACCTGACTGTTCACAACCTTGGTGTCATATTTGATCCGGAAATGAGTTTCCGGCCACATATCCGTGGCATAACTAAAACCGACTTCACCTGCTGCTGAAATCCTCATCCATGCCTTTGTTATCTCGAGACTTGACTACTCCAACGCACTCCTGGCTGGCCTCCCACATTCTACCCTACGTAATTTTGAGATCATCCAAAACTCGGCAGTCCTTGTCCTAACTCGCACAAAGTCCCGCTCACCCATCACCCCTGCGCTCGCTGACCTACATTGGCTCCCGGTGAAGCAGTGTCTCGATTTCAAAATTCTCATCTTATTTACAAATCCCTCCATGGCCTCGCCCCTCCCTATCTCTGTAATCTCCTTTGGCCTCACAACCCCACGAGATGTCTGCGCTCTTCAAATTCTGCCCTCTTGAGCATCCCTGATTATAACTGCTCAATCATTGGTGGCCATGCCTTCAGCTGCCTGGGCCCCAAGCTCTGGAATTCCTTCCCTAAACCTCTCTGCCACTATCTCTCCTTCCTCCTTTAAGACACTCCTTAAAATCTACCTCTTTGACCAAGCTTCTGGTCACCTGCTGTAATTTCTTCTGATGTGGCTCGGTGTGAAATGTATCTGATTTGGCTTACAACACACCTGTGAAGCGCCTTGGGACATTTTACTACGTTAAAGGCGCTATATAAATTTATAGGTTATTGTGTTCCTAACACAGATGAGGCTGCACACTGGGAGGTTAAAGTAATAGTGACCTTAGTCTTTAACAAGACACATACAAAGTGAGGAACAGGCCTTGGGGGCCGGCATATATACAGTGCTCCCAAGGGATGCTGGGATCTCTTGGGACTTCAGGGGATGAGCTCCCTGGTGGCGGAACATGGGAGCACCTGCTTTACAGATACACATCACTCCCCCCGCCAAAGTCAAAGTGAAAACTATTTACAAGGTGAGGCAGTCGGGAGCCTTTCTTTCCCTGGTGGACCGCCTCGGTACAAATGTCTGTTCTGGTGTGTTGGCTGTGCCCTTGCTGGGCTGGCGTGTTGTTGGCCCTGCAGGGCTGCGAGGTGAGCCTGGCCTTGCTGGGCTGTTCGGCGTGATGGGTTCGATTTCCTGCTCCGGTATGGTGTCGTTGATCTATTGGGTGTGTGTTGTGGGCTCGATAAAGGTGGTGTATGCTTTGGGTGGTTCAGGGCAGTCTGTGAACCGCAGCCTCGTTTGGTCCAGGCGCTTTCTGCAAATTTGTGCATTGTCTAGTTTGTCTATAAACACCCTAGTCCCTTCTTTAGCTATTACCGTGCCCACGATCCACTTGGGACCACGTCCATAGTTTAGCACATACACAGGGTCATTCAGATCAGTTTCCCGTGATTTCCAGTGGCGCAACTATCATTTACATTTTGTTGCTGCCGCCTGCTCCCTACCTGTTCATGTAGGTTGGGGTGAACCAGCGAGAGTCTGGTTTTAAGTGTTCTTTTCATGAGTAGCTCAGCCGGGGGCACCCCTGTGAGCGAGTGGGGTCTCGTGCGGTAGCTGAGCAGTACTCGGGACAGGCAGGTTTGGAGTGAGCCTTCTGTGACTCATTTAAGGCTCTGTTTGATGGTTTGTACTGCCCGCTCTGCCTGCCCATTGGAGGCTAGTTTAAGCGGGGCCGAGGTGACATGTTTGATCCCATGGCGGGTCATAAATTCTTTAAATTCGGCACTGGTGAAAGATGGCCCGTTGTCACTGACCAGTATGTCAGGCAGGCCGTGGGTGGCAAACATGGCTCTCAGGCTTTCAATGGTGGCGGTGGCAGTGCTTCCCGACATTATTTCATATTCAATCCATTTTGAAAAAGCATCCACCATCACCAGGAACATTTTACCGAGAAACGGGCCCACCTAGTCGACATGGATCCTCGACCATGGTCTGGGGGGCCAAGACCACAAACTTAGTGGTGCCTCCCTGGGCGCGTTGCTCAACTGAGCACATACGCTGCATTGCCGTAACAGGACTCTAAGTCAGATTCGATACCGGGACACCACACGTGGGATCTGGCTATCGCTTTCATCATTACTATACCCGGGTGTGTGCTGTTGAGATCCGAGATGAACGTCTCCCTGCCCTTTTTTGATAGCACTACGCGGTTACCCCACAACAGTCTGCCTGAATGGACAGCTCGTCCTATCGCCGCTGGAACGGCTTGATTGGCTCTTGCATTTCAACGGAGATGCTGGCCCAGCTCCCATACAGTACACAGTTTGTTACTAGGGACAGCAGAGGATCTTTGCTGGTCCAAGTCCGAATCTGGCGGGCCGTGACAGGTAATTTATCATTTTCAAACGCTTCCATGACCATCAACAAGTCTGCGAGCTGCGCCACCATCAATAAGTTTGCAGGCTGCGCCATTTCCACCCCTGTGGTGGGCAATGGTAGCCAACTGAGAGCATCTGCACAGTTCTCGGTGTCTGGCCTGTGGCGGATGATATAGTTATACACTGATAGCGCGAGTGCCCACCTTTGTATGTGGGCTGAGGCATTAGTATTTATCCCCTTGTTTTCAGCGAACAGAGATGTGAGGGGCTTGTGATCGGTTTCCAGCTCAAATTTGAGGCCAAACAGGTACTGATGCATTTTCTTTACCCCGAACACACACGCTAATGCCTCTTTCTCAATCATGCTGTAGGCCCTCTCGGCCTTAGACAAGCTCCTGGAAGCATCGGTGACAGGTTGCAACTTCCCCGCAACGTTAGCTTGTTGTAATACACACCCGACTCCGTACGACGATGCATCACATGCTAGCACAAGTCTTTTACACGGGTTATACAATACAAGCAGCTTGTTGGAGCATGAAATGTTTCTGGCTTTCTCAAAAGCAATTACTTGTTTTTTTCCCCATACCCAGTTCTCACCTTTGCGCAATAACACATGTAGGGGCTCTAAAAGGGTGCTTAACCCCGGTTGGAAGTTACCAAAATGGAAATCGAGCTGGACAGGCTGCAATGCGAGGGCATCATCTCCCCTGTGTAATTCAGCGAGTGGGCCAGCCCGATTGTTCCAGTACTCAAAAGTGATGGCACGGTCAGGATTTAGTTGAGGAGTCCCATGAACGACTGTAGCTCCGTGACATTCTCTGGCCTGGGCGCGTTCCTGATAGCCTCCATCTTGGCGTCTGTGGGCCGAATGTCGTCTGCCGCGATCTTTCTCCCCAAAAACTCCACTTCTGTTGCCATGAAGACGCATTTCGACCTCTTCAGCCGCAGTCTTACGCAATCCAGTCGCTGGAGGACCTCCTCCAGGTTTTGTAGGTGCTCGGCTGTGTCCCGACCCGTGACCAATATATCGTCCTGAAAGACCACCGTGTGTGGTACCGACTTGAGTAGGCTCTCCATGTTTCTCTGGAACATCGCTGCAGCCGACCGAATTGCAAACGGGCATCTGTTGTAGCTGAATAGTCCCTTGTGTGCGTTGATGCAGGTGAGGCCCTTCGAAGACTCCTCCAGCTCCTACGTCATGTAGGCCGAAGTCAGGTCGAGCTGGGTGAACATCTTGCCTCCTGCCAGCGTCGCAAATAGGTCGTCTGCTTGATGTAGCGGGTATTGGTCCTGTAACGAGAAATGATTAATAGTTACTTTATAATCGCCGCAAATCCTGACCGTGCCATCACTTTTGAGTACTGGAACAATCGGGCTGGCCCACTCGCTGAATTCCACTGGGGAGATGATGCCCTCGCGTTGCAGCCTGTCCAGCTCGATTTCCACACTCTTCCTCATCATGTGAGGTACCCCTCTCACCTTGTGGTGAATGGGTCGTGCCTCTGGGACCAAGTGGATCCGTACCTTCACCCCGGAAAAGTTTCCAATGACTGGCTCAAAAAGGGAAGGAAATTTGTTAAGAACCTGGGTAGATGAGGCCTCATCGACATGTGATTGCGCTCGGACGTCATCCCAGTTCCAGCGGATTTTGCCCAGCCAGCTCCTTCCAAGCAGTGTGGGGCCATCACCCAGGACAATCCAGAGTGGCAGTTCGTGCACCGTGCCCTCGTAGGTGACCTTGACCATGGCGCTGCCCTGGACAGTGATTTGCTCTTTGGTGTACGTTCTCAGTTTCGTGTGGATGGGGCTCAGGGTTGGTCTGAATGCCTTGTTGCACCACAGTCTCTCAAACATCTTTTTACTCATGATGGATTGGCTAGCGCCAGTGACCAGTTCCATGGCTGCAGGCAAGCCATTCAATTTTACGTTTAGCATTATAAGTGGACATTTGGTCGAAAATGTGTGCAACCCGTGCACTTTAGCATCTGCCTCCTCTCTCTGAGGCTCGAAATTGCTTTGATCCACCATGGACCGATCTTCCTCTGCCACATGGTGGTTAGCACGTTTTGCAGAGCTTGCAGCTCGTTTGCAAGCTCGTTGGAGGTGCCCCATTGTTCCACAGCTCTTGCAAACATACCCTTTGAAGCAGCATGAATAGAAGCCTTCACAATGCCAACAAGGAGTGAATTGCCTTGCATTCATCCTTTGTTGGGGACTCAGTCATCTGGGTCACCTGAGGCCTGCTGGCAGTTTCAGACTCGTGGGTTCTGCGCTGTACATTTCTGCTCACAAACACAGTTCCAGTTAATTTATGAACATTGCTAGCACTTGTGTGCTGAGAGATTTGTTTGGTGTTATCACTGGTGGACATAAACGCCTGTGCTATCGCAGTGGCCTTACTGAGGGTCGGTGTCTCTACAGTCAAAAGTTTTCGTAGGATGGTTTCGTGGCCAATGCCCAGTACAAAAAAGTCTCTGAGCATTTGCTCCAGGTAGCCATCAAACTCACATTGTCCTGCAAGTCGTCTTAGCTCGATGATGTAGCTTGCCACTTCCTGATCTTCAGATCGCTGGCACGTGTTGAACCGATACCTTGCCATCAGCATGCTCTCCCTCAGGTTAAGATGCTCCCGAACCAGTGTACACAGCTCCTCATACGACTTATCTGTGGGTTTCACCGGAGCCAGAAGATTCTTCATGAGGCTGTAGGTCGGTGCCCCGCAGACCGTGAGGAGGACCGCTCTCCTTTTTGCAGCACTTCCTTCTCCGTCCAGCTCGTTGGCTACAAAGTACTGGTCTAGCCATTCGGCATAGGCTTCCCAGTCCTTACCCTCCGAGAACTTCTCCAGGATGCCCACAGTTTTCTGCATCTTTGCGTTGGATTCGTATTCTCGTCGCCAGTTATTGTGTTCCTAACACAGATGAGGCTGCACACAGGGAGGTTAAAGTAACAGTGACCTCAGTCTTTAATAAGACACTCCAGAGTGAGGAACAGGCGTTCGGGGCCGGCTTATATACAGTGCTCCCAAGGGATGCTGGGATCCCTTGGGACTTCAGGGGATGAGCTCCCTGATGGCAGAACATGGGAGTGCATGCTTTACAGATACACAACACAAGTTGTTGTTGTCGTTGATGATTCCATGAATTGTGCTTTGAGAGTGGGAGGCTAGGTCTCCAATGGAATTCTCAGGAGGCATATCGGCAGGTGAGGCATTCACAGAATTGGCTCCTACATTTAACCCAGTGGGAACATTGCTTCATGTGGGGTACGACACTAATTGTGCAAAAAGGGACCGGTGAGTCCAGAGTGGGGTCATGTCGGGAGAAAGTGGCTACAGCTGTTGGCATGAGCTTTCAGCCCCCTCGCGAAGAGGAGTGAATGAGGTTAATGATACGTTTGTGTGACATTCCTTAGATTAATAGTCAAATCAAAGAGGGAGCGTTTACTGCTGGCCAGTCCTGCTTCAGTGGGCCCAGCAGATTTAGAAGTGTTACCAGAGCAGCAATGGAAGTGGATACCATCAGTGAGATTTCTGCTCGAGGGTGTGGGCCAAGCAGCCATTGGGTGCAACATTTCAGCAGGGCTGGGAGAGAAAGAGGAGAGGGTGGCTGGGAGTGTTGAGCATATTTGAGGTGCTCGATGGCTCTCAGTTACTGCACCAGGCAGTGTGTGCAGTGGGATAGCAGGAGCTAACTGGCCATGGTGGAGTTGGAATCCCACAGCAACAGTTGGAGCATTCAAAGGGCGATGCTCCCTTTGTTACTCTGGCCTGAGGTAGCTGCCACTGGTGTGGCCACACACTGAATGGCAGACTGCAATACAGTCAGCCGTTGCTCTGTAGCCTCACTTCAGTGACAGACGACAGTGAACACTTGGGTCCAGGCAATGTCCAATGCAGTGCGTGTGGCGGGGTAAGTGACTCTGCAATATGGTGCTGCTGCTCTAACAAGCTTGGCATTCCCATGGGACTGAGGTAGGCACCCAACCCTCCACCAGTTGACCCCCTCATCGACCTTGCACCACCTCCCCATCAGCATCACTGGAGTTCTCCTCTGCCACCCATGTATCTGTGCCGGTGCCGGCTTCGAATGGGGGCGGTGTCGCTCGGTGCTCAGGTGAGCAATGTTCCTCAGGTGTGCCGGCTGCACTCTCCAGCTCCTCTTGCTCTGTGAAGTGAGCAGAGAGGGTATTAGGAGTATCGGAGTAGATTGATTCATTTGGTTTCCTGTATCGCCATTACATGTACTGTTATGTTCTTAGTCATAGACGTGTTGAATATTTAATCAAAATTGTACATACCAACAATATATATGATGATCTAATCAAAAGAGTACATCCCAATAATTCTATGCACTCCATCACTTGCCACAGCCCCAGTGCCTCCTCGGGATTCCTTCTTGAATATATCAACTATTGCTTGCTCCTGTGGAGTGACTTGCTGCTGGTCGCAGTGTCCACCACGGGTTGCACATTCCCACCTGCAGTTATCTTCCAGTTCTGCCTTTACATATAAAAGCAAGGGGATAGAGACGATGGCCGAGAAATTACCGTGCATTAGGAGTTAAACGTTTAGCATATTCATGTGACGTGGCTCTGATCTCGATTACAACTCAGGCGTAAACCTATTTCACACAGAAGCCCCGATCACAAGAGCAGTTGGCACCTCAGTCACTCCTGCAGTGATGTATGTCCATACTTTGGGGATTGTCAGCCCCACCCAAACATCTGCTTACACTGCTCCGTAACAAAGGCTGCCCAGATGAGCAGAGCCTGGTTGGTGCACAGCCATATTCCAGAAAGCCGTCCCAGCCGGACCAGTGAACAGTTAAAAGAACATAAGAAATAGGAGCAGGAGTAGGCCATGCGGCCCTTCGAGCCTGCTCCGCCATTTAATACGATCATGGCTGATCCAATCATGGACTCAGCTCCACTTCCCTGCCCGCTCCCCATAACCCCTTATTCCATTATCGTTTAAGGAACTGCTGTCTATTTCTGTCTTAAATTTATTCAATGTCCCAGCTTCCACAACTCTCTGAGGCAGCGAATTCCACAGATCCACAACCCTCAGAGAAGAAATTTCTCCTCATCTCAGTTTTAAATGGGCGGCTCCTTATTCTAAGATTTTGCCCTCTAGCTCTAGTCTCCCCGATCAGTGGAAACATCCTCTCTGCATCCACCTTGTCACGCCCCCTCATAATCTTATACGTTTCGATAAGATCACCTCTCATTCTTCTGAATTCCAATGAGTAGAGGCCCGACCTACTCAATCTCTCCTCATAAGTCAACCCCCTCATCTCCGGAATCAACCTTGTGAACCTTCTCTGAACTGCCTCCAAAGCAAGTATATCCTTTCGTAAATATGGAAACCAAAACTGAATGCAGTATTCCAGGTGTGGGCTCACCAATACCTGTACAGCTATAACAAGACTTCCCTACTTTTATACTCCGGGGCCATTCGCTCATTAGTGATGCTGGAAAGTGTTTTTTTTTTTAAAAAGTGGTTTCAAATCTTTATACAAAAGTATATACACTTAAGTTAGTTTGCAACAACACTGGTTTTTAGGCCAACCATTTTCACATTTCGACACAGTATTTCATATATGCTGGAAAGTGTTACAGGGTTACAGCAACCCAGGTACTACGTGGCTGTCCGTTTCAGTTGCCTCCTGCAAAAATCACAGTTCTCGGTAATTGAGCATTTAAAAGCCACATATCGGCACCACCTCATCTGTGGGGAACACTCTGACAAACAGTTTTCTCTCTTGTTTCTGCCTGAGAGACAAATCCTCCCCGAGTAAGGAACTGGAAGTGAATCGTTTGTAGGCACTGCACTTCTCCCTGCTTCCTACAGGTACTCTGAATCTCTTGTCACCAAGTTACTTTTCCCGGTCAACCCCCACCTCCCTCCCCACCCCCCTTCCCTGCCTTGACCCCGCCCCCCCCCCCATGCCCTGCCCTCCCATTGCCCTGTGGCCGCTCCCCCCCCCCCCGCCCCCCCCCCGCCAAAATAAGCTTTTGAGGCTGGGGATCAATTGAAAATGTCCAAACTGAGACGGATAGGTTTTTGTTGGGTAAGGGTATTAAGGGTTAGATGGAGGTAAGACACAGATCAGCCACAATCTAATTGAATGGCGGAACAGGCTCGAGGGGCTGAATGGCCGACTCCTGTTCCTATGTTCCTTTCACAATTCCTGGCATGCAGTTTAAAAATTTGCACAAAGCTTTGCTGGAGAACAGCACAATGTTAATGCAATGATCAAACGAGAAGGCATTTTGCACTGAAAATAAGAGAAAGTCAGGATACTCTACCCACTAATAAAGCTTCTTTCTCTGATCGGAGAGGTCGTGAGGCAGGACTTCCCTCACTGGCTGGCCTGCCTTGGGTGGACACGGACAAGGTGAACCCATTCGTCTCCTGTACAGAAAATATAAGGGAAATAACGTGGTATAATGTGAGCCTCTGAGAAACTTGGACTGACATGATCATCCCTCTGATTACAAGTGATTTCTCCTCCCCAATTATTTGCTACCTTAGGGCAAATGACATGAACCTAAAACATCTTATAAAACAAAGTGGATTGTTGTTTTAAATCTCCCTTTTCTCACTTGGAACACTGCCGTGTAACTGAGGTGATTGTTGCCCAGGCAGATTCAGACACAGCAAATCACTGACACTGAGCGCTGCTACAACAATGGCCAATAGGGGGCACTGTCTCTACACAATGGAGATCCAATCAACGGCAGCAAAGAAAAGATTGACTTTATATATCATTGTTCAACACAGAAGTTCTCTGCAGCCAATTCAGGCAAACGTGGCAGCCGGTTTGCAGACAGCAAGGCCCCAGTAAATGTCCACGGGATAAATGACCAGATGAACAGTTTTTGGTGGAGGGGGACCCATGTGGGCCAGAGTCAGCTCCCTGCTCCTCTCAAATAAGGCAGACCGGGCCTCGGTTTAACGTTTTGTTGAAATGGCGGCACCTCCGGCAGTGCAGCACTCCCTCAACATTGCACTGGAGTATGGGCCTGGGTCGTGCACTCAATGCCTGGAGTGAGGCTGAACCCATGACCTTCTGACTCCCGGTGCTAACCAGAGACAATCTACACCTGATTTAACTCTTTTGAGTTTACCTGCGAAAACATAAACATTAAAGAGTGCCACCCGACCTGGGTGACACTCCAGACATTTACAAGGCCCTTTTTTTCCCCCCCTTTTTTTTGTTTTTTTTTGTGTTTTTCTTTTTTTGGTTTTTTTTGGGCACTAAAATCACAATTTTTCCCCAGTGCCCCCTATAAAAGGGAAGGGGACACTAAAAGCACCGGCAATTAAAACAAATTAACTTTAAAACGTAAAATCAAATTAAAATTTGGTTGCCGGGCGTGATGATGCACTCCAGTCCCTCCGGTGCCCACCTCTCGCGGAAGGCCGCGAGCGTACCGGTGGACACCGCGTGCTCCATCTCCAAGGACACCCTGGACCGGATGTAAGAGCGGAAGAGAGGCAGGCAGTCAGGTTGAACGACCCCCTCGACCGCCCGCTGCCTGGACCGGCTGATGGCACCCTTGGCCGTGCCCAGGAGCAGTCCTACGAGGAGGCCTTCGGACCTACCCGCTCCCCTCCGCACAGGGTGCCCAAAGATCAGGAGAGTGGGACTGAAGTGCAGCCAGAATTTCAGGAGCAGCCCCTTCAAATAATGGAACAGGGGCTGCAACCTTGTGCATTCCATAAAAACATGGAACACGGACTCCTCCAGACCGCAGAAATTGCAGGCGGCCTGGGAGTCCGTGAACCGGCTTAAAAATTTGTTGCACGGCACTGCTCCGTGCACCACCCTCCAGGCCAAGTCCCCGATGAATAGTGGGAGGACCCCTGCGTAGAGTGCCCTCCATCGGGGACCCCCGCCTCCTCCGGACGGCAAGATGGTACGCCATGGCGTGTCCGGACGGCCGGCGAGGATGGCAAAGTTGAGGGTGTGCAGGAGCAGCCCGTACAGGAAATCCCTCCGCGCGGAACTGAAAGGCACGGAGGGGATTTCCCCGAGGCGGCTCAAGTTGTGAGGCGCCGGCCCCCGAGGGAGGTTCCGGGGTTTGGCGCCGATGAGGAATTCCGTCTCTACACCTGATTTATTCCCCACCACTACAACGCACGTGAAGCTTATTAATTGTTAATCAGCAGTGGGGGAAGCTCCACTCCGTTTGCTCTGTAGAATGAAATTGTGAACCAATTCTTCATGCACAGGTTTAGAATTATGTTGCACACAGCACACAGGAGAATTCTTTGCTCAATATAAACTGTAAATGAATGTTTAAATACATAGAATCTGGGTATCAAGGGGGAAGAATTGATCTCCTTAATATGTGCAGCAGCATTGCAAATCTATTCAGTCAAACCCTGTTTAAAGATGGTATTATACATGGTGATATCGAGTGTCTCTTCCCCAACACATGCTCTCATCAACCTAGAGCCTGCTATTGGTGGTTAACTGCAGATTATTAAGGTTAATAGGAGAATGATTGCCTTCCCATTAACCCTCAATATTGTCACTTTTATGCTACATGTGTGTCAGCTGTGGCTCAATGGATAGCATTCTCGTCCCTGTGTCAGAAGGTTGTGGGTTTCAGTCCCACTGCCAGGGACTTGAGCTTAATCTCGGCTGACACCCAGTGCTGTGCTGAGGGAGTGCTGCACTGTCAGAGGTGCGGTCTTTCGGGTGAGACATTAATCCGAGGCTCCGTCTGCCCTCAGGTGGATGTAAAAGTTCCCACGGTACTATTTTGAAGAAGGGCAGGGGAGTTATCCCCAGTATCCTGGTCAATATTTATCCCTTAACCAACATCACTAAAACAGAGGATTTTGTCCTTATGACAATGCTGTTTGTGGGAGCTTGCTGTGTGCAAATTGGCTGCTGTGTCTCTTACATTACAACAGCGACTGCACTTCAAAAGTACTTCATCGGCTGTAAAACGTTTGGGATGCCCTGAGGTTGAGGGAGGCGCTACATAAATGCAAGTCTTTCTATTTTAAGTCTGTCTCTATTTCGGCGACACCCAGCCTCCTTAAAAGCTTTTACCGACCAACCCGCCTCCTGGGAGCTGATTGGTTGCCTGGCTCCCGACCCGCCTGTGTTAAAATCGGAAGTGGGTGGGTTGGGGTCGGGTTTGTGAATTTTAACATTTTTCCTTCCCGCCACCACCCGCCCGTCCTTTGGGGTTAAACGGCCCCCTTTGATACTAGAATCACACCTCCATTCAGAAAAGGAGAGCATTTCCATTCAAGATAGTCCGAAAGTCAATGTATTTTTCTGGGTCATATTCTGACAAACAAAATGAACACAGAATTCCAATAAAAGGGCCTGAGGAAAGGAGATGATTACCCCATTGATTCCACCACTGTTACAGCTCGTAAAGGACATTCAGAGGATTAACTCTCCAATTGTCAGAACTTTAATATAAAACGCGAAGCTATAAATACAATCGCAGCCCTAGACTTTGCTTTTGAAAGTGCCATTTGTTGCCAGTCCCCTTCTGTAGGTACAGGCTCACGTTGGGCTGTGGGTTCAGGGCTGACTGGCTTCCAATATTTTTCCCATTATTCCTGTGAGTGGACAGTGAGTGTTGTCAGAAAGTGAGAGGCTATCTGGTCCGATGCCCCCCTTGTCCCCCATGTACATTCCAGCAGGGGTCATAGGGCAGTGAGCAGGGGCCATGGGACAATCTTACCCTCCTCTAGCCCAGGGAGTGTGGAGACCAATTGCAGTGGGTCATACTGAGAGGCCTGGCTGAGTGAACCCAGGTACTGGAACGGCCCCTGGAACTGTCTGGCTGGTACAGCTCACACTGCCTGTGCCGACAGAGTCAGCAAACAGGGCCGAGCATGTGTTTTAAGGCTGTAAATGCCGGCTAGAAATAACAGGGGACAAATACAAAACAAGATGCGTTAAAAATGTCTAACCCAGCAGTTGGACACGCCAGCATCCAAAGCCAGACTTCCGTGAGAATTGGTGCAGTTGATCTCTCTGTTCTTGCTGTTCAGCTGTTAATGGGTGACGGAGGAGAGAAAGACAAGATGTAAGTATTTAGAAAGACCACGTGGAGAGTTAGTGCTAATCCCAGGGCCACAGTGGGGACGCTGACTTTGCAGGAAGCATAGGTTGGGTCATTACATAGAATTACATCGCATTTTACAGCCCAGAAACAGGCCATTCGACCCAACGGGTGAAAGGCCATATTGGTTTGGTTAACTTGCTAAGATTCCAACAGCACTCCCTGCTGCCTGCTTCCTCCAAGAGATGATTAATTGCCAACAGAGACAAGCTGCTCAGTGAATGGGAGGGTAAGGAGTGTTCCAATGGAATGATTTGAGACGCTATTGGGGGTAATTTTACCCCCAAGAATGGGTAGGTTGGGGTCGGTGAGATGTGAAAGTAAAAAAAAATGCAACACCAACCCACCTCCAGCCCGCCCGCTTCCAGTTTTAACGGAGGCAGGACGGGGAGCAGGCAATCAATCTGCTCCCAGGAGGCAGGTTGGTCATTTAAATATTATGAGGATGCAAGTCCCAGATTTAATCTATCTTCCTGGTTTAACCCTGGCCGGCATGGTTTCCCAGGCTTCCAGAAACCCGGCAGCTAAAGGGAGATGAGGACTGCTGCGTGGAAGGTAAATGCTTTCCAGCACTGTTTGTGGGCCAGTTGGAGCAGGAGTGCTTCCCCCCCCAGTCCCCCAAGCTAACCTGCTTCCTTCCTCCAGGATGGCGGACCCTCTCGCCCCCGGGATCGGCAACCCCCCCATCCCCCAACAAGATCACCCCCCCCCCACTGAGATTGGACCCCTCCCCCCAAGATCCGGACCCTCCCCCAGTTGCAGGCTCCCTCTCTGTTCCTGGGTTGCGGCCTCCGCAGCGTTCCCCGCCTGACAGGGAGCCAAGCCTGTCGATCAGGCTGGTTTCCGGACGGGGAACCTGCTGGGAAAACAGACAAATGCCATGACGTTAAACTGCACAGCGTGCGGGGACCTGGACATCCGGGTTTCCCGACCACATCTCCCCATCACTCCCCCCCTGCCCACACCGCTCACAAGCCTACCCCGGTAAATATCAGGGCCAATGTCTGTTGCGTAAAAGGTTGGCAGTAGTTGATGCCTTGCATGTGATTTCTGGCCAAGAGTAAAGGTGCAGTGGTACCTTGGGATACACCCCCGTACCAGGCTGATTAACTGTTGTACCATTCGGTGCTGGGCTAGCCATTATGCTTGAGGCTGCCAGATAAACTGTCCTGTTCACTCTGTGACCCCACTGCCCCACTGACAGAAAGAGTCATCACCTTCAAACTGATGAGGATTGTCAAAGAAATACGACCGGGAAGCAAAGTTCTGGCCAATAATCATGTTGTTATTTATGGCTTTGCTATCGGAACATAAGAGAAGTGGCAAGTAACATTCGCGCCACACAAGTGCCAGGCAATAACTATCCCCAACAAGCGAGAGTCTAACCACTGCCCCTTGACATTCAACGGCATTACTATCGCTGAATCCCCCACCATCAACATCCTGGGACTCACCATTGACCAGAAACTTAACTGGACTAGCCAATAAAATACTGTGGCCATAAGAGCGGGTCAGAGGCTGGGTATTCTGTGGCGAGTGTCGCACCTCCTGACTCCCCAAAGCCTCACCACCATCTACAAGGCACAAGTCAGGAGTGTGATAGAATACTCTCCACTTGCCTGGATGAGAGAGGCTCCATTAACATAACCACTACATTAGCATACTCTATGAATATATCCAGCAATACCAATCAAGGGTTCGCATCAAGGTAAGCGGTTATTTTTCAGATTGGAGGGAAGTATGAGTGGCGTTCCCCAGGGGTCGGTATTAGGCCCACTGCTCTCTTTGATCTATATTAATGACCTGGACTTGGGTCCAAAGAGCATAATTTCAAAGTTTGCAGTTGACTCCAAACTCAGAAATGTAGTAACAATGAGGAGGATCGTAACAGACTTCACGAGAACATAGACAGACTGGTGAAATGGACAGACACATTGCAGATGAAATTTAATGCAGAAAGGTATGAAGTGAAGCATTTGGAAGGAAGAATGAAGAGAGGCGATATAAATTAAATGGTACAATATTAAAAGGGGTGCAGGAACAGAGAGACCTGGGTGTATGTACACAATTGTTTGACGGTAGCAGGACAGGTTGATAAAGCTGTTAAAAAAGCATATGGGATCCTGGGCCTATAAAAGGTTTTAAAAGTGTTTGATAGAGTAAATAAGAAGAAACTGTTTCCACTGGCAGGAGGGACAGTAACCAGCGGACACAGATTTAAGATAATTGCAAACGACCTCGAGAGGAGATGAGGAGAATTGTTTTAATGCAATGAGTTGTTATAATCGGGAGTGCACAGCCTGAAAGGGTGGTGAAGCAGATTTAATAGTAACTTTCACAAGGGAATTGGATAAATACTTGAAGGGGAAAAATCTGCAGGGCTCTGGGGAAAGAGCAGGGAAGTGGGATTAATTGGATAGCTCTACCAAAGAGCCAGCACAGGCTCGATGGGCCGAATGACCTCGTTCTGTGCTGTATCATTGTATGATTACCTCCAATCACACTGTTACAAATGTTAGGTCTGCACATGTTCACTCGGGTTCAGCATCACCAGACATTGCTGTAAGTGGATCAACCTTTCTACAATATGGAGTATATTCTAATTGCCCGATAATTAGACATACATTAGGGTGACCCGAGGCTGTATCAGTGAGATCGGCTCATTGTGCACATTGAATACTCTAATCTTATACACGCCCCACACATGTTTCTTGTATCTTCCGGAAAGTGGACAGATAAAGACTATAGAGAGACAAGACCAATTGTAAACACAAAATATAGTTTTCAGTAACTTACAATCTATTTCATGGTGAGATAGCGAAGGATGCTACTCTACCCCTTCACTTTACAGACTATTGTTGCTGAAACTAGCCGACACTGCCCTTTCCCTTATGGTACATGTGCATTCATACCTCAGTCTGGAGACTCTCCACTCCTCACTGTTTGATGAGAAAGCAATGCCTCTGAATGTCCCAACTCACCATGTTCAGACTGCCTTCTTATCCAGCCAGACTGGAAGCTAAAGACTGACCACCTTCCCCCCCCAGTTTTCTGTGTTGGTGATTTGCTAGTTAAGCTGCCAATCAAAATGAAAAACCTCCCCCTCTGTGGCAATGTCCTCTCTAGAATGTCCTAACAGAGATACCATTGTCTAATGGCCCTGAAATTCCGTTTTGGCCTTCCCACGGACATTTTAGAGAAAAAATACGCACCTACCTTAAGCTGCTGCACACGTTCGACTTTCCGATGCTGAGGCCTCCTTTGACTGCGATTCGCAGCGCGTGCACGTCGATGCGTGCGCAGGCCTCGAGCTGGAGTCACATGGCTCTGGACAGCCAATCAGGTAAAGTATCATACTAATAGGAGTTCCGCAGGGTTCTAAACTCCTATTACTATGATTGTGATAGAGCTCGAAACACCCAAAACACAGCCCGAAACACCCAAAACACTAAGAAAAAAAGAAAATAATTACACTACATTCATTTAAATTAAAGTTATTAATGTCTTAAAAAAAATAATTTCCCGATTTTTAAAAAAAGTTTTTAAAAATAAACTTACTGTTGTGGGGAGGGTTTTTAATGATAAATATATTTAAATATCTTTATTTTTATATATTTGTGTTTTTTAAAACACTTTCACCTGTAAAAGTAGGCTATGAACCTGCTTTTTCAGGCGCAAGATGTTTGAGGACATGTGTAAGCGTAAATATCGGAAATTTCCACTTACAAGTGTCCTCGCTCCCAAGATGAGGCCATCTGTCAAGCCAGAAACTTGACAGATCGGAAATGCCGGTTTCCAGTGCATGCACATTGTGTGCTGAAAACCGACATTTCCGATGCCTTCCCGGGTCCGTAGGAACTCTGTACGGACCCGGGTAGGTCGGAATTTCACGGCCAATGTCTCAAACTGATATGGTATATGAGAAGCACAATTCTGTTGGTTACTTTGCCTCGTCCCTGCTACTGGATCCAACCTGCATTTCCAGACAGATTGTATGTTGTGTGGATTTTAGCCTTTGTATGTTGAATTTAATTTAATAGTAATATATCAATATAAATTAACCTGAAATCCTCCTAGTCCGATAATCAAAAATCTCAAAAGGTGACACACATCCAGAATATTTTTCAATGCTTTTAAAATCAAACATATGATATCCTGCAGTCATTTACTCAGTTAATTCATATTGATACTAAAACTAAAAATAAGCCCAAACGAATTATTTTCTTATCAAATAAAAAACTTCTTTGGTGAGTCTGAGGTGACAGCTCCACATGTTCTGCTGGTATGACATGAGCTGGATTTCTCCCCTTGCCCAGCAGTAGTGCATTTCCAATCTATTCCAGTGGGCCTCCCGTTTCCAGCTCAACTAATGCTGAGTGGGCTGGGGCTATTGTCTGGAAAACAGAGGCCGAGAGGTGACCTAATAGAGGTCTTTAAAATTATGAAAGGGTTTGCTTGGGTCGACATGGAGGAGATGTTTCCACTTGTGGGGAAACTAAAACTAAGGTCAGTAAATATAAGATTGTCACTAATAAATCCAATCGGGAATTCAGGAGAAACCTCTTTACCCAGAGTGCTTAGAATGTGGAACTCACTAGCACAAGGAGTGGTTGAGGCGAATAGCTTTGATGCATTTAAGGGGAAGCTAGATAAGTACTTGAGGGGGAAAGGAATAGAAGGATATGGTGATAGGGTGAGAGGGAGTAGAGTGGAAGGAGGCTGGTTTGGGGCATAAACACAGGCAAAGGCCTGATGGGCAGAACAGCCTGTTTCTGTGCTGTAAATTCTATGTAATGGCATTCCATGAAAGTCATTTCCCGTCACATCAACAGACAGGAAATCAGATGATGCTACTGTCTGTCTGGTGGGCTTTATACACAATAGGATCTGTATTATTGCACATGTGTAGTTGGTGGAAAAGTCATTGGGATATATTTTTCAGCCAGTGAACTGCGGAACAGTTCATGCACATTTACAGCATTATTTTTGGGACGCACTAACCCATTTAATATCCACCTAAATACAGCAAGTAGAAGAATGTAGTATGAGCAGATAAACCATTGAGCCATGAACTTCTGCAATCTAGTATTGCAGCAAATAAATCCAGGGTACATCGAGGTAGCATGACTGCACTAAAGCTCGCCTTGTCCCCATCACTGGTACCATTAACTCTTCATGGCAGCCTCATTCAGAAAGTGAGACAGGAAGGGATTTACACAGTGACAGTACCTCATGCACGGGTAAAGTTTTATCGGTAATGTTGCTGATGCAGAGTGTTGAGCACCAAGAGAGTGTATGATGAGCGTATGTGCCTGATTTGTGGGCCCGCCCATTCATTCGGTTTAATGGCATCAGCAGGATCTTGGGGAGCTGGAGTTGCATTGGATTTCCACCACTTCCCTACAGACAGAAGGTTCTCCTCGGTGAGCCGCCGTGAAGTATTTGTTGACAGATTCCCTTCCTCTTGTGCTGCCTGCCCAGCCCTCCCGCTGCCTGCCCAGCTCTCCCGCTGCCTGCCCATCTCTCCCGCTGCCTGCCCATCTCTCCCGCTGCCTGCCCATCTCTCCCGCTGCCTGCCCAGCCCTCCCGCTGCATGCTCAGCCCTCCCGCTGCCTGCCCATCTCTCCCGCTGCCTGCCCTTCTCTCCCGCTGCCTGCCCATCTCTCCCGCTGCCTGCCCGGCTCTCCCACTGCCTGCCCATCTCTCCCACTGCCTGCCCAGCCCTCCCGCTGCCTGCCCAGCCCTCCCGCTGCCTGCCCATCTCTCCCGCTGCCTGCCCATCTCTCCCACTGCCTGCCCATCTCTCCCACTGCCTGCCCGGCTCTCCCGCTGCCTACCCGGCTCTCCCGCTGCCTGCCCATCTCTCCCGCTGCCTGCCCATCTCTCCCACTGCCTGCCCATCTCTTCCCTGCCTGCCCGGCTCTCCCGCTGCCTACCCGGCTCTCCTGCTGCCTGCCCATCTCTCCCACTGCCTGCCCATCTCTCCCACTGCCTGCCCGGCTCTCCCGCTGCCTGCCCATCTCTCCCGCTGCCTGCCCGGCTCTCCCGCTGCCTGCCCATCTCTCCCGCTGCCTGCCCATCTCTCCCACTGCCTGCCCGGCTCTCCCACTGCCTGCCCGGCTCTCCCACTGCTTACCCGGCTCTCCCGCTGCCTGCCCAGCCCTCCCACTGCCTGCCCGTCCCTCCCATTGCCTGCCCAGCTCTCCCGCTGCCTGTCTGGCTCTCCCGCTGCCTGCCCATCTCTCCCGCTGCCTGTCCAGTTAGCATAAAATTCCTTACAACTGCCTTCACATAATGTGAGGCCCATTGGGTTTAAAAGTCGTTAATCCAGACCAACTCTTCTGTAAGATAAAACTTAGTTGCATGTTATGATAGTGTTTTATAATGCTTTTGTTTAACTGTTATAGGATAAAAGTAACTAAAATGTATGTAAGCTGAGTTAACCATGGTAAAAACTGAGCAGCAAAGCATCATGGTAAATTGAGACAATATTGTGTTGGCTGTTGTAACGTGCTGAAGTAATAAGAATACTCTGTTCTGTTTGAACCCAGGATATGGTCAAGAGTAGAACATTAATTAGCCACAAAATAAAACAAAGGTCTACAATGCATTTCTTATCGCTAAAGCTAAATAATATGAGATTCTGTGTCAAAGTTCTCAGAGAAAAATGGCTCCTTCTGCAAAAAGGGAGGATAGCATAATTCAGGAGTGTGATGGAATACTCCCCACTTGCCTGGATGAGTACAGCGCCAACAACACTCAAGGAGCTCGACAACATCCAGGACAAAGCAGCCCACTTGATTGGCACCCCATCCACCACCTTAAACATTTACTCCCTCCATCACTGACGTACCGTGGCTGCAGTGTGTTCCATCTACAAGAGGCACTGCAGCAAATCGCCAAGGTTTCTTCGGCAGCACCTCCCAAACCTGCGACCTACACCACCTACAAGGACAAGAGCAGCAGGCGCATGGGAGCACCATCTGAAAATTCCCTTCCGAGTCACACACCATCCTGACTTGGAAGTATATCGCCGTTCCGGAGTCAAAATCCTGGAACTCCCTCCCGAACAGCTCTATGGAAGTACCTTCACCACATGGACTGCAGCAATTCAAGAAGGCAGCTCACCACCATCTTCTCAAGGGCAATTAGGGATGGGCAATAAATGTTGGCCTGGCCAATGACACCCACATCACTTGAACAAATAAAAAAAAACTTAGTCCTCTAGCACAGATGAGTTATTTGCAATAGATTGGTAATTGGAGATGAAGATTGAAATCCTCTTTCATATCGTAAGAATCCTACATCAAACATTTTTTAATTGGATTTATAGCTCGCCAATATTACATCAATCTTAAAGTTGCTTTGTGAGGCTGCTTCCTGTGACAGAATATCCAATGTGATTGACAAGAGATTGTTCTGCCCTCTGTCCATGTCCTTATCTGTAAACAGTCTCTTACCCACTCCAGGTTGGGTGGCCCAACTCCTCAGGCTTGTTATGTTAAGAGGAGTACGGTGGTCACTGTGAATTATGCGGAACGATTTTAACTGCTATCACCGGGGGAAACAACGGGCGATAGTGAATCAGCTGCACGTTTTACACCCCACCCAATTTTCTATTCCATCGACTTCAGCTCGCCGGCCGGATTGTGGGCCTTGGGCCTACCCATCCTGGAGCACGGGACGGTCACCATGCTCAGTTTGTGCCGCAGGGACAGGTGTCCTCCCCTTGGTGTTCTAACTATGCCTACGATTTCTCCAGGTCGAGGAGAGGCAGGGAGAGGGACCGATTCTATCCCAGGAGCACACGATCACACCTCAGTCTCCTACCTCAGAGTGACAGCGAACGGGCAAATGATATAACAGGACCTGGCACTAATAACTCAAATCTTTAGAAGGTTTTATTAAAAGTCATATTTGCCAATGGTAACACTGGCATTGGAACAGCAGGAGAAAGGGTTTATTTCTGTAATGAATCTCTCCTCAGCAAGCGAGGGCAGCTCATGGATTCAGAATCCTTTTATTGAACAAGATTAAATTTGTGATTGATTCAGTGCCATTGAAAATAATTCCGGGAATGGTTATATCACGGATTTGTTTGCACAAATAATGGAGTTACTTTTCTGCTTAAGCTGAAAATGTAATATTGCTTTCAAACTTGAGCTTTACTTCCATCAATAAACCAAGCATTAATTATGTTTGACGCAGAATAGGGATGGAGACAATTTATATTATGGCCAGTCTAACTAAGATTGATAGGAAAATTATGAGCAAGTTTTGGGCTATTGGACAACAGATGCTTGTTGAGAAGCATTCACATTACGATCAAATAGGTTTAATGTGTGATATACACCAGACATTGTTGAAGAATGTTGTTATTCTGGATCTTCTCAGTCTTTGCTTTGTGCGGAGGAGTGTATTATATGTTTGGAGGGATTGCCTTCATGTCGCTAGCCCCTGGGATGATGTGCAGGGTCAGTTGTTTAGTCTTCAGGAAGTGTGAGGTAAGGATGTTGGTTATTGGAAGGCCTCAGTATTCTGGGATCCAAGGAGTCAGCCTCAATTCACAGACTGACACTGATTGGCTGGAGCAGGTTTGGAACCACAACCCTTCTCTGGGAGGTGTGATCAGGGAACCGTGGCGAAGGTCATCAACAGACTGAAGTTTACTCTGCTTCCAATCATTTTGTTTGTTTATAGCTGAGGCATGAACTGAAAAACTTTGGCATAAAGATCAAGAATATCCCAAGATTTAGCCAGAAATGTCCTTTGTCTGTTCCACAAGACAGATATGAAGCTGGATTTCCTGCCCACTGATGTTGCACAGGAGGCACTAACAGTGACGATGATGATAATGTGTTTGCATACTTACAGCTTTTCAGTGTTACGATGGAGACTGAAAATCAATATCGGAAACAGATAATTAGCCTGCTATGTAAGTTGGGCTGACAGGACAAGCCATGCATTAAAATGGTTCAGTGATACAGTCACAGGTCTCGTGTAGAGCAGGGATCAATAAACCCCTCAATTTAGATCAATTAAATATTGAGCTGGTCCAATCAATGAAATGCCTAGGCACAGGACGTTCGGGCAGTTAGCAGCGGTTCGATAAATATTGGAATGATCTCTGACCTATACTGTGCTGCAGAATACGGAAACATGTATCGCTATAAAACAAATCATTGCGGGATTTAAAACATGGGCAGGTGCTGAGAAGAAGGATTTGCAAAGTTACCTGTGTTCAGAACCATGGAAAGTTAATAGAGTGGGAGAAAGGTTTTGAGAAGGATGATAAATAACCTGTTCTCTGAGATTTCGGGAGAAGTCTGGGTTGCCCAGTACTGTTTGCTTTAGTCATCAACAAAAGGATTATTACAGCGATTTGGGAAGGAAAATCTCTGATGACTCTCAGCCCTTGATTTAGAGAGTTGGAGAGCGTTCCATCTCCTGCCCCCACCCCCATCATATCCTTTTAAACCGGATACAATCTCTATATTTGTGACATTATCTGAAGTTTGGGAGGATGATTCAGTATTGATCTAATGAAACATATTTAGAACGTACTTGGCTTAACATACAGGGGGTGACATTCAATATCTGACTCATTCATTTAAAAATGGTTTCCATCCATGTATATTATACATTATAGAATCATAAAAGGAGGCCATTCGGCCCATCATGCCTGTGCCGACTCTTTGTTAGAGCTATCCAATTGGTCCCTCTCCCCCGCTCTTTCCCCAGATCCCTGCATATTTACCCCCTTCAAGTATTTATCCAATTTCCCGTTGAAAGTTACCATTGAATCTGCTTCCTCCATCCTCTCAGGCCGTGCGTTCTAAATCGCAACAACTAGCTGCGTAAAACATTGAAGAGGATAGAGTTTTAAAATAGACTTGTGCCGATTCTCCAGTGCTGACCAGAAGTGGAGCTGGAGGAATCGGAGTGGAGCCCTGGGAAACAAATTGAACACATTTAATAATATGAGCTGGAAGGTCAGCTAAAAGGCTAATCGAAAAGAGGATCGATCGTAGATATTTGTGGCAATAATGGGAAAAGCTTTTCAGTTTATGAAGAGTCAGAGAAGTGTCACTGTATTGGGCCATTGAAGGGTGTTCAAGGACAGGTTACAAAGGGCTCATGGAGAAAATATTAAATGAGTACTTTGCATCTGTCTTCACTCCTGAAGATGGTGCTCGACTAGTAGAATTTAATAATGTTCCGAATAAAACTAGTAATATTAGCATAGATGAACATATTGGTTTCGAAAGAAGTAAGTACTTGAAAATAGATTGAGCAGCCGGACCAGATGATATCCACCCCGAGGGTCCTCCGGGATATGGGCCATTTGCTGTGTGAGCCCCTGGCCTGTATTTTGAACATCTCACTACACTCTGGAATGGTTCCCATAGACTGGAAGGAGGCTAATGTAGTCCCCATCATTAAAAAGGTGACAAGATGGACCTGGGTAACTATAGACCCATTAGTTTATCAGTAATAGGCAAGATACTTGAGGGAATCATTATGGTGCAATACATGAATGCTTGGATAGAGAGGGACATATTAGAGACATCCAGCAAGGAGACATTCATACAAAGGAGGTCATGTCTTACAAACCTAATTGTATTTTTTGAAGAAGTTATAAAGTTAGTGGATGAGGGAAGCCCAGTAGACATTGTGTACTTCGACTTCCAAAAAACTTTGATAAGGTACCACACACAAGAGGGTTCTGTGTAAGATCTGAGCCTCTGGCATCAGTGGTAATATATTGAGCTGGATTGAGAACTCCTCACACATTGCTTTGGGAATGAAGGGAATAGATTGTGTTTCAGTTGACAGTTGTTTCAATTAAATAGATTAGGGAGGACCAGAGGTCAGGTTGTGTATTAAGGCCAGATCCAGGTTCGATGTCAGGAGGTGGTTCTTTTCCCAGGGAATAGTTGGCCTCTGAAACAGGCTGCCGTCTTGTGCGGTGGACGTCGATTCGTTGAATTCCTTCAAGCGAGAGCTGGACCTGTTTCTGGCTGGGGCGGAGATCACCTCTTGCAGAAGGTAGGTATTGCCGGGAATTCAAGGCCAGAGTGATCTCCTGGACTAGTTTTGATCGTCTAGATGGGTCGGAGAGGAATTTCCCAGATTTTTTACCCCCAAATTGGACTGGGTTTTTTGCCTCTCCCAGGAGATCACATGGTTTCGGGCGGGGGGTGGGGGGGTAGGTTGCAGGGAGTGGTGTTGGGGAATGTATATAGTGATACACAAGATATTCCAATTGTGTGGGATAGGTTCGATGGACCTGTCCATCACTGTTTGTATGTCCGTATGTCAGCACATCAATGAGGTTGCACATGTGTAAAATCTAAGGGTTTTGTATGTATCTGTGGAGTATAAAAAAGCCAGGAAGTTATGCTGAACCTATATAAAACACTAGTTTGGCCCCAGCTGGAGTATTGTGTCCAATTCTGGGCACTACACTTGAGGAAGGACATGAAAGTTTTGCAAAGAGTGCGGAAGAGATTTACTAGAATGGTTCCAGGGATGAGGGATTACAGTTACGTGGATAGACTGGAGAAGCTGGGGTTGTTCTCCTTAGAGCAGAGAAGGTTAAGAGGAGATTTCATAGGGGTGTTTAAAATCATGAAGGGTTAAGATAAGAGTAAATAAAGATAAACCGTTTCCAATGTTTGAAGGGTCGATAACCAGAGGGCACAGATTTAAAGTGATTGGTAAATGAACCAGAGGCGACATGAGGAAAATCTTTTTTACACAACGAGTGGTTAGGATTTGGAATGCACTACTTGATAGGGTGATGGATACAGAGTCAATAGTAGCCTTCAGTAGGGATTTGGATAAACACTTGAAGGAGAAAGAATTCCAGGGATATGGGGAAAAAAACAGGGAAGTGGGACTAACTGGATTGCTCTTTGAAAGAGCCGGCACAGACTCGATGGGCTGAATGGCCTTCCTCTGTGCTGTACTATCCGATGATTCTATGATAGGATTCCATTCAGAAAATAGACATTTTCTCAGGAAATAAAGTCCCAGATATAAGATAAAATCTACATCTATCTGACACGTTTTACACAAACTAAAGCAAGTGAACTACATCACGGCTCCCAGTTCTAACCAACAGATTTTGTTTCAATTTCAACCACAGCTTTAAACATTAATAATTTTGCCTTAGTTTCTTCCATGCTCCCTTCATGGTTACAACTATTACATACAAGGTTTTGAACAAAAGGAATATAAATAATAGCTGACACAGGGTGGATAAAGGGGAACCAGTGGATGTGGTGTATTTGGACCACCAGAAGGCATTTGACAAGGTGCCACATAAAAGGTTACTTCACAAGATAAAAGTTCACGGGGTTGGGGGTAATATATTAGCATGGATAGAGGATTGGCTAACTTACAGAAAACAGAGAATCAGGATAAATGGTTCATTCTCTGGTTGGCAATCAGTAACTAGGTGACTGGGGTGCAGCAGGGATCAGTGCTGGGACCCCAACTAGTTACAATCTATATTAACGACTTGAAAGAAGGGACTGAGTGTAACGTAGCCAAGTTTGCTGATGATACAAAGATGGGAGGAAAAGCAATGTGTGAGGAGGACAAAAAAATCTGCAAAAGGGCATAGACAGGCTAAATGAGTGGGTAAAAATTTGGCAGATGGAGTATAATGTTGGAAAGTCATGCACTTTGGCAGAAAAACATCAAAGAGCAAGTTATTATTTAAATGGAGAAAGACTGCAAAGTGCTGCAGTACAGCAGGACCTGGGGTACTTGTGCATGAAACACAAAAGGATAGTATGCAGGTACAGCAAGTGATCAGGAAGGCCAATGGAATCTTGGCCTTTATTGCAAAGGGGATGGAGTATAAAAACAGGGAAGTCTTGCTACAACTATACAGGGTATTGGTGAGGCCGCACCTGGAATACTGCATGCAGTTTTGGTTTCCATATTTACGAAAGGATATACTTGCTTTGGAGGCAATTCAGAGAAGGTTCACTGAGATGAGGGGGTTGACATGAGGAAAGGTTGAGTAGGTTGGGCCTCTACTCATCGGAATTCAGAAGACTAAAAGGTGATCTTATCGAAACGTACAGAATTATGAGGGAGCTTGACAAGGTGGATGCAGAGGATGTTTCCACTGATGGGGGAGACTAGAACTATAGGGCATAATCTTAGAATAAGGGGCCACCCATTTAAAACTGAGATAAGGAGAAATTTCTTCTCTCAGAGGGTTGTAAATCTGTGGAATTCACTGCTTCAGAGAGCTGTGGAAGCTGGGACTGAAATTGAATGAGTTTAAGACAGAAATAGACAGTTTCTTAAACGATAAGGGGTTATGGGGAGCGAGCAGGGAAGTGGAGCTGAGTCCATGATCAGATCAGCCATGATCTTATTGAATGGCAGAGCAGGCTCGAGGGGCCGTATGGCCTACTCCTGTTCCTATTTCTTATGTTCTTATATTCTTCTGTAAATTGATGTTATCAAAACGGTTACACAGGTGGCAAATTGGTCAATAACGATGGCACTGATCACGTTTCCCACAGAGAACAACAACTTGTATATATAAAGAGCCTTTAACATAGTAAAACGTCCCAAGTCACACCGAACAACTAAAGATTGTCCATGAAATGCCTCTTGCAGGACATCAAGTGGCAAGCGTAAAAGGACTTTCAGGAGTAATACTGCCATGTTGTTAACTGATGTAAGCTGGAAGACGGAGGCACTGATGAACATGACACACTGACTTGCAGGCCTGTTGCCAGAAACAACACAAAATACAGGGTCACCAAAATCCCAGCCACCTGTCACCCTGAGGTCATCCAGCACACTTAGTCCTTCCACAGGGAGTCACTTGGAGAAGCAGCCTGTGAGCTGTCAGACATCACACACAACCCACCAGTATTAGGGGCAGTAACATCTCTGTGCTCCTCCAATTCTGCTCTCCTGCACATCCCAGATTTCCTTCGCTCCACTATTGCCGGCCGTGCCTTCAGCTGCCTAGGCTCTAAGCTCTGGAATTCCCTCCTTAAATCTCTCTGCCTCTCTCCTTTAAGATGCTCCTTAAAACCTACCTCTTTGACTAAGACCTGCCCGAATAGTTCCTTATGTGACTTGGTGTCAGATGTTTGTTCGATAACGCTCCTGTGAAGTGCCTTGGGATGTTTTACGATGTTAAAGGCGTTATATTAATGCAAGTTGTTGTAGTTGTTATTGTTGATACTCTATCTCACCAAATGCTATCTGCACTGTCAGGTTTCTGGGCCTTTCTGCCATTCTTACTCTTCATATTTCAGCTTCTCTATTTTAGGCAAGTTGTAGCCCCCTATAGTATTGAGTGTTTTCACTGGCCTGGATCCCTAGATACGTTTTGACAAGATAATGGACAGAAAACCTGTCTTTTGAATTGTTTTAGCTACTGGATCTGTCCTGTGCCTCAGTAGGATTCTCAGCCTCTTCGAAAGTGGCAGCAGGAACACAGCAGACCTTGGTAAAGGCTTTAACTGTGAGACAAAGTCACTGAACAATAGATCGACAAGAACAAACAATTATATTGGTTGCTGGACTGTCCTAGCTCCTTAAATAGGGAAAATAATATATGGTTTGTGATCTCTACGCTAAACTATGATTTCAGTTGTTATTTTCTGCTGATAGCTCCTGTAGTTGTTAAGACTAAGTGATCTCTGTGAACGTCCCAGAGCAGCGATCGGCCTGATTTCAACATCCAGACTTAATAAATACTCTCCCCGACCCCCTTTGTGGATTTGAATATTGATCATCCAAATTCAAAAGGGACAGCCAGTCATTGACATAACAGAATAAATGACACAATATATTTCTGATTGAATCGTGTGATTTATTAGGGGGAAGCTAGATAAGCCAATGAGGGTGAAGTGAATAGAGGGTTCTGCTGATAGAAAGACTTACATTTCTATAGCGCCTTTCACGACCACCGGACATCTCAAAATGCTTTACAGCCAATGAAGTACTTTTGGAGTGTAGTCATTGTTGTAATGTGGGAAACGCAGCAGCCAATTTGCGCACAGCAAGCTCCCACAAACAGCAATGTGATAACGACCGGATAATCTGTTTTTTTATGTTGATTAAGGGATAAATATTGGCCAGAACACAGCAGTAACTCCCCTGCTCTTCTTTGAAATAGTGCCATGGAATATTTTACGTCCACCTGAGAGAGCCGGTTTAACGTCTCATCTAAAAGATGGCACCTCGAACATTGCAGCACTCCCTAAGTACTGCATTGGAGTGTCAGCCTAAATTTACGTGCTCAAGTTCCTGGAGTGGGACTTCAACCCACAACCTTTGGACTCAGAGGCTAATGTGCGACCCACTGAGCCACAGCTGATATGTGGAGTTAGATAAGGAAGGATAGGAGATGTTCGAGTGGAGCATAAACCCCGGCATGGACAGGGTGGGCCGAAAGGCCTGTTTCTGTGCTGTATATCCTATGTAATGCTATGTGTGGCTCCTCCCTCAAGTCACGGGCCTCAGAGACAAGTGAACAGCAGTCCTTGCAACTTCTGCATTGAGCTAAGTTGCGGCAATGACTCTGAATGCAGCTGGCTTTAAACACTGTCTGTACACCAGCGGCAGGTCGGGGCCATAAAAGGAGCAGCGTGAAGGCCCTGGGAGCAGCGTGGAGATCCCGGGAGCAGCGTGGAGATCCCGGGAGCAGCGTGAAGGCCCTGGGAGCAGTGTGGAGATCCCGGGAGCAGTGTGGAGGCATACTACTTCAGGGAGCAGCGCGAGCTGGTGCAGGAGGGTGATGGCAGCGAAGAGTGAGGTCATCAAGGTCCAGGTCGGTGATTGGAGCGTGGGCAGACAAAGCAGGAGCTGTGAGGTCGGGGCGAAGGAGCTGCGAGAGACTGTAGAGGAACGTGATCGGGGCCCAGGAGAGGTGTGAGTTCAGGGCCAGGGGTAGCACGGGCCAGCCCACACTGCGATATGTGTGCGCACTAGGTCCGTGCAGCAGAGCTGGTCTCCAGTTGTCTTGGATAACCCTTGCCACTGGACCAAGACCTAGCTCTGTCAACCCTGTGTGATGGCACAGGCATCTTCCACCCTTCAGGATGTAGTTCAGGACCTGAAATATTAGGTCCTTCATTGAAACACCTGTGGACTCATCCTTTTTTGGCGTGGAAGCAAGTGATCCTCGCTTCGAGGGACTGCCTGTGATGATGATGATGACTGTGACTGAACCAAAGGAGATCTCGCATGACACCTCCGGCAATGCAGCACCCCCTCAGTGCTGAGGTACTCACTGGACTCTGTGCTCAAGACCTAGAGTGGCGCTTGAATCCACAACCTTCTGAGCAGGAGCTAAGAGTATTAGCAGCGAAGCCACACTGACAGTAAATGCTGGGTTTGTATCTTTCAATATCAATAAGGCAGGTGGTATGTTGACCCTGTGTCAGTATGTGAGATGCTGTTTCACTCAATTTGCCCCATGACAGTGATGGGTGAATGGCTGTACAGCAGCTCGGAGACAACCTTTCAACAACACCGTGGCACATTTACCAGTACATGCTAAAGGATACAATTGATGTGTTTTTATATACACTTAAAAGTTAAAGATAGTATAGGTGCAAGAGACATCTCCTTACTGTGGGTTGCTGCTGGCAATTATACTGATGTTATAGACAGAAAGTCCCTTTAAACTTTATAAAGTACTGATGCTGAACGTTCAGACTGGGAATGCGTACGCAAACCTCGATAAGAAAACCGAACTGTTTCCCAAAGTAAATGGATCTTGAAATATCGGGTAGATTTAACAATTTGGTGCACCCAGTGCAGAGTCTACACAAGGGAGCACGTTGTGAGTCTGCACACAGGGGTCACAGGGGTCGGCCCGTCTGGACACATGGGTCACAGGGGTCGGCCCGTCTGCACACAGGGGTCACAGGGGTCGGCCCGTCTGCACACAGAGGTCACAGGGGTTGGCCCGTCTATACACAGGGGTCACAGGGGTCGGCCCGTCTGGACACAGGGGTCACAGGGGTCGGCCCGTCTGGACACAGAGGTCACAGGGCTCGGCCCCTCTGCTTCTTTGGCTGAATCATTATCCGTCACTCAAATTGGCCGCCACAGCTGAATTCCCGACTTACATTCCATCTCGCAAAGCTCTATGCCGGGGGTGTTCAATCTTAACATTGATCCTGTAATTCAACCAGATAATGTTTATATATACAGTAGTTCCCGCATTTCAGCAGTGACTACATTTCAAAAGTACTTCATTGGCTGTAAAGAGCTTTGAGACGTTCCGAGGCCGTGAAAGGTGCTGTCGAAATGCAAGTTCTGACTTTAGTAACTGAGACAGTAATTCCTTCCCTTTCACAAATTTACAAAGAACCTGCAATGGAAATAAACTTGGGGAGAGATGTAAACCGGGAGCTGATTGGCTAACATCCATTTCAAACAGTCACACGCAGTCAGAATGACTGGCACTGCCCAGCACGCAGACTTCACTCAGCTCGGGATTTTCAGCTTCAACACTCCTACTGCATGTTGGGACACAGATCCAGAAATTCCTCATCTCCTGCCTGAGATTTTCCACTGAGCCAAAGCAATGGTTGGAAAATCACGGGTAGGGACTGTGCAATTTCTGGCCGTGCACAAAGCGTGTAGAATGGAAACCGCTGGCTGATAATTTATGGATCTGTGGTAAGGACTGAGTATTCCTTCTCACTGTTTGATATCGGAAACTGCTCTTATCTGCACAGTGCTGATTGATGTCAAGCTTATGTGCTTTAATATAAAGGACCGTGACCTCCTGACTCCCAACATCATCAGAAAGCCACGCAACATCGCCCTGTCAATGTCCAGCCCGCCCAACATGGCTCTCACTGATTGTCTTATCGCCAAGCTCTGCTGTAAGATCATCTTAACAAGAGCATCGTTGTTATGGTTTGCCAAATTTGTTTTACTGTTGCTTGCTCTTGTTCTTTTTTGTTTTATTACAACATTCGAAGAGCTTTAAAAATTGTGACTGTCCACGGAGCGCAAATCCAAGGCAAAGAGAGAAATGGCCTCCAGCGAGCTCTGATTGGAAGTGGTAGCTCCAGCTAAAGTAACGGGGCAATGGTGTACAGAGGTTGTAGGATTCCACTGTGCGGCAGTCACCTGACACTCCTGGTTAAATATTAAACCGCCCAAGGCCACCTGACACCACGAGTTAAATATTAAACCGCCCAAGGTCACCTGACACCACTAGTTAAATATTAAACCACCCAAGGTCATCTGACACCACTAGTTAAATATTAAACCACCAAAGGTCACCTGACACCACTAGTTAAATATTAAACCGTCTAATGTCACCTGACACCGCTAGTTAAATATTAAACCGTCTAATGTCACCTGACACCGCTAGTTAAATATTAAACCACCAAACGTCACCTGACACCACTAGTTAAATATTAAACCGTCTAATGTCACCTGACACCACTAGTTAAATATTAAACTGGCTAATGTCACCTGACACCACTAGTTAAATATTGAAATACAAAACCATCTAACATGACCCAGAAGTGCAACTATTAAGATTCCTTTGGCAGACTTGGCATTGTCCGACTGGCATATAGCAACAAACCGGGACGTTGGGTTGTTTTTGGAAGGTAAAGTATTTGTTAACATTCCTATAGTACTGAAGACTTGGGGGCCGAAATTGCCCCTTTGTTTAAGAGCCGTTACTGCCTCAAAGAGCCATGTAACAGGCCGGTAAGCACCTACTGCTCAGTCGGGGTGGAGGTGCCGACATTTGAGAAATTGCTTTCCTTTATCTTTGTGGCGGTACACACTGTCACCCCGCCCGTGTCCCCGCCCTGTTGGGCATGTGACAACCCCGTACCGACCGGCAGCGACTACCTTTCCATCCCATTGGGAAATTGTCCCGCGAGAGCGGATCGGCCGCCGCTTGGTGCCCCGACCGCTTTCTCCGTCGGGAAGCTATTTGTGGCTGGGCGGCACGTCTGCTCTTAAAGGCAAAGGCGTACTGCCGCGGCCGCCATTTTATTTTAATACACGGCCGACTCCGAAGTCAGACCGACAAGGGTGGCCACGGGTTCGACAGGGCCGCCAACAGGCAGCCCAACACCCCTTCATGGGTACCGGGCCACTGGCCTTTAACTGAAGGGGAGGGTCATTGCGACGTGTCAGCGCTACGTGGCACGTCGGCATCACGCTGACATCATAAGCTTCACCGCGCTGACCGCCCGCCTAACTCTCCACTCTCGAACAACTTCTGCCCCTCAGCCGCCCCAAACACCGCCCAGAGAAAACAACTTTTAAGACCTCAATTTCGCTCGACTCTCTGCCCCATGGATTGCCGTGGAGAAAAATCATTTGCATCTGTAGGTGGGCCCCGCTTCGGCTGGGGGGCAATTTCAGCCCCTTGATCTCCAGAACTAGCCACGTCTCTAGCCAAGCTGTTCTGGTACAGCTACAACACTGGCATCTACCTGACAAAGTTAAAAATTGCCCAGGTACGTCCTGTCCACAAAAAGCAGGACAAATCCAATCCAGCCAATTACTGCCCCATCAGTCTGCTCTCAACCATCAACAAACTGATGGAAAGTGTCGTCGACAGTGCTATTAAGCGGCACTCACTCAGCAACAATCTGCTCACCATTGCTTCATTTGGGTTCTGCCAGGACCACTCAGCTCCCGACATTTGACAGCGTGTGGTATCAAGGAGCCTCAGTAAAATTGAAGTAAATGGGAATCAGGGGGAAGACTCTCCACTGGCTGGAGTCATACCTAGCACAAAGGAAGATGGTTGTAGTTGTTGGAGGCCAATCATTTCAGTCCCAGGAGCTGCAAGAGTTCCTCAGTGCAGTGTCCTAAACCCAACCAGCTTCAGCTGCTAGATTTGAATATAGGGAGTATGATTAAGAAGTTTGCAGATGACACTAAAATTGGCTGTGTGGTTGGTAATGAAGAGAAATGTCATCGGCTGCAGGAGGATATCAATCTACTGGTCAGGTGGGCAGAGCAGTGGCAAATGGAATTTAATTCGGAGAAGTGTGAGTTAATGCATTTTGGAAGGGCTAATAAGGAAAGGGTATTCACATTAAGCGGTAGGCCACTTAATAGTGTAGATGAACAAAGGGACCTTGGAGTGCTTGTCCACAGATCCCTGAAAGTGGCAGGCCAGGTGGATAAGGTGGTTAAGAAGGCATACGGAATGCTTGCCTTTATTGGCTGAGGCACAGAATACAAGAGCAGGGAGGTTATACTTAAATTGTACAAAACACTGGTTCGGCCACAGCTGGAGTACTGCGTGCAGTTCTGGTCACCATATTATAGGAAGGACGTGATTGCACTCGACAGGGTGCAGAGGAGATTTACTCGGGTGCTGCCTGGAATGGAGAATTTTGACTATGAGGACAGATTGGATAGGCTGGATTTGTTCTCATCGAAACAGAGGAGGTTGAGAAGAAACCTCATTGAGGTGTACAAAATTTTGAGGGGCCTGGATATATTGGATAGCAAGGGCCTATTTCCATTGGTAGAGGGGTCAATTACGAGGGGGCATAGTTTTAAGGTGGTTGGTGGAAGGTTCAGAGGGGATTTGAGAGGGGGCTTCTTCATGCAGAAGGTCTGGAACTCACTGCCTGGAAGGGTGGTGGATGCAGAAACCCTCACCACATTTAAAAGGTGCTTGGATGGGCACTTAAAGTGCCGTAACCTGCAGGATTAAGGACCTAAAACTGGTAAGTGGGATTAAACTGGCTAACCTCTTGTTGGCTGGCGCAGGTATAATGGTAAGTACTGCAGGGAGTCAAATACGGCAAAGGCGATCTCCTGGACTAGTTTCGATCGCCTGGATGGGTCGGAGAGGAATTTTCCCAGATTTGTTTTTCCCCCAATTGGCCTGGGTTTTTATCTGGTTTTTGCCTCTCCCAGGAGATCACATGGCTCTGTTGGGGTGGAGGGTAGAATGTTTCAGTATAAGGGATGTCGCAGTTGTGTGGGGCAACTGGCTGGGCTGGGTGCTCTTTAACTTTCCGCCATTGTTCATAGGTTTATATGTAACCTTCAGGGCTGTTGACCAAGGGCCGTGTGGCTCTTTGTCGGCCGTCACGGGCACGATTGGCCGAAATGGCCTCCATCTGCGCTGTAAATTTCTATGTTTCCATATTTCTATATTTCTAACTGGCTGCACGTCCCATTCAAATTTTAGCATGTACGTTTCCTTCTCCATAACAGCCGATGAGCGGCCTGCGGGAGACATGAAGACTGCTGCGTGACTTAGCGGGAACATTGCCTGGGGGTCACCATTGTCCAGAAACTTAACATGACCAGTAACATAAACACTGTGGCTACAAGGGCAGGTCAGAGACTGGGTATTCTGTGGTGTCTCACCTCCTGACTGCCCAAAGTCATTCCACCATTTGCAAGACACAAGTGAGGAGTGTGATGGAATACTCTCTGTTTCCCTGGATGAGTGCAGCTCCAGCAACACTCAAGAAGCTCGACACCATCGAGGAAAAAGCAGCTCGCTTGATTAGCACCCTATCCACCACCTTCAACATTCACTCCCTCCATCATTGGCACACAGTGTCTACAATATGTACCATCTATAAAATGCACTGCATCAACTCGCCAAGGCTTCTTCGACAGCACCTCCCAACCCCGTGACCACTACCACCGAGAAGGGAAATCATGATCGACAAATTTGCTGGAGTTCTTTGAGGATGTAACGAGCAGGGTGGATAAGGGGGATCAGTGGATGTGGTGTATTTGGATTTTCAGAAGGCATTTGATAAGGTGTCACATAAGAGGTTACTGCACAAGATAAAAGCTCATGGGGTTGGGGGTAATATATTAGCATGGATAGAGGATTGGTTAACTAACAGAAAACAGAGAGTCGGAATAAATGGGTAATTTTCCAGTTGCCACATAGTGACAAGTGGGATGCCGCAGGGATCAGTGCTGGGTCCTCAACTATTTACAATCTATATTAATGACTTGGATGAAGGGACCGAATGTAATGTAGCCAAGTTTGCTGATGATACAAAGATGGGTGGGAAAGCAAATTGTGAGGATGCAAAGGGATATAGACAGGCAAAGTGAGTGGGCAAAAATTTGGCAGATGAAGTATAACATGGGAAAATGTGAGGTTATCCATTTTCACAGAAATAATAGAAAAGCAAATTCTAATTTAAATGGGGAGAAATTTAAAAGTGCTGCAGTACAGAGAGACCTGGGGGTCCTTGTGCATGAAACACAAAATGTTAGTATGCAGGTACAGCAAGTGATGAGGAAGGCAAATGGAACATTGGCCTTTATTGCAAGGGGGATAGAGTATAAAAGCAGTATGCTACAACTGTACAGGTTATTGGTGAGGCCACACCTGGAGTACTGTATATAGTTTCGGTCTCAGTATTGAAGAAAGGATATACTTGCATTGGAGGATGTTTAGAGAAGGTTCACTAGGTTGATTCCTGAGATGAGGGGGTGACTTATGAGGATAGGTTGAGTAGGTTGGGCCTATATACATTGGCGTTCAGAAGAATGAGAGGTGATCTTATTGAAACTTATAAGATAATGAAGGGGCTCGACAAGGTGGATGCAGAGAGGATATCTCCACTCATAGGGGAAATTAGAACTAGGGGACATAGTCTTAGAATAAGGGGCCGCCCATTTAAAACTGAGATGAAGAGAAATTTCTTCTCTCAGACGGATGTAAATCTGAGGAATTCTCTGCCCCAGAGAACAATGGAGGCTGGGTCATTGAATATCCTTAAGGCGGAGATAGACAGATTTTTGAGCGATAAGGGAATAAAGGGTTATGGGGAGTGGGCAGGGAAGTGGAGCTGAGTCCATGATCAGATCAGCCATGATCTTATTGAATGGCGGAGCAGGCTTGAGGGGCCAAATGGCCTACTCCTCCTCCTATTTCTTGTGTTCTTATGTTCTTATATTATGGTAGCAAGCATATGGGAACACCATCACCTGCAACTTCCTCACTGAGTCACACACCATCCTGACTTGGGAAGTATATCGTCATTCCTTCATCGTCCCTGGGTCAAAATCCTGGAACTCCCTCCCTAACAGTACTGTGGGAGTACCATCATCACATGGACTGCAGCGGTTCAAGAAGGCAGCTCACCACCACCTTCTCAAGGGAAATTAGGGATGGGCAATAAATGCTGTCCTTACCAGCGATGCCCACATCCCATGAATGAATAAAACAAATGAAAACTAATGTACACTATTACACCCTCTATAACTTTAGTTGAGATTGACGAGCCAGTGTTATACACCAAGCAGTGGTGCATACGTTCAGTGAGACACGTCTCGTTATCCTTCAATTGTCGCGACTTGCTTCAGTGTGGCTGTCAAGGATGGCGCTTTGCCCATTAACCCTTTAAAGGTGCAATGATCGAGCAATTTACCTTTTCTTTAAGAGCTGCAAGTAAAGCTTGTACTTGTGATTTTTCCTCCCTCATTTTCTCCAGTTCCAATTCCTTCTTTCTGTATTCCTCCTGCAGTGCGAGCAGTTGCTGTTTTGAAACAACATTGTTATTAGCCACAGGGCCAAGTGACTGCTGTACAATGATTACACACTTCAGGGGAAATTGGACATTAACTTCCATATTTCACTCCCCACTCAGAAATGTTCACAACGGCCATTGCTGACGTTGGACTTGGCCAGGGGACGGTAAACAGCCGGTAACGCATTGGGCGCCGGTCACACCACACGGCCAATATTCAGTTCCACTGACTGCAGGAGAAGTGAAGACCAGGCGTGTGGTGTAAGGGCCGACAGAAGCAATTCCACCAGTTTACCCTCCCCAGGCCAAGCCCAATCTCAGCATTGGCCCTATCACCCATTTTATAAAACGGGGAGTAAAATATGAAAGTTCCTCATTAAAGGCAATACTGAAATGCATAGAAGTTTTAATCCAAATCATAAACTCTTCCAATATAGAGTGAGCCCCAACACCCAGTACTGGGACCGTCGCTACTTCCACATGGAGATTCTGTATGGACAAACCTCAGCTAATTGGTCAAATGATGATTCTGCTCAAACAACTCCTCTGTAATTGTCTCGTTGGACACACTGAATTATCAGTATAGCCCAGATATTTATAAGCAGTGATATTTTTACAAACTCAGTGTTCAGTTTATAACCGAGTCACATCGAAGAGTTGCTGTCATTAACATTAATAGAAATCATGAAGTGACTGTGGTCAGAAACACGGAAATATTTTACCAACAGCTTGAGAAAGTGTCTCGGTTTTGAGTTACGTAACCTGTGTACAATGGGTGATCCCCAAAGTGGAGATGGGCATTGATGGGCCGTCTGGGCCCTGAACCCAATCCCTTTGCCTCCATAAGCTGGATCAGGTTCTGCTCCATCCATATCCAGGTGGTCAGTGAGCAGCAACACAGGATCATACAGGTCAGTGCCTGCTTCCCCTGGACAGCAGTCATGATGCCTTCATCTTCAGACAATCCTCTGCACCCGGGCTATTTGAAGGAGGAGGCAGACAGCAAGGATGATTTTGAGGAGAGTGAGATGATCGGGCTTCAGCCCTGGCTTGTGAGACAATTGCACCATAAACAGCAGCAGGGTGAAGGTAAAACAAGGCCCAGGATGGTTAGCACACACACTACAGGTACCTAACGCAGCCCTTCAGACCACTGAATAGATCGGGGGTGCAATGTATTTGCTTCATGGGTTCTTTGCTTAAGCATTCTTAGCAACACATTGCTATTAAGAACAATTAGTTCATTAACAAAGGTTTAACAATCACACTACACATTACCAGTTCAACCACATGCCTCATCGTGGATCCCCTAAATCCAACTGGCTGGGGTTTTATTGAGCCTTATGAACATCACATATCTGGCTAAGCCACTCACAATGCAACAGCTCTACAAACCTGTGAGCATACTCACAGGGGCATACCTTACAGGGGGTGCCTCACAAAACAGCCCTGCCAGGGTCTAAGATTATTACAGATGCTGCCTGCTCCACACATGTGCAAGTGGTGGACACCTCCACAGACAGCTGCTCCCACACCGTCTGGCTGCTTGCTCAGCTCACACCTTCCTTTTACATGCAGGCTCCAGGAGGGAGGGCTGCAGCTGGAGAGGGCGTGAGCTGGTCTTCCGGCCAGCAGGCGGCAGGCTCCTCCTCTGCCACCACCCCCAATAACTTCACAAGCATCAAAGGGTGGGTGGTGTGCAGAACCCTCACCTGTGAGATAAATTCAGGGGCTATCGATAACCCCCTGGTCCCTGCTCACTCAGGCTCTGCCCATCACCTTCTGCCCCGACTGTCTGAATCTCGGGGCTCGAGGTACCTGAGCTGGTGCTTGTGCCCAGGGATTCCCCGGCCCAGATAGACAGGGTATTAATTATTATAAAGTAATACACATTGCCATACAGGTATTTTTTGTAACTCAGCTGACCCATACACATGTGATAAAAGCAAAACAATTGCAGATTCTGGAAATCTGAAATATAAACAAATTGCTGGAAATACTCAGCGGGTCAGGCAGTATCTGTGGGGAGGGAAACAGAGTCAATGTTTCAGGTAATGCAGCTGTGCTACAGTTACTGTGATATTGTGGTGTAACGGGGGTTATCGATAGCCCCTGAATTTATCTCACGGGTGAGGGTTCTGTACACCACCCACCCTTTGATGCTTGTGAAGTTATTGTTCTCCTTCCTCGGTGGAATACGTTAAAACACTGAGGGCTGGATTTTCCGGTGCTCTCTGCCTCTGTTTTCACCCCGGAGAGGCAGCAATGGCAGTGGTGAGCACTTCTGGGCGGGTGGTCAGCTTCCAGTGCCCTGCGGGGGTTTACGGGGCTGGTTTTGGGGGCACGGAGCAGTACCGCCCGGAAGGGTTGAGCCAGTGTGCAATGCCCCTGGTTGCAACACCAGCTCGTTTTTTGTGTCCCACCCGACCTGTCCGCCCTGCAGTGCCCCCTGCTGGGACAGCCTGGTAAAGCGGGCAGTCTGACCTGTAGCGGCTGCAGTGAGGTAAGTAATGTCCACCTCAGGTAAGTCTGATCTTTTTTATTGCGATTTATGTTGTGGTGGCGTGAGCTATGTATTGGGAATGTTTTTGGTGGGTTTTTTTTCAGGTTTTCCCCCCCCACAGGCCTCTCTCAGAGCACTCCCGGGCCAGGTGTTTAGCTCGGGATTTTCACATGCTAAGCCGGCCTAGCGCCCTCAGAGAGGTGTGTAACGCCTCCCTTACCGCCCCGCCCCACACTCAGGGCCCAGCTGCCCAATTTTGCTGACTGAAGCGCAAACTCTTCCCGGGCGCTAACTTTACCGCCCCGCCGCCATTACCGCCCCGAAATCAGCAAAGCCGAAAGTCCGCCCCTGAGTTTTTGCTGTGGGCCCACTTACTTGCTGCAGGCCCTGCATTGCCTGCTGTTGAAAGTGGAGCTGCTGATCATTGGTGTGGTCTCCGTCGGTGCGGTACAACTTTCCCTGGTCCTGTTTAAGCAGCTCCACTTCATTTCTGTAGGCATCCAGCTGCCACCTCAGACTGTCATTCTCCTCCTTCAATGCACGTGCTTGGGCAGCCACAGCTAAAGTAGGGCAAATGAAAGGTATTAGCGGCTCCCCCGTTCTTGGCCAAGGATGCTGACAGTATATGTCCAGTCACACTCCCCCACTCCAGGAGTCCAATACTGAGACTGTCAGCTGACGCTTCATTCTTTATATTCATGTGTAGCCTTTGCCTGTAAAGTGGGTTTCAATGTTCAGTGGGAATTAAATGCTGATAATCATAGGTACACACAGGACCAGGAGTAGGCCATTCAGCCCCTCGAAGCCTGTTCCGCCATTCAGTGAGATCATGGCTGATCTGCGACCTAACTCCATATACCCGCCTTGTCCCGTATCCCTTTAAACCTTTGGTGAACAAAAATCCATCAATCTCAGATTTAAAATGAATAACTGGCCCAGCAACAACTGCCGTTTGTGGAAGAGAGTTCCAGACTTCTACCGCCCTTTGTGTGTAGAAGTATTTCCTAACTTCACTTCCGAAAGGTCTGGCACTAATCTCTAGTCCTAGAATCCCCAACCATCGGAAATAGCTTCTCTCAATCTGTCCTATCTGTTCCCCTTAATATCCTGAAATCTTCGATCGAATCACCTCTTAACCTTCTAAATCCCAGGGAATACAGTCCTAGTTTGTGTAATCTCTCCTCGTAATTTAACCCTTGGCACTCTGGTATCATTCCGGTAAATCCACGCTGCACTCCCTCCAAAGCCAACATTTCCTTCCTCAGATGCGGGGCTCAGGACTGAGCTTCATCTACAAGCTTTCTTTGAGCAAGGCCCATAAATCTCTCAGCTCCCTCCGAGGGATTAACTCCTCCAAGGACACATCTGTGAAAGGCAAGTGATAGTACCTCTGTCGGAGAGTCTTGGGCCCCTGTCTCCAGCTGAATGATTTGATTGACAGCTCAGTCAAGGTAAAGCCGTGATAAAGTGAATGGGAGGTATTCTTGTTCAAGCTCAAGTCCAGCTAATTGTTGAGGTAATGGGCTGAACTTTCGCCACCATTCTGGGCCGTTTGTTTGGCCTACAATGCTTTTTTTTGAGCAGACTAAAATCTGCAAGTTTCCCCAAAGTTTCTGCGCCATTCTAAAGTAGCTCCGTACGACGTTTTTAGTTCCCAACTTTTTTACGTCACTGGGGACGGAACCTGCCGGGTGCGCCATTTCTGGCCATTTAAGTGAGTTTGGTCAAGTATGATTTTATTCTAAAATGGCGCACTGCACCCTTCTGAAAAACCTTCCCTACACTTAAGGAAATCGGCACAAGAAGAGAAAATCGATGGAGAGAAGTTACCATTGTTTCAGTGGAGCTGAAGACATGCACGGGGTGGGTGGCGGCGGGGGAGGGGTGTAAGGGGTGGTTTTCAGGGGGTCAGCTTTCCCTTCTGACCTTATATGAGTGGTTCCGAATCGCTCCCACACCCTTGGTTCTAGACACTGGAATTGTGACAGACTTGGACAGACAATCGGTTTCAAGGTAGGAAGCAGGTATGGCTTTATTGTGTTTAAAAAGAAGTAAAAGGCACACCTTTAATAACACACACAGACCAATACACACTGAGGGGTACAACACATTGAATAAAATGTCAAATATCCCTGTGTGTTCAACTTCCAGGAAGTGCACCGAGGGATCCACCTGTTGGTTGAGCTTACTTAGGTGGCCTATCATAGCCCTCAGTTTTTGGGTGTCATGGGGGACTACGAAGTTGCTTTCTAGGGGTCCTGCTGCCCCATTGGCATCAGGCAGACCAAACTTCTGCTGCCGGACCAAGTGCATTGGCCCTGGTTCCGGCCCTTCTTGTATTAGCTCGCCTTCTTCCCCCTGGTGCCAAGCCGAGTTAAAACTCGGGGCTGCCGGTGTTGGTAGTTCGCAATCCTTGCCTGCCCCGCACTCTGGTTGACACCCCTGCTGTCCCGGGCCATTCCTGAGAGCTGCAGGTGGTGACTGAGGGGTTTCTCCTTGCCCAACCAGGTGTTCCTGGACTAAACCCGGGTTTATCAGGCACACCATGCCTTTAGCCTGGGATAGAGCAAGGTTCAAGCTTTGGATCTGCTGCTGGCAGGGGCCGTGGTCTCCTGCCTCAAATTCCCTGGTACTGGCTACCTTATAGGCTACGTGAATGTCTCTCATCCTCTCCCCGAACTCTTTAACTTGCTTGGCGAGGCAGGAATTCTCTTCCCGCAATGCCAGTTCGCTATTCTTGGCTTCAATAATCTGACACTGTAAAAGGTCCAATTGGGTTTTGTGCCTTTCTTTAGTGAGCTCTCTACTTTCCTTCAACTGTCCCACCTCTGTCCACAGCCTTTCCCCAACTGTGGCCCTTGCGCTGGACCTCTCTTCTGCCTGTCTCAATACTCCCTTTAATTTCTCATTCTCCTCATCTCGAAGCCGGATCTGTTGCTGAAGGCAAATTAGCCAAATGGCCTTCTCTATCGACTTTTTATGGTCCTTGCTCTCGGTCCATTGAGCTGCAGCATCTTCTGGATGCTCAGCATACAATAGATCGAGTACCCACTCCTTAGCCACATTTACCCTCTTAAACACATACGAGAAAATTCCCTCTTCCATTTTGCTTCGTTTCCTGAAACCAGTCTCTCTCTTATCACGTCCCTTGCACCAGTTTCCCATCTGGGTCGCCATGTGTAAGGGGTGGTTTGCAGGGTGTCAGCTTTCCCTTCTGACCTTATATGAGCGGTTCCGAATCGCTCCCACACCCTTGGTTTATGAAGGGACTGTGACAGACTTGGACAGACAATCGGTTTCAAGGTAGGAAGCAGGTATGGCTTTATTATGTTTAAAAAGAAGTAAAAGGCACACCTTTAATAACACACACAGACCAATACACACTGAGGGGTACAACATAGTGAATAAAATGTCAAATTACAGCCTGTGGGGAAAAGAATACAGCTTAAACTGTAAATGGGGTAAAGAGGAGAATGCAGATACATTTACACAAGTTATCCCAGCCTCCCCCCTCCCAATTCCCCGAACTAACTACGTTATAGCTCTGAGGGTTCAGGGGCTATGCTCATCAATCCCTTTAGACAGTTGCCAGTGAATCACGGTTTCGGGGTTCGCTGCACTTGGCCTTCTAGGCGAGCCGTACCCTGGACGGAGGAGAGGACTTCGGACTGCGTAGTCTTCAGTTGGGGTGCGTCCGTTGATGCGGTAAGTTGCGTTTTGGATGTATGGGGTAAGTACCCACTTTCTTTGGTTTTAGTTAGTCCTTTTAGGTAATTTCTCACCCGTTGGCCGTTCAGAAGTAGATTGTCGAGTGGAAATAAATGTCGATTCTTCGGTTTTTGCTGAGTTGGTTTTGGTTGGTCGTTTCGCTGGTTGTGGTAGCCCGGGTTTGTCAATTTGGTTGCTGACAACCTTTCATTTCGTGGGCCTCGTGCTCAGTCGGTCCTTGACGATTTCTTGTAAGTTCCTTCATGACTTCATTTCTTCACTCCGGCTGCTTGTTTCTGTCTGTGTTCCTTTCGAGTCTGTGTTCTGCTAGTCTGTGCTCTGCTAAAGTCTGTGTTCTGCTCGTTTTTCCTTGTAAAACTGGGGGATAGATATATCCCCAAAAAAAGGCTCCGTTATCTCCCATCAAATCTCTTGGGCTCTGTTTAAACTGTTCTGTCCATTGATTTTCAAATGTCTCCTTTGTCAGCAGTAACTCGATTAGGGTGTGAGAATGTGCTATCACTGGTTTTGCATTGTTTTATGATTGTCCAGTTTTTCTGACCATGATTTCCATTGTGCTTGATTGGGTAATTCGATTATCTCTTAGGGGGTGAATAGTTCCCCCAGACAGTCTGAGATCCTTAATACATGAATTTGCTTCAGACGTTGGCTCCACCTCCTGTATTTGGTAACTCTTTTTCGCAGCCAAAATGTTGTAGAATCTTAAAATTGATATGCTCCTTCCCATAGATGTTTAGGGGATCTCAAGCTTCTATAATTTAGGTCCATTTTGAATTCCCTTTCCTATGAGTCCAAACACTGAGGGGTAGGGTCTCCATGAATGCATCCCCTTTTATCCCCCGCAGGCTTCGTCTGCCCCTTTAAACTCATTTTAAAAGCCCAGAAAGAGATTCTTCTCCTCTGCAGGGGAAAGGTACCTGGAATCTTTGCGAGATATTGGTAAATTCTATAGGGGTGGCGGGATGGGGCCTTTCGGCCCGGAATAGGTGCAGGCCAGAGCGGGCAGGGTTACAATCAGCCCCAATGTCTCTTCAGGCAGTAGTTTGAGATATTAGAACATCAAATTGAATCATTTAGTCTGAACTTTTACAGAACAGTGCCTGTGCCAGCATTTATTTTAAAATGATTAAAAACAGTTTAAAATGATGTTCATCATTGCTTTTGTGCAGCAAAGCTCATGGTAATAAAATGGTAGAGAATGTAGTTTTTAATGGGAAGAGGCCTTCAGAACACATTAAAGAACATCCATCATTTATTGTTTACACAGAGGCAGTTGAAGAGATATGTGCAGCTGACTTCCACCAGGAGAACTGTACTGTCTGCACCAGTCAAGGGAACACTACCTTGAATTCTTTGCAGCTGGATCCTTCCAGGCAGCATCTGGTGACCTTTGCCCGATTAGTCAGGCCACAGCTCAGCAATACATAATGGAGGTGACCGCTGTCCCATCAGTTCATATCCTTCCCAGGGCAATCCGAGAAACAGAGAGTGAGCGAGCAATCCTATTCCCCAGACTGGTAGGCTTCCCACAGGTGTAAAGGGCACTCGATGGAATGCATATGGGACTCAAAGCCACAAAGGTTAGCTGTGGCTCAGTGGGTAACACACTTGCCTCTGGGTTAGAAGGTTGTGTGTTCAAGTCCCACTCCAGGGACTTGAGCACAAAAAACAAATCTAGGCTGGCACTCCAGTGCAGTGCTGAGGGAGTGCTGCAGTGTCGGAGGTGCCGTCTTTTGGATGAGACGTTAAATCAAGGCCCCGTCTGCTCTCTCATGTGGATGTAAAAGATCCCATGGTACTATTTCGAAGAAGAGCATGGGAGTTACCCCCGGTGTCCTGGCCAATATTTATCCCTCAATCAACATAACAAAAACAGATTCTCTGGTCATTATTACATTGCTATTTGTGGGAGCTTGCTGTGCGCAAATTGGCTGCTGAGTTTCCCACATTATAACAGTGACTGCACTCCGAAAGTACTTCATTGGCTGCAAAATGTCATTCTTTTTCTGTTATTGCCTGACATACCATCAACTCCACAGCAGAAGGTCTGACATGGAACATCGAAAGGTTCTGAGAGTTGAATAAAGATTTTATTTGTACTGCAGTTTTCAGTGAAGTAAAAGTACTGTGCAGTGTAGTGAGAGGGAGTGTCTGAGAATCAGCACCTGCCCTGAGTGATAATACCAGCTCACAGGAGGGCTTTGCCCTGGAATTCACAATCCCCTGATGGATTACCTGGAAAATTCGGTACATTTAAAACTCTGCTGTGCCATTGCAGTTTTATCTAATGACGTGAATGTCCAAATAATTAGTAATACAAGGTGTAATTACAGTGAGGGCGGATGTTGGCCAATTTAATGAGAAACTGCAATTTGTTGGCACAGATATTTGTTCATTTGACACGGTTTTGGAAACAGATTACAGGATATATTCACACACAGTGACCTGTGTGGAAAGAGGAATATATTCAAACCAAAGTAGTCAAAAAGCAGAATGTCCTTTCATTCTGTTGCCTTCCCTTGTGTGCAGAGTAGGGCCTGTAAACAGCTTGGTGCAGAATCCACACTGTATTATTGTAGCCCCGTCTCCGACTTGAGTTCCTGTCGAGGGAGAGTCCAAACACAGAGCCTGGCATTGCAGAGTAATCCCTCACCTGTTGGTGAGCTATCACCACACAGCGGTGTAATGTATTTGCTTCATGGTTTCTTTGCTTAAGAATTCATAGCAACACATTGCTATTGAGAACTAGTTGGTTTACTAACAAAGGTTTAACAATCACACTACACATTACCAGTTCATCCACTAGGCTAAGAACTGCATGCCTCATCGTGGATCCCCTGAATCCAACTTGCAGGGGTTTTATTGAGTCTTGTGAACATCACTTGACTGCCTCAGCCACTCACAATTCAATAGCTCTACAAATCTGTGAGTATACTCACAGGGGCGTACATCACAAATGGGAATTTCAGGCTGCAAAGGTTTCTCTGAATAAAACTAGTCTGCGTACAAGAAAGGAAGGAAGGAAGTAAAGAAATACTTTTTGAAGGAGTCAGTGTTGCAATGTGTATTTTAACTCTGGGGCCGCACTATAATCTCATGGGCGGGATTCCCACCTGGTTGACTGACACAATGGCCCACTTTCAGAGCCCGATTTCCAGCGGCCCAGCTCGAGGATGTTTAATGCAGGAATGTGCCTCTTAAAGCGAGTTTGCATTTCCAACACCAACACCTTGGCCGGAATGTTCCCGTTGCCGTACGAGCGGGTTTGGGGGCGGGGCAGCTGTAAAATTGGTGAAAACAGGCAGCGCGTCGGGAACCCGCTTTCATCCCGCCTCCTCACTCCTTTAACTTGGGCGTGTTTGTGGGCGCACCACGGACCCGATCGGGAGAGGAGGGCCACCTACTTAAACTCATTAAATGCTTGTTATCAGACCCTGAACAGGCTTTTTAACTGCAGCTTCTGGATTTACCGGCATGAGCACGGGAAGCAGGCGGCTCGGGAACCTCGCCTGTGAAGGGCAGGTGGAAGTTCAGCGGCCGTTATGCGAGGGCATTAATGGACAGCTGGGAATAGCACATACATATACACCTTACAGCTCATTAGCTGCCTAAGGGAAAGGCTATTGATGACTCCATTCTCTGCACAGATTTAGGTTTCTGGGGTTTGCAGGTAATTTCTGCAACCTGGGAAGCCACCCTCACCACATTGTTACTCAGTATTAGAACATCGAAGGATTGGCCCCCTGATCGCTATTTCAACTGCCATCTACTACATCAGCATGGGTGTCACTTATACTGTCTCACCTTGGATCGCAGAATCGATACACGTCATCAGGAGCACAAGGGTATCTAACAACAATTTGCGATGTATCGTCATCCAAGTAAATATTGCAGGAAACAGATACTCATGGGAATTGACACTGGTGCATCCGTGAGCGTTGTACCAGAATCACTATATCTCGACAAGTTGAGCGATTTTCCACTGGAGAAGTTGAAGATAGAGCTGCGAGGCTACTCAGGAGAGCAAATCCCTGTGGTAGGACACATCACCATACTGGTGAAATATAAGGATCAGTTTTAGAGCTTGCCTCTTATAGTAGTGGCAGGAGACAAGCCTGCCTTGATAGATAGAAATTGGTTGGGATCACTGAAGCTGGATTGGAATGAGATTTTTCGTGTGGAAACAAAATCTGCATCAAAAGATGATGTCATCAAGCAGTAGCTAAAGGTGTTCCATGAAACAGGCAGTCTGATCTGATTAAAGGGTTCAAGGCAAGTGTCAGAGTACAGAAGGACATAAGACCAGTTTACTGCAAGCCACGTCCCATACTATACGCACTCAGGGAGAAAGTTAAGCAAGAACTCAAAAGACTAGAAACTGAGAACATTATCTCGAAGGCAGATCTAAGTATTTGGGCTACACCCATTGTTGTTGTATAAGTCTGATGGTAAGGTAAGGTTGTGTAGTGATTATAAAGTAACCGTCAACCAGCTTCTAGATTTACCCAATTCATTGCCAAATGTAGAAGATTTGTTCACAACGCTGACAGGTGGCCAGATCTTCTCAAAGTTAGATCTCAAAAATGCCTACTTACAACTTGAACTAGGGCTGCTGACCGAGGGTCATGCGGCTCTTTGTCGGCCGGCGTGGACATGATGGGCTGAAATGAGGAGTTCAAGTCATGCTTGACTATAAATACTCATTTAGGCCTAAATCAATTTAATAGGCTACCATTTGGAGTGTCTTCCACCTCCGCCATATTCCAAGGAGTGATGAACCAGATTTTGCAAGGTATTGAAGGGGTAGTATGTTATTTAGATGACAAACTCATTTCATCACCAACAGACAAATCCTTAATAACATATTGAATGAAGTCCTCAAACGGCTAGAGAAGCACGGAGTACGAGTGACTGTTCACAAGTGTGAGTTATTTAAAAACTCAGTGGAGTGCTTAAGGTACAGAGTAGCTGAAGATGGTTTACATCCAACCAAGGGAAAGCTGGATGCAATCAGAAATGCACCCACTCCCAAGAAATGTCACTGAACTTCGATCATTTTTGGGTCTTTTGAACTATTAAGTGCCACCAAATTTGGCTACAGTATTACATCCACTGAATGAGCTGTGGAAAATCAGATCCATTGGAAGTGTTCAGAAGAATGCGACACAGCATTAAAGGAGTGTAAAAGCCAATTGGTAGAGAGTACCATGTTAGTTCAGTGTGACATATCTAAGGAGATTAAGCTAGCATGTGATGCCTCTCCTTATGGAGTTGGGCAGTGATCTCTCATGTATTGGTTAGTGGGGAGGAGAGACCAATTGCTTTTGCTTCATGCACTCAGTGCCAGTGAGCAGAATTATGCGCAGATTGAAAGGGAAGCTTTGGCATTGATTTTTGGGGTCAAGATGTTCAACAAATACTTGTATGGTCATAAGTTTACCATCATTACTGACCATAAGCCCCTGACAGCAATCCTCCATCCAAAGTCCCCAGTTCCAACCTTAGCTGCAGTCCGAATGCAGAGATGGGCTTTGATTTTGTCAGCATATACATATGACATTGAGTATAGACGATCGGCTGATCACAGTAATGCTGGTGCTATGTCTAGGTTGCTTTCCCCATCTCAAGTTACACTCAATAGGGAAGAAGTGTTCTATTTTTCATACGTTCACAGCTGAAGAGATTGGTAGAGCAACCAAAAGTAACCCAATTATGTCAAAGGTGTATGATTACGTTGCAAATGGCTGGCCAAACCAGGTATCAGAGAAAGATATTCATCCATACTTTGTTCGTAGGAATGAATTATCAGTGGATAAAGATTGTATTATGTGGGGTGCAAGAGTAGTTATCCCAAATAAATTCAGTCCCAAATTGTTAGATTTTCATGACCAGCACCTGGGAATGTGCTTGACCAAGCGTTTTGAACACACTTACTTATGGTGGCCAGGTCTAGATAAAGATAGAGTACATCGTCAGTTAGTGTACAACATGTCAATTGGTAAGCAAGAAACCACCATCAGTACCATTACAGCCATGGAAAAGCCCAATCAGGTTGTGGCAAAGATCTTAAACTATTTAAAATTGTCTCTGCAAATTTAGCTAGAACTGAAGAAGCTTCCAGAATGAGAAGATGCTAAACATTGCACAAGTGAGCCCTTCTGTAGCGAGTTACTGACATGCTACGATTGAATGTCACTTTATCTGATGTATACTGGTGTCGTCCACGTGTTAATTGGGAGGCCAAAGCTCTGAGATCAGACGTGTAAGGCTTGACTCTGGGGGGAGAGTCGCTCTCGGGGAAGGGCATCTTGGGAAATCACAGAATCAGAGAATAGAATTACAGAAATTTATAGCACGGGAGGGAGCCATTTGGCCCATTGTGTCTGTGCCGGCCAAAAGAAAGCTATCCAGCCTAATCCCACTTTCCAGCTCTTGGTTCGTCGTCCTGGAGGTCACAGTGAGTTCCAGACCATCACCATTCTCTGTAAAGAAAAGAGTTATCCTCAACTCCCCTCTAATCCTTCTACCAATTACTTTAAATCGATGCCCCCTGGTGATTGACCTCTCTGCTAAGGGAAATAGGTCCTTCCTGTCTACTTTATCTTGGCTCCTCCTAATTTTATACACGTCAATTAGGTCTCCCCTCAGCTTCCTCTGAAAACAACTCCAGCCTGTCCAATCTTTCCTCACAGCTAAAATTCTCTATCTTGGCAAATCACTGTCAGACCCGTATCGATCGGTGCATCATTCTGACAATTTGCAGCTTGGGTGAAGCAGTCAGTCGTGAGATGGTGTTGTACAATTTAAGAATGTAAAAGAAGAGTGGGTATTTTCTGTGAAGTTAAATGCAGTGAGAGGCAATATGACACCATGGGACATTGCACAGCAGCCCTCAGACATTGGAGGAGCAGCAGAACCAGGGCAATGCAATAAAACCGCGTATTCTATGGGGCTGGACTGATTCGGTGTAATATCTCAATAAGCACGGCGTCATAAAAGATCCGATGTAGTAACGTGTCCCAATCTGCTCTTTACAAGAACTATGTCATTGAGTACAGCATCTACTGGACAGCAATTCTTTCCCACAGTGCACTAAGTCTCAGCTCACACTCTCCGACAAATTGTCTCGCCACAATAAATAATCAAAAGCTACGAGCTTCGGGGCAGGTGACCAATTACCAAATGGGCTGTAATCTTACTGCCATTGAATCCAAGTTATCCTCTACCACTGGGGATAGATTTTCTTTGAGTTCCTCTTTGATTAATTGGGAAAGAAAAAAAACAGCTGTCTCTCCACAACTGCAGGACAGAACCAGCTGAGAAACCTGACTGGAATGCAGCTTGATCAATTCCCTCACTTGTGCTGTCTGTGTTCCTGAGGGTCGTGTTACATTGTCCTTCTTTCATTTAAAGAGTATCCTCAAGTCAACAGCACACAGACACACACACACAGACACACACACACACAGACACAGACACAGACCAGTTGAGCAATGAGTGACTGTTAAGGAGATAGAGTAAATTATATTATTCAGCTCTTCCAGCATAAAGCTTAGTGTAATGGGAATGCATTTTGGAAAAGTTGAGTGTAAAGCTCAGCATGTTCAATTCATTGGCTGTATGGGTTTTATACCCATTAAAATGAATAATCAGCTGTGTCCTATGAACTGAGTGCGCTGAACCCCATGGGTGAATTCCCATGGTCCCGTTACACAAAGCTCTGCACCGAGAGCTCTAAATTGTACAATTTATCCGTGTCTCACTGAGGTAGATTTTTGTCTCTATTGCCTGGGCAGTGAGAGGAAAAGCAACCCCATTGATGAGTCATTGGGGGTAAATTGTGGTCAGAGGCTGCCTTCGGGCGAACGCATCCCACCGGAATTATTTTAATGAAAATAACTGGTGGTCCCGGAGGAAGGTAGGACTGTGGCCCAGTTTCCCAGTCCAGCGTGCGCTTGAGATGAGGTTGTTGGGCTGACAGAAAAGTTGGCCGACAAAACAAAATGGCGGCCCGGGGCGCACACACCCTTCCTGTTAAGGTTCGGCCCGGGTAGATGTCCAACTCAGGCTCATGTCCCGCAAGGATGTTTCCCCCACGGGACGCAAAGGGATCGGCACGCATGGGGATGACATCATTGCCGAGTGTGCGTTGGCCCAGGACGCAAATCGTGGGGCGCGGCACAAACTGCAAATCATCCCCAAAATCTCGGGGCAATTTTGCTCCAGGTGCCATTGCCACCCGCCCCTGGGAGAAAAGGTAATCGCACCCCGTTAATGCCTACCAACGGGGCAATTTTAACCCCGTTCTGTTTCAGTCAAGGAAGCTGCCCCACTGCGGGGAAGTGTGGCGTGTTCATTATTTTATATTATTACACGATGACAAGTTGTACTGATTGAAATAACCAAATCCAATCATTACTGTTGCTCTGTGTTCACTCATTGTGAAACAAAGCAGCTTAACAACATCCATCTGTCCTCAGCCCACCAAGTCCTTGCTCAGTCGGCCTTGGAGAGATTGAAGAATCACTCGGCGAGAGACACAAATATCCAGATTAGATCACAAGGAGATATTGTTACACCACTGGGTTAAAATCATGAACGAACCATAGCTCCAGCTCAGTATTGGAAAATCTGAAGCCATTGTTTTCAGTTCCCTCCACACTAGGACCAATTCTCTCACCTGACCTCCCAGCTAGTGATCCCTAAGGAACTCCAATAAATATATCTCACCAGTCTGACATTACCTCTCTGGTCCACTCATTCCTCTTGCAGCCACTTCCTTATACACCTCCAAGTATTGCTAAGGATACAATCTGTCTTAAGCTTGTATAGCATCCCTGCATGTAGAACTTTAGTGAAGGCTTTCTGCAAGTCCAGTCATAGTGTAAAGTCCAGGCCTTTCCAACGTTATTGGAGTCCCTATATTCATATCCCCCTTATACCAGCACTGTGTTATAGTTACCCTTCCTGTGCATTGCACCTCAGCAACACCATATACCATCCCTATTTCTTCAGCTTGAACTTTTAATCACATGAAATAATTCTGTGCATGTGAAACATTACATTCTACAGGTGATTTTCAAAATTGTTCAAGGTGTGAGGCAATTTATTGCCTTGAGCACATAATTAATGTTCTTGGAGATTGTTGGAGAGGTATCTCAGTATTTGGAATCAATGTTTTAGAAACCACCAATAACTTCCTCTCCCTAACTGAAACTTCTCTGTCCCACTCCAGAGACTTGAGCAAAAAATCCAGGCCGACACTCCAGTGGCCCAAGACCGCCCTAAGTGGAGGAAGAGCCTCCAGGAGGGCATTGAGCACCTCGAGTCTCATCGCCGAGAGCATGCAGAAACCAAATGCAGACAGTGGAAGGACCTGCTCTTCTTCAAAATAGTGCCGTAGGATTTTTTACATCCACCCAAGAGAGCAGACGGGGCCTCGATTTAACGTGGCATCGGAAACATGGCACCCTTGGCAGTGCGGTAAACCAGACTCCCCACCCACCCTTTCCTTCAACCACTGTCTGTCCCACCTGTAACAGACTATAAATCACCTGAGAACTTACTTTTAGAGTGGAAGCAAGTCTCCCTCGATTTCGATGGACTGCCTATGATGATGATGACTACTGAGGGAGCGCTCCACTGCCAAGGGTGCCATGTTTCCGATGCAACGCTAAATCGAGGCCCCGTCTGCTCTCTTGGGTGGATGTAAAAAATCCTACGCCACTATTTTGAAGAAGAGCAGGTCCTGGCCAATATTTATCCCTCAACCAACATCACTAAAACAGATTATCTGATCATTATCACATTGCTGTTTGTGGGAGCTTACTGTGCATAAAATACTGCCACGTTGTATGCATTACGACAGTGACTACACTTCAAAAGAATTTAATTGCCCGTAAAGCACTTTGGGATGTCCTGAGGTTGTGAAAGGCACTATATAAATGCAAGTCTGTCCTTGTTTGTGGTGTTTCCATAGTTGCAGGGAGAAAGTGCAGGCAGTGTGCGTGTTGTTTTCACCCTTGCTTGGATTTCTCAGCACCCCAGTCCTTGCTGGGGATTTGGACACTCACTGACATGATATCCGTGGATGGTTTATTTCACTTTTGAAGCTTGTGATTTTGCAATGAGCTCTCTGCCACCATTCTACGTGCATTTTCTTTTTGATCAAAACACAATTTAAAAAAGCTTGGGATTAAATTTTGAGAAAAAACAATCTTTTTGAATGCACAGATAATGAGACAAGTTGAAAACACAATCAATAGAGACTCTTTGAGATTTAGATTCAAGAGGATTTGTAATCTCCCACTAGCAAATGTCACTTCTGAATAATCAGAGGAGATGCCCTGATTCCCAATGTGGCGCTCACGACCCAGTGTGTGTGTGTGAATGTAAACTGATACGAAGAGGAGCATTTTCCTCTCCTCCTTCCCTCATTTGTCCCCCACACAAAACACTCGACCCTGCTGCTCCTTCCATCAAATCCTTCTGTCAGATATTCAATAAATGCAGACAGTGTGTATACAAGTCGTCACTTTATCTCCTTCACTCTGTTAATAGAGGTTTGAAGCCTGCGTGTCAACACACTGTCAGAAACGAATGTTAGGACTGTCAATTAAAGGGACTAGATGAAATGTAAATTTAGATTGCTGTGACAAATCATTACTTGGGTGGCTGGAAAAGTTAGGTTGCCATAGCAGTTTCCATGGCAACCTAATATTTTATGGACATATGATTTCCTCCTGTGGTCTCTTTAATGACTAGCAAAAAAATACAGTTGCAAATTAAGTGCTCCCACCTTAAAGAACAAGTGTACAAAATAAAAGATACAAAGATCACACATGAAACATTGTTTTTAAAAAGCTAATTCAGAGCTTTTGGGGATAAATGTTACGAATGTGTGGTCTCACTTATCAAGAGCACGTATCAGGGAATCTACAATTTATCTCTTGTACCATTAGACCCTGACTGAAGCTGCACAAAACATCGCTTCCCAGGCTTCCCGGGCAAGGCCACACTGTAGCCACACCTGGTTACCTCACACAGTGACTGTTGTCACCGTTGGCAAAGGTGAGTCCAAATGGAACCTTACAACACAGCCGGCCTGCAAGGTGCTCGCTCGCTCACACGCAAACTGGATTACAAAGCGGACATGTGGATCTCACTCTATGTGCTCTGCAAACTTCTGGCAGCTCAGCACTAGACAAGGCCGTGCATAACAGGAGAGGGTTACCCAACCATAGGGACCCCCAACCTCTGGCAGCTCAACACTCGACAAGGCCGAGCATAACAGGAGAGGGTTACCCAACCAGAGGGACCCCAACCTCCAGCACCTCAGCTCTAGACAAGGCCGTGCATAACAGGAGAGGGTTACCCAACCAGAGGGACCCCAACCTCCGGCATCTCAGCTCTAGACAAGGCCGTGCATAACAGGAGAGGGTTACCCAACCATAGGGACCCCCAACCTCCGGCAGCTCAGCAGTAGACAAGGCCGAGCATAACAGGAGAGCTTTACCCAACCAGAGGAGGAGCCCACAACTTTGAGTCTGTTTGAACAGGTTTTGCTCAATAACCAGAGGTCTGTAAACACTGACACAGATGAATCTGGAGCCCTCTCTGAAGCTCGTTGTTAGGACCCTCCATGATCTGTTATTCTTCAACTCACTTTCTTGCATCCAGTACAGCATGCCACCATGCCACACTGTTAGCGAGGTAACCTGCGTGAAGGGGTGTCCTACAGCTAGCATCCTAACATGTGTTCCTCTTCTGCTGTGAACCCCAAGGACCAGCTTCAGGTCCCAATGACATCCAAAAAGAACAGCCCCACACAGCACCTCGGGTCACTTACTCCTCCTGTAACAAGCGCCAGTGCAGCAACAACCACCCCGTAGACTTCAGTCAGTTTGAAGAGGCTGCCGCTGGGTGAGCACGAGTGCCCAGGAGCACAAACCTGATGGCCAGAGAACCATCCCACCTCCTTCCTTAGTGGCAGAGTCCTGGGATCTGAGGCCTACATTTAAAAGCTTATTAACTGAGCATGAGCAGTCCTTGCGATCATTACAGAATGTGTCTATCAACCATCAGGGCCTGGCAGTGATTGTGTGGAGGAGTCCACTACCCACAGGGGTGCAATTGTGCATGATGGTTCAATCGATCTGTAGTCCAGCATGGAGCTGGTGATAACTCTGGGGCTACCTGCAGTAGAGCTCCCCCTATGCCACAGCTCCGTAAACCCAGCAGTAGCATCTCTCACAAATGCTCAGGCCGCTGCTGTCGGTGCCTTGAATTCCAATCAATAAAAATGGCCTCAACATTCTGGGGAACTAGAGAGAGTCGATGTAGGATCGTAGAGTTTTACAGGGCAGAAGATGCCATTTGGCCCATCGTTGACTTAGTTCCGTTCCCCTGCCCATTCCCCAGACCCTTTTACATTTTCATTTCTCAAATATTTATCCACTTCTTTTTTTAAATATTACAACAGTGACTGCACTTCAAAAAGTACTTCATTGGTTGTAAAGTGCTTTGGGACGTCTGGTGGTCGTGAAAGGTGCTATATAAATGCAGGTCTTTCTCTTTTTTATTTTTAAAGCTATCATGGCTTTTGCTTCCGTCGCTCCTTCTCACAAGGCATTTCTTTCCAGTCTTTGCTCAGAACTAAAGCCTCTCATCTCTGGGATCATCCCTGGGATCTCTTCGGTATCCTCTCCTTGGCCTTGGCATCCTTCCTAAAGTAGAGCCCCCAAAACTGGGCACATTATCCTCCATGGGCCCAAAGCAATGATTTGCACAGGTTTATCATTACCTCTTTGTTTTTGTGCTCAATGTCACTATTTATAAAATCTAGGATCCTAGATGTGGTTGTTTCAGAGCTTTACCAATGTGCCCTTGCACTTTTAAAGGCCTGTGTTCCTTAACACTGAGGTCACTCTGCTCCTCTACTCCTTCTTAAAGTTTTGCCAAGGACACAACGCTTAAAGAGATTTTAACAAAGCTGGAGCAGCACTATAACCTCAAACCGTTAGAAATTGCTGAAAGCTATGGTTTCGAGATTCAGAATCAAAAGGCTAATGAAAGTATCAGTGAGTACATCATAGCATTAAAAAAGCTATCAATGCACTGTAATTTTGGAAACTTTCAAAACCGAGCATTATGGGATCATTTTGTTTGTGGGGTGAAAAATGATTCGATCAGAAGGAAGTTATTGACGACAGATGACTTGACTTTTGAGATTGCTTGTCAGACAGCAAGGTCGATGAGCACGGCCGAACAATATTCCCGAGAATTAAATAATAATTACGATCGTCAGTCAACCGAGGTAAATCACCTGCAGGTTCAAAGTAAAAGACGATGGGGGCCCAAAATCTCAGAAACTGTAAATTCTAACAGAGCATCGAAGTCGTGCTATAGGTGCCTGGGACAAAACATTGCCTTCATGTATGGACAACTTTGAGCAGAGTGTTTCTTATGCAGAAAGACTGGGCATCTTGCGAAGGCATGCTGATTGAAGGGTAAATCAGCTTTTAAAGCTATGAGTCCAGCGTTCAAAGCTATGAGTAGAAAACCCAAGAGATTCCATAGCATGGAAGAACAACAACAGGACGAGGAGATGTTAGAATTACACGTCATCAGAAGCACGAGGTTAACGGACAGCGTTTCGGAAAGCATCAAAATCCACATAGATGTTGCGGGATTCAAGATACCAATGGAAATTGACATGAGTGCATCCGTGATTGTAGTACCGGAGTCACTATATCACGACAAATTGCGTGATTTTCAACAGGAGAAATCCAAGATAGAGCTGCGAGGCTACTCGGGAGAGAAAATTCCTGTGGTAGGTCGTATCACTGTACCGGTGAAATATAAAGATCAAATTCAAAACTTGCCTCTAATAGTAGTGAAATGAGACAAGCCTGCCTTTCGAGGATGAAACTGGTTGAACTCACTGAAGCTGGATTGGAGCAAGATTTTCTGTGTGGAAGTGAGATTTTCATCAACGGATGAGGTTATCAAGAAGTATCCGAAGGTGTTCTGCGAATCGGGCAGTCCAATCCAAGGCTTCAAGGTGAGTGTCAGGGTACAGAAGGACGCTAGATCGGTTTACTACGAGCCACGTTCCGTACCATATGCACTCAAGGAGAAAGTTGAGCAAGAACTCAAAAGACTAGAGACTGAGAACATTATTTGTAAGATAGATCGATGTAATTGGGATACACCCATTGTTGTTGTACCTAAGTCCGATGGTAAGGTAAGATTATGTGGTGATTATAAAGTAACCGTAAACCAGGTTCGAGAGGGTAATGTCCCCAATACATTGCCGAATATAGAAGATTTGTTCACACCACTGACAGGTGGTCAGATCTTCTCAAAACTGGATCTTACGAATGCCGACTTGCAGCTTGAACTAGATGAGGAGTCCAAGTCATGTTTGACTATAAATATTCATGTAGGCCTATATCAATTTAATAGGCTACCGTTTGGAATGTCTTCCGCCCCTGCCATATTTCAAGGGGTGATGAACCAGATTTTGCAAGGCATTGATGGGGTAGTATGTTATTTCAGCACCAAATAGGCAAATTCATAATAACTTTGAATGAAGTCCTCAAACGGCTAGAGAAGCACAGAGTACGAGTGTCTGCTCGTAATTGTGAGTTATTTAAAAACTCAGTGGAGTGCTTAGAGTACAGAGTAGACAAAGATGGTTTACATCCAACTATGAAAAAATTGGATGCAATTAGAAATGCACCCACTCCCAGGAATGTCACTGAACTTTGTTCATTCTTGGGTCTTTTGAACTATTATGGGAAGTTCCTACCAAATTTGGCTACAGCATTACATCCACTGAATGAACTTTTGAAAAAACAGGTCCATTGGAAGTGGTCAAAAGAATGCGATAGAGCATTCAAGGAGTGTAAAAGCAAATTGGTAGAGAACACTATGTTAGTTCACTATGCCATATCTAAGGAGATTAAGCTAGCATGTGATGCCTCTCCGTATGGTGTTGGGGCAGTAATCTCTCATGTATTAAGTAGTGGGGAGGAGAGACCAATTGCTTTTGCTTCATACACTCTCAGTGCCAGTAAGCATAATTATGCGCAAATTGAAAGGGAAGCGTTGGCATTAATTTTTGGAGTCAAGAAGTTTCACAAATACTTTTATGGTCGTAAGTTTACCATCATTACGGACCATAAGCCCCTAACAGCAATCCTCCATCCAAAGTCCCCAGTTCCAACATTAGCTGCAGCCCGAATGCAGAGATGGGCTTTGATTTTGTCAGCATATACATATGATATTGAATACAGACGATCAGCTGATCACAGTAATGCTGATGCAATATCTGGATATTTTACGAAAATTATTTTCTTCATTTGGCCTCCCTGAAGAGATTGTTTTGGATAATGGACCACAATTTCATTCAGAAGAACTTGCACAATTCACGAGCAAAAATGGTGTGAAACATACCAAGGTTCCACCATACCATCCTGCTTCGAATGGTGCAGCAGAGCGCACTGTACAAATTGTAAAATGTGCCCTCATAAAACAAATGTTAGATCAAGGAAGTGACAGTTGTCATTGGATCACAAATTGGCTAATTTTTTGATTACATATCGAAATACTCCTCATACAACTACTGGTAGAACACCAGCAGAGTTGTTTCTCAAACAACAGCCACGAACAAGATTCTCATTGTTAAAGCCAAATTTGGCACAGTCTGTAGAAGAGACACAATTAAGACAGAAAGAGAATCATGATAGAGGTAGAGTAAAAGAGAAGTGTGAAATTAAACCAGAAGGTGAGAGTGAAGAACCATCACCATAAATGGTTAAAGTGGTTACCAGGAAGAGTGGTGAAGATATGTGGTCCTCGCACATATTTGGTAAAGATGTTTGATAATGGACAGGTTAGGTTTGTTCATATTGATCATATTTTACCTACAGACATGGAAGGAGTTGAAGGTGGGATTGATTCAATTATTTCTGACTCATCAGATAGTTTTGATACACCAGTAGCAAATCCTAAATCCAATGTACTGGAAACAAATCCAGGAGAGAATCAGAATGAAAGTCTGAGTCCGAGTCAGGAAAACAAAGAGCCTGAAGTTAGAGTGAGTTCAAATGAAAATCAAGGAAATTCCATGGAGGAAAATGTTCCTCAGGATGAGCCTCGAATGAGTTTAGATTCGACACCATGTTTGGAAGGTTCTGTTTGAGAGTGAAGGTATCCTCTTCGAAACAGAAAACAAGTGGTGAAGTTAAATTTGTAAATATGGAAAAAAAAGTTTATATCCTGTGTTATGTATAAACATGAAAGTTATGTATGATGGTTGTTATGATGGCTTCTTCATTAAGGAGGGAGAAGTGTAATGTCTGTAAGCTTGTAATGTTTGTAGCTCCACACTGTGGATGTGGACGTATTGTGTACTGCAATTGCACAGTTAATGATTAAACAGAACCAGGCACCTTCCGGAGACTTCCGAGAGAGCAGCCTGCCATGTTAGGAAGCTGTATGTGCTGTGCTCTGTGAATATATCAAGCCATGCTCATTATCTGCAATATCTGTACAGTTAGCCATGCTCACTATCTGTACAATATCTGCACAGTTAGCCAGGTTCACTATCTGCAATATTTGCACAGTTAGTCACGCTCACTATCTGTATAATATCTGTACAGTTAGCCATGCTCACTATCTGTAATATCTGCACAGTTAGCCACGCTTACTATCTGCAATATCTGTACAGTTAGTCATGCTCACTATCTGTGCAATATCTGCACATTTTGATATTGTGCATCTCATACACAAATCCAGATCAATGTGTACATTTTGAGGGGAACAGTAGTTATAACCCCACACATTACACGGGCTTCACCACGTCGCCTCCGCTGCAGAGCACTCCCTCTGCTTTTGGCTATGGGTGGGCCTCTCTTCATTTATTCCATTGTTGGGCCGGTCTGGATGGCCAAGTTGTGACCCCGCTGGCTGCATGGGCCTTGTACCGTCGCTCGACTGCTGTGTGCAGTTTGTCTCAATGGTGCCATGTGGCAGGGCTGGAGAAGGTAGCCGTGGGGCCCTAACAGCCATCCTTAACGTTTGCCTTTTCTTTCAAATAGGCCTAAGTGAATGCATTGTGAGTGTCGTCGGGGAAACAGGCATTGCTCTCCCTGAGTCTGTGTTGCCGATGATTGACCATCTGTAATCTGAGGGAATGCAATTCCTCAGGGTTCATGAAGCCCATGAGGTTGGACACATGAATATCTCCAATAACACCACCCATTTCCAGGAATCCAGCGGTGTGGAGAAATTGCAAGACCCTTACAATATAAATTTTGGGAGCCCAGAGGAAACATGATGAATAATACATCAGTAACCTGCCTGGTGGATCTGTGCACAGTGAATTGACTGATAGTGCTAATTTCCCTGTGGTAGCTGAAGTGAGTCTGAGGCATAAAGCTTCTTGCATTTCATGACGTCAGGATGTTCCAAAGTTCTTCACAGCCAATGAAATACTTTCTAAATGTAGTCACTGTTGTAATGTGGGAAAATATAGCAGGCAATTTACGTAACAAAAGGTCCCACAAACATCAATGAGATAAACGACTAAAGTTAATGATCTTGGATAGAGGCTAAATATTAGCCAGGACATCAGGAGCACTTGCTTGCTCATCTTCTAATAGTGCCATGGAATCTTTTACATCCATGTGAGAGGATAGATAGGCCTCAGCATTACATCTCATCTGAAAGGTAGCACCTCTGAGTGCAGCACTCCCTCAGCACTGCACTGGAGTGTCAGCCTAGATATTGTGCTCAAGTCTCTGGAGTGACAACCTTCTGACTCTGAGGCGAGAGTGGTACCCACTGAGCCACAGTTGACATCACCAGACTGGCACTGGCTGGTTGCGAGAGCAAGATCTGGGGACTGCAGCAGCCAATCAACACAATGCATTCCTCCTGCAGAAGAGAACAAACAATGTCAGGCAACACTACTAGAGGAGTGTGTGCCAGCATCGGGTACTTGACACCACAGGAACAGGAAGCAATGGCCATAACTGGCTTATACTCTGGGCTGCCGGATTAGTGTCAGAGACCTGGCTGTGAGGCACAGTCTTAAATCTAATCGCGGTATTTGGCTGGTTTATATATACAATCACAGATACTGGGAGTAAGGTACAGGGTGGAATCTAATCGCGGGATTTGGCTGGTTTATATATACAATCACAGATACTGGGAGTAAGGTACAGGGTGGAATCTAATCGCGGGATTTGGCTGGTTTATATATACAATCACAGATACTGGGAGTAAGATACAGGATGGAATCTAATCGCGGGATTTGGCTGGTTTATATATACAATCACAGATACTGGGAGTAAGGTACAGGGTGGAATCTAATCGCGGGATTTGGCTGGTTTATATATACAATCACAGATACTGGGAGTAAGGTACAGGGTGGAATCTAATCGAGGGATTTGGGTGGCTTTTTCTTGCCCCTTACATTCTCCACTGAGATGGAGATGGAGATGTGGGAGTCTGTGCCTTCAGTGGGGTTATGAGAATGTATACCGTGTCGAATTTAATGCTGCTATGTATTCTTCAATCTCGCCCCCAGCTACCACTTTCTTCACATGAGATCCATGTAGCAGCTGAATAAGTTGGGATGCTGCTTGAGCACACCCAAGTTAACAGTGCTGCAGGAGCATCGAAAGGCCTGGTGCTCTTCACCCTCAACGCTGCTGTGGTGAGTCTCAATGAGGAAGGTTCCTCAGCAATGTGCAGCATAGCTTCAAGAGAGCGAGGAGCAGCCCTTTAACAAATGGTTAAAGCAGAGATCCCGTCTATTGAACGCAGCACACTTCCTATACATCAGGTGACCTTCTTTACCCAGAGAGTGGTGAGAATGTGGAACTTACTACCACACGGAGTGGTTGAGACGAATAGCACAGATGGCTTTAAGGGGAAGTTAGATAAGTACACAAAGGAAAAGGGAATAGGAGATGCTGATAGAGTGAGATAAAGTAGGGTGGGAGGAGGCTCCTGTGAAGCATAAACACTGGGGTAGACCAGTTGGGCCGAATGGCTTGTTTCTGTGCTGTAAATTCTGTGTCGTTCTGTGTGCAGGGAGTGTGACCATGTTGTGCAAATGAGACAACCCCAGAAATGATACAGGTTAGCTTTGTCCCATCGTTGGTGTGTAACCACCCCCAAACTCAATGGAGTTATTGAGAAGTGGGATCTAAGCAGCTTCAGTAACTCCAAGTGAAACATGCTACAAATGTGAACACACAGGGGACACACAATTTACAAACAACATATGCTACACTGCCTCAAAAGTTAAACTCTGCACATTACCAAGAGTGTAATGATGTATTAAGTTGACTCAAACCTTAAAGTACTGAAACCTAAATGTGCTCAATACTCCCAGGTGAATGTCGATCTCCTTCTCTACATTGGCATGGCAACCTAACATTGTGTGTCCTACCTCAGGGCAGGTCTTTTAGACATGGACACTGGGAAACTTGGAAGCCCTGTGCCCATCCGTGCCATCAACATGATTTAGCAAAGTATCGAGTGTTCCCTCAGGGAGCTGCTTGTGCTGCAGACAGCCCTTCCTGTAATTGCCCGGTGGATTGTTTCTGCCTTTCTCCATACTGGTCAGTTGTGCTTCAGTTGTCTTGTCGCAGATTATTTCAAAGCCTTCTGCCTGAATTAAATCACACCTCCACAAAGATTCATTTACAGCAAGGAGCTTGTTGCTTGTGATTTGTTAACCGTCGGATCTGATTACAAGCTGTCATTTTACTGCTCCTGGGATCATATGGCAGCAAATCAGACTGCGCACGTTAATGTTGGGGTTTGACCCATCAGGGCAAATCACTGCGCCCAGGTGCCTTCTCATCCACTTTGTATTTATTTAAAAAGGAGCAAATTAGGAATAGTTAAAAATCTCCTAGTTTATCAAAAAGAATAGAATTTATTAAGACCTCTTGGAGGATGAAACTGGGCATTGTCGGGGACACAAACAGAGGGATTGCATTGGTTGCCTGTTATACGCCCCACCCGATGTTCAGTCCCATTGATTTCAGTGGAACTAAATATCGGGTGTTTTGTGTATAATGGCGGGCAAATGTGGTCCCGTGTGTCTGGCGCCGCCCCTCCCCCACCCCCATGTCAAATGATTCTTGTTAAAATATGTTTGAGCCGAGGCCCTATGGATGAAGCAAAGCTCCTCAAACTGCTCCTCTGTCCTGGAGAGAGAGCTTCTGAGTGAAGATTGTCCTCTGCATCGAGGATAACTCAAGACCTTGATGGTTAAGACCTTGACAGACTGCTTGTGGTAATGTTGACATGAGGTTACCTGTCACAGGTCGATGGTATCAGGAATAAACAGCACAGCCACTGGTCCTGAAATTTGCAGAGACAAGTTTCCTTGTCAAAGTGGCCGGGAATACAGCTTCCCCGTGAGAGCAGTCGGGAATTCCACTTACTCTGCTCTTTTGGTGAAAAGGTCTTGCCTTGAATTCCATTAAAAGATAATAGGGTAAAGTTTCAGCAGGTGAGGCTCCCAGTGTGGGGCCTTACTTGATGGGAGCACGGATCGGTGGATTGGGCACTGCCATCATTCCTGATGTCCCAGTGATGGAATATTTGGAGCACCGCCAAGCAGGCATGCCAAACTCCGCACCTGATTGGCTGCTCCACCTTCCCGTTGGGCCAGGATCCATGTTGGGATTTTCCCGGATGGCCCTGACATTATGCAGTGGGATGTCTACATCTGGAATTCCTCTCTCCAGGGAGCCATTGGAGCTTTCATTTCAAATGGATCAAAGGCTCCTCACAAATAGCGGCACGTGGAATTCCAGCCACACACGCTGCGTTTGTAGGGTAACGTCCCACGGTCCAAAGCTCCAACATTCCTGGCTGTGCTAATTTTACCCAAAAACTACTGCAGAAAGATTTGTATTTATAACAGCGCCTTTCACAACCTCAGGACGTCCCAAAGGGGAAGTATTTCTGAAGTGCAGTCAATGTTGTCAGGTTGGAAAGGCTGGAGTGGAATGAAGCTGGAAAGAATGAAGGGACTATTTGTCTGTGTGTACGTGTCATTTACTGTTAGTGACAATCGGATGGGAGAAGAGGGGGAAGTAAAAGAAAGAAAATACAAACATGTTAATTAAGCTAGTTAGCAAACTGGCAGTTGTTGGGTTCTGATTTACTATTAACGAGGCTGCATTGCTGGGTTTAGTCATTTCTGAGGGGCATGTGAACACACAAGGTGCACAACACATTTACAGCGTGCTCAAAGGCTGGGTGTCCAAGCTGGTCACCTTTGTGGACTGTACAGTGTGTGCCACGGAGCCTCGGGAACTACATCCCATTCTTTGCCGTATATCTCGGGCTGCTGATACTAACCAATCTGAGGCGGGATTTGCTGGGCTCTGGGGAAAGAGCAGGGAGTGGGACTAATTGGATAGCTTTTTCACAGAGCCAGCACAGAAATGATGGGCCGAATGGCCTCCTTCTGTGCTGTGTCATTCTATGAATCTATGATCCCAGAGTTCTGGTTTGAGATTAATCCACCAATGGGGAAACAACGTTAAGAACAGCCATTTCTAAAACCCCAGGCCTAACAAACTCAAACAGGACAAACTAGCAAATAAGAAATGCAAACACAGGCAGGACAGGGTTGCCTGGGTTTCACTGGGGGCCCACATATGGTTCACAGTCAACACACCTGGTCTGAGGGCCAGGTACCTCAGAGAATTCTGGTAGCTGCTGCTTCCTTTGCCATTACTTTATCCACCCATTGTCCACCCATTGTCCGCCCTCTCCGTCCAGTGCCCGCTCTGTCCGCCCAGTGCTCGCTCTGTCCGCCCAGTGCCCGGTCCGTCCGCCCATTCTCCGCTCCGTCCACCCATTGCTCGCCCTGAATGCCCATTCTCCCCCGTCCGCCCATTCTCCCCCGTCCGCCCATTCTCCGCTCCGTCCGCCCATTCTCCGCTCCGTCCGCCCATTCTCCGCTCCGTCCGCCCATTCTCCGCTCCGTCCGCCCATTCTCCGCTCCGTCCGCCCATTCTCCGCTCCGTCCGCCCATTCTCCGCTACGTCCGCCCATTCTCCGCTACGCCCGCCCATTGCTCGCCCTGAAAGCCCATTCTCCGCTTCGTCCGCCCATTCTCCGCTCCGTCCGCCCATTCTCCGCTACGTCCGCCCATTGCTCGCCCTGAACGCCCATTGCTTGCCCTGTCCGCCCATTCTCCGCTCCGTCCGCCCATTGCTTGCCCTGTCTGTCCATTCTCCGCTGCGTCCGCCCATTCTCCGCTCTGTCCGCCCACTGCTGATCTCTTGATCGGGAAAATTCCCCACTGCTGATCTCTTGATCGTTTTGCTAACTTTTCTGCCACTTCATATGGGGCCAGGTCCTTTTTTCTCATTGAACTTTGCCTTTTCTCTTTGGTGTTAACTAAGCTACAAGGGTGTATGTCATGTATGTAGACCATGTATACTAACTGTATAGTCACATAAGGTGTGCCACCAGAGGGCACTGCGGTGGGAGACGTGAGGGTCACCTGCATAGGTGTGCAGGGCCCAGTATAAAAGGCTGCCCACTATGCTTATGTCTCACTCTGGAGTTACAATAAATGGGACTAAGGTCACAACAGCTCAAGTACAATACTAGACCTCGCGGAGTCATTCATAAGAGTATTAAAGACATAGCAGTGTAATAACTCTGCCCTGTGCATCATTCAACCTGCAAATGATTGCCATAGAATCCTGATGAAGATCGGGCCTGGAGGTCGTGGTCGGAAGATAGATTAGGGAGCCTGAACATTGGAGGTCAGGGAGGGAGGAAGATTGGGAGGGGGGGCAGGTTGTTGGGGCTGGGATTCAGGAGGGTTATCGGATTATCGGGGGGCCTGGAGATTGGTGGTTGGAGATCTCAGGACCGGGACTGGCGGCGATCGGGATGGTGATTGTGGCAAGTACTTACCTTTTTTTGCTTATGTAGGCGATCTGAAGGGTTGGCTTTCCCTGGAGCAGCCGCCACTGGGCCCGTTAAATGGCAAGGCCCCCTCCCAACTCCTGACCTCACTTACAATCCCGGGCTGATTTAAGTTTTAAGCAGTTTTAAATTTGCAGAAATGTCTTGCCACTATGAAGGCTCTTTTATCCCCACATTAATGTACGCACTGCTCTTCCTTGCTTTGTCCTCTGTGCCCCAGGATCTTTAACAGCCTTCTTAACTGCTGCTACCTTCAGAGGTCTGTGTCTCTCTCTGTTCCCGCGGCCCCTTTAAAACTGTAAGAGTTTGTCATTGTAGAAAAGCTTGTGCTGTTCCGTTTGTGTCCTACTGATAATTTCTGTGAATAACTCAAGTTTGTTATTTGGAATTTGAGCCTCGCTCGAGTGTGGTGATGTTGACCATACTGTCCGGAGCCAATGCCTGGGGGGAAATAAAGTGCAGCGAGCATCAGTGATCGACGATGGTTAGTCCGAAAGGTTAGGAGGTACTGCGGGACTCGTGGGTCACAGGGACAATGAGGTCCACACAGAGGAGGGGCTACAGGATCAGTGAAAGGAGCAGCTCATTCAATCCCCACATTAGCTCACACTGACGGCACGGAGTTGTGAGAGAGACAGAGACTGTAATGTGGGGGGAAAAGAGCCTCCTATGGGCAAGCCATTCCTCCAAGTTTAAAACTATGCTTTAAACCTAGAATCAGTGCCGGGAGTTGTGAGGTCAGGAGTGGGGAGGGATGGTTTGTTTTTAAATATTACAGTACAGGAGAACTGGAAATGTCTGTGGCATTTGCTGCTCCACCTCACTGCACCAGGGCTGTCATGGGGAATGTAAACAGCAATTTGATAGCTGGAACAAACTGAGCCGTGTTCTGGTCTCGATTAGCAGCATTCCACTGCAGTACATCGCGGAGCGAAGTGACATGTGCTCCCTGGTGTCTGAGGCAAGGTCTGTGTCTCAGACTCGGACAGACAGACAGCTCCCAGGTTCAATTGCTGCACCGCGCTGTCAGCTGACCTCAGTGGGTGCTGCCCTTGGGTTAGGGAAGGGGAGTTTCCTGCTCCCAATCATCCCACACTGACTGATGTTGGAGGTGCCCACAGGTGGATATAGGCCGAGGACAGGATTGGCCGCGGCTGTGGGTAGCACACGTTTCAATAGCCTGCCCACTCATTATCAAGGTTTAGACATGAATAATGGACACTTGGACTGAGCATCTAGAACCGGAACCCAGTGGGGGAAGAGAAAGAAATTGGATAGAAACAAATATAACCAAATCCAGCACCTCTGCCTACATTACATCAGGGACTACACTTCAAATGTACTTCATTGGCTGTGAACCGCTTTGGGACATCCCCGAAGTCATGAAACACGATTGTTCTTTGTTTCTTACCTCTGTAGTTTATCGTTCGATTGTGTTTTCAGAAGTGAATTGCACTGGATCCAGGTCAGGGTTAAAATACAGGCTGAATTTCCTCTTTGGCAGAGGAGGTGCCGGAGTGGGGTAATGCCAGGCTGCTCTGGTGACACCACAGCTGTCAGGTACCAACCTGCTAGTCGCCCCTCCACCAGAATGTACAGAGAGAGGCACCTCCTGCTAACTGTCTCAGGGGCAGTGCTTGTGGAGGATCCAGCTTACAGAGGAAAACCTCACTGAGATATCACACATGGTGCAACATAACCTACAGCGCCCCCTCCACCATGGCCACCTCCCTCACACTGGCTGTAGATGGCACAACCACTCTGAACCTTTATGCTGCAGGGCCATTTCAAGCTGCTACTGGGCACTTCCAATGTGCACAGATATGTCATGTCATTCACAGGTGCATTGTTTGCTACAGCTGGAAATTGGAGCTCTTTCTCCCAATGCACAATGAACGGTAAAATGACTGAGTACTGCAATGTTACAACGGCAGGATTCCCCAAGGTCCCAGGGACAATAAATGACCATGCTCCAATGTCCAATACCATCACACAGGTCAACAGGAAAGATTCCACTCCCTCAGTGTGTGACTCGTTTGTGACCAGCCGAACCATATCACCACCTACTGACCATTCTCAATGTGTAACATCTCACACAACTCACCTCAGGCCACCTAATGAAGGAATCTTCTGTACCTTTCCGAGAACAGTGTGTACACATACAGCTTCAGTGCCACCATCACTTAACTGGAAACCCAGAGAATACAAGTATGTGCCTCCTGCTCCTTACCCTGTACATCCCCATGCTGTCAGTGTGTGATTGGTGCACTCTTCAACCTAACCATGCGCTTCTCATGCAACCTGAGTGGCAGAAGTGCGTGAATGGTCGGCTTCTAAATATTAATGGCAGCATCTTGGGGCTGAGGTGGTCCTTGGGGCCGAGGTAGCCCTCGACTCAGGGTAGCCAGGTCAAAGCAGCAACACAGGCTGCATCTCTTCTGATGCTGTATGGACAGCCTGGCCCAATGGCATGTGAGCCTGAACTACTCCCACTGGTATCTGTGTCTGAACTATCCCCACTGGTATCTCAGTCTGAACTACCCCCACTGCTATCTCAATCAGAACGATCAATCCACTTCTACCTGAATCCAGTTGAATGTTAGTTCTCTGTGAACATTAAAGTTTCCCGGGTAGTCCAACGCACTAAACAAGCAGACCACATGAACCCTTTGAAAATCCCTTTTGCACTGACTGCAGTAATAATGCAGTGGGTGTGAAGCTATAGTGGGTCCGAGATGACTTTCTTAAGCTGGGAAATGATGTGCAACCTGCTTCAGAGAAATGGCCTTTCATTGAAGTTAATCCCTTAATGCTCTGGGAAGGTGTGCAATGAGGGACACTATTATTTTTGGAAATGCTGAAAACTTAACATTGCTACAACTGCCAATTATTTTTATTTATATTTGGTACTTTGATGAAAATTATAAATATACCGAGAAATGCAAGTGCAAACAGGACCAGCTAAAGTTGCTGCTAAAATGTCACAAGCCGTGCTGGATTACCAGTAATTCTACACATCCATTAATACCACTTCCCTTACCTGGGCAGCACCAACCTCTTTGCTTTGTTCAATGCATGGCATTCTACATAGAGTCCTTTCCTTCCATGTGTCGAATATGTGAGCAGATATTATGAAGCAGAGCGTCCCACACAGTTTCACAATGGGGGTGGGTTTGGGGAATTCCAATGTTGGGGTCAGCACACCCCTCATCAGTCTCCATCTCTCAAAATGAACGGATTGAAAATCATGTGGGGATTTCTAACCTTTGAACCCAAATCCCTGATACGCACTACTGTCACGTGAGGCGCTAATCTGCCCCGTAATTACAGCCTGATTTTTACCCAACGTAAATTCCGAGCTCCGTTGGGACCAATGCATCATTCTGATTTGGAGAAAGCGCTGTACGCATGGTCCCAGGATAATCTGGAAAGAGAGTCTATTCCATTTGGAGAGAGAGAGAGAGAGAGAGAGAGAGAGAGAGAGAGAGATTTATCGTGTAGATATACCAGGGAGGGGGACCATTTATTTCCATGTGGATGCTTCTAAAACAGGCAGCCTGCTAATTGTGCATGAATGGGGTTTCACAAAGGGAGTACTGAGTGCTTTGAAGTGTTGCTGCTCAAAGGCACTCTCTGCGAATTGACTGATTGCAGAAACTCGTCTTTCCAGTTTGGCCGCGTCTGGCCTTTTGACAAGCACCAATTGGGAAGAAGAAATCTGCATGTCAACCAACCAATGGGCAGACCAGGACTGGCACCACGAAAGATTGAAGGCTTCGGCCAAAACACAAGCCGAAAGGAGGAATCTGCAACCCGGATGGCGGCCAATCGAGCGGCGAACCAGGGCGTCCGAAACACCATCCGAGTGACTAAAGAAAATGGAAGGACAGACGACGATCAACCGGGAGCTCTTTGTGAAGAAAATCCTGCTGGGAACCTGTGGCATGAAAGTCGCGGATGTCTTCACCTTGCAGGACATCCCGAAGAGAGGTTACTTTGATGTAACCTTCAGAAACGTCACCAATGCCTGAAATTCCTGAAGGGATTGAAGGAGGTGAGTGAACCACTGTGGTCAATGCTGACTTGGGAACCACTGTTCACCCTCCCGTCGCAGAGGAAGCGCACTATCACATTGCACATGTACAACCCCCACATCCCGGTCATTGATGTGCTGACATTCCTCGCCAGGTATGTCGATGGGGCAGGAAACAGCATCGACCTGACAGACTTCCACAGGATATGGACCAGCAAGCGCCAGATCCAGGTCACCATGAAAGTGGATGCCAGCGGAACCACCCTTCCAGCTTCGCCATCGGAGTAAGTCGGGGATACATGGTGTACGCCGGACAACCCAATGTGTGCCGAACCTGCGGGAAAGCAGGCCACGTGGCGGCAAGCTGCAAAGCAATCATTTACCGCAGCTGCAAGAAGGAAGGACACCAGACAAAGGACTGTAAAGAGAGCAAGTGCTGCAACCTTTGTGGTCAGGCTGGACATCTGTACAAGGCCTGCCCCAAGCGGAATTTCAGCTATGCGCAGGTAGCAAAGAACATGGTGACATGTGAGGAGAAAGCTGAGGAGTGCAACGCCCAAGAGGAGACCGACACCTCCCTCCCCTCCAAGACACCGTGTGAACAAACCACTGCCCTAGTCGACACTGACCGAGAGGAGGAAGGAAAGTCTGCCACGGCAAGCCGCCAGACACTAGCACCCAGCAGTGAAACTCCCCACCGAGACACCGCGTCCATGGAAGAGGAGGGAGCAGAAGCAGAAGGAAAACAGGAATGGCAGCTCATCAAGAAGAAGGCGGCGGCCCACAAGTCAAAGGAAAAGGGGCCTCCTGCAGAAACGAGAGGCAAAAGATGGCTACCGTCCACGACGGACAACAGTGGCTGCAGCTCATCCGATAAATGAAGGGCGAGGCAAAAGCTCCCACTACCACCAGCAGAAGAAGAGGCAAAACGCCAATGCGACCAGCGCAGTCCAGCTCCTGGACCCCGGGAGCAGTGATGTCACCAATGCACCCCCGCTCCGGATGTCCGGGAATGACGAAGCCACCAATGCACCCCCGCTCTGGATCTCTGGGAGCGACGAAGTGACAGATGCACCCCCGCTCTGGATCTCTTGGAGCGACAAAGTGACAGATACACCCCAGCTCCAGAACGCTGTGAGCGACGACACCACAGGGGATGCACACAAGGAACAACCAACACCAGGCGAGGGCAGCCAAGTTGACATGGAGGGCCCCCCGTCCATACTGCTGGCATCCCCTGGTCGAACCATCTCCAAGGCAGAGGACAACCCATATCTCAGCCAAGGTGCAGTAGAAAAGTTTAAAGTTAACCTATATATACGAGAACAGGCTACAGGGCCAAAGGACTGAGTGTTCAAAATGCAATTTTTGGATTGTAATCACCAATTTAAAAATGGGTTTAAAGATTGCATCCATTAACGTGCAAAGCATTAAGTCAACTACGCGATGTGTTTCCACCTTGGGGTACCTCGCCAAGGTCAAGGCAGACCTGCTATTCTTGCAGGATTGCGGCCTGCCACACTTCAGCAGTTACCGGCAGTGGTCGCAATGGTGGTCCCGTGGACCATCTGTCTGCTCAGGAGGCAACGATTGCCATTCCTCCGGCCTGGGCATTCTGCTGCGGGGAGGCCACTTCACCATCACCGAAGTTAAGGAGCTAGTGGGCGGCTGCCTCCTCGTAGCAGATGTATTGTATAAAAATGTTCCTCTAAGGCTAATTAACGTGTATGCCTCGCCTCTCAGCAGCGAGCGGCTGGCCCTACTCCAACAGCTCCCACTGCTGCTGGTGACATCCAGAACAGTCGTTCTGGGCGGTGACTTCAACTGCATCATCGATGCGGCTGGACAATCGAGCAGAGCCGGCAGCAAACTGGACACCACATCCAAACTCCTGATGGACGTGGTAAAAGATGCCAAGCTGTGCGACGTCTTCAGCAACCCTGCAGATGGAGCACTGCGCAGATACACCTGGTCGAGACCAGACGTGTCCGTCCGTTCCAGAATAGACTTCCTGTTTGTGTCCCACATGCTCAAGGTCAGATCCACCGACGTCACGCCGGTGTTCTTCTCTGACCACTGCCTCCTACTGGCCGACTGCCTCCCACAGGAAGACCAGAAAGTTGGCAGGGGGATATGGAAGCTCAACGTGAAACTGTTGACCCCGGAAAACTGTTGAGGAACTCAAGAGGGATTACAAAGGTTGGAGAACCGTAAAACCCCTCTGTGATTCCTTGATGCACTGGTGGGAAACAATCAAGACAAACATCAAGAGGTTCTTCATCCTCAAAGGTGTTCAGGAGGAGAGAGGGAGACAGAGGGAATTGTCCCAACTCAAGAGTATGCAAAACCTGCTCCTGCTGCAGTCGATGGGGGTCGATGTCACGGAGGAACTCCAAGAGGTGAAGGGCCAGCAAGCCTCGCTCTTTGCCTCAGAGTCCTCCAAAATCATTTTCCACTCGAGCCCGCTCTGTCGAGCAGGATGAGAAGTGTTTGCGTTTCTTCTTCCAAAAGGTACACAGGGGGAGCTCTGTGATCAGCAGCCTAAAGGAAGAAGATGGTTCTGTGACGTTTTCAGAGCCCGACATGCTGAGGATCAGCAAATCCTTCTATGCCAGGCTGTACGACATCAAGCCCACAGACCACACGGCCTCCCTGTCGTTCCTGTCATCTATCTCAGAGGTCTTAGACGACAGCGAGCGGGAGAGTCTGGACCACCTGCTAACTCTGGACGAGATGACAAAGGCCGTCCGGTCCCTTGCGACGAGCAAAACTCCCGGAAGCGATGGCTTACCGGTCGAGTTGTATTCGGCTCTGTGGGACTGGATGGGCCCAGACCTGCTGGAAGTGTATGGAGGTATGTTTCTGGCTGGCAGCATGTCAGAATCAATGAGGAAAGGCATGATCACCCTCATCTACAAGCAGAAGGGGGGAAGAGGGAGGAAATCAAAAACTGGCGGCCCATCTCGCTGCTCAATGTGGACTATAAGATCCTGTCAAAGGTCATTGCAAAAAGGGTCAAGTCTGCTCTGGAGCTGGTGATCCACCTGGACTAGACCTGCGCTGTCCCCGGCAAGAAGATCTCTGATAGCCCCGCGCTACTCAGGGATACGATCGCCTACGTGCGGGACTGGAGGATGAACACCTGTTTAATCAGCCTGGACCAGGAGAAGGCCTTTGACAGGATATCGCACACGTACCTGATGGGGTTTGGGGAGGGTATCCGCAACTGGATCCAACTACTCTAAACACACACATCAGTAGCACAGTTCTAATCAACGGGTGGGAAACTGAAAGCTTTCCGATCAGGTCTGGAGTCAGGCAAGGCTGTCCCCTCTCCTCTGTCTTGTTTGTGTACTGTATCAAGCCCTTTGCCAAGTCCATCAGGAAGGATGCGAGCATTAGAGGGGTGACAATCCCAGGCAGCAGAGGCGCTCAGGTCAAGACCTCCCTATACATGGACGACGTGGCCATCTTTTGCTTGGATCCGCAGTCGGTCCGCAGATTGCTCACAATCTGCGATCAGTTTGAACTGGCCTCAGGAGCGAAGGTCAATCGCAGCAAAAGCGAGGCCATATTCTTTGGCAACTGGGCCGACCGATCCTTTATTCCCTTCACCGTTAAGCCAGATTACCTGAAGGTGTTGAGAGTATGGTTTGGAGCGTACAGGGCGTGTGCCAAAAACTGGGAAGAGCGTATCGCCAAAGTGAAACAAAAACTGGGATGGTGGAAGCTGCGCTCCCTCTCCATCACAGGAAAGAACCTGGTCATCAGGAGTGAGGTGGTCTCAGTGTTGTTGTACGTGGCGCAGGTCTGGCCCATCTCACACTCACGCTCCTCATGGACCGTGTCCGCAGAGATACGATGTACAAATCTCTGGACAGTGGAGGAAAGGATGTTCCGAACGTGGCCCTCATCCTGATGGCCACCTTTGTGTGCGGCTGCATCAAGCTGTGCTCCGACTCCCGGTATGCAAACACCAAGTGTCACTACGTGCTGAGGTTCTACCTGTCCCCGGTGCTGCGAAGGATGGACCTGGCCACGCTGCCGCGAAACGCCCTACCAGTTGCACCATGCCTGTCCACCTGTCCTTCGTGGAAAAGTTTTTCAGAAAAAACCCCTTTGACCACAAGGCCATAAAGCAGTGGTCAGCAAGTAAGGTCCTGGACATCCTACGAAAGGAGAGGGTGGACCCTGTCGGGTGGTTCCCCGAGCACAGTCGAACTCGTCTGGCAGAACGTCTCATCGCCAGAGCTTTCACACAAGCACCAAGACGTAGCTTGGTTGGCGGTGAGGAGGGCCTTACCCGTCAGATCCTTCATGCACAGCCGGGGTTTCAGAGACACGGCACTCTACCCCCAAGTTGGCTGTGGTGGGAACGAAACTGTCATCCATCTCCTTCGGGATTGCCCCTTTGCAAGGCAGGTCTGGAAGTAGATGCAGTGGTTGCTGTTGAGGCTCATCCCAAGCAGCTCCGTAACACAGGATTCTGTGCTCTACGGGCTGTTCCCAGGGACACACACTGAGACAGACATCATCTGCTGCTGGAGGGCCATCAACTCGGTGAAAGATGCACTTTGGTCTTTCCGAAACTTGCTGGTCTTCCAGAGCACGGAGATGTCCACGTCTGCGTATCGCAGACTGGCGCAATCCAAGATCCAAGAGTACGTGCTGAGGGACGCACTAAAAATTGGTGCAGTCGCCGCAAAGGCACGGTGGGGAAGAGCCACAGTTTAAAGCCCAGGGGCTGGAATCAGTATAAAATTCCCCTCGGGCTGTACTTGTAAACTTTTTGTATACATAGAGCACCATGATCTGAAAACACCTATGTAGTGCCATGTATAATGCAAGTTCTGTTTAGTAATGTATGTTGCAAAGAAATGTAACTATACCCTCACCCACTCCGTGTACCGTATAGTGCCACTAGTAAAGCAATTTGATGACGGTATTACAATGTATCCTGGATTGTACTGAAATGTACCTTGAAATGTAAAGCGAGCAAATGTATTGAACGCAACTGCCGTTAGCATCCAAATGTATTGTATGGAATTGCTGACTGCATCCAAATGTACTGAACTGCCTTCCAATGTATTGTGCAAATTTTTATATGAATAAAGTATATTTTGAAATTAAAAGAAAATGAATGGTGTTACAGCGGAAAATTCTCCTAGGGCAACGGCACCTATAGCATAAGGTTTAGAACTAAATATGTAACCCTAATATCATAAAAATGGCCGCTCGTGAAGCCTCAAGGGATTTCTGTTAGCTAAAAGAGACTGCATTCCAAGTTATCGATAACGGCTATGTTCTCACGCAGAAACACACTACAACTCCGCAGATGTTCCCCAGATGAGACGTCCTGGCCCATAGATCAATATGACTCTGTAACAGGACTAAGATGAGGAGGCTACCCAAGGACAGCAAGATAAGGGGGGCCTGGACCATAGCAACACATCACATAGCAACACATCTCTAGACAATCACGTAGTCACCTAATGTTTAGAACTACTACTATATGTAATCTATAATCCATATGATTGGATAGTGTCCGGCCGAAATGGGCTGATGGAACTGTAGTAAAACATATAAATATCCATGAAACCCTTTGTTCGGCGGTGAGAGGTACCTGGACCCACCAGTTGCTTCATCTCCCCGCTGGCGTATGGACCGACTCTGAGTGACGAGTGATTCTTGGAAGGGTACATTCACGCTAACAATGTATTGTGCAAATTTTTATATGAATAAAGTATATTTTGAAATTTAAAAAAATGAATGGGGTTTCATCTATGGGCCACTGTTGGTTTTAGAGGGTTGCAACAATTGCACCTTATCTTATTCTATTGCTGTTTTCAGTTCATGGGTTAAAATGTGGGCTTTCGTTGCCACATAGTTAGCCAACCAATGAAACAGAAGATGCAATAATCTCCCAATCTGCTGTGAAATACAATTAGGAAGCACTTAAACAGTTGGAGCAGCACTGGGAAATCAAGCACAGACGGCAGTTGATAAAACTGGTGAAGAATGGAGTAAGGCTGGAAACCTGAGGTCATGGAGAGAAGCCATGCACTCACTGGGACAAAGGCAAAATACTGCAGATGCTGGAATCTGAATTAAAACAGAAAATGCTGGAAATCTCAGCGGGTCAGGCAGCATCTGTGGAGAGAGAAACAGAGTTAACGTTTCAGGCCGAAGACCCTTCATCGGACTGGTGTCTCCCTCCCCCAGGAAGGTTTGCTGCAGCAGGCTTGGGAGGAGGTGACAGAAACATATAGAAGCAGCAAGTCACCATAGTGCTGATGTGGCTGACTCACTTTCCGGTCCCTCACACTGTACAGTGCAAGAGGGTCTAGGCCATCCAGCATACTGTCAGGGAAAGCCTGCACATAGCGAGATAGTACACCTACTGCTGTACATAGCGCGATAGTACACCAACTGCTGTACATAGCCAGACAGTACACCTACTGCTGTACATGGCCACACAGTACACCTACTGCTGTACATAGCCTGACAGTACACCTACTGCTGTACATAGCCAGACAGTACACCTACTGCTGTACAGAGCCAGACAGTACACCTACTGCTGTACAGAGCCAGACAGTGCACCTACTGCTGTACATAGCCAGACAGTGCACCTACTGCTGTACAAAGCCAGGCAGTGCACCTACTGCTGTACAGAGCCAGACAGTGCACCTACTGCTGTACAAAGTCAGACAGTGCACCTACTGTTGTACATAGCCAGACAGTGCACCTACTGATTGAAGAATGGAACACATCTGAAACAAAGCATAAGACAACTCAAGCCGCCAACATTCAGACACTAGACAAGAGAGAAATAAATACCCTGAACATCCTGCTGAGTATTTGTTTGTCATCTTGTGAGAGTGCTGCCACAAAGCCAAGTGTCAGTCCCTCGCCTTTGAGTTTGAAGGTCAGATGCCAAGTCTCACTCCAGGGACTTGAGCACATAATCTAGGCTGACACTTCAGGAGGGAGTGCTGCACTGTCAGTGGTGCTGTCTTTCCAATGAGGCGTTAAACCGAGGCCCTGTCTGCCCTCTCAGATAGACGGGAAAGATCTCATGACACTATTCAAAGAAAAGTAGGGGAGCTAACCCTACTGTCCTGGCCAATATTTATCCCTCAACCAACATCACAAACAGATTGTCTAGTCATTATCACATTGCTGTTTGTGGGAGCTTGCTGTGTACAAATTAGCTGCCGTGTTTCCTTACAACAGTAACTATACTTTAAAAGTAGTTCATTGGCTATACAGCGCTTTGGGATGCCCCGAGGTTGTGAAAGGTGCTACTTAAATGCAAGTCTTTTTGCTCCTTTCTGCAGCGAGAACGATCTCAGCAGCTTATATCTAAATAGCTGGTTCAGTGCAGTTCTTGGCTGCTGCCACCTGTGTCAGTCGTTCATCCAGTGAGGGTGCCAAATGGATGGAAGACTTCAGCTGAAGCCGAAGAGAAATTACTCTCTCACTGGAAGGGGATTCAATACTTTCATAAACAACGGCCGGCCTGGACAAGAGGATAAATCCATGTGAATATAAATGAAAATCTTCCTTCAGAAGCAGCATTAATGGAGTCAGTTATATTCTCGTGTCTGCCGGATGCCTTTTGTGTCGGGAAATTAAACACCGAGTTCTGCAGATGCTTAAGTGGAAAATATAATTCAATTATTATTATATATTATTCAATATTATTGAGGTCTTGAGGAACATTGTACGATGGAAATACTCACCAATGAACAATCAAGGTTAAAATATTTTAAAGGCGCTATATACATACAAGTTATTGTTGTAGCATCCATGTGTTGCCATAATGTTATTATGAACAAAGACCAATATTAACCCAGCCAGGAAGCACTGTTCAGATAGATCACCATTATTAGCTCGATTTTTCCTTCTTTTTTAAAAATAATTGCGATCTTTAGAGTCAAACTCAGTCTTTCCTGAAAACCTTTGGAGGATGAATTCACCATTCCCGCACTCCATGTGGGAAAAAGTGTTCAATCCCATTTCATCACCAAGTTTGAAAAGAATCAGGAGAAAGCCCTCAATTTTATATCAAGCAGCAGCGATTCGATGCCAGCAGTGTTTCAAACCCTTGTAGATTGTCGGAGGAAGGGTAGTGAAAGAGAGGTAAATAGATAAATACGCTGATCCTATACTCCCATTGGGAAGCGACATCATCCTGACTTGGACATATATCACCATTCCTTCATCATTGTTGGGTCAAAATCCCTGAACCCCCGACCTAACTGTGGGAGTACCGCAGCTCACCAGCACCTTCACAAGGACAACTAGGGATGGGCAATAAACGCCGGCTTTGCCAGTGACAATAACATCCCGCAAAGGAAAGAAATAATTTGTGTAGAGAACGGGTTGGGGAATTGTCTGTAGTCTCATTTCCCACCTCACTTCCCTCTGAGCACAGTTCCCTGTAGGATTTTTGCGTTTATCCGCTACAGTTTGGAAAAACAGAATGGGGTAGGTTTTCCTCTTCAGCATCGCGGCATGGGAGTCTGGGTGGCAAAAGCCCTCATTACCAAATCGGGCACAAGCTGCTCACAATTTCCTGTCCACACAAAATGCAGAAAACCCCGAAAGCCTGCGCCCGATTTTGTGAGAAGAGATTCCGTTCCACCGATCGACTCCATCCTGGTGCTGAAGTGGCATGGACTGGTTGTCAGTCCCAGCACATTGGGGATACGGGGCGTGGGGAGAGCGGCAAGGGTGATTATCTGGACCGCGTGTGTCAGCGGCACTATTGGAAGCTTTCAATATCTGCCAATACTTTAAAAGCTATGTCGAAATCCTGTTTTATTTGGTTTATTTTAAGAACCCAATTTCTGCACCAGTGAAAGATTGGGAACCGTGTCCCACTGTGCAGTCGGGAGATTGAGAGCAGTGTCCCACTGTGCAGTCGGGAGATTGGGAGCAGTATCCCACTGTGCAGTCGGGAGATTGGGAGCCGTGTCCCACTGTGCAGTCGGGAGATTGGGAGCAGTATCCCACTGTGCAGTCGGGAGATTGGGAGCCGTGTCCCACTGTGCAGTCGGGAGATTGGGAGCAGTAAACAAGCAAGCGCAATTTGCTGTCCTTGACCAGTGGAGGGCCCTCTTCATTATTGGTCGATCACACTGGAATAGTCGTTGTTCCATTGGGGTGTGACCATGTTGCAGTGCTGGTTAATAAAAGTGCTCAGTGTGCGTCTTTTGCCCCGAGTCCTGCCTTCCATTGTCTTTGCGGGAATAATGCAAACCTGGGCAAAATACTACACAGAAAGAGCCAGGAGGATAATGTACAGGACAGCTCTTCAGCGAAGGAACACAGCAAATGCCTGGAATTATTAAAGATAAAACTCTCATGCCAGTGCACGTCAGTTTGCTGATGAAACTTTGTGATGAATTATTGCACCAGTAAAGCTGTCAGGAAGCAGAGCCGACACACATCAGCATTATTCAGCATATCAAGGGCAGACATGGATTATGAGAAAAGCAGGTTTCCTGCCACAAATTAATCGAGTATCAGTTAGGCTACTTTAATCACAGGTCTGCAAGCCTGCACTGAACCAGAACTGAGAGGGTATAACCATCAGGGAAGGCTCAACAGGCCGGGGCTCTTTTCTCTCCAAATGAGAAGGCTGACAGGTGACCTGACAGACCTCTTTAAAATGATGAAGGGTTTGGATCAGGTAGACATAGAGAAGATGTTTCCAGTTGTGGGAGAGTCCAAAACTAGGCATCATAAATATAAGATAGTCACTAATAGATCCAATAGGGAAGTCAGAAGAAACATCTTTGCCCAGGGAGTGGTGAGAATGTGGAACTCACTACCACAAGGAATAGTTGAGGTGAATGACAGATGGATTAAAGGGGAGGCTGGATAAGAACATGAGGGAGATCGAAATAGAAGGATATGGTGATTGGGGGAGAGAGGGAGGAGGAGGCTCGTGTGGAGTATAACCAGTTGAGCCGAATGGCCTGTTTCTGTGTTGTACATTCTATATAATTCTATGTAAAAACAATGAAGTACTTTCCATCGCCCCTGGGTTACTGGCTCCTGTAAAACAAGTCGGGGAAGATTTTCAATGTCACCCGGGGCATGAACTGGTGTTGGGAATCGGCCAGCTCTGATATACCACCCGGTTAGAAATTGAAAAGCAACGCAAATTTCATGCTGGATGGTAAGTTGAGAGTCGATCCAAAGCGGTTCACAGGGAGATTCTGAGAGCTGAGAAGTACTTGAGATTTCCGTTTGAAAGAGACACGGATATAAATGCTGAATTTGAGCCCATGGCCAAGAACAGATAAAATGTAATTTCCTGACTTTGTGGCCCTCTCACCGGTTGTGTATATTGGGAATTTGGGAACCGGGGGTAGAATTTTCCGACCAGTAATCATGCTGAGCACAGACTGGAATCTCCGGCATGCACAGTCAGCAAGCGAAACTCTGTCGGCAGTGTGAAATTGGAACATGTCGAAATCACTGAGCCTACAATCACACCAATCACAGCACAGGAGCTCCTGCAGCCCATTGAACTGGCTCTCCCACTGGAGCTGTCCCCTGCAGTCCCATTTCCCTGATCCTTCACCATTTATATCCTTCCTTTTCACATACTTCTCCACTTCCCATTCAACTGATGTTAGAGTCGCTGCTTCAATAGTCACTTGTGGTAAAGCATTCCATGTTCGAATAACCCGCTGTGAAAAATATTCTTCCAACTCCCCCCTTCACAGTGATGGTCCTGAATCTACGATCCTTGTTACCCATTCGTGGTAAATCAATTAGATTGCAGAAGGATGGCTATTTGTATGTTAGTGAGCCATTAGTAGCTGAGCAACTTGTTAAAATTTAATTCTACTTCACTTAGAAACTGTTATAAATGTAGACTTGTATTTATTCTGTACAGCCACCAGAGGGCTCATACCCCAGAGTCCCAAGGGATCCCATAATCCCTTGGGAGCACAGGTATTTAAGAAGGCTTCACAGGTTCGAGCGACTCTCTGGAGACCTGCAATAAAAGACTAAGGTCACACTTCACTTTGTGCTCACAGTGTTCAGTCTGACTCTTTCTCCATGGCCCAGAATTTGCTGTGAAAATACCAGTGAGTTTAATGGCGCTTGGTGATATTAGTGTGTAAATCGGCCAGCAACTTGTCGCGAGGAGGAGACGCCCTGTGAGTTGTGAATCACCACAAGGTGCTGGACGATATGCGTCGCTCCGCCATTAGCCTCACGGAAACAGCAACTCGCCCTCAACCTTCCCGTGAGTTTCATGAAATTGCTGCATTTAAGCATTAATTACCCATGAAATTTGCCACAGAAAGTTAGGGCTGGGACCTAACAGCGTAAGTACCTTTCTAATGAGGAGGTTTGTGTTCCTGCAATTTCACTCAACCGCTCCGGCCCAGAAAGCGAACAACTGAAACTGTGGAGTTTCACTCCTGCAGGTAGTAAATTGTTCTTTGAGATTTTTAAAATTAAGGTTAATATTTTTTTTTAATTCTTATTTTTCCTCTCTCTCTCAATCCAAGCTCTTTCCCTCACTTTATTTCTCTTTCTCTACCTGATTTGACTCTAATTCACCCAATTTCCTTCTCTGTCATTCCTCAGTTGTTTTCTCAATCCTGAAATCTCATTGGTTAAGGAGACAGACAGTTGTCCTGTCGTTCACCGAGGTCCCAGATGCCTCATTGCACCCATTATCTGCTCACACTCCCAGCAACGTTCAGCACAGAAGGTTGCAGAGCGAGGGGAAAGGTCACACACAATGGGGGCACACTGTGAGCTGCCCCGCTCCAGCAAAATCTGGACCAATCAGAATGTGTAAAGAGGAAAGCTCACCTCCAGTTAATCAGACAGGTGCTTGAGGTCAAACCCATTCCCCTGTACAAATGTAGGCCGAGAAATGTAGGGCTTTAGCACTGGCCGTTAAGGCCCGTTTTGAAAGAAAGATGGCGGCCACCTCGCTTGCGCCTGTTTCCAGCGGGTCCTGCGGTGGCCGCTGTTTTGGGCAGGGCGGTGGCGCTGCCGATGCGTGCGCTCGGTGCCGATATTAAGATGAGGCAAATTCTGACGTCAATGAGTGGGCAACGCCCACGATGCCCATTCTGCCATTTTCGCCATCGCCATCCCACTTACCGCCCTGCCTTAATCACGGCCCCCTGACCAAGTGTTCAGCAGCAGGAAGGAGCCTCCAACAGTGCTATTTAAAGGATCATCAACAACTTGCAGCTGACATGGTTTTTCAGTCTGACTGGCTCTGTGTAGATTTCTGCAACTCCAACAGCTTTCTAAACTTGTTTCACGTTCCTGAGCTGACAGGGATTGTCGGTGCAAGTGGAGAACACCTTGCTTCTCATTTAAAGGCTTCTGCTCACAACACTTGCTCACAGTCGTGGGAGCTCTGCTGGCAGTCCCTCCCATATTCGAGTTTCTTCAGGGGAGGGAGCGAAGGTAGCGAAGAAGAGGAGAAGATGCGCAGAGGGAGGAGGAGAAAGGCTAGGAGGGCACTTAACAGAAAGCCTTACCCAGCTAGGGCCTTCCGAGAGCACTTCTCTTGTATCCACTTAAACCAGGAGCAGTGTATTAGGAGGCTCCGCTTCACCAAGGAGGTGGTCACAGAACCCTGCCACCTCCTGTAACCAGACCTGCAGCCTCAGAGCAGGGTGACCACAGCCCTCCTGGTGGCCCTCAATTTCTTCGCCAACGGATCCTTCCAGTCTGGAGCTGGAGCCGTAGCTAATGTCTCACAGTTTGTCGTCAATCGCTGCATCCGGGAGGTCACAGAGGCTCTGTATACCAGGAGTAGGGACTTCATTGTCTTCTCTCTGAGCAGAGAGAATTAGGAGGAACATGTATGTGGCTTTACCAGGATATCGGGCTTTCCCATTGTGCAAGGCACCACTGACTGCACACACATGGCTTTGCGGGCACCGCATATCAAACCTGAGATGTTCTGAAACCGCAAAGGCTGCCACTCACCGAATGTGCAGTTGGTGCGTGGCCATGCCCAGTGCATCATGATGGTGAATGCCCGGTATCCTGGCAGCAGTTCATGATGCCTTCATCCTGCACCAGTCCGGTGTGCCAGCAATCTTCCAGCCACCATGTCAAACCCAAATGGCTGCTCGGAAACAAGGTCTATCCATTCTGCACCTGACTGAGGACTCCCTTCTGCAATCCCACCTCTCCTGCCCAGAATCATATAACAGCCCCGCTGCCACCAGGAACATCATCGAGCAGACCATCGAGGTGTTGAATCAACGGTTCTGCTGCCTTGACTGCTTGGGAGGAGACCTCCAGAACTCAGAGTGGGTGACAGATGTCATGGTGGTCTGCTGCATGCTCCACAACCTGGCCATCAGTGGGGGGCATAGCCCTTGCCACCAGGGACTGGGGGACCACCTCAGGAGGAGGAGGGAAAGGAGGAGGAGAAAGAAGAAAAGGACGAGGAGGAAGGAAGGAGGTAGGCAGCAAATCTATATTCCGGACTGGCTGTCTGTGAGCGCTTCCTCAGACTCTGATTCCAGTAACTGAAACCCCAGATCCCCATTGCTCACCACTTCCATATCTTGCGGCAAACCTGGCTCCTCACCAACCCTTTTCTTCAACCACCTGTGACAGAGACTGTAATTCTCACATTGGATTATACAGCCACCTGAGAACTCACTTTGAGTGGAAGCAAGTCTTCCTCAATTTCGAGGGACTGCCTATGATGATGATCATACCATCCCTCGGTCACAGAACTTCATAGCATCCTCCTGGGCACAAAGCTGAAATGAGAGGGTGCCTTGCCTCTGACCCAACCCATTCTGACTCTGCTATCCTTGTGTGTGGTGGGAGGAGTGCAGGGGAAACATAGAAACATAGAACATAGGTGCAGGAGTAGGCCATTCGGCCCTTCGAGCCTGCACCATCATTTAATATGATCATGGCTGATCATGCAACTTCAGTACCCCATTCCTGCTTTCTCTCCATACCCCTTTAGCCGTAAGGGCCACATCTAACTCCTTTTTGAATATACCTAACGAACTGGTCTCAACAACTTTCTGTGGTAGAGAATTCCACAGGTTCACAATTCTGAGTGAAGAAGTTTCTCCTCATCTCGGTCCTAAATGGCTTAACCCTTATCCTTAGAATGTGACCCCTGGTTCTGGACTTCCCCAACATCGGGAACATTCTTCCTGCATCTAACCTGTCCAATCCCATCAGAATTTTATATGTTTCTATGAGATCCCCTCTCATTCTTCGAAAATCCAGTGAATATAAGCCTCGTCGATCCAGTCTTTCTTCATATGTCAGTCCTGCCATCCCAGGAATCAGTCTGGTGAACCATTGCTGCACTCCCTCAATGTCCTTCCCCAGATTAGGAGACCAAAACTGAACAAAATATTCAAGGTGTGGCCTCACCAAGGCCCTGTACAACTGCAGTAAGGCCCCCCTGTTCCTATACTCCATTCCTCTTGCTATGAAGGCCAACATGCCATTTGCCTTCTTCACCGCCTGCTGTACCTGCATGCCAACTTTCAATGACTGATGTACCATGACATCCAGGTCTCGTTACACCTCCCCTTTTCCTAATCTGTCACCATTCAGATAATATTCTGCCTTCCTGCTTTTGCCACCAAAGTGGATAACCTCACATTTATCCACATTATACTGCATTTGCCGTGCATTTGCCCACTCACCTAACTTGTCCAAATCACCCTGCAGCCTCTTAGCATCCTCCTCACAGCTCACACTGCCACCCAGCTTAGTGTCATCTGCAAACTTAGAAATATTACATTCAATTCCTTTGTCTAAATCATTAAAGTATATTGTAAATAGCTGGGGTCCCAGCACTGAACCTTGCGGTACCTCACTAGTCACTGCCTGCCATTCTGAAAAGGCCTTGTTTATTCCTACTCTTTGCTTCTTGTCTGTCAACCAGTTCTCTATCCACATCAATACATTACCTCCAATACCATGTGCTTTAATTTTGCATACTAATCTTTTGTGTGGGACTTTGTCAAAAGCTTTTTGAAAGTCCAAATACACCACATTCACTGGTTCTCCCTTGTCCACTCTACTAGTTACATCCTCAAAAAATTCTAGAAGATTTGTCAAGCCTGATTTCCCTTTCATAAATCCATACAGACTCGGGCCGATCATGTCACTGCTTTCCAAATGCGTTACTATTACATCTTTAATAATTGAATCCAACATTTTCCCCACTACCGATGTCAGGCAAACCAGTCTATAATTCCCTGTTTTCTCTCTCCCTCCTTTTTTTAAAAAGTGGGGTTACATTAGCTACCCTCCAATCCATAGGAACTGATCCAGAGTCTATAGAATGTTTGAAAATGACCACCAATGCATCCACTATTTCTAGGGCCACTTCCTTAAGTACTCTGGGATGCAGACTATCAAACTCTGGGGATTTATCAGCCTTCAATCCCATCAATTTCCCTAACACAATTTCCTGACTAATAAGGATTGCCTTCAGTTCCTCCTTCTCGCTAGACCCGCAGTCCCCTAGTATTTCCGGAAGGTTATTGTGTCTTCCCTGGTGAAGACAGAACCAAAGTATTTGTTCAACTTGTCTGCCATTTCTTTGTTCCCTGTTATAAATTCACCTGATTCTGACTGCAAGGGACCTACATTTGTCTTCACTAATCTTTTTCTCTTCACATATCCATAAGAAACCTTTGCAGTCAGTTTTTATGTTCCCTGCAAGCTTACTCTCATACTCTACTTTCCCCCTCCTAAGTAAACCCTTTGTCCTCCTCTGCTGAATTCTAAATTTCTCCCAGTCCTCAGGTTTGCTGCTTTTTCTGGCCGATTTATATGCCTCTTCCTTGGTTTTAACACTATCCCTAATTTCCCTTGTTAGCCACAGTTGAGCCACCTTTCCCATTTTATATTTACGCCAGACTGGGATGTACAATTGTTGGAGTTCATCCATGTGATATTTAAATGTCTGCCATTGCCTATCCACCATCAACCCTTTAAGTATCATTCGCCAGTCTATCCTAGTCAATTCATGTCTCATACTATTGAAGTTACCTTTCTTTAACTTCAGGACCCTAGTCTCTGAGGGGAGGGGAGTCTCCAACATTTACAAAGCCAGCCAGGATTGGGGGAGGCAGCACTGCACTGGTGGTAAGGGACTTTGGCTGGGGGAAGGGACGCACTTGCGCTGGGGGAAGGGGCTTTGGCTGGGGGGAGGGATGCACTTGCACTGGGGTAAGGGGCTTTGGCTGGGGGGAGGGATGCACTTGCACTGGGGTAAGGGGCTTTGGCTGGGGGGAGGGATGCACTTGCACTGGGGTAAGGGGCTTTGGCTGGGGGGAGGGATGCACTTGCACTGGGGTAAGGGACTTCAGTGGCACTTGGTGACTGCTGGGGAGATCTATCCTCTATGGCTTCTAGAAGTCAAAGTGGATTGAGTTACAATTATTAATAGCAAGTAAAACTCAAACATGAAGGAGTAAATGTGTTAATTAAAACTTATTGTCTAACCACCTGCATGTATGCACTGTACAGTGTTTTGGTGAAATGTGTTGGTGCAGAATTCATTACTTGCCTCTTCAGAGTATCGACCTTCTGACTGGCAGGATTGAAGAAGTGCAAGAATGTGTCATTGGCTGTCCAGCGGTCCTGCCTGGCCCCGTGTTGGAACATTTGCTGTCACGATTTTCTAACTGAGTTTTATGCCGCAGGTAATTTGTTTGCGAGCAATCTGTGTAAGCAGACAATTCCCAAGCTTTGGAGAGGCTGTATAATTCCCGAGCTTTGGGGAGGCTGTATAATTCCCGAGCTTTGGGGAGGCTGTATAATTCCCGAGCTTTGGGGAGGCTGTATAATTCTCGAGCTTTGGGAAGGCTCTAGAATTCCTGAGCTTTGGGAAGGCTGTATAATTCCAGAGCTTTGGGAAGGCTGGATAATTCCCGAGCTGTGGGGAGGCCCGATAATTCCCAAGCTTTGGGGAGGCCCGATAATTCTATGGAAGTCATGCTCAACCTTTATAACACACTGGTTAGGCCTCAGCAGGAGTACTGTGTCCAATTCTGAGCATCACACTCAGGAAGGTTGTCGAGGCCTTGCAGAGGGTGCAGAAGGGATTTGCTAGAATGGTACCAGCGATGAGGGACTTCAGTCATGTGGAGAAACTGGAGAAGCTGGGGCTGTTTTCCTTAGAGCAGAGAAGGTTAGGAGATATAATAGAGCCGTTCAAAATGATAAGGGTTTGGATGCAGCAAATAAGGGGAAACTGTTTCTCGTGGTTGGAGGGTCGGTGACCAGAGAACACAGATTTAAGGTGATCAGCAAAAGAACCAGAGGGAGACGAGGAGAATTTTCTTTACTCAGCGAGTTATGATGATCTATGAAAGGTCAAAATTCACGGGAACCCTCCCTCTCCCCCCAATCCCTCCCTCTCCCTCTCCCCCCACCTCCTCCCTCTCCCCCCACCCCCCTAACTCCCTCTCCCCCCCCCTCCTCTCCCCCCCCCCTCTCCCTCTCCCCCCCCTC